>NC_064626.1:1022363137-1024863137 GCF_023864275.1 Schistocerca cancellata
AACTAAAGGAGCCAAAAGATTTAAAACCCAGATCTCAGTTGCGGCATTGGATTATGTAGGACAGTATTATAGTGTTGGACTTCCTATACTGTATGTTTTTCACGGATGAGCTGTCAGAAAATGGCTTAATAGCCACTCCGAAGCGATGAAAATTCATAGGTCACCCTCTTCTTAGATCACTAGCAAATATTATGAGTTTAGCAGTGGAACTAATAGGATCGTATATCCCGTCATCGCGTTTGAATGGTGCGTGTCTCCTGGTGTTTATTTGAAAAGTGCTGCCACAGTTCCCTGTTTTCCACGAGAGGATGGAAGAAGATTACAGTTAATGAACTAAAACATCCATGCAATGGACACCAAATGAAAAAGCTACTCCTTATGTTTCTGATCTAGACTGCCATGAAAATGCGAAGAAAATGTTAATCAGAACTCAGGGAGAAGTTGTAGCCTAATTCACAATCGATTTATTGATCTTAAACAAGACAAGAGAACAAAATTATTTATTTATTTAACAAAACCCTTACTAAAATGGGATCTATGGTAGAGAAAGTGATCTACTGGGGATCGACACACGACACTAAGCAGAACACTACTCACTCTATCTGACTTCAGACACGAGAATCCAGGTTATGGCATCAAACTACAACACCACCAGGATTCTATATTCTACCATTCTTGAGTTTCTCCCGGCGTATTTGATAATCAAAATATGAACGGGTGTACTGCCGGTCTACAGTGTCAAACGGGCACAATATTTCGGCGATCATACATGTCGCCATCATCAGGTGAACTGACGGACTGAGCTCCTGTGAACGTGCCGGTACGGAGATCCTTACGCTATGGCTGCTCAGGAGGAGGGAGTGCGCCGCGGGCGCAGGGGAATGTAAATCGGCCGCCGCCGCGACCAAAGCCAGTTCCCCATGAGCAGCCATAGCGATCTCCGTACCGGCACGTTCACAGGATCTCAGTCCGTCAGTTCACCTGATGATGGCGACATGTATGATCGCCGAAGTATTGTGCCCGTTTGACACTGTAGACCGGCAGTACACCCGTGGATATTTTGATTATATTCTACCATACAAAAAAAGAAAGAAAAATATGGTTCGCAAGAACAGGGTGTTGAGAAATAGATATTATAGCCCTACGTCACAGCAGCAAATACTTTACCATCCTACTGGTCAAGGCGGCACACTATGATGCGTTCGGCGACTGAAGTCGTGGACGGCGGCAATCTGTTTTTAAATGCTCGTTCCCAAAAAATGCAAGTACACGGTCTCGCATTCGGTTAATTCAGAATGCAGGTACTTCCCTAAGAGCCTCTGAAACCCTGATGGATTCCAGTGTGCTGGTGGACCCGTTTGCTGGTCTGTCAAACACATCTGACTCCGTGCCACAACTGTGCGTGTCGGAATACGTCAAATGTTTAGATGGCCGACTCAAGATAACGAAGTACACCCGCGCGTCACTCGTTGTGACTGTGATGATATAAGCAGCACCTCTGATGGTTCAGAAGGTGACTGGCACAGGCTCTAAGTCGCACCCTAGCAAAGGACACAAGTCGTACCATTTAGGTAGAGAGCTGCAGTTCTTTACGAGCGAAGTGCCAGTACAAGAGACTCGTACCAGACTGACGATCTCCCTTTCTCCGTGTTGCCTCCTCAGCTCAGTTCCAAAAGCACATTTCTCTTTTTTGTGTTCGCCCAGTTTTGCCCAAGCCAATCATGAGCTGGAGCCCAGCATTCTAATGTCGGTGAAGTCACAGACTTAAAGTTAATTGGCAGAAAATGGAAAAAAATTCAGCTTCGCGGCCTCTTCGTAACTCAATACAGGGTGGAAGCACAGCCCTCCATAATCAGCTTGTTATCTCCCCTGTTGTGTCCATTTCAAAGTTTGCAAAGAACGGCCACAAACTCGCATTGACAAAAGGCGTTTTGAAACAGCGTTTGCATGTCTGGGCGCCAGTTTTCCTGTCCCACAGACATTTGCAGAACGTTTACATTTCTTTTGGCGGCTTGCTCGCTAACAAGGCCTACAATGCACTGTCAGCGACTTTTCGGTGCTAGGCCATATACCTGGACATCTGCCCCGGTCTTTGGCACCAAGCTTAATGTGTTTCTGCACAATACGACCATGTCACAGGCCATCTGGAAGTGTCTCAAGCGTTCTCCAGAAAAAACGCGTTTTGTCGCCCCACCAACGCCGTGCTTTTAGTGCAGTCATTTAAGTTGGCCCACTGCTCCTTTGAATGCAGGTAAAGCTTACGGTATTTCTTTCCCTAGAGCAAGACCATAAACTGCTGCTCACCATTTCATCACAATGGAGGAAGTCAAATCGCTGTAGATTGTATTCTCTACACTGAACCAGAAGTGAGAGTGCCCTGCAATCTCTGAAGGATGTGGCCTCAATATAAAAACGCACCATACTACATCGATGATTTAATAAATAGGTATTTACATTGTTGTATCGGAAGTAGAAGCATTGTCCTATGGCCATTGTAACTGCTGACTCTCACTCCCATTGACACTGTTATGTGAAGTCAGTGATGTATAAAATCTATAATTCATTCATTTTAAACGAAGTTCCTCGAATGCCTGCAACAAGAACTTAAGATACTCCGTCGCTTTAAGAAATCATAAATAATGGATTTAATAGAGGAGTTATATTTTTTTGTTCACGTGAAAAACTCAGGAGAAAAAATTCTCATTGACCAGCTACACCGATTAATTTCTTAAAATACACTCCTGGAAATTGAAATAAGAACACCGTGAATTCATTGTCCCAGGAAGGGGAAACTTTATTGACACATTCCTGGGGTCAGATACATCACATGATCACACTGACAGAACCACAGGCACATAGACACAGGCAACAGAGCATGCACAATGTCGGCACTAGTACAGTGTATATCCACCTTTCGCAGCAATGCAGGCTGCTATTCTCCCATGGAGACGATCGTAGAGATGCTGGATGTAGTCCTGTGGAACGGCTTGCCATGCCATTTCCACCTGGCGCCTCAGTTGGACCAGCGTTCGTGCTGGACGTGCAGACCGCGTGAGACGACGCTTCATCCAGTCCCAAACATGCTCAATGGGGGACAGATCCGGAGATCTTGCTGGCCAGGGTAGTTGACTTACACCTTCGAGAGCATGTTGGGTGGCACGGGATACATGCGGACGTGCATTGTCCTGTTGGAACAGCAAGTTCCCTTGCCGGTCTAGGAATGGTAGAACGATGGGTTCGATGACGGTTTGGATGTACCGTGCACTATTCAGTGTCCCCTCGACGATCACCAGTGGTGTACGGCCAGTGTAGGAGATCGCTCCCCACACCATGATGCCGGGTGTTGGCCCTGAGTGCCTCGGTCGTATGCTGTCCTGATTGTGGCGCTCACCTGCACGGCGCCAAACACGCATACGACCATCATTGGCACCAAGGCAGAAGCGACTCTCATCGCTGAAGACGACACGTCTCCATTCGTCCCTCCATTCACGCCTGTCGCGACACCACTGGAGGCGGGCTGCACGATGTTGGGGCGTGAGCGGAAGACGGCCTAACGGTGTGCGGGACCGTAGCCCAGCTTCATGGAGACGGTTGCGAATGGTCCTCGCCGATACCCCAGGAGCAACAGTGTCCCTAATTTGCTGGGAAGTGGCGGTGCGGTCCCCTACGGCACTGCGTAGGATCCTACGGTCTTGGCGTGCATCCGTGCGTCGCTGCGGTCCGATCCCAGGTCGACGGGCACGTGCACCTTCCGCCGACCACTGGCTACAACATCGATGTACTGTGGAGACCTCACGCCCCACGTGTTGAGCAATTCGGCGGTACGTCCACCCGGCCTCCCGCATGCCCACTATACGCCCTCGCTCAAAGTCCGTCAACTGCACATACGGTTCACGTCCACGCTGTCGCGGCATGCTACCAGTGTTAAAGACTGCGATGGAGCTCCGTATGCCACGGCAAACTGGCTGACACTGGCGGCGGCGGTGCACAAATGCTGCGCAGCTAGCGCCATTCGACGGCCAACACCGCGGTTCCTGGTGTGTCCGCTGTGCCGTGCGTGTGATCATTGCTTGTACAGCCTTCTCGCAGTGTCCGGAGCAAGTATGGTGGGTCTGACACACCGGTGTCAATGTGTTCTTTTTTCCATTTCCAGGAGTGTATTTCTCTTCCACATAGTATTAATTATAGTGTATACATAAATATGTTCATCCCTTCTTACTTTTCTCTCAGTTCAAAATAGGATAAAAAAGACCATGAATCATAATTATTAAATCAGTCATAAGCTAATAATACTTATAAGTGACAATTTGTTGTAAATAAAAATGTAATCTACCAATACAGAACACCTCTGGCTGTATCCAAATTCTTTGTGGACTAATATTGTTGCAATATGTTAGTTACATGTTACACTTTTATATAAAGTAAACAATGTGGGTAGGCTCGTGTGTGAATTTCTTCGTAATGAAGGAAGCGCAGTTCCTCAACGTTAGAAATTCTCTGTTCTAACATCCGTACCTAAAATTCTACGATTTATATTTTCCAATTGCAGTAAAACGACAAGAAGACGACAGCAAGACAAGAGAATCACAACCTCACACTCCCAGACATAACATACAATTCCAATGTAAAGAGTAGCACTTGAAAGGGCGGAGTAAAATCTCAAATTTTGAAAACTCATAGAGTTATCTATGAGAAGACTGTAGCTGATACAACGTTTTACACTGAACCGTCAAAGAAACTGGTATAGGCATGCGTATTTAAATACAGAGATATGTAAATAGGCAGAATACGGCGCTGCGGTCGGCAACTCCTGTATAAGACAAGTACCTGGCGCAAATGTTAGATCGGTTACTGCTGCCAGAATGGCAGTTCGTGTGATATGAAATCCCTGAGACATCTAGATACGACGCTGACAAGTGACAATTACGTAAGCATCCTCTCTGATCACCTGCATCCATTCATGTCCGCTGTGCACTCCGACGGACTTGGGCAATCCAGCAGGACAATGCGACGCTCAACTCGTCCAGAATTGCTACAGGGTGGCTCCAGGAACAACCTTCTGAGTTTAAACGCTTCCACTGGCCGCCAAACTCCCCAGACATGGACATTATTGAGATAGCTGGGATTCCTTGCAAATTGCTTTTCTGAAGAAATCTCCTACCCCTCGTACTCTTATGGATTTATGGAGAGCCGTGCAGGATTCACATTGTCAATTCCTTCCAGCACTGCTTCAGATATTAGTCGAGTCCATGTCACGTCGTGCTGCGGCACTTCTGCGTGTTCGCGGGGACCCTGCGCAATATTAGGCAGGTGTATCAGTTTCTTTGGCTCTTTAGCGTATTATTTAAATGGTTAGAAAACGAAAAGGAAATGTTTGATCACGTCTTAGCTGCACAGGGCTAGGAAAATAAAACTGCCCAATAAAATATAATCGATGATGAAAAAGTTTCTGTTTGAAGGCGTTGGTGCAGCATGCAAGCAACTCAACGTGATTCCGATGCGGATATATAAGCGTCGATATGAAGTTAAGTGATTAGTGTGGCGTTCGTGCCTCTCAGGTTTGCATGTGGTAAATGCGGAAACGTGAACTATGGTGACATTATTACCAAATGCTTCCAAACAGGACAACGTGCTGTTTTTCTTATCTTGGCTGCCGAAGGACGAACATGGGCAGATATTCATCGGAGAATGAAGAAGGTGTATGTGACAGCATATCTGTCGGGAACCAACGTTGGAAATGGTGTACCAAGTTCCGCGCTGGTCGCGATTCGACACAGCACGCCAGTCTATCTGGGAGGCCTGTCTCATTCATTATGTACGACTAAAGGGGAAGCCACTCCAGCACCCGCCCTATAGTCCTGATCTCTCCGCAAGCGATTATCACGCCCCTTCGGTCCCTTAAAAAGTCCTCGAAGGGTCGACGATTCCCGTCTGACGAGGTTGTGCAGCAGACAGTTACGGACTTCTTCATGCAACAAGACTCTGTGTTTTACCAGGTGCGGCGGTGGGACGTTTGTCTCAATGTACAAGGCGATTTTGCCTGACCGGCATACCGATTCTGTACGGGCTTCAAACGGAAACTATTTGATTGACCGGTATATTTCATTCACCTTAAGATACGTAACCCATTTACACCGCCTACACGGTTGCAGATGATGTAAGTTGGGTTGCCTAACTTAAGGTAAGGCCATATTCTACTTTGCGTTCTCTGTACTTCTGAGCGATAAATGGTTCAAATGGCTCTGAGCACAATGGGACTTAACATCTGAGGTTATCAGTCCCCTATAACTTAGAACTAAATAAACCTAACTAACCTAAGGACATCACACACATCCATGCCCAAGGCAGGATTCGAGCCTGCCAACGTAGCGGTCGCGCGGTTCCAGACTGTAGCGCCTATAACCGCTCGGCCAACCCGGCCGGCGATGATTTAGTGTTGCATCCTCTATGTAATGGTTCCAGGCATCCTGAATACCACAGAACTAAGACACGGTCGCACCTCGCAGTGGATCTAATAGTCGCACATGATCCAGACTTATAACAATCGTGTATGTTTAGCACCAGTCCAGAACCTAGTCAACTCCAAACCTATCCACGTGGCCTTCGCATTTCTGTCTTCGGCGACAGCCTGAAGGCGGTACTAAATTAGATCGTCATAAATAGAGTTACGCTTGGCAGCGACACGAAAGGTCTGCAGAACACGGCGACCCGTTGCTTCATTCATTCCGTGACGAGGGCTGGGGCACAGCGCGCCTCAGGCGTTGGGCAACCGACATGAAGGGCGGCCGGCGGACGCTAGGCGGGGGCGGGGTCTGCGGGTCGCATTCTGGGCCACCGCCGCGCCGGCAGGTGGCGCTCGCCGCTGTTTAAGCCGCTTTACGGCCCGGCCGCGTGCGCTCCGTGAGCGGCGGCGCCGCTTCCCACGGCTCGTGGCAAATCACGACCGCCCAGGAATTCTCATATTCTAGGAGGTCGCCCGAGGGAAACTAGGCAACGCCTCACTGTGTCGTAGCCGGTCGTGAGAAATTTCTGCGATGGAGGTGAGTTATAGCCCAGTCTGTTGGTAGTTTTACCGTAACGAAATTATGTAAGCTTTTCTCTCAACGGTCCTGTATGTCTTTTGGAGGGCTGAATCACAATTTCATGTTTTCTGCCTTTTGAGAGTTCGACTTCACAACGAAAAATGCAAAAGCCTAAGAATTTTAGGCCATTTTTTAGTTTATCGCATACAGAAGGGTCCAAAAAATGTATGCACTGTTTAAAAGTCCATAACTGGCAAACTAATTGACGGAGTTGTCTCATCTTTGGTACTGTAATAGTTTGTAGTTCCACCAATCGCCACACAAGCGTCGTACTGCGTTGTTTTGTTTTGTCAGATGACAGTCGCCAGTCAGTATTTTGTTCTTAGTTGCACCTAGTTACTCGAGTAAACATGGCTGGCACAAGGCTTAAATACGATGAAAGGAAGTCAGTTTTGAAATGGTATTTTAAATACGAAAACATTAATGAGGTTCAACGGCATTGGAGAAATGAGTATCAAACAGAGCCACCGACCCGTTTTAACGATTCGTCGCATTCGAGACAAATTTGGAGGCGAAGCCTGTGTTAAAGATGTACACAAACAACGATCTGGACAACCTGTAACAGTAACAAGTACAGCTAACTCCCGTCGTGTGTTACAACAATTCACTCGCTCACCACAGAAGTCTGTGAGACAGTGTGCCCGTGAAACTGGAGTGAGTCGCTCAAGTGTTAGGAGAATTTTGAAGACAGCAAAGTGGAACTACTACATCCCACGATTGCTACACACAATGAACGAGATCGTTGAATGGAGTACTGTGAGTGGTTTACTAACATGGTGCGCAACGATGAAGAGTTTGCAGAGATCATTGTGTGGTCTGATGAGGCACAGTTCAAACTCAATGGTACAGTAAATCGTCACAATTGCATCTACTGGGCCGCCGAAAATCCGAACGTCCATGTAGACAAAGCCGTGAATTTGCCAGGAGTAAATTTGTGGTGTGGGTTGTCTTAACGGTGCTTGATTGGGCCATTCTTCTTTGACGGCACAGTTACCGGTGAGGTGTACCTTCCTTCAGACATCCTTTTTATCTGCCATCCGAGACTTGTATGGAGATGGAGGAGTTTACTTTCAACAAGATAGTGCCCCAGCCCACTGCCAAAATCGTGTTAGGGCGTATCTCGACGAAAATCTACCAGGAAGATGGATAGGCCGTATAGGTGCTGTGGAGTATCCACCACGTTCCCCAGACCTAACTCCTCTGCACTTTTACCTGTGGGGAACACTAAAGGGCGTCGTTTATCGACAAAAGCCACGCACATTGGATGAACTTCGAGAATCCATCGTACATTAATGTGCAAATATCCATCTGAACACGTTGCAGTCAGTAGTTCGTGCTGCAGTTCGGCGGCATCGCTTGTGTGTGGATGTTAATGGTGATCATTTCGAACACTTACAGTGATATCTTTAAGTTGGACTTTAAGCTACACTTTCACCAAAAATGAGACAGCTCAGTCAATTAGTTTGAAAAATGGACTTTTAAACAATGTATACATTTTTTTGGATCCCTCTGTATATCTCAGAAACTAATCATTTTTTTTTTAATTTGACCACTCCATACTAAATTCAAGCAGGGAAAATGTCCTAAAAGTTCAGTAGTCAGGAATTAATTTCTGACAAGCAGTGTCAGCGCTAGAAGGCGCTGAAGAGAAGCGATTTTTTTGGCGCTTCTACGAAAACATCAAAAACATTTACTGCCATCTTGAAAAATATGCATGTTATCAGACGAAGGCGCTACTACGCGTGAAAGTATATTAAACTTCCTACAAGAGAAGTCTGTAACATTAAATTTTCTCTTAAAGGTGAAGGGCACAGAGAAAAAATTACGAAAAGTGTCTTCTGCGCCCTACAGCCAAAGGATGCCTTCCACCTGTCTATTTGTCATGGGCGCTATGCTTTAGGTGTATTACGCTTCTTGAAAGTGGTTCCTTTGAATGAATTGATGGGAAAGCGTAATAACATTAACAAATTATTCAGCCGTGCGCGGCTCGTGTTAATCCCGTTTCTTGTTTGTCTTCTTCACTTACCGTACTGTCGCCTCGTTTTCTTATTCCATTTAATGGCGTCACTAACTTCCTGCCTTACATGCCCGTGAGTGGCAGCAGCAACGTTTATAGATAAGTGCACTGTCTTACCATCTCTGGAGCGATCAACAGTATTTTCGGGTCGTCGTGTGTCGGGAAGTCAGTTGGGAGCTCAGTCGGCACACAGCAGCAATGAAGTCGAGGACGGAGCAGCAGTGAGGTGCGGACAGCCCGTGCTCGCCGACCGCTGGCGACACATTTGAACTGTCCGACGGAAGGAGTTCGGTGCGGAACCACCGTTCCTTGGTCGTTCGGTTGGTCGTCTCATTGGGTGACGTGAATTTGGTCTTTTGACCGTTTCTGGGCCTCGTCAGTTGGTCACCTTGCCGGACGTGGGTCGGTTCCTTCCTTGTATAGACATGACGTGGCCAGTGGGCAAGAGTTACCTCTGCATGTTTGGGTCCGAGCCAGTGTGGCCGGGTCGCCGTGTCTCCGAATTCCCGACGGACATCGAGTTTAGTCGGGTTGGAGCTGCAGTCAGCTTCGGACAGCCAAGACTCCCCCGACCGTTGCCGACACACGTAACTTTAGTGGAAACGACCTGGGTTGGTCGTTCGGTCGGTCGTCTCATCGGACGACGTGTATTTGGTCGCCGACCGCTTGTGGAAACTCTCTGAGTGTCGAATTCATTCGTCTTTGTTGTTCCACAGTGACTGCTTTTACGATTGTTCAGGATCTTGTGCAAGTGTGTTTACGTGGAACCGTGTGTAGCTTCCGTGATTTCCACTGAGCGGATGAATGCTGTCTGCGTACTGCAGTAGTCAGTGGGTCAGTTGAAAGAGAGCAGGGAGTGTGTCAGATAGTGTTAGGCTTGGCTGTCTGTCTCACCTAAACTGTGGTTAGGGTTCCCTCCCCAGGCCGACCCTTGGAACCCTTCTGAGCTCCACTGTTTGACGTTTCTGATTGTCATTTTATTTGGTCGCAGGTACTGTGCCAGAACTTGAGCCGTGTATTAATATTGTCTGTTTTATGTTTAGTATATGGCCTTCAGCCGAACTCTTCATAACAACTTTAAATTTGGCCTTCATCCGTGTTTCATCTAAAATTCATGTTGCTCTTTATTTAGGCTTTCAGCCGCGTTTCTTTCAGAATCTGTGGCTTTAATATGTAAATCCTTGTCCGTAAGGATTCTCTTTAATTATCTTGAATTCTTGAAACAACCTTCAGTCATGTTCTGTAAATGTTTATCTTAAGGTGCTGGTTAATTATTCTTGAGTAATCGTTTGGGCCTTCAGCCCACGAGGTACTTCAAGTTTTCTTAAGATGTTTTTCTGTTGTACTGTGTAAAAGCTCATCTTTAAAGCCTCTCTTTTATTATGTAAAAGAGAAATTTTTATTGGGCTTTCAGCCGAAGAATTAATTTGAATTTTCCTTAATACCGCCTTTAGTCCAAATTTGTAAATGCTTGGCTTTTAAAGAATTTCCTTAGCTGATCTGAAATATTACTTCGGCCTTTAGCTGAGAAGATACTGTAATTTCACTTAAGTAAGACCTTCAGGCGATTCTCTAAATCCTGGTGTTTTAAAAGCAATCTTTTAAACTTATTCTGGAGAAGTTACTTGGGCCCTCAGCCGTGACTTGATCTTTGCTGTTTTAAAGAGATAACTGTGCATTGGTTTGAGGAATAAAGTTGTGTGTGTCCTTGTATAACTAACAGTAATTGACCTTGGCCCCTTTCCACAACCTGAACCGCTCTGTCCTGCGAAAGCAGATTTCAGCTGATGTGTGGCGCCAGCAGCTGGCGAGCAATCGATGTCCGCACCTCACTGGCAGTGCACTTATCTGCTGCCAATCACGGGCAGGTAAGGCAGGAAGTTAGCGACGCCAGTAAAGAGAATAAGAAGACGAGGTGGAAGTACGGTAAGAGAAGATGTCAAACAATAAAAGGGATGAACACGAGCCACACACGGCTCAATTATATTTAACATATATTAGGCACATGACATTGCAAATAAAGATCAATATGAAATCCTTATGGAGCAATACACATGTAACATGAAATGTGTATCAAGCCTAGGAATAGATCACGAGTAGGTTCTCCACTCGGAAAAGGAAAAAGGTATTTAGTCATAGAATATGAATGGAAAAGACAAGTAAGTTGTATATGTATGAAGAAATATTAGTACCAACGTTATGTGTACGGTTAATTTACTCGTCTCCATTTGGTTGTTGGTAGTACAGGCATTGTTTATTGGGCACTAGAAGGTCAAGGTGAAGGGTCTTGGCCATGAATGACCTAGGAAAAAGGACTCGATAGTAACTTGTTGACTGTTCTTCAACTGAAAAATTGTAATTAAATGGTTAATGTTGCGATAACCATACGGATCTGTGCAACAAGAAGCTAGCATCAACCACAAATGCCACACCGCTGTCTAAGAGTGTGGTGTCTGGAAGAGAGTTGAAAGCTTTTTAGAAAGTAGATTTTGTGCCTTTCCGATTCCACCCTCATCGGACAAAGCTAGGGGATACAGAGAAAATTCGTAGCTTAAGAAATCATCTGAATCTTTGTCTGACTGTTTTGCGGTAGACATCTTTTGAGAATGAGTGGAGGCTTAATGACCACAGGTATTTCTTCTACTTCATAGGTTCACTATAAAACTTATATGTCCTTTGTGTTCATATTCTAGCACTAAATGCCTTATTTCTTTTCCAGATGGAGAACCTACTCGTAGTGACAACACTAATTTCGTGACACATGTACATTACGACATGCATATTTTATATCGATCTTTCTGTTAAGCGTCATGTACCTGTGTTGTTGTTCTTGTGGTCTTCAGTCCTGAGACTGGTTTGATGCAGCTCTCCTTGCTACTCTATCCTGTGCAAGCTTCATCTCCCAGTACCTACTGCAACCTACGTCCTTCTGAATCTGCTTAGTGTATTCATCTCTTGGTCTCCCCCTACGATTTTTACCCTATACGCTGCCCTCCAATACTAAATTGGTGATCCCTTGATGCCTCACAAAATGTCCTACCAACCGATCCCTTCTTCTGGTCAAGTTGTGCCGTCATGTACCTAATCGTTCTAAATGTAATTTCTTAATCCAGAATGAGATTTTCACTCTGCAGCGGAGTGTGCGCTGATATGAAACTTCCTGGCAGATTAAAATTGTGTGCCCGACCGAGATTCGAACTCGGGACCTTTGCCTTTCGCTGTCAAGTGCTCTACCATCTGAGCTACCGAAGCACCAATCACGCGCGGTACTCACAGCTTTACTTCTGCCAGTATCTCGTCTCCTACCTTCCAAACTTTACAGAAGCTCTCTTGCGAACCTTGCAGAACTAGCACTCCTGAAAGAAAGGATATTGTGGAGACATGGCTTAGCCACAGCCTGGGGGATGTTTCCAGAATGAGATTTTCACTCTGCAGTGGAGTGTGCGCTGATATGAGTACGGAGAGTGATTCATGCTTCGGTAGCTCAGATGGTAGAGCACTTGCCCGCGAAAGGCAAAGGTCCCGAGTTCGAGTCTCGGTCAAGCACACAGTTTTAATCTGCCAGGAAGTTTCATATCAGCGCACACTCCGCTGCAGAGTGAAAATCTCATTCTGGAAACATCCCCCAGGCTGTGGCTAAGCCATGTCTCCACAATATCCTTTCTTTCAGGAGTGCTAGTTCTGCAAGGTTCGCAGGAGAGCTTCTGTAAAGTTTGGAAGGTAGGAGACGAGATACTGGCAGAAGTAAAGCTGAGAGTACGGGGCGTGATTCGTGCTTCGGTAGCTCAGATGGTAGAGCACTTGCCCGCGAAAGGCAAAGGTCCCGAGTTCGAGTCTCGGTCGGGCACACAGTTTTAATCTGCCAGGAAGTTTCATAATTTCTTAATGTTTTCATGAAACATGCTTTCCCTTCAATTCATTCAAAAGTACGTCTTTTAAGCGCAATGCACTGAAAGTATAGCGCCCATGGGAGACAAACAGATGGAAGGCATCTTTTGGTAGGTCGCCAAAGGTAATTTTCGCTTTGCCCCCGCATTCCTTCTGAAAAAAAGTATGTCATCGATGTCTCTTTTAGAAATTTAATGTGCTTCCACGTGATGTTGGGATTTCTTGTCGATAACATGCATATTTTTCGAGATGTAGTGTGTGGGAATGGACATTTCTGACGTTTTCGCAAAATGGCCAAAAAAAAACTCTTCATTTAAGCACGCTCTAGCGCCAATACGCTCATTAGAAATTCAGACATCACTAGTGCGTTTTGTAGGAAATGTTATCTACTTTGAGGTTTTTGCGTTTTTCGTTGTGGAGCCGACCCTACAAGTCAGAAAACTTAAATTTCGGATACAGCACCCTGGAAAGAATATAGAAACGTTGAGGGAAAAGCTTCTGCAATTCTGTTGCGAAGACGGCTGTTTTGAACACCAGCTGGTTAGACTGTTATCAGTTTTTGTATCGTTATTATTTTCATGGTATCTAAAATCGTTTAAAGTCTACGGAAGAAATGTTTGATTAGATGGAACATTCAAATTCTGTTACAGCTAAATCGAAATTTGTAGCACGTAAATCACCTACATATTATGCTAAAATTTATAAATAAATTACAGATTTATGTAGGTATAACAAATTACAAATAGTTACAGAGATCATTAAGTGAATTGAAGGGGGACACCACGAATTCATATAGTTACAGAGAAGCTGTACATACTATAAAACAAAATAATCAAGCATTTACAATACATTTAAAATCAAAATAAAATGAACCCAAAATAAAATGGAGGAGTAATGTGCTGCACAACAATGTGGCCAGAGTAAGGAAATACACTCCTGAAATTTATCAACAGAGCTAAGTTCTGTAATTCGTATGCCTTGAACTTATGTTTTTCTCTGAATTCTCCACTCTTCCACACATTGTCTGGTCACATAATTCAATTTGCGCTTCTTTCACTTTATTTCCGATGTACTCGAAATGACATTATTCTGTTCTTTCATCAAATACACTGCTTCTCTGTAACTATGTGCAATTATTAATATTTATATAAATCCATAAATTTTTATATTTCAGAAACTTTAATAATGTCAATAGTTTTCTGATTTTTATTTTTCTGAATTTTTATATTCCAAAAACTTTAATAATGTTGATAGTTTTCTGATTGTTTAAGACGTTAATAGCCATGCTTTGAAGAACTGTTTATTAGTGACAAGCTACACCTAGTAACGAAGTTGTAACCAACGCTGTACTAGGTACTCACTCGTTAGTAAGCGTGATCCGAGTTACGCTTACAAGGGAACCTCCCCATCGCACCCCTCTCAGATTTAGTTATAAGTTGGCACAGTGGATAGGCCTTGAAAAACTGAACACAGATCAATCGAGAACACAGGAAGAAGTTGTGTGGAACTATGAAAAAATTAATAAAATATACAAACTGAGTAGTCCATGTGAAGTTAGGCAACATCAAGGAAAATGCGAGTCAAGGAGCGCCGTGGTCCCGTGGTTGGCGAGAGCAAGTACGGAACGGGAGGTCCTAGGTTCAAGTCTTCCCTCGAGTGAAAAGTTATACTTCTTATCTCCAGTTTATATGACAAACTGTCATCACTTTTTTGGGAGTGATTATCACATCCACAAGAACACCGAAATCGGGCAAAGTAGAAGAATCTTTTTACCTGTTCGCTAAGCGTACACGTTAGGTGGGTCGACAACATATTCCAGTCATGTGACGCACATGCCGTCATCAGTGTCGTATAGAATGTATAAGACGTGTTTTCCTGTGGAGGAATCGGTTGCCCTATGACCTTGCGCAAAGCCCATGCCTACTACAGTAGTACAAGTTTATATGCCAACTACCTCTGCAGATGATGAAGAAATAGATGAAATGTATGACGAGATAAAAGAAATTATTCAGGTAGTGAAGGGAGACGAAAATTTAATAGTCATGGGTGACTGGAATTCGTCAGTAGGAAAAGGGAGAGAAGGAAACACAGTGGGTGAATATGGATTGGGGGGAAGGAATGAAAGAGGAAGCCGCCTTGTAGAATTTTGCACAGAGCATAACTTAATCATAGCCAACACTTGGTTCAAGAATCATAAAAGAAGGATGTATACCTGGAAGAATCCTGGAGATACTAAAAGGTATCAGATAGATTATATAATGGTAAGACAGAGATTTAGGAACCAGGTTTTAAATTGTAAGACATTTCCAGGGGCAGATGTGGATTCTGACCACAATCTATTGGTTATGAACTGCAGATTGAAACTGAAGAAACTGCAAAAAGGTGGGAATTTAAGGAGATGGGACCTGGATAAACTGAAAGAACCAGAGGTTGTAGAGAGTTTCATGGAGAGCATAAGGGAACAATTGACAGGAATGAGGGAAAGAAATACAGTAGAAGAAGAATGGGTAGCTCTGAGGGATGAAGTAGTGAAGGCAGCAGAGGATCAAGTAGGCAAAAAGACGAGGGCTAATAGAAATCCTTGGGTAACAGAAGAAATACTGAATTTAATTGATGAAAGGAGAAAATATAAAAATGCAGTAAATGAAGCAGGCAAAAAGGAATACAAACGTCTCAAAAACGAGATCGACAGGAAGTGCAAAATGGCTAAGCAGGAATGGCTAGAGGACAAATGTAAGGATGTAGAGGCTTGTCTCACTAGGGGTAAGATAGATACTGCCTACAGGAAAATTAAAGAGACCTTTGGAGAGAAGAGAACCACTTGTATGAATATCAAGAGCTCAGATGGCAACCCAGTTCTAAGCAAAGAAGGGAAGGCAGAAAGGTGGAAGGAGTATATAGAGGGTTTATACAAGGGCGATGTACTTGAGGACAATATTATGGAAATGGAAGAGGATGTAGATGAAGACGAAATGGGAGATAGGATACTGCGTGAAGAGTTTGACAGAGCTCTGAAAGACCTGAGTCGAAACAAGGCCCCGGGAGTAGACAACATTCCATTTGAACTACTGATGGCATCGGGAGAGCCAGTCATGACAAAACTCTACCATCTGGTGAACACGATGTATGAGACAGGCAAAATACCCTCTGACTTCAAGAAGAATATAATAATTCCAGTCCCAAAGAAAGCAGGTGTTGACAGATGTGAAAATTACCGAACTATCAGTTTAATAAGTCACAGCTGCAAAATACTAACGCGAATTCTTTACAGACGAATGGAAAAACTGGTAGAAGCTGACCTCGGGGAAGATCAGTTTGGATTCCGTAGAAATGTTGGAACACGTGAGGCAATACTGACCTTACGACTTATCTTAGAAGAAAGATTAAGAAAAGGCAAACCTACGTTTCTAGCATTTGTAGACTTAGAGAAAGCTTTTGACAATGTTAACTGGAATACTCTCTTCCAAATTCTGAAGGTGGCAGGGGTGAAATACAGGAGCGAAAGGCTATTTACAGTTTGTACAGAAACCAGATGGCAGTTATGAGTCGAGGGGCATGAAAGGGAAGCAGTGGTTGGGAAAGGAGTAAGACAGGGTTGTAGCCTCTCCCCGATGTTATTCAATCTGTATATTGAGCAAGCAGTAAAGGAAACAAAAGAAAAATTCGGAGTAGGTATTAAAATTCATGGAGAAGAAGTAAAAACTTTGAGGTTCGCCGATGACATTGTGATTCTGTCAGAGACAGCAAAGGACTTGGAAGAGCAGTTGAACGGAATGGACAGTGTCTTGAAAGGAGGATAGAAGATGAACATCAACAAAAGCAAAACGAGGGTGATGGAATGTAGTCAAATTAAGTCGGGTGATGCTGAGGGAATTAGATTAGGAAATGAGACACTTAAAGTAGTAAAGGAGTTTTGCTATTCAGGGAGTAAAATAACCGATGATGGTCGAAGTAGAGAGGATATAAAATGTAGACTGGCAATGGCAAGGAAAGCGTTTCTCAAGAAGAGGAATTTGTTAACATCGAGTATAGATTTAAGTGTCAGGAAGTCGTTTCTGAAAGTATTTGTATGGAGTGTAGCCATGTATGGAAGTGAAACATGGACGATAAGTAGTTTGGACAAGAAGAGAATAGAAGCTTTCGAAATGTGGTGCTACAGAAGAATGCTGAAGATTTGATGGGTAGATCACATAACTATTGAGGAGATATGAATAGAATTGGGGAGAAGAGGAGTTTGTGGCACAAGTTGACTAGAAGAAGGGATCGGTTGGTAGGACATGTTCTGCGGCGTCAAGGGATCACCAGTTCATTATTGGAGGGCAGTGTGGAGGGTAAAAATCGTACAAGGAGACCAAGAGATGAATACACTAAGCAGATTCAGAAGGATGTAGGTTGCAGTAGATACTGGGAGATGAAGAAGCTTGCACAGGATAGAGTAGCATGGAGAGCTGCATCAAACCAGTCTCAGGACTGAAGACCACAACAACAACAATGACCTTGCGATCAAATGTTTTCGGTTCCCATTGGAGAGGCACGTCCTTTCGTCTACTAATCGCACGGTTTTGCGGTGCGGTCGCAAAACACAGACACTAAACTTATTAAAGTGAACAGAGATGTCAATGAACGAACGGACAGATCATAACTTTGCGAAAATAAAGAAAGCAAACTTTTTACTCGAGGGAAGACTTGAACTAAGGACCTCCCATTCCGCAGCGGCTCACGCTAACCGCAGGACCATGGCGCTCCAGGGCAGACGCTCTCCTTGATGTTGCCTATGTTGCGCATGGACTTCTCAGTTTGTATATTTTACTAATTTTTTTCATAGTTCCACACAACTTCTTCCTGTTTTCTTGATTGATCTGTGTTCAGTTTTTCTAGGCCTATCCACTGTGCCAACTTATAACTAAATCTGATGGGGGTGCGATGGGGAGGTTCCCTTGTGAGTAACGGTGGTATTGTGGCCAACACTGCACATAGGTATTGATTCTTTAATAAATATGATCTTGGGGTAGTTGTTAGTCATATGAAACCTGCAATGAGCAAGCTGTAATTTTATTTTGTTTTGTGATCGAGACTATTAAAATTTTTAATATAAAATACAAATCGCTGTATCTCCTTCACTCGACGATGTCTCGTCTTGCAAATTATTTATATTTCTCATAATATGTAGGTAACTGCCATGTTAAAAATATCATTGTACTTGTTGCAAAATGTGGAACGACAAGCTAATGCCGGTCTTTGTGGCCGAGCGGTTCTAGGCGTTTCAGTCAGGAACCGCGTGACCGCTACGGTCGCAAGTTCGAATCCTGCCTCGGGCATGGATGTGTGTGATGTCCTTAGGTTAGCTAGGTTTAAGTAGTTCTAAGTTCTAGGGGACTGATGACCTCAGATGTTAAGTCCCATAGTGCTCAGAGCCATTTGTACCATTTGGACAAGCTAATTTGGCTCACTCTGTGTTGCTTCCCCATAGTAACCCCTTTACCTGTTTACAGTGTCAAAGGTGTTTTTACTCTGTGTGCTTCACGACTCACGCGGTATGTTCTATCTGATCAAAAGTAAGTAGTCATCTATTAAAGTAAACTCCGTCCAGAGGTCCCTGCGAGCCTCATGTACAGACCGACAGCCTTGTCATCGTTTGCCAATGGAGTAAATGTATGCCCCAAGGGGCCTGGGGTCAGCACACTGTTTTCCCAGCCATTGTCAGTGTTAGTGACCTGGAGCCGCCACTGCTCAGTCAAGTAGCTCCCCAATTGGCATCATTAGGTTGAGTGCAGTCCGTTCCATTCCTATTATGAAGGAAAAATTCTGGCGGTACTGGGACTCAAACCCGGGACCTCCACGTTATAGTCGGCGGCGCTGACTGCTCTCCTTCAGGGGCGGACTCGTCAATCTGTATTTGGACATCAATATGTGGGTCCATCCTTCACTCTTATGATAGTTTGCTAAATGCGGGGACACTTTACGTGAAGTGTCTGAACGCAGAGGAATAGCATCCCATTCTGCCTCGAGACCAAAACCAGAGGTCGCTGAAGTCTGGAGTTACGTCGACTTACTACACTACTGGCCATTAAATTTGCTACACCCAGCCCGGATCTCGTGGTCGTGCGGTAGCGTTCTCGCTTCCCACGCCCGGGTTCCCGGGTTCAATTCCCGGCGGGGTCAGGGATTTTCTCTGCCTCATGAAGGCTGGGTGTTGTGTGCTATCCTTAGGTTAGTTAGGTTTAAGTAGTTCTAAGTTCCAGGGGACTTATGACCACAGCAGTTGAGTCCCATAGTGCTCAGAGCCATTTGAACCATTTGAATTGCTACACCCAGAAGAAATGCAGATGATAAACGGGTATTCATTGGACAAATATACACTCCTGGAAATTGAAATAAGAACACCGTGAATTCATTGTCCCAGGAAGGGGAAACTTTATTGACACATTCCTGGGGTCAGATACATCACATGATCACACTGACAGAACCACAGGCACATAGACACAGGCAACAGAGCATGCACAATGTCGGCACTAGTACAGTGTATATCCACCTTTCGCAGCAATGCTGGCTGCTATTCTCCCATGGGGACGATCGTAGAGATGCTGGATGTAGTCCTGTGGAACGGCTTGACATGCCATTTCCACCTGGCGCCTCAGCTGGACCAGCGTTCGTGCTGGACGTGCAGACCGAGTGAGACGACGCTTCATCCAGTCCCAAACATGCTCAATGTGGGACAGATCCGGAGATCTTGCTGGCCATGGTAGTTGACTTACACCTTCTAGAGCACGTTGGGTGGCACGGGATACATGCGGACGTGCATTGTCCTGTTGGAACAGCAAGTTCCGTTGCAGGTCTAGGAATGGTAGAACCATGGGTTCGATGACGGTTTGGATGTACCGTGCACTATTCAGTGTCCCCTCGACGATCACCAGTGGTGTACGGCCAGTGTAGGAGATCGCTCCCCACACCATGATGCCGGGTGTTGGCCCTGTGTGCCTCGGTCGTATGCAGTTCTGATTGTGGCGCTCACCTGCACGGCGCCAAACACGCATACGACCATCATTGGCACCAAGGCAGAAGCGACTCTCATCGCTGAAGACGACACGTCTCCATTCGTCCCTCCATTCACGCCTGTCGCGACACCACTGGAGGCGGGCTGCACGATGTTGGGGCGTGAGCGGAAGACGGCCTAACGGTGTGCGGGACCGTAGCCCAGCTTCATGGAGACGGTTGCGAATGGTCCTCGCCGATACCCCAGGAGCAACAGTGTCCCTAATTTGCTGGGAAGTGGCGGTGCGGTCCCCTACGGCACTGCGTAGGATCCTACGGTCTTGGCGTGCATCCGTGCGTCGCTGCGGTCCGGTCCCAGGTCGACGGGCACGTGCACCTTCCGCCGACCACTGGCGACAACATCGATGTACTGTGGAGACCTCACGCCCCACGTGTTGAGCAATTCGGCGGTACGTCCACCCGGCCTCCCGCATGCCCACTATACGCCCTCGCTCAAAGTCCGTCAACTGCACATACGGTTCACGTCCACGCTGTCGCGGCATGCTACCAGTGTTAAAGACTGCGATGGAGCTCCGTATGCCACGGCAAACTGGCTGACACTGACGGCGGCGGTGCACAAATGCTGCACAGCTAGCGCCATTCGACGACCAACACCGCGGTTCCTGGTGTGTCCGCTGTGCCGTGCGTGTGATCATTGCTTGTACAGCCTTCTCGCAGTATCCGAAGCAAGTATGGTGGGTCTGACACACCGGTGTCAATGTGTTCTTTTTTCCATTTCCAGGAGTGTATTATACTAGAACTGACATGTGATTACATTTTAACGCAATTTGGGTGCATAGATCCAGAGAAATCAGTACCGAGAACAACCACCTCTGGCCGTAATAACGGCCTTGATACGCCTGGGCATTGAGTCAAACTGAGCTTGGATGGCGTGTACAGGTACAGCTGCCCATGCAGCTTCAACACGATACCACAGTTCATCAAGAGTAGTGACTGGCGTATTGTGACGAGCCAGTTGCTCGGCCACCATTGACCAGACGTTTTCAGTTGGTGAGAGATCTGGAGAATGTGCTGGCCAGAACAGTAGTCGAACATTTTCTGTATCCAGAAAGACCGTACAGGACCTGCAACATGCCGTCGTGCATTATCCTGCTGAAATGTAGGATATCGCAGGGATCTAGTGAAGGGTAGAGTCACGGTTCGTAACACATCTGAAGTGTAACGTACACTGTTCAAAGTGCCTTCAATCCGAACAAGAGGTGACCGAGACTTGTAACCAATGACACCCCGTACCATCACGCCGGATGATACGCTAGTATGGCGATGACGAATACACGCTTCCAATGTGCGTTCACCGCGATGTCGCCAAACACGGATGCGACCATCATGATGCTGTAAACAGAACCTGGATTCATCCGAAAAAATGACGTTTTGCCTCTCGTGCACCCAAGTTCGTCGCTGAGTACACCATCCCAGTTGCTCCTGTCTGTGATACAGCGTCAAGGGTAACCACAGCCATGATCTCCGAGCTGATAGTCCATGCTGCTGCAAACATCTCAGAACAGATGTTGCATATGGTTGTTGGCTTGCAAACGTCCCCATTCGTTGACTCAGTGATCGAGACGTGGCTGCACGACCCGTTGCAGCCATACGGATAAGATGCCTGTCATCTCAACTGCTAGTGATACGAGGCCGTTGGGATCCGGCACGGCGTCCCGTATTACCTTCCTGAGCCCACCGATTCCATATTCTGCTAACAGTCATTGGATCTCGAACAACGAGAGCAGCAATGTCGCGATAGGATAAACCGCAATCGCCATAGGCTACAATCCGACCTTTATCAAAGTGGGAAACATGATGGTACGCGTACACGAGGCATCACAACAACGTTTCACCAGGCAACGCTAGTGCACTGCTGTTTGTGTATGAGAAATCGGTTGGAAACTTTCCTCATTTCAGCACGTTCTAGGTGTCGCCACTAGTGACAACCTTTTGTGAATGCTCTTAAGAGCTAATCATTTGAATACCTCAGCATCTTCTTCTTGTTGGTTGAATTTCGCGTCTTTAGCACGTCATCTTCGTGATGTAGCAATTTTAATGGCCAGTAGTGCATATCGTGCCAAATGTGTTCCTCTGAATTCGGGTCAGGACTGTGGCAGGCTAATCCACTTCAGAAAAGTTATTGTCCACAAACCTTTGCCTCATAGGTACAGCTTTATGACAGGGTGCATTGTTATGGTGGTACAAACAATCAGCGTCTCCAAACTTTTATTGTACTGCATACAGCACGATATGCTGTAACATGTGCTCATATCCTTCCCAATTTAGTGCTTCCTTGAGGACAATAGAGGGAGCACACCTTTACCGAAAAACACCTTCTCCATACTTCACTGTTGTGACTACACACGATGGCGGATACGTTTATCTAGGAATTCGCGATACCTAAACCGTTCCATCGTATTTCCTCAGGCTATAGTGTTATTCATTGCTCCAAGTCACTCCTTTCCAATGATCCAAAGTCCAGTGGTGTTGCTATTTTGGCCACCACACGCGTCGCTGAGCACTGACTACAGAAATTTTTGGTTTCTGAGGAGCTGCTCTGTCATTGTAACCAATTCTTCTTAACTTTTGATGCGCAGTCTTTTGGTAGCAATGTGGAACTCACGACTGAACCCTTCCGTTTCTTTCATGGGACTTATTACGAGCACAACGCACAATATTCGACGGTCTCTGTCCGTCAGTACACTAGATGTGCTTGGTATTGTTCTAGCTGTGGTTGTTCCTCACGTTTTCGTTTCACAGTCACATCACAAATAGTCGAGCAGCTTTAAAATATTTGAAATGTTACTCAGGTAACATTTAGAGACCATTCTCCTCCAAATATCTCTTTCGTTTGCCTTATAGAGGTATCAGTGCACGGGTTAAAATAACATGGGGGCTCTTCTACAACTCACGTCCTTCAGCACTTCGAATTGCAGTTTTTCTACCTTTCTGTCACTGTATTTAATTCCCTCCTACTAGCAGGGTTTCTTAGAGTGAATTCAAGTCAAAATTGTCCAAAGCTTTCCCTAAATCTTTAAATGCTATAAACGTTCGTTACATTCAGTCTGTGTTCCAAGGTAAGTACAATAGATAGTATTACCTCACACATTCCTAAATTTTCACACACACTCAGACTGATCTTCCCCGAGATAAACTTGCCAGTCCTGTAAATAATTCGTTTCATTACTTTGCAACTATTAATTATCAGACTGATAGTTCTCTAATATTCACACCCGTGGGGGCCTGCAGTCTTTGGGATTGGAATTATTTCATTCTTTATAAAGTGTTCCGTCTTTCTCAAATAGTGACCGAGCGGTTCAAGGCGCTTCAGTCTGCAATCGCGCGACCGCTACGGTCGCAGCTTCGAATCCTGCCTCGGGCATGGATGTGTGTGATGCCCGTAGGTTAGTTAGGTTTAAATAGTTCTAAGTTTTATGGGACTGATGACCTCAGAAGTTAAGTCTCATAGTGCTCAGAGCCATTTCAACCATTTTTTCTCAAATATCTTACGAATCACGATATCTTCTGCATTATGGATCATGTTCAACAGGCAGATTCCACATTCCTAGATTTGCAGAAAGCATGTGACACATTGCCAAACATTTTTAACTAAAGTTCGAGCATATGATTCACATACGAAGACGTCTTAGGCAGTAGAGTGGTCATAGACGGCGAGTGTTTATGAGAGACAAGGGTATCGTCAGGTGCGTCCCAGCGAAGCACGATAGAAGCGATCATATTCTTTAGACACATAAAGGATCTGAGGATAGGGTGAGCAGCAAATCTACGACTATTTTCTGATGACGCTGTAGTGTACGGGAAAGTATCACCTTTGAGTGATTGTAGGAGGATACAGAATGAAATGGATAGAGTTTCTATTTGATGGTTTGAATGGCAGCTTCTAGACGTGGAAAAATTTTAAGTAGATGTGTAGGAAAAATAATCGTACGACGTGAGAGTGTAGTATTAGTGGTGTGCTGCTTGATACAGACACGTCGACAAATTACATAAGCATAACTCATATTCGAAGGAGACTCCACTTGTGCAAATTGGCTCGACTGCTGGGGATCTCCACCAAGGCAAGTTAAAGGAAGATATACGCTATTGGCCATTAAAATTGCTACACCACGAAGATGACGTCCTACAGACGCGAAATTTAACCGACACGAAGAAGATGCTGTGATATGCAAAGGATTAGCTTTTCAGAGCATTCACACAAGGTTGGCGCCGGTGGCGACACCTATAACGTGCTGACATGAGGAAAGTATCCAACCGATTTCTCATACACAAACAGCAGTTGACCGGCATTGCCTGGTGAAACGTTGTTGTGATGCCTCGTGTAAGGAGGAGAAATCACGTTTCCGACTTTGATAAAGGTCGGACTGTAGCCTATCGCGATTGCACTTTATCATATCGCGACGTTGCTGCTCGCATTTGTCGAGATCCAATAACTATTAGCAGAATATGGAATCGGTGGGCTCACGAGGGTAATACGGAACGCCGTGCTGGATCCCAACGGCCTCGTATCACTAGCAGTCGAGATGACAGGCACCTTATCCACATGGCTGTAACGGATCGTGTAGCCACGTCACGATCCCTGAGTCAACACATGGGGACTTTTGCAAGACAACAGCCATCTGCACAAACGGTTCGACGACGTTTGCAGCAGCATGGACTATCAGCTCGGAGACCGTGGCTGCGGCTACCCTTGACGCTGCATCACAGACAGGAGCGCCTGCGCTCGTGTACTCAACGACGGACCTGGGTGCACGAATGGCAAAACGTCATTATTTTCGGATGAATTCTGTTTACACCATCATGATGATCGCATACGTGTTAGGCGTCATCGCGGTGAATGCACATTGAAGTCTGTATTCGTCATCGCCATGTTGGCGTATCACCCGGCGTGATGGTATGGGGTGCAATTGGTTACACGTCTCGGTCGCCTCTTGTTCGCATTGACGGCACTTTGAACAGTGGACATTACATTTCAGATGTGTTACGACCCGTGGCTCTACCCTTCATACGATCCCTGCAAAACCCCACATTTCAGCAGGATAATGCACGACCGCATGTTGCAGGTCCTGTACGGGCCTTTCTTGATACAGAAAATGTTCCACTCCTGAACTGGCCAACACATTCTCCAGATCTCTCACCAACTGAAAACGTCTGGTCAATGGTGGCCGAGTAACTGGCTCGTCACAATACGCCAGTCAGTACTCTAGATGAACTGTGGTATCGTGTTGAAGCTGCATGGGAAGCTGTACCTGTACACGCCATCCAAGCTCAGTTTGACTCAATGCGCAGGTGTATCAAGGCCGTTAGTATGGCCAGAGGTGGTTGTTCTGGGTACTGATTTCTCAGGATGTATGAACCGAAATTGCGTGAAAATGTACTCACATGTCAGTTCTAGTATAATATATTTGTCCAATGAATACCCGTTTATCAGCTGCATTTCTTCTGGGTGTATCAATTTTAATGGCCAGTAGTGTAGAAGCAGTTCAACGGCGTGATGCTAGATATGTTAACGGTAAGTTCGATCAAGGCCCGAAAATTACGGAAAGGCTAGGTGAACCCAAATAGGAATACCTAGAGGGAAGAGTACAAGCCTCTCGAGAAACGCTATTGAGAAAGTTTAGAGTGAGATCCTGCTGCGACCAACATACATGTCACGTAATGCTCACGAAGATAAGCAAAGAGAAATTAGGGCTCGTACCGAAGCAGATGCACACTAGTTTTTCGCTCGCTGCATTTGCGAGTGGAACAAACATCGGATCACTGGTTGTGGCAAAGGGTCTCCTCCGCCACGCTCCGCATGTTGGCTTGTGGAGTATGTATGTATATGTAGATGCAGTAAGTGGAATAATTCTGATAACACCCTTTGATCTAATGATCGGTACATGGAATCTTATTTCTAACATTTTTCTTTCTTCAGTAGACGACTATCTCGTACAGAAACACTTCTTTACCACTGTAACTGTTCTCATACTTTAATGGTAGCACGAGTCCCGCACGTACGCCAAGATCGACTGTGGCACAGAGAACGGGATGGGGAAGCGAGGGTCGCAGCCTTTCGATAGGACGATAGCGGCGTTTGCCCCTGCAGGGTCGGCGGCAGCGGCGCGGCAGCAGGCGGTTGGTTATCCCGAGTGGTATCTTGGGGACAACACTGGTACTGACCGCGGGGGCCTTATCAGCACAGAGAGTTGTTACTCGGCGACCAGGGGTCACCGCTCGGCTCCGCCTTGGTCGTCGACTTTTTGTGGTGTCGTCGCTTACGTAGTCGTCTTAAGTTACAGGCGGCAACGCGGGCAATATTTTGCATGGATAATTCATCGCAGCACAGCGTCTGGACGACCTTATGTACAGTGTCCCCCTTAAATCACCTATTATACGTGGTCGGCGAAAGGTTCTTGGTGTTGCTACATTATTGTCTTCATCACTGTCTCATCAAGATCATCACCATCATCAATTCGGTACACAGGGGTTGGACATAACGTGAAAACACGCAGGAAATGGGTGTTTGAAAATATATGCAGATGCTGGCCTAGCCAATAGGTTGTGCTGTGGTATTTCAGTAGGACCGGCACCTATTCAAGTGTCAGTTGTGGTCAGAAGAGTCATCAGTATAGTTATGAGTGTATTATGTCGGAGCTAAGCTAATCTAGACGTAGAGATATTGCTGGTGCTCGCGTAGTGGGTGGCTCCGTAACCACGCCAGAGGAAGTGTTTGGTGTTTCTAGAGGCACCGTATCGAAGATTTTAATGCATTCAGGGAAAGCGGAAAAACATCACAACGCGCACGAAAGTGTGTCTTGCGCGATCGTTATAGATGGTCACTGAGAATGGTTGTGACGAAAAACAGTAGAACGACAGCTGCGGAAGTCACTGCGGCACTGAATGTCATACTCGCGATCTCCGTCAGCACCAAAACAACACGAAGGGAGCTCCACAAGCACGGAACTGCAGCGTGAGCTTGAATTCCAAAAATCACTCAGTAGTGATGAAATTTCCCGTACCAGAAAAAACGTGGTGTCTCAATCATAAATCCTTGAATATGGAGCAATGGTGGAATGTAATTTCGTTGGATGAGTCTTGTTCTCACACTGTTTCCAACTTCCGGCCAAGTAAACGTCCCAAGAGTGCAACGTGGCAGAAGTTAGGTGATGATTTGGGTAACCATATCGTAGTATTACTCTGGAAGGCTGTATTACTGACAAGGATTATGTGACCGTTTTGGCTGCTTAGGGCCATCTCACGGTACCATGTTTGTTGCCAAACGGTGACGCTGTGTTTCAAGATCACAGACGCCTTTTCACACGCCATCGAATCTGACTTCGTCCAGGACAACTTTTGTGGGAAAGAGGATGAATTGTCGCATGTCCCCGGCCCAAGACGTTCACCAGCCTTTGTGGCATATTTAGGAGAGAAGGGTACATAGGGTACATTATCTCTATCTACCTTAATCATAATCACCCGAATTTGCCACTATTTTGCAGGAATAATGGTACGACTCCCTTTAATACCACGCAGAAACTGCATTTATTTATTCCGAGAGAACTGGAAGCTTCTTTGAATGCCATATAGACTTTTAGCCACTGTAACATGGCGCGTCTGTGTATCTCTACATTACGGAGTAAAGATCTCTCGATTACGTGTTTTTTAGGCGTTTTAACGATACGCAACATTGTTGCCTCTAAAATATGTTTAATGCAGTCCGCCAATCTCCCATTAGTTCGTGAACACAATCTTCGCTCTATAGGTATAATTTATCCCTAATCATCCATTCGTCTGGATGCCTGTCCCACACACTTTCATTTCATTTTCATTATGGGCGTAATTATTTCATCCGGTCCTGTCGGTTCTCCGATCCTAGTAATCCCCTATGCTGAGCTATCCTCAGTTTCTGAATGGTTTTATCATTGAAAGTTCCCACCGTACTGCAGCAAGTAGAGACTAATAACGCACACTGATCGTAAACTTTCCTTTTTATACACGTTGGAAGTTTAGTTTTGTATGTGCTATTTAATATAGCGAAAACGATCCAGAGCGTTTTTGTTTCTCTATATGTTTCTTTTCTGCCATTCATCAGTGTACAAGTTTCATGAGTCATGTTAAAAATAAATTTAAGTACTGAATGTGCTGCTGAAACAGTAGTCCATATGCATACCTCAACACGGCACTTGCAGCAACGTCACATCCATCTCTTTCCATGGTATGGACTATATGGACAAGGTATACAGAAGTCCGTTATATGGGACACAAGAAAGAAAATCTCCTAGAGCTACCTTCTCAGCCTCTGACGTAAAGGTAGATTCGATAAAATTATGTCTGACTCAAGGCTAAGGTCTTGTCTTAAATAAACATTTTATATCGCAACATACCTTTTTAAAGATGGATAGAGGGTAGTTTTAGTTGGTAATAACGGATTTAATATGCCAACGGAAAGTAGATCAGAATTCACCTACGCCAGAACATAAAAGAAGCTTTCTCCATGATTCCTCTATGCTATGCATTTGGTCGCTTCCTATTACATATAACGTGCATTCAAAAAGAAACAAGCTTAAGCAGCAAAATGAAAACCGTTGAAAGGATCTTAATGTCATTATCTGTAGAAAAATTTACGATCTCTGCAAAAGGACTGAAGTCCTAAACTCTATAGCATATCTTTTAAATTTTTCTCGTAAAAGTGATGTATGTTATCCTAGGTGTAATTACGTTTGTCATTTTCTTAAAAAAGTGAGAGAAGTAATTCTTCTTAATCTTCTTATTTTCTGTAGCTGTCATCCATTGATGTAAGACTTAGATTTATTTGTTCTTATGCTAATAAATATTTTACGAAGTATGAAGTCAGTGGCTTTTTATCTACAGTATGTTTGGCGTTAAACACGGAGAAATAAATTATATTTACTAAATTACAGCACAACGAACTTATTTCACAAAATTGGTAGAGTAATCTACATCGGTACGAAGATATGTAAAAACTTCATGTGCCATTTTACCAGTGTTGACGACAATACTCAAAAATTTCTTAATATTGCCATGACGGTAACTGACTGTATAGCTACATACAGTATTATAAAATTTCTTACTTTATAGCTGGAGCAGCTTTATTTGTATTGGAGTTTGGGAAGTTTTTTCTCAGGAAAGTAGTATTAGCCAGTTCAGTCTGCTCCTTAAACATATAGTCAGGGGAGCTGCTTTTGTGTGTGTATTTCTATTTCCTTTAGAAGATTCATACTGGTTCCTTCTTCTCTTAAATGTAATATTTCCATGTTGTTCTCATTATTTCTCACTCAATGTTTTCCTTCAGCAGCGTGGGCTGCAAATGTAGATTTGTTCAAGACACCAATTCTGTGGGCATCAAGGTGTTCATTGCATCTAATGTAAAAGCTTGTGTCTGTCTGACCAACCTAGAATTTTAGGGATGAATCATATTTGAATTTTTATACTCCAGATTTATTCCTGATCTTCTGTAGGGTGCCTTGGAATAATTATATCATGGATTACTTTTTGCTGTCATTTACTGTTAGTAGAGAAGATCATTTTAATATTCTTCCTTTTAAAAAAGTTTGCTGTTTGATATGAAACTGGGCCTATGCATGGGATAACACATTTAGGTTGGCTTCTGTGGGAGATTGATTTGCTTTGGAGCGAATGTTGTCTGAACTGCTGTTATGTTAACCTGTCGTTTTTGTTTTCATTTTGTGATGGAATTTGGCTAGTGTTACGAGGTCATAGCTCTGTTATAAGCAAGTGTTTCAGTTGCATCCGCTTCATTTTGTTGGTCTGTGAGGCTGACAGGAACGTTTTGCAAAAGTGTAGCATGGCTCTGAAATATGCCATTTTGTGATGGCCGGAGTGACACGATGTGTTCTCTGTGCAGACATCTGTGGTGGTAGGTTTTCTATAAATTATTGTTTATGGTCAAAGTTGCTACATAGAAGGTTGAACCAATGCGTTCGACAGCAATCACTCGCTTCCGCATGACGTCATTGTTGAGAAGCGTCAGTAGCGCGAGACGTATTCTCACGTTTGCGTACGGTGCTTTTCCTCTCATACTAACATTAATTTACGGATACTGGAGGGCACTGTAACCAATCATAGGTTCTATAGAAGTGTGCCTGTACAGGGGCTGAACGTTACTACTTACTACGACTATGAAACTCTTATGTTGTCATTCTTGCAATGGCGAAATTATTCATTTTGGCTGCGCCAAGCGGTCTTGGGCGCCTTGTTACGGTCCGCGCGGCTTCCCCATCGGAGGTTCGAGTCATCCGCGGGCATGGGTGTGTGTGTTGTCCTTAGAGTAAGTTAGTTTAAGCTAGATTAAGTAGTGTGTAGGCTTAGGGACCAATGACCTCAGCAGTTTGGTCCCATAACACCTTACCATAAATGTACAAATTTCCAATTATTCATTGTGGCGCCCTTAACAAGTACATGGTGTTTCAAAATGAAAAAAAAGGTTCAAATGGCTCTGAGCACTATGTGACTTAACTTCTGACGTCATCAGCCCCCTAGAACTTAGAACTACTTAGATCTAACTAACCTAAGGACATCACACATATCCATGCCCGAGGCAGGATTCGAACCTGGGACCGTAGCGGTCACGCGGTTCCAGACTGTAGCGCCTAGAGCCGCTCGGCCACCCCGTCCGGCTTCAAAATGTATATACGCGTTTTATCGCTTTCTAGTATTTATTATATTCACCTTAAAACTATAAATTGTACTCGTACATCAAATGAAAGAGCAACTCAAACAGCATTGTTTGTAAATAAGTTATACACAACTGCAACCAGTCACTTTTTTCAATAATACTGCTTTATTACATGAACCGGTTTTCGAACCCTTTCATGTTCATTTTCAGATGATTTCTGGAGGATCCGGGAAGTTACATCATTACTGGTAGTAGCATAATGCTGGGTGCTGGTTCTATGGCAGAAAGATGGGTCACACTTTAATGTAGCGCCATGACTATAGCTTATCTGTCGATATGGATGTAAATTTAGTTTTTACTTACTGCGACAGTATAGGCGGCTTTTTTCGTATCTGTCTGCCTCCATTTTGATGTCCAGAACACTTTCACACGAACTATATTAGTTCACACATTAACAGTGATACTTTACCAGCATCCAGCATACGCTTTACAACTGTTGCTTATAATGAAGATCTTGACAGAGAGATATGGCATAAGCCTACTTTGTACAGAGATGTAATTTGTTGTTCTTTACATGGGTTAAAGTCGATATAAGGTCAAGTTTTTTTTTTTTGTCAGAATGGCGATAACATGAGAGCACTAGATAAAATAATAATAAATTACTACAAGAACAAATTTCAGGTGATCTGATATGTTATTTCTACTTGTATGTTACAGGCAGTTTTTTTCTTTTTCTTTTTTTTTTAATAGCAGTTATCATGTTTGGCATTAACATGAATCCCAAGGAGTCAATAATACAGAGTTATTGTATCTGCAGTGAGGTACAGCTGTCTGTATGACTAGGACCTGTATATTTAAATTAATAACAAATATTCAGGAGAACTGTTGGCTTATTTCTGTTGTTACGTTAACGTGATTTGGAGTATTCTCAAGAGCAGATTCTGTTTATTTTAGCTAAAAGTATATGTATAAGAGTCATAGTGATCGTAATGGATTAAAGCTGTTTGTATGGCTGTACATTTAATATTTTAAAAATCATGAACATAAATTCTTTAACTGTTGACTTATTTTTATTCTAACATTAGAGTGATCTGGGAATTGGTAAAGGCTGCTTCTGTTTGTTCCAGGTACAATTAATATGTATAAAGTACTGATTTATGTTAGCAATGGAGGGCTTTAACATTTAGAGATATGGTACATGTCTTATTCTGTGGTAGTATATTACATTGACACCGGTGTGGTTAGGATGTAAGGAGAGGGAGGGGTTGGGTCATTGGGAGGGGGAGGGGGTTGTACACCGGTTCCCCAACCCCCCCCCCCTCACATTTAGAGATATGGTACATGTCTTATTCTGTGGTAGTATATTACATTGACACCGGTGTGGTTAGGATGTAAGGAGAGGGAGGGGGTGGGTCATTGGGAGGGGGAGGGGGTTGTACACCGGTTCCCCAACCCCCCCTTCCAATGATCCACCCCACCCTCTCCTTACATCGTAACCACACCGGTGTCAATGTAATATACTACAACAGAATAAGACATGCACCATATCTCTAAATGTTAAAGCCCTCCATTGCTAACATAAATCAGTACTTTATACATATTAATTGTACCTGGAACAAACAGAAGCAGCCTTTACCAATTCCCAGATCACTCTAATGTTAGAATAAAAATAAGTCAACAGTTAAAGAATTTATGTTCATGATTTTTAAAATATTAAATGTACAGCCATACAAACAGCTTTAATCCATTACGATCACTATAACTCTTATACATATACCTTTAGCTAAAATAAACAGAATCTGCTCTTGAGAATACTCCAAATCACGTTAACGTAACAACAGAAATAAGCCAACAGTTCTCCTGAATATTTGTTATTAATTTAAATATACAGGTCCTAGTCATACAGACAGCTGTACCTCACTGCAGATACAATAACTCTGTATTATTGATTCCTTGGGATTCATGTTAATGCCAAACATGATAACTGCTATTAAAAAAAAAAAGAAAAAGAAAAAAACTGCCTGTAAAATACAAGTAGAAATAACATATCAGATCACCTGAAATTTGTTCTTGTAGTAATTTATTATTATTTTATCTAGTGCTCTCATGTTATCGCCATTCTGATAAAAAAAAACTTGCCCTTATATCGACTTTAACCCATGTAAAGAACAACAAATTACATCTCTGTACAAAGTAGGCTAATGCCATATCTCTCTGTCAAGATCTTCATTATAAGCAACAGTTGTAAAGCGTATGCTGGATGCTGGTAAAGTATCACTGTTAATGTGTGAACTAATATAGTTCGTGTGAAAGTGTTCTGGACATCAAAATGGAGGCAGACAGATACGAAAAAAGCCGCCTATACTTTCGCAGTAAGTAAAAACTAAATTTACATCCATATCGACAGATAAGCTATAGTCATGGCGCTACATTAAAGTGTGACCCATCTTTCTGCCATAGAACCAGCACCCAGCATTATGCTACTACCAGTAATGATGTAACTTCCCGGATCCTCCCGAAATCATCTGAAGATGAACCTGAAAGGGTTCGAAAACCGGTTCATATAATAAAGCATTATTATTGAAAAAAGTGACTGGTTGCAGTTGTGTATAACTTATTTACATTAATATACAGTCACGGTTCTAAAATATCCGTAATGGAACGAGTGAGAGTCTTTCATGCGCAGACCCAAGAAACTCCTTCGGAAGGCTAGTCGTAAATTAGCAATTCCAGTAAATCTGTGTGGAAACTTTTAATGAGACGCTTAAACTACGTCCTTATTGTTTTCAGTTCTTATAAGCTCTAAAGCCTACATACTATAGTTTACGTGCCAGCTTTGCAAACGAAATGCTGCTGTATGGTGGCCGAGCGGTTCTAGGCGCTTCAGTCCGGAACCGCTCGACTCCTACGGTCGCAAGTTCGAACCTTGCCTCGGGCATGGATGTGTGTGATGTCCTTAGGTTAGTTAGGTTTAAGTAGTTCTAAGTTCTAGGGGACTGATGACCTCAGATGTTAAGTCCAATAGTGCTCAGAGCCGTTTGAACCATTTGTTGCTGCCTGACGATGAAGATCTTCTGGATCGTATCGTCTTCAGTGATTGCGCACATTGTATATGTGTCCCCAACTCCACCTAGAGGAAGTGTCGACCCATCACTGAAGACGACACGACCCAGAAGACCTTCATCGTCATGCAGCAACATTTCGTTTGCAAAGTTGGCACGTAATCTATAGTCTGTAGAGTTTAGAACTAAAAAGAACTGAAAACGATAAGGACGGTGTTTAAGCGCCTCGTTAAAAGTTTCCACACAGACGCACTGGAAATGCTAATTCACTATTAGCCTTCCGAAGAGGTTTCTTGGGTCTCCACGTGAAAGACTCTCACGCGTTCAAAGCGTTCGTCAGTTAATATTGGTTATTCCATACTCTCCCCTTTGCGTAAAGATATACAAATATAACTTTGAGTTGTTGTTTTATTTGATGTACAATTTATAGTTGTAGGTTGAATATAATAAACGCTACAAAGTGATAAAACTCGTATATTCATTTAAACACCCTGAATATGCTGTCATTCAGTATTTTCTATTTGATAACTTATAACATAGCATCTTTCAGTCCGTTTTCAAATATTACACAGTTTTAAATCGTGTGTAAATGCAAAAATCACAAGAGCTTTCAGAGTAGTAATCATATTTTTGCGTCACAGTCGGAAATAGTGTGTAATACTTCTCATGCGGATATTAAATAGTAAGGAAACGCTATAAGTCCAGTTACTTAACACATTACTATGCATGATGATACAGAAGCTAGCCGATTAATCGCCTCACTTTCAACTATTTGAAGAAGAATTTAAATATCTTAATCCGGTCTGGAGCGAACCGCAGAACCTCTCCAACTGTGTGCTGTTTTCTGCTCCTGCTGTCTGCCTCGCCGTGCCTTTGTTGTTATGTTGAGGTGTCTTATTGGAATAAAGGTTCTGTGCTTAGCACACATTGCTATGACCTCCTGAGAAACAGCTGGAAATTTCGCAATTAAAAGTCTCGTCAGGTTTCTAATCACATTGGCGTCTTCACACGGACTGCCGCCACGAAAATGAGGTGCATGCGAAAGCAATATATCCAGCGACGTAGTGGAGACCTTCTGGATAACAATCTACAGCTTCTACCACCGGTAAAATAATAAAATTATTTAGTGTACTGTCCCTCATTTGTTGCTCACCCTCTATCATTGACAACGCTTCCTCAGTGCCCGGCACAAGTCGTGTAAACAACTTGGATGTCATAGAGTTTATATCACTTTCTGCTGCGATTGGTAAAGAATTATGTAACTGAATGTCAGCAATACTTTTGTTTATAATTAAGATACGTAAACGGCTTTTGAACTTCATGTTAAGGGATGACCATAGGCCCTGTTAATTGCTCTTATCTGGGAAAATAAGTTTTCCAGGCAGTCGTGGTTGAACCTTAAGGTGAACACATACTTCAAATCGTAGCTATATTTCAAATCACAGAAATAACTCAATAGGGACCGTATCGACGTGAGTAACCTCTTCTGGAAATGCAGTAACGTTAAGTGATCTCCAACTCATTTTTTCACAGATGGAGTGGAATCTGCGAAGAACTTTCTCCTTTATCTCCAAACACAATCCAAAAGGACTTGAAATTGGTTGGTTACCAACAGGCATCCTCGAATTCATGACATCAAACGTACTGTTTACCAACTTAAAAACATTCTGCCGTATCTTTTCCTTCAGGCATTACGAAAGAAATTGCCTTTGACACAGCGTTTGAAAAGAGCTGGCAGGCAAGATGAACACGCTGTCAATCCCTTCCGGAAACTGTCAGATGATGAGCAGTAAGTTTAGGGCACAGATTTAACTCGTCATTATCGTTCAGCAACAGCTACTCGATTACCCCTTTTGTTATTGCTTTTCTTTCGCTTAATGAAAAACATTCATCCAAAAAGTGATTTCTCAGAAATTTCACCACATGTGGAACATCAGCAAATACTCAAACCCGTTTCGTTTCATCGTTATGATTCATGAAACACGTGTTTGAGTAGTCGATGTGGAATTCCTTTCACACTTTCCCATTTTTACTTCCCAAATCAGATACAATATTAACTTCAACAAATCCCACTTTCTGCGTTTCATTGATGATACTGACCAGCAAACCCCCAACCCTCGTAGTATCAAAATTATAATACACAGGTTGCTTCCAGGTTCCACACATGCCACTACATGCCATAACAACCTCTAACTGATATGAAACTTCCTGGCATATTCAAACTGTGTGCCAGTTTTAAACTGCCAGGAAGTTTCATATCAGCGCACACTCCGCTGCAGAGTGAAAATCTCATTCTGGAAACCTCTAACTGACTACCTGGCCAGTATATGGTGCCCGTTTCTTGGTCGTAGCATATGCGACTGTCCACATTAATTTCATTCAAACTCAACACGCACAACCTCTCTGCTTCGCTTAAGCTTGTTGCTTGCTTCCTCACACACCCGTCAAAATGCCAGGTAGACAGCGAAAATAATTAGGAATCAACCTTTTTAACGTAGAAAATCCGGCAATGGTATACCCATTACGTTCCTCAAAGAAATGTACATTTTTCTGGACAGAGAGCTAAGAAACAAGGCTCTGATTACATCCTCCTGAATCCAACGTGTATTTTTCTTGGACTTAATTTAGGTTGTGTGTCTGTAACTATCTTTTGTAAAATTTGCTGTACTGTAGCTATCACTTGAGCACTTTGACGACACTAAATGTTTTGGCACTGATTCCTCTACTGCTGAATGCCTGGGACAGAAATTTATTTTTCGTCGTCAACATATTGTTTTCAGCTATTAAGCACTGTTTTTTTCCTAGAGTAGTGGTAATTCTTTTTTAAGTCTACTCGTTTCATCGACGATACGGCCGCTTCCCGTATCTGTGCTTCGATCTACTTTTTTTTTTTTTTCGGTGACAAGGAAGCTAGTGTGTTAAGCGCATGTATACGTGTCTCACGATATTTTCTTCTGTTACTTCTTCGTTGGAGAGGTGATGAAGCACCACCAGCAGCAGCAGCAGCAGCAGCAGAAGTGACTTTAGTAAGATGCAATCGGCTTTGAGATCTCCTTTGGCTGAAGTTTCAGTGGTTAGACTTGTAAATCACGTAAATAATTGTCTTCTTTAGAATGTATGTCACAGATAGTAGCATTTTTAATGTTAATATTTTGTGGCTGAGTCGTTAGCACGCTGGACTCTCAGTCGGAAAGATGACGGTTCGAACCCATGTCCGGCCATCCTGATTTAGGTTTTCCGTTGTTTCCCTAAATCGCTTCAGGCAAACGCCGGGTTGGTTCCTCCGAAAGAGCGTGGTCGACTTCCTTTCCCCACCCTTCCCTAATCCGATGGGACCGATGACCTCACTGTTTGGTCCCCTCCCCCAGATCAACCAACCAACCGTCACTTCGTCTACAGATCTCAACCAACTGAGCACATCTTTCAGGATCTTTGAGGAACTTTTAGTCTTCTGATTGTCGTTTTCACACACAGCCACAGCACATTTCGGCATTGTCAACGTCAAACGGAAAGAATAAACTCGTTACAACGCAAAAATAAATGACTGCAACACAAAACGTACCCGCTTGAACGCGTGAGAGTGCGCGCGAACTGAAGGTGAAAAATCTCTGTTCATCGCATGCAATATGAGCCCCGCTGGTTTATGGAACTGTCAAACATTTCACGATCAAGAATATTTATACACTTATTTGTTTCATGTTCAACTGTGAGTTTCAAATTTATATGAATTTTGCTGAGGTCTATTGCCAGTGTATTGATTCACCGTGTACCGATTCACTGTGTGTCATCAAAAAGCAGTATTGTATCGACATGTATTTGTAGCAGATAATTCCGTTGAGCCCCGAGTAGAGATATATCAGACCAAGCAGTATCATGTGAAATATAATATCCGTACTTGGGATCATTCCATCGTTAGCGCTCTTGTAGGTTGTCTCCATCTGAACGCCGTTTATTTCAGATGAAAGTGCAGCAGATGCTGCGAAATGGTCTGATATACATGCGAAAAAGTGCTTTCCTTTTCCCAGTGTTTCTTTCGAAGAAATGTGATGGCGTCTGACGCATCTGCATCAGTTATCGGTGGCTTAGCATAATCTGCGAAACGAATTTATACATATTTGTATGAATTGATCTCGCCCTAGACAGTCTGAAGAGAATGAAGTATTTCGCCACTATGAATATGCTGACTGACTATTGGCTAACCGAGTCTGACGAGGCTCCCTAGGAAAACACTGCTTTCATAACATAATGAGCTCGAAGTCATGTAGTGATGTCTGTGTAACTCTCCAGCCACCTTTGAACTCATGCCAGATAATCAGTTCCGACACCTTTGCTTCCTGGATGACATTTGAAGGTTGATGATTGAGTTGAAATATGTCTATGACGCCGTCTCCATCACACTTTGGCGACTTTCCTCTTCGTCGTTCAAGAAATAAAAATCTAGGGACAATAGGGTAAGGGAAGTGGACACAAGAAATTTCTCAACTTTTCGGCACATTGGAGATGTCAGACGCTTCCTCGGAATGCCCTCTACTACAGAACTTCATAAAGTGAACTGCAAGAAACGGTTGCTACAAGAGCTGCTGCAAGGAGAAGCTAGTCTTGCGCTGAGAAGCAAGAAAGATTTTCCTGCCGCGCGGTGTAGTTGCGCGGTCTGGGGCGTCTTGTCACGGTCCGCGCGGCTCCCTCCGTCGGAGGTTCGGGTCGTCCGTCGGGCACTGATGTGTGTGTTGTCTGAGACGTGCGCGGCTCGTGTTCATGCCGTTTCTTGCTTGACAGATCCTCTTTGCGGAACTGTCGCCACGTTATTCGATTTACTGGCGTCACTAAATTGCTGGCTTGCCTGCCCGTGAGTGGCAGCAGCAGCACGTATTGATAAGAGCACTGTCGTAGTATCTTTGAAGCGACCGCTAGTATTTCCGGCTCGTCGTGTGTCGGGGGTTCAGTTGGGACGGAGCGCCAATGAGGTCCGGGCAACCAGTACTCGCCGACCGCGGGCGACACACGTGCACTGTCCGACGGAGGGAGACTGGAGCGGGAACGACCGACCGTTGGTTGGTCGTTCGGTCGGTCGTCTCATCGGGCGATGTGTATTTGGTCTTTTGACCGTTTCTGGGCCTCGTCACTTGGTCATGTTGCCGGACGCGGGTCTGTTCCTCCCTTGTGCAGATATGTCGGGTGGCCAATGGACAAGTGTTCCGTCTGTATGGTTAGGTCCGAGCCAATGTGCCCGCGTCGCCGTGTCTCCGAGTTCCGAACGGACATGGAGTTGAGTCGGGATGGAGCTGCAGTGAGCTCCGGACAGCTAAGATTCGCCCGATCGTTGCTGACACACATGACTTGAGTGGGGGCGACCTTGGTTGGTCGTTCAGTCGGTCGTCTTATCGGACGACGTATATTTGGTCGCCTTAGCGTAAGTTAGTTTGATTAGGTATTGCGTAAGCTTGGGGACCGATGACCTCAGCAGCTTGGTCCCATAAAACCTTACCACAAATATCCAAAGATTTTTCTGCGGCGTTACTGAGACACTGACATCTTTTGACGAGAACAGTGAGACAGAAGAGTGCACTGACGCCAGTATTAACAGGATGACATCCTGGGATTCACTTAATGGTGTTGGCAGCCGCTTAAAACTAATGCAGTGGATGCTGATTGTATCAGACCAACCTTTGTGATTCTAGCATGCGAATGCTATATGGCCTTGCTCAGCTCCTCTTCTACGCGTTGCGCTGTACTATCAAGCGTGGTATGGCACTCAAAGGAAGGAACATTCAAAAGTTGCTTTGTTGTGACTCAGTGAGAACAGGAGAAGCGAAATTCTCCTTGTAGTTAAACTAACGAGACAGAATATCTTCAAAAACTTTATATTTCAGCTGCAGGAAGGTTGACTTCTACAGCAAAGAACGGGGGCGCATCAGCTTTCACCTCCCGGACGAAAGGCGGTTTCCCAACCCTATTTCCACAGTCCATTGTCAGCAGCTGCAGTAGATGCTTTCTGTCCGCTGCTTGCGGGGTGGGCTCCCATTTCCCCGGAGCGGGGTCGCGCCCCCTTCAGGAAGAAGCTCGGTCAGCCTGGCCTAGGAGGTGACGGCTCCGCTCTTTGGACTTTCACCGGCATATTTATCCCACTCAGCTGTCCGCCCACCTCAGCGGAGGCAATTGCGAGCCGCTCACGGTCCGTCTCCAGCTGGGAGGGAAGAAAGGCTATCAAAAACATCTCCGATTCACCCACAGCACTCTCTCGGAGCACCGAATGCAGTCAGCGAACAGAAAGTGCTTTCCACTCTAGTGTTGTATCTCAGGAGGTAAATAGCGTGGTCCGCCTCCTTTGACAGCATGCTCACAGGCATAAGGCAGTCACTTTGTGTGTCGAACACAGTACTACCGTCACACACAGGAGGTATCACGCTAACACCGTGCAATATCGCCTCAAGCCTACATAATGGACTACGTTCGGCGAGTTTCTTCAGGTATGCCACACCCAACTGAAGCCACTCATTGAGGTTTAGATCCCAAAAGAATGGCTCTGAGCACTATGGGACTTAACTTCTGAGGTCATCAGTCCCCTAGAACTTAGAACTACTTAAATCTAACTAACCTAAGGACATCATACACATCCATGCCCGAGGCAGGATTCGAACCTGCAACCGTAGCGGTTCGCGCGGCTTCAGACAGTAGCGCCTAGAACCTCTCGGCCACCCTGGCCGGCATTTGGATCCCACAAACCTACGAAATTGTAGAGAAGCTGACTCATGCGTTTCACTCACTGTTCTAAATAGTTTCAGACATTTTCTCTAGGATTAAGATCGAGTGATTCCGAGGAGCAGTCGAGACTCTGCAGGATGCCTCAGTAGTCATCAAATCAACAGCGTGTATGAGAAAGCGAATACAGCTGTTACCGTATTGAGAGATGAGTGTCTCTGCATTACAGTCTGCGTAAAAAAGTGGGAGCAACACTTTGCTGCCGAGTAAAGTATCTTTCTTTTCAACCAGACCTACTCATTTCCCGAAGTCTTTACGTGGTAAAACCTAAATTTCTGTCCCTCAGAATGTGTTATGAAAAAAATATGACTTTTGTACCCCTCCAAATACATTTTGTATCTGATATTACTATAATAACAGTAATAACAACTATACAATAAAATATAATGTAATAATAATTTTATTATTGTTGTTTGTAGCAGCGGTAGTGCTACAGCTAGTATTACCGGTACTCGTTCTCAGTCAGAACTTTTAATTCACAATGTCATTAAATACATTCATACCTGGTTTCAAGACATTTTAATACTATTATTATGGTGGAGTTTTGTTGCATGGTACCCTTTTCAGACTTCTGCTTCTCGCCAGCCCAGTTATGAAGTTTAATATGTGAGATTCGAAACATTCCCTGCGTACAAATTGTTCCATAAAATTTTATGGAACAAATTTAATATACTTTCTTATTTCATTTTCAAATGATGGCATTTTCTTTCTATGTGCAGCAGTTTTCTGTAATCACAGAAAATACTCCGCAAAATTAATGTTTTTTCCAATGTGAAAACATGTTCCAAGCTAAAACATTAACATAAATGTAGGAACAAATACTTGATCGAAATTCAAAAGCGTTGCAATCGATAAAGTCAACACAATATTTAGGAAGTACGTGAAATCAAAACAAGCAGAAGTATTATCAAACAGCAGTTACAAGTTCAATACTTTTTGAGTACAAGCTACTGGAAATTAACGCGTATTTTAACTTTCAACGTTCCTAGAGAGAGAATTAAAGACAGTGGATCTGAAAAAATGAGCCGTAAATAAACGGACAGGAAACGGATAAGAAAACTTTATGGAATACTTAAGAAAGAGCGAGAAATACAAAACAGCGCATTACAGTATGTTATTAAACCAAGAATACCTTTACGCAAACGAATTATAAACTACATAAACTAGGAAGATTAGAGAGAAGAACTGCAAGGAAGAATTACAGCCTGTTAAAAATTACGAAGTAATAACGTAATATATCAAAACATCGAAAAATGACAGAAACAATAAAGAAAAAATAAGACTTTTGTTCAATGTTTACAACAAGTGGATGACAACGGGCTAATAAGTTTGTCTGGCGAACGCAATTACGATAGTTAAAAAGATGTGGCAACACTTACCCGCAAATATTGTCAGTTGTAATAGCGGCCAAAATACATATATTTGCTTTAGTCTGACGCCTCTTATGGTTTATCAAATGACTACCGGTTCGGGTAACAAGTCCTCACACTTCACTTTTAAAATACTCATTAGGGAACATTTATGCAACATCATTCCATATGATATTTAACGTCTGGGATGAGGTGTAAGGGCAACGGCCTTGCCGCAGTGGATACACCGGTTCCCGTGAGATCACTGAAGTTAAACGCTGTCGGGCGTGGCCGGCACTCGGATGGGTGACCATCCCGCCGCCATGCGCTGTTGCCATTTTTCGGGGTGCACTCAGCCTCGTGATGCCAAATGAGGAGCTACTCAACCGAATAGTAGCGGCTCCGGTCAAAGAAAACCATCGTAACGACCGGGAGAGCGGTGTGCTGACCACATGCCCCTCCTATCCGCATCCTCAACTGAGGGTGACACGGCGGTCGGATGGTCCCGATGGGCCACTTGTGGCCTGAAGACGGAGTGAACTGAAAATGAGGTGTAACATGAAAATGCACGTAGCTCACTACACATGGCGTGCAGTCCGCGGAGCCTTCTTGCCCATCCAAATAGATATGTCATTATTTTAATATGAAAATGGCAAATTGCTGCAGGTAGGTGCAGATTGCCTCCGGGAGTTGCAAAGAGGCACCCGATGTACAGAATTTATTGAAGGACGTGTAAAACATAAGACATCGCATAAAACGTGATATGTAAGACGATAAATAATAAAACGTAATGGACTAAACTAAATAATCACTATTGCAGTAATACATTAAGGTCAGAGCATCAAATCTAAATAGCTTCTTCGTTGACTGCTTATACTCGATACAGTCATCTATAGGGTACCGATGTGACAGCTGATAAACCTAGTCATTCAGTATTTTTACAAGCAACCAGAATAGCGCGTTATGCATTACTCTGTTAGTTGGTGACCTTTGGCTACATTTCTGATGTCCTTCTCCTAACATTGTCGATGAGCACGAGAAACCTCTCGGCAGCGCCGCATCGCGCTTCCCCACACCGTGTCCAAGTGCGCAAACGTGCCACGTCCGGCACACGACAAGGGACTTTCGTGAAGCATTGATGTTTTTTTTTTTTTTTTTTACTTACATACCTGCGTAAGCGAATTTGACGGATGCGCGCCGTGGGTAAGATGCTGCGTGTATTTTAAAGCTGCACCGTACCACTAAATAAGAAAATTAAGAATGTTTCCCAGAGGAAATTTTAACTGTGCATCCTTGTGACTATGATCGAAGGATTGACTGATGAACCTACTTGGAACTGAAACCCGTAGTCATTTGGCAAAACAGAAATGCATCTGTGGACTGAACCAGATAAACCCGTTTCTGCTTCACCAATACATAGTCAGATGTATTGGGATTACAATTTACAAAGAACTTGAACTGGTATCATCACATAGAAAATGTTGCTGGCAACATGCGTCTCTCTCTCTTTCTCTCTCTCTCTCTCTCTCTCTCTCTCTTTTTTTTTTTTTTTTTGCAAGTAAGAGAAATGAGAGCCGTCGCGGAAAGACCTGGGTGTATTTTTTTCCATATGCTAACGAGAAGTGGAACAGTCGAGAAATGGCCTGAAAATAATTCTATGAGCCATCTGCCAATTATCTAAGTGTGAAGTGCAGAGAAGTCCTATACATGTAGATGTAAGCGAACGTAAAATAAGAAACGGCGGAAACATTTTTCAGGAGGAAAGAAGAAGCAATAAGATAACTTATCTGAAATGAACTGAGGAAAAGAAAATGAGACTTGATAATAGATGGAATGAACTGAGGAAAGAGAGATTTGATCAACAATGGAGAAAAAGCAAACAGCAAATGTTGATGAACTGTAAGTGGCGCATGGTAACCTGTCGGTCATAAATAAAGTGGGAAAAAAATTACATGGCCGCTCTCTCGTACACAACAATTTGCTGAGCAGGTGGCCTCATAGTACAGTACTGGATTTGTATGCATATGCCTGCGTGTGTGCGTGTGCGTGCGTGCGTGTGTGTGTGTGTGTGTGTGTGTGGGTCAGATCAGTGTTAATTTCTTAATGATGTCATGTTTACAAGAACGGAACACTGTTATACATTTTCGAACGTCCCGAGGAGGAGTGAATAATCAAATAAACAAGATTGAGTACCTCGACGTGAATCTTTAGATTTTGGCAGCGCAAAGACAGTTCCATTATGTTTCGGGTGTGCAGCCGCAGGAATTCTCCTTCTTCTTCTAATATTTCGACCGTATAATGTTCAGCCATCTTCAGAGTGAGCCGCAAGACTGCCGCTCCAGTGCTCGCTTCATCCCTTTATATTCGTATACCGCGCAACTGCGCATGCGGCCACAGATGCAAATGCGCCAGACACGTTGGTCGGCGGCAGAGACGTGCACAATGTGCCAGTTACTCCGCAGTCGATCTGTATTGGCACGTCGATAAATCATTGTGAGCTGCACTGTGACGGCGTCTTTGTGAGTTTATTACAGCAAGTGTCGGATTCCATGATTTATCAAGGTTGAAACCACAATCTCTATTAATTAAATTCGACATGAAGCGAATTTCAATTGCCTCCTTCACTATCGAGTCCCAAAAGTATGATGTAGTTGCCAAAATTTCGACGTTGTCATACAACATACTGTGACCAGTGTCAATACAGTGTTCTGCCACTGCCGACTTGTTATGTGTGCCCAGTCGCCCTCCCCCCCCCATTCCATAGCCCCGATTCTCATCCTCCCCTCTCCTGCGATCTTCGTCGCCCCATCCCTGGCTCCTTCCCCCCTTGCCTCCTCCTCTGATCCCTTCCCTTCCCTCCCCTCCCTCACCCAGCTGCCACTGTTCCTGCGGCCCCCACCAGGGTGGTGGCCCAGAGGGTCATGGCCCAAGACAAGCACAACTGTCCCCGTCGCCATCGCCATCGCCATCGCAATCACCATCACCTTCCCCATCATCATTGCGAACAGCAGCTCCGGCGCCCACACCGGGACCTGCCACCTCTCACCATCTCCCAGTTGCTCCTGTCCCCCACGTCCCAGCTGCACCACTGCCTCCTCCGCTCCCAAAACAACCCCACCTCTTCCTCCTCCCACCCCCGTTGATGCCATGGATGCCTCCCTGTCTGTCTGTTCTACCACATCCTCTTCCTCCTCCTCTTCCCCATCCTCCTACAAATACCTCCTGTCCCGTCCAGATCCCACACTCCTCGAAGTCCGGAATCTCACCCTGCTCTTCTGCCAGCACTTTCTCGGAGCCCTAATCTCCCTCCTCACTCCCTGCCGAGACTCCATTCTCATCACCTCCCCTAGTTCCACTCTTCACTCCGACCTCCTCCCCAGAATCCCCATTACCCTCTTTGGCCCAAATCCCTTCCTCAACCCTGCTCCTTCCCCATCCCCCTCCTGCCAGCCCACACCCTGCATCACCTGACGACCCTCACCGCCTTAATCACTCAGCATAGTCTGACGATCATGGAGGAGGATGTGTTGACGGAGCTTAAGGCGCACCCGTACCTAGAAATACGGGTGGTACACCGGATTTTCCCCTCCTCAATACCTCCACTGCCAGAGGTGCCTGCTTTATAATGCACGCCTGACATCTGAGTGCCGCAAGGTCCCCGTCTGCCTCCACTGCAAACAGGCAGTGTCCCAATCTCCAGTCCCCTCCTTCCTGCAACACCTGCAACCTCCCACACCCTACGTACTCCCAGAAGTGCAAAGCCCAACCCCCCCCCCCCACCACTCCTGAACTCACCATCCCCGTCCGCCCTCTGGACACCTCCTTCCCTCCTGGCAATTCCCTTCGGCCCCCCCACACTGCTGGGGACATCATCAGGTTTGTCACCATCGTCCTCCAGAATGTCCACCCGTTTCAGTGCCCCACACCCCCTAGCAGATATCCCTCACTGCCCGATCTGTCTTCCACCTAAACAACTGTGCCACCTATTCCCATAAACAAGCCCATTTCACCTTCTCCCGTCTCGACACCCTTGTCTAAATTGCTGTCTTGGGGCGACATCACTGTATCTTGTTCAATAATGTCCGTTCCCTTCCCACCAATAAGAACCTCCTCCTGCACACCGTCACGACCCACCACATGGATGCCTTGCTCCTCAATCAAACCTTTCTTCAGCCCCAGCATACCGTGCACACATCACCCTACCTCCTCCATTGCTCTGAGAATCCCCTTCCAATAGGTGGGTCCGACACCTCCTTTCCGACTCCACAGAACACCTGTTTCTCTTCTTCCCCAGCCTTACCATTACCTGCAGCACCATCTATGTCCGCCCTGCTGCCACTATTCCTTTTGGCTTCCTTTCCCACATTGACTGTATCTTCTGCTCCTACGTGATCACCACCGACCTCAATAACGTGATCACCGCCGACCTCAACATCCATAGTCATTCTGCCACCCAGTTACGGCATCAGTTCCTCTCTACCCTCGAAGGTGACCTCATTCCCATTCCCCAGCACACCCGCCCTGAGTCCAGTACCTCCGAAGTCGTCCTCTCCTCTCCTAACCCCCTTGGTCACATAGTGGTGGATGTCCTTGACCCTGTTGGCAGTGACCAACCCCCTTTCCTCACTGCTTCAGACTGTCGTCGCCCCCATCCCGATCCTCGCATCGACCCTCCCCCGAAATATGTCCATGATTATTCCCGTGTCAACTGGAATGCCTACCGGGATACCCTATCTACCCAGGTCGATAGCTAACCCCTCGCCTATCACCACCCTGATGATGTTACCCATTCCACCTCCTTTCTCCAGCAGACCTTGTCTGAGGCCTTGGAGGCCCACGTCCCTACCATCACCATCCACCTGCACTACCCCACTTTACCCCCACAGGCCGTCCTCCTCCTCCGCGTATCCTGCAGTCTCTACTGTGCCTTCCTTCACACATGTGACCGGGACACACTACGACGCCAGCGGCAACTACAACGACACATTAGAAACTTTCTCGCGGCTAAGAAATGCCGGGACTGGCAACTGACATGCACCTGTCGTAATGCTACCTTTCCTAGCAACTCGTCCAAGCACTGGTCAGCCTTCCGCCGCCTTACCAGATCTAAACGCCTCCCCCCCCCCTACTACCCTCTCCTTCATGATGACCAACCCTTCCCTGACAACCTTAGGAAGGCCAATCACTTTGCCTCCTACATCTCCGATATTTTTACCCTCCCTGACGATCCCCAGTTTGATTACTTCCTGGATGTTCGCAATCGAACTGACACCTCTGTCCCTCCCCTCATCCCTGGCTTCCAGTACTTGGACAACATTACACACAACTAACTCAATGCCCCCATCACTAATCAGGATATCATCACTATACTCCACACGAAACACAACACCGCTCCTAGTCACCTCCGTGCCTCCGTGAACCTCCCACCTTCTTCCTGTCCACTCTGGCCAGACTATATATCGTGGTCTTGTCCACTGGCTACTACCCCGACCTGCGGAAAACCTCCCATATCCTGATGTTCCTTAAACCTGACAAACCACCATCTGCTGTCTCCTCCTACTGTCGCATCAGCCTTACCTCGGTCTTCAGCAAGGTCCTGGAATCCATCCACCAGCATCTCTGCCAGCACCGCCTCCTTCCCGCTACCATGTGTGGCTATCGACCATCCTTCTCTGCTGATGACCTTCTCCTTCACCTCACTCCTCTCCGAACAGCTCAACTCCTGTTGATCCCATCTTCCTCTCTCTCGACCTTGAGCATGCTTATGACCATGTGTGGCATTCCAGTCTCCTCTTCAAGCTCCAAACCTTCGCCCTTCCTGTCAACTATGTCCGTCTGATCGGGTCCTTTCTTTCCCAACGGCCTTCCTACATCACCATCCATAACACGGATTCCTACACCTTCTACCCGTCTGCTGGTGAGCCCCAAGGTTCCGTCCTCTCCCCACTTCTCTACCTTCTGTATATGGTGGACATGCCTCTGCCTTCCCACCCATCCACCTTCTTCAGTACGCCAATGACACCATCTTCCTTGCCCTCGCCCCTACCTTGCAATGCTCCCAACACCTTCTCCAAACCCATCTTGCCTGGTCACCACTTGGTGCAACCACTGGTTTCTCTAGTTCAGTTCTTCGAAAACCCAGGCGATCATTTTAGGCGAAACCACCCTGTCTCCTCGACTTCTATATCATCATTTATGGCCGTCATATCACCCTCACCCCCATCCTCAAGTACATTGGCGTCACCCTTGACCGTCACCTCTCCTGGACCTCCCATCTCCAGACAATCCAAGCCAAGGCATGCTCCCATCTTCATCTCCTCAAGCTCCTTTCTGACCGCACATGGGGTCTGGACCCCTCCACCATCCTCCACACCTACAAATCCCTATGCTACACACACCCTGCATGGATCTCCGCCCTTCCAATCTTTTACAAATCCTAGAATGCCATGTGCTCCACCTCTTCTATCGCATCCATCTCCCCTCCCTCACATGGGTCCTGTATGACCTTATTCCATTCCCGCACCTCCTCCTTTTCCTCGAATGGATACAGATCCTCTACACCTCATGTAAATTTGATCCCCCACACCCGCTTCTCTCTCCCATCCTTTCCCACCCCCACACGCTGCTGAGCCTGTATTCTCACATCCCCTGCTCTCCATCTCTCCACTCTCCATACTCTCGCTCAAGGTGACTTCTGTGGTGTCACCGCCAGCCTTTAAATCGACCAAGGTCCGTTAGTAGACGTCGGACCCGCCTGTCGCCACTGTCAGTGATTGCAGACCGAGCGCCGCCACACGGCAGGTCTAGAGAGACACTTCCTAGCACTCGCCCCATTTGTACAGCCTACTTTTCTAGCGATGGTTCACTGACAAATTACGCTCTCATTTGCCGAGACGATAGTTGGCATAGCCTTCAGCTACGTCATTTGCTACGACCTAGCAAGGCGCCAGTATCATTTGCTATTTATCTTGTGATGCATGTACCGTCAGACCGATGTTCACCAATTATGAATTAAAGTTAAGTATTCCAACAGCTACGACCTTTTTTGCTAGTATAATTACTTTTCCAGACCTCACGTCAGCCTGCGAGAGCTTAAACGCGTGCCTTTCGGCTTCTTCATAGTGGCTTGGCTGTCTTGCCAAGTCACAACAGCTTCCACCAACTCCCCCTCCCTGATGATGCTCTCATCCCCTCCATCTACCTATCCTATAAACTTTTACGCTCCCCTTCCAGACCCTGTGTTTTTTCCTTAGGGCACCCTCTCTCCCTTCTCTCCCTCCTCCCTCTCCACCCCTCTCCGCCCCCTGGGCTTCCCCTATCCCCCTACCTTCTTTCCTCCCCCTCCCATCTCCTCTGCCACTGGCATCTAAACCCTCCAGTCTCCCTCCTCCCCCACCTTTTCCCCTTTGGGCAGGTCCCGAACTCATACACGTAAAGTGAACATTCGTGCGCCGGATATCGTCGCCAGTGTTTTTTTGTGTGCCATCGTGTTAGTGATTCAGTGTTTCGTCATTTGTGCTCCTTCGTTCACGTGTGCCGTTTCTGTCGTCTCTGTTAGTGCCCGAGTGTTGAACGTTTTTCTTTGGACGCTGCACTTATGAACGACTTCATGTATTTTTAAATTTGTGTGTCTACTGTTGTCTATCCACCGTGATGTTTGGTTTCCGATGTCCGCACCTGTAATAAATGTATTATCTGTGGCCGAAGAGCGGCGTAGTATTGCCGCTGCCAGCCTACCTTTGTATAAGGTGTCAAAATAACAATAAAGGAAAAACAACTGGAGCGGCAGTCTTGCGGCTCACTCTGAAGATGGCTGAACGTTGCAACGGCCAAAATATTAGAAGAAGAAAGAGAATTCTTGCGGCTGCTCACCCGAAAATTAATGAAACAAGATTGAATACCATTTAAAAAGGATGTACTGCTGTTCATATTTTCGTAATGCACAGAGATACATTGAAGACAGTCATGCTAGTAAGAAAACTCTTGCTGAATAAGTTTTTATTTTGCTCGTGCACAAAAACTTACAGTGCTTGACATAAGAAATGAAGCACCCAGAATACATGGTCGGATTTCATTGTAACTCCTTATACGCACACGTCATCGGTGGTTATGTAACTGACTAGAGTTACACTTTTCTTTCATAGGTAAAATGGCCTCCAGAGTGCATTAGTGCTGGTCGTGTTTAGTGTTGTTACGAAACTAGTTAATGGTCATAAGGGGCGTGAATAGCGGAATATGTTAAGTAACCGCGGTCAGTAAGATGCCGCATCCTCGTGTGAGATAACGTTATAAGGACATGACATAGCTTTAGAGGGACGTGTTTGTGGGGCTCCAATTGGCAGTCTGATCTAAACGTCCACTATCCAGATTTGTGAGGCACTCAAATATGACAGTGCTGCAGTGTTGGACTGCATGGCAAAGTTGAAGCAGGCAAATTCGTCGAAGACGCCTGATTGTCACACAGGAGGAACACTGTACTGTGTACCAACAGCCTGAAATCTGCGCCTTCCATCGGTCAACAATTACGGAACTCCAACATATCTATCATCTCGCGTAGCTGGTTGGTGGCCTGTACCAAACGACCGAAGGAATCACCGTCTCATGAGTAAGCTGCAGTTAATACCACAACTGGTTTCGGGGCCTTGCAACGAATTTGTGACGTCACATTAGTCGGCCTGTCTGCCACATTTCGTAGAAGCTCTGCTGCGTATCGGGCCGACGGGAAATCAATGTTTAATTGAAAAAGTACCCACTAAAGGTTGTAATTTTGTGGTGTACTATCGAGGACTTGCGTACATTTAAACACGCAGTCAAGAATTACTAAAGCGATCTGAAATAGTCACTCCCTCCCCACCAGAGACGGCTGCTGGCACTTATAAGACCTGCAGTGTCACGTGCTGTGACGTACGCGTCACGGCCTGTCTTTCTCGAGGGCCTCGGCTGTGTTTTGAAGGATACCATGATCAGGAAGCATGGACTACTGCTGAATGGCGTCGCATGGTGTTCAGCGATGAATCGTGGCTCTGCATTACATCGGAAGAACATGGTCGGTGAGTGTGGTCAACGTCCTGCAGTTCCATTGTTTTGGAGAGGCACAGTGATATGGCGTACGGTGCGTCACGGGCATCCCTCATCCTCCTATGTTATCTCTCAAGCGACAGTATCGTGGTGCCGTTTTTGAACAGCACAACGCTCGTCCATACATACACATGTCTGTATAAAGCTTCAGCGTGACGCTGAGGTGCTCCCGTGGCCAGCAAGATACCCAGTCCTGTTCCCGATGGAAAAAAAAAAGTGTGGGGCCAGTTATGATCTCAACTTCTGCCAGAGCAAGTATCCAGAATATCAAGAACCAATTTCAAAAGATTGCGTCAGCAGTGGGTAGAACGGCCTTAGGACATCCTTCCTATCCGAATTCAGTGCTAGCATCCAAGCCATGGTGAGTTAGGGAGGGAGGGGGCGGAGGCAGAGGCCACCGGCATTGGCCTCGGTTAGCCACCACATTCTCTGGATCTGAACACATGCAAGTCCTTTCTGTGGGCCTATATTAAAAACAAAGTGTACAGCAATAACCCCAAAACCTTTGCTGAGCTGAAAACAGCCATTCAGGAGGTCATCGACAGCAAAGATGTTCTGACACTTCAGTGAGTCCTGCAGAATTTCGCATATCGAACATGTCATAACCTAATACACACAATACACAATATACATAAATGACCTTATGGATGACATCGGAAGTTCACTGAGGCCTTTTGCAGATGATGCTGTGGTGTATCGAGAGGTTGTAACAATGGAAAATTGTACTGAAATGCAGGAGGATCTGCAGCGAATTGACGCATGGCGCAGGGGTTGGCAATTCAATCTCTATGTAGAAAAGTGTAAAGTGCTGCGAATACATAGAAAGATAGACCCCTTATCATTTAGCTACAAAATAGCAGGTCACCAACTGGAAGCAGTTAATTCCATAAATTATCTGGGAGTACGCATTAGGAGTGATTTAAAATGGAATGATCATATAAAGTTGATCGTCGGTAAAGCAGATGCCAGATTCAAATTCATTGGAAGAATCCTAAGGAAATGCAATCCGAAAACAAAGGAAGTAGGTTACAGTACGCTTGTTCGCCCACTGCTTGAATACTGCTCATCAGTATGGGATCCGTACCAGATAGGGTTGATAGAAGAGATAGAGAAGATCCAACAGAAAGCAGCGCGCATCGTTACAGGATCATTTAGTAATCGCGAAAGCGTTACGGAGATGATAGATAAACTCCAGCGGAAGACTCTGCAGGAGAGACGCTCAGTAGCTCGGTACGGGCTTTGTTAAAGTTTCGAGAACATACCTTCACCGAAGAGTCAAGCAGTATATTGCTCCCTCCTACGTATATCTCGTGAAGAGACCATGAGGTTAAAATCAGAGAGATTAGAGCCCACACATAAGCATACCGACAATCCTTCTTTCCACGGACAATACGAGACTGGAATAGAAGGGAGAACCGATAGAGGTACTCGGGGGGCCCTCCGCCACACTCCGTCGGGTGGCTTGCGGAGTGTGGATGTAGATGTAAATCCGTATATCTACAGTGACGATTACATCTTGAATAAAGAGTGTGCACTCCGTAGTTTATAACTAATTTACTTTTCTTCATGTAGCTCAATAATTATCGCCCTGTATATATTTAATTTAATACAATACTGGCCATTAAAATTGTTACACCAAGAAGAAATGCAGATGATAAACGGGTATTCAGTAAACAAATGTATTATACTAGAACTGACTTGTGATTACATTTTCACGCATATTGGGTGCATAGATCCTGAGAAATCAGTACCCAGAACAACCACCTCTGACTGTAATAGCGGCCTGGATACGCCTGGGCATTGAGTCAAACAGAGCTTGGATGGCATGTACAAATACAGCTGCCCATGCAGCTTCAACACGATACCACAGTTCATCAAGAGTACTGACTGGCGTATTGTTACGAGCTAGTTGCTCGGCCACCATTGACCAGATGTTTTCAATTGGTGAGAGATCTGGAGAATGTGCTGGCCAGGGCAGCAGTCGAACATTTTCTGTATCAAGAAAGGCCCGTACAGTACCTGCAACATGCGGTCGTGCATTATCCTGGTGAAATGTAGGGTTTCGTAGGGATCGAATGAAGGGTAGAGCCACAGATCGTAACACATCTGAAATGTAACGTCCACTGTTCAAAGTACCGTCAATGCGAACCAGAGGTGACCGAGACGTGTAACCACTGGCACCCCATATCATCACGCCGGGCGATGACGAATACACGCTTCCAATGTGCGTTCACCGCGATTTCGCCAAACACGGATACGCCCATTATGATGCTGTAAACAGAACCTGGATTCATCCGAGAATAATGACGTTTTGCCATTCGTGCTCCCAGGTTCGTCGTTGAGTACACCATCGGAGGCGCTCCTGTCTGTGATGCAGCGTCTACGGTAAACGCAACCATGGTCTCCGAGCTGATAGTCAATGCTGCTGCAAAAGTCGTCGAACTGTTCGTGCAGATGGTTGTTGTCTTGCAAACGTCCCCATCTGTTGACTTGGGGATGGAGACGTCGCTGCACTATCCTTTACAGCCATGCGGATAAGATGCCTGTCATCTCGACTGCTAGTGATACGAGGCCGTTGGAATCCAGCACGGCGTTCCGTATTACCCTCCTGAAACCACCGAGTAACAGTCATTGGATCTCGACCAACGCGAGCAGCAATGGCGCGATACGATAAACCGCAATCGCGATAGGCTACAATCCGACCTTTAGCAAAGTCGGAAACGTGATGGTACGCATTTCTCCTCCTTGCACGAGGCATCACAACAACTTTTCACCAGACAACGCCGGTCAACTGCTGTTAATGTATGAGAAATCGGTTGGGAATTTTCCTCGTGTCAGCACGTTGTAAATGTCGCCACCGGCGCCAACCTTGTGTGCACGCTCTGAAAAGCTAATCATTTGCATATCACAGCGTCTCCTTCCTGTAGGTTAAATTTCGCGTCTGTAGCACGTCATCTTCGTGGTGTAGCTATTTTAATGGCCAGTAGTTTATTTTGCTTCTTGAAAACGAAGGCGTCGGAATATTCATTCTTTGTCCGATTTCTATGTTTATTATAGGAAATAATAGGAATAAAAAACAGAAAATAGATTATTTCTGAAACCTGGTAGTTGATATGGGTTTTAACAGTCAGGTTAAACTGGCGATGATAATAACCGAAATAAACGAGAATCGGTTGTCCCGGTGTTAATCGCAATCCATACTGTGTATCTTCGTAACTCACAATTAAGTAAGTTACAAGAAAGGTAATCACGCTGGATGGTGTCCACACGGCAGTTGAAAAATGTTTGATTGAGACTTTTTTCTGAACTGGCCAAATATTGTTTGGGGTGGTTCAAATGGTTCAAATGGCTCTGAGCACTATGAGACTTAACACCTGAGGTCATCAGTCCCCAATAACTTAGAAGTACTTAAACCTAAATAACCTAAGGACATCACACACATCCATGCCCGAGGCAGGATTCAAACCGGCGACAGTAGCGGTCGCGCGGTTCCACACTGAAGTATTTGGGGTGGTCTACATTAACGTTAGCCCCTGAACGTGTCGCCCACTGCCGCCGGCCACGCGCCGCCCCGGCTTGCTGAGTGGCGCCTGTCGGCCTACCTCTGGTAGCGGGACGCTGCATGAGATACTGGCCGGCTATAACTGCGAGGCGGGGCGGGCGTCCGTGGCTGCGCCGGCCACTTAACAGGAACAGGGAGAGCCGGCAGCCTGGCGGTACCGTTCGCCACGTCGTTATACACACCAGGATGCAGATCGTACCCTGCGGTTGTCGCCAATGAATCCCGCGACGCCTCCCGACACACCCCGTAGCCCGAATAACACATCCGTTCCTCAGCGTGCCTCTGGAATTAGGCGCTTAGCGGAACCTCTATATTTTTCGGCAGCGTCCTGAATACAGGGCTGATTGGAAAAGTAGTGGGCTTTAGTCTCACACTTAAAAGAATTCACTTAGCATTTTACATTTCGGATTCCAGTCTATACTCAAAATGCTACACTCCTGGAAATTGAAATAAGAACACCGTGAATTCATTGTCCCAGGAAGGGGTAACTTTATTGACACATTCCTGGGGTCAGATACATCACATGATCACACTGACAGAACTACAGGCATATAGACACAGGCAACAGAGCATGCACAATGTCGGCACTAGTACAGTGTATATCCACCTTTCGCAGCAATGCAGGCTGCTATTCTCCCATGGAGACGATCGTAGAGATGCTGGATGTATTCCTGTGGAACGGCTTGCCATGCCATTTCCACCTGGTGCCTCAGTTGGACCAGCGTTCGTGCTAGACGTGCAGACCGCGTGAGACGACGTTTCATCCAGTCCCAAACATGCTCAATGGGGGACAGATCCGGAGATCTTGCTGGCCAGGGTAGTTGACTTACACCTTCTAGAGCACGTTGGGTGGCACGGGATACATGCGGACGTGCATTGTCCTGTTGGAACAGCAAGTTCCCTTGCCGGTCTAGGAATGGTAGAACGATGGGTTCGATGACGGTTTGGATGTACCGTGCACTATTCAGTGTCCCCTCGACGATCACCAGTGGTGTACGGCCAGTGTAGGAGATCGCTCCCCACACCATGATGCCAGGTGTTGGCCCTGTGTGCCTCGGTCGTATGCAGTCCTGATTGTGGCGCTCACCTGCACGGCGCCAAACACGCATACGACCATCATTGGCACCAAGGCAGAAGCGACTCTCATCGCTGAAGACGACACGTCTCCATTCGTCCCTCCATTCACGCCTGTCGCGACACCACTGGAGGCGGGCTGCACGATGTTGGGGCGTGAGCGGAAGACGGCCTAACGGTGTGCGGGACCGTAGCCCAGCTTCATGGAGACGGTTGCGAATGGTCCTCGCCGATACCCCAGGAGCAACAGTGTCCCTAATTTGCTGGGAAGTGGCGGTGCGGTCCCCTACGGCACTGCGTAGGATCCTACGGTCTTGCCGTGCATCCGTGCGTCGCTGCGGTCCGGTCCCACGTCGACGGGCACGTGCACCTTCCGCCGACCACTGGCGACAACATCGATGTACTGTGGAGACCTCACGCCCCACGTGTTGAGCAATTCGGCGGTACGTCCACCCGGCCTCCCGCATGCCCACTATACGCCCTCGCTCAAAGTCCGTCAACTGCACATACGGTTCACGTCCACGCTGTCGCGGCATGCTACCAGTGTTAAAGACTGCGTTGGAGCTCCGTATGCCACGGCAAACTGCCTGACACTGACGGCGGCGGTGCACAAATGCTGCGCAGCTAGCGCCATTCGACGGCCAACACCGCGGTTCCTGGTGTGTCCGCTGTGCCGTGCGTTTGATCATTGCTTGTACAGCCCTCTCGCAGTGTCCGGAGCAAGTATGGTGGGTCTGACACACCGGTGTCAATGTGTTCTTTTTTCCATTTCCAGGAGTGTATTTATACCGGCTGATCAAAAAGTCAGTATAAATTTGAATACTCAATAAATCACGGAATAATGTAGAAATAGAGGTACAAATCGACACACATACTTGGAATGACATGGGGTTTTATTAGAACCAAAAAAATACAAACGTTCAAAAAATGTCCAACAGATGTCGCTTCGTCTGATCAGAATAGCAATAATTAGCATAGCAAAGTAAGACACAGCAAAGATGATGTTTTTTACAGGAAATGCTCAACATGTCCACCATCATTCCTCAACAATAGCTGTAGTCGAGGAATAATGTTGTGAACAGCACTGTAAAGCATGTCCGGAGTTATGGTGAGGCTTTGGCGCCGGATGTTCTCCTTCAGCGTTCCTAGAGATGTGGATCGATCACGATACACTTGCGACTTCAGCTAACCCCAAAGCCAATAATCGTACAAACTGAGGTCTGAGGACCTGGGAGGCCAAGCATGACGAAACTGGTGGCTGAGCACGCGATCATCACCAAACGACGCGCGCAAGAGATCTTTCACGCGTCTATCAATACTTTTTTTTTGTTCTAATGAAACCCCATGTCATTCGAAGCATGTGTGTCAATTTTTACCTCTCTATCTACATTATTCCGTGGTTTATTAAGTTTTCAAATTTATACTGGCTTTTTGATCACCTGGTACATGCACTCATGGAACAGTACAAACTCCAAATAATAAAATATCGTCAGTTGATATTGAGCCGTGACTGGCTCGCGTTGATGCCGTTTCTTCTATGGCATTTTCTCACAATCGAGTGGCGTCTTATTGCTCCCTGAGTTACTACCATAATGAGGTCCTGACTTGCCTCCGTCAGTGGCAGCACCAGCGCTTATCGATACTAGTACTGCTGTACCATCTTTGGTCTGACCACTATATTTCCGTGTTGTGGTGTGTGTGAGGCGGTCGGTCGGTTGCGACAAAGCAGCTCCGTGGCGCTTGGTCAGGCCGGGGCCGCTGGCGGCGTGCATGAGCAGTCGGATTTGTCAGGCACCAGCTGCGAGAGCTGCAAAGTTCGTCAGCCACGAACTTGGATAGTGGAGCTGAGTAATCAGTTAACCTGTTGTGAAACCTCAATTGCTGTGACATCTGTTCGTTGCTTCCTGAGCCATTCCCGCAAGCAGCAACGTATGGTGTTCTGGTGGTGGCAAAATTTTGCAGCCGTTTTCCTGTATGGTATTTTTAACTATTGAATTGATTGTAACTTATTAGTGAAGTGCACCAGCGTATCTTCTGCCTTGTCGCCGTTAACGTTCCAGTTACATGACCTTCAGCCAAACCCTATGTGAAAAATTTAAAGATAAGGCCTTCAACCATCTTAATTAAAATTTGGAAAACCATTTTAAAATTTTAAAACCCTACTCACTGTCTTCATTTTGCTATCCAGGCCTTAATCCTTGAGTTGTTCTATGTTCAGTATATAGCCTTCAGCCAAACTTTATGTGAAATATTTCAAGACAAGGCGTTCAGCCGTCTTAAATTAAAAGTTGAAAGGTCATTTGTTTAAAACCTTTTACAGTTTACTTACTGAAATTCTTGTTATCCAGGAATTAAGCCCTCAGTTCTTCTATTTTGTAGCTAAGGTCTTCAGCTGTACCGAGCGAGGTGGCGCAGTGGTTAGCACACTGGACTCGCATTCGGGAGGACGACGGTTCAATCCCGTCTCCGGCCATCCTGATTTAGGTTTTCCGTGATTTCCTAAATCGCTTCAGGCAAATGCCGGGATGGTTCTTTGAAAGTGCACGGCTGATTTCCTTCCCCATCCTTCCCTCACCCGAGCTTGCGCTCCGTCTCTAATGACCTCGTAGTCGACGGGACGTTAAACACTAATCTCCTCCTCCTCCTCCTTCAGCTGTGTGTATTACTTAAGGAAATTTTAATAATTTGTTTTTTGGCCTTTACCCGTGTATTGTTTCTGAATTCTTTTAAGGGCATGTGTGGTTAAGTGTTTTAGTAAAATAAAGTTTTATGTTTTTGCAACTAACAGCAACTGATTTGGGCCCCATTCCACACCCTGATCCGCTGTATCCTGGGAACCCGGATTTCAGCTACATACACACACCAAAAAAAGTATTGCATCACCCCAGTTCCCAAAATTTCTGTAGACAGACGTTGACTGTGGATATTGTATCACAGATACAGTCCCTTTGACTGTTCACAGATGTCACTTAACCCCCCCAAAGATGTAAACAACCATGCATCTGCAGCGCCTATTAGACGGAGGGGGACCAACAGTGGATCAGTTCCAGCCATTCCACCAGGAAGGTGGAACACAGCTCGTGTTGTCTGTAGTTTGAACATTCCTAGACCGTCAATACCACGGTTCAATCGCGTCCCCATTGTTACTATGTACCAGGAAAGCCCCTCAACAAGGAAAGTGCCCAGGCGTCTCGGAGTCAACCAAAGCAATGTTGTTGGGACATGGAGGACATACAGAGAAACAGAAACTATCGATGACATGCCTCGCTCAGGCCGCCCAAGGGCTACTACATCAGTGGATGACCGCTATCTACGGATTATGGCTTCTGAGGAACCCTGACACCAACGGCACCATGTTGAATAATGCTTTTCGTGCAGCCACAGTAAGTCGTGTTACAACTCAAACTGTGAGCAAAATAGGCTGCATGATGCCCAAGTTCACTCCCGACGTCCATGGCGTGGTCCATCTTTTCAACCACACCATGCAGCGCGGTACAGATGGGCCCAACAACATGCCACATGGAACGCTCAGAATTGGCATCAAATTCTCTTCACCGATGAGTGTCGCATATGCATTCAACAAGACAAGCGTGGGAGGCGTGTTTGGAGGCAACCCGGTCAGGCTGAATGCATTAGACGCACTGTCCAGCGAGTGCAGCAAGATGGAGGATCCCTGCTGTTTTGAGGTAGCATTATGTGGGGCTGACGTACGCCGCTGATGGTCATAGAAGGCGCCGTAACGGCTGTACGATACGTGAATGCCATCCTCCAATCGATAGTGCAACCATATCGGCAGCATACTGGCGAGGCATTCGTCTTCATGGACGACCATTCGCGCCCCCATCGCGCACATCTTGTGAGTGACTTCCTTCAGGATAACGCTCGACTAGAGTGGCCAGCATGTTTTCCAGACATGAACCCAATCGCACATGCCTGGGATAGATTGAAAAGAGATGTTTATGAACGACGTGACCCACCCATCACTCTGAGGGATCTACGCCGAATTGCCGTTGAGGAGTGGGACAATCTGGACCAACAGTGGCTTGATGAACTTGTGGATGGTATGCCATGATGAACAGGGGCATACATCAATGCAAATGGACGTGCTATTGGGTGTTAGAGGTACCGGTGTGTGCAGCAACTTGGACCACCACCTCTGAAGGTCTCGCTGTATGGTGGTACAACATGCAATGTGTGGTTTTCATGAGCAATAAAAAGGACGGAAATGATGTTTACGTTGACCTCTATTCCAATTTTCTGTACAGGTTCCGGAACTCTCAGAACCGAGGTTACCAAAAACTTTTTTTTATGTGTCTATATATAAAATATAGGCGTTTTTTTTCAGTGAACTGTGGTAATGTGTCAGTAAAACTCAAGTTTTATGGGACTGGTGGTTTCCCCACACAGCTGGTTTGAACGATACTTAACAAACAGAACGGAAAAGGAATTCAAACAGCGCTGAAAGAGTAGAAAATTTTAGTGCCTGGGAAAAAATCGCTACGAGAGTCCCACAGCGTCAATATTGGGTCCGTTCCGACTAGCGGGAAAGCTATGGAAGAGAATGATAGTTTTCAAAGAATTATTAGGTGATTGTCTGAAAATGGAATGTCACTTAATTGTTGGGGAAAAAACATACTATACTCAGTTTTCTACAACAAATACAGTCATATTAACAATTGATGCAGCTCATGAACAAGAGTCAGTAAAAAGTTTTGAATGCTCTAAAATTTTAGGTGTACATATTGACGAAAACTTGGACGTGAAGAACAATACTATTGAGCTTGTCAAGCAATTACGATACTCTACGTTCGTTCTTCCTATAATTACAAACCTTGGAAACGAGCGAATTAACTTCCTGATATATTTTGCATATTTCCACTCATAATGTTTTGCGGAATAATTTCGTGGGGTAGAAGGTACTGATCGCAGGAAAGCTTGCAGTAAGAATAATACCCGGTGTTCCCTCACGGAAGTCATGTAGGTACCTGTTCAAAGAACTAGGGATTTTAAGTGCACCGTCACAATACATATATTCGCTGCTGAATATGATGCGTCCATACCTACAACACTAGAGAGAAAAATGGCCTTCATTACCCATTATTAAAGTTGCTAGTTGCTCAGGAAGGAGTTAAGGTGCAGCAACAAAAATCTTTGATTACTTGCCCAGTAAAATGAAATGTCTTACAGATAGCGAAACAAATGTTAATTCTAACCTAAAATAATACCTCCTGGACGACTGCTTCTGTTCTGTGGGTTAAACTCTACTAAAAACTAATAGCCTGTAACAAAAACAAAATGCTGCCGTAAGTGAAGTTACGTGAGAAGGACTGAAAAAAGTGTTCATTAATGTTAACACTAATTGTGAACACATATACTGTAAACTGACACGTACTACACTATTTTGACATAAGAATCTTTCAAATGATCTGTGAAACATGTTGAGACGGCCTATATCGATTTCAGAGGGGTTGCCGCTGTCGAGTGTGTGTTCTGCCTCTCCGCTATGTGGCGGGAGGGGCTGCCGAAGCCTTCAAAAGCGGCAGAACAGACTGTCTCATGTCATTTGGCTCTGGCTTGCATGTATGAGGTTGCGGGATCTGCGTCGGCAGTCAGTCTTTGACTGTCAGCTCGCTTTGTAAGTATGGTTCCCGATACAGCCCACGGTATAAGAATCACGCCGGTGAAATCACGTGGACTTGTTGCAGCGTGCTCTTCGCCGTAAAGCAGCGTTATGCCTTGGATCGAAGTCCGCGTCAGGGCTTTGACGGTGCATGAAAGTAAAAACTGAACAGGTGGATGCGTCTTGTTAGAGTGTTGCCTTGTGCTGTCGGAACCACAACATCACCGCAGCATAGAAGAAGGTGTTGAGCCTCTGTTTCAAATTTCCACCTGGTTTCGCGGCGGATGAAAAGCTTCGTGGGACCCAAAATAAAGAAGTTTTTAGATAACTGGATGTTGTAATCTCACGGGGAGAGAGTGGGTGAAGCCTTTTTATTGCTAACATTGAGCGGGGCTAGTGGTGACGGTTGGTTAAATAGCGATAACTGAGTGTTGTAATTTGAGTGCATTTCTTAAGGAGGCGTTGTCTTTATCCTTTGCCTTAAAGCAAAAGCACTGTAATGTTCAGTTACGAAATTTCAGATCTGTTATTCAGTACTTAATGTTTTATGCACAATTATACTGAGCGTCCAATTTTAATAGTGCAGTTGCCCTTTTGCACTTTATGTAGTTAAGTACTTTTTTATTTTAAGGATGTTTCCCCTTCTTTTAATTTTTGGATCAGTTGATAAAATGAAAGTCATAAAGCTCACTCGATTGTTAACCTCATTTAAATAACTGCTGTTCTGTAAAATTTTTGAATGTGCAAAGGTGTAAATCGTATGTTCTTTCTGTTTTAGACTAACTGCTGTTTTAAGGTTGTTCCAATGTTATTCCGAGAGGCGGCCGCTGTCATGTTCACAGGGCTTACGGCAGTCGCTTGTGAGTAATGTGATACTGATACGAATCGTAGAATATTTTGATTATTTCTTGTAAATCTTTAATTATAATAAAATATGTTTGTAAAACTAATGGCCTTTCAGGATCAGTTAGCTTCTAAACTTGACGTAAACCGTTCTTTCTACTGTCCTTGTATTATTCCCCCCCCCTTTTTTTTAAATGTATGCTTGTGATGTTTAACTGCTTGCTACCCGACATTTACTTATGAGAGATTACATTCCGAAGTTTGTGTTAGTAGAGTCGGACTGTTCACATGTAATTATCCATCTCTAGCCAAACTGTCCTATGGAGTTACTTATTAGCTTGCAAAAGAAAGAAAAAGCAACGGTACAATTACACTTCTCCGAAAAAGTATGAATAGAAGTTCTATTCTATAGTATGTATTAATTTCCTTAAATAATTTCCATTACTTGTTTGCGATACGTTGTTTTATCTCTTCTGCTATCACAACAAGCTACACGTTGTTGGCCAATAAAATTGCGACACCATGAGGACGGTCTGTTGTTCTTCAGCAGACGATTGTATGCTGATTTTATATTCCGCCACGTCGAGTGACTGGTGCTGGCACTGCTTCACCCTCCAGTCCACCACCAGCAATGGTCGGTCAAGCTTCGACAATGTCAGCAACTTGCGATGACGAAACATCAGAAAGAACACGATACAGAATCCAACGGGCAGCCAGTTTGCCAGCAACTGGCAACGAAATCCTTAATAATTTTGTACGATGAATAGTACCTGCAACAAATGACAAATTGGCATGTATTGTACCACATGCTCGCAAATGCAGATGAGCTGGTGCGCTGCTGGCGCCAGTCTACATCGATTGTCATTCCGATCGTTGTGAGTCGACTTTCGATACCTGCTTGTCTTCTTCGCAACTTTGGTGGATGGCTGTTTAACTGCGGCGCGCGCGCTCCGTTGGGGCTTGAGTTGGGGTATAAGCTGTGTGAGCTACAGTGACGTGCGGGCTGTGCATGTATGCAGCGTGGCGAGTGGCCGAGTCGGTACGACGGAGGAGCGTGGACAGCTGCTACGGCGTGTTTAACCGCTGGAATGCAGATCCGCTGCCGACGGTGATTGGGATTTCCTTGAGATTTGAAGGGCAGATTACCTTCGCGTCTGTTACACGTTACTCAAAGTGAATGAACTGGAGTCATCGAATTGTTCCTTGGTAGGTTCTGTTCATGTTAACTGAATACCTGATAGCAGTGAAAACTATCTTGATTGTTTCAGTTACTTGTTACTGTATTTGGTCTGGCCGCCTGATGTGTTGACGGCATATACAAAAAATAGACATGAATCTGCACTTAATGCGTAGTTAGAGGTCATACCAAGTAGTGCGTAAGTCTATTCCTGGGGTTCGAGAGCGGACCGAAATAGTTTTCCCTATTTCCTTTTTCTATTTGTTTGTTCTAGAGAATTGGCTAATCAAATTTTAAGAGCCGTTACTGGGCAAGTGCTCACGTAGGTTATTTCTGCGTGCTTTCATTCTGTGCTGTGTATAATTAAAGATTTATTTATAACCTGTTGGTAGATATGTTTGTGTACCTGATGCGCCAGAATGTTATCTACCGCTGATGTATTTATGTTTCAGATAATTGGCAGTGGTCGACGCGAGCAAACTCCGATCGGGGTATCACGTTGGAAGAGTGAGATTTAAGGACCTGGATCGGTGTCTATGGTTACGTACTTAGTGTCCTGCAAATCCATATTTCCGGTAGGGCGTTGTGATTTTCCGGAAGCTTACTTGTAGCTCAAAGTTGAGTATAGTTCTTCTGGTCCGTGAATCTCCTGTATCTGTTAGAACCTTTCGGTCTGCTCGCGTCCATCACTAATTTTCAACGTAGAATTGAAACGCCGCTTGTTAAGACTATTTAATATGCTATTATTATGTTCTGGGGATGTAATATATGTGAACCTCGAACCTGTAAGTAATACTGAAGAGAAGCCTAGTTGAGTGTATTAAACTTTTAATATCTTTTTGTGTGGGATCTAAAATTTAAAAACCTCTCTCACACCGGCCTGATTTAGCTTCACTGATCACGATAGTAAAAACATGCGTATCTTAAGGGAATTTTCATTGACAAAGCAGGCTTATCACATTCACACAGTTCAATACTGTTCTATCCTGATTAAATTGAGCTTAACTTAAATTCCATAAGGCAGTGAAGCAATTTCGAAGTCTCGGTGCGACGAAAATTGTCAGTCGATCTCCTGGAAACATTTGTAATAATTATTAACTTTCGGTGATCACATGGGGAAGACCGGAGATCTGCTGGTAAGACCGTGTTAGCCTATTTATTTGAAGTAACTGGATATCTTGAGCATACAAAACGGCAGGTTCGTCCAGTGTAAATCAGACGTTCCCCACTGATCCCGTGCACACAGCGTAGTAAGCAGACACTGTCAATAATAATCATTTAAATAATACGCGAACACACTTACTTTAGTTTAGTTCATGTATTAAATTCCTTCTCATACAGAATCTCATCAAGATGGCGACTAGCTCAACAATACATAGATATACATCCTTCTTTCACGACTAATCGGCAAGAAGTCCACTATTCTTTTCATAAGAGAAAACATAGATAGCAGAGAAGCTATTCCATGGAGTAAATGAACGCTCCAAGGAATAATTGGGCTTGAAACTACTTTGCATTGATAATGGGTAAGATAAGAAGAGATATTTCGAGATATGTACTGAGTTATATAATTTATAAAATTTCTGAAAATATCGAGGAGAGACCGCTGCAAGAGACATTACAAACTGATAATGCTTTTAATTTGTTAGAATTGCTTAAGATCAGTCCATGGAAGATGTCTTAGTTATTGGAAGTAGTTTTAGAATCTGGTATGAGTTATGTGAAAGCCAGTTTCTACATAACTCATGAAGCATGTTAAAAGGTTTGTGCGATTCAGTTATGTCAGTTAAATTAGATTAATGGTGGTTTTATGAACATTGTTTTAATTAGTGAAAATTGGTTGAGTAAATTTTGAAAGATCTGTGTCTATCGGACTTAAATGTATTAATGTTTTAATCTGAGTCCTGCTGGTGGATAGATAGGGCAGGTGCCTTTTATTATAATCGTTGTTACTGTTATTTCATTAAGAGCTTGTGTTTGTAATAAAGAAGTGTATGACAACTACAGACTTGTTCTGTGTTTAATTTCGATTTGTCGAAAGGAATAACACATAAGCTGATAATTAAAATTTCCGCTCAGCAATACAGAGTATTGCCATCTACATACAGTATACAAGAGACCATACCACAGCGGGTTTGTTATTCGTAAATCACCTTTGATTGGTAGTTCTTTGAGAAAAGATCGAGTTACAGCTCGTACAAGGACGAGGAAATGTAGAACCTCGTTGGGAAATCGACAGCGACAGGGACGGGACCTATCGGGCTGCGGTTTATCATTCTGCAATATTGCTGCGCGCCCTGGTCGAGATCCCACGGCTGCCACGCGGATATGGGATCTACGGGTGCAGAAGTGCACTACTGAAAGCCGAGCGGGATCTCAACAGTTTCACGCCAATAGCATCCAAAAGGACAGATACTGTTCGCTCAGTCGTCTAGGATTGAACAGCCACGTTCTGCAGCGAAATGGCAACCGCAGTGAAAGGAAAAGATACTTTTTGCAACACTTATTCACACCTTCCAACTGCTTCTCTACATAGTTGCCACTCTGACTTAGACATTTGTCGTAGCGCCGCACCAACATTTCAATACCACTGTCATAGAAGGTAGCCGCCTGTGTTTTCCAGCAATTTCCTACGCTGGCCTGCAGCTCGAAGTCTGCGCCAAACTTGCTATCCACAAAGCCAGCGATTCATATGAGCGAAGACGTGAAAATCAGACCAATCCAAGTCCGGACAGTATGTTGGGTGATCAAACGCTTGCTATCGAAAACGCTGAAATAATGCCCTTGTCGCACCTGCAATGAGCGGCCGAGCATTGCCATGAAGAAGGAAACGCCTGACAGTTACATTATGTGGGCTCCATGAACTCAAGTGGAAACCCCGCCATGAAGAAATCGAATGACACCACTTGGCAAAAGACAGTACTGTTTAAGGCTCACTGTTCGCTCAGAGCTGAAAAGTGCAACGTAACGCGATCGACAAGCATGTTATGCGCAAAGCTTCGTAAAATTTTCAGTGAGCTTGTAATTTCACGACGGATCAGGGGTTGGAAGAAAACAGGGACCGTATCTTGAACCTGGAAATGAACTCATGTGCATAAAGACGGATATCCAAAAGGGCAGCGTGATGCTGTCTGAAGAGAGCACGACAGCCATTCGTGCGGCATCGCAGCAGCAGAGAGAGCTGAGCCAACAGTGATTTGGGCAACGACAACTTTGGATGAAATGGGTTCTGGTTTGGCTTACATCGTCACGATGGAAGCATAGCTGAAAATTTGTACTGCAGCCGTATCGAAAAGAATCATCCAGTTTTATAAAACCGTAACTATTATTTTGTTTGAGATATGTGCGTGAACAACGTACTATTGGAAAGAGCACACTCTCGAGTTCTACATGGTTCCCGCTAGGTAGCAGCAGACTACGCCCACCTCACTTCTAGTAAAAATAGTGTCGGGACAACAGAAAGCGTATTGTGTTCTACATGTTGAGCAGTGCGGGTCAGTAATAACTGTTCAGCGTGACTTTCGTACTAGATACGGTGTGGATCCTCCTACAGCACAGAGTATTGGACGATGGTATGAACAATTCAGAGAAACAGATTGTTTGTGTAAACGCAAACCGCCGGGCCGTCGGCGAGCGTCTGACCCAGACGTCGAACGCATCCACCATAGTTTCACAAGGAGTCCGCAGAAAGCCGTTCGCCATGCATCTCGACAGCTTAACATGCCCCCGATGTCCGTCTGGCGTGTGCTGAGACGATGTTTACACATGAAACCATACAAAACTCGGTCACTGCAAGCTCTTTGTGTGGGTGACAATTTGTAGAGTTCTGTAATTTCGTTCTTAGCAAGATGGAGGTTGACAGTTTTGTTCCACGCTTAGTGTTTATTGACGAGGCAACGTTCCATTTAAATGGAAAGGTGGACCGTCATAGTGTGAGAATATGAAGTACAGAACAACCACATGAAGTTGTACAACATGAGATTGACTCTCCAAAATCTAATGTTTTTTGTGCGGTGTCATGGGAAAAGGTGTATAGTCCATTTTTCCTGGCCGAGAACACTGTTACAGGAAGCACATATGGTTGAGAACTTGGCTTCGTTTACCAGTAGGAGGGGGTACCTGCACACTGGCATCTGGAAGTGAGGGAACTTTTAAATCAAAGGATTACTGAACGATGGATCGATCGCACAGGACCAAATGATTCAACCTTACATTACTGGCCTCCAAGGTCACCGGACATGACTGTATGTGACTATTCATCATGAGGGTTTGTAAAAGACACTGTTTATGTGCCTCCGTTACCAACAAGAATGAATGAACTGAAACATCGCATAGGAGCAGCTGTGGAAGCTGTAGCTCAAGACACGCTCGCTGCAGTGTGGGAACAATCTGAATAACGCACTGACATATGATGTGCATCTCAAGGGGGGCATATCGAACACCTATGAAAAGGTATGAAAAAAATTGAGTTTCTCGTTCATAAAAAAAAACAAAATTCATTGTTAATGTTTCTTAGTTTCAGAAATAAAGATGTGCCAATATGCTGATTCTTTTTGAAAACAAGCTGTACTTTTTACGGATTAACCGCGGTGACTGTGCATTATGTTCGAGGTCACTTTCGACAAAATAACGCAAGATTAGGTCGCTTTCGACAAAGTAATGCAAGATCTCACGTTTCCCCTTGCGACCGTGATGCACTGTCCATTGATTCGTATGTGTACTACCTGTAATCTCAAGGTAGAGGCCGGAATAGGGAAAGAATCACATGCAAGGGTGGGTCCACAACTCATTTTCCTTTGAATGATCACATTTATTTACAATCAATATGATAGCACAAAATTAAATACAATAATCAACAAATCTCTTTGAACGTAAGTGGTATTTAAATGAAAATAAGCCTTTTTAAATTTTAACCACAGATTCACATGACTAAAATTTCAATTATTGCTATCCCAAGGAATCAGTGCCAGCAAGAAATACAAAAATAAATGATAATAAAACCACTCTCAAACAGTAAGTGAATAAAAGATATCTGTTGCACAATGTTCTTAAACAGTCACAGTTATTAAATTAAGAACTGGTAATTTAGAATAAACATTCAAGCATGGTAGGTGTGACAAATTTTCTGACATCCATAGAACGGATAAAATGTCAGATTAAGCTCAAGGAAAGAATAGTGAGTTATTCTTCAAAATAGAAGTCTAAGGAGATGGCAGTCAGAACGGAAATTACGTTAAAATTTTCCTCAACACAAACAAGTATATACGCAAATATTTGAACAGGCAAAGAAACTACATCCAAATTTAATTAGAACATCGCTCACATACGGGCCTTTAGGTAGAATATTTATAAGTTAAAGCGAGTACGTCCGAGCCTTAAGAAGGGACAGGCGAAACTTAACCTAAAGAAGGCAAGCCGCCAAGGTGAGGAACTCTGGGACAGAGCTGAAGCAGCATAGAGTGAGGTAGGCGTGGTCATTCAGTGCGTCTCTATGCATAGCCGGATTAGAAGCATTGTTGCTACCACAGCTGGCAGCTATGTGTACTAAATATCGACAGCAATGTATAACGAATAATCAGCTAGATGCGTTCTAAATATTCTGGGTACTGTGGCCGTTGGGGATACGCAGAGCAGAAGGAAGAAGATTAGTTTGCAGACGACGGTGTCATTATACAGTTTGGAACCAGTCATTTACAGAAAGACTAGAGCAGACTTTTGAGTTCCGATTCTCCTGCACACGGGTTCAGCATCTCGCTCGCCAGTGACAGGTGAAAAGTACACACAAGTAAAGAATTCCGTTTCGGTATTTTCTTCAACTACACATTCAGATAGTGATATGAGCATAAAGGAAGCCGTGTGTAATGTAAGAAATACTTCAGCTGATAGATAGAGAAGGTAACACAAGACGTACAGGAAAAAAGGAAAACAGCAATAAAAGCCACTTAGGAAAGAAATCACTATGAAGTGCAGGGGAGCTAAATCTAAATGGCTGCTGAAAAAAATGTAAACAGGAATTGTAGGACAGATACAGCATATTGAAAGATTAAAATAACTTCCGGTGGTAGTAAAATCAACGGTCGGCTAAGCGAATTATACCGTTAAACGCAGAGCAGATCGGATACATGGAAATAGTATACTGAGCGCCTCTACGACGGATAGAATCTGTCTGCTTAGACGACAGAAAAAACAAAAGAATGTCCATTTGGAAGAACCAGAGGATCCAGTGATACAGTGTTTGGCAGTGCTATAAAAGATATAAGATAGAGCAAAGCAGAAAAGATGAATAACTTTCCTCCGTAATTTCTAAAATCGTTGGCCGAAGTGGTAAACAAACTATTATTCAAGTTAGCATGTATTGTAATTTAACAGACCGGAGACATACCATCGAGGATTATCACACAAACTCGAAGAGAGCAAAGGCACATACGTGCCAGAACTGTCGCACAATCAGGTTACCAGGTGATGTATCCAAGCCAACTGGCAAGAGCAATATACAGAGGGGAAAATACAATAGATAATTTGTTAAAAAGCGATGGATAAGGCTTTAGGAAAGGTAAAGCCTCAAAATAGACGCTTCTGGCGTTGCACTTGTTAATAATAAATAATGAAAAATATATACACTATCGTAGCATTTGTCAATGGATATAAAGTGTTCATCAACAAAATATAATGCGAGATGTTTGAAATGCGTTGTAAAGTGTAGTGAAAGACGACAATAACATTGTAAGCGTAAGGGGGAAGAGTTGGTATTAAGAATGGTGTGAATCAGGAGTGTCGCTTTTTCTCTCATTGCTCAAACTCTACATCAAAGAAGTAATGACGGAAGAAAAAACGGGGTAGGATTGAAATGCGTACTGAAAGGATATCAATAATAACGTTCTCTGATGCTATCCTCATCGACAGTGAGGACGAATTAAAGAACGTGTTGCATGAATGAAGAGCCTAATAGGTATATACTGATACGAAGCCAAAGAAAGACAAAAATAATGAGGAGTAGCAGAAATAGCATTAGCAATAAACCTAACATCGAACTGGGGGACCACGTACAACGCAAAGTGAAGAATCGTGTTATGTGGGTACCTTCGAATCAAAGTAACGTACGACGGACGAAATAGGGATGGTATAAGAGGAAGACTGACGCCGTCAAGGAGGGCATTTCTCTCTAAAAAATGCCTGCTGTTATCATAGGTCGTAATACCAGGAATATGTTTGTGAGATTGTACACTTGAAACACAACATTGTTTGGAAGTGAATCAAGAAGTTTGTGAAAACAAGGATAGAAGAGAATCGGAGAGTTTTGAATGTGATGTCACAGGATGTTACTGAAAAATAAGAGGACGAATAAGATATGAAATGAGGCGGTTCGTCACTAAATCAGCAAGGATAGGAATATGTGGATAACATTAGAAGAAGGGACAAGATGGCAGAACGTGTGTTAAGACGTCGATCAGTGACTTATATTGTATTAGAGAGAACCATAGACGGGAAAAGTTGTAGGGCAAGACAGATATCGGAATATGTAACAATTAATGGAGATCGTTTCGTAACTGCTACTCTGAGGAAGTTTTAGTGGGCCGAACTAAATCAGCTAAATGGCAAGAAAAGAGTGTAATTCACATTTACATATATATTCTGCGAATGACCATACGGTGAGTGTCGATGGCACACCTTGTTTCAATTGATGGTGTACAGGAAGAACGGCTGTCAGAAAGCCTCCGTGTGACCTCGGACTTTAGCATTCTGGTCGTTTCACGAGATGGATGTGGATATAACATGAAAATTTCCTCACCAAACATGCGTCGCTTAACAACTCGCCATGCACGTATTAGGCATAACTTCACACCACACTGACGGATGCGTCGTGAGACGTAAAGAGGTAAGATACTAATATCTGGTATTAGACATACATGTAAGGAAGTTACTTTACATTTCTTTTTGTTTCATCGGTTTTCAGTGACAGCAGTTTTCACCATTTCTTGTTTCAAAAATTGCATTGGATGATTCCCTTAATAGTCATCTTCCCACCTTATCTTTTCATCCTGCTACATATACTACAGCTTTTAAAAACTGTATAATTTATTACCTATAAAATAAATTAAACGTCTACGTTGCAAATCCATCTACCACTCTTCGTCATTCAGAGGGCAGAAACAATCAGGATCACAAAGGGTGGGCAAGGTGTTGGCTGGTCGTGCCACGATGGGGATCTGAGACATGAGGAGAAAAGCAGACGACAGGAATTTGTGAAAGCTGGTTGCTGAGGACGCCATGGTACATCAGTGGATTGTAAACATCAGTTATGTGTCTTCTATCGCACATAAAATATATCAGATTTATCAATCAATTTAGAAGCTGTATTTTAGACCTAACTCTCGAATCAATGTTATGCGTGGATAGAAAACTAATACGACAAATCCCGTATGATGCAACGACTAATATCTGTAATAGATATTATTGTCATCAATTTGAAAATCAGTGGAGAATTTAAGAACAGTAAAGGTTTTTACATGCAGCAAAACCCGTTGCCGAGACTTAAGACTAATGGGCTCTCTAGTTAGGTAGTCAAAATTTCCCAAAATATTCCTGTGTCTCATTTCAGCCAGCGTGTTGAAGGTGAACTCAGGCTATTTTCGAAGGTTCGGGCAGTCGCTGTCTCCTCTGTTTTCCAAATACGTGATCTGCATATTCTCGCGTATGTCAGAGATCTGATGACCCACGTCAAGTTAATGCGCACTTAGTGCTGACTCTGAATTCTCTCTATTGGTATGCTCTTGAAACCGAGTTGAAAACTTCTGCTGGTTAAGCCTATGTATTTGGCTTCACATTGTTGACAAGAGATGCAGAGGACACCCCGTAAATTCACAAAACCTACTTTCCTTGTGTTTAAATTTTTGGCTGTTGTTCTTAGAAGAATAATAAGCTGGGATCATCTTTTTTGAAACCACGCATCTGCCAGTTCTGTCAGAAATACCTCAAAAGAAAGGAATCCTATGGTATATTTTTCTAGTGGAATCTGTATTGTCTGTTGTGATAAGAAAGCAGATGGTCTTTGGTTGGGATAAAAATTTTATCACATTGTGATTCGTATTTAGCCTTCGTACTATACCCCTGTTAAGGTTACGTACAAAAACGTTGTCGTAAACATTGAGGCTGCTATAAATTGTCCGAAATTCACTTCAGAAAGCCGCAGTACACAACGGGACACTATGCAGCCTGAGCTCACCTTAAACACCCAGACAGGACTGAGACTCACTTATATGATGCGGGGGATAATACCCATTGTAAACATCAGTAGTTCCATCATACGGGATTTAATATATTAGTTTCTATCCATGCATCGTCTATATTTTATATGACTTGCTGATTTAAATTGTAATTTACTTTTATCCTCAGCACCTCCTGCCCTTTCACCTTCACCGTTAAGTGCGCTGGCCCCACTTTCTCGAACATTATCTCGCTGGATATTCGGATACCACCGCCAATTGAGGTTTCCTCATGGCGGTTTTCATGGGGATATAGGAAACTCAGTGTTCGTTATGGTCATGCGAGCAACGCCTCTTCAGTACTGATATACATTTTTGCACGTTTTACAGGGTTTATTTTATCTTATACGCATCAAATCCTCGTTTCATTTTTTATCAATTTGACAAGGCTTCTTGCATGTTTTGTTTCATCAGTGACATACAGGGTGGGGAGAGCTTCAGGACAGCGTATAATAATGTTGTAGATGCAGTTTATTAAACTACCTCATGTACTATGCACTATTTTACTTCATATGACAATAGGTACTAAGCCAATGTCAAAAGGAAAATATGTAAAATACTTCCTTTCTAATTCATATTTAGATCACCTGAGGATGCGCCTAAATTGGTGTGAAATCGGTCGTGGTTTTAATAAAAAAAACTTTCTACAGCGAGAGCGGTATTTTCTGCTTTCTTACAAAAATGTGCACATTTGGCTGCGATTGTTCGCAATTCAAAATAATATGTACAACCATGAATTACTGCTAACAAACCAAGGAGAGAATAACCGAAGTAGGGCACTCACACCATACGATATTACGATGCACTTTTATCGCCATTTCTGCTGAGGCGTAATCGACATAACATAATCTTTTCTACTTACACGTAGCTGGTAACTAAAGAGCGTGAGAAAAGTCTAATATTGAAAGGGGGTCGCCTGGTTTTTAGCTAGTATACGTGCGAGTGTAAGACCACTCCACACAACGGTGAAGATCCTTCAGTAACGATACTGCTCTTTTTTATTACTCATATATCCACAGCGACGCCATGAAGTATAATACATGGTGCTACAAACAGTATGTGCAGCACGTGGAAAACAATGAAGCTAGAAAAAAGATCAAAGGGGATGTCAGAAAGCGTGACACCCTAAATTAATTGTCTTTGATTTCATATAATCATTATACATTTAGAGTCTCTGTGGCCATAAAGTACATAGACTATTTCACAATCGTTAAATATCTTCAGAGTACAGCAACAAGCTTAAGTATCACGCTAACGTGCATATCACACAGTCACCAGTAACCCTATCTCCATAGCCAGGACACAATGCAGCATAATAGATATAAAGAGAGAGATTAGCACGACAAACTTCACCAAACGGGCCCCGAGCAGCGACAGATAAAGCAGGGAAACAAAGGAAATCAGTGAGGCATCAAGAAATACGAACGAGTGCCGATGTGCAAACACATACAATTGTATCTGAAAGCGGATAGGAAAAATAGAGGCGTTAAAATTATTCCAATCACTTCTACCACGTGTGAGACTGGTTTTGATCTATGTTCCTACCACATTTAAGCAAGGACGCTCTGTGAGTGTTTTAGGACTATAGTATTGAACCTACGGCCTGCAAGGTAGGAAGATACAATCTAACACATGCAGAGTTCAGCAGTACGGACAGTGGTGTATTCAGACAATGATCTCAATGTCGGTACCACTACATTCCCTGTAAAGGAAACGTTATCGCTAACAGAAGTTAGTGTACAGGTTCATGCGTAACTATATGTTAGCAAAAAGGAAAATCTTAGGTTTTGGTTATTAAGGTTTATTTTTACTCGAAGTATGATTTCATGACTTAGCAATGTTAGCAAAATTACGTCCAGTATGGTAAGATACTGATGTTGGGTGTTCACAAATGGGTAGCTAAATTCCTAATTATTATATGGTTCTTTAATGATAATATTGTTGATAACGATACCTGGGGGCCGATAAAAACTACAAACAAATTAAATACAATTGGAGCCAGAGATACCAATTACGTTAAAATGCACATTGAAAATACTCAAAACTAAATGGGAGTCGGAAAGAGCAATCAAAAAGAAATACACAATTTAAAAAATTCACAATTCTACAGTGGCTGATCAATCCTTTTCGTTAGGTAGGACATCTCGCGTTTCTGCTTCAGCTAGGCCCGACAATCGTAAAAATGTTTATTTACAGGCCATGGTTGAATGTACGAAAATTAGGAGTTCTGAGTGTCAATTGAATATTCTCAATCTCTCTCGACTGTTAAACACCAGTCTACCAGTCTGATACATTTCCTACGTCTTCGGTGAAGCCGAGACTTCTGTTTATTCCCTAGCTAACTGGCATGTTGCACGCTATTCGGCTGGAATAGCGAGTCGCCTTCTGTAACAATCGACGATTTTCTGCAAGAGAAGAAGTCAATTACTCTGTCTGCAAGTTGCCTATATCGAAGCTGGTGGTCATGCGTTTTTCTTTCTGGCCCATCAGAGCGTCATACGTGTTATAACTCCACCCGCTAGAGTTTTTGTAGCCTATCACAGAAGTCCTTTCAGAGTTCTGCTACGTAATACTGAGATAAACAGACTCTTCTTTCATGTGAGTTTTAAATGTTTTAGAGGCTTGTCTGCTCTGTAAAATAACATAGAAGGTGATCTGTGGGAGCTCTGCGAAATATCATAATGTTGGTGCATGCAGAAGCGTTTCAGGGCACACTTTTCATTGTACATTGTTGAACATCGAGCTCTACGGCAGACCATCCATAAGTGTTCACATGTAGACCCAACAACATCGTCAGTGGCAATTCCAGTGGGCACGCGATGTCGGAATTCGACTGTCGGACAATGGAATTGTATCGGATCTTCGTCTGAATCACAATTATGCTACAATACGTCGGGAACTGCAAAGGGGGAGGTGATCATGAGAAAAAGATTGCATAACCAATGAAAGGATGACGTCTTACGAATCATAGTGTGGAATGTCAGAAGTTTGAATGTGCTAGGGAAACTAGAAAAACTGAAAATACTAAGGGTATATCTAGGTATAGTTGGGGTCAGTGAAGTGAAATGGAAAGAAGACAAGGATTTCTGGTCAGATGAGTATGGCATACTGGCAACAGCAGCAGAAAGTGGTATACGGGAAGGAGGATTCGTTATGAATAGGAAGGTAGGGCAGGGAGTGAGTAACTGTCACCAGTTCAGTGATAGGGTTCTTCGCATCAGAATCAACAGCAAACCAACACCGTCGGCCGGTGTGGCCGAGCGGTTCTAGGCGCTTCAGTCTGGAACCGCGCGACCGCTACGTTCGCAGGTTCGAATCCTGCCTCGGGCATGGGTGTGTGACGTCCTTAGGTTAGTTAGGTTTAAGTAGTTCTAAGTTCTAGAGGATTGATGGCCTCAGATGTTAAGTCCCATAGTGCTCAGAGCCATTTGAACCAAACCAACACCGACAATGGTCGTTCAGCTATACATGCCGACTTCACAAACCGAAGATGTAGAGACAGAGAAAGTATATGAAGATAATGCTCGGATAATTCAGTACGTGAATGGAGATGAACATCTGATGCTCATGGTGGGCTGGAATGTGGTTGTAGGGAAGGAGTAGAAGAAAAAGTTACGGAAGAATATGAGCTTGGTACTAGGAATCGTGGAGAAGGAAGACGAATCGAGTTCTACAATAAATTGCAGCTAATAATAGTGAATACACTCTTCAAGAATCACAATAGGAAGAGGCACGCAAGGGAAAGGCCGGGAGTTACGAGAGATTTCAGTTATATTACGTCATGGTCGGGAGGTACCGAAATCAGACACTGGATTGTATGGTGTACCCAGGAGCAGATATAGATGCAGATGACAAAGTAGTAGTGATGAAGACTACGCTTAAGTCTAAGAGATAAATCAGAAAAAAATCAATGCGCAGGTAGTGGGATACGAAAATACTGAGGACTGAGGAGATACGTATCCACTGATACATATGGTGTAATTGAAAAAGTGTGTTTATCATCTCTTCATTGACAAAAGATACCGGAATAGCCCCCTTTCGGATCTCTGGGAGAGGACTGCCAAGGGTGAGGTGACCACGAGAAAAAGGTTGAATAATCAAAGAAAGGATACCTTTATACGAGTCGGGGCGTGGAATGTTAGAAGTTTGAACGTGGTAGGGGAGCTAGAAAATCTGAAAAGGGAAATTCAAACGCTCAACTAGGTATAGTAGGTGTCAGTGGAGAGATACGGGGAGACTTCATTTAGATTATATGATGGTCAGGCAGACTTATGGAAACCAGATATTGGATTCTAAAGCGTCCCCAGAAGCAGATACAGACTCAGATCACAATCTGGTAGTGATGACGAGTAGGCTGAAGTTCAAGACATTAGTCAAGAAGAATCAGTACAAAAAGACGTAGGATACTAAGAAATGACGAGGTATGCTTGAAGTTCTCTAAGGCTATAGATACTGCAATAAGGAATAGATCAGTAGGCACTACAGTTGAAGAGGAATGGACATGTCTAAAAAGGGCAATCACGGAAATTGGAAAGGAAAACATAGGTACACAGAAGAAACCACGGGTAACAGAAGAAATACTTCAGATGATCGATGAAAGAAGGAAGTACAAATGTGTTCAGGGAAATTCAGGAATACCGAAATACAAATCGAGAGGAAAGAAATAAATAGAAAGTGCAGGGAAGCTAAGACTAAATGGCTGCATGAAACATGTAAAGAAATAGAATAAGAAATGATTGTCGGAAGGACTGACTCAACATATAGGAAAGACAAAACAAGCTTCAGTGAAATTAAAAGCAAGGATGGTACCATTAACAGTGCAATGGGAATTCCACTGTTAGATGCAGAGGAGAGAGAGAGGATAGGTGGAAGGAGTACAGCGAGGGCCTCTGTGAGGGGAAGATTTGTCTGATGTGATAGAAGAAATCGGAGTCGATTCACAACATGTAGGGGATCAGGTATTAGACATAATTTAAGAGAGCTTTGGAGAACTTAAGATCAAATAAGACAGAAGAGAACGATAACAATCCATCAGAGTTTCTAAGCCAGCCGTTGTGGCCGAGTGGTTCTAGGCACTTGAGTCCGGATCCGCGCTGCTTCTACGGTCGCAGGTTCGAATCCTGCCTCGGGCATGGATGTGTGTGATGTGCTTAGGTTAGTTAGGTTTAAGTAGCTCTAAGTCCAGGAGACTGATGACCTCAGGTGTTGTCCCGTAGTGCTCAGAGTCATTTGAACCATTTTTAGAGTTTCTAAAATCATTGGGAGAAGTGATAACAAAACAACTATTCACTTTGGTGTGTAGAATGTACGAATATGCCGACATACCACCTGAGTTTCGAAAAAATATCATCCAAACTACCCTGAAGACTGCAAAGGGTGACTAGTGCGAGAATTATCTTACAATAATGACACTAATTAACGATTTCCTGTCCTGATCGCTATTTTATTTTCATAAATTATACAACTTAAGCTGAATCGCAAGAAGTTGTACAGTTAAAAAAAGAACAGAAAGTGTTATAATAAGCAGTATGGCAGTATGTAAAAGGCCGTGTTTCCTGCGTGAAGAAGTCCGTAACTGCCTGCTGTACATCCTCGTTCGACAGGAACTGTCGACGATTCAAGGGACCAAGGCAGACAGGGGTCGATGGACATTTTTGGTACCATGACTTTGAGTCATGACATAACTGTGTTGCGCAGGTGATGCCATACCTGCATGCTGCATTGATGTCAGCTAGTTTTACATGCGGCAAGTGGAGCATTAGTTTGTGCTGTTTTAGTGGAGGGCATTTTGATCTGCATATCGAAATATTGCATACAATTTATTAGGGACGGATTTCATGTAGTTTACAGTCTACAGACCTGCAGACTACTCGTAAATCACCAAAATAATGCAGTACATTGATGCGCTGAGACGCAAACGTTATGATTTATGTATTGAGAATTATGCCTAGCACTGTTGAGAGTATTGTTGCGCAGGAGATATGGGATGTTTTCTCTGATGTGACAGAAGAAGAAACAGGAGTCGATTCAGAACCTATAGGGGATCAGGTATTAGAATCTTAATTTAAGGGAGCTTTGGAGAACTTAAGATCAAATAAGACAGAAGGGATCGATAACAATCCATCAGAGTTTCTAAAATAATTGGGGAAGTGGCAACAAAATAACTGTTCACTTTGGTGTACACAATGTAGGAATCTGGCGACATACCATCTGAGTTTCGAAAAAATATCATTCAAACTACTCCAAAGACTGCAAAAGCTGATTAAGGCGAGAATTATCTTACAATCAGCTTAACAGCTCATGCATCCAATTTGATGACAGAATAATATACAGAACAATGCATAAGAAAATTGAGAATGTGTTAGATGATAATCAGTTTGGATTTAGGAAAGTTAAAGGCACCAAAGATGTTGTTGTTGATAATGGAAGCAAGACTAGAGAAAAATCACGACACGTTCATAGGATTTGTCGACCTGGAGAAAGTGTTCGACAATGTAAACTGGTGCAAGATGTTCGAAATTCTGAGACAAATAGTGGTAGCTACTGGGATAGACGGGTAACTTACAATGCGTACAATACGGCCAAGAGGGAGTAATAAGAGTTGGCGTTCAAGAAGGAAGTGCTTGGATTAAAAAAGGTGTAAGACAGGGATATAGTCTTTCACCCCTGCTATCCAATCTGTACATCGGAGATACCATTATGGAAATGAAAGGAAAGTTTAATTGTGGAATTAAATTCAAGGGGAAGGGAAATAAATGATACGATTCGCTGATGCTGCCGTCCTAAGTCAAAGCGAAGAAGAATTACATGATCTGCTGAAATGAATGAACAGTCTAATGAGTACAGAATATGGGCTGGGAGTAAATCGAAGAAAGGCGAAAGTAATGAGAGTACCAGAAATGAGAACAGCGAGAAACTAAACAACAGGATTAATGATCTCAAAGTAGCTGAAGTTAAGAAATTCTATTTCCTAGGCAACAAAATAACCAATGACGGAGGGAGCAGGGAGGACATCAGAAGCAGACTAGCACTGGCGAAAAGGACATTCCTGACCAAGAGAAATCTACTAGTGTCAAACATAGGCCTTAGTTCGAGGAAACCATTTCTGAGAATGTACGTTTGGAGCATAACATTGTATGGTAGTGAAACATGGAGAGTGGGAAAACGCAACAGAAAAGAATCGAAGCATCTGAGATGTGGTGCTATAGACGAATGTTGAAAATTAGGTGGACTGATAAGGTAAGGAATGACGAGGTTCCGCACAGAATCGGAGAGGAGAGGAATATGTGGAAAACACTGACATAATGATAGGACATCTGTTAGAGTAAGCTGCCATTCAACGCATCAACTAGGAATTTTGTGTAAATTATGTTGCACCCTTTTACAGTCGCTCAACGACGTCACCTCACTGTAAACCGCAGCATCATCAGCAAACGCTCACAGATATCTGCCCTCCCTGTCCAACAGATCATTTGCGCAAGCAGAAAATAACTGTTGTCCTGTCACAGTTTCCTGGGGCTCATGTGACGGTACCATTTTCTCTGAAGAATACTCAGTTTCGTGGACAGTGGCTCCTATAACTGTGCTGAATCGTGGACAGAAACTTTTCCTGCTCAGGGCAGCTTGTTATATTTTAACTGAAAATACACTCCTGGAAATTGAAATAAGAACACCGTGAATTCATTGTCCCAGGAAGGGGAAACTTTATTGACACATTCCTGGGGTCAGATACATCACATGATCACACTGACAGAACCACAGGCACATAGACACAAGCAACAGAGCATGCACAATGTCGGCACTAGTACAGTGTATATCCACCTTTCGCAGCAATGCAGGCTGCTATTCTCCCATGGAGACGATCGTAGAGATGCTGGATGTAGTCCTGTGGAACGGCTTGCCATGCCATTTCCACCTGGCGCCTCAGTTGGACCAGCGTTCGTGCTGGACGTGCAGACCGCATGAGACGACGCTTCATCCAGTCCCAAACATGCTCAATGGGGGACAGATCCGGAGATGTTGCTGGCCAGGGTAGTTGACTTACACCTTCTAGAGCACGTTGGGTGGCACGGGATACATGCGGACGTGCATTGTCCTGTTGGAACAGCAAGTTCCCTTGCCGGTCTAGGAATGGTAGAACGATGGGTTCGATGACGGTTTGGATGTACCGTGCACTATTCAGTGTCCCCTCGACGATCACCAGTGGTGTACGGCCAGTGTAGGAGATCGCTCCCCACACCATGATGCCGAGTGTTGGCCCCGTGTGCCTCGGTCGTATGCAGTCCTGATTGTGGCGCTCACCTGCACGGCGCCAAACACGCATACGACCATCATTGGCATCAAGGCAGAAGCGACTCTCATCGCTGAAGACGACACGTCTCTATTCGTCCCTCCATTCACGCCTGTCGCGACACCACTGGAGGCGGGCTGCACGATGTTGGGGCGTGAGCGGAAGACGGCCTAACGGTGTGCGGGACCGTAGCCCAGCTTCATGGAGACGGTTGCGAATGGTCCTCGCCGATACCCCAGGAGCAACAGTGTCCCTAATTTGCTGGCAAGTGGCGGCGCGGTCCCCTATGGCACTGCGTAGGATCCTACGGCCTTGGCGTGCATCCGTGTGTCGCTGCGGTCCGGTCCCAGGTCGACGGGCACGTGCATCTTCCGCCGACCACTGGCGACAACATCGATGTACTGTGGAGACCTCACGCCCCACGTGTTGAGCAATTCGGCGGTACGTCCACCCGGCCTCCCGCATGCCCACTATACGCCATCGCTCAAAGTCCGTCAACTGCACATACGGTTCACGTCCACGCTGTCGCGGCATGCTACCAGTGTTAAAGACTGCGATGGAGCTCCGTATGCCACGGAAAACTGGCTGACACTGACGGCGGTGGTGCACAAATGCTGCGCACCTAGCGCCATTCGACGGCCAACACCGCGGTTCCTGGTGTGTCCGCTGTGCCGTGCGTGTGATCATTGCTTGTACAGCCCTCTCGCAGTGTCCGGAGCAAGTATGGTGGGTCTGACACACCGGTGTCAATGTGTTCTTTTTTCCATTTCCAGGAGTGTATTATGAATAATTCTGCAGCAAACTGATGTTGAGGGCATTGGTCTGCAATTTCGTGGGGCCGTTGTTTTATCCTTGTTATATACAGGAGTCTCCTGGGCATTTTCCCAGCCGCTTGGGACTTTGTGCTGGGAGAGAGATTTGCGACAAATGCAAGATAAGTAAGGAGCCAGTGCCATGTAGTTGGCTACTCTTTGTAAGGCCGAATTGGGACTCCATCCGGAACTGGCGACTTGCTTGTTTTCAACTCTTTGTTTCTCTACGCCAGTGGTGCCTATTACTATATCCCGCACACGGGAGTCTGTGCGATGGTCAATCGACGGTATCGGATTTCCTTTTCGTATCTTCTACTGCCACACCAGACTGGTCTATGAGTGACTGGATATAAGCCTTCGACCATCTTAGAGATTCTACTTAGAACCATAATCTTCTCGGATTCTCAGAAAGATCTACATCTACATCTACATCTACGTGATTACTCTGCTATTCACAATAAGGTGCCTGGCAGAGGGTTCATTGAACCACCTACCACCTTCAAGCTGTCTCTGTCCCGTTCCACTCTAGAACGGCATGCGGGAAAAACGAGCACTTAAATTTTTCTGTGTGAGCCCTGATTTCTCTTGTTTTATCGTGATGATCATTTCTCCCTATGTAGGTGGGTGCCAAGAAAACGAGCTTCCCTTCTTTGTACTATTTCGATGTCATCCGTCAGTCCCTGATGCGGATCCCACACTGCACAGCAATACTTCAGAATAGGGCGGACAAGCGTGGTGTAAGCAGTCTCTTTAGTAGACCTGTTGCAGCTTCTAAGTGTTCTGCCAATGAATCGCAGTCTTTGGTTTGCTCTACCCACAATATTACCTATGTGATCGTTACAATTTAGGTTATTTGCAATTGTAATCCCTAAGTATTTAGTTGAATTTACAGCCCTGAGATTTGTGTGACTTTTCGCGTAATCGAAATTTAGCTGATTTCAATCTTTCGCTAAGTTATAATGGTGGCAGTTGTTGCCTACTTCGTGCATCGACCTTTTCACAGACGCACGAATTTCTAATATCTTTTGTATGTCGTCATTTGAGCGGTCGCCTTTGAACCGGGAGTGAAAACAGTCTTTGCTTCCTCGGCCTTTTCCGAGTTTCCTTTATCCACCAACTACGCACAGAGGGACGTGGATTCTAACTTGCATCCTCGCGAATGCGATCCCATTGCGTTAGCCAGAACGCCACATCTCTTGGTATTAATGGTGGATGCAGCGTTTCTTGCAAGTGTGACCCACTTAACAGCGTGCCGCCTGGTTCAAGCAGGAGGCGCAGTCCTGCTGCCGTGCTGGGATCGGCTTATCTGGCGTCGCGGTCTGCGGTGGCCATCAGATAAGCCGCCCGGCCTCCACCAGTGTCGGGCCGCCGCTGCGGATGCTATCGGCGCGGCTACAGGACGGGCGGACCCGCCTACACGATGTTACCGCCCAGGCCTCGATGATGACTTCATGCGGCCCGGCGGCCGCTGATCGTCTCGTTCTGTGGCCTCGAAAAACCTCAGCCGCCGTGCAGCTACTCGGTAACAGCGAACAAGCCGTCCAATAAATAATTTAGTCAGCAGCACCACCACTAATCACCTTCAGTATGTAATTACAGTTAGACGACTTAATTTCGAACCATAAGTCTGGAAGCTCATTTTTAATGACTTTAATATTTCAACTCATCTCCCTAATACGAAGTAATGCTTCCGTTTACTTCTTCATTTGTCTGGCCAATGTGTTCTTAGTAGTTGTTTTATTGGTAAAAGTAATTTGGATCTGCAACAAAATTTGTATTTATCGTGCCCTTTTCGTTTTTTTGGATTGAAGCACCATCAGTTGTCCGGAATACTTATGATTTCGGTTTCACTGTGTGTCGAAAAACAGTTTGTTTACTAACCTATTGGAGTGTAGGTCTTTGGGCTACTACATTTATGTCTATTTATTTATTTACTTATTTAACCTGGCAAGATTAAGGCCATCAGGCCCTTTCTTACATCTGACCGGGCATTCTACTTATTTTAAATTGATATGTATTTGTAGGCATGTTAAACTACATCTAGTACAAAAAGTGAAATAAACAATGACAAAGGCACACTTGGAAAAATACATACATATACAGTTTATACTCGTAGATGATAAGTACTATTATAATTAAACATTATCAAAGAGACAGATTTTAGAAAGGAGTGCTAGCAGCAGGGAGTATGAGGGAGACTGATGGTGAAGGGAGGAGAAGAATAGAGACATGATGTAACATAATTAAGGAAATATAAAGGAAAAGAAGATTGCGTGGTTAATAGAGATAGATGAAGAGGAAGAAGAGAAAGGAGCAAGATAGGGGACACTAGATTTGCTGTTTGACAGAGGAGAGGATTGGCATTGTACATTAATTTTGTGGAAAACGTTATGAGGATGATATTAGGAAATGCTTAAACTTCTTCTTAAAAACATCAGGGGATTGAATTTTGCGCAAGGTAAGGGGCAGTTTGTTCCAGAGGCGGACAGCGCAACTGAGAAGGAGTTTGCAAAAGTTTTTGTTTTGTGAGTGAGCACAGTTAGGATACCAACTAAGAGTGACCTCGTGTTTCGATAATGATGGCATGAAAGCTGTTCCATCGTGTGTATGTACATCTGCCGGGTACTACTATTTTCGCAATGTCTTTTTCGGCCTATTTTCACTTCCACATCAAACACTACCCATTTCATGACGTAATACGTCACTAAAAATTGCACTGTTATTGTCCGATCCTCTGACTGAACGTATACGGTGATTATAATTAAATATCCAGTTTCAAAACTCTATAAAAAAATGAACCGCTGCTCAGAATTATTTCAAATTTAAAAGAAGTGTTGTCGGAGGAGGAGGAAACGTTATGGGAAAAAATTCACGTTTCTTACCACTGCAAGCGTCAAAACGCGGGTGGTTACAAGTGACAGACGAATCGCAGTAAGACCGCTATGAAGCAAGTTGCTCAAAAAATGGCTCTGAGCACTATGGGACTTAACTTTTGAGGTCATCAGTCCCCTAGAACTTAGAACTACTTCAGTCTAACTAACCTAAAGACATCACACACATCTATGCCCGAGGCAGGATTCGAACCTGCGACCGTAGCGGTCGCGCGGTTCCAGACTGTAGCGCCTAGAACCGCTCGGCCACTCCGGCCGGCATGCAAGTTGCACATTAGACAAAAAGTACTGTGCGATGTGCATAACCGCACAAGTTTGACATTCAAATAGTTGTGGCATGGGTAGTTAGGTAAGCCCTTCCACCACAGTAGGATCATTCCAAACAGTTTGGGAAAAATCGATTTTTGTTTGTCCTGAGGCCAGAAAATCATATAAAAACCAACAATGAATTCGGTTTTAAACTGGCGTGAGACTGGAGCAAGGCACGTTCAGTATGCTGCCCGTTCTCTGCTACAAGCTGAACTCGAGGAACAGCATGTACCACAGCAGGTCGCGTTCAGAACGTGTTGCGCAATGCGTGTCTTCAGTTCAGGTATGTTTGTGATCGGAGAACTGAACTCAGCATCTTTCAGATAAACCCATAGCCAGAAGTCACCCGCATTAAGGTCAGATGACCCCAACGGCCACACTGTAGGGAACTGATGGCTGACAAGTGTAGCATTTCCGAAATGCATCTGCACCAACAGCTTCACTGGCTGTGCAATGTGGGAAAGAGCGCCATCTTGCATAACAATTCGCCAAATGCGAGTGCGACTCACGCGGCGAGGGCTCCGTGCAAACTTAATTATGTATATAAATATCGTTGGTTCAAATATTTTCTATAACCAGAAAGGCCCGTACAGGACCTGCAACATGCGGTCGTGCATTATCCTGCTGAAATGTAGGGTATCGCAGGGATCGAATGAAAGGTAGAGCCACGGATCGTAACACTTCTGAAATGTAACGTCCACTGTTCACGCAGGGTGATACGCTAGTATGGAGATGACGAATACACGCTTCCAGTGTGTGTTCACCGCGATGTCGCCAAACATGGATGCGACCATCACGATGCTGTATCAGAACCTGGATTAATCCGAAAAAATGACTTTTGCCATTGGTGCACCCAGGTTCGTCGCTGAGTACACCATCGCAGGCGCTCCTGTCTGTGATGCAGCGACAAGGGTAACCGCAGCCACGGTCTCCGAGCTGATAGTCCATGCTGCTGCAAACGTCGTCGAACCGTTCGTGCAGATGCTTGTTCTCTTGCAAACGTCCCCATCTGTTGATTCAGGGATCGAGACGTGGCTGCACGATCCCTCACAGCCATACGGATAAGATGCCTGTCATCTCGACTGATAACGATACGAGGCCGTTGGGATCCAGCACGGCGTTCCGTATTACTCTCTTGAACCCACCGATTCCATATTCTGCTAGCAGTCATTGGATCTCGACCAACGGGAGCAGCAATGTCGCGATATGATAAACCGCAATCGCGATAGGCTACAATCCGACCTGTATGAAAGTCGGAAACGTGATGGTACGCATTTCTCCTCCTTACACGAGGCATCGCAACAACGTTTCACCAGGCAACGCTGGTCAACTGCTGTTTGTGTATGGGAAATCGGTTGGACACTTTCCTCTTGTCAGCACGTTGTCGGTGTCGCCACTCCCGCCAGCGTTGTGTGAATGCTCTGAAAAGCTAATCATTTGCATATCACAGCATCTTTTTCTTGTCGGTTAAATTTCGCGTCTGTAGCATGTCATCTTCGTGGTGTAGCAAGTTTAATGGCCAGTAGTGTATGTGACATAAATGCGAACTTGATGTTACGGTGTAAAGTCAAGCGCCGGCACGCCAGTCGGGAACGACAGAGAAGAAATGGCTGTGAGAAGACGTCAGCCAATCGCACGCTGAGCGACCCCTCTCCAGGACGACAACGCGACAGCAGCGGCCCCTATGTGAAGAGGACATAACCGCCGCGACCGATTGGTCGTAGCCCAGTTGAAGAGTAGTTTCAAGATTAGGCACTTGCATAGCAGCAAAGTAGGATAGTTCATACTAAAGAACATTGCCTATTTTGCATGTCGCCCTTTGCTTGAGGCAGTTCTATGCAGTAGTCAACGTTAAGTATTGTAATCTTTCCCTTTTGTAATAAAACTCATTAATACGATCTGTTTGAATGTTGTCTGGCGATCTGAGAAAGCCGGTTTCCTACAGACCGCACATTTGACGACTAGGCTGGATTTAACACTAGATATATTTACCAGTACGTGAGAAAAATGGAACAGTCAGACAGACACAGATGGAAGACGAAGCTATCCTATAAGGTTTCCGTTTTCACAGATTGCGGCACGGAATCCTAAAAATGATACTACCATACATCCACGCTGTTGGAGAGGCTGAATTACGGTGGTACGCAAATGTCTCTCATAGCGTTTACCAGTGATTGTACATGTAACAGGACCATATCCTCGAAAAAATGACTCTACGATAAACGATCCTTCAACCTGCACCACACAGTAACCTTTGCAAGATGAATCGAATTTTCCCTGCCCATATTCTGCATTTCTGTGTACTAACATTTCTTGAAGATGGAAATGGGCGCCGGCCGAGAGGTTCTAAGCGCTTCAGTCCGGCACCGCGCTGCTGCTACGGTCGCAGGTTCCAATGCTGCCTCGGGCATGGATGTGTATGATGTCCTTAGGTAAGTTAGGTTTAGTTAGTTCTAAGTCTAGGGGACTGATGACCTCAGATGTTAAGTCCCATAGTGATTAGAGCCATTTGAACCATTTTGTAAATGGGCTTAGTCTGTCCACAAAATTTCTTACGGCCACTCGATGTCCATGCGAGCAGGAAATTCTAGAGCGAAGCTTTGTCTTACTAGTAGGTCAGCATGAATATAACATTTGGCTGGATGGATTTACACTAGTTAGTTAAATTTGGAAAATGTTATAAGTTTTGTTAATAAATTAAAGAAAATTAACGGTCGCTAGCTCACTACATGAGCTAAATTACTATCATTATAACCGCTATCTGTTAATGGTGAAGAAGGTACATAAGAGTGCTTGGTTTCGTTGCAAGGCGAAAACAGCACAAAATTGGTGAATACTGCTCTAGCGTCGTTTCAAATGGACATGACACAGCGAACAATTACGTTTCAATTAGGCAGCAGCTCATGGAAATCAATTAGTAATAAACAAAGAATAACAAAATCTCATCACTAGGAAACAATTACACAAATGACTCTATCGGGTCATTAATAGTCGATAGGATGAATCCTACTCAGGTGCTCTGCGTTACGTGAAAGTGAAAGTCATTACTTTGGTATAACTCGGTATTATTCGAACACAAAATCGACTACGACGTTGGTTAGCCGCGTACTAGTGTGACCAAGTGGCTTGTTGGATCTTACTACATACATAAATTCCACAAGCCACCTTACTCTATGTGGGAGGGACGGATTAACTTCGGTTACATCTATCATGTCCCCTTACCCGTCTCTTTCGGGAATGGTGTGCGGGCAGAACTACTTGCGACAAGTCTCCGAATGAGCTCGCATTACCTGTTTTTTTTTTTTCTGCATTCATCACTCTTTTGCTCCTTCTTGGAACATACAGCACGCTCTCGGAAATATATCAATGAATGTTTCCATGATATACAGTGCCTCTCTTGTAGCGTTTGCCGCTGTAGTTTCGTCAATATTTTCGTGACGCTTTCACGCTATCTAAACGAGCGTGCGAGAAAACTTGCTGGCATTCTTTAGATCTCTGTCCCCTGTATCAATCGTACTAGGTAGATCCATAGACAGACCAGGATCATTGTAATGAATCTCATTATATCTGGTTTTCCCGTAACTAGTTTTATGTGGTTATTCCACTTTAAATCACTCCGCCTCGTAGCATAATCTATTCAATAATTAGGTTTAGTTACATGGGGATTATTGTTCCCATTGATTAGTCACCAATCTCTAACTCGGACAAGAACACTTCTTTTCACCTATTTATTCGCAGGTATTTACATCTGTTTGTGTTGAGGGTTAGTTATCATTTCCATGCCAAGTATCAGTACTATTCAGAACCTTCTTTATTTCAATACATTTTTTTTCCTTTTTAAGTTTCCTGTCTCCAACCTCATCATCATCGTCGACGAACAGCCTCACCCAGCATCCGACGTCATCACAGAATCAACTATTTACTCTACTACATCAACTTCTTGCGCTCTATCACATCGCTGTACAGCTCTTCCTCAATTTTCGATGCATTCCTATCATTTTTCTGCTCTTTCTTTCGCACGTAAGACCACTTCCTGTCCTGCTCCTTACAGCTTCGGCTTAGAGCTTTAACTTTTACTGCACAGAAACGGCATTTAACTATCGTGGTTCCAAGTCTTTCTGAAACTACTTTTGCTTGGAACATGTTATAAAGAAATTACGACACTATAATTTGGAGCAGACGTCCCGTCTCTTGCACGGCGTTTCGCACCGACCTGTTATTACGTAACCTTGGAGATCGTCTCTCTCAAAATGTGAGGACAGACTCTTCCGCCCTCTAATTATACTTTCGCCGGCAGGACGGAAGGACACTCTACGTTGTCATACCTCTAATTTCGCAGACTGCTTGGTCTCAAAAGCTTTGTATGGACAACAGAAGCGGAACACATCCCACAGGCTTACAGAGATTATCGCATTTCTTAATGGTCTCATAAAATATAGAAGATAGAAAGAGGAATTCTTGGATTGTCTTGCATAGAAATCAAACATTTACGCAGTGTATGTTGCCAACAGCAGTGTCAAGATACGCTCAGTTAAAAACTATATTTTTGGGAATGTGTAATAAAGTCCAAGCTTAAGCAGTGATCTACACAGGGGGATCCTACTCACATACCGTCGTTCGACTGCCGCACGGACTTCAGAATGGGGAACATAGAAATTGGCATCTCTGGCCTACAGAAGCAACTGAAATGGTTGAAAACAAATAAGTCACTAGGTTGAAATGGAATGCCAATTCGGCTTTCCAAAGCGTACCCTACTGCATTGCCTCTTACGTAGCTTGCATTTATCGCGAATCTCTCGCCCAGTACAAAGTCTCAAGCGACTGGAAAAAAGCGAAGGTGACTCTTGTACATATATAAGAAAGATAAATGGACGGACCCACATAATTACAGAACAATATCTTTATATCGTTTTTTTCTTGAATATATTCCGAGTTCGAATGTAATAAAAAAATTCTTTGAGACAGAAAAACTTCGCTGGTTTGTGCGGCCGAGCGGTTCTAGGCGCTTCAGTGTGGAACCGCGCGACCGCTACGGTCGCAGGTTCGAATCCTGCCTAGGGCATCGATGCGTGTGATGTCCTTAGGATAGTTACTTTCAAGTAGTTCTAATTTCTAAGGGACTGATGATCTTTGATGTTAAGTCCCATAGTGCTCAGAGCCATTTGAACCAAAACTTCTGTCCACAAACCATCACGGATGTAGACGGCATCACTCGTGCGAAACTCATCTTGCCATTATGTCACGTGAGATCCAGAGACCCATGGATGAAGAACAACACGCAGATTCCATATTGCTAGGTTTCCGAAAAGCGTTTGACACAGTGGCTCTCTGCAAACTATTTTCGAAGGTCCGAAAATACAGATTAGGTTCCCATACATGTGAGTGCCTCAATGACTTGTTAAGTAATTGACCCCGTACGTTGACCTCAACGACGAGTGTGCATCTTGTTCTGTATATACAGGGCGGGGAAAATAAAAGTGACTCGGAGAACAGAGCTCCAGGGTACAAAGAAACACAGCAGAGGAAAGGAGATACAGTACTAACTTGATTAGAATAGATGTTGGAAGTAACCACCATCCATCTCTTGGCCCTTTAGGGCCTTGTCAACAAGTTGCTGAAGGCGGATCGGAGCTGAAGTGCTGGAATTGCTGCATTCTCATCCTAAATGTTCTGTTGCAGTTCTTGAAGACTGTGAGGGTTGTTGCGGTACACCATAGACTTGAGGGCTCCCCACACAAAGATAGGGTCATGACGAGACTGCATGTCCGGGTGACGTACTCGTCCGCATTATCGACGTGATACGCTGGTCTCATGCAACAGGCATCGGGTCGATTTAATAGGACTCTGAAGCACTTTCTGGTGAACCGTAGCTGCATTATCTAGTCTGCGGGCACGTTTCGGAATGTTTTTTTATTTGTTCAAAACAGAGACTCTAACTCGGGACCTTTGCCTCTCGCGGGCAAGTGCTCTACCAACTGAGCTACCCAAGCACGACTCACGACCCGTCCTCACAGCTTCAGTTCTGCCAGGCAAAGGTCCCGAGTTCGAGTCTCGGTTCAGCACACAGTTTTAATCTGCCAGCAAGTTTCACTAGAAACTCGTCGTCAATCGAATAAGTAGCATTTCTTGTTACACCAGGTCGATCATTGGGTCCATACAGGCCTTTATCCTGGCGAATGGCTGCGTGAAACGTGCACGGAGCCACGGTGAGGGCAGAATTACGCTATGGGATGCACTGAGTTGGGATTCCATAAGATCTGTAGTGGTAACCAAAGGCATCATGACAGCGATGGACTACATGAACATTATTGCGGACCATCTGTATCGCTTCCTGCTTCAAGTCTCCCCCTACGGCAATGACATCTTCCAGCAAGATAACTGTCCGTATTGAAAGGTCAGGATCGTGCTACAGTGCTTCGACGGGCATTGTAGTGAACTCACGCTGTTTTCTTGGCAAGCAAATGTGCGTAATCTGTACCCATTGCAATACATAAGGCACCTGCAGCGTGCCCGTAAACTATAATCCCGTAATTTGTGGGAATTGCTTGACCTGTGCGTAGTTATCTGGTTCCACATACTTCTGGAATCCTGGTACGGACCTGTGGAATCCATGCCAAGCAGAATCTCTTTTGTACTGTGTTAGAAAGTGGAGCTTCATGCTATTAAACGGATGGCCACAATATTTTGGCTCATCGGTGAATGTAGATCTAGATGATCGTCACAAAAAAAGAGTACATGAAACTTAACTTCTAGTACCACTGTTCTCTTTCTCTCCACTCCCCATTTCTTTCGCTTTCAGTTCACGAGCAGCGTGTGGGAAGAACGATTAGCGGCAAAGCTCGGTATCGAGAGACGTATATGGGAGGAAGCAATACGTTGTCCGACGCTTCTTGCAACGTATGCTCTAGGAATTTCAACAGTAAACTCCTGTGATGCACAACGCCTCTCTTTCAGCTCCTGCCTTTGGGGTTTGTTGAACATCTCCGTGACTCTTACTAGGCGATACCGTGGCGAAATGCGTCTCCTCTATCTCTTCTAGTAATCCTACTTGATAAGTTTCCCAGACTGATGCACAGTACTCTAAAATCGTTCGAAGATGCGTTTTGTAAGCTATTTCTTTCGTAGATAAATTACATTCCCTTAAGATTCTCACAGTTAATCTTAGGCTTTTACCTGCTTTATTTCGTGTAAACATTACGTCTTAGGTGCTCGATTGGTTGTGCCTGAGTATTTTGCGGTAGTTACTACTCCCATCGATTTGTCGCCAATAATGTAATCGACGAGTAGTGTATTTCCTAGTCTACTTGTGTGTAACAAGTTGCATTTATTTATGATCAATTTCCAGCCTCTGCATATATTGATGATGCTCTGCAAGTCTCCCTGCTTTTCGATACAGTCTTCTGTCGTTTCAAACCCAATTCGACAACAGCACCAACCGAAAATAGCCTAGAGGAGCTCTAAAAATCCACTAGTTCGTTAATATGAATTGCTATCAGAAGCGACTCTACAGTAGATAAAATAATTTTTATATCGTGATTCAGTCACATTTGTATTTTTACACACAGACAAGAAAAAATATGGTACTGCGACATATAATGCTATTACCTATAAAACTGAACACGTATTATGAAAATAAAGCTGTAAGGATGAAGTACCAAACAAGAGAAAACTTAAAAATTTCTCTTCGACGTGACACAGTAGTGAGTCTTAAATTTTTATCCCACGAATTAATTCAATGTGAAGCCAAAGGAAGCATTTATGATGGAATTTTTTAGAAGTTTTAAAGCTCAAAACTTCGCGTTGGATGTCTTTCTTTTCTATTTTGTCTTTTTTCGCTTTTGTCATTAATTAGACGGGCATTGTGTGAAGTTAATAGTACACAATTTTCTCTCTGCCACACATCATTTTCAGGAGAAACACATTCCGCGCAGGAGATATTTTATTTATGTGTTTCTTTTTATTTATATATGGGCATCTAGGAAGTACCTCAACAAAACAACGACGTACTGTAAAATGAGCTTTTCCAAGAGAAGTATAACTTATGTCAGTTCCTGACATTACTTTTCCTTGTCACTGGCATACAAAATACGGAGTACAAGAAATGTATTCGTAATTGCGAATATGGATTACCAACTGCATAATGCATTGACGACAACGAAAATTTGTGCCGGACCGGGACTACAACCCAGATTTCCTCACGGCAATGCATTCATGTTCGAAGGAACATTGCTTAGTAATTCGGAATAACACAGGGACTGGAATATAGTAAAATAGAGTTTCACCTATACGCAAGTGCCATTTCAAATGATACATTTTACCTCAGTCAGTACCCGCTGGCAGCCAATCTCTGCTGTCCCTCCGTGTCTTAATTCATAGTGGCTGCTGCATCAAAATGATACCTGTTCTTCTCCTCAGCGCCTATGCACACCATCACGAACTCGTACAGGAATCGGGGAAATGCGGTGATTAGTGAGGGTAAAGGGCAAGGGGCAGTACATTTGTAGTGTGTGGATAAGTTGAGAATTGGGGTCTGACGGGACCCGTTCTAGGGAAGTCAGTTTCGATGACCACTGTGTCTGGACAGCTTAGTGGTCAGAGCATCTGCCCAGCAAGCGGGAGACCCGGGTTTGAATCTTTATCCGGCACAAGCTTTCCACACTGATTTCAATCAATTCCCTTTGTAGCCAATGTCTGTAATTCTTTGTGTCTCATTTCGTAACAGCTCCTGGAATGTGAGTGTGTGTGTGTGTGTGTGTGTGTGTGTTCTTCCACTTACTGCGCTATTCGTCTTAACAACGTAAAAATTGAAGGAATGGAATGGCATATGATCAGTCTGTATTGTGTTCTTGTTCTTGGCTTGGATTAGTTATCAAAACGTACTCGGTTCCAGACGAGAACCCAGCCACCGCTTAAATTTTTAATAAAAATTATCAACATTGGCGGCCGAAGACTTCCCGTAAAACACATCACCCTCATTCTGCCAACGGCCTTGTCAAAGAGGGCGGAGCAACGGACAGAGGTTCAGGGGATTCTGTTGCCCTTGGGGTGGAAAACTGCCCCTAATAGCGAATACTCGGTTCGAGAGCCACAAGAAAGGGGATATACTTGGAAAAGGACGCGAGGAACGGGAAGATGTCAGTTAGATAACATCATGGTCAGGCAGATATTCTGAAATCAGATATTAGATTATTAAGCGTACCTAGGAGAAGATATACACTGATCAGCCAGATCACTATGATCGCTTACCTAATAGCCAGTATATCCATCTTTGGCACGGGTAACAGAGGCGATACGCCTTGGAAGCAGTGAGCCGTTCATAGGTCGCTGGAGGGTGTTAGAACCATATCTGCTCACACAAGTCACCTAATTCCCGTAAATTCAGGAAGAGGGCCAATGAGGTCTGACGTCATCTGGCGATCTGGGGGCTAGCACATCAACTGGAACTCCCCGCCGTGTCCTTCGAACCACTCCATCACACTTGTCGCCTTGTGACATGGTGCATTATCTTGTTGAAAAACACCACTGCCGTCGGGAAACGTAATCATCACGAAGGGCTGTACGTGGTCTTCAAACAGTGCACGATACTCCTTGCATAAACTCCACTTGAATCACGGATGCCCACGTCAATATTCCGCAGATCATAAAGGAGTCGCCACCAGCTTGTCTCCTTTCCGGAGTACAGCTGTCAAGGAGCTGTGCCCCTGAAAGACGACAGATTCGCGCCCTCCTATCAACATGACGAAAGTGGTATCGGGGTTCATCAGACCATGCAACGCTCTGCCACTGCGCCAACGTACAATCCCGGCGGTCACTTGCCCGTCTCAGTCGTAGTTGCCGATGTCGCGGTGTTAACATTGGCACATGAATGGATTGTCGGCTGTGGAGGCCCATCGTTAGAAGAGTTCGATGCACTGTGTGTTCAGAAACACTTGCACTCTGCCCAGTAATAAAGTCTGATGTCAGTTCCACTCAGTTCTCCGACTGTACTCTTTTACCAGTATGCCCAGCCTACGATGTCCGATATCTGTAACGAAGGGTGGCCGCCTAACCCCACGACTTCTGTACGTGATTTCACCTTGGTTTCGTTACGCGTTGAAGATACCACAGCACTCCTCGAACACCCGTAATGCTCATGCCGAGCTTCTGGTAAGTCACAATCTGCCCGCAGCGAACTCAGATAGATCGAGCAGCTTCCCCGTTCTATAACGACAGCACGCTCACTGATACTACATGCACCGTGCGTGTGTCTTGACTAGCAATCATTCGTCGCCTGGAGCGTTTTATATCGATATTAGGTCGGTGGTCAACATGTTCTGGCTGATCAGTGTTGACTCTGATCCCTATTTAATAGTGATGATCAGTACAATGAAGTTTAAGAGACCAGTCAAGAAGAATCAACACTCAAAGGAGTGGGGCAAGGGAGTACTAAGGAATGAAGAGATACGATTTAAATTCCCTAATGCCACAGATACTTCGGTAATAAGAAGCTCACTAGAGTTGAAGGTAAATGGTCAACTCTAAAAAGGGCAACCACAGAAGTAGAGAAGAGAAACGTAGGTACAAAGATGGCAACTGCGAAGAAACCATGCATAACAGAAGTAATACTTCAGATCATGGATGAAAGAAAAAAGTACATAAACATACAGGGGAATTCAGATATACAAAATAAAAATTCACTTAGGAATGCAATAAATACACTCCTGGAAATGGAAAAAAGAACATATTGACACCGGTGTGTCAGACCCACCATACTTGCTCCGGACACTGCGAGAGGGCTGTACAAGCAATGATCACACGCACGGCACAGCGGACACACCAGGAACCGCGGTGTTGGCCGTCGAATGGCGCTAGCTGCGCAGCATTTGTGCACCGCCGCCGTCAGTGTCAGCCAGTTTGCCGTGGCATACGGAGCTCCATCGCAGTCTTTAACACTGGCAGCATGCCGCGACAGCGTGGACGTGAACCGTATGTGCAGATGACGGACTTTTAGCGAGGGCGTATAGTGGGCATGCGGGAGGCCGGGTGGACGTACCGCCGAATTGCTCAACACGTGGGGCGTGAGGTCTCCACAGTACATCGATGTTGTCGCCAGTGGTCGGCGGAAGGTGCACGTGCCCGTCGACCTGGGACCGGACCTCAGCGACGTACGGATGCACGCCAAGACCGTAGGATCCTACGCAGTGCCGTAGGGGACCGCACCGCCACTTCCCAGCAAATTAGGGACACTGTTGCTCCTGGGGTATCGGCGAGGACCATTCGCAACCGTCTCCATGAAGCTGGGCTACGGTCCCGCACACCGTTAGGCCGTCTTCCGCTCACGCCCCAACATCGTGCAGCCCGCCTCCAGTGGTGTCGCGACAGGCGTGAATGGAGGGACGAATGGAGACGTGTCGTCTTCAGCGATGAGAGTCGCTTCTGCCTTGGTGCCAATGATGGTCGTATGCGTGTTTGGCGCCGTGCAGGTGAGCGCCACAATCAGGACTGCATACGACCGAGGCACACAGGGCCAACACCCGGCATCATGGTGTGGGGAGCGATCTCCTACACTGGCCGTACACCACTGGTGATCGTCGAGGGGACACTGAATAGTGCACGGTACATCCAAACCGTCATCGAACCCATCGTTCTACCATTCCTAGACCGGCAAGGGAACTTGCTGTTCCAACAGGACAATGCACGTCCGCATGTATCCCGTGCCACCCAACGTGCTCTAGAAGGTGTAAGTCAACTACCCTGGCCAGCAAGATCTCCGGATCTGTCCCCCATTGAGCATGTTTGGAACTGGATGAAGCGTCGTCTCACGCGGTCTGCACGTCCAGCACGAACGCTGGTCCAACTGAGGCGCCAGGTGGAAATGGCATGACAAGCCGTTCCACAGGACTACATCCAGCATCTCTACGATCGTCTCCATGGGAGAATAGCAGCCTGCATTGCTGCGAAAGGTGGATATACACTGTACTAGTGCCGACATCGTGCATGCTCTGTTGCCTGTGTCTATGTGCCTGTGGTTCTGTCAGTGTGATCATGTGATGTATCTGACCCCAGGAATGTGTCAATAAAGTTTCCCCTTCCTGGGACAATGAATTCACTGTGTTCTTATTTCAATTTCCAGGAGTGTAGGAAGTCCGGCGAAGCTAAGGCGAAGTCGCAGCAAGAAAAAAGTGAAGAATTCTGAAGAGAAACGATTCCCGGAAGGATTGGCTCAGCATATAGACAAAATTAACTGCAAGGGGGTAACATCAAGAGTAGAATTGGAATCCAGCTGTTAAAATAGAAGGAGAGAGCGGATAGGTGGAAAGAGTACACTGAAGGCCTTTATGAGCGGAAGGTTTGTCTGATGTGATTGAAGAACAAACAGGTGCCGATTTATAAGAGACAGGGTATCCACTGTTAGAATCAGAATGTGAAAGAGCGTTAGAAGAAATAAGGCAGAAGGGATAGATAAAATACCATAAGAATATCTAAAATCACTGGTGGAAGTAGCAACAAAACGACTATTCACGTTGGTGTGTACATTGTATGAATCTGGCAACATACCATCCGACTTTCGGAAAAATATAATTATGAAGACTGCATGAGCTGTCATGTACGAGTATTTGGCACAGTCAGCTGAACATCTCATGCATCCAACTTGCTGACAAGAATAATATACAGAAGAACGGAAAAGAAAATTGAGGGAGTGTACACAACGACCAGTTCTGTTGTAGGAAAGATAAAGAGAGGAAATTCTGTAGTTGCGGTTGATAATGGAAGCAAGACTAAAGAAAGATCAAGACTGATTCGTAGTATCAGTCGACCTGAAAAAGCGTTCGACAGTCTAAAATGGTGCAAGATGATTAAATTCTGGGGAAAATGAGGTTAAGCCAAGGAGGGAGATGTGCAAGAGCCAAGGGGGAATAATAAAACTGAAACACCAAGAAGGATTATCAAAGGTGTAAGACAGTGGTATTGTCTTTCGCTCTTATTGTTCAATATATACATCAAAGAAACAATGATGGAAATAAAAGAAAGGTTCAAGAGTGGAATTAAAATTCAAGGTGAAAGGAGTCCAGTGATAACAATCGCTGATGACATTGCTGTCCTCAGTGAAAGTGAAGTAGAATTACAGGATCTGCTGAATGGAATAAGCAGACTATTAAGTACAGAATATGGATTGAGAGGAAATCGAAGAAAGACGCTACAGATTTACAGTAATGTTAGAACAACAATGTACAAAACGATTCAAATATTACATAATTAAATCTGAAAAGATTACAACTTCAAAACAAAACAAAAAATACTCTAAATGTAAGACTAAAAAACTAATAAAACACAATTTATTTTATATTTCATTAAACTAAAAGAAAATATTTATAGAGAACAATATATTTATCTGGGAATGAATTATTAAACAACCCAGTATGAAAACTGCCCCGAAGCGGACATATATTAGGTGCGCGTACAGTGATATAGAAGTATTTCTGGCGTATTTCTGACAGATGCATCTTTTGAATACCACTCCATTATATATGACTGAATTTGGTATTAATGATTCCATGCGTTTTCCTATTAGTTAAATGTCGAAATGAAAGTCAAAGTAATAAGGGAGAAGGTATTACTAAAAAAAAAAAAAATCGACACGTCAAGATGCACCGTTGTAACGATACTGTAACTGGAAACTATAGAACTTTTGTTTGAAGTTTTTATTATGTATGTTACCGTTTCAATGGTATTCATTCAGAGATACTAAACTCAACCTTTTCAAGGGTGTGTTTCACCACCGTTAAAGGCCGTAACGGCACGTATATATAAAAAGTGTCTCTCTCACTTGGCTCTATGCTACAAACATATTCACAGCCGATCGAACTGAAGTGTGTCGCTTTGGGTTGGTTTACTAGCCTGTCACGCAACTTCGGTACGCTACTTTCTCGGACGGGTCGTACATACACACCGTACGTCTCCGGTGTCTCGCAGGAAGCAATTGCGCTGATGGCAGGCTCCAATAGCACCGCCTATTCAAGATACACTTGGTTTTCTGCTGTTTACTTTACAGTCTGACAATTTCACTACATGTTAATCATGTAAGACTAACGTAGGTAATGACGGCTATCCATATATGCCCCTTTGCAGTTACACCATACAGTTCAAAATGCATACAGAACCAAAAATATGCAATAGTGAAATCTATGACTTAAAAGGGCACAATAATAAAATTTACGACGGCCTTCGTTGCAGATTTACTGGCATTAATGTGTGGTCCGAGGTTAGCGTCTTTCAAATGGTAATCAAAGCGTTCTCGGCGCTGGTTTCGAACCCGGCGACGCTGAAGTTTTGAATAAAAATCATCAGCAATTCTCATTCTGCCAATGGCCTAGTCGAAGAGGGCGGAGGAGTGGACGGCGTCCTTGGGGTGGGCAACTGCCCCTTAAGGCTGAAGAATCAGCCGTGACCAACGGCATGAGGATACACAAGACAATGGGAAACACTGCATTGAAGACACGTAACTTGTGTCTACAGGACATGTGGCCTGTAACTGAAAAAGTGTCATGATTATCTCTCCATTGGTAAAACATGCTGGAATAGTCCCCCATTCGGAGCTCCAGGAGGATACTGCCAAGGGGGGAGGTGACCACGAGAAAAAAATTGAATAACGAAAGGATAACATTATACGACTCGGGGCGTGGAAGTCTGAAAAGGGAATGCTAAGGATGTATCTAGATTTAATTGGGGTCAGTAAAGTGAAATTGAAAGAATATGAGGATTTCTGGTCAGAAGAGTACAGGGTAATATCGACAGAAGCAGAAAACAGCGTAACTGTAGTAAGATTCGTTATAAATAGGAAGATAGGGAAGATAGTATGGTAATGTGAACGGTTCAGTGATTAGACAGTTCTCATTAGAATGGCAGCAAACCAACGCCGAAAACAGTAGTTCAGGCTACGTTTACATTTAACAGTAGTTCAGGTCTACAAGCCGACTTCGCAGTCTGAAGATGAAGAGATAGAGCAAGTATATGAGGGTACTGAACCGTAATCCAATTCGTAAAGGGAAATGAAACTTAAATAGTTGTGGAGGATTGTAATGCTATCGTAGGGTAAGAGAAGAAGAAAGTATTACGGAAGAACATGGACTTGGTGTTAGGAATGAGAGATGAGAATGACTAATTAAGTTCTGCAATAAATCACAGCTAGCCATAACGAATACTATTTTCAAGAGTCACAAGGGAAGGAGGCATACTTTGAAAAGGCCGGGAGATACTGGAGATTTCAGTTAGGCTAAATCATGGTCAAGCAGAGATTCCGAAATCAGGTACTGGATTTTATGGCGTACCCAAGAGCAGATATAGGCTCAGATCACAATTTAATAGTGATGAACCGTAAGCTGAAGTTTAGGAGACTAATTAGGAAGAATCAATGCGCAAAGAACTGGGGTACGGAAGCACCAAGGAATAAAGAGATACGCTTCGAGTTCTCTAGTGCTATGGGTACTGCGATAACGAGTAGCTCAGTAGGCAGTTCAGTTGAAAAGTAACGGTGATCTTTAAACAAGTCAGTCACAGAAGTTGTAAAGAAACACATAGGTACGAAAAGATAACTACGAAGAAATCATGGGTAACAGAAGAAATACTTCAGCCGCTCGATGAAAGAAGGAAGTAAAAAATTGTACGTGGAGATACAGGAATACAGAAGTACAAGTCACTTAGGAACGAAATAAACAGGAAGTGCAGGGAAGCTAAGGCGAAATGGGTTCTTGAAAAATAGAAAAGAATTGAAAAAGAAATTATTGTCGGAAGGGCTGATTCGGAATATAAAAGAATGAGTTCAACCTTCGGTGATATTGAGAGCTAGAGCGATAACATTAATAGTGCAATTGGAATCCCACTGTTAAATGCAGAGGAGAGAGCGGATAGGTGGGAAGAAAACATTGAGAGCCTCTATGAGAGGAAAGACTTGTCTGATGTCATTAAGAAAGAAACACGACTCTATAAGGAAGAGATAGGGGATGCGCTATTAGAATCAGAATTTAAAAGAGCGTTGAAAAACTTAAGAAATAAGGCAGAACGGATAGCTAACATTCCATCAGAATTTGTAAAATCACTAGGGGGACGTGGCAACATAACGATTATTCTCGTTGGTGTATAGAATGTATGAGTTCGGCGATATGCCATCCGACTTCCGGAAAAATATCATCTACAGAAATCCTAAAGCTGCAAGAGCTGTTGAGGGCAAGTATTATCGCACAATCAGCTTAACAGCTCATTCATGCATTCAAGTTGCTAACAAGAATAATATAGAGAATAATGGAAACGAAAATTGAGGATTTGTTAGGTGACGATTAGTTTTGCTTTAGGAAAGGTAAAGGCACCGAGAGGCGGTTCTGACATTACGGTTGATATTGGAAGCAAGACTAAGACACATTCATAGGATTTGTCGGCCTGGAAAAAAGCGTTCAACAATATGAAATTCCGCAAAATGTTCGAGAGAGACGGGTAGTAAACAACATGTGCATGAACCAAGATGGAACAACAAAGTGGAAGATCAAGAAGGTTCAAACGGCTCTGAGCACTATGGGACTTAACTTCTGAGGTTATCAGTCCCCTAGAACTTAGAACTATTTAAACCTAACTAACGTAAGGACGTCACACACATCCATGCCCGAGGTAGGATTCGAACCTGCGACCGTAGCGGTCGCGCGCTTTCAGACTGAAGCGCCTAGAACCGCTCGGCCACCTCGGCCGGCGATCAAGAAGGAAGTCCTCGGATTGAAAAGGGTGTAAGACAGGGATATAGTCTTTCGCCCCTACTGTTCAGTCTATACATCGAAGAAGCAATGACAGAAATAAAAGATAGGTTCAACAATGGAACTAAAATTCAGGGTGGAAGAATGTCATTGAGAAGAATCGATGGTGACATTACTATGCTCAGTGAAAGTAAAGAAGAATTACAAGATCTGCTGAATGGAATGGTCTAATGAGTACACAATGAAGATTGAGAGTATATCGCAGGAAGACGAAAACAATGAGCAGTAGCAGAAACGAGAATAGCGAGAAACTTAACTTTAGGATTGATGCTCACGAAGTACATAAAGTTAAGGAACTGTGCTACCTAGGCAGTACAATAACCCAAGACAGACGGAGCAAGGAAAACATCTAAAGCAGACTGGCACTGGCATAAAGGGCGTTCCTGGCCACCAAGAGATGTCTACCAGTATCAGACATAGGCCTGAATTTGACGAAGAAATTTCTGAGAGTGTAAGTTTGGAGCACAGCCGACGCACTGCTGCGGCCAGCAGCGTTACGTTTGTCAGCTGAGGATCCATGCCGCAAACAGTTGATCGAGATGGTCCGGGAGATTCTCAATTCGGTTTAAATCCGAGGAGTTCGGTGGCCATGAGAGTATGGTAACCTCATACGGCCCGCCCGGTTGGCCGTGCGGTCTAACGCACGGCTTTTCGGGCGAGAAGGAGCGCCCGGTCCTCGGCACGAATCCGCCCGGAGGATTTGTGTCGAGGTCCGGTGAACCGGCCAGTCTGTGGATGGTTTTTAGGCGGTTTTCCATCTGCCTCGGCGAATGCGGGCTGGTTCCCCTTATTCCGCTTCAGTTACACTATGTCGGCGATTGCTGCGCAAACAAGTTCTCCACGTACGCGTACACCACCATTATTCTACCACGCAAACATAAGGGTTACACTCGTCTGGTGTCAGACGTTCCCTGGGGGGTCCACCGGGGGCCAAGCCGCACAATAATTCGGTGTGGGGCGGCAGAGGGGTGAAGTGGACTGCGGTAGTCGTCGTGGGGTTGTGGACCACTGCGGCTGCGGCGGGGACAGAGCCTCTCCGTCGTTTCTAGGTCCCCGGTTCACATACAATACAATGGTAACCTCATCCGATTGCTCTTAGAAGGGAACCTCCCCATCGCACCCCCCTCAGATTTAGTTATAAGTTGGCACAGTGGATAGGCCTTGAAAAACTGAACACAGATCAATCGAAAAAACAAGAAGAAGTTGTGTGGAACTATGAAAAAAATAAGCAAAATATACAAACTGAGTAGTCCATGGCAAGATAAGCAACATCATGGATAACGTGAGCTCAGGAGTGCCGTGGTCCCGTGGGTAACGTGAACAGCTGCGGAACGAGAGGACCTCGGTTCAAGTCTTCCCTAGAGTGAAAATTTTAATTTTTTATTTTCAGACAATTATTATCTGACAAACTCTTATGTTATCATCACTTTTTTGGGAGTGGTTATCAAATACACAAGAAAACCTAAATCGGACAAAGCAGAAGAATCTTTTTACCCATTCGCAAAGTGTACAAGTTAGGTGGGTCGACAATATATTCTTGTCATGTGACGCACATGCCGTCACCACTGTCGTATAGAATATATCAGACGTGTTTACCTGTGGAGGAATCGATTGACCTATGACGTTGCGATCAAATTTTTCGGTTCCCATTGGAGAGGCACGTCCTTTCGTCTACTAGTCGCACGGTTTTGCGGTGCGGTCGCTAAACACAGACACTAAACTTATTACAGTGAACAGAGACGTCAATGAACGAACGCACAGATCATAACTTTGCAAAAATAAAAAAAGTAAACTGATCACTCGAGAGAGGACTTGAACCAGGGACCTCCCACTCCGCAGCGACTCACACTAACCGCAGGACCACGGCGCTCCTGAGCTCACACCATTCTTGACGCTGCTTATCTTGCACATGCAGTACTCAGTTTGTATATTTTGCTTATTTTTTTCATAGTTCCTCACAACTTCTTCCTGTTTTCTCGATTGATCTGTGTTCAGTTTTTCAGGGCCTATCCACTGTGCGAACTTATAACTAAATCTGAGGGGGGTGCGATGGGGAGGTTCCCTTGTCAGAACCACGTAGCAAAAATCCACTACTTGCAGGGGTGGACATGGTCCGCAAGGATAGATACATACTCGCGCCAGTCCATTGTGGCTTCCAGAATGACGACATCACCTAGGGAAACCCTCCGGCTTGATCCCTTTCGACGATTACTGCAGGGTATTTGATAGCAGGTGTTTCACGCCGTATACGGCAATGGCCATTTAACCGATGCAGCAAAATGTGGCTCACCTGAAAAGGCCATTTGTCACCAACTAGTGGACGCCCAGATGCGATATTGACGTGCTTATTCCAGGCCCTCATCTCAATGGGTGTATGAATCAGGCGCCTACTGCAGAGGCCCATTGGCAGCAACATTCGCTGAGCGAACGTTGAAGAGACAGTGGTCGTATGTCCTTGGTTCACCTGGACGGTCAGTTGCTGAACAGCTGTACGTCTATGTGCCCGTCGTTCACCCCTATCATTTGTGGCCTAGGCGCCGGTTTTGGGTAGTGCCATTATGTCATACACGGTACACTGCAATCATGGTTGCAGGCGAAAAGTTTAAAAACTTAGCCGTTACGGAAGTGCTTCCATCAATGGCCCGAAAGCCAGTGATCATGCTGTAACCTCCCCACAGATAATTTCCGTAACCTACCAATAATACAATGTGACTAATCTCTCAATAGAATTGTGGCTCACTTACAACCTTTCAATAATTGACTGTGAGTTTAAATTGGTAAATTTTGGACGTCAGCAGCGCTGCGTCATGGCGCTGAAAGATCATTCTGAATAAATTGAAAATTCTTACCTCAATAAGGTCGCCGGATAACGCATATATATCTGCCCCTATAAGAAATTTTTCTGGCACAGCTCAGTGCAATGCTGGCCGATAGATCTGTCATGTATAAAAAGAAACAACTGATTTTTCTTTACAATAATCGAGATGACTATGGATTGGAGAAATTAGTAAAATCTTTAAATTGAGATAAATGATTATCGAAAGTTAATTTTTATAAAAAAAGATTATTATTAAGAGATTTTTTAAAACATTTACATGGGACTTGATATAACAATACTAAATATGCGCGAGGCTGCTTTTACCTTATATTATATCGCTCAGGCTCCGCCATCGCTCCACACGACCGGCCCAGCCAACACGATACACCAGACTGCTAGCAACTACTACTATAACTGCTACACAGTTCGTACTGTTGTCAACACTGCTCTCTGGTCTGAGATTCTCTTATACCTTACAATCGCAGGCAGCGCATGAGCAATCCATCGAAATTACATGTACTCGAGTGCGCTAGCAACAAATTCCTTAATCATGGACCTCTTACATAACCCTCAACGGGGGGGGGGGGGGAGGGGCAAAAATTTGGTAGCGATGGTGAGTCACTTGGACTTGCCATGAGCAACAAATTTTTTTATAATCTATTTAGTTTACTAAGTCTACAGTCACAGAGTATATACATATATATGACATTATTGATAAATAACATAAGTACAGAACATATTAAGAAATGAAATAGAGTGCACACGCACTGAGTACAGAACATATTAAGAAATGACAAAGTGTATACGCAATGAGTACAAAATATATTAACAAATGACATAAAGTGCACATGCACTGTATAAGCCTTTACCATTTTACAAGAATTTAAACATATTGTGAAATGAAATAAAGTGCATACGCACTGTATATGTCTTTATCATTTTACAAGAATTTAAAGAGACTGTATAAGTCTTTACCATTTTACAAGAACTAGGAAAGGAATGGGAAGGATAGCATCATGGTTGTTGCACAATGGATTGCATGTAGCTGCACTAAAAGTCCATATCTTTCTACAGAAGCACAACAACAAGTGAAATAATCTGAAGTTCTCTTCCTGAAGTATTTATCAGTTTAGCCAAGACACTGAAATGTTGCATTAATATTGTATGTTATCATTTTGGTAGTACATTTGGTACACCTAAGAGTAGGACCATAATAACATCTCCATCGTTCAAGATGGTGGACACCTTGATATGTCAACACCAAATTTTTGTAGAATCAATACTCTTACATCAACGTAGAATTAGTGCAAAAACCAAATATAGTGCTCCATGATCATGAGGATAGACAGGACATACGGATATTGTAGTAGTTTCTGGTAATTAGGTCAGAAGCTGAAGGATATATTAAGGCTTATACTAGTCATCATTCAGAACTACACTAGTGTATCAACCGATCTGAATAATTATTGGCTTTCATTGGCTATTTACACAGCATTTAAGAAGTATGTATGGAGTATTACACAACATTATTCGTAAGTCATCTTATTACAGTAATTATTGGCATAGCATTTATGCATGTCATCTAATTACAGTATTTATTTGCATAAAATTTATGCATAAGTTATCTTATTACAGTAATCATTGGTATCATATCATCTCATTACAGTAATTATTGGCACTCATTGGCCAGTTACAAAGCATTTTTTTGCATTATTCAGAAGTCATCATTCAAAACAAGAGTTAATTATTGGCATAGCATTTATGCATAAATCATCATATTACAGTAATCATTGGTATAGCATTTCTGCATAAGTCATCTCATTACAGTAATTACTGGCATAGCATTTATGCATAAGTCATCTCATTACAGTAATTATTGGCATAGCATTTACGCATAAGTCATCTCATTATAGTAATCATTGACATTCAGTTATGAATAAGTCATCTCATTACAGTAATCATCAGTATTATTCAGAAGTCATCATTCAAAACAAGAGTTATTGCATGTAGCATCAAGCTGCTAGTGTTTATATATGATATCATACAAGTGACGTAACACATTTTTAAAATGTAAGACGTTGTAACTATTACTCAAGGTCTGTAGTCCAATAACACATAGACATAAGGGAATCAATACTTCAGAAAAATTTGCATTATATTTAGGACTAGAAATATATCTTAAACTGGTAGCATTATTTAGTTGTATACTGGTAATAGTTGGGACTAGTAATAAATTTTTTTGTGCTAGCAATGAATTGTGTTGGTATTGATAGTTATTAGCTGGGGCATGAAAATATTTGCTTTTGACTTATTGCTGGAAATAAGGATTAATAACGTCATTTGTCATGAGTCAGCTGTAGCAAGGTTATGAAACTAGTACAGTATATGTGATCACATTCATAAATGATACACACAACTGGGTAAAAAATGCAAGTACTAGAACAGATTTAATAATTAAGTGCTTATATAGTATATTAATATCATGAAAAGCTTCTGCTGGAAAAAACACAAAGTGGATTATTGAGCTGAAAGAAGAAATGTATTCATATTATGCTGAAAAGTAGTAAACTTCGAATTAACAGGTAATGAAACGTGTACTTAATGTGTATGTACTCTAGCTGTCTTTCTCAAAACATTCAGTCATTATACTATGCAACATAAGACATGCTGTCAAAAGGAACTGCAACCAATACTTAAATAGCTACGTAGCATTTCTTAACTAACAGTAAATATATAAACTTCATCATTGTCATCATCTGCAAAGAAAAATTTCATTATTCATATTACCATATTCTTCATAAAACTATTCATCATCATTTATTATCATCTGCAAAAAATAGACACTTCATTATCCACATTCGAATTACCATTTACTTCATACAACTATTCATTATCATTCATTACTTCATATAGTATAGACTTTCTTACTTATAGCATATTTCATCACTAAAATTAACATGTGTAATTCTGTCTGACAGCTTGCATCAATCGCCTCGTACTCTGAAGGAAAAATTATTAGTTAAGACTGCTATTATACAGTGTGTATAGTATATTCTTGTTAATGCTTGTTAATTCTGATTCATTTACTCTTCATGAGAAGGTATTGCATTTAGTTTCTTCATTCTGATGGTAAAATTTCCATTTCATAGTAAACCACTGTGGTTGTGTAATTCATTTCTTTTACATGGTATAGCTTTCTGAAAATGATGAATCTGGATTAATATCTTGCATTTAAATCATATACCCATTAAATGAAAACTTGTTTCTAGCGATATGACTAAGCATACAGTGTAACCTCCCCACAGATAATTTCCGTAACCTACCAATAATACAATGTGAGTAATTTCTCAATAGAATTGTGGCTCACTTACAACCTTTCAATATTTGACTGTAAATTTAAACTGGTAAATTTTGGACGTCAGCAGCGCTGCGTCATGGCCCTGAAAGATCATTCTGAATAAGTTGAAAATTCTTACCTCAATAAGGTCGCCGGATAACGCGTATATATCTGCTCCTATAAGAAATTTTTCTGGCACAGCTCAGTGCAATGCTGGCCGATAGATCTGTCATGTATAAAAAGAAACAACTGATTTTACTTTACAATAATCGGGATGACCATGGATTGGAGGAATTAGTAAAAACTTTAAACTGAGATAAATGATTGTCAAAAGTTAATTTTAATAAAAAAGATTATTATTAAGATATTTTTAAACATTTACGTGGGACTTGATATAAAAATATTACATATGCGCGAGGCTGCTTTTACCTTATATTATATCGCTCAGGCTCCGCCATCGCTCCACACGACCGGCCCAGCCAACACGATACACCAGACTGCTAGCAACTACTACTACAACTGCTACACGGTTCCTACTGCTGTCAACACTGTTCTCTGGTCTGAGATTCTCTTATTCCTTACAATCGCAGGCAGCGCATGAGCAATCCATCTAAATTACATCTGCTCGAGTGCGCTAGCAACAAATTCCTTAATCATGGACCTCTTACAATGCCCTTTACGACGTCAGATAAATCACTCTGTTTCCACATTACGACAACAACTGAACTATTTTTTCCGCGTCCCCCTGACACGCTTCATATACCTTCCACTGCCAGTGTTGCCAACTGCCGTCTCTGAGCGATTATTGTACGTTCAAGTCGAACATAGGCGGTGGTCACATTAATGTGACAATAATGAATCAAATGCTACATATCACCTAACTACTAGTTTTAGGAGAACATGGACGTGCGGAAAGGAATGAAAGAGGAAGTCGCCTGGTAGAATTCTACGCACGCCATATTTTAATCTTCTCTGATACATCGCTTAGCAGTCGTGATTGAATGTTGTTTACTTGGAAGATACCTGGAGACTCTGGAATGTTTCCAATAAAAAGATATTTGGACTCTGATCTTAATTAACCAAGAAATTGCAGAAAAGCAGGAAATTTTGGATCTGGGACGCAGAGAGCTTCAACGTGAGTATTAGGCAATACCACAGGAGACGAGGTACTGGCGGAAATAAAGCTGTGAGGAAGGGTTCTGAGTCGTGCTTAGGTAGCTCGGCCGTTAGAGCACTCGTCTGCGAAAGGCAAAGGTCCCGACTTCGAGTCTCGGTTTGGCTCACAGTTTTAACCTGTCATGACGTTTCATATCAGTGCACACTCCCCTGCAGAGTGAAAATTTTATTCTGGAATCCTCAATTTTGTTTTCGAATCTCCTGTATATTATTTTTATCAGCAACTTGGATGCATAAGTTGTGGCCAATAATATCTCAATATTATTGAGACTTTGTGGTCCGCTTTGGAGTGAAAGGTGCATGATCGCTAAGTACCTCTATCATTGTTACCCGAACTTGAAACTAATTTGCGGGAAGAATGGTGCAAGATTCCTTTGAAAACCTCACAAGATCTGTGTTTATCCATTCCGAGACCAAGTATTGGGAATGGTAATCTGTTGTGCTTTTGGTGTTTCGATATTTTTGTCCACCACTGTGTGAGGAATATATGCATTAAATTACGCCCTCTGCTTTTAAAACACCCTGTATAGAATGGCTATACAAGGGAGATGAACTAGAAGGCAATATTGAAGAATGGGAAATATCAGTAGATCAAGAATTGTTGGATGATACGGTACTGCGAGAGAAACTAACAGAGCGCTCAAAGACCTAACTCATAACAAGATCCATGAAGTAGGCGATACGCCCCAGAGTCAATGAGAGCCTTGGGACAGTCACATATGGCCTATTTTACCTGCTGTCCAAGTTATATGAGATAGGCGAAGTACCATCGTACTTCAAGAAGAGTATCACAAGTCCAGTTCCAAGGAAGTCATTTACTGATAAGTGTTAATATTACCCAGCTATTAGTTTAATAAATCATGCTACCAAAAAACTGGTACTAATTTATTATTTACAAAAGAATTTGTAGACTTCGACATCAGGGAAGAACAGTTCGGGTTCCGGAGAAATGTAAGCGCACTCAAGACGATACTGTTTGTTCAAATGGTTCAAATGGCTCTAAGCACTATGAGACTTAACATCTGAGGTCATCAGTCCCCTATACATAGAATTACTTAAACCTAACTAACCTAAGGACATCACACACATCCATGCCCGAGGTAAGATTCGAACCTGCGACCTGCGACGGTAGCAGCAGCGCGGTTCCGGACTGAAGCGTCTAGAACAGTTCGGCCACCGTGGCCGGCTACTGTTTGTGCAACTGATGTTAGAAGATAGGTTGAAGAAAGGCAAATTTATTTTTATAGCATCTGCACATATAGAGAAAGCTTTTGACAGTGTTGACTGGACAACACTCTTAGAAATCTTGCAGGTAGCAAGGAGAAAATATAGCAGGGATACAATAAAGTGAGCCCAAAGTTGTTTACGATTTGTACGGAAATCATACTGCAGTTATAAAACTCAACAGCTAAGAATGGGTAGCACTGGTTGAAGAGGGAGTGAGACAGATTTAGAGTCCATTCTTCAACTGCATAAGCACGCTGTAAAGGAAACTAATGATGACTATTCAAAGGAAATTAAAATTCAGGGAGAAGTAATAAAAGTCCTAAAATTAGCCTATGATACTGTATTTCTGTCATTGACAGCAAAAGAGGGTAGCTGAACTGAGTGGAAAGTGTCTTGACAAGAGGTCCCAAGACTATCATCTTCAAAAGTACGACCATGATAACGGAATGTAGTTGAATTAAGTCTGGCGACGATGAGAGACTTAGGTTAGGAAATGAGAGACTGAAATTAATAACTGATTTTTGCTGTTTGAGCAGCAAAGCAAGTAATGAAGTCCGAAGCAAAGAAGCAACAGCAAACATTTTAGGGAAAGAGGAAATTATTAACATCTAATACAAATTTAAGTATGAAGACCTCATTTCTGAAGGTATAGCTGTGTATGAAAGCGCAATGTGGACGATAAGCAGCTTAGACAAGAAAATAGGTGAAGCTTTTGAAATCTGGTGATCGAGAAGAATGCTGAAGATAAGCTGAGTACCTGGAGTAACTAATAAGGGGGTGCAGAATCGAATAGAGGAAAAAGTAAATTTGTGGGTCAACTTGAACAAAAGAAGGTATCGGTTGATAGGACGTATCCCGAGGCTTGAAGGAATCGACAGTTTTGCAACAGAGAGAAATGTGTGCATTAAAAGTTGTAAGGGGAGACCTACGTATGGAAGGTTGGCTGTTTAAAATTAATGTTGGTTACAGTAGTTATACGAAGATGAAAAGTCTTACACAGGATGGAATAGCGTGGAGAGCTCTGTCAGAAAAGTCTCCGTACTGAAGACTACAGTATACATAGACAATGGCAAGCACTGTGGACAACGAATATAGCCAATATAATTTTTTCATTAGATATAATAGTTTTCTATGTTTGAATTACCGTAGAAAAGGAGAAACAGCGAACAACGGAAATGATATTTCATACATAATTCCTTTTGCCAGATACATTTATCCACTGCCTCTGTGGTGATCCACTCTCATGAAACCTATGAACAACGTAAATACTTAGTTCAGGATCGAGAAACAGTTGTGCAGTGATAGGCCTAATATATCCTTAGTAATGCCAGTGGCTTTGTTATACCTTCTGTCAAGGTAACATTACTGTTTCGTGTGTTATCTCTTTCTTAATATGGCGATTACCAATTTTTAAATTGCATTTCACAAGACAGTTCTTATTCCCGTTTCGATCTTAAGTCAAAGAGGCCAGCTGCTGACATACCCAACTGTTACTGGCCGGATTCTGGGCTCCTCTACGTTTCCATACATTAACTTGTAGCATCGGTTGTTGATGGCGTACTTTAAGCCAGGAATGCCTCGGCTGCAAGGAATGCGTTCCACAAAACAATGGAGGAACATCCATTATGATTACGCAGGCTGAAACCGCGATAGGAATGCGTTTATACGCACTTCAGCCGCCGCTGCTCGCATTCTCGACCACCTAACAAACACCACTCGATCTGCGTTTCCAATCGTGATTGTCACCTCCCAACACAACTAAACATATCCCGGGTACACGTATCCGAAACATCAAGCCTCAGTAAACACTCAGTCTCAGGAGCTATTTTGAACAAAGGGAGGTCTGGCTATCGGCCCCTAGCGGCAAAGTCAGCAAGAAAATTACCAAGGGATGTCCTCAAGGCTCCGTCCTGGGGCCGCTCTTTTGGGACATAAATATGGAGCCACTCTTAGACGAACTAAAGAGCAGTGAAGAAGTACTAGAGGTCATAGCCTACGCAGACGACCTCCTCCTGCTGGTCGGCGGCCGTAGCCGCGAAGATTTAGAGCCAAAGGTAGAGAGAGCGATAGGTATATTGACCACATGGTGCCACAAAACAAAAATGACTATCGCACCTAACAAGTCCACCTACCTGTTACTCAAAGGTCAGCTACTAAGAAATCCAACAGTTAGAATAAACGGCTTGCCGGTTCTCAGGCGCCGTGAAGCCCGATACCTAGGTGTAATTGTCGAAGAGAGGTGGAGTATGCATCACATATTGACACGGTAACACAGAGATCACTAACAGTACTAAACAACTGAATCGGAATTGGACACAAAGGATTCCATCTCCCACCTGATCTAATCAAATTGCATCACAACAGGATTCTTACATCCATAGTAGGATACGGATCAGCGGTCTGGGCACACAGGCTCACGATGGTCATGGCTGCCATGGCCGTAAGAAGAGTGCAGCGATGCTCCTACGTTCAGTAGGCGCATATAGAACAACTCTGGAGGGGCACTTTTAGTACTAATGGGGTTATCTCCAGTGGACATAAAAATAAGGGAACAGGCCACCTGGTACTGGATAAAGAAGGACAGAAGAGGAAAAATAGAAGAAATCATGGGGGTATACGTAGGAGATAAACCAAGCATTAACAGAAGGGTATACGATATTGAATCCGAGCCTCAACCCCCTTCACAGTGATCCTCATTCTGTCTTAGCCCGCAGGTGTGAGTGTTTGTCTCTCTGTGATCACTATGGAGCATTCCTCATACACCGGAAGTGCCAATGGTAAACGCCTGAGACTAGGTGAAGAAAAATTGCCATGTAAGTACATATTTTCGTCCCCAACAATTCAGACTTCTTTAAAATGGTATATCTGTGTACAAGTTCCTCGGCAGCTATACACTTGTGGGTCAGTAGGAGACAACTCTTTCCACACTTCAGTGATAGTTTCTGTCCTAGCCCTTCTTACCATGTATCTGTGTACAGGTTCCTCACCAGCTGTTTCACTTGTAGATCGGTAGGAGGCTACTCTTCATACACTCCAGTGATAGTTCACTGTCCTATCCGCTCATATCACGTTGTGTGTGTGTGTGTGTGTGTGTGTGTGTGTGTGTGTGTGTGTGCGAGGTCAGATTTTGTAGCACATTTTCGTAGTTTATAGTCAAATTTTGTAGTATGCATTGTAGTTTATGTTCAGATTTCATAGCGTATTTCGGCTACAAAAGTTTCTTTGTTGTCGTAACAGCACTCATTCATCAAATTCAGGAGGAATCAGTTCGAGAGCTGGAGGCTGCAAAAGTGTCGTTTTATGGGGGTATGCAGCTTCCTCATATTATGAACAGTGCTACAGTATATATTCATGTTACAAGAAGCTCGCAATTCTTTTTTCTTGTTACAGTACGCGATCTCGACGACATTGACCGGTTGCTGGAGTTTGTAGGGAAGCAACTCAAAGACCCTGAGCAGACTCCAGCGGAAATTCCACCATGTAAACACATATTGTCGTTAATTTTTTTTGGTGATCTTGTATTTCATGTATTTGCGTCCCCATTTTATAAGTTTTTAAAGAGATATGATCTTCCTGTTGTGATTTCAGTGTGGTCGAGTGCTGTTACACCACGGCCGATAAACCTATCACAACAACCATGTAAGTATGTGTTGCGTTCATCAAACCAGATTTCGTAGGCTCTTCATGTTGTTGTTGCTGTTAAGCTCCCACAGGGGAGCTAGAACAGTGAGTGCATGACAATGAGATTGCAGAGGAAATGGAGAGGGACCTACTGTTTGACGTGGGAGCTGCAGTTCCGTGTAACTGTCACCGACACTGAACTGGGTGGAGAGAGTCCCGATGACATCAAGGATATGGTTTAGTCGTGGAGGCAAGGAGATTTTGGTAATTTTCCGCATTATATGTCAGTGTTCTTTCTTCGTAGCAGCAGGCAGCTACACGCACTTATTACTTCTCTCTCTTCACAGCTGCATCACCACGGCTTAATGTAGTGCATGTGCTCAGGCAGGTGGATCACCAACAAAATATGGTTCCATCTGGCGTGCCTCACCCTGCAGGACAAGGCTTGCAACTGCGTGGGCCTCTGCCACCACCTCCTCTGACACAGCCCCCACTGCCACAGACCCCTCCACAGCCGCCACTTCCGTCGTCGCCCCCCCCCCCCCCACGGCACCACTCTCGCGACTGTGGGAAACATCACCACTGGTTGCTAGGACACCTCCACCCCAGCAACAACCATCTCACCAACATGTTTCACCGCAGCCCACCTTCTCCAACTGGGTCAGTGAAGACTGTCAGCAGTGTCCTACCCAAACGACAACTAGCTATAGTGTTTCTGTGGTTTCCAGCAGCTTCCTCTCCCATCCCAATAGTCATCAGCATCAGGTTAGTAACGTCATGCCAGAGCTAAACTACATGGTGATTGAGGGTGCTTTTGATGAGCGAATCTCATTCATGGAAACTGAGGAACCAGCAGGGAGGTAGAAAGACCCAGTGGGGTTTCTGAATGCGTGTCATCGCCTGTTGGAGAGAGACCTCACTAGCCTTATAAGTCATCAGCATTATCATTCCATCAAGTGCAGTCCATTTTTGTGATGTAAGCTCATGCACTCTCGAAACAAGTCAGTGCTGCAGAGACAGAATTGTTTACATTTGGGGAAGAAATGGAGTGGAACACCTCAATCACTACATGCTTTGAAAATTTCATCTTGAGTGCTACATGAGACTAGTTTTCCAGGATGGAAGTTAGAGGCTCAGGTAAAGCATTCAGCTGAGTAATATGCTCCAGCATCCATAAGCACGTCCATGATTCAGTCAATGGAGGGTCCAGCTATATCTAGCTTCCTGATGATACAGTTAACAAGAAAGTGTGTATTATTGTTAAAAATTATCACAATTGCTTTGTGTGGTCAATACTGGCTTACAAGAGAAATTATAATGTGCACCCAGAGGACTTGTCTCGATACTGTGGGGTACTGACATTCGTGGATTTTATCGAGTTCCCCATTAAAACCCAGGTCACCTAAATTTCAGGTACAGAATACCGATATATCAGTTCATGTTTACAACCTGGGTAAGAGCAAATTGATGGTAAAGTATCGAACAGTGTTGTCGGACCTGTTACTCTCAGATGAGAAAATAAGAAAAGAGACAATTATTGTTACTGTTGGATCAAGGGCATGTCTCACCTCCTTCTCCTACCAACTGAGTAAACACAGGCATAACAGCGTATCTGCAAAAGTGTCTTATTGACTTCTCCACAAGCGAGTTTTTAGCAAAGCGACAAGTTTATTGTTCTACCAGGAAACTGGTACATGTTATAATTCATACCATGGAAAAGAAATTCTTAACGTTTAAGAAAATCCAGCACCAGGAGCAATGCCCCTTTTTAGTTTACACTGATTTTAAATGCCTCCTCGCTCCTTTGACACTCTTTGAAGGCGAACCTCATAAACTACTTTCACAGAAAAACGTGAACCACATGTGGCAGTGTACCAGGTTGTACCATCCTATGATTAATGTCTTAGCCATTACAAATCATATGTCAGGGATAATCCAATGATTTGGCTACTCACTGGGCTGAGAAACATTTGTGGGATGTTGATAAGCTTTACAGCAGCAACATTGCCCTGACCAAATGAAAGGAGGGTAAAGAGTTGTACACGAGGACTGTTGATTGTCATATTTTTGAGCTGCCGTTACAGAGGAAAGTGGAAACTCCGTGTAAGGACCACTTTTCTATGCTGCAGCTCACAATACATGCAACTTGAAATACTGATTACCACAACCATATCCGACTTTTTGCACAATCTAAGCGGGCATGATGCTCACTTAATCATTGCACGTTTCGCTAAATTGGGTATTGAGAAGCTTCATGTCAGTGTCCTGCCTGATAGTGTCGAGAAATACATCTCGTTTGCCAAATGAATGATGCCTAGAATTATGCTCCGCTTCCTGGACTCGCTACGATTCATGCAGGTATCATTCCAGAAAATTGTTGAAATTCTATCTCAGAAGGAGATATGCACATCACTCAAGGAGCTTAAATACTGTCGACGCAAAGTTTCAGCTTTTGACAACAAAGAGAATATTCCCATACGAGTATATGGGTTGTACAGGGAAACTCAACGAAACCGCACTATCTGACATAGCTGCGATCTCCAGTAACCTTACAGGCTATGCCGTAACGGATGCAGAGTATGAGGATGCTGTGAATGTTTGGCAGGAGCTAAACATCCCAAAATTGTGCGAGAATGCAAGACTTCATATGGACAGAGATGTACGTTTGCTAGCGGATGTTTTAGAGGAATTCCTGAGCGTATGCATGACCACGCGTTCTCTAGACCCTGCCATCTATTACAGAGCACTGGGATTGTATTGGGACCCCATGCTCAAGAAAACGAAAGCAAGCATCGAGCTGATGGCTGATGCTGACTTCCTTATTTCTTTGAACCAGAGAGCCATGGGGGATTTTCCAAAGTGTACATAGACATGTCAAGGTGAATAACCGACATATGGGTGAGAGCTTAAGTGCATTCCTTGTTTCGATCTATGTCATATATATATATGTGAGTAACTTGTACAGATATGCCAAGCAACAACTACTGTCAATTGGCGAGTTTCGATGGCTGTCCAAACCTGAATTCAGAGGATTATGCGGAACTATCCACAGTGTGGCGGCTGATTCTGATGTAGGGTATGTTGTGATTGTAGACCTCGCATACCCTAATATTTAGATTTTCTGATATGTCCATAGCAGACAGTTCCAAGTGGTGGGACCGTCCCCAAGTTGATAACAATGCTGGGGAGCAATAAGAGACAGCTCATGCATTAGAGAAACCTCCAAAATGTCTCAATTTATGGACATAGCTAATTGCAGTTTGGTGCGCTATCTGCTTCAGGCAGTCCCTCCAGTTGAAGGGTGTATTGACTTATATACCTGAAAGAAGGAATCTGCTAAAAATGATTTGGAAAAAGACTTTTGCAAACTGATGAATAATTCAATTTTCGCCAAGACCAATGAAAATTTTCGAAAACATTATGAAATTCTTATTTGATCGTGTTGGGATGGGCGTTAGGGTTAACGAAGCTTATGACCAGACCAAATTTCAAACTACCTTCAACAAGAACTTAGTTGCTGTGGAAATGTCGAAGACTGCAGCAGAGTTCATGAAACCTGTGTAAGTGGGGAGGTGCATACTAGACTTGTGCAAGTTCCACATGGACTGATTCAGGATTGAAACTGGCCTGTACTCACAGTATTCACTTGATGAGAGTGTTTTGTGAGTGGGAGAGAGTGGAAGGGTGTATGTACGTATGTGGAATAGTATCGCCCGTTAATAATAATGTAAATATTTTAGTGCAAATGTGTGTGTGTGTGTGTGTGTGTGTGTGTGTGTGTGTAAATAAATATACACGTAAATTGTGTCGGTTTTGTCAATGATGTGCATTATGCACATATTAAATATTCGTAAGCGATGCAAGAACAGTTCAAATAGCTCCTGAAAATAGACAAAACACTATTTCACATACCTTCTTCTTGACTTGATGGGGAGCAGGACATCCGTAGAATTCTAGGTCTTGAACAGAAGTAAACTTGAAGATTCGACACATCGATGTGTTCTTCTGGATGTAAATGATGGTATCTGTACCATCAAATACTTGAAGCGACATCACCATATCTTTATAGAATATACTAGGATCATCCCAGTGAATTCCATTGTAGAAATATGTTAACCACTTTGCATTCCTCCACGCTTTAGCACATTTCACATCCAGGGAAAGACCTTTCGGATGCAGTGCTTGCTTAGAATGTCTCTATTATACTGGAGTCTTCTATGTATGCTGTGAATGCAACATCTTTAAATATGAACTTTTTATACTCATTGTCACTGAGCCGTGGCGCGGCTTTCGGGCGCATGACGCTATCGATTACTCGTCTGGTTGAGGTTAGCACTATGTGCGATCGCGAGCGCCTCCTGTCGGAGCGGCTCCTAACGAGGGGGTGAGTGCGAGTACGGCAGTCTGGGGCGGACAGCAGGGGAGAACGGACATTGCGGCCGCACTCTGAGGCGACAAGAGATGAGTTGTTGTGCACGGCCGAGAGGGAGCGTTGAGCAAGGCGGCATTCAGCATCGCTTTCCGGGGGACAGAGAGTTGCGGCAGTCCAGCGAGCAGACACCAGCTCCTGGAGCAGTGCTCCGGTTTGTGGACGTGACGTGGGTCGTATTTTGGCGCAGTATAGTTTGCTTGGTACGCATCTGCTGCTCCCTTTATGCCCACGTGCGTTGTTCTGTCCGTATGTGCATTGAATAGGTTACGCTCCGGCTGGAACAGTGGCGTGTGCTTTACGTTCATGCACCCTGACTCATTTCTTTTGCTGCAGGCAGCTGTAATTTCAGAGATTTTTTTTTTCGTCGCGATTGTCTTAGCCCGGTGGTGCCTAGTATCCGAGAACAAGACAGCTAACGTGTGACCTGTTGTTCTGGGTTTTGGAGTCCTGTTTGGGCAATCTAGTTATCACGTGGAACTGAGCTTTCAGTGACTGGCTCGTCTGCAAATTAATTAATTTAACCTTTGTGGTGTGTTGTTTTTTTGCTTTCAATGGTGAATTTCTTGTCATTCACTTGTGTATGTTTCGCCGTTAATGATAACTGAAAGATAGCAAGGTCTTGAAGGGATTGCGTATCGTGACTGTATTTTTGGCAACTGTTTAATTTGATTTCTTGTTTATCGGTCTGGTGAAAACTTATGCCAAGTTTACTAAATTCCGCCTGTGGTCCGGAAGTTGGTTTGAAGGTACATCCGTTGGTAAATCTTTACTGGACCTAACTATTAGCTGATCTTGCGTTGAACTAATGCCATTATTAAATCGTTTCTTGTGTGCTATAAATTATATTACCATAGACAAGGAGACAGGGCACATTCTGTGGTCGAGGGGTTGGCACGGTTGCTGCTTTGCGCGTGGCGTCTTGTCGCTCGCTATCATTTCCCGCGTTAGTACGGGCGGCGTGAGATTTGTTTGCTCGCGGTTGTATGGCCGCTAGTCAGCTGTGCCTGCTACCGCTTCAGGGTGTGCCGTGTTTCGTAAGACGTACGCCGACTTTCAGTCAGTGTTACTCCTGTGTTGCTGTCGGTCGCTTACCGAAACGTTAGTCTGTTTTAGTACGGTGGCCACTGGGCCGTGACGATGTCGGTTGATGACCAGCATTGGGGCGGTCGTCCGCTCTGAGTGGCTTCGGTTGCTTGGACTTGGCAGTTACCTTCTGGTTAAACAGATCAAACTTGTTTTTTGTTGTAAATTCCTAAGTAGTTTGTGAGAAAAGTTGTAACTCAGCTTTTCATGATTTTACACAATTCAAGCATTTTGGTAAGGCATTTTCCTATCTATGTTTTATGTAAATGAGAATTCTTTATTGGGGTTATTCACTTGTTGAAGCTTAACATAAAATTTGTAACTTAGCTTTCATGATTTTACTTAATTTAAGCATTCTTGTAAAGCAGTCCTTTATCTACGTTTTATTGATTGGTAATTCTTTATTGGGGTTATTCGCTGGTTGAAGGTTAACCTATGTTTGTAACCAAGTTTATGTCCTTGCTTAATTGAGATTTGTTAAGAGTGTTTATTGCAGGAAAATCATTAAAGCTTGGGTGCTTGTAATTCTGAATACTGTTATCTATGTTGTGGGCTACCCTTCCACTTCCAAAGCCAAGCTGTCCTATCTACCAGTACAGTTACAGAAACCCTGACCATCTGCATTGATGTTCAAACACTGAAATGCCATTGTGAAATGCTCTGTGTATGGTGCAGCAGTTGTTCATTAATAGAGTTCGTGAAACACTAGTCAGTGGCGATTGGTTAATCACACATTCGTGTAGAACTAGAGCATAAGCTGCAGAATGTTCTGGGAAATTTGCGGAAGATTCAGATTAATTCGTACATCTAGAGGTCCAGATTTCATAACCTCAATCTGTTTTCAGCAGTCTATTACAATTATTGGCGTCAGCTCCTCGAATTTCTGCAGGCTTCTTAGACATCCTTCCTGTTCATACTAAGTAGTATGGTACCTTGCATACATGTTAAATGGTAGACTGTATACATTTTCATCCCAAGCAGATATAAAGTATCATACAAGTAGAATTCAGAGGTCAGGTGATTTTGACATTAGTAAATATGCAATTGTCAATTTTAGTGGAGCCATTTGCTATATTCCTTCTGTTGGTCTGAAACGCAAGTATGATGAATCTGGGTGTCTCTAGCTGACAGGTTTTAATAGACATTTGTCTGCTTGCATTCGGTAGCATTGGGTACACAGAAACCTCCCACGAACAGAAAGATACACCGGCATTCAGATCTTTTAAAAGCTTCAAGTGCTGCGCATCCAATATAACGATTTGTGGCATTTTCCGTATTATTTTGTTGATGGTGACCTTGTTCTCTTCTTGAGCTCCATGAATGCATGAGTTGTTATCCGTTGCACGCCATACCAGAATAAGCTCCTGTTCAGCATTCGTAACAATTCGCTGCATATCGTCAAAGAATGCCATCAGTTTTAGAGGTATATATGCAGTAAACCACCTGTACTCTTCCGCCGCTGTACTCATTGGCTCATCTATGAACCATATAGCGTTTTCTAAATGGTTCAAATCCGTAGGAGAAGCTGAGACATAAGTTTTAAGATTTGATTCTCTGCCTACATTGTGTGTACATTGAACCTCGGCCCCATTAAGGTCATATCGTACCTCATGAAACTGGAACACTAAAGCACTGTATGTAAGGTTTGATGCCACTAGAGCAGTACCATCCTTTTTCATAAATAATCCTTCATGATATATAAAACTCTGATATGGGAGGGTTAGAGCATCTTGGTGTTGTATGACGATCCTAACTTCATCATGCTTGTTAAATGTGGTTGAAGCAAAAGGTTCATGTGAGAAGTGATCCTGACGTATAATAAGTTTGTCATACGGGTTTGTTATACTAAATGACGTCAGTGCGAGGTTTCAGATCTACTAGTTTAAGAAACTTGTAGTTCACATGTGCAATTACCTTGCTGTTCCTTTTCGAAGCACCTCACTGTGAGTTGTGTGCAGTGTTTAATACCTTATGCCCATCCTATATTCGTTCGCAATAAGCGGACTCTGGAAAGTTGGAGGCTGCTGCGATTCCTGGATGGTTGCTTCCAGTTCCAGAAGTTTAAAGTCGTCATCGTTGCTTTCTACTATTAATGTCCAGATGGAGTTTATTGTGAGCCTCTGAGATAGCGGGATGCTGTTGTATGTCTCCAGTCGAATAAGCGCAATACTCCACTCCCCACTGCTTAAATCAATCGGAGGGAAGAAATTCGCGTGTGCTACTGACGATCTTTCTTTTAAAGTCAGAGTATACGATATTTCATCCAAGCCTCAACTGATGAGTAGACGCTTAGTGCACCTCCTTACACGTACTTCTTAAACGTCAAGAGGAACATGATACACAGATGCCAAACCACACATATGAGTATTAAAGTCTTGGTAGCGATGAAAATTGTAGAACACACGTCTTCTGACAGTGAAGTATTGTAACTGTTCTGGTGGCTGCATGTCTTCAGATGTTGGGAATAGTAGACGTTATTTGTATTTTTCTTAACATAAACCACCGATTGGTTTCGTAGTCCTCCCAGCATCAGCTAAATTTACAATTCCACATTCTCTGGATTTCCACCGTCTTCAGTAACGTAACCCACTTAATCACACTACAGAAGCTTGGAATGCTGAATTATTTCCTAATTAACTTGAGCAGATCTACGACGGTTGTCCAGAAAGGAAGTACCGATTGGTCGTTAAATGGAAACCACAATGAAAATAGAAACTTTTTTGTTTTTTGTTTTGCAAGTTAGCTACACTTTCCAGATACTTCTCTACATAGTCGCCGCTCCGACTCCGACATTTGTCGGAGCGTTACACCAAATTTCCAACACCATCGTCATAGAAGGCAGCCTCCTGTGCTTTCCGATAATTCTCTACGCTGGTCTACAGCGCGCAGCTTGCGCCCAAGTGTTGTCTTCGTATCCATCGCTTCATGCGAACAGAGATGATACTCAGGATGAGCCAGTTAGGGCTGTGTTGTGGGTGATCGAACACTTCCCATCGAAAAGGCTGCAGGAGCGTCTTCCTTAGCCCCTGCAGGGTGCGGCTGAGTATTGCCATGAAGAAGGAAGTGCGTGGCAGTTGTGTTAGGTGGGCTGCATTCATTAAGGCGAAGCCCCTCAGCGGGCCCTCCTACTTGGCGGGAGACATCGTTGTTCTAGGCACCTTTACTCGCTCACAGTGCGCTCACAACTGAAGAGAGGGTCTTGATCCCATCGAAGGTCATACTAGAGACACTACCCAACACATCTGTGCAAAGCTTCATCGGGTTTTCACTGTGGTGTCCATTTTGCGAGTGATCGGAACTTACTTCCTGGACAAACCTCGTATATTTATAAGCTTTTCTGATGGCCGCTGCTCCTATCAAGCACTTATGTCTCTTTGCCTACTCGAGCTGCTCCTGGGAGTTTTGAGTGCTCTTGACTGTTCTGACAATGGCCGCAGCACCACCAGGCAGTTACCCAATCGCTGGGACCCCTGCAAGGGGAGGAAGGGGATAATTCCGCCTGATGTCTTGGGTACTGGCAGAACAATGGGTGCCTTAGCTGGTCCTTTCTGCATCAGGGCACTTTCAGCTGCAGACATCAATATCAGGATAAAGTTTCTGAACACCCCTGCCCAGGCTTCTTCTTCATTGTTGCGTTCTTTTTCAGTACACAATGCACCACATTCACAACTTGCTTGAAATTCACGTCCAAGCCCAACTTAATTGTACCACGCTTGGTTTTATCAATTAAAAATGCTGCAATGGGCAGTCCTACAACACTACCCTCTCTTGCACATATTGCCTTGGCTTCATCAGCTAAAATTAAATATGCGGCATGTCGTCCTGAGAGATATTTACGTTTTGCATATGCAACGTCGTGCTCCAAACACTCCTCTTTAAGTGGGTTAATCCCCTTATCACGATGATCCAATCGTGTTTGAAGCTTTGTACCAGATCTGCAGTAATTATACGCTGGAATTTCCAATTTGTCGAGAATACCACCACCTCCTATCATGTATCTCCTATCGTGCATACCATAATCCTAAGCTGGTTGTGCTCTATGCACCCCATGAAATAGCCAATCGTCAATCCAGCTGTTTTATGCTTCAGACAAACAAAACAATTTAACTAGTGCTCTATTCCCATCAGGTCTTAAGATATGCTCTATGACAAACACGTATGTTTCTGAGATCTTCTGCAATTCCTCTGTGTAAAAACATCCAGAAATTTCAGTGCCACTGCTATTTCTTAAGATGTAAGTTCTATGTTTTGTTCTCTGTGCTGTGGAAACTGAGAATATCTCAACCAACCAGTTTGGGAGGTATTGTTTACTCAAATGCAGTCTTGTCTTTTGAGATACATAGTAGACCACCCGCAATCAATTTCTATTTCCGTGGATCCAACAGTCCCCCCTTAGAGAGGGGTGGTGAGGGGGACAACCCAAGGGGAGCCGCCATCTTGAATAAATTTGGCAACAGTGAGGACTTACGTCGCTTTGGTCGTATTCCCCTACTATTGCTTTATACCCATTGGAAAACCCCAGCTCTGTCCTCCTAACATCACATCTTGGCATTTCTCTGAACAAAGCACTGTCCTACCCCTTGCAAGAGTATGCGGCGGAAGTCTGGGGTAATGCTGTCGATAGAAAAATTGATCAGCATGAGTGCGGATATAACAAGGTGCTGCACCTGATATTTCATGTCACATGCAACTTACCATCACACGTTGTGCACCAATGGCTGGTGTCACATAACTGAGTAAATGCTTTCAGTGTACTACCAATAACTTATATGTGGAGACACAGGCGCATGCAACTAGAGAGACCAGGTTGCTCAGCAGAAAATTTCACTGCTGAGCTCATACAAGATGGCAGCACTTGCTGAATGGCTAAGGTAATTCAGCAGCTGCAGATTTTAACAACTGAGAACCAGAGAAGGCCTCCAAGCTAGAAGTCTACGCAAATACCACTACAGGATTTGCGAAGGGAAAGCCACGCGATTCCAACTCCGAGACACCATGGGCAGAAGAAACTCCCCTACAATAATCAGTAGAAGGGGAATATGTTATCATTCTAGCTACGATACTGCTGTAAATTGAACCGTCTATTGACGTTCAGGACTTAGGCAAAAAGTAAATTGTTATGGTAGGCTGTGGTCTAAGGATGGGATCTGTGATTAGTAATTAAAAAGTCCTTGGTCGCGGGTTCAAACCCAGCGAAGCTTAAGATCTTAATAAAAATCATCAGCATTGGCGGATGAAGACTTCCGGCATAAGAAGACACCCTCATTCTGCCAACCGCCTTGTTAATAAGGGCGGAGGAGCGGACATAGGTTCAGAGCATTCTCTTGTCCTTGAGGCGAGAAACTGCCCCTAAAGGTGGAAGAATCAGTAATGTTCAATGACTTGACGATGCAGAAGGCAATGGGAGTTACTGGATTAGAGACACACAATGCATATCCACAGGGATTATGGGTCGTAATTGAAAAAGTGGCATCGTGATCTCTTCATTGGTGAAAGACTCCGGGATAGTCTGCCATTCGGATCTCTGGGAGGAGCTGTCAAGGGGGAAGTGTGTCCTTGGATAACGAGAGGATGACGTTCTGCGACTCGGGATGTGGAATTTCAGGAATTTAAACGTTGCATGGAAGCTAGAAAATCCAAAACGGAAAATGCGAATGCTCAATTCAGATATAATGGGGGTGGGAGGGGGGGAAGGGGAGGGGGTTTGGGTCAGTGAAGCGAAGTGGAAAGAAGACAAGTATATCTGGTCAGATGAAAGGATCATATCAACAGCAGCAGAAAATAGTGTAATAGGAGTAGGATTCGTTATAAATATGAAGATAGGGCAGAGGGTGTGTTACTGTGAACATCTCAGCGATAGTGTTGTTCTCATTATAGTTCAGGTATACATCCTGAGGAAATTTAGGAAATTTATAGTAAGGTCCTATTGGGACGAAACTGCTTAGGTTATCAGTCCCTAGGCTTACACACTATTAAACCTAACTTAAACTAACTTACGCTAACGACAACACACACACACCTATGTCTGAGGGACGACTCGAATCTCCAACAGGGAGACCTGTGCGAACTGTGGCAAGGCTTCTTGGAACATGCGGCTACCATGCGCGGCTACATCCCGAGGTCGCAATCTGAAGCTGAACAGATAGAGAACTTATATGATGATACATAAAGAGTAATTAATTCCGTAAATGGAAATAAAAATCTAATAGTCATGGGGGACTGAAATGCAGTTGTAAGGGAAGGAACAGAAGAAAGTGTTACGGGAGAAAATGGGTTTGGCACTAACAATGAGAGACGAGACACTAACTGAGATCAGCTACTAATAGTGAATACTTTGTTCAAATCTCAGAAGAGGAGGAGGTAAACCGGGAAAAGGCCAAGAGATACGAGAAGATTTGAATTACATTAAATTGTGATCAGGCCGAGATTCCGAACGCTAATAAGGATTTGTCAGTCGTACACAGCAGCAGATAGAGACTCAGATCACAATTTAGTAGTGATGAGGAGTAGGATGAAGTTTAAGAGATTAGTCAGGAGGAATCAAAACGCAAAGAAGTGGGATACAGAAGTACTAAGGAATCAAGAGATACGCATGAAGTTCCCTAAGGCTATAGACGCTGTAATAAGGAATAGGTCAGTAGACACTTCAATTGAAGAGAAGTGGACAACTCTAAAAAGGGCAGTCACAGAAGTCTGAAACAAAAACGTTAAGTACAAAGAAGATAACTGTGAAGAAGCTATGGGTAGCAAAAGAAATACTTGAGCTGATAGATGAAAGAAGGAAGTACAAAAATGCTGAGGTAACTTCAGGAACGAAACAAAAAGGTAGCACAGGGAAGCTAAGATGAAATGGCTGCATGAAAAATGTGAAGAAATCGAAAGAGAAATGATTTGTCGGAAGGTCTCACTTAGCATGTAGAAAAGACAAAAGAACCTTCGGCGAAATTAAAAACATGGATGGTAACATTAAGAGTTCAATGGGAATTCCACTGCTAAATGCAGATGCGAGAGAGGATAGGTGGAAACAATATAATGAAAGCCTTTATGAGGGCGAAGATTTTTCTCATGTGACAGAACAAGAAACAGGAGTCGATGTAGAACAGATAGGGAACCCCGTATTAGAGTTAGAATTTGAAAGAGATTTCGAGGATTTAAAATCAAACAAGGCAGAAGGGACTGATAGCATTCCATCAGAATTTCTTAAATCATTTGGTTAAGTCGCAACGAAACGAATATTCAAGTTGGTGTGTCGAATGTGTGAGTCCGGAGATAAAGCATCTGTGTTTCGGAAAGATATCATCAGCGCAATTCCATAGACTACAAGAGCTAACAAGTGCAAGAATTATTCCACACTCAGTTTAACTGCTCACTCATTCGAGTTGTTGGCAGGAATAATATACAGAAGAATGAAAACGAAATTTGACGATGCGTTGGATGACTATTAGTTTGGCTTTAGGAAAAGTGAAAACACGAGAGGCAATTATGACGCTGTGGTTGATAATGGAAGCAAGACTAAATAAATATCATGACACCTTATTGCATTCGTCGACCTGGAAAAAGTGCTAGACTATGTCAAATGGTGCAAGATATTCGAAATTCTCACAAAAGTAGTGTTAAGCTATAAGGAAAAATGGAAGATACAATATATGTATACTCGGATTAAAAAGGGTTTCAGATAGGGACGTACTGTTTCGCCCCTAATTTTCTATATATATATAGAAGAAGCAATGGCGGAATTAAAAGAGATGTTCAAGAGTTGAATTAAAATTCTTGATGAAAGGATATAAATGACGAGATTATTTGATGTTGTTGCTATCCTCAGTGAAAACGAAGATTTACAGAACCTACTGAATGGAATGAGCAGTGTATTCCGTACAGAATATGGATTGAGAGTAAATCGAAGAAAAACGAAAGTAATGAGATGTGCAGAAATAAGGACAGCGTGAAACTTAACAACAGGTCTCATGGTCACGAAATAGGTGAAGTTAAGGAATTGTGCTACCTAGGCAGCAAAATAACCAATGATGGATGGGCCAAGGAAGACATCAAAAGCAGACTAGCATTATCAAAAATGGACATCTTCAACATAGAGCAGTTTACTAGTTCAAGCACAGGCATTAATCTGAGTAATAAATTTCTGAACGTGTACGTTAGGAGCACAGCTTTGTGTGTTAGTGAGACATGGAATGTGGGGTAACCAGAACAGAAGGGAATCGAAGCATTTGAAATGTGATGCTACAGACGTATGTTGAAAATTGGGTGAACTGACAAGGTAAGGAATCAGGAGGTTCTGTGCAGGACCAGAGGAAAAAGAAATGTATGGAAAACACTGACAAGAAGAAGGAACAGAATAATAGGACACAGAGAATAATGTCCATGGTACAAGAGAGAGCCGTAAAGCGTAAAACCTCTAGAGGAAGGCAGTCACTGGAATACGTCCATATTGAGGACATATGTTGCAAGTGCTCCTCTGAGAAGAAGAGTTAGGCACAGGAGAGAAAATCGTGGCGGGCCTCATCAAATCAGTCAGAAGACTGATGACTTAAAAAAAAGACGTTATTACCTGGTACCATAACAAGCATTTTGGAAACAGCAAAGCTTGTCACCCGTGCACGAGCTAATGTCATGAGCATTTATGGACGTTGTTAAACATGGTGAGATCACGATTAGGCAACTAGATGTTGTACGTCCACACCTCGCCACAAAGCATGTCCACTCAGTTCCCAGTTGCTGTATCACTCAACAGTTGTTCACGTTTATTCCGTACTCACCGAGGCGGGGAACATCTTTGTTTCTAGACTCATTAATCCATTTAATTTTCGTAATCCTTCTGTTACACCACGTCGCAAAGCTTCGATTTTCTTTTTATCCTGCTCGCCAAGCTCCGTGATTCGCTCCATTACAGTGCTGGACTCCAGACGTCCGTACTCAGCAATCACGTAGATCAAGGCTTATGATTATTACTAGGAGCCGTTTACCAAGAAATACTTTCTTTGCTTGTTCTAGTCTGCGTCTTACATCTTCCTTCATTTCTCCTGCAGGTATCATTTTGCTTCTAATGTATCAGAATACCATTCTTAATTCTGATAGTGTGTTTGTGGCTCATTTCTGCTACTCCTCATCCATTTGGTATTTCTTTGGTTTACTTTCAGTCTATATTCTGTGCTCGTCAGCCTGTTAGTTCCATTTCACAAACCTGTAGTTCCACTACCTTGTAATGAGGATAACAACGTCATCAGCAAACCTCATCAATGTTCATTTCACCCTAGATTTTAATCCCGCTTCCTTCAGTCCGGAACCGCGCGACTGCTACAGTCGCAGGTTCGAATCCTGCCTCGGGCATGGACGTGTGATGTCCTTAGGTTAGTTAGGTTTAAGTAGTTCCAAGTTCTAGGGGACTGATGACCTCAGATGTTAAGTCCCATAGTGCTCTGAGCCATTTTAATCCCGCTTCCGAAAATGGTGTGACATGACTATCATATATCGCCATGAGAGATTGTTTCGTTTTTCTGCCAGTACTTATTGAGATTAATAGCCTGGTTTACTTGGAAGGAAGGTTTTGCTTTTCTGTTGTTGGGAAGCTGCAATCTTGGTGTGGCTTCTAGTCCCTGTTTGTCATCACAAGGCAGTCGGTGAGTCTCATTAGGCGAGGCAAACATATACGGAGAGTGGAACAATTTATGGAAGTAGGGTCATGGCTCACTTCATGCGTTTTTGGTTAGAGTCGGTGCTTCTCCTCATAGTGATGTTTTTAATGTTCATTCGCTTTATGATGGTGCTTCATACTAAAACCTACAATCATTGGTCAAAATAAAATTGCGACTGTACGCAAAGCAAATATATTTGTTTTGATTGACTTTCCCTCTGTTCCAACGTAAAATTTGTCGGGAATATGTGACAGTTGAATATCCTTCCTGGCCAGGGCGTGAGGAACGGCCGCGTTATCCATCGTGCGCATTCTTCTTATCTGTCATCCGAGATTTGTCTCGTGCAGAAAGTTTTCTTAAGAAATTAATTTCAGAGTATTCTTGCTTCACTCATCTTTTTGAATGAAATACACTACTCGTCAAAAGTATTCGGACATCCCCATGTAATGTTGAATTGACCAATAGATATCACGACAGGTAGACCAGGCAGCATAAAAAGGCGACCAGTAGAATGGTTCGGTGAGAAGAGCACAGTGACTTCGGACTAGTTACTGAATGTCACTGGACTAATAGAGCCACCAGAGACGTCAAAAATTGCCCAAGTCGACTGTTGGTGATGTGGAGTAAAAACGTGAAGGAACAACGACAGATAAACCAAGACCAGGTAGACCTCATGTACACACATAAAAACAAGTTTTGCATCACCTCGGTTCCGAAAGTTCCGCAACCTGTACAGAAAATTGGAAAAGAGATTAACCTAAACATAATTTCCGCCCTTTTTATTGCTCATGAAAACCACACGTTGCATGTTGTACCACCATACAACTATACCTTCAGAGGTGGTGGTCTAAACTGCTGTACACACCGGTACCTCTAATACCCAGTAGCACGTCCTCTTGCATTGATGCATGACTGTATTCGTCTTGGCATACTATCCACAAGTTCACCAAGGCACAGTTGGTTCAGATTGTTACACACCTCAACGGTGATTCGGCGGAGATCCCTCTGACTGGTTGGTGGGTCACGTCGTCCATAAACAGCCATTTTCGATCTATCCCAGGCATGTTCGATAGCGTCCATGTCAGGAGGACATGCTGGCCACTCTAGTCCAGCAATGTCGTTATTCTGAAAGAAGTCAGCCACAAGATGTGCACGATGGGGGCGCGATTTGTCATCCGTGAAGACGAATGTGTCGGCAATATCTTTCCGATATGGTTGCACTATCGGTCGGAGGATGGCATTCACGTATCGTGCAGCCGTTACGGCGCCTTGCATGACCGCCAGCGGCGTAAGTCGGCCCCACATAATGCCACCCCAGAACAACAGGGAATATCCACCATGCTGCACTGGCTGGACAGTGTGTCTAAGGCGTTCAGCCTGACAGGGTTGCCTCCAAACACGTCTTCGACGATTGTCTGGTTGAAGCCATATGCGGCACTCATCGGCGAAGAGCGGTCCACGTCGCATGTTGTTGGGCCCACCTGTACCGCGCTGCATGGTGTCGTGGCTGTAAAGATGGACCTTGCCATGGACGCCGGGAGTGAAGTTGCGCATAATGCAGCCTATTGGGCACAGTTTGAGTCGTAACACGACATCCTGTGGCTGCACGAAAAGCAATATTTAACTTGGTGGCCTTGCTATCAGGGTTCCTCCGAGCCATAATCCGTAGGCAGCAGCCCTTGGGTGGCCTGAGCGAGGCATGTCATCAACAGTTCCTGTCTCTCTGTATCTCCTGCATGTCCGAATAACATCGCTTTGGTTCACTCCGAGACGTCTGGACACTTCCATTGTTGAGAGCCCTTCCTGGCAAATAGTAACAAAGCGGACGCGATCGAACCGCGGTATTGACCGTCTAGGCATGATTGAACAACAGGCAACACGAGCCGTGCACCTCCTTCATGGTGGAATGACTGTAACTGATCGGCTGTTGGATCCCCTCCCTTCTTCTAGTCAAGTTGCGCCACAAATTTCTCTTCTCTCCAATTCTATTCCATACCTCCTCATTAGTTATGTGATCTACCCATCTAATCTTCAGCATTCTTCTGTAGCACCACATTTCGAAAGCTTCTATTCTCTTCTTGTCCAAACTATTTACCGTCCATGTTTCACTTCCATACATGGCTACACTCCATACAAATACTTTCAGAAATGACTTCCTGACACTTAAATCTATACTCGATGTTAACAAATTTCTCTTCTTTAGAAACGCTTTCCTTGCCATTGCCAGTCTACATTTTATATCCTCTCTACTTTGACCATCATCAGTTATTTTGCTCCCCAAATAGAAAAACTCCTTTACTACTTTAAGTGTCTCATTTCCTAATCTAATTCCCTCAGCATCACCCGACTTAATTCGACTACATTCCATTATCCTCGTTTTGCTTTTGTTGATGTTCATCTTATATCCTCCTTTCAAGACACTGTCCATTCCGTTCAACTGCTCTTCCAAGTCCTTTACTACCTCTGACAGAATTACAATGTCATTGGCGAACCTCAAAGTTTTTATTTCTTCTCCGTGGATTTTAATACCTACTCCGAATTTTTCTTTTGTTTCCTTTACTGCTTGCTCAATATACAGATTCTATAACATCTGGGATAGGCTACAACCCTGTGTCACTCCCTTCCCAACCACTGCTTCCCTTTCATGCCCCTCGACTCTTACAACTGCCATCTGGTTTCTGTACAAATTGTAAATAGCCTTTCGCTCGCTGTGTTTTACCTTTGCCACCTTCAGAGTTTGAAAGAGAGTGTTCCAGTGAACATTGTTAAAAGCTTTCTCTACGTCTACAAATGCTAGAACCGTGGGTTTGCCATTCCTTAATCTAGCTTCTAAGGTAAGTCGAAGGGTCAGTATTGCCTCACGTGTTCCAATATTTCTACGGAATCCAAGCTGATCTTCCCCGAGATCGGCTTCTACCAGTTTTTCCGTTCGTCTGTAAAGAATTCCTGTTAGTATTCTGCAGCCGTGACTTATCAAACTGATAGTTCGGTAATTTTCAAATCTGCCTTCTTTGGGATTGGAATTATTATATTCTTCTTGAAGACTGAGGGTATTTCGCCTGTCTCATACACCTTGCACACCAGATGGTAGAGTTTTGTCAGTGCTGGCTCTCCCAAGGCTATCAGCACTTCCAATGGAATGCTGTCTACTCCCGGGGCCATATACAGCAGCAATGAGTGCTGTTATAAACGGCTCCCGATATCTACAAACGCAGAGGGAGCCTCATTACCCAACTTTCTAATCTAACACCCCTCAGGGTATACAAACCAAACACTAGTATTCTAAAGGCACGCACAGTTTGAGAACTCGAGTTAACTGCAGGGTTCCTCATAGCTTTGCAAAGAGAAACGTTGGCTGTGTGACGTTCTAATTACAGGAGAGATGAGAAGCAGTCGGATGAAACTAGTCGGCGGAGCAGTCGCGTGGGTGCAGCAGCAGCGGCCGCGCATGCGCACTGCGTTCCGCTCGGGTGGCGACGCGCCGTGCAGCTCTACCAGTGAAAGGCCCGGCTGCCGACTGTTGGCTGCCGGCACCACAACACACACACACACACACACACACACACACACACACACACGCTCGTGAATCCCGCACCCCCAACGTCTGCCCGAGCGCTGCCACGCGATCCGTATCGGCCACTCGCTGCCGTAGCTTTCCGTTTCCTCTGAGCCCGGTCCCCCCACCTCCCCCTTAAAATATACGGCCTCACTGCTGTCACGACGGATTCGTTAGCACCACCTTCCGAATGCCGCCGCCACGAGTGTGCTGCAAACGGTGGGTGAGATACTGGAACAGAGCGGTGGGAGGTCACTCTCTCCGCCCATTGTGTTCAGCCCGCGTGACGCTTCCGCGAGAAAGAATAGAACTCTGTATGTGTAATAGTCGGTCCATATAACTTGATTCCATATTGTGTTTTACCCAGGACGGAAGTCTGAAAAAACGTTTTTTATTCAAGCACTTGTGGGTGATGGCGTAACTAGAATAACTGGCACCCAGGACAACTTCGATTTTCTGCTTCGCCCTCTACTGCCGAGGACACCCTTTATTTATTTATTTATTTATTTATTCTCGTCTCCTTAGCCTGCTTGGTCCGTTATTGACATCAACACAACTTTACAATGAAGCTGGACGTACATACACTACTGGCCTTTAAAACTGTTACACCACGAAGATAACGTGCTACACACACGAAATTTAACCGACAGGAAGAAGATGCTGAGATATGCAAATGATTAGCTTTTCAGAGCATTCACACAAGGTTGGCGGCAGTGGCGACACCTACAACATGCTGACGTGAAGAAAGTTTCCAATGGATTTCTCATACAAAAACAGCAGTTGACCGTCGTTGCCTGGTGAAACGTCGTTGTGATGCCTCGTGTAAGGAGGAGAAATGCGCACCATCACTTTGATAAAGATCGGATTGTAGCCTATCACGATAGCGGTTTATCGTATCGCGACACTGCTGCTCACGTTGGTCGAGATCCAGTGACGGTTAGCAGAATATGAAATCGGTGGGTTCGGGAAGGTAATACGGAACGCCGTGCTGGATCCCAACGGCCTCGTATCACTAGCAGTCGAGATGACAGGCATCTTATCCGCATGGCTGTAACGGATCGTGCAGCCACGTCTCGATCCCTGACTCAACACATGGGGACGTTTGCAAGACAACAACGATCTGCACGAACAGTTCGACGACATTTGCAGCAGCATGGACTATCAGCTCGGAGACCATGGCTGCGGTTACCCTTGACGCTGCCTCACAGACAGGAGCGCCTGCGATGGTGTACTCAACGACGAACTTGGGTGCACAAATGGCAAAACGTCATTTTTTCGGATGAATCTAGGTTCTGTTTACAGCATCATGATGGTCGTATCCGTGTTTGGTGACGTCGCGGTGAACGCACATTGGAAGCGTGTATTCGTCATCGCCATACTGGCGTATCACCCGGCTTGATGGTATGGGGTGCCATTGGTTACACGTCTCGGTCACCTCTTGTTCGCATTGACGGCACTTTCAACAGTGGACGTTACATTTCAGAAGCGTTACGACCCGTGGCTCTACCCTTCATTCGATCCCCGCGAAACCCCACAATTCAGCAGGATAAGGCAAGACCACATATTGCAGGTCCTGTACAGGCCTTTCTGGATACAGAAAATGATCTCCAGATCTCTCACCAATTGAAAAGTCTGGTCAATGGTGGCCGAGCAACTGGCTCGTCACAATGCGTCGGTCACTACTATTGTTGAACTGTGGTGTCGTGTTGAAGCTGCATGGGCAGCTGTACATGTATACGCCATCCCAGCTCTGACTCAATGCCCAGGCGTATCAAGGCCGTTATTACTGCCAGAGGTAGTTGTTATGGGTGCTGATTTTTCAGGATCCATGCACTCAAATTACCTGAAAATGTAATCACATGTCAGTTCTAGTATAATATATTTGTCCACTGAATACCCGTTTAATCATCTGCATTTCTTCTTAGTGTAGCAATTTTAATGGCCGGTAGTGTATTTCGTTAATTCCTTTGCATTTGCTACTATTTAAAACACCTCCAAAGACACACTGCTTTCAACAAAAACGCGTTTCCATTTCGATGTGGTATTATCAATGTTGCAAAGCACTGAGCTTTGCTTGCGCTGGCTCTCCTGGCGTCCAGTCTCATTTTAGGGTCATAAAATTCTTTAGCTTCTTCTTCTTCTTTTTCCCCACCCCTTCTTACCTTTTACTTTTGCTTTTCTTCATTTTTGTGCTGTTTGGTAAAGAAGACCCCACGCAAACTTCAAACATATACTAGGCACCATATTACACATAGGCTAAAACAGTGAGCCTAGTGTGGAAAAATCACCCTCCAACGAATATCTCACTGCCATGCTATACAATTTTGGAACGCAAATTTTATTCTTTCTCATTACACATTTGGTAAGTTTTTATTTTCTCCCTTCGTAAACTTTTTTTCTTATTGTATAGACGTCTGACTTTCCATTGCGTCGCCAACTTACATACGATCGCTTTCGGATCAACCGTCGTGTGTGCATAGACTACTCTGCGGATGTTTGTTTCACGTATATTTTGAAAATGATTCAAATGGCTCTGAGCACTATGGGACTTAACATCTGTGGTCATCAGTCCCCTAGAACTTAGAACTACTTAAACCTAACTAACCTAACGACATCACACACATCCATGCCCATGGCAGGATCGAACCTGCGACCGTAGCAGACGCGCGGTTCCGGACTGAACGCCTAGAACCGCTAGACCACGTATATTTTGAAATTCCTTGTCTATGTGCAGTAGCCGTACTTGGATATTTGTTGATGGGTAGATTCCGAAACGCGTCATTCTGAGCATTAAAGTAATTCCTTGCTTGATGTTTGGCTTTTACCATTGCCATTCGGTCTGCATGAATGGAAAACTACTGATGACTATATAAATACCCACGTGCCACCTGCATAACTCGCTGTATTATTGAAATTAATTCTTAAATATTATACGAATTCATGTAACTGACTCGCCGGCCGTGGTGGTCTCGTGGTTCTAGGCGCTCAGTCTGGAACCGCGCGACTGCTACGGTCGCAGGTTCGAATCCTGCCTCGGGCATGGATCTGTGTGATGTCCTTAGGTTAGTTAGGTTTAAGTAGTTCTAAGTTCTAGGGGACTGATGACCATAGATGTTAAGTCCCATAGTGCTCAGAGCCATTTGAACCATTTGAACCATGTAACTGATCCGCATCGATGGCCAATGAATCACCACCTCCACTGCGGATGCACAACTATGATCGACCTTCTGTGGGAATCTCAAAATAGCGACCATGGAGGATATGTACCGGGGTTGTGGACAGGTGCTGCGAGGTGGGAGTGCGGGTCGGCCGACAGCCGTACCGAGATAATTCAAGAAATAGCGATAAATTCTGTGTCCGGGCTGCGCTACTGCCTAGTAATGCAGGATGTCTCAGTTGATTGGCGACTCCATGGAGTTCTGTGTGCACAACGACCATATATGTTAAAAGGAAGGTCAGCGTTGGCCGTAATATTGATGGTTTATTGATAGCAAAATCGATTTTCAAGCACATAGTGATCATCTTCAGTGCTGTGGTGTACAAATTAAACTCATAGACACCGGTATCAAGTTATCAGTAATACTGATCAGTATTTTGCTATCAATAAACCATCAATATTACGGCCAACGCTGCCCTTCCTTTTAATTTAGGATATCTCGGGTTCGAATCCCAGCCCGGCACACATTTCCACTCGTCATCTCTGATTCCACGTGAAGTCCCGATGCATCTGACATCAATAGTTGCTTTCCTTTCCTTTCTCTCCCCTCCACCTTTAATATACATAATTCTAGATAATCTTGGATCCTGCGACAGACATCTTGCCATTGTTAATGACAGGCAAAAATGGCCAACGTTGTCGATTCTAGGAATGGGTGATCTGTCTATTTACATAGTTAAGGTTTGTACGTAAACATCAGTGTGCGAGCTCTACTTGCACCTGCCCAACTTTTTCTTTCGCCAAGTGTGACTGATGTAAGGAGAATGTTTTTGTCATTCAGTACAAATTTCACATTATTGTGATCACTACGGGGGGTAAATAAGGAACTGTTTCATGGTTAGCAAAATATACATTGTGCAAAAACTGTCATAAGAACTGTACTACAGGAATTGTTATAAAATATTTCATGTCAACAAATTAATGTCCCGACTGATGAAGTCGTCCGTAACGTAACATCATACACCGTCTCGATTTTATTTCCTTTTTCTGCCAGCCACTTGTGTAAAAATTACATCTGCAACAGTTCAACTGTCGGTATGAGCTGCAAATTATTCAAAACTGTTATGATCTGAGACATTTTTGGTATGGTTTAAGGGGGGGGGGGGGGGGTAGGACGTCAAACGGGCCGACTTTGAGCAGGAAAGGCACCATAGGACATTTTATTTTGTACTCTCTATACTTTTCAAATAAATTCATAAAACTTTGTCAGCATCACCAGGAAGGATTCAGGATTCACACTCATAGCAGTGGAAGTGGAAAAACATAGCAAAATAATTTTTCTTTAGATATGATCATTTTTTCACTTACTGTTGGCTGCGTTTGTTGCTATAGGTACATTTTTCTTCACAAGTAAGAGAGATTCTTTGATGAATTTTGCACAGCATACAAACCATACTTACAAGTGTATGAAACTCTACGAGTGTGAATCCTGAATCCTTCCTGGTCATACTGACAAAGTTTTATGAATTTACTTGTAAATGTATAGACAGTGGAAATTAAAATGTCCTGTGGTGCCTCTCCTGCTCCAAGTCGGCCCGTTTGACGTCCTACCCCCCTTAGGTGCTTATAGTTCGTGTGTGTGCAATAGGGACTCCATGTTACCTTCTACATCTGCTTATTCGTCGAGTAGCGCCCTGGCCGTGAGGGCTGTACAAACCTCAGTTTGTAAACCGTTCTCCGTGTGGGAAAATGAGTATAACTGTTTTTTTTTAGGTTGCTATACGCCTTAGCAGCTAAAATTTTGACAGTGCATTTCTTTCGGTGTATTCTCTCGGTGTATTCTTCCTGTGTGAAATATTTCGGAGTAGATTTTGACATCTCGGATTGCACCATTCCCTTGTGAGTAGTAGATGACATTCCCTCTGAATTACTGAGACATTATTACAGCTGCAAAGCAAGTTGTAATATGGTGGGGGGGAAACACTCCCAAACTTCAAGAAAAATGTAGTAATTCCTATTCCAAAGAGGTCTAGTGCTGAAAGATGTAAAATATTACCGAGCCGTCAGTTCCGTGCTTATAAAATACTGACACGAATTATTCAGAGAAGAATGGAAGACACTAGTAGAAGCCAATCTCGGGGAAAATAATGTTGGGTTCCTGATAAATGTAGGAACACACGAGGCAATATCGAACCTACGACTTGGGTTAGAAGATACGCGAAGAAAGTCAAAATTATGTTCATGGTATTTATAGATTTAGAGAAAGCTTTTGACAGTGTTAATAGGAATACACTCTGTGAAATTCTCAAGATGACAGGGATAAAAGACAAGGAGAGAAAGGTTATTCACAACTTACAGAGGCAGCAGTTATAAGCGCCTGAGTACATGAAACTGAAGCAGTTGATGAGAAGGTAGTGAAACAGGTCTCTATTCCGCCACCGATGTTATTAAATCTGTACCACGGCAAGGAAACCTTGGAAACGGATTTAAGGTTCAGGGAAAATAAGTAAAAACTTTCAGGTTGGACAGCGACATTTTAATTCTGCCAGAGACAGCAAAGGCCTTGGAGCAGTAACTGATATCATCTTGAAAAAGGGTTGTAAAACTGAAGTAATATAGCTATGGATATACTGTCGCAGCCCAAATTTTCGTGTGGGTTCTACAATACCAGCTAAATACAAGCTGGCGGTGATGTGAACTTCAGAATTACAAGGTGGTGGAACTAGCCCAGTTGACCTCGGATTAAAACGCTAGCCCAGTTACGCTTTGTAACATCTCCGACATCAAGGTGTACAAAAGTATCCAAACGACCACAGTTATTTATTCCAAATACATAAAGATACTGACAGTACTGGTGTAAATTGGATTATTTCCACATCAAAAGTGTGCAACAATCATATTCATGTTAATGTTATTTACTCGTTTAAAATAAGCAATGCTATTGACAATAATGCTGTATCTTATAGTATTTCCACGTCTGAAATTCCTGTTGGCGAGGATTTAGATGAGCGGAAGTTAACAGGCCGCAAAAAACTAATCTGAGACAAAATTCAGAAATCTTTATTTCACTTTTAATTCAGGAAACTTCACAAGTAACAGCAAAGATAGTTAAACTTTAATCATTTTCGTAAGTTAAACCAACTAGAACAAGCTTTATCGAAAACCTGAAATCAATAAAGAAACAGGAAAGACGCTAATCTTAATTCTTGCATAATATTTAAATTAGCAGTTTAAAACGCTTTCATCGCACCACTTAGGAAACCAATTCCGTCTTCAGCTCCATTCAAGGGCACAACAGTTCATATTGTTAGGAACAGTTCTACAGCACAACCAAGACAGAGAAAAGATTTCGCCGTAAATTAGTCACAAGATACAACTTATTAATGCAAAAGAGAATATAGCGAAACGATCCTGACTCTAAACCAGTTGAAAACAGAGTTAATACCCAAGCAGAACAGTGATTCCATTTCAGTATTTCTCCCGTAATCGACATGCGATTAATCATAAGCCTTTAAAGCATTAGCTTAAAACATTATACACTCCTGGAAATTGAAATAAGAACACCGTGAATTCATTGTCCCAGGAAGGGGAAACTTTATTGACACATTCCTGGGGTCAGATACATCACATGATCACACTGACAGAACCACAGGCACATAGACACAGGCAACAGAGCATGCACAATGTCGGCACTAGTACAGTGTATATCCACCTTTCGCAGCAATGCAGGCTGCTATTCTCCCATGGAGACGATCGTAGAGATGCTGGATGTAGTCCTGTGGAACGGCTTGCCATGCCATTTCCACCTGGCGCCTCAGTTGGACCAGCGTTCGTGCTGGACGTGCAGACCGCGTGAGACGACGCTTCATCCAGTCCCAAACATGCTCAATGGGGGACAGATCCGGAGATCTTGCTGGCCAGGGTAGTTGACTTACACCTTCTAGAGCACGTTGGGTGGCACGGGATACATGCGGACGTGCATTGTCCTGTTGGAACAGCAAGTTCCCTTGCCGGTCTAGGAATGGTAGAACGATGGGTTCGATGACGGTTTGGATGTACCGTGCACTATTCAGTGTCCCCTCGACGATCACCAGTGGTGTACGGCCAGTGGAGGAGATCGCTCCCCACACCATGATGCCGGGTGTTGGCCCTGTGTGCCTCGGTCGTATGCAGTCCTGATTGTGGCGCTCACCTGCACGGCGCCAAACACGCATACGACCATCATTGGCACCAAGGCAGAAGCGACTCTCATCGCTGATGACGACACGTCTCCATTCGTCCCTCCATTCACGCCTGTCGCGACACCACTGGAGGCGGGCTGCACGATGTTGGGGCGTGAGCGGAAGACGGCCTAACGGTGTGCGGGACCGTAGCCCAGCTTCATGGAGACGGTTGCGAATGGTCCTCGCCGATACCCCAGGAGCAACAGTGTCCCTAATTTGCTGGGAAGTGGCGGTGCGGTCCCCCACGGCACTGCGTAGGATCCTACGGTCTTGGCGTGCATCCGTGCGTCGCTGCGGTCCGGTCACAGGTCGACGGGCACGTGCACCTTCCGCCGACCACTGGCGACAACATCGATGTACTGTGGAGACCTCACGCCCCACGTGTTGAGCAATTCGGCGGTACGTCCACCCGGCCTCCCGCATGCCCACTATACGCCCTCGCTCAAAGTCCGTCAACTGCACATACGGTTCACGTCCACGCTGTCGCGGCATGCTACCAGTGATAAAGACTGCGATGGAGCTCCGTATGCCACGGCAAACTGGCTGACACTGACGGCGGCGGTGCACAAATGCTGCGCAGCTAGCGCCATTCGACGGCCAACACCGCGGTTCCTGGTGTGTCCGCTGTGCCGTGCGTGTGATCATTGCTTGTACAGCCCTCTCGCAGTGTCCGGAGCAAGTATGGTGGGTCTGACACACCGGTGTCAATGTGTTCTTTTTTCCATTTCCAGGAGTGTAGTATTAAAAGCATACTAGTTCTTTGGCAGAAATGCTAAAACCATTTGCAATAAAACTAGAAAAACTAACTGATATCTCAGGGTACAGGGCCTTTTTATAAATCATCTTTTCCTTATTAGCACAACAGGAAGCGCAACACCTAGCGTCAACAGATAGTGACTGGGAAATATACTGTTCACATTAAGTGGTAACGCCTTATAAACGGTTGTAAGAGAAAGGCTAAGGCATTAGCATTAGGTATACTATCAATACGGCGGTGCACCGAAAACATGCGATACTAACAGGCTTGTATTAGTTCCAAAACCTGTAGCAAACATCAATAGCCAACATGTTGCAGATTGTAATTGGTGTCAAATCTCTGCACACAGAGCCTACTCACAGTGCGGACTGCAGCTTCCTTCAGTTCATTAGACTTCAATTGTATCATATACATCAAATAATGCTGGATACGCCGATCTATAAAGGGCGTACTAAAAGAAACGAGCCGGAGGCATGATTAAAGAAGCCAGTACCTGTATGTTAGAAGTATTGACCCTGGCTGTTGAGGCACTTGTTCCACTGTGATGCAAGGCGGTGAGTGGCTGTCTTAAAATTCCCAAGGCGGCGATGTTAACCAGTTCAGCACGTACAGCTGGACGTCGTCGTCCGAGGTGAATCGTGAGTACTTACTGCCACCTACATCCTTCTGAATCTGCTTAGTGTATTCATCTCTTGGTCTCCCTCTACGATTTTTACCCTCCACGCTGCCCTCCAATACTAAATTGGTGATCCCTTGATGCCTCAGAATATGTCTTACCAACCGATCCCTTCTTCTAGTCAAGTTGTGCCACAAACTTCTCTTCTCCCCAATCCTATTCAATACCTCCTCATTAGTTACGTGATCTACCCACCTTATCTTCAGCATTCTTCTGTAGCACCACATTTCGAAAGCTTCTATTCTCTTCTTGTCCAAACTAGTTATCGTTCATGTTTCACTTCCATACATGGCTACACTCCATACAAATACTTTCAGAAATGACTTCCTGACACTTAAATCTATACTCGATGTTAACAAATTCCTCTTCTTCAGAAACGCTTTCCTTGCCATTGCCAGTCTACATTTTATATCCTCTCTACTTCGACCATCATCGGTTATTTTACTCCCTAAATAGCAAAACTCCTTTACTACTTTAAGTGTCTCATTTCCTAATCTAATTCCCTCAGCATCACCTGACTTAATTTGACTACATTCCATTATCCTCGTTTTGCTTTTGTTGATGTTCATCTTATATCCTCCTTTCAAGACACTGTCCATTGCTGCATCGTAGTGAGTGTAATTCCGACATTAATAGAGAGATTTCTGAATTATTTCGAGATTTGCCGAACAACAGGTTAACGATCCCACACTTAGCAGCATTTGCCAACTACTTTCTCAGGGTTGAGAATTACTATGTTACAGTTTCGCTGAAGGAATGCTTTGTTATCGCATACGTCTTCCAGCAAATTTATGGCTGCCGTACTGCGCTATTTTCACCAGTCCATTTGCGGGGAGCATTTAGGTGTTTTTAAGACGGTGCCTGAAGTGAAGCAGCATTTAACTTGGCGCTCCACCTACTGGGAGCATTTGGGTTTTTGTGAGAAAGTGTCTACAGTCGAGCAGCATTTAACCTGTCGCACTCTTCATTCTGACATCCTTAACATGGTTCAATCCTGCTAGGACAGTAGGTGTGTTAAGCCCAGTAACAATATCGGAAAAGAGTTGTTGAGTTGTTACTGGTATGAGATGCCAATGAATAAGTTATTCGTCTATTATGCGGGGCCATTATCACGTAGCAAAATAGGCAATAAATATGTATCTGTGGTCGTTGAGGCTTTCAGTTGCTTCTCATAACTTACTCCTAGTTAACATAGCGATTCGCCATTTGGGGATTAGATATGCATGTTTGCATATCCTCACTAAACGCATCCTTCCTTTGCGAAGCGAGTCAGTCCAATCTTAAGGCTTCTCTTACTATTTATCGTAGTAGAACCCATAATAGATGTGATTTATCACTTAATTTGTCAAATTTTTCCTTCAGTACGGCTGTACATGAAGCACATGAAGCTACTCTAGCGAGCTTGATTTCAGCCTGTTCAGTTAATTCTCTCATTTCAAATTTATGGGGGAAAAGTGACCTTCTTGAGACTTGAGATCGTGCCACTAATAGAGGTAACTGGAATATGGCATTTAATAATATTAAACTGGCGCATATTAAACTGCATGCAGAACGGTACAACATTGGGAGGTGTCCTACCTCTTTTAAAACTGGCAAACTTGATTTTCGTTAAAAAATTTTAAAAGGTGTAATAGGGATGGCGAAAAGTTCATGAGTAAACTGCTTCTGAAATCTGTCGGAACCTTTCACATTGTTAAGACGCTAGTAACTGAGAATCTGGCTATGGGCAAGCAAAGTCGCTTTCGTGTGAGCCAAGATAAGGCAGCTGGGCAGCAAGAGCAAGCAGTGCCAGCTTCTTGTGAAAACACTGGCCCACCACAGGTGGTAGTTTACACGGGAGAGGATGAGCTGGTTTGGTACTGCCTCCAGTGCGACAGATCGATTATGATCACCGATGCCCGTTATCGCTGGCCAACATGCGTTGCAGTGCCTATGTGGCGTGATAGTGGACTTAACAAAGAATTGATGGCTCTCAATCACTGGTAGCAGGTACGCCATAGCAGTCTCTGTCGCGATCAGATGCCTAAGTCCCAGTATCTTAAGACGACTGAGTGTCGCTCTGTGTTTAGCGCGCAAATAGCTGTAAACAAAGTAGAACTCAAACTGACCCAACGCAGAATGCAGAAGTATGGAGAGGACAACTGCATCAACGGACAAACTGAATGGAACTCGGTTAAATTGAAATAAGTAGCAGTCGGGCCAGAATTCCATTAATAGTTTAGAATTTGCAGTATGAAGGAACTGGTGGTAAGCTTGATTTAGGTCTAACATAGTGAAAAAAAGGCGTGTCCCAGAAAACCACGTAAAGCGATCGTGCAGATCAAAGAGGCACCGATTGTTGAAATACCTTGCTGTTTATCGCCCTATAATCGGCAACAGGTGTGTAGCTTTCGCCCCTAGGTTTGGGACAAGAACGTGGGTGACGCCTGTGAAGATGTACATGGTCTCCTGACCCCCTCTTGCAAAAATTTATCTTTGGTGGGCGCAGTCCATATGGTGGATGGCGAAGAGAAATTTTATTAGTTAACTGAATCTGATATTTTAGACTGTTAGTAACCTCTAAGCACTTAGTAAGAACATCACAGGTGACATAGAAACATATCTTGGTAGGGCCATAGGCACATCACCAAGTTGGGTCCTGCAATGCATGTTGGTCAGCGATAACGAGCAGGGATAGTCTCACTGGAGACAGTATGTAACACCATAACTCTAGTACTCTACTGATATATTTTGGTTTTGTTTCATTTAATATTACATCGTTAAGCTTCTGTAAATATTGTTTGATTGAACGATAACACAAAACTGTATACTCCTTTCTTTGTTAAAACTTTGATGTCATGATTTGATCCTATGCAATGTAGTATATCTGTCATTTAAATTCTTTGTCCCATTTGGAGGGAACAAAACTTACTGTATATAATTGTAATTTTGTGTGAATAATTTTTTGTAGAAATGTCAATATGTGCAAATGTTCTGTTTTATTAAATGTATTTGGTTGCTGTTATGTAAACTGCTGATCCTCACTTTGTTTTCTTAAGTGGTTCCCCTCGGGAACGGAACTGTGTAGCGCGCGCAAATTGTGGTTGGCCTAGGTAGGAAAGGTGGATCAAGAGTCAGTCGGGGACGAGCTACGAGTCGGGGACGAGCTACCTAACTGTGCACTGACATGTAAATGTTGCATATTGCGCTGGTTCCGAGAGAGGTTTTTTCTGCTACTTTCCAATGCCTCGGATAGATGGATAAATAGCTGGAACTATTCTAGAATTTGTATTTATCATCGCCACCAAGAAATGACAGAGTCCAGCAATTCTACCTGCAATTCCACCTACCAACATGCAATCGCCACCTCATTGCGCAATCACGGAAATGGAGCAATCTAGTAATGTACAGTGAAGGATCAGCTTAATGGATGTGTTAGTGTGCTCAAATATAAGGTAATTTATATTTGAATTTATGTACCTACCTTGATTTTTTCCTTATCATAACACCTCTCAGGTTCCTCTCCGTTTGAACTAAAGTGATTACCGAGTGTCCTTACTGAAAGAACATTAAAGACCAGTGTTTTTGCTGATTAATGCCTCTTGAACATAGTAAAAAGAAAGTTAAAGTTAATGTGGCAAGAGAGTGAGTTAAATTTAATGGTGCTTGCTGAAAATAATTTTCCTAGTAAAACTGCTTATTAATGTGTTGTTGCCAACTTCAAATTAAAAGTTCTTAAGACTGAGGCTTATAAAGTTTTGCTTAGTAAATGATCACATTACTGCCTGTTGTAAATCGCAGAAGGTGAGTCAGTATCTAACATATATGTTAATTTTGTCTCTCAATGTAGTAAAAGTAGAATACTGCAGTTTTGAAACGTTATTTACCCATGTTTACTAAGTGTTTGTCTCTCTTGTGTATTGGAAGTGCAAATTAATAATATAACAGGATTCACAGTTTGTCTATTGTGTTAATGCTAGGTAACAAGTAATGAGAAGACCACTAATTATGAAAACCATAATTTCTTTATTCAAATGATAGTGAGAAGCAACCTGTTAGTGGATTACAATTAACTTTCATTTTAAATTGTAAAGTATTTAACTGAGAGAGACTTAACCTATATCCAATTAATGATTCTGCAGTGAATAGTAATAATAACGTTATAAAGACGATTCAGTTTGTGTAAGCCCTGAAAGTAGTAGTGTGTTTCGATATCTGTTAAAATTTTGCAAATAGTTTGTGCTGCTCTGTTAGTTTCAATCTTACCATAAACATATGAATGTGTCAGAGTTCATTGCACTCGTGTGTGACAAAGTATAGGTTGTGTTTATTCGTTAAAATTACTAATAACTATTTTCTTGAACGAGAATTTTAATCATTCTCTTCCCTAGTTAGGCTGGCGACCGTTTTCTTTATACGTTAAACAGTGCAGATAGCAAAATTTATTTTGTTACTGTTCAAATATTTACGTAATTCTGATGTCATTTCCGATAAGCCACCTCCGTTAGTTACAACACGGTCAACATAACAAAATTCCTCTCAGAGGGTAACACTGCTCTGTTGCTTTATACCATAATTGCCTTAATAAGACAGTTTTATTTCACAACCTGCCTCCAGCTTCGAGGTTATGGTATAGCAGTAGCAGAAGTACAGGAGTGTTATAAGTACTAAAATTGCTCAGAAACATCTGCTTTATTTATCGGAATATTTTAGCTTCGTTAACACACACACATACACACAATGTTTAAGTTATTGTTATTTCTGTGTTTAACCTATCCGTGAAAAATATGTAAAGATATTGACAACACTAGTGTGACTTACAGCGTTTTCACATCTTAAATTGTGTGCATTATTTATTAAAAAATTAAGATTTGGAGGAGTGCAGTTATTCTGTGAATTACAGGTCAGATTGCACCTTGAAATGATAAAAATTCAATCTCATGGTGTAAGGCACAATGGAGTCCCCAAATAATTCCCCTTCTAAACTGTTTCTTTGTCTGTCGAGAGACGTCGAGAGACGTACAGTTAGTCGCTGAGCACAGATGGTGAGGTCATCAGAAGGCGGTTCGGTGGAGCTGCACGATTTGCAGCGGTCAGGGACACCATCCACGACTGCCACACCTGACTCACTAGACACACCTGACCTAGCCCCCTATAACTTCCACTTGCTTTGGTCATTAAAGGATGCCATTCGCGGAAGACATTTTGAGGACGATGAAGAAGTGATTCACACAGTGAAGCACTGGCTCTGGGATGGAGATTATGTGGAAAAATAGGGTGTGTTGACAAATCACCATTCTTTCATGTGTGTAATTCTCATTATGTTCAATAAAGAAATTTAAAAAAAAATGCGGTGCATTACTTTCTGAGCAACCTTCACACATGTTTACTAAAATAAGGTGTCAGATACTGTAAGATTATTGTCTAACTTACATGTCGCGATACCGTAGTTTTTGTAACTGTCTGCAGCTGGTATGGCGGAATGCAATGTCCATCACTGTTTCCTTGTCACACAGGCTCACCTGTTAATCCTCTGTCTCTGGATCATGAAATCATCGGGCCTCTTCTCTTTAGTCATATACTTGCAAATTTAACTAAGAAAAAGGGCGTGTGAGGAAGTTCCACATCAGTGATAAGCATTGAACACGATTAGCTTTGAATACATTGCAGACAAAGATACAAATGGGAGTTATTCCTATCACAATGTTTTATAGCGTGCTCTCACAATTCTGAGTGACTTAGCTAGTGGCCACCTTGCCATAGGACAAGGTATGAAATATAAATTACATCGAAATACAGTGAAACCTACAACTAAAATATATGAATTCCCTAGAGAGAGCAAGGATTTTTCAATCGAGATGAATCGAGAAGATCAGAAACATTAACCATGAATTTCATATTATGAGTATGGGGATAGGGACCAAACGACGAAGGTTACCACATGGCAATCGATGAATCCGCAGTACCAGATAAACATGGTGCAAAAGGTGTGATTTCACTGTCACAACCAATGTGGTTGATGTAGGATTCGTACCACGAATCTTGCTGACCAAACCTCATGGTCATAGCGTAAGTCTGTCCCTAAGGTGAGAGAAGACAATGCTTGCGGTAACTTCCACTCTGCTACTATCTGCAAAATGAAGGCATCCTGTATTAGCAACCGAATGCCAATGAAGAGTGACTCTCCATACTGTTTGTAAACTTGGACGCCACATCTCCTTGTGAATCTGAAGTCAGGGAATAAGTTCCCTTAGCCAACATGCCACGGGGTGGAGATGGAACTGTTGCTGGGCTCCCTAGCTGGGATGTTTGCTCAGGGGCCAGTTCCTCGAACGAGGCGGAATTAGTGTGCCTCCAGTTCAGCAAGGCTGCAACTTAAATTTTAAACGAATTGACTCCAGACACTACTGATTTTCAATTTGTACACTTTCTAAATTAATCAAAACGTGAATGTAGAGACTACTTTTCCCCCCTCCAATTAATGGTCCTCAGTGCACGCGAGCAATGGTAATGTTCGCTGGCTGGGGAAAATAGATCTAACTGTCTAAAATGACTGATTTGCTTTTATGATTTTTTAATTAATTATCCGTGCAGTCTGCAACTGCTGCCGGTGTTTTAGAAAGCACAGAGACGTTAGGCTACTGTCCTACTTTTGCTTGATACTCCTTTGATATGTGTCTATTTAATTTGTTTATGTTTTTACAATGTATGCTAGAGCATGTTTATGGTACAGCCGTAGAAATATTTATTTAATTTCAAGTAATTTAAATGTAATGAAACATGTAAAAACGAACATTTCTGTTCCGACACTGACAATGTTGAGTGTTTATGGAAAAAGTTCAAGGCAATCGTAAAATGTGTTTTAGACAGGTACGTGCCGAGTAAAACTGTGAGGGACGGGAAAAACCCACCGTGGTACAACAACAAAGTTAGGAAACTACTGCGAAAGCAATGAGAGCTTTACTGCAAGTTTAAACGCAGCCAAAACCTCTCAGACAAACAGAAGCTAAATGATGTCAAAGTTAGCGTAAGGAGGGCTATGCGTGAAGCGTTCAGTGAATTCGAAAGTAAAATTCTATGTACCGACTTGACAGAAAATCCTAGGAAGTTCTGGTCTTACGTTAAATCAGTAAGTGGATCGAAACAGCATATCCAGACACTCCGGGATGATGAAGGTATTGAAACAGAGGATGACACGCGTAAAGCTGAAATACTAAACACCTTTTTCCAAAACTGTTTCACAGAGGAAGACAGCACTGCAGTTCCTTCTCTAAATCCTCGCACAAACGAAAAAATGGCTGACATCGAAATAAGTGTCCAAGGAATAGAAAAGCAACTAGAATCACTCAACAGAGGAAAGTCCACTGGGCCTGACGGGATACCAATTCGATTCTACACAGAGTACGCGAAAGAACTTGCCCCCCTTCTAACAGCAGTGTACCGCAAGTCCCTAGAGGAACGGAAGGTTCCAAATGATTGGAAAAGAGCACAGGTAGTCCCAGTCTTCAAGAAGGGTCGTCGAGCAGATGCGCAAAACTATAGGCCTATATCTCTAACGTCGATCTGCTGTAGAATTTTAGAACATGCATTTTGTTAGAGTATCATGTCGTTTTTGGAAACCCAGAATCTACTATGTAGGAATTAACATGGATTCCGGAAACAGTGATCGTGTGAGACCCAACTCGCTTTATTTGTTCATGAGACCCAGAAAATATTAGATACAGGCTCCCAGGTAGATGCTATTTTCCTTGACTTCCGGAAGGCGTTCGATAGAGTTCCACACTGTCGCCTGATAAACGAAGTAAGAGCCTACGGAATATCAGACCAGCTGTGTGGCTGGATTGATGAGTTTTTAGCAAACAGAACACAGCATGTTGTTATCAATGGAGAGACGTCTACAGACGTTAAAGTAACTTCTGGCGTGCCACAGGGGAGTGTTATGGGACCATTGCTTTTCACAATATATATAAATGACATAGTAGATAGCGTCGGAAGTTCAATGCGGCTTTTCGCGGATGATGCTGTAATATACAGAGAAGTTGCAGCATTAGAAAATTGTAGCGAAATGCAGGAAGATCTGCAGCGGATAGGCACTTCGTGCAGGGAGTGGCAACTGACCCTTAACATACACAAATGTAATGTATTGCGAATACATAGAAAGAAGGATCCTTTATTGTATGATTACATGATAGCAGAACAAACACTGGTAGCAGTTACTTCTGTAAAATATCTGGGAGTATGCATGCGGAACGATTTGAAGTGGAATGATCATATAAAATTAATTGTTGGTAAGGCGGGTAGCAGGTTGAGATTCATTGGGAGAGTCCTTAGAAAATGTAGTCCATCAACAAAGGAGGTGGCTTACGAAACACTCGTTCGACCTATTCTTGAGTATTGCGCATCAGTGTGGGATCCGTACCAGATCGGGTTGACGGAGGAGCTGGAGAAGAGCCAAAGAAGAGCGGCACGTTTCGTCACAGGGTTATTTGGTAACCGTGATAGCGTTACGGAGATGTTTAACAAACTCTAGTGGCAGACTCTGCAAGAGAGGCGCTCTGCATCGCGGTGTAGCTTGCTGTCCAGGTTTCGAGAGGGTGCATTTCTGGATGAGGTATCGAATATATTGCTTCCCCCTACTTATACCTCCCGAGGAGATCACGAATGTAAAATTAGAGAGATTAGAGCGCGCACGGAGGCTTTCAGACAGTCGTTCTTCCCGCGAACCACAAGCGACTGGAACAGGAAAGGGAGGTAATGACAATGGCACGTAAAGTGCCCTCCGCCACACACCGTTTGGTGGCTTGCGGAGTATAAATGTAGATGTAGATGAGTGTGGCGCGAGGGAGAGTCAACAGGACACGGGGAGTCTGGGAGTAAGGCGCGAGGGATTCGTGGTGGCGAGAGAGACATAGAAATATTTCGTAATGCCGACTTATGTACTTGTCAGATTACCGCGGCTTCTGCAGTGAACACGTAGTACGCGTTTGGAAGTGAATATTTCGCGAACTATGTTGTTGTTCATAACTAATTACGTGAAGTAGCAATCTATTGTTTCCCTGTTATTCAAATTGTATTTTATTTAATTGCTGGACCATCGACACTAATAAGTGTTTTGCAGAAATATACCGCATTCTAAAAAGTACTTTACTGTCGTACTCATAAATTAAAGTCATCACGAATGTACCTGTAGATTTTATTACATTGCAATCTTTCATTTATAAACGCCTTTGTTACGTTTTAAATTCGCAGTTGCCAAGTGATAGGAACCTTCGACCATTCAATCCATGTGTATATTGTATACTGTAGACTCAGCAGTATTTGGCCTGTAATGTGGCAACTACGTATACCAGCCCCTAGACAACGAAACCAGCCAAAACGTTTAATAGTTCAACTCTGAGTCTGTGAGTGTGTATTTGAGGGCCAGCACATCAATTAATTTCATTTTACTTGAAAGACTGCAAACTGTCACCTAAGAAGTGACTGTGGACCCTCACTTTAAGTGCCGCAATGCTATTCCCATTTCTAAATTATCTGTACCATTGTTCTATAGCACCGGCTCCTGTCAGATCACCGAAGTTAAGCTCTGTCAGGCTTGGCTAGCACTTGGATGGGTGACCATCTGGTCTGCTGAGCGCTGTTGGCAAGTGGGGTGCACTCAGATTTTGTAAGGAAAACTGAGGATCTACTTGATTGAGAAGTAGTGGCTCCGGTCTCGTAAACTGACATACGGATGGGAGAGCGGTGTGCTGACCGCATGCCCCTCCATATCCGCATCCAGTGACGCCTGTGGTCTGAGGATGACGCGGCGGCCGGTCGGTACGGTTGGGCCTTCCAAGACCTGTTCGGACGGAATTTAGTTGTTGTTCTATAACAGTAGAAATACATGTAGGCAGAATATCACGCTAAGCAGACAATGCCGTAATACTTGGCACTTCCTCTCCAGGTTAAATTAAACTATTATATGTTAAGAACTGTCATCACATGACCAAGGGTCGCTATAAGGGAGGAAGAAGATAATGTATAAAGAAAAATGTAATTATACATAAATGAGTGATCTCTCTTCTTTCGATCGGCAATGAATTCACGACTTTCAGCGCAGATGCACAATTAAATGCGGCCTCCGGCTGAAATCTAAAAGTAACGAGTACGGAGGACATGGACAGGGACTGTGAATAGGTGGCGCAAGGTGGGAATGTGGGCCAGGCGTGCTGCGTGCCGAGGTAGTCCGCGGAAGTGCGATAAACTCGGTGTCCGGGTGGCGTAGTGGTTAATGCAACTTCCTAGTAACCAGGAGATCATGCGTTCGAATCCTGGGCTGGCACACATTTTTGCACGTCTTCGCTGGCTCTGCGTAATACCCCGATGTAGCTGACATCAATAGTCCCTTCAGTTTCCTTTCCTTTGTCCCTCGCCACTCCGTTTTCATAAAAATATAACTGATTGAGTAAAACAGCTTTCTTTAATACTTTTGATCTTGGACCTACATGTTATTATGTTCCACTAGAATGTTTATCCGCCAGTGTCAAATTTTCTGACGCTTTAGCACAGCAAACAGTACTAAAACTATTGTGTTTTGGTCTGATCTTCAACGCATTGTATCACTTAAACTACCGTAGTTTGAGGCGCCATGTCACGGATTGCGCGGCCCCTTCCGTCGGTGGCTCGCGTCCTCTCTCGAGCAAGCGTGTGTGTGTTGTTCCTAGCATAAGTTTGTTTAAGTAGTGTGTAAGTCTAGGGACCGATGACCTCAGCACTTTGGTCTCTTAGGCATTAATACACATTTGAACATTTGAGCTTAAACTACATATTTTCGAAATACGGAAATATAACTTCGAAAAGCACCAAATGCAATATGTAAACACTGATCGACCAGAGACAATTATGGACAAGGTTCCACGCAGAACTTTGACTGCGAACGAAAATTCGATGTTGGCAACAAAATAAAATTTTCTGTGTTATTTATCAAAATACGTAAATATTTCTTCTGTAACAGTACAAAACACATGTGGCACTAGTGTTGTAACTTAATTGTTCCATAATAGTAAAAAATACGCATGGCTTGCATATTGGCACTACTGAACTTACAGGTTAAGCTGTATGAATGCTTGGTGTCATAATTTAACAACGAGATAGTTTCACCAAATTTCAGTCTCCAACTTCTTCTCCGAATGTAAAAATATTTTCTTGACGTCAACCTACATAGGAACAAAAGGTCATCTTGTGATGACTAAGAGAAATCAGAGCTCGCACTGACAGATTTAAGTGTTCGTTTTTCCCGCGCTGTGCGAGATTGGAACGGTAGAGAAAAACTGTGGAAGTTGTTCTAAGAACCCCCAGCCAGGCACTTAGGTGTGAATTGCAGAGTAGTCATGTAGATGAAGATGTAGATGTAGGTATAAATCACGCTGTAATGCAGGGAGCTACGGAGTGCAAAAAAAATGTAGAGGAAGAGAGACACTGGAATACATCCAACACATAATTAAGTACGTTGGAGCAAGTGCTACTCTCAGATAAAGAGGTTGGCTAAGGAGAGTAATTCGTTGCGGGCCGTGTGAAAGGGAAACGCAGACCGTCATTCTACCATGGTGGCGCCCACATGGAGGCGGATAACTGCCAGTAATGTGTGGAGACGGTAAGAAACCAAAGCAGTGAGCAGCAAGTTATGAAAAACATAAATAGCAGACACGGTGGGTAACTGTGCATCATAGACAAGAAGTTTGATTTGGTAATTCATATAAGGTGGTAGTGCAGATGATGGTGATGTTGTGTTGGTGGTTATAATGATGATGATGATGGTGGTGATAGTGGTGGTGGTGGTTGTGATTTTTTATAGTGACAAAGTGTCACAAAGGAATGGTTGCAGAAGTAAGCAATGAGTTTAAGATTGCATCTACACTCCTGGAAATTGAAATAAGAACACCGTGAATTCATTGTCCCAGGAAGGGGAAACTTTATTGACACATTCCTGGGGTCAGATACATCACATGATCACACTGACAGAACCACAGGCACATAGACACAGGCAACAGAGCATGCACAATGTCGGCACTAGTACAGTGTATATCCACCTTTCGCAGCAATGCAGGCTGCTATTCTCCCATGGAGACGATCGTAGAGATGCTGGATGTAGTCCTGTGGAACGGCTTGCCATGCCATTTCCACCTGGCGCCTCAGTTGGACCAGCGTTCGTGCTGGACGTGCAGACCGCGTGAGACGACGCTTCATCCAGTCCCAAACATGCTCAATGGGGGACAGATCCGGAGATCTTGCTGGCCAGGGTAGTTGACTTACACCTTCTAGAGCACGTTGGGTGGCACGGGATACATGCGGACGTGCATTGTCCTGTTGGAACAGCAAGTTCCCTTGCCGGTCTAGGAATGGTAGAACGATGGGTTCGATGACGGTTTGGATGTACCGTGCACTATTCAGTGTCCCCTCGACGATCACCAGTGGTGTACGGCCAGTGGAGGAGATCGCTCCCCACACCATGATGCCGGGTGTTGGCCCTGTGTGCCTCGGTCGTATGCAGTCCTGATTGTGGCGCTCACCTGCACGGCGCCAAACACGCATACGACCATCAGTGGCACCAAGGCAGAAGCGACTCTCATCGCTGAAGACGACACGTCTCCATTCGTCCCTCCATTCACGCCTGTCGCGACACCACTGGAGGCGGGCTGCACGATGTTGGGGCGTGAGCGGAAGACGGCCTAACGGTGTGCGGGACCGTAGCCCAGCTTCATGGAGACGGTTGCGAATGGTCCTCGCCGATACCCCAGGAGCAACAGTGTCCCTAATTTGCTGGGAAGTGGCGGTGCGGTCCCCTACGGCACTGCGTAGGATCCTACGGTCTTGGCGTGCATCCGTGCGTCGCTGCGGTCCGGTCCCAGGTCGACGGGCACGTGCACCTTCCGCCGACCACTGGCGACAACATCGATGTACTGTGGAGTCCTCACGCCCCACGTGTTGAGCAATTCGGCGGTACGTCCACCCGGCCTCCCGCATGCCCACTATACGCCCTCGCTCAAAGTCCGTCAACTGCACATACGGTTCACGTCCACGCTGTCGCGGCATGCTACCAGTGTTAAAGACTGCGATGGAGCTCCGTATGCCACGGCAAACTGGCTGACACTGACGGCGGCGGTGCACAAATGCTGCGCAGCTAGCGCCATTCGACGGCCAACACCGTGATTCCTGGTGTGTCCGCTGTGCCGTGCGTGTGATCATTGCTTGTACAGCCCTCTCGCAGTGTCCGGAGCAAGTATGGTGGGTCTGACACACCGGTGTCAATGTGTTCTTTTTTCCATTTCCAGGAGTGTACATCTACAGTCCACAAATCATTTCGCAGTGCACGGAGGGGGATACTTCGTACTAATAGTAGCCGTCTTCTGTCCTATTCCATTTGCTTAATGAGTGAGGGAAAACTTTCTTCAGAATTCCCTCATTTATTCTATTCTTATAGTTCTTACATGAAGTGTACGGTACAGTCAGAAAATTGTTTCACAGCTTCTCTCAATTAGCTGCTTCATAAACATCCACAACAAGATTTCAAGAGAAAAAAAGATCTCTCTTTCAAAGATTTCCGTTTATGTTTCCTGAGAATTTCCTTTATACTATCGTATGGCCTATGCTCGGCTGCTAGGCTACTAGCAGCGTTTTCCTGAATTAGCGCGATTGTTGTCACGCCTGCTCGAAAAGGACTCCAAACACTAGAACAATTCTCTAGAACCGACCTCAATGTCGTCTCTTACGTGAGTTCTTTTATAGATGCATTTCATTTGGCGAGAATCCGTAAAATGGTTGTAAGAGTTTCGCTAGCCTTCTTTACTTCTGATTTTTACATGTTCCCCTCAGTCCGATTTGGTTCTTAGTGTTATGCCTATTTAGACGATATAAAGGACTCAAGATGTTTGCCACTGACCTCGTAATCAAATACTATCTCGGTCTTTCAGTAAGTGTATGGCATTTATCAACATTTAAACACAACTGTCATTCATTACAGTGAGTGCTATTCATATACAATATTTCCTGTATTTATTTACGATCGTCCAACTACAAAACTTCCCTGTACACAACAGCACGACCAGCTATCAAACTGATGCTGTTGCTGGCCCTGTCTCTTGAATTGTGGTCCTACTACGCTTCCTAGGAGAACACACGATCTCTCTCTGCATCTACATAACTACTATGCAATCCAGAGTTAACTGCCTAGCAGACGGTTCATCGGGCCAACTTCAAGCTACATTTCTACCGTTCTGTTCTCGAACAGTGCGCGATAAAACCGAATACTTTAATCTTTCCGCGCGTTCACTGATTTTTCTTATTTTATTACAGTTATCATTTCTCCCTATGAAGGTGGATGTCGGCAAAATATTTTCGCATTCGGAGATGACAGCGAGTGATTGACATTCCGTGAAACTATTCTTGACACAACGAAAAACACCTTTGCCTTAGTGATTGCCTCCCCAATTCGCGTATCATTCCCGTGGCACTCTCTCCCCTATTTCGAGATAATACTAAAGGAACTGCCCTGCTTTGAACTTTTTCGACATCCTTCATCAGTTCCATATGATGCAGATTCCATTCCCTGCAGCAATGCTCCAGCAGACGAATGAAAAGTGTAGGCAGTTTCTTTAGTACACCTGTTGCATCTTCTAAGTGTCCTGCCATTAAACTGCATTCGTTGGTTCATTTCTCCACAACACTGTGTGATCGTTCCAGTTTAATTTATTCATAGTTGTGATCCTTAAGTATTTAGTTGAATTCACATCCTTTAAATGTGTGTGATTTACCGTCTAACTAAATTTAGCAGATTCCTTTTAGTTCACACGTAGATGATATCACGATTTTAATCATTTATAGTCAACTGCCACTTTTCGAACCATATAGCCATCTTGTCTAAAACATTCTGCAACTAATTTTGATCATTAGATGGCTTTATGTGACGGTAAATGACAGCATGATCTGTGAACAATCTAAGAGGGCTGCTCTGATTGTCTTCTAAATCGTTCGTATAGATTATGAACAGCAGAGTGCCTATAACACTTCCTTGGTGGACGCCAGATTATTTATGTTTTACTCGAAGTGTGACAGAAAACAACGAATACAGTCTTACAATTGAGTCAATACTTGAGAGGCACGCAATTTGATTAGAAGTCCCTCGTGAGCAATGGTGGCAAAAGCCTTCTGGAAATCTAGAAATATGGAATCAATTTGAGATTCCTTGCCGATAGCACTCATTAATTCGTGTGAATAAAGAGCTGGTTGCGTTGCACAGACAGAAAATTTCTGAAAGCATCTTGACTATTTGTCAAGACATCGTTATCTTCGAGGTAATCCGTAATGTTTGAACACAGCAAATCTTCCAGAATCCTACTGCAAATCCATGTTAGTGATATGGGTCTGCCATTTAGCGGATTACTCCTACTTCCTTTCTTGAGTACTGAAGTGAGCAGTGCAACTTTCCAGTCTTCCGGTACGGATCTATTGTTGATCGTGCTGCTGTATATGAGGTATGGGGTTACCGCACTCTGAACAGAACGTAATTGGTATACAATTTCAACCAGAAGGCTTGATTTCATTAAGTGCTTCGAGCTGATTCACTACTCTGAGGCCACATAATTATAAGTTACTCTTGTTGGCAGCTGCTCGTGATTCGAATTATGCAATATTTACTTCGTCTTCTTTGGTGAAGAAATTTCGAAAAACCATGTTTCGTAATACTGCTTTAGTGGCATTGTCAGCGGTTGATTAACATTGCTAATGCGCATTGAATGTATTAGTTCTATCTTGCCTCTCTGTGCTTTGGATTTTCTGCCAGATTATCAGGCAGAATTTCTTTGTATAAATTATTAAAAGCATCTTGCATTAAAGTCTGGGCTAAATTTCAAGCTTCAGTAAAACATCGCCATTATAGGAGATTTTGCACTTTTTGAATTCCGTCTGCATATTTCTTTGCTTCTTCAACATTCTGGTGACCTGTTTTGAGTACTTTCTAGCCACATCTGGATTACACCTACACAGTTTGGAAGAAGTGGAGACTTTGTCTTAAGACGGCGTCACAAAATTTTTATATGACTTTTAAATAGACATATTTTGTTTTTATTTTTGATAGATGTTTTTGTTTCTGTTGATCATTCTTCGTCCACTATATATGGGTTTAATCAGCCAGATTTCTTCGAGAGAAGGTGGAAGGTACTACCTATGATTTTATTTTGTAATTCGTTGTTCGTTGGTTGAACTGGAGAGGGGACCAAACAGCGAGGTCATCGGTCGATTGGATTGCGGAAGGATGGGGAAAAAAGTCGGCCGTGCCATTTAATAGGAACAATCCCGGCATTTGTCTGAAGCTATTTAGGGAAATAATGGGAAAACCTAAATCAGGATTGCCAGACGCAGGCTTGAACAGTCGTCCGTCCGATTGAGAATCCAGTGCTATAATCACTGAGAAAGCCTCCCACGGTCGTGATTCATGCTAGATAAAGTTATTTTTTTCCCGGGAGATTAAAAGATTTGGTCTGAAACCCTGTACATATAAAATTTTTGTGGGAAAATGGGAACCATAATACACTGCCCACCAAAGAAAGTGAATCCTCAAAGTACATAGTCGAATGTCTTTGAAATTTCGTACATTTACGCAGCATCGGTGGGCAGTATGTGCATTGCAGTGTAAAGTTGCAAATCCTCTGTGACAGGTACAATCGGATTGTTCACGTTTAGTGTTGGTACCAGACCTGGTAGGGTGTACAAGGGGGCGTGAACAGCATCAGATATTGAGTAATCAAATGGTTCAAATGGCTCTGAGCACTATGGGACTGACCTTCTGAGGTCATCAGTCCCCTAGAACTTAGAAGTACTTAAACCTAACTAACCTAAGGACATCACACACATCCATGCCCCAGGCAGGATTCGAACCTGCGACCGTACCGGTCGCGTGGTTCCAGACTTTAGCGCCTTGAACCGCTCGGCCACTCCGGCTGGCTATTGAGTAATCACTGCAAAGGAAATGGAGATGCCGCATACTCATGTGAGACATCATTATCAGAGTTTGTAAGAACCCCGATGGTGCACTGCGTGAGAAGGTGAGGGCAAACATGCTCGCCATCAAGTTTCCGGTCGACCAGGCGTGGTCACATAAGACTGGGTCGCAGTTTTATCCAAGAAGCATATCGTGTTCCCTTCTGCGCTAATCATCCGAAAACAAGTAATAGACTGTTGATGAAGGTTTCTCGGGTCTCCAGCCGGGTGGTAGCGTTGTTATCTCGCGACCTTTCGGGAAGTGTCATACTACCCATCTTCTGGCGAAGTGTCGAGATTCCCGGAGAGCGGGCTATTTATATGCACCGCCCCTTCCTTCATATTTTAATTAAGAGGAAGGCAGATGGTTCACTGGGCCATGCAGTACATAGGAAGAAGACACACACAGACCTATACCTTCATGCAACAAGCTGCCGCCATTCAGCACAAAGGCAAACAGTTCTGACCACCCTGGTACATAGGGCGCGCGACGCCTGCGACAAAGACAGTCTACCATCCGAGCTGCAACACCTGAGGGAAGTCTTCCAACAAAATGGCTACAGTGAAACGCAGATCATCAGGGCGCTTAAGAGGAAGAAGGAAGCAGTGATAACCCCAGAAGAAGATGATGAAGAAGAAGAAGACAAACGACTCGTGCTCCTTCCGTACGTGGGTCCGCTCTCAGCCAAAATTGCACGGCTTCTGGGCAAATACAATATCAAAACCATTCTCCGACCACCACCGAAGACGAGGGAGCTCCTAGGTGCTGCCAAAGACGCGCTGAACCTTAACACACCAGGAGTGTACAGCATACCATGCGAATGCGGAAAACAATACACTGGGCAAACGCAGCGCTGTACATCTAAAAGCTGCGAAGAACATATCAGATGTGTGCGACTAGGTCACACAGAAAAATCAGTCATAGCAGAACACAGCATAAATGAAGAACACACCTTGAACTTCGAAAACACGAAGGTACTGTGCCGAGCATCTGGCTTCTGGGAAAACGTTATCAAAGAATTCACTAATAAGGATTCACGACAATCTTGTCAACAGAAATGAGGGATACCAACTCAGCTCAGCACGGAACCTTGCGATAGCGCCAATCCGTCGGGAGCGCGCCCGTCAACGTCCTCCGCCGCGGGCGCAGACAGAAGGCTTACACCGAGATCCGAACGCGGCCGCCGGGGGCGACCTCTATCCCCATCACCGCGCGCACGCCGCTGGTCCACCGCAGCTACCCGAGGTCTAGTGGATGGGGCCGACCACGCATATAAATAGCCGGCTCCCCGCGAAGCTCGACACTTCGCCAGAAGATTGGTAGTATGACATTTCCCGAAACGTCGCGAGATATCAACGCTGTCACCCGGGTGGAAGCCTGAGAAACCTTCATCAATAGTTTACGCCGCGGAAACCTACAGTCACAAGTAATGGACTTTATGCAACATACTCAGTGATCTTGCACCGTTGTCTGGAGGTTCGTATCAGCCATACTATGGAATTACCGTCCCATGCATAGGCTGTCTTTTAATACCAGAACACAAATGGCTGCATCTGGGATGGTGCCGTGAACGGAGAGCGTTGCCTCTCATGCGCCAGTAACGTGGTGGCGTTTTACAACAAGACCATTACCGTCCACAACTGGTACGCGTCTCTATAAACTGTTAGCGTGCTATCAAATACCCATCTGGCCAGAAAGACACCCAGATATTTCACCGATGGAAGATACGTGGGACCACATTTGAATTACGACGTCAGCTTCGTCGCAGTGTGAGGATCCAAGATATCACGGACCAATTGCAACAACAGTGGGACAGCTTGCCTCGGGTAAGGATACCACTGCTTTATGATACCATTCTCAACCGAATCAGTGCATGCATCTACGGGGGGCGTTCGATAAGTAATACATCACATTTTTTTCTCAGCCATTTTCGGCTGAAAAATTCGGAATTTTTGTTGTGGGACATCGCTGAATATTCCCGTTTCAGCCCCTGTATTTTCATAAAGTTCCGACAGATGGCGTCTGTAACGGAAGTGCATTCCAATCAAAGAGTAGCCATTGAGTATCTTTTGGCGGAAAACCAGACCATCGCAGATATTTATAAGCCCTTGAAGTATGTCAACGGAGACCTGGGAGTGAATAAAAGCACGGTGGGTCGTCGGGCGAGACATCAGACCTGCCCGATCTACCGCATGCCGGCCGGTCGCACACAACTGTGATTTCTGTAGTGTTGAAACATGCGGATACTTTCATTCGAGGTGCTGGGCAAATGACAGTAGTCTTGGTAGTGCTGAGACACTCTTAGACCAATTGGGGTACTCAAATTTGTGTGCCCGCTGGATTCCTCGCCACCAAACTAAAACCATAGAAATCAACGAAGGACAATCTGTTTTGCCCACTAAAGGATGCACTCAGTAGGAAGCAATACATGAATGTTCGGGAGGTTATTGATGCAGGAAGACGTTAACTCTGACGTCGATCAGTATAGTGGTACCATGCGAGCACACAGGCCTCTCCATTAAGGTGGTCTAACGTCTCAGACGCCTCAATACGCCTCTACTAGGAAGGGCAGAGAAGACCTGCTCAACTGGAGATTGAATAACATTTGTTATTAAATATTGGAATTACAATTTATTAATCCTACCCCCCCCCCCCCCCATGAACCAAGGACCTAGCTGTTGGTGGGCAAGCTTGCTACCTCATACCTCAGTGATACGGATAACCGTACCGTAGGTGCAACCATAATAACGAAGGGGTATCTGTTGAGAGCCCAGACAAACGTTTTGTTTCTAAGGAGAGGCTGTAGCCTTTTCAGCAGTTTCAAGGGCTACAGTCTGGCCATGTAACATCAAGCAAACCAGCCTTGCTGTACTGGTACTGCGAACGCCTGAAAGCAAGGGGAAAAAGAACAGCTGTAATTTTTTGCGAGGGCTTGCAGGTCTACTGTATGGTTAAATGACGATTGAATCCTCTTGGGTAAATATTCCGGCGGTGAACTAGTACCCCTTTCGGATCTCCCGGCGGGGACTATCAGGAAATTTGGTTCAAATTGTTCAAATGGCTCTGAACACTATGGGACTTAACATCTATGGTCATCAGTCCCCTAGAACTTAGAAATACTTAAACCTAACTAACCTAAGGACATCACACAACACCCAGTCATCACGAGGCAGAGAAAATCCCTGACCCCACCGGTAATCGAACCCCAGGAAATTTGGAAATTTATGGTAAGGTCTTATGGGACCAAACTTCTGAGGTCATCAGTCCCTAAACTTACGCACTACTTAATCTAACTGAAACTAACTTACGCTAAGGACAACACACACCCATGCACGCCCGAGGAAGGACTCGAACCTCCGACGGGAGGGGGGGGGGGGGGTAGCCGCACGGCCCATGACAAGGCGCCTTAGACCACGCCGCTACCCCGCACGACAACTAATCAGGAGTACATCCTTATCAGGAAACACAAAACTGCCGTTCTACGGATCGGAGCACGTAATGTCAGATCCCTTAATCGGGTAGGTAGGTTAGAAAATTTAAAAAGGGAAATACACAGGTTAAAGTTAGACATAATGAAGTTCGGTGGCAAGAGGAACATGACCTCTGGTTAGGTGAATACCGGGTTATAAATACAAAACCAAATATGAGTAATGCAATAGAGGTAATGCAGGGCTACTTTTAATAATGAGTAAAAAGATAGGAATGCGGTTAAGCTACTATGAACAGCACAGTGAACGTATTATTGTACCAAGATAGACGCGAAGCCCACACCCACGAGAGTAATACAAGTTTATGCGCGAGCCAACTCCGAACTGATGAGATAAAAGAAATTATTCAGATAGTTAAGGGACCCGAAACTTTAATAGTCATGGGAGACTGGAATTCGATAGTAGGATGGTTCAAATGGTTCAAATGGCTCTGAGCACTATGGGACTTAACATCTGTGGTCATCAGTCCCCTAGAACTTAGAACTACTTAAGCCTAACTATCCTAAGGACATCACACACATCCATGCCCGAGGCAGGATTCGAACCTGCGACCGTAGTGGTCACGCGGCTCCAGACTGAAGCGCCTAGAACCGCACGGCCACTCCGGCCGGCCGATAGTAGGAAAAGGAAGAGAAGGGAATGTAGTAGGTGAATATGGACTGAGGGAAAGGAATGAAAGAGGAAGCCGCCTGCCAGAATTTTGCACAGAACATAATTTAACTATAGCTAACACTTTAAGAACCACGAGAGACAATTGTATACGTGGAAGAGACCTGGAGACACCGGATGGTTTCAGATAGGTTATATAATGGTTAGACAGAAATTTAGGAAGCAGATTTTAAATCGTAAGACATTTCCAGGGGCAGATGTGAACGCTTACCACAATTTATTGGTTATGAACTCCAGATTAAAACTGAAGAAGCTGCGAGAAGCTAGGAATTTAAGGACTTAGGGGCCTGGATGAACTGAAAGTACCAGAGGTTGTAGAGGGTCTCAAAGGAAGTATTATTGAACAATTCACAAGAACAGGGCAAAGAAATACAGTACAAGAAGAACGGGTTGCTTTAAGAGATGAAATAATAAAAGCATCAGTGGATCAAATACCTAAAAAGACGAGGACTAGTAGAAATCCTTGAGTAACACAAGAGATATTGAATTTAACCGATGAAAGGAGAAAATATAAAAATGCAATAAATGAAGCAAACGAAAGGGAATACAAATGTCTGAAAATGAGAGTGCAAAATGGGTAAGCAGGAATGGCTAGAGGACAAATGTAAGAATGTAGAAGTATATATCACTAGAGGTTAGACAGATACTGCCTGTAGGAAAATGAAACGACCTTTGGAAAAGAGAGAGAACCACCCGTGTAAATATCAAGAGCTTAGATGGAAAATCAGTTCTAAGCAAACAAGGGAAAGCCGAAAGGTGGAAGCAGAATATAGGTGGTCTAGTCAAGGGAGATGTACTTGATTGAAATGTTATGGAAAGGGAAGAAGACGTAGAGGAAGATGAGAAGGAAGATATGAAACTGCGTGAAGAATTTGACAAAGCACTGAAAAACTTACGACGAAACAAGGCCCTGTTAGTAGTCAACATTCCATTAGAGCTACTGATAGCCTTGGGAGAGCCAGCCATGACAGAACTTTTCCATCTAAAGAGCAAGATGTATGAAACAGGCGATATACCCTCAGGCTTCAAGAAGAGTATAATAATCCCAATTCCAAAGAAACCCGTTGTGGAGAGCTGCGAAAATTACCGAACTACCAGTTTACCAAGTCACTGCAGCATAATACTAAGTCGAATCCATGTCAGAAGAATGGAAAACTGGTAGAAGCCCACCACGGGGAAGATCAGTTTGGATTCCACAGAAATGTAAGAACACTGACCCCACGGCTTCTCATAGAAGATAAGTTAAGGAAAGGCAAACCTGCGTTTATAGCATTTGTAGACGTAGAGCAAGCTTTTGACAATGTTGACTGGAATACTCTGTTTCAAATTCTAAAGGTGGCAGGGGTATATAGAGGGGTATATAGAGAGCGAAAGGCTATTTACAATTTATACAGAAACCAGATAGTAGTTACAAGAGTCAAGGGCCATGAAAGGGAACAAATGGTTGGGAAGGGAATGAGACAGGGTCGTAACATATCCCTGATGTTATTCAATCTGTATATTGCGCAACCAGTAAACGAAACGAAAGATAAATTTGGAATAGGGATTAAAGTACAGGAAGAATAAATAAAAACTTTGAGGTTTGCCGGTTTTATTGTAATTGTGACAGAGATAGCAAACGACTTGGAAGAGCATTTGAACGGAATGGGCATTGCCTTTAAGGGAGGTTATAGGATAAACGTCAACAAAAGCAAAACCAGGATAAAGGAATGTAGTGGATTTATATCAGATGATACTGAGAGTTAGGTTAGGAAGTGAAACACTTAAAGTTCTGGATGAATATGCTATATGGGCAGCAAAATAACTTGTGATTGTTGAAGTGGAGAGGACATAAAATGTAGACAGCGAACGGCAAGGAAAGCGTTTCTGAATTTATAAATAAGAGGTGATTCTTGAGTTTCTCCCGGCGTATTTGATAATCAAAATATCCACGGGTATGCTGCCGGTCTATAGTGTCCAACGGGCACAATATTTCGGCGATCAAACATGTCGCCATCATCAGGTGAACTGACGGACTGAGCTCCTGTGAACGTGCCGGCACGGAGATCCGTACGCTATGGCTGCTCAGAGGGAGCAGCCATAGCGTACGGATCTCCGTGCCGGCACGTTCACAGGAGCTCAGTCCGTCAGTTCACCTGATGATGGCGACATGTTTGATCGCCGAAATATTGTGCCCGTTGGACACTATAGACCGGCAGCATACCCGTGGATATTTTGATTATAAATAAGAGATTTAACTTTGAACTTGAATTAAATGATTCTGAACAATTAACAATAGTAAAATTTAGTACGTACCAAGCTGAGCTGCAGTCACAGGTAAGCTAAAATATGGTAACAAAACTTGCACTCTTAATTTGTACTTGTGTAATCTAAGTATTGTAGTCAGCTATGAATACTTTAACTGAACTTTGAAATTAAAGTAGTGAAATGGAATGATGCTGGCGTTTGAATTTCAACGACACTCGGGTTCATTCCGGAAAAGGAAGGGACCCTGCTTGGTAATGCAATTGGGACAATGAGCAACAAATGTTCATGCTAAGTTGCTGTAATTTCGTGATGCAACAATTTTAAAAGTTTGAAAAGCTGAGGTCTGCCATACAGTTCTAAAACTTTACGTGCTTCCAGTCTTCCTGGTTGGATGATCGAGGAGGTGGCGGCAGTCACTCATTGTCGGCCGTCGCTGTTGCAGAAGCTGGATGTTGGCGCGCCTTCTTCTCGACACAGTCACCAAGCGAAACGGGCTCCTGATGTGCGCCAGCTAATGCTTCCCATCCGCGACACCATGTCAGAAACTATTATCGCAAATCAAGCGCAATTACATGCTGCCAAACCCCGAAAGCGCGGCAACTCGTGGGAGCTTCACACAACACACCTGCTCCACTCGCTACTCCAGCCAGACTCTCTCTGCTCAGCCCGCGCTCCACGCGGCAGAGTTAACACTACGAAAGATCCTACACACTTCGGTTCTCCACACGACCTATCGATGTATTCGTTCGATAGCATACTTTTCCCTAGGCCAGACTCAGCGTATAAATATAAATAATATTCACAAAGCAAACCAACATAAATGCATATAAATAGGAGGATATGCATTTCTGGCGTTACACGTGCCCCACATTGTCTGAGGATGTTCGTGTAACCTAAACAGACTCAGAAAATGTCCCAAAAAAGAAACAGCGGAAATGCATATGCTCAAAACATCAACAAAATTTAGCATTTGTCTAATTAACCATAAACCAATTTTTAGACGATAATAATTGAGTGGAGACACTCCTAATCTTATTCCACTCTGTCATCTTGATCAAAATAAAACAGGTTGACAACATATTAAAATTCATAGAAAACATAGAAAATGGTTTAGCTATTCTAAAATCAAAATTCCTAGCAGTATCAAGAAATGGAATACTATTTACAAAATTAATCAGAGTACATGGTCATAAAACAAAACAGGTACATCAAAATACGCAAATTAATAACTAATTACATAGAATACACATTTTATATAACATTTTCATAATTAATACTCTCGTCATGAGAGTCCACTTAACGCTAAACAAGAAAATAATATACAGCAGATCGACAAAAACATAAATATTGACAACAGAATTCTTTCACATCAGCTGTCCGGGAAGAAAAACAGCTCCGCCTTCCGTACTCGCAAGTACAAAGAATGCCAACAGCGGCACAAGAGACGACAGCGGCTCCGCCTCGCCAGTATTGTTGCGCCCACCTGTGCGGCACGTTTGATCTCACTCGCCCTTGTAACGGCATTTTCAGAACGTTCGTTTCACTGAATTCTTTCGGAAAAACTCACTCCCGAGTAATCTCAAGGAGTCCATTAACACTATCACATTGGATAACTCAACACTGTCCATCATCACACATGTACAAGCCTGAAACTTAAAACATCGTCTAAGTACATCGGCAATGACTAGTAAAACACATATCCATGAAATCTTACAGCTTGTTACAAAATCATATTTCCATTCCGTAATCTACTGTGACTCAGCTGAAAACTTAAACTATCAGCTTGGATAATCAGTTTCTCTAAAATCATTTAGTAAAAATTAATTACTTATTAATTACAACTTCTTTAATGTCCTCTTGGTCAGGCAAAAGCATGGCAATCTAGCAAATCGTTTAAATCTTACACTCTATATTTACATACTGTACAAATTACCCATTCTGTGATATTAATCAATCCTAGGTTGATACAATTTCAAGTGTACAATGTTCCGTATACCTAATAGTTTTCCAGGGCTTGGATACTCTAAGCAATAAGCATTTGTGTGAGGTATACCAATGACTTTATATGGTTCATTATAAACAAATTTAGAGATTTCATTGTCTATCTCTTTCGATTTCTCATGAGCTTTTACAAGTATTAAATCTACGATTGCAAACTTAGCAAAACGCACTTTAGCGTTATGACGACGTATGCGAGCATCGGCTTTTAGCTTCATTACTTCTCGCAAACGATCTTTTTTCACACCAATACTAATGTCAATCCGTGGAGGGAATTTGATTATCTCTTCCAATTCACTTTCTACACTTTTGTCAATGCCGAGATTCCTCACGTTACGGCAGTTCAAACTCATTCCTACGTCAATGTCATCCAGCCAGTTAACAATGTGTATAGGCTGGTATTGCCTATGCACACTGTCTCCTGCCTCGTCAAAACCAACTACCATTGTTTTATCTAGTGACATACATGTCAAAGTTTTGCTTTCGCAGTTAATCACTGCACGGTACTTTAATAGCCAATCTAACCCGATAATTACTTCCGTAGTTAAGTCTGACACGACGACAAACTCTTGTTCAAATCGTGCCCCACATATCTCGAAGTGGACAAAAATCTGTTTTGTGACCGGTTTACTGGCCTTCCCAGTAGCACCGATAATTTTCACTCCTGTTACTGGCATAACTACGATGCCAGGTCTGTCTTTCAGTAACTGAAATATTTTTCCAGATACAGCACTCAATTCTGCACCGGTGTCAATCAACATGTTTAGTTGTAGGCCGTGCATATTAACAGACACTACTATCTGTCTACACTTGTCCTCGACTGTTTCTTTATTTTCCCACAGTAAATCCTCGTCTACATCCAGGTCACTCCAGAAAAACCCATCTGGCTTTGATCCTAAATCCGGCTTATCTGGCGGCTTTTTCAGCCTCTGTTCACATACAGTTTTAATTTCAACACGTTTGTTCTGAGGCTTAGACTGTAGCTTCGTCTCCAATACCAAAACCTTTTCCTATAACTCGCCAACTAGTGAGTTTTGCTTTGCTATCAGTTCACTAATTGTCACCTTCGTTGATTCCTCTTTGGTCAGATTGATCTCATCTGCCAATCTACCTGGAGGAATGTGCCCAGTAGTATCTGCAATTACTTCCTCTGGATCTGCGCAACCCACACTGCTACCGTCTGGCCGTATAATGACAGCTCTAACCTCATACACACTGTATTCTATGTGCTTTTCTACCAATCGTGTCCGGCTATCACTAAAATTTTCGCAATCTTTCTCCTTAATACTCTCGCAATGTTTAAACTGGAGGTTGCGTCGGATGGGTCGGCTACTTCTACCACTATAACTTTCGGTAAAGTCTGCCGGTTAGGGCCAGAACTTTCCGTTACTACTTCAACATCCAACTCCTGCGGGACGAAACACAACGAATCTTGCTCGTGCTCCCCATTAACATCAACTATTTCTAGTGAAGTCTGCAAGTTAGGGCCAGAACTTTCTATCACTTCACAAATACTATCTTCCTGTGGTACGAGACGCGGCAAATCCTGCCCGCGCTCCCCATAAACACTTCTCCCGTACAGGCCCCTATAATCTCTTAGTTCGTTGTATAAGCGACCGAACTGCCTTAACCAGACCTCATCCCTCTCTGCATCTCCTCGCTCGATGACGGACGTGTTATCCGACATCTGATCTTCTCTCAACAATTGCGAATCATTCTTAAACTCAATCTCCAGTTCTGCTGTGGGTGTTACAGCTGCCACTTTATAATCTATTTCCGGAACACTACTTACATGGTTCTCACTGGCAGTGAATGTATTTTCTACTGCCGTGTCTACAGCTGATCTATTACTTGTGGGCGCACTCCTTTCTACTAACACTGGCACACTCTCCCGCCATTGATTATTCCACACGGAATTTTCATAACGACGACACCTGGGTTTTCTCCTGTTATTGGGCCTCCAAAATTTCTCCACGCCCGGTGGGCCCCTCACCGGCGCGGCTAATGGTTTCCCTGTCTCGTCCCAGCAGATCTGCTCCCCGGATGCTGCTGAGGCGGCTTATCCCACCCTCTGGCGTTATTACTATCCTGTGAAGCCCGTATCACGTTAGTATGATACTGGTTTCCGTCATTCCTGTTATTATTTGCATTGTACCGATTGTTATTACGGTCCGAACCATTATTGTTATTGCTGCCATGGTTGCGGTATGCATTATTCCCATGGTTATCGTTGTTGTGGTTGCTGTGGTACCCGTTGTTGTTACCACGGCCTCTACCACTGTCGCGATTATTGCGCCAATTGTCCTCGTCCTCCACTCTTTCCAGGAAATCATTTATTGTCCTGTAATTGCTTCCTACGTAGCGTTTTGTATCATCTGGAAGCTTCCTGTAGAGTTCCCAGACTATTTCAGATTCCGTGCGGCGATCACGCAAATATTCCAACTTGCGGATCCAGCCCTCACAAAACTCCTTCATCGAGCCGCGCGAATTCGCATCGAAAGGCCTCGATACGACAAATTCGCGCCAGACACTTTGTTGTTTTTGCTCTGACCAGCATTCAGCCAGAAACAAATTTTTAAACTCGTCAAAAGTCAGGTTCGTAATGTTGAGGTTTAAGCCCCAACGCTTGGCATCACCAGCCAGCACGTCAATAACCGCATTAATTTTTCTCTCATTAGTCCATGATCTGGGTAAAACTCTTTCACAATTCTTAATGAAATCCGTCGCGTGTATGCCGCCTTTTTTCAAGAGGTCGAACCGCTCCTCTTTCGTCAACAATTCCGAACTATGTGCACAGATTGGCACGTAGCTCTGTTTTTCGTCAAGTTTCTTTTGTAATTGCGAAACTCTCGTAATTACTTGGCAAATGGTTGTCGCAAGCGTTTCTACTTCCCTTTTTTTCTCTTCGCAGGTATTAGCCTGCTTCGTCACTTCAGCATCAACCTCGGACACTAAAGCCTTTAAAGTTTCCACCTTCTGTTGATCCTCTTTTTTCACTAATTCAATTTGTTCCGTCACCTTATTCTCGATGATCGGAGCAACTGCTTCTCCTACACTTTTCTCGATTCTGCTAATTTCGGAATTAAAACGAGTATTTATGCTCGCAATTTCCGCCTGAACGCCTATCATTTCCTGTTTAAGAGTACCGATTTCGGTATTAATCACAACAATATCTTCTTTGATTTTATCAACTTTTGTGTTAACAACTCCAACATTGTTGTTAACAACATTAATAGCTTTGTTCTGATTGTCTAGCTTTCGTTCAATATTTTCAAACTGAGCTTCTTGCTTGTCAGACAGAATTTTAATTTCTGCCGATTGACTCTTGATTTCGTTAATCAAAACATTCAATAAATCAGTTAAATTCCCGGAAACTACCGGTTTTACTTCCGTAGCGGCTTCCTCTTTAATTGTGCCCCCGTATTCGTCATCAAGGGATTCAGATTTGATTTTCACTTCCGATTCCGAAACATTTTCTAAAGTTTGGAATTCCATTTCTGCTCTTTGTTGCGTTTCGGCGGCCGCGTCTTTCATGCTAGCCGACTGCCCCTGAACAATGGGTACCGCGGTGCGCGTTTCCCACTGTTTGACCGATTGTTCCTTATCCCAGTCTACCAAATTTTGGTAATTGTTGCCTTCACTCATTTTAATAATTTTCAATATAAATGCCAAATCTCAAATCTAATTAGGATTCCTCACACTAATATTCTCGCTGCTGTATCGACCATTTCGTAACCAGTACTTTGTTACGAGATTTGGACAATGCAAAATTTGTGTGCAGAACGAACGCAGATTTGAAGATTGTCCTGTCACCAGGTCGCCACGTGTAACCTCCCCCAGACTTATCGACCTTAATGACAGTGAAAAATTAAACCGTGTGTACCTAATGGAAATTTGGGAAAAGCAATCGTCACCGAAGTTTATCTGTCGGTAAAGAGGGAGGAAAGGGTTACATCTAAATGAAAGGAAAAATCCAAATGAAACTGGTGGAAATTAATTTTGAAAAGAGGCAAAGTTAATAAAGAAAGTAAATGTGCGGCCGTTACGTTAACAATTAACTAGCAGTAATTAGATATTTGAGATTTGGGGGAAATTACGGTCGTCAGTCCTAAGGACAATTAATATAGTAACTGAAAAAGAAAGGTTATTACACACATAATTAGCACTAGAAGCGTGGCAACTGAAGGTTGACACGTGTAGTTTGAAAACTGAAAGTTTGTCAGAAGTAATAAATTTCGCTACACTCTGACTTAATTTAGCAAAAGAATTAATAAAACCGGAAAATCGAAAGTTAATTTAGTGACTGAAGTTAATAGTGAGCTTTCTTTCTGAAGCACATCGAAATTCAGTAAAATACGGTTAGTCCTGGACTACCTCAACAATCATTTCAAAAGCTACTTGAATCTACGCAATTAAGAAATAAGAGATTTAACTTTGAACTTGAATTAAATGATTCTGAATAATTAACAATAGTAAAATTTAGTACGTACCAAGCTGAGCTGCAGTCACAGGTAAGCTAAAATATGGTAACAAAACTCGCACTCTTAATTTGTACTTGTGTAATCTAAGTATTGTAGCCAGCTATGAATACTTTAACTGAACTTTGAAATTAAAGTAGTGAAATGGAATGATGCTGGCGTTTGAATTTCAACGACACTCGGGTTCATTCCGGAAAAGGAAGGGACCCTGCTTGGTAATGCAATTGGGACAATGAGCAAAAAACGTTCATGCTAAGTTGCTGTAATTTCGTGATGCAACAATTTTAAAAGTTTGAAAAGCTGAGGTCTGCCATACAGTTCTAAAACTTTACGTGCTTCCAGTCTTCCTTGTTGGATGATCGAGGAGGTGGCGGCAGTCACTCATTGTCGGCCGTCGCTGTTGCAGAAGCTGGATGTTGGCGCGCCTTCTTCTCGACACGGTCACCAGGCGAAACGGGCTCCTGATGTGCGCCAGCTAATGCTTCCCGTCTGCGACACCATGTCAGAAACTATTATCGAAAGTCAAGCGCAATTACATGCTGCCAAACCCCGAAAGCGCGGCAACTCGCGAGAGCGTCATACAACACACCTGCTCCACTCGCTACTCCAGGCAGACTCCCTCTGCTCAGCCCGCGCTCCACGCGGCAGAGTTAACACTACCAAAGATCCTCAACACTTCGGTTCTCCACACGACCTATCGATGTATTCGTTCGATAGCATACTTTTCCCCAGGCCAGACTCAGCGTATAAATATAAATAATATTCACAAAGCAAACCAACATAAATGCATATATATATATATATATATATATATATATATATATATATATATATGTGTGTGTGTGTGTGTGTGTGTGTGTGTGTGTGTGTGTGTGTGTGTGTGTGTATATATATATATATATATATATATATATATATATATACAAACAGTAAAACAATTACAATATATAAAGAGACAGAAATGTCATATATTCAGGTAACCAAAGTAAGGAAAACAAATTTATAGTACAATAGATGGAAATAGGAGGATATGCATTTCTGGCGTTACAGTAGAACCCGAATAAAAGAAGGGATCGGTTGGCAGGACACATTCTGAGGCATTAAGGGATCACAAATTTAGTACTGTTGAGAAGCGGGGAGGGGGGGGGGATGGTAAAAATCATAGAGGGAGGCCAAGAGATGAATACAGTAAGCAGATTCAGAGTGATGTAAGTTTTACTAGTTACTCGGAGATGAAGAGGCTTGCACAGGATAGATTTGCATCGAGAGCTGCAGGAAATGTGTCTTCGGACTGAAGATCACAACAACGACAAGACTATAAGATTCCACATAAATCAGCAAACCAGTAGTTATCAATTTCTAAATTGAGACCACTAAAAATCAAAGATTGAGGTGCGATGAAATTTACTAAGTATTCTTTATATTAATGAGCAGGTGTAACATTAAGTTATCTTAACGGTACAGGCTTTAAGTAAAATAAAACAGCTCTTAAAAGCTTTCAGCAGTGCGTGAAATAATGTACAGAGGCTCACAGTAACGCCCAACTGAACCTTAACTGGGGACATCCAGTGTTATTTAAATCAGTTTAAAAATGTTTTAAGAAAAGATGTACAAAACAACTATAATAAGAAATTTAGATATGACACCTTTACAAAACATTCTGGGCAGTCTCCTGGCGCGCAGGGCGGGAGAAGTTGTGACGCTCCACAAGAAAGCGGCCAAGTACTCCAAATTATATGGTGCTCAAACATATACAGCACTATTATTACAAACACAATAAAATTAACACATCTACATCTACATTTACATTTATACTCCGCAAGCCACCCAACGATGTGTGGCTGAGGGCACTTTACGTGCCACTGTCATTACCTCCCTCTTCTGTTCCAGTCGCGTATGGTTCGCGGGAAGAACGACTGTCTGAAAGCCTCCGTGCGCAATCGAATCTCTCTAATTTTACATTCGTGATCACCTCGGAAGGTATAAGTAAGCAATACATTCGATACCTCATCCAGAAACGCACCCTCTCGAAACCTGGCGAGCAAGCTACACCGCGATGCAGAGCGCCTCCCTCCCAGAGTCTGCCACTTGAGTTTGCTAAACACAACAGCTAAACATAACAGCTTAGCGTGGCAATAAGTAGGTGAATCACACGCTCTGAGGATTAGATTTAAATTGAGGTATTAGTTGCACCCCTTTCTTCAGCACCAGTCTGTTTTACAACAAGAAAAGTAAAGAAAATATTCCTAGTGCCAGGTGATATAACACAGAGCTACAGTAAGTTAATGCAATTTTGCATCATTCACAGGAAGTAAAATAAAAAAAACCTTAATACCTAGGAGAGCCCAGGCTGGGTCAACTCAATAAGGATGGCCGCAAGAACATAGATGGAGCGTTAGAGGTCACGCCAAAATTTAACGCTGCTCACAATGGCAAAACTTACTGAATATAAGTTCGTACTGAGCTATGGTTCATTTTATCTCTGTCTACTCGGCGCCTTGTTTCACTGCGCCCGGATTGGCGGTGCGAATATACACTCCTGGAAATGGAAAAAAGAACACATTGACACCGGTGTGTCAGACCCACCATACTTGCTCCGGACACTGCGAGAGGGCTGTACAAGCAATGATCACACGCACGGCACAGCGGACACACCAGGAACCGCGGTGTTGGCCGTCGAATGGCGCTAGCTGCGCAGCATTTGTGCTCCGCCGCCGTCAGTGTCAGCCAGTTTGCCGTGGCATACGGAGCTCCATCGCAGTCTTTAACACTGGTAGCATGCCGCGACAGCGTGGACGTGAACCGTGTGTGCAGTTGACGGACTTTGAGCGAGGGCGTATAGTGGGCATGCGGGAGGCCGGGTGGACGTACCGCCGAATTGCTCAACACGTGGGGCATGAGGACTCCACAGTACATCGATGTTGTCGCCAGTGGTCGGCGGAAGGTGCACGTGCCCGTCGACCTGGGACCGGACCGCAGCGACGCACGGATGCACGCCAAGACCGTAGGATCCTACGCAGTGCCGTAGGGGACCGCACCGCCACTTCCTAGCAAATTAGGGACACTGTTGCTCCTGGGGTATCGGCGAGGACCATTCGCAATCGTCTCCATGAAGCTGGGCTACGGTCCCGCACACCGTTAGGCCGTCTTCCGCTCACGCCCCAACATCGTGCAGCCCGCCTCCAGTGGTGTCGCGACAGGCGTGAATGGAGGGACGAATGGAGACGTGTCGTCTTCAGCGATGAGAGTCGCTTCTGCCTTGGTGCCAATGATGGTCGTATGCGTGTTTGGCGCCGTGCAGGTGAGCGCCACAATCAGGACTGCATACGACCGAGGCACACAGGGCCAACACCCGGCATCATGGTGTGGGGAGCGATCTCCTACACTGGCCGTACACCACTGGTGATCGTCGAGGGGACACTGAATAGTGCACGGTACATCCAAACCGTCATCGAACCCATCGTTCTACCATTCCTAGACCGGCAAGGGAACTTGCTGTTCCAACAGGACAATGCACGTCCGCATGTATCCCGTGCCACCCAACGTGCTCTAGAAGGTGTAAGTCAACTACCCTGGCCAGCAAGATCTCCGGATCTGTCCCCCATTGAGCATGTTTGGGACTGGATGAAGCGTCGTCTCACGCGGTCTGCACGTCCAGCACGAACGCTGGTCCAACTGAGGCGCCAGGTGGAAATGGCATGGCAAGCCGTTCCACAGGAATACATCCAGCATCTCTACGATCGTCTCCATGGGAGAATAGCAGCCTGCATTGCTGCGAAAGGTGGATATACACTGTACTAGTGCCGACATTGTGCATGCTCTGTTTCCTGTGTCTATGTGCCTGTGGTTCTGTCAGTGTGATCATGTGATGTATCTGACCCCAGGAATGTGTCAATAAAGTTTCCCCTTCCTGGGACAATGAATTCACGGTGTTCTTATTTCAATTTCCAGGAGTGTAGCTTAGAGTTTTCGAAGATGATCGCTGGCTTATTTTGTAATTGGCTGGCAGTGGGTTAGTTATGAGGGGAGAACGGACAGGAGGGACGCAGCGCCAGGGCATCACGCGTGGGTTTTCACGCAAAGATTCCTTCGGCCGTTAGTTCTGTTTGTGCCGTGATCGACTTGTCACTCCCTTGGGTAGTGTCAATCACAGTACTGCGTCTACGGCGTCCTCCTACGTCCTTCACCGGATTTCTACTTCCCTGTTTCTCTATGCTGTGCGGACCTGGACAAAAAAAAATTAAAAAAAATGCATCACGTATTCTGACGCACTTCAAATTGACAGATGGTTGTGGCCCCTCTGCAACATTAAGTTCAACCTCAATTTTAGAACGAACTGAAAAACTATACATTTTTGGAATCAGCATAAAATGCCCTTTTTCTATAGACCAAGACGTTTTTTTCCAAATTTTTGGTCATTATCACGAGCATGTCCCCTTAAACGCTAAAGCTTAGACACCTAACTGTCATACACATTACGCGGAAGTTAAGTTTCACCAGTAAACCACTGAATTTGAAAGTGATGCATGCCTCATGGCCTCGGTGACCTACAGCATGTAAATGCTGCCATGGTCAAATTTATCGCCAATTTATATTCAAAATTTCAACCAATTAAACAAATCCAAAGGTACAACACGGTTGCACCCAACATTATAATCACAATGAATTAACGATCGTTAACGCAGATGTGTTCTAGAAGGCACTAACTCCAGAAAACAAAGTACAGGCATGTAAAGCAGGCTATGGTTCGAATGTAAACAAAGATATGAGATTATATGATTTCGGAATTTCATATGCGTTTGGTTTTGTAGCTATTGTGTGTTGTTTTGTTTCTGTGGGTGTGTTTTCTGTGCTACAAATGCCGGGAGTAAAGAAATTTAGTCTCAAACGAAAGTTTCGCGGCAACCAATTCCAAACACAACCGAATAATGTGCATCAGTTGCTTCAAAAGCCGTCCATGGAAACTGTGTCTACAGGCAGCGCCTTTAGAAGTAAACTTTCGCTTTCTGAATGTAATGTTCAAGTGGCTCTGAGAACTATGGGACTTAACTTCTGAGGTCATCAGTCCCCTAGAACTTAGAACTACTTAAACCTAACTAACCTAAGGACATCACACACATCCATGCCCGAGGCAGGATTCGAACCTGCGACCGTAGCGGTCGCGCGGTTCCAGACTGTAGCGCCTAGAACCGCTCGACCACCACGGCCGGCCTGAATGTAATAAGAACAAGCCTAGTAATATTGTGAGCAGCAATAACGACAGAAATGTTATTGTGAGCCTAAATATGCTGTCAAGACTTTTGAAGAGTGCTGTGAAATGTAAGTACTGCAATTGTGAAGATACTATTGACGTTTCTGAGGACATTTCAGCAAGGAAGGTTCTTTGGAATAGGTTAGTGATTGTAACTTGTGTAAGGTGCACAGTGATACTATGACATCGCCAGTAACTGATAGTCGACATTACAGTGTAAATACTCAGATTGCTTATGCAATACGGTGTATTGGAAGGGGAAGGAGAGCTGCCCAGACTTTTTGTACAGTGATGGATTTGCCTCCACCTCCACTGAGGCTTGACAGATACAATAAATTAATACATATTGCTTTATGTGGTGTAAGTGAACATTCAATGGAAAGAGCAGCGGAAGAAGCAGTAATTTTGTCTGAGAATTCAGACACTGTAGCAGCATTTGACGGATCTTAGCAAAAGAGAGGTCATACTTCTCTGAATATGGGTTGTAACTACCACATTTATTGAAAATGGTAAGATACTAGATCATGAATGTCTAACAAAGCACTGCCAGGGTTGTTCAAGTAAATTTATTGGCACCCATTTTTGTGTAAAGAACTTTGATGGCCCAAGTGGAAACACGGAAACGAAAGGAGTTCTAAACATTTTTTAAGACCAGAGGTCAGTCGTGGTGTGAAGTATGTTGGCTACCTTGGGGATGGGGACTGTAAAGGGCACACTACTGTGACAGACCGTATGGAAGCTCTGACAGAAAAACTTCAATGATTTGGGCATGTACAAAAAGAATCGGAGCTCGACTGAGATAATTATGTAAAGACTTCAGTGGAAAAAACTTCAGAAGGAAAACACATAGGTGGTCCAGGTCGTCTTACAAAAAGGGAATGAGGAGAAATGTAGGAGATATGGAGAACAAGAGACGAGCTGTTTGCGCAACGTGGTTTCACACAGTGTCAACGGATGAAACCCCACTACGTGGTTTGTGTCCAAAAGGGGAAGATTCGTGGCGCAAATACTGGTTGAGCAATGCTACAGGCATACAATATACCCACAAGCATTCCTTACCACTTACAGTAACGGAGGCAATTAGGCATATATATAGGGATCTAGCAAATAAAAATCTACTTAGGAAATGTATGTGCATGGTCTCTCTCAGAGAGCAAATGAAAGTTTCAACAGCTGTATATGTGTGAGAATACCCAAAAGTGTATTTGTTCGGCTGGCAGTGCTGAAGATTGATGCAATGGACGCAATGATAACATTCGATGACGGTGCAATTTCAAGGGTCAATGTTATGAAGAAATTGATCATCCAGACAGGAAGTAACATGTCTTTAGCTCTGCTATTGATAAGCGGGATGGGGGGGGGGGTGTAACCAAAGCGGAGACAGCTGCCGAGGAGCCAAGGATAAAGAAACAATGAAAAGAAAGATTATTGAGGATAAGGAAACAGGAGGACAACTGAAGTATGCAGCTGGAATGTTCTAAACGAGCACAGTGGTAAGTTAATAAATCTGCAAACCTACTTTTGCGATTAACCGAAAACTTGAATTTTCATCATACAGGTACACTTTTCTCCTAAACATCGCTGCGGCCTGGAAAAGATCCTGCAAGAACGACGACTGAAGAGAATCATTCAGCGTGACGGAACGGAAGTGCAACCCTTACGCAAATTGCTGCAGATTTCAGTGATGGGCCATCAACAAGCGTCAGCGTGCGATCTATTCAACGAAACATCACCGATATGGGCTCTCGGAGCCGAACACCCAACTGTGTACCTTTGATGACTGCACGACACAAGGCTCTACGCCTCGCCTGGACCCGTCAACACCGACATCGGACTTTTGATGACTGGAAACATGTTTCCCGGTCGAACGAGTCTCGTTTCAAACTGTATCGAGCGTATGGACGAGTAAGGGTATGAATGGTTCAAATGGCTCTGAGCACTATGGGACTCAACTTCTGAGGTCATTAGTCCCCTAGAACTTAGAACTAGTTAAACCTAACTAACCTAAGGACATCACACACATCCATGCCCGAGAAAGAATTCGAACCTGCGACCGTAGCGGTCTCGCGGTTCCAGACTGCAGCGCCTAGAACCGCACGGCCACTCCGGCCGGCAAGGGTATGGAGACAATCTCATAAATCCATCTACCCTGCATGTTAGCAGGGGACTGTTCAAGCTGGTGGAGGCTCTGTAATAGTGCAGGGCGTAAGGAGTTGGATTTATATGGGACCCCTGATACGTCTAGATACGACTCTGATGGGTGACACATGCGTAAGCATCCTGTCTGAGCACCTGAATCCATTCATGTCAATTGTGCATTTCGACGGATTTTGGCAATTCCAGCAGGAATATGCGACACCCCACAGGTCCAGAATTGCTCCAGAGTGCCTCCAGGAATACTCTTCTGATTTAAACACTTAGGCTGGCCACCAAACTCCCCAGAAATGAACATTATTGAGCATATGTTGGATGGCTTGCAACGTGGTGTTCAGAAGAGATCTCCACCCCACCGTACTCTTACGGATTCATGGACAGCTCTGCAGGATTTGTGTTGTCAATTTCCCCAAGCACTACATCAGACATTAGGCGGATCCACACCACGTCCTGTTGCGGCACTTCTGCGTGCTCGCGAGGGACCTACACGATATTAGGCAGGTGTACGACTTTCATTGGTTCTTCAGCGTAGCAAGCACAGCCGCCAATCCCAGACCGCCTGGTGCTCCGCACGCCCCGCAAGCTTTCCAGCTAAGAGCCACCTGCCTCCTCGGGGGACTGACAAAACGAGTTCACCAGAGACTTCTTAGAAACCACCCTTCAGACGCTCTCTTGCCAAAGACGGGCGAGCATGATAGCTTGGAGCGAGATGTCGATTCACGACGCGGCACAAGTTTGTCGCACTGAACAGAAATTATGTGGAAAAATAAGGTTTTGTATCTAAAAGAGTTGTCTACAATATGGAATCATTAATAAAACCAGGTGGCAGGGTTAAAATACAGGGAGCGAATGGCTATATACAATTTGTATAGAAAACAGATGGCAGTTATAAGAGTCGAGGGGCATGAAAGGCAAGCAGTGGTTGGGACGGGAGTGAGACAGGGTTGTAGCCTATCCCAGATGTTATTGAATCTGTTCCTGAGGCTGACGCAGCTCAAGCGAGCAATCGGCGCGGCGGCATTATAGCGAGAACAGCAAAACGATGCATCGGCCGGGAATCGAACCCGGGCCGCCCGCGTGGTAGGCGAACAACCTACCACTTTTTTAGTTGTTGTTCTCATTTTGTTAGTTGCATTATTTGGGGGCGGACGTCCGATGACGTCCGTGCTTGCCGAGCACATTCCCGAGCAGCTATTGAGCAAGCAGTAAAGGAAACAAAAGAAAAATTCGGAGTAGGAATTAAAATCCATGGGTAAGAAATAAAAACTTTGAGATACGCCGATGACATTGTAATTCGGTCAGAGACAGTAAAGGACGTGGAAGAGCAGCTGAACGGAATGGACAGTGTCTTGAAAGGATGATATAAGATGAACATCAACAAAAGCAAAACGAAGATAATGGAATGTAGTCGAATTAAATCGGGTGATGCTGCGGCAATTAGATTAGGAAATAAGACGCTTAAAGTAGTAAATGAGTTTTGCTATTTGTGGAGCAAAATAACTGATAATGGTCGAAGTAGAAAGGATATAAAATGTAGACGGGCAATGGCAAGGAAAGCGTTTCTGAACAAGAGAAATTTGTTAACATCGAGGACAGATTTAAATGTCAGGAAGTCGTTTCTGGAAGTATTTGTGTGGAGTGTAGCCAATGTATGGAAGTGAAACGTGCACGACAAATAGTTTAGACAAGAAGAGAATAGAAGCTTTCGAAATGTGGTGCTATAGAAGAATGCTGAAGATTAGATGGGTAGATCACATAACTAATGAGGAGCTATTGTTTAGAATTGGGGAGAAGAGGAGCTTGTGGCACAACTCGACTAGAAGAAGGGATAGGTTGGTAGGGCATATTCTGAGGCATGAAGGGATCACCAATTTAGTATTGGAGGGCAGCGTGGAGGGTAAAAATCGTAGAGGGAGACCAAGAGATGAATACACTAAACAGATTCAGAAGGATGTAGGTTGCAGTAGGTACTGGGAGATGAAGAAGCTTGTACAGGATATAGTAGCATGGAGAGCTGCATCAAACCAGTCTCTGGACTGAAGACCACAAAACAATAAAACCAAATTTCAGAAAAAAAGGGTTGCATTACTTATTAAACGCCCCTCGTAAATGAGAAGGGATAGAACTTCGTACTGATAAGTGCGGTCATAGTGCCAAGTTCTTTATCAGTTTGGCTCGATTTTGTAACCACAGCAGTAACATCACATATATCCTCAAACCGCGAAATTTCATTTCGCTTCTGCCTCCTCTTCTGAGGGCTCCAGTTTTTAGTTCTGCCAGGCAACGTGTTACAGAAAAACGTTCATACCTAGATGAAAAAGGAAGAAAAAAGTGTTTTGATGGTTTAATTGTTCTGCAAACAGTCAGGGTCGGATAACTTCTTAAAACGTGACCTACTCAGACTTTTAAGCTCATCTCAGGAAGAAGGAACAATTACGTACTACCCGAAGCTGAACGCAGTGGAGATGCTGTAAGATAAGACGATGGCGTGAAGGCTGGAAGGAGATGAAGGAAAATGAGAAGTGCCAGCACGTGGCCGAGCCGACAGTCGGCAGAGAGTGCTTTCTGCGAGCGCGCGCCGCGCCTGGCTTTATTTTTTTATGGCGCGGGTGTTGTATGGAGGGAGTTGAGGATCGCGCGATAGGCCGCGCTATAGCTTTCTAGCTGGCGCCGGCCGCCATCGCTGACGCGGGGGTGCTCTCCGGAGGCTCGGTAGCATTTCTCGGCTGGCTGATGCCTATCTGCCGGCTACCAGAGCGTGACGCATGGGAACTGGGTTCGCCGCCGCATGCCCGATGCCCGTCAAGGGAGAGGACGCGCCACGCTTTTCTGGCGCCTGCCGACTGCGGCTGCTAATGACAGCTGCAAACACACACACTCTCTTCTTCTCTCCGAAAGCATGATGGGCCAACCACATTACACTACTGACCGTTAAAATTGCTACACCAAGAAGAAATGCAGACGATAAACGGGTATTCATTGTACAAATATACTATATTGGAAATGGCATGCGATTACATTTTCACGCAATGTGGGTGCATAGATCCTGAGAAATCAGTACCCAGAACAACCACCTTTGGCCGTAATAACGACCTTGATACGCCTGGGCATTGAGTCAAACAGAGCTTGGATGGCGTGTACAGGTACAGCTGCCCATGCAGCTTCAACACGATACCACAGTTCATCAAGAGTAGTGACTGGCGTATTGTGAGGAGCCAGTTGCTCGGCCACCATTGACTAGACGTTTTCAATTAGTGAGAGATCTGGAGAATGTGCTGGCCAGGGCAGCAGTCGAACATTTTCTGTAACCAGAAAGGCCCGTACAGGACCAGCAACATGCGGCCGTGCATTATACTGCTGAAATGTAGGGTTCCGCAGGGGTCGAATGAAGGGTAGAGCCACGGGTCGTAACATATCTGAAATGTAACATTCACTGTTCAAAGTGCCGTCAATACGAACAAGAGGTGACCGATACGTGCAACCAATGGCACCCCATACCATCACGCCGGATGATACGTGAGTATGGCGATGACGAATACACGCTTCCAATGTGCGTTCACCGCGATGTCGCCAAACACGGACGCGACCATGATGATGCTGTAAACAAAACCTGGATTCATCCGAGAAAAATGACGTTTTGCCATTCGTGCAAACAGGTTCATCGTTGAGTACACCATCGCAGGCGCTCCTGTCTGTGATGCAGCGTCAAGGGTAACCGCAGCCATGGTCTCCGAGCTGATAGTCCATGCTGCTGCAAACTTCGTCGAACTGTTCGTGCAGATGGTTGTTGTCTTGCAAACGTCCCCATGTGTTGACTCAGGGATCGTGACGTGGCTACACGATCCGTTACAGCCATGTGGATAAGGTGCCTGTCATCTCGACTGCTAGTGATACGAGGCCGTTGGGACCCAGCACGGCGTTCCGTATTACCCTCCTGAACCCACCGATTCCATATTCTGCTAATAGTTATTGGATCTCGACAAATGCGAGCAGCAACGTCGCGATACGATAAACTGCAATCGCGATAGGCTACAGTCCGACCTTCTACATCTACATCTACATCTATACTCCGCGAGCCACCTTACGGTGTGTGGCGGAGGGTACTTATTGTACCACTATCTGATCCCCCCTTCCCTGTTCCATTCACGAATTGTGCGTGGGAAGAACGACTGCTTGTAAGTCTCCGTATTTGCTCTAATTTCTCGGATCTTTTCGTTGTGATCATTACGCGAGATATATGTGGGCGGTAGTAATATGTTGCCCATCTCTTCCCGGAATGTGCTCTCTCGTAATTTCGATAATAAACCTCTCCGTATTGCGTAACGCCTTTCTTGAAGTGTCCGCCACTGGAGCTTGTTCAGCATCTCCGTAACGCTCTCGCGCTGACTAAATGTCCCCATGACGAATCGCGCTGCTTTTCGCTGGATCATGTCTATCTCTTCTATTAATCCAACCTGGTAAGGGTCCCATACTGATGAGCAATACTCAAGAATCGGACGAACAAGCGTTTTGTAAGCTACTTCTTTCGTCGATGAGTCACATTTTCTTAGAATTCTTCCTATGAATCTCAACCTGGCGCCTGCTTTTCCCACTATTTGTTTTATGTGATCATTCCACTTCAGATCGCTCCGGATAGTAACTCCTAAGTATTTTACGGTCGTTACCGCTTCCAATGATTTACCACCTATGGCATAATCGTACTGGAATGGGTTTCTGCCCCTATGTATGCGCATTATATTACATTTATCTACGTTTAGGGAAAGCTGCCAGCTGTCGCACCATGCATTAATCCTCTGCAGGTCTTCCTGGAGTACGTACGAGTCTTCTGATGTTGCTACTTTCTTGTAGACAACCGTGTCATCTGCAAATAGCCTCACGGAGCTACCGATGTTGTCAACTAAGTCATTTATGTATATTGTAAACAATAAAGGTCCTATCACGCTTCCTTGCGGTACTCCCGAAATTACCTCTACATCTGCAGATTTTGAACCGTTAAGAATGACATGTTGTGTTCTTTCTTCTAGGAAATCCTGAATCCAATCACAAACCTGGTCCGATATTCCGTAAGCTCGTATTTTTTTCACTAAACGTAAGTGCGGAACCGTATCAAATGCCTTCCTGAAGTCCAGGAATACGGCATCAATCTGCTCGCCAGTGTCTACGGCACTGTGAATTTCTTGGGCAAATAGGGCGAGCTGAGTTTCACATGATCTCTGTTTGCGGAATCCATGTTGGTTATGATGAAGGAGATTTGTATTATCTAAGAACGTCATAATACGAGAACACAAAACATGTTCCATTATTCTACAACAGATTGACGTAAGCGAAATAGGCCTATAATTATTCGCATCTGATTTATGACCCTTCTTGAAAATGGGAACGACCTGCGCTTTCTTCCAGTCGCTAGGTACTTTACGTTCTTCCAGCGATCTACGATAAATTGCTGATAGAAAGGGGGCAAGTTCTTTAGCATAATCACTGTAGAATCTTAAGGGTATCTCGTCTGGTCCGGATGCTTTTCCGCTACTAAGTGATAGCAGTTGTTTTTCAATTCCGATATCGTTTATTTCAATATTTTCCATTTTGGCGTCCGTGCGACGGCTGAAGTCAGGGACCGTGTTACGATTTTCCGCAGTGAAACAGTTTTGGAACACTGAATTCAGTATTTCTGCCTTTCTTCGGTCGTCCTCTGTTTCGATGCCATCGTGGTCAACGAGTGACTGAATAGGGGATTTAGATCCGCTTACCGATTTTACATATGACCAAAACTTTTTAGGGTTCTTGTTTAGATTGTTTGCCAATGTTTTATGTTCGAATTCGTTGAATGCTTCTCTCATTGCTCTCTTTACGCTCTTTTTCGCTTCGTTCAGCTTTTCCTTATCAGCTATGATTCGACTACTCTTAAACCTATGATGAAGCTTTCTTTGTTTCCGTAGTACCTTTCGTACATGATTGTTATACCACGGTGGATCTTTCCCCTCGCTTTGGACCTTAGTCGGTACGAACTTATCTAAGGCGTACTGGACGATGTTTCTTTATCAAAGTCGGAAACGTAATGGTACGCATTTCTCCACCTCAAACGAAGCATCACAACAACGTTTCACTGGGAAACGCCGGTCAACTGCTGTTTGTGTATGAGAAATCGGTTGGGAACTTTCCTCATGTCAGCACGTTGTAAGTGTCGCCACCGGCGCCAACCTTGTGTGAATGCTCTGAAAAGCTAATCATTTGCATATCACAGCATCTTCTTTCTGTCGGTTAAATTTCGCGTCTGTAGCACGTCATCTTCGTGTTGTAGCAATTTTAATGGCCAGTAGTGTACCTTTCGTCAAAACCTGCATCGTAAGAATCGGGCTGGCTCAGACAGGCCTGTGCTGTACCGAATGGTAGTTAGACATATTTATGAAGACACCCTGGTACGCATACCGTGCTGAACCTGCAACAAACGTCATACTGGCATGAACTAGACTACTTCCTAGTCCGCGTCCGCGGCAGAATGGTCAGCGTTATCAACGTCACGCAGTATCACAATTGCTCCTTCACGAGCAGCGGTCGAGAGGACCTTGGTCCTATTGCCTGTACTATACAGGATTGTTCCTTGTTGGAATTACCGGTAAGGGGTGCTCTTAGCCTCGTGGTGCCAATTAAAGATCTAGTTGACCGAGTAGTGTTGGTCTGAAAAGTCTGCAAAACAGCCAGGAGAGCGATGTTCTGACCACATGCTTCTCCATACCGCCCCCTGCCTGAAGCCTCAAGGCAGAGTATCTCACAGAGGCCGGTAGATGTCCCTTGGGCCTTCATGGCGTGGGTAGGACCTCGTTCTACATTCTTCAATGTAGGACCTCGTTCTACATTCTTCAATGAACAGAGGATTTAACATTTCAGCGCAGCTGTTCAGCTTAAGTAGCAATAACTCAATCAGCAGTGTATATAGAAATGTTCAAATGTGTGTGAATTCCTAAGGGACCAAACTGCTTAGTTCATCGGTCCCTAAACTAACTTATGTTAATAAAAACACACACACCCATGCCCGAGGGAGGACTCGAACCTCCGGCGGGAGGAACCGCGCAGTGCGTGACATGACGCCTCAATCTATGATGTCAGTAGGTACCTGGTCAACGCTACACAGTATAACAACTTCGACAGCTGCATGACCGTGTCCTATCGATATTTCGGTTTATCGATGGAAGCGATTGCTACTCGTCTTGGACCTCTCGGCCGTCTTGCTGAATCGATGCTTTCAGATGGCACGTTATCAACCCTATGCAGTATCACAAATGCTCCTTCGCGAGTAGCGCCCACGAGGGCAGGGGTTGTAATGGTTACGCCACATACCTAAAGTCAGGCTTCTTTATAGCAAGATAAGTGTCCACGTGGATATTATTTTTGTTTTCCTTGATTTGTTGTCAGTTACAGATGACCTTCCAATCGATGACTAACGTAGGTCCTGTTATCACAATGTTAACACTCAAGGAAATAATTGCAACACCAAAAAATAATTCATGTACAATAACGAAATTTCGGGAATATATTTGCTTAAGTAACATATTTAAGTTCCAATATCACAGGTTGATGTAAGCGTGAGATAAGATATTGCAAACGTGTAATGGTGGTATATTAACAACCAGTGTAATTGCCAGAATGTTGAATGGAAGCATGCAAACTTGCGTGCATTGTGTTGTACTTGTGCCGGATATCAGGATATGTGCCGGATATGAGATGGAGTTCCATGCCTGTAGCATTTGGTCGGTCAATACAGGGAGGATTAATGCTGTTTATAGATGGTGTTTATGATGCTATAGTTGTCGTCCAGTGATGTCCCATATGTGCTCGACTGGAGACATATCTGGTGATCGAGCAGGCCAAGGTAACAGGTCGATACGCTGCAGAGCATGTTGGGTTACAACAGCGATATGTCAGCCCCTGACATTGGCACTACTTGCGCAACCCTTACGTGGCTGACGCAAAACCCGAATAAACATCTTTCAAATGTAGAAACAAGTCTACCAATTTCCCTTTTGTCTCAAAACCCTCCCTTGGTGTTGCGATTTTATTCCGATGGTGAATATAGCATGAAGTTTGTTTTATTCCTTAGTATTTTAACAAAGTTTTGGAAACTTTGCAACCTTAAATGCTTGGAAGGCTAGAACTGATTAGGAAACAGAAATGCTGAAAACTGAAAATTTATTACTGAAAAAGACAGAAAAATAGCAAGAATGCCGCCACCAGTGCTGCCCCTGGACAGCCGTCGCCCTACCAACCACTACTCACCATCTGGGGACGATGATCTCAGCAAGGCATCTCGCCCTTAAATGGCTTAAACCTATACGCACATTAGGTTACTCTACACGGCAGTATGTGCTGTCCTCTGTTTTCCTCTATTTCTACATTTCTCTTACAATCTGAACAGTCTAATGAACACTTGTTTTCGGGACACTCCAGTGACTACACGTTAAGTCCTCATTTTATCTTGTTCCATTTTCACCTGTACTGCTGTCGTCTCATCTGCTGCCATTCCTACTGTCGCCTCTCTCGCTAGGATTGTCTGTGGATTAATTCGTCGCCTGTGGTCATGGACAGTACGACGACGTCTGCAATTCCACGGCAACTATTGTTGCGGCTTTCCTTGAATACGACAGCTGAGAGAGGTCGCCCAACGAAAACACTGCTCCCATCAATGGCATCACGTCGTATTTTCAAACGCGTCCCTGTTCTCAGCTTCACGATAGACATATCCATGAATGGAGACTGCAATGCCAATGAAAGTTGCCAGATTGCTTTCTTCACCAGAGTATGGGCCAGTACCTGGAATGATGTTATTGGTGTATTTGCTACTCGTATATAAACAATATCACTTCTGGTTCTCTTAGTTGGAAATTTGGACAATAGTTTTTAAATCTCTGACGTACTAAGGTCCAATAGCATTATCTTCCAATAACATAACGCAAGACTGCACGTTGCTTGTGCAGTCCTCATTCGTGTATGTCTCGATACATAGGTCGTTCGACTGTTGGCGTGGCCAATACGTTCCTCGTATTTCTCAAATGGTTCAAATGACTCTGAGCACTATGGGACTCAACTTCTGAGGGCATTGGTCCCCTAGAACTCATAACTAGTTAAACCTAACTAACCTAAGGACATCACACACATCCATGCCCGAGGCAGGATTCGAACCTCCGACCTAAATAGATGAATTTATGTCAAACCGTAGGTAGAATGAAGGCTTTCACGACCGGGTGACATGGCTGTTGATATACTTTCCGGGATGTGAGGTCGTGGTCCAAGAACTTTTCAGCTCCTTACGTTTCGTCCAGGACTGCGCTGGACTTCCTCAGAGACGCTGCTCGGCAAGACTCAGCGGAGCAGCGCCTCTGAGGAAGTCCAGCGCAGTCCTGGACGAAACCTAAGGAGCAGAAAAGTTCTTGGAGCACGACCTCACATCCCGGAAAGTACATCAGCAGCCATCAAACCGTAGCACCTATAAATGTGGGTGTAAAAGTAGTCAGCTGGTCTGTGAGCATATCAGTTCCAAAACACAGTGACCAGTGGTTGATCTGCAGCAAGTACTAAAGTTTTTCCCTGTGTGTATTTCCGCTTCCATATCTGTCAGTGTTTTACGCACAATAAAGTAGCTACGTTGCATAGAAGTGAGCATTTAAAAATTTACAAGGGCCTAGTAATTCATTCTTGAAATGATCGTTGAGGAATCAGTGATTTAAGGAAAAGATGAACTACATATCAATTCTTTTGCACTCGTAGTTAGTGACAAAACAAACCATCTCAGCGGCTTGAAGTATATAAGAGATATCGTATTTAAGATTTAATAACAGGGTTTGAAGGCAGCGTTGTAGAATCGCCAGTGAGCAATGTTACTGTTGCCTCAGTATTTAGACACGCTACCAGAATGTGGTGCATAAATATTGATAGCTCAGGCTGGTTACTCAGTGCTTAAATCAGGAAACAAGGAACAAAAGCGTTTGAGATGTCATGTTACAGAAGACGTCTGAAAATTAACTGGACTGCTAAGAGAAGAAATGAGATTCTCGGCAGTGCCGGCCATTAAAGGAGCACGTGATGAACACTAACCTGAAGCAGAGTAACTGAATGAGCCGTAGATGATAATAACTCAGTGAGAAGTCAGAGATAGAAATACACACAACAAATAACCGAGGACGTTGAATATAAATGCTACGATCAAATGAAGTGAGAGGCACAGAAGAAGAAATCGTGTCAGGTCGCACCGAGCGATCCAGAAGAATCATGACAAAGGAAAAACTAGGACGCTCTGGATAAATGGACAGGTTTAGATTTCCTCAAATCATTAAAAACTAACCCGCTGCGCACTGGATAAATGGACAAGTTTAGATTTCCTCAAATCATTAAAAACTAACCCGCTGACAGGTCCTTCGACATGAGTACCGCAGCTTTTCCCTTCATATCTCCAAATAAAAAAGTACAAGCAGAAGCTCGAATTGAATAAAGTATCATCAAAAATATACATACTTCATTCACCAGGATAAGCGAGGTCAACAATGTTTAAAAAATCATTAATTTGTTGCCCAAGCGAATGTTGAATGTGGTTAATTTTCAGCTAACAAACGATATGAGATGGTGTAGTATGCTTGGCGTCATCCATTAGGTTATACCAGTCAAGGCATCCAATTAGCGCCTTATTAGTGAGCTAGTTAGATTATTACACGGAACTTTTACACCCACCAAGTCGATATATAGTGTTAATGCATTGCGTTCCACCACGTCAGTTAAAAATCAGTACTACACTAATTCCCTGGCGGAGGGTACAACCGAACTTAAGAGCTACTGCATAGCCAACATTATTATTAACATTAATATTATGGCTTAAAATGCGCCTATTAAGAGAAGGATATCACAAAAAAATTGTAAGTCCTCTAACTGGAATGTAAGTAGAAAGCGCAGACCGGTAAGACGCAGAAATTATGTGTTTTGCCAACCATTTACTACCGGCCCTTCCAAACGGCAACGTAATTTTCTCAGTGACACAGAAACAAAAGCAAACGGAAATGCGGTATTGGTCATGTCTGATTCCCAGCAAACCGACGTTTTGATGTCCAAATACATCGATAGCGCAGATTGTTTGGAATATATCGTTTCAGGTTGTATACTTGACACTGTTACTAGCTCAGTTGTACAGCCTGATTTGAGTGACAGGCGATGAAGAATATTACTAGCCACGCCTGTAATGTTCCATTGGCTTAAGCGTTGCACGAAATTCGAAATGGAACAAAACAAATTTTCATGGAGCACCGCTTGTTATCAACTGGATCCCTAAAGAGACTCCATGCTTTCACATACGAGCGTGCATTCATACTTTTTAATTATCAGCGTCCAGAGTATAGTTCAGTGGTACAGAGTAGTTGGAGATGTGCTAAGACATCGGGGAATAACCTCTGTCATACAGGAGGGAGTTACAGATGATAAAAACCGTGGGGGAAAACTGAAACTGGAACACACCCCACAAATAATTGAGGGCGTACGGTACAAGTGCAACTCTGAGATGAAGAGGTCACTGCAGGATAGGAACTTGTGGCAGATCGCATCGAACCAATCAGAAAATTGATGATTAAAAAAAACATTTTTTTGATGTAGCATACAGATCAATTGAGTTCTGCTTTATTCTTAACTAAAATCACTGAAAGTAATTTTATGTAAATCCTTCGACTGAATGAGTAACGTCAATCGAAGAAGAGGGATGGAGGGCGCACAAGTCCATAAAAAGCTGCCGTATTGACTAAGACCACCAACTGGTGAGCATCATTTCAGCACACCTGGATGTTCGTGTACTTACGGGATTGTTTTCTTTTTAACAAATGAAACACTTTTCCTAATTTCCAACGGCAGTTAGGATAGCATCATCTACATCTACATCTACATTTATACTCCGCAAGCCACCCAACGGTGTGTGGCGGAGGGCACTTTACGTGCCGCTGTCATTATCTCCCTTTCCTGTTCCAGTCGCGTATGGTTCGCGGGAAGAACGACTGTCTGAAAGCCTCTGTGCGCGCTCTAATCTCTCTAATTTTACATTCGTGATCTCCTCGGGAGGTATAAGTAGGGGGAAGCAATATATTCGATACCTCATCCAGAAACGCACCCTCTCGAAACCTGGCGAGCAAGCTACACCGCGATGCAGAACGCCTCTCTTCCAGAGTCTGCCACTTGAGTTTGTTAAACATCTCCGTAACGCTATCACGGTTACCAAATAACCCTGTGACGAAACGCGCCGCTCTCCTTTGGATCTTCTCTATCTCCTCCGTCAACCCGATCTGGTACGGATCCCACACTGATGAGCAATCCTCAAGTATAGGTCGAACGAGTGTTTTGTAAGCCACCTCCTTTGTTGATGGACTACATTTTCTAAGGACTCTCCCAATGAATCTCACCCTGGTACCCGCCTTACCAACAATTAATTTTATATGATCATTCCACTTCAAATCGTTCCGCACGCATACTCCCAGATATTTTACAGAAGTAACTGCTACCAGTGTTTGTTCCGCTATCATATAATCATACAATAAAGGATCCTTCTTTCTATGTATTCGCAATACATTACATTTGTCTATGTTAAGGGTCAGTTGCCACTCCCTGCACCAAGTGCCTATCCGCTGCAGATCTTCCTGCATTTCGCTACAATTTTCTAATGCTGCAACTTCCCTGTATACTACAGCATCATCCGCGAAAAGCCGCATGGAACTTCCGACACTATCTACTAGGTTATTTATATATATTGTGAAAAGCAATGGTCCCATAACACTCCCCTGTGGCACGCCAGAGGTTACTTTAATGTCTGTAGACGTCTCTCCGTTGATAACAACATGCTGTGTTCTGTTTGCTAAAAACTCTTCAATCCAGCCACAAAGCTGGTCTGATATTCCGTAGGCTCTTACTTTGTTTATCAGGCGACAGTGCGGAACTGTATCGAACGCCTTCCGGAAGTCAAGAAAAATAGCATCTACCTGGGAGCCTGTATCTAATATTTTCTGGGTCTCATGAACAAATAAAGCGAGTTGGGTTTCACACGATCGCTGTTTCCGGAATCCATGTTGATTCCTACATAGTAGATTCTGAGTTTCCAAAAACGACATGATACTCGAGCAAAACACATGTTCTAAAATTCTACAACAGATCGACGTCAGAGATATAGGTCTATAGTTTTGCGCATCTGCTCGACGACCCTTCTTGAAGACTGGGACTACCTGTGCTCTTTTCCAATCATTTGGAACCTTCTGTTCCTCTAGAGATTTGCTGTACACGGCTGTTAGAAGGGGGGCAAGTTCTTTCGCGTACTCTGTGTAGAATCGAATTGGTATCCCGTCAGGTCCAGTGGACTTTCCTCTGTTGAGTGATTCCAGTTGCTTTTCTATTCCTTGGACACTTATTTCGATGTCAGCCATTTTTTCGTTTGTGCGAGGATTTAGAGAAGGAACTGCAGTGCGGTCTTCCTCTGTGAAACAGCTTTGGAAAAAGGTGTTTAGTATTTCAGCTTTACGCTTGTCATCCTCTGTTTCAATGCCATCATCATCCCGTAGTGTCTGGACATGATGTTTCGAGCCACTTACTGATTTAACGTAAGACCAGAACTTCCTAGGATTTTCTGTCAAGCCGGTACCTAGTATTTTACTTTCACTGGGCGTACATGATGTTTCAACGAAGGAAGTTGAAAGACCACACTGACGACCCAAAACATTACGCTCACCTGCTTACAGGATGTTGCTCAACCTTTGGAAGGCAATACACCTGTTATTCTGCGGGTCTTGTCACGTTTATGGAGGAATATGACACCACATGTTTACGCACACATAACGCAGTTCCCGTATGTTACGGGTTGGCGATTCCTTGGCGACAAAATGGCACTAATTACCGTGCAAGATGTGTTCCATCGGATTTAGATAGGACGAAACTGACAGCCAGGAACGTAGGCGAACTGTGTGCGGTCATATCGATTCTAGCCACTCGTTGAACTTCTTTGATTTTCGTTTCTTAGCGACAGATTTCTTGCCATATCGCTAAAGCGCAGCCGTGCGGCTCTTTGAAGTCATTTCAGTCAGACGGGTAGCTACTGTGTCTTGCCTTGCCGACCCTGCCAGATGCTAACAGGGGCTGCTCGGTGACGGGGCAAACGAGATATCCGGGCACAGCGCGTACTCACTGCACGAACACCACAGATCTTAGGAACGCCAGTAGCCGTCTTTGGCGAGTAGCGATTTACTATTACAGACGAGTTTAATAATTCCTGACTGCGCGTTTAAATAGTAGCAAGCTCTCGATAGCATACGACGAAGTTAAGACCTTTAGTGGGAATCTTTTCACTGACATGTTCAAATCCCGTGGGCCCTGCACGGAGCCGAGCATTTGCGACGGATGGCCGACAAGCCGACTAGTGTGACGCCTTAAGTTCGTTACGGGGCGCGTATTTCTGTGATCCCCACTCACTGAGGGTGGAAGTCTCCTAGCCTTCCCGTTGGCGACAGCATACTGTTAAAAACGTGCTTACACCATTTGAAGACTCATGCGTTCCCTATGGTCTGTATAGACTTTTGTTTTTCTACCGAAAAGAAAGTATCTGAACTTTTTAAATCCCCATCCTATTTCAAGGGCTTCAAGTTCGGTAACAGAGTAATGTCTTTCATTTTTGTATAGTACCTCGCTACCAAAGGCGATTGTTCTGTGTACTAATTTGCCATCTTGTTCAAATTCCTGAAACACCATGACTCCCAGATCGCTCTTCGCGCTGTCAGCGGCCATACAAAAATCCTGTGATAAGTCAGGATGTGATAAAATAGGAGCATTGACGAGTGCCGCCTTCAAATTATGGAATTCTCGGTCTGCACTCTCATCCCACATCCAGAGTGTTCCTTTTCCTGTTAATTGGCAGAGTCGGGGACTTGCTAATGTTTTCACACAGATAAACTTCTTATAGAAATTTATTATTCCTAGAAACCCTCTCAGTTGTTTTCTGGTTGTAAGAGTGGTAAACTTTGCAATTGCTGCCATCCTCTCTAGGTCGGGACTAATCCTTCTCCTGTGATCACGTGTCCCAGAAAGCTGACCCGACTGCTCCCAAAACAAGACTTCTCAATGTTTGCGGTCACCCCATATCTTTTCAAACTACTTAACACTTCCTCTAAGAGTTTGTTATGTCCCTCCCAGGTCTTTTCTGCTGTCATTATATCGTCTACATAACACGTGAGCTCATCTTTTAACTCTTCACTCAATATTTTGCTAAAACCTCTGATAAGTACAGTTGAAGATATATTCAGTCCAAAAGGAAGCCTCTCGAATTGAAAACACCTTCCGAAGGCAATAAAGGCCATGTTTTTTCGGCATTCAGGATCGAGCTCTATCTGCCAAAAGCTCGAGCGCAAATCTAGTGAGGAAAACACCGAAACCCCGTTAAATCGTTGAAGAAGCTCCTCAAGCCTTTCAGGGCGATCCGTCTCTGACACAGTAATGGTATTTATTTGCCGTGAGTCTAATACCAGTCGAATTCGACCGTCCTTTTTGTCTACTATGCGTAGTGGACTATGGTAATCAGATCTCGTGGACTCAATTACACCTTCATCCTCCATTCTTCGTAGTTCACTTACAACCCTTTCCCGGTGCGACCATGGGATGGCATGAGGGGGTACCCGAAATGGTCTATGTTTATTTACCTCAAATTTATATTGATACCTCTTAATGCATCCGGTTTTGGGTACAAAGATCTCTGCGTTATTTTTGAGTGCAAGCTCCAACCCTTTTCTATCCTTATTATGTATGTTATCCAGATTCTCGGTACCCTTTCCTACTAACACACTTCGTAACTTTGTTTTTGTAGCGTGAGCACCGGTGGATTGACTGAATCTTTGCATTTAGCAAACAGCCTATCTGAAATAGCTGTCACATCCATTATCTATTACAGCAGTACCCATAATTCCTCCAATTAGTACCTTTACCACCAGATAGATCTCCTGTTTGAGTAATGTTTCCTCTTCATCAAGTAATATCTCCCTCATGTCCTCATATTCTATAATATTTATATTATTCCTTCCGAGACGATTTACGGGCGCATTTTCTCTAGTGCCCGTCGTCTGGCCTAATCACTGTTCATTTTCCATGTTTTTTTGGCGTACTCTCCCAGGGTTAGATGGTCTACTTTCAATTGATTGTTCCCGATTCCTGTTACTATTCATTCCACCTCATCCTTTATCACATCGTTGACAAGATTCTCTATTCTTGCCCTATGATGTGCCATTATTTTGTGACTCCCTTCCCCGGTCATTTTGTTGTCTATATTCTCTGCCATAGTTCCTCCACTGTCCATTATTCCCACTGCGATCTCTCTGGTACATGTTTTAGTAAGGTGGACGATTTATATTGTTTTTCCAATTATGATCTCTATTATTCCCTCCGCTGTTCTCCCTTCTTTCACCTTGCACGTCTCTCCGCCTACGTTTTTCTCGCGCCTGCTGCTCGTTGAAAGCGAACTCCAACTCTCTTATGATAGCCTTGAATCCTTCTACATCACTTCCACATCCGCCGACGAGCGTTCTCTGGTAGGAAATTGGCGACTTCATGTAACACAATCTTATAATCTCAACTGGTGTACATGGGTCGTCCAAATACTGATATTCCTTAGTCAAGTTTTTAAAATACTTCACCGGACTACGGAATCCTGAACTCTCCAAGTCTCTGCTCATTATTATTTCCTGCTCGATTCTGTCCTGTGTCTCCTTGGACCAATATTTGTTTAAAAATGCGTCACGAAACTCTTCGTATAACGTGCACGTTTCTGCAATGTTCCGCAGGCATTCGGCCGATGTTCCCTCGATATGTGAACATACGAAGTCCAGTTTGTACATCAGAGGCCAGTGAGGAAGTAATGATAAATCAAATTGACCAATTAAAGTTTTCGGGTGTAAGACATTACCCTCGTCTTTGTAATGCTGAAATTTTCGTACAGAGATAAAATGCTAAATATCGAAAATTTTATTAGAGTTACTATCCGCTCGGCCTCTCACTTTCTCACTTGGCGCTAACGTTTCCGGTCTACCATTACCTTGGGCATCCCATCTTCTATTCCCAGTCACGTTTTCCTCACTGGAAAAATGTTCGGTGTTGCGCCTTAACGGATAACAATTACGCATATGAAATATCTCATTGCTGTTCTCCGTATACGCAATTTGGGATTCAGTCGTGCCTTGTGTAGACGCGGGGGTCATATCTCTAGCGATATTTCGTTGCTCTGCAGATACGCTTTCAGTCTGTAGTTGGCGAGCAACTCTTACATTCGAGCACTTTCTAATATCGTCTGGTCTAGGACATGATCGTGAAGAGTTTGAACTGGGTTTTTCAGTTTCTGCTGTTTCCAAATTGCCTACTGTTTCTTTTCTGAGAGGTGGTTTTTGCCTTCGTTGCGACCTAACTTCCTGAGATAATCGCTTAATTTTGCTTTCTGTGTTCTGTTTAAATTGAGAGAGCTCCGCTGTAAACGCTTTATTTGGTGCATTTTTTGTCTTTTGCAGCTACGTTATTTTTATTTGTCTCATGCGCATCTGCAACTTCTTTAATGCACTTCTACCTATCTTTGTCGTGTTTTCTGTCTTCTCTAATGTTTCAATATCAATCCGCGTTTCGCCCCTCGCTAGTAATCGCGCCTCGTTCGCGTTTCTTCTGACCTCCAAAACCTCTCGTCCTAATTTTGTTCGGAGCGTCACTGCCTCATTTTTCACTTCCCTCGTTTCATGTTTTATTGCCTGAATTTCGACACTAACGTTCTGAATTTTATTTCCCATTTTTGAGCGTACTTCGTCATTCCCCTTTTTTCTTTGGCTTCCCAATTCCTTTAGATATGCAAGGATGTCCAACACAACTGCGTTATCTAAATCTTCTTTCCTATTGTGACTTCCTCTTCCTGTATCCTTAAGTGATCTTCTCCCCTTTCCCCTTTCCATTTCTTGGTATTCATGAAAGTCATCACCTCGTGCCCCTGATTGCTGCCTCGTTATGCTGCCACTGAAGGCGATAGTTGTTCTGCATTCACTTGGACTCCCTACATTATATTCCCATATCCTTACGATTGCCTCAGTGTGTCGCTGTTCTTCATCTTCGCTATCAGACTGCCCACCGCAGACTTGACTTTTCTATCATCCTCAAAAAAATACCTTGGATCGGTATTCTCCTCACCAGTGCCTTGTGCTGCTAACATTTCTAATTCTTTCTCATCCCATAGGCTTTCTTAACTAGCCCATGTATCTCCCATTTCTATATTGCTGCAACTAGTGCTGCGTTACGTTACTAAGCGTGTTTTCGCCCTAGTTAACATGGACTGATCCCTGATAACAACTCCCTCTTAAAATACACTCAATTTACAATTCCCACATTTATCATGTAATGGCACATAAGATAAATAACTACAACAAAATATGCTACACTAATGGAAACATCACAAGTGAGCAGTGACATTACAATACAACAAATACACTGACATATTACATAACATAAATCAATAAATTCCAGCCAGTGGACTGAAGTGCAATGCCTCTGAAAAGAAATAGAATAAATACTCAAATATTATTTTTAATCTTATCGTGTGACTTTACCACTGCAAACTATACACAAAAACTGATGATCACTATCAATAACAACTAAATATTAAATGGAAAAAATTTTTTTCAAAAATTATGAGGTTTCAAACCACTTTTTGACTAGTATCAGAAGACTCTAAGTATGATCCTGGCAGGGTCGCCATATACATGATGCTACTCCAGGTGGGTGTAAAATGAATGTGCTCATCAGAAAACAATAAATGTTAACATGAAGATTTGGCCCTGTCTGATTACCCTCTGATGCAGATCTTAGGATCTCTTAATTCTATAAATTACAATTTAAACATAAATGAATGGTGAAGGCAACTAATCCTACTAAATGATAAACATACTTATATATTTATTGTGGATTAAAAAAACCTTTATATTACAAAATTTATATTTCCTAAGTAAAATTATCAATCAGTTGCCCAACTCTGCCCCTTATTATGACTGCATGATCTAATTCAATAACGCAAAATGACTGACTTCATCTAAGTACCAAACACTAGAAGACACTACTTTCAAAGATGATCTACAGTGGTGTGGATCCTCAGTGGAAATAAACTAATGTGATTACAGCGTTTACGTTTAGTTTTATAGCCCTGATAAGCCAAAGCAATTTGTGATATCACCATATATACTGTATCTGGTGCGTCAGCGTGCTGGTTCTCGTACAAGTCTGCTTCGATGGAAGAACTCCAGCCACAAAATATAAACTCTTTCAAACACTAGGACTGCAGAAGGCGGTCCTCTGACTAATATACTATAATACTGTCTTCTCCTCTCTGTGTTCTACAGACGAGAAACGCGAACTCCCAGCCACAAGGACGGAGTTCAGATAACGTCTCAATGTAAGTATGGGCAGAGGAAGTGCTCTCAATTACTGAACGTTGCATACTCAACGACGACTTCCAGTCCGGAGGTGAAGTCCAGAATCACATAGGTTCGCAACAGTAAAGTGCCTAACTGTTCTAACTATAAACTCTCCTGAGAGCAAAGACAACAAGTCCGTCTCTACCAACAAAGCTGATGTCGAACGAGCGTCACGCACGGGGGCTTACAACAGAAGACTTCGTCTCTCCACTGCTGGCCTCCCAGCAAGGCTCAGCTCCCCACCATAGTAATTCCGAAAACGAATTATATTCCCGAAACCACGGAATATTCTCCCCCTCTACAGATTCTTCCGAACCCCAACCAACCATATTTTAGTCTTTTGTCGTCCAGCGCGGAAAGTTTGCGAGGGAAAACCTATAGTCGTACAACGGTACGCTTCTGAGTAAAAATCCTTGGAAATAAACCAGCCTGTGTGGTTTTCAAAGTGCCGCTTCTTCGTTCCTCTCACCTGCATCCAAGATTTTCGTAGTTTCCAAACGATAATCCTTCCAGTTGCGCTCCAGTGCTTAGGTGCTACAACATCCGTCTTGCTACTTCCCGTGTTTAAGCAGGACCAACACACCTGTGTGGGCCTTCCACACAGGGCTTGATTTCCGCCTGCCGTTTCATTCCCACTGGCGTTACAACCTTTATTAGTATAGGCAATCATTCATTATGCTGTTTTTATAATAAAGACTCTCCGTCACCTTTCATGCAATAAGCGTTAACAATTATTTACAAGATGTACGTGACTATGTCAGTCTCCTTTAAATATTCTTCTATACGATGTACAACCTATCAAATGATATCTAATTGTGATTGTAGTTCACGGCAAAGTATGTGGATGAGTGGTTGTAAGGTGTGAACTTATAGCCACCTTACAAGGTTGTGGCTTCTGAATTGCCACAGTTTCCATTTCTGCTTCCGTACTTCTGGTGCATGTGTCCCACCAGCGTTCCCTATTTCACGAACATTGGAGTATTATGTACGTGCATAAGTTCCTAGCGTTTTTGTTCTGCATGTTCATATTTCGGCTGCTATGTTTCTTACTTTTTCTGTGAAACAAAATGTATTCAACTGTCGCCATTAACAAGCCAGACATTTCGCAGTCTCCCTGTTGAGGATAATGACAAAGAAATGAGGACCTTTCAGAATGTAGACGTAGATATCGCTGTAAACACTGTTAAGGAATGTTGTATTCTCTGATGTAATATTTTCCTGAGGAGCTTTCTCCTGATAAATAAAAACTAAACCAAAAAACTCTGCATGAGACACTCAAAACACTTTTTATGTTGTGCTTTTCTGTGAGGCACCATTTTACGATGAGGTCAGATCTTACTTACAGTGCATAGAAAAATAACATCAAGAATTTTTACTTGTTTATTGCGAATAGGCAACAATATCAACACAAAGCAATTAATTCGATTACAGTAGAGGTTCGCCGGCCGCTGTGGTAGAGCGGTTCTAGGCGCTTCAGTCCAGAACCGCGCTGCTGCTACGGTCGCAGGTTCGAATCCTGCCTTAGGCATGGATGTGTGTGATGTCCTTAGGCTAGTTAGGGTTAAGTAGCTCTAAGTCTAGGGGACTGATGACCTCAGATGTTAAGTCCTATAGTGCTTAGCGCTATTTAAACCATTTGAATAGTAGAGGTTCAAAAATGCATCCACTGACATGTAAACAAAGGTTGGGTCATGTTATGTCTAACGCGGTCATAGATTGCAGGAGTGCCTAATTTATCCCGCTGCTGCTACTGTGCCGGTCGGGGTAGCCGGGCGGTTCTAGCCGCTACAGTCTGGAACCGCGACCGCTACGGTCACAGGTTCGAATCCTGCCTCGGGCATGGATGTGTGTGATGTACTTAGGTTAGTTAGGTTTAAGTAGTTCTAAGTTCTAGGGGAATGATGACCTCAGCAGTTAAGTCCCATAGTGCTCAGAGCAATTTGAATCACTGTTTTGCTACTACTGTCCAGGTAACAAGATCCTCTTCTGAATCAACATGTGCCATGATACAGGACTATCTCTGCCAATCCACTTTTTTGGAAACAGTCTATTCAAGAATCGACGTAGAGGACGACTGAAAAATGCCGGCAGGCCGTCATGCCGGAACACATGTGCGCGTTGTAGCGGGTGCAAGGCGTCCAGCAAGTTGTCCCTTTCTCCCTTCTTATGAAGCGGATTAATTACTAAGTTTTGTATTCCGCCTGGAAGGCGGCGCGTGGGTAGGAGCAGGAGCAGGAAAATTACGTCGGTAATGCAGTGAGTAAAAGTGATTTACTGGTGCAAGGAAGAATGCATAACTTTGAACAGATGCGAAGTCTTAGACCCGTCGTATGTAGAGTAAAGCTGAAGCGAGGTGTCCTGGTTGTCTGCACTTGATGAAATGGGAAGAATCTGCAGCGACGCTAGTAGAGCTCTCCAGCGCTGGGTAGAGGGCGCTGGCATCGGTGTCGGTGTCGTAGTGCCATCTTAACTGGTACCTAAGCCGTGGCATCGTAGCTATCGATACCACTCTAAGTACTTTAATTGTTAAGAAAACTGACTAGTCCTAAAGGAAAAATTACAACTACGGCTAAGTACAAGGCTAACATGTGCAGCACAGAGCTTTAATATTCTGCTACATACTCCGTCATATTCATGAGAGTCCTTAGTGTTCGGTGATTTAATTATTGGCTAAATCTCCCTTGTCATCATCACCGAGGAGTATTTCATATATCAGTCTCGGAAATCCATTCTCCAAGAGAGGTATATGATTCCCTGTAGAAAATAAGTTTTTATTTAATTCACAGTCAATGTTCAGAAAGTGACAGTTTAATTCTGTACACGTATCTGACTTATTGCAGTCAGAAATATTTTTGCTATGTACCGATTTTGTATCCTGGACCTCATGCTGATGACCAGACACTTCCTGGAGGACTGACCATATGGTTTTAATTTTATTCTGTGAATTAGTTGTTCTGTTTGGGTACCACATACCCTTTGCCTTCCTAATAACATTTTGAAGCGCCTCACAATACTGTTTGTAATGGGCTACTGTAGTTCGAGTGTGACTACTTCTAACGTTTTGATACAATTCCCTCTTTGTTCGACATGTTAATCTTATCCCGCTAGTCAACCAGCGAAGCTGCCTTTTTCTGTTAGTACCCCGTTCTGAACGTTCTAATGGAAAGCAACTGCCAAAGAGCACGAGAAATAAGTCAATGAAAGCATTATATTTATCATCACTATTATATCACTACAGACATCCTGTCACTCTTATTCCTTTTTAAAGAGTTTTAAAATCTCTCTATTGCTTTTGGATTAGTTTTTCTATATAGTTTGTAATAATATACGACGTAAACCTTTCAGTCTTAAAATTTGAGAATCATGGTCTGAAACGCCATTGACCATTTTACTAAAAATGCCTGTAATCAAGAGTGAGTAAAAATATTGTCTATGGTAGTACTACTGTTCCCCTTTACCATGGTTGGAAAAAAATACAATCTGCACCACATCATAAAATGTAGGAGAGCTTCCAATATCCTTTTTCTGGCACAGCCATATAGAAGGCTAATATTGAAGTCACCACACACAACTCATTTTTGGGAAGTGAACCAGGAGCCCTCTCTAGCTTGAAGGTAAATGATCTAAAGTCAGTGGTTAAAAGTTCAGTTTCACGAAATTCAACTGCCCCTGCACAATATTGAAATACATGTTCAGTGCAGTGCTTGATACATCTACATACTCAAATGCAATAGCCAACGAGTACTGTGCCGGGTTCGAACGTAGAACTAAATGTGAACGTGAAACAGCTATTACAAGAGACCCTTATAAGACCTTTATAGCAATAAATCAGTCGTTACAACTTAAGAGCAAATATGCCCTCTACCGAATTAAATAATCCTCAAAGGATACTAATAATTCGAAATAAATGTGTGTTTGGTGTCTCGTGCAACCTTATAGAGTTAGTCGGTTTAAAGAAATACAGAAATACACTTCACTTAGGACTGGAATAAATAGGAAATGCAGGAAACCTAAGGCGACATGACTCTATGAAAAACGTGAAAAAAATCAAAAAATAAATGATTGTCGAAATGACTGACGCAGCGTATAGAAAAATCAAAACAATATTCGGCGAATTAAAACCAAGGGCGACAAATTAAGAGGGCAATGGGAATTCCAGTGTCAAATGCAGGGCAGACAGCGGACAGTTGAAAAGAGTACACTGAAGGCTTCTATGAGTGGGAGTACTTGTCTAACGACGTGCTATAGGAAGAAACAGGTGTCGATAGAAAAGAGATAGGGGTGCAGTATTACAGTCACAATTTAGAAGAGCTTTGGAAGACTTAATAACAAATAAGGCAGGAGGGATAGATAACATTCCATCGGAAATCCTAATATCATTGGGGGAAGTGGCAACAAAACGACTGTTCACTCTGCTGTGTAACATATATAAGAATGGCGGTATACCATCAGCATTTCAGGAAAACATCATCCACACAGCCCATACGGCAACAATAGCCGACAAGTGCGACAGTTATCGCATAATCAACTTAACAGCTGACGTATCCAGATTGCTGACAAGAATAGTATACATAATATTGGAAAATGGAAAAGGAAATAGTGGATGTGGTAGATAACGATCAGTATGGCCTTAGGAAAGGTAAAGGCGAAAAAGCAGTAGCTCTGACGCGACGGGTTGATAATGAAGCAGGACTGTAAAAATAACGAGATAAGTTCATAGGATTGGTAGACCTGGAAAAAGCGCTCGACGATGTAAAATGGTGCAAGATGTTCGAAATTCAAAGAGAAATAGAGGTACGTTATAGGGAAAGGTGGGTAATATGCACGAGAACCAAGCGGGAACTGTAAGAGTGGATTACCATGAACGAAATGCTCTGATTAAAAAGAGTGTAGTCTTTTGCCCTACTGTTCAATATATACATCGAAAAAATAATGACGGAAATGAAAGGAAGGTTCAAAAGTGCGATTCAATTTCAAGGTTAGAGGATATCAATGATAAGATTTTCTGATGCAATTGCTGTCGTCAGTGAAAGTTAAGAAGAATTGCAGGACCTGCTGAATGGAACGAACAAGCTAACAAGTATAGAATACAGACCGAAGAAAGGCGAAAGTAATGAGTAGCAGAAGAAATGAGAACAGTGAGCAACATAACATCAAACTTGGTGATCCGAAGCAGATGAATTTAAGTAAATCTGTAACACTTATATCGATTAGAAGTAGGTTTATATTATGTAACTGTGTATCTCCAATTTATAAAGTGTGTATTCTGTTTTGTTTAAACTCTTTGATCTATGGCAAGTAAATCAGAGTTTTGAAATGAATATACGGAAAAAGGAAACGAATATGTTGAAATGATAATTTATTGTAATATGTTCATAAAAAGAAAATGTTTGTTAAAGGCTGGTTCATGTTTGGAGCAATTGTATTTGTAACACATAAAAGTTGTAGGGAAGTCCCTCTGCAACGGAAGTGGCATGGCACGATGTAAAAGGTAAGTTTGGCGGTCGAACTGAGCGGCTCCTTTGTGTAAACAACACGCAGTATGTAGTTAGCCTTAGCATGGTACACTCCGACGGTGCTAAGAGATGGAACTGGTAGCTGCATTATAAATGATTTGCCTCGGGTGTGGATCTGGCTATTATTTAGTATTCACGGCATAATGGAATGGCTCTAATTTGTTGAAAATACGACGCCAAGAGGAGATTTTATGGAGCATTCGTACATCAAGAGCCGTGAGTACAGTCAGCCCTCATGTCGCCTGGCACCAATCTTCACCACGATTCACTAACTTCATACATTTAGTTATGTAATGTATATGGGCATGGACCACTTAATTTGTGTGTTGCTTCAATAATAACTATATGAAACATAAATTTATGTCCGGAACCATATTTTCAATCCTGATCACGAACCTACCCAGAATCCTGACCTAAATGCTATTAAAACCGAGTATCATGATTTAAATGAACAACTCTTGCATTCAAGTGTTTAAAAGTGATTTTTATAGAAAGTAAAAGCAGTAGTAAAAGTTAAAGCTAAAACCACAAAAGTGAAGTTGGATAGGCTTTTGCTGAAGTACCCTTAGTTTATTACTAAATATAGTGTAACGTTGTTGCTTTAATTTGTGGTGTAAGCGGTGCTGATAGACAATAAAAGCGGGTTAAAAGCTGTGAGCTGCCTGGGGAAGTTAACCCTGCATTACTGCGCAACTGTTTCACCAGGTATCCAGTCTAGCTTACCAAATTCCCAACCAGACTAACCTTAATTATAATCTTTTAATAGTCATACGACAACCGGTGATTATATATATAAAAGAGAATTTAAATAAAAAGAAATAAATCAGTTTATATTTGGAAATTTATTTTAACATTGATCATTGAAATATCAGCATATTAAACGTGAGTCATAACTAAGCTGGTGCCTTATATAGGATTGTGAAAATTTGAGATTGTAATCTTACGGAACACATCAAATATGGAGCCAAGATTGGGAGACTACATACAACACTGCATTCATAAAATAACACACGAAGAACGTTGAAACATATGCAAGAGGAAATTAACCACAACCAACCGATTCAATTTTCACCCAAAGAAGTTACGTTCGTAGCACAATTCTGTCCGTCATGTAATTACCACACACTGGTATACTAAATTCATACTAACTCTCTGTGAAATCTTCCCGAAAAGAATAGCTGAGGGCTACTTTGATGATTACACCACATGCTTCACGTGGTCAACTTGGTTTACACAAAGAGTGTAACTCCACAATAATTTTGATAATTAAAATAAATTAGATCGAAAAGCAATTTACGAAAGAAAAACCTCGAACTGGTTACTATCGTCTTGCTATTAACCTGATGGGTCAAACAATTGTATAAGCACGTGGTACTGGTCTTACAAAGTACACCCCACATGGGTTGAACATAAAGAAAAGTTGCTATATTGGAAAATATTGTCAAGACGAGAAGTTATAATCTCACGCACATTCGCATTGAAGATTGATGAACTTAGAGTTACTGACCAACACGTGGTTCCACTTTACTCACAAAGTAGTGACAAAGCAACTACTGGAAAATATTCTGAACGTCACCCTCGAAATACACTGTGTTGCAATTTAAGATAACATTAGATATTTTAGAGCTAAACCTGAAATAAAGGTGATTAAATTTTCAGTTAGGCTGAACTTAAGAAATCCATTGTCCTATGGACTTAGCAGACACGCGCTTAGCCGGAGATCTTATCACTTCAGACGCTCGCCACGGACAGACTGACCTGGTCCCTTTCTGAGGATGGCTCACAAATACAAACGGAAGTGGCCAGAGGAGCAGCTTCCTATACCAACATGACAAGAGACGGACAGGACCATACTAAGGATAGAAACCTCTTTGCTTTTAGGAAGCGTAGCTACCTGTTCCGACGTTGGTCCTACTGTTCTCTAGCAGACAGGCTTGTCTGCTACCCTCAAGCATGCAACTAGAAATACATTTGCTCATTCATCCTCTCACACAGAAGGGAAGGGGGATGACAGTATCTTATCATATACAGTATATAAAAGAAAGCGGATGTAGGTTCCGTTAGAGACTGTGTGACATGAATAACATATAAACTGTGTTTTAAAGTGTAGTAGTGTGACAGATCGTTCTTGTTTGTGTGTAAAAGTAACACGTTCCACTACTCAGTCTCCTCCCAGATAGTCAGAAACGCCACAGTAAATTTAGAAGAGGAATTTATGCCGTAAATAACAACAGATTTAAGAAATTAACATGAAAGGAATCCAACAGAGACATTTCAATAGTTTCAAAGCATTACAGTGCAAGATAGTGTAAATATTATTGTCTAGAATATCTGCTTCACAGGTGATTAAAAGGCAAACACATACAAATATTTAATGTCAGATTGACCTTACTAATGTTAGAAGTGAAGTTATGCTCACTTTCCATAATAGTGTGGTTTTGGTTTCTATCATTAAGGGTTCCTTTTTTGAAGTTAATTAAGCCTGGGGTTATATTTTATTGTCTTGTAAAGTAATTTATGAACAACTGCAAGTGAAGTGAATGATCAGCTTCTAGAGGTAGTCTTTACTATTTAATAATCAGAGTTTTGACTAGTGAAACTATAGTAGTTTATGGGTCCACATCATGTTTGCCACCTATTAAGAAAGAAATGAACCATTACTATTGCTAAAGAAACCTGATATTTGTGGAGGAGCTTAAACAGTGTACTTATGATGTTATTCACCCTTTTATTTGTGTTTCTTTTTTTTTCATGGCAGTCAAGGTAGAAGTTCCTCATGTCCTAATTTAGTGAAGCACTTCATGCACTGACATTTCAGTATTTGATTAAGTAATGCTCTTAAGTGTGGCTGTCGTTAGTATTTGTTTTGTGCAAAATCCCTCCCCCCCTCCCACCTCCCCCACCGCATAATTACTGGTGAGAAGGTTATTGGTAACTGTTGCTACACCCAGTACAGAGTGCACTGTGCCAGTTTGTATACTTTTGCCATTCAAAGGGAAATCTCAACAACAATAACTTCAATAACTACTATCCAGTGTTCTCAAATATATGTATTTCCAAATTAATGTGCCTAATTGGGCTGGCGACCATTCATTTTTTTCATTCATTTATGATTTTACCACTTTCGTTGACTCCCAAATGAAAGCTCGTTTGGTTTTTCTATTATTTCCCCAGATTCGAGCCGGCCGTAGTGGCCGTGCGGTTCTGGGCGCTACAGTCGGGAACCGAGCGACTGCTACGGTCGCAGGTTCGAATCCTGCCTCGGGCACGGATGTGTGTGATGTCCTTAGGTTAGTTAGGTTTAATTAGATCTAAGTTCTAGGGGACTGATGACCTCAGCAGTTAAGTCGCATAGTGCTCAGAGCCATTTGAACCCAAATTCGAAATTATACTTCGATACCTTTGTCCATTAGACACACGCGTGGTAAAACTTAGAAATCCTCTTACAGGGTAACATTAGCGTGTTTCACGGCACGTTAGAGTTATTAGTCTGCTACGTAGCAGCAGAATAACCCATGATGGACGAGATGAGATGGGCATAAAAAGCAGACCAGCACTGGCAAAAAGAGCATTCCTGGCCATGAGAAGTACACTAGTTTCAGACATAGGTCTGAATTTTAAGAATAAATTTCTGATAATGTACGTTAGGAGTACAGCATTGTATGATAGTGAGATATGGACTGTGGGGAAACAGCAACACATGAGACTGGAAGCATTTGAGATGTGGTACTGTCGTTGTTGAATGTTAGGTGGACTGGTAAGGTGCGGAAAGGAGGTTCTACGCAGAATCGTCGAGGAAAGGAGAATCGGAAAACACTATCAAGGAGAAGAGACAGGATGGTAGGACATCTGTTAGCACAACAGGGAATAATTTCCATGGTACTAGAGGGAGCTTCAGAGGGTGAAAACTGTGGAGGAAGACAGAGAGATCGGTATACATCCAGCAAATAATTGAAGACGTGGGTCCCAGCTTATACTATTTCTACCCTGAGATGAAAAGGTTGCAACAGAAAAGGAAGTTTTGGCAGACTGTATCGAACCAGCAAGATGACTAACGCCTCCAAAAATAATGTATTTCGCGATTAATTTGTTGATTAAGGCGGTCTGCCACACAGTAGGATTGCATTCTCTGAACTGTATGTCAGTGATGTGTCAATGCAATAGAAATAACGATAGAAGAACTTACACAGTCTGTTTTGTTTCCCTGTCATTGTACGTACGCTGCCAGCAAAAATTCTACATCTACATCTACATTTATAGTCCGCAAGCCACCGAACGGTGTGTGGCGGAAGGCAATTTTTCGTGCCATTGTCATTACCTCCCTTTCCTGTTCCACTCGCGTATGGCTCGCGGGAAGAACGACTGCCGGAAAGCCTCAGTGCGCGCTCGAAACTCTGTAATTTTACATGCATGATCTCCTCGGGAGGTATAAGTAGGGGGAAGTAATATTTTCGATACCTCATCCAGAAACGCACCCTCACGAAACCTGAACAGCAAGCTACACCGCGATGCAGAGCGCCTCTCTTGCAGAGTCTGCCACTTGAGTTTGTTAAACATCTCCGTAACGCTATCACAGTTACCAAATAACCATGTGACGCAACGTGCCGCTCTTCTTTGGATCATCTCTATCTCCTCTGTCAACCCGACCTGGTACGGATCCCACACTGATGAGCAATACTCAAGTATAGGTCGAACGAGTTTTTTATAAGCCACCTCCTTTGTTGATGGACTACAGTTTTTAAGGACTCTCCCAATGAATCTCAACCTGGTACCCGCCTTACCAACAATTAATTTTATATGATCATTCCACTTCAAATCATCTCGTACGCATACTCCCAGATATTTTACAGAGTAACTGCTGCCAGTGTTTGTTCCTCTATCATATAATCATACAATAAAGAATTCTTCTTTCTATGTATTCGCAATACATTACATTTATCTATGTCAGTTGCCACTCCGTGCACAAAGTGCCTATCCGCTGCAATTCTTCCTGCATTTCGCTGCAATTTTCTAATGCTGCAACTTCTCTGTATACTACAGCATCATCCGAGAAAAGCCACATGGACCTTCCGACACTATCTACTAGGTCATTTATATATATTGTGAAAAGCAATGGTCCCATAACACTCCCCTGTGGCACACCTGAGGTTACTTTAACGTCTGGACGTTTCTCCATTGAGAACAACATACTGTGCTCTGTTTGCTAAAAACTCTTCAATTCAGCCACACAGCTGGTCTGATATTCCGTAGGCTCTTACTTTGTTTATCAGGCGACAGTGCGGAACTGTATCGAACGCCTTCCGGAAGTTAAGGAAAATCGCATCTACCTGGGAACCTGTATCTAATATTTTCTGGGTCTCATGAACAAATATAGCGAGTTGAGTCTCACACGATCGCTGTTTCCGGAATCCATGTTGATTCCTACAGAGTAGATTCTGGGTTTCCAAAAGTGACATGATACGCGAGCAAAAAACATGTTCTAAAATTCTAAAACAGATCGATGTCAGAGATATAGGTCTATAGTTTTGCGCTTCTGCTCGACGACCCTTCTTGAAGACTGGGACTACCTGTGCTCTTTGCCAATAATTTGGAACCTTCCGTTCCTCTAGAGACTTGCGATACACGGCTGCTAGAAGGAGGGCAAGTTCTCTCACGTACTCTGTGAAGAATCGATTTGGTGTCCCGTCAGGCCCAGTGGACTTTCCTCTGTTGAATGATTTCAGTTGCTTTTCTATTCCTTGGACACTTATTTCGATGTCAGCCATTTTTTCGTTTGTGCGAGGATTAAGAGAAGGAACTGCAGTGCGGTCTTCTTCTGTGAAACCGCTTTGGAAAAAGGTGTTCAGTATTTCAGCTTTACGCGCGTCATCCTCTGTTTCAATGCCATCATCATCCCAGAGTGCCTGGATATGCAGTTTCGATCCACTTACTGATTTAACGTAAGACCAGATCTCCCTAGGATTTTCTGTCAAGTCGGTACATAGAATTTTACTTTCGAATTCACTGAACGCTTCACGCATAGCCCTCCTTACGCTATCTTTGACATCGTTTAGCTTTCGCAGAAGTTTCCTAACTTTGTTGTTGAACCACGGTGGGTTTTTCCCGTCCCTCACAGTTTTACTTGGCACGTACCTGTCTAAAACGCATTTTACGATTGCCTTGAACTTTTTCCATAAACACTCAACCTTGCCAGTGTCGGACCAGAAAGTTTCGTTTTGATCTGTTAGGTAGTTTGAAACCAGCCTTCTGTTACTCTTGCTAAACAGATAAACCTTCCTCCCTTTTTTTATATTCCTATTTACTTCCATATTCAGGGATCCTGCAACGGCCTTATGATCACTAATTCCCTGTTCTGCGCTTACAGAGTCGAAAAGTTCGGGTCTGTTATCAGTAGGTCCAAGATGTTACTTCCACGAGTCGGTTCTCTGTTTAATTGCTCGAGGTAATTTTCGGATAATGCGCTCAGTATAGTGTCACTCGATGCTCTGTCCCTACCACCTCTCCTAAACATCTGAGTGTCCCAGTCTATATCTGGTAAACTGAAATCTCCACCTAAGACTATAACATGCTGAGGAAATTTATGTGAAATGTATTCCAGATTTTCTCTCAGTTGTTCTGCCACTAATGCTGCTGAGTCGGGAGGTCGGTAAAAGGAGCCCATTATTAACCTAGCTCGGTTGTTGAGTATAACCTCCACCCATAATAATTCACAGTAACAATCCACTTCTATTTCACTACAGGATAAACTACTATTAACGGCGACAAACACGCCACCACCGGTTGTATGCAATCTATCCTTTCTAAACACCGTCTGTGCCTTTGTAAAAATTTTGGCAGAATTTCTCTCTGGCTTCAGCCAGCTTTCCGTACCTACGATTTCAGCTTCGGTGCTTTCTATCAGCGCTTGAAGTTCCGGTGCTTTACCAACGCAGCTTCGACAGGTTACAGTTATAATACAGACTGCTGCTTGGTCCCCGCACGTCCTTTCCTCGCACCCTTCCTTTTTCAGGTTTGTATTTGCACCCTCTTCGTACGACAAATCTCGCAAAGCAGGCCTCTTCGTAAATTGTATAATAAATTCTTCCATATCGGGATGCAGCGAGCAAATGATTCGTTATGGTTTGAACTTATGTGTAATGTTTGTTGGAATTCGCTAAGTCCTCTTATTCTCAAACAGTGAATGAATGAAGTTCGCATATTTCCGATGTATTAGGTAAGCTGCCTGAATAGAAACATAAACTTTATAAATATGATACACATCTTACTGTATTAAACTCTTAACATAAGATTATACCTCTTAATGAGTGGCTTATAACACCATTTTAAATTTTTGAAGTCTGTGAGTAACAACACGAAATACTGAAAGTGAAAGTTTTATGGCCCGGAAAAGTTTTATAGGGAACCTGCAGCTGCAACAGGTTCCGGAATAGTTACTACAGATTGCATTTAGCGCAATGAGCACACGTTCATATACCCCGGTTATAGTGCGCGCTAGGAATCAGGGGATATCTCTTGCTTGATACAAAAACCTCGAAATTTATTTCCATTTAGATTATAAATTAAAAAAGGCAATGAAGAACAGCTAATTCTATATAAAAAAAAAACGGGCATACAATCGTCCCGTCGGAGTCTACGTGCATGAGTGTAACAAAGGTTTCACTTTCTCACAGTTATCTGAATAAAAACACGTCGAGATGGACTCAAACAAATAGAAACTGCTATGCAATATGGTATAGCTTACCTCTTTCGTAAAAGTCGCACAGACTGAGGCCTCCTCAACCACGGCCAGGGAAGACAAATCACTCAGCTGTCGCTAGAAACCACGCGTACTCAAACTCTCACTTTTACAGATCATTCAGTGCAATACTACAAAATTGCCGCTTATACAGGGCTATTACAAATGATTGAAGCGATTTCATAAATTCACTGTAGCTCCATTCATTGACATATGGTCACGACACACTACAGATACGTAGGAAAACTCATAAAGTTTTGTTCGGCTGAAGCCACACTTCAGGTTTCTGCGGCCACAGCGCTCGAGAGCGCAGTGAGACAAAATGGCGACAGGAGCCGAGAAAGCGTATGTCGTGCTTGAAATGCACTCACATCAGTCAGTCATAACAGTGCAACGACACTTCGGGACGAAGTTCAACAAAGATCCACCAACTGCTAACTCCATTCGGCGATGGTATGCGCAGTTTAAAGCTTCTGGATGCCTCTGTAAGGGGAAATCAACGGGTCGGCCTGCAATGAGCGAAGAAACGGTTGAATCTCCACGCTCTCCCGACTTAACCTCATGCGATTTATTTCTGTGGGGTTATGTGAAAGATTCAGTGTTTAAATCTCATCTACCAAGAAACGTGCCAGAACTGCGAGCTCGCATCAACGATGCTTTCGAACCCATTGATGGAGACATGCTGCGCCGAGTGTGGGAGGAACTTGATTATCGGTTTGATGTCTGCCGAATCACTAAAGGGGCACATATCGAACATTTGTGACAGCCTAAAAAACTTTTTGAGTTTTTGTATGTGTGTGCAAAGCATTGTGAAAATATCTCAAATAATAAAGTTATTGTAGAGCTGTGAAATCGCTTCATTCATTTGTAATAACCCTGTACTATGTGATCAAAAGTATCCGGACAGCTCGAAAAACATACGTTTTTCATATTAGGTACATTGTGCTGCCACCTACTGCCAGGTACTCCATATCAGCGACCTCAGTAGTTCTTAGATATCTTGAGAGAGCAGAATGGGGCGCTACGCGGAACTCAAGGACTTTGAGCGTGGTCAGGTCATTGGGTGTCACTTGTGTCATACGTCTGTACGCGACATTTCCACACTCCTAAACATCCCTAGGTCCACTGTTTCCGATCTGATATTGAAGTGTAACTGTGAAGGGACAAGCATAGCACAAAAGCGTACAGGCCGACCTCGTCTGTTGACTGACAGATACCGCCGACTGATGTGTAATAGGCAGACATCCATCATGACCACCACACAGGAATTCCAAACTGCATCAGGATCCACTGCAAGTACTATGACAGTTAGTCGGAAGGTGAGAAAACGTGGACTTCGTGGTCGAGCGGCTGCTCATAAGCCACACATCACGCCGGTAAATGCCAAACGACGCCTCGCTTCGTGTAAGGAGCGTTAACAGTGGAAAAACGTTGTGTGGGTGACGAATCACGGTACGCAGTGTGGTAATCCGATGGCAGAGTGAAGGTATGGCGAATGCCCGGTGAACGTCATCTGCCAGCGTGTGTAGTGCCAACAGTAAAATTCGGAGGCTGTAGTTTTATGGTAAAGTCGTGGTATGGAGGGGGCTTGCACCCCTTGTTGCTTTGGGTGACACTATCACAGCGAAGGCCTACATTGGTGTTTTAAGCACCTTCTTGCTTTCCACTTTTGAAGAGCCATTCGGGGATGGCGATTGCATCTTTCAGCACGATCGAGCATCCTTTCGTAATGCACGGCTTGTGGCGGAGGGGTTACACGACAATAACACCTCTGTAATGGAATGGCCTGCACATAGTCCTGACCTGAATCCGAGAGAACACCATTGGGATGTTTTGGAACGCCGATTTCGTGGCAGGCCGCACCGATGGACATCGATACCTCCGCTCAGTGCAGCACTATGTGAAGAATTGGCTGCCGTTCCCCAAGAAACCTTCTAGCAAAATTGTGCAAATGGCTCTGAGCACTATCGGGCTTAATATCTGAGATTGTCAGTCCCCTAGACCTTAGAAATACTTAAACCTAACTAACCTAAGGACATCACACACATCCATGCCCGAGGCAGGATTCTAACCTGCGACCGGAGCGGTCGCGCGGTTCCAGACTGAAGCGCCTAGAACCGCTCGGCCACGACCGCCGCCTAAACCTTCTAGCACCTGATTGAACGTACGCCTGTGAGAATCGAAGCTGTCATCAGTGCTAAGGGTGGACCAACACCATATTGAATTCCAGGATTACGAACATGTAAGTCATTTTTAGCCAGGTGTCCGGATACTTCTGATCACATAGTGTATTTTAAGGTAAAAAATTCGTAAACGTTTTTGAGGTACGCAGCCGAGAAGCGGCCACAATAGCGGCAGTTCAGTTTACACAAGAGAGCAACCAGCATCTTGGACTGTGCTTATTAACGATGCTTTACATACGCAGAAATGAATTATAGCAAAAATATTGCAAGAAAAGCGTTTATGTGACGAATAAGCAAGCTCTATTCTAGAAAAGATAGCTATTAACGTCAAGACTAAATTTACAAAAGTTGACTCGTGAGAGGAGATATGTAATGATTAGAGTAATGAAAAGTTATTTCTCTATCTTGTACAAGCTTAGCTTGGCACAGCAGACATCACAGGGCAGCGGCTGCGCGATCCGCAGCCTCATCTACACAAGTGTGTGACCCAGTGGCACCTTTGTTCACCCACTTCCGCAAAATCCAAAGACGACTTGTTGTGCGAACGCAGATTCTTCTCAGTTTGGCAGTCACTTGTCTTACTGACCTACAGCTAACGCGAATCCTTTGAACAAAATGCAAGCTAGTAAACGCGAGAGACTTGAGAAACTCTCGACGAGACCTAGAAAGCCCTCTCTCCCGCGTATTCCAAATATAAGAATCAATAAGTAATGCAACACATTTTGTCTCCTCGGCCAACATCGGTTGAAAAAATTCGGAATTAGTTGTGGGATATCGGGGAATATTTCCGCTTCAGTCTTTACAGTTTCACGAAGTCCCAGTAGGTGGCGTCCGTAAAGGAGGTGCGTTCCAAGCAGACAGCTGTCATTGAATTTCTTTTGGCGGAAAATAAAAGCATCTCACTTGTTCATAGGCAGTTGTAGAATGTCTGTGGAGGCCTGGCAGTAAAGAAAAGCACGGTGAATCATTGGGAGAGGCGCCTGTCGTCATCGCAAAGAGGTCCACAAACCTGCGCGATCTTCACTGTGCCTGCCGGCAGCACACAGCTGTTGCTGTTGGAGCGTGCGGACACTCTCATTCGAGGTGATCGACAGACCATAAACTGATACCTCGCTGCTCGACTACACGTCTCAGTCGGTAGTGCTAAAATTCTCTTCCACCAGTTGGGGTACACAATGGCGTGTGCCAGCTGGCTTCCTCAACTCGCAACAAAGGCCATAAAGATCAGTGAAGAATGGTTTTTGGGGAACTGATTGCGCGTTACGTGGCTGATTTTGACAATTTTTCTTCAGACATCGTCACAGGCGATAAAACACTCGTTCATCAATTAGAACGGGAGCAAAACGGCAATCCATGAAGTGGCAGGTCGAGCGGTTCTAGGCGCTTCAGTCTGGAACCGCGTGACTGCTCCGGTCACAGGTTCGAATCCTGCCTCGGGCATGGATGTGTATTGTAAGTAGGCTGTTTAGGTTCTTATACGTAGGCTGTTTAGGTTCTTATATTGGTAACGCCGCCGCCACGTAGCGCTCTCTCTATGAAAATCACTGGCTGTGCTGTGTGCAGTCTGTGGCTAGTTTGCACTGTTGTCTGCCATTGTAGCGTTGGGCAGCTGGACGTGAACAGTGCATAGCGTTGCGCAGTTGGAGGTGAGCCGCCAGCAGTGGTGGATGTGGGGAGAGAGATGGCGGAGTTTTGAAATTTGTAATACTGGATATCATGAACTGCTATGTATATTATGATTTTTCAACACTATTAAGGTAAATACATTGTTTGTTCTCTATCAAAATCTTTCATTTGCTAACTATGCCTATCAGTAGTTAGTCCCTTCCGTAGTTTGAATCTTTTATTTAGCTGGAAGTAGTGGCGCTCGCTATATTGCAGTAGTTCGAGTTACCAAGATTTTTGTGAGGTAAGCGATTTGTGAAACGCATAGGTTAATGTTAGTCAGGGCCATTCTTTTGTAGGGATTTCTGAAAGTCAGATTGCGTTGCGCTAAAAATATTGTGTGTCAGTTTAAGCACAGTCATGTATAATTGTTCTAAGGGGACGTTTCAGTATGATGTCCTTAGGTTAGTTAGGTTTAAGTATTTCTAAGGTCTAGGGGACTGACAATCTCAGATGTTAAGCCCGATAGTGCTCAGAGCCATTTGCACCATTCTGAACCATGAAGTGGCGCCACATCACATCTCCTCTGAAGAAAAACTTCAAACCTGCACCCTCAGCCAGTAGAGTCATGGCCACGGTATTTGGGATTCTGAAGTTATTATTATGTTTGATTTCCTCCCTAATGTTGTAACGGTCGAATCAGAAGTGTGTTGTGCTGCCCTCATGAAATCGAAGAAACCGCGTTCGTCGCTACGACTTCTTCTTTTCCATGAAAATGTGAAGACTTGACCAAGTCTGTACACCAGAGAAGAGCTCACAAAACTTCATTGGTGTCCATCCTCATCCACGCTACTCCCGGACCTTGCATCTTTCGATTTCCATGTGTTTGGCCCAATGAAGGGAAGCAGTATGTGGACAAAAATAGGATTTTGTAGTCAAAAGAGTGGGGAATAATATGGTCTGCAGGAATCTTGACTAAAACCAACACGCTTACAGAAAAAAAAGTGTCGTGTTACTTATTGAACGCTCCCCGTATATGTGACTTGGTATTAAAAAGATACAAATACACGTCTCAACAAAAGTATGAAATATCATAGAGTTTACTGCAATGACTACTTATAGTATGCGTATTGAGGTTGGTACAGCACCTTATTAACAAAATTAACATAATTCCTTCTAAAAACAAGAACTATTTCGGTTAGTTACAAAAAATCACTACAAAACAAAGCAGGCTCCCTCCTAAGTGTACAGCTTGAAAACAAAAACAGTGAAAGTCTTTATGTCTTGATGATGATTATCAGTCCTTAGTAGAGAGCATGTCGTCGTCCCCCCCCCCCCCCCCCCAAATCACGCAGGTGAGTTCTTTCACTCTGTGAAGCATACTCTGGATGAGGCCAACAAGTTTATCCTGGGGTATTAGACCCCACTCCTCAAAGGCAGCTTCAGTGAGATCCTGAAGATTGTCAGGTGGAGCCGGATGTTGTGCTAAGGCCACCTTCAACAGATCTCATGCACGATCAATTGCATTCAAGTCTGGGGATGTTGCATTTTAGAAAATACGAGATACTAAAGGAGTGCAGAGCGGTCTTGGATTGTCATTGACTACGATCACCGAGTTAACGTTTGTAGGGTCTCACCATTTTTTTGCAGGACCTCTTGGAGATATCGCAGACCAATCAGATTGCTGTAGGTAGGAATTAAAGGGTACTACGAGTAGTAGGGATATGGCAGCATGACACCAATTTTGATGCCAAGTTAATATCAAATTAATATGCAAATTAATTAAGTTGATCATTAATTATGCCCATCCAAATCACGCCCACCCCTCCCCATCTATCCCCACCCACTCCCAGGTGACGTCTGGTGTTTTCCTCAGCCTGCACATAGGGTCCCAGTACCCTCCCACCTCCCCACCCTCCACCTTTCCCACCCCAAATATCCTATTGGTGGGAATTTCGTATTTTGGTGCGAATTTCTCTTCTGACGTCCAACCCCACCTCCACCCTGAAACTGGCGGGAAATTAATAATGACAGTACCCTTTGTGGGACCCAAACCCTGGTCCTTCCGGATGGAAAAACCAAGTGTAACCCCCAATACATGAAAACTGCCCAGATGCAGGAGAGGAAGGTTAGGGTAGTGTACTTTATTTATTTTGGTTGGGACACTGAAGTAAAGATTGGTCCCAATTAACAAACAAATCGGTCGTAATTACACAACTATATGCAGAGCGCTACACAAGGACTGCCTAAAATAGCAATACAGCTCAAAAATTGACGATGCCATACAACTGGTGTTATGCTGTGGGAAAAAATTTCACAACATGACTCGAAACTAGTGGGAGATGCCCTCAGACCCTACCCAACACCTACAAGCAGGCGGGAAAAGCCTCAGGTGTAAGGTACTATCTTCTTCTTTTTTTTTTTTTTTTTTTTTGTTTGGCGTGGAACATACTCAATAGTCAATAGTCGAGATTCTGGTGTTCGACAGAGAAGAGTTTAATACGTGTATTACCTGTAAGCGTACAGTTGATGTTGTTTGACGTCAGGGTTCGCTAAAAATGCCTGCTCGACAATCACCCTATAGTCCAGGTAATAGAATCCAATACAAGCCATCCAACTAATAGAAAATGCATCACTGCTGTAATTACACATGTAAATTGTCTTGAGAAAAAATGCAGCACACGTAATCAACTGGTCATAATGCAACACACGTACTGGGATTGGAAAAAATCATCGTAATAAAACAACTACCACAAAAACAAACCCCAGAAGATTGGAGAGGGGCAGCATTTGCAGCTGTAGCCCCCTCGAAGGGCGCTCACAAATTAATCAACTTGGAGGTAATCTTATTCCCCGCCCTTCCACCCCTCACTCTCGCTCCCTCTCCTTATCGTAGGTATGGACAGAGGCCTGATCTATCTTGCCATTGGCGGACGACAAAGAGATCCTTCTGGTGGCACTGATATACTGTCTCCAGTCTGCAGAAAATAGATAAAAGACAAGAACAAGACGCTACATGCATGGACTCGCCAAGTCGTTGGAAGCCGTCTGCAGACATACTGAGCCATGCTGCCTCTATAGTCGCCCATAATTGTGAAAATATTGTCCGTGCGGGGATTTGTGCACGAACTGAACTCTCGATTATATCCCATAAATGTTCAATGGTATTTATGGCGAGTGATCTGAGTGGCCAAATCATTTTATAGAATTTTCCAGAATGTTCTGACGTGGCACATTGTCATCCATAAAAATTCCATCTTTGTTTGTTTAGGAACATAAAGTCCGTGAATGGCTGCGCATGGTCTCCAAGTAACCAAACATAAACATCTCCAAACAGTGATCGTTTCAGTTGAAACAGAGGAGCCAGTCCATTGCATGTAAACACAGCCCACGTCATTATGGAGCCACCACTAGCTTGCAATGTGCCTTGTTGACAACTCGGATCCATGACTCGTGGGGTCTGCGCCACACTCTAAACCCACTATCACCTCTCACCAACTGAATTTGGGGCTATTCTGACCAGGCCGCAGTTTTTCAGTAGTCTAGGGTCCAACCGATACGGTCACGAGCCCAGGACAGGCTTTGCAGGCGATGTCGTGCTGTTAGCAGAGCCATTGAAGGTCGGTCGTCTGCTCCAGTGGCCCCTACGCCAAATTCCGCAACACAACGACGTGCCCCGCCAGACCATGTCAGAACACTTCCAGTTGCCGGAAACCTACGACACCAATGCTTGATAGTTTTTACATAGAGTGAATCTCATCCATACTGTCCGTCATCGTCCGTACAGACCTGCGAAGGCCCAACGGTACCGACCGGCCGCCGTGTCAGCCTCAGGCCACAGGCGATATGGAGGGGCATGTGGTCAGCACACCGCTCTCCCGGCCGTATGTCAATTTACGAGACTGAAGCCGCTACTCCTCAATCAAGTAGCTCCTGAGTTTGCCTCACAAGGGCTGAGTGCACCCCGCTTGCCCATAGGCTCGGCAGATCGGATGGTCACCCACCCAAGTGCTAGCCCAGCCCGACAGCGCTTAACTTCGGTGATCCGACGGGAACTGGTGTTACACAGCAGCAAGGCCGTTGCCACAGCCATACAAACTAGAGTAATTTCTTTGTACAGTAATCAGCGATTTTGTTCCTTCAAACCACAATACTGCTTGCAAGTGTTTCTTTTCAGTCGCCATTTTCACTTTATACGATCACGCTGCAGACTGATGATAATAGTTGGTACGTCTAACACAGGAATATAAATAATTTAAGTTGCTCTAGCATATGGTGGAATTTCATTATCGTACCTGCTGTAATTTTTTTTCCCGGGTGTTTTAAATGTGGGAGGTTTTGAAAGGAAAACTCTTACATTCGAGGAGTCTCAGTTAAAAACGAAGACTAACTTCTCGTAGATGAGGTTCGTCAAAACCTAAAAATCATCTGGCTGACATGACACGGGAAATGGTTTCATTGCATTGTGTTCCTGATTATTAGTTTTTTGTTGCACTCTCTGAATTGCATTGTAAATGTGATGCTCGCATTCCGTTTACCTTTTTTCTGTAACATTGGCTGGGGTGATTCCATATTTGTTTTTGATTATGTTCGCATCCATTTTTCGTACTTTCTCACATTTAATGGGCATTCAGATGGTTCAGATGGCTCTGAGCACTATGGGACTTAACATCTGAGGTCATCAGTTCCCTAGACTTAGAACTACTTGAACCTAAGGACATCACACACATTCATGCCCGAGGCAGGATTCGAACCTGCGACCGTAGCAGCAGCGCGGTTCCGGACTGAAGCGCCTAGAATCGCTCGGCCAAAGCCAACACCATTCGAAGTAGAATAACATACTCGTTCTGTGACAAGAGCCAGTAAAGATGAATATCAGTTCTGTCGAAAGCTGCTAAGATGGTGTTCTGTATTAAATGCGAGAAAGTACGGAAAATGGTAAAATAAAAATAAAGCTGAAATAGGCAATGTACTCACAGTACTCTTTAAATCAAGCAGTTCATTCACGGATTCGTAAGCAGTAACGAATACACGTAAGTTTGCAGATGATGTGACAAAACCAGCTACTGTTTTATATGAAAAACAAAGATACAGAAGCATTCACTTCAACCATTATTACATATGTGAGCAGAAATCAAGCAGAATAAGAGTTATATATCGCAATTCAAAGAGTGCAATACACACAAGAAACCATTATCGGAAACTCAGTGGGGTGAAACTATCTTGTTTTGGATTAACCAAAGCGAATATGTAAAGCTTTAAATCACCCAATGAGAAACGGGGATATGGATTGATAAATTCGCAGCGCTCCAAGTGGCCTGGCACCGAACCATGGCCATGTTACCGTAAGCACCGTATGAGTTTCACCGTCGTGGACGAAAACCTGCCGCTCCATGAATTTTATAGCAGCCCCTTTCAGACTTTCAAAAAGAGCGCATTCTAGTCAACTTTGTCAAAGAATTCCCTATATGAGCGAAAGAGCGTTTTAATATTCTAGTCGTACTACTGAGCACCGCAAGACGCATAAGTTTACCGTTATTAGTGATTGTATTTCGCGAATTATATGTGCGCAACAGCGTGCAGCGGCAGTCTTTTGTTTGGCACGCCATGAAATATGTGTGTGTGTGCTGCTCTCTGGCGTCCACAGGTGAAAGCGCTAGCAGACTCGTAAACCGTTGTGCGCCTGACGCCGGCGACGCGGCGGAGTGACACATTCGCGGCGCCGCGAAACAGAGGGGTCGTAAACGGCGTTATAATAGGACTGCGCTGCGCCTGCGCAGTCTCCCCCCCCCCCCACCCCCCCCCCCCGCATTCTCCGACTTACCGCGCTATCCCTCCCACCGCCATCCCGACAAAAGCTTTTACGACGGCTCGGCGCAGTGGAGCGCAGCAGACTCTGCCGTCCGGGCCGGGGTCGCAGCCACGGCCGGGTCGCGGGCTGTAGTGCGGCGGGCGCCATTGTCCGCTCGCCTCCTTCCGCTCCTTTGTGCGACCCCTGCACAGCAGAGAACACGACGCTACTCGGCTACCGTCTTACTCTTTCTCCTTGGGGACACGCTCAGGCGTTCCGCCTTGGTGCGCCGACACGACGTCGCCCCCCGGCCGTTTCTCGGAGCAGGCCCGCGCTCAATCCGGCCCAGCACGCACGACCGATCAAAGGGTTGTTGTATTCGCTCTGAACGCCGACGCGTTCGGCGCAGTTCCGGGAAGTCAGGAGTCGATGTTCGACGCCGACGAGCCCCAGAGATTATTTTCGATTACTTGGCGTTGGTCAGATGTCTTCGCTACAATAATTACACTGTTGACTCACAGTTCATAGAATTCTGTAAGTTGTGTGTTCGTAATGCCCCTACACCCTTCAAATACAATGCCTGACAAATAAAGTAAAGCACTCAAAAGACACGGTCGTATGGCAGTGCAACTTCATACACGTACACATCAGTGGCGAAAAGGGCAGTGCATTCGCAGAGCTGTCATTTGTACTCAGATAATTCATATCAAAGGTTTACGAAGTAATTATGGCGGTACGACAAGACTTAACAGACTTTGAATGCGTCATTAGGGAATTAAACACACTACTAACCATTAAAATCGCTACACCACGAAGATGACGTGCTACAGACCCGAAATTTAACCGACAGGAAGAAGATGCTGTGATATGCAATGATTAGCTTTTTAGAGCATTCACACAAGGTTGGCTCCGGTGGCGACATCTACAACGTGCTGACATGAGGAAAGTTTCCAACCGATTTCTCATACACGAATAGCAGTTGACCGGCGTTGCCTGGTGAAACCGTGTTGTGATGCCTCGTGTAAGGAGGAGAAATGCGTACCATCACGTTTCCGACGTTGATAAAGGTCGTATTGTAGCCTATCGCGATTACGGTTTTTCGTATCGCGACATTGCTGCTCGCATTGGTCGAGATCCAATAACTGTTAGCAGAATATGGAATCGATGGGTTCAGGACGGTAATACGGAACGCCGTGCTGGATCCCAACGGCCTCGTATCACTAGCAGTCTAGATGACAGGCATCTTATCCGTATGGCTGTAACGGATCGTGCAGCCACGTCTCGATCCCTGAGTCAACACATGGGGACGTTTGCAAGACAACAACCATCTGTACCAACAGTTCGACGACGTTTTGCAGCAGCATGGACTATCAGGTTTGAGACCATGGCTGCAGTTACCCTTGACGCTGGATCACAAATATGAGCGCCTGCAATGGTGTCCTCAACGACGAACCTGGATGCACGAATGGCAAAACGTCATTTTTTCGGATGAATCCAGGTTCTGTTTACAGCATCATGATGGTCCCATTCACGTTTGGCGACATCGCGGTGAACGCACATTGGAAGCGTGTATTCGTCATCGCCATGCTGGCGTATCACCAGGCGTGATGGTATGGGGTGCCATTGGTTACACGGTTCGGTCACCTCTTGTTCGCATTGACGGCACTTTGAACAGTGGACGTTACATTTCACATGTGTTACGACCCGGGCTCTAACCTTCATTCGATCCCTGCGAAACCTTACATTTCAGCAGGATAATGCACGACCGCATGTTGCAGGTCCTGTACGGGCCTTTCTGGATAGAGAAAATGTTCGACTGCTGCCCTGGCCAGCATGTTCTCCAGATCTCTCTCCAATTGAAAACGTCTGGTCAATGGTGACCGAGCAACTGGCTCGTCACAATACGCCAGTCACTACTCTTGATGAACTGTGGTATCGTGTTGAAGCTGCATGGGCAGCTGTACCTGTACACGCCATCCAAGCTCTGTTTGACTCAATGCCCAGGCGTTATTACGGCCAGAAGTGGTTGTTGTGGATACTGATTTCTCAGGATCTATGCACCCAAACTGCGTGAAATGTAATCACATGTCAGTTATAGTATAATATATTTGTCCAATGAATACCCGTTTGTCATCTGCATTTCTTCTTGGTGTAGCAATTTTAATGGCCAGTAGTCTATTCCGAGATCCACACTGTCAAGAGTGTGCCAAGAATACCTAGTTTCAGGCTTTACCTCTCACCAAGGACAACGTAGGGGCTGACAGCCTTCACTTAACGACCGACAACAGCAGCGTTTGTGTAGTGTTGTCAGTGCTAAAAGACAAGCAACACTGTGTCAAATAACTGCAGAAACCAATGTGGGATGTACGGCGAGCGTATCCGTTAGGACGGTGCTGCGAAATTTGGCGTAGGGTCTATGGCAGTCGGTGACAGTCCTGAGTGCCTCTATTAACAGCACGACATCGCCTGCAGAGCCTCTCCTGTGCTTGTGACCATGTCAGTTGGACCCTAAACCACTGGAATACCGCAGCCTGGTCAGAATAGTTCCGTTTTCGGTTGGTAAGAGCTGATAGTAGTTTTCGAGTGTAGCACAAACCCCACGAAGCCACGGAACCAAGTTGTCAACAAGGCAGATTGCAAGCTATTGGTGGCTCCTTAATGATGTGGGCTGTGTTTACACGGAATGCACTGGGCCCTCTGGTTCATGGATTCATGGATGACAATGTGCCACGTCAGAATATTCTGGACAATTCGAGCAAATGATTTGGCCACCCATGTCACCCGACATGATCCCACTGAAAATTTATGGGACGTAATCGACAGGTCAGTTCGTGTAACATCCCCTGCACCGACATCTCTTTCGCAATTATGAGCGACTATAGTGGCAGCATCGCTCAATATGTCTGCAGAGAGCTTGCAACGGCTTGGCGAGTCCATGCCATTTCGAGTTGTTGCACGATGTTGGGCAAGGGAGGTTCGACACGATTTTAACAGGTATCGCTTGATTTTTGTCACCTCAGTATAGAGCTACAATTCTCGGTTACAGAATGCGTGAGTGTTCGTTGTGTTTAGTGGCGTTACCGATCTTCGTAAGGTACACAAGGTGAGTAAACGCTGGCAAATGTTGGCTGACTACTGTGAAAGATGCGGAGAAGACGTGTGGTTGTGTGAGCATTTCAACACGCGTCTGAAAAGCGCCTCGTTGTGGGTTTTCATGTGGGCAGCTGGTCGAATAATACAGTAAAGATTTTCGCGTGGCATTTGGATGTGAGAGTGGCGTTATGTTCGACGGAATGGAATGTGATGGTATGCATACTCGTCATCGTTTTGAGCACGAAGGACACTGTAATCTCTTCACATCTGTGCCTGCCATCCCAGAACAAGCAGTGGACTCCCCGTATACTGTGTTATCCCGCACCACCGGTTGGAGGCTAGTTGCAACTGGACACGAAACCAGAAACCGTTGTGTTGGGCAGACATCGCGTATGACTTCAGGTGAGGGCTGGAAATGACTGAGCGAACTCTGAAAACAGAAATGTGCGTTATGGACATACTATGTCTTCATGTCTTAACTCTCGTGCGACAGTTTCGTAGTGCCATTTTTCGACAGAACAATGCACATCCACACACCACACACATCTTTATGAAATGTCTCCATGATGTTGGGATACTCCTGTGGCCAGCAAGACTCTCAGATCTTTCACCGATAGGACATGTTTAGGACAAGCTTCTATGTCAACACAGACCTTTGAGAGTATCAAGGATATCTGGGACCAGTCACAACAGTTGTGGGTGATCTTGCTTCAGGAAAGGATAAAATGACTTTATGACACCTTTGCCAACTTAAACAGTGTATACATCCAAGCCATGCTGATAAATGACTCATACTGCCAAGTTCTTTGTATATTTCACTGAATTTTTTTAATCGCTGAATTAACCTCACCTCTCAACTCACGAAGTTTCATTTCGTTTCTTCCTCTCGTTCTGGGTGCTTCTCTCTTTTGTCAGGCAGTAAATCTAAAGAACGTCTTGAGGTCACCAAATCTACTTATTGATCGAGTTTTCGAGCAAATACATCATGATCAAGCCAATAAAAAAACAAGTCGTGTTAGTTCGAAAAGGTAATGCAGCGACGTCAATAACATAATGTAACCCCAGTGTTATCACATCCACTAATACAATAATATTATGTGTAAGTGCTCGTTGTTGTTGCCGTTGTGGTCTTCATTGCAGCTCTCCACACTAGACTGTCTTGTGCAAGCTTCTTAATCTCTGCATAACTACTGCAACGTACACCCTCGTAATCACGCTCACTGGTTGCCAAGACTTGATCTTCTAACAGTTTTACCTCCGCAGCTCCCTCCATTACCAAAATTATGATTCCTTAATGCTTTAGCAGAGAGGGAGAGAGAAAGAGAACGAAAAGAAACAGACGTTGTATTGGTAACACTTGTTTACACGGACAAGAAAACGGACCTTGGGTAAACGCACATTTCTAACAGAAAAAATTATGACTCTTCTCGTGCAGTAAATCGTAAGTAGTTGGCAGATCCCCGGTGACATGTTTGGTTTCACACAACTAACTACTTCCGACTAGGCCTCGGAAGGCCCAACGGTTCCGCCGACCGCAGTGTCATCCTCAGCTGATAAGCGTCACTGGAGGAGCAATGTTGTCAGCATACCGCTCTCTCGGCCGTTGTCAGATTTCGTGAGCGGAGCCGCTACTTCTCAGTCAAGTAGCTCCCCAATTGTCGTCACAAGGTCTGAGCGCACCCCACTTGCCAACAGCACTCGGCAGATCCTCACTGTTACCCATCCAAGTTGAAACGTCCCCTTAAAAAAATTAATGAATTACTGTGCCGATAAACCTCTTACATTATTTGATTTTCAAACAGCTGAGCAGAACTGAACGTACTCAGACAGCTATTCTGATCAACACTAAACTGACACACAATATTTTTAACGCAACGCAATCTGGCTTTCAATAATCCCTATAAAAGAATGGCCCTGACTAACATTAACCTATACATTTCACAAATCACTTACCTTATAATACAGTGGCAATACAGCGGGCGCCACTACTGCCAGCTAAATAAAAGATTCTAACTACTGAAGGCACTAACTACTGATAGGCATAGTTAGCAAATGAAAGATTTTGATAGATAACAAACAACGTATTTACCTTAATAGTGTTCAAAAGTCATAATATATATATCAGTCCATGACATCCAATATTACAAATTTACTCTTACTGATGGACACACGTCCAGATCGTCCGCTCTCAAAATTTCGCCATCTCTCTCCTCACACCGACCACTGCTGGCAGCTCACCTCCAACTGCGCAACGCTACGCGCTGTTAACAGCTAACTGCCCAACACTACAATAGTATATACTCCAACAATGCAAACCAACCACAGCCTTCACACAACACAGTCAGTGATTTTCATACAGAGCGCTACGTGGCGTTACCAACATAAAAACCTAAACAACCTACTTACATAGCCTCCATGCTACCCACAAAAAATTTTACAAATTATTTTGGGCAGTGGACAATACATATTTGAAAAAAATTTTCATAATTACAATAACAAAGAAATCAAATGCACACTCTTATTGATACACTGTTGGTCAAAAGCAAAGATTTTCTCACAGTCCATAAAGACAGTCCTGATCATTCATTACAGTATTAATTACAAATTTATGCACAAAGTCTGAGCAGTAATAGAAAATGCACACGGAAGTAGTGGATTTCCATGCAGTCTTGAAGAAGTAGTGTTGTCCTTCCAACGCAAAGACAGTGTTGACTCTTGACATGCAGACAGGTAATGAGCCACAACAGAGCAAACCCACAGCAGAGTCAGTCGAAGTTTTGAAGAAAACTGGTAGGTAGGTCATCACAGAGCAGACCCACTGTAGTCCTGGTAGAGATTATGGTATTGGTGGGCCACCAGAGGTGCAGACCCACTGCAGTCCTTGTAGAAATAATGGTACTGGTGGGCCGTCAAAGATGCAGCCTCACTGTAGTCCTTGTAGAGACGGCCAGCAGCCATCTGTTGCGACAGTGCAGGTGCACAGTCACCATCGAAGAGTCTTGCGGAGAATATAGCAAGTCCATAAACTACCACTTGTGCACTCCCAAAGTTTTTGCTGAATTATTAACACACGTCCAAACACTACCAGTCCTCTTTTATTTCACATATTGTGCATATACTATGACCAACAGAAATATGTGCTGAAACGACCTCTTAAAAAAATTAATGAATTACTATGCTGATAAACCTATTACATTATTTGAATTTAAAAAAGATGAGCAGAACTGAAGGTACATTTCGCTCTTTGCCTATTCTGATCAACACTAAACTGACACACAATATTTTTAGCGCAACGCAATCTGACTTTCAATAATCCCTACAAAAGAATAGCCCTGACTGACATTAACCTATACATTTCACAAATCACTTACCTTACAAAAATCTTCGTTACTCGAACTACTGCAATACTGCAAGCGCCACTACTGCCAGCTAAATAAAAGATTCTAACTACTGAAGGCACTAACTACTGATAGGCGTAGTTAGCAAATGAAAGATATTGATAGAGAACAAACAAAGTATTTACCCTAATAGTGTCCAAAAGTCATAATACACTCCTGGAAATGGAAAAAAGAACACATTGACACCGGTGTGTCAGACCCACCATACTTGCTCCGGACACTGCGAGAGGGCTGTACAAGCAATGATCACACGCACGGCACAGCGGACACACCAGGAACCGCGGTGTTGGCCGTCGAATGGCGCTAGCTGCGCAGCATTTGTGCACCGCCGCCGTCAGTGTCAGCCAGTTTGCCGTGGCATACGGAGCTCCATCGCAGTCTTTAACACTGGTAGCATGCCGCGACAGCGTGGACGTGAACCGTATGTGCAGTTGACGGACTTTGAGCGAGGGCGTATAGTGGGCATGCGGGAGGCCGGGTGGACGTACCGCCGAATTGCTCAACACGTGGGGCGTGAGGTCTCCACAGTACATCGATGTTGTCGCCAGTGGTCGGCGGAAGGTGCACGTGCCCGTCGACCTGGGACCGGACCGCAGCGACGCACGAATGCACGCCAAGACCGTAGGATCCTACGGAGTGCCGTAGGGGACCGCACCGCCACTTCCCAGCAAATTAGGGACACTGTTGCTCCTGGGGTATCGGCGAGGACCATACGCAACCGTCTCCATGAAGCTGGGCTACGGTCCCGCACACCGTTAGGCCGTCTTCCGCTCACGCCCCAACATCGTGCAGCCCGCCTCCAGTGGTGTCGCGACAGGCGTGAATGGAGGGACGAATGGAGACGTGTCGTCTTCAGCGATGAGAGTCGCTTCTGCCTTGGTGCCAATGATGGTCGTATGCGTGTTTGGCGCCGGGCAGGTGAGCGCCACAATCAGGACTGCATACGACCGAGGCACACAGGGCCAACACCCGGCATCATGGTGTGGGGAGCGATCTCCTACACTGGCCGTACACCACTGGTGATCGTCGAGGGGACACTGAATAGTGCACGGTACATCCAAACCGTCATCGAACCCATCGTTCTACCATTCCTAGACCGGCAAGGGAACTTGCTGTTCCAACAGGACAACGCACGTCCGCATGTATCCCGTGCCACCCAACGTGCTCTAGAAGGTGTAAGTCAACTACCCTGGCCAGCAAGATCTCCGGATCTGTCCCCCATTGAGCATGTTTGGGACTGGATGAAGCGTCGTCTCACGCGGTCTGCACGTCCAGCACGAACGCTGGTCCAACTGAGGCGCCAGGTGGAAATGGCATGGCAAGCCGTTCCACAGGACTACATCCAGCATCTCTACGATCGTCTCCATGGGAGAATAGCAGCCTGCATTGCTGCGAAATGTGGATATACACTGTACTAGTGCCGACATTGTGTATGCTCTATTGCCTGTGTCTATGTGCCTGTGGTTCTGTCAGTGTGATCATGTGATGTATCTGACCCCAGGAATGTGTCAATAAAGTTTCCCCGTCCTGGGACAATGAATTCACGGTGTTCTTATTTCAATTTCCAGGAGTGTATATATATATCAGTCCATGATATCCAATATTACAAATTTACTTTTTCTGATGGACACACGTCCAGATCGTCCGCTCTCAAAATTTCGCCATCTCTCTCCTCACACCCACCACTGCTGGCGGGTCACCTCCAACTGCGCAACGCTGCGCGCTGTTAATAACCAACTGCCCAACACTACAATAGCATATACTCCAACAATGCAAACCAACCACAGCCTTCACACAACACAGTCAGTGATTTTCATATAGAGCGCTACGTGGCGTTACCAACATAAAAACCTAAACAGCCTACTTACAAAGTGCTTGCCAAGCCCGTCAGTGCTTGACTTCGGTGATCTAAGGGGAACCGGTTTTACCAGTGCGGCAACGTCGTTGGTACTTTTTACTTCATACAGCACACAACAAGCGATAAAACTGTAACTTTCGACCCAAAAATGTATCGAAGTTCTGTAAATAAAGCGGAAGTGTGTCTCTAAACCTATTACCACACGAGAGAAACCAAAACTGTCACGATAGGCAATAAAGCACCTACAAATATCGTTACATTTATGTGTTAAGTATGACGTAGTCTCAAATCTTTTGCTAATAGGCTGAAAAACAAAAATGCGTATTATTACAGAATGATCCACTTCAAAACCAATCGAACGATCCACAGAAGACGACATCTGTCCTCCAGGTGTTTCGTCTTGTTGAAACATTTTCTGCTTGGAAACAAGTGGTACAGCCTTCGACACCTGTGCCAGCACGTATCGAATGAACATCAGTACTTGAACTATAGTTATGTGTGGTAGAAGTCCTATTGGTTGATGATCACATGTTTCCAGGATACAAGTTAAGAGAGAATCATTACTGTTTATCTGAGACGAGCGTGATGAGTTGACATTAATCATTCTCGACGCTGGTGTTGGAGCACCGCCAACCGTGGTAGCCGAGCGGTTCTAGGCGCTTCAGTCCGGAACCGCACCAGTGTTACGGTCGCAGGTTCGAATCCTGCCTCGGGCATGGATGTGTGTGCTGCCCTTAGGTTAGTTATGTTTAGGTAGTTCTATGCTCTAGGGAACTGATGACCTCAGATGTTAAGTCCCATGGTGCTAAGAGACATTTGAACCATTTTGTTGGAACATCTGAAAACGCCACCATGGCTGAATAATATCTATTCCGAACATAGCAATCAAAAAGTTTCCCTTCGAAGGACGCTCTGGCCAGAATCGGTATGCCGATCAGGCAGAATCCACATGAGCAATGAGGCGATCACCCAATCGAAGATAGCTGTCCGGAAAAACATCGTGTCCTGCTATATGAAGGAGCCCTTAACTGCCTGCTGCACATCTTGTGACATGAATCGTCGACGGTTCAAGTCGTTTTTTAAGGGATCGAAGGCGTGATAATCGCTTGGGGAGGGCCCCTCGTCTCAAGAAGTTCAAGGGGCAGCCATGGGCTTAATGGTAATGCTCACCACTGATAATCAGTTTCAAGGAACCTGGTATCCCCGTCATGGGGAACGGCAATGCGCAACGCCGGGTGCGATTAAGGCGAAACATCTGGGAGAGCTGCGACAAGGCGTGCTGCTGTTTCATGATAAAGCAAGTCACCATATTGAAAATGTCGTAACGAAGAAGCTACGCCAAGTCAAGCGGGAGACACTCGAGCACTCGTCATACAGTCCTCATCTCTCCACATGCGATTACCATGCGCTCGGTCCCTTAAAAAAGGCCTTGAAAGATCGTCGATTGCTGTCGGACGAGTATGTGCAGCAGGGAGTTACGAATTTCTTGACGTAGCAGGACGCGGTGTGTCACCAACCTGGTGTATCGGTGGGATGATTGTCTCAGTGCCAACGGTGATTTGCCTGATTGACATTCAGATTCCGGACTGTACGGCCTTCGATCGGAAATTTCTTGATAGTCCCCTATACACTGAAGCGCCAGAGAAACTGATATAGACATGCGTATTCAAATACAGAGATATGTAAACAGGCAAGAGTAGAGCGCTGCGGTGGGCAACACCTATATAGGACAACAAGTGCTGGCGCAGTTGTTAGATCGGTTACTGCTGCTACAATGGCAGATTATCAAGATTTAAGTGAGTTTGAACGTGGTGTTATAAAAATAGCGACGGGACACAGCATAATTCGAGGTAGCGATGAAGTGGGTATATTCCCGTACCACCATTTCATCAGTGTACCGTGAATATCAGCAATCCGGTAAAACATCAAATGTACGTCCTCGTTGCGGCCGGAAAAAGTTCTTGCAAGAACGGAACCAACTACGACTACAGAGAATGTTTCAAAGTAACAGAAGTGCTACATTTCTGCAAAATGCTGCAAATGTCAATGCTGGGCCATCAAAAACTGTCACTGTGTGGAAACATTCAACGGAAAATCATCGACATGGGCTTTCCGAGCCGAAGGCCCACTCCTGTATCCTTGACGACTGCACTACATAAAGCTTTACGCCCCGCCTGGGCCTGTCAACACTGATATCGGATTTTTGACGGATGGAAACATGCTAACTGGTCGGACGAGTATCGTTTCAAATTGTATCAAGCAGAGCGGTCGTGTACGGGTACGGAGACAACCTCTGAATCCATGGACCCTGCATATCAGCAGGGGACTGATCAAGTCGATGGAGCCTCTGTAAAGGCGTGTGCAGTTGGAGTGATATGGGAGTCTAGAAACGTCTGTATACTACTCTGACAGGTGAGACGTACGTACGCATTCTGTCTGACTAACTGCATCGAGCGTATTATTGTATTCGAGAGTTGTAGCATCGCGTTTTAGTACCTGAATAGTGTAAAATTGCATAGTCTCCTTCTGCCGCCGAGCAGTGTGTCAGCATTGCGCAAGTAGCAGCATTACTGCATTTATTAGGCAATCTCGTATTTTAATAACCGTTTAAATTTTGTGTCGAATTGTTTGTGCTCTCTGTAGATAAGTTCAGACGTTCTTTGCACAACAGTATTTAGCATGGGTAGGGACTGCAACTGCTGTGTTCGGATGCGGGCTGAGTTGGCATCCCTTCGCTCCCAGCTTCAGGTAGTGTTGGCTTCGGTCACACAGCTTGAGGCTGCCAATGAGCATCACTGTGGGGGTCCGGATGGGGGTTTGTCGGGGACGGCCAGCTCGTCCCACGCATCCCCCGATCGGACTACAACTGTGGTTGCCCAGGATACTGCCCACATTGAGGCTGACCCATCACCCGTGGGAGGTCATCTCAAGGTGTGGCAGGGGGCGAAAGCCATTCCAGAGGGCTAAACGGAAGGCCTCTCCAGTTTGTCTGACGATCCGGTTTCAGGTTCTGTCTCCGGCTGATACTGATCTTCGGCTAGACATGGCTGCTTGTCCTGTTCCAGAGCTTGCCCCTCAGTCTGCAAGATCCAGGCGGTCGCAGAGGGTGGGCTTACTGGTAGTTGGGAGCTCCAACGTCAGGTGTGTAATGGGGCCCCTTAGGGATATGGCAGCAAGAGAGGGGAAGAAAACCAATGTGCACTCCGTGTGCATACTGGGGGGAGTCACTCCAGATGTGGAAAGGGTCCTTCCGGATGCCATGAAGGGTACAGGTTGCACCCATCTGCAGGTGGTCGCTCATGTTGGCACCAATGATGTGTGTCGCTATGGATCGGAGGAAATCCTCTCTGGCTTCCGGCGGCCATATGATTTAGTGAAGACTGCCAGTCTCGCTAGCGGGATGAAAGCAGAGCTCACCAACTGCAGCATCGTCGACAGGACTGACTGTGGACCTTTAGTACAGAGCCGAGTAGAGGGTCTGATCAGAGGCTGAGACGGTTCTGCGACTGTGTGGGCTGCAGAGTCCTCGACTTGCGCCATAGGGTGGTGGGGTTTCGGGTTCCGCTGGATAGGTCAGGAGTCCACTACACACAGCAGACGGCTAGACGGGTAGCAGGGGTTGTGTGGCGTAGACTGGGCGGTTTTTTAGGTTAGATGGCCTCGGGCAAGAACAGAAAGGGCAACAGCCTCAAAGGGTGTGGGGCAAAGTCAGGACATGCGGGGACCAATAGCAACCGGTATTGTAATTGTAAACTGTCGAAGCTCCGTTGGTGAAGTACCGGAACTTCAAGCGCTGATAGGAAGCTCCGAAGCTGAAATCGTAGGTACTGAAAGCTGGCTGAAGCCAGAGAGAAATTCTGCCGAAATTTTTACAAAGCCACAGACGGTGTTTAGAAAGGATAGGTTGCATGCAACCGGTGGTGCCGTGTTTGTCGCTGTTAGTAGTAGTTTATCCAATAGTGAAGTAGAAGTGGATAGTTACTGTGACTTAATATGGGTGGAGGTTACACTCAACAACCGAGCTAGGTTAATAATTGACTCCTTTTACCGACCTCCCGACTCAGCAGCATTAGTGGCAGAACAACTGAGAGAAAATCTGGAATACAGTTCACACAAATTTCCTCAGCATGTTATAGTCTTATGTGAAGATTTCAATTTTCCAGATATAGACTGGGACACTCAGATGTTTAGGACAGGTGGTAGGGACAGAGCATCGAGTGACATAATACTGAGTGCACATCCGAAAATTACCTCGAGCAATTAAACAGAGAACCGACTCGTGGCGATAACATCTTGGACCTACTGATAACAAACAGACCCGAACTTTTCGACTCTGTAAGCGCAGAACAGGGAATCAGTGATCATAAGGCCGTTGCAGGATCCCTGAATATGGAAGTAAATAGGAATATAAAAAAAGGGAGGAAGGTTTATCTGTTTAACAAGAGTAACAGAAGGCAGATTTCAGACTACATAACATATCAAAACGAAAATTTCTGGTCCGACACTGGCAAGGTTGAGTGTTTATGGAAAAAGTTCAAGGCAATCGTAAAATGCGTTTTAGACAGGTACGTGCCGAGTAAAACTGTGAGGGACGGGAAAAACCCACCGTGGTTCAACAACAAAGTTAGGAAACGTCTGCGAAAGCAAAGAGAGCTTCATTGCAAGCTTAAACGCAGCCAAAACCTCTCAGACAAACAGAAGCTAAACGATGTCAAAGATAGCGTAAGGAGGGCTATGAGTGAAGCGTTCAGTGAATTCGAAAGTAAAATTCTATGTACCGACTTGACAGAAAATCCTAGGGAGTTCTGGTCTTACGTTAAATTAGTAAGTGGATCGAAACAGCATATCCAGACACTCTGGGATGATATTGGCATTGAAACAGAGGATGACACGCGTAAAGCTGAAATACTGAACACCTTTTTCCAAAGCTGTTTCACAGAAGAAGACCGCACTGCAGTTCCTTCTCTAAGTCCTAGCACAAACGAAAAATGGCTCACATCGAAATAAGTGTCCAAGGAATAGAAAATCAACTGAAATCACTCAACAGAGGAAAGTCCACTGGACCTGACGGGATACCAATTCGATTCTACACAGAGTACGTGAGAGAACTTGCCCCCCTTCTAACAGCCTTGTACCGCAAGTCTCTAGAGGAACGGAAGGTTCCAAATTATTGGCAAAGAGCACAGGTAGTCCCAGCCTTCAAGAAGGGTCGTCGAGCATATGCGCAAAACTATACACCTATATCTCTGATATCGATCTGTTTTAGAATTTTAGAACATGTTTTTTTGCTCGCGTATCATGTCATTTCTGGAAACCCAGAATCTACCCTGTAGGAATCAACATGGATTCCGGAAACAGCGATCGTGTGAGACCCAACTCGCTTTATTTGTTCATGAGACCCAGAAAATATTAGATACAGTCTCCCAGGTAGATGCCATTTTTCTTGACTTCCGCAAGGAGTTCGATACAGTTCCGCACTGTCGCCTGATAAACAAAGTAAGAGCCTACGGAATATCAGACCAGCTGTGTGGCTGGATTGAAGAGTTTTTAGCAAACAGAGCACAGTATGTTGTTCTCAATGGAGAAACGTCTACAGACGTTAAAGTAACCTCAGGTGTGCCACAGGGGAGTGTTATGGGACCATTGCTTTTCACAATATATATATAAATGACCTAGTAGATAGTGTCGGAAGTTCCATGCGGCTTTTCGCGGATGATGCTGTAGTATACAGAGAAGTTGCAGCATTAGAAAATTGCAGCGAAATGCAGGAATATCTGCACCGGATAGGCACTTGGTGCAGGGAGTGGCAACTGAACCTTAACTTAGACAAATGTAATGTATTGCGAATACATAGAAAGAAGGATCCTTTATTGTATGATTATATGATAGAGGAACAAACACTGGTATCAGTTACTTCTGTAAAATATCTGGGAGTATGCGTGCAGAACGATTTGAAGTGGAATGATCATATAAAATTAATTGTTGGTTAGGCGGGTGCCATCTCGTGGTCGTGCGGTAGCGTTCTCTCTTCCCACGCCCGGGTTCCCGGGTTCGATTCCCGGCGGGGTCAGGGATTTTCTCTGCCTCGTGATGGCTGGGTGTTGTGTGCTGTCCTTAGGTTAGTTAGGTTTAAGTAGTTCTAAGTTCTAGGGGACTTATGACCACAGCAGTTGAGTCCCATAGTGCTCAGAGCCATTTGAACCATTTTTTAGGCGGGTGCCAGGTAGAAATTCATTGGGAGAGTCCATCAACAAAGGAGGTGGCTTATAAATGACTCGTCCGACCCATATTTGAGTATTGCTCATCAGTGTGGGATCCGTACCAGGTCGGGTTGACAGAGGAGATAGAGAAGATCCAAAGAAGAGCGGCGCGTTTCGTCACAGGGTTATTTTGTAAGCGTGATAGCGTTACGGAAATGTTTAGCAAACTCAAGTGGCAGACTCTGCAAGAGAGGCACTCTGCATCGCGGTGTAGCTTGCTGTCCAGGTTTCGAGAGGGTGCGTTTCTGGATGAGGTATCGAATATATTGCTTCCCCCTACTTACACCTCCCGAGGAGATCATGAATGTAAAATCAGAGAGACTCGAGCGCGCACGGAGGCTTTCCGGCAGCCGTTCTTCCTGCGAACCATACGTAACTGGAACAGGAAAGGGAGGTAATGACAATGGCACGTAAAGTGCCCTCTGCCACACACCGTTGGGTGGCTTGCGGAGTATAAATACAGATGTAGATGTAGATTTACTCACATTCATTGTGCATTTCGTCGGTCTCGGACAATTCCAGCAGGGCAATGCTCCACACTTTCTGAATTACTACAGAGAGGCTCCAGGAACACTCTTCGGAGCTTAAACACTTCCACTGGCCGCCAAACTCCCCAGACATGAACATTATTGAGCATATCTGGGATATCCTGCAATGTGCTGTTCAGAAGAGACCTCCACCCCCTCGTATTCTTATGGATTTATGGACAGCGCTGCAGTGTTCATGGAGTCAGTTCCCTCCAGCACTACTTCAGTCATTAATCGAGTCCATGCCACGTCGTGTTTCGGCACTTCTACGTGCTCGCGGGAGCCATACACGGTATTAGTCAGCTGTACCAGTTTCTTTGGCTCTTCAGTGTAGATGCACCATTTATAGAAGTCAACTCAGGTTTCAAAATCATTGTACCACTTTGTTTGGACACGCTTTTATAGGGATGTAATTGTTGTTCCAGTGGTACTCTACTACATTCTGTAAAGAGTTTGTTCCAAGGAAAAGTGGACCATTGGTTATTGATGAATCTTCTCCCGTATGGTCCAACATCGTCTCCTCAAGTAAAATACTCGACGTCTCCTTTTATACTTTTAGGTCTGTCCCTGTCAATTCTGCATTACATAACAGAGTCCATATACTTTTGATCAGATTGTGTACTCCCATGGTGTGGTGCCAATATTTCGTTCTATACTTACCCAACTTAATATTTTCATTTTTGTCTTAGGAGGACGACGGTTAACACCTGTGTTTGGCCGTCTTGATTTACGTTTTCCGTCATTTCCCTAAATCTCTCCTGGTGAATGCTGGGAAGTGTCCTTTGAAAGGGCCCAGTCGATTTCTTTACCCTTCGTTGGATCAACCAAAGCTTCTGCTTCGTCTCTAGTGATCTCGATGTTGACTGGACGCTAAACCCTAATCTTCCGTACTTCCTTCCTTCCTTCCTTCCAGTCTTGTCACGACATCTGACCATCGTAACACATACAACAGTCCTCCTTATTTGTGCCTCATATTTCCTCACTTCCTTAGGTGGTCATGTCGTCTTATTCCTATGCTTAAACCTCGAAATTGTGACTCTAATTAGCGAATCGGTGCAATTGTTAAAGCAAACAATTAGCTTTCACAATGATAGCACACAATCCCTTTGTGATTACAACAGTTCCTCTTCGACAATAACTGCATCAGAACATACAGAGTATCAACATTTTCTAGAGTGTCATACTAGAGTACTCCGAGAAGTGTCAGCAGAAAAGAATTTATGGACTATTGGTAATGGATATCAGGCTAAATCAGTTTAGTCATTAAATAAAGTATTTCAGCATCTGAGTGAAATGAGGATTATTGTTTACCTCATGGAAGAATTTTCTATTTCAGTATAACAATTGTTTGTTCTTTAGAGCTAATTTATAATAAATTTAATAACAAAAACAATGATTTGAGTGAACAGACCATACGGCTTGGAGAGCGGTGTGCTGACCACATGTCCCTCCATATCCGCATCCAGTGACGCCTATGGTATGAGGATGACACGGCGGCCACTCGGTATCGTTGGGCTTTCATGGCGTGTCCGGATGAAGTTTAGCTTAGTATATTGATGAAAACTTGAATTGGAAGAAGCATATTACTAAGCTGCTCAAACAATTAAGTTCAGGTACACACTTTTGGTATTCGTGTAGTTGCTAGACTTGGAACAAACAACTCAAGTGCCTGATATATTTCACTCGATAAAATCTTATGGATCACTTTTCTGCGGTTATTCGTCACTTAGAAAGTAAGTATTCATTGAGCAAACGCGAGTAGTAACAATAATATGTGGTATCCAGGCACAGCTGTTATGTACGTACCTCGTCAAGAAGCGAAGCATATTAACTGCACCGTCACGGTACACACATGTGCTAATGATGTCCATAATAAATAATCCATTACAATTTGAGAAGAATAGTGATTTCTGTGCCTACAACATTAGCGAAAAAATTACCTTTATTACCAATTATGAAAGCTCTCAGTGACCCAGTAAGTAATTCAATATGCAGCAACAAAAATTTTTGATCATTTGCCCATTACCATAAACTGTCTGACACGCAGCAAAGCAAGTTTTAAATCCAAACGAAAACCATTTCTCCTGGTTTTTAAAAGCTGGTAGCTTGTAAATACCTAATTTTTAAGTGCAGTTGCATGAGTAGGACAAAAAAATATATGTTCGTTAATGTTCACGCTAATAACATGTGTATAACCTGTAAATTGTCTCGATCCACACCATTTCAACAAAAAATGTTCAAATGATTTACGGAATATGCAACTAGCTAAGTAAGTAACTAATTCCGACGCATCGAAATTCCAACATGGGGCTTCCTTGATGTCATAGGAATGACGCCAGAAGCCATTAGAATAAAATCAGCAGCCTCAGCTGAAAGTGAAATTGTGTGGAGTCATGGCACTCTGTCGGCAGGTGTCCAAAGCAGACGGTTTGACTGTTACAGGTGCGTGTAATTTTCCAGGTGGCTGTGTACTCTTTTTGCCTAGCGTGGAAGTGACGAAACTGGAGCAGCGAGATTGGTGACTGCGTCTCACTAGTGCGACGTAAAGGTTTTTTTCGTTGTTAAAAATTACCTGAATTGAAATATGAAGCCATGGAATTTCTACTATCCACAACCAACAACCATAAGACAAATATACTTATGCACTTTTGGATTAGAGAATTTCTTGTTATGGGGGGCTTGCATTTTGTAAACTACGGGTAGATTTCACTGGATACAACTTCAGTGAACCTCGTATGATTTTCTATACGCATATTTGGATATTTTTGAAAATTCTGGGTGCTTCCGACGGCTACGCCATCAGCAGATACAGTTACTCAGATGTTTGAAATAATTATAGTATTCACATCGATCTTTGATCGCAAGAGTTTATTTTATTTTATGTTTTTCTCTCTTGGCTTTAATTGGTCTTAGAATGGCTAAAAGATTATCTATGTTTTTAACAATGAAATAAATCTTTATATTCAAATAAATTCAATAAAAAAATAATAAATTCAATAAATCTTTATATTCAAAAGAAGTCAGCGATAAAAATTATAGTTTCCCATACCAACTTTATTTCGTTGGAATAATAATATCTATGTGATTTTTATGTCTTCTGTTAAAATAGTTGAAACGCGAATGTGCGTCCTCTTCCTTCTTCGTGCTTGACCCTCGCTACTAGACAGTCACATACTTCAGTTGTACATACATACATACATAAATCCTTGTTCCATAGATCATGAATACGACATTTCGTAATGATGTGGAACGTGTCACTATAACATAAGTTTTTTTTCCACAAAATAATTAATTAATAGTTTTTTTTACAGTTACTACTTCATATCTAAGAATTCATCTATTGAGTAGGTGGAGTTGTCATTCAGAAATTCTTTTAATTTGCTTTTAAATGTTGGTTGGCTATCTGTCAGACTTTTAAAACTATTTAGCAAAGGAGAAAAGATTTTTGTGGCAGCATAATTCACTCCTTTCTGTGCCAAAGTGAGATTTAATCCATAACAGTGAATATCATCCTTTCTTCTAGTGTTGTAGCTATGCATTACACTGTTAATTTTTGAATGGGGATGGGTTATAAATGACAAATTTCGTAAGTGGATATATGTAATGCGAAGGTACTGTGAATATCCTAAGTTCCTTACATAAATGTCTGCAAGGTGTTCTTGGGTGGGCTCCAGATATTATTCTGATTACACGCTTTTGTGCAATGAATACTTCCTCTCTTAATGATGAATTGCCCCAAAATATGATGCCATATGAAAGCAGTGAATGAAAATAGGCAATGTAGGCTAATTTACTGATATGTTCATCACCAAAATTTGCAATAACCCTAATAGCGTAGATCATCGATGTGTTTCTTCCAAATCAATTTCTCATCAATGCACACACCCAGAAATTTTGAGTATTCTACCTTAGCAACAGACTTCCGTTCATAGTCTATATTTATCAATGGTGTTATGCCATTTACTGCACAGAATTGTATAAACTGTGTTTTCTCATAATTTAGTGAGAGTCCATTTACAGATAATTTTCTGAAATACATTATTTGCAATTTCCTCAGCTGATTCTTGCTTCTTGGGTGTGATTACTATACTTGTATCATCAGCAAAAAGAACTAACTTTGTATGTTCATGAATATAGAGTGGCAAGTCGTTAATATATATTAAGAGCTATAAGGGACCCAAGACTGAACCCTGTTGGACACCATTCTTGATAGCTCCCCAGGTAGAGGACTCTGCTGGTTTTTGTAGACTATCTGTACTGTTAATTTCCACATTCTGCATTCTTCCAGTTAAGTATGAATTAAAGCATTTGTGCACTGTCCCACTCATACCACAATACTTAAGCTTATCTAGAAGAATTTCATGATTCACACAGTAAAAAGCCATTGAGAGATCACAAAATACCCCAATGGGTGGTGCTCGGTTATTCATTGCATTTAATATTTGAACAGTGAAAGCATATATGGCATTTTCTGTTGAAAAGCCTTTCTGACAACCAAATTGACATTTTGTTAGTACTTCATTTTTACAAATTCGTGATGCTACTCTCTAATATAATACACTCCTGGAAATGGAAAAAAGAACACATTGACACCGGTGTGTCAGACCCACCATACTTGCTCCGGACACTGCGAGAGGGCTGTACAAGCAATGATCACACGCACGGCACAGCGGACACACCAGGAACCGCGGTGTTGGCCGTCGAATGGCGCTAGCTGCGCAGCATTTGTGCACCGCCGCCGTCAGTGTCAGCCAGTTTGCCGTGGCATACGGAGCTCCATCGCAGTCTTTAACACTGGTAGCATGCCGCGACAGCGTGGACGTGAACCGTATGTGCAGTTGACGGACTTTGAGCGAGGGCGTATAGTGGGCATGCGGGAGGCCGGGTGGTCGTACCGCCGAATTGCTCAACACATGGGGCGTGAGGTCTCCACAGTACATCGATGTTGTCGCCAGTGGTCGGCGGAAGGTGCATGTGCCCGTCGACCTGGGACCGGACCGCAGCGACGCACGGATGCACGCCAAGACCGTAGGATCCTACGCAGTGCCGTAGGGGACCGCACCGCCACTTCCCAGCAAATTAGGGACACTGTTGCTCCTGGGGTATCGGCGAGGACCATTCGCAACCGTCTCCATGAAGCTGGGCTACGGTCCCGCACACCGTTAGGCCGTCTTCCGCTCACGCCCCAACATCGTGCAGCCCGCCTCCAGTGGTGTCGCGACAGGCGTGAATGGAGGGACGAATGGAGACGTGTCGTCTTCAGCGATGAGAGTCGCTTCTGCCTTGGTGCCAATGATGGTCGTATGCGTGTTTGGCGCCGTGCGGGTGAGCGCCACAATCAGGACTGCATACGACCGAGGCACACAGGGCCAACACCCGGCATCATGGTGTGGGGAGCGATCTCCTACACTGGTCGTACACCACTGGTGATCGTCGAGGGGACACTGAATAGTGCACGGTACATCCAAACCGTCATCGAACCCATCGTTCTACCATTCCTAGACCGGCAAGGGAACTTGCTGTTCCAACAGGACAATGCACGTCCGCATGCATCCCGTGCCACCCAACGTGCTCTAGAAGGTGTAAGTCAACTACCCTGGCCAGCAAGATCTCCGGATCTGTCCCCCATTGAGCATGTTTGGGACTGGATGAAGCGTCGTCTCACGCGGTCTGCACGTCCAGCACGAACGCTGGTCCAACTGAGGCGCCAGGTGGAAATGGCATGGCAAGCCGTTCCACAGGACTACATCCAGCATCTCTACGATCGCCTCCATGGGAGAACAGCAGCCTGCATTGCTGCGAAAGGTGGATATACACTGTACTAGTGCCGACATTGTGCATGCTCTGTTGCCTGTGTCTATGTGCCTGTGGTTCTGTCAGTGTGATCATGTGATGTATCTGACCCCAGGAATGTGTCAATAAAGTTTCCCCTTCCTGGGACAATGAATTCACGGTGTTCTTATTTCAATTTCCAGGAGTGTACTTATCAAACTGCGTAGGTACTGCCTCTTCCATATACTGCCTTGCATTTTCTAATGAATAGCTGGAACCTATTTTTTCTACAACACTTAAAAATGATTATTAAAAATGTTTTCTATTTCCGACTTGTTGTTAACAAACTTTTCATTGTGTTTGGCAGAAATACGGTCTTCCTGTGCTCTCGGTTGCCCTGTTTCCCTTTTCACAATATTCCAAATTGTTTTAATTTTATTACTAGATGTGCTAATCTCAGACATAATGCACATACTTCTGGACTTTTTAATAACTTTTCTTAATACAATGCAGTAGTTTTTATAATGTTTCATTGTTTCGGGATCATTATTCCTCCTGGCTGTAAGATACATTTCCCTTTTCTGTTTACAAGATATTTTTATCCCTTTAGGAAGACATGGCTTTTTGTATGGTTTTTACAATTATATTTCACTGTTTCCTTAGGGAAGCAGTTTTCAAATGTACTCCCAAAAGTATCATCAAATAGGTTAAATTTTAAATTGGCATCATGTTCACTGTACATGTCATCCCAGTCTAACTGTTGCAAGCTTTCCCTAAAGTTATGAATTGTTAAATCGTTAATGGAACGCACTATTTTGGAGGACTGTTTTTCATTTTTCATGGCGCTATATCATATACTGTAACTAGCTGTGCACCATGATCAGACAGACCATTCTTAACTGTCCTGTATATCGTCGTGAAATAATAATTAATTTTATCTTAAATTTATTATTATTTAGTGGTACTGAGTCTAATCCTGATCATCACTAATGGTTAATCGTTTTGCAATACGTAAGAAGTGGTCGGTTTAGTGACGCAACGATCGCGCACTATAAGCAAATACGGAAATTTGTCGTAAGATCTTATGGTACCAAATCGCTGAGGTCATTGGTCCCTAAGCTTCTGCACTACTTAATCTAGCTTAAACTAACTTACGCTAAGGGCAACACACTCATCCCTGCCCGAGGGAGGACTCGAACCTCCGACGGGTGAGCCGCGCGGACCGTGACAAGGCGTCCAAGACCGCACGGCTACCCCGCGCGGCTGCGCTATAAGCACGCTATTGCATATGCATTTCAGTGTATGTAAGTCGAGCCTGAAACGAAGTCTGATCATCATCATTCTTACGAAGCAGACCATTTCTCTGCAATTGAAATTTAACAAGAAGATGGTTCTGTGTCACCAAGCCTGCAGCTTATTAACGGCTACTTCCGAGACTGATGCTTCAACAAGATAATAAAGAGGTATCGCTTGAAAATACAACTAATAACCCAGTAAGAGAAATTAATAATCACTTAATCCGTCTAATATCATGGCTAAATTTATGTATATGTCATTTTTTTTCTGCCACCGATATGAAGCGCCTTTCCTTCGTTAACATTTCATATTCTTACTTGAGTATTAACAAAAAATACCACAACCCTCCAGGAAGCAGTTAACATTACAATAATTAGGTATACAACTAGCATGAGACATTACTGATTAAATCCAGTTTTCATTACTTCAGAATTTCTCTTTGCAAATAAAATCTATTGTGATGAAAGACTGGTCTCACACCCAAACCACCAGATGTCAGACACGCAGATCGGAACCAATCGTTGTATGTAGATAGAGTATCAACCAAAATACCGATTTAGTTCTAGATATGTGCTGTCCTCAAGCAGAACGGCCGTAAATGGTAATTAGAAGTAACCCAAAAACTAGAAAAGGCGTATATTGTTTTGCAGATCTCGCGTGGTTGAGTTGGCAGAGCGTGAGGTCGTCGTGCCAAAGGTCCCACGTTTAAATTCCATTGATGTCAATTTGTTTTAACTGTGTACACTTGAAACTGTTATAATAGAGAACATTTTCCTGACATGTAAATGGAGTTTTCGGAGTTTGTAGCAAGGTTCTTTGGGCAGTCTGCTTTCGCTTCGTTAGCTGAAAGTAACACGTCTACAGAGTACTTTTGTATAGATAGGTGTTCTGTCGGACATATGCGACAGAACGGACACCACTCGTGATGAAGCAGCTAGTGCATTTGTAGTTTTACAGAATGAACATAAACAATCTGCACGTGCAGAATTATAAATAGTCCCATATAAAGCTTTCACACATAATACATTAAAAGAATTGTCATCGTTTGGGCGTGACCTAAGGACCCTTGGTACAACGATCTAGCGTTCTACCAACATCCCCACGGAAGCTATACATACTAGTTAATCACAGTTATACGAGGGTTAGAACTTAAATTGATGCAAATATTTATTCTCAACCGATAAAAAAGAGTTACATGTTTGCACCTGTTACTGTCCTTCAGAGTAGTGACCAGTGTTGTGTAGAACCCGTTGCCAGCGATGTGGAAGGCGTAGTATACCATTAGAAGAGCCTGTTCTATTGATGGTGCGAATGGAGCGGTCTAAAGTTACGGTGATTCTTGTGTACGACTGAGATGGTGTTATAATGAACAGTATTACTGTTCGTTTTTGGAGCATCACCTGCGACCAGATTTTCGAAAGAGGCGGTGACACTTTCTGCGCAACCCACCCATCATTTTGCACGACAATAATCGGGCGCATGTAGCGCAAGCTGTGGCTGCTCTGTTCGGTCGACGGGACTGGGAAGTACTGTACCATCCACCACACTCCCCAGACTTAAATCCTTGTGACTTTGATTTGATTCTGAAGATGAAGGAACCACTTCATGGGATTCGCTTCAGAACTGTTCCAGACATTCGAGAGGCAGTAGACCGCTCCATTCGCACAATCTGCTAACGGTGTACTACGCCTTCCACATCGCTAGAAACAGATTCTAAACAACGCTGGTGACTGCTTTGAAGGACAGTAACAGGTGCAAACATGTAACTCTTTTGTATCGGTTGTGAATAAATAGTTGCCACTATTGGGAGTTGCAACTCTCATATTTTTCCTATGCACCGTAGTTCTGGTGTTACGCGCTTTCTGCTAGATGACAGGACATATGTCGAACTAAATCGGACTTTAGGTTGATACTATATCGATATACAAGGTTTGGTACTGATGTGAGTGTCAGACATCTGGAATTTTGGGTGTAAGACCTACATCACGAATTTGATTCGATCCTTAATACAGCTTATAAGTTCCTTCCTTAATACTCTTACTGCCTGCCACATTGTAGGTCTCTTCTTCTTCTCTTGTCTTAAAACAGGGTGTGGTGTGAAGTGAGAAACTGAATTGAACTGTCTTGAACTGAGCTTGTTAATGCAGCTACTCTCACAGAAACAAACTAAGAACTTTAAAGAGGAAACAAATAAACACCACATTCGTTGGTGGTATAGGCTGCCCGCTAGGGGCGTGCTTGAAAAATGATTAAATTGTTCTTGGTCTCTATGGAGATGGTGGACGCCATTTCAAAGATGCCGATCCAGGGCAATTTCCAAAGAGATGGCTGAGACTATCGAAAGGCCACCTCTTTGGAAATAGCCGTACTATTACGTCTTTGGAACGGCGTCCACTATCTCCTTGGAAACCAACAACATCGTTAATAAACGTGGCTTATGGTGTACACTGTTTTATAATTAATTTTAAAGATTCCATTGTGGTCGCTGATTTTCTCCAGCAATATTTTCAAAAACAGCTGGGTTGGGTTGTTTGGGGAGGAGAACAGATAGCCAGGTCATCGGTCTCAACGTATTAGGGAAGGATGGGGAAGGAGTCAGCCGTGCCCTTTCAAAGAAACCACCCCGCATTTCAAAAACAGTCAACTTACTTATCATCTCCAGATGAATCATTTGACAGTTAAAGTCCCGTGACTGACCCGTACGACCATTTAATGCGACCGCTCAGCAACAACGCTACCGATTGCCTGTTACCGTCTGTGGTTCTAAAATCAGAGCAAACCAATCCATTGCATTGGTCAGAGATGCAGTTTTGTTTTTGCAGAACTCGCCAACACTTGATCATAGGACCCGTAGGCACATACAGAAAATCTGAGGGCTATGAGAACAGTAACCTTACATGCAGACAAATACATTACAGCAGAAACCAGGAAAACGGGAGGCCGTAGGTAATTAGTATCGCTCATCAGCCAAATAAAATGAAATAATTTAAGAGTAAACATTAGATTTGGATGTATATTCAAATTTCTGTGCTAAGTAATTCAACTGAAGGATCTTTTCTGCCATTCTTCACTAATATTGTACAATTTTACTCCACGCATTTAAAAAACTGTATACTGGGTGTTGGCGAGCGCAATGGAAACAACTACGAATAAGTGTGTCGAGGTTGAACATACCCCTGAAGCACTGCTGGAGGAAGTGACTTCATGACAACAAGTTTATTTAATTTTTAATTTTTTCCGTGGTCTCTGGGTAGCGTCTTTCATAAGTAAACAAAACGTCCTCGACCCCCGGTTAGAATCCCGCCACTGCTTACATTTTCACCTAATAATCAGCACTGGCGACCGAAGACTTGCGGCATAAGAAGTCGCCCTCATTCTGACAACGGCCTTGTGAAAGAGGGTGGAGGAGGGGACACTGGGTCAGGTTACTCTGTTAACCTAGGGTGGGAAACTGCCCCACAAGGCGGAAGAATCAGCAATGATAAATGTCATGAGGATGCAGAAGGCAATTGAAACCACTGCATGAATGGCATGTAACGTGAATCCACAGGGCATGTGGCTTGTAATTGAGAAAGCTTCATGATGATCTCTCCATTAGTAAAAGTTTCCAGAATAGTCCTCCACTCATATCTAGGGAGGGGAATGAGAAGGGGGAGGAGACCTTAAGAAAAAGATTGAATAATAAACTAAAGGAAAACGTTCTACGACTCGGGGTCAGAAGCTTGAACGCGGTAGGCAAACTTTTCAGAATCGACAGTAAATCACCACCGAAAGCGATAGTTCAGATTACATGCCGATGTCGCAAGCTGAAGATGAAGAGGTAGAGAAAGTATATATAGATACTGAAAGGACAATACAGTATGTAAAGGGAGATGAAAATCTAATATTGCTGGAGAACTGATATGCAGTTGTACGGGAAAGGAGTAGAAGGAAAGGTTACAGGAGAATTTGGGCTTGGGACAAGGATTGAGAGAGGAGAAAGACTAGCTGAGTTCTGTAATAAATTTCGAGAGTAATATCAAATACACTGTTCAAGAATCATAACAGGAGGAGGTATACTTGGAAAACGGGGGGTGACATGGGGAGATTTCAGTTAGTTTTCATCATTTCAAAATAAGATGTTGGATTTTAAGGCATACCCAGGAGCAAATATAGACACAGATCACAATATAGTAGCGATGAAGTGTAGGCTGAAGTTTAAAAGATTAGCCAGGAAGAATAATACACAAAGAAGTGGGATATAGAAGTACTAAAGAACGACGAGATATACTTGTGTGTGTGGTTTGAGGTTTTCGGGCGCTAAACAGCATGGTCATCAGCACCCAGAGATATACTTGAAGTTCTCTAAGGCTATAGATACAGCAATAAGCAATAAGGAATAGCTCAGTAGGCAGTACAGTTGAAGAGGAACGGATGCCCCTAAAAATCACAATCATAGAAGTTGGAAAGAAAAACATAGGTACAAAGAAGGTAATTGCAAAGAAGCCATGGGTAATGGGAGAAATACTTTTGTTGATCGATGAAAGAAGGAAGTACAGAAATAAGTAAGGAAATGCAATAAATACAGAAATACAAGTCACTGAGGAATGACAGAAACCGAAAGTGCCGGGAAGCAAAGACGAATTAGTGAGAAATCGAAAAAGAAATGATGGTCAGAAGGAGTTATCGAGCACATAGGAAAGGCAAAACAACCCTTGGTGACATTAAAAGCAAAAGTTGTAACATTAAGAGTGCAAAGGGAATTCCACTGTTAAATGCAGAGGAGAGAGAAGATAGGTGGAAAGAGTACATTGTAGGCCCCAGTGAGGGGAACACTTGTCTGATGTCATAGAAGAAGAAGCCGGAGACGATTTAGAAGAGATAGGGGATCCAGCATTAGAATCAGGATTTAAAAGGGCTTTGGAGGTCTAAGATCAAATAAGGCAAAAGTGAAAGATACCATTCCATCAGAGTTTCTACAATATTGGGAGAAGTTGAGAGATTGCATGGCACTCTCACTTCTCATTCAGTGTTATACCACTTCATGTTCTTAGGGAATATGATCTTCATGGCAATTTTGACTTCATACATCATGATGATGGTGGGCAGGAGTTAATGCTCTTGGTTGCATGATCTAGGAAAGGAATATCGATAAGCTTTACCTGCATTCAAAGGAATAGGGTGCTGATTTAAAGGACTGCAGTAAAAACGCATGGCGACGGTGGGCCAAGGGAAGCCCATTTTTTCTGCAGAACCTGGGGGAGACATTTCCGGATGGCCGTGTTCCACGATGTCACTGTGGAGGCACTTTGGTTGATGCCGGTCAGGAGGCAGCTGCATCCAGGTAGAATGACTAGCGCTGAAAAGTCGCCGCTGCAATGGCCAGCACATTGTAGACCGGCAGTAAAGCAGAGGATGGGTCATTGTTAGGTATGAGGCTGACAAAACAACTGTGAGCATTCTGTGAATTTCCGTGGGACAGGGCCACTGGCGCCCAGACATCCACACTCTGTTACAAAACACATTCGTGAAAGCATGAGGCTTTTAGCGATTTTATGGCCGTCCTTTGGAGACTCTGAAATGGACGTTCCAGGGAGATAACAAGCTTTTATTGAGAGATGTAGTTCCATCCTGGTCATGTTGTTAGCAAAAGACACGGCAAACGCGTGGGAAAGAGGCCGTGAAGCTGAATTTTTTTTCCTTTTCTCCCAATTAACTTTAAAGCCCCTGATTGGTCAACCTGGTGTATGCAGAGCAAAGGCCGCTCTCCCAGCTTCGAATGCCCGGCACTAGCTCGTGATTGGCTTTTGCTAAAGTGGGGGAAGTCTAAGATGTAAATGTGCTTTGCTACCGAGCTGAGGAGGAAGTGGACAAAAGAGAAGATCAGACTCTTGTACTGGCACTTCGCTAGTGAAGAACTGCAGGTTTCTGCCTAAATGGTGAGACTTGTGTCCTTTGCTAGTGTGCCACTTAGAGCCTGTGCCAGTCACCTTCTGAATCGTCAGAGGTTCTGCTTCTAGCATCACGCACACAACAAGTGATGTGTAAGTGTACTTATTTGTCCTGAGTCGGTCGTCTAAACATTTGACATATTCCATCACGCATGGTCGTGGCACGGACTCAATTTGGTTTGGCACACCAGCAAATGGGTCCACCTGTACAGTGGAATCCACCGGGGTTTCAGAGGCTCATGGGAAAGTGCCTGCTTTCCGAATTCAACTAACGTGAGACCGCGTACTTGCATTTTCTGGGCGCGCGTCATTAACAACAGATTGCTGCCGTCCATGACTTCAGTCGTCGAAAGCATCGTGGTGTGCCGCCCTGACCAGCTGGACGGTAAGGTATTATTCGCTGCTACAGCGTAGGGTTCCAATGTATGTTTCTCAGCACCTTGTTCTTTCGAACCATATTATTCTTTTTGGAATGGTAGAATATAGATGCTTGATGGTGGTGTAGTTTTGTGCCATAACCCGGATTCACGTATATAAAGGCAGATAAAGTGATCAGTGTTCCGGTTAGTGTCGTGTGTCGATCCCCAGCTGATCACTTTGCCCACCATAGACCCTACGTTAGTGAAAGCGTTTGCCAAATAAAGATGTTTGTGGGACGTTGTTTAGTCATTTTTGTTGTCTTGTGATGTTAAGGATGAATAAATCTATTGTCATTTAGATCACAACTTCTCCCTGAGTTCCGATTAACAGTACCTTCCCATTTTATTATTAATGTCGAGATTTGAAACGTAAGTAGAGGGTTGGAAAGTGGCAAAAAAACGACTATTCACGTTGGTATGTAGAATGTATGAGCCTGGCGATATACCATCTGACTTTCAGAAAAATATCATCCATACAATTTCGAAGACTGCAAGAGCTGGCAAGTGCGAGAATTATCGCACAATCTCCTTAACACCTCATGCATCCAAGTTGTTGACAAGAATAATGTACAGAAGAAAGGAAAAGAAAATTGAAGTTATGGTAGATGACGATTAGTTTGGCTTTAGAAAAGGTAAAGGCATGAAAGAAGCAATTCCGACGTTGCGGCTGACAATGGAAACAAGACTAAAGAGAAATCAAAAAACGTTCATACGATCTGTCGACCTGGAAAAACCGTTCGACAATGTAAAATGGTGCAAGATTTTCTAAATTCTGAGAAAAACAGGGCTAAGGTATAGGGAGAGAAGGGTAATATACAATATGTGCAGGAGCCCAGAGTTAATAAGAGTGGACTATGTAATGGTTCTTTATTTACGGCACTCGAACCCCAGTTCTCGATACTAGTAATATCGTACTACTTTTCTGCGAAGTAACAGTCATATTTTTGTGACAATATTCACATTTGGTTTTATTAATGATAGGTACTCCGATGTATCGATATATTACAGTGATATGGTTCTTGTGTGTATTCATTACTGTGAGACTGTCATAATCTTTCACTTACTTATAATCGTTTTGGCGTGAATGCGCACAGAGCAGTCTTTGTTTCACTTTGGCAGAAGTTAAGTTGTTATTTCGCTTAGTAAAAGACCAGTCAAGTCTTGTGTTTGGTTAAAGTGGAAATTAAATATATGAAGATTGATACAAAACTGTTTTCTTGATGATGTGACAATTAAGAAGAATTATATGTGAATTTACAAGAAGTTTGATAAAAATGTGGATCGTGAACACCAAGTCAAAAATTACTTCTACCATACCATTGTTCTGATCTGGAATTGTTTGATCATTAAGAATTTACTGAAAAATGCATTTGTTAGATCTTCAAATATTGCTAAAATACAGATCTGGACCTTCTAGCAGTCAAAGTGGAACCACCCTAGAATCAACAAGATGAGCCATAACGACTTCGACGAAATCTACGTGGGAATCCATTCAAGATAAGTGCCAAATTAATGACTTTTTTACAGTGACCTCATTATTTCCATTCTGACGATACCATCCACAGTTGCCCGATAAAGCGAACATATGCTGCGTGAGCAACATTATTAATATGATTTCTAACTTACTTTGCAAGTGGTGGTATTGTTAGAACTACGAAGGGTGTAAGACAAGTCTTTCACCCCTACTGTTCGATCTGTACATCGAAGAACCAATGACGGAAATAAAAGAAGGTTTCAGGAGTGGAATTAAAATTCAACGCGAAAGGATATCAATGATACGACTCGCTGATGACTTTGTTATCCTGAGTGAAAGCGAAGAAGAATTATATGCTCTGCGGAATGGAATGAACACGCCAATGAGTACAGAATATGGGCTGAAAGTAACTCGAAGAAAGTAATGAGAAGAAGAAGAAATGAAAACAACTAGAAACTTAACATCAGGTCTGATGGTCTCGAAGTAAATGAAGTTAAGGAATTCTGCTATCTAGGCAGTACAATAGTCAATGTTAGACGGAGCAAGGAGGACATCAGAAGCAGACTAGCAACGAGGGAAAGGGCATTCCTGGCCGAGAGAAGTCTACTAGCATGAAACATAAACCTTAATTTGAGAAAGAAATTTCTGAGAATGTACGTTTGGAGCACAGCATTGTATGGTAGTGAGAAATGAAATGTGGGGAAACAGGAACAGAAGAGAATCGAATCATTTGAGATGTGATGCTACAGACGAATGTTGAAAATTAGGTGGACTGATAAGTTAACGAATGAGGAGGTTCTGGGCAGTATCGGAGAGGAAATGAATATGTGGAAAACATAAGGAGAAAGAACGATAGGACGTCTGTTAAGACGTGAGGGAATGACTTTCATGGTAAGAGAGGGCAGAAACTGTAGAGGAAGACAGAGACTGGAATACATGCAGCAAATAATTGGGAACGTAAGTTGCAAGTGATACTCTGATATCAAGAGATTGGCACAGGATAGGAATTCGTGGCGGGCCGCATCAAACTAGCCAGAAGTCTGAATCCGAATTGGTACGTCAGCCAGCAGTGCGAAGTGCAAGTGACGTGTTTCCATGAGCTATTTGACTAGCTCGAATCAGGATTTGGGAGAATAGCACAAAGAGATAGTCACAGCATTATATATTACACCTTGAGCTAATTTTCACATTCAGTCTCAGAGGGTGCAGAGAACATTTCGACCGCAATGACAGAACGGAAAGTCACTGAAGCGCCTAAGGCGATTAGACACAAATTACGATTGTTATGAGCGGGTCAGAAGGAGAGAGGACAGTCTCCCAGAGAAATGTTTAAGCCTTTCATTGAAACTCTTCAAAGACTAGCATTACAAATGCAGACGATAAGTGCAAATGGTGGAGAACACAGAGTGGTGGTTCTACTAAATGTTACAGAAATATAGAGATAGATGTAACACATGGACCAACAGAGGAATAACACGAGCTTGGTTCATTACATACACGCCTAAGTGTAACCAACGACACAATACAAGTTGGGAAGTGAGAATTTGAAAGAACGCTTGATTGTTGTACTATTCTGAAAAACTTTGAAACCCGATGATATGTAGCAAAAGAATGATAAAAGTCTGCAGAATTATTATGTATAGCTAATACATGTATAAAACATATCACACCACAGAGAGTGACATATTACTGAATAATGGTGAAGATGGTAATTCGAGAACTTCACAAACCAGCTCGGAAAACATTACCACCTAGACGTGTTATATCTGCAAGCTCATCTTGCAGACATGAAGCAAGATTGTTCTATAAAATTTCGGGTACGATATTTCGGGGCAGAGTCTTCTGGCCATATTCAGGTGAATACTGACGATCAATATACTAAGTTACGCCACTTAAGATGCCGCTAGCATATACATGGTGTCCTAGTTAGCATTGCGCATGCGTTGTTGAAAGTCTGTGCCCTGCTGTATGCGCCCTTCGTGGTGAAAGCTGGCCTCTTCGATGATATCAAATCTTTGTCTTCGGCGCACTGTTACGATCAGAGGAGAACGCCGACTATGCAGAGCACGAAATTTTCGTATAATCGAGTCTCATGCAGATTTAACTGGACACATCCGTCTCAGTTCATGGGGGATTCAAACAGTCGTATTCCCATTGATTCATCGATGACTGAGCTCCAAAAGTTTGACACATGGGCCGGAATTTTTGTTTCATTATATTTCCTCGATTGACCAGTGGAAATACATTGTTCAGCGATATTGGACTTATTTCCTTGGAGTAGGTGAGTATGCTGCTGATGTTCCATAAAACAACCCTGCAACGTGCGCGTCGCTTGCGCTACACATCTTTTTGCTTCATTCACACGGAATCCTGTAAGCGCCAAGTTTACGCAACTCTAATTCGTCTTCAACAAATCCCAAAAGTACTGATATTTTGGAAACGAGTCGAAAGATTACTTTAACTTTATGTCTTCTTAATATTTTTCCTACTGAAACATTCCCAATATGTGGTAGTCATGCAGTCTTCTTTAAGGCTTTATCCTCTTCCTTGTTCTGTCGTTTGTACGTCTGTAGGGCTCTCTGTACTTGTAGAAACGAATATCCATTGTTCAGGAACACAGTTTGTAGGTCTTCCAGTTCCGTTTGAAGGCTTCAGCCATCTAAGATGGTAAGGGCCAGGTGGATCTAGGTCCTTATACCCAGGCTGGTGGCAACTAGTAGAGTGCAAATAAAAGTCAGTACGAGTGACCGTTCGAAACACTGAATGTCCAATTGTGCCATCACTGCTACGTCGCACCAAGGCGTCTAAAAACAGCAAGCAACCATCTATATTCACCTCCGTCGTAAAATCTATTTTCTCATGCATGGAGTTCAGATGTTGAAGGAGCTCTGTGAGACTGTCCAAGCCATGAGGCTAAACGATAAGAGTGTCATCAACATATCTCCAAAATACTATAATTTTTAAAATAGCTGAAGCGAGTACTCAGTCCTCAAATTCTTCCATTGGAAAATTGGCCAGACCAGTTTGACCTCATGGGTTCGATACCTAACGGTGTGTGGCACAGTGAACAAGCGCTTTATAAAACTGGAGCGCAGTCAATAACTCAAAATGCTACTAGAGAAAACCTTAGTTGAGTGCAGCTCTGGAAGTGGAGTACACTTACAAGGTTCTCACGCTAAACGTTGCTAAGATTCAGGTGTGATGTTTTCTCGTACTAGTCGTTGGGGAATCCTCAGAAACTCCGTGAAATTCGAAATTATGAATTCTTTTTGCTTTGTTAATCAGATCAAAATTCACGAGCGTTCTCCGTGGTAGTTCTTCTGAGTTTCTATTTTTAATGTTTTACCTATCGTCGATGGTCACGAATATTCCACAGTGGTACTGACTTCGAGAAAGATATTTTCCAATAACCATTTACATACAAGGGTCCTCAGCTGCTGTGAATTTCTTGAGGGAAGTCATTTAACTGCGTGGGCTCCCATTTCCATTGTGCGATAATGTCCCTTTTCCCAGACGAAATGAATACTTCAAACGCTGTGCAGTATTTACAGCCTTTGTAATTGCACTTCACCTCCAACAAACGAACCAAGAGCGCCGAGAAATTAAAAACGGAATTACTTTGCCAAAAGTACTTATGCGCGGGAAAGTGAGTATCCGCAGGAAGTGGATTCACCCTTTTTTGGCAACAGCAATTAGTAGATGGCGACATAAAATCTTTATTGTCTCTGGGAACCGTCGTGAATTTTGATTACTTGTCGTAGGCAGTTATCGTTGGCAACTTTCATTCCGCCAGCATTTTAACACCCGTCTTAAATATTGCAGCAGTTTTTTTGTAGATGATTAATGCAAAAGTAAACGGCGTGCTAGATAGTTAAGAAAAAAAGCATCACTCATGGTTTAGTAGCAGTTCTAGCTGGTGTTCGCGCCGTAGTGATTATTTCGGCGACAGCGCATGATCATTACCTACGCTTTTCGGAGGAATATGGTTGTCATACAGCTATATTTGTAGAACTTCTACTGACCCGTGCTTGCACTACCAAAATACTCTTTACGTCACCACAACGGTAGTTGCTATTTTAAAAGATCAGACATGGAATATTTATCCTCGTATTTGTTCTCTGGGGACATTCACCTGAAACGGCCGGAAAACATTGAAAGAATAGATGGAGTCGCAGGTAGTTTCAACTCACTAATGACCTCGTAGCCCACAAAGTCCCATTGGTTCGTATCTAGAGCTGTATCTTCTCTTTAAGTCTGGCTCTACGGGCATATTTGTCCCCGTAGCATGCACCATTCTACTGTTCGCAGCTCGCTCACCTCATTCGAAGTTTCTCTTTTGCAGCGCTTTTGTACACTGAAAAAGTGCCAAAGAAACTGGTATAGGCATGCGTATTCAAGTACACAGACATGCAAACAGGCAGAACAAGGCGCTCCGGTCGGCAACGCTTGTATAAGACAAGTATCTGGCGCAGCTGTTAGATCGGTTTTCGTTGCTCTGATGGCAGGTTAACAAGATTTAAATGAGTTTGAACGTGGAGTTACAGTCGGCGCACGGGCGGTGGGACACAGCGTCTCCGAGGTAGCGATGAAGTGGGGATTTTCCTAACCGACCCTTTCACGAGTGTACCGTGAATATCAGGAATCCGGTAAAACATCAAATCTCCGACATCACTGAGGCCGGAAGAAGATCCTGCGAGATCGGGACCAACGACGACTGGAGAGAATTGTTCACCGTGACAGAAGTGCAACTCTGCCGAAAATTGCTGCAGATGTCAATGCTGGACCATCAATAAGTGACAGAGTGCGAACCAATCAAAGAAGCATCATCGATAAGGGCTTTCGGAGGCGAAGGCCCACTCGTGTATCCTTGATGACTGCACGACACAAAGCTTTACGCCTCACCTGGGCCCGTCAACACCGATATTAGATTGTTGATGGCTGGCAACATGTTGCCTGGTCGGACGAGTGACGTTTCAAATTGTATCGAAGGGATGGACGTGTACGGATATGGACACAACCTCATGAATGCATAGACCCTGCATGTCAGGAAGGGACTGTTGAAGCTGGTGGAGGCTGTGTAATGGTGTGGGGAGTGTGCATTTGGAGTGATATGGGACCCCTGATACGTCTGGAAACGACGATACGTAAGTATCCTGTCTGATCACCTGCATCCAATCATGTCCATTGTGCATTCCGATGGACTTGGGCAATTCCAGCAGAAAATGCGACGCCATACACGTCAAGAATTACTACAGAGTGGTTCCAGGAATACTCTTCTGAGTTTAAACGCTTCCGCTTGCCACCAAACTCCCCAGATACGAACATTATTGAGCATATCTGGGATGCCTTGCAACGTGCTGTTCCGAAGAGATCTCCACCCCCTCGTACTCTTAAGGATTTATGGACAGCCCTGCAGGATTTGTGCTGTCAATTCCCTCCAGCACTACTTGAGATACTAGTCGAGACCATACCACGTCGTGCTGCAGCACTTCTGCGTGCTCGTCGGTGCCCTACACGATATTAGGCAAGTGCACCAGTTATTTTGGCTCTTAGTTGTAGTTTTCTCATTCGTTCCTCTGACGTGTTATGAGCTTTCGGTTCTTGAAGGCTGTGCGTTATTCCCTCAAATACCTTCCCGCTGTTTCCGGGGCATTATGCTCTTCAATATTCGTTACATCCACATAGATACGCTACAAGCAACATTGAGGTACATAGTGTAAGGCACTTAGCATTATATCAAACGTGTTTAAGCGGTAAGAGAGGATCAACGCATAAATAGTACCTGTAGCGCTTCACGAAATAAACAACGACAATATTTCGTAATCGGTTCAAGATATCGAAAAGAGATTTTTCGACAATTATGAGGGTGAATCAAATATAAACCAGCATTTTTTCATAAATTTATTTTATCTAAGAGTAAAGCCTCGAAACAACATAGGATTTAAAAGGAATCCACTCAGCAAACGAAAACGGTGTATGAACTTTGGATCATGGAACGTCCAGGGCATCGCAGCTAAGGAAACAGAAGTATTCAAAGAAATCAATCGGAACAGTGTAGGCGTAATAACAGTAACATAGACGAAAATGAAAGCTAAATAAGTAGAAAAAATAGATGATTACGTTTATATTTACAGTGCAGTGAAACAAAATCGTTAGGCAAAGGAGGGGATATCCGCCGCGATACATAAAAGTGGAAACGCTACGTTCAGGAATGGGACCGTATGAATAAATATCTGATGCGTGTAGATATTAAGCTAAAAGGATACGACTTAGCGATCATTACAGCAAATGTACCCGCAAATAATACTACAGACGCTGAGAAGAATAATTTATTTAATGATCTGACAAACGTCTTAGACAGCATTATCAATACGAAGGAGCTGTATCTTTTTAGGAGATTTTAGTGGACGAGTGGATAAGAAGGCTCCTAGCAGGATTTTCGGCAAATTTTGGGAATGATACTGGAGAGAAAAAAATGGTTCAAATGGCTCTGAGCACTATGGGACTCAACATCTTAGGTCATAAGTCCCCTAGAACTTAGAACTACTTAAACCTAACTAACCTAAGGACATCACACACATCAATGCCCGAGGCAGGATTCGAACCTGCGACCGTAGCAGTCCCGCGGTTCCGGACTGCAGCGCCAGAACCGCTAGACCACCGCGGCCGGCCTATTTTGGAGAGAGGCTGGTAGAAATGTGTGGACAGTACAGTCTTAGAATATGAAACAGCTTTTCTCAATACAAAGAGATCCATGAATATACCTGGACACAGCCTGCAAGGAAGTTACGATCTATAATTGATTATGCTATAGGGAAAGAAAGTAATAGAACAAAGATGGAGGATTGCAGAGCCAACAGGGGAGCAGACTGTGGATCCGACCATGACCTCCTTCGAAGTGTACTTTGGTTCCCTTTCAAAAAATTAGTAGGTGCCAAAACAATTGTAATGAAAATGGAGTGAAACTGAATAAACAAGAATACAAGTTAAGCTTACTGCAGAAGCCTTGAATTGCCTTCTTATACAAGCTTATACTGAATAGGAAACTACATGAGACTGATGGTACAACAGTGGAAGTAGTGCACAGGACCATTGTAAGAGCTAATCATTAAGCTGCCTTTGAAACACGTATAGCAAATTTAAAAGCTATTGGTAGGATGATGATATTGCTGCAAAGATTAAGGACAAAAAAGAAGCCTATAACAGATGGCTTATGAGTAATAAGACCGAAGACAGAAGAATATATGAAAGACTGATGGGAGAGGCTTAGAAAGCAATAATAGAGCAAGAACTGCGCTGTGGGAGTTTAATTGTGAAGAAATTAATAACTGCGTAGGAAGTTCAATGTCCAGAGTAGCTTGGGAACTGACAGAACAGCTAAGAACAAATGACAGAAGTAGCATAAACTTACAGCCTACGTAGATGGAAGACAAACTACGATGAATTGTTTAAAACAGATCGATCGGAATTTTAGGATTATGCTCTTTTGCAGGTAAAGAACATGACCCAAAAATACAGGAGATAACAACAGTGGAATTACGGGATACAGTTAAGAAATTTAAAAATGGCGAAGCAACACGATCCGGAGCTGCTGCATATATGGAACGGGCTTACGGCCTCTTAACGACGAGGATATCAGCGCTGTATATATGGAGTTGTTGAAGGCCTGTCTTACCGTGTTATCTGAACATGTTGGAAAGCTATTTAACCTCTGTGTTAGTGGTGAGAAAACCATTGTCGATTTTAAAGAAGGGTTCATCACAAACATATGAGGATTGTCCAGAAACTAAGTTCCGATTGGTTGCTAAATGGAAAACACAGTGAAAATCAGAAACATTTTATTTGCAAGAGTTAGCTACACTTCCCAGATACTTCTCTACATAGTCGCCGCTCCGACTGAGACATTTGTAGGAGCGTTATACCAAATTTTCAACACCATCGTCTTAGAAGGCAGCCGCCTGTCCTTTCCGATAATTCTCTACGCTGGTTTATAGCGCGCAGCCTGCGCCGAAGTGTTGTCTTCATATCCAGCGTTTTATGTGAACAGAGATGATACTCAAGACAAGTCAATTAGGGCTGTGTTGTGGGTGATCGAACATGTCCCACAGAAAAAGTTGCAGGAGCGTCTTCATTGTCTCTGCAGACTGTGGCTGAGAATTGCCATGAGGAAGGAAGTGCGTGGCAGTTGTGTTAGGTGGGCTGCATTCATTAAGGCGAAGCGTCTCAGTGGGCCCTCCTATTTGGCGGGAGACATCGCTGTTCTAGTCACCTCTATTCGCTCACAGTGCGCTAGCAACTGAAAAGAGCATCTTGATGCGATTGACGGTCATACTAGAGACATTACCCAACACATCTGTGCAAAGCTTCAACGGGTTTTCACTGTAGTGTCCCTTTTGCGACCGATCAGAACTTACTTTCTGGACAACCCTCATATTTAAAAAGGGAAGCATGGATGACTGCGCAAATTATCGAGGTATCACAATTCTCAGTTCCATATCGAGACTATATGAGAGTATCTTTAAAACTACAATTGAGAGAGAAATTGAGGAAGTAGAGGAACAGAGAGGCTTTCGGGCAGGAAGGTCTTTATCGGTTTTAGCTGTAGCATTAGACAGGTGACTGATAAGAGACTGGCACGCAACTTGGTGACAAAATGGTTTTTACAGAATTGCAGAAGGTCTATGACAGTGTACCACTTTGTAGGATGTGGGAAGAAATGAATAATCACACGATTCAGACATGTTATGTACGAGTCGTTAGAAATCTGTATTCACGTAACACTTGTCGTGTTCAAGTTGAGATGTCACTATCACAGAAAACGTTAGCGAAGAACTGAGAGAAGGATGTTGCTTAGCACCTACCCTTTTTAAAATACAGGGTGATTCAAAAAGAATACCACAACTTTAGGAATTTAAAACTCTGCAACGACAAAAGGCAGAGCTAAGCACTATCTGTCGGCGAATTAAGGGAGCTATAAAGTTTCATTTAGTTGTACATTTGTTCGCTTGAGGCGCTGTTGACTAGGCGTCAGCGTCAGTTGATGCTAAGATGGCGACTGCTCAACAGAAAGCTTTTTGTGTTATTGAGTATGGCAGAAGTGAATCGACGACAGTTGTTCAGCGTGCATTTCGAACGAAGTATGGTGTTAAACCTCCTGATAGGTGGTGTATTAAACGTTGGTATAAACAGTTTACAGAGAATGGGTGTTTGTGCAAAGGGAAAAGTTCTGGACGGCCGAGAACGAGTGATGAAAATGTAGCACGCATCCAGCAAGCATTTGTTCGCAGCCCAGGAAAATCGACTCGCAGAGCTAGCAGAGAGCTGCAAATTCCACAATCAACTGTATGGAGAGTCCTACGAAAAAGGTTAGTTATGAAACCTTATCGTCTGAAATTGGTTCAAGCACTGTCTGCAGCTGATAAGATTAAAAGAATCGATTTCTGTGATTTTATCCTTGCTCAAATGGAAACAGATGAATCTTTCGTTTCAAAGATTGTGTTTAGTGATGAAGCAACTTTCCACACTAACGGGAAAGTCAACCGTCACAATGTCTGTACATGGGGCACTGAGAATCCGCGGGAAACAACTCAGTATGAACGTGACTCGCCTAAGGTGAACGTTTTCTGTGCCATTTCAGCCAATAAAGTTTTTGGTCCCTTTTTCTTCGAAGGTGCTACTGTAACTGGACTACAGTATCTGGAGATGTTAGAGAATTGGCTGTTCCCTCAGCTCGAACAAGAAGCACAACAATTCATATTTCAGCAGGATGGAGCGCCACCACATTGGCACTTATCTGTCCATAACTACCTGAACGTCCAACTACCCGAGGCGATGGATCGGCCGCCAGGCAGCCCGTGACAGAACACTTCATCACTGGCCTCCAAGAAGCCCTGATCTTACCCCCCGCGATTTTTTTCTTATGGGGGTATGTTAAGGATATGGTGTTTCGGCCACCTCTCCCAGCCACCATTGATGATTTGAAACGAGAAATAACAGCAGCTATCCAAACTGTTACGCCTGATATGCTACAGAGTGTGTGGAACGAGTTGGAGAACAATCACTGGAAACGAAAGCAACAATGAGCAGAGATCGCGCTGCACTCAGTTTACCAAGATACGTGGGACAAAAATCCTGTTTCATATCTGATTCACCATCGTAACAGGACATGCAAAAGACAAAGCAATTTTATGTATAATTAATACCTGTACAGTTCCTTACATCGTCATATCGAGACAATTTCTTCTTTCTTCCAGAAAACATAAAATAAGAAACGAAGCACTTTCTGTGGCATTCGACAGCTCTTGACGAAAGAGATAACGTTATAAGTTGATAAAAATTGAGAAAGAAACTTTTTGAGCCGTCCTGTGTGATCGAGCGGTTCTAGGCGCTACAGTCTGGAACCACGCGACCGCTACGGTCGCAGGTTCGAATTCTGCCTCGGGCATGGATGTGTGTGATGTCCTTAGGATAGTTAGGTTTAAGTAGTTCTAAATTCTGGGGGACTGATGACCTCAGACGTTAAGTCCCATAGTACTCAGAGCCATTTGAACAATTTTAAACTTTTTGATAACAGACGGGAGATGTCCAGAGTGTTAACCACAGTCGCTCATGCTGTACCTATCAAAAATTCCGTATGTCTCAGACTTCCTGCCCCATTTTAACGCTGTTGAAGCGGCAGGGCAGCAGGTGAGTGGAGTGATAAAGTGCTAGTAGAAACAAATAACTAACAACATTACAACGACATTTTTATTTAAACAGTTTCCAATTTTTTTAAATGTTCCTTTTGTATAATTTTATCTGTAGTATAAACAATTTTTTAGAAAATCATTCAAAGATATCTTTAATCAGAACAATAGTCCTATTAGTCCAGATCATTAGCCTAAAGCAAGGACGGACACATGTGTAACTTAAACAAAATGGGCATTTACTCTAACAGCATCAAAGTCCTTAAACAACAGGTGCGTTTACTTTAACAGCAAAAAATTACAGTTTATCAAAACATGACGCATGTCACTTTGTAGAAAGAGAAGATTTTACTTAGACTGAGTCAAAGATATCACACAGCCAAACATGAGATATATCACTCTTAAGAACCTGTAATTGCTTAAACAGAACCAAAGAGAGAGACAGTGGTTAAGTGCGATGTATATCACTTTTAAGGAAGCAGAAATTTAGTTAAACTAATTAAAAGGCAGAATGCAGCTTAGACGTGACGTTTGTTACCTCAGGATTTAAAGAAACACGGCAGTTTTAATTAAAATGATGTGAAATTATGAGATAATAGGCCGCGAGGCGTGGTGCTATTAAAGTGAGTAAGTCTTCCGTCAATCTAATTTAACAGTTTACACCTATATGAAACGCAGACAATAATATAACACCGCCCGCGCCTTAATAGGACAGAACACGATACATTTAACACCACGCTATCTGTGAGACACGGAACGCCAAATGTGAAACACAGGGCAACATTAAGGAAACCTGTCAAAATTTTGGAGTAATCACCATTCCACAAAGGAGCCAACAGGTTTTGATTAAGGCATAACTTTTAACTGAGATGGTACAACACCTACTGCTGAAATGATATTATTTAGTCTTAAAACAAGATATTAAATAGCGAAGATAATGGTATTCGAGGAACTAAATCACTCACTGGGTTAGCTGTACCCGAGCCTCAACAACCATATACAGAAGCAATTTCATTATAGTTATCAATACCAGGGAGGAGAAAACAGTCGTACTGCAGGGCGGAACGGAGCGGACGATACATAAATTTAAACTGTGCCAACGACCAACCATAGTCTGGGCTCAACTGACACTTATTAACTAAACAATTGTGCCTACACACGTAAACGGGAGTTCACAGCCCATCACAACAATTAAGTAAAATACAAAGAGCAGTATACAATCACCTTAGCACGAAGTATTGACACCAGTGGACACAGCCTTGCACTAATACAGTCACTATAAGTGCGTCTGAACATTATCAAACTCCGTGAGAACAACATCCATACATTTGGTGCAGGTTAGTGAGTCGTGAGCTTTCGGACCAAATTGAACAAGCGTCAACTGAAACTTACGACACTTAGATACGGTCGCAAAATATTTTACACAAAACAGTAATGGAGAAACGCCTCCGAGGGCGTAAGTCAATAGTCTTATTTAGATACTAGAACTGACATGTGCCATGCACGAGCTAAGATTCACATATCTAGGTTAACGAGTACTACTTGCGAGCAATAGGGTCTCACATTATCTGTCCGCACACACTCACGTAGAAAAGGTTCAGTAACCTCATTTGCAGATGCACTTACACTAGGCAGTCCTCACTACAGTGCCATTGGCAGTGAACAGGAAGGCGAACGAAACTCAAGGGCTTGACAAGTACATGGGGTGGTCCATTGATCGTGACTGGGCCAAATATCTCACGAAAAAAGCGTCAAATGAAAAAACTACAAAGAACGAAACTTGTCTAGCTTGTAGGGGGAAACCAGATGGCGCTATGGTTGGCCCTCTAGATGGCACTGCTATAGGTCAAACGGGTATCAACTGTGTTTTTTTAAAAATAGGAACCCCCATTTTTATTACACATTCATATAGTACACAAAGAAATGTGAATGTTTTAGTTGAACCACTTTTATCGCTTTGTGATAGATGGCGCTGTAATAGTCACAAACATATAGCTCACAATTTTAGACGAACAGTTGGTAACAGGTAGGTTTCTTAAATTGAAATACAGAACGTAAGTAGGTTTGAACCTCCCCGATCCTCTCCCACCCCCACCCGCTGCCGCGCCTGTATTCCCATGTCCCACTCGGTCTCCATCTCTCCACCTTCCTTACCCTCTCCCGAGGTGGCTTCCGCCAGCTCCCCCTCCCTGCTGATGTCCTCCTCCCTTCCATTTACCCCTCCTATCAACTTTGATCCTCCCCCCCACTTCCTGTTTCCTTTCCTTTAGGCACCCTCCCTCCCTTCTCTTTCCTTTTTCCCCCGTCCCCCTTCCTCCGCCCCTCTTCCCCCGGGCTTCCCCTCCCCGTTCCTCCCTCCCCCACTCTCCTCTGCCCATGGCATCTCTGCTCTCCCCTCTCCCTCTCCCACTCCCCTTCCTCCTCCTCCTCTCTTGGCAGGTCCCCGGACTCGCACATGCTCAGTGAACATTCGCGCGCCGGAGATCATCACCATCAGTGTCTCTTGTGTGTGCCTTCGTCTGTGTTTAGTGTTCTTTCGTCGTCACGCCTCCACTGTTCGCGTGTGCCGTCGCAGTCGTCCGTGTTATGTGCGCGTGTCAACAAGTGTTAGTGTTTTTTTCGTCCAGCGTGAACGGCTTCATGTTTCTTGTTTTTGTATCTACATTTTTGCCCGCCGTTTTTATTGTATTGTTTGTGTCACCTATCTGTCATCTTATTGTACCACTTAAGGCTGAAGAGCGGCGTACTATGCTGCTGACAGCCCGCCTTGTATGAGGTGCTTAAAATTACAATAAAGAAAAAAAAATAGGTTTGAACATTCTATTTCGGTTGTTCCAATGTGATACATGTACTTTGTGAACTTATCATTTATGAGAACGATTGCTGTTACAGCGTGATTACCTGTAAATACCACATTAATACAATAAATGCTCAAAACGATGTCCGTCAACCTTAATGCATTTGGAAATACGTGTAACGACATTCCTCTCAACAGCGAGTAGTTCGCCTTCCGTAATGCTCGCACATGCAATGACAATGCGCTGACGCATGTTGTCAGGCGTTGTCGGTGGATCACGATAGCAAATATCCATCAACTTTCCCCACAGAAAGAAAACCTGGGACGTCAGATCCGGTGATCGTGCGGGCCATGGTATGATTCTTCGACGACCAATCCAACTGTCATGAAATATGCTATTCAATACCGCTGCAACCAACGCGAGCTATGTGCCGGACATCCATCATGTTGGAAGTACATCGCCCTTCTGTCATGCAGTGAAACATCTTGTAGCAACATCGAAACAACATTACGTAGGAAATGAGCATTCATTGCACCATTTAGATTGCCTTCGATAAAATGGGGGCCAATTATCCTTCCTCCCATAATGCCACACCGCACATTAATCCGCCAAGGTCGCTGATGTTCCACTGGTCGGAGCCATCGTGGATTTTCCGCTGCCCAATAGTGCATATTGCGCCGGTTTACGTTACCACTGTTGGTGAATGACGCTTCGTCGCTAAATAGAACGCTTGCAAAAAAATCTGTCATCGTCCCGTAAATTCTCTTGTGCCCAGTGGCAGAACTGTACACGACGTTCAAAGTTGTCGCCATGCAATTCCTGGTGCATATAAATATGGTACGGGTGCAATCGATGTTGATGTAGCATTCTCAACAACGACGTTATTGAGATTCCCGAATCTAGCGCAATTTGTCTCCTACTGGTGTGCGGATTAGCCGCGACAGCAGCAGCTAAAACACCTACCTGGTCATCATCATTTGTTGCAGGATGTGGTTGACGTTTCTCATGTGGCTGAACACCTCCTGTTTCCTTAAATAACGTAGCTATCCGGAGAACGGTCCGGACACTTGGATGATGTCGTCCAGGATACCGAGCAGCATACATAGCACACGCCCGATGGGCATTTTGAACACAATAGTCATACATCAACACGATATCGACCTTTTCCGCAACTGGTAAACCGTCTATTTTAACATGGGTAATGTATCACGAAGCAAATACCGTCCGCACTGGCGGAATGTCACGTGATACCATGTACTTACTTATACGTTTGTGACTATTACAGCGCCATATATCACAAAGCGATAAAAGTGGTCCAACTAAAACATTCATATTTCTTTACGCACTACACGAATATGTAATAAAAAATGGGGATTCCTATTTTAAAAAAACGCAATTGATATCCGTTTGCCCTATGGCAGCGCCATCTAGCGGGCCAACCATAGCGCCATCTGGTTTCCCCCTTCAAGCTAGACGAGTTTCGTTCTTTGTAGTTTTTTCGTTTGATGCTTATTTCGTGAGATATTTGGCCCGGTCACTATTAATGGGTCACCCTGTATATGTTAATACCGTTCATCTTACTGCTAACATTAATTTTAATACGTTAGAGAAAGTCTTCAGATCTTATATGATTATTTTTCATGCAATTTTCTGTAGTTGAGAAGACTTGTGTTTGTTTGTGTCATTACAGTTATTTGGATTTATGCATACAATTAACCACACTGTATATTTCCAATAGTGAGCTTTTCTTAATGCTTGCAAATCCACAGGGGCAGCAGGCAGTAGCCCCGACTGTCCCCAGGTTCTGTCAACTTTGGCAGAACTACGCGTGCCTCCACTCCGTGCCGTCTGAACATCGGCTGCCGCCGCCAGCACTCATCAGCAAAGTTTACACCAACAGCCACGGAGTCATTGCTCGGCACCTATACGCTCTTCTCAAAACCCTTCTGGTCTCAGCCGGGCATCAAAGACTTTCGCAGCTTGTAACCATGGTTATATCTGTACACAAGAAACCATCGATATATCCACTACACTGCATAGGTGTATTGGTCCGGGATAGAACCCAGAATCTTGACTTTCTCGGTAGCAGTATTCCACCGATTGAACTATACAGGTACAACCCTCAGATCTTTACCTTCGCTGGAGATTATCAGCTACACTCCAAACTTCACAGAAGCTGTCCTGTCGTTTGCTCCTTTCCACACAAACCTTGCAAAATAATAACGACGGCCGGCCGCTGTGGCCGAGCGTTTCTAGTTGCTTCGGTCCGGAACCGCGCTGCTGCTACGGTCGCAGGTTCGAATACTCCCTCGAGCATGGATGTGTGTGACGTCCTTAGGTTAGTTAGGTTTAAGTAGTTCTAAGTCTAGGGGACTGATGAGCTCACATGTCAAGTTCAAATAAATGGTTCAAATGCCTCTGAGCACTATGGGACTCAACATCTTAGGTCATAAGTCCCCTAGAACTTAGAACTACTTAAACTTAACTAACCTAAGGACATCACACACACCCATGCCCGAGGCAGGATTCGAACCTGCAACCGTAGCAGTCCCGCGGTTCCGGACTGCAGCGCCAGAACCGCACGGCCACCGCGGCCGGCCATGTCAAGTTCCATAGTTAAAGCCATTTGAACCATTTAACCACGACGGGAAAATGAGATAGATAGTAACAGTTGATTAGGAGGCTTGCCGATAGTCGTCCATTCCACTCGTGGGTAAAATAGCGGAGGTGAGATTCTATACATGAACTCCACCAACAAACTTTCTGACTTTGTTCACGCCGCTGTCTCATCTGGCTCCTTAGCCAGTAATCGAATTTCTCCACAAAGTGACGCCTCTAAATAATTTGAAAGATGATGTGCTGCAAACGTGAGAGATCGCTGACCCACATCACACACGATTTTACAATATATTTTCATGTAGAGTTTGATCAACGGTTAACTGGTCTTTGTACAGCTACTCTATATTTCATCTGTCAGATACTACTTCGATAGATTTGCAGCAGGATCACTGGAATATCCATTTAATGGAATTCAAATAGTCTTCACATAGATTTTGTCGTGACGCTTGTTGCACTCTACTCTCAAGTGAGACTCTAGCCGCCTAGAGTGTAAAACATAATCCATCTGCCACGAAGTTTCATATTCCTTTATTCAAGAGCCTCTCTTGATAACGGCGATGGAAATTTTGAGAGCCTGCTTTTAAGAAATTTTGTTATGGGTGTAACACTACTCTTTGAAAGTGCTATACATTCCCGTCTCGCAAATAGTCTGCGCCATAGGGAAAACGCAATTAACAGTGATAGCTGTTATTCCTTTCAGCAAAACCGTTATGCATACATGTATACCGACAGAATGTTAGCCACATATGTACCCGTGACCTAGGGATAGCGTCTTTGATTAGAAATGGAAACACCCTCGGTCCCGGGTTCGAAATGCGCCACAGCTTAGGTTTTGATTGAAAAGCCGCACTGGAGGCCTAAGAGTTCCGGCATAAGAAGTAAGCCTCATTCTGCCAACGGCCTTGTCAAAGAGGGCGGAGGACCGAACAGAGGTTTACAGCACTCTCTCTTTGGGATGGGAAACCGCTCCTAAGGCGGAAGAATCAGCAGTGATCAACGGCATGAGGATGCAGAAGAAAGTGGAAATCACTTCATTAAAGACACGTAACATGCATCCACAGGACATGTGACCTGTAATTAAAAAGTGTCATAATAAACTCTCCATTCGCAAAAGATTCCGACATATTCCCTCATTTGGATCTCTGGGAGGAGACTGCCAAGGGGGAGGTGATCACGAGAAAACGATTTAATAACCAACGAAAGGATAACGCTCTACGTCAGTAAATAAAATCAAATTAATAAATTTGTCATCCCTCTGAATCTGAAGTTGAGCCCATCGGCAGAATACAATGCTGCGCATACAATCCGTTCCAGTTAATTCTTGGTGGAGACTGATATGGTAAGGATGATAATTACGGCGATGCATAACATGGACAACACTACTCTGGCTCATGCCAGATTCCTTGCGATTTGACGCGAACTAACACAAGAATCTCGAAGTACCGTGGCATGACCACCAATTTCCGTTTCCTCGTTAGTAACTTACCTTTGCTGGATATGTCTTCGATGCGTTAGAGACCCAGTTGTTCTCAGTTTATCATAAACATATTTAAATATACGACGTGTAGGGTGAGTGCGTTGAGGATATGTTTCAGCATATAAGTCTCTAGCACTCACTGAATTTCGTTGGCTTTCTCCGTAAATGAGACGCATATCGACTTGTTCTTCGAAGGACTACATCATTCACACTCGCTTGACTCGATGATACTAGTCTTACCCTACATAGTACTGTGGCATTGCCAAACCGTCGGATGGTGATTACATGTCAATGGCACGTTAGATGGATAGGCCGTATTCGCCGAATTATTTACTATTTGCAGATATACGAGAGAGAATTGTCAGAGCGTGTACTTCGATAGGTGCCGATGAGATAAGGGATACCAGTCAATCCATGATGAGAGGATTGCAGCATTGCATTGATACCAATGGTCATCACTTCGAACACCTTCTGTAAATGGACGTTCATGCCACCATTTTGACCTTCATTGCCCTTCAAAGACCTTACTGTTACATATCACTGGATTCGTTTCGATAGCCGCTATCAGAAAATAAGTACCTAACTATAGCATCCCATTTATAAAAACAATGTTGACCTTCATATCTCTGACGCGACCCCACCTAGCAACAAAAAATAAACGTCATATTATGGCCCCTGTTGTTCCATATATCATTTGTCCGACAATCTTTTCAGCTCCTATCATACTTCCGGAATTATTCTTGGTGGCAATAGTTCGTGACTCATCCTGTATACGGCAAATAATTGAGGACATAAGCTATAAGTGCTATTCTCAGAAGAAGTTGGCATTGGGGAGGAATTCGTGGCGCGCAGCATCAAAACAGTCAGAAGACTGATCACTCAAAAAAGGGAGTGGGGCACTTAGTGCTATGGTATTCTATTCTACAAAGAGAAACTGTTCACTGTCACTATAAGTCACAGAAATTGGCCCAACTTCATAGTTCCTTTTTCATGGAAACAACTACAATTTCGTTCTTTAATTTAGAAAGTGGCATCATTTAGAACTCTGGGAGGAAGAGAATCGAACCGTTTCAGGTGTGATGCTTTAGAATGGCGTTGAAAATTAGGTGGACAAATAATAATTAAGGAGATTCTATACAAAATCTGTGAGGGTTGAAAACGTTGGCAAGTAAATAGGACAGAACGACAGGAACTGTTTTAAGACATTACGGAATAACTTCCAAAGTACCAGAGGAAGGTGTAAAGGGTAAGAACTGAAAGGGAAGACAGAGATTGGAGGCACGCTAAACAAACAATACTGACGCTTTTCGATGCAAGTGTTACACTGAGCCGGAGAGGTTCCACAGTAGAGGATGAAGTTATGGGCCGCATTAAACCAGTCAGAAGACTGGTAACCCCCCCCCCCCCCCTCAAAAAAAAAGAAAAGCGGGCAGGATGTTATATGTACTTTGCACTCAGACCATATGCGAAGAGGAATACAGATTTAATTTTCGTCGCAATTCAAGTCGGCCATAGATAAACCTAGAATCAGTACTGTTTTAAAATATTGTGATTCATTTATTAACGGGAAAGAAAATAATTTCTTTGAAAAAGCCTCTAGAAGCCTTACACACAATTTCCAAATGTAGTTTTCCTTTCCACAAATTCTTGCATTTGCCACATTTTTGACACTGTATTGTTGAAGTTCCTTTGCTCATTGTAGTCCATTATATTTTACTACTAATGTGATTTGCGATTTACTTGGACGGCAGGCTTTTAAACCAACTTCGCACAGCCTCCTCATGGAGTTTGAAACGTGGCTGTTAGCCGTAGATGGTTCCACACCCACATCTACTGGCGAATGGCACCTAGAAAAATGTGTGCTACAGTCGCTACCTAGTAATGCTCTTTAAGTTGACAGGTGACAGTAATATCTTGGCGAACAATTCATGCATCGATTGGTAAGGGAGGAAAATAATGCACAGTACAAAAACTGGTTCAAATGACTCTGAGCACTATGCGACTTAACTTCTCAGGGCATCAGTCGCCTAGAACTTAGAACTAATTAAACCAACTAACCTAAGGACATCACACACATCCATGCCCGAGGCAAGATTCGAACCTGCGACCGCAGCGGTCACTCGGTTCCAGACTGTAGGACCTAGAACCGCACGGCCACTCCGGCCGGCAATGCACAGTACAGCAGTGGTACCCGACCTGGGAGTATTTACCCAATGAGGATTAAATGAAATTTTATGAGAGGTAAAAAGTAAACGATTCGATTCATTTTTAGTCACGAAACTAAATTTTATTCAAAAAATCATTACTATTATCACAATTTTGTAAGACTCTTATATTGATTACACAAGTTATTAATAACAACTTTTTCAAAATTAGTAGCTTTAATGTGGTGGAGCTTCCTCACATAGTCTACCCACTACACACATATGTTATGCTTTGTCCTATACATCGCTGATGATAAAAGTGAGACATATACGTAACAAATAATAAATATCTCAAGAAAATATCTGCTCCATGTTGTAGAAAGTACTTGCAGTAGTCGGCACGTGTGCTTCATTACCCGCACAGAAACTGTGAGGTGTCAGGCAAATCCAATAACTTCCATGAAAACCCTGACATGATAAGCAAATCCAGCAGTATGTCACATAGCTCCGAATAAATCGTGACATTAAATTAACCAAAGTAATACAATTAACGAGTGAGCAAATGGAATACCACAGACTAACACAAGAATCCCTAAATGCATGTCATACCTTCCCACCGTGAAACAGACGCAGTTCCGAGGGAAGAAACGAGAACAGAAGCCGAGAGCAGAACCGTGTTAAGCTAGAAGGCCCTACGATAAGGGACGGACACCCACATCGCCTGCCGACCAACAGGACCACCCCCTAGCCCATGTTAAAAGATAGAGCCCTCCAGAAGAACAGTATAGATCTTACGATAACACTAAAAGGGCCACACCAGCTGCAAGTTTTAGCGTGAGACTTTTTCGCGTCTCTGTTACGTTGCAAACGTTAAAAACGTTGCCCTACCACGAAAAGTATAACGTTTCTCATTGGATAAACAGAATTTTGTAGGCAGAGCTTAAGGTTAACGTTGAGACCCTGAAAGGTCAGATGAAAACACACCCAGATAGCTTTTTTTAAACCAACTTTGGTAAATTGTAGTAAGGAGAAGTTAGGAGAGAGTTGCTTCCGAGACGGCGAGGTGCGTGGAGCTGTGCTGCCCGCTGCCCCCTGACGCTGCCTAACCAACAACAAGGTAATGAACGCATGCGATGCCGCATAACAGCGCGTAAAGCTTCACTCAGAACTGCAGAAGTCTCATCTGTTACACCCTCTTTTTGGGTAATACTAGTATCGATCGTCAATTAAAGCTCATGGTATTCACATTTGCTACGTAAGTTAAAATCTGAAACGCGATGATTTTTCTGTTATATAATTATTGAGAAGCCACATCAGCCACTGTAATTTACGAGAAGTTAAATAAGTAATTAAAGATAATTGAGGGTCACTGTAGACCATTTTGATAGTTTTCTCTTTTATGAAACTTAACTTAAATCTAGATTATAGATGTGATGTGGCATAGGTCATCCTTCGATCCATTATAGAACTTGGAAACCCATTCAGGGAATATTCGTTCACATTTTTGTTGAACGCAGTTGGTTTTTATCATCCTGTATTAAAATATTTCCTTTTATCAATGGTGCAATTTCAAAACAATGTTTTGTGAGTAGAATAAAATTTCCAATGGTAAACTTAACTGCTTTTCCAACGTTATTTTACCAGCTAACTAAACATAGGAAAGCCTTGAACCCCTTCCACTAAATTTAGTTAGTATTAAGATTATTTTACAGGGAGTGCAGTGGAGCTGACACTGGAATCATTAAGTATTTGATTATATCATTGCTAGTCTCACTGAACTCTTCTGAACTCTACATGTCATGTGTGGTCTGGCGTCTCCTTACCAGCAACAGGTCCCAGGTTCAAACTAGTCAATTCCCTAAAAAAACACGCTCAGAGCGTCGTTGCGCGAAAGTGGTAGGTAGATACACTTAGAACAAACAGACACCACGCAGAATGTTAGAAAACAGATAAATGAATTAATTGACAGTACGACACAACCCTAACTACGAAAGGGCTACTGTAGTGCTGTACACATTATGATTACTATTGTTGTTATTATCAGCTTTACTATTACTATTAGCGGCTGTGGTCAGACACAAAGCATTAAGACTGAATTCTTCCAGTTTCTGCCAGTTCAGAAGTAAGGAGTGCAGCAATTAAGTTATTTGCGAATGGTGACTATAGTGCACACATTTTAACTTGGTTGATTTTAAATGGGGTTGCAGTGGTGCAGGTCAAGCAAGTGCTACAGTGTAGAGGAATGAAGCAGGGGAAGTATGTATTGTAACAAGTGTCTACACTCATTGTGGATAGTTAGCTTTCTTATCTGAGAAGGAGTTGTGGGTGGCACTTGCTATTCACCACGAATTCCTTTGTCATTCATTCCAATCCTCCTCCTCCCCCCCCCCCACACACACACCCACCCACCCACCTACACACACACACACACACACACACACACACACACACACAAAATGCTTCAAATGGCTCTAAGCACTATGGGACTTAACATCTGAGGTCATCAGTCTCCTAGACTTAGAACTACTTAACCCAAACTAACCTATGGACATCGCACACATCCAAGCCCGAGGCAGAATTCGAATCTGTGACCGTAGCAGCAGCGTGGTTCCGGAGTGAAGCGCCTAGAACCGCTCGGCGATAACGGCCGGTCACACACACACAAACTAACTAAATAAATATAATTCATATTTCATCATTTTAAAAATAAAAGTGTTCCTAGAAAAGTCTTTCATTTTACGGTTTAGTTAGGCGCTAAAGTTGGTGGTAATGTGGGGGAGGGGGGGGGCAACAGATGGGGAGGGTAGGCAGAGGTACAAGCTAATGTCTGATTGCACTCAGGGGTAATGGTTTAAGAAAGGTTGGCAACCACCTGCAGTAGACAGTTCTGTTCTAGTGACTGAGAAGGAAAGACGCAGACCTCGATGCCCTTGTATATGGTTTTCTTTGATGACCTCTTACCATGCTGTATGTATGACATGTATTGCCCAACTACATTCCGCCGTCATTAATAACTGGCTACTTTTTCCGGAGTCTTTGCATGAATTCTGGTTGCGTGCTATTTAGTACCGTTTGCAGTTTTATGTGGAATAGATACTTGTAGGTTCTGCGAATAGTTTTGCACGAGGTGACCCCACGACGTAGTGTATCCATTCAGTATTCACCAATCCGCAGCAACATCAGTTCTACATACCCTCTTTCAAATGGAATTGTGTACAAACTCTAGTGGACAGACGATATTTAGTACCTTCAACATCGCAGCGCGTCAGCAATCGTTGGTTAATATATTAAAAAACTAGAAACCCGCCTCGATTGCAAAAAAGCACCTAGTGTTAACCTAGGTTTCGGCGTAGATAACTACACCTTCTTCAGAACAATAAAACCCACAAGCGCGTAAGAAGACCTTTGTCGATGATTAAAAGAACACCATAGCTATACATTTATAAACGAAAAAAAGGGAAACACAAACAGTACATATGTACAAAGTCTAAACCGTTACTTAACTTAATGGTGTTACCTCCACCTCACACCGGCCTATGTTCGATGGGCCATGACCCGCCATAAACTGCAGCTACAAATGGTCGCTCACTTACACGCCCGACCCGCTACCTATGCGCATGCGCATACGAATACGTGAAAGTTTATACGTGGGTCGTGCCTAAATTGCCCTTATATTCCCAACCGTGGATCAACGTATATCAAAAAATAGAATGGATAGAATAAGTGACGAGCTTAATAGGAGATGAAGCTAAAAAATAACCGCACACGGTTGCTTATGCTAGGGAAGAAACGTATATGAAGCTACCTAAGACAACAGGAGGAACTATTCCTAAAGCCAATAGTTAGCCTGGGGGGAGGGGGGGGGGACTGAGGGGACGTAATCTAAAGACGTCGTGATAATAAAGATATAGGGATAAAACGTGAGGTGTTCAACGGTCTAAAATCACCTTCATCGTAAAGGAAATGAGGAAAAAAGATAAAAGATGAACAGCTTGACCAACCGCGCTCGCCAATCAGCACACGCATGTGACAATCCCCAGATCATCAGATTTACAAGTATGAAGAACAAATTAAAGGTGCGAAGCCTTTAAATAATTTTCTGTTTCTTAATAGGAGTTGGTCGTTAAGGATATTGTCTTTATCATGTTGCAGATGCTTAAAGATCTGCATTTCTTCCAAAACATCCAGTTTTAAGCCCTTAACCTCGGATGAAGTAACTCGATATTAACTGGAGGGCTCGGTGCATGAGCCGTTTGCACAAGGTGTTCCGCATAAGTAGAGCCCTTAGTACCGTCACCGCTTGTAGTAGGAATATGCTCTTTATACCTGAGACCCAGAGCTCGTCCCGTTTGCCCGATGTAAAATTTTGGACAATCCCCGCATGTAATATTAAATACTCCTCATTGGGAAAGTTTATCGGTCTCATTGTGCAAGGAGTCGATTAAATTCCTATGTAAACTATTATTAATAGAATAGGCGACTCTGAAATTATGGGCTCTGAGTAAACGCCCCAATTTTTAACTTATATTGCCTATGTAAGGGATAGAAATCGTTGCCACTTGTTTTTCATCCAACGCATCCCCTAGGGTGAAAGACGTAATATTATTTTTATTTATTTTCTTGTTATACATCTGTCTTACCAACTGAGTCCTATAGCCATTATTTATAGCAATATTCTCAAGTGTGACCAGTTCAGTTTCTACCGCATCACTGGTGCAAGAGGGATAGCTGTAACGCTGTGAACGTTAGAATGAAAAAAGGCCATCTTATGGGCGTACGGAGCGGCCGAGTCTGCAGGTATAATATTGTCAGAAAACGTATTTTTCCGAAAAATATCAAATTTAATGCGGTTGTCAACCACAGTTAAAGTGATGTCAAAAAAAATTTAATGACCTACTATCGGATTCTCGCTCAATTGTAAAACTGATATTAAGGTGAAGCTCATTAAAAATCGAAAAAATATGTCCTTTGAGAACCATCAATGATTAATAGAATGTCGTCAACATATCTTTTGTAAAATTTTATTCTCCTAAGAATCTCTCTGTCACTGGCAAAAAAATCAGACTCTAAGTAGTTCATAAAAATTTCTGATAAAATTCCAGCTAGGGGGCTCCCCATAGCCAAATCTGCCGGTTGTAAGCAAAATATCCCATTAAATGTAAAGTAGTTGTGTTTTAAAACGATCCGTAGCAGCATCAGCAACTCATTGACCTCTTTATCCAAAAGTTTTTTATGGTGACGCAAATTGCACTATAGTATTTGCAGTGTGTGGTCGACCGGTACATTAGTATATAAGCTTGTTATGTCAAACGATACTAGTTTAGAATCTTCAGAACAAGATACCTCGCGTAAACTGGTAGCTAAATGAATGGAATTTTTAACGGAATAGTTTTTACCAAAAACGAAATTTTCTTTACTCTTAGTTTGCAAGTATTGCGCCAGCTTGTGATAGGCACTTCCCGTACTGTCAACGATAGGGCGAATTGGGTGATTTAACTTATGAACTTTAAACTGACTTCCCAATTTAGGGGGCTTGGGATTCATGTTTATCAGCCCCTTCTTTCGGAACTCTCCTATGATATTTTTAGTATTTTGGATCCCTGCTCTAATTTCTTTTTGGAGAGTAATAGTGGGGTCTTTGTTAAGCATAACTATCCCGTTGTCATTGAAAAAAACTTCGGTCTTGTCTATGTATTCTTGCTTTGTGGATATAACTACGGAGTTCCCCTTATCGGCTTTAGTGACAATAGCATCATTTTGTATTAGTTTGCGATTAATACACTTTAAAACCTTATTAGTGTTATCCTCTTTATGTGCACTGTGTGCGACCTTACTCATAATTTTGTAGGCCTCATACGCCAATCTGGTTTGTTTCTCGTTAGGCATTTTGGCATAATCTAGACCGATTTTCAAGTCAACTATTGTGTCTTCTAGAACTTTCGGATTTACGGTGCTAGGCTCGAAATTAAATTTTAATCCTTTAGAGAGGAGAGACTCCTCTTGAGGCGAAAATACAATTTCTGTCTTATTAATGACCCGGTCAAAGAATTTTTTAGGTTCAGTTGTAAAATTAGTCTGAGTCATTTTGTTGGCACGTTCCTGCTTCTCAACTTAGTTATCAATTTTTTTGTCATGTCTGTTGGCAATCTCTTTTATATGTAGAGCCAACCACTCATTTGTCCTAAACCAAAAAGCATCTATTTGAAAGTTAAAGGGAACAGAATAAAACTTCGAAATTTCTAAGTACATCATATATGCTCTTTCATTCAAAATATCTTTCTTGGCATATAAAACGGAGATTCTAGCATTAAATACCTGGTAACGCAGCTCCCTTCTAAGGACAGGCATTTTACGGTAGGATTTACCTAGGAAACCATCAATAAAACTTTGGGAGAGGTTGAGCACCCTACACTGTTTAATAAAGTCAATAGCCATGCTTGCCTTAGTTCTTTTCAGAATAACATCTAAGTATCTACTTGCTGCATCTGACACCTCGGCTGGTACGAATTTAAGGACCTTCAACATCGCAGCGCGTCAGCAATCGTTGGTTAATATATTAAAAAACTAGAAGCCCGCCTCGATTGCAAAAAATTATTGACAAAGGTCTTCTTAGGCGCTTGTGGGTTTTATTGTTCTGAAGAATGTGTAGTTATCTGCGCCGAAACCTAGGTTAACACTAGGTGTTTTTTTGCAATCGGGGCGGGTTTCTAGTTTTTTAATATATTTAGTGACGACAACTTGTAGATCTTTACATCAGACAACTTTGCGGTATTCTTTTGTTTGGTGTGGTCGGTGGCCTCGTGAATTGCAAGTTTGTTCTCCTTTGCATATTGTCCCTCCTGACTGCTTGGAAGTTTCAATAGCAACTTATCGTCGACTTAATTTTCTTAATTTTTTTCGGCAAAGTGAATTAAGTGAATTTCTAAATTTTTATTTGTGAGCTTTTATCAGTGGGCTCATGCGAAGTTAATGTCAGTTTCATTGTTGTTGGTGAGAGCACCACCACTGCCCGCAGTACAACTTCTTGTTAAAATAAACGGATCTGTGCAAATTAATTTCGGTCTCACGAGTGATTTTTCCCGGAAACACAGTAACACCCCGTGCCACACCAATAAAAGATCAGCCTAAACCCGTATCTGGAGCTGAGTATTCTAAGAACTCTAATTTTTATGTAATTCTTTCTCCGTTACAGGCTTTCGCAGGGGCAAAGTAACTTTTTTCCGTTTTCCAGAATCGTTAAGTTCAAGGAGCCGTGACCAGGTGCAGTATGAAGCTTTATGTGTGGACCAGGAGTGGAATACGGTTGAGGTCTGTCGAGGTAGCTACTAACATTTTATCGACAATTCGAGTTTTTGGGCTTGTAGATAAACCAGCGGGGCCTTAATGTAATTGCGAGTATATTTTTTCACTTACTGATTATATGGCTTCGACATGACTCACAGAGCACAAAAATATGCTTTGGCTTTGTTGCCCCTACAAGGAATGAGCTATTCATATTCAAGTTATGGTATTGTATTAAATATTTCCAGGACTTAATGCCTCAAATCAGTTTTTTATTCAGCTTCAACTCTGCTTACCACAGGGCTAGTGCAGTCATTAAGTCTGCTAGCAATACAGACGACTTTCAGACTAACGATGTTTACCAGAGTAATCAAGCCACTACTAACATCAATCACCTTACATATCGGCAATGCCTGACAGCACAAATGAGACAGTAAAACATACATGTTTCAAAAACTTCACAGCATAGGCAACCACAGCCACGATAAATCATATTGAGGAGTAATACCGCTTAACATGTAAAATTCTTTTGTTCTTGGACACTATCGATTTTACAGCACTTACAGCTGTATTTCAAATTGATGACGCCTACCAAAATTAATTCAGATAACAACAGACATTTTACACGGCTACAGCTGACTCTTCGTCACCTAAGTCTTTCATTTATTGAGAAGTGTTTGAAGATGCGAGTCTGTGGTACACGTTTTCTCATGGTTTAGCGGAAATTTTCCTTTTCCGTTCCACATTTGTCCAGTCGTGGTAGCTGGCATTTACCACTTCCGTCGACGAAATCATGGTTCTCTTCACAGTCTCTTGCGAAACCTTAACCTCTTACCTGAAACATCCGCCTGTGAGGCGGTGTGGGTCTGGATTGAAAGCAAATTTTCTTGGGTAATTGGGCACTACGAGACACGTGATTTCATCTTACCTGAAACATCCATCTGTGAGGCGGTGTGGGTCTGGATTGAAAGCAAATTTTCTTGGGTAATTTGGCACTACGAGACACGTGATTTCACTGCACTACGACAAAATACCAAATAAGTCTCTTGCAGCCGGCTAGAACCGTAGAACAATTCTCAACACTTCTAGCAGAACGACATTGTACTCTGAACAACGTCACCGCCCTGAAAACATTACGGCGGTCTCCAGACTCTCCTTTGGCTCGGTTCCCGTGGATGCGACGATGGATCTGCTTGCTAACGTCACGGAGGACGAAGTCCATGAAGCTATCCTGGCGGGATCTACGAATAGGTCGCCTGGCCCTAACGGCCTTCCACTGGAGTTTTATCGGACATTTCATCCCTTCTGGCGCCAGTGTGGTCGGAAATCTGTCAGAACCTTATGTCATATTTCGTGCCGATTCCAGACGGTTTCCTCGATGTTTTTCTCATTCTCATCCACAAGCCTCGGGGTACCTCACGGATATGCAATTACCACCCCTTGACGTTACTCAACAGTGATGCAACGGTCTTCACCCAGTTGTTGGCTACGCGGTTTAAACTGACAGCTCGGTACGTGATTTCCCCCGATCAAACTTCTTCGGGCGGTACTAATAGCATCCATACTGCTCTCTGCCGCTATGGGGACATAATCACTCTTGCTCACGCGCGTCGTATTCCTGGACTTTTGACAGTTCTTGACTGCGGCCAGGCGTTCGGTCGAGTCGATCACGACTTCCTGAAAGGGGTGCTACGCATTATGGGCTATCCTCATACTACCGTCGACGTCGTAATGCGTCTCCTTTCTGGAGCTACGTCTCGTGTATTCTACAATGGCCGTCTTACTCCTCCCATCTTGATCCGTCGATCAGTACGTCAAGGCCGCCGGCTCTCTGCAATGTTGTATGCATTTGCCATGGAACCGTAGCTGTGCGGCTGCCGTCAGCGCCTATCTGGGATGTCTCGGTGACATGTATTCAACTGCACTGCATATGCAGACGATCTCGTCATCGTTCTTCGTAGCGGTGCTGAAGTCAGGGTGTCACTGGCACTAGTTACCACCTACAGAGAAGCTTCTGGTACCCGCCTTAACGTCCGCAAATCGAGCGCCATGGCTATAGGTGCGGGACTTACTGCGGACAGTGCTGGTCCTTTGCATGCAGCTATTATTCTCCGATGCTTAGGGCTCGATTTAGCAGGTGATCTACGGCGGACACTTGCCTTCAACTGCCGACGTCTACTTTCCCAAATACGAGCTGGGCTCATAGATCACCGTTTACAAGCACTCGAACTTCTGCGACGCACTCAGTACGCAAATGTATATTTGACGTCACATATCTCCCACAGGGCACAGACATTTCATATTCCGCCATTCGCGGCCCGCCGCATTCTAGCGGCATTTGGTTCGTTTGCTTATCACGGCTTGCTATTCAAGATAAGGTACGAAACCCTCACCCTCTCGCGGTGCAGGGGCGGTTTACGTCTGTATCATACATGGTGTTTGAAAAATGACCGGTATATTTGAAACGGCAATACAAACTAAACGAGCAGCGATAGAAATACACCGTTTGTTGCAATATGCTTGGGACAACAGTACATTTTCAGGCAGACAAACTTTCGAAATTACAGTAGTTACAATTGTCAACAACAGATGGCGCTGCAGTCTGGGAAACTCTATAGTACGATATTTTCCACATATCCACCATGCATAGCAATAATATGGCGTAGTCTCTGAATGAAATTACCCGAAACCTTTGACAAATGGAATGGCTTCACATGCAGATGAGATGTACTGCTTCAGCTGTTCAATTGTTTCTGGATTCTGGCGGTACACCTGGTCTTTCAAGTGTCCCCACAGAAAGAAGTCACAGGGGTTCATGTCTGGCGAATAGGGAGGCCAATCCACGCCGCCTCCTGTATGTTTCGGATAGCCCAAAGCAATCACACGATCATCGAAATATTCATTCAGGAAATTAAAGACGTCGGCCGTGCGATGTGGCCGGGCACCATCTTGCATAAACCACGAGGTGTTCGCAGTGTCGTCTAAGGCAGTTTGTACCGCCACAAATTCACGAAGAATGTCCAGATAGCGTGATGCAGTAATCGTTTCGGATCTGAAAAATGGGCCAATGATTCCTTTGGAAGAAATGGCGGCCCAGACCAGTACTTTTTGAGGATGCAGGGACGATGGGACTGCAACATGGGGCTTTTCGGTTCCCCATATGCGCCAGTTCTGTTTATTGACGAAGCCGTCCAGGTAAAAATAAGCTTCGTCAGTAAACCAAATGCTGCCCACATGCATATCGCCGTCATCAATCCTGTGCACTATATCGTTAGCGAATGTCTCTCGTGCAGCAATGGTAGCGGCGCTGAGGGGTTTCCACGTTTGAATTTTGTATGGATAGAGGTGTAAACTCTGGCGCATGAGACGATACGTGGACGTTGGCGTCATTTGGACCGCAGCTGCAACACGGCGAACCGAAACCCGAGGCCGCTGTTGGATCACCTGCTGCACTAGCTGCGCGTTGCCCTCTGTGGTTGCCGTACGCGGCCGCCCTACCTTTCCAGCACGTTCATCCGTCACGTTCCCAGTCCGTTGAAATTTTTCAAACAGATCCTTTATTGTATCGCTTTTCGGTCCTTTGGTTACATTAAACCTCCGTTGAAAACTTCGTCTTGTTGCAACAACACTGTGTTCTAGGCGGTGGAATTCCAACACCAGAAAAATCCTCTGTTCTAAGGAATAAACCATGTTGTCCACAGCACACTTGCACGTTGTGAACAGCACACGCTTACAGCAGAAAGACGACGTACAGAATGGCGCTCCCACAGACTGCGTTGTCTTCTATATCTTTCACATCACTTGCACCGCCATCTGTTGTTGAAAATTGTAACTACTGTAATTTCGAAAGTTTGTCCGCCTGAAAATGTACTGTTGTCCCAAGCATATTGCAACAAACGGTGTATTTCTATCGCTGCTCGTTTAGTTTTTATTGCCGTTTCAAATATACCGGTCATTTTTGAAACACCCTGTATGTCCGACACATGTGGCGTCGTAGTCCTACGTGCGTTACCACCCTATAGCTGGAAGCACTTGCACCACACTCTATCGCAGCACCTATCCAACTTTCGGAAGTTCTGCAGCCCTTCTTTTACTTCTGCCACTTTTTCCTTGAATTGAGCTACGTCCGTACTGTGATACTGCCGGTGCAATTGACATCCACGAACGATATCTATGGTTTCCTTCAGCATCACAGGACACCGAATCTGGTTGAAGGGAAGCTTCCCTACGTCGAGTGGCATGCCGTTTGGCGATCTGTGTGCGCTCATCCTGACACTGACGTCCAGTCTGCATGGTACCTTACTGTCAGTGGGAAGCTAGTACGCCAGTCACGCCTTCACAAGAGTCACTTCGCAGACACCCCGTTGTGTGTCGACTGCGATTTTATGGACACAGACGAGCACCGTCTGGTGTGCAGATCGGCGAGAGGCGTCAGATTCTTCGTGCGACCCGTACCACTCCCCATCAGATACCTACTCAACTGCTTCTCTTTACGGACGCGGGATACTTCAAGCAAAAACAAACTCTGTGAGGTGGATTTGTGGACACGCAGCACACTACTTGTTTACTGATGGCGAGAAATGTATCCTTGACTTTTGGCAGCTTCTTAATGAACGGCACTGTGCTGTTGTCCGCAATCCAAAATACAGACAATTTTTCTCCAGTTTCTACTGTAGTGTCTTCCTTACCCCACCATAGAGCTAGGGTGTTCCTGTCATGAAGAGTTGATCCCCGCCTATTCCACACTTAGAACCGTTACATTCAATGGTGGTCGGATAGTTCTTCTTAATCTGACGTCTTGGTGCTCCCTCCTCCTCGCTTGACGCCGGTTTCCAGATATTATCCGTGGTATTAATGACAAAAACAAATAAGTAAATCAATAAAATAAAAAAGGAAAGAGAAGAAAAATAAATAAGTAAACAATGTTTATTGTACTTATACTCCACGTTCCCTATGCTTCCCTTGGTTCCTGGAGGGAACATCGTGGCCAGGCCTCGGGTTGCGACCCCTGCTCACTTTGCCCCTACACCTCCCTTTGGGCGTCGGAATGTTCCTTCCTATACAAAAAAAAAAAGAAAAAAAGTAGGTAGGACATAAGGTTGTTTTACGAAGAGTCCCGCGTTCAAATCGCACCGTTGACAAAATTTTTTCAGCTATTTTACTCATGAAACTGTTGTATGGGAGAAAATTTTCCGGACTTGTAAAAGGCCTTTTCGCAGTTTGTAGCAATGTTCGTTTGACAGTCAGCTTTCGCTTCGCTAGTTGAAAGCAGCAAACCTATAGAGAAAGTTTATATAAACAGATGTGGTGTTCTATCGGATGTGCGTGACAGAACACGACACCTGTCTATAAAAATGTACTCTACGGGTTTGCTACTTTCAGCTAACGAAGTGAAAGCAGGCTACCAAAAGAACATTGCTACAAACTCCGAAAAGTCCTTCTACCTATCAGGAAAATGTTCTCCCGTACGACAGTTTCACGCGTAAACAGTTAAAAAATTGTCATCAATGGGGTTTGAACGCGGTACCCCTGAATGACGACCTGAAGCACTACCAAATCACGCACACGCGACCTTCATCAGAGACGCTTTCAGATACGCTTTTCCCGTGCTCCGCAGTTTTGGTGTTACTTTTCATTGCCGTTTACGCATGTTCTGCTGGACGAAATCACACAGCACGAACTAAAACGGTGTTTTGGTTGATACCCTATCGACATGCAGCGTTAGGTACCTACCTGGAGGTCTGGATGTGAGTACAACGTCGCAGACCTATTATAGCGCAACTTCTCTTGTCAATAAGCGACAGCCGGCCGAAGTGGCCGTGCGGTTACAGGCGCTGCAGTCTGGAATAGAGATGGGCAAAACTGTTCTTTTCAGAGATTGGATCAGAACTGTTCACTCCCTGAAATGAATTAGCTCTTTTTCATGACTCACCACTCATTTACAATATAAAATAAATGGAAGGCACATTGCCCTTTAAACTTGGTTTATTCCAGTACTATACCTGTATTTTGATCTTATTTGATCCTATTTTGAAGTAACACAGATAATGAGTAAGAATTTTGTATTGTTTATTGAAATTTCCACGATATGACAAAGTTTTTGATTATTGATTTATTTTGCACTATCGTGGTTTTTTGGGTGATCGGAAAATGTTGTAACTTGAGATTTACATTAACAATATATTTGGCTATAACGTATTAAAATTTCATTAACCTCATACAAATACATCGCAAGCCATATATTTTTAAAGTGAACGTTTCCTTTCGAAGACGCCTAAAATCGCAAAATCCGTACCAGAATAAGAAAAAAATGTATAAATTTGACTGTAAAACGAAAGTGCTGCATATAGCCTTACGCAGAATAAAACAAGGAAAATATTGGTGTATCACATTTTGCGATACGTTTATCGGTTCGCTCGTAATTAAAGCGTAAATTCGAGTGTCTATAATAAAAATCCTATAGTAAGAGGAGTCATCAGGAACCTAATCTAATCAGTTTAAACAAATAAAAATAAAATAAAAACAATTGATGTATACATAACATAATAATGTAATATACATAGCGGCATTACTACGAAGAACAATATCCAGTGAGGACGAACTCCGATGCAGAGGCGCTGAGTCGAGCAGGTCGAGCCGCGAGCTGTATTACTGCGTGAGCTGAGACCGCAGAGACCACAGTGACACCTGAGTCGCTTTGCTCGACGCTCTGGCTAGAGTCGAGACGGTGGGGCGAGCGTTGAGCGGGCGAGTTCCGAGGGAGGGGGTAGCGGTGAACTCACCCGCTCCGAGACAAATAGTTCGTTCCCTTGCGAGCGGGTTTTTGCAAGTAGTTCCTATGTTATCCGCTAGTTGGCTCTCTGTCCTGTTGCTCGCATCAACTGCCCAGAGGGCAGGACGTGCGACTGAAACGATCGCCGACAGAGTGCGATGCGAAGTTACGCTGCGCCAGACACTGAGCGGCAGACGACGCACAGAGACGCCACAGCATATGTGAAACACAAAATCCAATGGGGCACTGCACAATGCAGGCAGCCAAGGTAGAAGCAGGGCAGAGGCCGGCGCTGGGTGTGTTGTGTGGCGTGCACTGTGCTGTGACCAGCAGAGGCGCTGCTGATATGCTCCGTCTCTCTCTCTCTCTCTCTCTCTCTCTCTCTCTCTCTCTGCCATGGGAAACGTTTGGAGCTACCGTTCTTTTTTTCTGAATCACTGATTGTTCACTCCTTTGAAAGATTGAACTCTATGAATTAGTTCAAGAGCGGATCCCCCATCTCTAGTCTGGAACCGCAAGACCTGTATGGTAGCAGGTTCGAATCCTGCCTCGAGCATGGATGTTTGTGATGTCCTTAGGTTAGTTAGGTTTAACTAGTTCTAAGTTCTAGGGGACTAATGACCTCAGCAGTTGAGTCCCATAGTGCTCAGAGCCATTAAAAAAAAATAAGCGACAGTAACCGAAGAAGACACTTCCGCAAACGGTGAACGGCTTTCACAGCCGGAGGGCGATTGCTCGGCTCGGTCGTTTCGCATACAGCGGACACGCTGCCCTGTTCTCTGATCGGACACGACACGAGCGCCGGCCCTGCAGAGCCTGAGAGGTCTCCCGTCGCAGCCAAATAGTCCCCGGCAGTACGCCGAGGCATTTGCGCTGCCCCCCGTGCGTCAGACGTCAACGAGCGCGTTCCCTCACGGCCGTGGACAGTTACGGGCTAAGCGCCGCGGCTGCTCCCTGACCCGGGACCCGGGACAGCGCGGCCAGGAATCCTCCCAGGCTGTGTTTGCCGGCGCGGCGGAGCCAGCCAGAGGGCGACCGAAAACTGCCGCGGCCCTGCCGGGTCGACACACAAACGCCGGCCATCTGTAATGACACGCGGCGAATCGTGCGTGCTGCAGTGCTAACGGCTGGGTTCACGACGCGGTAACAAGCCCGCAGTTATCTAAACGCCCGATGTTTGTCCTCTTCACGTTGCTTCTCACAGCTGCCACAAACAGGCAGTTTAAAGTCAGCGATGATAGCGAAGTGGATGCGTTTGAGCGAACAGATACACGGGAATCGATGTACAAATTGGTAGAAAATATTCAACAGGGATAAAATCCCATGCGCAATGACAAGAAACCGAGTCGCTTGAAAAATGGTCGAATGAGATCGAAACGTCGATGGAGTTATGGATCGTGAAGATGAATGTATTTGCATCTCTGTTGTTTATTTGGTTAGAAGAAAATGGGTTTGATCTGTACCTCCTAACATATCTAAAAAGAACTTGTGGCTACTCTGTGTCTCAACCCTTGCAATACCAAGGGGGGAGGAGGCGCTACTTTAAGTCCACCTCTTGAAAATAATGTAATCTAGTCAGTTTTTTTATATTTTAAAATTCTGAAAAAGTATTTATTGTTTTTTAATGTATTCGTCTATCAGATTCCAGAACTATTATAAATTTTTCAGTTAAACTCAACCCAAATATTTAAGTCTTAGTTGTAGATGTACCTTCTCTCAGTGAGGGTCATGTTCAAAATTTTCAGGTTTTAATGGTTCTTTATTTACGTGACAATTACGACACTCCAACCCCAGTTCTCGATACCAGTAATATCGAACTACTTTTCTGCGAAGTAACAGACATATTTTTGTGACAATATTCACATTCGGTTTCATGAATGTATAGATACTCCGATGTATCGATATATTACAGTGATATGGTTCTTGTGTGTATGCATTTCTGTGAGTCTGTCATAATCTTTGACTTACTTGTAACCGTTTCGGCGTAAATGCGCACAGAGCAGCCTTTGTTTCACTTTGCAGAAGTTAAGTTGTTATTTCGGTTAGTAAAAAGAACAGTCAAGTCTTGTGTTTGGTTAAAGTGGAAATTAAATATATGAAGATTGATACAAAACTGTTTTCTTGATGATGTGACAATTAAGAAGAAGTATATGTGAATTTACAAGAAGTTTATTAAAAATGTGGATCATGAACACCAAGTCAAAAATTATTTCTACCATGTCATTCTCCTGATCTGGAATTTCCTGAAAAACGAATTTGTTAGGTCTTCAAATATTGCTAAAATACAGATCTGGACCTTCTAGCAGTCAAAATGGAATCACCCTAGAATCAACAAGAGGAGCCATAACGATTTCGACGAAATCTACGTGGGAATCCATTCAAGATAAAAATTATTTCTATTCTAACGATACCATCCACAGTCAATAACTTAGTTGTTGCCCGATAAAGCGAACATATGCTGCGTGAGCAACATTATTGATTTGATTTCTAATCTACTTTGCAAATGGTGGTATTGTTAGAAGGTTCAGGACCTTATTTATCAATCGATATTTCTTTAAAAGGAAGTTGTGAGTGAAAGTCAACAACCATTAATGAAATCTGTATTTAAATCTTTTTTTGTGGTGGTCATAGTACAGTTGATCAGTTGATATAACACATTACTGACAGTGCCTTAATGCTGCTAACTGTAAGACTATGCTGAACGATATCTCCAAGTTCTGGAAATCAGTTTCACATCAATACTTCTTTAAAAAGTATGTAGTTAATATTAGTCAATAACAGTTAACGAATTATACTTCGTTTTAGACTTTTTTGTGGTGGTCGTAAAGTACCCCTATCACCTCCAGCTCTCCCCCCCCCCACCTCCCGTCCCTGTCCGTCCCGATAGCTGAGTGGTCAGTGCGACGGACTGTCATGCTAAAGGGCACGGATTCGATTCCCGGCTGAGTCGGAGATTTTCTCACGGGCTGGGTGTTGTGTTGTCTTTATTATCATCTCATCCCCATCGACACGTAAGTCGCCGAAGTGGCGTCAACTCGAAAGACTTCCACCAGGCGACCGGTCTACCCGACGGGAGGCCCTAGCCACACGACATTTCATTTTTCCCCCATTCCCTGGTAATGAGCGTTATGGAAAATACTTTGGTACTGCTATGGTTAACGACATTTTTTGTTTGTTACCGTCGTCTTTTCAAGCCAACCTCAAGTGCGGTAACAGTGTGACAGTATTAATTTAAAGCTGAAAAATTTCAAATACACTTCTAAATATTTAGTTCTATGTTAATTTTTTGTAATGTAAAAGTATCTGCTTTTAATGAATCAAAGCATAAGCTAAGCTTAAATTTAGATACCGCCAATACAATATTTGGAAATCGTGTCCAAAATTACAGAGTGGTACAAGAAACATGAATTACCGTTCTGTCTGGGGTCTGTACATCTTGTGAAAGATTTTGAGTCAGTTTCAAGGAAATCTGTAGTAATGGCACCTCAGCCACAGTACGTCACCCTATGTGGGTATACCGAAGAACGTTTGCAAAGGTGCCGCAGATTCCACCAAGTTCCACCAGGACAGTGGTAAATTCACAGCTGAACGAGTAATCAATTAAACACATTCCACAGCACCATTATTATTTTCAGTATTGCTACAGAAAATTTTCATCTCTCTAAAAGGACATAGAAAACCTATTAGTCGAACAAATCTGAACCACCATTGTTTTGCCGATGATATTTTCTTGTTTGTCCATGGTGGTGTTACAGCTTCAATAGAGCTTCACTTTAATAAACGTAGTTTGAAAGCAAGCCTGAAAACCATAAAAAGGCAAAAAAAAGTTACAATATATACATAGAAGATAGAGCAATCCCCCTGGCCGTAGCAAGTCAACTCTCCGCAATAACCTTTCTTCCAAGAGCGCTAATCCCGCAACTTCCACATGAGAAACTGTATGCAGTTTTGAAAGTAGGAGACGAGGTACTGACGGAGGTAAAAGCAGTAAGGACAGGTAATGAGTCGTGCTCGGGTAGCTCAGTTGATACAGCGCTCGCCTGAGAAAGGCAAAGGTCCCGGTTTCGTGTCCCAGTCCAGCACAGAGTTTTGATCTGCCAACAATACTGAAAATAGTACAGAGCAAAAGTGTTAAAAATGAAGTCATGGAAGCTACTGATGAATTTGTGGATTTAAATCAGCTGAACAGAAGTTAAAGCTGATGGACAGCAAAACAGAGAAACAGAAGAATAAGAAATAAATTATTTGCGTTCAGTAAACTGGATTTTTTTAAATTTTAGCTTCTGATTTTCCTCAAGAAGAAAGTTTACAGTCGAAATTTATTACCAGTCTTAACTTATCGCAATGAGACTTCTGTTTTATATGTGAAAACTAATCTAAGCTGAGGATTATCACGCTAACAATTGAGAGCCACATGATGCGAAATGCTAGAAGAGAGAGCAGAACTAACAAATGAATCACGAAATAAAAGTGGGGTGGAAGACATAATAATGACTGTAATGAAATAAACGGACATTATGTGTTAGCAGGCTTGTGAGCGGTTGATGAACTAAGGAAGTTCTTGCTTATTCCAAGAGATACTTAAAGATTTAAAAACTATGTGCCGGCGGAGGTGCCCGAGCGGTTCTAAGCGCTACAGTCTGGAACCGCGCGACCGCTACGGTCGCAGGTTTGAATCCTGCCTCGGGACGGATGTGTGTGATGTCAAAAAATGGTTCAAATGGCTCTGAGCACTATGGGACTTAACTTCTTTAGTCATCAGTCCCCTAGAACTTAGAACTACTTAAACCTAACTAACCTAAGGACATCACACACATCCATGCCCGAGGCAGGGTTCGAACCTGCGACCGTAGAGGTTGTGCGGTTCCAGACTGAAGCGCCTAGAACCGCTCGGTCAAACCGGCCGGCTCCTGTGCAAGCTTCTTCATCTCCGAGTAACTCTTGCACCCTACATCCTTCTGAACCCGTTGAGTGTATTCATCTCCTGGTCTCCCTCTACGATTTTTAACCTCCACGCTTTCCTCCAATACTAAATTGATGATCACTTGAAGCCTCAGAACATGTCTTACCAACCGATCCCTTCTTCTGGTCAAGTTGTACCACAAATTCCTCTTCTCCCCAATTCTATTCAGCATCTCCTCATTAGTTACGTGGTCTACATATCTCATCTTCAGCATTCTTCTGTTGCGCCATATTTCAAAATCTTCTATTTTCTTCTTGTCTAAACTATTTATCGCCCATGTTTCACTTCCATACATGGCTACACTCCATACAAATGCTTTCAGAAAATACTTCCTGACACTTAAATCTATACTCAATGTTAACAAATTTCTCTTCTTCAGAAACGCTTTTCTCGCCATTGCCAGTCTACATTTTATATCCTCTCTACTTCGATCATCGTCAGTTATTTTGCTCCCCAAATAGCAAAACTCATCTACTACTTTAAGTGTCTCATTTCCTACTCTAATTCCCTCAGCATCACCTGAGTTAATTATATTACATTCCATTATCCTTGACGTTCATCTTATATCCTCCTTTCAAGACACTGTTCATTCTGTTCAACTGCTCTTCCACGTCCTTTGCTGTCTCTGACGATGTCATCAGCAGAGTTTTCTTCTCCATGGATATTAATTCCTACTCCTAATTTTTCTTTTGTTTCCTTTACTGCTGGCTCATTATATAGATTGAATAACATAGGGGATAGGCTACAACCCTGTCTCACTCCCTTTGCAATCACTGCTTCCCTTTCGTGCTCCTCAACTCTTATAACTGCCATCTCGTTTCTATACAAACTGTAAACAGCCTTTCGCTCCCTGTATTTTACCCCTGCCACCTTCAGTGTAGAATGAAATTCTAAAGCATGATGACGTCTAGTAGGTATTTTGAAAGCTGCCTGCCGTTTAACTGATCGTCTTTGGCACGTACCCCTGGTATAGGTCAGCCAATGAAATTTGGTATTGGAAGATTTAGTGACTATAAGTATCCACGACTGAGCCATGTGCCGCTAACTCAACATCTACTAACAATTATTTTATAGAATATCAAATGGCTCAAATGGCTCTGAGCACTGTTTGACTTAACATCTGAGGTCATCAGTCCCCTAGAACTTAGAACTACTTAAACCTAACTAACCTAAGGACATCACACACAGCCATGCCCTAGGCAGGATTCAAACCTGCGACCGTAGCAGCAGCATGGTTCAGGACTGAAGCGCCTAGAACCGCTTGGCCACCGCGGCCGGCCATAGAATATCATTAAGTCATCATAAACATCTCATCACTACTACTGGTGAGGCCCATACCAGCTTGAATTGAGACTAAACATAGCTGATTTATTGGTTTGGACCTCAAAATGTTTCACAGCGCTTTCGAATACACACCTCACCGTCAGCTCTGCAACAGCTGCCTCTCCAGGCCTAGTGCTGGCTGCCTATTATCTGAAATACACGTAGAAAATAAATTATTGTGTACTTACAAAGCAAGAAGGTTACGAGATAATTGAAGGAAGCACTGGAGGTAGTGTTCTGTGGCCAGCGAAGCGTCAAATGATTAGCGTTTTCATTTATACGTTTTATTTTGTCATATAAGCTTGACATAGTAACTAAAAATACTAATCAACTGCTGTGAAATAAATCACACTAAGCTAATGCCATTTGGGCAACTAGTACTTGGAGGTCACCAAACCAGTCTTCCAAATGGAAAAGAATTGCTGAGCTAATTACCAAGTTAGGCAAACCTGTCTGTAGACGATATCTTGCATTAGTGAAACAAACGGAAAGATGACCCACATACCCTGAAGTGGCATGCATTCGAAAAGAAAACTGACTAAATCAAGGCTGAATCTTGGCAAAATAAATTTACAATACTCAGGTACAAATACGTTGAGTTCTTTTTGGGCCAGTGCCTCGGTACTTCAAATAGATGAATGAGGATTACCAGTAAGCACCACACGAAGGTAACATATTCTTGCATTTTGGTATCCAACCTATCCAACAACTTACGACCGTCAGTATGCTATCGTTTTCTGTTCAGTTCTTCCTCTTCTCTCGGGGCAGAAGTTCCTTGATGTGAGGTCCTGACGATCAAAGTACTCGTATTTTCATTACAGAGCATCGTCTGTTGCCAATCTCAACACGTACTATGAGTTGTGCAAAGGTTGCATTTCACGATAATCATTCTCGGCACAAACAGGGCTGTACAGTTGATCAGACAACAATTATGCGCTGCACGACAAACAAGATGATAAAACGATGATGAATAGTAGTGGAGCATTCATTAACTTTATGTTCTATGCGGTCTGCAGCGTAGTATAAGTCAGCAAGCGTGTGTTCAGACTCGCTGCTGTGTGATATGATTTTATAGTCCTTTCACTTTCCTGCTGATCTGTTTCGGCTAAATTGCCATTATCTGGTGACATCCCTATTGTCCAGACGGTATGACATACGTGTAACGTTGTTGGCATCTGTATATGAACTGTTATTCTATATTTTTTGAATCAAATAAGTAACAAATATAGAATGACCGTCAAAATATAGTTGCTAACGATGGTGCATGTATGCCATCTAAACGATATACACGTCGCCCGATAATGGGAATTTAGCCGAAACAGATCTGTACTGAAACTGAGCAAAATAAAAATTTACATCATACGGCAGCGGTTTGGGACAATCCTTATAAATTCAGCTACTTGTCATCGCTGTAGGATGACTGATGAGTTGTAATGCAACGGCTATGGTTTGAGTTGCACATCACACCACCCGTGCTGTTCAATGTGCATGACTATGTAAGTTCGGCAATCAACAGTTGTAGCACTGTTAGTTAGGTAAGCCCATCCACCTTCGCGGGGTCGTAACACATCTGATGGGATAAATCGGTTTTTAACTGTTCCGAGGTCAAAAACCGCATAAAAAGCAAAATAATTTCGGTTTTTAATTACCCTTGGGCCAAAAACCGCATAAAAACAAAATGACATCGGTTTACAAATGTCATGAGACTGGCGCAGGACATGTTCAGTATGCTGTCAATGTCATGAGACTGGCGCAGGACATGTTCAGTATGCTGTCAACCGTTTTCTGCCACAGGTTGCAATCGAGAACGGTATGTTCCACAACATATGGGTGTGTCTCGGGTGTGAAGTTCAGAACACGTTGTGCAACGCATGCCCTCAGTCTACATTCGTAATTGAAGCACTGAAGACAACACCTTTCAGTTAACCCCACAGCCGGAAGTCACACTGATTAAGATCAGGTGATCCGGACGGCCAGGCTGTAGGAAAATGAGGACCGACAGTTCTAGCATTTCCGAAATGCCTCTGCAGTAGACGCTTCACTAGCTATGCGCTGTGCGGAAGTCTACCTTGTATAAAAACGATCCTACCCCCACATCAACGCTGTTGAAGAGTTGGAATGCCAGTGGTGCGCGAAAAACACTCATAGCATTTACCAGTGACGGTACAGGGAACAGGACCCGCAGGACTCTTCTCCTAAAAAAAATACGGCTCTACGGAAAGCGATGCCGTCAATCCGCATTACACAATCACCTTTTTAGAATGAAGTAGTACCGGTTGATAAGCGTGTGGATTTTCCGTTGCCCATCTTCCGCCGGCCGGGATGGCCGTGCGGTTCTAGACGCTTCAGTCTGGAACCGCGCGACCGCTACGGTCGCAGGTTCGAACCCTGCCTCGGACATGGATGCGTGTGATTTCCTTAGGTTAGTTAGGTTTAAGTAGTTCTAAGTTCTAGGGGACTGATGACCTCAGCTGTTAAGTCCCATAGTGCTCAGAGCCACTCGAACCATTTGATTTGAGCCCATCTTCCGCGTATTGAGGTGTCTTTGGAGATGGAAATTGGCTTCGTCTGTGCACAGAATGTTCCATAGCCATTCGTTGTCTACTTCCATGCAAGATAGATATTCCAGAGTGAACGTTTGTCTTGCTGCCAGATCATCAGGAAACAACTCCTGAACATAGGTGCTTTTATATGGATAGAAATGCAGGATGTTTTGTGGGATTTTATCCAATATGCTAGCAGGCATTTCCAACATTCTGGAGATACTCCGTGCCCTGAATCTTTGCTCACCTTCGCTCGACCCCTTCTGCAATGCAGTGGCCACATCTTCGTCAAGCGTCCGATCAACTACTCTCCTCCCTACGCAAACTGAGGAACAACCGTGCGTCGCACATCTGTTTGTGTGTATATTTGGACAATTACAGCACCATCTATTGTTCAACTTCTCCTTAAATTTTTTGTGTTCCATGACGTTCCTCCTGCGTCAGTAACAGTCTGTTCAAATTTGACGTCATTCCGACAAGTGGTCCTCTTTCTAGAGCGTTTTGAAACTGGAACTTTAATTATGAACGCCATCTATATGTAACAGACCAGCGAACAGCCATCTGCTGCACGAAAGAGCTGGCTGACTAATGATCAAAGCTGCTGGAACACATACCCACCTTTAATTTATTTAGGAAATAGTAATTACTTTAGCAATGTATTACAATGAAAAAAGAAACAGAAATTAAAACAGAAAAATTACAAGTCTGGTACTTCTACTATTTTAGTTGTCCACAGTTAATTCCATAAGGTTGTCTGAGCTATTGGTTTCTGTCATTCACAGTACTGCTTCAGTCTCACAACAGCGCTGGGTTGCCTATTCACTTGTGACTACTATTAATCGTGAAAATATGTACCGGTATAGCTACTCTCCCGGAAACACTAGAACCAGTCTTCATATATGTACATCATAACCTAGTTTCTAGTTTTTGTTTTTTTTTTTTTTTTGCTATAAGAAGACTACATACAAACAGATGCCTGCCTGATGCCGAATGATCGCCATATTATTAATCACACATAGTGTACGAATTGGCATTAGGTCAATTCGGTCATGAATGAGAATGGCTTGCGCATCTGACGTGTGTCGTCGGGACTGCTCCGAAATTGTTCTCGGCCGACGTCAGGGAGAAAAGTTCATCGTGTGCTTTAGTAGAGGAAGACCAGTTTTTAATTCAAAATATCAAAATAGACAATTATAAGTTGCTTAAACTAAACGCCAAGCCCCCACAGCAGGAAACTGTGACCTACTTCGCAATGCTCTCGCGTCTAAAACTCCTGTATCATCGTCAGGAGACGCAAAATAAATTTTTACATCAGAAGAGAATATGAATAAAAAAGGACATCACCGAGTTATGCAACGTCCTACTGACACATGTAGCAACAAAACTTTAAAGTCACATTTGCCTGACAAGTTATCTGTTATAATGACTGTATAATCGTCCCAGCATTCTTTAACTTTCTGTGGTTGTTTCTCCCGATTTGAATATAATACCATCGACGAGAACCAAAAGCAGTGATATTCTTCACAATAATTATGAGATTCACACACTGTGTTTACGCTGGGCAGGGAAACAAACCTGCCTAACGGTCTTTAAGCATCAATATCGTTGGCTTCTTACCTGTGTTTACATTTTGCGCTGACCAGTTGTAGCTGTAGCGGCGCATCGAAAGCTATGTACTAATTAATTGTTTGTGTATAGTGGTTTATTTAGGAACTTTAGTAGTCTTCAACCGGTGTTCTTGATGTTTTCTGGTGAAATAATTTCAGAAGAACTTTTTGGGAACTGTTTTCAGTTTCGTTACTGTGTCATTAGACGCTTGATTTTCTTTCTGTGTTGGTCTTTTGTTATATTCTCATTTGTTGTTGATTAATACTGTTAATAATAGTAGTTACTTCCCTTGCAGAGTAAGTTTGTGTTTATTGTAGTCAGTTTTTTAACATCTTCTTATTGTAGTAGCGGAACTTAGATAAAGTAGTTTTCTTGTTTCAATAACTGTAAAATTTTGCCATGAGTGAGAAGTGTGGGCTTTGCCGTAGGTTCGTGAGCAGTGGATTGCGGTTTGAGACTTGTTCGAAGTATTTTCACTGGGGTGAATGCAGTGGGGAAGCCAGTGGGCATTCTGGTGAGATCCTCTCCTGGAACTGCAGGTTATGTAGCAAGAGTAAGACGATAGAGGAGCAGGAGCGTAAGGTCAGTGCCCTCCAGGTGCAGTTGAAAAACGCACAGGAGGAGCTAGATAGGATGAGGAAGGAGAAGGGGGTTGGGGAAAGGGACCTGGCTGTTGGCAAGAGCTAGGAGAATGAGATTTTCAGATAGTTTTACTATTGGTGTTTGCAATAGATATGACCAACTGTCAGAGTCTGGTAGAGAGGAATCTCTAGTATCTGTAGATGTAGGAAGTATGCAGCAAACCTCAGCAGTTACGGTGGCTAGGACAGTTGCAAAGTGTAAGAGAAAGAAAAAGATTCTGCTGTTAGGTAGTTCTCATGGCAGAGGTGTAGGCCAGCAGTTGCAGGAAGTGTTGGGCAGTGAGTACCAGGTCACCAGCATTGTGAAGCCTAATGCAGGATTGGCTCAGGTGACTGTTAACATAGGGGGGTTATGTAGGAATTTTACTAAAGAGGATCAGGTAGTGATCGTGGGTGAGGCTGGTAATAGTATTGATAGGGGTGATTGATGCTGACCTGGAAAAGATAGCCACTCAGACTGGCAACACGAATGTGCATTTCGTGGAACTGTTTCAGCGTCACGATCGGCCTCATCTTAATACAGCCGTCAGGCGTAATAACATGAGACTTGGGGGTGCGCTAATGACAGAAGGCATGAGTCACATTTCAGTGGTGTCGGTGGAGTCTATCAGCAGGACGGGTTTCACTAGACATGGCCTGCACCTCAACAGGTATGGAAAGGCGAGGTTGGCAAAGGTTATAGGTGACAGCATAGGTGGGGGTGGTGGGATCACTCATGGGAAAATTCCGGTAGTTGTGGGTGTTAGAGCTGTACCTTTTTTAGATTGAAGTCAGCTGACAGGTATTCCTGCTTAAGGGAAGTCTCTCTAACAAAGAAACCACTTTCGACAAAGCTGAGGTATCCGATTAATGAGGGAATTAGTATATTTCATCAAAACATACAAGGCATTAGAGATAAAGTTAGTGAACTACTTATAGATGTTGACTCTGAAATTATTGGTATATCTGAACACTTCGTAAATAAGGAGATAATTCAGAGGCTTCCTTTACCAGGATACAGGATACAGGTTGGCTGGCAGCTTTTCTAGGAGCTCTTTGCGGTGTGGGGGAGTAGCCATGTATGTGAAAAACGGTATCCCATTTGAGTCAATTGATGTTTCAAAGTACTGCACTGAAAAGGTGTTTGAATGTTGTGCAGATGTGGTTAAATTTAGTGGAGCTAAACTTCTCACTGTTGTTATTTATAGATCACCAGACTCCGATTTCACAACGTTTTTGCTAAAGCTAGAGGAGGTTCTTGGTTCACTTTATAGGAAATACAAAAAGTTCGTTGTATGTGGTGACTTCAAAATAAATTGTATAAGTGATTGTGCAAGGAAAAGGATGCTGGTAGACCTCCTTAATTCATATAATCTTATGCAAACCGTATTCTTTCCAACGAGAGTGCAAGGGAACAGTAGAACAACCATAGACAATATTTTTGTTCATTCGTCATTACTAGAAGGGCATTCTGTTAGCAGAATGGTGAATGGCCTTTCAGATCATGATGCACAAATTTTAAGTCTAAAAGATTTTTGTGCTGCAACGCAGGTTCAATATAGTTGCCAACGTTTTAGGATAGCTGATCCAGTTGCTGTAGAGACTTTTGTAAACCTTATCAAGGAACAAGAGTGGCAAGATGTTTATAGTGCTGATACAGTAGACGATAAATATAATGCTTTCCTCAAGACTTTTCTCGTGCTCTTTGAAAGTTGCTTTCCGTTAGAACGTTCAAAACAGGGTACTAGCACAAAGAGGCAGCCTGGGTGGCTGACTAAAGGTATAAGAATATCTTGTAGAACAAAGTGGCAATTATATCAAAACGTTAGAAACAGTCACAATCTAAATGCAGTAGCCCATTACAAACAGTATTGTAAGGTGCTTAAAAAAGTTATTAGGAAGGCAAAAAGTATGTGGTATGCAGATAGAATAGCTAAATCTCAGGATAAAATTAAAACCATATGGTCAGTCGTAAAGGAAGTGGCTGGTCTGCAGAGACAGGTCGAGGATGTAGAATCAGTGCGTAGTGGGAATGTCCGTGTTACTGATAAGTCGCATATATGTACAGTATTTAATAATCACTTTCTGAGTATAGCAGGTGAACTAAATAGAAACCTAGTCCCAACAGGGAATCATATAGCGCTCGTAAAAAAAATGTTCCGAGACTGTTACCTGAAATGCTCCTCCATGATACTGACAAGAGGGAGATTGAGTTAATAATTAAATCACTAAAGACCAAGAACTCTCATGGATATGACGGGGTATCTAGCAGAATACTGAAGTATTGTTCCATGTATGTTAGTCCAGTACTTAGCCATATCTGTAACTTTTCCTTTAAGAGTGGTCGTTTTCCTGACCGATTAAAGTACTCGGTAGTGAAGCCACTTTATAAAAAGGGAGACAGGGATAATGTTGATAATTATAGACCTATTTCTATGCCATCGGTGTTTTCTAAAGTTATCGAGAGGGTTGTATATACAAGGTTACTGCAGCATTTAAATTCACATAATTTGCTGTCAAATGTACAGTTTGGTTTTAGAAATGGCTTAACAACTGAAAATGCTATAGTCTCTTTTCTCTGTGAGGTTTTGGACGGATTAAATAAAAGGTTGCGAACGTTAAGTGTTTTCTTTGATTTAACGAAGGCTTTTGACTGTGTTGACCACAAAATATTACTGCAGAAGTTGGAACATTATGGAGTAAGGGGAGTAGCTTACAATTGGTTCGCCTCTTACTTTAAGAACAGGAAGCAGAAGGTAATTCTCCGCAATATTGAGAGTGGTAATGATATTCAGTCCCAATGGGGCACTGTTAAATGGGGCGTTCCCCAAGGATCGGTGCTGGGGCCACTGCTGTTTCTTATTTATATAAATGATCTGCCTTCTAGTATTACAGGTGATTCAAAAATATTTCTGTTTGCTGATGACACCAGCTTGATAGTGAAGGATCGTGTGTGTAATATTGAAACAGTATCAAATAATGTAGTTCATGAAATAAGTTCGTGGCTTGTGGAAAATAATTTGATACTAAATCACAGTAAGACTCAGTTTTTACAGTTTCTAACTCACAATTCAACGAGAACTGATATTTTAATCAGACAGAATGGGCATGTTATAAGCGAGACGGAACAGTTCAAGTTCCTAGGCGTACGGATAGATAGCAAGCTGTTGTGGAAAGCCCATGTTCAGGATCTTGTTCAGAAACTAAATGCCGCTTTATTTACCATTAGAACAGTATCTGAAATAAGTGACATTTCAACACGATAAGTAGTCTACTTCGCATATTTTCATACGCTTATGTCACATGGTATTATTTTTTGGGGTAATTCTTCTGATTCAAAAAGGGTACTTTGGCTCAAAAACGGGCTGTTCGAGCTATGTGTGGTGTAAGTTCTAGAACCTCTTGTCGACCCCTATTCAATAGTCTGGGAATTCTGACATTGCCCTCACAGTATATATTTTCTTTAATGTCGTTTGCTGTTAGCAATATTAGCTTATTCCCAAGAGTTATCAGCTTTCACTCAGTTAATACTAGGCAGAAATCAAATCTGCATGTGGAATGCACTTCCTTGAGTCTTGTGCAGAAAGGAGTGCAGTATTCTGCTGCATCCATTTTCAATAAGCTACCACAACAACTCAAAAATCTTAGCAGTAGCCCAAACGCTTTTAAGTCTAAACTGAAGAGTTTCCTCATGGCTCACTCCTTCTATTCTGTCGAGGAGCTCCTGGAAGAGCTAAAAAATTAAGCAAATTCCAGTGTTACATTCTTGATTTTCTTTATTTAAACTAATGACGTGTCGCCTGAATATGTTTCTTATATTTCATTTTATCTGTTTCTACAATCGTGTTATAATTTCATGTATTGACTCGTTCCATGACCATGGAGACTTCTCCTTAATTTGGTCCCACGGAACAATAAATAAATAAATAAAAATAAGTGACAGTTCAACAGGAAAAGTAGTCTACTTCGCATATTTTCATACGCTTATGTCGTATGGTATTATTTTTTGGGGTAATCCTTCTGATTCAAAAAGGGTATTTTTGGCTCAAAAACTGGCTGTTCGAGCTATATGTGGTGTAAGTTCGAGAACCTCTTGTCGACCCCTATTCAATAGTCTGGGAATTCTGACATTGCCCTCACAGTATATATTTTCTTTAAGGTCGTTTGCTGGTAGCAATATTAGCTTATACCCAAGAGTTAGCAGCTTTCACTCAGTTAATAATAGGCAGAAATCAAATCTGCATGTGGATGCACTTCCTTGACTCTTGTGCAGAAAGGAGTGCAGTATTCTGCTGCATCCATTTTCAATAAGCTACCACAAGAACTAAAAAATCTTAGCAGTAGCCCAAACTCTTTTAAGTCTAAACTGACGAGTTTCCTCATGGCTCACTCCTTCTATTCTGTCGAGGACCTCCTGGAAGAGCTGAAAAATTAAGCAAATTCCAGTGTTAATTTGTTGATTTTCTTTATTTAAACTCATGACTTGTCGCCTGAATATGTTTCTTATATTTCATTTTATCTGTTTCCTTTATCGTGTTATAATTTCATGTATTGACTCGTTCCATGACCATGGAGACTTCTCCTTAATTTGGTCCCACGGAACAATAAATGAATAAATAAATAAACAAAGAATAAAAGACAGCCAACACACGTAAACCACCAAAGTCTTTTTATTGATTACTGATATAGCAACTTCCGAATGTCTGCAGGTGATGCTTATTGAACATCACGTATCTGAGAATCGAGGACCTCAGGGATGAAGCATCTGCTCGTTAGACTGTAGAGGTGGGTGTTGGAAGTATTGTATGACTCAGTCTACTAAATTTCTCGAAGTAGTAATTCCTCAGATAATCCTACGAATTGGTCGGTAAGTTAGGGTAGAAAATGAAAGCTTCAATTGTCACCCAGCTTATCCAGTATTAAAATTCCCATATGCACCAGAATACTATGTAATCTCAGTTAACGCTTAGTTAAAAGCAAAGGAAGAAATGTAAGAACAAAATTTCAAGGATTAGTCAGAAACCAAGCTACAAGTCTAATAAACAGGTATATATATATTTACTATCCTGTAGCGCCCCACACACGAAAATAGTTTTTAGTAAACTATTGATCTGCGAAAAATGAACAAGCACGCCGTTTTGAATAAAATAACTACTGTAAATTCCATTAAGGATATTAATATTTAACTAACGGTTACGGCAATCTTTCGGAAATTCGTTAATCATCTACTACAGTATCTGGTTATCACGTTAGCGACGCCTTGCTCTCACTACAGGTGGAATAATTAAAGAAGAAGAAGAGAAGCAGCTATAAATTAAAGTAAAAATTCTAATTTTAGGGAATATTATAGTGTATTTGTTCATCACAGTTATTGGCCACAATCCATGCGATATATATGTATATCTCTCTTGCTTGAGCGTAAACTGAATCTCAATTGTTTTTCTTGGCTTTGGACCATCTTTAGAACGGACACAAATAGTTGGTACATAATGCTGATATTTGACCACTTAGAGTAAACTAAGGGGAAGGGCTTGCCTACACGTCAGGGACAATAACTTCATCAGTATGTAAGATAGCGGGAAATTTTAAAACTGAAGATTGCGGATGGTAGCAAATTTAAAATAATACACGATAGCGTATGGTGGGAAATTCAAACAACCATGATGCTGGTGGTTAGAAATTTTCACTAGTGGTTAGAAAAGGAGACAGCCAATGACAGAGCCGCATATTTTAGCCATTTCGTATGTAGAGCCCCTTATATTCTAAGGTTTTTGAATTTTTAGCATCATATTCAAAAGTCTCCAGTTTTACTACAGTATTTCACAAACTTCCTAATCATATCAAGTGAGCGTTATGTTCAAGAGAGAGAGAGAGAGAGAGAGAGAGAGAGAGAGAGAGAGAAGGGGGGGCGGTTCTTTTTGTTTTTGTGTCTGTGTAACGTTCAATAGCATGCAGTTGCCCTGCAACATTTCCGCAAGCTTGTTTGAGCGCCGTGCTGGAAAGTAATAAATTATTTGTCAACAAGTATTTGGAAATCATCATTATCAGGATTTCCCTCTCCGCTGCATTCCATGTTAAGCGGCTCCTCTTGAGATCTTTATTAACCTTGTCCGTCCATCTCTTCTTTGGCCCCCCGTAGGTCTTTGCCCTGGCATCTCTGTATCCAAATACTGACGCTGAGTTCGAGTCGGGTGCATCCGCTTCACATGACCTAACCAGCTCAGTCTTGCAGTGCTCATTCTTACCTCTATGGTGAAGGTCGCCTGCAAGTCTCTCCTTACATATTCGTTCCTGATTCTGCCTCTACTGGTTTTCTGTAGAGCTGATCAAAGTAACTTCATTTCATATGCCTGCATCTAACTCTCTTTCTGTTATTTATGACACAGGTCTCCACACCATACGTCATGTTTGACAGGAGACACATTTTATAGACGTCTGTTCATCTCTTCGTAAACACATCAAAATATTACATAGACACTATAACTTGCAGTACTTTAAAATATTTTACAGGATGTTGAAATGTATCCAGGCACCTTGAATTCTTTTTTTTCCACCAAATGCAAGTAAAAATTACGTAAATGGTTAGCTTTCAGTAGTTCTACGTACTTTACAGAGAGCTCAAAAGTACCTGAACACTCTGAAATTTTTGGTGCCATATTGAAAAGAATATATTCAAAAACTGCGTAAAAGGTTTAACTTGCAATGTTTAGAAGTTTTTTTATAGGGTTCTCAGAAGACCTTCAGTAAATGAATAATGGATAATGGGCAAAGGGGTTAACACAAATGGGTAGTGAGTTTCATTCACCATTTTTCTTTTATCGCCGGTCGCGGTGGTCTAGCGGTTCTAGGCGCTCAGTCCGGAACCGCGCGACTGCTACGGTCGCAGGTTCGAATCCTGCCTCGGCCATGGATGTATGTGATGTCCTTAGGTTAGTTAGGTTTAAGTAGTTCTAAGTTCTAGGGGACTGATGACCACAGATGTTTAGTCCAATAGTGCTCAGAGCCATTTGAACCATTTTTTTTTCTTTTATCTATTTAATGTTTACCTGGGGTTCAGATACAGGGGTCTTGGATTGATAGTCTGGCAAGAGCGATTTTGCTCTGACGTCATCAATGATCTTGAATCTCGGTAACACTGAACGTGCCTTTCACAATTTCCTGTTTGTCCTCCTTCATTTGCTGTTTACCGTTTCCCGATTCATCTGGTCTTCGGATGTAGAGGTCGTACATTTGTAACCCAGTGAGGGCTTTTTTTTACTGCGTTATTATAAGTGATCTTGAACCCTGATGATGCCAAATGGAGTCACTTATCCTGAACGCGCCATTTACTGCTTAACATTTACCGTTGACAGTTTACTGCTCAGCGTTGACTGTTTACCATGTATCATTCATCCATTTACCGCTACACCCGTTTACTCGTTAACCCTCTCAATGTAGCTCATCTGCAAAGGGACTGCTTATAGAACACAAGTGCGATCCATTGTTGAGGACTGCCCTGGTGTTTGGGACTCCCAGCAGGTCGGGTTAAAGGGAGACATCAAAGCAATACAGAGGTGTGTTGCTGGACTCAGAAGAGTGTTACGCAGATGTTTCGTGGGAGCCAGGAAAGCTGTTGAGAACAGTTGAAGAACCGCTACATTTGTAATGTGTTAATTTCGTTGCATAAGCAAAACGTTGGTTTTTAAGTAATGGCGAGTACATTTTACACTCCTTCTTATACAACAGAAATACAAATACCACAAATTATATGCTTGTGGTGAAAAATGAATTTCATCAAAGAACTCACTTGTTTTCGAGCAATTAATAGCTGTCCCCATCTACATTCCATGAAGAATAACTCCCCGTGTAAAGTCTGGAAACTCAACGTATGTCTCTCTGGGTCGCTGATCTCTAGAAGTATCTGGAACAAAATCGAGGTACCAAGATTAGGTGACTTGATCCGTATATTTCTTTACCTTCGCGTACTGAATTCAAGTTTCCAGTTTATTAAAATCGGTTAAAGATCACGCGTTTTTAATGTTTTTAAAGTTACGCATTTTCAGACTATGCTCATGTTTTCCTCAAAAACGCTTCTGTGTTTCATTTCATGCATCTAGTATCTGTGAGATAAGTATAAGAGCTCTTTTCCTAATTTGTTTTCAGTCAAAACATACACGTACATACCTTTGATAGTTTCTGATTTAAGACCGTTGCATCAAAAGTAAAGGATTAACATGTAACTGAAAATTCCGTTACGCAAGAATTTTGTAGTCAGCTTTGTCTGTTCTTTTCTATAGTTACGCGTCCGAAACATACGTAAAATTACGATAATTACATGAGAGACGAGCTTCAGACGTAAGAATAACGTCGTTGACTCTCGTCAGTAAATGCACGGGTAGGTATAAGTCACATCAGCAATAATGTCCAAGCGTATTTTCCAATTAGACACGCGTATCATATTTCGCCCATATAAGGTAGTCTAATGCACTGGATGTCAGCAAGACAAGACTTGAAATTTCTTGGCAGATTGCAACTGTGTCCCGGACCGAGACTCGAACTTGGAACCTTTGACTTTCGTGGAGAAGTGCTCTACCGACTGAGGTACACAAGCACAATTTGTCACCTTTAGTCACAGCTGTACTTCCACCAGTACCTCGTCTCCTACCTTCCAAACTTAGCAGCAGCTTTCCTGCCAGAAAGATTCATGTCAGCGCCACACAGCTGCAGGGTGAAAATTTCATTCTGATGAAAAGACTTGTCGGAATAAGCAAAATATCAGTCAGCAACTTCAGTTTTGCTGATATCTGCTTGAGTACCTTGTGACAGTTAACAAGCATCGTACATCGTATAACATTTCAGATATGGATAACGATTAACATGAGGTTGTGTTGTGTCGTACACCATTTTTGTTTAGGAAATCAAATTTTACATATATGTAAGTGCTGCTTTACGTATTTTCTTGTATAAATGATTTTGAACGTGGCTCAAAAATTTCAGAGCGTTCGGATGACTCTGAACACTTCCGAAATTATTGTAAGTTAAACCCTTTATGTAATTTTTTGTAAAAATACTTTTAAATATGGTACAAAAAATTTGAAACCATTTGGATACTTTTGATCTTCCTGTAAAGTATTTTGCATTTCTGCAATTTGCAACCATAACGACATTTTTAATCGCGTTCTGATACCTTTAAGCACACTCTAATCTGTAAATACTACAAAATACTGAAAGTTACAAATTTTGCGTGATTTTTTTGTATGTATATGGTGCAAAAAAGAATCAGAGAGGTTGGATACATTTGATTACCCTGTAAGGCACTTTGAATTGCTTGTAAAGTACTTTGCATTGCTTCAAATACACCTCTACGTAGTATTTGATTGAAAATGTCTTGAAAACAAAAATTCAGAATTATTTGATCCTTTTCGGCTCAGCACCCTGTAAAGTACTTTGAAACACTGCAAGTTACAATCTTTATGTAAGTTTTGGGTGAACATGATTCAGAAAGAAAGAATTCAGAGGGTTATGTACTCCTGAACATCTTTAAAGTTAATTGAAGTACTACGAGTTACATCTCTTACATGGCTTTTGGGTACACGTTAGAAAATTTTTGATAAGTAGTTTCATACTTTTCAGCATTGTGACCGAGGAAGCTTATGGATATACGACAGCTGTTTGCACGTTTTAAACATGACCAAAAAAATTCAGCTACCTTCAAAAATGGAGGGACTGTCAACGGCTGCCGCATTTAATGAAAATTTCCTACCATCACCATTTTTGATTCCTAAAAATTTTCTGTCATCCACCATCTTGCATATTTTTAAATTTCTCACCCAGGATATGTCTTCATGAGTCATTAAGTTTCCTGCCATTTACTATTTTCATGATCTCATTGCTCCTGGCCTATAGGTGAGCTCAAGCCCCTGGGTGTAGACAAATAGAAAGCTGCCTGGAATCAGCATTATATACCTACTACTGACACAGCACATCATACACTATCCAGCCTCATTAGTGTGACCGCCTGTCAAAAGCCTGAACAACATTTCACTGCACGAGACGTGCAAGAAGACAATCAGTGAAGTTCTGGAAAGTACTAAGAAGGGTGAGGAGCTTTGCCAAATCCACTGCAGTGGCCAGCTGCGCTACGTTGATCTGTTGAGGGCACGGTCAAGGTGATCCCAGAGATTCTCGCTTAAGTTTTAATCCTGGGAGTTTGGCGGCCAGTGGAGTTCGGTGAACTCATCCCGGTGTTCTTCGAACCACACACGTATACTATGAGCTATGTGACACGTTCCGTAGTTCTGCTGGTAGATGGCATCGCGCCAAGAGAAAACAAATTGCATGTGGGGGTGGGCATGGTCCCCAAGGATAGATGCATACTTGTGATGATCCATTGTGCCTTCTAAAATGATAAAGGAATGCAGAGAGCTCCACGACAACACTCTCCAGACCGTAAGCCTCCGACCATTGTTGCAGGATGGTTGCTTTCAGACGTTTCAAAATGTACACGCTAATAACCATCTATCCGATGGAGCATAAAACGTGATTCATCTAAAAGCGCCACTCGCCATCCTTCAGTGAACGTCCAGTTGCGCTACTGGCGTGCAAATTCAAACCTCCAACGCCGACGAACGGCAGTCAACAGGGCATATGGTCTAGTCGCCTGCTGTGGAGGCCCATACATAGCAGGGCTGGCTGAGCAGACGTTTAGCAGACACTGTTAGTTGCCTCTTGGTTCATTTGGACGGTCACTTGGTCAACAGTTGCACATCTATTCACCCGTACACATCTCTGCAACCGTCGTTCACCCCTGTCCTCTATAGCCCTTGATGCACCACAATAGCCTCGGAACTAGTATAATTTAACCACAGTGGTACGTGAAAAGTTCATAGATTTAGCCGTTTCGGAAACGCTTCCATCACTGGCTCTAAAGCCAATGACCACGTCCTTTAGCACGTCAGACAATTCGCTCCGTTTCTGTATTACGACAATGACTTCACAGTTATTCTCGGCCCCGTACACACTTTATACACCCTTCACTGCCGTCTGTGATGGTTGTCACATTATTGTGATTGGGCTCTTTTAACTTATTCTGCACTCGGACAGAATTTTCGTAGATTAATTGTACGTGTCATTTACTGAAGCTTTAGCTGGAAAGTAGACGTATAGGTAAGCTGGATATCAGTCACTGTCAGGAACAATCAGTTCACTGCCGAACATAACAGATAGTTCCTTTATGACAAATTACTCTCTAACTACGACGTGTGAACTGAAGATGGGCAACATTACCATAAACTGGTAATATTGAAATAAATAACAGCAGTCAAAAAAGTAAGTATGGGTATTTTGCAGGCAAAATCTTTCGGAGCTCTCTGTTCGCCACATATTCTTGAACTTGGTGCATAGCATGAGACGACTCCTGTGTGTTCTCTTGTTGACTCAGCAGCATGTATTGGAAATTCGCTCGTCGTGATTGGACCGTGGATCAGTCGAAACGTGTCCATTGGTCATAAAAAACGTGTACACTATGTGATCAAAAGAGTCCGGACAACGGGCTGCAAACGACTTACAATTTCGTGACGCCCTCCATCGGTAATGCAGGAATTCAGTATGGTGTTGGCCCACCCTTAGCCTTCATGAGAGCTTCCACTCTCGCAGGCATACGTTCAGTCAGGTGCTGGAAGGTTTCGTGGGGAATGGCAGCCCATTCTTCGCGGAGTGCTGCACTGAGGAGAAGTATCGAAGTCAGTCGGTGAGGTCTGGCACGAAGTCAGCTTTCCAAAACATCCCAAAGGTATTCTAGACGATTCAGGTCAGTACTCCATGCAGGCCAGTCCATTACAGGGATGTTATTGTCGTATAACCAATCCGCCAAAGCCTGTGCATTATGAACAGATGCTCGATCGTGTAGAACGATGCAATCGCCATCCCCGAATTGCTCCTCGACAGTGAATAGCAAGAAGGTGAATAAAACATCAATGTAGCCCTGTGCGGTGACAGTGCCACGCGAAACAATAAGGGCTGCAAGCTCCCTCCATGAAAAACACAACCACACCGTAACACCACTGTCTTCGAATCTTACTGTTGGCACTACACATGCTGGCAGATGACGTTCACGGGGCTTTCCCCATACCAACACTCTGCCATCGGATCGCCACATTGCGTACCGTGATTCGTCACTCCACACAACGTTTCATTTACTGTTGAATCGTCCAATGTTCACGCTCCTTACACCAAGCGAGGTGCCGTTTGGCATTTACCTGCGTGATGTGTGGCTTATGAGCAGCCCCTCGACCATGAGATTCAAGTTTTCTTACATCCTGCCTAACTGTAATAGTACTTTGCAGTGGATCCACATGCAGTCTGGAATTCCTGTGTGTTGATCTGGAGTGATGTCTGCCTATTACACATTACGACCCTCTTCAACTGTCGACCGTCTCTGTCAGTCAACAGACGAGGCCGGCCTGTACACTTTTGTGCTGTACTTGTTCTTTCACGTTTCCACTTCACTATGACATCGGAAACAGTGGACCTAGGGATGATTAGGAGTGTGGAAATCTCGCGTACAGGCGTATGACACAAGTGACACCCAGTAACCTGAGCACCTTCGAAGTCCGTGAGGTCCGCGGAGCGCCCCATTCTTCTCTCTCACTATGTCTAATGACTACTGAGGTCACTGATATCGATTACCTGGCAGTTGGTGGCAGCACGATGCATCTTATATGAAAAACGTATGTTTTTGGGTGGTCCGGATACTTTTGATGACATAGTGTACACTAGGTCGACGGTCGTGGCATGATGCACAGTCATGAAGGTGAACGGCTGCTCGAAACATACGCCAGATCTCCGGTGTATGGTGGAGACTGTATCATGCTATGGGGGACATTTACCAGGGCTCCGATAGGACCTGTGGTGGTATTCGAGAGCACCGTGACAGATTTGAACTCCGGGAACGGTATTGTCTACCACGTGCATTCCTGCATAGTAGTGTTCTTTGATGGTGATGGCGTCTACCAGCAGGGTAACTGTCCATGTGACGAGGTCACAATCGTGTTGCAGTGGTTTGAGGAAAGTGGTAGTGAACGCAAATTCGGCAAATTCGACGGTTCTCTTCAACGACCGTTTAGCTAACGTTGCTGCATCTGGATCACCATAACACATGCCTGGTTCGTGCACCCATACTGGCTGCTGTTCATTGACGATGGGGACTGGAATTTACACACCAGTACCGAAACTGGATGCCCACTGAGCGGCGACAGGTGGCTGTTTTAGATGTATCACCTTTTATGCTCCATTAGACTCACGGTTGTTGGTGTGTAAGGTGTGAAACTCCTGAAAGCAAACACCCTGCAACAATGGTAGGAGCGTAATGGTCTGCGGAGTGATGTCGTGCAATTCCGTTGGTTATCCTATCGTTCTGAAGGCACACTGGATCAACACAAGTATGCATCTATCTTTGGGGACCATGTCCACCGCCACATGCAACTCGGTTTTTCTCGGTGCGATGGCATCTACCAGCAGGACAATGCAACGTGTCGCACAGCTCGTAGTATACGTGCGTGGCTCTAAGAGCACCAGGATGAATTTACCGTACCTTCCTGGCACCGAACTCCCTGGATTAAAACCCATTCCAGAATCTGTGGGGTCACCTCGACCAGGCCGTTTGCCCCATTGGTCCTCAGCAAATTAACATAGCGTAGCTGGCCACTGCGCTGGTGTTAGATTGGCTCCACATCCCTGTCAGTACCCTCCAGAACCTTACTGACACTCTCTCTGCACGTCCCACATTGCAAAATGTGGCTGTTCAGGCTTCTGACAGTGGTCGCAGTAATGTGTCTGGTCATTATATGATGTGCTGTGTCAGTAGTATGTAATGCCGATTCTGGATATCTTGCACTTCGCACTTCAAAATGTGGTTATTTAGGCTTTTGGGGGGCTGTTATATTAATGTGTATGGACAGTGTATGCCCTGCTGTGTCAAGACTAGACATGTAATGCCGATTCTGGACAGCTTTCACCTTCCTCAACGGGCTGCCTATACGCAGGGGCTAGAGCTTGCCTGCACACCAGGAGCGATGACGTCATCAAGATGGCGGGAAACAAAAATCTGGAATACAACTAGGATGCTACCGAGCGCCAATTCCGCGCCCACGCATCGGCAGTCCATAGTGGCTCATGCTTATATATCATGTACCAGGATCCATATCACCCAGCATCTCTGCTGTATTCTTTTCCAGCTTTGTATGAACATGGAATTAAACAGATGGTCATAATGTTTTGGCTCATGAGTACAGGTTACTTCTGCTAAAATCGTCTATAAATATGTTCATACTACGTATTGTCTCACGCTATGGCAGTAATTTGGACTAGCACCCAACGAATACACGAATAATTGGTGTGTTTGTAATTATTTGCAGAGTCACTTAGTGAAAATATGTGATGGGCATGATCCAATAAAGTTGGAAAAGGATGGCCGAGTAGCATTCACCTAATTCACTTGATACTCATTTCGCACGGGGCAGGTCTGGCAATGATCTTTTTGGTAAAAATTATGAGTTTTCATTCCGCTTTCTCCTATCAGGGATAGCTGTTTCTCGTGAACCGGTGACACGGTTCACTGGAATGCTAAAATATTGGTCACATTTGTTTCTGTTTACGAAGAAAATCGTGCTTCTGCACTGTGAAACGTCCTCGTCATAAAAATAAAGAGGTGAAGCGAGGTTCAGATGATGAGCAGGCGATAGGAAACCCATGGTTTTTGGAGAAAAAAACGTTACAGTAAAGTAAAATCTTTTACTTGGATTTAAAATAATTCCCATTTATTGTTCCATCTCAGTTACACATTTTTAATTAGATTATATGTCCTATTTCAAACACAGAAATTATATGGCTAACCGGTTGCAACTAATGTTTGGTACACTGACCTAGGTTTTGACACCTACAAAGGATGTCTTCATTAGAATTAAATTTTGAAAAATGATGAGTTGGGTGTAGTTCCTCGCTACCCATACGTGACAAGGCTGGAGCGTGTTTTATTTTATTTTTAACTTGAGCATAGCTGCTCCAAATTCTGGCCACTACTTTCACGCAATGTAATTTTATGGTTTCTCAAAATTTCATTCTGATGAAGACATCCTTAGTAGATGTCGAAACCTAGGTCAGCGTACCGAACAGTTATTTGCAACCGGTTGGCTGTACAATCCCTAAGTTTGACCATTATATACGGTTGCTGAGAAACAGCCATGTTTAAAACTGTAGATTATATGTTTCGATCACTCTGAATCATCAGATCTAAGAAGTTGCGTTCACAACCCGTCTTGTCTCTCAGTGCCACATATCAGAGTGCTTTTACTTAGAATTTTGTTCACCGATCGACCTACATGTCAGGTTTTATAAAGGCACTCAGTGGAAGAACTACCTTCAATTCTTTTCTTTTTTTTTCTTTTTCATGTGAGGCTTCTCTGTGAGGGCTATCAGAGTGATGTAGTTTAGACCACACTGTTTCTAATAGAAAACTACAGCAGTTTTCCGACGTTACCACCTTGGAAGTTGATACTCTTCGGCCATCAACAGCTCGTTCTTCTAACGCTGAATTCACGGAAGTCAATACTTGACATCCAATGAAACCATACCTAAACACACCCTCTTACACTGCCTGTTTCTCGTTTAGTAGATTTAATAAACCATTCACGAGCAGCTGTATTGAACCAATCTTAGGCGTTTTCTGTGCTTGAAGTAAGTGCTCAAACCCAATTAATAACGAAGGGGATCCCCTATCGTATTTGCTGAGATACGACATCATCTTCGAATAAAATTAGGCAGCTCATCTCTGTTTACTCCGTCATTCTATAGATCACCAGCCTTAGTTAAAAATTATTAAATGTTGGCGAGTTGAATGATGGATATGAGTTACTTTTTATTGGTAGGAGACAACGTGGTGAGGCTACTGGGTGTTACCTGGTAGGAATAAGTTTGTGGGATAGGGGACGATATGTTGTATCGAATATGGAAAGTAACTAATGGATGAGAAGTTGCGAAGTAGGTACCGGTGAGGCGAGGAAAGGGTAGGAGGGGGACAAGTAGCTGGGTGGAGAAAGCAAGCAAGTGCTGGAGCTTTCATTGGAGTGGCAGAAGCTGTGTGATCAATGACTGACAGTAAGTGTAAATCTGGGGATCAGGAGTCCTGGAATTACTAGCATGGGAGATTCAATGTTGTGTAATGCCAAGAGCTTACAGAAAATGTTGTTACGGTAGAGATGTAGGCATTTCTGTAGGTGTGGGAAGATTTAGATTGATACAGAACACAGGTAGGAGAAAGTAATTAAACCGGAAAGCACAGTAGAGTACATAGCGTTCTAGTATTTCGAAGGCGCAGAAAAAATTGGGATGAAGAACAGTCCATGCAACATCTGGTTACATGAGGATACGTCGAATGAGGAAATTGGACTGTGAAAAAATTGGGACTTTGTACGAGCGTTGATGACCGTACAGTTGAACGTCTCACAATCAAAACATCATCATCATCATCATCATCGGATGAGGAGATGCGTCGATGTATGTGGGATGTAGTCCCTATACTCAGCCAATTAGTAATTTTGGCAGCTTTAGGCTCTTATAGACGTGGATGGGAATGGGGATATTGGATTAGTTTTTGCTCGAGTAATCAAGATATTGTGATGGCTTAGTTTTGTGTTTTGGATGGTTGTGGATTCTAGGGCTGAGTCCTACCTAACTATTTCCTGTGTTTTTGAAACATTGGTGGATATTGAACACTGGTTACAGAAGAGAGTGAAACAGTGGATGTAGAATTGGAAGGACCATTGGGATGAACAGAGATTAGGATGAGTGATTATTCCTGTTTTGTTACATGGAGATTATCAGCGGACGTTGTTGATAAGAACTACTGTGAGGCGTTGTAAAAGACGCAAACGGATTGCATATTCCAACCGACGTATCGGACCCCGGAATTTTTCTAAAAGTTATTGGCTTGCTACAAGGCTGAGGAGTAGTAAGATGTTTAAGGCTGTCTGAAGGGAGGTTGATGATCCTTATTTATACTGATCCGAGAAGAATAACAATCCAAAAAATAGATCTGGGCCCGTCGACAAACGTTTCCGACGAAGTCCGCGGAGTGATACGTCGCGTAGTTGTTCTCGCGCGCCACAGGCAACTAAAAAGGTGCGATCGTAGTGGGTCGGCTTTGGCGGTACAAGCCACGCGGCAGTATCTGTGCGCCTGTCCAATAGCACTCGCGTAATGTAACTGAATGCAACCCTCTCCAACCACGCATCTGTAGTAGAGCGATGGCAGGGACACGCTACTTGACTTCTGTGCAGACGGCGGTCGTATTCACATGAGGGAAGTTAAGTTTGACTGGCGTACGTCTGCTGTTGCTCGGATCGTGCCCTCACAGCCACCGAACTACAATCGCTCATTAAGTATGTGTGAGTTCCATCAGCGGCCGAGAGTGGGAAGTCGCGCGACGTCGCATTAAGATCCGAGGCACGGGTGAAAGGTACTTTTCAAGAATTGAACAAAACTGATCGACCTGAGCGGTTTACGATGCCATTTACATACGCAAGTCTCCTTTTGAGCTAGTGCAAGAGCTGGCCTATTGTCACACGACGCCCTCTTTCAACCGAGATATATCGCTTGCTGTAGCTATGCACGCTGTACCGCCGTTTGCTGTTTTGTAGTGAAAGCCCCTGGCATGCGCACACACACACACACACACACACACACACACACACACACACAGGGAGAGAGAGAGAGAGAGAGAGAGAGAGAGAGACATGGCGCATGCCTCGGACCAGAACTCCGCTGAGGCTAAACGCAGCCATTAGGCCGCATTAAGCAGCCGGCTTGCGGGCCAGGGAAAGGCGCTCCCCTCCGCCTTATGCGATTATAGCTAATTAAAAGCTACGGGCCCTCGGGACGCCTTCGGTCCCAGTCTGCAGGAATTGGATCGTGACTGCACTGGCCCGACCCGAGTTTCTTCCCGGAGCTATCCACATCCGCACTGCTAAGTATAGAACTCGCTCCAGCTGCTCGACGAACTGTAACAATCACATACTTAGGAACGCAGTAAAACTCTCGTCGAAAGACAGCCGTTAGTTAACGTCATTTAGTAGTCGGAGACATGAATTCATTTGGCTTATTTAAGTTAGCCCATGGATTCAAGACAGCTGAGTGATCCTTGGAAAGGCGTTTCGTACTACTCCCTACTGCATCAGTCATTATTGCTTTTCTTCCTCTTTAGACGTATATTATCAGCTTTCCATCTCATGAAATACTGCCTATCAGTGCATTGTACACGTGTTTCTATTGTCCTATCAGGAGATAGATCTGTTATTTAATTCACTATAAAATTTCCAAATAGTGATGCTCTGATTTTGATGTAGCTCAGTGATTATTTTCTGGCTAGATTGATCAAGACTTTTTCGATATCATATTCTTCAGACTACCGTAGAAATAAAAATAAATTCATTAGACAAATACATTGCATTATCAAAAGAAGGCAAATAGGCCTTGCAGAGATGAACTTTTTGACACCTCACTTACGTTGCTAGCAGCAGCTGATCGTGAAATAATACAGTTTTTCCTCATGTCTTATATTAAGTTCTTCCTTATTACTCTGATTACTTACAAGCAGGGCGAGTCACCTAACGTTACCGCTGGATATATTTCGTAAACCACATCAAATACTGACGAACCGATTCCACAGACGGAACGTGAGGAGAGGGGCTAGTGTAATTGGTTAATACAAACCATACAAAAATGTACGAAAGTATATTTTTTAACACAAACCTACGTTTTTTTAAATGGAACCACGTTAGTTTTGTTAGCACATCTGAACATATAAACATATACGTAATCAGTGCCGTTTGTTGCATTGTAAAATGTTAATTACATCCGAAGATATTGTAATCTAAAGTTGACGCTTAAAAGCTCCGACGTTCAGTTGCGTGTTGTAACAAACACGGGCCACGGTCGGCGAGCAGCATCTGCAGGGACATGTTTACGATGTCGACCGTGTTTACGAGTGTGGCTGTAGTGCACTGTTGTGGTTTGGTCTAGCTGTCGCAGTGTCCGCATGTAGCGCTTGCTGCTATTGTTATTCTGCATTCGTCTCCGTATGCAGACCAACTGTAGTACACCGTGTTACCAGACGTCAGTGATAGTGTAGTGTTGTAGGATCTGTGACCATGGTGTATTCGAACTCTGAAAAGGCGGAGATGATACTCATCTATGGCGAGTGTCGACGAAATGCAGCTGAAGCCTGCAGGGTGTATGCAGAACGGTACCCGGACAGAGAGCATCCAACGTGCCGCACATTGCAAAACATCTACCGCCAACTGTATGCAACAGGTATGGTCGTAGCACGCAAACAGGTCCGTAACAGGCCCGTCACAGGAGAAGCGGGTGCAGTTGGTGTGTTAGCTGCTGTTGCCATGAACCCACACATTAGTACACGGGACATTGCGACAGCCGGTGGACTGAGTCAAAGTAGTGTCATGCGCATACTGCATCGTCACCGCTTTCACCCGTTTCATGTGTCGCTACATCAGCAATTACATGGTGATGACTTTAATCATCGAGTGCAATTCTGTCAACGGGCATTAACAGAGAATGCGTTGCAGTTCTACCTGTATACCGATGAAGCGGGTTTCACAAACCACGGGGCAGTGAATCTACGGAACATGCATTATTGGTCCGTGAACAATCCTCGCTGGCTCAGGCAGGTAGAGCGACAGCGACCGTGGACTGTAAATATATGGTGCGGAATCACTGGCCACCACCTCATTGGTCCTCACTTCATTGCAGGGGCCCAAACAGCTGCAACATACATCGCGTTTCTACAGAATGATCTGCCAACGTTGCTCGAAAATGTCCCACTGGAAACGCTTCGACGTATGTGGTATCAGCATGATGGTGCACCTGCACATTCCGCAATTAACACTAGGCTGACCCTTGACAGGATGTTCGACGGGCGTTTCGTAGGACGTGGAGGACGCATAAATTGGCCAGCCCGTTCTCCTGATCTTATACCTCTGGACTTCTTTCTGTGGGGTACGTTAAAGGAGAATGTGTACCGTGATGTGCCTACAACCCCAGAGGATATGAAACAACGTATTGTGGCAGCCTGCGGCGACATTACACCAGATGTACTGAGGCGTGTACGACATTCATTACGCCAGAGATTGCAATTGTGTGCAGCAAATGATGGCCACCACATTGAACATCTATTGGCCTGACATGTCGGGACACACTCTATTCCACTCCGTAATTGAAAACGGAAACCACGTGTGTACGTGTACCTCACCCCTCATGGTAATGCACATGTGCGTCAGTGAGATAGACCAATAAAAAGGTGTTAGCATGTGGACGTAATTTGCTGTTCCAGTCTCTTCTGTACCTAAGGTCTATCACCGTTCCCTTTGGATCCCTACGTAATTCGGTGCTCTCCGATACACACGATCGAACAGCGGAGGAGTGGTACTCAAGCGTCAACTTTAGGTTACAATATCTCCGGATGTAATTAACATTTTACAATGCAACAAACGGCACTGATCACGTATTTGTTTATATGTTCAGATGTGCTAACAAAACTAACGGCGTTCCATTTAAAAAAACGTAGGTTTGTGTTAAAAACATACTTCCGTGCATTTTTTATGGTTTGTATTAACAATTTACACTAGCCCCTCTCCTTATGTTCGGTCTGTGGAATCGATTCGTCAGTATTTGATGTGGTTTACGAAATATAACCAGCGGTAATGTTAGGTGACTCACCCTGTATACTGTATCTCCCGTTGGTCAACTTGAAATTCCATTTGTCCATTTCGAATTCTTCGTCTGAGTACGAAAATTACTTCACTGGAATATCAGACCAAAAATATCACACTCCAGTTTCCATGCAAACAAATGCATCTACTGCGTTTTATTAAATCACACCAATTTAGTTACGTTCACTAAAACGCCAGCGTCCATTTAGTTTCTTTGCTCCTCAAAACACACTACCTGCCGAACTTCTGCAGACTCGAAGAAAGGCAACACTCTCCTGCAAAACCTTAAAACCGTCGAACATTTCATGTTCACGCACAGGAAAAGCCCTGGCCATTTCCTAGCTTTTCGTACTCCAAGAAATATTTCGTATATCTCGTAACAAAGGGGCTGTAATATTCCCTAACCAACACCTCCATTCCGCGAAGCCGACGATACCCCTGGCTGGATTGCCGATGGAATTCGCGATTTCACGGGTTTCAAGCAACCGCAAGAAATTGTTGAACATTTGGCTCTTTCAACCAGCCACAGCAACACTGCGAGAACAGTCAGAAGTTCATTTTCAACACCTGCTGGGGAACATCCGCTATCCTCAGAAAACTACCCGCCCTTGAGTGAGCCACTGAATTCTTCTCCGTAACCCACTTTGAGTATCACGAGAAACCCGGCCGATCGCCTCCAGTTTGGCGAAACTTTACTCCGCCAGTTACCTACCCAGGCACAGACAACAGCAACCAGATGAAGCCATAGGCGTGGTTCGGAAACGATATGATACACCAGCAAATGCTTTCCGAATTGCGCCCTAATTTCATAGTGTCTACGCTTATGAAGATGCGGACATGCAAAGGTCAAATGACTATTTCCAATAATAAATACAGCGTTTCAGCGTGATCTGTTTTGTTTGCACGAAAGATATCCAACCTGTTCCAACGTCCCTGGATTTATTGTAGCGATCTTATAAACAATCCAGCTTCTGTCTAGAGATTACCTTTGAAGTGGTATACAATCATCTCATCATATAGACCAAGAAGGAGACGTCAGTGGGTTCAGTGTCGAGAGTCGGTCGTAGCCAAGTTGCTAATTCAACTCGTCGCACCCAGTTCGGGTAAAAATTTTGCCAAAAGTACTCAGCGCTTACAGAGCCAAGTGGGCCTGCTGTCCTATTCACAGCAATGTGCAGTTGCAGCTGTCGAGAGTAGCGTGTCCGGGCACGTTGGTGTTGCAATGGTCTTCTTTGACAAGGAAATTATTAACACACTTGGTGCTCTCGAACATGACATTGACGCGGAGAACTTCATACTTGGACACAAAACCTATTAACTGCTCCTGGAACTTAAAATACTGGCTCTTCTTGAAACACAATTTTTTTTTTCAGAAAAAGAGTGCTTGTTTCAAGCTTTTTCAATAAGTCAAGAGCAAAGTAGCCACACGGGGGCTTATGTGCTGCAGTCAATTCTTGAGGATACTGCCAGACTACCTGCTGATCATCAGATGCTCCATGGGATGCGATTAGAGTGCTACTGAATCTATCACGCCAGATCAGGTAAAATGATAAAGTACCCCCATGAAGCTAAAAGGCAACTTGAAAAAAATCAACTGCTGGGCACATCGCAAAACGTTATTTGATAAGTTCCTGAACTCGTCAGGAACCTCCCCTATTGCTTATGGCCGAAGGACCTGGACATTTCAAATGATAATTTATTTTAATGGTTCCTTAGTGATAGAATTTGATCTGCTAAAATAATATTCATTCAAACGGTGTGTAAAAATCTTTCAAGACACACAAACATCGAGGTTATAAAAAAAGTTGAGGATGGGTTTACAGAATTAAAACAGAACAATGACAAGAATTGAAAACGAATTTACGGAATTAAAATAGAACAATGATAAGATAATGAAAGGTCATTTTGGTCGCCACCAGCATGATGGTGGACAATTATGGCTGAGGTGGTACCTAGACGCATAAAGGGCACAAATTAGGTTTTAAAACGTGTTTGCAAAACATTGTAATTACACAGAGACTCCTCTCCTCCCGAACAGGCCACGAAGGCCCAACGGCACTGACCGGCCGCCGCGTCATCCTCAGATCAAAGGCGTCACTGGATGCGGATATGGAGGGGCACGTGGTCAGCACACCGCTCTCTCGGCCGTATGTCAGTCTTCGATACCGGAGCCGCTACTTTTCGATCAAGTAGCTCCTCATTTTGCCTCACAAGGGCTAATTACCGAGATAAGAGGCCAAACCGAACAGAAACACACAAGAGACCAATGAATAAAGAATTAGAAAGAACGTCACTAAGCGGGTGACTCAAATGATTTAACTCGATTACGAAATAAAACACGAGTGTTTATGAAAAGAATCTCCTTGGAGAAGAAGAGGCATTAGGTTGCAGAAATGCTTGCATACCCGTGCGTGAAGAGTGTTGATCAAGCTAGGAAGACTAAAAAGTAGAAGCTAGTAATCAACTCCTCTTCCCCCACTACACTCCAGAGGCGGGAGTGTGCATTGCAAATGTGATCTTACCGTGACTGTCATTGAGTTGGACGCCGACAAGTTGGGGTGCACCGGACTGCGGCCGGTGTTAACTGTTGCAAGACTGAGCCGACGTGATGTGATTGCGAAAGGCGGATCTCACCATACTCCTGATTGCCATCCGCGGATGCGCGAAAGTTCAAAGTGAGACTTCGAAGACCTGGCAGAGGGCCGAAGTCAAGAAAAGCACGTACGAGCCCGGAGTCCAGAGTAGCACCACGAAGGAGACTTTCGAATCAGAATACTCGTACGAATCCCTGCACCGAGTACGAAAGCCTTTCTCAGTTTTTGGGAGCATTCCACACAAACTCTTCTAACAAGTCTCAGGAAGGGTCTAAACGCTTTTCCAAGCAGGAATCTGGAAGTCATTTTTCTACCTCCCACTATAAAGCTGAAGATATATTCGCCATTGAGATAAGTGCATAAGGAAATGAGAAAAGAATGTTGCCCCGATCCCAAGTACAGATTTGACTGTCAAAACTCTGGAAACTTTGTTGGGCTTCGCACAACATTCCCAGGGGATCTCTAACCTTCGGAAATTTACAGACGCTATTTATGGCTATTTACACTATGAGATCAAAAGTATCCGGACACCTCGCTGAAAATGACTTACAAGTTCGTGGCGCCCTCCATCGGTAATGCTGGAATTCAATATGGTGTTGGCCACCCTTAGCGTTGATGACAGCTTCCACTATCGTAGGCATACGTTCAGTCGGGTGCTGGAAGGTTTCTTGGGGAATGGCAGCCCATTCTTCGCAGAGTGCTGCACTGAGGAGAGGTATCGATGTCGGTCGGTGAGGCCTGGCACGAAGTCAGAGTTCCAAAACATCCCAAAGGTGTTCTATAGGATTTAGGTCAGCACTCTGTGCAGGTGAGTCCATTACAAGGACGTTATTCTCGTGTAACCATTCCGCCAAAGGCCGTGCCTTATGAACGGGTTCTTGGATGCCACTTGTGCTCTTCAGCAGTGGGAAGCAAGAATGGGCTTAAAACATCAGTGTAGGCCTGTGGTGTGACAGTGCCACGCAAAACAACAAGAGGCGCAACCCCTGTTCATGAAAAACACGACCACACCATAACACCACTGCCTCCGAATTTTACTATTGACACTACACACGCTTGGAGATAACGTTCACCGAGCTTGCGCCATAGCCCCACTCTGCCATCGGATCCCCAAATTATCTACCGTGATTCATCACTCCACCCAACTTTTTCCACTGTTCAATCGTCCAATCTTTACGCTCCTTACACCAACCGCGACGTCGTTTGGCATTTACTGGCGTGATGTGTGGCTTATGAGCAGCGGCTTGACCATGAAATCCAAGTTTTCTCACCTCCTGCCTAATTCTCATAGTACTTGCAGTGGATCCTGATGCAGTTTGAAATTCCTGTGTGATGTACTGGATAGATGTCTGCCTATTACACATTACGACCCTTTTCAACTGTCGGCGGTCTCTGTCAGTCAACAGACGAGGCCGGCCTGCCTGTACGCTTTTGTGCTGTACGTGTCCCTTCACGTTTCCATTTCATTGTCACATCGGAAAAGTGGACCTAGGGATGTTTAGGAGTGTGTAAATCTCGCGGACAGACGTATGACACAAGTGGCACCCAATCACCTGACCACATTCGAAGTCCTTGACTTGCTCGGAGCTCCCCCATTCTGCTCTCTCAAGATATCTAATGAGGTCGCTGGTATGGAGTGCCTGGCAGTAGGTGGCAATACAAAGCACCTAGTATGAAAAACGTATGTTTTTGGAGTGTCCGGATACTTTTGATCACATAGTGTATTTTGCTCGAGGAAACATGTCTGGAGACCACACGCAGCAGAACAAGCAGAGTTCTCATTCAGGTGAATATAAGTTTAATTTACTGTTTTGTTTATGTATTTTTGTAATATTTGTAATATCTGCGAATTATCTAAAGTTTTGTATTTATTTTTTATGTTTCATGTACGGAGAGGGCGGCACAACGAACGGAGACGGCATCTTCGCTGCCGGGACCAGAGAGAAAATTGCTGGCCACTATACGTCGCGGGTCGACAGCCAAAGAGCAACAGAAGATCCTGAAACCGAGTTGTTGCGTCGTGCTTCTAAAAATTAAAAAAAATGAGAATTTGTAATGTTTGTGCAACAATGACGTCATAGAAAATTTAATCTTGTTGTAAATGTTCAGTTCTGTCTTGTCAAGGCTCAGGTTCACGTCTATATGTAGGAAGATAATAAACCAGTGGATGCTACAAAAGTTTAAATACGTGTTCCGAGAATTTATTTATGAAGAATTATGTGAATGAATTAATAATATATTTGACAAGATTATTAATTTTTGACAACGTTCATCGCGAGTTTGAATCTCGAAAGTTTGTTCAATGTGGTTCTAATATTTATTAAATTAGATAACGTGCATTAATATAATTTCTGAGGAGAAACAAACGACATCTAAATTGAAAAAAATTGCGCAAACCAATTGGACTGAGTGACGAAATTCTGCGCATACGACTCAAATGATGTTTTACAGTTTCGTTCAAGAACCATTCTGAGACAATTTAAAAAGAATATAAATAATTTTGAAGTGTGTTGTAACTGACGTAGGTGACGAAGTCTACACATGGTCATATGTCAAAAGAAATTCATTTATAAAAAACTTTCGTCGTTACACTACAATATCCTACAGTCTTGTCCCTTCTTCTTATCCGTGTTTTCGACATATACGTTCCTCGACGATTCTGCGAAGAACGTCCTCATTTCTCTTCTCGCTGGTCTCTTAGGCGTCAACAATTCCCATGAAGTCTGTGCAAAGCCTTCCTTCTGCAAGCAGTTTCGGAAGGTATTATCCACTTAACTGATACCATATCATCTTCAAATTAATTTTACACAAAAACGAGAACAGCCTATTCCGTGTTTATACCTCTTGTTATTTGGTGCTACGAAAGAGTTCTGAAAAACAATGCCTCCCAATTTTTATGCGGAGGCTCATAAAGCTTTTTAAATAGAACACACATTCTACATCTTTATTCTTTGCGTTACTTATTTATTTCTCAACATAGCCACCATAGCGACGAACACATTCCGCCCAACGAGAGACCAATTTGTTGATACCGTCACTGTAGAATGTTTGACTTCGTTGACAGAGCCACGACCTCAACTCTATTTGCACCGCTTCATCACTATCGAATGTGTGCTTTAAGTTCTGGGAACAGATAAAAATCGAATGGGGTGAAGTCGGGACTGTACAGAGGATGATCGATGAAACTGAATCGAAGGCGTCGGCTTGTTAGAGATGTAGCAGCACTTGCGTGTGGCTTGTCATTGCCATGCTGAAGAAGGTGGTGCGCCATGTGTGAAGGAAAGCTTCGAATTCGTGCTTTCAGTTTTGTGTTGGTCTCACAGTACCTGGCAGAGTGGTGTCTTAAGAAAATCCCAGAACACTGTGAGCTTGACTTTGCCTACTAATAGCGTGGTCTTGAACATATGTTGCGTCGGTGATGGTTTGTGCCGGAATTTCATTGATGCCCTCCTATTTCTGAGCACGATTAACCCATCGTCACACGTTATCAATGTCGATACAATCATCACCCTACGTTCTCTATGGATTTGATTTGGAGGGACGTTTTCAGCGGTTAGAAACTCGATTATAGGACTCTATTTCTCATGCACCGACATAGTTCCGTTACACACCGCCATGTCAAAACAACAATACGTTATGTCTGTGAGTTGCAAGTCCGATTCTTCATTAGTTTTGAATCCGAAACAAGAAAATTCAATAATTTTTTAAAATGTTATATCAGAACTGAGGCAGCTGCATTGTTAAACTGTTCATTTTCTTTGGGTCTAAATTAGTTCTGAAAGTTATGTGAAAGTAAGATCCTATCAGTCGCGAAGCGGAAAACAAGTAAACAAGTGCAAATTTAATGTAATGTTACACAGATGTGTTGGGCAGTGTTTCTAGTATGCTCGCCGATCGCGTCACGTCGCTCTTTTCAATCCTGAGCGCACAGTGAGATGGTAAAATGACTGTTAAATAGTGTCTCGTAGGGATAACGAGGACTCTTTTGAAGCATTATCCGAGGGAAGTGTTGGATCACTCACCACAGAGTTCGGACTTGGATCCTTCCGATATTCATCTCCCCTCACAGGAACCATTGTCTATTAAGACTACATTTTGCCACAGACAACGAGCTGTAGACCATCGTAGACAATTGCTCACGCGGCTGCCTTCTGTGACGAGAGTATTGAAATGTTGGTACCATGCTACGACAAATGTCTACGAATAGAAGTAGCTAAGTGTTGTACATAAAACATTTTTCAATTTCACTGTGGTTTCCATTTCGTGACCTGTCGGACGTATCTATCCGAATGAAGTTCGTAATATTGGTCTTCTGCTTTTCTTGGAATTAGTATCCTGAAATGACAACATTAATTTTCCTTGTAAGTTAACAGTGTATACACCGACAAAAATATCTGACTGAGTAATTGATGGGAATATAAATTCAAAATTTATGTATCATCAGCGACTCACCTTTCCCTAGCCTAATGGTTTCAGGTGCATATTCATCTTGGATTTTCTATTACTTATACTCTCTCTACCTTATTTTGCTTCTCCTTATTGTTTTGACATTTTCTGCAGCTTTCGCTTTGAGTTTGGTTTCTTTTATATGGTCGGCTGCCCTCATTTACCTATTTTTGTGGTATGTATAGGTAATATCAGTCATAATTCTAAAACTGCGCATTTGATAACTAACGCATCAATATGAGAACCACTGTTTTGCTACATGTTTCCCTGTTAGATAATGGAAACATTAATTCGTACCTTTCCCATCTGTGCCTGTGTCCCCATCAGTGGACACTGTAGTCTCTGTCAGTGCTACCTTCATGGAGGCTTAATTCACATGATTGCAGCGCTCCCAAGGAATAAGCGAGAGGAATTTTTAAACCTTGCATATGGTTCTAGTAACAAATGGCAAAAATTTTTAAACTGCTCTTCCTCAAAACGGGCTTTAATACTTTGATTCAATAAGATGAATCACAAAATGTCAATAATTCTCTGGAAAGAAGTTTTGAGGCAGACGAGAGGAGAAAGAGCCGTTGTCTGCTAATTTCGCAAGTTAATCCATTCCCGCCGCGGTGACGCATATTCTAGTAGTGGATCTTGGACTTATGTTTCTTCATAATATTTATTTTATTGTTTGCTTTGGTTTTTCGACACATTTCGAAGGTTTGACGAGGACTTGGATGTTTTCACAGGAGAATTCGATATCAAATCGAAAAATGATTTGGGTTCAACAATACCTAGACAAAGAAAATCTGTTTACTGTGCTTAATTATAGCCTTAAATAGACGAACAAATTTTTAGTAAAGTAATCTTTTTTCAGTGAAAGAGTCAGCTCTTCCGAGGAAGAAAAGTACATTAATTGGCATTTAGAAACAAAACAAAGCAATTGCGAGTAAAGTGAAAAGTAATGCTTCTAAATCTTGTATGGTGTGTTTGTTTCTAAGGAATTCGTGTAACAAATACATAATGTCTGTAAAAACTCTGGCCGCCTATTCTATTGTTTCACTTTTCAGATATATGGACAACTTACCACAAAGTCATTGTCAAGAACACACGCTAGCCATTTTGTTTCGACTATTAACAAACTGTACTATCATTGCTGGTACCTTAATTTTGGAAATATATTGCGACTTTTTGCATCACGTATTAGGCTCATTTTTGCTCTTCTGTGCTGAGCTAATCCAAGTGATTTAGCACTGACGTCCCGTCTAGCCCGAACAAAGCTCCGTTTGAGGGTAACGCCGCCTTTCATTATGTTCCGTGTTTGTTTACATTTGATACACTAGGACAGACAGATCTAGGACCTCTTGCCTCGACGACAGGAAGTTGGTTTGCAGTACTTTTATCTTGTCACTATTTAACTAAATTCACCTTCTACGTCATAGAAGCTCTTTACAAAGTGTCCTTCCAAAGCCACAGGTAAAAAGAATATAGTTCCACTTTAAAGAAAAAAGTAAAGTCAGTGCCATCATTCGGAAGCTGTAAACCTTAGTTACTGCTTTGGAACGTCAGCTCTAAGAAATCGGGTGAGTATGTGAGAACTGTGGTAGGGAAGGTGAATGGTCGACTACAGTTTATTGGGACAATTTGAGGAAAGTGCAGTTCACATGTAAAGGAGACCGCATGCAGCACGCTGGTGCGACTTTTTCTTGAGTACTGCTCGAGTGGTTTGGGATCAGTAACAGGTCGGGTTGAAGGAAGACATCGAAGCAATTAAGAGGCGGGCTGCTAGATCAGTTATCGGTAGGTTCTAACAGCACGTAAGTGTTACGGAGATGCTTCAGGAACTAAAATGGGAATCCTTGGAGAGAGGTCGACGTTCTTTTCGAGGAACACTATTGAGAAAATTTAGAGAATCGGCATTTGAAACTGACTGCAGAACGATTCCACTGCAGTCAATATACATTGCGTCTAAGGACCGAGAAGACAAGATACATGAAATTAGGGATCACACAGAGGCATACAGACAGTCGTTTTTCCCTCGCTCTATTTGAGAACTGAACAGGGGAGGGAATCGCTAGTAGTGGTACATAGTACAACACACCACGCATCGTACGGTGTCTTGCGAAGTATGTAAGTATGTAGGTACAGATGTAGATGTTAGTAAATTTGCTACATTTTACTCGAGGAAAATTGCACCACAGTACACTCGCTCTTTCTGAATATACAGGCAGAATTTCAGTGTGAAGATTGCTTTGTGATATAAAATTATATGGGGCTTATAGCATCTCAGCGTTACATTTTTTGTCAACCTATCAAGAAATTTCTGTTCATATCACATCAGATTCAGGAGCCTTCCGTTTTAGTTCACAGGCAGCACAAAAAAAAATGTTTTAAAATGTAGAAAAAATGTAGTCCTCCAGTGGCTTCTATATACAACTGTAAGTTTTACTTTTTCTAACATTACTTCAAAAGCCCATGTTTGTATATTCATCTCTACACAGAATTCTATAATATTTATAATTTTTAACTTGGGCAGTATCGAAACTGATTGATAACGTACAAATACCTTTTACTAGCTCTGGTTGCTCCTGGCTGTGAAAATGAAACTGTAACTGACGAAATGTACCTGATAATTTGGAAAGTCTAAGTGAAGGCTAATGACAACATAATTAAGCAGTTGTAAGTTGCTCCCACTAATTGACATGACTACCGAAGAAGCAATGTGATAGTGTTAGGGCGGAGTCACAAACTTTCCAGTGGTGTACGTGAACTGCTCCCGTTGAGAAAAGGAGTAAGTGTATAAGTAAACTAGTTGCTAAAATACGAGGCCCGTACTGCGCGCTTATTCTGCCAGGCATTACTTTACGTAGAGCTGTTGCGATAGGAATGCACGGCTTGGCTGATCAACTGTAACCGCTATATATTACATGGTCCCCGTAACTCACCGAGTATCGACTGGGACAACAGTATACTTCAAACCGGATGCTGTCTTTAGAAACAGAGCTGAACACATTCTTCGATAACGTCCTACAACGAGTCTCTCGACAGACAACGGAGTATTTTAAAATTGCCTGATCTTGTAGGCACTGTTGCTAAAGAGACAGGTATTGATTGCCATAACAATATTATAGCAACAATACGTACCACAATAAAAACGAGTATCAGGGTCAATACTTAGATGTTTGATAGACGAACAAGCAATCACTAGCATCTTTGAAACAAAATGAAATTAAGAGCATTTAACGCGAATTCTATCACATTGAGATGTAGTACATCTTTAAACCGATCGTTCCACGCAGAAGAGAGATTAACACGCGCCATATAGCAACAATGCCTTTTCTAATACAATAAGGCTGCAGTTGCTGTTGAATTTGCTAAAGAGACTGTTGGAACTTAGGGATGTGGGATTTATTCCGCCTTTTGCGACAACAAACTTGACTTCTTTGCAACATCTGCATTTTGCCTTCTTTAAGTAACTTAAGTGCTCACCTCAGGTATTGCGGTTTTCCCTTCAAATCGGATCAACGCGATCACTAACTGTTCTCATAATTAAAATTTCTTTTATTTCTCACGTTTCTCTGGGTCTCCACATTGTTTGCATGAATTCAACCACACATAAAATTCGTTTATTAGCACACCACACAGCACTGACAAACAATATTTCCTCGTTTGCGCCCCCCTGTTAGAAATTTCATTGATGCAAGAAGATTGCACGTCTCTGGCATTATATTGCCGCCAGAAAAGCGTCCTACAAACAATTGAAATCGTCGTAAAAAGTAAACTGCGTGCTGTGGCGGTGTTACAAATTTCATTGATGCAAGAAGATTGCACAACTCTGGCATTGTACTGCCGCCAGTAAAGCCTCCTACAAACAATTGAAATCGTCGTAAAAAGTAAACTGCGTGCTGTGGCGGAATTTCCGTGTAGTTTCACCTTCAGTTCTTTGCGGACTTGAGGCTTACATTAGCGACAGATCTTTCATGCGGCAATGAGAATACGAAATGTACCAAGAAAAGCTTTTCTTACAAAGAAAAATTCGCTAACACTAATCACAAATTTAAGGGACTTTACGTCTTTTTTTTAAACTTACGTGAAAGTGTAATATAAACGATAAACAATACAGACGTAAAAGAATAAAAACAGCTGAAAATTAGTTTTACATGAGATTTCCAGAAGGTCTATGTGTAGATTAGATAAGCAATGAGGAGGTACTACATGGAGTCGGGAATAAGAGCCTTGTGACTCGATTGAAACAAGAGATAGTTTAATAGAAAAAATCATAGGAAGGGCATCAAGAAACAGTTCGGAGAAAAATTACAGAGGCAGACGTACGCTTGATGAAAGTGGGCTCAAATGGGCGAAGCTGTCAGTAGTTACACAGAGTGAAAGACAATTGCAAAGAATAGATTAACGTAAAGAGTCGCAGAAAATCAGTCTTCGGACTACAGATCACAACAGGTGATTACTTTTGAAGTATAAAGGAACAGGCGCAGAGGAATATGTACAACAACAGGTAACGTTTTTCTATTGCAAGTTTAATGATTTTAATGTGGGTCTCAATGTAATAGTCGGCGTACACCAAACAGAACCTCCTCTCAAAATTAGCATGGGTTTACAAAAAACGACACTGTGAAATGTAGATTTCAGTTCTTACGAACTATATCTTCCTAAATGCAGGCACATGACAAGCCTACATGTAAAAATAATTGATACTGTAGGAGATATTTGGTTAACAACAAAAAAGTCGGCAATAGATATTTTTCTGTACAGATGACTGCTTCACATTATAATTTACTAACGTTGCGTCTTGTTCCTGCACGGATAGCACCAAGTATCTACCGATGGACAACTTGTCTGGAGTACAGGTAACTTTTCTTCCAGTATGACATTTTCACTCATCAGAGAAGTGTACGCTCATATGAAACTTCCTGGCAGATTAAAACTGTGGGCGGAACTGGGACTCAAACCTGGTACCTTTGGCTTTTCGTAGGTAGTTACTCTCCCAATTGAGCTACCCGAGTACGACTAAGGACCTGTCCTCACATCTTTACTTCCGTTAGTGCCTCATCTCCTACCTTCCAAACTTCACAGAACTTCTCCTGCGAAACTTGCTGTACGAATACTACTGGAAGAAAGGATACTGCGGAGATTTAGCTTAACCACAGTCCAGGGGATTGTTTTCAGAATGAAATTTTCACTCTTCCGGGAAGTGTACTTTGATATGAAACTTCTTGCCAGATTAAAACTGTGTGTCGGACTAGGACTCGAACCCGGCACCTTTGCCTTTCAGGGGTAAGTGCTCTACCAGCCACAACCCGTCTTTACATCTTTACTTTTGACAATATCTCATCGGTTCAAGATCCGGTCCGGAACATAATTTTCAAATGGTTCAAATGGCTCTGAGCACTATGGGACTTAACATCTGAGGTCATCAGTCCCCTAGAACTTCGAACTACTTAAACCTAACTAACCTAAGGACATCACACACGTTCATGCCCAAGGCAGGATTCGAAACTGCGACCGTAGCAGTCGCGCGGTTTCACACTGAAGAGCGAAGAACCACTCGGCCACAGCAGTCGGCGAAACACAGTTATAATCAGCCAGGAAGTTTCATATGGCCCACACTTTTCTGCAGAATAAAAATTTCATTCTGGCAACAATCCTCAAGTTTGTGGCTAAGTCAAACCTCCGCAGTATCCTCCCTGCCAGGAATGCTACTCCAGCAAGTTTCGCAGGAGAACTTGATTAGTTGGTTGATTTGGGGGAGTGGACCAAACAGCGAGGCCATCGATCCCACCAGATTAGGGATGGATAGGGAAGGAATTCGGCCGTGCCCTTTCAGTGGAACCACCCTAGCATTTGCCTGAAGCAATTTAGGGAAGTCACAAGAAGTTCTGTGATGTCTGTCAAATATTAGGTGCGGTACTAGCGAAAGTAAAGCTGTGAGAAAGGGTCACAAGTCGTCATCGGGCAGCTCAGTTGGTAGAGCAATTACCTGCGAAATACAAAGGTCCTGGGTTCGAGTCGTCGTCAGACAGACAGTTTTAAGCTGGCAGAAAGTTTCATATCAGTGAACACTCCGCTTGAAAGTGAAAATCTCATTCTGAAAACAACCTCCCAGGCTGTGACTAAGCCATGTCTCCATAAAATCCTTTCCCCAAGAGTGCTGGCCCCGCACGTTTTGCAGGAGAACTTCTGTGAAGTTCGAAATACAGGAGATGGAGTACTGGTGGAAGTAAAGGTTTCACAGCAGGTCATGAGTCCCGCTGGGGTAGATATGTTAGGAGAGTACTTTCCCACGAAAAGCAAAAGTCCTGGATTCGAGTCCCAGTCTGGCACACCATTTTTACTTGCCATGAAGTTTCAAATTGGTAATTGTGTTTACAGGCTACTAAGAAGAATTGTGATAAGCATTAGGAGAAGGTTAGGCAACTGAAAATAATCACTTTCATATTACTTAAACGATTTTAACAACACACGCCAGGAAAAGTTTCCAGAAGTACTCTGTACCAATGCTGTGGCAGCTTTGTATCAGATTTGTGTGGCAGAGTGTGTTTAGAACGAATGCTGCGTGTTGGTGGATGATTCGCAATATAAGTCTGAAGCACCCTCCACCACAAAGTGTCTGTAGGATGTTCGCCACGAAAATTCGGTGAAAAGTTCCCTGTGCCACATAACAGTGGCATGAAGCACTCTTTGCCACACACCACTGACACGAAGCATTTTGTGCCACACAACATCTCGGTGCAAGGCACACGTTGCGAAGCAATGTTGGTAAGCTTCGCATATCCGTACGAAGAAACATTTGCCACGCAACACGGCACGAACTACTCTCTGCTAAACACCATTGGTACAAATCACTCTGCCATGCCGGTAGGTTGCTACATAAATTGCTTTAGTCATGCATAACATCATTTATTGCCTTTACATAATCAAATTCATTTTAGACATTTGTGGTGGGGGTAAATCGTTTAATCATTGTATTTAAAAATGCTAATGAAACTTGATTCAGACTTCCGTTATACACATTACATCTACACTATTAAGATAAAAATGTTCTTACAAATGCAAATATATTCTTTTATTAAAGCATGGCGTTTCCCTTATTTAATATTAGTATTTCATTATTCTTCTCAGAAAACATTTGAAAGACTACATTCAAAATGTATTTGGTACGTAAGTGTATTTATATAATAGAAGATTCGCTGTATAAGATTCGATAAATTACGTGGTTACACCTAATACGTCTGTGACAATCTTTTTAAGTTGACGTTTACGCTATGTTGCACAGGACCAAAGATTCTGTTATAACAAACGTAAAACAACTGAATACTAGCAACAGTTCTAACACAGAGTAAATACTTAAATTTCGTATACTTATAACTTCATTCTTTTTCTTTGAATAATAAATAAGTAAATGCACAGGTAAGCTTATTCTGTCACAAGTAAGTAAATAAAGTAATTATACAGTGACTGAAAAGAAATTGATACTAAAAAAAATAATTAACGTATAGTAATGAAATTTCGGGGGTATTTTTGTCTAGCTAACGTTTTTAAGTGATTAACATTGCAAGATCACAGATTAATGCAACGTAAGATAAACCATTGCAAATGTGGAATACTGGTACATTAATAACCGGTGTAACTGCGATAATGCTGAATGCAAGAATGCAAAACTGCAAGCATTGTGTTGTACAGGTGCCGGATGTCAGTTTGTGGGATGGAATTTCTGGCCTGTTGCACTTAGTCGGTCAATAGAGGGACGATTAACGATGGTTGTGGATAACACTGGAGTTGTTGATCGATGAATTCCCATATGTGCTGCATTGGAGACAGATATAGTGATGGAGCAGCCCAAGACAACATGTCGACACTCTGCAGAGCATGTTCGGTTACTATACCGGTATGTCGCGACCGTTGGAAAACACCCCCAGGAATGCTGTTCATGAACGGAAGCGCAACAGGTCGAATCACCAGACTGACGTCCATTTCTGCAGGCAAGGTTTGTGGAATAACTACCAAATTGCTCCTGCTATCTTACGAAATCGCACCCCAGAACATAACTCGTAGTGTAGGTCCAGGATAGCATGCATACAGGTTAGTGGCAGACCCTCAACTAGTCTCCTATCCAACACATGACCATCACTGGCATCAAAGCAGAAAACACAGCCCTCCAATGAGCTCTCGCTTGACACCACTGAAGTCGCAAACTGCAGTGGTTTGGGATCAGTGGAAACCATCCTACGGGGAGTCTGGGTCGGAGATGTCCTTGAAGTAATCGATTTGTAACAGTTCGTTGTGTCACTGTGCTGCCAAATGCTGATTAAATTGCTGCTACAGATGCAGTGCGATGCGCCACGGCCCCACGCTGAACGCGATGGTCTCTTTCGGCAAAGTCACGTGGCCTTTCGGAGCCAAGTTTTCTTGCGACTGTACATTCCCGTGACCACCACTTTCAGCTATCATGCACAGTGACTATATTCGGGCCAAGTTTACCTGCAGTATGGCAGAAGGAATATCCAGCCTCTCGCAGCCCTGTTACACTACCTCGTTCAAACGCAATTGCACGTTTATAATGTCGCCTTTGTCACCTTAAAAGCGTTCGTGACTAATATCAACTCAAAAGTCTAATCTCAAAGGTAACTGATGCACACATCCGTTATTGCTTTTGTTTAAAGAAAAGCTGATTTGCATTCTCATAGTGCCGCTACCAGCGCCACTGTTATGCTACTGGAGCGAAATTTGTATACACATCATCTTTCAGATATCGAAACACGCCTATCAGTTTCAATTTATGGCGCACACTTCCGTCTCAGTGTTGCGACCTTTTCCATCAGTGTAATTGTACAAATTTTATTGAAGAACTTGGTGATAAAATTTTTTCCAGTTCGTTTACTGGATAGTGTGAGGAACACTGCATTTTTTTCAATCTTAGGGGACCCTAACACGAAAACTTAAAATCACCTTTTGGAATTGGACAATACAAGCATCTTAAGTTTTAATTTCCACCTTTCCGTTAAATAATACGGTCCTTACCTGCAAAAGCAGTGTATCTATGTAACGTAGTATGCATGAGAAAACACTCAGTCTATTTCCAACAAACATTGCTTTTTCAACAGACAGTAACTGACTTAAGTCACGCTATACAACAAAAAAAAATTTTTTTAGGTACAGAGATAAAACAGGGTGGACCTAACAAATTTGGACTTGATGAATCTGAAAATGCAGTTAGATTTTCGCCATCATCCTCCAACTTTTTGTTACGAGGGTGTTAAATGCCTATATCTAAAAACAGAGACTAGGGTGGTCTACACTAAATTTAGAGAATATATAACATACTTAATGCCATAAAACTATCTTACTCTAGTGCATTGGGCTTAATGTACATTTTTACAAGAAAAATTGCATCAGTCATTTTCTCGATGGTGATGTTGATGGTGGAGCGATGAGTCTTTTTGATGACAACTTCCTTCTGTGGGATATATATCTTTGACGCTTCAAAAACCAACAGCAGTCACTTAACATTGAGGGATTCCACCTACCTTTATAGCGGCTTTCCATTTTCAAAATGTCCTGATGGAATCTTTCTCCGTGATCGTCATTAACCGCTCCCAAATTGGTAGGGAAGAAATGTAAATGAGAATGAAGTGCATTTTTAGTGACATTCTGATATCCAAGATTTTTATAGTTCTCTAAAAGAGTTCCCACTAATATGACACTGTTTTCTGCTCTTGTATTCCCTAGGAAACCTTTAAAAGAACGCCAGGCTGCAATTTCTAACTGACTTAATTTTTCTTCGAAGTTCTTATCACGCATTAACTTCCTAATTTGTGGCCCAATAAAAATCCCCTCTTTCAATTTGGCGTCGCTTAATTCAGGGAACACTTCACGTAGATACATTAAACCATTAGCATTTTTGTTCATTCCCTTGACAAAATTCTTCATAAGGCCGAGCTTTATACGCAGTGGGGTAATGAAAACATTTTGATAATCCACCAAAGGTACACATTTCACATTTTCTCTCCCCGGAGTCAATTTCTCTCGTGGTGGCCACTGTTTAACTGTATAATGTTTATCTGTTGCACGGCTGTCCCAAGGACAAAAGAAACAGCAATACTTTGTGAAACTCTTCGGAGACAAGTTAGTAAACCAATCGCCTTAAGATTACCACATATTTTCCAGATTTTTTTCCCTTATACTTAACAGCTGCAGGTATCTCTAACAAATTTTCGTAGTTGTCTTTCATAGTCACAGAGTATCCTACAAGTACAGATGGAAACATATTACCATTATGCAACAGTACAGTCTTCAGACTTGTCTTGGAAGCGTCAATAGACAAGCGCGACTCAGCGGCATCGTATGGTATGTTTAACTGTTTCATTAATCTTTCTACAGCACTACAAGCACAAATGTTGTGCACCATACGGTAATATGTCATCAGATGTGTATTACGTTGCCTAAAGTGAGTAATTCTTGTTTCTTCATGAAGTAAGTTCCATTCCCGAAGAAGTAAAGATAAAATTTTTGCATGCTCCTTGGATAAGTATAAATCACGAACTAAGTTATTCAAGTCTGTTTGTGTAATCAAATGTGGTCTTTGTTCTGGAAAGTGCTCATCTTCACTTGATTGACATTGTGCTTCCTCAGCGTTTGTATATTCATGATCAGAATTAGGAACTTCTTCCAGTACTAGTGCCGGAGTTGGAACTGACAGATCTTCACCGTGGGGAACAGATCTAATTGCTGAGGGCAGGTTAGGGTACTTAATATTCTTCTTATTCTTTGATGAAAAGCCAGTTACATTAGTCAAACAGAAGTAGCAATCATCAACATGATTTTGAGGCACTCGCCAAATCACTGGTATGCCAAATCGTAAGTGCTCTTTTTTTCCAATTCAGCCATTGTGTTAGTTCAGAATTGCCTCTAGTGCAAGTTATATGAGATGCCGAATCTTTATCCTGATATCCCAGTTGGCATTTGAAGTATAAATGACACGACGTCTTCAGTAAGACAGAACTCGGTCGTCTTTGTTTCCTTGTCGTGAATTCTCCACATACGTAACAAAATGAATCGGGATGGTTTGTACATCCACGTTTTGATTTCTTCATGTTGTATTTTCAGTGCCTACAAAACACTTTTCTGTCGAATGAACTTAGCCAGATCAATTCCTGAAAAAGACAAGAAAAATTCATAGACTTGAGATTATATAGAAGGAAGAGGAAGCAAATGTACCTGACTGGACGGTTTAAATACACAGTGTGAAATACACTAATGTTACATATTACACTTAAAAAGTAGATCACATTAAAGTTAAGAATATAAAAGGTCACTGTACTAACTTTTATCACACTCATTTCAAACACAAAGCAACTAAAATTATACAGTAAGTTCAACTATTTTATGTAACTTGCAGGTCATAACTTTTAATACACAGAGCTTTGGTGTGACGTCAGGTGTGCTGCACTGCTGTTGATATTACTCGTTAATATTTTATAAAATTTTAGACTTCATTTATTTGTGTTAATATTTGCTGTAAAAGTAACTTATTAGTGGATTTTCATTGATCTCAGTCTTTCTTCCTGTGTTATTGACTCGAGTGCTCTATTCGTGAGTGTGCTTGCGTCGTTCCTCTAAGCCTCGCCACCTCAGTACCGTGTTTACATTTTGCGGCGTGTACCACAGCTGTAGCGGTTATAAAGCTAAGTACTGACAAACGTATTTGTACTCTGTAATACAGTTATTAAATTTGATACATTTCAGCGGTGTTGCGTGCCGTTTGTGGCGAAATAACGACTGAATAAACTTTTGTAGTCGTTCGCTCGCTGTGTTTTTTAGCGTTTTCTGCGCTTTGAAGTCGTTTCGTCAATTTCGTGCTTTAGTTTTCAACTGACGTTTATTATTGTTTCTCGTGAAATATTTCAGTAAAATTTTCATTCAGTGTTTTAACTTCGCTTAGTATTACAGTGGCCATTTGAATTTTTGGTTTTAGCTAATAATTTTGTGAAGTTTTATTGGTATTGGCGTAAGCTGTGCTGTAGTAGTATTAATACGTGTAGTTGCTTTCTTAGTAGGCAGAGAATTTCGAGACCATTATTGTTGGTTCTTAAATAGTTATACTGGTGTAACTGAACTTTGTTGACGTAGACGTAGTTTTTACCAGTAATTGTAAAATTTTACCATGAGTGAGAAGTTCGGGCTCTGTCGTAGGTTTGTGACTAGTGGGTTACGGTGTGGGATTTGTTCAAAGTGTTTTCATTGGGGGGAATGCAGTGGGGACGCCAGTGGTCATTTTAGTGAAATCCTCTTCTGGGAATGCAGAATCTGTAGTAGAAATAAGTTAATAGAGGAGCAGGAGCGTAAAATCTGTGCCATTCAGGTGCAGTTACAATGCGCAAAGGAGGAACTAGATAGGTTGAGGAGGGTGTAGGGTGGTGGGGAATGGTAACTGGCAGTTGGCCAGAGGGCGGCTAGGAAGAGGAGGTATTCAGACAGTTTTACTTTATGACCAACTTTCAGAGTTGTGTGGAGAGGAGCCTCGTGTAGCTGTAGATGTAGGGAACTTGCAGCAGTCCTCAGCAATTAGGAGGCCTAGGTCAGTTGCAAAGTCTAGCAGAAAGAAAGTTCTGCTACTAGGTAGTTCCCACAGTAGAGGTGTGGGCCAACAGTTGCGGGAAGTGTTGGGGAGTGAGTACCAGCTCACCAGCATTGTGAAGCCTAGTGCAGGGTTGGCTCAGGTGACTGAAAGAATAGGGGAGTTATGTAAGAATTTTATGAAGGAGGATCAGGTAGTGATAGTGGGTGGAGCAGGGAACAGTCTCGATAGGGACGGGGAATATGATGTAGGTGGTGACTTGGTTAAAATATCCACTCAAACTGGTGGCACTAATGTGCATTTCGTTCAACTATTTCAGCGTCATGATGGGCCTCACCTTAATGCTGCTGTTAGGCGTGTTAACGTGGGGCTGGGAAGGGCACTAATGGCAGAGGGCATTGGTCACATCTCAGTGGTGCCAGTTGGGTCTATCAGTAGATCAGGTTTCACTAGGCATGGCCTGCACCACAATACGTATGGGAAGGGGAGGCTGTCTAAGCTTATAGGTGACAGTGTAGTGTGTGGTGGTGGTGGGTGGTGGTGGTGGTGGTGGTTGTGGTTGTGGTGGTGTTGTTTCCGTCAAGTATACAGTGATCATCGTGCATTACAATTTCTTATGTCTTCAAAACTAAATCATGATAGGTTAAAACGTTGGGCATTGTTTCTGCAAGAATTCCGCTTCACAATAGTCTACATTCCCGGCAAGGAGAACATTGTTGCGGACGCGCTGTCACGCGCACCGGCTGGGCTTGAGAAAAGTAACACAGAAGGCAACCTTGAGAAAAATTTCAGTATTCTTTACATTCAGAAAGTCGCCTTTGAAAACTTTATCACCACATCTTTAAAGGACATTGCTCATGAACAAGATAAAGATCCGATTTGGAAAGACATCAAAAGTAAATGGCATGAAAAGACACACACTCAGATTCGGCATTATTACCTGGTTAGAAACAACATACTCTTCAAACGCTGCACTGTTGATGACAAGCTATGGGTACTTTGCATTCCAGACGATTTTGTTAATAAGCTCATTTGGTACATTCATTTCAGCTACGCACATTTTGGCCCACGAAAATGTTATCATATTCTTCGAACGACTTGTTATTTTAACAATATGGAAAAGCGAATTCGAAGAGTCTTGTCTATTTGTAAACTTTGTCAAAAGGCGAAACCGTCTACTATCTCACATCGTGCTCCGTTGTTTCCAATTATTCCTTCTAAATTAAAAGAATTTGCTGCTGTTGATCTTTTGGGACCCCTTGTCAGAACATCGAATGGATTTTCGTACGTTCTAGTCGCTGTTGAACTTACTTCAAAATTTGTTTCTTTCACTCCGTTACGTAAAGCCACTGGACGGTCTGTATCCAACGCCTTTGTTAAAAATTTCTTACGTGAAGTTGGACACGTTAGTAAAGTCATTTCAGATAACGGACCACAATTCAGATCTGCTGTTTGGTCACGCATGCTTCGGAACCATAAAATCAAACCTGTTTTTATTTCATTGTATTCACCACATTGTAACCCGTCTGAACGGATTATGAAAGAAATCAATAAGCTTTGCAGACTTTATTGTCACAGAAAGCATCAGCATTGGGACAGATATTTACACTTATTTCAAAATGTGCTGAATGAAATGCCGCATGATTCCACTGCTTTACCACCTACTCTTGTACTGAAGAATGTAGAACCTCCGAACAGAATCAGAGAGCTTGTACCTTTCCCGAATACACGTAAACTTCGACACAAAGACATAATTGATTTGGCTCTTAAAAATATAAAATCTGCAGCAGACAAAAGGAGAAAACTACACGGTAAAGCAAATGCAAAGAAATTATATATTGGTCAGAAAGTTCTCATTAAAGCTCATTCATTGTCACATAAGAAGAAACACTTGAGTCACAAATTCTTTCTAGTTTACAATGGACCTTACAGAATCCGACGTATACCACATGATAATTGCGTTGAAGTTGAAACTCTGCGTACTAGGAAGAGTAAAGGTTTACACCACATTTCTCATGTAAAACCATTTATTGACAGATAATCTGCTTTTTAACTTAGTCTTTGCAATTTTCACTTCACGCTACTTGTACAATTTGTCACACTGAGAAACTGTTAACATGCAACTATGTTTTAAAGCTAACTAACCATCCAGTCAAGAACATAGGTAACTTAGACAAGTAATTGCTAATGCATTGTTATTGCGAACAGACGACACAGTGTTGTTATTTATACATTCCTCCTTGTTAGTTGCACGATTACGTAACGAATATACGGCTTACATACTTAGAACATATACCAGCACTGCTAATGAAATTTTCATGCAACATTTTGGTTTGCTTGAGAGTGGATTCTGGATTTGAGGTGCTTTCTGTGAAATGCCAGATGACACAGTGGTTAGTTTATGTGACAGCTACGCGATTTTATCACGACGCTGCTAATGCGTGATAATTTACAATGTTGCTTTTGCGGTGTATCTGTTTTATATCTGCACAGTTTTTTTTTGAATTCTTCTATAAAGTGAGACATGTTTTAGTGGTGACTTTTGTGCTATTGCTACAAGGAGACAGCCTTTTCCGTAGGACAACAATACGTTACAGCACAGTACTTTCCTCATCACGGCAATAAGCGTAATAACTAAGTTATCTATACGCAAACCATTTCACTTTTGTGTATCATGAGGTAAGTACATTGACTTCTGCAGAACTTAGCTTTTGGAGGACGATAAATACGACACTTCCCAGAGATTATCTTACAGCAAGACGCATATTTAGCGCTACAGGACACGTATTTGAGTGATTAATTTTGTACTTAAAACATTTATTTTTAAAGATTTTTGAATTACAAAGAAAGTCTTTCGTGATACATTTCATTCCATTGCTGTAATCTGTAACACCTGAGGGTATAATTACAATAAACCTCAGGGGGGTACATGCTTACTTTGTGTACCATGTGTTTGGCAAGCACAAGGAGCCCTAGCTAATATGGTATTTGCTTATACAATTTAACACATCGGTACCATATTTCTCTAACACATAAATTACACAGCTATCTGATCATTTAACAGAGAAACAAACATCTTTTTACTACGTCAGTGACACATGTTTACGCAATTACAGAGTTGGATTACTTCACACTTAAGAAATTGTACTTTGTCTGTACTTTGTGAACTGTTCATATTTTTTCGGAACCATTGTGATATTATGAGAGCTTTGAATGATGTATTTGGTATGAGATCATGATTTTTAAAGTACGTTTGAGGTAGATGACACTACTGAAATGAGCAGAGAATTTTCTTTAGGTTTTGAAACAATTGCAGAAAGCTACGACGTTTTTGAGATTTGACTGAGGTGTTATGATGTTATTATTACGACGACGATGTGTATTATGCTGTTGAGGTATGTTTATGTCAATAAGATGATGCTACCATATATGAGGAAGGTGATTACCTGTTTATATGTATATGAATAATGAATAGAAGATAGGGACTCTTGACTTGTGAAAAAGGTTGTTGGAAACCAAGAATCGTACTTTAAGAGTTATGAAATGTGTGTGTAAATGCGTGAATGAGACTGTCACTGCAGCGGAAACTGCTGTCGTAAATATTTCCGTAAGAAAGTGACCACCTGCACGTGCGTCGTCGGCACACAGCTGTGTCAGACACCTGGAGAACAAGCCATTAGAGTGAGGGCCTTTCCGGAAGCACAGGTAGAAAAACAAAAAAGGGGTTAACCATGCTATTGACAATCCTTTGTAGAGGGCATCGCTAATGCGACACGCTCGTTACTTGAAAACATATGATTTTTGTAATGCGTTGTGGGCACACAGCTGCGTCAAACACCTGGAGAACAAGCCATTAGGGTGTGCCTTTCATCGCTAATGCGACACCCTCGTTACTTAAAAACATATGATTACTCGCACTTTGTGCTAATTATTGAAATGCTTATGAATTGATGGGAAATATTCGTACATCTGCACACCTGATTATGACAAGTGTCTTTCTCCGAGAGTTGAGTGCTACTGACTTACGAAATGCCACATGACTATTGAATGATATTTTTATGCTTTGCTTTTCATAGTTGCTTATTTCATTTAATATCTGGTTTCCAGCTGTGTTGCAGCATTAGTTTTACAAAATAAACTGAGATGCATTTGCTAATGTGAACTCTTTCTGTCAACAGATCTATTAAATAATTATTTTATGATCCACATTCTTTAAAAAAGGAGCACTTGGAAAGGGAAGAACAATAAGAAGGAACTAGTAACAGTAACACATAATTTTCTTTTCAAGTACATGGTAATATTTTTTTTTACAATAAGTTGTTATGGTGCACCACTTTAATTACATAGACATTAGGATGTGAATAGACATTTCCCTTTTCTGCATTGTTGTTTTTACTGTAATATTTTTCTGCTTGAGCTATGTCATGTATAGATATAAGTTTTATATTTTTTATATTTTTATATTTGCTGCTGCTGTTTGCCAGGCATAGTGTTATTGAATTTGATTTTTGCTAATTTCTTAATGCTGCTTGCTTCGCAAATCTGCGTTTTTTTTCATTGCTGTTTATATTAACTGTTTTATGTGATGCTGCATTGGCTCGTCCCTTGATATATATATCTGAGCTCAGTAGATTTAAGTTAGCTTAAGAGGGGTAGACTATATAAGACACTGACTATGGAGAATAGGTAAAGAATGCAATGCGAAGTTATATGAAAAAGATTTGGGCCCAAATGAGTATTGTACTATCAGAAATAATTATTTTGAAAGAAATATGAATAGAATACAGGAAGGAGGTATAGATAGGACTTTTTGGGAATAATGATGAATGAAGGGAGATCTCCGAGAAGTAAAGAAAGTTTTGTTTGCAAAATACTGCAGTAAAACAAACCCTGTCCTTTCCTTTTGTGTTATCCCACTATATGTTTGTGTACCCTTGTTTATTTGTGTTTTTCCTGTCTTTATGTGTTTAGCTGATGAGAGCTATGTTGTAGACCTTTTCTAATACTCTGTTATTTTCTTTGTAAAGATGCTTAGACATTATTTATTCTGTTTTGTTTTAATGCTCATGTGTGAAGTTGACGTTTCAAAAGTGATTCTGATCTTTTATTTTTGTACTCATGTCATCATTCCTGTAACACTGATGTATATGTTTATTTCTATTCTTTTGTAAAGCCCCTATTACTACAAATGTTATCTGTATTGTTATGTTTTTAATGATGTATTTTGTACCTTTGTAATTGTATTCTCATGTTATAATATTGTAATTGACACCTGTTAATCAAATTAAGTAACTTGTAAGCATTCATTTCACTGCACACATTTCTGTTGGTCACAGTAATGCACAAAATGTGAGAAGTAGGGACTGTTAGTGTTTGCACGTGTGTTAATAATTCAGCAAGGGACTGGATAACAGCATTGCTGGTTCTAAGGACAATTCCACAAACTTTGTGAGTGCACAAGTGGGGGTATATGGACTTGCTATCTTCTCTGCAAGACTCTTCGATGGTGATTGTGCACCTGCACAGTCGCAACAGATGGCTGCTGGCCATCTCTACAAGGACTACAGTGGGCCTGTCCACAATTTCTACAAGGACTACAGTGGGTCTGCACCTCTGGTGGCCCACAAATACCACAATCTCTACCAGGACTACAGTGGGTCTACTCTGTGATGACCTACCTACCAATATTCTTCGAAGCGTCGACTGACTCTGCTGTGGGTTTGCTCTGTTGTGGCCCATTACCTGTCAGCATGTCAAGAGTCAGCACTGTCTTTCTGTTGGAAGGACAACACTACTTCTTCAAGACTGCATGGACATCCACTACTTCCGTGTGCATTGTCTTTTATTGCTCAGACTTTGATAAAAGAAACGGCAGTTTTACTGTGGTGAATGATCAGGACTGTCTTTATTGACTGTGAGAAAATTTTAGCTGTTGACCAACATTGTATTAATAAGTGTGTGCATTTGATATCTTTGTTATTGTAATTATGAAAAATTTTATCAAATCTTTATTGGCCACTGCCCAAAAATATTTTGTAAAATTTTTTGTGGGGAGCATGGGGGCTATGTAAGTAGGCTGTTTAGATTTTTATATGGGTAATGCCACAAAGCGCTCTGTATGAAAATCACTGGCTGTGCTGTGTGCAGTCTGTGGCTAGTTTGCATTGTTGTCTGCCATTGTTGTCATGAACTGCTATAGCTGGATGTTAACAGCGCGTAGCGTTGGCAGTTGGAGGTGAGCCGCCAGCAGTGGTGGATGTGGGGAGAGAGATGGCGGAGTTTTGAAAAATGTCATGAACTGCTGTATATATTATGAATCTTGAGGTAAATACATTGTTTGTTCTCTATTAGAATCTTTCATTTGCTAAGACTATCAGTAGTTAGTGCCTTCCGTAGTTTGTATCTTTTATTTAGCTGGCAGTAGTGGCACTCGCTGTATTGCAGTAGTTCGAGCAACGAAGATTTTTGTGAGGTAAGTGATTTGTGAAAGGTATAGTTTAATGTTTGTCAGGGCCATTCTTTTGCAGGGATTTTTGATAGTCAGATTGCGTTGCGCTAAAATTATTGTGTGCCAGGTTAAGCACAGTCTTGTATAAATTGTTCTAAAGGGGACGTTCCATGTATAAATGGTTCTAAGGGGACGTCTCAGTGTCACTCATGGAAAAATTCCTATAGTAGTTGGTGTTAGAGCTGCACTTTTTTTGGATTGAAGTCAGCTGATAGGTATACCTGCTTACAGGAAGTCCCTGTATCTAAGGGCTCACCTTCTGAGGATGTAATGTTTCCAAGTAGAGAAGGAATTAGCATATTTCATCAAAATATAAGAAGTATTAGAGATAAAGTTAGTGAACTGCTGATAGATGTTGACTCTCAAATTATTGGTATTTCAGAGCACAACTTAAATAATTCGACAACTCAGAGGTTTCCCTTACCAGGATACAGATTGGCTGGCTGTTTCTCAAGGAGTTCCTTGAGGGGTGGGGGAGTGGCTATGTACATAAAAAACAGTATTCCATTTGAGTCCATAGACGTATCACGACACCACACTGTTCAAATATTTCAATGTTGTGAAACGTTAGTTGAATTTAGTGAAACTAAACTTCTAATTGTTGTTGTGTATAGGTCACCTAACTCCGATTTCAGAGCATTTCTGCTCAAACTAGAGAGGGATCTTGATCCGCTTTGTAGGAAGTACCAGAAACTAGATACATGTGCTGACTTCATTATTAATTTTGTATATGACTGCGCAAGAAAAAGGATGTTGGTAGATCTCCTAAATTCATATGATCTGATGCAAACTGTGCTTTTTCCAACTAGGGTGCAGGGGAACAGTAGCACAGCCATGGAAAATATTTTTATTCGTTCTTCACTACTAGATGGGCATTCTGTTAGTAAAAGCGTGAATGGCCTTTGAGATCATGTTGCACAAAATTTAACACTAAAAGGCTTTTGTACTCAAACCAATGTCATATTTAATTACAAACTATGTAGGAAAGTTAATCCAACAGCAATTGTCAAGGAACAAGATTGGCAGGGTGTTTATAGTGCTATAACGTAGATGATAAATACAATGCTTTCCTTAACATATTTCTCATGCTCTTTGAGAGTTGCTATCCATTAGAGCATTCTAAATGGGGTACTAGCAGTAATGGGCAGCCCAAGTGGCTGGCTAGTGGGATAAGGATATCATGTAGAACAAAGTGGGAGTTATATCAAAATGTTAGAAGTAGTCACAGTCAAGCTACAGCAGCCCATTACAAATAGTATTGTAAGGTGCTTAAAATGTTATTAGGAAAGCAAAGAGTATGTTGTATGCAAATAGAATAGCTAATTCACAGGATAAAATTAAAACAATATGGTCAGTTGTGAAGGAAGTGTATGGTCAGTTGGACAAGGTCGATAATATAAAGTCAGTTCACAGTAAAAATGTTTCTGTTACTGATAAATCAGATATATGTACAGTATTTAACAATCATTTTCTTGTTCCCAGTATTAGTTTATTCCCAAGAATAAGCAGCTTTCACTCTCCAGAATGAGATTTTCACTCTGCAGCGGAGTGTGCGCTGATATGAAACTTCCAGGCAGATTAAAACTGTGTGCCCGACGGAGACTCCAAATCGGGACCTTTTCCTTTCGCGGGCAAGTGCTCTAGAGCATTTGTCCGCGAAAGGCAAAGGTCCCGAGTTCGAGTGTCGGTCGGCACACAGTTTTAATCTGCCAGGAAGTTTCAGCTTTCACTCTGTTAATACACGACAGAAATCAAACCTGCATTTGGATCTTCCTTAACTCTTGTGCAAAAAGGTGTGCAGTATACTGCTGCATTCATTTTCAATAAGCTGCCACTCGAATTCAAAAATTTTAGCAGTAATCCACGCGCTTTCAAATCGAAACTGAAGAGTTTCCTTATGGGTCACCCCTTCTATTCTGTCGAGGAATTCCTTGAAAAATTAAGCAGATTCTTATTGTATTGCTGATAGCATTTACTTAAACTTTTGGACTGACTTTTTTCAGGTTCATGAACATTTATGATCTTTTATTACTTTTATGTTGTAATTTCATGTGCTGACACGTTCCCTGACCTTGGAGATTTGCTCCTCAATTTGGTCCTGCGGAACGTGACGTAAAAATAAAATTTAAAAAAATGGACATTTTCCGATTTCACGTTTTATGTCACATTACAGTATAGAATTAAGTTTTATATGTACTTTGTCTGTACCAAAACCATTGTTGACTACTGTTATCTAACAGCTTTCCATAGCTTAATGGCTCCTTCATATACTCATTCGCGTTCATATGCTTACCACAATAATACACATTTTAGTATCTCCACTAATAATCAATCTTCCTTGACACATGCTGTGTTCAGAGCTTACATCCTGATCTGAGTATTCGTTACAGATTAAATATTTTCTGATGTTAGGTTTACGATCATCATGTCCCCTATTACACCCGTTAGGACACTGAAATTCATTTTCAGATGATACTTGGAACATGTTGAGTATTCTAAAGTTACTCAGTATTTAAAACCCAATCCAGCAGCACGTCCTTTAAATGTCCTACAATAATTCTAATTTTCTTAATTTCAAACTAACCACTGGAAAACATTGACTCAAATAATTTTAAAACTTCTGCTGGGTGTTTATTGACCGCTGGATCATATATAATCGGCTTGAGTAACGCTGTCTTACCATCTTTCACCACCCCTTGTTAACCACAGATTTGCTGTTTCTAAATCTCTCAGAATCTAATTCTATTACCTGTGTCATTAATAACGTTCCCCATGTAACGAAGTTTCATGTAAATGTTGAATACGTTTTATAGCAGTATCACCAGTTGTCGTCATAATATATTCATAGTAAATACTGAAATAATTAGCAACCAGATGCATAAAAGAATTTTAATTTCTTAACCTGATTCATATACCTAATGTCCTTTTCAGAAGATTATACCTTCTGAAGAAGGACACTGAGTGCCCAAAACCGGTGAAAAAATTAAATTTGTTTTATGCAACTAGTCCTCGTTATTTAGATATACACATCAACTGTTGCTGATGATGGATGAAATACTAGTATCCATAGTAACTATGATAACTTACTTCATATGTCTTACAGAATCCTAGCACCCATGCAGTAACTGCTGCCACATACTTAACAAATATATTCCTCAGGTCTGTTGTGTTGTTAACGGTGATACCCCATCAACACCTACAGTTATATTATTTTTAAATATCAGATGAGTCACTCTTCTTACTCAAGTTGTCTACATGCTTCAGCACTACTGTTTGTCCTATAAGTCTCTTCCTTCTGTACTTGACTAGGCGCTTCTCCACTACCTCTTGTCTAGCTTTCGGAATATTCTTTATCAGTTGATTAATTTCAGCTTTTGCAACTTCTCTCATTTGACTGAATTCAGATTTGAAAGTTTCTTTACATTTACCGAATTAATTTTTTATAAGAACTTTTAATGCCTTTTGCATATAATCTAACTTGTCTTCTGAACTAGATTTTAGTTCCCCATGTTTTGATGTGAGAGCTACAACTAATTATTCATGCATAGTTTGTAACCTCCTCCTTCCTAATCAAACTATTGGATTTCGATATAACTGACTGTGATCACGTATGCCTACTGAAATTTTACAGTGATCAAGGCTATCGTCACAGAAGGGAGATAGTACTCGTTAGTATGAGGAAACTGTCCAAAGGACCCTTCTGAAGGAAGAATCTGTTCCAAACCTAGTCTATATACTGATGATGATTTTGAAACTGGTGGAATATACAGCAATCGCTTACGAAAAACTCATGGGGGAAAAGGGTACTACGGAATACTTAGTACAAAAGATAGCGATTAGCAAAGAAATGATAATTAAATGGTTGCCAGCCCGCTATGGCAATGAATATCCAAAATTCTAAGAAAGGTAATGGCAAAAAATTAAGCAAATAAGCACTGGTGTGGCAACAGGTCGTCTCCTTTTTCCACAACACAACAGTTTACGAGAAAATAAAATATCAGAAAGCACTAACTTTGCAGTTACTTATTCTGAAATACTAAATTTTGAAAACAAATTTAAATTAGGTTGCTGGTTAAATAAATGACTAACTGTAACTGAAACTTAGTTAAGTAAAAATGACTTTCACTAACCTCAGTCTAATCTAATGCAGAATTTGAAAAAAGTCAAGCAATTTACTTTTAATTATTAAAAGACTGAAACGAATTTACTTCAAGCAAATGAGCAATTGATTTATTTTTAACACGAGGACAATAAAATACATACCAAACTACCAAAAGACACTCTTTAAGCTAAATACAGAATAAATGAAACTGCGCGCTCTTAATTTGTGCTGTATCTTTAATTATTATTTTTGACCCTCCCCTCGCCCCCGTGCTTCTGGATACTGTGTGATGTCGTCAGTAGTCTCTTTCTGTAGCATATGTTTACACATATTAGCACATAAAAAATCCTCTACTTGTGGCTCCGCCTAACTGCTCAGCAATATTGTTCGGTTTAATTATACGATCTTCGTGACTTGCACGAGGATTAAAATTAGGTACAGCTGGCAATAGGAAGAAAAGTGTTTTTGGAAAAGAGAAATTTGTTAACATTTTATATACATGTGTTAGGATTTTTGTCTGATGGTATTTGTCTGCAGTGCAGCGTTGTACGGAAGTGAAAGATGAACGACAAAGAGTTCAGACAGAATGCAAGTTTTTGAAATATGACTCTACAGAAGGATGCTGGATATTAAATGGGTAAAAGAGATACTATTCGAATTGGGGAAAATAAATTTTATCGCATAACCTGACTAAAAGATGTTAAGTTGATCGGATACATTCAGTGCCATCAAGTAGTTGTAACTTTTAATGGAAGGACATGCACTTGTAAAAATTGTGTAGGGAGACCAATATTTGAATATAGTAAGTAGATACAAATGCATGTAGGTTGCGGAAGTTATCGAGAGGTGATGATGCTTGCAAATGATCGACTAGCTTGGGGAGCTGGACCAAACCAGTCTTCGCACTGAAGAATAACAACAAGCAGCATAGAAGAGCGTTGCTATAGCATTAAGGTATTTGCAAGAGCTGTTTTTATTTGTTTGATTAAAACCTGATACATTGATCCGTTATATCGAGAGAGAAATTTCGTGCAGAGTAATAAATCGAGTGTTAGTGGAGCCGGTATTCGTTATTAAGAAAACCGATTGTTTTCCTCGAATAGATTCACTGCCTTGTCCCCCCCGTTTCGCAGACCTAGTTGTTCGGCGGTTGCGTCTCATATATGCAGATGTTATAAAATCCACTGCAGCGTTGGGATGTGACGCTTAAAAGAGACCCTCAGGTAAAGGCAGCGTTCTGTAGGAATTTGCAGAAAGAAATGTTTAAGTCCTGTCTGATGTTTCACAGCGATGCCGTGAATTGATAACAAAGCAAGTAATATTTTTTCATCCGGCGACTTTAGGCCCACAGGGCCCTCTGTTAGATCCAAGCAGTCATTCTACGTATTTTACATTACATGTATTATGAGAAGCATGCTATACTTCATTTAGAAATTAAAAACTGCTGTAGTATGGATAAAAAAATACACGGAGTGCTGTTCGCTCATGATAAGTAGCACAATTAGTCGAAATTACGGGAAGATTTTTTTATTATGAACGGGTATAATCTAAAGGTATGGAATAGGGCGAGAAAGAGGAACAAGAGGACAAACAGTTAGTGTACAGAAGCCAGAAGGAAGTGGCGTAACTCATAGACAAAGGAAAGGAGAATTAAACGTAAATGGGAGAGAGAATATTGGCCTTATAGATTAATTTTTTAGGAAAACATTATTAGGGTAACAGAAGGAAGGACTTCAGCTTGTTCTTGAAAGTACCTAGGCAGCGAACTCTGCGCAGGGTGCAGAATGGCTTCTTCCAGAAGCGGACAGCAGCAACGATGGAGGAGTTTGCGAATGCTTTTGTTTTACGAATGGGAATAATTGGTACTAGATAAGTGGGATCGAGTGTTTCGATTATTATGAGATGACAGGTGTTTAATCTGTGGTGCGTGATACTAGAGTGCTTACGCACTGAAGAGCCAATGGAGGAGACGCGTAATTCGCAACCACTCCCAACTGGGTGTATAGAGAACTGGCGTCGTCATGCGGAAAACGTTGTAGATGTAGCGCATACAAGCATACATGGACATCTGTACCCGTTTGGTGTTTCTAGTACCAATGTCATGTTGAATTACTACAAAATGGTGGAAATCCGGTACAACAATTAAATAAACGAGTTTACGTTTCCATACTGTGGAAATGTATTCTGAAACTTTTGACGGCTTTGAGGCAAACGGAAGTCTTGCTACACAAGGCGATAGTATTTTCTATCCATTTTAAACGCCCATCTAAGGTTACATCCAAGTTCTTCCCACCTTTCTCACATAGCATTGGAATGCCTTTCAGTGGAATAAGTGGCAACTTTTCACAATTCTAATACATGAACCGCTTACTGCATAAAGGCAATTACTCCGAACTTTGCAATTTACGTTTTTTTAAGGACTGTGGTTCCTAGTGGACAGTGAATTGTTTCATGCAAAAAGGTCTGAGTGGTGATTCGTATGGTGCAGTCGTCCCCAGGCCTGAAAAAGATTCTCACTATTTCAGAATACTATGACATTACTTTTCAGCCGAAAATCCACATAGTCTCACGTGCAACATATTGCTAGCTTGACGATGGACACGTTTACGCTGAGGAAAAGTGTATAATCATTGGAAATCCCTTCAAAGGAAGCCTTCATATCTGTATTACCTTTAAATAACACAAAAATGCAGGACAACAAGAAGCCTTTAGTCTATGCCACTCAAGACAAGATGCAGTTTTGGAATTCTGACCCTTCATGGCCGACAACAGCAGCATATTGTGATGTAGACGAAGATAGCAGAGTAATGCAACCATTCAAACCCTCAAATAGCATTCAGAAGTATCTAACAAATAATGTTTATTATAATAAAAGATTTTTATACATTCAGTTCTATTTTGAAACAAGTACCTAAACCCTAAAATTAATTTCGAAATTCATTCTACTGCAGAAAAGGATCATGTCCAACACCAACGAAGTCCTCCCCTTTTTTTGCTTACGTCATACTTGACTTCTACATGAATATAACAAACAAGTATACCTACTCCAAAAAACAACAAATACGTCAGGGGATAAACTGCATTAAACTGCATTTATTCCGTTATTTGAGTCTATCGTAAAAAACAGGAAATGTGGACACCTTACAATTCTGCAATAAGCGGTTCATAGGTAGACATACTTTGTTCAGTATCGTGATATAACCAAAGATGGAAGTGGAGAAATGATTACAGACAAATATATTGGTCCACTATTTAAACACACAGTGACTTAAAAACATCGAATATTATAAACGATTTATTGTAAGAGTAACCAATTCTGTCCGAACTTTGACGCATTATTGGAAGCTAGCATCGCCCATGTGATTAATATAGTAAAATGGTGCAAAATTTCGACATACATTTGAATTCATTGCCGTGGTTTCGTGGAGAGTTCATGTTTCATGGAAATCCAGGTGACTTCAGAGCGTGGGCTCTGCAGTCCACTTTAGACAGATGATGTAGCCACTGACCTCTAAAGTGCTATCGAAAGTAAAGAACCGCGGCGCGAGAATCGTGACGGAGCTTTCAGCACGGTGCCGCGTGGCGCCTCGGCACGGCCGCATCTTCCGGCTTTCATGATCGACTATCACCTGTTCTCGTTGACAGTGAAATACAGCGAGTGCACCGGAATGTGCTGCCCTCATTTTCTGTCAGCTAGTTGCCTTTCAGATGCTATTGGCGTAAGGGGAGCAAAAGACGACGGGGAATTCTGTGACACAACGATCATCGTAATACACTCCTGGAAATTGAAATAAGAACACCGTGAATTCATTGTCCCAGGAAGGGGAAACTTTATTGACACATTCCTGGGGTCAGATACATCACATGATCACACTGACAGAATCACAGGCACATAGACACAGGCAACAGAGCATACACAATGTCGGCACTAGTACAGTGTATATCCACCTTTCGCAGCAATGCAGGCTGCTATTCTCCCATGGAGACGATCGTAGAGATGCTGGATGTAGTCCTGTGGAACGGCTTGCCATGCCATTTCCACCTGGCGCCTCAGTTGGACCAGCGTTCGTGCTGGACGTGCAGACCGCGTGAGACGACGCTTCATCCAGTCCCAAACATGCTCAATGGGGGACAGATCCGGAGATCTTGCTGGCCAGGGTAGTTGACTTACACCTTCTAGAGCACGTTGGGTGGCACGGGATACATGCGGACGTGCATTGTCCTGTTGGAAAAGCAAGTTCCCTTGCCGGTCTAGGAATGGTAGAACGATGGGTTCGATGACGGTTTGGATGTACCGTGCACTATTCAGTGTCCCCTCGACGATCACCAGTGGTGTACGGCCAGTGTAGGAGATCGCTCCCCACACCATGATGCCGGGTGTTGGCCCTGTGTGCCTCGGTCGTATGCAGTCCTGATTGTGGCGCTCACCTGCACGGCGCCAAACACGCATACGACCATCATGGGCACCAAGGCAGAAGCGACCCTCATCGCTGAAGACGACACGTCTCCATTCGTCCCTCCATTCACGCCTGTCGCGACACCACTGGAGGCAGGCTGCACGACGTTGGGGCGTGAGCGGAAGACGGCCTAACGGTGTGCGGGACCGTAGCCCATCTTCATGGAGACGGTCGCGAATGGTCCTCGCCGATACCCCAGGAGCAACAGTGTCCCTAATTTGCTGGGAAGTGGCGGTGCGGTCCCCTACGGCACTGCGTAGGATCCTACGGTCTTGGCGTGCATCCGTGCGTCGCTGCGGTCCGGTCCCAGGTCGACGGGCACGTGCACCTTCTGCCGACCACTGGCGACAACATCGATGTACTGTGGAGACCTCACGCCCCACGTGTTGAGCAATTCGGCGGTACGTCCACCCGGCCTCCCGCATGCCCACTATACGCCCTCGCTCAAAGTCCGTCAACTGCACATACGGTTCACGTCCACGCTGTCGCGGCATGCTACCAGTGTTAAAGACTGCGATGGAGCTCCGTATGCCACGGCAAACTGGCTGACACTGACGGCGGCGGTGCACAAATGCTGCGCAGCTAGCGCCATTCGACGGCCAACACCGCGGTTCCTGGTGTGTCCGCTGTGCCGTTCGTGTGATCATTGCTTGTACAGCCCTCTCGCAGTGTCCGGAGCAAGTATGGTGGGTCTGACACATCGGTGTCAATGTGTTCTTTTTTCCATTTCCAGGAGTGTATATTGAGACGAGTACACGTACGTTAGCGCAAGACCATTAACCAAGACAGAGGCGCCAAGTACTTAAAAATCCATACACAGTCATACATAATAAGAAAAGCTGTAAATGTTTAAAAAATATTATGAGAAACAGAGAAGGATGTTCACCAGACGATATTAACATGGAACTTTTAAGATATGCTGATCGTTTTTCTGATATCAGAATATTGCATTTCTTTCATGAAGTTTTGCATTGATGTAAAATACCAAACTGTTGCAAAATTTAAGGAGTGGTACAATTTTTTTTTAAATATCAAAGAAAGGACTTTGAAAATTATAGTGGAATTATCCTCCTAAATTCAATTTATAAAATATTTACAAAACTAATAATAGATAATCGTATAAACACCATAATTCATGCTTTCCTATCAGAAGAACAAAGTGGATTTCAGAAACGCCGTACATGTAGTGCTGATATACTTACCATAAAAAGAATTTTAGGGAAGCGACGAAAAGTCAAATTAGAGACACTTTTTTGTTTTTTGACTTCGTAAAAACTTTTGACAGAGTAAACAAGAAGAAACTACGGAACATAACCACTGAAGTTGGATATCCTACACATCTTATTGAAGCTATAAAAACCGTACACAAGGACACAAAAATAATAATAAAAGTTTCCAATAACAAAACTGAAGAAATCACTACCAGCAAGAGACTTAACACAGCCACAGATTGTCACTGACCTAATGTAATGTTTATATAAATTGATTGATTTAGAACTGAGGGGAAGAAATAAAGCGGGGTATGGAAATAAATATGTTAATAACCTCACTAATGACGTAGCAATTTAGGAAGAAAGTGAAAATGATCAACAAAAAGCAATGTATAAAGTACACTAATTATGGAAAAGTGTAGATAACATTTGTATTTCAATAAAGGAAACTAATTACAGCTTATCATGGGAAATACCCACTCATTCTAAAACATTAATAGATAAATACCTCACCCGAGCATGTGGCCAGCTTTAATATTATGGTAGGTGTTACATGGACAAAGATACAGAAAATAGTAGTAATAGTAGTAGTAGTAGTTGCAGCTTTATTCATCTGTAGATCTCCTTTTACAAGGATATATGCATGCCAAAATATTTACATGTTTAGATCAATTTAAAATAAGCTAATTCGTATAGACTGCTAGTTAGACATAATCATTAGATTTACTCCTGATATACAATACTTTTTTTTACAAATAACTTATTAAAATAATGTAATGCTACACCGTTCACTCATATCTCACTATCAGTGTCTGCACACACATTGTTTCATAAAACTTCACTCACTGCACACAGGCACACACACACACACACACACACACACACACACACACACACACATTGGTGATCTCTGGGCAATTTTCTATACTGAAGCTTCCAGTTTGCTATCCTGCAAAACTGAGTTAGCATCCCTCCATAATGAGTGAGATGTTGAGCTCAGAAAAAGGAAGAGGTGTTAGTATTGTGCTATGCATAGCTTGGGGGTTAAGTATTTAATAAAGCAAAAAAGGAGGAAAAAACATAAAGTGAAGGAGTTATGTGGAATGTTGGATGTTTTATAATCATTATCATTATTATTATTATTATTATTTATTCAAACAACATTTTTATAACCCCTACTTTGTATTGTCTAAGTAATCCTTCAATGTATAAAATGTATTGCATAACAGGTACTTTTAGCTGCCTTGTTAAAAAAGTGTATTTTTTCAGTTTCTTTAATCTCTTTTGGTAATTTATTGTACAGTTTTATTTCTTGGTAGAAAATGCTGTTTTGAGTTTTATGTTTATTTTTTCTTGCTAAATGTAAATTGAGTCTATCTGTTGTTGCATAGTCATGAACAGAGCTGTTTGTGCAATAATTACCAATGTTATTTTTGATGTGTGTAACTGACTGGTAAATGTATTCACATGGAGCAGTTAAAATCCCCAGTGTTTTGAACAAATCCTTACAATGAACTCGACTAGTATATTTGGTTATTATTCTTATGGCTCTTCTCTGGAGTGTGAAAACTGTGTTCTTGTTTTGTGCATTTGTCCCCAAAAAAGAATGTCACAGCTAAGAACTGAGTGTACATATGAATAATATATAACTAAAAGACACTGCATTTTACACACTGATGGTAGGATTCTAAGGGCATAACATGCTGATGACATTCTGTTTGCAAGAGCCTTGTGTGTTCACACCACTTCAACTGAGAATCAATATTCATTCCTAGAAATTTTGCATTTGTTACACAGTCTATATAGGTGCCATCTATATTTAATTTAACATTGACATTTTTCTTCTTCAAACTGAAAGTCATGGCATTATTTTTCTTTATGTTCAACGTCACTTTATTGCTCATTGACCGATCATAAACTTCCTTAAGAGTTTCATTTGCTTTCTCAGCAAAGAGTTCTCTTGTTTTCTCAGTGACTACAATATTTCTGTCATCAGCAAAGAGAATTTTTTCACCATGAGTAACATTAGTGGGAAAGTAATTTATGTACATCAGGAATTGTATTGGTCCTAATATGCTACCTTGTGGGACCCCTATATTAATGTATTTTGGTTCTGATAAGTGTTTTACTAAATTTTTGGATCTATTTGAAGTATGTGTTATCTCTACTCTTTGTGCCCTATCTGCTAGTTATGATCGAAACCAGTCATTAGCTACCCCTCTTATTCCTAACACTTCTGATTTATTTATAGAATCTTGTGGTCGACTGTATCAAACGGTTCAGAAAGATCCAAAAATATGCCTGTGACACAGTCATCTTTATCAAGAGCATCAAGTACAGGTTTTGTGAATTCTACTATGGCTGACTTCGTACTTTTGCCACTTTGGAAACCCAACTGTGATTCGTTTAAAATATTATATTTATTCAGGTAACTCATTAACCTGTCTTTCATAATTGCTTCTATTATTTTTGAGAATACTGACAGCAGGGAAATGGGCTGGTAATTTTCAGTGTCTTCTGCATTACCTTTCTTAAGCAAAGGTACAACTCTTTCCTTTTTTAACTGCTCTGGAAATGTCCCTGATCTGAAGGATTCATTTATTATATTTGTTAAGGGGTCTTGTATAATCCCTATGCATTGTTTCAGAACACACATTGGTACTGCGTCTAAGCCTACTGACTTTTAACTTTTTAGTTTTTGAAGAGTTTTATTGCCTTCATTCTCTGTGGTTGGAAGTAACATCATTGTATTTAGTGCAACATTATTTACAGGTGTTATATTTGTTTTGAGGAATTTTTGCTGTAGCTTCTCTGCAATACTTAAAAATGCTCGTTTACATAGTTTGATAAGGTCTGTGGATAATTTATTACCTTATCCCCTTCCCTTAGCAATATGTTATTCTGCGATTGTTTGCCTCTCCCCGTTTCCATTTGTATAATATCCCAAACTACTTTGATTTTATTCTCTCCATTATATATTATTCTGTCCTCAGATGACTTTTTTGCAGCAGTCAGCACGTTCCTTTAGATCTTTTTGTATCTGTGATAGAAATCTAAAAATTCTGGATCATTGCGAATCTTTTTCATGGAACTGAGGTGTTAAATGTTTGGGAGGAGTTCTTAATACCTGCTGTTATCCTTCTGTTTTTGTGAGATGGTGATAGACACATGCATACTATTGGAAATGCCTTTTCATAGTTCAATTTAAACAATGTGGAGAATTTACAGAATTTCGTATTCATTTTGGTTTCCTTTTACACTTCATACCAGCTTTGTTTTTCTAGTTCTTTTGAAAAAATCTTTTATTTTGTTTCTCATAGATGTCATTTGTAGGCTTGTAGTTTAGGGCATGATTCTGTGCCTGATTTTACTGTTGTTATTTGACTATGGTGATCTGATAGTCCGAGATTTTTTACAGCTACATCGCACTTTTTCCTTGTGGTTTAGGGCATGATTCTGTGCCTGATTTTACTGTTGTTATTTGACTGTGGTGATCTGATAGTCCGAGATTTTTTACAGCTACATCGCACTTTTTCCTGTCCGTATTTGTGGCCACATGGTCAATTACTGATGCAGTCATTGTAGTAGCCCTTGTTGCACTATTGACCAATAGGGACATGCAAAAACTTTGAAGGATGTTTATGAAGGTGCTGCTGCATTCATTTATGATATTAGTGTTGATGTTAATGTCCCCACACAGAATTATGTTGACCTTCGTACTTGAGACTTTATCTAGAACTTATTTGGGTTTATTGAAAAGTAGCCGCACTACCACTGGGAGATCTATACACACGCAAAATGTTTAATTTCTTGGTGTTATCAAGACCTGTTAATTGAATAGCTCATATTTCAAAGTGTTTGTCTTCACTTACTGTACTGAGGTCATGCCTTGATTTGAACTGTGTTCCTAGTCTGATATAAATGCATGATACTCCACCCTTTGAAGTAGTTCTGCAGTAAGAGTTTGCCCTTTCACACAACGATAATACTACATGTTGGGTTTCTGTGTCTCTACATCAGTGCTCAGTAATACAAACTGCTGTGCAGTTCAAAGATTGGAGCTCGACTTCTAATAGTTGTATTTTATTTTTTTGTGATTGCATGTTTTGAAAAAGGATTGTTAAGTCTGAGAAATGCCCTATGCTACCCTTTCCAATGGTTTGTTTTTCTTTGTGACATCTGGTATGTGTGATATTTAAAGTGTTAAAATCTTGTGAGTGATTGTTTCAGTATTTTTTTAACTGCTGGAGATTCTCTTTAAGCAGGGGAACATGTGGTCTAGATTTATCCTAAAAAAAGACCTACTTTTCCTACCTATGACAATAGGTATCTGAGCATGTGTGACCCGAGATCCACCCTCTATACTTTCATGAATCAGCTGTACCAATCTCCCCTTCCCAGTCCTGTTTAGGTGTAGGCCATGCCTAGTGAAACCCCATCTGTTGATAGCCTCGACTTGCACCAGAGCACATGAGCAAAGGTGGCTGTCCTCAGAGCCATCCCTAACCCCACATTGATTCGCCTCACATCTACACCAAGGTGTAGTCGAACATGACGCCGGAACAGTGTACATTGGTGCCATGAGTCAGAGAAGCTATCTTGTGCACGTCACCACCTATGTCATATGTCCCATCCCTGTCCAAACTGTTTCCCGCCCCACCCACTATCACTACATGGTCCACTTTGGAAAGTCCTTCCATAAATACCCTAGGTCTCGTATAGCGCACGGAAAGAAATAACACCTATATCTTTCCGTACGAGCTCCGATTTTCCTTAGTTTATCGTGGTGATCGTTTCTCCCTATATAGATCGGTGTCAACAAAATATTTTCGCATTCGGAGGAGAAAGTTGGTGATTGGAATTTCGTGAGAAGATTCCGTCGCAACGAAAAACGCCTTTAATTTAGTCATGTCCAGCTCAAATCCTGTATCATTTCTGTGACACTCTCTCCCATATTTCGCGATAGTAAAAAACTTGCCGCCCTTCTGTGAACTTTTTCGAAGTAGTCCGTTAGTCGTATTTGGTAAGGACCCCACAATGCGCAGCAGTATTCTAAAAGAGGACGGACAAGCGTAGTGTAGGCAGTCTCCTTAGTGTTCTGCCAATAAAACGCAGTCTTTGGTTAGCCTTCCCCACAACGTTTTCTATGTGTTCCTTCCAATTTAAGTTGTTCGTCATTGTAAGAACTAGGTATTTAGTTGAATTTATGGCTTTTAGATTAGTTGATTTATCGTGTAATCGAAGTTTAACGAATCCCTTTAAGCACTCATGTGAATGACCTCACTCTTTTCGTTATTTAGGGTCAACTGCCAATTTTCTCACCATTCAGATACCTTTTATAAATTGTTTTGCAATTAGTTTTGATCTTCTCATGACTTTATTAGTCGATAAACGACAGCGTCATATGGAAACAACCTAAGTCGCCTGCACAGATTGTCTCCCACATTGTTTATACAGATAAGGAACAGCAAAGGGGCTATAACACTACCTTGGGGAACGCCAGAAATGACCTCTGTTTTACTCGATGAATTTCCGTCAGTTACTACGAACTGTGACCTCTCTGACAGGAAATCACAAATCTAGTCACATAACTGAGACGATATTCCATAAGCACGCAATTTCACTATAAGCCGCTTGTGTGGTGCAGTGTCAAAAGCCTTCCGGAAATCCAGTAGTACGGAACTGATCAGAAATCCCTTGTCAATAGCACTCAACACTTCATGTGTAACCTCCCACTCACTTATCGACCTTAATGACAGTGAAAAATGAAACCGCGTGTACCTAATGGAAATTTGGGAAAAGCAATCGTCACCGAAGTTAATTTGTCGGTAAAGAGGGAGGAAAGGGTTACATCTAAATGAAAGGAAAAATGCTAATGTAACAGGTGGAAATTAATTTTGAAAAGGGGTAAAGTTAATAAAGAAAGTAAATGTGCGGCCGTTACGTTAACAATTAACTAGCGGTAATTAGATATTTGAGATTTGGGGGAAATTACGGTCGCCAGTCCTTAGGACAATTACTATAGTAACTGAAAAAGAAAGGTTATTACACATATAATTAGCACTAGAAGCGTGGCAACTGAAGATTGACACGTGTAGTGTGAACACTGATAGTTCGTCAGAAGTAATAAATTTCGCTACACTCTGACTTAATTTAGCAAAAGAATTAATAAAACAGGAAAATCGAAAGTTAATTTAGTGACTGAAGTTAATAGTGAACTTTCTTTCTGAAGCACATCAAAATTCAGTAAAATACGGTTAGTCTTGGACTACCTCAACAATCATTTCAAAAGCTACTTGAATCAATGCAATTTAGAAATAAGAGATTTAACTTTCAACTTCAATTAAATGATTCTGAACAATTAACAATAGTAAAAGTTAGTACGTACCAAGCTGAGCTGTAGTCACAGGTAAGCTAAAATATGGTAACAAAACTCGCACTCATAATTTGTGCTTGTGTAATCTAAATATTGTAGCCAGATATGAATACTTTAACTGAACTTTGAAATTAAAGCAGTGAAATAGAATAGTATTGCTTTAATGCTGGCGTTTGAATTTCAACGACACTCGGGTTCTTTCCGGAAAAGGAAGGGACCCTGCTTGGTAATGCAGTTGGGACAATGAGCAACAAACGTTCATGCTAAGTTGGTGTAATTTTGTGATGCAACAATTTTAAAAGTTTGAAAAGCTGAGGTCTGCCATACAGTTCTAAAACTTTACGTGCTTCCAGTCTTCCTTGTTGGTTGATTGAAAGTTTGAAGCCGTCGATCGAGGAGGTGGCGACAGTCACTCATTGTCGGCCGTCGCTGTTGCAGAAGCTAGATGTTGGCGCGCCTTCTTCTCGACACGGTCACCAGACGAAACAGGCTCTTGATGTGCGCCAGCTAATGCTTCCCGTCCGCGACACCATGTCAGAAACTATCATCGCAAGTAGAGCGCAATCACATGCTGCCAAACCCCGAAAGCGCGGCAACTCGCGGGAGCGTCACACAACACACCTCTCAACCGCACTACTCCCGCCAGACCCCCTCTGCCCGCACTCCACGCGACAGAGTTAACGCTACTAAAGATCCTCAACATTTTTGGTTCTCCACATGACCTATCGATGTATCCGTTCGATAGCATAGTTTTCCCTAGGCCAGACCCAGCGTATAAATACAAATAATATTCGCAAAATAAACAAACATAAATGCATAAATATATATATATATATACAAACAGTAAAACAATTACAATATATATAAAGAGACAGAAATGTCATATCTTGAGGTAACAAAGCAAGGAGAAAAAATTATAGTACAATGGATGGAAATAGGAGGATATACATTTCCAGCGTTTTTTTTTTTTTTTGTGTGTCACAAGATCGATGTTTTCTAAACCCATGTTGATTGTGTGTCAATAGACGGTTTTCTTCGAGGTAATTCATAATGTTCGAACACAATATACGTTCCAAAACCCTGCTGCATTATCGACGTTAACGATATGGACCTGTAATTTAGTGGATCACTCCTACCATTTTTCTTGAATATTGGTGTGACCAGTGCAACTTTCCAGTCTTTGGGTACGGATCTTTCGTCGAGCGAACGGTTGTATATGACTGTTAAGTGTGGAGCTAATGCATCAGCATACTCCGAAAGGAACCTAATTGGTAGACAGTCTGGATCAGACGACTTGCTTTTATTAAGTGATTTAAGTTGCTTCACTACTGCGACGATATTTACTTCTACGTTATTCATTCTCGATTCGAATTCTGTAATATTTACTTCGTCTTCTTTTGTGAAGGCATTTCGGAAGGCTGTGTTTGGTAACTCTGCTTTGGCAGCACTGTCTTCGATAGTATCTCCATTGCTATCTCGTAGAAAAGGCATTGATTGTTTCTTGCCGCTAATATACTTCACACACGATCAGGATCTCTTTGGACCTTCTCCCAGGTTTCGAGACAAAGTTTCGTTGTGGAAACTGTTATAAGCATCTCTCATTGAAGTACGGGCTAAATTTCGAGCTTCTGTAAAAGATCGCCAATCTTGGGGATTTTGCGTCTGTTTGAATTTGGCATGTCGATACTATCTTTGAATTCAAGCCACATGTGGTCTACACTTACATTATTAACTAGGAATGAGTCTACATTGTCTCTCAGGAAGGCGTCAAGTGAATTTTTATCTGCTTTTATGAATTGGTATATTTTTCGCTTATTTTTGGAGGATTTGGGGATTAAAATATTCAATCTCGCTACGACAACCCTGTGTTCACTAATCCCTGTATCGGATTTGATGCTCATATTAACTCAGGACTATTTGATGCCAAGAGGTCAAGAGTGTTTTCACAACCGTTTACTATTTGCATGGGCTCATGAACTAACTGCTCGAAATAATTTTCAGAGAATGCATTTTGCACAATGTCGGATGATATTTTATGCGTATCTCCGGAATTAAACATGTATTTTCGCCAACGTATCGAGAGTAAATTAAAGTCACCACCAACTATTATCGTATGAGTCGGGAATATGTCTTTGAAATCAAACTCAAGTTTTCTTTGAACCTTTCAGCAACTGTATCATCTGAATTGGCAGGTCGATAAATGGATCCAATTATTATTTTATTCCGGTTGCCAACAATAACCTCTGCCCACACTAACTCACAGAAAGTATTTACTTCAATTTCGCGACAAGTTAAACTACTTCTAACAGCAACAAACTCGCCACCGCCAACCGTGTTTAACCTATCCTTTAGGAACACCGTTAGTTTCTTCGCAAAAATTGCGGCTGACCTTGTATCCGGCTTTAGCCAGCTTTCAGTAACTATAACGATTTGAGCATCAGTGCTTTCTATTAGCGCTTAGAGCTCTTGTACTTTCTCAACACAACTACGAAAATTTACAACTGTTATACCAGTGGTTCCTGTATCTACGTTCTTCCTGTGTTCAGCCTGCACCATTTGTGACCTAAGCCTTTCTTGTGTTTTCCCGAGACCCTCTAACCTAAAAAACTGCCCAGTCCTCGCCACACAGCCCCTGCTACCCGTGTAGGCGCCTCCTGCGTACGGTCGACGCCTGACCTAGTTAGCGGAGCCTGAAACGCAACCACCCTTCGGCGTAAGTCGAGCAATCTGCAGCCTACACGGTCGCAGAACCTTCTGAGGCTCTGATTCAGACCCTCCACTCGGCTCTGTACCAGAGGTTCACAATCGGTCCTGTCGACTATGCTGCAAATGGCCAGCTCTGCTTTCATCTTGCAACCAATACTGGCAGCCTTTACCACTTCTGTTAGCCGTTCGAAACCAGAGAGAATCTCTTCTGATCCAAAGTGACACACATCATTGGTACCGACTTGAGCAACCACCTGCAGTTGGCTGCACCCTGTGCTCTTCATGGCATCCGGGAGGAACCTTTCCACATCTGGAATGACTCCACCCGGTATGCACACGGACTGCACACAGGTTTTCTTTCCCTTCTTGTCAGCCAAATCCCTAAAGGGCCCCATAACACGCCTAACGTAGAGCTCCTAACTACCAATAATCCCACCCTCTGAGGACAATGCAAAGTCATGGGCATATTTAAAGAATGCTTTATTTACTACCTATGAGTGAAGTGAAGCAAACGCTACTTCAAAATGAGTTCCTAAATAGATCAAATTTCAGGCAAGGACGTAGACTGATACGGGAATTTTCTGTGCGTAAATTGGCTAAGTCGACGCATATAAACTGTCCGGTGGGAGTGTTGATAGAGATTAAAGTGCTCAAGAAATGCTTACCGGAATTTTTGCAGTGGGATCCTGTCCACAATCCGACAAAGTCCATCGACGAGTTTTTAGATTTTATTGAGAAACTTGGACAGTCGTTGAAATTCAAGCCGCTAAATTGGAACAGTAGACAGGGAAATTGGTACCAGAACTGGAACAACAGTAACATACACAATGATTTGAGTGATCACAAAAGAAATAATCGTGACTGCAATAATAATTTTCAAAGGGGAAATGAAAATGGGAATACTCACAATGGAAATCAAAACCATGAACTAAGACCTGAGGGGCAGAAGTCTCACGAAATGTAACACCAGAATACGAGGTCTGGTCATTAGAGATCGCAACGTCTCAGGTCAGCAGGTGGCGCAATAAACTGCCGTTGAAAGGACACATTATTTCAAAAATCGTGTGGGTGTCGAAAATTCGGCAAAATAGCCACAAAAATAGTGATTAATTTTAAAAGCGCAACTATAAATAGAATACAAGAAATGCTGTAAAATGATATTGAGAATATGAGGCCATAAATTTATTTTTTGAGACTGTAGTGAACGATGGAATGAATGTATGTTGAATGAAAGATTTATGTAATCAGAAGAGAGGCTAAGGTGTATCGGAATTTGATGGAGATGGAATGTGTGAGGAATCCTGATGTGGTACTAGTCTGTAGCAGCAATTATACGTATGTAGGTGAAATCAGTGTACATGATTTTTATCGGAGCAAGTTGATGAAGATATCTGTGAAGGTAGTGAAGTTGTACTGACGTCAGCTGGAGACGAATTTTGTAGTGCATCGACTGAAATATTGGAGGTTTTTGTGAAGGCGGCGTAGCAATAGCCTTGTCAGTTGGTGATAAATTTTATTATGTATCAGCGGATGTGGGTGTTTTATTTTTAAAGGGAAGTAAAGGTGATTTTTTTCGGTGCTGAAGGGGCGAAGGTTGAAACTACTGATTTAGATGTCTCAGAGGAAGTAACTTGTGCATTTGTTTCTACTGATGGAACTGAAGCGATGGCTCTTGATGAAGCGTGAATTATGAGTGGATGTGGAAGGATGAATGTGAAAGTGCGGTGGATCAGAATACAGAGTGTCGGAGCAATCTGAGAGTAGAGAAAATGTAACAGAGACAAACGTAGATCCTTGTTTTGCGCAATCCCAGTGTGCTGTGAATTCTGATGTGGCACTTTCAGTAGCAGCGGTTAATATGACGTAACTGCGGAGTTTCACGAAGTTATTGGTGGCGAATTCTATAATGTAGCGACGGATATATTGGATATTTTAAGTAAATAAGTCTACGAGTTATCGGTGGATGTTCATGAACTTAACTGCAATAAACTTTGTAGCGATTCGGCAGAAGTAGTGGGGTTATGTGTAACGCAGACGAAGTTTTAAGTTGCCTGGTTAATGAGAGAACGTTGCAGCTGCTGAAATCGTTAATTTAGAGGATGGGAATAGAATATTTTATGGTTACGAGGACGATGAATCGAAGGATTCTGAGGATTATTAAATTCTACAGATGAATCAAAGTTAGAATGGGAGGATATGCAAATGGATAATGGGAAAAATATGTGGTTAGGAGATGTTGTTAGTATAGAATGACACGGCGAGGAAAAAAGCAAATATTCTGTTAAGGATTGGAAACGGCACGGAAAAACATTGAAGTCATTACTGCCTCACGTGTGGTCGCGGGAAAAACGTAAAGTAGCAAGAGGTCTTGAAGGGAGAAAAGACAAAAACGGGGCAAAGAAAGTGTTTAATTAATTGTTCGATGGTTATGGAGGAACTGGGGGTTGGTCTGTAATGTGCTCAATAGATATGGAGGAGACAGAAAGAGATACTGAAAATTATCTTTTGAAGGTAAAATATTTAGAGGGGTTAAATTACAGATGTGTAACCAGTAATTGAAATGGACGATGTTCATGAAGAAAGAAACCGTGCGTCTCGCGAAACTATAAATTGTGTTTCAGAGTTTGTCACAAATTTTTCCCCTAAAAATTAAAGTCCGTTGATGAACGAGGTAAGAACAGTTCAAAAAACCCACAACGGTGAGTGTTAAAAGGTACACATATTGGCGAGATAAAGATTGTAAGAGGCAATGGTGACAGCGTTGCACTTTGAGAATGTAGAAAGGCTTGTGTATAAATGTACGTACGTATATAATTTTATGTGCAGTATGTAAGAAATTTGAGGGGTTATATTACTTGTCTCAAGGGTTAAAATGGTGAATTTAAGATGCATATAAAATGTGTAGAGACATAACTTATTACAAGAAGTGAGCTAATATTGGCTGCAAAAATCTTGGTGAGAGGAGGTCGACAGAAAAAAAAAACTAATTTCATTATTTGTGAAAGAGAGGAATAAATTGTACTGTACATAAGACTTGGTTGGGAATTTCAACGGGCTATTTGATTGTGTTCCTTTAGGTATTTTCGATGGGTTTCTTTCGTAAGATGTGTAGTTAATTTTTAATTATTATTCGCAAAAAATTTCTTGTGGAAGTAGAACATGGGGTTACGTGCAGAGTATGATCTACATTTTCGAGGGTTGGTTAACTATATTATGTATGTTATTTTGCAAGGTGTTTATATATGTAAAATTGTAGTGATAAGCTCGTAATATTTTTATGAGAATAAAGGCTAGAGATGGATCGTATTTTACTGCAAATAAGAGTGAAAATTTTCTTAATGTATGACCCAGCTATCCGCAGAGTTAAATGAAAGGAAAATGGATGATTTATGCAAGGGGTTGTGTGAGTTTTAAAGTTTCTGATTAGATGAGGTAAAACTGTAGCGAAACGACAAAGTGTTAGTTGTTTTATGGTGTCGAACATATTTCACAGGATGAAAGACGTGTTTTGTAGTGCGAACATGGACAGAGTATTTGAAATGTTGAGCAGAATCAAGTGTTTCGCCTAAGCTATAAATTAGTTGTATGGATTCGATTGGGACTGGCGTTCAGTGCCGGATCTATGGGGATTTACGAAGTCATATTATTGTTGGTAACTTAACCACAATCTTATTTCGACAGGTATTGCACTTCAGCACTGTCGGTGCTGCAGAATGACGCACGTTTCGGGACAGTAAGTGGCCAATGGGGGAATGAATTTCTGCAGAAGTGGACTGTGAATGACATGAACTTAGACGCCAGAATACTGATCGTGTGCTGTGTCTCTGTTAGTGAAGCCTTCAAAGAACTGCTCAAAACAAAATGTGATTTCAGATGCGCAAATGTCGAATTGGTTCGAACTCTTCCATTAATTTATGTGGTTTATGTTTACATGTCGCAGGAAGCACATGGTTTTCATACATCAGCACAAAGATACTCAGACTACTGTTCTGGCTCACAAGTAGAGTATTCTATTTATCCATGTTGTGTATTTATTTATGGCGTAAGTGTGTCAAATTTGGTGTAACCTCATGTGACAAATTAATGATGTAACGTGTCGCATTGAGTGGAGGAGTGTAGTATTATGACTAGGTGGGCGCGTTATTCGTTCAACTGGGGCTAGTTTAGAGGGGAACTGAATTTACTTGCATCCCTTCGTGCGAGAGGGCGTAATGAGGTCGTCGCGCAACCGCTTTAGGACAGCTCAGGTGTAGAGACGAGAAGCATGTGGCCGGAAATGGGTAGATTCCGGTACTGGTAATTTTGACGCTTAAAGAAGACAGACAGTGCTCCAAGAAACGGTATGCCAGTAAAGTTGAAAAATAGCTTCTCACAGCTCTTCAAGAATCTGTAATAACACACACTGAAGGATTAAATCAAATCTGAATACATCTGCGAGCTTACAAGAATGAAGTGCTTACAACGAGATTACAGTGTTTCAGTATCCGTAAAACTGCCGAAATTAGTACTTCACACAGAATAAACATTTTCACAATGAACCCCCGGATTAAAAAGTTTTAAATGCTTATGCCATTTCAACATGCAATATCTCAAATAATAGCGTTTCACTATATTCTCATCTCTGAAAGGTACATATCTGCATTTGTTTATTTCTAGGTTTATCACGTTTATATGTTTTTTACTGTAAAAAATTTTGACAGAATATTGTATCCTCCACAGTTACACAGCAAATGGATACAGTAAATGAATACCTCATATAGTCATACTTGCTACACTTTTGCATTTATTTAATAAACATTGTACTTTTTTGCCAGTAACTTTAATTAAACATTAAAGTTACAGTTGACAATACAAAATCATGTTACCTTAAAAAGTGGACAGTTACATATGTTGAAACTTCCTGGCAGATTAAAACTGTGTGCCCGACCGAGACTCGAACTCGAGACCTTTGCCTTTCGCGGGCAAGTGCTCTACCATCTGAGCTACCGAAGCACGACTCACGCCCGATACTCACAGCTTTACTTCTGACAGTATCTCGTCTCCTACCTTCCAGACTTTACAGAAGCTCTCCTGCGAACTTCTGCGCACACTCCGCTGCAGAGTGAAAATCTCATTCTAGTTACATATGTTAGTTGACACTATAACATTCACGATATATATATATATATATATATATATATATATATATGTGTGTGTGTGTGTGTGTGTGTGTGTGTTGCTGTTGTTGTTGTGGTCTTCAGTTCCGAGACTGGCTTGATGCAGCTCTCCATGCTACTCTATCCTGTGCAAGCTTCTTCATCTCCCAGTACCTACTGCAACCTACATCCTTCTGAATCTGCTTAGTATTCATCTCTTGGTCTCCCCCTACGATTTTTTTCCCCAAACGCTGCCCTCCAATACAAAATTGGTGATCCCTTGATGCCTCAGAATATGTCCTACCAAACGATCCCTTCTTCTGGTCAAGTTGTGCCACAAACTTCTCTTCTCCCCAATCCTATTCAATACTTCCTCATTAGTTATATGATCTACCCATCTAATCTTCAGCATTCTTCTGTAGCACCACATTTCGAAAGCTTCTATTCTCTTCTTGTCCAAACTATTTACCGTCCATGTTTCACTTCCATACATGGCTACACTCCATACAAATAATTTCAGAAATGACTTCCTGACACTTAAATCTATGCTCCATGTTAACAAATTTCTCTTCTTCAGAAACGCTTTCCTTGCCATTGCCAGTCTACATTTTATATCCTCTCTACTTCGACCGTCATCAGTTATTTTGCTCCCCAGATAGCAAAACTCCTTTACTACTTTAAGTGTCTCATTTCCTAATCTAATTCCATCAGCATCACCCGACTTAATTCGATTCATTCCATTATCCACGTTTTGCTTTTGTTGATGTTCATCTTATATCCTCCCTTCAAGACACCTTCCATTCCGTTCAACTGCTCTTCCAAGTCCTTTGCTGTCTCTGACAGAATTACAATGTCATCGGCGAACCTCAAAGTTTTTATTTCTTCTCCATGGATTTTAATACCTACTCCGAATTATTCTTTTTTTTCCTTTACTGCTTGCTCAATATACAGATTGAATAACATGGGGGAGAGGCTACAACCCTGTCTTACTCCCTTCCCAACCACTGCTTCCCTTTCATGTCCCTCGACTCTTATAACTGTCATCTGGTTTCTGTACAAATTGTAAATAGCCTTTCGCTCCCTGTATTTTACCCCTGCAACCTTTAGAATTTGAAAGAGAGTATTCCAGTCAACATTGTCAAAAGCTTTCTCTAAGTCTACAAATGCTAGAAACGTAGGTTTGCCTTTCCTTAATCTTTCTTCTAAGATAAGTCGTAAGGTCAGTATTGCCTCACGTGTTCCAGTATTTCTACGGAATCCAAACTGATCTTCCCCGAGGTCGGCTTCTACTAGTTTTTCCATTCGTCTGTATAGAATTCGTGTTAGTATCTTGCAGCTGTGATTTATTAAACAGATTGTTCGGTAATTTTCACATCTGTCAACACCTGCTTTCTTTGGGATTGGAATTATTGTATTCTTCTTGAAGTCCGAGGGTATTTCGCCTGTTTCATACATCTTGCTCACCAGATGGTAGAGTTTTGTCAGGACTGGCTCTCCCAAGGCCGTCAGTAGTTCCAATGGAACGTTGTCTACTCCGGGGGCCTTGTTCCGACTCAGGTCTTTCAGTGCTCTGTCAAACTCTTCACGCAGTATCACATCTCCCATTTCATCTTCATCCACATCCTCTCCCATTTCCATAATATTGTCCTCAAGTACATCGCCCTTGTATAGACCCTCGATATACTCCTTCCACCTTTCTGTTTTCCCTTCTTTGCTTAGAACTGGGTTTCCATCTGAGCTCTTGATGTTCATACAAGTGGTTCTCTTATCTCCAAAGGTTTCTTTAATTTTCCTGTATGCAGTATCTATCTTACCCCTAGTGAGATAAGCCTCTACATCCTTACATTTGTCCTCTAGCCATCCCCGCTTAGCCATTTTGCACTTCCTGTCGATCTCATTTTTGAGACGTTTGTCTTCCTTTTTGCCTGCTTCATTTACTGCATTTTTATATTTTCTCCTTTCATCAATTAAATTCAATATTTCTTCTGTTACCCAAGGATTTCTACTAGCCCTCGTCTTTTTACCTACTTGATCCTCTGCTGCCTTCACTACTTCATCCCTCAAAGCTACCCATTCTTCTTCTACTGTATTTCTTTCCCCCATTCCTGTCAATTGTTCCCTTACGCTCTCCCTGAAACTCTGTACAACCTCTGGTTCTTTCAGTTTATCCAGGTCCCATCTCCTTAAATTCCCACCTTTTTGCAGTTTCTTCAGTTTTAATCTACAGGTCATAACCAATAGATTGTGGTCAGAGTCAACATCTGCCCCTGGAAATGTCTTACAATTTAAAACCTGGTTCCTAAATCTCTGTCTTACCATTATATAATCTATCTGATACCTTTTAGTATCTCCAGGGTTCTTCCATGTATACAACCTTCTATCATGATTCTTAAACCAAGTGTTAGCTATGATTAAGTTGTGCTCTGTGCAAAATTCTACCAGGCGGCTTCCTCTTTCATTTCTTAGCCCCAATCCATATTCACCTACTACGTTTCCTTCTCTCCCTTTTCCTACACTCGAATTCCAGTCACCCATGACCATTAAATTTTCGTCTCCCTTCACTATCTGAATAATTTCTTTTATTTCATCATACATTTCTTCTATTTCTTCGTCATCGGCAGAGCTAGTTGGCATATAAACTTGTACTACTGTAGTAGGTGTGGGCTTCGTATCCATCTTGGCCACAATAATGCGTTCACTATGCTGTTTGTAGTAGCTTACCCGCATTCCTATTTTCCTATTCATTATTAAACCTACTCCTGCATTACCCCTATTTGACTTTGTGTTTATAACCCTGTAGTCACCTGACCAGAAATCTTGTTCCTTCTGCCACCGAACTTCACTAATTCCCACTATATTTAACTTTAACCTATCCATTTCCCTTTTTAAATTTTCTAACCTACCTGCCCGATTATGGGATCTGACATTTCACGTTCCGATCCGTAGAACGCCAGTTTTCTTTCTCCTGATAACGACATCCTCTTGAGTAGTCCCCGGTCGGAGATCCGAATGGGGGACTATTTTACCTCCGGAATATTTTACCCAAGAGGACGCCATCATCATTTAATCATACAGTAAAGCTGCATGCCCTCGGGAAAACTTACGGCCGTAGTTCCCCCTTGATTTCAGCCGTTCGCAGTACCAGCACAGCAAGGCCGTTTTGGTTATTGTTACAAGGCCAGATCAGTCAATCATCCAGACTGTTGCCCTTGCAACTACTGAAAAGGCTGCTGTCCCTCTTCAGGAACCACACGTTTGTCTGGCCTCTCAACAGACACCCATCCATTGTGGTTGTACCTATGGTACGGCTATCTGTATCGCTGAGGCACGCAAGCCTCCCCACCAACGGCAAGGTCCATGGTTCATGGGGGGGGGGGGGGATTATATATATATATATATATATATATATATATATATATATATTACGAGTGGAATATGAACCTGTGGATAATATTCATTCAATTATGTAATTATTTCTTTAAAAGATGATAATTATGTAAAACAGAGACAATATTTGTCTCACATTCTTTGTTAATCTGTGTCATTCTTTTCTTTTGTTTTGTACCCTTTTGTCGTCTTCTTCTGATGTACATCGCAAGACGTGAATCGATTTGAGGTCTGTTAAATAAAAAACATTTAATGTAAAATTATTGTACCTTTATGTTCATTTGCTGATAAAAACAAATAGAGCCAAATACGTTAAAACTATTTATGATTAATTATTGAAAATTCACTTCCTGTTTTAATTATAATTTTGTATTAATTGTTTTATCATAGCTGCAATAAGCGCAGCCATTGTCAGTTGCGATTATATGGCAACTTCGTCTGTACTTCTAGTTGGAAATAGCATGCGTTTGTGTTAAACTAATTTGCAAAAAAATTAACAATTTTTTTATTGGTAGCATCAATTTAGATGATTTATTGGGAAAAGGAAAATTTTAATCAAAAAAGAAATCCTCTATCTTTCGTTGGCCGCCATCTTAACTTTTACTACAGCGGCAAATTTAAATTACTTGAAACTGCAAATTTTCCATATTCCGATGTGTAAGAAAGAAACGTGCACCAGTGGTACTGAACTCCATTTATAAAAGAACAAAATTAATCGAATCAGACTGCATTTTCTAAGAACAGTGCTGATGCTATTTATTGTTGAACAAGATTTCATCGCTGATGTATGTGGCCAAAATTAAACTATGCACGAATCACGGAGAAAAATATTTTTTGGTAGCAGACGTCAGTGTTGTGTGCGGGTGGTATTCTGTGGTTCCGTTTCATGATCAATTTGCTAAGAATAATTAAATCCATCGAAGACAAAAATTATAAAAGCTCTGATGTACGATATGTAATTTTAGTGATATGAACGCAGCTTAAAGTCAACATTATTACACTACTTCAGGTGGAATTCTTGTGCAATTTGAACAAAACAATTATCCGGGAGAAGTTGTAGTTTGAATAATGCATTATACATGTGTATAATATTGTCAGTGTAATTTACAAAATCAAATAAATGCAACTGCTAAATAACAGAGTGAATTCAACCCGCAGAATACCATAGAGTGTCGTATCATCCATATTCATTGCACTTGTCGACGTTGATGACACACAAAAACCGCCACACTGGCGCCCGAACAGGGACCACCAATGCACATTTATTCATTTAAGTTAAATAATAACATTAAAAAAATTCTAATTTATTACGAGTATAAATTGCCGCAATAACTTATTAATTCCAGATTGATGTTTTCACTCTGCGGCAGAGTGTGCACTGATATGAAACTTCCTGGCAGATTAAAACTGTGTGCCGGACCGAGACTCGAACTCGAGGCCAGGTACTGGCGGAAGTAAAGCTGTGAGGACGGGGCGTGAGTCGTGCTTGGGTAGCTCAGTTGGTAGAGCACTTGCCCGCGAAAGGCAAAGGTCCCGAGTTCGAGTCTCGGTCCGGCACACAGTTTTAATCTGCCAGGAAGTTCCAACTTATTAATTATTTGTATGTATTGTCTTTCACGAACGTTGATACCTTTCCACCGAGTTGCTATCAGCTGTCACTACAAATACTACAGCTGGTGCGATAAACGAATTAAATAGAGCACTGCTGACCACTTCAGAAGAGTGCAAGGTTAGGAACAGGGATCCATTTGAGCTTTGTTAAAATTGCATGTACTAGAGTCAACACCACCATCCACAAGTAGTACAGATAGAATAACCGGCTGCGAGAATGTTGCTACTCTACAGAGATCTAAAGAGTTTTCAGTGTTTATATATATATATATATATATATATATATATATATATATATATATATATATACAGGGTGTTTCAAAAATGACCGGTATATTTGAAACGGCAATAAAAACTAAACGAGCAGCGATAGAAATACACCATTTGTTGCAATATGCTTGGGACAACAGTACATTTTCAGGCGGACAAACTTTCGAAATTACAGTAGTTGCAATTTTCAACAACAGATGGCGCTGCAAGTGATGTGAAAGATATAGAAGACAACGCAGTCTGTGGGTGCGCCATTCTGTACGTCGTCTTTCTGCTGTAAGCGTGTGCTGTTCACAACGTGCAAGTGTGCTGTAGACAACATGGTTTATTCCTTAGAATAGAGGATTTTTATGGTGTTGGAATTCCACCGCCTAGAACACAGTGTTGTTGCAACAAGACGAAGTTTTCAACGGAGGTTTAATGTAACCAAAGGACCGAAAAGCGATACAATAAAGGATCTGTTTGAAAAATTTCAACGGACTGGGAACGTGACGGATGAACGTGCTGGAAAGGTAGGGCGACCGCGTACGGCAACCACAGAGGGCAACGCGCAGCTAGTGCAGCAGGTGATCCAACAGCGGCCTCGGGTTTCCGTTCGCTGTGTTGCAGCTGCAGTCCAAATGACACCAACGTCCACGTATCGTCTCATGCGCCAGAGTTTACACCTCTATCTATACAAAATTCAAACGCGGCAACTCCTCAGCGCCGCTACCATTGCTGCACGAGAGACATTCGCTAACGATATAGTGCACAGGATTGATGACGGCGATATGCATGTGGGCAGCATTTGGTTTACTGACAAAGCTTATTTTTACCTGGACGGCTTCGTCAATAAACAGAACTGGCGCATATGGGGAACCGAAAAGCCCCATGTTGCAGTCCCATCGACCCTGCATCCTCAAAAAGTACTGGTTTGGACCGCCATTTCTTCCAAAGGAATCATTGGCCCATTTTTCAGATCCGAAACGATTACTGCATCACGCTATCTGGACATTCTTCGTGAATTTGTGGCGGTACAAACTGCCTTAAACGACACTGCGAACACCTCGTGGTTTATGCAACATGGTGCCCGGCCACATCGCACGGCCGACGTCTTTAATTTCCTGAATGAATATTTCGATGATCGTGTGATTGCTTTTGGCTATCCGAAACATACAGGAGGCGGCGTGGATTGGCCTCCCTATTCGCCAGACATGAACCCCTGTGACTTCTTTCTGTGGGGACACTTGAAAGACCAGGTGTACCGCCATAATCCAGCAACAATTGAACAGCTGAAGCAGTACATCTCATCTGCATGTGAAGCCATTCCGCCAGACACGTGGTCAAAGGTTTCGGGTAATTTCATTCAGAGACTACGCCATTTATTGCTACGCATGGTGGATATGTGGAAAATATCGTACTATAGAGTTTCCCAGACCGCAGCGCCATCTGTTGTTGAAAATTGTAACTACTGTAATTTCGAAAGTTTGTCTGCCTGAAAATGTACTGTTGTCCCAAGCATATTGCAACAAACGGTGTATTTCTATCGCTGCTCGTTTAGTTTTTATTGCCGTTTCAAATATACCGGTCATTTTTGAAGCACCCTGTATATATACACTCCTGGAAATGAAAAAAAGAACACATTGACACCAGTGTGTCAGACCCACCATAATTGCTCCGGACACTGCGAGAGGGCTGTACAAGCAATGATCACACGCACGGCACAGCGGACACACCAGGAACCGCGGTGTTGGCCGTCGAATGGCGCTAGCTGCGCAGCATTTGTGCACCGCCGCCGTCAGTGTCAGCCAGTTTGCCGTGGCATACGGAGCTCCATCGCAGTCTTTAACACTGGTAGCATGCCGCGACAGCGTGGACGTGAACCGTATGTGCAGTTGACGGACTTTGAGCGAGGGCGTATAGTGGACATGCGGGAGGCCGGGTGGACGTACCGCCGAATTGCTCAACACGTGGGGCGTGAGGTCTCCACAGTACATCGATGTTGTCGCCAGTGGTCGGCGGATGGTGCACGTGCCCGTCGACCTGGGACCGGACCGCAGCGACGCACGGATGCACGCCAAGACCGTAGGATCCTACGCAGTGCCGTAGGGGACCGCACCGCCACTTCCCAGCAAATTAGGGACACTGTTGCTCCTGGGGTATCGGCGAGGACCATTCGCAACCGTCTCCATGAAGCTGGGCTACGGTCCCGCACACCGTTAGGCCGTCTTCCGCTCACGCCCCAACATCGTGCAGTCCGCCTCCAAGTGGTGTCGTGACAGGCGTGAATGGAGGGACGAATGGAGACGTGTCGTCTTCAGCGATGAGAGTCGCTTCTGCCTTGGTGCCAATGATGGTCGTATGCGTGTTTGGCGCCGTGCAGGTAAGCGCCACAATCAGGACTGCATACGACCGAGGCACACAGGGCCAACACCCGGCATCATGGTGTGGGGAGCGATCTCCTACACTGGCGTACACCACTGGTGATCGTCGAGGGGACACTGAATAGTGCACGGTACATCCAAACCGTCATCGAACCCATCGTTCTACCATTCCTAGACCGGCAAGGGAACTTGCTGTTCCAACAGGACAACGCACGTCCGCATGTATCCCGTGCCACCCAACGTGCTCTAGAAGGTGTAAGTCAACTATCCTGGCCAGCAAGATCTCCGGATCTGTCCCCCATTGGGCATGTTTGGGACTGGATGAAGCGTCGTCTCACGCGGTCTGCACGTCCAGCACGAACGCTGGTCCAACTGAGGCGCCAGGTGGAAATGGCATGGCTAGCCGTTCCACAGGACTACATCCAGCATCTCTACGATCGTCTCCATGGGAGAATAGCAGCCTGCATTGCTGCGAAAGGTGGATATACACTGTACTAGTGCCGACATTGTGCATGCTCTGTTGCCTGTGTTTATGTGCCTGTGGTTCTGTCAGTGTGATCATGTGATGTATCTGACCCCAGGAATGTGTCAATAAAGTTTCCCCTTCCTGGGACAATGAATTCACGGTGTTCTTATTTCAATTTCCAGGAGTGTATATATCATCAGCCAGTTCAGTCATTAAATGATGTGGCCTCTTCGAGTCGTGGATTCAGGTAGGCTTTCAGCAGTCTTCTCCAAGTGGGACTGTCTTGGACAGTTCTCTGCCAGGCGTTACCAGCGATCTTCTTAATGTCTTTGTCCCATCTGTCTGGTGGTCTTCCTCTAGGCCTCCGGTGCTCTCTCGGACTCCACTCCAGTACTATCTTCGTCCATCTGTTGTCTTTTCTTCTTGCGACGTGGCCAGCCCACTGCCATTTCAGGGAACCTACTGTCTCTAAGATGTCATTAACCTTCGTCACAGACCGGATGTCATCTGCCCTTTTCCTGTCCTTTCTTGTATAGCCTAGCATTGATCTCTCCATAGCTCTCTGTGATGTCCTAAGTTTCCGTTTTGTAAATGAGTTCAGTGTCCATGTCTTGCAGCCATTCGTCATCACAGGAAGAATGCATTGATCAAATGCTGCTTTCTTCAAATTTACTGGCGTTTTTGATCTGAATACTTTTGAATTCTTCCCAAATGCTCGCCAGCCAAGCTTGAGCGTCGATAGATTTCTGGCCTTATGTCTCCCTTCATATTTATAACCTGGCCAAGGTAGACATATTCACTGACCTCTTCTAGTAGATTGTCCTTGACTTTCACATCTCCAGCTGGGACCCATTTGTTGGACATTACTTTTGTTTTGGAAAAGGTTCATATATATATATATATATATATATATATATATATATATGTGTGTGTGTGTGTGTGTGTGTGTGTGTGTATGTGTGTGTGTGTGTGTGTGTGTGTGTGTGTGTGTTAGTTATAAGATTATTTTGTGTTGATGTATATGTCAGTGATGTATATAGACTCGTTGTGTTATACAGTATTGTGTATAAAATGGTTAGGCTCAGGAAACTGGTTAAACCTAGTGAGAATACGGAGGCAGAAATGATATCAGATCGTCCTGTAGAACAATCTGTTCACACTCCTACTCAGTAATTAGAGAATTTAATTACCGATGACAATTTTGTAGAAGATGTTCCGACAGGTAGTGAGACTGAAGAGTTGCCGAAGCAAACTGGCACTCCACCAGTCAATCAGTTAGAAAATAGAGAAACTATTTGTACCGACCCAGAGCACAAGTGCACGACGCACAAGCTATGCCGTTACAGGATATGTTAACAGCATTATTCGAAAAATTTACTGTCCAGCAGAGGGAAGAAAGGGCTAGAGAGAGACAGGAACAAGAAATTAAAGACCAAGAAAGGGAAAGGAAATTAGTTAAAAATATCAACAACGTATTTCTTAAAAGAGATGAGGAAATTGTTCGCCAGATCAGTCAAACTTTAAACGAACGGGATAGTACAATTACTAATCATGTGAAACAAGAGATCGATGCAGTGAAATCCACGATCGAACCATTAGTGAAAATTCCAGTTCAGGTTAGCAGCCTTCAAATTGATGTCGATAAACTTGAAAAAGATTCAAAGCTCTAGCCACAGCTGTCGAAACATTGCAGGAAGATATTCCTTCCGAAGTTCATAGGCAAGTCAAAACCGAGATAGCTAGAGCGATGTATCCTGAAAACCGTAACCCACAAAATCTGTCAGTATGCAGCAATAACAACAATGATGCTGACAGGCAAACGTACACAGAACATTCTACACCGAATCTTGTTGTGCCGCAAAGGAAATCAGATTTTGGTAATCAAATGATTTTGCCACAGCAATGTGTGACAATAAGAAACAATCATGATAACGAAGCAGAGTGTACTTGTAAAAAGGTAAATGCAACACCTGCAAATGATAGCAGTTCAATGCAACTAACAACTCTGATGCATGAAGAGAGTCTCATCAACCATCGGCAGTTTTAGATCTTCAATGAAGAAAGCAAAAGAAACGTACACACTGTTGTATTTATCCGTAATTTCAAAAGAGTTATCCCAAAATCATGATCAGAAGACCAAAAGATACAATTTGTGGTACACATATATCTTGTGATGCGTCATTATGGGCATTAAATGCCGCAGAAACTTGTAAAACCTTTCATGACTCTGAAAAGGCGTTTTTAGATCAATTTTGGTCGGCGTCTATTCAAGAGCGACTTCGTAAAATAGTATACAATGCCGAAGTCTATTATCCGAAATCAGGTTCATTAAGGAAGTATTTAGAAAAATATGTTAACATGACCAGATACTGGGATGAGCCAGTTACCACTAAAGATTTGTTACGAGTACTAAAAGCCAGACTACCAATCCACATTAGAGAGAAACTGTTTAACTGTTCAATGTTACAGACACCGACTTAAAAGAATTTGTCTGTAATCGATTCCTTGGATCTTGTGCAGGAGGACGCCAGAAAAACTTCTAATGTCACCAGCAATACAAACAGTCCGAACGGAAGGAATTCATGGAATTCAAACAAGGTAAATAGGGGCGACGCTAGTCCTAAACAAAATAAAAATAAATCTTATGGAAACAGCAATGACAACAATAACAGTAATAGAAACCAATACAACCAAGACTGTGGTTACAACGATAATAATAACAAGGATTATAGGAAAGCCGAAGAATACCAACAGCCGAATGGTAATCCAAGGCAGCATCACAATCAGAATTCAAATTTTCATAATAACATTAATAACCGAAAAAGACGGAATGACCACAGACCAGACAGTCCGTACAAAGATAAGCCAAAGAATATGCCCGGAGATAACGAATACTGGCGGCAACCAGGACCAAGCCATTGGCAACCGTCGCAAGGTTCTTTTAATACACGCCAGCCGGTAAACTATGTCCAAGCTATTGCGATGTCAAACAGCCAATATCCAACGTGGTGGGATACAAGCAGGCCACCTCCAACTACAACAGAATATTCACAAAATGTGAAAATAACATAGGTAACTTCTGATACCAAACAAAATTCACGGAAGCCGACAAACTAATTGCGGTCCCTGTAAGCCTTCACCAGGCGACCGAGGGCAACAAGAAAGGCAATAGGTCGAAGAAGCACAATATAAACTTGATTCGATATCAGGATGGAAATAAATTAGAAGATGAGCTATATCACGAACCTGTCAATTCTGATAAGATAGAAAAGGAAATAATTCAAGCAAGTTTCAACGGGAGTATAAATGGGATACCAACTACAATTCTGCTCGATACAGGTGCAAATGTATCCGTAATTAATATGCAATTTTTCAAGAAGGTTTCGCAACTAGGAAAATTACCGATCTTACCCGTCGCAAACTGCAAGGTTATTGGAGCATTGGGAAATAAGACACAAACCGTAAAATTCCAGACACAGGTGGAAGTTACCTTAGGAAATGATCGCTTGACATGCACGTTCCTATTGATAGATAACTTATCCGTACTAGTGGTACTTGGACTTGAGTTCCTTCGGGAAAAGGAAGGTATAATTAATCTTGCCCGGAGAACGTGTGATCTTAATCACCAACAGCGACCGATAACTTTGATGTTGAATCGGGAGTTCGGTGCAAACCTTCCATTAATGCAAAAGTACACCTTTCTGTCAGTAAACATAAGATGTTAATGTTGAACCAAGAGCACACGCAGATACGTAGTCAAAACTGAAATAACGATGTACCCAGCGATGCGAATGACATCGCGGCAACAATACAAGAAAAAATAGAGGAGACACCTTGCATTAATATTTCTGAGGCTAAGCAATTGACCGAATTATTGTCTGAATATCATGAAGTATTCGTTGAACAACCCCGTATCATAAAAGATTATCAGTATAAAATGAATGTATTCCCGTACAAGACCTATTGTAGAGCAGCTTACTCGGTTCCCTGGACTAGGGGCTATATTGCCATAAAGACATGAAAAAATATTTGCAATCAAATGTTTGTATTTAGAAAGGACTAATAAGAGGTGCTAATGTACCGAACATGAATAAATGTGATGTTTAGTCTTAGTAATGCAATGATATTATATGTTTGTTCGTTTGTAGATTTACACGTCAAGTGTCACAATATAATATTCTTGAATTATTTGTGTAAGGAGTAAAGAATCTCCATGATAAACACATTTTAATAAAAGAAATCTGTAGCTTCATAAAAGTTCACTTAAATATTATTGTATTAGATGTAATAAATTTTATAATTTTTTTTTTTTTTTGTGGCGTACATATCAATGAAATGCATAAAATATTTCAAAGGAATTTGAGTCATATAGTCCCATACATACAACGAGTGTTGGTCATGTGTGAGCTGTGTGATTCTGTCAGCCACCTCTCGAATAGTATCTGACTGTGTACTAATTAATGTACACATTTCAATATGAAGTCATATAAAATGACTTATCAGGGACATTTCGGTTAAAAGAAGTCAAACATGGATCTTGTAATATTATTGGGATTTCCGTCGTATGAAAGCTTTGAGTACCCTTGGAAAGGCATTCACCTATCTGTATATTAAATGATCAACTTATGAGATGAGACATATTCTTTGAAAGACATTTGTTTTATATAATTTACATAACTGTAAAGATGCGCATCTAGCGCGGACGCTAATACATCGATTGCGCAGTCAAAGAGACATTTTAACAGAAGCTGAACTGACGTTCCGCTTCGATCTAAATAAAAGATGACAGTAAAAACTTTTTTAAATCTTCAGGTTTTATGTACTTCTGCTTGTAATGTGAAAACGTAAAGAAGGTCGACTTTAAGCTATAAAAGTGAGCGGTCTTGCCAGCGTGCAGACAACATTATTAATTAATAAAATTCAACTAATTTATCTTCGATACTGTAAACCGGCAAGTTATTGTTATGAAGGTGTTGAACGGTGCAAGAATTGTCTCGAAGGAAGGAGAAAAGTAATGACTGTAATTTGTGATAAAAACGTGAACCAAGAAACTAGTACAGGACAGGCTGAAATCTGATCGCACCATACATTTATAAAAGTACTTATGTAAGGTATACTGTTTATAAATAAGCCATAATTGCTTGTGAGAATTGTTTGAATATATTTAGTGTTTACCAGATTTCTTATTCTATTCTTTTCCTTTAGATGCTTTTTACCCCCATGTCACATTATTTTTGTAAATATCAAATAGCCTTTACTACGGCAGAGAATACTGCGGCATCATGGTCGTAGACAGAAGGTCGCTCCTTGTCTTCTATACAACTCATAGCTGCCCCATTTATTAATGATTTAATTGGCAAATGCAATTTTTTTTACTGTTCATTGTTAAAGGTCCCTTAGGTAATTATAAAATTCATACTGATTACGTAAAGAAATCCGGGTTGTTCTTTTCCAAATAATAGAAGTCTTTGCGTTATCAAAAACTAGCCTCCTTCTGACAACGATCAGGAGCCGACCAGAAGACGGACGTCTTCGACCGCTTTCGTGTTTCCTGTGGCAAAGGTGTGCCATACTGGGAACACGACATTCTAGATTGAAACACAGATTTAAATTTAAAGAATTGAAATATATTTAACCAAAATTTTTTTATCATACTAGAATCTCTGTCTCAAGAAATAATAAAATATGTGTATTTGCCATGAACATGGAAATATACTGTTATCTCGATTGGTCGAGAATGATCTAATGATCACAACAATGTAGCAGATTCCTAAAGTTTTATACTGTATGATGTTTAAGTAACTGGATCAAATTTTGATCTTGTTATTCAGTCATTGTAATGCGAAAATATGTGCAAATGTACCAGACTTCTTTTCATGAAAGATGTCGTTCACATATAGACTGTGTGTAAGTACTATGGACATGTAGTCACAGCAATCAGAAACTTGAAATGCGTCTTAAAAGACCTGCCCAAAAGTCTAGTGGACACTGATTTACTTAGCAAAAAATGTGAACAGTGATAAACTGTGATCAAGAAACCTTAAGAACACTCATGTAGTGTCGAAGGTAAAAGCAACGCTATGGACGTTAAGTTCTGTTGCCAATATTAGCACTTAAAAGGAGCTTGTGACCTCTAATAATTCGATTCGGAGGGTCTTTGCGGGTAAAATATTATGTGACTGACTGTAGAGCCAGCCGCGCCGCACAAAAACAGTGGAACGTTGCCTTCGCAGCGCGTCACGAGAGCGAAAGTGTAATCACATTCTCCGAGTATACACAAAGCACACTACGGACCTTCGACCATAGATACTAGTAGACTGGCCTTGCTGTGCAGATGCTATAGCGCTGGTGTGGCTCCAACATAAACCACGTGACTGTTGGCAAAACGTGGCGAGATTTCAAATGAGCGGTCTGCCATCCTGTGTTTGTATCGTATTTTACCCACATTTCTCAATTGACTGCCAAACGCTTCCAACAAAAATTACTTTTTTATTTGCGAAAAATTATGTCAGAACTACATTTGACCTGGATTTGTTCACAGTACCATTTATAAAATCTAAAAAATATTTCGAAGGCCCCTCTGGTGGGCAGTGGGACTAAATTACTATAAACTATCAGTTAAAGTAAGATGTCGTTAAAATTCTTTTAAACAGTAAGAGTGGGCTCGTGTCAAAACTTTAAATATTGGATTCGCCGCGTTTTGAGCTCTAGTCACTTATAAAAGAAAATGGGATATGGGAATTACGTCAACTATAGGTCCCAAAATTGTCGACTTTAGGAGCAGGTCCATTTTAGAGTATCAGTTTTAGGTGCACTTCAGAGGTTCAGTTCCTACTATTTTTACAAAAGTTCAAACTATCAGTTTAAAAAAATTACATTTTAGATGGAAGGTGAGACTCTGAAGTTTCAGAAAATAATTTTGGAACCTACATTTATTTAATAGTATTAGAAGGTAGAAAGAAATGCTCTTCATGTGTCGACTATAGGTGCTCTTACCTTATTATAATGTCACTTGTATATACAAAAAGGCGCCTATGTGCAGATGGCTTAAAGTTTTTCCGTTTCAGGGCCTGTATCCAAAGCTGTCTTCGGTTTTCATCCTTAGGGAACCTATGAGTAGGAACGAGAAACACTTACACTTACTTCTGTAACCGAATTATCACAGATACTTTACAAAACGTAATATGAGTCTGACTTTACAGGCATCATTTTCAACACTTTACGTGATACTCTATTTCAAGTGTAAAAAACATATAAAAGTCACTTCATCAGATTTCAATAAACGCATGTGCATTATCATAGAAACACACGTGAAATGAAATGCCATTTCCCCCGACAAAACGCTGAGTACAGCCATAAGCGCAACACGAAACAACCATGTTTTGCCATCATTCACGTGACTTTAGCCCAGAGATGTTGGAGCCACGAAAATGACGTCAGGGCCGTCTATTATATTTATGGTCAAAGCTACGGACACGTGTGTGATTAACAGTGCCGTGGTTGAAATGTGCATATTGTGATGAATTCCTAAATGAATCACTACATTGTATTGAACAGTGTCAAGACACAGGACAAAAATAATTCCTTCTGTGTGAGTGCGAGTGATATGGACACTACCAAATTTTCTCCACAGGATGGTAAGAGTGTTTATCTTGTCACTGACACATGTATTTTGACATTTCATGTACCCATCTTGAACTGAATGACGAGGCCCAAGAGAATCCAGAGCTGCTGCAGGGGTAGTTCCGGCCGGCAGCAGATCGCAATCACGGCGCAGCCGACGGCAGTTGACGCTACGCCGACGCGGCCAGGGGCGGACCGGCGGCAGTCACTACCTGACTGCGTTCCGACGGGTCGCCGTGGAAGAAATTTTTGTTATACACAAGAAATATATTAAAACTGTTAAAAAAAAACATCATAAAACTTCAATATATTTCGCACATACCACAGAAACATTAATTCGTGTTCCAGTTTGTACAATCTGAACTATGTCAAACCTGACTGTAAATAGTACGTGAATTTATTGTCTTGAAGCCCCTTGGACGGTTTTGATCCCGGTTTTCCGATTCCAGCTAACCCGAATGGGGGGGGGGGAGAGAGATAAGATAATCCGGGAAGTATACGAAGCAATTTCCGAGGCAATACAGTCACGGAGATTTTTTTTAATTGCTCAATTCAAATACAATTTTCTGTGACAAGTTACATTGAAGTCAAATATTCGGACATTAAAAACAATGAATCTTTGTGGATGATGTGGACTGATAAAAAAAAGGGTGATGAGAAATAAACGTGGTGAATAAACTATTTTTTTTATCAGCCCAAGGGGCAATATAACATCCACTATATATATATATATATATATATATATATATATATATATATATATATATATATATATGTATGTATGTATGTATGTATGTATATATGTTATTACGAGTGGAATATGAACGTGTGGATAATATTCATTCAATTATGTAATTATTTCATAAAAAGATGATAATTATGTAAAACAGAAACAATATTTGTCTCACATTCTTTGTTAATCTGTGTCATTCTTTTCTTTTGTTTTGTACCCTTTTGTCGTCTTCTTCTGATGTACATCGCAAGACGTGAATCGATTTGAGGTCTGTTAAATGAAAAACATTTAATGTAAAATTATTGTACCTTTATGTTCATTTGCTGATAATAACAAATAGAGCCAAATACGTTAAAACTATTTATGATTAATTATTGAAAATTCGTTTCCTGTTTTAATTATAATTTTGTATTAATTGTTTTATCATAGCTGCAGTAAGTGCAGCCATTGTCAGTTGCGATTATATAGCAACTTCGTCTGTGCTTCTAGTTGAAAATAGCATGGGTTTGTGTTAAACTAATTTGCAAAAAAGTTAATAATTTTTTTATTGTTAGCATCAATGTAAATGATTTATTGGGAAAAGGAAAATCTTAATCAAAAAAGAAATCCTCTATCTTTTGTTGACCGCCATCTTAACTTTTATTACAGCGGCAAATTTAAATTACTTGAAACTGCAAATTTTCAATATTCCGATGTGTAAGAAATAAATGTGCACCGGTGGTACTGAACTCCATTTATAATAGGAAAAATTATTCGAATCAGACTGCATTTTCTAAGAACAGTGCTGATGGTATTTATTGTTGAACAAGATTTCATTGTTGATGTATGTGGCCAAAATTAAACTACGCACGAATCACGGAGAAAAATATTTTTGGTTGCATACGTCAGTGTTGTGTGCGGGTGGTATTCTGTGGTTCCCTTTCATGATCAATTTGCTAAGAATAATTAAATCCATCGAAGACAAAAATTATAAAAGCTCTGATGTACGATATGTAATTTTAGTGATATGAACACAGCTTACAGTCAACATTATTAGACTACGTCAGGTGGAATTCTTGTGCAATTTGAACAAAACAATTATCCGGGAGAAGTTGTAGTTTGAATAATGCATTATACATGTGTATAATATTGTCAGTGTCATTTACAAAATCAAATCAATGTAACTGCTAAATAACAGAGTGAATTCAAACTTCAGAATACCATAGAGTATCGTATCATCCATATTCATTGCACTTGTCGATGTTGATGATACACAAAAACCATCACACCACCACCTTTGTAAAAGAGTGCTAAGAGATGCTTCTCACAGACTGGCCTTCATATTTGTTCAGCAATGGCAGTCTGTTGCCTTTTACTGTTAACAAGCTTCTGTGAGAATACTGGCTTTTTTATTTATGGACAAATTTTTTATTTATGTTAATTGTAAATAGTCCAAGTGTGACTGAATGTTTATAAGATTTATTTATTTAAATGTGGTTGTAGCGTATTAATTTAGTCTGGGAAGTGGTCAGCTTCAGTCAAATCCAGTCTGTACAAAGTAAGAATGTTATATATTTGGTGGGGATGGCCTTCAGCCAATGGAAAAGCAACCAGTAGTGGAACATTACGAGACTTGAGTGGAAATGTGTACTTTTTCGAGTGAAGATTTCCGGGGAGCGATTGTGGACACTTTTACGTGAGTTCTGGAAGGATGCAGACCCGGATGTGGTATTCCAACATACAAGTCTTTGATTCTTGGCGGTGAACGGCTGTTACCATAATTTATCTTCTGAAGGGACTTTATATTTCGAGAGGTCTGAATGTACTCTAGAGTAGGACTCTTTTTCTCCTTGAGCTACAGAGCTGAGGATAGACAGAGTTTGAGCTACTGTTTTTTGTAAAGCAAGCGATAATTTGTAAATCATGTTACAATGTGAACTGTTTTGAACTGGTGAATATTTCGTGTACTTGGTTATGAAATGGATCTAGTTTTTGCGTATCTTTGATTAGCGATTTTGCTACCATTCTTGTAACGCTCTCAACGTAACTTTCATGTATTTGATTAGGATACTTACTGTCTGTATTTTAACTGAAGATCGTAGTGTGGGCGGAGGGTGGATAGTAATTATAACATAAAGCTTCGCCTTCTTTTCGAGAGCCTGAAAACAAGTTTTGCCATAAGCCAGAAAGTGATGGAAAACACACTGACCAAAGTTCCAGTATGAGTATGAAACTTGGTATATTTTTATTATTTAATGGATGTAATCAAGTGCTTTAATCAGAACTTTCTGTCACTAACACAAATTATACTTAATCTATTACAAATTGGGACGTTTTTGTTCCAAATTTAGTATTTAGTTAATTACCTGAAAACTATTATATGTAGCTTAATAGAGTCACATACTTAACGTTTTTATATCAAACTAAAGCTTCGTAAGAACTTTCGTATTAGTTATATTCATAGCCTTCAATTTTTCGTAAAAACAGCGATTTTGGCCAAAATGTTACTCCAATCAAGTTGAATCTCATAACGGTTGATTATTCTGAACTGTTTTCGGCTTTCTAGCTTTATTTTTTAGTGCCATGTGGTTTTTATGTTAAACGATGTATTTACGGAAACATATTCACCTGTGTCACAGAGTGATGTACTTCTCGCAAGTGAGAGACTGTTTGTTTACTCTTAGGACAGTGTATCTTTGACTTGTTTTATTGTATGTTCTGTGACTATGTAATAAAGTGGTTAGACTGCTAATCGCTGCTCTACTGTGATTCACGACATAAGAGTTTGGTGCCGAAACCCGGGAATAGACTTTGCCCGAGACAATTCCACGATTGTCGTAGTGAACCGAATTCTGGACGCACGTCACGCGGCAGTACTGCGACGGGGTTTACTGCAGCGATTTGTTACACCACGCAACAAGCTCTTCGACGACAACCGCCATCATACACAGCTAAGTTCAATTGAATTGTCACGCAACATGTTTTGTAGTGCCATTTGTAAAGGCAACTGATTACATTATTGCCGCTGTGTACTGCTATTGTAGCTGTTCGATTAGCGCTTTAACGAATTATCAGATCCTACGCTACGCCTGTAGATTGTGCTGTCATCTAGCGACCATCAATTGAACTACTTGGACTAGCGATCCAAAGATAACGCCTTACTAGGACCAGCTGATCGCTAGCCGACACTGCTTTAAACTTTCGAGTAATCGGACGGAATGGACGTGCCAGACCACAAACCAGAAGCGCAATTACACTCTCTAAAGAGAAAACGTATGGGAGAAAGAGCAAACATTACGCGACTCGTGGCGGAAGTTGCAAGGTTGCCAGACACATCGGAAATCGCGGATTATAAATATTACAATGACAGATTGGGAAGCGTTCTGGACCGCCTCGTTAAATTAGATGATGATATTTACGAGTTGTTAGACGATGGCGAATACGAAGAAGATGTTCCCAAATGCGAAGATTATACAAACACCGCGAAACTCACAATTTCCCGATTGTCTCACGAAATAGAGAAACAGCTTGCGAAATCGGTAGCAGACATAAAGATTCCCGACAAGCCGCCGGCACAATCTGTAACAATGAGTGTTCCCACAGCTTCAGTAAAACTTCCGCCGATCAAACTCGAGCCTTTTTCAGGCGATATTGAGACATGGGCGCAATTCTGGGAGCAGTTTGAGCAGTCGGTTGACAACGATCCGACGGTAACTACAATCAATAAACACATTTTTCTTCGCGGCCATCTCTCGGGAGAACCAAAGCATTTAGTGGACGGTACTGCGGTGACGGCCGAGACGTACGCAGAAACGAAGAGGATTCTCCGAGCGCGTTATGGCAACAAGGATCGAATAATTCAAGCCCACTTAGATTATCTCGAAGCCATAAAACCAATTAAGCTGTCCACCCCAGAGGAACTTAATTCAACATTCATTGAATGCCAGCGACGTATTCAAGCTCTCCGGGCACTTGGGGAAGACGTGAACGGATACGGTCGAGTCCTCGCGCCGAAAATTTTACGCGCTTTTCCGGATGATATATGCCGCCGCTGGATAATTCACGCCAAGCGTACAGGAATATCCGAAGGGGACATTTTGCAACTGATGGAGTTTCTGAACGAGGAAGTCGACGGGGCGCTTACCACGCAGAAGATACGCGGTGAATTTTCAAGCACTTCTAATAACCTTCCCACAGCGTCCACACTTCACGTACACGCGAAATCTAAAAGATCGACTCCGAAGGATACCAGCGTAAAGGAACCATTCTCCGTCTTTTGTGAATCTGACGGTCATTGGGCGCAATACTGTAAGAAGATCTTACGCGTTAATGATCGAATAGATAAATTGAAACTAGCAAACAGATGCTTTCTTTGTCTTCAACGTGGCCACAAAGTATCAAATTGCAAAAAGAAAGAAAAGGCTCGGTGTGTTAACTGTAAAAGACTGCATCATAAGTCCATTTGTGAGGAACGAAAGGATATTAGGGGTCCTGCGGGTCAGACAAACGTTACCTCCGTGGGAAAGGTATCTGTCGCTCCTCACGGATATACGTACCTTCCGACAGCTCAAGTATGCGTCTCAGGACCTACAGGATTGAGCAGGACAACGCGATGTCTACTGGACGCAAGTAGCCGTCCAGCTTCATAGCAAAATCGCTGATTGATGATCTGAAACTGCAAACGGTAGACCGACCAGAACTAACCTTTTGTTCCTTTGAATCAAACCCTACACGCCCACGCCACCGCAGGCTTGTTCAGTTTAATATGAAGGGGCTCTGGCAGAATTCTTCAGTGCCACTTACTGCCTTCGAAAGTACTCACGTTATTTCTCACCAGCCTTCAGTGCCACAACATATAAAGAGTTTACCAGATGCCCGTAAGATTACACTAGCAGATCCGAAAACCGATTCAACAGAAGATCTTCCCGTGGAGATTCTTGTAGGAGGCGATTTTTATTGGAAGATAGTGAAGCACAATTCGCTCATACGCATCTCTGAAACCTTAGTGCTAGTTCCTCCTCTGTTTGGCTGGATACTTAGTGGTAACAAGTCACAAGCCTGTGTGCATGCAACCGTGGTAAATTTTGCTCAGACTGACCGATCTCCTCTGCACTCGGACAATGATTTCAGACGTTTTTGGGACTTGGAAACTGTAGGGATTACTGCCGATCAGGATCTACCTGTGAACAACAAGGATACGAGACTTCTTGAAGAGTTTAGAGCATCTTTCTCTATAAAGGATCATCGAGCAGTCGTTACACTTCCCAAAATGCAAAATAAAGTGCTTTCGAGTAACAGACGTATCGCGGAAAAACGATTCAAGCACCTTAGGGATAGATTTCAACGTCAAGAGACATTTAAGCAAATGTATTTCGATCTTATGCTAGACTACATTACGAAGGGGCAAGAAGAGGTCGCTCCCACCCCACTCTCAGGAAAGGAGGTATTTTATCACCCTCATCATGCAGTGAGGAATGAGAAATACGGAACCACTAAGTGGAGAATAGTCTTTGACGCCTCACGAAAACAATGCACCTTCTCTGAATGAGGTATTAGAAGTAGGACCGAACCTATTACCAGAGATTCTGGAAATTTTACTGCGTTTCAGATTATATTCTACGGCTATCGTCGCGGACATCACACAAGCTTTCCTTCAATTAACCTTGAACGAAAAGGACAAAGACTTGACCAGATTTTTCTGGTTCAAGATTAGCCAGGATCAAACAGGAAATCTTCAAACGACGGACGAACTAACAGAATACCGTTTTAACAGACTCCCATTCGGCCTGACCTGCAGCCCATTTTTACTTTCTGCAACACTAAGAGAACTTCCCGACAAGTGTATGACAGCATTTGCCACCGTAGCGCCACTTATGAACAAGACTGCATACATGGATGATTTTGTGATCTCAGTAGAAGGTGATAATTTGGTGATAACTATATACTATGAACTTGTAACCCTAATGAAATTGATCAGTCTCCCCTTATCAAAATGGGCTACCAACTGTGAACAACTCCACACTATCTGGAGGGCAGAAGGGCGAGAACTCCACACCCAGACTCAAGTTTTAGGTGTAGACTGGAACACCGCAGGTGACTACTTCTGTATCGATCCTAGCGAAATCATCAGAAGGTCTTCAGAAGAGCCAGCCACCAAAAGACTCCTTTTACAATGTACGGCTAAATTCTATGACCCACTCGCACTGTTTTCCCCAGTTTCTCTTGTTGGGAAATTGCTATTCCAGGACACATGGTGCCGAGGAATTGGCTGGGATGAACTTATGCCCTGGGACTTAGGGGCACGATGGCGCACTTGGATATCTAGCTTACCTTCATTGTCACATATACGTGTCCCTAGATGGATTGCTACAGCTCATGGAAGAGACTCTCAGCTGCACGTATTCTGTGACGCCTCGGAAAAGGCATATGGAGCAGCTTTGTACATTCGTACTGTCATAGATGATGACGTCGTAACCCATTTAGTCTGTAGCAAGAACAGACTTTCTCCTATTAAGAAGGTGACATTGCCTCGACTCGAACTTTTAGCAGCAGTAGTTGGGACCAGACTATTGTGTTACTTTTGCCGCGCAACAGACTTTAAAATTGCCCGTGCGATACTGTGGACGGATTCTACAATAACACTAAGTTGGATTCGCTGTGATCCTAACAGATTGAAGACCTTCGTTTGTAATCGTGTAACTGAGGTACAAACACACACGACTCCCACGCAATGGAAACACTGTCCAGGACCAGACAATCCTGCTGACCACCTCTCACGTGGATTCCTCGGCTACCAAATGAATTCTCTGGATATTTGGTGGCATGGGCCGCCTTGGCTTACACGCCCTCCTGAATGCTGGCCAAACACCGATACTCCAACGATGGTACGACTTCCTCCCGAAGAAAAGAGGAAGAAAACGCAGAGCCAAGTTTTGTCGATATCTACGCCAACCAGCCTTTTGAACTTACTTAAATTCAGCTCATACTAGAAGCTCATTCGTATCACAGCATGGACTGTCCGTTTCCTACACAAAATTCGTCAGAAGAATAAATCTTCAGGAGAACTTACAGCCACCGAATTATCAGCTGCCAAAATGTATTGGATACGAGTGGGCCAGAGAGATTCCTTCCCCAACGAATTACACGCACTTCAGAATAACTTACCACTGCCAAGAGAGTCAAAAATCGTACAATACAATCCTTTCCTAGAAGATGGACTGATACGTCTAGGAGGTCGACTGCAGTGCACTAGCCTAAATAGGGAACAAAAACATCCTGTACTCCTTGACGGTTCCCACCACCTCACACAATTGGTTGTTTGAGAGACACACATCCGCCTCCATCACTTTGGTGTTCGTTCTGTACTATCCGAACTTCGAACTGAATTTTGGATCCTTAGGGCTCGTCAGGCCATCAAAAGAATCCTATACTCATGCCTCGCATGCAAGATCTTGAAGAATCCACGAGGGCAACAGATCGAAACACCGCTGCCACCTGAACGAGTTAGTTTCACCTGCCAAACCATTTGCTGTAACCGGAATAGACTTTGCTGGCCCACTATTCATCAAAGTGGGGAAGGAAACGCACAAGTCATATATCACTCTTTTCACATGTGCTACCACACGAGCTGTACACCTCGAACTCTGTACAGTCTTGTCAACGGACAAGTTTCTTATGGCACTTCAGCGATTCGCCGGAAGACGCGGACTACCCCACACGATATATACAGATAACGCGAAAACATTCCACGCCACGAATATGGAACTAGCCCAACTTTGGAAGGCATTAACCACCACAAAATCTTATCAGTTCCTCGCCCACCACGGTATTACTTGGAAATTCATTGTCTCCCGTGCGGCTTGGTGGGGAGAATGGTGGGAAAGAATGGTGGGCACTATAAAGCGTTGCCTACGGAAGGCTCGCTGAGGAACAACTGAACACCACCTTGATCAGTATTGAAACCGCGGTGAACTCCAGGCCCATCACACCAGGAGATGATTGTGATGCACTCACACCATCCCATTTTCTGACGGGAGAAAAACTTACGATTATTCCGACGGGACCAGAGCCTTCAGCGAGCACGAATTTAACAAAGGAATTCCGACTGAGACAGCAACTCTGAGACAGTTTTTGGAACCGTTGGGTTACAGAATACCTATTGGAGCTCCGGAACTACCATGAAGTTAAACGCCCATCGGGACGAGTCATCCCCTTTCGCCCTGGCGACATCGTGCTGATCCAAGAGGACCTTCGTCCGCGACATATGTGGAAGAAGGCCAGGATAGAAAAGGTACTACCAGGAAGAGACGGCAGGGTAAGGACGATAATACTCCGGACACCAGAAGGTCACATCATTAGTCGTCCTATGCAGCTGGCCGTACCTTTGGAGGTCGACCAGGGTGGGGAGGATGTCACAGAGTGATGTACTTCTCGCAAGTGAGAGACTGTTTGTTTACTCTTAGGACAATGTATCTTTGACTTGTTTTATTGTATGTTCTGTGACTATGTAATAAAGTGGTTAGACTGCTAATCGCTGCTCTACTGTGATTCACGACAACCTGATCACTCTGACTTATAACAATTAAAACATTAATATAAGGAAGCATATGTTGACAAAGCTGGGAAAAGCTACTTTAATTATTAACGTTTATTAGACTATGGTACAGTACTTGTATACTTGTATGCTACGTACAGGCACGTTATGATGACGTGGCGCTAGTAGCAGTGAACTTGGGTAAGTCCCGGCACACACTCTCACCTCTGTATCTCTCAAATGATACACCGCTTGTTTCGCCACAGTAGGGCAACTTTGTTTATTTGAGACGTCCTTTCTTGAATACAAATTATTCCACTTAATAATCCATTGTCTACAACATTTACAGACGTTAGAATAGAACTCTTGTTATTTAATTATTCATTTAACTTTTATTTTATATTTCTGTGTATTTTATTAATTCACAATTCTAGCCAGTGTTAGACTATTTGACTGCAGGATCACAGCAGCAGGTTATCATTTAAAGGGAACTGGCTGTGGGGCATGAAAGCAGATTTGCGCTTCTCGGCTCTATGACTACACTGAGCTATTAAATATAGCCATGCACATCTCAAGTACGTAAAGTAAGAGTAATCACAGATAAATACGTTAACTGCTTTACTTGTATGGGATGCTGCTTTAGAAGAGCAGCTCATCATCGGCAGAAAACCGTTAGGTAACATGACACACAACACACCACATCTCGGCTTCACTTGCGGCTATCGGCTGCCCGCACCCTGGTGTTCAGTGTACAGCGGCCACGCATCACACAGTCTCTTGCACTCTTCGTTGATTTTCTCCTTGTTTTTTTCTCCATTTTTCTTCCTTTGATACCCGTGTCTTTAGGTAATTCTGTTGATTATCTGGCGCAACACCCCTGTTTAATTCTGACAAACACGAACATATCAACTTCGTATTTCAGCTGGGCAGTGAATTTCAACTGTTACTATAACTAAACATATATTAAGTGTTACACTGTCTCTTATTATAAAGCGTCCATTTTTCTGTTTCAGCCTTGTTCACCTGAAGATGGGCTTATAATCCCCCAAAACCGGTCGTGTTTGAACCAATAAGCTATTTCCAACAGAAAGAGTTTATTATCTGAATCCGCTAAAATACGTGTATATTTTATGCACTATGCTTCATGTAATTGTGTACCAATGACGTGCTGTCTTTCAGGAATAAAAGTGTATGTAATAAATCTAATACTGGCTTTACAGTTTTGTCTGTTTCATGTGTAATTTATTGCTGATTTGCTGTTTGGATTCTGGACCACAATCTCGCTACGAACCACTTTGCTGACGGAATATGACGTTGTTGTTGAAGATCAGTGGCTTGGCCAGTTTCTTACATCTGTAAATATAAACAAGAATGATTAAAACATGGCTAGGTAGCTGATTGGGATGCCATGTCGATAATTACTGTTGGAATCCTGTGGGTCATGGGCAAATGTCAGGATATGAGCCAACTGTCACGAATGACTGTTAGGCAACCCATCTGACGTGCATGATCCGAGAATGCAATCTCCAAGCCATTTGAGAAAAGTATCAACAAACTGAAACAAAATATGATGATGTTCCATGAAGTACGTAACATTTCCTCGACACATGTATACTGTTACTGGAACCGTTTGATTAAGACTACATTACAATGTAATACGCTGACCAAAGAATATTAGCATATATTTATTTATGTTACAAATATATAGTGAATGTATGTGTGTAATTGACTATTGTTTCAATTTGTTATTCAGTTAGGTATGCCATAGCTACACACATATGCCACATCAATATCTATCTACTTCTATAAAGCCATACACTTTCCATGTGTGACAAGAAAACACATACTGTGTCTGAATGTGATTTTCTGTTTACTGCATTCCTTCTCCCGTTCGTGAATACTTAAGTAACAGGAAGACTGTAGTAAACTCTTTACTCTATGTGTGTGGTACTTAACAAACTTTACGGGAAAGTAGGGGCTGGAAAATTAGATTGCGATGAAAATGTTTAAGGACAATGTAATGACTACATCAATAATACTTCTTATGGTTTGTGTTATCATTAGGAACGGCGTTGCATCCAGCTATCTGGTATGTAATTTTCAAAGACACGAATAGAAGACTGACATGTTATCACTGTAACAGTAATATTAAATCGCTGCTATGAGTTCTTCGCCTAGCATTTGTCTTAGCACTGTTAGATATTCTTAGTCATTCTTCTGTCTGAGGCATCACACGAACAGTACACAAAGTTCGAAGGTTTTTGTTATTCTCGTACAAAAATATAATAATAGAGATAAAACTGTGTTAAGGAACTGACTCAGAAAAACTTCATTCATGTAATATTGATGTTTCATCAGAAAAATGATTAAAAAGAAAAGATTTAACCACAACACAAATAGTAATAATATATCAAAATGAGAATTAAACTGGTGAATTTATTGTATCAAATTAAACAGAAGTAACAAAGGATTTTACAGTAAAGGCTATAGAAGATTCACATTTACTTTTTAGAAAATGCAGCGTTTGCCTGTGGGCCAGTAATCCGAAATCGTTTTGCGTTACTGTCCCCCCAAATGGAATTCATTTCGCGATCCTGCTGCCCATTTGGGTCGCTAACCTTTAGCTCGCTGCCAGTCTCAGCAGTCAACTCATCTGGTCCGCTGCCCTGCAATACACTGGCAGTCAGAATAATCTCCTCATCTGGTTCACTTCCATCCAATACACTGCCATTCTCAGTGCAATTTTCTTTTCCACCACTGCCCTCAACTGTACTGGCAGCGAGAACAATCTCCTCATCTGGTTCACTTCCTTCCAATACGCTACCATTCTCAGTGCAATTTTCTTTTGCCTCACTGCCCTCCACTATCCTGGCAGCGAGAACAATCTCCTCATCTGGTTCACTTTCTTCCAATACACTGCCATCCTCAATGAAATTCTCATCTGGTTCACTTCCTTCCAATACACTGCCATCCTCAGTGAAATTCTCTTTTCCACCAATGCCTTCAACTATACTGGCAGCGAGACCAATCTCCTCATCCAGTTCACTTCCTTCCAGTACACTGCCATCTTCAGTGCAATTTTCTGTTCGACCACTGCCCTCCACTATCCTGGCAGCAAGAACAATCTCCTCAACTAGTTCACTTCCTTCCAGTACACTGCCATCCTCAGTGCAATTCTCTTTTCCAACATTGCCCTCAACTATACTGGCAGTGAGACCAATCTCCTCATCTGTTTCACTTCCTCCCAATACACTGCCAAACTCAGTGCAATTCTCTGTTCGACCACTGCCCAGAACAATCTCTTCATCTGGTTCACTCTCTCCCAATACATTGCCATTCTCAGTGCAATTCTCCAATGGACCGCTGCCCTCCACTATACTGGCAGTGAGAACAATCTCCTCAACTAGTTCACTTCCTTCCAGAACACTGCCATCCTCAGTGCAATTCTCTGTTTGGCCACTGCCCTCCACTATCCTGGCAGCGAGAACAATCTCATCTGGTTCACTTCCTTCCAATGCACTGCCATCCTCAGTGCAATTCTCTGTTTGGCCACTGCCCTCCACTATCCTGGCAGTGAGAACAATCTCCTCAACTAGTTCACTTCCTTCCAGAACACTGCCATCCTCAGTGCAATTCTCTGTTTGGCTACTGCCCTCCACTATCCTGGCAGCGAGAACAATCTCATCTGGTTCACTTCCTTCCAATGCACTGCCATCCTCAGTGCAATTCTCTGTTTGGCCACTGCCCTCCACTATCCTGGCAGTGAGAACGATCTCCTCAACTGGTTCACTTCCTTCCAATACACTGCCAACCTCAGTGCAATTCTCTGTTCGACCACTGCCCTCCACTACACTGGCAGCGAGAACAATTTCCTCATCTGGTGCATTTGCTTCCAATACACTGCCATCCTCAGTGCAATTCTCTGTTCCACCATTGCCCTCCACTATAATGCCAGCGAGAACTTTCTCCTCATCTAGTTGACTTCCTTTCAATACACAGCCTCTCCCACTGGAATTCTCTTCTGGTCCTCTGTACTTAATTACGTCGGCAGACTTCATAGTATTCTTGTGACATCTGCTGCTCTTCAACTCTCCAGCAGCCCCAGCAGTCTCCACAGCCTGTCAACAATTCGATCATTATTAGGTGCTAATTGCCTGTACATCTTGTTTACAAACTATTACTTTGATTGCAAGGCTATCAATAACGGTAGTTCTGTTATTGATCGCGGAGTGTCTGTTATTGAGGTCTCTCTATGTTCATCTCCAGTTTGGTTTCTCTTACTTATGAATGAGAGCATAAAACACTATTTTACGTCTATTCAATGTAAAATTTGACAGGGATTCCTTGGGGGCGTGTTGCCATGTTCAATTTAAGCAATCTTCTTCTTTTCATTGCTTGGGCTCTAATTTCTAATCCCCCTTCTCTTGTAGTAGAACGGAGAATAAAGTCAACACATGGGATAAAACGTTATAACAGTAGCCGACAGGGTCCACCATGATGTTATTTATATGGCTGTCGTATCTGAGACGGTAAGTGAACATTTTCTACGGACGTTTACCCAATAGCATAACTTGTTGAAGATTCCTTCTTGTATGTGGGGCCGGACTCTTCCACGGCTATTAATATAAACCCTACATTATTTTGATTATAATTTGTAGCTCTTAAAGCGAAGAGTAGTTTTCATGCCAACCGGTGGATGTTATGTAACCGCTAACATGTGTAGACATTTGGATATATGATTTGAGCAACGTTTTCTTTGTTTATCATTAAAAAGCACACCGAGCGAAAGGCACCTTATACAAGGTGGTCCCTTGATAGTGACCGGGCCAAATATCTCACGAAATAAGCATCAAACGAAAAAACTACAAAGAACGAAACTCGTCTAGCTTGAAGGGGGAAACCAGATGGCGCTATGGTTGGCCGGCTAGATGGCCCTGCCATAGGTCAAACGGATATCAGCTGCGTTTTCTTAAATAGGAACCCCCAGTTTTATAACATATTCGTGTAGTACGTAAATAAATATGAACGTTTTAGTTGGACCACTTTTTTCGCTTTGTGATAGATGGCGCTGTAATAGTCACAAACGTATAAGTACGTGGTATCACTTAACATTCCGCCAGTGTGGATGGTATTTGCTTCGTGATACATTACCCGTGTTAAAATGGACTGTTTGCCAATTGCGGAAAAGGTCGATATCGTGTTGATGTATGGCTATTGTGATCAAAATGCCAAACAGGCGTGTGCTATGTATGCTGCTCGGTATCCTGGATGACATCATCCAAGTGTCCGGACCGTTCGCCGGATAGTTACGTTATTTAAGGAAGCAGGAAGTGTTCAACCACATGTGAAGCGTCAACCACGACCTGCAACAAATGATGATGCCCAAGTAGGTGTCTTAGCTGCTGTCGCGGCTAATCTGCGCATCAGTAGCAGACAAACAGCGCGAGAATCGGGAATCTCAAAAACGTCGGTGTTGAGAATGCTACATCAACATCGATAACACCAGTACCATATTTCTATGCACCAGGAATTGCATGGCGACGACTTTGAACGTCGTGTACAGTTCTGCCACTGGGCACAAGAGAAATTACGGGACGAGACAGATTTTTTGCACGCCTTCTATTTAGCGACGAAGCGTGTAAGTAGGCTGTTTAGGTTCTTATATGTAGGCTGTTTAGGTTCTTATATTGGTAACGCCGCCACCACGTAGCGCTCTCTGTATGAAAATCACTGGCTGTGCTGTGTGCAGTCTCTGGATAGGTTGCATTGTTGTCTCCCATTGTAGTGTTGGGCAGCTGGACGTGAACAGCGCGTAGCATTGCGCAGTTGGAGGTGAGCCGCCAGCAGTGGTGGATGTGAGGAGAGAGATGGCGGAGTTTTGAAATTTGCAATACTGGATATCATGAACTGCTATATACATTATGACTTTTGAACACTATTGAGGTAAATACATTATTTGTTCTCTATCAAAATCTTTCATTTGCTAACTATGCCTATCAGTAGTTGGTGCCTTCCGTAGTTTGAATCTTTTATTTAGCTGGCAGTAGTGGCGCTCGCTGTATTGCAGTAGTTCGAGTAACCAAGATTTTTGTGAGGTAAGCGATTTGTGAAACGCATAGGTTAATGTTAGTGAGGGCCATTCTTTTGTAGGGATTTCTGAAAGTCAGATTACGTTGCGCTAAAAATATTGTGTGTCAGTTTAAGCACAGTCATGTATAATTGTTCTAAGGGGAAGTTTCAAGCGTCCTTCACAAACAGCGGTAAAGTAAAACGGCATAATATGCACTATTGGGCAACGCAAAATCCACGATGGCTGTGACAAGTGGAACATCAGCGATCTTGGCGGGTTAATGTATGGTGCGGCATTATGGGAGGAAGGAGACTTGCCCCCATTATATCGATGGCAATCTAAATGGTGCAATGTATGCTGCTTTCCTATGTAATGTTCTACCGATGTTACTAAAAGATGTTTCACTGCATGACAGAATGGCGATGTACTTCCAACTTGATAGGTGTCCGGCACATAGCTCGCGTGCGGTTGAAGCGGTGTTGAATAGCATATTTCATGACAGGTGGATTGGTCGTCGAAGCACCATACCATGGCCCGCACGTTCACCGGATCTGACGTGCCCGGATTTCGTTCTGCGGGGAAAGTTGAAGGATATTTGCTATCGTGATCCACCGACAACGCCTAACAACATGCCTCAGCGCATTGTCAATGCATGTTCGAACATTACGGAAGGCGAACTACTCGCTGTTGAGAGGAATGTCGTTACACGTATTGCCAAATGCGTTGAGGTTGACGGAAATCATTTTGAGCATTTATTGCATTAATGTGGTATTTACAGGTAATCGCGCTGTAACAGCATGCGTTCTCAGAAATGGCTATTACAGAGCCATCCATCACAAAGCGAAAAAAGTGGTCCAACTAAAACCTTCATGTTGCATTACGTACTACACGAATATGTAATAAAAATGGGAGTTCCTATTAAAAAAAAACGCAGTTGATATCCGTTTGACCTATGGCAGCGCCATCTAGTGGGCAAACCATAGCGCCATCTGGTGTCCCCCTTCAAGCTAGACAAGTTTCGTCCTTTGTAGTTTTTTCGTTTGACGCTTATTTCGTGAGATATTTGACTCGGTCACCATCAATGGACCACCCTGTATACCCTTCACTACTAGTGCTGCCATCTGTCGTCAGTGAGCCGTTGCTGCACGTCGATGGCGGACAAAGACGGCGGTGAAGTTAACGTGACTGGACCGTGTATACTGTATTTTTATACTTCATACAGCATTATTAATTATTAAGTTGAAAGGATAAGTTATTAACTAATTGTCCACAACCAAACCAGATTCTTAAGATAAAAATATCAGATTATTGTGCAATGTACTGGTTAATTTCAAATTTTGGGCTCCAGTAGCACATCTATTCCTTTTCTTATTACTCCCAACTCAAACATAACTAAATTATTTTCAGCGATAGAGCTATACGTGAGGTAGCAAAAAAGAAGAAAGCCTAACTTGAAAAACAAGAACCACCCTGTTACACTGCGTGTACGTTACACGGTTAGCAGTAAGTCTACGGTGCGTTGTCCGTAAATGTGAGCCATCAATGAAGCTTTGTAAAGTCCAGTACATCTTATATCTCATGCTAATTTACAGTATGATGTAATAACCAATGGGTGCAAGAAACGCATTCTGGATATTCCTAAGCATTACTGTGGCGCTTTACACTCACGTACATCTAGAGCAGACTGACTTGTGGACGACCACTCACCTGCTCGCAGCGCCACTCTTCGTCCTCTCGTGCCCCAGACCTGCAGGGACAGAAGATCCGGACCCAGAGCGGGGCCATCTGCAAAGAGAAAGAAAGGCATCACCTCAGTAGCTGTCCCGTACTTTCTGGATCTGCGTGTAAACTCGGCAAGCCATCGTACAGTACTTGGCTTGGGTACCTTCGCGAATCGTGTGCGGGTAAAAACAAACTACGTCAGTAAAATGCGTAAGAATTAAAGTTCTGTGGTTTTCCCGTCATTGTCAGTTCGTATACCTGAGTAAGTGACATTTTTGTGGACTGCTCTTCGAGCATACGCTTTTGGAAATTAAACAGTAAAACACCCCGCGACGCAATGAACATCCGTCTGGAATGTGCTGCTCCCATAATAGTTTTATGTTGTCTTCCCATTTTAGACTGGTACAGACGAGTGCTCCAAGATATTTTACGACTGTTACTGTTCACAGTGATTTATCTCCAAACAGTCACTCTCTAATCCCTGCCTCCTAGTAATTAAGGACTCGAACTTCCACGTATAAAACAACGATAAACTCTTTTCCTTTCATAGATTCGTGAGACTATAGTATAGAAAAAGATTGAAAAGATACGAAATGTCTAGTAAAGTTTTCTGGAAGTCGTTAAGTATTGTCATTCTCAAATACTGGACCAATATACTCTGGAAAATTTGCACCTAGTGAGTTGGAAGTAGCTAGATAGGCAACTAACAGCTAGGATCTTGTGTCCGGCTGACCGTTTAGTGACACAGATACTCGAATGCAGTTGTACGGGATCTGTCCATCTTTTAACGTGCAATACCTTACAGCTACTTATGTTTAAAATGAATTGCCACTTTATTTACCAAGCGTCAATGCACGCAGTTCTATCTGAATTACTCAAAATTTACAGCCACAGTATTAACTCGTGTAGAACAGCGCCACCTGCGAATGGCCATTTGGATCTTCCGATTGCATCCATTGGGTATTTATTTATACATGCTGCGAACAATAACAGCCTTGTTGTCATACCAATACTTCATACTGCAATCGTTACCACACCACTCTTTTGTACTACTTACTACGGATCTATTATGATTTTCTTTGTATGCTATCAGATATATGTACTTATTTTACTGATCGTTATTAACAAATTTATTTCCTCCTGTGCCTTGAATGGAAGAAACATTTTCGGTAAGTTCTGTGGTTCAGGTATGGGAAATCATAGAAGTGTAGCTGTTAGGAAATTTGGAAGGGAGCTGTAAACGCGGCAGAGCAAAATGTTGAAGGACGTGGGGAAAGCGCAACAACAGTACAACAAACATTAAACTAGGGTCAGCCCTTGAAGTGTCCACAAGCTGAAGAGAAAAGCGAGCCTAAATTATTTACGATCATGGTAAATGGGCCTCATATAGAAACAATATTTGTTGATTGCAATGTGGCGTATTGATGAATGCCCTAAACTATTTTGACATTGAAACTTCCTGGCAGATTAAAACTGTGTGCCCGACCGAGACTCGAACTCGGGACCTTTGCCTTTCGCGGGCAAGTGCTCTACCATCTGAGCTACCGAAGCACGACTCGCGCCCGGTACTCACAGCTTTACTTCTGCCAGTATCTCGTCTCCTACCTTTCAAACTTTACAGAAGCTCTTCTGCGAAGAAGAAATTTTGTAGAACAACCTATCTGTTGCCCGCAGCTACGTTCGCATATCAGTAGTTTTGTTGTGAAGAGTGACGATGAGTAAGTCAGCTGTTGTACGTGCAACGACATCAGCTGCCCCCATGTTCCTGTCAATTTGAGTAACACAGACATGTCACCCACGGCATCACTATCAAGTGATGCCTGTGAAGGGACATGGACAGGAACGCGCATCTCTGCATCCTGCTATTGTAGTAGCTACATATCATCAAAGAACGTGTACATTATGCAATAAATTTTTAAACGTTGTGTCCACTCATGTTAAAAGAATGTCGAGCAGTTCTTAGGGGTTGATTTTTTTATATTTAAAGTAGCAGACAGAGTACCTCTCGCGTTTAATATTATTAGCATGGAAACATTTATTGAACGTGATGAGGATTGTATTAGAATTGTACGCATTATATTGAATAGTATTACGTAGAAAATATCAACCAAAAAATCATTTTCACAAATATAATAAAGTTCAAAAGTAAAAAAGAAATAGCTTTTTCAAGAAGTAAATATTTTCCCTGATCAGTGTTTCGATATATTTCACTTTGTAGCCAAAATTGTTCACTGCAGACCAACGGTATTTATGTAAGGGAGTACTCTCGCATTCTGCCCTATGGTGTTTTGGGCGCGGTGGGTGAAGTCGGTGGTTGTGGATGTCGGTGGTTGTGGATGTGGAAAATTGTAATGCTAACGTAATTAAGACTCGATGCTGCCAACACAAACTCCGTGGTGTAACCTTTGCTTGGCGCGTCTCAGTATTGTCTATAATGATCGCAGGAAAAAAAGAGCAAAGTAAAAACTGCTAGCGAAGACTAACATTTAAAGAAGGAGTAATTAATATATGTGTGTAATAATAAAGAACTTGAAAATATGTCGGAGCAAAATGCCAAAATATAAAAGAAACTTTACTGCGACTTCGTATAATGTTGAAAAAATAAAAGACGATGCGGAACAAAGAAGCCGACCAATAAAGGGAAGCACGTCTAGTAATATTAAGACAAAATTCTCAATGAAAACAAGTAATCTAACAGAAGACAAACGTCAAAATATTAGCAACACAGATCTGAGATGAAATCAGTCGCATGGAGAAACAGGGAAAAGATCTGATGGCAAAAAAAGTGATTAACAGGATACAGAAGTAACAAATAATCTTCCCTTACGAAATCAAGTCGCGGCACAATCATTGAAGACATCTTCAAATTCTTCATGCGCAAGGAGGCAAGGACGTCACTGTCTTAAAAATGAGGCATTTTATTACTGTCAAACTATGCAATATAATGAATATCCAAGTATAGCAATCCGGAGAAAGGATACACTATGTAAATATTAAGGCGAACAAGTTCAAAGGAGTAGCACATGCTGCTCAAATATGAAAATTACATTTCCACCACTAAGACTACCTCCACCTGAATTCTTTGAATATATGAAAGACGAAACACTAATGTCGATGAATTTTTTGGAAAAAAAAATAAGACTCTATAACGCATGCTTTCAAATTACGTCATTTGGAGTAACAGCAATAACCTAGGAGGAAGGATTTAATTCCATGTTTAGAATCCAAGGACAAGTGTATCATAAAATTGGGTAATTGTTACCATTTCCAAATTCCATCGAGATACAATTCTGGATCTACAACGTTTCCTACATGAGAATAATAGATTGATACGAATGTTTAAAATTCAGATCGAAAAAATGGTGGCAGAAAAATTACAAAATAATAATTCGAGCTGATAACACACGAACAGGCGAGCATGAAAGACGTTCACTGCAGCTCAGTGAAACGAAGTCGTCGTGATAATTGGGGACAATGAAATCAATTATCGTGATTTTGTGATACAGTGAAGGGGCCAGTATAGTGAAGCGTATTGCTGAAATAAATCGGGATTATGATGCCTTACAATACTTAATAAGTTTTTTGGCAAGGTGGATATGGTTACCATTTCAGTATGCACCAAGCTGATTCGCAATCAAGTAGTCCAAAAAATAATAAAGTCACTCCGAGAATGTTTTATGCATATCGTATAATGGACCGACAAAGCGAATAAAGTCATATACTTGCTTGTCGACAGATGTTTCCGCAGCTTTTTGTCGATTTTCATGCAGAAATAGTCAGAAACGTTACTCTACCTGCGTCAAAACCAAACAAAATTGCGAACACTGAATACGTTTCATTTACGGTATGCGACAGCCAATGATGCAAATGTTGAAAATCTAGGGCGATTAGTAATTTGGCCTTCTACGTTCACCGGAAGTTTTTTTGTCCATTATTACATTTATAAAATTATTGACTGAAAACTGAAACATCAGCGAAGCGGGATATTATTAGCTAGTTCGCACAATACTCTTCAAATCAGTTAACATCTTGTTGTACACACTTTCTAAAGCAGCTTATGTTAAGAACCTAATGTTCTTCCTTAGAGTCAAACTGTCTACGTACAAATCTCATCGAAATCGGTTCAGCGATTTAGTCGTCAAAAAGTAACAGGGCTACTTTCACATTTACAATGTAAACTGTATGAAAAGCCACTGTTGTGTAATGAAGCCCTACTATCCAGCGCCGTTTCCACAATTGCTTATCTATTCGAAACCTCCAGACAATGTGGTGAATTGTTACAACAGTACTAATGCATGACTCAGTCGTTATGTTGCCTTTATTTAATAGATTTATGAATCATAAGTATGTGTGTTAGTAGAATATCATTGCCCTACGCCACGTTACATATGTTGGCGGCCCGTTCCTAGCCAATGAACATTTTCGAGTAATCGCAAAAGTGAACTTTGTTTCGTTAACTGCTAACGTCTTTAAAAATCTTAAGCGAAATTGTCCTTGCAATCTGAGTGGTAATGCTGTAGTAAAATTATTCTGTGTGACCGAGAAGTCAAGCAACTGCAGATAATACATGGTTTAAATCTGATTTTTCTTGGTTAAATATGTATTACGAAGTGTATTTTATGTGTCATAATATTTCGAATCTCAGAAGTACCTTACAGAGTGTGCTGAATACCTTAGCAGTTTTAGGGTCCATACGTTCTAGACACTGTGCAAATCAGTAGGAGTGTAAACAAGGTTGTGCATCTCTCCCCACGCAAAAAAGTCCAGAGAGAACATATCTGGGGATCGAGCAGGCCATGGTACAGGACCACCTCTGCCAATCTACGTTTCTGGGAACGTCGGTCCAGAAATCGATGCACCCGACGACTGAAATGTGCCGGCGCCCCGTCATGTTGAAACCACATGCGTTGTCTTGTAGTGAGCTGGACGTCTTCCAGCAATTCTGGCAATGCTCTGGCGAGAAAATTGTAATATTGCCTGCCATTTAATGACCTAGGCAGCAGATACGGCCCAATTAAACAGTCCCCAATAACACCGACCCCCACATTAACGAAGAACCGCACTTGATGAGCACTAGTAACTGTGGCATGTGGGTTATCCTCACTCCAAATATGCGAATTGTGCATGTTGAAGACTCCATCACGCCCAAACGTTGCTTCATCGGTAAACAACACAGAGGATGGAAATGTAGGATGCATTTCACACTGTTCCAGGTACCACTGCGAAAACTGTGCTCTGGGTGGATAATCAGCTGGTTCCAGGTTGTGGACACACTGATAGTGAAATGGACATAACAATTGCTCTCGAAGGACTGTTCTTACATTCGTCTGATTCGTCCCCATGTTACGGGCAAATGCACGCGTGCTGATTGAAGGATCCCGCTCCACATGCTGCAAGACAGCTTCCTCAAACTGCAGCGTTCTTACCGGCGTTGACGTTCCTGTCCAGATAATCTGCTAAATTACCCGGTCTCACGCAGACGTTGATACACAGCAGCAAAGGTCGCATGATGCGGGATACGGCGATCAGGATATTGTTCTTGATAAACCCGCTGTACAGCTCGTCCGTTGTGGTACGCTACGTAGTACGCACCATCCATATCAGTCTATTCACTCCAGGTGTATCGCTCCATTAGTTGAGACAATTCAGTACTACATTGGTGGACAGCAGCTGCCTACAACTGAAGAGCGTAATACGGCCTCTAACAACTGAAGAGCGTAATACGGCCTCCCCCAGTTTAAATAATCCTCATAGGAGAAAATGACATTAGGGAAAAATATTTGTTTTGATGTCCCCTACAAACTCCCAGAGTTTTTCAGTTTAAATACGTTTCACCCTGCATATGTCTGTGTGTAGTAAAACTTCTTACAAAGGTGTAGTTGAATACTACAACAATTTTTAGGGTCGCCATCTATGTGGGACCGAAATAAATGTATTTTCATTAAAGAACATTATGTTTATCAAATCGATCAGCTAGTAAACGTTATAACATAGAAAAATTTGTCACGTAAGTCCGGCAACTTTATGGTGGTGGTTAATAATTGATTCCTCTGGTCTGACTGCATCTCTGTCTTGCATTCTGAACGTAAATAAGTTGATAGTATGTTTGATTTCAGGAATATGAAGGTTATAGATTATTGTTTTTAGATTATTTGTCCGATCTGAACCGGCGACAGTTTCTGTTTATTTCGTCTCAAACTGTTACTATAGCCTGAGGAGCTTTAGTTGGAGTGTCGTTACTGGCTTATTCTCTCTTATTCATATCTACATCAGGAAATGGAACGTACGTCCCTTAGACACACAATTGCTTTCAATTAAGTCTATAAAAGGGGAAACATGTATTTTGCGTGTACCAAAGAACAGCGAGGATCGTTGTACTAGTCTCCAGCGTCCTTGCATACAGTAACTTATGCCATATTGTTGTTCTGTGACACTTCTTGGTTTAGCAGAATTTACGTACGACGACTTTGCACTGGTAGCAATATGCTGAATTATATTTCAAGGCTGGCCTGATATAGGTTGAGTTGGTGTTTTGTTTATAAGGTCGTAGAGGGAACTGAATCGAACGCCGTCTGGAAGTCAAAAAACACGGCATCATTTCAGGCGCCGTTATTTACTACCATCTGGTTCTCGTAGACGAACAGTACGAAACGGGTTGTAAAACATACGTCGTTCGCTGAATCCACGTTGGTTCCTACAAAAGTGATTTCCATTCTCCGAAAACGTCGCCCTTCGTAAAAACAGGAATGATCGGTTACTTTTCCAATGACATCGAGCTCTTTATTGGGCAAAATGGTTCAAATTGCTCTGAGCACCATAGGACTTAACTTCTGAGGTCATCAGTCCCCTAGAACTTAGAACTACTTAAACCTAACTAACCTAAGGACATCACACACATCCATTCCCGAGGCAGGATTCGAACCTGCGACCGTAGCGGCCGCGCGGTTCCAGACTGTAGCGCCTAGAACCGCTCGGGCGCTCCGGTCGGCTGCTCTTTATTTCTATAGGAGCATACCATAAAAGGCGACTATAATAGGCGCAAGCAACCCTGCTGTACCGTGACGTATGATACCATTCCTTTCGTTGAGTGATCATTTTTTATTTCTATTCCTCGTTTAATATCTGTTACTTCGATTTTCGTTCGATAGGTAAAAAGAGCAGCAGTTCTTCACTAGTGAAACAATTTAGGTATATAAATTCAGCACTATGTTTTCTTTCGTTTTAACATGACCACTTAGCGATTGTAGTGTGGGGCTGCCTGATGATTTAAAACATGTGCGTAATCCAAATGTAATGTATCCCATCCCCATAACAAGCATCTATATACTCCTTACGTGGGTACGGAAAGAAGACGTAACGGTATACCTCTACTCTTCATTTCTCTTGCTGACATTCCAACTCTCCTAATCTGAAAAAAAACTCTTTTTAATAAGATGAGATAATGACGAAATTGGTACTAATATTATGAGACGACAGTTACAAAAAAGCAATATATACATATTTCCGTTGGTACACACGCATAAGAGATCAAATTCCCTTATAATTAATATTATTTCCTCAACACCTGACACCGTTCAGATTCTAAATTCTGTCAAAGATCCACAGCGGCCAGAATAGTCAACGTTAGTTTCGCTCGCCTAAGAGTTGAAGGACAAATAAGTGGATTTTGAGTACGGGAAAAACCGTTTTTAAAACTTCCCGTTGTTCGCAAGAAAGTTCCAGTCTACAAAAGATGAATGGAGTAGGACCATAGTGTCACTCTCGATTACTTAAAGTTCCTACTCATACAGTCATCCGAAGCTATCGAAACCCCGTAATTGTCTCCCAAAGCGGCGCATACGTTTAAATTTTAGTTCAGAGGTGCTTACAACCATCCCCTGTGATGGCGAGGAAGAGCTGGGCCACGAAAAGTCACACTCTGGCACGGCGACGCTTCAGACAGCATGTTGTCGCCACACGCGAGAAAAAGGCCACAGCTGAGGTGTAAGGTGGGTTAATGATGTCACATGGGCACCAGACTGCACCCCAGTTCTGCCCAATGCCATCGTGGACGCTTCACGTTTCACACCTTCTTTTGATGCCATTGCAGTGGAAGTGAAACACGCGAAACCCAATGTTGAAATCACGCGATTTTATTATGGGTGGCCGAGGAATACATTTTAGACACTCCACGGCCCAGTATTGACACCAAAAGCGCTCAGGAGGTGGCATAATGGGCGTCAGTGAAATCACCCCTTTCCTTTGTGCGTTGACTCCGATACATTTTGCTGTTGAAAACGACAGTTTGCAGTACGATGCTCAAAACGAGCTGTAAGCTCTTTAAGAGTGATCTCACCCCTTTGGAGTGTAGCGCGAGCACAAGTTTTGTTCCACTATACAGATTGGAACCACTAGGTACCATTCAAAATCATTTGAACGTGCTCCGAAGCCTAAAAAGGTGTTTACACTTTTTCAGCCCTCCTGTCTGGCAGTGTCACATCATTAACCCACCTGACACCTCGCATGAATTAGAGACGTCGCGGGATCCCATGCTTTTGCATCATTATAGAGGGAGCTTTTAGGCACCTCTGAGCCAAAATTCAAACTTACGCGTCGCATTGTCAGGAATCCGGTAAAAGATCAGATCTCCGACATCGCTGCGGTCGTAAAAAGATCCTGAAAGAACGGGAGCAACGACGACTGTAGAGAATTGTTCAACGTGACAGAACTGCAACCCTTCAGCAAATTGCAGTGCTGGGCCATCCATAAGTGTCAGCGTGCGAACAATTCAACGAAACATCAGCGATATGGGCTCTCAGAGGCGAAGGCCCACTCGTGTACCTTTGATGACTGCACGACCCAAAGCTTTACACCTTTCCTGGGTCCGTCAACACCGAAATTGGGCTGTTGGTGACTGGAAAAACGTTTCTTGGTCGGACGAGTCTCGTTTCAAATTGTATCGAGTGGATGGACGTGTACGGGTATGGAACACATACATAAATCCATGGACTCTGCATGTCAGCAGGAGACTGTTCAAGCTGGTGGAGGGTCTGTAATGGTATGGGGCGTGTGCAGTTGGGGTGATATGACACCCCTGATACGTCTAGATACGACTTTGACAGGTTACACGCACGTATGCACCCTGTCTGATCACCTGCACCCATTCATGTCCATTGTGCACCCAGAAGGACTTCGGCAATTCCTGTAGGACAATGCGACTCTCCGCACGTCCAGAATTGCTACAGGGTGGCTCCAGGGGCACTTCCGCTGGCCATCAAACTTCTCAGACATGAACATTATTGAGAAGATGTGGGATGCCATGCGACGTGCTGTTCACAAGAGATTTCCACCCCCTCTTACTCTTACGGATTTATGGACAGCCCTGCAGGATTCATGGTGTCACTTCCCTCCAGCACTACTTCGGACGTCAGTCGAGTCCATGCCACGTCGTGTTGTGGCACTTCTCCGTGCTGGCGGATATTATGTAGGTGCACCAATTTTTTGGCTCGGCATTGTATATGCATCTACTATCTAAAATTTCAATCCTTTAGCTTTTAAATTCAGGCTTCTAAACATCGATTTTTATGGAAGCTATTATTCTCGTTAAGATCAAACTCGGAATTAGGTCCTTTTCCATATCTCTGAATCATTTTCGTTACAATTGGCATGATTTTAATTATCATGTTTTCTAACATGCTGCTTATGCTTATGATGGAATCACAGACAGACACTTCGTTCCTTTATAAGAAATGAGGACTTTCTCGGCTCTTGGTGCTACACTGTAACTGTCGTGAGGAATTCAGCTCACTTTCTTTCCCATTATTCACAAAATGTTTAGTGAAGTGTTGGAGGTAGGAGACGAGCTACTGGCGGACGACGGGTCGTGGGTCGTACTTGGGTAGCTCACCCGGTAGAGCTCATGCTGGCGAAAGACAAACTCTCCAAGTTCGAATCACCGTCCGGCACCAAGTTTAAGTCTGCCAGTAAGTTCCTATTATACGTAGATTACTTAGTCACATGCATCTCATGCCCCAAGAATCACATCGTTAATGCAGATATCAGTAGGTGCTGGACAATCACACCCCTTTTCAAAACTCTTTGAAGAAGGTAATACACTCAGCACTCTTAATTCAAAACAGTGTAATGTGAAAATAGCATTGGGAGTTCAAAAGGACTAAAAAAATTGTTCAAATGGCTCTGAGCACTATGTGACTTAATATCTGAGGTCATCAGTCCCCTAGAACTTAGAGATACTTAAACCTAACTAACCTAAGGACATCACACGCATCCATGCCCGAGACAGGATTCGAACCTGCGACCGTCGCAGTCGCGCGGTTTCGGAATGAAGCGCCTAGAACCGCTCGGCCACCACGACCGGCTCAAAAGGACTACTTCACACTTTTAATCACATAATAATTCTATATGATTGAATATCACGAATTAGAACTTCGCAAACTCATTTAATTGTATGTCATAATAAACCATTTCGAGAAGGTACATTTCTCTTAGATACATAATTCAGCAGATGCCTAGTTAACATTATTTTTAAGAAACAGTATTCAGAATGCTACACAAAACATTTTGATGCTACTAAGAGGGGGGTCATGTCATATGCATAAGAAGAAACGACAATGGAGGTTCCGCAGGGTTCATGACGGGCCGTTATTCCTGGGCTGAGTCAGTTCACTTTCTGTTTGTACAAACATATTTGTTAAACCGAGCAAAGAGGCTCACAAAGAAAATAGTTAACTATGATTTTTTGAACGATATTTCCTTGTTCTGTTCAATTGGACTATCTTTAAACTTTGATGACAAATAAAAACAGCTCATCCAGTTTTGTACTGGCAAGAATATCCCATCTCTTATAACAATAATCTGCCAAATCTGTATAAATAAAGAAGTGTGTCCCTTGTGTGTTTGTTTGTATGTCATTCAAATTTATAGTTTTATTCCTATCTTGATGAAGTATTGCACACTACACCTTCAAAACAAGAGGAATGTCACAATCTGCATAAGAGTTCCTAATCTGACTTGAAGCACATGTGTGTGTATTATATAAAAAACCATCAAAAATCTCTAAAAGTTCTTGGCCGATATATTTAGAGTTTCTACACGAACCCGTAACTAAAATTTGGGTGGAGACAGGCTACATATTTTTAATGTACACAATATATAAATACACATACACAAAATATATAAAGGAGAAAGGTTTTGTCAAAGATCTCGTGCAATATTCTTGGCTGATTTACTTCAAATTTCTACGTTCAGATAACACAATGTAGAAAATTAATTATATCATGGTAAACTGACTGTAATTCCTATCGCGATAATAACTTATAGCGGCAGTAACCATCTTGGAGATAATACCATCAAAAGTTAATAGGTCGTGGGACGAGTGAAAGCTCGAGATTTGGGCGAAAACATGATCGTAAAACCTTAATTATTAATTAGTTGCCGTTGTTGCATGTAACATGTAGCCTAAAAATATTTTAGTCCATGTTTCACAGATGTTTTGATTATTAAAATTATCAAAGCCATATAAACACTAAGGCAGGTCGTGGATATAGCACGAACGATATAGCACTGGATGGTGAGCTTATCAAAAGATGGAACGAACACGAGATTTCACGAAATGTGCCGTAAAGTGTTTCAGCAGATCGAGTCGTGCTCAAACACAGTTCTACTTGAAATACTGAAAACTGAGTTTAAACAACAGAAAACGGATTCCCCAAAAACACAGTGAGACACTATCGTAAAACGTAACAGCAGATGACGGAGCTAATCGTCTTTCCATTCAGGTGAAGACGTATTCATTCGTCGCATTCCATTGGCTAAGTGCTGGATTCAACGCTTCACTGGGAGTGCTACCAAAGTCTATTTATCATTCCATTGACCACTCGTATTTCAACAGGCTCTTTTAGAACACAATGCAAGAACGAAAACGTTTGACTTGCCACTTTCGTTTGTTCACGTATCACTGAGTCCCCTGTGGCTATGTTGTGTCCGCAACCCCAGATTTTGTTGATTCCTTTGTGGCGAAACAAACGATGTATCATTTGAGAGGTACAGAGGCGAGCGAGTGTGCCGGGGCTAGCGCCACGTCATCATAACGCGCCTGTGCGTAGCATACAAAGTATCGCGCCATAATCTACGGATGAAATTATAATTAGCTTCTCCAAACTTTGTCAACATATACTACGGTATATTGATAATTTTTACTTATGGACCGTCTGACAGCAACTGAATAAAACACTATTTTAGTGCCATACGCGTTTCGCCTTGATTTTCTGCAAGGCATCGTCAGTGGCAGGTTGCGTGGACAATTTCTTACATATTACGCTCCTGTTGCATTTTTGATGTTGTTCTTCTTCTTATGAACGCCAATTTGCGGCTTTTTCCACATTAAAACAAGCGTTCAGTGCATAGTGCTGTGGAATGTGGAAAAAAAACCGCAAATTGGCGTTCATAAGAAGAAGAACAACACCAAAAATGCAACAGGAACGTAATATGTAAGAAATTGTCCACGCAACCTGCCACTGATGATGCCTTGCAGAAAATAAAGGCGAAACGCGTATGGCACTAAAATTGTGTTTTATTCAGTTGCTGTCAGACGGTCCATAAGTAAAAATTATCAATATACCGTAATATTACACGCAACTGAGGAAGACAGGACTACAAAAGTTGAATTTGTCAACATATGCTTCAGTACATTAACTTTAAAACTGTTAAATCTAAAAGTGATCAGATTTATATGTTTCCCTAAATACATTGTTTTAAACAAAAGACAGTGGCGCTAAATAATAAAGCTAGAAAGCCAAAAATTGTTCAGAATGTGCAAATGTATGTCAAAATCAACTGTTACGAGCGTCAAATTGATCAGAGCAACATTTTGGTCAAAATCGGCGTTCTTACAGAAAATTAAAGGCCCTAAATATTAGGCTCAGAAATGTGAAAATTAGTATGAAGCTTCAGTTTGATATAAAACATTAGCGTTGTGGCCCCATTAAGCTACCTCTAATACTTTTCAAGTATTTACTTGAAACCAAATTTGGAATAAAAACGTACTTATTTTTAACAGATTAAGTATCATTTATATTAATGATAGAAATTTATGATTACAATACATCCATTAAATAGTAAAGCTGTAACAAGTTTCAAGACCTTAATGTAAATAATAATCAATACGAGGTTTCATAAAGTAGTTCTGCGGTCATGTTCTACGTAGGTCCCGTTCTAAAAATTCTAGCGTGTAAAGTATAAATGCAGTAGAGCAGAAACTTTTCTGCAATTAAAGCCAATTTAAATCCACTCATAAAAAATACGATGATTGTGCATTGATACACAACAACGTTATAAAATAATATGTGTCGGAGTAAGTGGACATTTTGATGCTGCTACCTGGTCTTAGAGCAGATGACGGCATATATTCCGTTTGGCCGTCCCCTGCGTCCATATATAAATACGGCCAGAGATAGGAAGACACACTTCACACCGAGCTATCAATCTGTCTGCGTCACTCAAAGGCCGGTAGACACTGTGTCTCGGATGACGTCACAGCCAGGCTGCCACAGAATGCAAGTTTTCGGTACTGAGAGGACTATATACCGTCCTGGAACGTTAAAATTTCACAGAAGACACACGTTGCTCCGAGCTATCACCCTGTCAGCGTCAGTCAAACGCCGCTTAGATTTCGCGAAAGTAACTATTTGTGTGCCGCCCGTAACGTTAACCAACCGCGTGGTAAGTGGTGAGATTATTTTGCACTTTTGTGGTGAGCAATTCACTTTGATGATTAGCAGTCAGTGCGAAAGAGCATTAAATTGGAACTTACCGTAGAAGTCGCCTCCGAAATGCTCATAGTGCTGTTTGTGATAGAGATGTGACTAATATTGTTATTGTTAGGAATATTGCTACGTTGCGTGTGTGAAATTTTATTGAATATATGAATCATGAAGAACTTTTATTTATAATCAGAGTTCCTGATCCCGCTGAGTAAATACAGAGTATAAACATTTCTTTCAGTGAGCACAAGAAGAATGTAGACTAGAAGTCTGGGGACTATGGTCAGTATGTGCTCCATCGCTTTCTGGCTGACCGCAAAAATAGTTTTCAGGCTCTTGCAAAAAGACAGCGAAACGATATACCTTCCTAATTAACCCGCCGCCCCACATCGGCCGGGAAATTGATCAGTGAAAGTCATCGGTACAAAGCAACGAACTCGGTAGGCACGAACAAGATACCGAAGTGAAATATGCATAAACCAGCGCTCGCAAGTGTGGAAAAACTAAACTGTGTATGTTAGCCACAGTAACCTTGATCGTGACGGAAGGAGAGGGAAGAAGACACTGGATCACGACTACCATCGGTGCTGAGGTTTGAAGAAGACGGTGCTTCATATCAAGGAACTACGTGGACGTGCGAGCTGCCCCCAAGCTACTGCGCTCCGCTGCCCAGCCCTTCCTCCCCCCCCCCCCCTCACCGTCTTACCACCCGACACGCCATTGGAGCTGCTGCAGTAGACGATACTCGCCCCCATCCTGACCGCCATAGCTGCTGCTCCTGCCATTCACTGCGTCGCGACGCATCGCGTCACATTTGTTGGTACACCGCGCCGGCATCGTTCGTCGGGGTCAGGCTATTACTTTAAGTCAAGGATATTTAACGTATTTGTTAGTTGCTGCTAAAATAGGCTACTAAAAATGGAAGATAATCATCAGAATAATGTGAAAGTTAAGATGGAACCAGCCTCTGACGATGAATCCTCAGAATTAGACACTGAAGTTAAGGAGGATGGATCTGTCAAAGCAGTGAATCTAAAATCGGAATGTCTTTTGTCGTAAGTAGAATCTGAAATACTGCTATTACTGTTGGCTAAACCTGAATTTATCATAAAGAACTGAACAATAAGGTGGAATCCAATAGCAAACACTAAAGCAGTAAGATTGACTATAGTAATACAGCATTAAAGGAAGAAATTAGATCAAAACTGAGTAGTTTAAATTTTAAAATTGATGCTGACACCAGGATCTGCAAGTCAATGTAGGGCAACAACTAAGTAAATTTCACAGTACTTACAAAACCGAAATTGGCGAAGTTCACAAAGAATTCAAAGAAGCAGATGAACTTATGGAAGAGAGGTTGTCGGAAAGAATAGTCAATGAATCCGATCTTTGCTCTAATCGATTTGAAGAAGTAACTACTAAAGTAAATGCTTGTCATAATGATATTAAGAAAGTAAAATCTGATTGTGTGAAATGATGTGAGGATGTGGATAAAAGATGTTATGAGAGAGTGAATCAGTGGAAGTAGAAGAACTAAGTACAAGTATTATTAACACAGAAAATAGAGTAACCTCTGGAACTTCTAGTAATATTATTGTACAGCCTGTAGCTTCAGTTGACGCGACTTTTATCGGATGTCATCAATTTTTACGTTACGATCCAGACAAACAAATAATCAAACAGGAATAATGCACGAGAAGGTTTAATAATGAATAAAAACTAGGAGCGCGAGTAAGCTACTACAAACAGCATAGTGAACGCATTATTGCAGCCACGACAGACACGAAGCCGATGCCTGCCACAGTAGTACAAGTTTATAAGCCAACTAGCTACGCAGATGACGAAGAGATTGAAGAAATGTATGATGAGATAAAAGAAATTATTCAGATAGTGAAGGGAGATGAAAATTTAATAGTCATGTGGGACCTAAATTTGATAGTAGGAAAAGGAAGTGAAGGAAAATTAGTAGGTGAATATGGAATGGGGGTAAGGAATAAAAGCGGAAGCTTTCTGGTACAATTTTACACAGATCATAACTTAATCACAGACAATATTTCGTTTAAAAATCATGAAAGAAGGTTGTATATGTGGAAGAGAACTGGAAACACTGGCTGGTTTCAGATAGATTATATAATGCTAAGACAGAGATTTAGGAACCAGATTTTAAACTAACGCATTTCCAGAGACAGATGTGGCCTCTGACCACAATCTATTGGTTAAGAACTGTACATTAAAACTGAAGAAATTGCAAAAACGTGGGAATTTAAGGAGATGGGAACTGGATAAACTGAAAGAACTGGAGGTTGTAGAGAGTTTCAGAGGGACATTAGAGAACGATTGACAAGAACGGGGGAAAGAAATACAGTAGAAGAAGAATGGGTAGCTTTGAGAGATGAAACAGTGAAGGCATCAGAGGATCAAATATGTGAAAAGACGCGGGCTAGCAGAAATTTAATTGACGAACGGGTAAAATATATAAATGCAGTGAATGAAGCAGGCAAAAAGGAATACAAACGTCTGAAAAATGAGGTCGGTAGGAAGTGCAAAGTGGCTAAGCAGGGATGGCTAGAGGACAAATGTGAGGATGTAGAGGCATATATCACTAGCGGTAAGATAGATACTGCCTACAGGAAAATTAAAGAGACCTTTGGAAGGAAGAGAACCACCTGTATGCATATCAAGGGCTCAGATGGAAAATCAATTCAAAGCAAAGAAGGGAAGGCAAAAAGGTGGGTCTATACAAGGGCGATGCACTTGAGAGCAGTACATGGAAATGGAAGAGGTCGTAGATGAAGATGAAATGGGGGATATGATACTGCGTGAAGGGTTTGACAGAGCACTGAAAAACCTAAGTCGGTCCCGGGAGTAGACAACATTTCATTAGAACTGCCTTGGTAGAGCCACCCCTGACAAAACTCTATCATCTGGTGAGCAGGATGTGTGAGACAGGCGGAATACCCTCAGACTTCAAAAAGAATATAATAATCCAATCCCACAGAAAGCAGGTGTTGACAGGCGTGAAAATTACCGAACTATCAGTTTAATAAGTCACGGCTGCAGGAATACCAACACGAATTCTTTACAGACGAATGGATAAACTGGTATAAGCCGACCTCAGAGAAGATCAGTTTAGATTCCGTAGAAATATTGGAACACGTGAGGCAATACTGACCCTATGACTTATCTTAGAAGAAAGATCAAGGAGAGGCAAATCTACATTTCTAGCATTTGTAGACATAGAGAAAGCTTTTGATAATGTTGACTGGAATACTCTCTTTCAAATTCTGAAGTTGGCAGGCGTCAAATACTGGGAGTGAAAGGCTATTTACAATTTGTACACAAAGCAGATGGCAATTATAAGAGTCAAGGGATATGAAAGGGAAGCAGTGGCTGGGAAGGGAGTAAGAGAGGGTTTGCCAATGACATTGTAATTCTGTCAGAGGCAGCAAAGGACCTGGAAGAGCAGCTGAAAGGGATGGACAGAGTCTTGAAAGGATATAACAAAAGCAAAAGGTGGATAATGGAATGTTGTCGAATTAAATCAGGTGATGCTGATGAAATTAGATTAGGAAATGAGAAAGTCATTACTTATGAGTTAATGAGTAGACAAATTTTGCTATTTGAGGAGTAAAAGAATTGATGATGGTTTGAAGTAGAAACGGTATAAAATGCAGACCTGCAATACTAAGGAAAGTGTTTCAGAAGAAAAGAAATTTATTAAAATCGAATATAAATTTAAGTATCAGGAAGTCTTTCCTCAAAGTATTTGTATGAAGAGTAGCCACGTACGAATGTGAAACATGGACGATAAATAATTTAGCCAAGAAGAGAAAAGAGGCTTTCGAAATGTGGTGCTACAGAAGAATGCTGAAGATTAGATTGATAGATCGCGTTCCTAATGAGCAGGTACTGAACAGAATTGGGAAGAACAGGAATTTGTAGCACAACTTGAGTAGAAGAAGGGATCGGTTGGTAGGACCTGTTCTGAGGCATCAAGGGATCACCACATTAGTATTGTAGGGCAGCTTGGAGGGTAAAAATCGTAGAGGGAAATAAAGAGATGAATACACTAAGCTGGTTCAGAAGAATGTATACACCCATGCTCGAGGGAGGATTCGAACCACAGACGGCGGGAGCCGCGCGAACCATGAAAGGTCCCTTAGACCGCATCGCTACCTCGGGTGGCGACTGATGTGGAAAGTGTTACAAAATGAACATCTATCAATGTGATACTGTAGTATTCGCACGCCTCTGGGACATGGTGATTTGGATTCATATTTAGGCCGGTTTATTTTGAGTACAGGAAAAAAAGCCATTCCTAAAGATGGATATTATAGCTATCAGGTAGACCTAACAATTACTGGAACTTTACAGGTGGAGATGCACCAGAGCTCAGGGGCTTGCATGTGAGTAGGGGGACAACCTATGTGCTACCTCACTCTCCATTGTTGCCAAATTTATTCAAGATGGCGGCGATGAATTCATTCAAGATGGCGGCATGTAGACTTGGCAACATCGCATGATGTCATCCAAGATGGCGGCTTTTGGCAGAAGAATAGTCCAATTTTGCTACCTCCACTAACCTAACCTCAAGAAAAAATGGCGGGAAGTTTGAATTTTGGCGGGAAAATAGTTCAATTGTGCTACGTCCACTAACCTAAGCCTACAGAAGAAAAATAATGGCGGGAAGTTTGAATTCCAACAGGATAATGCATGCAAAGACCGTACTTCTCTTTATTAACATTACTGAATATCATTCATTAACCTTCATATCATTCATTATCGTTCATTATCATTTATTAACATTCATTATCATTCATTGTCATTCATTATCATTCATTATCATTCATTTTCATTTATTATTATTTATTATCATTTATTATTGTTTATTATTATTGACCTGCCTCCACTAGAAAATGCCCTCCAAATTCAAATTCCTACACGATAATGGCTGCAAAACCTTACTTTTGTTTATTATTATTCATTATCATTTATTAACATACATTATCAGTCATTGTCATTTATTACCGTTTATTATCATTCGTTATCATTTACTATTATTTTTTATTATTGACCTGCCTCCACTACAAAATTCCCTCCAAATTCAGATTCCTACACCATAATGACTGCAAAACCTTACTTTTGTTTATTATTATTCATTATCATTTATTAACATTCTTTATCGTTCATTGTCATTCTTTATCATTTATTATCATTCTTCACCATTTATTATTATAGGCCTACCTCCTCTAGAAAATTGTGCCAAATTCAAATTCCAGCACGATATTCTCTCGAAAACTGTACTTCTATGTATTATTATCATTTATTATTTATTCAAGATGTTCGATTTTCTCGGTGAGAAACCCATTCTCCTTACATCCATAACAAAAATCTATCACAAGTTCAAATCCCCAAAACCGTAATTGATCACATGTACGAGCTTTCTCTGTCACTTATCTTTTTTCACTGATAGCCTATCATAATCACGTCAAATAATAAACTGCAACTATAGTAACGTAATTCACGTCCTTTGATTTTGCAGGGGAGAAGGGGCTGAAGACTTTATTTCAAGCAGTACGGTAATCACTTGTTCTCCAACACAGTCAGCACACACATCTTTGATATCGCAGTGCAGTCACCACAACGTCCGCGCTCCAACTGAATTAGTTCAAATCCTCACCACCCCGTGGCCAACGCGCAGAGACACTGCCTGCGCCTGTCACGTGAGGCTGCCGGTCACTAGCGCGGCCGGCGTAAGTGTCCGAGCGGTTCAGGCGCTTCAGTCTGGAACTGCGCGACCGCTACGGTGTTGGATTTGGTGAGCTGTTAGGAATTCTTGGACGGTTGCACTCTGAGTTATTCGGGGGGAGTATTGTGAATTCCGTTTGTCCGCGCTGGAGATGGATCGCATTGGTGCCTTCCTGACTTTTTCACTGTTTGATGGTAGAGGATAAAGATGATAGGGTGTTGAGGATCTGTTGTACTTGAACCTAGTTTGAGGCGTACAACATTGCGCGCATTTCCGGCAAATGGTCAAAACAAGGTCCTGTTGTTGTAACTGAGATCGTTCTGTTTATAGACAGGTTGCAGAAGGTAATAGCTATGTCTTTCTCCAACTTAAATTGCAGAGATCAGGGACCAGGCTTTGAATATTGTCGTATGTGCTTGATGCTTTGTATAAAAGTTTGAATCTTTAATTGGGTTTGGTATTTCTGGGTGTGTGGGTTCCTGTAGTCATGTCCTAGTTCATGAACCACAGGCAACGTATGAGTGGCCAAGTAAGTGGTCTCGACAGTCGGGATACCAGTTACTTTGGAATAAGGCTGGGCATCTCGGACATATTCTGAGTCGTGGTCACCTTTGTGCTCATACGGCAAAGACTACCAAATCCACCGGTTAGTCCCTCAGCCGTTAGGGGTAAAACCCAATGAGACTCGGGGGAAGTAAGGCTAGCAACCTGCTTCCCTGGTACTTTAAATATGATGCTGGCAACAATCAGAGCAAAATGCATCGGACCTTTGGAGGTGACGGAGTCCCACCTCTAACTGACAAACCAGGGACTCCTAAGATACAACTTGGCAAACAAATGGTAATGAGATGGAGGAGCTATTAATATCAATGGGGGCTACTCTGCGAAGAAGGTAGAGCTGGCAGAGGCTGTAAGTAAGATGGGGCTGGACGTTTTAGCTGTTAGTGACATTCGGGTAAGGGGTGAGAAAGAAGAGGAAGTGGGAGAATACAAGGTCTACCTGTCAGGAGTCAAAGCAGGAATAGCACAATGGGGAGTAGGGCTTTACATCAGGAAAGAAATGGAACCCAGCGTAGTTGCAATAAGGTATGTAAACGAACGACTGATGTGGATAGATTTGACAGTGTCTAGCAAGAAAATTAGGATTGTGTCAGTATATTCGCATTGTGAAGGGACAGATCAAGATAAGATGGATAGTTTTTATGAGGCACTCAGTGATGTAGTTGTTAGAGTAAAGGACAAGGACAGGGTTCTGCTCATGGGCCATTTTAACGCCAGGATTGGAAATCGAACAGAAGGGTATGAAAAGGTTATGGGTAAATTTGGAGAGGATATGGAGGCCAACAAGAACGGGAAACAACTCTTGGATTTCTGTGCCAGTATGGGCTTAGTAATCACAAACTCCTTTTTTAAACATAAGATCATTCACCGGTATACTTGGGAAGGCAGGGGAACCAGATCTCTCATTGACTATATAATAACAGATCAGGAATTCAGGAAGGCTGTAAGGAACACACGTGCATTCAGGGGATTCTTTGATGACACTGATCATTATTTAATCTGCAGTGAAATTGGGATTGTGAGGCCGAAAGTGCAGGAGGTCAGGTCCATATGTAGGAGGATAGGAGTGGAGAAACTTCAGGATAAGGAAATCAGGCACAAGTACATAACAGCGATCTCAGAAAGGTACCAGTTAGTTGAATGTAGTCAATTACAGTCATTGGAAAAGGAATGGACAAGGTACAGGGACACAGTACTAGAAGTGGCTAAAGAATGTCTTTGAACAGTAGTATGTAAAAGTAGGATGAAGCAAACAGCTTGGTGGAATGATACAGCCAAGGCAGCCTGTAAAAGGAAAAAGAAGGCGTATCAAAAATGGCTACATACCAGAAGCCAGGTAGACAGAGACAGTTATGTTGAAGAAAGAAACAAAGCCAAACAGATAATAGCAGCATCCAAGAAGAAATCGTGGGAAGACTTTGGAAACAGGTTGGAGACTATGGGTCAAGCTGCTGCAAAACCATTCTGGAGTGTAATTAGCAGTCTTCGAAAGGGAGGTAAGAAGGAAATGACAAGTATTTTGGACAGGTCAGGAAAACTGCTGGTGAGTCCTGTGGATGCCTTGGGCAGATGGAGGGAATATTTTGAAGAGTTGCTCAATGTAGGTGAAAATGCGATCAGTAATGTTTCAGATTTCGAGGTAGAATGGGATAGGAATGATGATGGAAATAGGATCACATTTGAGGAAGTGGAAAAAATGGTCAATAGATTGCAGTGCAATAAAGTGGCTGGGGTAGATGAAATTAAGTCGGAACTCATCAAATACAGTGGAATGTCAGGTCTTAAATGGCTACACAGGATAATTGTCCATCAGACTGGACAAAAGCAGTAATCACACCAATCTTTAAACATGGAAACAGAAAAGTTTGTAACAACTGCAGAGGTATCTCTTTAATCAGCGTTGTGGGTAAAATCTTCTCAGGTATTGTTCAAAGGAAAGTGCGAGTATTAGTTGAGGACCAATTGGATGAAAATCAGTGTGGGTTTAGGCCTCTTAGAGGTTGTCAGGACCAGATCTTCAGCTTACGGCAAATAATGGAGAAGTGTTATGAGTGGAACAGGGAATTGTATCTATGCTTTATAGATCTAGAAAAGGCATATGATCGGGTTCCTAGGAGGAAGTTATTGTCTGTTCTACAAGATTATGGAATAGGAGGCAAACTTTTGCAAGCAATTAAAGGTCTTTACATGGATAGGCAGGCAGCAGCTAGAGTTGACAGTAAATTGAGTTCATGGTTCAGAGTAGTTTCAGGGGTAAGACAAGGCTGCAACCTGTCTCCACTGTTGTTCATATTATTTATGGATCATATGTTGAAAACAATAGACTGGCTGGGTGAGATTAAGATATGTGAACACAAAATAAGCAGTCTTGCATATGCGGATGACTTAGTTGTGATGGCAGATTCGATTGAAAGTTTGCAAAGTAATATTTCAGAGCTAGATCAGAAATGTAAGGACTATGGTATGAAGATTAGCATCTCCAAAACGAAAGTAATGTCAGTGGGAAAGAAATATAAACGAATTGAGTGCCAAATAGGAGGAACAAAGTTAGAACAGGTGGACGGTTTCAAGTACTTAGGACCCATATTCTCACAGGATGGCAACATAGTGAAAGAACTGGAAGCGAGGTGTAGCAAAGCTAATGCAGTGAGCGCTCAGCTACGATCTACTCTCTTCTGCAAGAAGGAAGTCAGTACCATGACTAAGTTATCTGTGCACCGTTCGATCTTTCGACCAACTTTGTTGTATGGGAGCGAAAGCTGGGTGGGTTCAGGTTACCTTATCAACAAGGTTGAGGTTACGGATATGAAAATAGCTAGGATGATTGCAGGTACTAGTAGATGGGAACAATGGCAGGAGGGTGTCCACAATGAGGAAATCAAAGAAAAACTGGGAATGAACTCTATAGATGTAGCAGTCAGGGCGAACAGGCTTAGATGGTGGGGTCATGTTACACGCATGGGAGAAGCAAGGTTACCCAAGAGACTCATGGATTCAGCAGTAGAGGGTAGGAGGGGTCGGGGCAGACCGAGGAGAAGGTGCCTGGATTCGGTTAAGAATGATTTTGAAGTAATAGGTTTAACTTCAAAAGAGGCACCAATGTTAGCACTGAATAGGGGATCATGAAGGAACTGTACAATGGGGGCTATGCTCCAGACTGAACGCTGAAAGGCATAATCAGTCTTAAATGATGATGATGATGATGATATTGAAAGTTTGAGAAAGATGAGTTGATTGGTGTTTACATAGAGGCTACGTTTGTAATTCGAAAAGAGGGGATGAGAATGGTAAATTGATTGATGGGCATGGTTTATGGGGTGATATATGAGTGTCAAGATAGGGTTGAGGATGCTTGCGTATGTTGATGGAGGGACGGGTGTGAGGTTAGGTGCGGTGGGTGGTGTAAATTAGATCTTATTAAAAAAATAATAATTTGTAAAGTAGGGATAATATTGAGAAGGTTTTTAGACGGCTGGTCACGCGACGAGGCGAGAGCAGGGATGTGCAGTTATGTTTAGTTAAAGGGCCGTGTAATGTCTTGTAAGGAGCAATGTGCAGTGTGCTACAGTGTCATAGGAGGTAAAGACATGTGCTGCTATGATGTGTCTAGCGTATGGAGGCTGCGCTTTGGAATTATGCTACGTTGATATAAAGTTGACTTTCACCCGCGTTCGGTGGTCGCGGATCGTGATCGCGGTCTTGCACGGACGTATGTGTGTGCTTTGACCGCTGACGAGCGCGTTTACCGCACCAACTCATGGTTGTTGAAGCCGAGCAGGGGCTGTGCGAGGTCTGAAATCAGACGGATGGGTGATTTCACGATCCAGTGGGCAGGGTGCAGAGTGGGGGTACCTGCGGACGTCTCCTGAGTTACGTTGCGAGCGGATCTGCAGGCTCTGCTATGTTTATTAGGATAGTTTATGTCCACTGAGCCTATCTACACATCTGTGTGATGTATTATTTAGTAGCAGTTTGCTATAGTGTGTACTGAAATTATGATTGGGTGGGTGTCTGTGGGCTGTGCAACATGGTCCAGGGCACATCTGGGATTGATGTTTTGTGATAGCGTGATAGACACACTGTATGGTTAAATAAGTTGTTCCAAAAAAATAAATAGTGTTCTCAATGATTACACGCAGCTGCAGCGCAGATCAGAGTGATTTGGTATTTCCGTCACCATCTCGGTTGCATGTGAGTAGTAAATGTTTTTCCGGCCGCGTTAATCGAGTGTGTTAACGAGCTATGAGCAATTCTGAGAATAGACGTGAAGGCTGGTCCAGACCTGAGACGCCGGCGGTATACATGAGAAGAACAATGCAGCTTTCACATGTGTCGGCTGTCACGACCGCTCGGAAGATCAACTTGGCTGGAGATTCTGGAATCCCCTTCCACGCTGACCGCACGCACGCGCGCCCTGCCTTGGAGCGTAATCTAAGGCGCATAGGTGATATCAATTTCTCCAGTGATAGGTGCGAATGCGACTGTATTGAGGTCATGTTTGGGAGAAATCGAGAAGAGACTTTTTGGTCAGTTTGGCAGCTGGTGGTGTTTGGGCGCGTCTGTTGGGACTATTTTGCGAGCATGTCTGTGCACTGTGCGGTGCTTTATTTGGAGAGTTTAAGAGTACAGAGCTCGTCTGCTGATATTGTGCACTGCATTATTTAAGGGCTGTCTGGTATTGTGCGGTGAAATTAGGAGTTTTTTACGTGTTTGTGGCCTGTGTCAGATGACCACAGTCAGATCAGTGCGGGTGCTTTGTGACAAATATACTCCACAACTGCATAAAAGGGCTCCGAATAAATAGAGTGCAGCAATTCCTTACTTCCCCGAGCAGCACAGTGCAGTCCGAGCTGTTTTTTCGCAATAAGGGCAATCTGGTCAGAATGTGAGTGAGTAGACAAATAACTGCACAAATTTATCTGTAGAGGAGTTACAGGTCTGGAATGGAATGAATATCTTGATGGGTGTGGTTGTGTTGCCAAGTGTGGTGCACTACTGGAGTTCAGAAACTGCCTTATGTCAGCCTTACATATCGAAACCTATGAGAAGTAAAAGTTTGAAAAAGATATGTAGCAAATAAATAAATTACACTCATTCCACTTCCATCAGCCTATGCACTGAAATTATTTGCGTAAATTAGCAGTTGTTTGGCTATTTGGAGGTAAATGTTTTGCATTATTTACGAGTGGTTCGCATGTCTGTAGGCTGTGCTATGAATTATTTTTAACTATTAGCAATTAGCAAGCGTGTGTGTAGAACATTATAAGTGAGTTATCTAGGAGTGTTTTGCAGGTCTGTATGATGTTGGACATGTTGGTGTGATACATATACTCCATTCATAAATAAATTAAATTCGTTCCTTGGTCCGTGGACCTAGTGCAGGGTGAGTCCGTTTACCAGAAACGTGTAGGAAGAGATTGAGTGTTGGTGGCTTAGTTTGGAACAAGTTTCTTAGGTTGGTGGCGGAAGTGCAAGTGAGCTTTGCTTACTGGCAGATTTCATACTTGGTGCTGGTTCCTAGGAGGAGAAGGTGGCGTTCTGGTCCTCGAAAAGTATTTGAAATTAGGAAGTTGAACACGTTTGAATATGTATATGAAATTGTATATTCAGTTATTTAATATAGCTGGGGTGGTGAGAGTGAATTAGCGAGCGTTCTCATGACGAACAAACGTGGTTATACGGTCATGGTGGATTTCACTGTTGGTAAAACTCTGGCGCCAAATGTATCCTTTGTACGGCATGTGGCCGACAGGAAGCATTGTGTCCGGCATTAAGTGCTAGCGGGTGCGGCCGAGCGTTTGTGGTGGGATCCTCAGGGGCCGCTCGCCACTGCCTACCTGTCGCACTAGTCGTGGGGCTGTGCCTGACATCAGCGGGGCAGGGAGCGGCCTCAGCCAGCCGCGTGTACGTCAGCTGCGCTCTGGAGTTTCGCTGTGTGAGCATGTAGAAGTCAATTGGGACACACCTGCATGACCGTAATGTCGGAAATAAAGAGTCATTTTTCAGGTATTTACAGAAGGCTATGTCCGTCGCGCGTATGGAGCGTGTGTGATGTTAGCTGGGCGGCGGCACAGCGATTGTACAGTTATTACGCGCGCGCGTTAGAGCGAGTCAATTAGCGGGCGTTCTAGTGCGGTCCAAGGGTGCTGTTACATTGTCATGGCAGATTCCACTGTCGACCAGACTTTGCCACCAAAAGTGTAGCACTGCGTTCTCGCTCGCACAGGGACACGTGGCGAACGGCTGTGTGAGGTCTGCATCGACAGGTTTGAACGTGGTGCCGAATGTGTTGCAGGGAAACGGCCGACCGTTGTGTGATTCAGCTCGGAGGGAGACAATTTTGGCGAGAAACGTGTGGGGGCGACGAACGCACATGGTGAGTGGACAAGGGGCCGCTGTGATGTCGAACTCGACAAGTTCCAGCGTGTCCAGCGAAAACATATTTACGACGTGGGAGCGATCTCTGGGCTCGCCCCCCGCACTAGTGACCGGCCGCCTCACGTGACAGGTGTAGGCAGTGTCTCAGCGCGCTGGCTAGGGGTTGGCGAGGATTTGAACTAATTCAGTTGGAGCGCGGACTGCACTGCGATATCAAAGATGTGTGTGCTGACTGTGTTGGAGAACAAGTGATTACCGTACTGCTTGAAATAAAGTCTTCAGCCCCTTCCCCCTGCAAAATCAAAGGACGTGAATTACATTACTATAAGTGCAGTTTATTATTTGACGCGATTATGATAGGCTACCAGTGAAAAAAGCTAAGTGACGGAGAAAGCTCGTACATGTGATCAGTTATGGTATTGGGGATTTGAACTTTTGATAGATTTTTGTTATGGATGTAAGGAGAATGGGTTTCTCACCGAGAAAATCGGACATCTTGAATAAATAATAAATGATAATAAAACATAGAAGTACAGTTTTCGAGAGAATATCGTGTTGGAATTTGAATTTGGCACAATTTTCTAGTGGAGGTAGGCCTATAATAATAAATGATAATGAATGTTAATAAATGATAATGAATAATAATAAACAAAAGTAAGGTTTTGCAGTCATTGTCGTGTAGTAATTTGAATTTGGAGGAAATTTTTTAGTGGAGGCAGGTCGGTAATAATAAATAATAATAAATGTTAATAAATGATAATGAATGATAATGAATGATAATGAACGATAATGAATGATAATAAATGTTAATGAATGATAATCAATAATAATAATAATAATGACAAGTACGGTCTTTGCATGCATTATCCTGTTGGAATTCAAACTTCCCACCATTTTTTTTCTTGTGGAGGCTTAGGTTAGTGGATGTAGCACAATTGGATTATTTTCCCGCCATAATTCCTACTTCCCGCCATTTTTTCTTGAGTTTAGGTTAGTGGACATAGCACATTGGACTATTCTCCCGCCAAAAGCCGCCATCTTGGATGACGTCACGCGATATTACCAAGTCTACATGCCGCCATCTTGGATGACGTCATCGCCGCCATCTTGAATAAATTTGGCAACAATGGAGAGTGGGGTAGCACATACGTTGTCCCCCTATTCATGTGTAGGTTTCCATCACCTTCGGACTTTGAAAAAGGTCAAATCAATGGCGTGAGGAGCACGGGAGCAGATGGCACAGTCTGCTGGTTGTAGTACATTGACGGCAGAATAAGTGGCGACAAGGCGGACTAAGGGCAGCAGGGTGGTAAGAACACTACGCTGCGATCCTTGCAGAAGAACTATACCGTGAGAAGTTCGCAGAACTGTTCGACTGATTATAACGAACAGAGAGATCATAATAAGGGTAGATATTACAGGCAGTGTGTCACTGAGAGCTGTCAGCAACAGATTACTGGTAGCTGGGTTGAAATTATCGAGTTGCCACGCGACATTTAACGGTGTCTCCACACAATAGACTGCAGAAAGATCCATAGTATAGAACCAGAGCCCACTGAGACCTTCCGTGCGGTAGATCGGAGAAAACGTATACGGTGACGACCTCGTGAGATTTAATAACCCATAGCTCTTCAGTACCTGGAATCGTGGTGATAAGTACTATTCGCTATTACAACAGAGCTGACAGTCGAAATGGACTGAATGCTCTCCAGTTGTCAGATCCTTTATGATTAGGATGTCAAATGCATAGGCCGGCACGGTAATGCAAAACCCATGGCGGCAGTTCACAGCGCAGATAGCATGAAGAATGTATGAATCTTTGATTGGCCTTCCGATCCCGTGACTTGAAACCGGCAGAGCAAGTTATGGGAGGACGTACACTGCCTACCAGCCTCCAGACTGTAATCCTCATACAATGTAACAGCATGCTTCGTTAAGGTGGAATGCGGAAGTTGTTTGATTCCATGCTGTGTCAGAAACAATGGATTATTCGTGCCAGTTGGAGTCGCACCTTTCCCAGATAGGAATGAACGTTTACACATTTATCACCCGATATGTGATGAATATCTCCTCAAGTTTTCACTAGCATCGGACTGCTATTTCGTGGTGTAACACTCTCCATTTCCGTCAGTGTAGTATCGCAGTCTCCACTTTATATAAAACTCCAAGAAAAGTCGGGAAACATGCGACTTCCTTCCACACAAATCTCGCTAAATGTCCCGCCGGAATAATTAAGAAAAATTATAAATTTTTTCATAATGCGGGAACACAGTCATAATATATTTCTTTAAAGAAATTATGAAAATCTCAGTTCTGCGGTCACTTAAGGGCAGCCATTCTTCGCACACACAACTCGCAAATGAAAGTCAATGATAGTAGCACAAGAACTGAGCCTCTGCCTCATACCGTTAAGAGTCCTGCGGAATAAATATCTGGTTGTACATGAAGGCCCGCTATCTATGATCCGTTGTATCACACCTTCTTCAAGTTTGTTTACCTCCCGCATTGGCTTTACTTCCCGCAATTGCCTGGTTCAGTATTAACTACAGTTACGCATCACCGCGAGGCACCATGTTGACTTACCCTGGATATATCAGGACTGCTCGTTCGCGTCCTTCAAATCCTCAGTAGACCTCGGACGGTGACGATTCGCTTATCCGAAGTTGTAGTTGGATCTATCCGACAATTCCTCTTTCTACAGACTTTTCCTTTCTTACTTAAAGAGTAGCGTATAGCACACTAGCTTCGAAGTTCAACAAACCACTGTATAAGAAACCAGCGATATGTCGCTAGACAACGGCTACAGTCCTGCCGCACGACTTTTAATTGTTGTGAACGTCGACAGGGCCCGCAACAAACAAGCGACGATGGATTCTGGCTGAAGTGCGGCATCCAGCATTTAATCATACGTTACTAGTTTTGCGTAACCAGGATTGATCCAGATAATAATATAGAAGAACATTAACAAGTCCACTGACGAGAGAAATTATTTCTGAAAATACTGAAGAAACTGAGACATAAATTAAACTTTTGTGCTGCACATTTCCTTTTCTGTTAAGGATAATTTCTATTTTCAAGGTTGTTGTAAACAAATATGTTGGGTAGCTTGTATGTTAGCTGGAGTTTTGTAGGATTGAAATAGTGGACATTGAAGTGCCACAGAAAATTACCCTAATGGAAATGCCCTCTTCCCTTTATGAATATTGGCCCCAAAAAAATAAGTTCAGAAAGCAGTCTGACTATCTTCAGGAGTAACGTAACTAAAGTTATACATACTAAGTGTATTGTTATAATTGTACCTCTTAATTATTGTTTTGTAATCAATAATGTTCTTCTCACATAAACTAAAGCAAGATCCTCTTAACATTTCCTGTGTGACGCATTATAGGCAAAACAGGCTCACAACTATCAATCCGTACACATTTCCATAGAGGAACTAAAATCACAAAATTTTGTAGATCACTGTGTGGATCATGACACCACATTCCGAAGTTCTCGACGGGAACTTTCCTTCTGGAACCTGAAAGAAATTTACTAGAATATTCTACCCAACCTTACATTGTCGAAAAGTCTGCAGGACGTGAAATAAATTCTCATGTAAATAACCTTCGTGGTAATGTCACAAGATAAGAATCAGCTGTCATTAGTACACGATTTTTGTGCACCTATCCTATGGTTCAACAAAAACCTTGTAAAATGAGTTGTTATGCCCGATTTGATGAGGGGACGATCTGTAAATAAAAGCAAAATATTTTTATCATTTGATGAATATTGGGGGTAACATGGTACAAATGCTTTACAAGTAACATCACGAATGTATTACAAAAGCCACATGGTATCCATAACCACGGTAAGGCAAATTCTTCACCGACAAGGTGTTGGTGAAACTTACAAATAAAGCACGAAACTATAAGTAAATGAAGAGCGCGTGTTCAACTTATCTTTCTCTCCCCTTATTTCTCAGTATAATTCACAGCAGCCACACTTATCATCGGTTCATAACACACACAAGAACTGAACACAACGAGAGCCATAATAGAATTGAGTAGAATGAAGTTTTGATCACCTTCAAACTCGCAAGCCATGTGGACGGTATATACGCCTTTAATTCTCACCGGATGAGGCATGTTCGCCCCAAAGATCTTAGTCAAGAGAAATGAGTATAGCGGATGCAGGAGTGACCTCATGGATAAATGATCACTGAGCGCAGGTATCACGCATAAGGCATGATACTTGGAAAATGGGAATTTTTTAAAATATATATATATATATATATATATATATATATATATATATATATATATATATTTTGTACAGTCTCGAAAAAGACACTTCGTCCTAGACTCTTGCGAGAGATATCATCGCCAGACTGGGTCGCACAATGAATGCTTGTGCCAGCCAGTCAGGGGCCACTACTTTAGCTTTTAATGCCATTCTGCAGTAACTTCAATGAAATGTTTTACAATCTGTTTAGGTAAAATATAATTGGTGGATTTAGTGGTTTGCAGCATCGCTTGAACCAACAAAGAATTTTTTAACTTAAACGGAAAAACAGTGACTCTTGTCCTGGTAGTTGTATTGAGAAACTTATACACCCACAAAGCAAAATTGGAACAGAGTCAGGTGACCGCAATGACTCGAGAAAGTACGGACCAATTACTCTGGAGCTTGCTCCTCTCCGAAGATATATATGCCGCCGTCCGTTTCCAAACATTTTCTCCTGATCTGCAGGAGATGCACACATGTCCAAGTCTTTCCAGCAACTTTGTAGATGAAACTTCCTGGCAGATTAAAACTGTGTGCCGGATCGAGACTCGAACTCGTGATCTTTGCCTTTCGCGGGCAAGTGCTCCACTGGCGGAATTGAAGCTGTGAGGCCGGGTCGTGGGTTGTTTTTGAGTAGCTCAGACGGTGGAGCACTTGCCCGCAAAAGGCAAACGTCCCGAGTTCGAGTCTCTGTCTGGTACACAGTCCTAATCTGTAAGAAGCTTCATATCAGCGCACATTCCGCTGCACAGTGAAAATTTCATTCTGGAACTCTGTAGATGTTGAGGACATGCGCGCACTTCCCCATCTTCGCATGCACTCTAATTTTTCTAGCTGAATCTTAAGTCGTGTTATTTCTTCCTATCAAACAGGACATGCCTGCCAAAAACATAGTATGCATACTCGGCCAGCTAACAACGAGATCTGTTTAAGCATCCAAAATTCTGCCATAACAATGCGTCACGATAAAAACGCCAATTACATTACAAGCCCCTCTACTTCCAAAAAATTGCCGCTTTCGCTCTGTCTCCGTGAGATTGTGAACATTTTTACGCATCACTCGTTTTCATGCCCAGCAACTAACCTCACATCAAAGCTTTTCCGAAAGCAGGTAGTTGCACAGAAGGCTAGGGCACTATTTTCTGCAATTTATGTTCCTATCAAAAGGTGTAAGTAAGATAGTTATCTGCTGTAAGCACTCTTCAGAACACGAGAAAGCACTGTATTCCTGCATGACATTTCGCTTTCCCAGCCTCATTTCGGCCCACTGGGCAGCTCTCGGTAGTAAACCTACAATAGCTCACCCTTACTGCCCCCCTCTCATACCCCCAGGCTGGTCTTGGCTTGCCGACTTGAGTGCAGCAAACACCTGATCCAACCATCTGAGCCGATGGCAGTGGGCCGCTTTTCTTTTCACTGCATCCTCTGCCCTGCCGGTTCCAGATCCAGTATGCTATGCATTCCCATGCAGAAGTCACAGAGAAAAGAAGAAAACACTCTACCACATTAACTTTAAAGATAAGAAGCTAAAAAAGAAATCCCTGTGAGCCGATTTACTTTAATGAAAACATTGCTGTAGTATTCTGTACCCCCATTACCGTCATATTACTGAATCATCCTCATATCACGAGAAAGAGATATGCAAAATGGCTTGCCTCATTTCAATTCATGAGTGTATAATTTTATTGACAGTCTTTAGAGTTATATGATTTATCATGTAATCGAAATTTAACAGTTTTCTTTTAACACTCGTGTGGATGACCTAATACTGTTCCTTATTTAGAGTCAACTGGCACTTTCCGCACCATGCTGATATCGTATCTATGTCATTTTACTTCGCGGCAAATAACACCTTCATCCGCAAACAATCTAAGAGGGCTGCTCAGATAAATCGTTTACATAGATTATGAACAGCAAAGGGCCTATAATACTTCCTTGCGGGATGCCAGATAGCACTTCTGTTTTATTCAAAGACTTTCCATGTATTACTACTACCTGTGACCTTTCTGACAGGAAACCACGAATCCAGTTACACACTGCAATGATACTCCATAGGCACGCAATTTGATTAGACGTGCCTTGTGAGGAACGATGTCAAAGTTCTTCCATAAATGTAGAAATATGAAATCAATCTGAGATCCCAGTCAACAGGATACAAGACTTCGTGCCTATAAAGAGCTAGTGGCGTTTCACAAGTATGATATTTTCTGAATCCGTGCTGCATGTGTCAATAGATAGTTTTTTTCCAGGTAATGTTCTAACACAGCATATTTCCAGAATCGTAATGCAAACTAACGTCAGTGGTATGCGTCCGTAATTTATCATATTGCTCCTATTTCCTTTCTTGAGTATATGTGTGGCTTGTGCAACTTTCCAGTTTTTGGCGACGGATCTTTCGTTGAGTGAGTGTTTGTATATAATTGCTCATTATCGGACTATTTTATCAGCATAAACTAAAAGGAATCTAATTGGTATACTATGTCGTCTGGAAGACTTGCCTTTATTAAACGATATAAGTTGCTATGCTACACAGAGGATATCTTCTTCTAAATTACTGATGTTGGCAGCTGTTCTCGACTCGACTTCTGGATATTTACGTCTTCTTCTTTGATGAAGTGATTTCGGAAAACCTTGTTTAGTGACTCCGCTTTAGTGCCGCTATCATCAGTAATATTACTCTATTGGTATCGTGTAGAGAAGGTACTGATTATGTCTTACCGCTTGTGTATTTTACATATGACGAGAATCTCTATGCAGTTTCTCCCCGAAAGCATCCCGCATTGAAGTCAGTGCTAAGTTTCGAGCTCCAGTAAAGCCCTGCAAATCTTAGAGATTCTGTGCTCTTTTAAATTGCTATTTGCTGTGGCTTATTTTTTGCTAAGAGGTTAAGTATGTCTTTGCAACCATTTACACTTCGAAACTAATTATTCAATTTATTTTCGGTGAAAGCATTTAGTACAATTTATGACTATGTTTTTATACCCGAGACCGGCTTTCAACATGTATTTCGGCCAAACTGCAGAGTAAGGTACTTATTTGATATGACATTCAAGTTGCCTTTGAACTGCTCAGAGTCGAAAGGGTCGGGGGAGATGTATTTTCACGTGATAGGATCGGCAGTTATCATAAAAATCACTTCTGGGCCTATAACAAGTGCTGCAAGACAGATATCAACAGGTAATCAGCTACAATGTGTGGGGTGGAAACATTCGTGGTCAACTTATTCGCTCCTACTTCTTTTCGCAACATCTTAACCGATCATCGCTTTCTCAGGCATGACTTGCTTCATATACTTGATGATGTACCTCCAGACACCATTCAACGACTGTGGTTTATGAACGTTGGTGCTCCATCTCACTTCATACGGACAGTTTGCCGGTATCTTCATAACCGGCTTCCGAGCATGTGATTGGTTGAGACGGAGCTATTACATGAAGTGCCCTGTTGCCGGATTTGAATGGAATGGATGTTTTCCTTCGATAAATATAAAAACAGTGGTGTGCTCAACTCACGTACTCAACATTGATGTTCTGAAGGGGAGCATGCAAACTGGAATTCACCAAGAATGGGAAACACGTCAGGAGTTTTCCGCAGTATACGACAAAGTGGGGAATGCAGGCTCCAGAGATACATGGAAGAAGGAGGTGGTCACTTAGAACTATTTAACTAAATATAAATGTGTTTGGTAAATGTATAATTTTTGTGCCATGAATAATAAATCCTATAGTGCATCAATAACGAAGGACTTCTGGACCTATGTTCATATGAACATTTCGTAATATTTTGATGAAAAGAATAAATCCTTAAAGATTCTGACACGAGTTTTTACACATATATTATGCATGAAAACCAAGAAGGAACAATAAGAATGGAGGGCCAAGAAAAAAATTCTCGAATTAAAAAAGGTATAAGACGGAGATGCACTCTTCGCTGCTGTTCAGTCTATGTATGGAAGAAACAATCACCAGGAATTCAGGATGAAGGAATATCTAGAATGATTCGTTGTCCTGAAGTTGCTGTCGTCAGTGAAAGTGAGGAAGGAATTCAAAACATATTGATTCGAGTAAACAGTGTGCTGAGCACATACTATGGAAAGCGAGTAGCCGGCCGGAATGGCCGAGTGGTTCTGGGCGCTGCAGTCTGGAACCGCGCGACCGCTACAGTCGCAGGTTCGAATCCTGCCTCGGGCATGGATGTGTGTGATGTCCTTATGTTAGTTAGGTTTAAGTAGTTCTAAGTTCTAGAGGACTGATGACCTCCGCTGTTAAGTTCCATAGTTCCTAGAGTAAACCGAAGAAAGACGAAAGTAATGAGGAGTAGCAAAAATGAGTTTAGTTATTAACTTAAGATCAAAATTTGAGATGAAAGTAAAGAATTCATCTATCACGAAAACAAAATAATGTATGATGGACGAAATAAGGAGGACATAAAAAGCAGGCCACGACAGACAATAGGGCATTCGTGGCCAAATAAGTCTCCTGGGATCAAACATTAGCGTCAATATGACTAAGGAAATTCTGAGAATATACGCTTGGAGCACAGCGTTGTGTGGAAGCCAATCATGGACTGTGTGAAAAACGGAAAAAAGAGAATAGAAGCGTTTGAGACTGCGGGCTGTGTGGGAATGCTGATAATTTGGCTGACTTAGGGTCCAATCGATACGGTCACGAGCCCAGTAGAGGCACTACAGGCGATGTGCTGTCAGCAAAGGCACTCGTGTCGATCGTCTGCTGCCATCGCCGATTAACGCCAAATTTAGCCGCGTTATCCAGATGGAAAGTTCGTCGTAATTCTCACATTGATTTCTGTGGTTATTTCACGCAGTGTTGCTTGTCTGTTAGCACTGGCAGATCAATGAAAACGCCGCTGCTCTCGGTCGTCAACGGAAGTCTGTCGCTGACTGCGTTGTCCGTGGTGAGAGGTAATTCCTGAAATGTTGTAGTCTGGGCACACTCTTGACTATTTCCGAAATGGAACGTCCCACGCGTCTAGCTCCAATTATTATTCGGCGTTTAGAGTCTATTAACTCCCGTCATGCGGCCGTAATCACGTCTAAAACCCTTTCACATGAATCATCTGAGTACAAATGACAGCTCTGCCAATGCACTGCCGTTTTATACTTTGCGCGCACAATACTAACTCCACCTGTATATGTGCAGATCGCTATGCCATGACTTTGCCGCTTCAGTGTACAGGGCAGAACAGCAGAGCTGTGGCTGAAGGATGGCGTTAGGACAGGGGAGGCCAGGTCAGTTTATGGGAAATCATTACCCCCCCCCCCCTCAATCCATTGCACTGGCAAGGGCCACAGGCCGTTTCGCCGTAGTTTTTCAGTTGGGACGGCGGTTCCTCTGTTTGAGGCGATTGACGTTGCTCGAACTGGTGTCGCATGGGCTGGCGTCGTCCGCCAGCCCCCCTCTTCCATTTCCGCGAGGCTGTAATATTTTCAGTAGAGCGTCTCCAAAGTGCTACCGACCACCCGTATAGCGGGCAGGGGCATCCGGTATCATTGGCAAGTTAAGATCGCTTCGTAAAGTGGGCAGAGCAAACCTCCACTGTTAGCACCAGCTTTGCAGCTACCCAATGCCTCGCTGGTGCCAGTACACAAAACACTGTCCTTATGAAGTGTACCCAGGCATTCACGAACTATGGGGACAGTGTATTACCATTCATTGGAACCCGCCACTTTCCGAAAATTATCCAACTACATTGCACAATGAGTGCGCCATTTTTCACACATTTTTTCCCATTGGCAGAGCTAGAGAGTGCTTACAAGCACTTTTGGTGCATCGCGATGGCAGACAGGGGCAGTTCTTATAGACTCTTAGGACGGAGTCTTGTTTGGAGATTGAGAGTTTCTTCAGAGATGGAGGTAGGACGTAGACGTCTTTGGAGACATTTGAGAAGGAGAGATTGAGGGACACAGAGAGCAGAGGGCAGGGCCTGACGTGCCACAGTTTCAGCAGTACGTCACTTGTTCTAACTTCATCTCATCTCGGCTCAGTTGAAGCTGTGTAAGTTCAAGCAGCGATGTGGTGAGCGAGTAACGCTCATGAAGTAACAGGCGCAATTTGATCTCACTTAATATTAATCGGTCCTGCTTTATACATTACCTCTTGGACATGACACTGTTGTTGGGTTATCTCGCATGCTTATCCACTTCACTTACCAAATTTATACGATCACCACGATCAGAATGACCCTGCGTTTAAATTCAATTAGATTCTGCGTCAAGCTTTGTTACGAGAGTTAACTCAACTTCTTTACGAGCTGAAACAATCAGCCCAGCAGATAAAGTTATTATTTCCGTGAACTCAGATTCTGCACACATTTCTTGTGAGAGAGAGAACTTGTTTTTGTCCAGTGATAATTTATTTGAGTAATTTGTCAATAAATCATAACGTTTCTGAATTCCTGTTTCATTCCAGTAACCTTGTACATGCAATGCCGTATTCACGCTTATTAATCGTATACAAGACTCACAGCTACGGTTAATATGTCAGGGCCAACCTTCCCGTCTGTTTCCTTGCACTCACATTATTACCATACATTTGAATCATAGTGCGGTGATTTGCATCTCGAAAGGGGATACTCGGTGCATATCAAAGGCGTTTCGTAAAAGTGTAGCCGTAACCTCATTGGCCTATTGCACCATCAGCGACCATTGGAATATTTATGTGATATAATAACTGCAACGAAATAGAGTAATCTTAGACAACAGTACTTTAACAAGTTGGTCATGTTATTAGCACGGTAGTGCTTCAGAAAACTACCGCGTGCAAATCAGCTGCTTGTATATCAATAAACTGCATACCTCTGTTTTATGAGAGTCAGTTTTATGAGAGTAGCTCGTTCAGCGACAGTGGACAAATACGGCTGAGACTGCCAGACTGGGGGAATGGCGTTAAGGTATCGTTAACCAGACGAACTGTGAAGCAGGAACATTGGGTGCAGTTCCATGTCTAGCATACTGGGGGAAATGTTGACAACTTCTTACCATTAATCAAGCATTCAGTAGCTTCAGCTGAAGACGATGGTGGCCAAGATTTCCTTTTGATAGAAAAAATGGGATTGCAAAGCCAGAACGATTACGATGATATCTCTGCAGACATGAGACGAGTTACGTTACCAAGTTCAGTGATTTGTGCGTTCCGGTGCAGTTTTCCGTCTGTTACAATATTCTCGTATCCCTGGGGTGCTATTCTAACACTTAATCTGAACACTCAGTAGTTTGAACTGCCCTCGTTCCCTGTGTAGTAGATGAATGATGATCTGTCGCATTAATTGCAGTTCCCTCCTAACCAATACGTGTGTATACACGCAACTGGAAAGTTTCTGAAGTCTTTGGCAACTTGCAATGGCTTGGAAAATTTCTTCTTCGTCTCTTTCCATTAAAATTCTGTCAACCATCGACTGTGCCTACGTGCCCTATATAGCGTCTCAAGAGCTAATGGTACTTAAAGTTTGTGTTGATTCACCAAATTCGTCATCAGCGGCACCTGATCAAATTAGCACAACTATAGCAACTGCTTCCCATTTGACTACGCCTCGTCCACTGTACACAGTAGCGCACCTCACCACAGACACACCACAAGCTGTCTGATGCAAGGGACAACTGAGATCAGAGATAATGGTGCACGTGCAGTATAGGTTAATGCGCCGGTGCGATGCATGCGGTCGTCACATGACACACTGCTATGAGCTAATTAGACTACAGTATGTCTCTTTGGTGCCGGCCATGTTGGCCGAGCGGTTCTAGGCGCTTCAGTCAGGAACCGCGCGACTGCTACGGTCGCAGGTTCGAATCTTGCCTTGGGAATGGATATGTGTGGTGTCCTTACATTAGCTAGGTTACGTAGTTCTAAGTTCTAGGGGTTCTGATGGCCTCAGATGTTAAGTCCCATAGAGCTGAGAGCCATTTGAACCATTTTTGTCTCTTTGGTGGTCAGGGGTATAGGTTGTTTATCACCCGTCGCCTGCTCTATGGTACAACAGACACCTGGGATCTTCGCCTGAGTGCGCCGTTGCAATACATGCATTGAGACTGGCAGTCGTGGCTTTGAAAAATTACTGTGAGCTACACTATGTGATTAAAAGTGTCTGGACACCTGGATGAAAATGACTTACGAATACGTGGTACCCTCCCGCGGTAATGCTGGAATTCAATATAATGTTGGCCGACCCTTTGCCTTGATGAAAGCTTCCACTCTCGCAGGCATACTTTCAATCAGGTGCTGGAAGGTTTCTTGGGGAACGGCAGCCCATTCTTCACGGAGAGCTGAGTCGGTGAGACCTGGCACGAAGTCGGCGTACCAAAACTTTACAAAGGCACTCTATAGGATTCAGGCCAGGACTCTGTACAGGCCAGTCCACCACAGAGATGTTATTGTCGTGTAACCACTCCACCACAGGCCGTGCATTATGAACAGGTGCTCGATCGTATTGAAAGAGACAATTGCCACCCCCGAATTGCTCTTCAACTGTGGGAATCAATGTAGGCCTGTGCTGCGCTAGTGCCATGCAAAACAACAAGGGCTGCAAGCCCCGTCAAATGGTTCAAATGGCTCTGAGCACTATGAGATTTAACATCTGAGGTCATCAGTCCCCTAGAACGGGGAACTACTTAAACCCAACTAACCTAAGGACATGACACACATCCATGCCCGAGGTAGGATTCGAACCTGTGACCGTAGCAGCAGCGCGGTTCCCGACTAAAGCGCCTAGAACCGCTCGACCACAGCGGCCGTGCAAACCCCATCCATGAAAAACACGACAACATCATAGCACCACCGCCTCCGAATTTTACTGTTGGCACCACACACGCTGGCAGACGACGTTGACCGGGCATTCGCCATACCCACACCCTGCCATCGGATCGGCACACTGTGTACCGTGGTTCGTAATTCCGTACAACGTTTTTCCACTGTGCAATCGTTGAATGTTCACGCACCTTACACCAAGCGAGCCGTCGTTTGGCATTTACCGGCGTGATGTGTAGCATATGAGCAGCCGCTCGACCATGAAATCCAAGTTTTCTAAACTCTCGCCTAACTGTCATAGTATCCTGATACGGTTTGGAGTTCCTGTGTGATGGTCTGGATAGATGTCTGCCTATTACACATTACGACCCTCTTCAACTGTCAGCGGTCTTTGTCAGTCAACTGACGAGATCGGCCTGTAACCTTTTGTGCTGTACGTGTCCCTTTACGTTTCCACTTCACTATCACATTGGAAACAGTGGACCTAGGGATGTTTAGGAGTGTGGAAATCTCGCGTACAGACGTATGACACGAGTGACACCCGATCACCTGAGCACGTTCGTAGTCGATGGGATCTGCGGAGCTCCACATTCTGCTCTGTCACGATCTCTAATGACTACTGAGGTCGCTGATATGGCAGTAGGTACCAGCAGAATGCAGCTAATATGAAAAACGTATGTTTTTGGGACTGTCCGGATACTTTTGATCACATAGTGTATGTTGTTGTTACGCAGTATAAACTGTGTGTTTCCATAACACAATAAATATGCACCTCCGACCATTTTTTTGCCTCGCAATGTAATCTATAGTAGACCCAATACCATATGTTTCAATCTGACCCAAAGGGTTTGAGGAACCTCCAGATATATGAGGACTGGCAGAAGTAAAACTGTCTCGACGAGTAGTGAGTTGCTCTCGGATAGCTCAGTTGGTAGAGTAATTCCCCCAAAAGGCAAAGGTCTCGATTTCGTGTCTCTGTGTGGCACTGAATTGTAATCTGCCAGAAAATTTAATAACAGCGTACATTCCACTGCAGATTGAAAAGTTTAATGAAGCATCACTATCCACAATAGTATAGGATGTTGGGACGGAATGTTGGAGTTTGACATCCCACTAGATCAGTGTGACACTACTGGCCATTAAAATTGCTACACCACAAAGGTGACGTGCTACAGACGCGAAATTTAACCGACAGGAAGAAGACGCTGTGATATGCAAATGATTAGCTTTTCACAGCATTCACACAAGGTTGGCGCCGGTGGCGACACCTACAACGTGCTGACATGAGGAAAGTTTCCAACCGATTTCTCATATACAAAGAGCAGTGGACCGTCGTTGCCTGGTGAAACGTTGTTGTGATGCCTCGTGTAAGGAGAAGAAATGCGTACCATCATGTTTCCGACTTTCATAAAGGTCGGATTGTAGCCTATCGCGATTGCGGTTTATCGTATCGCGACATTACTGCTCGCGTTGGTCGAGATCCAATGACTGTTAGCAGAATATGGAATCGGTGCGTTCAGGAGTGTAATACGGAACGCCGTGCTCGATCCCAAAGGCCTCGTATCACTAGCAGTCGAGATGACAGGCATCCTATCCGCATGACTGTAACGGATTGTGCAGCCACGACTCGATCCCTGAGTCAACACATGGGGACGTTTGCAAGACAACAACCATCTGCACGAACAGTTCGACGACGTTTGCAGCAGCATGGACTATCAGCTCGGAGACCATGGCTGCGGTTACCCTTGACGCTGCATCACAGACAGGAGCGCCTAAGATGGTGTACACACGACGAACCTGGGTACACGAATGGCAAAACGTCATTTTTTCGGATGAATCCAGGTTCTGCTTACAGCATCATGATGGTTGCATCCGTGTTTGGCGACATCGCGGTAAGCGCACATTGGAAGCGTGTATTCGTCATCGCCATACTGGCGTATCACCCAGCGTGACGGTTATGGGGTGCCATTGGTTACACGTCTCGATCACCTCTTGTTCGCATTGACGGCACTTTGAACAGTGGACATTACATTTCAGACGTGTTACGACCCGGGCTCTACCCTTCATTCGATCCCTGCTAAGCCCTACATTTCAGCAGGATAATGCATGACCGCATGTTGCAGGTACTGTACGGGCCTTTCTGGATACAAAAAGTGTTCGACTGCTGACCTGGCCAGCACATTCTCCAGATCTGTCACCACTTGAAAACGTCTGATCAATGGTGGCCGAGCAACTGGTTCGTCACAATACGCCAGTCACTACTCTTGTTGAACTGTGGTATCGTGTTGAAGCTTCATGGGCAGCTGTACCTGTACACGCCATCCAAGGTCTGTTTGACTCAATGCCCAGGGGTATGAAGGGCGTTATTACGGCCAGAGGTAGTTGTTCCGGGTACTGATTTCTCAGGATCTATGCACCCAAATTGCGTGAAAATGTAATCACATGTCAGTTCTCGTATAATATATGTGTCCAATGAATACCCGTTTATCATCTGCATTTCTTCTTGGTGTAGCAATTTTAATGGCCAGTAGTGTATTATGACAGCAATTGCCTATTTCAGAAACAGCGCCAACATTCCATCGAAGTTATTTAAGAAACCAAGGATTTCATTGTCTCTCTGATCACGTTAATTCCAGGAATCCAGTCCTTGGTGAAAGGGCGCTCTCGTGACAAGAGCTTCTTCGAGTGGAGCGTTACAAGGGCGCAGCTGGCATGACTTTGAAGACCTCTGCCCATAATCATTTTCTTAACAGCGTGTGTTTTGTGCGCTTCTGAAGTCGCCGAGCTTTTAATTACGCCGGTATTAACTAGGCTGCCAGCGCAGTTAATGAGGAAAATTGTAATTCGTGCCGACTCACGGCGGGCCGTAGGCGGCACCTGTTGCCATGGGCGTGTTCTGCCTCGGTGTCGGTGTCGGCGTCGGCGGCCCGGGCGACTGCAGACCGCCCGCCGCGAGCGCCGAACAATCGCCCGGACAGCCTTGGGGCGCCTCTGCGGCGCCGTCACCCACATACCCGCGCCGCACTTCTCGGTAATCGAAGCCCTCGGATCCGCGAGCTGAAAGCGCGCGCAGATGGGCTGTCCCGTGGGCGAGCCGCTGATCTAGATTGGCACAGTGTCTGCAACCTTGGAGGGACCGAGATTAGCTCGCAGCGGGGCGCCGGGTCGCTGATCGCCTCAGTCCGACCCGCCGCTCTCTGCCTCCCGCCTGACGTCCCCTTTGTGGTAAGCAGTCTCTCTGGCAGAGGTTCAGCGGCTGTAGCAGTTTATTCTCGGGATAAGACCAACATGTTTAGGGGTAGGAGAAACGAACCTGTTAAGGGGGGGTTGGACGTCAAATAGGCTGACTTGGAGCAGGAGAGGCATCTCAGGACATTTTAATTTCCAGTGTCTATACTTTTACAAATGGCAACGGCCTTGCCGCAGTGGATACACCGGTTCCCGTGAGATCACCGAAGTTAAGCGCTGTTGGGCGTGGCCGGCTCTTGGATGGGTGACCATCCAGCCGCTATGCGCTGTTGCCATTTTTCGGGGTGCACTCTGCCTCGTGAAGCCAACTGAGGAGCTACTCGACCTGATAGTAGCGGCTCCGGTCAAAGATAACCATCATAACGACCGGGAGAGAGGTGTGCTGACCACACGCCCCTCCTATCCGCATCCTCAACTGAAGATGACACGGCGGCTGGATGGTCCCAATGGGCCACTTGTGGCCTAAAGACGGAGTGAGAGAGATACTTTTACAAATAAATTCATAAAACTTTCTCAGCATCACCAGGAAGGATTCAGGATTCACACTCATTGCAGTGGAAGTTTGAAAACATAACGAAATAAATTTTTTTACGTGTCAAATTTCATCATCTTTTTCACTTGCTAATGGCAGCATTTTTTGCTATAGGTACACTTTTCTTCATAAGTTACAGAGATTCTTCGATGAATTTTGCACAACATACATACCATACTTACAGGTGTATGAAACTCTAGAATTTATTTAATTTATGAAAAAACGAATGAGCTGTTATATTTTAAACTTCATGTTTAGAAAAAACACAAATTTTATAGTTAATTACCTCAATTTTTACCACATTTTTAATAGATTTTGAAAATCTTAGAGTTTCATACACCTTTAAGTATGGTTTGTATGCTGTGCAAAATTCATTCAAGAATATCTCCCTTACTTATGAAGAAAAGTGTACCTATAGCAACAAATGCAGTCATTAGTAAGAGAAAAAAAATGATGAAATTTCGCACGTAAAAATAATTATTTCGTTATGTTTTCGAAATTTCACTGCTACGAGTGTGAATTCTGAATCCTTCCCGGTCATGCCGACAAAGTTTTATGAATTTATTTGTAAAAGTGTAGAAAGTGGAAATTAAAATGTCCTGTGGTGCCTCTCCTGCTCCAAGTCGGCCCATTTGACGTCCTACCCCTCTTAAAACCGATACCGGTATTCTAGTTCTGAAAACCTGTATTTTTAGGTATTGTTTGGTCTCGTCTACAACAGGTTTTTCTCATTCTTGCTAATAACGGAGTAAAAAACCTGAATATCAATTTATCATAGCGGCCATGCTGAAATTTTTGGTTTCCAAATAAAAAACCTTTTTTTTTAAAGAACGGATACTCTTTATCGTCAACAAAAGCAAAACGAGGATAATGGAATATAGTCGAATTAAGTCGGGTGATGCTAAGGAATTAGATTACGAAATTAGACACTTAAAGTAGTAAAGGAGTTTTGCTATTTGGGAGCAAAATAACCCATGATGGTCGAAGTAGAGAGGATATAAAATGTAGACGCAATGGCAAGGAAAGCGTTTCTGAAGAAGAGAAATTTGTTAACATCGAGTATAGATTTAACTGTCAGGAAGTCGTTTCTGAAAGTATTTGTATGAAATGTAGCCGTGTATGGAAGTGAAACGTGGACGATAAATAGTTTGGACAAGAAGAGAATAGAAGCTTGCGAAGTGTGGTTTTACAGAAGAATGCTGAAGATTAGATGGGTAGATCACATCGCAAATGAGGAGGTATCGAATAGAATTGGGGAGAAGAGGAGTTTGTGGCACAACTTGACTAGAAGAAGGGATCGATTGGTAGGACATGTTCTGAGGCATCAAGGCATCACCAATTTAGTTCAAATGGTTCAAATGGCTCTGAGCACTATGGGACGTAACATCTGAGGTCATCAGTACCTTAGAACTTAGAACTACTTAAACCTAACTAACCTAAGGACATCACACACACCCATGCCCGAGGCAGGATTCGAACCTGCGATCATAGCGGTCCCGCGGTTCCAGACTGAAGCGCGTAGAGCCGCTCGGCCACTTCGGCCGGCTCACCAATTTAGTATTCGAGGGCAGCGTGCAGGGTAAAAATCGTAGAGGGAGACCAAGAGATGAATACGCTAAGCAGATTCAGAAGGATTGCACAGGATAGAGTAGCATGGAGAGCTGCATCAAACCAGCCTCAGGACTGAAGACCACAACAACAACAACAGCCTTTATTAGTAAAGTAACCTCTGGTTTCAAATATGAGGTTATTATAGAAACTGAGGAAGCGATCAGCACTATTTTAATAACAGCGCCTACAGTCACAAACTAGCAACATATGCATGAAATAAGAATCGGTACAGAGACAATAATGTACCTGTTGCCGTTCAGTGGATTTATTTTAGGCAGTACGCCTATACATATAATGTGTAAGACCTGCTCCCACCTGAACTATACAGTAGTTTGTAGCTGTCGCCCTCAGACATCAGCTGTACTGTAGAATGGTACCATGCGTAGTTTTCAAGTAGGGACAACAATGAAGTAATATACTACATTTGGTTTAAAAGATTAAAAATAGGAGGAGGCACTGTAAACTTAGGACATCACATTCGTAGAAGTTGTCCACAACGTTCTTTGGAAGAGAAGATAAATTTATTTGACATACCTATAATTTTATTGACGTGCTAAAAACTTGGAATAATAACTGCATCCTAATTTTTGTGGCTGCTTCAGGGTAAAAAAACAACATCCGAAAATAACGACGCAGGGAAGTTATCAAATTATGTCCTTTCACTCCTTTTCCTCTTTCACTTTTGCAGTCATTGATGAACAGAACGAGACCGATTTCTGCCACAGCCTCAACCCCGTATCAATCGTGATTTCCTATTCCTCCACCAACATCATAATTTTACCATCTTTGAAGTATATTTTTATTACTGAAAGTTGTTGTTGTTGTTGTGGTTTGATGCAGCTCTCCATGCTACTCTATCCTGTGCAAGCTTCTTCATCTCCCAGTACCTACTGCAACCTACATCCTTCTGAATCTGCTTAGTGTATTCATCTCTTGGTCTCCCCCTACGATTTTTACCCTCCACGCTGCCCTCCAATACTAAATTGGTGATCCCTTGATGCCTCAGAACATGTCCTACCAACCGATCCCTTCTTCTGGTCAAGTTGTGCCACAAACTTCTCTTCTCCCCAATCCTATTCAATACTTCCTCATTAGTTGCGTGATCTACCCATCTAATCTTCAGCATTCTTCTGTAGCACCACATTTCAAAAGCTTCTATTCTCTTCTTGTCCAAACTATTTACCGTCCATGTTTCACTTCCATACATGGCTACACTCCATACAAATACTTTCAGAAATGACTTCCTGACACTTAAATCTATACTCGATGTTAACAAATTTCTCTTCTTCAGAAACGCTTTCCTTGCCATTGCCAGTCTACATTTTATATCCTCTCTACTTCGACCATCATCAGTTATTTTGCTCCCCAAATAGCAAAACTCCTTTACTACTTTAAGTGTCTCATTTCCTAATCTAATTCCCTCAGCATCACCCGACTTAATTCGACTACATTCCATTATCCTTGTTTTGCTTTTGTTGATGTTCATCTTATATCCTCCCTTCAAGACACCATCCATTCCGTTCAACTGCTCTTCCAAGTCCTTTGCTGTCTCTGACAGAATTACAATGTCATCGGCGAACCTCAAAGTTTTTATTTCTTCTCCATGGATTTTAATACTACTCCAAATTTTTCTTTTGTTTCCTTTACTGCTTGCTGAATATACAGATTTAATAACATCGGGGAGAGGCTAAAACCCTGTCTTACTCCCTTCCCAACCACTGCTTCCCTTTCATGTCCCTCGACTCTTATAACTGCCATCTGGTTTCTGTACAAATTGTATATAGCCTTTCGCTCCCTGTATTTTACCCCTGCCACCTTTAGAATTTGAAATAGAGTATTCCAGTCAACATTGTCAAAAGCTTTCTCTAAGTCCGCAAATGCTAGAAACGTAGGTTTGCCTTTCCTTAATCTTTCTTCTAAGATAAGTCGTAAGGTCAGTATTACCTCACGTGTTCCAGTATTTCTACGGAATCCAAACTTATCTTCCCCGAGGTCGGCTTCTACTAGTTTTTCCATTCGTCTGTAAAGAATTCGTGTTAGTACTTTGCAGCTGTGGCTTATTAAGCTGATTGTTCGGTAATTTTCACATCTGTCAACACCTGCTTTCTTTGGGATTGGAATTATTATATTCTTCTTGAAGTCTGAGGGTATTTCGCCTGTTTCATACATCTTGCTCACCAGATGGTAGAGTTTTGTCAGTACTGGCTCTCCCAAGGCCGTCAGTAGTTCCAATGGAATGTTGTCTACTCCGGGGGCCTTGTTTCGACTCAGGTCTTTCAGTGCTCTGTCAAACTCTTCACGCAGTATCGTATCTCCCATTTCATCTTCATCTACATCCTCTTCCATTTCCATAATATTGTCCTCAAGTGCATTGCCCTTGTATAGACCCTCTATATACTCCTTCCACCTTTCTGCTTTCCCTTCTTTGCTTAGAACTGGGTTTCCATCTGAGCTCTTGATGTTCAGACAAGTGGTTCTCTTATCTCCAAAGGTCTCTTTAATTTTCCTGTAGGCAGTATCTATCTTACCCCTAGTGATATAAGCCTCTACATCCTTACATGTGTACTCTAGCCATCCCTGCTTAGCCATTTTGCACTTCCTGTCGATCTCATTTTTGAGACGTTTGTATTCTTTTTTGCCTGCTTCATTTACTGCATTTTTATATTTTCTCCTTTCATCAATTAAATTCAATATTTCTTCTGTTACCCAAGGATTTCTACTAGCCCTCGTCTTTTTACCTACTTGATCCTCTGCTGCTTTCACTACTTCATCCCTCAAAGCTACCCATTCTTCTTCTACTGTATTTCTTTCCCCCATTCCTGTCAATTGTTCCCTTATGCTCTCCCTGAAACTCTGTACAACCTCTGGTTCTTTCAGTTTATCCAGGTCCCATCTCCTTAAATTCCCACCTTTTTGCAGTTTCTTCAGTTTTAATCTACAGGTCATAACCAATAGATTGTGGTCAGAGTCCACATCTGCCCCTGGAAATGTCTTACAATTTAAAACCTGGTTCCTAAATCTCTGTCTTACCATTATATAATCTATCTGATACCTTTTAGTATCTCCAGGGTTCTTCCATGTATACAACCTTCTATCATGATTCTTAAACCAAGTGTTAGCTATGATTAAGTTGTGCTCTGTGCAAAACTCTACCAGGCGGCTTCCTCTTTCATTTCTTAGCCCCAATCCATACTCACCTACTGTTTTCTTCTCTCCCATTTCCTACACTCGAATTCCAGTCACCCATGATTATTAAATTTTCGTCTCCCTTCACTATCTGAGTAATTTCTTTTATTTCATCATACATTTCTTCAATTTCTTCGTCATCTGCAGAGCTAGTTGGCATATAAACTTGTACTACTGTAGTAGGTGTGGGCTTCGTATCTATCTTGGCCACAATAATGCGTTCACTATGCTGTTTGTAGTAGCTTACCCGCATTCCTATTTTCCTATTCATTATTAAACCTACTCCTGCATTACCCCTATTTGACTTTGTGTTTATAACCCTGTAGTCACCCGACCAGAAGTCTTGTTCCTCCTGCCACCGAACTTCACTAATGCCCACTATATCTAACTTTAACCTATCCATTTCCCTTTTTAAATTTTCTAACCTACCTGCCCGATTAAGGGATCTGACATTCCACGCTCCGATCCGTAGAACGCCAGTTTTCTTTCTCCTGATAACGACATCCTCTTGAGTAGTCCCCGCCCGGAGATCCGAATGGGGGACTATTTTACCTCCGGAATATTTTACCCAAGAGGACGCCATCATCATTTAATCATACAGTAAAGCTGCATGCCCTCGGGAAAAATTACGGCCGTAGTTTCCCCTTGCTTTCAGCCGTTCGCAGTACCAGCACAGCAAGGCCGTTCTGGTTATTGTTACAAGGCAAAAACCGAAAATCGGTTATTTCAGAAACCGATTTTTATGAGAGGTTTTAACAGTCGAGTTAAATTGGAAATAAACAGAACCGTTGTAACGGATTACTGGTTGTTTCAGTGATAACTTCCGTCTTTAAACATAGTTGATGCAGAGGGTCTGTTGCAGGGTTACTGAGTGTGTCGCAAATTACACAGTTTACGCCCGAGCGTTCCTTCTGTCTGTAAGCTCGGAATACTCCACAGTAATCGGGAAAAGTTCTTTTCATCCGATTCTTTTCTGCAGAGTGACGTCAAAATGACGTTGCGCATTAGTGGACTGTTATCGATTTTTGTGATGACATGTCGTCATGTAGACTCGGGCGACTCTAGCTTATCGTTTCACTCGCAGAAAATTAAGCTGTGCACTTTCGTTCCTGCCTATCCACACCCCTCGGAAATCTTGCCGTATGCGGAAATAAAAATGCAAATTTAACATTTTGTTAAGGTAGGACCAGCAACCGTTGCCTTTCATGAAGATTTATTACAAATCTGTCATAGTTAGAGTACAGATACACTCTAAGATAAGATAAAAAAAGAAAGGCGCACCACGTAGGAATTGTCCGAATGGGACGCAAATCAACAATGTGATGTATATGTACAGACAAACAAATGATTACATTTTCAGAAAATTCGGATGATTTATCCAAGATAGAAAAATTCACTAATTCAAATCAGTAACGCGTTGGTCCACATCTTGTCCTTATGTGACCAATTATTCAGCCTGGCTTTGATTGATAGATTTGTTGCCGGCCGCGGTGGTCTAGCGGTTCTGGCGCTGCAGTCCGGAACCGCGGGACTGCTACGGTCGCAGGTTCGAATCCTGCCTCGGGCATGGGTGTGTGTGATGTCCTTAGGTTAGTTAGGTTTAAGTAGTTCTAAGTTCTAGGGGACTTATGACCTAAGATGTTGAGTCCCATAGTGCTCAGAGCCATTTGAACCATTTTTGATAGATTTGTTGGGTGTCCTCTTGATGAACATCGTGCCAAATTCTGTCCAATTGGCGCGTTGCGTCGACAGAATATCGAGCTGGTTGAAGGCCCCTCCACACAAAGCTCCAAACGTTTTCAGTTGGGGACTGATCTGTCGACCTTTCTGACAAAGGAAAGGTTTGGCGAATACGAAGACCAGCAGTAGAAACACTCGCCTTGTGTGGGAGGATGTTATTTTGCTGAAATGTAAGTCCAGGATGTCTTGCAATGATGGGCAAAAAAGAATTTCTTTGACGCACCGCTGTGCTGTAAGGGGTCTATGGATGTAAACGAAAGGGGTCCTGCTATGAAACGAAATGTCGTTCCAAACCATTACTCCTGCTTGTCGGGGGGGGGGGGGGGGGGTTATGACGGACGACATTCAGGTTGGCATCAAATTTCTGTCCGGATCGTCAACAGACTTGTCTTCGCCGGTAATCGGAGTTCAATTCGAAGCGGGACTCTTCGTTGAAGACAGTTCTACTTCGGCCAGTGAGATTCCAGACCGAATACTTGTCTGGAGAAGCCCCGAACAGTGATGGGATACCACCCCGACTATGGCTCACCATACGATCCAACAACCTAGAGTGATGGTCTGTGGGGCCATTTCATTTCACAGCAGGACCCATTTGGTTGTCGTCTGTGGCACCTTCCAGCAGGGTCGTAGGTCGGCGATATGCTACGCCACGGTTTGTCGCTCATCACGACAAGTCTGAGCTTACATTTCAGCAAGATAGTGCCCGCCAGCTCAAGTTGAGAGTTTCTATAGCTTGCCTTCATGCTCGCCAAACCCCACCTCGACCAATAAGGTCTCTGGATCTCTCCCCCAATGAGAACATTTGGAGCATTATGGGCAGAGCCCTTCAACCAGCTCGGGATTTTGGAGACCTAAGGATGATGAAGATCAGCGGGAGAGACAAAGTAACAAATGAAGAGGTCCTTAGAAGAGTACAGGAAACCAGATCTCTGTGGTAGCACATCCAAACAAGAAGAGACAATCTGGTAGGGCACATCCTACAACAGAACAACATCAATGGAACAATAGCAGAAGGAGCTATTGAGGGAAGCAATCGGCGGGGGCGACCAAGGATATCATACATGCAACAGATAATGAATGACGTTGGATGTAACACATACATGGTAATGAAGAGGAAGGCACACAGAAGAGAGGAATGGCGCTCTGTTCCAAACCAACCTCAGGGCTGAACACTAAAAGAACGAATGAAGAATAAGAAGCCAATGAATTCGGCAAGATATCCTTCAGGAGAATATCGAACAAATCTATCGATCAATGCCAAGCTGTATAACTGCTTCCGTAAGTGGTAGAGGTGCACCAACGCGTTGTTGAATTGACTTACTCACTTTACGAAGCTCTTTCTCTTCCATGAATTATCCAGTTTTTCCAAACCAATAATTACTTGTTTGTCTGTACATGTTCACAACATCTACCGATCCGTCTCATTCGGGCGTTTTTTTTTTCTTTTTTTCTTAGGGTTTAGATTTTCATTCTGACTTGTATAGTGAGCATTTTATCTACTGTCACTGTGTGATGCGTACATTGCCAATCTTAGATTGATGTCATTAAGATCAGGCCCCTTCAGTGCAGCCTCGGTAGGGCAGACTTGAGAATGGAAACAGTCGGTTAGAAATAGTCGCCAAAATTTATGTACTTCAACTGCGACATATATACAGCCAAAAGGCTGTGACAAGCAAGAATATAAATCAGAATGAGATTTTCACTTTGCAGCGGAGTGTGCGCTGTTATGAAACTATCCTGGCGGGTACTTGCCCGCGAAAGGCAAAGGTCCCGAGTTCGAGTCTCGGTCCGGCACACACTTTTAATCTGCCAGAAAAGTTTCAAGAATGTAAATGTATTTGCTGCTTGCTTTACTCATAGGTATTTAATCTGTTCTCTTAGGTTCCTACCTAACCACACCTTCGTAAATTGCAACATATTCAGAAAACGAAAGTGAATTATATTAGACAAGCAACAATCCAAATGTCATCTTTCATTTCTGAGCAGACTGAATCCACAAAATCGAAAAAACTCGTTCTTGAGAGACAGTGCTCTTGTAAGTAAATAGCCTCTAATGTTGTGACAGATGTTTTTATTAAATTAATAAAGAAGTCCCAGGATCTCTGACAAACGTGAAGGCGGAAAAATAGAACAATAAAAGAAATGGATTTTAGCAGAACACAAACCTCCTTTCTACTATTTGTAACTCTATGTCTCTATTCACTAACACTAAACTAAATTCATTTAATTTAGATATCGTCTTTCATCTTATAGTGTCCTAAAACCCAACACCTCCAAAGTATCATTAATTGACATTTAATTACAACAAACTGTAGCAAGAGTGACGTGTTTGTGGTCAACCTTCAATGTCACATTGTTTTAAAATGGTATACCGTCGTAACATGTAAGTTGTAACACAATAACAACGAAATACACAAATCCAATTTGGAACCTCCAAAGTTTTTCTTTTGTCAACCAAGAGTCAGGTGAAGCCGACTTCTCCAAGGGTTGTCACAAGCCCCGCCTTCTCTCGAAGCGCTCTACAAGGAGTATTCCGAAAGTTTTTAATATAACTCCGAAAGAAGCAAGCTTCGATGATGAAACTTCATGGTGTTAGTTCTTCTCTACATATTTTACATCTGCATCTACATTGCGCAAGCCACTTTACGGTGTTTGGCGGAGAGTACTTCTGGTACCACTACAATTTTTCCGGTTCTTTGTTCCATTGGCGAATGGTGCGCGGGAAGAACAGCTGTCGATAAACTTCCGTATGACCTCCAGTTTGTCTCATTTTTGCTTTGTGGTCATTTCTCTAGGAATATGAAGCAAGCAAGCGGCATATTGTTCAATTCTTCTTCGAACATACGCTGACGGGATTTCAGCAGTAACTTTCTCCGTGATTATACAACGGCTCTTTTGTAACGACACCCATTTGCTTGTTTAGCATGTCCATAATGCTCTCGCGGCTGTTAAACGATCCAATGACTAAACGTTGGCTCTAAAATAGCTCTTGGTAAGGATTCCAGAATGTCGATTTACACACAGGCAAGCAACCTGTGGTTACAGAAGTATTGAGAAACTTACTTGTAATGCGTAACTAAGCGACTTAAGCCCATCGTCTTTTTAATAAAGGAACTTGCAGCCCCGTGTCTACCACCACTGAACATCTTTCATGGAAGAATTATATTTCCTTAAGATGATCTTAGCCTGGCATTTGTTTTTCCTACGGTTTTATTTACGTGGTCGTCCCATTTTAAGTCACTCCGGTCGGTAAATCCGGACTATTTTACTGTTGTTACTATTTCCAGTGATTTTCCACCAATAGCGAAACTGAACAGTAATGGATAATTACAACTAACGCTCAGCAGAGAGAAATAGTAGCTTAACTGTCAGGTAAGACTGACACAAGAAAACCAGAAATCAGTATAAGTAGGTATTAAGAAGTAATATCAGAATCACCGCTCTTGTTGACGAATCTTCAAACCCCTAAAAGAACGTAATATCTGCCACTTGCCAGAGAGACGTGGTAGTGATCACTTCTTGAACCGACCTCGTGTTATTCACTTCTCATTTTGGTTTCGTGGAATGGAGTGGGCGGAGTGTCATGCCAACTTAGAAAGGATCAAAACGAAAGAAATAAATTTGTGCCTGTCACCGTCTTCCCTAAAGTCAGGTCAGAAGAACCTCACCTGTTGATCTGCTGCTCTCCAGATCGTGGTACCATAGGATTCTTCTCCATATATTGCTGGGATATCGCTTGCCAATTGGAATTAATTGATTGCTAAAGAGAACAGGGGCGAACTACAGACCAGTAACAGACAGCGAAAATACACTCCTGGAAATGGAAAAAAGAACACATTGACACCGGTGAGTCAGACCCACCATACTTGCTCCGGACACTGCGAGAGGGCTGTACAAGCAATGATCACACACACGGCACAGCGGACACACCAGGAACCGCGGTGTTGGCCGTCGAATGGCGCTAGCTGCGAAGCATTTGTGCACCGCCGCCGTCAGTGTCAGCCAGATTGCCGTGGCATACGGAGCTCCATCGCAGTCTTTAACACTGGTAGCATGCCGCGACAGCGTGGACGTGAACCGTATGTGCAGTTGACGGACTTTGAGCGAGGGCGTATAGTGGGCATGCGGGAGGCCGGGTGGACGTACCGCCGAATTGCTCAACACGTGGGGCGTGAGGTCTCCACAGTACATCGATGTTGTCGCCAGTGGTCGGCGGAAGGTGCACGTGCCCGTCGACCTGGGACCGGACCGCAGCGACGCACGGATGCACGCCAAGACCGTAGGATCCTACGCAGTGCCGTAGGGCACCGCACCGCCACTTCCCAGCAAATTAGGGACACTGTTGCTCCTGGGGTATCGGCGAGGACCATTCGCAACCGTCTCCATGAAGCTGGGCTACGGTCCCGCACACCGTTAGGCCGTCTTCCGCTCACGCCCCAACATCGTGCAGCCCGCCTCCAGTGGTGTCGCGACAGGCGTGAATGGAGGGACGAATGGAGACGTGTCGTCTTCCGCGATGAGAGTCGCTTCTGCCTTGGTGCCAATGATGGTCGTATGCGTGTTTGGCGCCGTGCAGGTGAGCGCCACAATCAGGACTGCATACGACCGAGGCACACAGGGCCAACACCCGGCATCATGGTGTGGGGAGCGATCTCCTACACTGGCCGTACACCACTGGTGATCGTCGAGGGGACACTGAATAGTGCACGGTACATCCAAACCGTCATCGAACCCATCGTTCTACCATTCCTAGACCGGCAAGGGAACTTGCTGTTCCAACAGGACAATGCACGTCCGCATGTATCCCGTGCCACCCAACGTGCTCTAGAAGGTGTAAGTCAACTACCCTGGCCAGCAAGATCTCCGGATCTGTCCCCCATTGAGCATGTTTGGGAGTGGATGAAGCGTCGTCTCACGCGGTCTGCACGTCCAGCACGAACGCTGGTCCAACTGAGGCGCCAGGTGGAAATGGCATGGCAAGCCGTTCCACAGGACTACATCCAGCATCTCTACGATCGTCTCCATGGGAGAATAGCAGCCTGCATTGCTGCGAAAGGTGGATATACACTGTACTAGTGCCGACATTGTGCATGGTCTGTTGCCTGTGTCTATGTGCCTGTGGTTCTGTCAGTGTGATCATGTGATGTATCTGACCCCAGGAATGTGTCAATAAAGTTTCCCCTTCCTGGGACAATGAATTCACGGTGTTCTTATTTAAATTTCCAGGAGTGTAGAAGCAGATACTCTCTCGTAAACACATTGAATTGAGAGGCAGGCTTGACACAATCAGGTGGTAACTAACCAGTTTCGGACTACACAGGCGATACGCAGGGTTGTTGTGAGCCAAGCCACAATTACATGGAAAGACGCAAAATACGAACAAAGTTAACGACAACTATTCCAGTCGCTAGAGAGAGTGTTGATGCAGCTTAACAAAGGTAAAGTTAAGGATTCGAATCACAAGTTATAGTAAAAGGCAATGAGTGGAAACACGTTGCGAACACACGGACATGGGCAGCACGAGAGAGACTATCGAATGAACATTGATAAACCCAAGAGGCTTATCTCCTGTGGTCCAAACCAGATATTTACGTCTTAAACACGATTCACTTTGCTATGAGCATTCCATCGCGAATGAGTTGATAAATATTAAAGGTAATGGTGATCGGTTTTTTTGCAACGAAGTGGAAACGAACACATGCAGCGCAAAATGGAGTATACTACCGCACGACTGCTGGTCACCAAATAAAATCTGCAGTGTACTGCCACGAACTGACCCTACCAAGGATTTATTCGAACTGAGGGCGAGAAGGCGACTCTTAGTAGTTTTCATTATCTCGAGTCCTTGCACACTGTATGCTTCTTCAGATAGCAGAAGAAGATCCCTGCTGCCAGCATGAGCGGGAGGGTGGTGAGGGGGGGGGGGGAACGCCGATAGTGGCTTTGATTTTCAGCCGAGGAAATGTTTGGCCCGGCCACGCAAGACTGGCGTTACTGGGGTGGCTCCAGACGTTTGGACGTCGGAGAGGCCGGTGCGCCTCCAGGCAGCCGTCATCTTGGTGTGGATTTTTTAAATCACAGTTCTATGCCATTTTGTCGAATTTATCAAATAAGTGATTGATGAACTCAGAAATTTCTCCGTCCCCACTATTTGATAGTGGTGATCTCAGGCAAGTAACCATTGGTTACAGAAGGATTGAGAAACTTACTTGTAATGCGTAACTAAGCGACTTGAACTTATCGTCTTTTTAATAAAGGAACTTGCAGCGCCGTGTCTACCACCATTGAACTCGCAGTTGTAGGAGGAACCCGACTCCGTGATTGGAACAGAAGTGTTATTTTTATTTTATCCTCTCTCTTTGTATAGAGACTGGGCTGGACCGAGATAGAGGCGGACACGAGCTCTAAACGTCTCTGGAAAGTCTTTGCGCTGCATGATGCAGTACTCATGTTTTTCTAAATGCTTTAGTAACGTGAGTAATAAACTGTCTTGCATGTAATCACACATTTTATAGGGATGTTCACGTTGATGCCAACCCAATCATATGAATTTTACTTTAATTATATTCTTAGCCGAATACCTCTCGCTGCGTGTCAGCCATTGCTTCCAGGGGCCAATGTAGATATCAGCAGATGTACCAATGCAAGAAATCAGGCTTTTCTTATCTACGAGACTTGTGCTTAAAATTACACCCTCAATACCACACATAGTTCCCATCGATCTTTTATTAGCGAAGACCTTGATTACACTGGTCTGCGATTCCGCTGTTTAGGAAAAGTTCACACGAAGATCACTCTGGCGTCATTTTGGAAATGCCTGCCGCATAAGCGTTTCGCAATTCGAGGAAAAATGAATACGTCACTGACGCCATGCCATGACAATTAGGGGGAGTTGCAGAAAGTGACAGCCTAAAACAGCAGAAGCGTGGGCGTTATCGTAGACGAAAAGCACCACCCTTGCCGGCTTCCCACGATACTTCGTCTTGTTAGCACGCCGTAAGCCTAGTCAGGGAATTTCGGTAATATTGTGTGACTGTTTACCCCTCAACGGACATAATCTGTAAGCATTCATGGCAGCATAACTTTCCACGATGATGGTTGGAGCTTCAAGTAAAGCTGTTTCCTCCTACTATTTTCTCTCCGAAGTAAGAGTGATTTCAGGTGTGCCGCAGGGGAGTGTCGTAGGACCGTTGCTATTCACAGTATACATAAATGACCTTGTGGATAACATCGGAAGTTCACTCACCGGTGTGGGATCCGTAGCAGATAGGGTTGATAGAAGAGATAGAGAAGATCCAACGGAGAGCAGCGCGCTTCGATACAGGATCATTTAGTAATCGCGAAAGCTTTACGAAAATGATAGATAAACTCCAGTGGAAGACTGCAAGAGAGACGCTCAGTAGCTCGGTACGGGCTTTTGTTGAAGTTTCGAGAACATATCTTCACCGAGGAGTCAAGCGGTATATTGCTCCCTCCTACGTATATCTCGCGAAGAGACCATGAGAATAAAATCAGAGAGATTGGAGCCAACACCGACGCATACCGACAATCTTTCTTTCCATGAACAATACGAGACTGGAATAGAAGGGAGAACCGATAGAGGTACTCAAGGTACCCTCCGGCACACACCGTGGCTTGCGGTGTATGGATGTAGATGTAGATGTAGATGTAGACTCATAGTGCTACAGCCAGTAGTCTTCCGTGGTGGTCAGGCTGGTAAGGCTGGGTTGGTCTGACACAGTTGCGACATTTCCGCTCGCTTCAGAGGGCTTTTAAAATGCTTGTGAGCACCCGCGGAAACTCAGTGACACTTCCTTCAGTATCGCCTAGACTGTGATACTCAGGTCTTCAAGCACAATGATTCCTGATTCCTGGTTCTTCGCACAGCAATAGTTTTTCACTTTGTTCTGCATTGAGACATGTTTAAGCACATTGAAATCACCTGCGCAACCTAACGACAGTGTCGTACAAGGGGCGTTCAATAAGTAATGCAACACAATTTTTTCTGAAAGCATTGTAGTATTATTCAGCATTCCAGTACACCGTATTGTTTCCCATTCTTTTGGCTACAAAGTTCTAAACATAATCTCCGTTCAATGCGACGGCCTTCCGCCCCTTAACCAGAAGGCCTGTATATCCACATGGTACCACTCTACCGGTCGACTACGGAACCAAGGTCTCGCTGCATCAATAACGTTCCCATCATCCTGCGGAGTGCATCTTACATTAGGCCAATCAGATGGAAGTCGGAAGGTGCGAGATCCAGGCTTTAGGGAGGATGGGGAAAAAAAATAAAATTTCTTCAATTTCCTGAGGACGGCATAATACACCTCAGAGTTGATCGTTGCACCATGAGCGACGACATCAAACAGAATAACGCCTTCAGAGCCCCAGAAGACTTCACTAGCTGAGCCTGCAGCTTTGACCTTTTTCTTCGGAGGAGACGTGGTGTAGCGCCATTACATGCATTGCCATTTTGTTTCTGGTTCGAAGTGATGAACCGATGTTCCATCACGTGTGACTGTGTCCCACAAAAAATTGTCACCATCATCTTCGTAACGTGCAAGAAATTACGCACAGATGGTCCTTCGTTGCTCTTTATAGTCTTCTGTTAGGTGGGAACGAACCCAGTGGGCGTAGATCTTTGATCACCCCAACTGGTGAACGGGTGTGTCAGCACTACAAGCAAAGACGTGCAGTTGGGTAGCGAGGTGTTTGATTTTAATCACTTCGAATTAGTCTGTACATTCCAACACTGCAGGCGGCGCAGTATTGTGCGGCCTGCCGGTATCCCGGGGGACTGGACAGGTTTGCGCGACCTTGTTGCAGTGATGACAGACGCCTCGCCGAACGACTCACAGTGCCTGTGTTCTCTGCCAGGACAGCTTAAACACCCTGCAAGGGGCTGCGGTTTTCCACCGAAAGTAACTTAATGACAGCTCTTTGCCCGGAAGGCATCTCCGTCATAGAGTACTTAAAGCGTCGCCACCCATTGGAACTTCGGAACATCAAGGAACTATAGGAGCTGAAGCGGGAATATTCCAAGAAGTACCACAACAAATTCCACATTTTTTTGAACGGAAATTGGCCGAGAAAAAATGTGCTACATTGTTATACCGGATCCAAGGTAGCCCATGAGGGCTGGTAACCCATATTACATCACAGAGGATGAGGTTGTCTATGTCAAAGGCATACCAAAAGCACCCTGGTAAACACCGGCTATTTACATACAAGAAATGGAAACAGACATTCCAAGCACTACTTCCTGCAGGAGGAGCTCGAACCACAGTCTGCACGAAGAATCACTACGCCAAAACCTGACTGGCTGGAGACAGCTATTTAGGGGCTAGAACCAGCCCCGAAGTTCGGTTCACTCCGGATGCTGACCTCGTGTACTTCGACAGTTGAAGATAACGTCTTCGTCTCTGAATCGGATTATTACTAGTGTGTGTGTGTGTGTGTGTGTGTTACCACGAACCTTTGTGGAAAATTAGAAGTGAACTTTTGTTTACCTCAATAAGCAGACTTTAACTGGCATCGTTATTGTTTCCTTTCCTTTGTTATCCAGTCGTCAACCTAGTCAACTTACACCATTAAAAGTTGTGTTTGTGAAAAATTGCGAATTGTCAGTCACAACATGCATTACATATTGAATGCCCCTCGCAACTGCGGAATTAAAGCTTTGTGTCTACCGCTCGTTCATCTACATACGAGGGCTGTCCAGAAAGTAAGTTACGATTGATCGCGAAATGAAAATCACAGTGAAAATCAGAAATGTTTCATTTGTAACAGTTATCTACACCTTTCAGCTACTTCTCTACGTAGTCGCCGTTCTGACTCAGACATTCGTCGTAGCGTTGTACCAACTTTCCAATACCCTCATCATAGAAGGCAGCCGCCAGTGCTTTCCGCCAATTCTCTACGCTGGTCTAAAACTCGTTGTCTGTGCCAAAATGTTGTCTTCATAGCCAGCGGTTCGTTTGAGCAGAGGTGAAACTCAGTGGGAGACAATTACGGGCTGTATTGTGAGTAACCAAACATTTCCAATTGAAACGATGCAGGTACATCTTCATTGCCCCTGCAGAATGAGGCTGAGAATTGTCTTGAAGAAGAATCCGCACGACAGACATGTAATGTTGGTTGCATAGCTTCAGGCGAAAATTCTCACCAGGCCCTCGTACTTGGCGGGGGACACTATTTTCTATAACATCTTTACGCGCTCACTAAGAGCTCAGGAACGAAAAGAGCGACATAATTCTTCCTAGAGTCATACTAGAGACACTGCCCGACACATGTTTGCAAAGCTTTATCGGATTTTCATAGTCGCTTCCATTTCGCGACCGATCGTAACTTACTTTCTGGACAGCCCTTGTATGAGCTACGCAAGCAGACTTTCTATGTATAGCAGACAGTACTTCGGGTACAGCTGTCTTTCCTGTTAAACGGAAAAGAAAACTTAATAACCTGCCACTTTCTCCCAACTCATCAGTCCTTCGACTGGTTCCAACTAGCATCTTCTCGTCTCTTTTATCAACGTTACTGCGCTCGACATCTTCTACGACTTGTTTTTAAATTTCTGGTACTTCATTGTCCCTGTTGCTTTTTTAAACACGGAGTTAACTACTTCAGGTTGCCAGAGGGAAATGTCCCACTATTCCTTAAAGCCTGACCTTCGTTAATTACTGAAACTTGTCGTTCAGGTGCGATTATTTACCCTTGCTTTTTTATGCACTGAAATGTTACCCTTTTATATCGCATGTGATCTACATGTAAGTTAAGACAATCCAGGTGTGCTGACTACGCTTTTAGAGTTCCAACAACTTTCGCAAAGCACTAAGAAAATAAAAAAGAGGGGGTGGTGTTAGACAGGGTATAAAACAGTAATTCTAATTCACATCATAGACTGCATACACATACTGATTGTTTATGTAAATTAATTGTATCTAATAAAAATAATTTGTGAAACTTTTTGCCATCTGTGCTCTACACTACATAATATACTGAAAAATCCTGAGCTTCTGAACCAACGACAATTATTTCAATCGCTCCATTTGCACCAGCACTTGTTTCAAAGTTCTTACACAACATAATTCCGATCACTTCTTCTTGAGACGTTTATCAACTCGTGAACCTACTGTTGATAGACGTCCACACTCATATCTTTGTGCGTTGTAAACCTAGCAACAAGTGTTTTTGTGTCATGCTAGAGTATGCTGCGTGCCGTTCCTGCCCGATTTAAGAGCGCTGCATCTGCAACCTTGGTTCAAAGTCTGTTCCTCGCTTACGGGTCTTAAGTCTAAATAGCCATAAATCTCTTAGCAGCTGTGATTCAAGTGCTTCTATTGATACGCTACAACATTTTTATTTGTACTGCATATGAAATCTGATACCCTATGTCTGCTTTCTGTCAACTTGAGGCACCCGTGTTCGATGTTTCCACCTCACGGCCCACTGGAGGAGACACATTCGGTATATTGCGCAGGAGACCTTAGATTAGACTGTAGGGACCAATGGCAGCTGCACGTAGATGTTAGCAGTTGTCTACTTAGTTCATGGCACTGTGAGCGGAATAAAGAAAATTAAAAAAACTCGCTTTTAGTTTTCCTGTCTACCACGGTGGAGTGATCTGTGTGTTTCCGTGGAGTTCTCGTTGCAATACTGACATTATCCACGTTATCTTAACTTGCTCTTTCATTGTCATTGCTGTACGGTATTGCTCTTGTTGTGTTTCTCATTATAATGGTAATAGCTTCCCTGCCAGAATGTCAAAAAATTTTGTTTGTTAAATTATGAGTGTTTTGCGGAGACCACGTGCACCAGTTATTACCTGGGGTTCTGACAATTTACCTTGCCATTGTGCTTTCATTTAATATTGCCAACTTTGTAAATAAGTTAGATAAAACTGCAACCAGTCACTTTTTTTGAATATTTGTGTTTTATTCCAAGAACCGGTTTTCGAACATTTGCAGGTTCATCTTCAGATGGTTTCTGGAGGTTACATAATTATTTTTAGCATAATGCTGGGTGCTGGCTCTGTGACAAAAAGATGGAACACGCTTTGATGTATCGCCATGACCCTAGTTTATCTGTCGATATGGATGTAAATTTAGTTTTTACTTACTGCGACAGTATGGGCGGCTTTTTTCTTTAGTGTCCATCTGTCTCCTTCTATTTTGATGGTCAGTTTATATATCACTTCGCACACATTAACACAATATATATTAATTTACACTCTGACAGCGAAACGTTGCCAGCATCCAGCATGTGCTGTGTAACTGTTGCTTGTGACGAAGATCTTGACAGAAAGATAGCGCATAGGCCTACTTTGCACAGAGATGTAATTTGTTCTTTTTTACATGTATTGAAGTCTGTATAAGGGCAAATATTTTAATCAGACTGACGATAACATGAGAGCACAAAATAAAATAAATAAATACATGAATTACTACAAGAAAAACCTCAATTGATATGATGTCTTATTTCCATTCGCATATTAACATATAATACAGTCAGTTTATAGCATTTTCTTTTAAATTCAAGACTAGCATTAACATGAAAAAAATGTCATTCGCCAACGAAAACTAAGGGCGCTGAGACGCTCAGAGTGTCTTACAAGTTTGAAAGGGAACAAAGCTTCTTCTTCGTTCTACTTCGTTTGAAATGTTGTGGAGTGAAGAGTTGCTTTTTCTTCTATGTGCAATGGTGTGCTTTTCAGCAAAGCTGCGTTGAGGGACACTGAGAAATATGGAGACCTATATCTGAAAGCAGCTTAAGCATTGTATTCATGTAGTTATACTAAAAATTGTACAAAATATTTCTCCATATGCCTACCCAGGAATAGAAGGCAAAGGTTTTTCTTTATGTATTACCTTATGAGTCTCGTTCAGAAAGTAATATTCAATGGTTACTAAATCATCACGAATAGCAGACTGGTATTTGCAGTTACAGTTAATGTGGGGCGGTTTCCATTCTGTGTACTTGATGCAATTGTTCAGAATTGCGTTTAGCAAGGCGGTATTTCATTCACCAAAGGGTTCTTGCAAGATGTATATTTCACAACTATTCAGAAGTGTAAGTCTTTGCAGAATAGTGTCTGATGAACCACGAGATTCATGTAATGTTCATCGTATTCTCATATGTAAGGCACTTGTGTCTATGGAGGGTTAATAAACAAAAGTCAAAAGAAAATCTCATATCTTTATTTATATTCTATTTATTGAACGCCTTTGACACAGATCTTCTCCTCACTATCTGACAATCTTGTTTTTCCCCTCTCTTGCTCCATCCCCTCCAACCCTTCTCTTCAACCAAATCCTCATCATTCCTCCCTCTATCCTCCTCCCCTATTTTCATCCATCCATTCCTGCCTACTTCTCTCCCCTTACACACCTCCTCACCTTATTTGTTTAACCCTTCTCTATCAATCTTTCCTCCATAGACATCCACATGTGTATACCCTGCAAAACAAGTAGAGACGGCATGCAGACACCACAGAATGTTGGTCATGCAGGGCAGCCTACACATCTGCGGGGGGGGGGGGGGGGGGGTTGAAAACAGCTTTTTGGCCCCCACATGTAGGTAGGTCTGCAAGTCAGATCGAAATGTGGGGCTAGCACTACTCCAACAACCACACCTATCTTGCATGGCAGCCAACACACTAGGGGCTGGAAAACCATTCCTTACCCCTACTATGTAGTCTCTTGGGAAAAGTATGTCCATAAGGGAGGCCAATATTGCACTCTCCCACTACATACCTGTTGTGTGGGGCAGCCTGAAAAAGCAGCTCCTCGCTGAACTATGAGGTCAAAAATGAGATCTGGGACATACATAAACATGTATTGCTTTGTGTATATTAGAAGTTTAGTCTTTTCACCACAGTTTCATCTGTGTATGCGTTTATCAGATACACACAATCGTCTCTCTCCTCCCCCCCCCCCCCACAAACCCATGTGCTTTGCCCATCACCTCCTCTTCTGTCCATCTCCTCCTACCCTTTATCTCAGTGCACCTCATCCCCACTCTCTCTCACTATCGATCTCCTCCCCATATTTCTCTGGTTAGCCATACCTATCTGCACATGTAACTCCAGCAAAAGACGTTGATAAAGTAGGATAATACTACTCCCACACAACAAACCTGTTAAGCAGGGCAGCCTACACTTGGGAACCAGGGGAACCGGTTTTGCTCATGGTATGTGCGCCACCAAGCAAAGCAGGTCGATAAGTCGGGTCGATACTGTGCAACACTATTGTCATAGAGGGCAGCCTATATGACAGGAGCTGAAAAACCACGTTATCGTCTATATTTGCTCTCCTATCAGAGCTAGGAGGTTATGAATTTCACATTTCTGATACTCATGCAGTTTTCTGTTTGTGTGCCAAATTTGGTTGAAATGGAATGGGTATTTGAGAGAAGTTTTATTTATATGGTAGCAGTTCCCTCACAGCTTCACCTGCATATGCATTCAACATATATATACACACACATCTATTCACCTTCTCCCTTTCTTAGTCCATCTGATCTTCCACCCCACAGTCCATCCTCTCCTTCCTCTCATGCTGACCGTCTCCTCCTTCCCCCTTTGTCAATTCCCTTCTCTCTCTCTCCCCTCCTCACCCACTCTTTTCCTGCCCATCTCTTCCTTCTCAACTCTCTGCTCGTGTCCTACTAGTCCTCTTTGCCAGTCTACTCTTTTCACCCTTTCTACCCACCCCTCCTGCCACTCTCTCTGTCCATCTCCTCCCCCATCCCCTCTCTGGCCATCTGTTCCTCCTAAACTATCTCTCTACGTCCATTTTGTTGTGTCTAGGAATCCTGCATACTCGGTTCGCTGGACAAACAATCAAACAACTCGCATTAATGAGTTTTATTACAAGTACAAATACTTAACTTTGACCTGGGTATTCTTACAGTCCTGCATATATGATCGTCCACACGTGCAATTACACAGATGTGTTTCAAGCAAAGGGCGACCTACAAAATAAACAGTCTTTACAGTGGCTGCTCGTCTCTAACGGCGATACGTAGAGATTTCTAATGAAGAAGCTACGATGTATTGGCCAATGAAGTGGCTAACGTTGAAGCTGCTGTCGAAGTGGGCTGCCACCAGTCGGGCGCGGCGATTATGTCGCGTTCACCTAGGGCCGCTGATGTCTTGTTATCATCCTGGAGGGAGCTTGGTCAGCGTGCGATTGACTGACCGCTTCTCACAGCCTTCTCTTCTCTGTGGTTCTGACGGTCCTGCCAGGATTGACTTTACGCCGTAACACATTTCAAACTCCCTCTTCTCTCCCTATGAATCTTATCCATCCCATCTCCTAGTCCATCTCCTCCTCTCCCCTCTGTCTCTGCCTATCTCCTACTACTTCAATCTCTATGTCCATCTCCTCCTGCCCTCTCCTCTCCACTCTCTGTCTGCCCATCTCCATTGCTGTAACATTCCTCCTCCACCCCCTCAAAGAGACAGACTGTTGTCGTGTATAGAGCACGGCAGTGGGGGGTGGGGAGTGGGGGGAGGCAGGAGCGTGGACGCTGTGATAGATCGGAAGCTAGGGACATCCAGCCTTCACTCTAGTGGAAACGTCCCCCAGAAAACGCCCAGAAGGGTATGCGTCCACCTCCTGAAGGCCATACCAAGATGTAGAAGGCGTCGGCCGCTGCTGCGTGGGCGGGTCCAGCTCCATCGGTAGGACGAGAGGAGGTGGACGATCCGAAGGCTCCGTCTCCATGGGGTCCTCCTGTGGTGTCGTGATGACACGCTCTGGCGGCTGCTATGGCCGCGCTGTCCTCGGTATACATGAATCTGGGGGAGAGATACAGAAGGGTTACCGTGCACATGACAGTGACGAATCTGATTGTGATGACGGCGCTGATACCCATGCATGCGCCATGTCGACGAAGGATCTCGCCTCGCGTCCACGGTCTGCTGCCGCTTAAAACCCTAAAAAACACAACATCATGCAGCGCGAAGAGATACTTCCGGCCTTCCTTCGGCGCCGGATGCTGAGGAGTAATGTCCGATGGCGGCGGCCGTGAAGCAGATCTGTCGGCGATAGTTCATCTCTTGGATGCGAATGGTAGGAGGTGAGAAACAGTTGCAAAGCTTGATGCCTAGGGTGTCCGGTGCGAAGTTGGCCATCTGATGCTTGAAGGTTCTGACAAAACGTTCCGCTTCGCCGTTTGACTGAGGATGAAACGGTGAACTAGTTAGATGCTGTATGCCGTTGCGTTCATAGAATGTCTAAAAGTCATTTAACGTGAACTGAGGGCCGTTGTCCGACACTATGACTTCGGGCAAACCTTCGGGCAAACAAAAAGAAAAAAAAGGACAACATTTTAACTGTGCTACGTGATGTTGTCGTGTTCATTCGCACAGCAACCAACGAATGTTCCAAGAAGAACCCGCAACGCCTATGTGCACATGTTGCCATGGTGATTCCGACTTAGGCCAAGCAGAGAATTTTTGTAGTGGAGCGGACTGATTTCCGCACATGCGTGACACTGTGACGTCATCTGTTCTATTTGGATGTCCATACCCTTCCAAGTACAGAGTCGACGCGGTAACTGTTTCGTATTAACAATCCCCCAGTCTCCTTGGTGAAGTAACTGCAAAACTTCTTTTTGCAAAGCGTTGGGGATCAACACACGTGACTGTCCACTGTCATTTTGGACGGGAAAGCACATCCTTGCTGCACAGTATCGGCGCATCACAGAGTTCTTTGTGTTATGCAGTGAGTGAGGCCAAGTAGTGCGAATTTATTTTAGCAAAATGTGCAAATCTGTATCAGCTTCCGTGGCCTGTGCAATTTTCCTGTAGTTCAATGGAAAGGGCCGGCCAGTGTGGCCACGCGGTTAAAGGCGCTTCAGTCTAGAACCGCGCGACCGCTACGGTCGCAGGTTCGAATCCTGCCTCGAGCATGGATGTGTGTGATGTCCTTAGGTTAGTTAGGTTTAAGTAGTTCTAAGTTCTATGGGACTGATGACCTCAGATGTTAAGTCACATAGTGCTCAGAGCCATTTGAACCATTTTTCAATGGAAAGGATTGAAGCAATGCACAGTCATGAGCATCGATGTTACAACAAGATGCAGCAGAAGCGTCAAAGTCTGTATCAGACGAGAAGGTGCGTCCACATTACCATGTTGAACTGTCGGACGATACACAATCTGTACTAGTAGTGAGACAACAACAAAGCCCATCTTTACAGTTTTTGGACAGTTCGTATACAGGAATCGGCTTCAACGGGTGAAACAAGGACTGCAATGGCTTGTGATCCGTTACTAAATAGAATTTTCTGGAACACAAATAGTGACAGAATTTGGCGACGCCACACACAACGGCCAATGCCTCTTTCTCTGTTTGTGAATAGTTACACTGAGCTGTGGACAACGCGTTTGAAGCGAAAATGGTAGGCCTGCCTTTGTCACCAAATCTTAGCGAAAGCACTGCACCAATTCTGTGAAAGGGAGCGTCAACTTGCAACACAGCTGGTTTGTCATGGTCAAAGTGATCCAAGCATCGATCACTGAGAAATGCACCTTTAAGTTCTTGAAAAGCTTCTTGGCACTCATCTGTCCAAACAAAGGGGACGGTCTTGCTACACAAGCGATACAATAGAGTTGCGATTTGTGCAGCATTCGGTATGAACCGAAGATAATAGATCATTCTCCCTAAGATTGACTGCAATTCTGTGACATTGCGAGGAACTGGCAGGTCAAGTATGGCTAACAAATGTGACTGAAGAGGATGTAAACATTGACTGTTTATGACATGACCAATATACTGCAACTCAGGTTTATAAAAATCACACTTGTCCAGTCTACACTTTAGTCCTGCATCAGATAACACACGAAATAAAGCACGCAAATTTGCAATGTGTTCTTCAGGTGTACAACCCGCTACGACGATATCGTCCAAATAGTTTGAACAGTTTGGCATCTGAGCAGTCGTCTATTACAAATACCTTTGGAACATGGGGTGTGCAGAAGCACTGCCAAAAGGCAGACGCAAATATTTAGACAAGTCCAAATGAGTGTGCACAAAACGCACAGTTTTAGAGTTTTCGTCTAGTGGTGTTTGAAGATACGTGTCACGAATATCAGGTTTTGAAAAGTACCGACCAGCGCCTAATCCGTCCACGAAATCCTCTGGGCGTGGCAGTGGATAAGTATCAATCACAGTTTTTTGGAGGCTTAAAGTCAACACAGAGTCGATCGCAACTGTCCTGCAATTCTTTAAATTCAGGAGCGACTTTGTCCTGTAATGCAATGGGAACAGCTCTGGCCCGGCAAAATTTCTGCTGAGCATTGTCTTTCATAATATGTCAAAAAAAAATTGTTAGCCTTGCCTAAATCTTCAGAAAAAGAGTTCAGGGAGTCCTTAGAGCAATCTAGCTACATCCTGAACTTGATAGCCAAAGAAATTAAATGAATCAAGGCCAAATATGTTCTCACAATCGCGTGATCGTAGCACTGTAAAAGTGGTTGTTCACGTACGTATGTGAGTGATACATGGCAGCAAAATTACATTTTCCAAGAATGGGAATGACTTGTCCATTATAAGCTGTCAGATGCGTGCTAGATTAAGAGGGGGGCCTAACATTTCATGTGTGTGACGATTCAGCAATATAACAGAGGCATTCATGTCTAAATGAAATTTTGTACGTTTCCCACAGAGAAGCAAATGAACAAAAAGTTTATTGGACTGGCGTAGCACCGAAGAATAAAGAAATTGCTCGTTTGCTAGTTTTGCTGATGCCTGTTGCAGACATTGAATATACTGCATTAATGACATAGGCCTTGTGACTAGATTTTTTTGAGTAGGCTGAATTCTTATGTTAGTTCTGTTGCAAACATACAGATTGTACATGTCCTTTCTTGCCACAAATTTAACACTGTGCTTGTTGGGAGGAGCAGTCTTGGTTTGTGTGCCATAAATAACAATTCTGTTTGCCTGTGTAACCATCTGTTTAGTGACCTGGTTATGTGGTGTGGAATTGTTTATGCAGTGTGGCGAGTGCAAGCTACCACTACCGAATGGGCCAGTTGCAGACAAGGGACTCAACCTGACAAATAGCTGGCTGCTCAAATTTATTGGCCAACAGGGCCCCTGAATAGTACTGATCTAGTATTTGCACTACTTACTGAAATGATCGATTTGACTGTTTCAAACTCCGTTCTCTGAGTTTGACATCACTTACATTGTGCACAATCGCATCTGAATATGAAGCACCATAAGCACATTTGAATTTGTATTTCCTCATCATACCCTCCGAATCTATTACCCACTCACAATAAGCTTGTTCTGACCTTTCCTTGCAACGAAAGAATTTGTACCTAGCTGCCGTCACATTCATATGCTGGTAATAATAGTTAGAGAACCTAAAAAAACCTGATCATAGGAAAGTTCACTCCGAGTGGCGTTAGGGAACAATTTATGAATGAGGCGAAAGGCTGCACTTCCTGCCGTTGACAAAAGGTAATGTAGTTTCACAGTACCTGAAACTTTGTGAGCAATGATGTGGACTTCATACCGTTGCAACCACTCGTACCATTCCTGTTCTTTTTCACTAACGTTAAACTGGCAAAAAGGCAGTATGGCACTTGGAGCTACAGTTGTTACATGTTGGTCGGGTTCCCACTCTGCGTTTGTTGTTTGGTTGGTCAGTAATTGCTGTACTGTGTTTAGGAGGGTTGAAATCTGCTGCTTCTGAAACTGAAATGTCTGTGTTGGCTGCGTTGTATCTATCACTTACAGCTGAGGCGCCTGAGCAGGGGGGGGGGGGGCGGAAGATGTGTGTTTCTCATTTTGGAATAGGCAAAAGGAATACATAGACAATGCAAGCAATAAAAATAGGCAGACAAACAAAGAAAATTTCTGCAACGCCCACCTGAAAACACTGGATAGAAAAAACGCTATAAGAGACACTGTTAAAATGTGTAAACACACCCCTGCAAAGAAAAGACAAGGCAGAATTAAGGCGCCAGCAAAACACGAAAGCCCATGGCAAAACAAAACACACACAATGTGTGGCAGCTGGTGGCTCTAGGTCTGAAACATTAACAGGTTGTCGCTATGTTATTGCTCGTATATCGTTGGCACCATGTTATTTGTACATCTCTCACCATTTAGAAATCCTCCATACACGGTTCGCTAGACAAACAATCAGATAGCTCCTATTAATTAGTTTTATTACAACAAGACAAGTACAAATACTTAACTTCGATCTGAGAATTCTTGTAGTCTTGTATACATGATCATCCACAAGTGCAGTTGCAAAGATGTGTCGCAAGCAAAAGGCGACCGACAAAATAAGCAGTCTTTGCAGTGACTACTGATCTCTAACTCAGCTACATAGAGATTCCTAATGAAGAGCCTAAGATACGTTGGCTAACGAAGTGGCTAATGTTGAAGCTGCTATCGAAGTGGGCAGCCACCAGTCAGGCACGGCGCTAATGTCGTCTTCACCTAGGGGCTGCTGCTGTCATGTTGTCATCCTGGAGGTAGGTCAGTCAACGTGCGATTGGCTGACCTCTTCTCACAGCCTTCTCTTCTCTATCGTTCCCGACTGGCGTGCCGGTGCTGACATTACACCGTAACACATTTCCAACTCCCTATTCTCTCCCTATGTATCTTATCCCCCCCCTCTCCCTATCCATCTCCTTCTCATCCCTCTCTCTCTACCCACCTCCTCCTACTTCAACTCTCTCTGTCCATCTGCTGCTGCCGCCTCTCCCTACACTTCCTCCTCGCCATCTATCCCTGTTAATCTCCTCCTTTCCCCTCCCTCTATCCATCTCCTCCTGTCCCCTTGTACTGATCTCTTCCACACCCTCTACTTATCTATCTCCTTATCCCCCTCTCTATCCCTCCTTCCTTCACCCTTCACTCTTATTCTGCCCCTGTCTGTCTCCCTTTCCTTACCCTCTCCTTTGTCGATCGCCTTGTGCTCATCCTCTGTGTCCATCTCATCATACCCCATCTCAATGTGCATGCCCCCACCCTCTCTCTCTCTCTCTGTACAACCCAACTTGGCCCCCTCTTCGTTCATTCTCATCTTCTGCGCATCCCAATCTTCTCCAAGCCGTGCCTATTTGCTCATGTAGTCTCTGTGCAATTGGTTGATGAAGCAGGCTGATAATATACCCACAACACACTTGGTGTTGTTTCCAGCTTCTTGGATACTGATGTGGCTAGTAATATTAAAGTTAATTAGAACAATCTGAATAAGTAATACTTTATTAACTGCAATAAAATTTATCTTTGCTTGCTAGGCTCAGCTGTAGCTATGAAACTGCACAAGTGGACTTCCAGTTCAGAACACACTAAATGAGCCACATTAGTTATTGGCAATATGATACAAGCTCAGAATGGCTGCACTGTGGCTTCACTACAGTCACTAGAAAAGACAAGTTTATAGATACTTGTTGACACAGTTCCGATAGCATTGATATGTAGACAATGTTACAAGACACAGAAGTCTCTTCACCTCCCAATGGTTGACATCAGCTGTGTCAGGGCGAGCTGGCAGCACACAGGCATTACTCTGACAGAAATTTCCTGGATGTGAGCAGGATTCAACTTCGAACATAACTGTCCTCCTGGCCTCTGGCATTGCTATTTCAGGGCTGAAGCGTGGTGGTGGCGCCTCAGAACTATGAGGGCTTCTTCCTAGCATCTCACTGCTGATTTGTAATACCACTTTGCTGTGCAGTATCTCTGCAGTAGTCGATACTTCTTTCGCCACTCTCAATACTCGACGATACCACATTCCTTCCCCCAGAAACGTCTGCCCAGGAGTCGAGTATGGAGGTGGGAGGGGAGGGGGGTTAAGGAGTGAGGACAGCGTTTCAGTGCGGTTGCCGGCTGGGAAACCAACTACTGAGTGCACATCGGCGGCCATAGGAGCAGAGGCAGATGATGTGACAGGTAGGTCGCTGGATACGACATCTGGGCCCTCCAAGGCGTCCGGCTGGGCGACCAGGTGCTGCCCTGGTGCTTACTGTGTCATGGACTGGCAGCACGATTGCAACGCTGGCGGCGGTGCCATCCCGGCGTCCTTGGGCGTCTCCTAATTCAGAGGCGGCCATCCTGCCAGAGGCGACGTCTGCGACTACGACGGTGGCTGCTACGTGCCCTGGTTGCGTGCTGGATCTGTGAAAAGAAAGGGGGTGGCAGAATCTCCGAGTAGATTGGCCAAAGCTGGTTTCGATGCCGCCAGTGCAATCTCGTCAGACAGTGGATGATGTAGGTGGAACAGGATAACAGCTCAGACACCACACCCCATTTTCATCTGTGAGCCCTGCCAGACACAGTAGGAACACTGGTTGCTGAGACTAAAATTATAACTCAGAAGTATGGACGTAAGACCTCTGCGGTAGACGTAGCAAATGAAGCAGAGTCCTATGTCGTTGACAATGGAGGAGCTCATTTTCGGTCACGGAGCGTTGTGACGACAGAAAAACTTCCAACACCTAGCCCCATGTGTGGGTGGCTCGCAGCGTCTCTAATTGGGCTCTGTAGGTCCTTATGAAGCGTTTGGCTTCACTGCAAAGATACCATTGTCAGCACAAGACTGTTGAAACTCCTGGGATATGAACTGCGGACCATTAAACAACACTATCATCACAGGTAAGCCTTCAGTGAAGATTGACTTATGAATCGACTTATGATCTGATACTGTGCTAACTGATGTGTCAGACTTCATGGGAACGATGAAGGGAAACTTGCTGTACACTTCGACAGCCACTAGCCAGTGTATGTTCCAGTATGGCCCAGCAAAATCTATGTGCAGCCAGGATCAAGGTCTGTCAGGACGTGGCCACTCAATGTATTGCTGTAAGGGAGAAGAGTAATACTCTGTACACATTGCACAGTGTGACTTCATGACCTCTATTTATGCATCCATTTCCAGCCATGACAATGGCACCTCATCAGCTGCTTGGTATGTACAACAATTGAAGAACTTCCCACTGGAGGGGCTGAGGCATCCTGACTCTTGCATTGCCACTTTCAGCGTGCATAAAGATGATGGTGACGAACCTCTGGATGGCGGATCTCCTTCAGACACTGTGGCCGCCCGTGATGAAAAAACTTGCACACTATCTGCAACTCTGGCCAATAAAAAATTATTGATTCCCTTATGCACTCTAGCACACGATGGAAGGTGACCAGAAAATCTTCCAAAAGCCGAATTTCTACTGAATCAATGTGATGACAGGAGTCCTCAGAGGAATCAAACGCAGCAATGAAGCCAATAGGAAACACTGACAGGAGGTTGGCGTTGGAATGCTTGGTAATGGGCCAATATGACAACTCATTCCAGCACTGGACAATAGATGGGCCCACCATTGTTACTTCTGTGCGGGTACAGGCTGGGAGGACCCAAACAGACCCTTCAATAGTCTTTGGTGTGTAAACATAGGAAAGTGGTGGCTGTACAGGTATTGATGGACCTCTTAAAAAATATTCAATGCCTCATTTAAAAATTGGCTGTAGTTGCGTTGGGCCTTGGTGAATTTCTTTGACGCAGACTCAATTGGCCTGTGACTGGAATCCAATCAGTGTAACAACCACTCACCAGCAACATAAGATAAGGCATCTGCTGAAAGAATGACAGGCTTTCTGGGATCGAAGTGGCCCTTGTAACGCCGGAAATGCATATCCTCCTATTTCCATCTATTGTACTATAATTTTTTTCCTTGCTTTGTTACCTCAAGATATGACATTTCTGTCTCTTTATATATTGTAATTGTTTTACTATTTGTATATATATATTTATGCATTTATGTCGATGTATAATTGGTTTGTTTCGTAAATATTATTTGTATTTTTACGCTGGGTCTTGCCTAGGGAAAACTGCTATCGAACGATTACATCGATAGGTCGTGTGAAGAATCAAAGTGTGTAGGATCTTTGGTAGTGTTAACTCTGCCGCATGGAGCGTGGGCTGCAGTGTTCCCAATTTAGCGACTTTGTCGCTAGAAATGGCGACTTTTGCCTTCGTCTTAGTGACAAAAAAAACTTTTTAGCGACAAAAATTATTTAGCGACTTATCTGCCGACTTTTGGAGTAACGCAAGAACAATTCGGTGGGGGTATCTCAGACATTATTACGTTTTTAAACAGTGAACAATAGGACTGATATCGAGTTACCGAGTGAGTAGATTGTTTCATGACCTCTAGTTCGCCTGCGTTTTAATGTGTTTTCAGTGATTATAAATTGGTGAAACTTATGTTGTGGTGGCTTACATTATGGATTTACCGCAGAAGAAGAAGAAGTACGCTCAGAAATATCGGGATGCGTGGGAAGCAGAACCTGATTTCAATGGGTGGCTGAAACCAGTCGTTGGAGACTTATCCAAGGCAAGATGTCAAGTATGTGCAACAGAGTTTTATGCTAAATTGCGTGATATTAGAAACCATTCGAAAACTATTAAGCATAAACAAAAAATTGATTTAAAAAAACACAAACCACCTTACCTGTGAAAATTGTTCCGAAAACTACAGTTAGAATAGCAAGCAGAGCGGAAGACACCCTTTCTTTAGTTATTGCTGAACATTGTTCTATTTGAACCTTAGATCATTTAGGAATACTGTGCAAAAAGGTGTTTTCCGGTGATGAGGGCGCTAAAAACATGCAATTACATCGTACAAAGTGCACTAACATTATAACTGAAGTTTTGGCTCCATATTGTACACAATCATTGGTTGAAGATATAGGTAACCAAAAATACAGTGTACTAATAGATGAATCCACAGATGTATCAATATCTGAAATGCTAGGTATCGTTATACGGTACTATAGTGTAAACAACCAAAGCATTAGATCAGCATTTCTCAAATTCGCTGTAGTAGAAACTGCAGATGCAAGAAATCTGGCTGCTGTTCTTGTGAATTCTTTGAAAGATCTCAAACTTCCAATCGCTAATATGGTAGGAATTGGCACAGATAATGCTTCTGCAATGGTTGGAATGAACAATGGGCTTTTCGAACAACTCAAGAGAGAATATGGTTTGAAGCATTTGGTATTGATCCGTTGCATTTGACACTCTCTTCAGCTTGCAGTTTCGCACACCTCAGTGAATACCATACCTAGAACCATAGAGTTTTTTGTACAGAAAACCTACAATTGGTTCTCCATTTCACCTAAAAGACAAGAAGAATATAAAAAGGTTTATGAGACAATAAATTGTGGAAAACAGCCACTAAAAATTTTGAAGGTGCGTGCAACACTTTGGCTTTCAATTGAACCAGCAATACGAAGAATTCTGGAGCAGTGGGAAGAACTAAAGCTACATTTTTCACTTGCCATTGTTCAAGACAATTGTTACACTGCCGATCTTTTGTTCAAAATGGCTCAAATGGCTCTGAGCACTATGGGACTTAACATCTATGGTCATCAGTCCCCTCGAACTTAGAAATACTTAAACCTAACTAATCTAAGGACATCACACAACACCCAGTCATCACGAGGCAGACAAAATCCCTGACCCCGCCGGGAATCGACCCGGGCGCGGGAAGCGCCGATCTTTTGTACAAGTTGTATTGTGACGACTCAAATTATCTTTACATGTTTTACCTTAGACATGCTTTAAAAGACGTACAAATAGCAATGAAAGCTTTTGAAGGAGAAGACAATGACCCCACTAAATTACTAGATACACTTGTATTTCTCATGCAGTCACACGGACAAAACATAGTTTTTCCAACTGTTGATTTGTTGACAACACCAGTTCCAAGCGAATGTATGTACGCAAATCCGAACCTTGGCTTTATGTTTGAACAGGAATTGTCTGAGTCAAGTTTGTCTGAAGAAAATAAAGTTTATTTGAAGAAGAGATGCATTCAGTTTAGTCTGAAACTCATAAAAGAAATTCAACAAAGACTGCCAAGTAACGTTACGATCCTGAAAAAAATTTCAATGCTGAATATTGAAGAAACATTAAAAGTGAATAAAAATAATGCTGTATCGGGTGTAGCCAAAAAATAGGGTTTTAGTGGCGATTTCATAGACAGTATGCTGCAAGAAAGGCATAATAGGTGGAATAACACTACTAACAGTTCGATTTTGGAGTGAGGTTTTGCAGTATAAAAATTCCGCAGGGGAGAATCCTTTTTCGTTGATTTCACAGCTAGCAATGACTGTTCTATACCTACCGCATTCAAATGCAGAAGTGGAAAGAATATTCAGTTCTATGAACATTATAAAAACTAAACAACGTGACAGATTACCGTTAAAGACAAGTAATCCTTTTATAATATTGAGAGACCAGCTGCAGAAACAAAATAAAGATGGTGCATCTTTTGACATACCGTCAGACGTACTGGAGCTTATTGGAACGAACAAAAGTTACTCTTTTGCGACAAGACCAGTCGATCTGCAACATCATCTCTTGAGCGACGTTCAGCCCTCTGTATCAACTACAGTTCTGTCAGAGCATGAAACAGAAGAGTTATTCGATCTTCTGAGTGACGGCGATGAATAGCTCACATACCGGTATGTATATATTTTGTAACCTAATTTGAGTTCTTGCTTTCTTTTTTTACAAATATGGTGGTATATTTCTAGTATATTTGACTACTGTGATTGAAACAATATTTTATGTGTTGCATCAATTCTGATAACATGTTTAATTAAACGTTAGCGTATTTTATATGTATGTTGTTGCAAGTGATGCGTCATTTAATTAAGACAATATAGCAATTACGTATGAGACAACTTTTATTAATATTTTACTAACCCCCCCACCCTCTGGCTTATTGCATTATTCACAGCAAGAAATTTTCAGTACACCCCTAGTAAAATCAGTTTTAGCGACTTTATAGCGACTTTTGATATTGAATCTAGCGACTCGGGTTTTTTAGAGTTGGCAACACTGGCGGGCTGAGAGAGAGAGAGTCTGGCTGGAGTAGCGAGTGGAGCAGGTGTGTTGTGTAAAGCTCCCGCGAGTTGCCGCGCTTTAGGGGTTTGGCAGCATGTAATTGCGCTCGACTTGCGATGATAGTTTCTGACATGGTGTCGCGGACGGGAAGCATTAGCTGGCGCACATCAAGAGCCCGTTTCGCCTGGTGACCGTGTCGAGAAGAAGGCGCGCCAACATCCAGCTTCTGCAACAGCGACGGCCGACAATGAGTGACTGTCGCCACCTCCTCGATCGACCGCTTCAAACCTTCAATCAACCAACAAGGAAGACTGGAAGCACGTAAAGTTTTAGAACTGTATGGCAGACCTCAGCTTTTCAAACTGTACCATTTTCGTAACTATAATTACAGCAACTTAGCATGAACCTTTGTTGCTCATTATCCCAATTGCATTGCCTAGCAGGGTCCCTTCCTTTTCCGAGATGAACCCGAGTGTCGCTGAAATTCAAACGCCAGCATTAAAGTAATAATATAGCATTTCACTGCTTTAATTTCAAAGTTCAGTTAAAGTATTCATAGCTGGCTACAATATTTAGATTACACAAGCACAAATTATGAGTGCGAGTTTTGTTATCGTATTTTAGTTACCTGTGACTGCAGCTCAGCTTGGTACGTACTAAATTTTACTATTGTTAATTGTTCAGAATCATTTAATTCAAGTTCAAAGTTAAATCTCTTATTTCTAAATTGCGTAGATTCAAGTAGCTTTTGAAATGATTGTTGAGGTAGTCCAAGACTAACCGTATTTTACTGAATTTCGATGTGCTTCAGAAAGAAAGCTCACTATTAACTTCAGTCACTAAATTAACTTCGATTTTCCCATTTTATTAATTCTTTTGCTAAATTAAGTCAGAGTGTAGCGAAATTTATTACTTCTGACAAACTTTCAGTTTTCACACTACACTTGTCAACCTTCAGTTGCCACGCTTCTAGTGCTAATTATATGTGTAATAATCTTTCTTTTTCAGTTACTATAGTAATTGTCCTTAGGACTGGCGACCGTAATATCCCCCAAATCTCAAGTATCTAATTACCGCTAGTTGATTGTTAACGTAACGGCCGCACATTTACTTTCTTTATTAACTTTACCCCTTTTCAAAATTAACTTCCACCAGTTTCATTTGCATTTTTCCTTTCATTTAGATGTAACCCTTTCCTCCCTCTTTACCGACAGATTAACTTCGATGACGATTGCTTTTCCCAAATTTCCATTAGGTACATGCGGTTTAATTTTTCACTGTCATTAAGGTCGATAAGTGAGGGGGAGGTTACACCCTCACATCGAATATTTAGTAGTGCGTCTTTCAGCCACTAGAAACCGGTCTGATATTCAGTTGACCATACGGACAGAATGTTCTTGCGACGCAATCAGTTTAGAGGCACCATGATCTAAGCTTCTGAATAAAACGACTGTAATAGGGCAGCTTCCCCATTACAGCTTGTAATTCTGGCACACTGGATGGCGCAGGTTACGAATGGATACTGATTGCGAGTGTGATAATTGGATGCCATGCACATTACTCACATGGCCAAGATTCTCAGTTTCATTGAGAAAGGAGGAACACTCAGAACAGTTGCAAGTCACTCCCACTTTGGACAACAGTTACCACATTGCCTCTAAATTTTATTCTGCTTGGAACAATCCCTTGTACACGTTGATCACAAAAATCTTCTTTGACACTTCATCGAAAGGCAGTTGCAGGTAAGCCTCCTGGAGATCAATTTTTAAAAAGAAATAACTTTGACCCAATTTGTGCATCAAATCCTAAGGGCAGTGCAATGGAAAAAAATCAACAACAGTTTGTCGATTGACGTTGATTTAAAGTTTGCACAGAGTCTCAACCTGCCAATGGATCAGTAAGGACCAACAAGGGTGATGCCCATTGGCAGGCTGATATTGGTTTGATCGACTTGAGAGCTGATACTATGCTAACTAATGTGGTAGACTTCATTGGAATGACAAAGGAAAACTTGATGTACACTTCGACCGCCACTAGTCAGTGTATGTTGCAGTACGACTCAGCAAAATGTCTCGCAACCGCTTCAACTTTGTGGAAGCTTGGTTGTGTGACGCTTAAGGGACAAGATGATCATGAAAGAACTTGGGCTGCACATTGTCTTTCACTGTCACATGAGCTTTGAACCCTGGGAGCTTATCTGAACTACAATGGAACAGAGAATTGTACTTGTCACATAATGCATTAATATTGGCCAGAAACCCGGATGAACTAACTTGTAACACCTTCCCATGAATTGCCTATCTGAAAACGTCAAAGTTATCCATGCCAAAAATGTCAGTAGATGTGTGAGAGCACAACACATTAAACAACACTGTTTTAGGAAATACCGCGAAATGTGGCAAGTAAATTGCACACTCCAAGAACTGGAGTAGTTTGTCCATTGCACGCTGACAACGAGTTACGTGGTTGCTGAAGCTGCGTGCTACCCAGCCACTCGTAAGTAGCGCGGTTGAGCAGCATAACAGTAGCACCAGTATCTAACTGGAAATTAACACACTGTTAAACACACGCACCTGAATATACAACTTACCGGATTGCCGACTGGTAAGTTCAGAGTTTGTGTGGTGGCAGTCTGATGGAACAACAACGGGGTCAGAGAACCATTGAACAGCTGACAAAACATACACTTTGTTAAAATCACTGTCTGACGGAATGTGAAAGCTACCTGACACCATCTACACTTAAACATACAGACTGTATGTGACCTTGTTTGCCACATGCGAAGCACTTGGCTTTGTGGCGTGGTGTTTGAAAGCAACTCAGGGAGGATTTCCGCGATGGTGCAGACTGCGCTGTGGCCTGACGGTGCGACTGATCAACACATGACCTAGACGTCGGGTGATGCCTGACCTGAGCAGTCGGTATGGCCGCTGAACCGTCTCTCTCTTGACAACAGACATTGCAGGTGCTTGAAAATCATGCTCAGTTACGTCGACAGTATCCTGTGATTTAATAATTAACAATACTGCACTGAGGTCAGGGTTTGGATGCTTTAGTATGGCAGCACGAAAATGGGAATCATCTCTCATCATAATATCACTGTAACTTACATTAAAACTGAAAGCGGCACTGTCTAGTAAGGCCACGAAGTTCTGTTACCCAGTGTTTGTAGGACTGTCTTGGGTGTTGTTTTAATCTGAAAAACTTATACATGCACTTGTGATTTAAAATGATTTTAAAGTTTTTCAAGTAACTTGTCGTCGTAGACCTCATGAAGTTGGTGTTCGGGCAGTCAGCTCGTGGTCGTGCGGTAGCGTTCTCGCTTCCCACGCCCGGGTTCCCGGGTTCGATTCCCGGTGGGGTCAGGGATTTTCTCTGCCTCGTGATGCGTGGGTGTTGTGTGCTGTCCTTAGATTAGATAGGTTTAAGTAGTTCTAAGTTCTAGGGGACTGATGACCATAGATGTTAAGTCCCATAGTGCTCAGAGCCTTTTGGTGTTCGGGAAGCAATTTCACTACCATCCGGAATATCTCTTAGCCGATGGTGGAAAGAAGATAGTAAATACACTGGTTACCTGTTATTCCGTAGGCGTCGAAATAAGCTGGCAGCTGCACAACATAACCAGCTCAGTCTTCGCTTTGCTTCAGAAATTCTCTGAATTTAGGAATCGTTTGTTGTTTGTAATTGAACGGGCTGGGTGGCAGTCGTGGTGCTGCCACAATTCGTTGCAGCGCTTGTAATAACTGTTCAATCCTTTGCCCTTGCAGCTGTATAGCTTGCTTTAAAGACACATCCGCAAGAGGCATTGTGAACACTCAATATAATAACACACACAAACAGAAAAGTAGCACTGCAGCAAGAGAAGTTTAGGTATACAATATACCAGAGTGAGATATTACTGCATCCTCGGCGTCACTTTACTTGTTATGTCCGTTTTCTTGGACACTGAGATGGCTAGTAATAAAAAGGTTAATTAGAACAACCTGTATAAGTAATACTTTGTTAATTGCAACAAAACTTTGCTCATCAGGATCGGCTGTAGCTATGAAACTGCACACACGGGCTTGTGGTTCAGAACACATCAGAAGAGCCACGATTACTGAGTGGCGTATTGATAAAGTTCAGAATGGGCATACTACAGTCACTAGAAAATACAAGTTTGTAGACACTTGTTGTCACAGTTCTGATAGCGTTGGCGTGTAGGCACAGTTCACAGGAGACGGAAGTCTCCTCACTCCCCGATGATTGTATGGGCTGTGTCATGATGAGTAGACAGCACAAAGGATAGGAACTTCCTGAAAGTTGGCAGGATCAAACCTCGAACAGAACTGCCCTCCTGGCCTTTGGCAACGCTATTTCAGGACTCAGGCACAATGGCGGCGTCTTGGAACTATGGGAAACACGGATTATTCCTAGCATCTCATTGTAGCTTCGCGATACCTCTTTGCTGTGCAATATCTCTGGGGTGGTCAATATTCCTTGCGTTGCTCTCGATGCTCGATGATGTCACACTTGCCATGGAGGGCATCATACAACGTTGGGAGCTGGAATACTGTTTCTTGTCCCTGGCAAATAGGCCGCACTACTGTGCAGATCGATGAGGCAGGAGCAAGATATTCCTACACAACGTGGCTGTTGTGCAGGGCAGCCTACAAGTAACAGGCTCCTAGTGGAGCCAGGAAGTTATGTACCCCACAGTGCTGATGCTCTTGAAATTTTCAGCTTTACATATATTTATAAACAGATACGACTTTTAGTCGGTGTGGTGAGCTTAGCTTCTTGTTTCCTTGGAGATCCATCTTTAAGGAGAGGTTTACTATCTTTGGCCCGAAAAAAGCATGTTCTTTGAGAATTTTTTTTCGGGATTTGTTATAGATATCAATGTCAGATTTGCTTAAAATATTTATTGACATTTCCTCTATAAACTGGAATTTTTTCGACCGGAAATGTCGAATAGAAAAGGCGGAAGTGCCGTCGGAACGAAACAAAATTTCGATGTAGACCTCCACGCGCTGTATGTCACAGGTCAGTTGGCTCATCTGAAATCAAAATTAAGTTGACGTTAGCGAAGTATATAAGATTATTTAGGAGTTGTACCTCGCTTAAGTTATTTGGACCATATGAAACAAAATGGCGGCCATTTAAAAAAATAGGGTTTTTTCATCGATTTTTCGACTTTGTCGGCCAAGTGAAAATATTTATAACTGATGGATCGGAATAAAAGTGGTACAACTAGACAATTTAGTTAGCTTCGTCGGAAAAAAAGAATCATGCCAATCATACCACGCGATAAAAAAAAAGTTATTTCGGGAAGAATGCGTTTTACGTTTTGACTACATATAAATGCAATATTATGCGACTTACGTTCAATCTTCTATTCCGAGTCCATAAACTAGTCCTTCCTCTTCCACATAGACGGCGTTCTACTCGATCTGGGCCATCCTGCGCTGCTCCAGAGCCGCTCGTACGGCCGGTGACAAGCTGTTTTCGGCAGTTTTAATGCGGTGGTCGTCCGAATGCTTGGCGAACTGCATCGAATACAGTCACAGGGTGATTTCCATCGTTGTCATGGTCTTCAGAATTGCTGAATACCCTTCATTGAAGCTGCTCATTGCCAGGAAAGTCGCAATCTCCACAGACGTCGCACCAGAATGTAAATGATTGGGGGCTAGCTTCCAATCAAACGTATTCAAACTTTCATTTGAATTTGGTGTGTTTCCTCCCAAGCACCGGTACGTCCTCCTGAAGAAAAAAACTGGTGCGTAAAAAAGGCCGATTTCAGGCAGGTGCACTTTTCTCATCAACCGCGAATAACAGACATTTCCGTTCCGTATTCGGAAAAACCATTTCAAGGGTGGATTCTAAACACTTTTATGAATCAAGAAATGCAATTTAAAAAAAAAAAACGATTTTTTTGAGCCAAAAGATTGTAAACCTCCCCTTAATGATAGATCACTGTGGTATGCAAGTACTGTGCAACATCCTGCTGTAGCTTTTCTTATTTGTTCATATGAGACGACATCACACACATCCATGCCCGAGGCAGGATTCGAACCTGCGCCGTAGTGGTCGCGCGGTTCCAGACTGAAGCGCCTAGAACCGCTCGGCCACTCCGGCCGGCGAAGGATGAATAACACAGCCTTAAATCGAAAAGCTTAGACATGTAAATTCCATTGTAACGTTTAATACAAACATCATGTATTTACAGTTGATACAGTTTTTGACAGTATGTGGAAATAATGATGACATAAACGTTAAGTTGGTGATGAAGTTCACATGTTTTTGTAGACGCTGAATTAACGTTGTAGCTCGTGACAAGCGTCATGTATTTTATAGAACAATTTAGATGTGTAAATCTGTAATTATTGGGTCCAGTGTGTCTTACACAAAGCGCAAGCCTAAACATTAAATGTCAGCTTCATGCTTAGTGTGTTTCTTTTAAGCCACGTGTATTTTGTAACAATTTTGGCACAGAAGTAATATGAGGCACATAATTTGACAGTGCACAAGCATGTTTAGGTATAAATTTTGAGTAGTAGGTGTGTCTATGTGTATGTGTGTGTGTGTGTGGGGGGGGGGGGGGTTAGAAATAACATTGAGATACTTGATATAAGAACATATTTTTGTGTTGCTGACAGATTTTTAAGATATCTTAGACATTGAATTAAGATTGTGATACTTCAAAAGTGTCATGGGATAACTAATGAAGAACTTAATTTTAGGGTCAGTCGTACTTTACGCCAAGTATGGTACAGAGACCACACTGCGGATGTTCACAGTGCTGCTTAACCTGTAAGTGCATTTAGCACATGTTATACCATAACTTTATACAATTATGTACTTAAGCATTTAATTCCTGTATACAGGGAACTTAAATTTTGACAGCAATAACATTTTGATGTACAATGAGGTATTTGGAATGCGGAATATTAACTGTCACAAATTTGCCCCTTAACTCAGGACAACACTGTGACCTGAAACCTAAGACAGGGAAAGGAGAGCTGCGCAGGATTAGCCGAGCGGTCTAAGGCGCTGCAGTCATGGACTATGCGGCTGGTCCCGGCGGAGGTTCGAGTCCTCCCTCGGGCATGGGTGTGTGTGTTTGTCCTTAAGATAATTAAGGTTAAGTAGTGTGTAAGCTTAGGGACTGATGACCTTCGCAGTTAAGTCCCATAAGATTTCACACTCATTTGAACTTTTTTTTTTTTTTTTTTTGAGGGAAAGGAGAGAGAAATTTATCTATTGCAAAGAAGATCTGAGGTAGTGTTTTGAAATCCCTGGGCTAGCAGTACAGAGCGGATTAGGTTACATTTGTGGAAAGGGGCCACAATACGTTACTGTCAGTTGCACTCAACATATGAACTTTATTTGTTAAAACACACAGTCACACAAGCAAGAATCAAAAACACTCAAGGTTTTAATGAAAGACCTCCTGAAGGCTACACCGAAAATCCAAGGCACAAGGCCTAAGCAAGGAACTGAGATACAGGAATTCTTCTCGAGGTTTTGAAACATCCCCTTAGAAAATTATAAATGACTGTGCTGGTAAATCTCTACGTTATTTGAATTTCAAACAGCTGAGCAAAACTGAACGTACTCAGACATTTCTCTCTTTACTTATTCTGATCATCACTAGACTGACACACAGTATTTTTTTTAGCGCAACGCAATCTGACTTTCAATAATCCTTACAAAAGAATGGCCCTGACTAACAATAACCTATACCTTTCATGAATCACTTACCTCACAAAAATCTTAGTTACTAAAACCACTGCAATACAGTGTGCGCCAATACTGCCAGCTGAATAAAAGATTCTAACTACTGATGGCACTAATTACTGATAGGCATAGTTAGCAAATGAAAGGTTTTGATAGGGAACAAACCTTAATAATGTTCAAAAGTTATCATCATATATATCAGTCCATCAGTTCTGATGGACACACGTCCAGGTCGTCCGCTCTCAAAATTCTGCCATCTCTCTCCCCACATTCACCACTGCTGGCGGCTCACCTCCAACTGCGCAACGCTACGCGCTGTTCTCATCCAACTGCCCAACACTACAATAGCAAATATTCCAACAATGCAAACCAGCCACAGACTGTACACAGCACAGTCAGTGATTTTCATACAGAGCGCTACGTGGAGTTACCAACATAAAAACCTAAACAGCCTACTTACAGTTTCACTTCTTCAAAAAAAATTTTTATCTTTAATATAAATAGGCTTAAACCCTTAGCATAAATTTTTTCCACAAAACCCGGCTGAAGGCCACTCATTAATCAAAAACAGTGTTACGGCTAAAGATCAAGACAGAGATTTTCAATGTTTAATCTAAATAGGGTGAACCTCGGATGAAGGCCGCATATCAACAAAACCATTTAACAGCTTATGGCCTAGCAAGAAGAGCTTTCAATTTGAAAAGGCTGAAGGCTTTATCTTAAAATATTTCATGTAAAATTCGGCTGAAGGCCTCGTACTAAAGAATAACAATCTAATGGCTTAAGGGCAAGACAAGGATTTTGATTTTTTTAATTTAAGAGAGATGAAAACTCGGCTGAAGGCCACACACCAAGCAGAAAACAATTTTATGGCTTAAGGCCTAAAGGGAAGAGCTCCTAAATTTCAACTAAAATAGACTAAAGGCTTTATCCTAAAATGCTTCACATTGCTCTCGGCGGAAGGCCACATACGAAACCCAAACAATCTCACAGCTTAAAGCCCAGAAAAAGAAATTTCCGATTTTAATTTAACCTGGAAAACTCGGCTGAAGGCCACATTAAAGCTAGAAAATATTTCTTATGGCTTAAGGCCTAGACAAAATTTTTCAACTTTTTATTTAAAAAGGCTGAAAATTGGGCTGAAGGCCACACAGAGTACTTAAGACTAAAAAGGAAATCACTGTGTAAAACGCAAGGAGCGGCGCTCAGAAGGTTCCAAGGATCGGCCTGGGAAGGTAACACTAACGCACGTTTAGGTGAGACAGGCAGCCAGACTGACAACCCAACCAAAAGCCAACCGACGAACCAACCAACAAGATCAGTTCTACTCCACCCGACCAGCAAAACGACAACAGGATGTCAGTAGCACAACGTTCTGGGTAATGGTGCCCAATCCAGCCACGTCAGAATAAACGCCCAAAACTACCAACAACACCTCAGCTGTCGAACTACACGCCGTGCTGGACAGCACCAACAAGGCGAGGAAATTACACTGCCAAAAACTATGTCAAATAGCAGGGCTGGTCACCGGAACGTCAACGGCCACAAGGCAGGAGATACCGCTGGTAAACTTTATTAATGAAGGAATGAATTAAATTAAGTTAAACACCACAGGAAGATGGCTGCAAATCTAGCCGACTTCAATGCACACACGTTGTTGCTCGCGGGAATCTCCCAGAAAGCGACAACCAGGATGAAACGAGGAGATTTGATAGCAGGTGAGGCTTGATAGTAGGTTAAGTGAGCACTCAACTTTAGTGTCCAGGATCGGTGGGTGACGAACTTCACTCCCCAATCGACCGACTCCCCAACACCCAGAAACGGTCAATAGATCAAATACACGTCGGCGATGGGATGACCGACCTAACGACCAACCAACGGTCGTTGCCGCTCAAGTCTTCTTCAGTCAGACAGTACATGTGTGTCGCCAGCAGTCGGCAAGTACTGGGTATACGCACCTCAACGGCGCTCTGTGCCCGACGCTCCTTCGTCCCCGACTGCTGCTCCGTGCCCAAGTACACTGCTGGTCCGTCTCCAACTGACCAACTGCCATTCACACCCGACAAGGGAATATCAGCGGTCTCTTCCAAGATAACAAGACAGTGCGCTTATCGATAAGTGCTGCTGCTGCCACTCATGGCCAGGTAAGACAGGAACTTAGTGACGCCAGTAAATCGAATAAGAAAACGAGGCGGTAGTATCGTAAAGAGAAGATGACAAACAGTAAAGGGCATCAACACGAGCCGTGCACGGCTCATGTTTCTTTATGAAACAAAGTTTTTCTTAAAAATTGGCGCGATTTTATTAGTTTCGTTTCATCGATAAAATGAAAAACATTTGTCACACTGAATGCCAGTTTCGTGATAATATTTTTCTAATTTTTCTTGAAATACAAATAATTATAGGCCTGATTGAAGCAAAATAAGAATGACGAAAATTAAACTTCATTAAGCAAGGTAATTAAACAAAATTTTTCGTTCTTACATACACATCATTAGAAAAAAAATGTCACTACACTTACATTTAATACAGTAAACGCCGAGAAGGTAATTAGTTCAAACTATCAGATATTTACAATTTTAGTGGTATGAGGAAAAGTAAAGTCTTGATACATTTAATACAACATTCACGGGAACTGTGTGTTATATTGAGAAACAACATTATAATGCGAAATAAAACTTCATCCTTTTTACTAAATCATTCACAAATGTCTCTCCAAATTCATAAACGAGAGCTGTTGTCTACAGTTGCAACAGTTACACTTGCTTCTGCAGATATGTGTGCTCCCATAGATTACTCCTATAATTTAGAGAAAACATTTATTCTCTTTCCTATGGCTGAAGAAAAGTTTTGTGAAACTGAACTCCTATATAGAATGGCCTACACATCTAACTTATTTCAGTACTCAGCTCTTCAGAGTTTTCGGTAGAGCAGCAAGTGTCTGATAAATCTACAGGTACGTTTTTCCACATGCAAACAAAACAGCTTTGTGACTAGTTCAGTTGTAATACACGAACTTGTAGCTTCCCGTCACTAACGGCGGCAGTATGCGAGAACACACTACAGCAGAGATGTATGGTGAATTTTGTCCGGAATTACAGTGTACAGGGTGATTCATAATTAAGGGCAACACTTCATGGGTGTGATGCATAAATGAAAGTAAGAGTAAAATGTTAAGTAAAGATTTGTCTGAAAGTGCGTTAATCCAGAATTATACAGTAGAGTAGGAAGCACAAGTATAACACAAACAGCACAAAATTAATTCTTCTCAGAAAGCAATGATACAAAAGGGCGCGAAATTCATCACAACTACATACTGTAAATTTAGCTCACAGCGTGTTTAAAATGAGGCCGACGTCAAAGAAGACAGTGACATGCCCGACGTCTCACCTCGTTGAATGTTGCAGGCTCCGTCCATCTCATTCTGCACAGTTGCGCAGCCATTTTCATTTTGCTGCAGTAGTAGTTTAACATTCTCAGTTGCAATGCCCTATACGAACTCTATAGATGTCCCAAAAGGTAGAAGTCAAGAGAGTTAGTATCCGGAAATCTGGCGGACCAGGCAACTGGTCCTGCACGACCTATCCACTTATCGGGGTAAGCAGCACTGATATACTGTCTTGACTCCCGACTGATACGTGCAGGGGCACCGTCGTGCATAAACCACAGATTGGTTCGTGTAGCGAGTGGGACACGATAAAGCAGACCACCCAATGATGATCAAAAAACTGTCGATAACCTTTGCGACTCAGGCGTTATGGAATGGCGTGTGATGCCAGTAACTGACTGTCCACTATACCACACCAAATGTTCACTGCAAAACAATATTGATATCCTCACTCTGTGGCTGCGCGACGATTCTCATACGCCCACATGTACATGTTAAGAACGTTCACGATATCCACTTGGGTAAAGATGCTCTCGTTCGTAAACAGTAGCGGACGACCGAACAGCGGAGCAACCGCATGGGTCTCTACTAACCACTCGCAGAAATTCTGAAGTCTAGTGTGGCCTGAGGAAACAGATCCTGTACTTCTGCAAGTGAAATGGGTGGAATTTCTGTCTTCCGCCCACACGGCATACAGTTGATTGAGGAGCCACTACAGAAGCACTTATATGTCGGGTGCTTTTGGTAGGATGTTCATCTACCATTTTCAGGATGTCTCAATGTTCTCCACACCCACTCTATCCAGTTGAGACGGACCTAACGGGGGCACACCACGAGTTCCATATTCCCTTAAACGACTGTACACTGCTGTGAAAGTCTGATGGTTTAGTACTGTTCTTTTGGAAACATTTTCATATATGTCGTCTTGCTACTCGTATATTGCCTTCTGCTACGCCATAAAGAGGTGCATATCTCCGTATTCACTGTCTGAGTACGCCATCGTACCGTACATGACGACTGCAGTGTACGAACTACCGACAGAATCGGTATACCGGAGTGACCGAGCGGTTCTAGGCGCTACAGTCTGGAACCGCGTAACCGCTACGGTCGCAGGTTCGAATCCTGCCTCGGGCATGGATGTGTCTGATGTCCTTAGGTTAATTAGGTTTAAGTAGTTCTAAGTTCTAGGGGACTGATGACCTGAGAAGTTAAGTCCCATTGTGCTCAGAGCCATTTGAACCATTTTTGCAACAGCAGCATAGAGTACAACAAACCACCACAAAGCGAAGTAAACAAAGGCATTTCGTGCCAGATTCATGTACAGAGGGGTGTACAAAGTAACATCATTCGATAGGCAGGCGAACACGGCACTCCAAAAGCCTGTACGGCACATAATGTAGTGCACCACTACATTACACTACATACTATGACTCAGAAATAAAGCACTTGCAGCCAAAAATTTAGTTTACGTTTTGCTTTTATTTTGATGCATACGTTACACCCACAAAGTGTGTACATTTACTTTTGAATTATCCTATATAAGAATAAAAAGGCAGAGTGCAGTTCTGATCACGGAGTTATACCTCAGTCACACAAAGTTGCCCAGTTTTGCGGTTTGTAGTTTGACACCCTGTATTTACACCGTTTTCACATTCTGGTGGCGTCACTGCTACGTATGCGTTACCGTGTGACCACGAGACACATTGGTAAGACGTGCTCAAGCAAAGAGTTCCCCGGGAGCAGTAAGTAGCGGTTACATTAGGGAGCAGATCAGCCGCAAGAGGCATGCCGAAGAGAGTAATTACGGTGCGAGAAGAGGAACACTTTACAAGAGGTGCCTGTAATTTCGTTAGCTGTTCGAGGCTTCACGCTGCTGTTGGCCTAATTTAATTATGAGTCGCATGTCCTACTCAGGGCTGCCGTTCGCTTAATGGACACCTGTGCTCGCCAATCACAGTGCTTTAATCGGTGAATATAGCCCCACTGAGGTACGCTGTTAACGCCGAGCTTCCTGTGTCGCCTGGGGACACAGCCTACTATCAAAGCCTCGTACCCTGTTAGACGCTATACTTTTCTATGATTCTAGTATGAAAAATGGCCAGATAAATCTGGTATTAAAACGGGAGTTCTCGGCATCGACAGTCGGGACATCTTCTCATTATTATTCAGAAGAGGAAGGAAGCAAATTATCGGCCTCTAAAATGAGTCGCATTTCTCTAAAATCACAGCTCTCTGGACATGGATTAGAAATTTATGAATTTTAACGACGTGAAAAGTTCGAGCTCCAGGCGTCTGAACGTCGATATGAACAACCTTAGCGTCATCTGCCTACAAACACATCCAGGTCCTTTCAGAGGCAGAGTTGGACGTCAATGTCTCATCACATCGATGCATCTACATAGGACAGGAAATTGCTTGTGACTTATTAACTGGGGTATCCAGGTATTCGGTTTTAGTGATTCAAGGAGAAGAAAAGCAAGTTCGTAGCAGAACGAGCGGACTAGTTAGAAAACGAGTCCACTGGTGTGACATCATTCCAGTTGCTCTAGTTTTCATTGACTGTACCTTAACTGCACAAGCCTTTCTATGATAATATATGTAATTTCTCAGTCAGATCTCCACTGAACACTGCGTATTTCTGAGAGACAAATTCTTCGTGACAACTTCCTCGTGTAAACAAATTCTATGACAGCACTTATTTATGCTCGTACTTGTATGACTTATTTGACACAAAACAAATTTAATCCTTTTACTGATGTGGGCGTCTTCGAATTAATTCAACACACGATTTGTTGTCAGTTCTATATAGACTAGGCATATAACCTGGTGGAAAAGTAGTTCATATATTCAAAGACAAGTAGATGTAAAATAAAAATGTTACACCTGTCCGGAGTTTTACACTGGCCAGACGGGTAAGTAGTATAATGCTTGCTTTACAGAAAAGTGCAACGTACCTAGTAATTAAATAATTTTTTTTAAAAAAAGTGCATACATTAAGTAATTCAGCATCCGTAGATGAATGGTAAGGGTAGGTGGCTGCCATGCAGAAAAAAATGTTCAAATGTGTGTGAAATCTTACGGGACTTAACTGCTAAGGTCATCAGTCCCTAAGCTTACATAATACTTAACCTAAATTATCCTAAGGACAAACACACACAACCATGCCCGATGGAGGACTCGAACCTCCGCCGGGACCAGCCGCACAGTCCACGACTGCAGCGCCCTAGACGCCATGCAGAAGACTCATGGTCAATTTCCGTTACTGCAAGGATTTTTCCTCGGTGGGAGGAATGGTAAGGGGTGCACTCTGCCTCGTGACGCCAATTAAGGATCTACATCTGCATCTACATAGATACGTACGGTGCGTGGCAGAGGATACCTCGTACAGCTACTAGTGATTTCTGTTCCACTAGCAAATAGAGAGAGGAGAAAACGGCCCTCCGTACGTCTCCGTATGGGCGCTAATATCTCGTATCTTAGCTTCCTGGACCTTACGCGCAATGGGCGTTGGAGGCAGTAGAATCGTTCTACAATCGGCTTCATATGCCGGTTCTCTAAATTTTCTTAATAACGTTCCTCGGAAATAACGTCGCCTTCCCTCATGGGATCCCCATTTCAGTTCCTGAAGCATGTCCGTAACACTATCGAGTTGTTCGAACCTACCAGTAACGAATCTAGCAGCCCGCCTCAGAACTGCATCGATATCGTGCTTTAATCGCACCTGGTACGGATCCCAAACAATCAGTAGTCAAGAATTTGTTGCACTAGCGTCCTGTATGTGGTCTCCTTTACAGATGAACTTTCCTAGAATTCTTCCAATAAACCGAAGTCGACCATTCGCCTTCCCTACCATAATCCTCACATGCTCGTTCCATTGCATATCGCTTTACAACGTTACGCCCAGATATCTAAACGATGTGACTGTGTCATGCAGGACAATACTAATGATATATCCGAGAATTACTTGTTTGTTTTTCCTACTCATTCTAATTAACTTACATTTTTTTCTACATTTAGAGCTAGCTCCCATTCATCACACCAACTATAAATTTTATATAAGTATCTTATCTTATCTTATCTTGTATTTTCCTATAGTCACTCAACTCCGACACCTTACCATAAACCACAGCATCGTCAGCAAACAAACGCAAATTGCTGCCCACCCTGTCCTCCAAATTATTTATGTATATAGAGAATAATAGCGATCCTATCACACTTCCCTGGCGCGCTCTTGTCCATACTTTTGTCTCTGATGAACACTCACCGCTGAGGACAACATACTGGGTTCTACAACTTAACAAGTCTTCGAGCCACTCATATACCTGTGAACCTATACCATGTGATCGTACCTTCTTTAATAGCCTGTATTGGGGCACCATGTCATACACTTTCCGGAAATCTAGAAATATGGAATCTGCTTGTTGCCCTTCATCCATAGCTCGTGGTAAATCATATGAGAAAAGGGCAAACTGAGTTTCGCACGAGCGATGCATTCTAAAACCTTGCTGGTTCGTGGACATAAGATTTTCGGTCTCAACAAAATTTAGTATGTTCGAAATGAGAATGTGTTCAAGGATTCTGCAGCAAGCCGATGTTACGGTTTTTGCGGGTTCATTTTCTGCCCTTCTTATATACAAAAATCACCTACACTTTTTCCAGTCGCTTGGGACTTCGCGCTGGTCGAGAGATTTGCGATCAATGAAAGCGGGTAAGGGGCCAATGCTCTAGAGTACTCTTTGGAAAACCGAACTGGGATTCCATCCGGGCCTGGTAACTTATTTGCTTTCAACTCTTTCAGCTGTTCCTTTTCACCAGGGATGCTTATTACTATACTATTCATACGGGAGTCTGTTCGATGGCCAAACGATGGTATGTTTGTACGATTATTCTGCGTGAACGATTTCTTAAATATGAAACTTAAAATTTCGGTTTTCGTTTTGATAGATTTCCCTGCACACCAAACTGGTCAACAAGTGACTGAATGGAAGCTTTAGACATATTTATCGATTTTACGTAACGCTAGAATTTTATCGGGTTATCTGTTAGGTCTTTCGCTAAGGTATGACGGTGGTAGGAGTGTTATGCCTCGGGCATATATCTTTTTACAGACGCATGAATCTCTACTAATCTTTGCTTGTCGTCATTTGCGAGTTCTCTTTTGAACCGAGGGTACAACAGCGTATGCTTCCCCAGCATATTCCGAATCTCGTTATTAAACCATGGTGGGTCTTCCCCGTCCTTAATCCATTTACTAAGCATGTAGTTCTCCAGACCACGATTTACAATCTGCTTCAGCTTTCCCCATAATTTCTCTACGTCCATCTTACATTAACTACGTGAAGTCAGGTCACTAAATGATATGCTAAAAACTGCTTATCAGCCATTTCTAACTAGATCACTCTTCTAGACTTCTTAACTGATTTATTAACTTTCGTAACCATAGTTGCTATAATGACATCATGATCGCTAATCCCAGTTTCTACACTGACGTTTTCGATAAGGTCTGGCCTGTTCGTAGCTATAAGGTGTAACTTACTTCCGTTGTGTGCAGGCTACCGAACTAGCTGCTTAAGGCAATCTCCAGAACACGAGTTCGAAAGTAGTTCGCACTACTATCTTTCTGCGATGAATTCATAGAGATCTCAGTCTATACTCGGTAGGTTGAAGTCGCCTCCAACCAGTACCGCGTGATCTGGGTATTTACCCGCTACTGACCATAGACTTTCTTTGAATGACTCTAGAACTGTCACAGCAGAATCGAGTGGTCTGTAAGGACAGTCAGCTTGCTTTCACCTAGACCTGCTATTCGTTACCAGGTAACTTTCTGTCACATTCAACTTTGATCTTAATAGATACAACATTTTTGTCAAGTGTAATGAACACTCCCCTTCCTACGGCCTGCAACCTTTCTGACATATATTGCAATATTTGATAAATATCTCAGAGTTTTACACTTCGGCTTTCTGGCAGTTCTTGGTCCTGAGAATAATTTGGGAGCGAGAACCTTCCTGGAAGGCAAAAAATTTGGGAACTTCGTTACGAATACTTCGAAAATTTACTGATAAAATTTTGGAGGTTGAAGTGTCTTTACTCTGAATGCGGTCTAACTTTCCTAGCTGCATATCGGCTGGCGAGTGTTCATCAGAGTACCTCAATCTTTGCCTAGCCTAAAAAGCACGCATTTGCTCTCCACAAGTATTCTGCTACCTGAGCAGCTGCTTCCTTTGTGTCGTGAACTCTTGACCTATCAAGAGGAGTCTTACAAATCCCCAACCGATAACGGAGGTCTCGAAATCCGCAGCCAAGTCCGTCACAGACTCGGCGAATCCTTTGGTTGAGACCCTGCACTCTGTAATATTAGTAATTTTCGCCTCACAAACATTAATATACGCTCAAAAGTAAATCCCTGAAGGCCTAAAGTTATCGAACAATTATAAAGTAAAAGAAATGAACCATCGCATAGCAGCGACAGAGTCTATTATTCTTTATCTTTGCCGTTCTTGCGCGGTGCCAGTAAATCTCTATGTACATGTATCGATTAATGGTATGAAAAAGAATTCTGTTGTTTCAAGACAAATGAGGCTTTTGGCGCCTCACCTTTTCACTGTTTTGTATTCTATGGAAGGCGGACGCGGACTTGCTGCGTTCCGCAACTGTAGTTTATATTCTATGTGAAAATATTGAGTGAATATGCTAAATGTTTTTTTTTTTCAATCAGAAAACATGTAGTTTCTTGTAACTGATTGAGAACAGACAGCATCAAGAGAACATTTTTACTGTTATGTATAAAGTATTTAACCACAATGGTCATCTATTGCAATTTAGTATGAAAAGGTACGTAGCAATAAAAAAAGGTGTGTTACAGATAAGTGTGCTTATTTTAGTAAATTAACCTTGATGATTTCCATCTCCTCATTTACTTGAATTATAATTATTTTGTGTTACTTCATCACCAGAAATTACGATCACGCTGATGGGCCGAACGCAGCATGAGGCAGAAGGAACATTATCGTTTTCCTATTATTTCTGAACCAACTTTTTTGTGTAGTGTTGCATTTCTTTTAAAGTCTATAAATCTTCTGGTCCCTTAGTGTTGATCCGGGTATGACTACATCGCGACTATAAAAATGCACAGAAACGATAATGTTTCTTCCGAACGATCTCAAATATATATATATCAATATGCTGCTCTTATTCAGGTATTTAATGCTCAACGTATGTTATTGTAATAGTGTAATCAATCCCTGATTCTGTTGCCAAGTGGCCCAACAAAATATTCACTTTTTCGACATTTAAAAAAAAATATAAAATAACAAATCTTTTTCTTTTCGTCCCCCAAGAGCAACGCTACACTTGGCGCCCGAACACGGACTTGATCAAAAATCATTTCATGTATGTGTGTAAAAGTTTTTAGGTTCTTGTTCTAATAATTGTTTCATTTTTTCATGTGGATGCAATTCAACCGAGAAAGAGAAGTGGGAAAACCTTTTAATTAATTCAGAAGAACGATTGATGAAATTACCAAAAAACGCGAGTATCCAGCCGTATCACCATCAAGACAGCCATAGTAAGTCAAATTTTTATACGCAGTAGCCAAGCTTTCGTAGTGACGTTGCATCTTTCGAGTTGATCAGAACGTAAACCAGTCTTTCCTTGCCTTGAAACAGCTTTATTTCGATTTGTCCATAGTCCATTCTTATGTAGTTAAATTCAGTGAAAGTGTACTACTGTTGTCAGTGCATAAAAAAATTACGATACGGCGGATAACTACGCCCAAAACTGGTAAAACGTGTGATATTTCATTTGTTTGTAATTAGTAGGAACCATCTTGTCTTCTTGGCGTACATGAACGTCAGTTGTTACCCAGAGTTAAAATTTCATCTTAGGTCCCAGTAAGCCATAGCACTACGTCACAGACAAACGACTGACGGCAGTGACAAACAATATCTGTAGCATTTTGACGATAATTCATGAATATGGCTGACGGTAAACAGCGGACACAAACAAAAGCAGACGACAGCGGTGATGCGAATGGACCTCACTATCCATTACGATCACGCGCGATAGGTACACGAGCGGTGGCAGAAGCAGCCTCGACCGAAGTTTTAGAAGCCGGTCCTAGTGTGCAAACTATCCCCGCTTTTGAAAAAAATGACTTGGCCGCAATGATCGAAGCAATAATGGAAAGCAAGTTCGAAAGTCAAAGACAGAGAGAAGCGCAAAGACAGGAACGTGAAAAGCAGGAAAAATTAGATGAAAAGGCCCGCGAAAAAAAAGAGAAGGCCGAAAGACGGCATAATAAAAATCAGGTCCTTACAAATCTGTGCAATTCAGTAAAAGCAGACATAAATTCAGTGAAAACAGATCTGCAAACGGAGATAAATGACCTAAATACACGGTTAAATTCGATAAAGGCCGAACTAAAGGCAGACATAACAGCTGATTTAAATGCCCTGTTGGGTAATGTCCAAAGCCAAATCAGTAGTCAGATCACGACCATGAGGCTAGAAATTGACACACAAGTAGAGTCAAAAATAGAGGAAATTTCAAAACGGTTAGATGAAAAAATCGAAGCAGCCAAGGGAGAGATAAATTCAAAAGTGATGGAATATCAAAAACGAGCTGCGACCTTAAAAGAAGATTATACTGCAATCTCTGATGAGGTCAAAGGAGTTAAAACCGCAGTAGACACGATCGAGAATGTTGTTGATGATCTTTCCAAACAGATTGAGACTCTTAATGTAGAGGATCAAATAAAGAATACTGTTAAGGCACATGCTGAAGCATTGTCCGACCACTACCAAGAGTGGATTAAAAACAAAGACGGATTCATAGAAAACAAGACAAGAACGAACTCAGGGAAACTGTCAAAAACGTGACCTTTGAAATATTGGCAGCCCCTGGAAAAACAGGAGACACGGTGATGTCAGAATTAAGCCAGATAAGACGAAAGTCAGCTCAAGATTTACCTGAATGGCGTCAACAGACAGTTGATGAAGTTCGTACACTAAAATGTCAAGTTGAAAATTCCCCACCTCCCGTCTCAGGAGAGTGGACTAATTCACCACGATGTAATGAACAGCAGCAGGTACATTACCGTTCACCATTTGATAACGCTCAAACCCATAGTTTTATAGAAGCACAATTTAACCAGAGTACCAGCCCACCCACTTTTGTCAGTTTGATGCAGGAGGAAAACGTGATCAAACATCGTGTTTTTCCGACCTTTCACCCACAGAAAAGAGAAATTCATCCTATAGTGTTCCTCCGAAATTTTTCAGGTATTTTCCCGAATAGCTGGAGTGACCGCCAGCGAATTCAATTCGTTATTGGATTTTTCGTAGGCGATTCTGCCTTATGGGGAACCGAAATGGTCGACTCTTGTAAAAGTTACAAAGAGTTTGAACAGATGTTTTTAGCTAAATTCTGGAGTTCTGGTGTGCAGCAGCGCCTGAGAAAAGAGGTTTACAACGCCGAAGTGTTTAATAGTAAGTGCGGTAGTTTGAGAAGATATTTTGAAAAGTATTTAGCGAAAATCAAGTTCTGGGATTCGCCGATCACCGCCAAAGACGTTATTATGATTCTAAAAACTAAGCTACCGATTGCAATCAGAGAAAAATTAGTAAACGTGTCTGAGGACGATACGGACACCTTCCTATCTGTGTTAGGCTCATTAGATCTGATTTACGAGGACGCTAGAGTTGATGTTAGCAACGCCCACTTCAGTGCAGGCGGCCAGCACAGTACAGAATACGCAGGCAACAATGGTAGCCGAGCGAAAGCGCGTCACAGCGACGGTCAGTACCAACCCCACAACGGTGTCAAAAATAAACACACTACGTACTCCAACAGTAAATACAAAAATAAGTACAATAACGGCCAGAGATACAATCCAATATATAATTCGTCACCACCTCAGTACGGAAATGCACTTTATAATACACAGCCCCAGCAATATGGAAACACGCAACCGATCAACGGTAATTATCGAAACGATCAGTCTTACGATTCAAATCGTCAGTGGAAAGGAAGTAAATGGCATAATCAAGGTGAAGACCAACGTACAGCTTTCAGTAACGGTTACAATCAACACAAGCCACAGCAAAATACCTTTCAGCCACAAAATATACACTTCACGTAACAAGCGAACGGACCTTCGGGAAGTCTGAAGCCTAAACGCCCGCATAACATGCAAATTTATTATGCGCAAGCGGATACGCCAGGACAACAAGATCCATTTCCAACCTAGTTCGTACCACAAAACCAACATCAGTTCCAGACGGAAGAAACTTTAAGAAATATAAATCAGCAGGAAAGTAAGCGTCGATCGGAAAATTAAAAGCAGCACCTTTGAGCCACCTAGAGGATGCTGCAGGTTTGAATGGGGGCACCCTGTCCCTTAGTCCACACGAAATTAAAGCAATCAGGTATGACAAAGAGACAAACTTACGGGATGATCTAGTAGCAGACACTGAGACAAAATACAATGATGACGTATGGGACGAACAAGTTCAAGCTTCCATAAGAGTATCAATTGCCAACATACCACTAACAGCCATTGTAGATACAGCTAATATTAATGTCTTATCTTTATGTTTATTTAAGCAAATATCCTCTGTATGCAAAGTTTTATCACTTCCAATTCATGGTTGCACTGTTTCGGGAGCAATTGGTCCACTAACACAACGTGTAAATCTTCAGACTCAGCTTCAAATCCAGATAGAGTCTACTTCAGTATTTATTATCGTTAAAAACCTATCAGTGCCATGTATCTTGAGTATGGAATTCTTGAGGCAGACGAAAGCTAAAATTGACATCGAGTGTGGAATCTGTACTCTAGTAGCGAGCCAGCAACAAGTAACTGTAAATTTGTTAAGAAGAAAGGTGAAGACAAACTTTGGGGTGCTTCAAATAGCAGTACGGCATGGACTAAAAGACAACAGTACAGTAAGACAGAAGACATGACAGATCTTGAAAGTGTTAATGACGATGAGTATAAAGACCTAATTCCCGGTCAGAATGAATTATACGGTAAAGCTAGTGAGTCCACTGAATTATCCACATAACAGAAGAATGAGCTTTACAATTTGTTAACAGATTACTTTCAAGTATTTTCTAAGAAACCTGGACTAATAAAAGGCTTTGAATATCGAATGGATGTCCTGCCCCATTCAAACTACTGTAGAACAAGCTATTCCATTCCATATGCGAAACGCGAAGCTGTCAAGTGCGAGATCAGGAAAATGTTACGCTGGAATGTGATAGAAGTATCTCATTCACCTTATTCGAGTCCTTTATTGTCTGTACTAAAATCAGATGGTAGCGTAAGGCTACTCCTAGATGCAAGATTAATCAATAACAATTATAGTACCCATAAGAACGAGACCAGAGGCTCTTGAAGAGCATCTGCAGAAGTTTCATGGAGTTAAGTATTTGAGCACCCTTGATTTGAAAAGCAGTTACTGGCAAGTAAAACTTGCGCAGGAGTTAGGAAGTACGCTGCGTTTATATTTGCGTGAAATTAAATTTTTAGGACACATTATCACCCCTGAAGGAATTAAACCTGACCCGGAAAAATTGTCTGCTATACAATACTTTCCAACCCCTGTTAAAAAAAGGCAACTGAAAGGATTTATCGGTCTTACGTCATTTTTCAGACGTTTTGTTCCCAATCAGGTATTGAACAATCGCGCTCTTCACAACCTTTTAAAAAAGAATTCACATTGGAATTGGACGCCGGAATGCCAAGACGGATTTCAGAAAATTAAAGATAGTCTGGTTAACAGTAACAATCTCCATCATCCTCCGTCCCCCAAGAGCAACGCTACAAGTCGGCTCCAAACCACAGGACCGTGGTCACCTCTGGAAAAGATGCACTTGCACCCCATATGTGAGGCCCACAGGCTTTACCACTTCCGGCAGCCATCTCTATGAACTGAGGATGGCTTCAGAACCCATGCGACAGGCATCACTGCTGCCGATGTGAGCCACAACGTGCAGAAGACGGCACGTTCGATATCTGCAAGCAAGGCCACTTCTACATCTCGGATGAGGTGTCTTCCCCCCCCCCCCCCTCCTCCCTCCGGCAGACATACCGACTGCACATTGGCTTTCTTCCCAGCCCTGAACGCTACCAGTCAAGGGGCTTCATAACGCGCCTTCTGTTGGAACGTCCGCTAATTAATAAATTCCTCCCCTGTGTGCCTGCTCAGACCCTGCTGGCCACCTGTCCAGACAGCCAATCTCCAGACTAGCCATCCGCCTTGAGCAACGTGAACGCGTCACCAAATGCCACTCACTCTGCTGTGAGGCGGATCCACCGCGCCCGGTACACTAGGAGTTGCCTCGGCAATATGAGCCCATGGACGAAACGGACGACACCCGAGGTCGCAACAGATTCCCTGCCACTACTACACTCCGAGGCAGCAGGCTGCAGGTGATTGACAGCAGACAAAAGTGCAGTCAGCTGTTCGTAAATTGCAGCCAGCTCCTCCTCCGTCCACACATAACATGCAAACGTCCTACCCATTCTGCCAGAACTAACGGAAGGAGTCAACTACGAAAGCAGACAGAATCCTAGGTACACAACTTGCTACCCTCCTGATGGGTCATCAATCGACGCTGATGCCTCAATGAGCTACGTAGCTTGACTGAGAAGTGTCGGCTTCACTGCCCGTAAAGTCGAAAAACGACTTGGATAGTGGTGTGCTAGAGACATGCCCCTCCATACGGATCGAATATTGAGAATAAATTTGTTATCATTTTCAGATTAAGTCCTTTATTTCAATTGCTCCCTTTTTAATATAGCTTTCATTGTTACGCAAGGTCTAAATTCTGTCCAGGTCTTTCTGCAGTCCCATATGATAACTCCCAACAGTGCTATATCACCGTGCATAACTGTGTAGTCAGGAGAATAATCTTATAGTTGATTTTAGTAAAACCTTCTAGGATTTGTTGAGGAGATGCAATAAACAAAGTTTTGATGAGGATCCCAGAAATGTATCGTCTGGATGTAAAATAAGTTTGAATAAATCTATCAGTTTCAAATCTCCCGCTTAGTCAGTGAATCATCAACAGACGAGGAGTAAGGACGCGCTGACACAGTAAATGTGCAAGGGGAACACAAAAACATGAAACGTTAGAAACACAATTCATTACCAAGCATAATACTGTGAAGGAAAACTATTTGCGTTCAAAACAACTTCCATTCTTCTCGGAATGGATAAATACGGGGCCTGTGTGGTTTTCAAAGCATTTTCATTCCATTATTCCTGCAAAATAGCAGCAAGTGCAGGTGATGACATGGAGCTGGAGCGATCGCGCACCCTTCTTTCCGAAGAAGATTGAGATATTGAGAACTCGAGACTGTGGTGGCATGGGAGGTGCAACAATTCATCTAAGTGCCTAAAAAACCAATTCGGGACGAGGCGAACTGTGTCAACAGGAACCGTGTGGTCTGAGAACACAGCATCACCATTGAGAACAGAGATTGTGCCATGGATTGGACCTGATCAACTTGTAAATTGTACGACCTTTCAGGTTACCCATGGGGCCCAAGGATGCGAGGGCTATTTGGGAAGTAATGTCTGATCGGGCACGAGATGGAAATTACAGTGAAAATCCTATGTAGCTTTACAGAGATGAGTTGGGCAGTGACTCTATTACGTCCGTCGATCGTGTCACGTCTCTGTTTTCAGTGTGAGCGCACAGTGAGACCTACAAAGTAGTGTGCCCCACCAAGTATGAGAATCTGGTGAGAGGATCCGCCTGATACCATGCATCCCATATTTCTTTCTTCGTGACAATTGTCAGTCGCATGCTGCAGGGGGAATAAGGATACTCTTCAACATTACAGCCCGTAATTGGGTGCCCTGAGTTTCATCTTTGCTAACATGAATCACTGGGTATGAAGACAAGATTTTGGCACAGACAACGACCTGTAGGACGTCGTATCGAATTGCCAGATTTCACAAGCGGCTGACTGCTTTGACTACGGTATTGGAAAGTTGATACAACAATACAACAAATGTCTAAATCGGAGCAGCGACTATACTGAGAAGAACACTACTAACCATTAAAATTGCTACACCAAGAAGAAATGCAGATGATAAACGGGTATTCATTGGACAAATATATTATACCAGAACTGACATGTGATTACATTTTCACGCAATTTGGGTGCATAGATCCTGGGAAATCAGTACCCAGAACAACCATCTGGATGGCGTGTACAGGTACAGCTGCCCATGCAGCTTCAACACGATACCACAGTTCATCAAGAGTAGTGACTGTGGTATTGTGACGAGCCAGTTGCTCGGCCACCATTGACAAGACGTTTTCAATTCGTGAGAAATCTGGAGAATGTGCTGGCCAGGTCAGCAGTCGAACATTTTTTGTATCCAGAAAGGCCCGTACAGGACCTGCAACATGCGGTCGTGCATTATCCTGCTGAAATGTACGGCTTAGCAGGGATCGAATGAAGGGTAGAGCCCGGGTCGTAACACATCTGAAACGTAACGTCCACTGTTCAAAGTGCCGTCAATGCGAACAAGAGGTGACCGAGACCAGTAACCAATGGCACCCCATACCATCACGCACGGTGATACGCCAGTATGTCGATGACGACTACACGCTTCCAATGTGCGTTCACCGCGATGACGAGAAACACGGATGCGACCATCAGGATGCTGTAAACAGGACCTGGATTCATCCGAAAAAATGACGTTTTGCCATTCGTGCACACAGGTTCGTCGTTGAGTACACCATCACAGGCGCTCCCGTCTGTGAAGCGGCGTCAAGCGTAACCGTACCCATGGTCTCCGAGCTGATAGTCCATACTGCTGCAAACGTCGTCGAACTGTTCGTGCAGATGGTTGTTGTCTTGCAAACGTCCCCATCTGTTGACTCAGTGATCGAGACGTGGCTGCACGATCCGTTACAGCCATGCGGATAAGATGCCCGTTATCTCGACTGCTAGAGATACGAGGCGGTTGGGATCCAGCACGGCTTTCCGTATTACCCTCCTGAACCCACCGATTCCATATTCTGCTAACAGTCATTGGATCTCGACCAACGCTAGCAGCAACGTCGCGATACGATAAGCCGCAATCGCGATAGGCTACAATCCGACCTTTATGAAAGTCGGAAACGTGATGGTACGCATTTCTCCTCCTTACACGAGGCATCACAGCAACGTTTCACCAGGCAAGGCCGGTCAACTGCTGTTTGTGTATGAGAAATCGGTTGGAAACTTTCCTCATGCCAATATGTTGTAGGTGTCGCCACCGGCGCCAACCTTTTGTGAATGCTCTGAAAAGCTAACCATTTGCTTATCACAGCATCATCTTCCTGTCGGTTAAATTTCGCGACTGTAGCACGTCGTCTTCGTGGTGTAGCTATTTTAATGGCCGGTAGTGTAGGTGGTAGGTGTAGCTAATTGCTACAAATAAAACGTTTTTGATTTTCATAATTGTTTCCATTTCGCTGCTGATCGGACCTTACTTTTCGAATAGCTCTCATACCACGATATGGCTGGCCAAATCATCACCGAAGCCCCACCAGTTCACTCGTGAGCAGAAGTTGTGAACAGTGCGCAACATAACTTTTCCGACCAAATGACTTCCTTCACGGCGCCATAGTCCAGGTTGTATTCCTTTGGCGCTACATTTTCAAGTTATGGGTATTTTCGTCACTGACTTGCGATTTTGGGATTGCAGCTCACTCTGCAGTTCCCTGCTTAAAGAGACGCATTCGTGTAGTTTTGATGCTGACAGGGTTCGCGAGTGCGACATACAGTTCTGCAGTGACCGTGGCAGCTGTCGTCCTCTTATTTTTCGGCACCTCATCAACGAACGTCTTTCAGGATTCCATCGTCCGCATTGTGACTTAGCAGATTAAGTATCTCCAGTTCCCTTGTACGTGGTATAAATCTTCGATGTGATTTCTCTTGGAACACTTCGGCTTCCTTGGCAAGTGAAACACTTACTTTACAAGCACCACCTATTTGCCCACGTTCGAAGACACTCAGCACCGAAATAATGCACTCATAACGACAGAGAATACTGTTCTGACTAGAATTGACACTTAAAACGTATTGAGGGCACTGCATAGATGCCATTCGTGGTAAAACACAACAGAGCAACCTGCAGGATTGTATAGCATTTGCATTAATATTCAGGCATGCATTTCTCGCGATGTTCCCACATTTTTGCTCAGTCCTTGTACCCGTACTCTGATTACTGACACTGGAGGCTGCTGTTAACAGCACTATGCAGTGTAAGACGGTAACTCTTAAATCGCTAAGGTAAGATTTAAAATTTTCACATTGTAAAACTGATTGTATTAGGAAGCCTTCTCAGATAAAAAAACAAACAAAAATACGTAACTGCTCATAGAGATACACTACGTGCTCGAAATTATCGGGACACCTGGCTGAAAATGACTTACAAGTTCGTGGCGCCCTCCATCGGCAAAGCTGGAATTCAATATAGTGTTGGCCCACCCTTAGCTCTGATGATAGCTTTCACTCTCGCAAGCATACGTTCAGACAGGTGCTGGAAGGTTTCTTGGGGAATAGTAGCACATTCTGTGCTGTACTGAGGAGAGGTATGGATGTCGGTCGCTGAGGCCTGGCACGAAGTCGGCATTCCAAAACATCCCAAATGTGCTATACGATTCAGGTCAGGACTCTGTGAAGGCCAGTCCATTACACGGGATGTTATTGTCGTGTAACCACTCCGCCACAGGCCGTGCATTATGAACAGGTGCTCGATCGTGTTGAAGGAAGCAATCACCATCCCAGAGTTGCTCTACAACATTGGGAAGCAAGAAGGTGCTTAAAACATCAATGTAGGCCTATGCAGTGATAGTGTCACCCAAAACAACAAGGGGTGCAAGCCCCCTCCATGAAAAACACGACCACACCATAACAACATCGCATCAGAATTTTACTATTGGTACTACACACGCTGGCAGATGACGTTCACCGGCCATTTGCCATACCCACACCCTGCCACCTGATTGCCACATTGTGTACCGTGATTTGTCACTCAACACAACGTTTTTCACTGTTCAATCGCCCAATGTTTATGCTCCTTACACCAAGTGAGGCGTCGTTTGGCATTTACCGGAGTGATGTGTGGCTTATGATCAGCCGCTCGACCATGAAATCCAAGTTTTCTCACCTCCCGCCTAACTGTCATAGTATTTGCAGTGGGTCCTGATGCAATTTGGAATTCCTGAGTGATGGTCTCGATAGATGTCTGCCTATTACACATCAGTCAAAAGACGAAGTCGGCCTGCACGCCTGCTGTACGTGTCCCTTCACGTTTCCACTTCACTATCACACAGACAGTGGACCTGGGGATGTTTAGGAGTGTGGAAATCTCTCGTACAGACGTATGAAACAAGTGACACCAAGTTACCTGATCACGTTCGAAGTCCGAGAATTCCGCGGAGCGCCCCATTCTGCTCTTTCCTGATGTTCAATGACAATTGAGGTCGCTGATATGGAGTACCTGGCACTAGGTGGCAGCACAATGCACCTAATATGAAACACATATGTTTCTGGGGGTGCCCGTATACTTTTGAACACATAGTGCAAGTGAGAAGTGCAGTAGAGGCAAGGTAGACGTCGCCCGCCTGTTGACAACACTCATAACTAGCCATCTAGTAGCTCGTGGATAAAACAAGTGATGCAGAGTGGGGCAAATAAAAGTGTTCCGGACGAGTGGATACATTTGGACGTAAATGTAAGTATGTAACCACATTCTGTGAAGCGCATACAACCTGGACGTCCACCCAGTGATCCACACCGATCCCTGGAGCCTATTTACACAATCTTCGTGGCTGACGGAGTTGTTGGCAGAGGTCAGTCTGGTCGCAGTCCTAGGCGGCCACCCAAGTCATCCGATATGCCAGTCTGCGATTACTTTGTATGGGGAGCCCTCAAGTCTAATGTGCATCGCAACAGCCCTCATAGTCTAGTCTTAAAGAACTGCAGCAGATCATTTCGGATGAGACTGCAGCAAAAGGATATTTTCCTGTGTTAAAAATGTGGTTCAGATTGTTGTTATTCTGAGTGGTTATAACATTCAAGTAGCATTTACGATCAATAATCTCACAAAAGATCTGTTATTTTTACGTAATTAAAGATTAATAATCGTTTGTCACGTGATCGAAAACGCTCTGGTATTGGCTGAAGCTCTGGTGAGTTCACAGACTAGGAGTAAGACGAAGCTATAGGCGTGTTATAGGAATGTTAGCCGAAGTCACTAGGCTTTTATGTACTTTTTCTGCAGACAACGTAGCCATTTAGTGATAGCAAACGCAATTGCAAGTTTTAAATAACAATAAAAAGGAATTCTATGAACACTGATAGTGGAAACCTTCCGAAAGTTAATGTGTTTATGCTCCACCTATTTACAGCGGCAATATGTGCAACGACGGACATTCTTTTCCCTTGTCCCTGAAGCATCTCTCAATTTACTCAAAACTAAGGAATCGTAGAGTTTTTGCTGATGGATCTTTATCTTATAACTTTATTGTCGACTACCAGTCATGAACTGTGATTCAAAGCACAATACAATTATCCTTGGCAAATATTTGTGCTGCTTTCCTCTGGATAAGATACTCGGTAGCGAACCGTCGCCTTGTTTACGACCTTCTTGCCAGGCGCGAAAGCTAGCCACATGACCACAATGAATTCTTACGACTGGCACCTTTGCACAGACACATGATTTACATAACAGACAAGTAAAACTTTTTTTGCGATTTTCTCGTAATTGCCAGACTAGTGTACCCTTCTACTTTCACATTATGTTTTTTTAAAGGTCTACTAAAGGTGTACAAAATTTCAAGGAAATCTGTGGTCCCAATGTTGTGACCCGTACATTGTAAGATGATGAAACTTCAAAAGTTTAAAGAATAAGGATTCTAGCTGGAGAGCATGAAGATAAAACAACTTTGTTTCTAATAAAGTAAAAAGTCTATAGTTACATTAACTAGAAAATATATTTTCGAACGAGACGTGTGTCAACAGCAATTACAAACGTAAGCGCATGTAAACGACAAAGAAAGCAAAATAATAGTGTGTTTCTGATCGATGTGATGAAGTTTTGTATTTGTGGTTTGGTTTTCGTATGAGAGGACTGTCGAGTCGTTTTACAAAATAAATCAATATTTTATTTCGGGATTGATTCGAACCAGCGATCTATGGACATCATTTTATATAATTTTAATAGTATTCCGCACTAACTACCGTATATTATACGTCTAATAGTGTAAGACGACAGTTTCACTAAGAGTTTAATTTTGTTGAATGACGTTAGCCTTCCTTGTAATAATGGGAAAGCATGTCTCGGAGTTAAATTAAAGTTAACTTCAGACTGCAAGACATTTTTCATTAAATTAGGGAACCTGTGAGCCGACGTGGTGGCATTATGTCGCTACAGTCCAACCACATTTTACGTATCATCTCATTCTATGGTACACTCAAATCCAATTCCAGGGGTTTTCGCAGTTTATTTGTACAGTGTAGCACTACACACCATTTTAATACATTTTCCGAAAGGTTAATTCCAAAACAAGACATCACTGTGAATGAGCTTTAAGACAGTAGCAGCAACGAGCTATCCAATGACGTCATAGGCTTCACTTGACTCAAATGGAGCGTTTTAGCGGGCTTTCAGATTATTTGAATTTCATTTCTGTTTTTATACAAGAATACTGAAAGTAAAGAGGGAAAAAAAGCATGTTATGAGCACAAAATAACATAATTAACCATTTAAGACGATTTCTAGAAAACAAATACCCTGTTCCAGCAGTCCAGCCTCGATCCGCCTTCAGTAACTTGTTGACCGGGGCCCATAAGTGCGAAGACATGAATGGTGGTCACTTTCAACATATGCTATTGTCGTGTTAGTAGATGCATTTCCACTTTCCATGTATATTGTTCTTTTATCACTATTTATTTTTGGCCCTACAGAATTGTCCATTCCAACCTGCTTGATAGTCATTAGTGTGGTGATCCGGCCGGAAGAACGATGTAATCAGCAAACTACAGATCTGTCAACCAGCCGGGATGGCTGAGCGGTTCTAGGCGCTAGAGTCTGGAACCGCGCGACTGCTACGGTCGCAGGTTCGATTCCTGCCTCGGGCATGGATGTGTGTGATGTCCTTAGGTTAGTTTAAATAGTTCTAAGTTCTAGGGGACTGATGACCTCAGCAGTTAAGTCCCATAGTGCTCAGAGCCATTTGAACCATTTTTACAGATCTGTCAGACAAGTTTTCTCATTTAAATGTATGTTCATGTTGGAGTTTTTATAGTTTCTATTATTCTGAAATTTACGTTTAATATGAATAGAATTGGTGACAAAATGCACCCTCGTCTGTTTTGAGACATCAGTAGATATTCAAGAATCCAAAACGATTCTCCGTGCACACTATCAAATTCGTTTTACGGTTTCATAACTCAATCGGTAAAAACCCTAATAGGATCGTTTTTTTGTCTGTCTGCCCGTTTCTCTATTAAGACGCATTTTTCTCACGAACAGGCAAACGATACGGCCTTCTGTTAAGACCTCTTTTTCTCAGGAACGTGTACAGGTAACAAGTTGAAATTTATGCTAAATACTAAAGTCTACAGTCCCTTGGTGCTAACAAAAATTTAAGTTTATAAAGAAATGCAGTCCAAAGATGCGGCCATTTACGTCACATGTTTTGATAGTCGCACACTCACTCATCAGAACCTATAGATGAAATATCAGTTTAAATAACGAAGTTTGTACGGTACCCTTAGAGCGCGATTCGTAGTCACACTTCTTTAGAAGAACGAGTCTGTTAAATCCTGCCTAGTTGTCTAATATGGGGTGTCTAGGAAACCTGCTTTCTGGGATTGTTAGTCAGCAAAAAAGTGATTCAAATGGCTCTGAGCACTATGGGACTTAACTTCTTAGGTCATCAGTCCCCTAGAACTTAGAACTACTTAAACCTAACTAACCTAAGGACATCACACACATGCATGCCCGAGGCAGGATTCGAACCTGCTGGACAACATTCATACAAATCGTATTGATGAGTTTTAATACAAAATGAACAATTACAAACTTAAATTTGTTCTCCTTAGATGTGTTCAAAGGAAAGGATGACATGCAAAATAAGCAAGTTTCCTCTGTATAAAAATTCAAAAGTCTGATACATAGAGGGTTCAAGCGAAGTAATGAGCTTCGACGCGTCTATGCAAGTCGCCAGTCTAGAGGCTGCTATTCGTCCGAGCCGCGAACTATTTTTTTTTTTTTGGGGGGGGGGGGAGGTTGAAATGAGCTTCACCGGTGGCTCACGGTCTTATGTCTTGGTGGATGGTAAAATTGTTCCATTCGATAATGATATTCCAAAGACATCACTGGAGTGCACTTTGAAAGTGTGGCGGTGGTACCTGAAGTCCATTACCAACCTCCGACGATGGAAGTTCAGGTTGCAGGCAAATACTAACTAACGACGAACTACATTGGGTATCAACAGTGGCGGATTACGATGGTATCGAGAGGTCAAGTCAACACTAACGCTTTATAAATGGTCGTAACAAGTGGGCCGCGACCATTCGGGCGCGGCGGTTATGTACTCTTCGCATAGAGGCCGCTGCTGTTGCGTTGTCGTCCTGGGGAGGGGTCGGCCAGCGAGCGATTGGGTGACCTCTTCTCACAGCCCTATCTGCTCTATCGTTCCCTACTGGCATGCAGGCGCTTGACATTACGCAGTAACAGAGGCAAAAGATTTTGACTGGCACAGGGAGAAACGTGATATCTCTCCACTTTGTACGTTCAGTTATACGAGTAATTCCTTTCTTTGGTAGTGTGACAGTCATGCCACGTCTCTAGTCTTCTGGAACTGCCTTGTTTGCCTGCTGATATTGCATAGTTTAGTAAGATGAGTACTTAACTCTGAACGTCTGTATTTTAGAATTCCAACTGAGATTTCATCCTAACGAGCTGCGTTATTGCTTTTTAAGTCCTGTCATTGCTGCGAACGCCTGTGGCTCTGTGATATCTCCTGTTTTTGCAGTGTAAGCTGTTGCAGTTTTGGCTAATTTTCTAAGTTTTAACTATTAAATGAGTAGGACTGAATTAAGATTGCTTTGAAGTACGTAATCCATCGGACAGCTTATTCATCTTTTGTCATCAGAAGTTTGCCACTTTCATACTTTATGGGGCCCTTGAAAAACTATGGGTTCCAATAAGTTCTCGAAGATGTGGCATTATCTCCTGTCGTCATTTCGAGGGGCAGCATTTTGCGCCTCTCTAGCTTTACGTTCAAACCACTCCTTTAGGCGGCACTGCAAATGCTTTTAACTCGGCGGTCTAATTTATTTTTAACTGTTGCCCCAATGTCCGTGAACTGAAGCAACAGGAACGCTAGTAGTTTCTTTTAGTTGTATTTCTTGCTTCGACTCAGTGAGAAACGTGGGGAACTACAATGATTCCTGACTGTTCAGCTGCCTTGAAGACTGATGAGACTAGTCGGACGTTCGCACAATGACAAACTCTATAAACTCAGAAGTAACGACGTCAGTAACCTGTTTACTAGGGGGCGCGGCTCGGTGGCTGGCGTTCAGCGAGAGGGGAACAAAAGGATCGAAGATTTTACGATGAGATGCTACAGCAGCATGACAAAAATAAGAAGAACTAATAACATATGAAATAAGGCAGTTCTTCGTAGAATCGGCGAGAAAAGACATGCGAGTGACGTTCAATAACTGAACAACACATTTTCTTTTTAAGAGCAGGTCGGTTTTATTCGTGATTCCAATAAACCACATTCTTCCCCACCTTTTGACCACAAAATCCTATTTTTCAACACAATCTCCGTTCAATGCGACAGCCTTACTTAACCTTACCTGGTGGACCTCTATGCCCGCAGGGTACCAGTCTACGGGTTGACGTCGGTGCCAACGTCTTGCTGCATCAATAAGCTTCCCATCATCCACGTGCTGCTTCCCTTTCTCCATTGGACCAAACAAATGGAAAACGGAATGTGTGAGATCTGGGCCGTAGGGAGGATAAGGAAGAACAGTCCAATGAAATTTTGTGAGCCTCTCTCGAATGCACAGACCTCTGCGACGCCTTTGCGTTGTCATGGAGGAGACGTTCGTTTGCAGTTTGGTATAGACGAAAGCGCTAAAGGCGCATCTTCGATTTCCTGAGGGTAGCACAATACACTTCGTGATCGTTGCACTATTAGAGAGGACATCAAACATACACTACCGGCCATTAAAATTGCTGCAACACGAAGATGACGTGCTACAGACGCGAAATTTAACCGACAGGAAGAAGATGCTGTGATATGCAAATGATTAGCTTTTCAGAGCATTCATTTAAGGTTGGCGCCTGTGGCGACACCTACAACGTGCTGACATGAGGAAAGTTTCCGACCGATTTCTCATACACAAACAGCAGTTGACCGGCCTTGCCTGGTGAAACGTTGCTGTGATGCCTCGTGTAAGGGGAGAAATGCGTACCATCAGGTTTCCGACTTTCATAAAGGTCGGATTGTAGCCTATCGCGATTGCGGCTTATCGTATCGCGACGTTGCTGCTAGCGTTGGTCGAGATCCAATGACTGTTAGCAGAATATGGAATCGGTGGGTTCAGGAGGGTAATACGGAAAGCCGTGCTGGATCCCAATCGCCTCGTATCACTAGCAGTCGAGATGACAGGCATCTTATCCGCATGGCTGTAACGGATCGTGCAGCCACGTCTCGATCCCTGAGTCAACGGATGGGGACGTTTGCAAGACAACAACCATCTGCACGAACAGTTCGACGACGTTTGCAGCAGTATGGACTATCAGTTCGGAGACCATGGACACGGTTACGCTTGACACTGCTTCACAGACGGGAACGCCTGTGATGGTGTACTCAACGACGAACCTGTGTGCACGAATGGCAAAACGTCATTTTTTCGGATGAATCCAGGTCCTGTTTACAGCATCCTGATGGTCGCATCCGTGTTTCTCGTCATCGCGGTGAACACACATTGGAAGCGTGTATTCGTCATCGCCATATTGGCGTATCACCGTGCGTGATGGTATGGGGTGCCATTGGTTACAGTTCTCGGTCACCTCTGGTTCGCATTGACGGCACTTTGAACAGTGGACGTTACATTTCAGATGTGTTACGACTCGGGCTCTACCCTTCATTCGATCCTTGCTAAGCCGTACATTTCAGCAGGATAATGCACGACCGCATGTTGCAGGTCCTGTACGGGCCTTTCTGGATCCAAAAATGTTCGACTGCTGACCTGGCCAGCACATTCTCCAGATATCTCACGAATTGAAAACGTCTTGTCAATGGTGGCCGAGCAACTGGCTCGTCACAATACCCCAGTCACTACTCTTGATGAACTGTGGTATCGTGTTGAAGCTGCATGGGCAGCTGTACCTGTACACGCCATCCAGATGGTTGTTATGGGTACTGATTTCTCAGGATCTATGCACCCAAATTGCGTGAAAATGTAATCACATGTCAGTTCTAGTATAATATATTTGTCCAATGAATAGCCGTTTATCATCTTCATTTCTTCTTCTAATAATTTCCGGGTATGCAGCCGGATCCCGTCGACATTCTGCCACGATATTTCGGCCCAGAGACGTCCGGCCATCATCAGGTGAGTACACAACTACTGAAGAGCCCAGGTGCAGTCGCGGTATTTATGCCGAATCTCGCGCATGTGAAATGTATTGGCATCCTACAGCGCATGCGTCAGGTGTTGACATGCGCAGCATAGCCGAGTTGTACGTGCTGCCCTCGGTGGTGGAAATAAAGGTTCATCTAGACATTGAGTATCGAATGACACTGTCGATTCCGCTGTGATTGTATAATTTTAATAACAGGATTCCAATTTTTATCCAGCTGAAAGCCGTTGTCACGATTTATAAGATTATTGGCAAGACGTATTTCCACTGATTCCTTGATTACGGAATCCCAAAAACCGGAAACCGGGGATAAAATTTTTGTTACATTGTATTCCATTGAATGTCCCAAGGAAATACAGTGCTCTGCTACTGCCGATTTTGACGGTTGCCGCAGACGGGTGTATCTTTCATGTTCTATACATCGTTTATGGACAGTTCTTGTCGTCTGGCCAATATATGCAGCGCCACATTCACAGGGAATTTTGTAGACGCCTGCCTTCTTCAGTTGTAAATCGTCTTTAACGGATCCAACCAGGGCCCGGTTCTTTGCTGGTGGACGAAAGATAACCTTGATTTTATTTTTCTTCAGTAATCGGCCTATTTTCGACGACACATTCCCGGCGTATGGAAGGAACGCAGTTGATTTAAAGTCATCATCTGCGTCCTCAGTGCGTTGCTTCTTGTTATGATAGTTGCGCATGGCCTTCCTTATTTGGCGAGAAGTGTAGCCATTCTCTTTGAAAACCTTCTCCAAGTGTTCTAATTCTGCGTGGAGGTTTTCATCATCCGATATTATATGCGCTCGATGTATTAAGGTACTGAGAACACCGGCTGTTTGTGCTGGGTGATGGCAGCTTGACGCCTGGAGATACAGATCTGTGTGAGTCGCTTTCCTGTACACAGAATGTCCTAATGACCCATCATTTTTACGGCGTACTAGCACGTCTAGAAATGGTAAAGTGCCCTCTTTCTCAATCTCCATCGTAAATTTGATGTTCTCATGTAATGAGTTTAAGTGATGAAGGAATTTCTCCAGTTCCTGTCTGCCATGAGGCCATACAGCAAAAGTATCATCTACGTACCGCCAGAAGACCGTAGGCTTTAAAACAGCAGACTCAAGTGCTTTCTCCTCAAAGTCCTCCATAAAGAGATTAGCTACCACAGGCGACAAAGGGCTCCCCATGGCGACGCCGTCTGTTTGTTCAAAGAATTCGTCATTGAATAAAAAGTACGTTGAGGAGAGTATATGTTCAAACAAGGCCGTCATTTCTGCACTGAATAAGTTACCAATAAGATGTAATGATTCCATTAAAGGCACTTTGGTAAAAAGTGAGACCACATCAAAGCTGACTAATAAATCCGAGCTGCTAAGCTTAACTTCCTTCAAGCGACTGACAAAATCCTCGGAATTACGTATATGGTGGCAACACTTACCCACATACGGCTTTAGTAACGAGGCCAGATATTTTGCTGTAGAATAGGTCGCAGCACCAATATTACTCACTATTAATCGTAGTGGGGCACCATCCTTGTGTATCTTCGGAAGACCGTAGAGTCTTGGTGGTACTGCATTGTGTGGTCTCAATCTCTTGATAACTTCTTCAGGTAGAGAACAGTCGTTCAAAAGGGTAGTAGTTTTCCTTGATATTCGGCTTGTTGGGTCCTTTTCAATTCTACGGTACGTAGAATCATTTAGCTGACAATATATCTTCTCGTTGTAGGCTTCTCTTGTCAGAAGAACTGTGGCGTTACCCTTATCCGCAGGCAGTACGACTGTGCTAGTATCTTCTCTCAGGCTGCGGAGAGCAGCTCTTTCAGCTGGCGAGATGTTACTCCGTTGTGGCGCACATTTCAACAACGTTCGGCAAGATTCACGTCGAATTTCGTCTGCAGAATCCACAGGGAGACGTCTAATGGCTTCCTCAATGGAACTGATGAAATCCGTTAAAGGCAGTGAGGCAGGTGTAGGAGCGAAGTTTAAACCTTTCGCAAGCACTGACATCGTCGCATCGTCAAAAGATTTCTCCGTGAGGTTCACCACGGATCGTCCAGAGATAGCTTCTTGCGGTTTTCGTGTTACGAGTTGGCTAAACTTCGCACTTTGTCTGTTCGTACTGTCCCTGTGAGCCCAGTCTGCCTTGGCCCAGGATACGCCGTCAATCCAGTCCCAACTAAGGGAAGAACATCTTGCTGAAATCTTCAGATGTAAATAATATAAATTCCTGGCGACAGCGTCTAACGCACGTCGCGTAAAACGGATTCGTTCTCTTACTAAAGCCAGACTCGCCTTGCGTTTTATATTGTTGGCAGCCACACTGTTGATAAAATGAACAACTCTGGCGAAAGTTGGAATCAAGTTATTGTCTCTACATTTCAGTATCCTGGGCCAAGGCAGACTGGGCTCACAGGGACAGTACGAACAGACAAAGTGCGAAGTTTAGCCAACTCGTAACACGAAAACCGCAAGAAGCTATCTCTGGACGATCCGTGGTGAACCTCACGGAGAAATCTTTTGACGATGTCAGTGCTTGCGAAAGGTTTAAACTTCGCTCCTACACCTGCCTCACTGCCTTTAACGGATTTCATCAGTTCCATTGAGGAAGCCATTAGACGTCTCCCTGTGGATTCTGCAGACGAAATTCGACGTGAATCTTGCCGAACGTTGTTGAAATGTGCGCCACAACGGAGTAACATCTCGCCAGCTGAAAGAGCTGCTCTCCGCAGCCTGAGAGAAGATACTAGCACAGTCGTACTGCCTGCGGATAAGGGTAACGCCACAGTTCTTCTGACAAGAGAAGCCTACAACGAGAAGATATATTGTCAGCTAAATGATTCTACGTACCGTAGAATTGAAAAGGACCCAACAAGCCGAATATCAAGGAAAACTACTACCCTTTTGAACGACTGTTCTCTACCTGAAGAAGTTATCAAGAGATTGAGACCACACAATGCAGTACCACCAAGACTCTACGGTCTTCCGAAGATACACAAGGATGGTGCCCCACTACGATTAATAGTGAGTAATATTGGTGCTGCGACCTATTCTACAGCAAAATATCTGGCCTCGTTACTAAAGCCGTATGTGGGTAAGTGTTGCCACCATATACGTAATTCCGAGGATTTTGTCAGTCGCTTGAAGGAAGTTAAGCTTAGCAGCTCGGATTTATTAGTCAGCTTTGATGTGGTCTCACTTTTTACCAAAGTGCCTTTAATGGAATCATTACATCTTATTGGTAACTTATTCAGTGCAGAAATGACGGCCTTGTTTGAACATATACTCTCCTCAACGTACTTTTTATTCAATGACGAATTCTTTGAACAAACAGACGGCGTCGCCATGGGGAGCCCTTTGTCGCCTGTGGTAGCTAATCTCTTTATGGAGGACTTTGAGGAGAAAGCACTTGAGTCTGCTGTTTTAAAGCCTACGGTCTTCTGGCGGTACGTAGATGATACTTTTGCTGTATGGCCTCATGGCAGACAGGAACTGGAGAAATTCCTTCATCACTTAAACTCATTACATGAGAACATCAAATTTACGATGGAGATTGAGAAAGAGGGCACTTTACCATTTCTAGACGTGCTAGTACGCCGTAAAAATGATGGGTCATTAGGACATTCTGTGTACAGGAAAGCGACTCACACAGATCTGTATCTCCAGGCGTCAAGCTGCCATCACCCAGCACAAACAGCCGGTGTTCTCAGTACCTTAATACATCGAGCGCATATAATATCGGATGATGAAAACCTCCACGCAGAATTAGAACACTTGGAGAAGGTTTTCAAAGAGAATGGCTACACTTCTCGCCAAATAAGGAAGGCCATGCGCAACTATCATAACAAGAAGCAACGCACTGAGAACGCAGATGATGACTTTAAATCAACTGCGTTCCTTCCATACGCCGGGAATGTGTCGTCGAAAATAGGCCGATTACTGAAGAAAAATAAAATCAAGGTTATCTTTCGTCCACCAGCAAAGAACCGGGCCCTGGTTGGATCCGTTAAAGACGATTTACAACTGAAGAAGGCAGGCGTCTACAAAATTCCCTGTGAATGTGGCGCTGCATATATTGGCCAGACGACAAGAACTGTCCATGAACGATGTATAGAACATGAAAGATACACCCGTCTGCGGCAACCGTCAAAATCGGCAGTAGCAGAGCACTGTATTTCCTTGGGACATTCAATGGAATACAATGTAACAAAAATTTTATCCCCGGTTTCCGGTTTTTGGGATTCCGTAATCAAGGAATCAGTGGAAATACGTCTTGCCAATAATCTTATAAATCGTGACAACGGCTTTCAGCTGGATAAAAATTGGAATCCTGTTATTAAAATTATACAATCACAGCGGAATCGACAGTGTCATTCGATACTCAATGTCTAGATGAACCTTTATTTCCACCACCGAGGGCAGCACGTACAACTCGGCTATGCTGCGCATGTCAACACCTGACGCATGCGCTGTAGGATGCCAGTACATTTCACATGCGCGAGATTCGGCATAAATACCGCGACTGCACCTGGGCTCTTCAGTAGTTGTGTACTCACCTGATGATGGCTGGACGTCTCTGGGCCGAAATATCGTGGCAGAATGTCGACGGGATCCGGCTGCATACCCGGAAATTATTAGAAGAAGAAATACGCCGGGAAAATTTCAGAAGTCACATCTTCATTTCTTCTTGGTGTAGCAATTTTAATGGCCAGTAGTGTACTTATGATCGATTATCCATTCTTTGAGATTCTGTGAAACAGATGTGGAACGCTGGATTCAGCAGGCAAGAGGAACAATTAACACACTAAACGGAGTTCTTTGGGCCGGACGATATCAATAAAGACAAAGAAGAGAATTCTGCAAACAAAGGCTGACCCTCAGGAAGCGTCAGATAAGCAGAGTACAGGCAGTAGATATGAATGGAGTAAGGAGGACAGCCAGGATATCCAGAACAGAGCAGAGAAGAAATGAGGAAATTAGGGAGATCATGGATATGGAACAACTAGTAGTGCAAAGAATTGAGAATATAGTTCTTCAAGTGTATGGCCATGTGCAGGGAATGGAGCAAGGATGGTTGCCAAAACTAATCCTGGAATGGTTGCCAGTAGGAAGGAGGAAGACTGGACTGTGGGAGTAATTACATTATGAGGAAGATAGATCTGACAGAGGAAGACTTCCATGATCGTGGAAGCTGTCGAATGGGAATACAAGGCCGCTGCCGAAGAGTGGAGAAGCACTTAAAAGTAGAAATTAAAGGGAGTAAGACCTTTAGGAAAATTTATGGTGCCAGTGTATAATACGTGGCACTGCCGTCACGTATAATGTTACACATTAAATTTTTCCAACATTTTTCATTAAACAGATCCGGAGATGGTCATTAGAGACCAGAATTAATGATAAATTAATGCGCGTTTGTGATCAAGCACTGGGATGAAAAAATTAAAATAAAAGAGTTATGTTGTGAATATAGCAAGCGGGGTCAGCCACCATCCAATGACAACTTCTGTTCACAGCACCACGAAAACACGGCTGGCGTTTTAAGAACGAGTTCCTCAGCCATTCACTGTAAATCTACGTTGAACTCGGAGAGAAGCCGGCACTAATTTTCAGCAGCAATCCATTAACGACCAACTCTTTCAGTTTCTCTCTCTCTCTCTCATTCCGCACAGGTTCGTTTGAGCAGTTATTAAAATCCCCAGAGGCGGATCTAATTTCAGCGCCGCCAAAGAGCCCGCACAGCAGAAGTGGATGCTTTTTTCCCGGCTACGATTCGCCACGGCGGCGGCGCGCTTGCTAAACACCGGTGACCTCCGCATCGAGCAGAGAGGAAAGCCGCGACCTCGCCGATACTACTCCGACCGCGGGGCCAGTCCGGCCGCCCGCTGGGGGCGTGCCTGCCGCTAATTGAAAGCCGGGCCCACAAAGGAGCCGCCCCTGCGCCCCTCCCACCTGCCGCAGCGGTTACCTGTGAATGGGCCCTCTCAGGCCGGCCGTGATTAGTGTGTGCTGCGGGGCTGCAGATGTTTGCCGTCTTCAGGCGCCTGTCCTCCGTCCGCTGCACGCGTCGTTCCCCGCTTCATTTGAGCCGCGATGGGCGTCTTAAGTGCACTGGCCATTGTGCTTGTGTCACGTCTAAGTGTTACACATGATTACACTCAGGTGACAAAGTCATAGGACAGCGATTGCTCATATACAGTGTAATGTTGATCCATTAATTTGTTCTGAAAGCGGTGCTGATATTCAAGAAAATAAAAGCGGGTTAAAAGCTGTGAGCTATCTGGGGAAGTTAACCTTGCATTACTGAGAAACTGTTTCACCAGGTATCCACTCTAGCTTACCAAATTCCCAACCAGACTAACATTAATTATAATCTTTTAGTAGTCATCTTACGAAAAACGGTCATATATATATATATATATATATATATATATATATATATATATATATATATATATATATATATATATATATAAGACAATTTAAATAAGAAGAAATAAATCAGTTTATATTTGGACATTTATTTTAACATTGATCATTGTTCCGTTAAAATTTCAGCATATTACACTTGATTCATAACTAAGCTGGTGCGTTATTTAGGACTGAAAATGTGAGTTTGTAATCTTGCGGAACATATCAAATATGGAGCCAAGATTGAGAGACTGCATACAACACTGTATTCATAAAATAACACACGAAGAACGTAGAAATATATGCAAGAGGGAATTAACCACGACCAATCGATTTAATTTTCACCCAAAGAAGTTAGGTTCGTACCGCAATCCTGTCCGTCATGAAATTACCACACACTGGTATACTAAATTCATACTAACTCTCTGCGAATCCCGAAAAGAATAGCTGAGCGCTACTTTGATGATTACACTACATGCTTCACGTGGTCAACTTGGTTTACGCAAAGAGTGTAACTCCACAATAATTTTGATAATTAAAATAAATTATATCGAAACACAAATTACAAAAGAAAAACCTCGAACTGGTTACTGTCATCTTACTATTAACCTGATGGGTCAAACAATTGTATAAGCACGTGGTACTGGTCTCACAAAGGACACCCCACGTGGGTTGGACATAAAGAAAAGTTGCTATATTGAAAAATATTGTCAAGACGAGACGCTATAATCTCACGCACATTCGCATTTAAGATTGATTATCTTAGTTAGAGCTACGTATCATCCACACATGTTTCCACTTTACTCACAAAGTAGTGACAAAGCAACTACTGGTAGATATTCTGAACTTCACACTCGAATTACACTGCGTTGCAATTTAAGATAACATTAGATATTTTAGAGCTGAACCTGAAATAAAGATGATTAAATTTTCAGTTAGGCTGAACTTAAGAAATCCATTGTCCTACAGACTTAGCAGAGACGCGCTTAGCTGGAGATCTCACCACTTCAGACGCTCGCCGCAGACCGACTGCCCTGGGCCCCTACCAAGGGTACTTCCAGATACAAAACGGAAGTGACCAGAGAGGCAGCTTCCTAAACTACCATGACAAGGGACGGACAGGACCATACTAAGAATAGAAACCTCTTTGCTTTTAGAAAGCGTAGCTGCCTGTTCCGACGTTGGTCCTACTGTTCTCTAGCAGACAGGCTTGTCTGCTACCATCAAGCATGCAACTAGAAATACATTTGCTCATTCATCCTCTCACACAGAAGGGAAGGGGGATGACAGTATCTTATCATATATAAAAGAAAGCGGATGTAGGTTCCGTATGAGACTGTGTGACATGAATTACATATAAACTGTGTTTTAAAGTGTAGCAATGTGACAGATCGTTCTTGTTTATGTATAAAAGTAACACGTTCCACTGCTCAGTCTCCTCCCAGATAGTCAGAAACACCACAATTAATTTAGAAGTGGAATGTATGCCGTAATTGACAACAGTTTCAAAAAATTAACATGGAAGGAATCCAACAGAGACCTTTCAACAGATGTCTGTATTGTCGCATACACAAGGTATCCAATGCAGTGCATTGGCGGAGTTGTAATTTGTACTTGGGTGAATCGTATTAAAAGGTTTCCGACATAAATGTGACGCGACTGAAATTAACAGACTTTGAACGCCAAATGGTAGCTGGAGCTACATGCATAGAACATTCCATTTCGGAAGTCGTTAGGGAATTCAGTATTCCTAGATCCACAGTGTCAAGATTTGGCTGAGAATGCTAAACTTAGGTATTATCTCTCACCATGAACAACGTAGCGGTCGACGGCCTTATCTTCACGACCGAATGTAGCAGCGTTTGCGCGGAGTTGTCAGTTCTAAATACAAGGAATAATGCTTGAAATAACCGTATAATACAATGTGGGATGTACGAAGAACGTTTTCCGTTAGAACAGAGCGGCGATATTTGCCATTAGTGGGTTATGACAGCAGACGACCGACGCCAGTGCCTTTGCTAACAGAACGACATCGCCTGTAGCACCTTTCCTGGGCTCGTGATTCAATTGGACCCTAGACGACTGGGAAATCGTGGGCTGGTCGATGATCCCTATTTGAATTGGCAAGAACCGATGGTAAGGTTCGAGTATGGTGCAGACCCAAGAAACCATGGACTCAAAATGTCAACAAGGCACTGAGCAAGGTGTTAGTGGCTAGGCAATGTTTACGAACCGATCGTTCACTGGAAATGGTTATGTTCAGCTACTTGGAGACCATTTGCAGCCATTCATGGACTTTTTGTTCCCAAACAACAAAGGAATTTTTGTGGATGACAATGCACCATCTCACAGGCCCACGGTTAGCGACTGGATTTACACAAAATTCTGGACAGTTCAGGCGAATGATTTGACCACCCAGATCGCCCGACATCAGTCTCGTCGAACATTTATGGGGCATAGTCGAGAGGTTAGTTCATCTACGGATTAGTGCACCGACAACTTCTTCGCAATAGAGGCAGCATGGCTCCATATTTCTGCAGGGGACTTGCAACGACTTTTTGAGTCCTTGCTACGTCGAGTTACAGCACTACACAGGGCAAAAGTTGGTCCGACACCTCGGTGTGTAACGGGTTGGATGTACCAAGTGTAGCAGGTGTGTTGGTCCTAAGAGAAGGGTTACACTTTACTTAACCTCATCAGTGGTGGCAGCTCTTTATCTGGAGTAAATGATCCATTTTTTAAAATTGTTATCATTCGTTTGTCTGTACATGCACATAAAATCTACTGATTTCTGTCCTATTCGGATAATTCCTTCGTGGTGAGTCTCACTAATTTTATTCAATGTTATTTTATTTTTCCTATTTTTTATTTATTTATTTATTTTTTGTTTTAAATTTTAATTAATCAGTGAGACCATATATGCTACCTCGCATAAACATTAACATGGTCTACATCTAATATGAGCAGAGGAGATTTGAAATACATGACGGTTTTCTCACATGAACCATAAACTTACTGTTCATATTCGGTACAGATCGTCTTAATGTTTATGTGGGGTTCCCCATGTAGACTTATGGATTAATTTATATGCTACATCTGTTGCAGCATGTTGCACAGAGAGATTTTGTATTGCTTGATGATGGCTATACAGTCGAAATTGGTCAATAAGAAATAAAGGGGAAAATTTACAGCCTGGAATGGAAATGTTTTGAGTTGGATAATTGCTTTTAATTCTATGCATACCAATACTTTAAAATTATCAGAATATTGTTTCTTATGATTATGACATAAAAATATTTTCCTGTTATATTATTGGGAACATCACTTTGAAATCTACTTTATTTAAAATTTCTTACAGTCTACTTCACCATAATATAATATAAGCTCTATTTAGCCTTTCTATATATTCTGTACTTTCACCGTAAGTGTGTAAACTTAAATTTTTTCATGTCGAAATGCCTACATTCTTATTGCGTAAATTATTCAAATATTTATCATATCACTATGTACAATGTTTGGTTGCTATTACAGTGTCAGTTTCAACAGCCACTACAAAACGGCTTCAGTATGAAAACCCAAAACGGTCACAGAGCAAAATGGAGTACGTTTTAGCAGCTGGAGTGGTTATTTGTCAAATCAAAGATACACTAATTGCCCTTCCAGATATCTCAAGTGAAGTGGTATTCATGGGTGTGGATTAAGTTGAAAATTTAAAACATATTTTCATTTAAGAGGTAGTAACGAATTTGTCACTAACCAAGCAAATGTAGGGAACACTGAGGTACATATTGTAATTTTTAGGCTACTGTAGCCACATATCGCCAACGACCTTGCCGCAGTGGTAACACAGGTTCCCGTCAGATAACCGAAGTTAAGCGCTGTCGGGCTGGGCTAGCACTTGGATGGGTGACCATCTGGTCTGCCGGGCGCTGTTAGCAAGTGGGGTGCACTCAGCCCTAGCGAGGCAAACTGAGGAGCTACTTGATTGAGTAGTAGCGGCTCCGGTCTCGGGGAAACAGACATACGGCCGGGAGAGCGGTGTGCTGAGTACATGCCCCTCCATATCCGCATCCAGTGACGCCTGTGGTCTGAGGATGACACGGCGGCCACTCGGTACTGTTGGGCCTTCGTGGCCTGTTCGGGAGGAGTTTAGTTTAGAAGCCACATATGATCAAACAGGACATAATTTTATGAGACCTATTTATTTTGATCGCCGGCCGCGGTGGCCGAGCGGTTCTAGGCGCTTCAGTCCGGAACCGTGTGACTGCTACTGTCGCAGGTTCGAATCCTGCCTCGGGCATCGATGTGTGTGATGTCCTTAGATTAGTTAGGTTTAAGTAGTTGTAAGTTATAGGAGACTGATGACCTCAGATGTTAAGTCCCATAGTGCTCAGAGCCATTTGAACCATATTTATATTGATTATATTAGTGCAAGGAATATTTTCACAATTCAGATTATACTTAAAACACACATTATGTGATATTATCATTGTAATGCAGGTTGTGCAATACTGGTGTCCAACAAATAACATTTCCAGAGTTTGGTTTAGCTTTTAGTTTTGTCAATATTATTTTCGTTCTCTCACAATGGAATCTTTTCCCTTCTTCACACCGAGTTGTTGAGTTTTTCTGTCAGGTACTATCCAGTGACAAATTTTCTACCTAATTTTTTTTCCGTCATCTGTACCAAGTTGGGTTATTCTTGCTTTCTTCTGGTCTTCTCCAAAAGTTCTGGTCCTTTTTATTGTTTCGATCTGAAATAAGTGCCAATGCTTTCTTAAATGACAGAAATAGTTGCATGAACTCAGTGTATAACCCCTTACAACTTCCAGTTTTCCCTGTTGTTCAGATACATCTATGTGAAGCAGTGGCTGAGCATTGCTATCGTTCGTAAAGTAAAAAGTTTCCCACCCTCTTGTTAGATTTTCCTATGGTCGCATCACGACTGCTTGAAGACATTTCCTTTCTTTTCAACTAGGTCTTGGGCCCATTTTGTCGCCTCTTCACTCCTGAAAGGCTGGAGGCGTTGACCTCTAGAAACCCAGCGACTTCGCACGGCATAAGAGGCGTGTCGACGCCATGGTGGCATGAGACGCTGTGGTGATACACAATTTCGCGTTTCGTCTGCGCGGGAAAATGTCCATTACAAACCTAGGAGCTCTTATGGTAATATACCCAGTGCGACCTGCTGGCGTCGGAACAGTGGTTTGGGGAGATGTTTGCTTGGTCACGCGGTAATCGGTGGACTAGGAAACAAGACCCTTGTTCTTGATAAATCTATGTTCTTCACTAACTATTTCCTCAAAGTTTTCACCAGTCTGCAACCACACCGACTCACACAATGGCTCTGTGGCGAGACTATGATGGGGATCGCATTAGAAAGACATTAAATACACTCCTGGAAATTGAAATAAGAACACCGTGAATTCATTGTCCCAGGAAGGGGAAACTTTATTGACACATTCCTGGGGTCAGATACATCTCATGATCACACTGACAGAACCACAGGCACATAGACACAGGCAACAGAGCATGCACAATGTCGGCACTAGTACAGTGTATATCCACCTTTCGCAGCAATGCAGGCTGCTATTCTCCCATGGAGACGATCGTAGAGATGCTGGATGTAGTCCTGTGGAACGGCTTGCCATGCCATTTCCACCTGGCGCCTCAGTTGGACCAGCGTTCGTGCTGGACGTGCAGACCGCGTGAGACGACGCTTCATCCAGTCCCAAACATGCTCAATGGGGGACAGATCCGGAGATCTTGCTGGCCAGGGTAGTTGACTTACACCTTCTAGAGCACGTTGGGTGGCACGGGATACATGCGGACGTGCATTGTCCTGTTGGAACAGCAAGTTCCCTTGCCGGTCTAGGAATGGTAGAACGATGGGTTCGATGACGGTTTGGATGTACCGTGCACTATTCAGTGTCCCCTCGACGATCACCAGTGGTGTACGGCCAGTGTAGGAGATCGCTCCCCACACCATGATGCCGGGTGTTGGCCCTGTGTGCCTCGGTCGTATGCAGTCCTGATTGTGGCGCTCACCTGCACGGCGCCAAACGACCATCATTGGCACCAAGGCAGAAGCGACTCTCATCGCTGAAGACGACACGTCTCCATTCGTCCCTCCATTCACGCCTGTCGCGACACCACTGGAGGCGGGCTGCACGATGTTGGGGCGTGAGCGGAAGACGGCCTAACGGTGTGCGGGACCGTAGCCCAGCTTCATGGAGACGGTTGCGACTGGTCCTCGCCGATACCCCAGGAGCAACAGTGTCCCTAATTTGCTGGGAAGTGGCGGTGCGGTCCCCTACGGCACTGCGTAGGATCCTACGGTCTTGGCGTGCATCCGTGCGTCGCTGCGGTCCGGTCCCAGGTCGACGGGCACGTGCACCTTCCGCCGACCACTGGCGACAACATCGATGTACTGTGGAGACCTCACGCCCACGTGTTGAGCATTTCGGCGGTACGTCCACCCGGCCTCCCGCATGCCCACTATACGCCCTCGCTCAAAGTCCGTCAACTGCACATACGGTTCACGTCCACGCTGTCGCGGCATGCTACCAGTGTTAAAGACTGCGATGGAGCTCCGTATGCCACGGCAAACTGGCTGACACTGACGGCGGCGGTACACAAATGCTGCGCAGCTAGAGCCATTCGACGGCCAACACCGCGGTTCCTGGTGTGTCCGCTGTGCCGTGCGTGTGATCATTGCTTGTACAGCCCTCTCGCAGTGTCCGGAGCAAGTATGGTGGGTCTGACACACCGGTGTCAATGTATTCTTTTTTCCATTTCCAGGAGTGTAGATATTTTCATGACAGACTGGCCCACACAAACTATTCCACTCCTGTCAGGTAAAATTCGATTAGTCACTCGCTAAACTCCCTGTGGAAGGGGACAGCAACTTTGTGGTCCTCTTTCACGACTTTCAAATAAGTTGCACGTTTTCCATCGGGCAAAACAAGCTACGTAGTTTTCTTAAGAGATGCAAAGCTCGATGGACATTCTGGTGCGAGCCTCCAAGTGAATAGAAGCACTTTCTCGAGGCAGGCTCTGAAAGGAGCAGTCTAAAAATTTGGCACTGGAGGACTTCAATCCTGACGGCCGATACCCAATGGCGCAGACTCTGGGTCCCTGTCAGCGGAGTCCGACGGGTGCTGACTCTGTCTTCACTCTGTGATGGCGAACGACAAATTCGGTAAACACGGCATCATTAAATAGGCCAGAGCCGAGTTTGCCAAGCTTGACAGGACTTATGGAAGCACGTGTTTTACCTAGGTTTAATCCGTTAATTCAACGAGCAGTTTCTTTTTAATTCATAAGTGGACGACAGATTGGTTATTGCTTATCCATTCTCGAGCGATGTAATTTCAGGTATTGAAAGCATATGTAAAGTATAACATGATCAAAGCATTTGTCCTGTCTCCTCAAGTACTTTTCGGTCGAAATAATTCCAAGTGATACCTTTCGTTCTGTTTTGTTAATTTTATTTGCAGCCCATCCAGCAACGTACCATGCCCATTTCTTATGTTCTTTGAAGGTGAAAATGTTCAGATGTTCGTCTGCGATTGTAAAATCATTACCGCTATTGAAATATTAAATAACCTTATCTTGGATTTATATTTTCCATCATGTAGCCAGCAACAGACTCCTTCAGATTTTAGCCTTACTTCGACTTTTGCGAATTTCACATCCTGCCTAGTTAATGTGGTTGGTTCTTTACATTTACAGCTTTTAGCGGTAATATCTTTGATTAGTAATCAAAATGTTCGCAGACCCGGCTGTCGTGTCCACCAGTGCTCAAATTTTGAACAAAATACATCAGCAACGGCAGTCGTAGACTATCAGCATAAGAAGTCCCATTCACTAAGCCAACGGCCATGTCAAATAGGGCGGAGGAGCGGACAGAGCTTCACGGTACTCTCTTGCTCTTGTGGTGGGGAATTGCCCCTAAAGGCGGAAGAATCAGCAAATCAACGATATGAGGATGCAGAAGGCAATGGAAACCATTGCATTAAAGATGTAATGTGTATCCACATGACATGCAGCCTGTAACTGAAGAACTGTCACGATGGTCTCTCCATTGGCAGAACACTCATGAACAGTCCCCCATTCTGATCTCCGGGAGGGGACTGCCAAGGAGAAGATGATCATGAGAAAAGTATTAAATAACCAACGAAACGATAACATTCTAGGAGTCAGGGCGTGGAATGACAGAAGATTGAACGTGGTAGGGAAGTGAGAAAATATGAAAAGGGAAGTGCTATACAGGGTGTTACAAAAAGGTACGGCCAAACTTTCAGGAAACATTCCTCACACACAAATAAAGAAAAGATGTTATGTGGACATGTGTCCGGAAACGCTTAATTTCCATGTTAGAGCTCATTTTAGTTTCGTCAGTATGTACTGTACTTCCTCGATTCACCGTCAGTTGGCCCAATTGAAGGAAGGTAATGTTGACTTCGGTGCTTGTGTTGACATGCGACTCATTGCTCTACAGTACTAGCATCAAGCACATCAGTGCGTAGCATCAACAGGTTAGTGTTCATCACGAACGTGGTTTTGCAGTCAGTGCAATGTTTACAAATGCGTAGTTGGCAGATGGCTATTTGATGTATGGATTATCACGGGGAAATAGCCGTGGCGCGGTACGTTTGTATCAAGACAGATCTCCAGAACGAAGGTGTCCCGACAGGAAGACGTTCGAAGCAATTGATCGGCGTCTTAGGGAGCTCGGAACATTCCAGCCTATGACTCGCGACTGGGGAGACCTAGAACGACGAGGACACCTGCAATGGACTAGGCAATTCTTCGTGCAGTTGACGATAACCCTAATGTCAGCGTCAGAGAAGTCGCTGCTGTACAAGGTAACGTTGACCACGTCACTGTATGGAGAGTGCTACGGGAGAACCAGTTGTTTCCGTACCATTTACAGCGTGTGCAGGCACTATCAGCAGCTGATTGGCCTCCACGGGTACACTTCCGGGAATGGTTCGTCCAACAATGTGTCAATCCTCACTTCAGTGCAACTGTTCTCTTCATGGATGAGGCTTCATTCCAACGTGATCAAATTGTAAATTTTCACAATCAACATGTGTGGGCTGACGAGAATTCGTACTCAATTGTGCAATCACGTCATCAACACAGATTTTCTGTGAACGTTTGGGCAGGCATTGTTGGTGATGTCTTAATTGGGCCCCATGTTCTTCCACTTACGCTCAATGGAGCACGTTATCATGTTTTCATATGGGATACTCTACTTGTGCTGCTAGAACATGTGCCTTTACAAGTACGACACAACATGTGGTTCATGCACGATGGAGCTCCTGCACATTTCAGTCGAAGTCTTCGTACGCTTCTCAACAACAGATTCGGTGACCATTGGATTGGTAGAGGCGGACCAATTCCATAGCCTCCACGCTCTCCTGACCTCAACCCTCTTGACTTTCATTTATGGGGGCATTTGAAAACTCTTGTCTACGCAACCCCGGTACCAAATGTAGAGACTCTTCGTGCTCGTATTGTGGACGGCTGTGATACAATACGCCATTCTCCAGGGCTGCATCAGCGCATCAGGGATTCCATGCGACGGAGGGTGGATGCATGTATCCTCGTTAATGGAGAACATTTTGAACATTTCCTGTAACAAAGTGTTTGAAGTCACGTTGGTACGTTCTGTTGCTGAGTGTTAACATTCCATGATTAATGTAATTTGAAGAGAAGTAATAAAATGAGCTCTAACATGGAAAGTAAGCGTTTCCGGACACATGTCCACATAACATATTTTCTTTCTTTGTGTGTGAGGAATGTTTCCTGAAAGTTTGGCCGTACCTTTTTGTAACACCCTGTATATAACGCATATACTATGCCACAGTGAAGTGAAATGGGAAGAAGAGAAAGATTTCTGGTCAGACAAGCAACGGGTAATATCGATAACAGTGGAAAATGATATAAAGGGAAGCAGAATTCGTTACGAATAGGAAAGTAAGACAGAGAGCGAGTTACTATGAAAAGTTCAGTGGTAGGGTTGTTCTTATCAGAAACGACAACAAAACAGCACCGACGACAATAGTTCAAGTATAATACCGACAGCACAAGCAGAAGACGAAGAGATAGAGGAAGTACAGGGTGATGAAAGATTAACTTTCAAACCGCTGTAGAAATAACACCACTGGTCAGAATGACGTCAAATTGCAACGGAATATTACCAGAGAAGGGGGAAAACGTATGGCAGAAGAAAAATAAATGGTTACAAAATGTAGCTATAGAGGACGCTGTAAGCATTATAATTTAATAGTGGTCGACTGAAAATGACAAATGAATCATAAAACAACGCCTAAGGTGTACGTTTGATGCTAAACAAACTGTACTACTCAGTGGGCATGGATTTACAGGTAACTGTTAGTTACATAGTTACGTAAGCCCATCCACCACGGAAAGGTCATACCACATCGGATGGGAAAAATGGGTTTTTAATTGCCTGAGGCCAAAAACGGCATAAAAAGCATAACATGAAACGTCCCCTTAGAAAAATTATACAGGACTGTGCTTAAAATGACATACAATATTTTTAGCGCAACGCAATCTGACTTTCAAAAATCCCTACAAAACAATGGCCCTGACTAACATTAACCTATACCTTTCACAAATCACTTACCTCACAAAAATCTTCGTTACTCAAGCTACAGCAAAACAGCGAGCGCCACTACTGCCAGCTAAATAACAGATTCAAACTACGGAAGGCACTAACTACTAGTAGGCATTGTTAGCAACTGAAAGATTTTAATAGAGAACAAACAATGTATTTACCTTAATATTCATCAAAAGTCATAATATATACAGCAGTTCATGACATCCATTTTTACAAATTTCAAAACTCCGCCATTTCTCTCCCCACATCCACCACTGCTGGCGGCTCACCTCCAACTGCCCAACGCTACGCGCTGTTAACATCCAGCTGCCCAACACTACAATGGCAGACAACAATGCAAACTAGCCACAGACTGCACACAGCACAGCCAGTGATTTTCGTACAGAGCGCTATGTAACGTTGCCAATAAGAAAACATAAACAGCCTACTTACATAGCCCCCATGCTCCCCATAAAAAATTTTACAAATTGTTTTGGGCACTGGGCAATACATATTTGTTAAAATTTTTCATAATCGTAATTACAATAACAATGAAATCAAATGCACACACTTATTGATACAATGTTGGTCAAAAGCTAAAATTTTCTCACAGTCCATAAAGACAGTCCTGATCATTAATCATAATAGTAATTACAGTTTTTTTTCACAAAGTCTCATTAGTAAAAGAAATTGCACACAGAAGTAGTGGATTTCCATGCAGTCTTGAAGAAGTAGTGTTGTCCTTCCAACGGAAAGACAGTGCTGACTCTTGACATGCAGACAGGTAATGGGCCAGAACAGAGCAAACCCACAGCAGAGTCATTCGACGTTTTGAAGAATATTGGTAGGTAGGTCATCACAGAGCAGACCCACTGTAATCCTGGTAGAGATTACGGTATTGGTGGACCACCAGAGGTGCAGACCCACTGCAGTCCTTGTAGAAATAATGGTACTGGTGGGTCCTCAAAGATGCAGACCCACTGTAGTCCTTGTAGAGATGGCCAGCAGCCATCTGTTGCGACTGTGCAGGTGCACATTCACCATTGAAGAGTCTTGCGGAGAATATAGCAAGTCCATGAATCACCAATTGTGCACTCACAAAGTTTTTTGGAATTGTCCTTAGAACCAGCAATGCTGTTAACCAGTCCCTTGCTGAATTATTAACACACGTGCAAACACTAACAGTCCCTACTTCTCACATATTGTCCATATACTATGACCAACAGAAACGTGTGCAGTGAAATGTAGCTTACAAGTTACTTAATTTGATGAACTGGTGTCAATTACAATTTTATAACATAAGAATACAATAACAAAGGTACAAAATACATCATTAAAAACATAATACAGATAAAATTTGTAGTAATACAGGCTTTACAAAAGAATAGAAATAACATATACATCAGTGTTACAGGAATTATGACATGAGTACATACATAAAAGATCAGAATAACTTTCGAAACATCAACTTCACACGTGAGCATTAAAACAAAACAGAATAAATAATGTCTAAGCATATTTACAAGGTAAATAACATATTATTAATGCCAATTATATTTTAGGTTAACAGTATTCCTCATCATAGTGAATGTAGCTTAGTATTAGAAGAAGAAAAAATTCTATGAAACTACACAGAGACAGGAAGAAAACAAATACATAAGGGTACACAAACACATAGTGGGATAACACAAAAGGAAAGGACAGGGTTTGTTTTCAGTGTAACATTTGATACTGCAGTCTAACCCAAAACTTCATTCCATAGATCGTTCCTCTTAATTCGACATTTGCACCAGCCAAAAAAATCCTATCCAAGCATGCTTTCTGTATTTTTCTCGTATAACCTCTCAGTGCATTTCTTCAAATTCATCGCAACTCATTCTCTTATAGGCTACCCCCTCTTAAGCTAACTTAAATCTACTGAGCTCAGATGCTAAGCTAAGGGACAAGGCAATGCAGCAGCACAAAATAATTAACACAAACAGCAATGAGAAAAAAATTCACATTGGCAAAGCAATTGCAATATTACAACTAATATAAGGCACTGTGCAGGAAACAAGGAAAATAAATCCGTAGTAAAACTGGCTTAACAGCGTAATACAAAGTCAAATTCAGTAACACTATGCCTGCCAAACAGCAGCAGCAAATGAAATAACTTATATCTAAACATGACATAGCTCAAGCAGAAAAAATATTACAGTAAAAATGGCCATGTTTAATACCTATGTCACATCTTAACACTAGAGTGATGCATCACAAAAACTTACTCTACCAAAAAAAATTACCAAGTAGTTGAAAAGAAAATTATGTATGCAGTTCCTGTGAAGGGAAATGTCTTTGTGCTCCCCCATTTTTGGGAAATGTATTACAAAATTAGTATTTACTGGATCTGTAGACAGAAAATATTTATATTAGTACATCTATAAAATTCTATTTTAACCAATGCTACAGTGCAGCTAGAAACTAGATATTAAAAAAATGAAAATATGTACAAAGGAAGGCATGAAACATCATTCATTAGCCATATGGCATTTCATAAAGTAGTAAAAAAATCTCTCAACTCTTGTAGAAAGATACTTGTCATAATCAGGTGTGCAGATGTAAGAATGTTTCCAAGTAATGAGCATGTCGTATTTGCGATGCTTTCTACAAAGGAATGTCAATAGTGAGGATAATGGCCCCTTTTTTTTCTCCACCTGCGCCTCTGAAAGGCACACCCTAATGGCTTTTTTTTTTTTTCGGGTGTCTGCCGCACAGCTGGGTGCCCACGACGCATTACGTGCAGGTGGTCACTTAACTTTCTTATGGAAATATTTTCGACAGCAGTTTCCGCTACAGTGACAGTCTCATATAAAAATATTTCACAGGTCAAGAATTTATGTTGCAAACGTGTAGAAGCAAAATCTTATGAATATAGCAGTGTCCAAAAAATTTTCGCCAGCATTGTGATACATTCACATATTTACACACATTTCATAACTCTTACAGTACGATCCTTGGTTTCCAACATCCTTTTTTACAAGTCAGACTCCCTAACCACTATTCATTACTCCTTACCTTATTACACATATATATATTCGTCGACACGTCAATCTTGCGACGACACTTCAATATTTCATCATAATAAATACATAGCATAATCAAAATCCTCATATAGCATCAGCTTATTGATCATAAACATACCTCAGCAGCATTATACACATCGTCATCGTATTAATAACATCATAACACCTCAGTCAAATCTCAAAGACGTCGTAGCTTTCTGCAATAATTTCAAAACCTAAAGAAAATTCTCTGCTCATTTCAGTAGTGTCATCTACCTCAAACGTACTTTAAAAATCATGATCTCATACCAAATAAATCATTCAAAGCTCTCACAGTATCACAATGCTTCCGAAAAAATATGAACAGTTCACAAAGTACAGACAAAATGCAATTTCATAATTGTGAAGTTACCCAACTGTGTAATTGCGTAAACATGTGTCACTGATGTAGTAAAAAAATGTTTATCTCTCAGTTAAATGATCAGATAGCTGTGTAATTTGTGTGTTAGAGAAATATGGTACCGATGTGTAAAGTTGTATAAGCAAATACCATATTAGCTAGGGCTCCTTGTGCTTGCCAAACACATGGTACACAAAGTAAGCGTGTACCCCCTGAGGATTAATGTAATTATATCCTCAGGTGTTACAGATTACAACAATGGAATGAAATGTATTACGGAAAACCTTTGTATCATTGTACTTCAAATATCTTTAAAAATAAATGATTTAAGTACAAAATTAATCACTCAAATACGTGTCTTGTAGCGCTAAATGTCCATCTTGCTGTAAGATAATTTCTGTTGAAGTGTCGTAGTTATTGTCCTCCGAAAGCTATGTTCTGCAGAAGTCAATGTACTTACCTCATGATAAACAAAAGTGAAATGCTTTGCGTATAGATATCTTAGTTATTACGCTTATTGTTGTGATGAAGAAATTACTGTGCTGTAACGTATTGTTGTGCTACGGAAAAGGCTGTCTCATTGTAGCTATACCACAAAAGTTACTACTAAAACATGTTTTACTTTCCAGAATAATTCAGAAAAACTGTGCAGATATAAAACAGATACACCGCAAAAGCAACATTGTAAATTGTCACTCATTAGTAGTGTCGTGATAAAATCGTGTAGCTGTCACATAAACTAACCACTGTGTCATCTGGTATCTCACAGAAAGTACTTTAAATCCAGAATGTATTTTCAAGTAAACCAAAATGTTGCATTAAAATCTCATTAGCAGTACTGGTAAATGTTCTAAGTATGTGAGCCTTATAGTCGTCACGTAATCGTGCAACTAACAAGCAAGAATGCACACACACAATAACACTGTGTCATCTGTTCGCAATAACAATGCATTCGTAACTTATGTTTAAATAAGTTCTCTTGGTTCTTGACTGGATATTTAACTTCAAACATTGTTGCATGGTAACAGTTTCTAAAGCATACTAGTAACGTGAAGCAGAACGTTTTATGGCAAAGACAAAGTTAAAAAGCAGATTATCTTTCAATAAACGGTTTTACATGTGAAATGTGGCGTAAACCTTTACTCTTCCTAGTACGCAGAGGTTGAACTTGAACGGAATTATCATGCGGTATACGTCGGTGAGGAATGCTAAAATTTTTCTCAAGATTAGCGTCTATGTTATTTTTCGCTGAGCCAGCCGGCGTACGTGGCTGCCTGCCATGCGAATCATTGTCTGTTTCTCTGTTGGTGCGCATCATTACTGGGATTCGGAGACCTAACTTCTACAAATTCGCCTTGCCGAGAGAGCCCTGCCCTGTTTAAATCCGGCCAGTTCTGATGCAATTCAGGTCTGTCGTTACGATCATATCGTCTGTCGTCTTGTCAGTAGTTCCTATAGTTTCTTTCTTGTCGGTTAAGTGGTGGAGAATTTCTCCCTGAATCGTAGCTACGTGGTGGACCGTTGCGTCTGAAGTTATTCTGTCTCCCTTGATAATAATTATTTTGGTTCCCACATTGTCTGTTTCTATGGTAATCTCTGTCATATTCATTACTAATGAAATGTGATCTTTCTCTGTAACTATTATTACTCTGCCAGTGGTTGTCCTATGGGTGGTGTCTGTTTTGGTCACGATTTGCGTTGTAAGAATAGACTTGTTGTGTCCAGTTATTGTTTCTGTCATCACGGAATTGTGACGGATGTGACCTGTAGTGATTGTTTTCCCGTTTTCGCATCCCACGACTGTCTGTGTCAATTTCTAATTCTTGTAAGAGTCCCTGAAAAGCTTCAATGTCGTCTTTACAACGCCCTGCTAAAACAGTATGTCGTAAATGTTCAGGCAGTTTGATTAAGCAAATGCGGATGAGTTCTGAGGGGCTGTATGGGTTTGAAAGATACTGATTCTTGTGCAACATGTCTTCAAAATATTTGACAAGACTGGAAAATACAGATTGTTCAAAGTGTTTCATCATCATGATGCTATGTTTTACTCGGTCTTGTGTGGCTTGAGACCAATATGCTGAGAGGAAGGCATGGTAAAATTCCCCTTCACTGTGGCAATCGTGAATGACCGATCGCATTCTTACAGCTGGTTCATTCTCTAAGTAGCCACACATAAATTCTAATCTGTGTTTTAATGACCAGTTGGGAGGAAAACAATGAGAGAATTGATGGAGCCACGCTTGTGGATGAATGTCGTTGGCAGGATTCTTAAACGTTTTGAATTTACGTGTAGTAATGAACAGCTTATAGTCAAAATAATCGTGTCGGCGAGTAGCATATTGGTAATTGTTACGTCGTGTCGGCGGTTCCATCTCAAAATTCGGTGTACCTTGCCAATTTCTTTCATAATTTCCGAAATGCCCTGTGTTATTATTTTGTGGCTTTTCCGTATTTCTAAGTTCCTCTTCCCGTGTTGGAGCGCGAGTGTCCTCTGAAATATGAAATTTTTGTATTACTTGTGCCAACTGATCTTGTACTTCCCGGATTTCTCTTTTGTATTGCGTATTAATTTGATTCTCATTTTGTTTGAATTTCTTAATTTGTTCATACTCTTCTGTGTCAGTGATGGCTACAGGTCTTGTGTCATTCAGATCATCATCTACCTTTGCAGATAAGTTAGTGACCCGACCCGAAAGTTCGGCTACTTTCTCCGATAGTGTACTTATTTCCTCAGTTTGTTTTTCTGAACCAAGTTTCAGAGTGTCCATTTGTGTTGAAATCGTATCTACTGTGTCCTTTAAGTTTTCTTGAGTTTTTGCAAGATGCGTAACCGAATCGATAGATGCAACTGAGTCAATTTTAGCTTGCAAAGTGTCGTGATTTTCATGAACAATAGTTTGCAGTTCTTTTATGGCTGCTTCGTGATTCTGTAATGCATTTTCATGCCGCGAAAAAATAGGTTGGAAATGCTCACAAATTTGTGTTTTTACCTCATTACAGACCTTTTGACATTTCGATTCGATTTTATGTAACTCAGTAGTTAAATCTTCACGTGTTTGTTCAAGCGTATGTTCCACTTTTGAAGCTTTTGTCCCATTTGTTGCATTAATTGTAATAACAATGCACTGGTGTCTGAAACATGTTCCTCAGTGCTTTTTGGCAGTGAATTTGCACCGGCAACATTCACATTTTGACAAGCGGAAAATGTGTCTCGACTCATTTGAGAAAACGGTGAGAACCCAAAACCTGTGTCTACAGTATTTGCAATATTGTGTTCTGTCATTCCCGATTCCTGAGGCGAGCTGTTGCCGACCGATCGATCGATAATGCTTCCCTGTTCACTACCTGTTTCACTGTCTACACCATTATTTGACGCCCGCTCCATTTCCCTATGCACAGTTACCAAATTACTACTTTGAATATTAGTTAATTCATTACATGGTGGCGTTAACACACTGCTTTCGTCTTCACTGTCCTTTCTCAGTTTACTTTGGAGCCTAGTATTACGTTTTTCACACGCCATTATTATCACAATATTTCACATGACAACACAGAAAAACACAATTTGAAGAGGAAAAATAGGGGAACACATTAACATAGCACTGAAAATAATATCTAGTTAATTGCAAGCGCAGCTGCGAAATACTTGGTGCAAATCTACATGCATGCCACAACTGTTTTACTGTACAAGAATGAAAAACTACAACCACAAAGGAAATTCTCTCTACAATTACGCGCTAGCAATAAACAAAATCTGCACTGATTACAAAAACTGCAAGAAAAAATCAGATGATTCCAGTGAGGTATCCTCGGCTAAGGGTCGACATATGAAACGTCCCCTTACAACAATTATACAAGGTTGTGCTTAAACTGACACACAATATTTTTAGCGCAACGTAATCTGACTTTCAAAAATCCCTACAAAACAATGGCCCTGACTAACATTAACCTATACCTTTCACAAATCACTTACCTCACAAAAATCTTCGTTACTCAAGCTACAGCAAAACAGCGAACGCCACTACTGCCAGCTAAATAACAGATTCAAACTACGGAAGGCACTAACTACTAGTAGGCATAGTTAGCAAATGAAAGATTTTAATAGAGAACAAACAATGTATTTACCTTAATATTCATCAAAAGTCATAATATATACAGCAGTTCATGACATCCATTTTTACAAATTTCAAAACTCCGCCATTTCTCTCCCCACATCCACCACTGCTGGCGGCTCACCTCCAACTGCCCAACGCTACGCGCTGTTAACATCCAGCTGCCCAACACTACAATGGCAGACAACAATGCAAACTAGCCACATACTGCACACAGCACAGCCAGTGATTTTCGTACAGAGCGCTACGTAACGTTGCCAATAAGAAAACATAAACAGCCTACTTACAAACATACATACGTTTTTAATTGTTCTGAGGCCAAAAGCCGCATAAAAAGCATCAATAAGATCGGTTTTTAATTGTCCTGGGGCCAAAAACCGCATAAAAAGCATCAATCACATCGGTTTTTAATTTTCTTGAGGCCAAAAACCGCATAAAAAGAATCAGTCAAAATCAAATCGGATTATTAATTTCCGTGTGGCTGGAGCAAAACATGTTCAATATGCTGTCCATCGTTTTCTGCAACAATTTAAAATCGAGATACAGCATGTTCCACAACTGATCGAAGTGTTTCCTGGGTCAGAAAGTGTTGCGCAATGTGTGCCTTCAATGCAGCTAAGTTTTCAGTCGGGACACTGAACACAAAATATTTCGGGCAGCCCCACAGCCAGAAGTCACACAGGTTAAGATCAAGTTAAAATGGTTCAAATGGCTCTGAGCACTATGGGACTTAACAGCTGAGGTCATCAGTCCCCTAGAACTTAGAACTGCTTAAACCTAACTACCCTAAGGACATTACACACACCCATGCCCGAGGCAGGATTCGAACCTGCGACCGTAGCGGTCACGCGGTTCCAGACTGAAGTGCCTAGAACCGCACGGCCACACCGGCCGGCAAGATCAAGTTACTGGGATGGCCAAGCTGTAGGGAAATGACGGCTGATATTTCTTCAACAGCTGCTTAACTGGATTTGCAATGTGCAATGGTGTGGCGTCTTGCATAAAAATGATTCAATCCACACATCTACGCTGTTGGAGAGCTGAAATGACGTGGTTGTCCAAAAGACACTCAGCGCTAACCAGTGCCGGTACAGATAACAGGACCGGAAGCAACTGTCTCTTCGAAAAAAATGTAGCTCTATGATAAATGATGCTTTAAACCGACACCACACAGTGACCTTTTCATGATGAAGTGGCACTGGCTGATTTGCTTGCGGATTTTCAGGTGCCCATATTCGACAATTCTGTCAGGTGTAAGTGGGCTTCGTCTGTCCACAAAATCTTCCACGGCCAATCATTGTCCTCCTCCGTCCGAGCAAGAAATTCTAAAGCAAAGGCATTGTTGTATGATTCATTTGTCATTTTTAGTCGACCACTATTAAATTATGATGCTTACAGCGTCCTCTATAGCTACATTTTGTAACTATTTATTTTTCTTCTGCCACACGTTTTCCCCCTTCTCCGATAATATTCCGTTGCAATTTGACGTCATTCTGACGAGTGGTGTTATTTCTACAGCGTTTTGAAAGTTTAACTTTCACGTGCATATGAGGAAACTGAACGAGTAATTCAGTGCGTAAAGAGACTGGAATTCGGTTGTAGGGCAAGGAGCAGAAGAAAGGGTTACCGGGAATATGGGCTTGGTAGTAGGAATGAGTGGGGAGAAAGTCTCATTGAGCGTTGTGACCGACCGGTTCTAGGCGCTTCAGTCAGGAACCACGCGGCTGCTACGGTCGCAGGTTCGAATCCTGCCTCGGGCATGGATGTGTGTGATGTCCTTAGGTCAGTTAGGTTTAAGAAGTTCTAAGTCTAGGGGACTGTTGACCTTAGATGTTAAGTCCCATAGAGCTTAGAGCCATTTGCACCATTTTTGAACCCTGAAATAAATTTCAGATGGTAATAGCGAATACTCTGCACAAGAATCACACGAGGTGGAGCTATACTTGGAGAAGCCCGTGACATACAGGATAATTTTACTTTGATTTCTACATAGTCAGGCAGACATTCCGAAATCAGGTATTAGATAGTAAAAGCTACCCAGGAGCAGATATTGACTCGGATCACAATTTGGTAGTTTTCAAGAAGCGGCTGAAGTTCAAGAGGATAATCAAGAAGAATCAATACCCAAAGACGTGGGATACAGAAGTACAAAGGTATGAAGAGATACGCTCCATGATCTCTGAGGCTACAAATACTGCGATTATGAGTATCTCAATAGGCAGCTCAGTTGAGGAGGAATAGACATCTCTAAAAAGGGCAATCACGGAAAGAAAATCGGAGAAAAACGAAGGTGCAAGGAAAGCAACTGCAAAGAAACCATGGTTTGCAGGGGAAATATTTCAGTCGACTGATGGTAGAAGGAAGTAAAAAAGTGTTCGAGGAAATACAGGAATACAGAAATTCAAGTTGTCGAGGAATGAAATAAATAAAAAAAGTGCAGGGAAGCTAAGGCGAAGTGAGAAATATGAAGAAAACTAAAAAGAAATGATTGTCGGATAGACTGACTCAGCACACAGAAAAGTCAAAATACGAGTAAACTCCAGTGAAATTAAAAGCAAGCGAGGAAACATTCAGAGTGCAGCGGAAATTCCGCTGTTAAATGAAGAGGAGAGAGCGGATAGGTGGAAAGAGTACGTGGAAGGCCTCTATGAAGGGGAAGACCGGTCTCATGATGTGGCAAAAGAAGAAATAGGAGCCGATTTAGAAAAGACGGGTATCCAGTATTGTAATCAGAATTTAAAAGGGTCTTGGAAGAGTTAAGGTAAATAAGGCGGAAGGGATAAATGACATCCCATAGGAATTTCTAAAATCATTCGAGGGAACTGGCAATAATATGAATAGTATCGTTGGTGTGTAGACTGTCTGAGGCAGTCGATATACCATCAGACTTTTGGAAAACCATCATCCACACAATTCCCAAAACTTCAGGAAGCCGACAAATGCGAGAATTAACACACAATCTACTTAACAGCTCATGCATCAAAATTGCTGACAAGGTTAATACACAAAAGAAAGAAAAAGAAAAGTAAGGATCTGTTACATGATTATCAGTTAGATTTTAGTAAAGGTAAAGGTGCCAGAGGCACCAAAGAGTCGGTTTCTAACGGTGCAGTTGATGAGTTTGAAGAAAAATGAAGACACATTCATAGTATTTGTTCACCTGGAACAAGCGTTCGACAATGTAAAAGGGTGTAAGACGTTCGAAATCCTAAGAAAAATTGGGGGTAAGTCATAGGGCAAGACGGATAATATACTATATACACAAAAACCAAGAGGGAACAAAAAGAGTAGAAGACAAAAAAACGAACTGCACGCCTTAAAATCGGAGAAGGAAAGGGATGTAGTCTTTTGCGTCTACTCTTCTATTTACACATTGAAGAAGAGTTGATGTATATAAATGAAAAGCTGAAGAGTAGGATTGAAATTCAAGGTGATAGTTTATCGATGATAAGAATTGCTGATGACATTGCTATGCTCAGTAAAAATGAAGAACAATAACAGGATCTGTTGAATAGAGTAAACTGTCCAATGAGTACAGAATATGGATTGAGACTAAATCGAAGAAAGATGAAAGTAATGAGAAGTAGAAAAAATGAGAATATCGAGAAACTTAACATCAGAATTGATGATCACGAAGAGGATGAAGTTAAGGAACTCTGCTACACACGCAACAAAATAACCAATCACAGACGGAGCAAGGAGGATTTCAGAAGCAGACTACCAATGGCAAAAAGGACCTTCCTGGCCAAGAGAAGTCTATTACTATTAAACATAAGCCTTAATTAAGTGACGAAATTTCTGAGAATGTACGTTTGGAGCACAGCATTGTATGCAAGTGAATCACGGACTGTGTGAAAACCAAAGCAGAAGAGAATCGAAGCATCTGAAATGTGATGCTACAGAATAACGTTGAAAATTATGTGGGCTAATAAGGCAAGGAATAAAGACGTTTTCAGTTGAATGGGCGAGGAAATGAATAAACTGAATGCACTGACAAGAAGAAGGGATTGTATGACAGAATTTCTTTTTAGACCTCAGGGAATAACATCCCTGGTACTAGAGGGAGCCGTAGAGGATAAAAACTGTGGAAGATGACAGAGATTGAGATACGTCCAGCAAATAACGGAGATCATAGGTTGCATGTGTTACCCTGAGACGAGGAGATTTGCATAGGAGACGGATTCGTGGCAGACTCGCATCAAACCAGTCAGAAGACTGAGAAAAAAGTACAATTTAGCCTTCGTTTTTTCATATCCAAAAATAGATGTGGCTATACTCTGAATTTCTGTTTTCAATATAACTTGGACCTAAAATTTTCCTGATTCAGTTCTCTCCTTTGGGTTTCTTCAGTATCCTGATGGCGTTTTTATATATACATCAACATCGATATTCTGCCAACCACTACGAAGTGAATGGCATCACGAACCTCTATCTGTATCACGTATCAGCATTTCTTCCTCTTCCATTCCGTGAACATCAGAAGAATGACTGTTTAAAGTGCATTGCAATTTAGAGCGCATATTTACTAGACATTTTTGCTTCGAATGATCGTTCCTCTCATATCTCTGAATATTGACCATTCCTCCTTCACATGCGTAGATAATTGCACTGACATTAAATAATTTCGTAACCGAGACTGTTTTTGTTCTGAAACACTTTTAAACCGGTTGCTGTAACAGCCTGCCACGATGACAGGAAATTTTTTTTAATTGCATCAACTGCAAAAGGTATAATGCTGTTGTTATTCACTACCTTGTACGAGGGATAACTGTAGCCATAAGCAGACAACTTAAACAATCACCGCTTGGCTGCTCTTGTAAATAATTTATTTAACGTTTGGTTTTGTACCCTAGAAGCCACACCATTAGATTAAATCCGTTAAATTATAAAAATATTCGGGGCAGGTTACTAATGTTTTTTTGTCTCTTAACTGACCGAGCGACGCGAATTTCTTATAGGTCATACTGCCCCATTGCACATGCATAGAGCAGATTTCCGCCACCGACACGGCTTATAGCTTTGTCCATAGATGGGCACTTACCCGCCTGCATCTACTTGCATTGTGGTCTACTGTGTATATGATACGTCATTTTCACACAAATTTCCCCATCAGTTATCGTGTTTATCGTGTTTTTATTACTAAGTGGATTCTTGTTGATGCTTCCCACATTTTCATAAATTTTTAAGCGCTCTGAATGGATTGTCCCCTATATCTAGTGTTTAACAAATTGCGTTTGCCCTACCATCGTCCGTTTGGATTCATGGTAGATATTTTTAATTTTAATTTTCGACTGGATGTTCTAGCACATTACTGGTCTTTTATCGCATTTGATGGCATGATATTTCTTGGCGGTCCTTAAAGTTAAAAAACATAGGGGCGCTCTAGGAACCATGGAACCATACTTCCTGCTTACCTAACGATCTACTAACTGCGTCATTTATTCATGGAGAAGGAATGTTCGGTCCCGTCCATGTTGTAACTTCGATGTCATGATTTATCAGGTAAGTAAGTAATTTGCTCTGTTTCTCACTATACATTGAAGCTATAATTCGACCACAATTGTAGCAAACGCTTTTTGTTATTTAACAGATTTTACTTGATGATGTGGCTTCTAGGCCACGAAACGAGTTGTTCAGTAAATTATTTACAAGAGCAGCCACGCGGTTATTATTCCAGATGCTGTTATTATTGTTTGCTGTGTTGTTAATATGCACCACACATCACGAACACTTGCCCTGCGGAAGCCTGAAGTTAGTTCTACATCTGCCGATGACTCTTCATCCAAGATAACATGCTGCTTCCCCTTTACCGAAAAATTCTCAGTCTTGTCACAAATAACTTTCTACACCTTATACAATAGCGCTGGCGTTGTACTGAACACAGTGGAACACTTTCGGAAGTTACATTGCCCCACGTCGCACTGTAAATTGCCGAGTCAGCTGTATTTCAATTTCCTGGGCCGAAAAGCCACGGGTAGTTCTGACACGGAGAGGAACAGGGCTGGGGGAGAGTGCAGCACAGTGTTTCGGTGGCCGGCAACCGCTGCGTCGTCATGTAGAAAGACGGCGCGTGCCTGCCTGTCGATACACGGGATAAGCGGGTGATTTATCGCCGCACGCCCCGGTTTACTGGAGCGTGCGCTCATCGCACTAAGAACTTCACTCCGCGCCCTGCTGCGACAGGCGCGGGGGAGCGCGCCGACCCCACGCCCATTCTGTAGCTTTTATTTCCTTCGCCCTATCGGAAAAAGAACCTGGGTCACAGCCGCTGCCCCAAAACGTGATACGATTCCATTATTAATGCTCTAGCTCACGTTTTTACTTCACATACATCCTTCATTCCAAGGTCACCACGACGTACTCAATCATTACGCGCTGAAGACATTCTTACTGTTCGATTGATGCATTTCTTTTCGTTAAAACAGCGATACACACTGATGGAAAAAAATTCCAACACCAAGGGTTGATTGATGTAGGGTAATGAAATTTCGGGAATGCTTTCGTCTAGGTAATATATTTAAGTGATTAACATTGCAAGTTTACAGTTAATTTAAGCGCGAGAAAAACCATTGCAAACGTGAAACTCTGGTATACACACATCAAAGAAAGTTTTGCATCACCTAGGTTCCGAGAGTTCCGGAAACTGTACAGAAAATTGAAACAGAGATCAACATAAACATCATTTCCGCCCTTTTTATTGCTCATGAAAACCACACATGTTGTACCACCATACAGCGAGACCTTCAGAGGTGGTGGTCCAGATTTCTGTACACACCGGTACCTCTAATATCCAGTAGCACGTCCTCTTGCATTGATGCATGCCTGTATTCGTCGTGGCATACTATTCACAAGTTCATCAAGGCATTGTTGGTCCATATTGTCCCACTCCTCAACAGCGATTCGGAGTAGATCCCTCAGAGTGCTTGGTAGGTCACATCGCCCATAAGCATACTAGGCATGTTGGATAGGGTTCATGCCCGGAGAAAATGCTGGTCACTGTAGTCGAGCGATGTCGTTATCTTTAAGGAAGTCATACACAAGATGTGCACAATGTGGGCGCGAATTGTCGTCCGTGAAGACGAATGCCTCACCAATATGCTCATATGCTGCCGATATGGTTGCACTAGCGGTCGGAGTATGGCATTCACGTATCGTACAGCCGTTATGGCGACTTACATGACCACCAGCGGAGTACGTCCGCCCCACATAATGCCACCCCAAAACAACAGGGAACCACCACCTTGCTGCACTCGCTGGACAGGCGTTCACCCTGACCGTGTTGACCCCAAACACGTCTCCGACGATCGTCTGCCTCTGAGCATTATGGGACTTAACATCTGAGGTCATCAGTCCCCTAGAACTTAGAACTACTTAAACCTAACTAACCTAAGGACATCACACACATCTATGCCCGAGGCCGGATTCGAACCTGCGACCGTAACGGTCACGCGATTCCAGACTGAAGCGCCCAGAACCGCACGGCCACACCGGCCAGCCATTCGGCACGTTGTTGGGTCCATCTGTACCGCGCTGCATGGTGTTGTGGTGCAAAGATGGACCTCGTCATGGACATCGAGAGTGAAGTTGCACATCATGCAGCGTATTGCGCACAGTTTGAGCCGTAACACGACGTCCTGTGGCTGCACGAAAAGCATTATTCAACTTGGTGGCGTTGCTGTCACGGCTCATCCGAGCCGTAATTCGTAGGTAGCGGTCATCCGCTGTAGTAGTAGCCCTTTGGCGGCCTGAGCGAGGCATGTCATCGACAGTTCCTGTCTCTTAGTATCTTCCCCATGTCCTAACAACATCGCTTTGGTTCTCTCTGAGACGCCTGGACACTTCCCTTGTTGTGAGCCCTTCCTGGCACAAAGTGACAATGCGGACACAATAGAACCGCGGTACTGACCGTCTATGCATGGTTGAGCTACAGACAATACGAGCCGTGTGCCTCCTTCCTGGTGGAATGACTGGAACTGATCGGCTGTCGGACGCAATCTGTCTAATAGACGCTGCTCATGCATGGTTGTTTGCATCATTGGGCGGGGGGGGGGGGGGGGTTAGTGACATGTTTGAAGAGTCAGAGTGACTGTGTCTGTGATACTGTATCCACAGGCAACATTTATCTTCATGAGTTCTGGGAACCGGGATGATGCAAAACTTTTTTGATGTGTTTATCAAGCCGGCCGAAGTGGCCGTGCGGTTAAAGGCGCTGCAGTCTGGAACCGCAAGACCGCTACGGTCGCAGGTTCGAATCCTGCTTCGGGCATGGATGTTTGTGATGTCCTTAGGTTAGTTAGGTTTAACTAGTTCTAAGTTCTAGGGGACTAATGACCTCAGCAGTTGAGTCCCATAGTGCTCAGAGCCATTTGAACCATTTTTGTGTTTATCAAGAACCGGTGCTACCGCCAGAACGTTGAATATGCATGCATTGAGTCGTACAGGTGACAGAGGTAAGTTAGTGGGAAGGATTTCCGTGCCTGTTGCAATTAGTCGGTCAGTAGGGGGACAGTTAATGCTGGATATGGATGATATACGGTTCTCACCCAATGATGTACCACACGTGCTCGATTCGTGACAGATCTAGTGACCGAGCAGGATAAGGCTATATGTCGACACTGAATGGAGCATGTTGGGTTAGAAGAGCGGTGTGTGGGCGTGCGTTGTCCTGCTGGAAAACACGCCCTGGAATGCTGTTCATGAATGACTCCTGCACAACAGTTCGAATCACCTGACAGACGAACAGACTTGCAGTCAGAGTGCGTTGGACAACCACGAGAGTGGCCCAGCTGTCATACGAGATTATACACCAGACCATAACTCCAGGTTATGTCCAGTGTGTTTAAGCCACAAACAAGTTGGTTTCAGACCCTGTATTGTTCTCCTTCTGTCCAATCCATTGCCATCACTGGCACCGACGCAGAAACGATTTTCATCAGAAAACACAATATCCTACTCTCCAATGGTTTCTCGCTTGACACTACTGATGTCACAAACGGCGTTTGGAGTCAGAGAAATGCACAGTACATGGCGCCTGGCTCGGAGCTGTCTTTGAGTAACCGAGTTGTAACAGTTCATTGTGTCCGTGTCCGCCCCGATAGCTGAGTGGTCAGCGTGACGAATTGTCGTCGTACGGGCCCGGTTCGGTTCCCGACTGTGTCGGGGATTTTATTCGCTCAGGGACTGGTTGTTGTGTTGTCTTCATCATCATTTCATCCCCATCCGGCGCGCAGGTCGCCCAATGTGGCGTCGAATGTAATAAGACCTGCACCGAGGCGGCCGGACCTGCCCCGCAAGGGGCCTCCCGGCCAGTGACGCCAAACGCTCATTTCCATTCTACTTCCGTGTGGTGCCACCTGCTGCTCGAACTGCTGTGGCAGACATAGATGCGCCAGACCCATAGACAGAACACGATTATCCTCCCTCTCGGCAGTGCCACGTAGCGGTGGGGAGGCTAGCCTTTTTACAGTGATCACCACTGCCAGCAATCGTGTACAGTGCCCACATTTCTGTCAATATATAGAATATCGCGGAAGGGACGTTTAGCTTCTCGTAGCCCTACTACACGGTCTCATTCATACTCAATGACCTATTAATAATGTTGTCTTCATTTTAAAGGCATTGTCGACTAACATCACCTCACTACGTCCAGTCCCAAAGGCAGCTAACTGTCAGACAGTTACAGGGACATATAAAGCAAACTTAATCTGCACGCTCATCGTGCCATTTCTAGCGCCACTCTTCTGCGACTGGCGAGAAATCTGATTTTACTTGTATGTCTCCCTTCAGATGTAGAAACTTGCCTACCAACTTTCGTTGACCTCGCTCAACTTCTTCTTGTTAGGACTTTTTTCCGTCACTGTGTGACCGCTATCAAAAAGTCTCGTTCTCTTTTGAGACTGATCTATTTTGTAATACCCAGGTATTTAGTTGAATTTATGGCTTTTAGATTAGACGATAAATCAGTCTAATCGAAAAGACGTAAATTCAACTAAATACCAAGGTATTACAATTACGAACAACTTAAATTGGAAGGTTCAAATGGTTCAGATGGCTCTGAGCACTATGAGACTTAACATCTGAGGTCATCAGTCCCCTAGAACTTAGAGCTACTTAAACCTAACTAACCTAAGGACACCACACACATCCATGCACGATGCAGGATTCGAACCTGCGACAGTAGCAGTCGCGCGGTTCCGGACTGAAGCGCTTAGAACCGCTCGGCCACCGCGGCCGGCTAAATTGGAAGGAACACGTAGAAAATGTTGTGGGGAAAGCCAGCCAAAGACTGCGGGTTTTATTAGCAGCACGCTTAGAAAATGTAACAGACCTACTAAGGAGACTGCCAAACTACGCTTGTCCGTCGTCTTTTAGAATACTGCTGCGCTGTGTGGGATCCTTACCAGATAGGACTGACGGAGTACATCGAAAAAGTTAAAAGAAGGGCAGCACGTTTTGTATTATCGCGAAATGTGGGAGAGAGTGTCACAGGAATGATACAGGATTTAGGCTGGACATCATTAAAAGAAAGGCGTTTTTCGTTGAAACGGGATCTTCTCACGAAATTCCAATCACCAACTTTCTCCTCCGAATGCGAAAATATTTTGTTGACACCGACCTACATAGGGCGGAACGATCACCACGATAAATTAAGGAAATCAGAGCTCGTACGGAAAGATATAGGTGTTCATTCTTTCCGCGCGCTATACGAGATTGGAATAATAGAGAATTGTGAAGGTGGTTCGATGAACCCCCTGCCAGGCGGTTAAATGTATTTTGCAGAGTATCCATGTAGATGTAGATGTAGATGTGCAGGTGGTGCTCCACAGTTTCCAAGTATTTGACGGAGGAGGACACAACCACCGAGAAGCTGTAGCACGGTTACCGACTGTTCAACTACTAGTTTCGATGGCATCATCGTAGCGGTCGCGCGGTTCCAGACTGTAGCGCCTAGAACCGCTCTGCCACTCCGGCCGGCAGTGAAAGGATTCACGAGTGAGACAATTAGTTCAGCGTCTATCATCATATTATTTTTCGCCGCAGTCCGCATCAGTGCCCTTCTGTCACCATCACTCAACCCACATTTCGTCCGCGTTGTGACCTACCAGAAGAGATTTTTCCGCTTTCCCTGTAAGTGGTATATATCTTCGATATAGTGCTTTTGAAACATCAAACGCTTCGTCGCCCTTGATTATGTCAGCCCCCAACATACGAGCACCAACAATTTTCCACGTTCGAATTTACTTAACTCCGGCATAATGCACTCACAACTACAAAGAACACTGTTTTGACCACGAATGACAACTGCGAGGTATTTAGGACTTCGCACAGGTGCCGTTCGTGGTCAAATACAACAGCGCATCCCGCATGCTTGCCTAGCATCCGTATTTCAAAAAAAAAAAAAAAAAGGTTCAAATGGCTCTGAGCACTATGGGACTTAACATCTGAAGTCATCAGTCCCCTAGAACGTAGAACTACTTAAACCTAACTAACCTAAGGACATCACGCACATCCATTCCCGAGGCAGGATTCGAACCTGCGACCGTAGCGGTCACGCGGTTCCTGACTGAAGCGCCTACAATCGCACGGCCACACCGGCCAGCTCCACATAGTCACCAAACACATTGAGGCACTTATCATAGCGGTGGACAAGCTTTGAAAGACCTTCGTCGTAAAATTCTGCTGCCTGAGACTTCAGCCAGTGAGTCACGCCAGCCTGGAGTTCCGCGTCGTCATCAAAGCGCTGCGTTGCAAGCCAGTTCTTCATCTTGGAAAACAAATGGAAGTCGCTTGGTGCAAGATCGGGACTGTAGGGCGGATAGGGAAAATTTCCCTTTTGAGTGAATTAAGGAGTTCTTTAGTGCGGTTTGCCGTGTGAGGTCGGGCATTGTTGTGCAAAGACAAAATTTTGGACGTCAGCTTCCCTCGTCATTTGCTTTGAATTGCTCTTCTAAGGCTGTTGAAAGTTTGACAGTATCGGGCAGAATTTATGTTTGCTTCACTTTCGAGAAAATCAATAAGAAGCACACCTTGCCTTTCCCAAAACACTGTCGCCCACAGCTTCCTTGCTGACAAAGTTTGCAAACATTTTCTTGGTTTTGGGGGGACCTTGTGTGTACCCACTCCATGATGTAATTTTGTCTCGCAATTGACGTGTTTCACCCAAGTCTCGTCACAAAAAAATGTCTCTGAGCACTATGGGACTTAACATCTATGGTCATCAGTCCCCTAGAACTTAGAACTACTTAAACCTAACTAACCTAAGGTTATCACACAACACCAAGTCATCACGAGGCAGAGAAAATCCCTGCCCCGCCGGGAACTGAACCCGGGAACCCGGGCGTGGGAAGCGAGAACTTTACCGCACTTCCACGAGCTGCGGACAGTCTCGTCACAGGCTACGATTCGATCCAGTAATGAATCATCATGTTTGTGGTACACCTCCTGAAATGGCAACGTTGCCCCCATTCGCTGTACTTTATGGTGCTGAGTAAGCATTTTGGGCACCCTTCATTCACAAAATTTGTGGTAGCCTAGCTTTTGAGTTACAATTTCAAATAACAAAGTAAGTGAAACTTGCGGAAAAGAAAGCGAAAGCTCTGTTATTGTGAAGGGACGGTTTTCACGAATCGTTTCATCAACTTTAGCGATAAGATCGTCAGTCAAATTGCTCGGGCATTACAAACGTTGGTTCGGCCATTTTAAACCGAATGCACCATTTCCGGACGGAAAATTCACTCACTACGTTGTTTCCGTTCACTTCGCACAGTTCACGATAAATTTCTATTGGTTTTATGTTTTTTACCAACAAAAACCGTATCACAGACCGCACCTCACAACTGGCGGGATTTTCGATTGCAGCGCACATTTCAAATTCGAATATCGATCAAACCAGACGCCCAGAGATGTTCCCGCTGTCACGGATGGATGCTGACTGAGCTGCCGAGCACGCATATACCAAAATATACGCGATCGGCGCGTGCCTAGCGGCGTCAGATGGAAACGTTCCCTACCTTCTGAATAGCCCTCGTATTTCAAGCATGCCGTTCTCGTATTCTTTCCTTATTGTCTGCCGCCATGCAGCATATACACTGCATGAGCACTGCAGCTTAAAACGGTATTTTGCTTTTCAAAGAGGTACTTGTTTTAAATTCAAAAACTTTACAGAGGATTCCAATTACTGAGGGTGTTGAAAAACTGCGATACGTGTTCCCACAGGAGGTAATGTAGCGGAATCAACGCCTTCCTAACTAATTAACTGATTAGGGTGAGTTAAGGTATCTTCCTATTGTGACACTTTACTATATAGGACATGCTGACAGCACAGGCTGTTCTTTGCGAGTTGTTGCATGTGGAGGGCTACGTTGATCACTTCGCAGTTAAGAGATATAGCACGTTTCCTTTTTCCATGGCTTGAGAGAAGGGGTAGTTTGGTTACCTCATGTCTTTAAAAAGTTGTCACGGTGTCCCCACCGGTTTTCTTCTTCGTCGGCTGCAAACCAGAAACATGCGAGCGTTGATCAGTGAATTGTGGAATGGCAAATGGGAATATCTCAGCAACATCTCTGCAATGAAGATCTCAAAATAAAGGGCCATCACTACTTTTATTGTTCTCATTCTCAAAACCAGGAAAATAAATCGTTATAATAATGAACCACATGAGAGCCAGTCTAACAGCAATGTATGTATCAATGTTCTTGGATTCTCGTTATCACTTTTCGAACACGTTAAAAGTTAACAAATAACGCTTTTGAAAACTTTACGTTGTCGTACACAAATGTTTTCCGTGTCGTTTCCAAACATAATTCACGTTCATATGAACTGCACCGGCAATACTTTTGCAGTTATGTTTGACTGTAGAGACAGCACGGCTCAATATTTTTGCAAGGTACTTTCTACAATTTGTTGAGCCCACGCCACGTCAGGATGGTACGCTCTGCTGGACAATGGATGGTCTGACACGATATTATGAGGTATCCAATGAGACCACCTTAGCGTATATGCCTGTTACTCCACACCTTTACTATGTGTTTGCACAGTAATTTTATGAAGTTCAACCAAAATTATCCTCAATAAACACGGGTAAATAATTTAGTACGATACGGCTCCTGATAAAGGAACCATCTAGTCACTCTCCACAGCTCATTTTTAGTAATGAAGAAAACAGATATTTAAAGTGATGGAAAAAGGATTTGAAATTGGATAGTACCAATTCGCGATCCAGTGCGAAAGCGGTCGGAAGCGATATGCGGACATTCCAAATATGTAACATTACCATTTCGTGCCTCGCAGCGGAATGTCTGCAAATTAATTTCCGTTCGGATAATTTACTTGTAGCGTAGGATTGGTAACGAACGTGAAAGTATTTAAGACGCAACAAAGGTAACAGACTCAAAGCAAGAACCAAAGACTGTTTGTGGGAGACTTCTGCGGCTTTCTACTCGACATGCAGCAGCAGCGGCCACAACTGGAAGCTGTGGGCGGTGGCGTTTACAGAGATGTACAATATCACGTTTTAGGCGCCGCATCCCATATGTAAAACTCGTGCGCCAGCGTCCGGCCTCCGGTCGCGTCTCGGATTTCTCTGGTTTATGGCCACCGCGTAGCATCCCGGCAGCTCACGCTTCCTTCCCATGGCGCGGCATAGCACACGGAAAGGGTACTGGGGACGCATACGTATGCGTCGACTTCTGCTGTATATCGTACTGCAGCGTAAGTAGCGGATTCACTGGAGAAGCTAAACCTAAGTCATAAAAGAAAGTACGCCAGGTTTCACTCACAAACGTGGTATTACGAGTGGCGCTCAATAAGTAATGCAGCTATTTTTTCTGAAGAAAGATTGGTTTTATTCAGGTATCCAAAACACAATATTATTTCCCTCTCTTTTGGCTATAAAACCCTATTTTCCAACATCTCCGTTCAATAAGACGTCCTTACGCCACCTTACTAGGAGGGCTTCCCACGGAGTACATCCTTAACTGGGCCAAACGGATGGAAGTCGGAAGCTGCGAGATTAAGGTCATAGGGTGGATGAGGAAGAACAGTTCATTAAAGTTTTGTGATCTCCTCTGGGGTGCGCAGATTTCCGAGAGTCCAGTTGTGTGGTGTTTGATTGTTATCCGCCGATCACATCGAATGAGAGTGTCCGCATGTTCCAACACTGTAGGAGTCACAGCTGTGTTAGGCCAGACAGCACACGGGTGATCAGACAGGTTTGCACGATCTTTTTGAAATAATGACAGATGCCTCGCCCAACGACTCGCCAGGCTTTTGTTGACTGTCATGTCTCCGTAGAGGTTCCGCAAGCGCCTGTGAATATCTGCGATGCTCTATTTTTTTAACCGAAAGACACTCAATGATAGCTCTATGCTTGGACGCACCTGCACTGCAGGCGCCATGTTGAAGGCTAACTACAGCGCCATTTCTTGAAACTACAGGGGCTGAAGCGGGAAAATTCCACGAAATGTCCCATTAAAACTTCCGCGTTGTTGAACCAAAATTGCCTGAGAAGAAAATGTGTTGCAATTACCTACTGAATGCCCCTGGTATGTTGTAAAAGCTTAACTAGAGTCATAACACACAAACAACACATTGGTCTACTGCTACAACCGTCTCCATATCAGTACTACAAGCAACTCTCTACCAACCTACCAATGCATAATGTCTTAATAAAATCTAATACAGTAACGCAAACAACTGGTTATCCACATAGAACGAGACTAAATCTCTGCAGAATTGTGCTAACAATTGAGTCATGTTCACGGCGTAGCTTAAACCAATACTTTAGATTAATACAATTAATCACGTTCACGGTGTATAGCTAACAAAGTGAACTGCTCTCGCTCAGAGCACACACACCTACACTCCTGTGTGACATGAATAAACAACCATAATTTGTCACATGAAAAAACAAACTTTCTGCAGATTGTGGTCGCTAGCAAACACTTCGAATGTACTGCTCGTATACCAGGCAGTGCGCTGTATCAATCATAAAACCACCAGCGTGCAGCCAACAGCAGCAAAAGCACTCGGGTAATGCTCCTCTTGATATGCAGAAACCCCTTTCTCCGCCTCGACTGGGATCGCTGTTCATCCGGCCAGGAGCAGACTCCACTCACTCCACTCTCGAGACCCTTAATCACGGTTCTATCCAGAACTCAGCGACTAATTACTCCAACACCTCCAGGAACAGCCCGCTGTTCCGGACATCTCGGTCGAAGCGTCAGTCTGAGGCGCGCCAGAGGATTGTCCACCACTTCCACCATGGTGACGGTGCCGGCCTCCAGAAGGAGTCACTGGTTCCACTTGCTGCAGCCATCGCTGTTTGCGACGAAATCGCTGCAATCACATGCCCGCGCCGTCCGCCATCTGAAAACCATTCGGAGTGCATTGCGAAGGGAACCTCCCATTTTACTACACAGGACATCCGTATTACACTTTTCCTAGTTCCATTCGCATATGGAGTTTCATTCCTATGACCCATCAAGATTACTGCACTCAGTTCCTAATCCTTGATACATGTTGCAGAATGTTAATGTAACGCATCGTGCTACAAACCCTCCCAAGAACGTCACATGTTGTGAGGAGCGTGTGGACGACAGTGCAAAGTCGGAAACAAAGGATGTGTAAGGAAATAATTGTTGTTGTTGTTTTTGTTGTGGTTTTCAGTCCAGAGAATGATTTGATGCAGCTCTCCATTCTACTCTATCCTGTGCAAGCTTCTTCATCTTCCAGTGCCTACTGCAACATACATCCCACTGAATCTGTTTAGTGTATTGATCTCTGGGTCTCCCTCTACGATTTTTACCCTCCACACTGCCCTCCAATAATAAATTGGTGGTCCCCTGATGCCTCAGAACATGCCCTACCAACCTATCCCTTCTTCTAGTCAAGTTGTGCCACAAATTTGTCTCCTCTCCAATTACACTCCTGGAAATTGAAATAAGAACACCGAGAATTCATTGTCCCAGGAAGGGGAAACTTTATTGACACATTCCTGGGGTCAGATACATCACATGATCACACTGACAGAACCACAGGCACATAGACACAGGCAACAGAGCATGCACAATGTCGGCACTAGTACAGTGTATATCCACCTTTCGCAGCAATGCAGGCTGCTATTCTCCCATGGAGACGATCGTAAAGATGCTGGATGTAGTCCTGTGGAACGGCTTGCCATGCCATTTCCACCTGGCGCCTCAGTTGGACCAGCGTTCGTGTTGGACGTGCAGACCGCGTGAGACGACGCTTCATCCAGTCCCAAACATGCTCAATGGGGGACAGATCCGGAGATCTTGCTGGCTAGGGTAGTTGACTTACACCTTCTAGAGCACGTTGGGTGGCACGGGATACATGCGGACGTGCATTGTCCTGTTGGAACAGCAAGTTCCCTTGCCGGTCTAGGAATTGTAGAACGATGGGTTCGATGACGGTTTGGATGTACCGTGCACTATTCAGTGTCCCCTCGACGATCACCAGTGGTGTACGGCCAGTGTAGGAGATCGCTCCCCACACCATGATGCCGGGTGTTGGCCCTGTGTGCCTCGGTCGTATGCAGTCCTGATTGTGGCGCTCACCTGCACGGCGCCAAACACGCATACGACCATCATTGGCACCAAGGCAGAAGCGACTCTCATCGCTGAAGACGACACGTCTCCATTCGTCCCTCCATTCACGCCTGTCGCGACACCACTGGAGGCGGGCTGCACGATGTTGGGGCGTGAGCGGAAGACGGCCTAACGGTGTGCGGGACCGTAGCCCAGCTTCATGGAGACGGTTGCGAATGGTCCTCGCCGATACCCCAGGAGCAACAGTGTCCCTAATTTGCTGGGAAGTGGCGGTGCGGTCCCCTACGGCACTGCGTACGATCCTACGGTCTTGGCGTGCATCCGTGCGTCGCTGCGGTCCGGTCCCAGGTCGACGGGCACGTGCACCTTCCGCCGACCACTGGCGACAACATCGATGTACTGTGGAGACCTCACGCCCCACGTATTGAGCAATTCGGCGGTACGTCCACCCGGCCTCCCGCATGCCCACTATACGCCCTCGCTCAAAGTCCGTCAACTGCACATACGGTTCACGTCCACGCTGTCGCGGCATGCTACCAGTGTTAAAGACTGCGATGGAGCTCCGTATGCCACGGCAAACTGGCTGACACTGACGGCGGCGGTGCACAAATGCTGCGCAGCTAGCGCCATTCGACGGCCAACACCGCGGTTCCTGGTGTGTCCGCTGTGCCGTGCGTGTGATCATTGCTTGTACAGCCCTCTCGCAGTGTCCGGAGCAAGTATGGTGGGTCTGACACACCGGTGTCAATGTGTTCTTTTTTCCATTTCCAGGAGTGTATATTCAATACCTCCTCGTTAGTTATGTGATCTACCCATCCAATCTTCAGCATTCCTCAGTAGCACCACATCTCGAAAGCTTCCACTCTCGTCTTGTCTAAACTATTTATCTTCCGTGTTTAACTTCCATACATGGCCACACTCAATGCAAATACTTTCAGAAACGACTTCCTGACACTTAAATCTATACTTGAAGTTAACAAACTTCTCTTCTTCAGAAACGCTTTCCTTGCCATTGCCAGTCTACATTTTATATCCTCTCTGCTTCGACCATCATCAGTTATTTTGCTTCCTAAATAGCAAAACTCATATACTACTTCAAGGGTCTCATTTCCTAATCTAATTCCCGCAGCATCACCCGATTTAATTCGACTACATTCCATTATCCTCGTTTCGCTTTTGTTGATGTTCATCTTATATCCTCCTTTCAAGACATTGTCCATTTCGTTCAGCTGCTCTTGCAGGTCCTTTGCTGTCTCTGACAGAATTACAATGTCATCGGCGAACGTCAAAGTTTTTATTTCTTCTCCATGGATTTTAATTCCTACTCCGAATTTTTCTTTTGTTTCCTTTACTGCTTGCTCAATATACAGATTGAATAACATCGGTTATAGGTTATTACCGTGTCTCACTCCCTTCCCAAGCACTGCTTCCCTTTCATGCCCCTCGACTCTTATAACTGCCATCTGGTTTCTGTGCAAATTGTAAATAGACTTCGCTCCCTGTATTTTATCCCTGCCACCTTCAGAATTTGAAAGAGAGTATTCCAGTCAACATTGTCAAAAGCTTTCTCTAAGTCTACAAATGCTAGATACGTGGGTTTGCCTTTCCTTACTCTATTTTCTAAGATAAGTCGTAGGGTCAGTGCTGCCTCGCGTGTTCCAACATTTCTACGGAATCCAAACTGATCTTCCCCGAGGGCAGCTTCTACCAGTTTTCGTGTTAGTATTTTGCAGATGTGGCTTATGAAACTGATAGTTTGGTAATTTTCACATCTGTCAACACCTGCTTTCTTTGGGATTGGGATGACTATCTTCTTTATATCTGAAGGTATTTCGCCTGTCTCATACATCTTGCTCACTAGATGGTAGAGTTTTATTAGGGCTGACTCTTCCAAGGCTGTCAGTAGTTCTAATGGAATGTTGTCTCCTACCGGGGCCTTGTTTCGAAGTAAGTCTTTCAGTGCTCTGTCAAACTCTTCACGCAGTATCATGTCTCCTATTTCATCTTCGTCTACATTCTCTTCCATTTCTATAATATTGTCCTCAAGAACATCGCCCTTGTATAGACCCTCTATATACTCTTTCCACCTTTCTGCTTTCCCTTCTTTGCTTAGAACTGGGATTCCATCTTGATATTTATGCAAGTGGTTCTCTTTTCTCCAAAGGTCTCTTTAATTTTCCTGTAGGCAGCATCTATAATTAATGCATATGAAATCAGGAGACGGTCTCGGGACGCTTCTATGAAGGCCAAACCGCTGCTGTATCCATATATTGCGTATCAATTTTATTTTGACTTAAATATAAATTCAACCGCGAATTAAAGTTTCAAAATAAATACAGAAAGGAAAGAAACCTTGTAATAACGACCAGGGAACCTATGCGAAACTTCCGCGCTTCTATAAATAATGACAGTATTTGGGATAAGTATAGTCGCTGGGATAAGAGTTGTTGTGGGAATAAACAGAAAACATTTCTAAAAATCAGTCGAACGACATGAAAATATAATCATGGATTTAAGACACACCCTTGTATATACCTTTCCACGCACTTTCTTTACTGAGCGTTAAAGTACCTCCGTGTAAACGACGGTTGACCTAAGAATGTAATCTTCGTGTACTTTTTGTTTTTCACTTTCTTTAAGGAATACAAAAATGTTAGCTGATTTAGTTGCCCTTGAAAAGGCTACATATAATAATTACTGCCCGTGAGAACAGTTAGAATTTGGTAAATACAATCACGCTTTTTGAAGCTCTTGTTCCTGCGACTTGTTTATATGCAAATCGCAAATTCAGCTTTAAGAGGCAACTGTCTACTCGTCAATTGAAAAGACATCTTTGGATTAGATGGTGTTAGTTTATCCGTGATATTACAACGGTTATCCCTGTGTCAATCAACTGGGCACCAATTGTAGACAGGGAACCCATACGAACTCACAGTTGTACTAATGACAATATTTGAATAAGTGTAGTCCTTGGGGATTTGGGGATAAGGTGGTTGTGAGAATGAAGAGGAAACGCCTTTAAAAATGGATCGAACGGCATGAAAAAATAGTCATGAATTTAAGACACATCCATCTATACATACACTGATCAGCCAGACATTATGACCGCCGACCTACTACCGTTATAAACACGTCCAGGCGATAGCAGCGCCACCTGGCGAGAAATGACTGCTAGTCAGACACACGAACGGTGTGTGTAGTACCAGTGAGCGTGTTGTTGTATAGAATGGGGAAGGCGCGCGATCTCTCCTTGGTTAACGGAGGCTCGGCACGAGCATTTCGGAAGCTGCACGACTGGTCGAGTGTTCGAGGTGTGCTGTGGCGAGTGTCTTCAACACTTAGCGAAACCAAGGTGAAACCACGTCCAGGCGCTGTGGGGTTGGGCGGCCGCCCTCACTATAGATGTCGGACTACGTAGATTGGGCAGACCGGTAAAACAGTTCAGGCGGTGAAGTGTGGCGGAACAAACACCAGACATTAATGCTGGATAGAGTACAAGTGTGTCTGAATACACAGTGCACCGAACACTACTAACGATGGGCCTTCGCAGCCGACGATCTATGCACGTGCGCCGGCCGCTGGTGGCCGAGCGGTTCTAGGCGCTTCAGTCCGGAACCGCGCTGCTGCTACGGTCGCAGGTTCGAATCCTGCCTCGGGCGTGGATGTGTGTGATGTCCTTAGGTTAGTTAGGTTTAAGTAGTTCTAAGTTCTAGGGGACTGATGACCTGAGATGTTAAGTCCCATAGTGCTCAGAGCCATTTGAACCATTTGAACCTATGCACATGCCAGTGTTCGTACCACGACATCGGCAACTGCGATTGAAATTGGCACGTGACCATGGCAGTGGCAGAGCGTTGCATGCTTAGGTTAGTTAGATTTAAGTAGTTCTAAGTTCTAGGGGACTGATGACCTGAGATGTTCAGTCCCATAGTGCACAGAGCCATTTGAACCATTTGAACCTATGCACATGCCAGTGTTCGTACCACGACATCGGCAACTGCGATTGAAATTGGCACGTGACCATGGTAGTAGCAGAGCGTTGCATGGTCTGATGAATCCCGCTACCTACTTCATCATGCCGATGGGAGGTCACAAATCTGTCGTCTTCAATGGGAACAGCTCCTTGACACATGTACTGCGGGATGGAGACAACGTGACGGCGGCTCCATTATGCTCTGGGGAACATTCACGTGGGCATCGATGGATCCAGTGGAGCTCGAGCAAGGTACCGTGGCGGCCAAGGAATATCATACATTGATTGCAGGCCGCGTGCACCCCTTCATGACGTTCATGTTTCCCGATTGTAGTGGTATTTTTCAACAAGATAATCCACCGTGCCACAAGGCCAGCAGTGTGATGGAATGGTTCGAAGAACACAGTCGCAAGTCCAGTTGATGTGTTAGCCCCCCAGTTTGCCAGATCTGAACGGATCGAATACATCTGGTATGTGATTGAACTCAGCGTTAGAGTTCATCGCCTCCTTCGCGAAATTTACTGAAATTAGGTGACTTGTGTTTGCAGGTGTGGTGCCAACTCCCTCAAGCGACCTACCAAGCCATTATTGCTTCCACACCAAGACGCTTCGCCGCTGTTATGAGTGTCAAAGGTGATTAGGCTGTTAGGTAGGTGGTCATAATGTTCTGGCTGATCAGTGTACATTTCCATGCACATAATTTTGAACAAAAACGTTTTAGGCCGTAGTAGCAATAGGTAAATCACAATTCAAGGCGACAATGACATGTTTACCGTTTCGGAAAATATATTGGTTTAGAAATGTCAACTTGTGAGACAGGCAGTGGTAATGGACTGCCGCAGTGGATATGGTTATTATCTTAGACAATGCTGTACATAAACCTTCTAGTTAATAAACACTTTAAAACAAATAAAATGGTATTTATAATAAGATAATATGAAAAGGGAGTTTCTTATTCGTGGTTAATAAGTTAGCTTCGTAAAATGTAGGTACGAAGCTGGTCATCCATGATGGTAATTAAAAGACTCTTTTAGGTTCAAATGGTTCAAATGGCTCTGAGCACTGTGGGACTTAACATCTGAGGTCATCAGTCCCCTAGAACTTAGAATTACTGAAACCTAACTAACCCAACGACATCACACACATCCATGCCCGAGGCAGGATTCGAACCTGCGACCGTAGCAGTCGTCTCTTTTACGTTAAAATTTTCCGTCAATAGTACGTTTTAGAGCAAACTTGGTATTCAGGGTCAGAAACCTTACTAATGTTACTGTATTCATCCCTCTATTACTAGTACGTGTTTTAAAAAGGGTTTTTCAGTTGAGAAATAATATATATAGTTTTCTGAATACAAAGGAAATGAAACGTGTAAAAAGGTTTCGGCTGCCGTCATTTTTAAAAGGGAATTAATAAATTAAATCTGTTAAACATATTCAAGTAAACCGGAGCGTCTTCTTGGTTCCGAGGCGCGGACGGAAACGGGAAAGCCCGCCGTTCCAAAGGCTCAGGCAGCGCCAGATAAGGAAACGGAAGCGGTTAGTTTTATAGCCCAGCAGGCGACAGTTGCTTGATCACCCAGCAAGATGGCGTCAGAACTACATATTTCAGCCGTAGGCACACTTTTGTGAGGTGCCAGCCAGCTAACAAAACTCCTGAACACCTCCACATCCGCTCTAGAACATTCTGCTACATCTTTTTTGAAGGACCACCAGCTTCTGTAGCTTCTGTCTCGCCCATGACAGCGCCTTGTCCATAGGTATGATCCGCCATGCTGTGGTAAAGTTTAACGGCTCCTCATTTCGTGCACAGTTTAGTAATGACGCTCGGATTTGATTGCCGTGTTGGTCATTTGGCAATCGCAAGTATTTCGCGATACTGTGGGAAGGTAGCAGCGCCGGCCATGCCGTAAGGTCTAACGAAGTCTGCCACCTAGTTCTCGTGATTCAGTATTCTCTCTCCAAACTGTTTTCAAATTGTGTATTTATAGGATAATGCTCTCTCTATTATCCGTTCTGGTAATTTTTTTAGGTCAGTAGGGGCTGCTCTCGGTTGAGACATCCCGCCCACCACCTGGGGCAAGATCTTTTCATTCACGGCACCTCAGGTATGAGAACTGTAGCAGTCAGTTGTGTGTGGTAGCGCACTACTCACTCTCATTAGCTGACACACCGCCCTCCGGCAGCTCAGTTCTGCACTTTATTGCTCTTCTGTACAGGTAATCCGTAGCACATCTGCAGGTCTATACTGTCACTTACGGCAGACAAATGTCGAGCAAGCCATTGACACCACTCTCCTACACGTGCAGACACCATCCATACTTATTTGTCTGGGTTTGCTGACCAACAGTAAACTGAATGTAGGTCAGATCCTGATTTTCAAGATTTCTGGAAGTTTCTTTACTAGGCAAATTCCGGTACTCATAATCCCCTTCCACACATTCTCAACCGGAAGACCTACAGCCTTCTTTACTTCCAGCTGCGTGGGATTTGGCTGGAAGGAACCCATCTCTGCAATTGTCAGGGTCTTTAACGGCTTCATCTGAACACTGGGATAGAGAATGAAATATGTTGAAAGAAACTTGCAAAAAAAAAAAACAGTAGAACAGTGCCTAATTATTGTAACAGTCCATTAACATTGCTTAGACGTTAAATAGTTATACCTTGATTGCAACTAGACGACGAAACTTCTTATACAATGCTAATGTTCTAACAACACACTATTGACAGAGTTGGCCGCACACTATAGCCGAGTGGTTCTAGCCGCTTCAGTCCGGAACCACGCTAGTGCTACGGTCGCAAGTTCGAATCCTGCCTCGGGCATGGATGCTTGTGATGTCCTTAGCTTAGATATGCTTAAGTAGTTCTAAGTATAGGGGACTGATGACCTCAGATGTTAAGTCCCATAGTCCTTAGAGCAATATGAACCATTTTGACAGAGTTGACAAAAATTTTTAGCACATCCGGAAGTGCGGTTTCAGCTTCTAATCATTTTCACGTGGAAATATTTCGTGTTTTACTGTATCTCAAAATTCAAAACAAAATCGGACAGTGTACCGTGTGTCGTCACGAAATGGCCCATTTTCACCTTCATATAACATATCTGGCTCTGGCTCTGAACACTATGGGACTTAACATCTGTGGTCATCAGTCCCCTAGAACGTAGAACTACTTAAAGCGAACGACATCGCACACATCCATGCCCGAGGCAGGATTCGAACCTGCGACCGTAGCGGTAACGCGGTTCCAGACTGAAGCGCCTAGAACCGCACGGCCACACCGGCCGGCTAACATATCTGGCATACATCATATAAATAACAGTAAACCAATGTAAATATTCACGAAGGCTTAGACGATAACATGGTGCCTGTAAAGATAATATTATAAACCAGAAAATATTCTTTTCACTGCTTTTGTGCTGGTATTTGTTGACAGCATGTGATGTTTTCCGTACATGCCTCAACATCTATGTGTGGTAGATCACGTCAGGGGGAACAACTTTAGTTATAATCAAAATGTTCACTGATGCTTCCTGGGAACCCTAGGCGCCCATTTGTTTTGTTTAGACTCTTGACAGGCGACTTGGCGTGGGCACTCTGTGGCATGTAGTCATATGCTGTATATGAAAGAAGTTAGGCCCAACAGAAGTGAAGTTTCTTTTTCGCTTCTAAAATATCTTTCTACACATAGAGACAATCATCCCTTCAATCTACTGGTGTAGGTTATGTACGGCACACCTGCTTAGTCGAGCCTGCGATTTCGGCAAAATCTCGTCGTCCAGTGGCCGACAAGTACTAAAGAGGCGTAGCGTCGTTGGGAAGCGCCAGCGAACACTTTATCTATAACGGAAATTATTCATCATTTTGTGATGTATCATACCTAGTCTTTTGATGCAAAGACTTTGAACACCCTGCATATTTGCTGCTATGCACATGCCATTTCTAGGGATGTTGGCTATCGCGGAAACAATCGATTTTCGGCTATCCCGTTTTTTTCGTCTCCAGTTTAATCTGACCGTTAAAACCTCTCAGAATAACCGGTTTCTGAAATAACTACTTCTTCGTTTTTTATTGCTGTTTTCGCCAACAATTAAAGTAGACTTCGAACAAAGATCGGAAAATCCTAATGAAGGTAACAGAAGTATGACACCTCGATCCATAAGGGGTTGTTACTGTAGCAGAACTCGATCTCACTGTCTCCAGGAAGGATGGCGAAGGAGAAGGAGACAGGTGTAGCGACAGTGAGAGCGAAAGTCAGGAGTCGATGACTTTCCTGCATCGCACCAGTTTTTAACCTGAAGAATCCACAAGATTAAGGGTTCAGTTATTATCCCACGTTCATAGCGCATCATTAGAATTATAGGTACATAGTCAAATTTACTTTCTCGTCTAAGGAATATTACTGATCTTAACTCCTTATATGATGCTGCGAGTTTGTTGAGCCTGTTGTTGTTTTTACTCTTTTAAAGCAAATGAATCGTTGTACTTCATTGCTACCACACTTCGTAAATTACTTTCAAACTACTCATGGTGCCATTCTACAATATAACCCGTGTCCGACGATGACAGCGAGAAACTAGTGTGTAGCCCACACGGGAGTAGGCCTTGCACATTAAGCGTGCACGCATAACTTCTGATGGGTCACATCACGTTATTGTACCAATAAATACGTCATGCGTTTGTGACTGGTTTCTATCTGTCGGCGTTGCTGGTACTTTCTATAGCAACCAAATATTTCAAAGCAATGGAAATTTAACGAATAAAAACTACACGTTTAAAAAAGAAAAAGAAAACAAACAAACAAATTTTAAAACCAAAAATTTTAGCACTGCTGCTATGGCAAATTGATATGCCTACTTCTTACCCCGTTATTAGTGCTGTTGTAGTGGTCTTCAGTCCTGAGACTGATTTGATGCAGCTCTCCATGCTACTCTATCCTGTGCAAGCTTCTTCATCTCCCAGTACCTACAGCAACCTACATCCTTCTGAATCTGCTTAGTGTATTCATCTCTTGGTCTCCCTCTATGATTTCTACCCTCCACGCTGCCTTCCAATACTAAATTGGTGATCCCTTGATGCCTCAGAATATGTCCTACCAACCGATCCCTTCTTCTAGTCAAGTTGTGCCACAAACTTCTCTTCTCCCCAATCCTATTCAATACTTCCTCATTAGTTATGTGATCTACCCATCTAATCTTCAGCATTATTCTGTAGCACCACATTTCGAGAGCTTCTATTCTCTTCTTGTCCAAACTGATTATCGTCCATGTTTCACTTCCATATATGGCTACACTCCATACAAATACTTTCAGAAATGACTTCCTGACACTAAAATCTATACTCGATGTTAACAAATTTCTCTTCTTCAGAAACGCTTTCCTTGCCATTGCCAGTCTACATTTTATATCCTCTCTACTTCGACCATCATCAGTTATTTTGCTCCCCAAATAGCAAAACTCTTTTACTACTTTAAGTGTCTCATTTCCTAATCTAATTCCCTCAGCATCACCCGACTTAATTCGACTACATTCCATTATCCTCGTTTTGCTTTTGTTGATGTTCATCTTATATCCTCCTTTCAAGACACTGTCCATTCCATTCAACTGCTCTTCCAAGTCCTTTGCTGTCTCTGACAGAATTACAATGTCATCGGCGAACCTCAAAGTTTTTATTTCTTCTCCATGGATTTTAATACCTACTCCGAATTTTTCTTTTGTTTCCTTTACTGCTTGCTCAATGTACAGATTGAATAACACCGGGGAGAGGCTACAACCCTGTCTTACTCCCTTCCCAACCACTGCTTCCCTTTCATACCCCTCGACTCTTATAACTGCCATCTGGTTTCTGTACAAATCGTAAATAGCCTTTCGCTCCCTGTATTTTACTCCTGCCACCTTTAGAATTTGAAAGAGAGTATTCCAGTCAACATTGTCAAAAGCTTTCTCTAGGTCTACAAATGCTAGAAACGTAGGTTTGCCTTTCCTTAATCTTTCTTCTAAGATAAGTCGTAAGGTCAGTATTGCCTCACGTGTTCCAATGTTTCTACGGAATCCAAACTGATCTTCCCCGAGGTCGGCTTCTACTAGTTTTTCCATTCGTCTGTAAAGAATTCGTGTTAGTATTTTGCAGCTGTGGCTTATTAAACTGATTCTTCGATAATTTTCACATCTGTCAACACCTGCTTTCTTTGGGATTGGAATTATTATATTCTTCTTGAAGTCTGAGGATATTTCGCCTGTTTCATAAATCTTGCTCACCAGATGGTAGAGTTTTGACAGGACTGGCTCTCCCAAGGCCGTCAGTAGTTCCAATGGAATGTTGTCTACTCCGGGGCCTTGTTCCGACTCAGGTCTTTCTGTGCTCTGTCAAACTCTTCACGCAGTATCGTATCTCCCATTTCATCTTCATCTACATCCTCTTCCATTTCCAAAATATTGTCCTCAACTACATCGCCCTTGTATAGACCCTCTATATACTCCTTCCACCTTTCTGCTTTCCCTTCTTTGCTTAGAACTGGGTTTCCATCTGAGCTCTTGATGTTCATACAAGTGGTTCTTGTACTACTGTAGTAGGTGTGGGCTTCGTATCTATCTTGGTCACAACAATGCGTTCGCTGTGCTGTTTGTAGTAGCTTATCCGCGTTCCTATTTTCCTATTCATTATTAAATCTACTCCTGCATTACCCCTATTTGATTTTGTGTTTATACCCTGTAGTCACCTGACCAGAAGTATTGTTATTAGTAAGATATGGAAAAGATTGTTATAACGTTACCAAACAAATATTGAAAATCACTGGCTATTCAGAACAACACTGACGGAGAAAAATCGCAACACCAGAAGATGATTAATGCAGAGTAATAAAATTTCGGGAATACATTTGTGCAGGTAATATGTTTAGTTGCTTAACATTACAAGATCACTTGTTAATGTAAGCACGAAATAAGCCATTGCAAATGTGGAGTGCTGGTACATTAATAACCGATGTAACCGCCAGAATGTTGAATGCAACCATGCAAACGTGCATGCATTGTGATGTACAGGTGCCTGATGGCTGTTTGTGGGATAGAGATCCACGACTGTTGTACATGGTCTGTCAATTCAGGGACGGGTCACTGTTGGTTGCAGATGACAACGGAGTTGTTATTCGTTGACGTCCCATATGTGCTCGATTGAAGACAGATCTCGTAATCGAGCAGGCTACGGCAACATGTCGACACTCTGTAGAAAATGTTGAGCTACAACAGCTGTATGTGGATGAGCGTTATCCTGTTGGAAAACATCCTCTGGTATGCTGTTAATGAATGGAGGCACAACAGGTCGAATCACGAGACTGACATACATATTTGTAGTCAGGGACCATGGGATAGCCACGAGAGTTCTCCTGCTGTCATATGAAATCGCACAACAGACCATAGCTCCTTGTGTAGGTCCAATGTGGGCAACACACAGAGAGGCTTCCTTCTAACCAACACACAGCCATCACTGGCATTGAGGCAGAACCTGCTTTCATAAGAAAATGCAGCAGACCTCCACCCTGCCCGCTAATAAGCTCTCACTTGACACCACTGAAGACGCAAATGGCGGTGGTTTGGGATCGAGTGAACGCATGAACAAGCCGTCTAGCTTGGATCTGTCATTAAAGTAACCGATTTTAAGAATTCGTTGTGTCTTTGTTATGCCAGCTGCTGTTCAGACTACCAAAAACAATGGTCTTCCCTCTCGGTAGTGCCTCGTGGCCGTCCGGAGCCCGGTCTTCTTGTGACCGTACGTTGTCGTGACCACCGCTACTATCAGTCATGTGCAGTGGCTACATTCTTGCCAATTCTTTAAGTAATATCGCAGAATGAACATCCAGCTTCTCGTAGACCAATTACAAGACTCATTCAAACACAGTGAGATACTGATAATGGCGTCTTTGTCGTCTCGAGGCCAATCTCAAAGGTAACTAACGCTCAGGAAAGCTACAGCGTGTATTTAAAACAAATCTCATTTGCATCCTCACGTGACTCTACTAGCGCCACTGTTATTAAACTTGCGAAAAATTTGAATAGATACATCTTTCACCTGTAGAAATGTAGAATCATGCCTACCAGCTTTCCTTTATATCGCACAACTCGTTCTTGGTGTTGCACTTTTTTCCGTAAGTGCGGAATACCGGTGCCGTTTTAACCGCTCAGTTTTTGGCATCCCTATGCTGTTCCCTCGTTTATCAGCCTCATATTGCTGTCGTTACACACTGACACAAGCTATCTATAGTATTCTCTGTCGGAGAATGTTGAAAAAAATCAACCTTTTAAGCTTTTCATAGTGATAAATTGTACATCAGTTATAAAAAGTTGAACCGTGAAACAGATCCACCACTTTTCACAACGTAACTGGGTCACTGTTCAAGTATTTTTTTTTATCTTCAAACGTTCAAATGTGTGTGAATGCCTAAAGAACCAAACTGCTTAGGTCATCGGTCCCTAGACCTACTTACACTAACTTAAACTAACTTATGCTAAGAACAACACACACGCCCATGCCCGACGGAGAACTCAAACCTCTGGCGAATTTACACTACTGGCCATTACAATTGCTACACGGCGAAGATGACGTGCTACAGGCGCGAAATTTAACCGACTCGAAGAAGATGCTGTGATATGCAAATGATTAGCTTTTCAGAGCATTCAAACAAGGTTGGCGCCGGTGGCAATACCTACAACGTGCTGACATGAGGAAAGTTTCCAACCGATTTCTCATACACAAACAGCAGTTGACCTGGGTTGCCTGGTGAAACGTTGTTGTGCTGCCTCGTGTAAGGAGGAGAAATGCATACCATCACGTTTCCGACTGATAAAGGTTGCATTGTAGCCTACCGCGATTGCGGTTTATCGTATCGCGACATTGCTGCTCGCGTTGGTCGAGATCCAATGACTGTTAGCAGAATATGGAATCGGTGTGTTCAGGAGGGTAATACGGAACGCCGTGCTGGATCCCAACGGCCTCGTATCACTAGATCACTAGCAGTCGAGATGACAGGCATTTTATCCGCATGGCTGTAACGGATCGTGCAGCCACGTCTCGATCCCTGAGTCAACAGATGGGGACATTTGCAAGACAACAACCATTTGCACGAACAGTTCGACGACGTATGCAGCACCATGGACTATCAGCTCGGAGACCATGGCTGCGGTTCCCCTCGACGCTGCATCACCGACAGGAGCGCCTGCGATGGTGTAATCAACGACGAACCTGGGTGCACGAATGGTAAAACGTCATTTTTTCGGATGAATCCAAAAAAATGGCTCTGAGCACTATGGGACTTAACATCTATGGTCATCAGTCCCCTAGAACTTAGAACTACTTAAACCTAACTAACCTAAGGACAGCACACAACACCCAGCCATCACGAGGCAGAGAAAATCCCTGACCCCGCCGGGAATCGAACCCGGGAACCCGGGCGTGGGAAGCGAGAACGCTACCGCACGACCACGAGATGCGGGCGATGAATCCAGGTTCTGTTTACAGCATCATGATAGTCGCATCCATGTTTGGCGACATCGCGGTGAACGCACATTGAAGCGTGTATTCGTCATCGCCATACTGGCGTATCACCCGGCGTGATGGTATGGGATGTCATTGCTTACACGTCTCGGTCACCTCTTTTTCGCATTGACGGTACTTTGAACAGCGGACGTTACATTTTAGATGTGTTACAACCTGTCGCTCTATCCTTCATTCGATCACTGCGAAACCCTACATTTCAGCGAGATAATGCACGACCGCATGTTGCAGCTCCTGTACGGGCATTTCTGGATACAGACTGCTGCCCTGGCCAGCACATTCTCCAGATCTCTCTCGAATTGAAAACGTCTGGTCAATGGTGGCCGAGCAACTGGCTCGACACAATACGCCAGTCACTACTCTTGATGAACTGTGGTATCGTGTTGAAACTACAAGGGCAGCTTTACCTGTACACGCCATCCAAGCTCTGTTTGACTCAACGCCCAGGCGTATCAAGGCCGTTGTTACGGCCAGAGGTGGTTGTTCTGGGTAGTGATTTCTCAGGATCTTTTCACCCAAATTGCGTGAAAATGTAATCACATGTCAGTTCTAGTATAATCTATTTGTCCAATGAATAACCGTTTATCATTTGCATTTCTTCTTGGTGTAGCAATTTTAATGGCCAGTAGTGTAGTTATCTAAGTAAGCTTATTAGCACTGACACAACGTCATAGTATCACGTGGACAGCTTTCTGTTGTAATGCATTGCCACAAATTATACTAATATTTAAGCATTACCTCTACGTCGATACGGCTTCAGACATTGTACAACTATTTCAAAATTTAAATTTGGTGTAGTATGATATTCATACATTCATTTTACGGTGTAAGGAACATGGGAGGTTGTACATTTTTTACTTTATATTATTGATATAAGAATATTTTTGTTCCTTTGTACAGCATCGGTAAAGGAAATGTAAGTGTTAGAACCGGTCTGGAATATACAGTGTAAGGTGATACAGTATGAGCACAAGACTAGAATTTTAAGTAAAATGTGGTTTTCTCTAGTGAAGTACTCTAATAATTATTGATTTAAAATGTAGAAATAGCGGACTTGAGTACCGAACGAAACATCCGATAAATATCCGCCACTACTTCGGTGCCATATGCGTACTCTTCCTGCAAAATTTTCAGTAATCGTTTTGTATAAACCTTTCTTTGATACAGCGTTCAATTTCGGCTTTTATTCGGTGGGTGGTCGAGGTCTTCTTGTCGTAAAATTGTAGCTTCATAAATACCCACAGAAAAAGTCCATTGATCGTAAACCACAAGATCGACGCTGCCACTTGTGTCCCTAAATGGCGAAACTGCACGACTGTTCGTTATGGATGGTCTGTTGATATCAGTTTTTGAATAAACTGGATTTTCTAATTATGGAGATGCAAATGTCCACTGAGGATACGATGAAGGATGTCTGAGAAATGTCAGTTTCTTGTGCAAGATAAAGACTCAAGGTCCCTGGACCCCAAACCCCACTCCCGCAACCTGAGGAAATGTTAGTTATTGTACAAACGTTACAATCCCGTATCGTGTGAACAAGTTCAAAATGGTTCAAATGGCTCTGAGCACTATGGGACTTAACTACTGTGGTCATCAGTCCCCTAGAACTTAGAACTACTTAAACCTAGCTAACCTAAGGACATCACACACATCCATGCCCGAGGCAGGATTCGAACCTGCGACCGTAGCAGTCGCGCGGTTCCAGACTGCGCGCCTAGAACCGGGAGACCACCGCGGCCGGCTGTGAACAAGTACTTTCATATTTTTCGATTATTCTTTTTACAGCCTACGATTATGGAACATTATTTCTACGGAAAATTGGACGCACTTCACTAATTACAGCAACAAAATTTTCGCCATTTCGACAGTAACGTTTAACAATGAGGTCACGTTGATATACTCTGTGACGCTCCATTTTTAGCAACTTCTCTTTCCTGTTTACATCTCACAAGCGTGACGACCAATATGGTATGCGTTTTAATTTTTGCTCTCTTTTTAAAACACCCTGAGTTCTAAGGTAAGAAATTTCAGCTTTTAGGAGAAACTACGTCCCTACAAAATGGATGTACAGCACAGAAGGGTCTTCAGTGTCTGGCAGGAGCATCACACTGAGAGGAGGAAGTACAGAGACAAAAGCAACCAATAATAAATTAGCAATGATCGTCAACAGAAAATCAGCCTATGCCACTCAGTACTGACACAAAATTGCCTATAACACAACAAAAGAGTACACACTCTGATCAGAGGAGGCTGGGAGTATCGTATTCTCAGTAAAGAGAAAGTAACAGCAGAATGAATAGGAATAGGAAAGCAACTGGAATCACTCAACAGAGGAAAGTCCACTGGACCTGACGGGATATCAATTCGATTCTACACAGAGTACGCGAAAGAACTTGCCCCCCTTCTAACAGCCGTGTACCGCAAGTCTCTAGAGGAACGGAAGGTTCCAAATGATTGGAAAAGAGCACAGATAGTCCCAGTCTTCAAGAAGGGTCGTCGAGCAGATGCGCAAAACTATAGACCTATATCTCTGACGTCGATCTGTTGTGGAATTTTAGAACATGTTTTTTGCTCGAGTATCATGTCGTTTTTGGAAACCCAGAATCTACTATGTATGAATCAACATGGATTCCGGAAACAGCGATCGTGTGAGACCCAACTCGCTTTATTTGTTCATGAGACCCAGAAAATATTAGATACAGGCTCCCAGGTAGATGCTATTTTCCTTGACTTCCGGAAGGCGTTCGATACAGTTCTGCACTGTCGCCTGATAAACAAAGTAAGAGCCTACGGCATATCAGACCAGCTGTGTGGCTGGACTGAAGAGTTTTTAGCAAACAGAACACAGCATGTTGTTATCAATGGAGAGACGTCTACAGACGTTAAAGTAACCTCTGGGGTGCCACAGGGGAGTGTTATGGGACCATTTCTTTTCACAATATATATAAATGACCTAGTAGATAGTGTCGGAAGTTCCATGCGGCTTTTCGCGGATGATGCTGTAGTATACAGAGAAGTTGCAGCATTAGAAAATTGTAGCGAAATGCAGGAAGATCTGCAGCGGATAGGCACTTGGTGCAGGGAGTGGCAACTGACCCTTAACATAGACAAATGTAATGTATTGCGAATACATAGAAAGAAGGATCCTTTATTGTATGATTATATGATAGCGGAACAAACACTGGTAGCAGTTACTTCTGTAAAATATCTGGGAGTATGCGTGCGGAACGATTTGAAGTGGAATGATCATATAAAATTAATTGTTGGTAAGGCGGGTACCAGGTTGAGATTCATTGGGAGAGTCCTTAGAAAATGTAGTCCATCAACAAAGGAGGTGGCTTACAAAACACTCGTTCGACCTATACTTGAGTATTGCTCATCAGTGTGGGATCCGTACCAGATCGGGTTGACGGAGGAGATAGAGAAGATCCAAAGAAGAGCGGCGCGTTTCGTCACAGGGTTATTTGGTAACCGTGATAGCGTTACGGAGATGTTTAACAAACTCAAGTGGCAGACTCTGCAAGAGAGGCGCTCTGCATCGCGGTGTAGATTGCTCGCCAGGTTTCGAGAGGGTGTGTTTCTGGATGAGGTATCGAATATATTGCTTCCCCCTACTTATACCTCCCGAGGAGATCACGAATGTAAAATTAGAGAGATTAGAGCGCGCACGGAGGCTTTCAGACAGTCGTTCTTCCCGCGAACCATACGCTACTGGAACAGGAAAGGGAGGTAATGACAGTGGCACGTAAAGTGCCCTCCGCCACACACCGTTGGGTGGCTTGCGGAGTATAAATGTAGATGTAGAATGGATCGGTCGGGATTGCTCAGTGACACTGAATGTGTACTAGTCATCTGATGTGAACAGAGTAACAAATCCACCAGGAACTTCTAAAACTGCCTTACTCGACTATTCGTAACTTGATTGTGGAGTGCAAATACGAAGGAACAACCATAGCTAAACCAAGATGAGACAAACCTCATCTACTGTCGGGGAGGGATCCAAGAGCACTGCTGAAGCTGACTGTAAAAAATCACATGAAATCAGAGGACGGAATCATGCTTGGCTTCAAAAGCCCAACGCCAGCGCCGTGCGTGACTGTGTGCAGCGAGTTGAAAAGAGTGGGGAAAATGGGGAACAATGGTCGAGCAGCTTCTCATAAGCCATACATTTCTGACGTCAGTGCTAAGTGGCACTTTATTTGGTGCAAAGAGCGACGCCATTGGATAGTGGATGTCTGGACACGAGTGATTTGGGGTGAAAAATCACTTAGCAGCCTGTGCCAGTTCGGACACGATGATTCTGTCAACTTCACAGCGCATCCTGTCACAAAGCAGCATATGTGAGGCGCTGACTTGTGGACAATAAAGTTCCTGAAATGAACTTGTCTGCCTAGAGTTCCGACCTGAAGCCAGTGGCACACCTTTGGCATGAGTCAGAACGTCGACTCACTCGCTCCAGAGCCCAGCGCCCGAAATCACTATCTTGTCTGGTTTCAGCTCTAGATGAAGAACAGGTTGCCATTTCTCCAGAGACACTCAGACACCTCATTGACCGAGCGAGGTGGCACAGTGGCTAGCACACTGGACTCGCATTCGGGAGGACGACGGTTCAATCCCGCGTCCGGCCATCCTGATTTAGGTTTCCCGTGATTTCCCTAAATCGTTCCAGGAAAATGCCGGGATGGTTCCATTGAAAGGGCACGACCGACTTCCTTCTCCGTCCTTCCCTAATCCGATGAGACCGATGACCTCACTGTCTGGTCTCCTTCCCCAAACAACCCATTCCAACACCTCATTGAAAGTATCTCCGGCAGAGTTCAAGCCGTGATGAAGGCGAACAGTGGACGCATCCCACATTAACGATCAGAAGCATGTGCCCAGATAGGTTTGATCGAGTAATGTATTTCCGGACAAAAGTTTAAACTTTAAACGACATACCATTCCAGTTTGGGCCAATGATATCTCCTGCACAAAATAAGACTTCCTAAACATCTACACTGTAGGAAAAAATCGCAACACCAAAAAATAATTAATATAGAGATGGCCTTCCAGGAACATATGTAAGTAACTACGCAGCAAGATCGCAGGATGTAACCGCAAGAATGATGAATGCTGTCATGCAAACGTGCATGCATTATGCTGTACAGGTGCTGGACCTCAGTTTGTGGGATGGAGTTCCATGCCTGTTACACTTGGCCGATCAATAGATGGACGGTTGATACTGGTCGCAAATGACGCTGGAGTTGTCCTCCGATGGTGTCCCATATGTGCTCTATTGGTGACAGATCTGATGATCGAGCAGGCAAAGGCAACATGTCGACCCCGTAGGGCATGTTGGAAAACACTCCCTGGGATGCTGTTCATGAATGGGAGGGCAACAAGTTTGCAGTCAGGGTGCGTGGGATAATTACGAGAGTACTACCGTTGTCATACGAAATCGCACCCCAGGTGTAGGTCCAGCGCGTCTTGCACGCAGACAGGTTGGTTGTGGGTCCTCAAATGGTTTTCTTCTAACCAATATACGGCCATCACAGAGTCAGCTTTCATCAGAAAACACAGCTGACGTCCACCCTGCCCTTCAGTGGGGTGTAGCTTATCACCACTGAAGCCGCAAATGGCGGTGGTTTGTGGCCAGTAGAATGCACGCTACTGCGCGTCTGACTCAAAGCTGCCCTGATGTAAGGGGTTTGTAACAGTGTGTTGTGTCCTTGTGGTGCCACCTGTTGCTCGAATTGCTGCTGCAGACTCAGTACGTTGCGCCCGAGTCAAATGCGTCCGCAGCTCGTGGTCTCGAGGCCGCGTTCTCGCTTCCCAAGCACGGGGTCCCGGGTTCGATTCCCGGCGGGGTCAGGGATTTTCAGCTACCTCGAGATGACTAGGTGTTTGTGTTGTCCTCTTCATTTCATCATCATTCATGAAAGAGGCGAGACTGGGCTGAGCGAAGGTTGGGAATTTGTACGGGCGCTGATAACCGAGGAGTTGAGCGCCCCACAAACCAAATATCATCATCCCCAGAGTCAAATGCTGAACATGATGCTCTCGGTAGCATTACGTGGCAGTCTGGAGCCCAGCGTTCTCGCGATAGTACCTTCCCGTGACCACCACTGCCATCAATCATGTACAATGACTACATTTCCGACAGATCTTTGTATAGTATCGCGGAAGGAATTTTCATCTCCTCTTAGTCTCATTACCCGATCTCGTTCAACTCAGTGAGTTTTTATGTAAACGTAGGCTTCCATGGTCAATGTCACAGTCAATAAAATTTTTCTGAGGATTTGACCGCATTGTCAATATGTAAAACAAAAACACCCTGAAGAAGATCTCTTGCAGCAGTGACCGAAACGTCGGTAGTTTTACTTTTTGACAATGCGTCCTCAAACCCAGGCACATTTTGTTGACTCACTGAAGTTTTGATGATGGCGTCTTTGTCGCCTTAAAGGCATTCTTGATGAACGTCAGCTACCACGTCCAATCTCGAAGGTAACTAACGTTCACGACCGTTACAAGTGTATTTAAAGCAAACTTGATTTGCATCCTCATAATGAAGCTACTAACGCTGTGCTCATTAGACTGGTGCGAAATTTAAATAGACATCATCTTTCAGATTGGAAACAGGCCTAACGACTTTCGTTTATGTCGCACAAATGTTTCTTTGTGTTGTGATTTTTTATACTATATATTTCGCTGACTTGTGGAGAGCCTATTTACACTACTGGCCATTAAAATTACTACACCACGAAGTTGACGTGCTACAGACGCGAAATTTAACCGTCAGCAAGAAGATGCTGTGATATGCAAATGATTAGCTTTTCAGAACATTCAAACAAGGTTGGTGCCGGTGGCGACACCTACAACGTGCTGACATCAGAAAAGTTTCCAACCGATTTCTCATACACAAACAGCAGTTGACCGGCGTTGTCTGGTGAAACGTTGTTGTAATGCCTCGTGTACCGAGGCGAAATGCGTAACATCCCGTTTCCGACTTTGATAAAGGTCGGATTGTAGCCTATCGCATTTGCGGTTTATCGTATCGCGAAATTGCTGCTCGCGTTGGTCGAGATCCAACGACTTTTAGCAGAATATGGAATCAGTGGGTTCAGGAGTGTAATACTGAATGCCGTGCTGGATCCCAACGGCCTCGTATCACTAGCAGTCGAGATGACAGGTACGTTATCCGCATGGCTGTAACGGATCGTGCAGCCGCGTCTCGATCCCTGAGTCAACAGTTGGGGAAGTTAGCGAAACAACAACCATCTGCACGAACAGTTCGACGACGTTTGCAGCACCATGGACTATCAGCTCGGAGACCATGGCTGCGGTTACCCTTGACGCTGCATCACAGACAGGAACGCCTGCGATGGTGTACTCGACGACGAACCTGGGTGCACGAATGGCAAAACGTCATTTTTTCGGATGAATGCAGGTTCTGTTTACAGCATCATGATGGTCGCATCCGTGTTTGGCGACATAGCGGTGAACGCACATTGTAAGCGTGTATTCGTCATCGCCATAATGGGGTTATCACCCGGTGTAATGGTATGGGGTGCCATCGGTTATACGTCTCGGTCGCCTCTTGTTCGCACTGACGGCATTTTGAACAGTGGACATTACATTTCAGATGTGTTACGATCCGTGGCTCTACCCTTCTTTCGATCCCTGCGAAACCCTCCTTTTCAGCAGGATAATGCACGACCGGATGTTGCAGGTCCTGTACGGGCCTTTTGGATACAGAAAATGTTCGACGGGTGCCCTAGCCAGCACATTCTCTAGATCTCTCATCAACTGAAAACGTCCGGTCAATTTTGGCCGAGCAACTGGCTTGTCACAATACGGCAGTCACTTCTCTTGATAAACTGTGGTATCGTGTTGAAGCTGCATGGGCAGCTGTACCTGTACACGCCATCCAAGCTCTATTTGACTCAATGGCCAGGGCTATCAAGGCTGTTATTACGGAGAGAGGTGGTTGTTCTGGGTACTAATTTCTAAGGATCTATGCACCCAAATTGCGTGAAAATTTAATCACATGTCAGTTCTAGTACAATATATTTGTCCAATGAATACCCGTTCATCATCTGCATTTCTTCTTGGTGTAGCAATTTTAATGGGCAGTAGTGTAAAAAAGCAAAGCTTATGTACGTCGTGTACGGAAGGATTCCCAGGCAGTTGCACGTACCAGTGTACAGCCTATTGTTGGTCGGTACTTTAAGACGCGGTGCGGGGGCGTGAGGCTGGTGGGCAGGCAGGTGCGGAAGGATTTACGAGCGGCGGTGCTCGGCGGCCCCAGATTTATCACGGCCGTCACGTGTTGCTGGCGGCTGCGGCGGGAGGCGGCGAGGCGGCGCCGTCATCGTGACTCGGCGCTCGCCGCGAGATATATGGCTGCAGCGGACGTAAACTCGGCCGCGGCCGCGGGGAAAGTGAATGGAGCGGAATGGCTAGAAAGCGAGTGAATGGCCCGGCGCAGGGCACGCGACAAGTGCGGCCGGCCGTCACCAGCTGTCGCGGCTGCGGCCCTGGCGCCAAGGGGTCGCGGCTTGCACAGTAGCGCCAGAGACAATGGCTCTGGTACTGCACAGCAATTTATTCTTACAGGAATAAATGTTTCTATAATACGGGATTTGTCAGTTTAACAGGAGTCCACCCCCCCCCACCCCCACCCCCGGTAGCTGAGTGGTCAGCGCGACAGACTGTTAATCCTAAGGGCGCGGGGTCGATTCCCGACTGGGTCGGAGATTTTCTCCGCTCAAGGACTGGGTGTTGTGTAGTGCTAATCTTCATCATTTCATCCCCATCGGCGAACGGTCTGCCCGGCGGGAAGCCATAGTCACACGACATTTATAGTTTAACAGGAGAAGAAGGAGCCGTCTCATATACTGTATGAGGGCTCTGCTGAAAGTTTTCAGCGTCTCTTAAATCGGACATCTCAAGACAATGGGATTATTCCATTTTGAAAGAGCATTGTCTCTCGACTTCGGAGTGTGCACGCGGCGGCTCCACAACCACCGGATCTCAAACTGTTGTGTTGGCTGAAGAGCCAACACCGCGTTACTAGAGGTGGCCGAAATGCACGCGTTTTAGCTCACGCAGGCTGGCTAGAGAAGGGAAGAACTATACTGACGTGAGGTCTGGAACATGACAAGGAATTAGAATTCAGAAAGCGGACGTAATTAGTTTGATACTTAACTTTAATCCATTAATGATGAACGTCGCTCTTGACGGTACATAATTCACAATATTATCTCTTCAGGATACACAGTAACTGAATATGGCGCCTTGCTAGGTCGTAGCAAATGACGTAGCTGAGGGCTATGCTAAACTGTCGTCTCTGCAAATGAGAGTGTCTGTATACAGTGAACCATCGCTAGCAAAGTCGGCTGTGCAACTGGGGCGAGTGCTAGGGAGTCTCTCTCTAGACTAGACCTGCCGTGTGGCGGCGCTCGGTCTGCAGTCACTGATAGTGGCGACACGCGGGTCCGACGTATACTAACGGACAGCTGCCGATTTAAAGGCTACCACCTAGCAAGTGTGGTGTCTGGCGGTGACACCACACAAACCATGAGCGAAAAGCGAACGACGACGCGGGAAATGCTGTCTGACGCAGTGGTAGATGGCTCTGTGGCACCACGATTTTCGTGCAATGATATTTTATAAGTAAAAAGTGAAGTTACATCGGAAGATTGGTACTCTTGTCAGACACGTGTTTTTGGTGAATCTGCCCAACCGCCGCTGGAAATTGGTCTCCTGAATTTTCAACGAATCGGGAGTCTCTTGAAGATGAGGAAAGGCAGTGACCCGAAAATGATCCTGTGAGGCAAATTATCGAAGGTGATCTTTATCTCACCTTTGTGACGTTCAAGGGACCCTAAACACTCTGAAGCATACCGCTGTTTACAATAGTCCTACCCAAGAGATGTGCTCTCTGCGTGCCACATTCCCTGGGGTTGGGTTGTTGGTTGTTTGGGGAAGGAGACCAGACAGCGAGGTCATCGGTCTCATCGGATTAGGGAAGGACGAAGAAGGAAATCGGCCGTGCCCTTTCAAAGGAACCATCCCGGCATTTGCCTGGAGCGATTTAGGGAAATCACGGAAAACCTAAATCAGGATGGCCGGACGCGGGATTCAACCGTCGTCCTCCGGTATGCGAGTCCAGTGTGTTAGCCACTGCGCCACCTCGCTCGGAGCACATTTCCTGGAAGAAACCTAAAAACACACTAGAATGGTATGCTATCAATTTACGCTTGAAAAATTCGACGACGTACGGTCCAGAGACACTATATCTTCGCAGATGATGAAACCCGTGTGTACCAGTATGACTCCGAAACAACGGCACAGTCCTCAGTATGGTACTTTCCTTGTGATGAACCACCCACGAAAGTTCGATAACTAGAAGCTCTGGAAGGAAGATAGTGGCCACTTTCATCACCAAGATGGAGCATCTCACCTCTGTGACCTTGGACACACGTCGCACACTCGATGTTGAGTTGTATGTGATCGAGTGCCTGTCAAAAGTCATCACCGTATGGTGGTCACAGGCAATCAAAGTCGAAGAGAGGTCACCATATTCTGCATCACGACCATGCCTCAACACACATGGCTGCCAGAACGATGGACCTCTTGGAGAAGGAGAACGTGCGGCAGCTGCTGCACACACCCTGTTCATCTGACCTGGTTCCTTCCTGTTCCCAAAGTCGTGCAAAATATTTCATTCTCAGGGTTTCTCATCCTGTTAGGAGGTTTTCATAGCATAGAACAGTGCTGTAAGTGACTTCTGTAAAGGAGCTTCGACTCAGACATTTTCGATGTGGTTTCAAAGGATGAAAAAACGTATCACTGTTCATTGATAGTACTTTAAAGAGTTGTATCAAGTATATTGTAAATGCAACTGTTCCTGAATTTCTGTCAACAACATTTGCTACAGCCCTAGTACACCGACTTTTTGTGGTCTGCCTGCCAGTGTGGCCGATCAGTTCTAGGCACTTCAATCTGGAACCGCGCGACCGCTACGGTCGCAGGTTCGAATCCTGCCTCGGGCATGGATGTGTGTTATGTCCTTAGGTTAGTTAGGTTTAAGTAGTTCTAAGTTCTAGGGGACTGATGACCTCAGAAGTTAAGTCCCATAGTGCTCAGAGCCATTTGAACCATTTTTGTTGTGGCTTCACTCCGGAGTTTGGATGGAGGCAGTGCTCTAAGCTAGCCTACGCTGTGCAGGGCTCTTCATCTCCGCAAAACTTGTGTAACTTCACTCTAAAATTTTTATCCCACATATTCCTTCCTCTACATCTACAAAGGTACTCCGTAAAACATGTGGTTAGCACACTGGACTCGCATTCGGGAGGACGACGGTTCAATCCCGCGTCCGGCCATCCTGATTTAGGTTCTCCGTGATTTCCCTAAATCGCTCCAGGCAAATGCCGGGATGGTTCCCTTAAAAGCGCACGTCCGACTTCCTTCTCTGTCCCTCCCTAATCCGCTGAGACCGATAACCTCGCTGTTTGGTCTCCTTCCCCAAACAACCCAACCCAACCAAAGCAGCATACGCTACATGGCGGAAGGTACCTTACACCACTACTAGTTACTCCCTTTCCTGTTCCACTCGAAAATGGAGTGACGTAAAACCGACCGTCAGTATGCTACCATAGAATCCGTTATTTCCCATATCTCGTGTTCTCGCCCTTACGAGAGATGTATAATGGTGGCAGTAGAATCATTCCGCTATCTCTCGCCAATACCTGTTCTCCAAATGTTCTCAATAGTGTTTCGCGAAAAGAACGTCGTCTGTCCTCCGAGGATTCACTCCCGAGTTCATAAAACATTTCCGTAATACTTGCTTGCTTATGGAACCCACCGATAACAAATCTAGTAACACACCTCTGAACTGCTTTCGTGTCTTCCTTTAATCTGAGCTGGTGGGGATCCCGAACACTCGAGCATTATTCAAGAATGGATCACCCGATGCGTCAGATTCTAACAAACCTACATGTCCGGTTAATTAAGATTTCTATGTGACATTTGCACCCAATATTCCCTGTAGGCTGGTAACAATAATGAAAATCTCGTTAAGTGCAGATATAGTTATAACCGAATTGTTATCGCGCGACTATTTTTGCGCGATAACGTTCAAAAGCAACTTTGACAAAAAAGGTAAAAATAAGAAACAGCAAAATTTGGAGTAAATAAACTGAATTTGCATTGGCAAGTTGCTTAAGAATAGTCGCCAGTTCACTGTGTGGGGGCAACTTATACTGTATGATGATAAATTGTTTACAGACTGCAATTACGAACTGATCACTGAATTGTAATCAGGCGACAATGGAACTAATAGTACTGACTCGATCGCAGATGTAAAAATACAGTTGATACCATGGCCTAAAGTTAATCAGAAAACTAGAAAAATTGCTCGTACTCATCTCATGCACTTAAAAGTTAATTGCTTGCAAAACAGTTCGCTTAATGAATAGCTTTACATTACTCACAGTAATGCCAACTGGTATTGTTTTTAGAAATGCAAATGTTCATAAATATTTGTTTCCTGTTATAGTAATTTCTTTCTGGAAAGTTCGTGGTGTTACATTCAACGAAGAAAAAGTAATTTTACACTTTTTTGTTATGTAATTTGTAAATTTGAGCAGAGTTTTCAGTGCATACAAAAAACATGGAAGGTCTTATTCTGAAATAATATTTTGCCAGTATCCATTTAAATTATGCTTTTCCTTTTTTTCTGTTAGCAATTAGTCTTTACCAATCAACAAAGTTCACTGCTGTTAAATGACAGTTTTGGGTAGTTCTCAGTTTCGTAAATTGCACTTCTTTACCTTAGTTACCGAAATTAAATCAGCTCAAACTTTCAGTATTATATTATTCATTCACTGGTGGTATTCTTGGAATTCACAATGGCGACAGTGTAGGACCCTGTTAGGTAAATAATTCAGGTAAAGTTCACTCGCACTGCAACAGATTCTGCAAGAAACACTTCCTTACTAAGTTATGAAAAACTAGTACGCTGGCTAGCCTTGTACAATCGAAAGATGCAACTGGTCGGCTCTTACTTTCATGAGTCGCTGCTGGTGCGATGTAAGACATTTTTCGTCGATAACGTATGGCAACATCGTCTTCTTTATCGTTGCTTCATGTACACACACCAAAAAAAGTTTTGCATCACCTCGGTTCCGAGAGTTCCCGAATGTACAGAAAATTGCAATAGAAATCAACATAAACATCATTTCTGCCCTTTACATTGCTCATGAAAACCAGGCATTGCATGTTGTACCACCATACTGCGAGACCTCCAGAGGTGGTGATCCAGATTGCTGTACACACCGGTACCTCTGATACCCAGTAGCACGGCCGTCCTCTTGCATTGATGTATGCCTGTATTCGTCGTGGCATACTATCCACAAGTTCATCAAGACACTGTTGGTCCAGATTGTCCCATTCCTCAACGGCAATTCGGCGTAGGTCCCTCAGAGAGTCAGAGTGGTTGGTGGGTCAAATCGTCCATAAACAGCCCTTTTCAATCTATACCAGGCATGTTCGATAAGGCTCATGTGTGGAGAACATGGAGGCCACTCTAGTCGAGCGATGTCGTTATCCTGGAGGAAGTCATTCACAAGATGTGCACGATGGGGGTGCGAATTGTTGTCCATGAAGACGAATGCCTCGAAAATATGCTGCCTATGTGGTTGCACTATCGGTCGGAGGATGACATTCACGTATCGTATAGCCGTTATGGCGCCTTCTATCATCACCAGCGGCGTACGTCTGCCCCACATAATGCCACCCCAAAACAGCAGGGAACCTCCATCTTGCTGCACTCGCTCGACAGTGTGTTCATGGCGTTCAGCCTGACCAGGTTGCCTCCGAACACGTGTCCGACGATTGTCTGGTCGCAGGAAAATGCAACAACCATCGGTGAACAGAACGTGATGCCAATCCTGAGCGGTCCATTCGGTATGTTGTTGGGCCAATCTGCACCAAGCTGTATGGTGTCGTGGGTGTTAAAGATGGACCTCGCCATGGACATCGGGAGTGAAGTTGCACATCATGCAGCCTGTTGCGCACAGTTTGAGGCGTAACACGACGTCCTGTGTCTGCCCGAAAAGCATTATTCAACATGGTGGCGTTGCTGACAGGGTTCCTCTGAGTCTAAGCGGTCATCCACTGCAGTAGTAGCCCTTGGGCGGCCTGAGCGAGGCATGTGATCGATAGTTCCTGTCTCTCTGTATATCCTCCACGCCCGAACAACATCACTTTGGTTCACTCCGAGACAGCTGGACACTTCCCTTGTTGAGAGCTCTTCCTTGCACAAAGTAACAATGCGGTCGCGATCAAACCGCGGTATTAAATGTCTAGGCATGGCTGAACTACAGACAACACGTGACGTGTACCTCCATCCTGGTGGAATGATTGGAACTGATCGGCTGTCGGGCCCCCTCCGTGTAATAGGCGCTGCTCATGCACGGTTGTGTACGTCTTTGGGCAGGTTTAGTGACATCTCTGAACAGTCAAAGGGACTGTGTCTGTCGTATAATATCCACAGTCAATGTCTGTCTTCTGGAGCTCTGGGAACAGGGGTGATGCAAACTTTTTTTAATGTGTGTAATAAGTTTGGACCCACAGTACTCTTTTTGATTATTAATTCGTCTTGATGACAATGCGCCATTTACACCCATGCGGTATGCCTGACCATATATAAATAACTTGTAGATTATGTGTCAAATTCCCGCATCTGCACCTGACGACTTTCAGCTAGAAACGCTCTCCGCCGACTACATCTGGTCGACTCAGCGCGTACGCGCCCAGCGACGAAGCCCGTTACTTCCAACGTGTTTTTTGCCTCTAAACAATAGAGCGCTTCCCTAACTAGGCCAGCATTTTTAATACACCATAATTACAATTTTATTTTTTAATTAGTTCACTGGAATTAATTATTTGACAGTGAATTATACGACAACATTAATAAAATATGACATATGATAGAAATTACACTAGAGCTACATTATGTTTACAGAATTAATTACGCGAAAAATTTATTAGGCACTGCGTTGTTGTGTTTCAAGATCTGTTACAAAACTGACTATTCTTTGTTGCCTCAGTTGTGTCCTATCAAACGACCTTTCCTTTTAGTCGTGCATTAAAATGCAAAATGCTTGCCACCTTGAACCTGCACACCACCTTCTAACTAATTATCTATCTAACTTCAGAAAAGACTTTAACATTCGATGTTATCAAATTTTTCTTGTTTTCAGCTGTTTTTTTTTCTTGTGATTGTCAATCCGTATTTTATATCCTCTGTACTACGCTCATCGTCAATTATTTTACTGCCCAAATAGTAAAACTCATCTATCACTTCTAGTGTTTCATTTTTAAATCTAATTGCCTTAGTTATTGCCCGATTTAACTCGACTGCGCTGCATCACCCTTGTTTCATTTTTGTTGGCCTTCATCTTGTACCCTCTCTGCTAGACACTAACCATTTCGCTCAACCGGCGCAGTGGTTAGCACACTGGACTCGCATTCGGGAGGAGGACGGTTCAACCCCGTCTCCGGCCATCCTAATTTAGGTTTTCCGTGATTTCCCTAAATCGCTTCAGGCAAATGCCGGGATGGTTCCTTTGAAAGGGCACGGCCGATTTCCTTCCCCATCCTTCCCTCACCCGAGCTTGCGCTCCGTCTCTAATGACGTCGTTGTCGACGGGACGTTAAACACTAATATCCTCCTCCTCCTCCTCCTCGCTCAACCGACTTTCCAAGGCGTTTCCTCTCTCTGATAAAATTACAATGTAGTTGGACGATCCTTGAAGTTCTTATTTCTTCCCCATTTCACTTTAACTCATTTTCCAAATATCTTCTTAGTTTTGTCAGTATGATCAAATACTGACTCCCTTTCAAATCTTTTTATTCATATATCGCAGTCTGATTTTTGTACAAGTTGTAGATAACCTCTCGCTCCCTATATCGTATCCCTGTTATCATCAGAACTTCAAAGAGTGTATACCAGTCAACATGCAACGGCCCTCTCTTATTTTATCCTTTTTTATTGGAGTTAAGTCGTAAATGGGACTGTAGTAAATAAATGTATTAAATTTCCTCTACACCTAGCCAGACACAAACCTTATACTAATTTATAAACGGTTTCAGAATTATATGAAAGATATAGACATTGAATCCCCCATTGTCCCTGTTTTGTTTCATCTACTATTGTCAGTTAATAACATCTAAGAACCCATTAGCAACGTGAATGGAGAAAGCAGTTAAGATTAAATGCCTGCCATACGTAGTGTAAGGTTAGAACATAATATGTTTGACACATATTGGCTAAACACCTTATATGTCCCCTATAATTAAGTTGACATACATTAACAAACCGCTTCGTATCACAAGGTGTCAGTACATTCTAACCATTGTTCACCAGAAACTAACAAACGCTAATGGAAAGGCTATCATTTTAGAAACTGATATTACTGGTCATTATCTAAGTACTTCATCTTACAGACACCTGCGTGCTTGCTTCTCCACACGTTATATATTTTCATGAAAGCACGTGCTGAAACTGAAGTCATTACCTGCTGTTAGAATTTCCACATGTAATAACTATACAGAGTGTTAGTGGTATTAATGTAGATATTTTTATCATAGGTACCTTTATATGTACCCACTGTAGTGTGTTAGTTGTGTTTTCTCTATCAGTCTTCCCACAAACAGATCACATAGTATTCTACCTGATGTTTTCTGCACAATCCTAACTGCACCTTCAGTCAACTAGACCCGTCAATATAGACTAACAGTTTTGCATCTACCCATCTACATTTCAACACCTGACCTGCTGCCTAGGAGAAAATAAGCGTTAATGGCTTCCTCTTGCCACATGTATTTGGAGCTACCAACCAAACTAAAACATACCACTCATAAAAGCTATAATTATTAGTGTGCAAATGAAGTAAATACTGATGTATGTTCCTCAGTAGACTGTACTCAGTTGCCAATAAAAATATCTGCACTTCTACCCCTAAACACCTGTATTTGCAAAATACTATTTGAAAACATTACATTTTAATAAGTCTTTGGTTTTAGAAAAAACTACATTTACTTTTGCTGAAATGGATGTTACATTCATAGTTTTAGTAATCAGAAGCACTGCAGATGCACTTCTGTTTGAGAGTACATTGATAAAACATGCAAAATCAAATAAAATTATTCTCTAATGCAAATTCAAAATAATGAATATGGCAGAAATCCTTAAGCATGTTGAAGTTACTTCAACACTATGAAAAGATATGACTTCACATTGATTTTCTCTTCATTGTTTTGCAGTAACAGTAAACGGCTTTAACTATACTTCTGCTTACAAATAATTGCTTTTATCATTCCCTTTAACATTACATGACAAGCATAAAATTAACAAAATTTTATACAGAGAGAAATATGCAATAACTGATGTGCAGACCTTAAGGACGAAAGTAGCTTTTGCATGATTTCTCCCTGTCAAATAACATAGGGATGAAGCTTGGACCATAATTAAAACTCCTACAGCATAATACAGAAGGTAATTGAAAGATATTTGAAATGAGACGAACAGAAATTACACTTTTATCCGAAGACTATATAAGGTGGCAGAATAAATGGTCAGATTCGCACCTTACATGAGGGCTTTATACATCACAACAAGAAATGAATATGACACCTAACGTAATTCGGTGGTTATTAGAACATTTGTCTATCAGTATGTAATGCAAAAAGGGATGACAGTCAACTGACAGTAATTAACACACAATTCCTACACAATGTATGTCTTTCAGTGGAAGGTGGAACAGGCAGTGCCAGTTGTTTTTAGTTTGAGAAGCCAGGCGGACAATGGCATAGCGAAGGCGCGCTGCAGGGGTTATGACGGAAACCACTTAAAGGGGTGGCAGGAGGAAGGTCATCGACCTCAACCAGGTGATTCAGGAGGGAGGACTGCGTTTAGCAGCACATCTGCATAAGGGACAGAGAAAAACCTTTAGAAAGCTGCATTTTGGAATTACAAGGGGTACAAACAAAAACTAGTACCACATTTCGATCAAGTGTCCAGCAAGTGTGACACATGGAAAGGTCAATGTACTTTAGACATCTAGAACGGGCACAAAACGTCCGATTGGCAGAAACGCACTAGGAAGGGGAAAAATACTGAAGTTTCGATGCAGTTTCATAGAAGGGGCATTGCGATTGGTAGTGAGAGTTTCCACAAAATAAGAAGAACGCTCCTATTGATCGAAAAAAGCCGTAATGTGAAGAATGAATGAATGCAAGTGGCGCAGGAAGTTCTGCCATGAGGAGGACAAGAGAGAAATTTTCGGGGACTCTTCTCTGAACTGGTGTCAAGTGCAGGACGGAGCACTTAACGCTCTGTACGACGCAGAGAAGTAATTTGTGTGGACACTGTGTTCACAGCGGCTGCAATCCAGCTAGAGATTAGCTGTAGCAACGTTTAGCTCCAACTGTGGAGAAACGAACCAGCCAGATTAGTTAATTGTTCTTGCGAAAACTCAGAGCGCACTATAATGCAAGCTGCTCCTACCATGTGCGTATATATTGCCACATACTAAGACTAGGGCTGAGTACATGTTTTCTTGCATAACGAGAAACATTGGGAAAGTTTCTGCTGGAAAGTTCAGCAAGCGCCTGATTAGCTTTGTAGGAATTTCAGAGGGAGAGAGCAGCCTTGCAGTTGGCAGTCCGTCGCAGCATAAGGTAAATACCGTGTGCAGAGGCATAAACTTCGTTGGTTCACCAGCTTGCGTCCATTGTAAACTCGAGCGGCCTTGGGTAATATTGCGCTCAAATTTGTCACATTACTAACCATCCGCCGTAGATTTGATTGTCATCCTACATAGTACCGAACTTTGTACCGGAATCGGACGATTTTCGTAGTACTGACCAACATCATAACATATGTGTATGATCAATTTTGTAGAGAATCTTCCAATTAAACTTTCATATTATTGTGTTTAGGATTAATGTTCTTTCAGAGAGTTAATATTTAGTAGTGTTGTGTATAGTCGGAGTCCTTCCTATGTCACTGTCCATAACACAGATTCCTACACCTTTTTCCCCTCTGCCGGTGTGCCCCAAGGCTCCGTCCTCTCCCCCCTTCTGTACCTTCTGTACACGGCGGACATGCCGCAACCGTCACCACCCCTCCACCTTCTCCAGTTTGCCGATGACACCGCCTTCCTTGCCCTTGCCCCCACCCTGCAGCGCTCCCAACACCTCCTCCAATCCCATCTTGACCGGTTCACCGCTTGGTGCAACCAGTGGTTGCTCAAGGTCAATCCCTCCAAAACCCAGGCGATCATTGTAGGCAAAACCACCCCTTCCTTCCGCCTCCTTGATTTCTATCTCACCATCTATGGCCGTCCTATCGCCCTCACTCCCACCCTTAAGTACCTTGGCGTCACCCTCGACCGTCGCCTCTCCTGGACTCCCCATCTCCGGACAATCCAAGCCAAGGCACGCTCCCGCCTCAGTCTACTCAAGCTCCTCTCCGGCCGTACGTGGGGTCTGGACCTCTCCACCATCCTCCACACCTATAAATCCCTCATCCGCCCTATCCTTTGTTATGCCCATCTGGCTTGGATCTCCGCTCCCCCTACCTTTTACAAATCCCTCCAAATCCTTGAACGCCATCCTCTCCGCCTCGCCTATCGCATCCGTCTCCCCTCCCCCACGCGGATCCTCTACGATCTCATCCCCTTCCCCCACCTTCTCCTCTTCCTTGAAAGGATACGGATCCTGTACACCTCTCGTAAACTCGACCCTCCTCACCCACTCGTCTCCCCGATCCTCACCCACCCCCGCCCGCTGCCGCGCCTGTATTCCCATGTCCCACCCGGTCTCCATCTCTCAACCCTCCTTACCCTCTCCCAAGATGGCTTCCGCCAGCTCCCCCTCCCTGATTATGTCCTCCTCCCCTGCATCTACCCCTCGTATCAACTTTGATCCTCCCCCCCCTCCTGTGTCCTTTCCTTTAGGCACCCTCCCTCCCCCCTTTCCCTTCCTTTCTCTTTCCTTTCCCCCCTCCCTCCTACCCTCTCCCCCGGGCTTCCCCTCCCCTCCCCCTTCCTCCTTTGCCCATGGCATCTCTGCTCTCCCCTCTCCTATTTCCCCTTCCTCCTCCTCCACCTCCTCTCTTGGCAGGTCCCCGGACTCGTACACGCTCAGTGAACGTTCGCGCGCCGGAGATCATCGCCATCAGTGTTTAGTGTGTGCATCGTTTTGTGTTTCATGCAGTTACAACTCAACGGTTCACATGTGCCGTCGCCGTTCTCCGTGTTTTGTGCGCCGTGTCTCCAAGTGTTAGTGTTTTTTTCGTCCAACGTGAACGGCTTCTTGTTTCTTGTTTTTTTTGTATCTCCATTTTTTGCCCGCCGTTTTTTGTATTGTATATATCACCTCTCTGTCATGTTTATTGTTCCACTTAAGGCTGAAGAGCAGCGTACTATGCTGCTGACAGCCCGCCTGTATAGGTGTTTAAAATTACAATAAAGGGAAAAAAATATAGTAGGATTATTTCACTTTTTGATGTTGGCGAGATGCGTTAGCCATAGCGCTGTTTGCATGTCGTCGAGTGGAAAACTGTGTAAAAGCTGTAATTTTTGTGCTAAAATTTGCGACGTTAAACTTGTCATTTCAACTTACACAGTTGTTCTCAATTCTAGAATAAGCACCCACTTCACACCTATAATCAAACTGAAGACACTGCGACTTATGATGGTACCCTGGACATTGCGAACGACGGGACATGCTTCTCAACGGGCTGTGTGATCGCCGAAACGGCAAAGCATGCTCTGAGATGTGCTCCCATGCAGGTTGGTAAGGAGGACGTGGGATGACTTTCCATTCCTATACCAGCGTGGCTGGCATCTCCTGGGTGGACACTGGTGCATGTTGACGTGCTGCAGTACATCCCCCAAATGCATCCCACACGTGCTCGGTGGCGTTTAAGACAGGGGACCTGCAGGCCAATGCATTCGGCAAATATTCTCTTGTTTGAAGTGCTCCTCCACCTGCGCTGTTCGATGCGATCGCATACTGTCATCCATAAAAATGAACTCAGGGCCGAAAGCACCCCTGAAAACACGCTCGTATGGAAGGAGTGCAGTACCATAATAGGCTTGATCGGTCAGTATATCGAGTCCAAAGATTAGAGAACAGTACACCAATGCTACATTATGCTTTCCCACGACATTACATTTTTACCAACGGAATGATCACGCTCGACAATGTTCCTGGGTGCATTACGTGTTCCCACTTCTCCACATGAGGGTAAGTCGAACATTGTCGAACGTGATGTTTTGGTGGTCCAGGTGTTACGTGGGCGTACTGAACTACGAATCTTTGAACACGGTATACTCACCGATCATCCCTGTTGTGATACTCTACTATTTGCTCATTGTGCGTCTTTTCAGGGGTTCAATCTGCCCTGACTTCATTTTTAGGGATGATATTTCGCGACCGCATCGAACGAAGCAGGTGGAGGAGCTATCGGAACGAAAAAATATTTTTTGAATGATTTCTTTAAGTCCTCAGCTGCTTTATTTCCTGTACTATTGTACAATTTCGGCCTTAGGCCATTTTCAAGTATCTAAAACGGAAGTTTCATACAGTGGATACATTAGTGACACTTGTCATTTTGATTTAGGAACAACTCATATCTGTAGATATATTGCGCGCATCATCACTTACTTCACGGATGATGTTTTGGTAACACATTATGTCATACACGTCTTTGCTCCTATGACATCATATCATGTCCATAAATTAGATCGAAGTGTTCACGCTATTTTAGGAGTACGTTACTTTCGAGCAGCTGTTTCAAAGCTCTTATATATAACGTACTTAACACTAGGAAGATCATAATTATTTTACAGAATTTTGCTACTTAACCTGCATATCCTTTTGTTCTCATTTATATTTAGTTATCTATCGTTCATCATTGGTGTAAATACACTACTAGCCATTAAATTCGCTACACCACGAAGATGACGTTCTACAGGCGCGAAATTTAACCGACAGCAAGAAGATGCTGTGATATGCAAATGATTAGTTTTTCAGAGCATTCACACAAGGCTGGCGCCGGTGGCGACACCTACAACGTGCTGACATGAGGAAAGTTGCCAACAGATTTCTCATACACAAACAGCAGTTGACCGGCGTTGCCTGGTGAAACGTTGATAAAGGTCGGATTGTACCCTATCGCGATTGCGGTTTATCGTATCGCGACTTTGCTTCTCGCGTTGGTGGAGATCCAACGACTGTTAGCAGAATATGGAATCGGTGGATTCAGGGCGGTAATACGGAACGACGTGCTGGATCCCAACGGCCTCGTATCACTAGCAGTCGAGCTGACAGGCATCTTATCCGTATGACTGTAACAGATCGTGCAGCCACGTCTCGATACCTGATTCAACAGATGGGGACGTTTGCCAGACAACACCGTCAGGTAGCTTGCGGAGTATGGATGTAGATGTAGATGTAGATGCACGAACAGTTCGACGACGTTTGCAGCAGCATGGACTATCAGCTCGGAGACCATGGCTGCGGTTACCCTTGACGCTGCATCACAGACAGGAGCGCTTGCGATGGTGTACTCGACGACGAACCTGGGTGCACGAATGGCAAAACGTAATTTTTTCAAATGAATCCAGGTTCCGTTTACTGCATCATGATAGTCGCATTCGTGTTTGGCTACATCGTACTGAACGCACATTGGAAGAGTGTATTCGTCATCGTCATACTGGCGTGTCACCCGGCGTGATGGTATGGGGTGACATTGGTTACACGTCTCGGTCACCTCTTGTTCGCACTGACGCGCACTCTGAACAGTGGACGTAGCATTTCAGATGTGTTGCGATCCGTGGCTGTACCCTTCATTCGATCCCTGCGAAACCCTAAATTTCAGCAGGATAATGCACGACCGCATGTTGCAGGTCCTGTACGGGCCTTTCTGGATACAGAAAATATTCGACTGGTGCCATGGCCAGCACATTCTCCAGCTCTCTCAGCAACTGAAACGTCTGGTCAATGGTGGACGAGCAACCGGCTCGGCACAATACGCCAGTCACTGCTCTTGATGAACTATGGCATCGTGTTGATGCTGCATGGGCAACTGTACTGTACATGCCATCCAAGCTCTGTTTGACTTAATGCCCAGGCGTATCAAGGCCGTTTTTACGGCCATAGGTGGTTGTTCTTGGTACTGATTTCTCAGGATCTATGCACCCAAATTGCGTGAAAATGTAATCACATGTCAGTTCTAGTATAATATATTTGTTCAATGAATACCCGATTATCATCTGCATTTCTTCTTGGTGCATCAGTTTTAATGGCCAGTAGTATATGACTGTATACAATTTCTTTAAAATAGCAGATTAAATATTATTGAAAGTTATTTTAAAGAAATTACGTAGAGTCATATTTACACCAATGATGAACGATACTTATATATAACTGAGAATAAAAAGCATATGCAGGTTACGTAGCAAAATTCTGTAAAATAATTATACTCTTCCTAGTGTTAAGTACGTTATATGTAAGAGCTTTGAAACAACTCCTCGAAACTAACGTGCTCCTAAAATAGCGTGAACACCTCGTGCTAATTTGTGGGCATGATATGATGTCACAGGAGCAACGACGTATATGACATAATCTGTTACCCAAAAATCATCGGTAAAGTAAGTTATAATGCGCCTAGTATATCTACAGATATGACTTGTTCCTATATCAAAATCGCAAGTGTCACTAATGCATCCAATGTATCAAACTTCCGTTTTAGATACTTGAAAATGGCCTAAGGCCGAAATTGTACGATCGTACAGGAAATAAAGAAAATGGCAGGTGAAGGCTTCAAGAAATCATTCAAAAAATTCATCGCAGCTGCGGACCCTATCGCACTGAAAATTATAGGGAGAATATTTGTTTAATAGATTGGCCTGTACGTTCTCTCGACTCGAAGGTTATCGAGAACGTGAGGGATGCGTTAGGGAGACGTACCCGTGCTGCAGCACGTCCATATGCAGCAGCTACCATCCAGCAGATATCAAACGCTCTGGCACGGGAGTGGAAAGCCATCCGGAAAGACCTCCTTACCAGTGTTGTGGACAGCATGGAAGGAAGGTGCAGAGAATACGTTGCTGCCTGAGATGGTCACAGGTCGTATTGAGAACAGTGTCCCACCGTTTCTAATGTGCAGGGGAGTTTCATCAGTCGCAGTGCCCGTGTAATTAATGTCTTTGATAAAAGTATAATTTCTTTTCGTCTCATTGCGTATTTCCTTCAGTTGCCTTCTGTGCTATGCTGTAGTGGTACTTTCTATGCACGGCTTAAGTCTCATCGATTTATGTTACTTTTCAGCGACACATCGTGCGAAGGTTACTTTCGTCCTTAAATTTTGCGCACCAGTGTGTACACACATCAGACATGGCCGACCCCTAGTTATAAATTGGGCTAAGCGAAAGCAATTATCATGCCTTTTACTGTAGTGATGTGAAATAAACTCGTTTTTCTTGATAGTTTTGCATAATGTTGGATAGCACAGATATTTGTGGATCTTCTTGCTCTGCAAGATCGTAACTTCCCATTCCAAGTCCGTAAATTCGCATTCCAAAGTTATATTTCGACTGCTCTATCGGTTCCTTCAATTTGTGCACAACCTTTCACATCACTGTGTCTAAGCACATATAGACAATGTAGGTGCAATACATACACACACGGCAGGCAGACGCATGGTGGCTGTTTAGCCGCAGAGTCGGTCACAGGCTATGGAGATGGCGGCGCGGCCGATGTTTGAGGAAGAAAACGTTCCCAAGCACCGCAAGATGACGATCGATGAACGAAGAAAATGGAACTAAACTGTTAATAACAGTAATAACAAAAGAAAATATATGTGGAGCACGGAACTTGTTTCAGCGAGTGTTTCCGCTATATTAATAAGAACTGCTTAGGATGCTCAGTATCATTATTTGTCTCCGCTTTTAGTTTTATTATTTTGTAACTGTAAATCCTTATTTTCAAAGCGTATTCTGTGTACAACACATTATGAAGCACGCCACGTACCTTTTCACGTTAGGTTGTGTAAAGATGCCAATTAAGAAGCACTGCACAAATGATGATTGCAAAAAAACTGTGACTGAACTAAATCGGACCTTTATGTAGAAAATAGATGAAAATCATATTAACTATTCCTCTATCACATGAGTAACTTAGTTTTTCGACCAAAAATTCGGGGTCGTTTCAAAGAATAAATTTTCAATGCGAAAAAAAAACATAAGACGAGTAACCGAACAAAGTACGTTCGTGATTTGCCAGTTCAGCGAAACAACCGACTCTGTAGATCGCATGATGCAGCCGGAGCTCGGAATGCCCAACCGGCCACGTGGAAACGCGACATAAAGATAATATTGCTACATACCGTTTTGCTGCTATAGACATCTTAGTGAAAAAGTGAGCTATATGCCTTGGCTAATAGACACAGAGACAGATGAGAAATTGATGTAATCATTATTATGTGCGTTATAAAAGGATACGTGAGACAATGTAACCATACAAATGCGTTTCTTTCAGAGGTTCGCATGCAAAACTGAGGAACACATAAATTTTGAATCTTCTTCATGTCTGCTCAATTCGATAACATGGAAGAAATACGATGGTTGTTGCACTACAACGAATTATAGCCGCAGTACTACAACACTATATTTCAACAGAACAAATATTCCTGCTAATGGGAAACCTACGTATAACACTACCGGCTGTTATAATATTAGTACTGTTTCGATAATGTTACACGTGTGAAAGGATTTTTACTGTGTAATAAGCTAACGAATGTCCTGCCACGCGGGTCGACGTATAACGCTATTATACGGGAAATTGTGCATACAGTAAAACATTACCACTTTTTCAGGATTTGACCACCGTGATGTATGACTAATGGATATGGGTTCAAATGGCTCTGAGCACTATGGCACTTAACATCGGAGGTCATCAGTCCCCTAGACTTAGAACTACTTAAACCTAACTAACGTAAGGACATCACACACATCCATGCCCGAGGCAGGATTCGAACCTGCGACCGTAGCAGCAGCGCGATTCCGGATTGAAGTGCCTAGAACCGCTCGGTCACAACTGCCGGTAATGGATATGGGAATCAGACTATTAGTTACTTTTCCTAAAAGTTTTCTAGCTGTTAGAAAGAAAAGCAGTAAAAATGGGATAATACTGAATCTAAGATCTTTTTGTACCAAGTTCACTAAGTAGTTTGTATAATGGACTTTATTGTCGCTAGCTTATCTAGTCAAAGAAATTGTTGAGTTTCAGAAAATCAGACGAAGTAAATTTGGCCTACTTTCCTGCTGTTCCCTAATATAACTTCACAAATAAATATAACTTTGAGGACATAGTTCTGAGGAAGACACCAAATTCTTTTAGCTACTACACTCACACACAGAGATAGTTTTGCTCTAGACATAACACGAATTTTTAATCATTACTGTGATCAAAAGAAATTTGGCCACGGGGGACTTCCATGTTTACATTTTATATAACCAACAACAAAAAAATGGTTCAAATGGCTCTGAGCACTATGGGACTTAACTGCTGTGGTCATCAGTCCCCTAGAACTTAGAACTACTTAAACCTAACTAACCTAAGGACATCACACACATCCATGCGCGACGCAGGATTCGAACCTGAGACCGTAGCGGCCGCGCGGTTCCAGACTGTAGCGCCTAGAACCGCTCGGCCACTCCGGCTGGCATATAACCAACAAATCAAATACTTAAAGATTCTAATATCAAAAGCAATTTTCTGTTCATCGCTCTTTATACCTTGTCGTCGAGTATTTATATACAACCATACGTCAGTGTTACTGAGCCACATTACTAAATTTCTTTTATAACTGAAAGAATTTTACTGCACTTTACTCAGAACTTATTTACTCACTTTCACTTTAAAAAATTAGTTCACTACAATTATTTTCAGACATTTATTCAAAGATGAAAATTAGTGCTTGTAGATGCTGATTAAAGCACTTCAAATGTTTTTATAATAGGTTTACTCGGAATAATCGAACACCAGCAAAGGAGCCTATGTAGATGAGTGACTAGGAGTAAATAACAGTGTGAACCAAATTTTGTGTTTTAAAACAATAATTACTCAAAAAAAGTTAATTTTGAATTGAAACTTCCTGGCAGATTAAAACTGTGTGCTGGACCGAGACTCGAACTCGGGACTCGATCCGGCACACAGTTTTAATCTGCCAGGAAGTTTCATATCGGCGCACACTCCGCTGCAGAGTGAAAATATCATTCTCTAATTTTGAATTAATAGTTCATGCTTCTACAGTTCTATTTGTACTGTCCGTAACCTGTTGGCTGTAGGCCTTGGGTGTGGCGGATAATAATGGCGGCTACACGGCCCATGGTATGGCGTACAAGTTTCTTGAAGTATGGGCTAATTAATTCTTGTTGGCGTCATTTTAACGTCGGTTACCTAGCCCACCAACTTGTACCAAAGCCGTTCAGCAGCCGTCATCCGATGCTATTGTGCAACAATTTCCAGGGAAGGCATCTCCTCCGTCCGGGTGTTGCCTCTTTCACTGCTGCCTACGGACTGTGTCTTCTCCTTCCAGCTCGCTCTAGAGGTAGTGCGCCAAAAACCCAAGCTACCTTTCACGCTTCCCACAGTAACTTCCGTACGGTTCAAAGCCATTCCATCTTTTACTTAACACATATCCTACATATTGTCTCTAAGCGTGTACCATTTTATACAAATGAAAACATGCACAACAAATATACAGGGTAATTATAATTAAAGTTAAACTTTCAAAACGCTGTAGAAATAACACCACTGATCAGAATGACGTCAAATTGCAACGGAATACTATCGGAGAAGGGGAAAAACGTATGGCAGAAGAAAAAAAAGTGAAAATTGATCAATAGATGGCGTTGTATGTGTCAGAATAAACCTGTCATACGCACGACCTGTTGAAGTTGGTACAAACACGCCAGCTACACAGCTTTTCCTCCTTTCGCGTCTGCGACGTTCGCCATCACTACCTCAATGCAGGATCGTGCTCTGCTTATAAAGCTGTGTTACAAGAATGATGACGGTGCACAAGTCTCTCTGCAGAAGTTCCAGACACTGAAGGGTTTGAAAAAAGGCAGCCGGCCGGTGTGGCCGAGCGGTTCTAGGCGCTTCAGTCTGGAACCGCACGACCGCAACGACCGCAGGTTCGAATCCTGCCTCGGGCATGGATGTGTGTGAGGACATTAGGTTAGTTAGGTTTAAGTAGTTCTAAGTTCTAGGGGACTGATGACCTCAGATGTTAAGACCCACAGCGCTCAGAGCCATTTTTGAAAAAAGGCGTTGTTCCGATGACTGCCGTGGGTCAGGAGAAAATAGTTCGGAAATTCGAAAAGACATGTTATCTTGGTGACCAACCTGGTAGAGGGAGGAAGCGAATTGATTGGACGTCAGTGCAAACGGTGGCCACAGCAATGCAGGAGTAGACGGGTGGTGGTGTGCAAACGTGTAGTACATAGAGAATGGCCCTAACATTGAACATAGCCGTGAGCACGGTGCGTAAAATCCTATGAAACATCCTTCTTTGCTATCTATTCGAAACTATCCATGTGCACGAGTTGCTTCCTGTTGACCTGGCAGCAAGAAGACGTTTGCTTTAGGATTTATTGCTCGCATCGAAGTGGACAATGATTGGCCGTGTAAGATCTTGTGGACAGACGAAGCCCGCTTCCATCTGACAGGATATGTCAATACACAGAATTGTCGAATATGGGCAACGAAAATTCCACACGCAAATTAACCAGTGCCCCTGAAAAGGTCACTGTTTGGTGTCGGCTTACAGTATCATTTATCATAGGGCCATATGCTTTCGAGGAGGCAGTTACTTCCGGTCCTGATACCTGTACCGTCACCGGTAAGTGTCTTTTGCGCAACCTACATCTACATTCATACTCCGCAAGCCACCCAACGGTGTGTGGTGGAGGGCACTTTACGTGCCATTGTCATTCGAGGGCACTTTACGTGCCACTGTCATTATCTCCCTTTCCTGTTCCAGTCGCGTATGGTTCGCGGGAAGAACGACTGCTGGATTTGTGGGTGGGATCATTTTTATGCGAGATGCCGCACCGCCGCACATTACAATTCCAGTTAAGCATCTGCTGAAGCACCATTTCGGAATGCTACAATTATCAGCTGCCATTTCCCGAAAGCCCTGCCAGTGCCGATCACCTGATCTTAATTCGTGTGACTTCTGACTGTGAGGCTACCTGAAAGATGTTGTGTTCAGTGTTCCGATGCAAACTTAGCTGCATTGAAGGCACGCATTGCGCAACACTATCTGAGCGTGACCCAGGAAACACTACGATCTGTTGTAGAACATGCTGTTTCTCGATTTCAACCTTTTGCAGAAAACGGTGGACAGCATATTCAACATGTTTTGCACCAGTCAAACGTAAAATAATAATCCGATTTGATTTTGATTAAGTTTCCTTTAATTTACTTCTATCGTCACAAACTTTTTGTTAACAGATTACCAGTTTCGGTCTTTAGTGACCATCATCAGATCTGTTTCATAAAAACGAAGTCCTAAAGTACTGCAGTCATAGTGGCATCGTCAAATGTTAAATGCTGAATCAGCACCAGCACCGCATTTAACATTTGACGATGCCACTATGGCTGCAGTACTTTAGGACTTCGTTTTTATGAAACAGATCTGATGATAGTAATTAAAGACCGAAACTGTTAATCTGTTAACAAAACGTTTGTGACCATAGACGTAAATTAAAGGAAACTTTTTACATATACGGGTCACTTACTTTTCGCGACGATATCGCAGCTTTTTGATTTTGATTGATGCTTTCTATGCGGTTTTCGGCCTCAAGACAATTAAAAACCGATGCGATTGATGCTTTTTATGCGGTTTTTGGCCTCAGGGTAATTACAAACCGATTTTTCCCATCCGATGTGATAGGACCTTGCCGTGGTGGATGGTCGTACGTAGGTAACAGTAACACACCTGTACATCCATGCACACTGAGTAGTACAGTTTGTTTAGCGTCAGACGTACATCTTAGGCATTGTTGTACTATTCATTTGTCATTTCTAGACGACCACTATTAAATTATGATGCTTACAGCGCCATCTATTCGCAACATTTTATAACTACTTATTTTCCTTCTGCCATACGTTTTCCTCCTTCTCCGATAATATTCCTTTGCAATTTGACGTCATTCTGACCAGTGGTGTTACTTCTACAGCGGTTTGAAAGTTGAACTTTAATTATAATAACCCTGTACTTTATCTAGGCACTTTAACATCACATACATCATATTTTACAAGTATCCTTTGCACATCACAGCTACGTTGGGATAAAATTTAAAGGCAATAAAAATTATAAATTTAGATGACTGACTGAAGAATACTGTTGTAGACGATGCTAGCCGCTACCTGGGACGTCTTACCGCACTGACCGCAATACACGGCTGCTGTTGACCGGACTCGACCCGCCGCTGTAGACTGATCAAGAGGAAGGCGCGACCTCCGCATTGCGCGGTGGCACCCACGGCTCCGCAAGCTGGAGGTTGTTACTCCTGGGCTCTTCCAGGTCGTGATGTCCCGCCGAACGTAATTAACGCCCAACCGATGTCCTCGTCGGGTACAGGGCTATTAGCAAGCCACAATAGCAAGTCGGGTCGGCAGATCGATAGATCGATGGCGCGGGATCGATCAGCCGAGCCGGAACCTGGCGTGCAATTACCAGTCCTGCCTCCGGTTACGCCTGGCCATCTGTGGAGTGCAGTACGGTGTTGCAGCTGTGACTGCCGCCTATTCACGCCGCCAGTCTCGTCTTCGGCAGCGTACATCGGGTGGTGACGGCGCGAGGGAATTCCTCGACTCGCTGAAAGGGAGCTTCATTCTGGACCTGCGTCGACTGTGACACGACCTCGACTGTTGACCACTTTCGCGTCGCTTCGACGCAGTTGCCGATCGAGGTCTCGTCTCAAGCGAAATGATTACGCTGACGCAGCACCGGAGGAAGAAGGGATAAAGGGACGAAAAGTGTATTACTACGAAGTTAAATAAGGAATTCCGATGTCGCCCTCGTTGTTGTGGTCTACAGTCCAAAGATTGGTTTGATGTAGCTGTGCACACCACTCTATTCTGTGTCAGCCACTTTACCTCTGCATATGTATTGTAACGTACAGCCGGCCGGGGTGGCCGAGAGGTTCTAGGCGCTACAGTCTGGAACCGCGCGACCGCTACGCTCGCAGGTTCGAATCCTGCCTCGGGCATGCATGTGTGTGATGTTCTTACGTTAGTTAGGTTTAGGTAGTTCTAAGTTCTAGGGGACTGATGACCTCATAAGTTAAGTCCCATAGTGCTCAGAGCCATTTGAACCATTTTCGCAACGTAAATCCACGTATACTTGGTCACCGTAATAAAATCTTAATCTCGTTCTACAATTTTTACCCCTACATGATGTCTCAGGATGCCTTCTAGTCTATTTACGTCATAAACTTATTTCCTCCAGAATTCGATTCAGTGCCCCTTCACGAGTTATTCGATGTACCCATTTAACGTTCAGTATTCTTTTGTACTAGCACGTTTCGAAAACTTATGTTTTTTCTTGCCTGTAAAGTTTACTGTCCATCATTTTCTTCCGTTTTGCTGAAGCGCTACTCTTGTTATTGCCAGTCTGCATTTCATGTCCTCTCTACTTCGGCCATCTTCACTTATTTTCCTGCCTGAATAACAAAACTTATTTACTACTTTCAGTGTCTGATTTCCTCAGCATCCCCTGATTTAAATCGACTACATTCCACAGTTTGGATTCCGTAGAAATACTGGAACACGTGAGGCAATACTGACCTTACGACTTATCTTAGAAGAAAGATTAAGGAAAGGCAAACCTACGTTTCTAGCATTTGTAGACTTAGAGAAAGCTTTTGACAATGTTGACTGGAATACTCTCTTCCAAATTCTAAAGGTGGCAGGGATAAAATACAGGGAGTGAAAGGCTATTTACAATTTGTACAGAAACCCGTTGGCAGTTATAAGAGTCGAGGGGTATGAAAGGGTAGCAGTGGTTGGGAAGGGAGTGAGACAGGGTTGTAGTCTCTCCCCGATGTTACTCAATCTGTATATTGAGCAAGCAGTAAAGGAAATAAAAGAAAAATACGGAGTAGGTATTAAAATCCATGGAGAAGAAATAAAAACTTTGAGGTTCGCCGATGACATTGTAATTCTGTCAGAGACAGCAAAGGACTTCGAAGAGCAGTTGAATGGAATGGATACCGTCTTGAAAGGACGATATAAGGTGAACATCAACAAAAGCAAAACGAGGATAATGGAATGTAGTCGAATTAAATCGGGTGATGCTGAGGGAATTAGATTAGGAAATGAGACACTTAAAGTAGTAAAGGAGTTTTGCTATTTGGGGAGCAAAATAACTGATGATGGTCGAGGTAGAGAGGATATAAAATGTAGACTGGCAATGGCAAGGAAAGCGTTTCTGAAGAAGAGGAAACTGTTAACATCGAGTATAGATTTAAGTGTCAGGAAGTCATTTCTGAAAGTATTTGTGTGGAGTGTAGCCATGTATGGAAGTGAAACATGGACGATAAATAGTTTGGACAAGAAGAGAATAGAAGCTTTCGAAATGTGGTGCTACAGAAGAATGCTGAAGATTAGATGGGCAGATCACATAACTAATGAGAAAGTATTGAATAGGATTGGGGAGAAGAGAAGTTTGTGGCACAACTTGACCAGAAAGAGGGATCGGTTGGTAGAACATGTTCTGAGGCATCAAGGGATCACCAATTTAGTACTGGAGGGCAGCGTGGAGGGTAAAATCGTAGAGGGGAACCAAGAGATGAATACACTAAGCAAATTCAGAAGGATGTAGGTTGCAGTAGGTACTGGGTGATGAAGAAGCTTGCACAGGGTAGAGTAGCATGGCGAGCTGCATCAAACCAGTCTCGGGACTGAAGACCACAACAACAACAATATTCCACCAACCCCATTCCACTTTTGTTAATAGTCATCCATTCATTTATATTCTTTTTCCAAATCTTTTCATCTACATCTACATTTATACTCCGCAAGCCAACCAACGGTGTGTGGCGGAGAGCACTTCACGTGACTCTGTCACTACCTCCCTTTCCTGTTCCAGTCGCATATGGTTCGCGGGAAGAACGACTGCCGGTAAGCCTCCGTGCAAGCTCGAATTTTACATTCGTGATCTCCTCGGGAGGTATAAGTAGGTGGAAGCAATATATTCGATACCTCATCCAGAAACGCACCTTCTCGAAACCTGGACAGCAAGCTACACCGCGATGCAGAGGCCCTCTCTCGCAGAGTCTGCCACTTGAGTTTTCTATCACGCTTACCAAATAACCCTGTGACGAAATTCGCCGCTCTTCTTTGGATCTTCTGTATCTTCTCTGTCAACCCGACCTGGTACGGATCCCACACTGATGAGCAATACTCAAGTATAGGTCGAACAAGTGTTTTGTAAGCCACCTCCTTTGTTGATGGACTACATTTTCTAAGGACTCTCCCAACGAATCTCAACCTGGCACCCGCCTTACCAACAATTAATTTTATATGATCTTTCCACTTCAAATCATTCCGTACGCGTACTCCCAGATATTTTACAGAAGTAACTCCTACAAGTGTTTGATTTACTATCATATAATCGTACAATAAATGATCCTTCTTTCTATGTATTTGCAATACATTACATTTGTCTATGTAAAGGGTCAGTTGCCGTTCCCTGAACCAAGTGCCTATCCGCTGCAGATCTACCTGCATTTCGCTGCAATTTTCTAATGCTGTAACTTCTCTGTATACTACAGCATCATCCGTCGCTGACATAATTACAAGCTCGTGGCAGACATTAAAGTTCCCTTTCACTAATTTATCTTTGGTTTCCTCAATGTAGAGATTGACTAACATGAGTGACAGGCTCTAATCCCTTCTCACTTCTTTCTCCACTAACGCACACCTTCCCCGCCTTTCGTTTCCTATAACTGCAGTGTGGTTTCTGTACACCTTTTAGACACCCTATCGCTTCTTGTATTTTATCCGTCGTACCTTCAGAATTTTAAAGAATGTATGCCATCGTTATCGTCAAACACTTTCTCTGAATCTATAAATCTACTTGAATCATGCTATAGAATAAAATTTTATCACTTTAATGGGAACACAAAAATGTTGTCTACTCGACTTTGAAGTGGAGATGTCAAAAGGAAATAATTGTAATTTATTTTTGTAACTATTTTTACTGTCTGCCTTTAAACGACAAGAGAGGTGATATGGTATTTTTAGGGCAGTGGGCTTTGCTTCTCACTGTGCAATGGTAAGATTAAGTTATGGATAGGTGTATCTAGTGTTACATTTATAGACACTACAATTCTGAGTGTTTATGCACAACAAACTAAAGGAAAGGGCAAATGTATTGAAGTACTGGTTTGTATGCCTGGTTTTTTAATCAGCTGCCTACAGTGAGTCCGAGTATACGCACTAGATATCATCCTTACAGCAGGTATCTCTGCAGTTATTATGTTGTGTTTAACTGCACAGAAGTGACGAAAACGGTACATCACAGTCCTAATTCAGGAACGATTCTTTCAATCACATATCTACACTATATGATAGTGAGTACGTTCTCAGATTATATCGCAATCATATAGGAACTGAGAGTCAAGAATAAAACAATGAATACTTATCAGCAATAATACATAACGTATTTTCGAGATTATAGCTTTAAAGGAAAAACCTCTGTTTCTGTGTAAAGTGCAGCCTTAAAATATTTGATATCATGTCAAACTCTAAAACTTTTACATCATCAGAAAACTTGGGAGGTGCCTGGGCTAGCAGTGTATTTAACACTAAATTCTTCTCGAATCTTCATATGGAAATGATGCTCTAAGCCCCCCCTTTTCTAACCCCGACTTTTGCTGTTGCACATAGATTAAGAAGAAACGCGAACTGACTGTAATCGACCCTGCTAGTGGAGTAGAAAAGAGTTTGGCACCTGCAATAATTTAATTGAGTAGAAATTAATTAGATAAAGGAAAGTTTCATTAACATATTAAGAAATGAAAGGGTTGTGCTACCGATTAACAGAATGGAAGTTCTGTCCAAAATAACAATTTGATTTATTATCACTAAACTCAAAATAGTAAACAAAACACATGAAACATTTACAATACATCAAATTGGATACTCAAATAAATGCTGTAAAGGTGAAGTTGTCCATAAACTAGATTGTGACATTTATGACCAAATGGTATGTGGAGCCAATTCCTTGCAACTCAAATCTTAAGAGAAACACCCAGACAACCCAACATTAATTGCTGCTGCAGTAGTAATAACTCAGACAATGAACACCCAAGACAGAACAAAGTTAGAAATGACGGACAGGCGCGCTCTGCTGAGCTCTGATTATCACCTAGCAAAATTCCCTGATTTGCCAGTGCTGCAGACGCACGTTACCAAGCTGTCTTCTTAAGTGCAAGGACACGATCTGGCATGCTGGAGGTGATGGCTGGTTGCTTCGACATCCCGTCGTGGTGATGATAATGTTGTGAGTATAGCCCGAAACAAATTCTCCTGGTTTGGTTGTTCCAGACGAAAGACTTCCTAGCAACACAAATACGCCTCTGAGGGCTACACAGTCACTGACGATACAGTGAGTAATTTTAACAAGAGAAGTCACACAGTAACTCCGGTAGAGTCAACTTTAGCCAAAACTGCTCACGATGGACAACATAGGCCGCATGTACGCAGAACGCTCAGTTGCCAAATGTGCTCGAAAAGTTACGTTGAAGTCGAAACTTCAGCAACTTCATCAAACAGTTACAATTAAAAATAAGGCATATTAGACAGCCAACGGAAGGCAGGCTGTCCAGAGCAGCGAGTGCTCAGTCTTGTAACCTACTCCGACTGAAACACGAGAGCTGACTCTCTCAAGAGCAGCCGAACACAGAACATTCCTGCCCCCACGACAGTGGTCGTGGTTAAACGTTCCAATCAGAAACTCGAAAACCGGCGGAAAATTCCACTCTATTGCTGACGCACTACTATTCTCCCAATGGAGGTACTTGCCGCCAATTTCTGCGCCGATTTTGCTACGTCACGGAGCTATTCCCTGAGCAAGCCAATCACAGTTATGATTTTGCAGAAAACGCGGGAATTTGCCCGCCAAGACTGCCTGGAACACAAGTCATTCCCACGCCTCGCTGGTAGCCCGCCAGAAGTGTTTTCACTAAGTTTCTGCGAAGTAACGGAATCTCCAGCCCAGCCGCCCCGTCAGGCCCCTGTGGGCGTGTCGCCCCCACTCTTATGACAATGTCGGCATCTGGAAAGCATCCACTCGACTCCCTCACACCTGTCGGCTTAACCCTTTCAAGATCAGCAGAACCCGCCTGTCAACGGACCACCCGGGTGACGAGAGATGCTGCATGGGAATTCCGCATGTGAAGGGATAGTGACTTTTCCCCGCATGCAATTAGAGAGGAAAATCGAATTACTCAGAGTAAGATAGAAATATGAGAGGGGGCTCATGCCACCTTTCAAACTAACAAGAGGAACAAATATGTAAAGACACATGTACACAAAAAATAGCTTTTTCTTCGAGTGCTGACAAAGTGCCAGAAGCCTTCAAGTATCCAGTCAATATCGATACCAAGCACCCTATCATTCTCTGTGTCATCCTTGCAGACCTTCACTCATCAAGTTGCCTGCAGCTGTGACAGTACGTAACAGTTTTCTGCTGCTGAGCTGCTCTTCTATACCGCATCCCACACGAGCAACACAGTCACTTGTACTCTGGGTACTTGGGCTATACATGGCTCTGAAAACAGCAACTCGTTGTACCAGGATCGAGCTGTGCACATGCTCTGCAACTAACTCCCTGCGATAATAACCTGTAACTGTGATCCTGTAATAAAATAGTCTATGCACTGGCTACAACTGCGAGTTAATAAAATAAACAGAAATACAAAATAAAAGTTAAACGAATAATTTAGTAGCGAGGGGACTATTCTAACGTCTGTAATTGATGTAGACGAATTATGTTGAATAATGTTTGTTAAAGAAAAGACATCTCAAATGAACAGGAAGTGGTCCTACGATGTTCAGTTAAAATACAAACAGAAAACGACCCTATCAAATGCAGTAAAGTTAAGTTCAGAGCGTTACGAGAATGGCAGCAAATTCCCAAACCAAATTGTAATCAAAGATAGGCGAAAACTAAGTCCATCTTTAATCTCAATACACGAAATATTCACCAGCTTAAAACAGTTTGCAGTTCAACATGATCATTTACAGATTATCACACGTGATACAAAAAATAGTAATACTCTGTTTATCCTCAGTTCCGTATTATGAATGGAAAAAGTTAAGAGTCCTACACTGGAGCTTATTCAGACCTCTCGAAATATATGAAGTCCCTTCAGAATTCAAGGTATGGTAGCGTCCATTCAACGCCCAGAATCACCTACATGATTGAATACCATGCTACAGCAGGCAAGTCTCCCTTCTTCAAACGCAAACATAAAAAGTCCAGAATCGCTCCCTTGAGCTCTCCACTTGGTTCCCATAGTGTTCCACTACTGTCTGCTTTTCCATTGGCTGAATGATGTATCCACCAAAAATACATCATTCTTATGTTTTACAGACACCATCTGACTCAGCATGACCACTTCTCAGACTAATCTAGTATATTACAAAAATTTTAAATAAATAAATGTTATAAGCATTCAGTCACATTCAGACCATTCACAATAAATGTAAGTAAAGTTTGTTCATAAATAAGTAAGACAGTGTTCTTGTGCAAGCGCACTCACAATAAATGACAACAGATTGTTGTTAAATGTTCTATAAATTATTATTTAGGTCTGCTTGTCACAAGCATCTTTTGACTCTCTAATAGGTGGTGTCAGCTAACATGTTACTGATCATTTCTTTAAGTTCCATAATTTTGTATGAAGTTACTGCCAAAATAGTAAATTGTTCCTTACAGAAATATACGAGTATGACAAAATGTGAGGTATTCATCCTGGATTTATTTGCTGTGTAATTGTGGAGGACAAAATGTTCTGACAAACATTTTCATATGGAAAAGGTATATAAGACGTAATAAATCAAAAAATAAAATACACTCCTGGAAATTGAAATAAGAACACCGTGAATTCATTGTCCCAGGAAGGGGAAACTTTATTGACACATTCCTGGGGGTCAGATACATCACATGATCACACTGACAGAACCACAGGCACATAGACACAGGCAACAGAGCATGCACAATGTCGGCACTAGTACAGTGTATATCCACCTTTCGCAGCAATGCAGGCTGCTATTCTCCCATGGAGACGATCGTAGAGATGCTGGATGTAGTCCTGTGGAACGGCTTGCCATGCCATTTCCACCTGGCGCCTCAGTTGGACCAGCGTTCGTGCTGGACGTGCAGACCGCGTGAGACGACGCTTCATCCAGTCCCAAACATGCTCAATGGGGGACAGATCCGGAGATCTTGCTGGCCAGGGTAGTTGACTTACACCTTCTAGAGCACGTTGGGTGGCACGGGATACATGCGGACGTGCATTGTCCTGTTGGAACAGCAAGTTCCCTTGCCGGTCTAGGAATGGTAGAACGATGGGTTCGATGACGGTTTGGATGTACCGTGCACTATTCAGTGTCCCCTCGACGATCACCAGTGGTGTACGGCCAGTGTAGGAGATCGCTCCCCACACCATGATGCCGGGTGTTGGCCCTGTGTGCCTCGGTCGCATGCAGTCCTGATTGTGGCGCTCACCTGCACGGCGCCAAACACGCATACGACCATCATTGGCACCAAGGCAGAAGCGACTCTCATCGCTGAAGACGACACGTCTCCATTCGTCCCTCCATTCACGCCTGTCGCGACACCACTGGAGGCGGGCTGCACGATGTTGGGGCGTGAGCGGAAGACGGCCTAACGGTGTGCGGGACCGTAGCCCAGCTTCATGGAGACGGTTGCGAATGGTCCTCGCCGATACCCCAGGAGCAACAGTGTCCCTAATTTGCTGGGAAGTGGCGGTGCGGTCCCCTACGGCACTGCGTAGGATCATACGGTCTTGGCGTGCATCCGTGCGTCGCTGCGGTCCGGTCCCAGGTCGACGGGCACGTGCACCTTCCGCCGACCACTGGCGACAACATCGATGTACTGTGGAGACCTCACGCCCCACGTGTTGAGCAATTCGGCGGTACGTTCACCCGGCCTCCCGCATGCTCACTATACGCCCTCGCTCAAAGTCCGTCAACTGCACATACGGTTCACGTCCACGCTGTCGCGGCATGCTACCAGTGTTAAAGACTGCGATGGAGCTCCGTATGCCACGGCAAACTGGCTGACACTGACGGCGGCGGTGCACAAATGCTGCGCAGCTAACGCCATTCGACGGCCAACACCGTGGTTCCTGGTGTGTCCGCTGTGCCGTGCGTGTGATCATTGCTTGTACAGCCCTCTCGCAGTGTCCGGAGCAAGTATGGTGGGTCTGACACACCGGTGTCAATGTGTTCTTTTTTCCATTTCCAGGAGTGTAGATACAGAAGTTTAGCTTTCAGGGAGGATAGCTAAAGTGCAATGCTATCGTCTGAGATATCATATATTAACATTGCACGAAATGCTTAAATTTTTCTTAATTCAGAGGATCATTGCGAAAATTCTTATTTCCTGTGAAATATTAAATTCTGTTGTTTTAAAGATATTTAAGTGTGGTTGTGTCATTGGATGCTTCTCGTTCTCTGAGATCACAGACGTATTCAGATTTGCTTTGAATTTGGTTCTCAGTTATTATAGATTCTTGAAAAGCTGTAAAAAGCCATCTTTCAGCTTCCCTGACAAAAAATAAAAACACCTACAGCCGTCCTTATGATTTTATTTTATTTTGTCGTTACCTGTTTCAACGCTTCATTGCGCCATCTGATGCGGTACATGTTGATACGATCCCCATGCATAACCCATCAGTTGCCAGCATTACTGCATTCGCAGATAATGTGTCAGCACTCCAACCATCAACTGTCAAATGAGCCTTGAGTTGACAGTTGATGGTTGGAGTGCTGAAACATTATCTGCAAATCCAGTAATGCTGGCAACTGATGGGTTATGAATGGGGATCGTATCAACCTATACCGTATCAAAACAGCCTGAAGATGACGCAATGAAGCGTCGAAACTGGTAGCGACAAAATAAAATAAAATCATAAGGGCGGCTGTAGGTGTTTTTATTTTTTGTCACGATAGTAAACGGTCGTCTTCCCAGAGACGTCCTGCTAAAAGGATGGACATACAAAATCTTTCAGCTTGTCTGACTCTCTGCTGTTTCTTGAAGCATTTTCTGTCCTTTTAAATGTCAAAATCTGTGTACCAGGATTAACCCATTTCCGATTAACACACGCTCCTTATCTCCGCACAGACATCAACAGCAGATTAATTTTAATCGGACTAGTCACTGTAGTTAAGTCGTAATCTCTTGCTTTTCAAAAACTGCATAAGATAGATGGTTCAAAGCAGCTCATAGAATGTGATTTGTCATTTCACCTCGGTCCTACCTGCAATTTTTTTTTCTTTTTTCTTCTTTTTCATCAGTCTTCCGACTGGTTTGAATCGGCCGCCACGAATTCATGACCTGTGTCAAGCAAGCTCTATATCAGGAGTTCCCAAACTTTGTAACAGAATTTTAAGAAATGAAAAAAACTAGTTTTATTTAGCGATTTCTTCAATTTTAAATCATAACTAACAACACAGAGGTCTTAACATAATGTTGCAAACGTAATTAGTACCGATAAAATGTCAAAAAAAGTCTGCCATGTTATTAAAAAATTTTCGCGGAGCAGTTTCTCACTTCCTGCGGAACACTAGTGTGCTGCGGAACACGGTGTGGTAAGCGCTGCTCTGCATCTCAAGAGTAGTATTTGCGCCCTCCATTATTTGATGGATATATTAAAATTTCTGTCAACTTCCATCGGTTTTACCCGATACTGTTCTCTCGAGTACGATGGAAGGCATATGAGTATACAACTGTAGCATCACAACTACACTTAGATTCTCTTCTTTCTCGAGTTTCACACAATACTATGCAACAAACGCACATTCTCAGAAATTTCTTCCTCGAATAAACGCCGATTCATTATGCTACTGGACTTCTTTTGGCCAGGAATGCTATCTTTACCTCTGCTCGTCTGCTTCTTCCATCCTCCTCGTTTCGTCGGCCATGTGTTATTTTGCCCCCCCCACCCCCCACCCCCCCTGGTAGCGGAATTGCTTCACTTCGTCTACTTCATGGTCGCCAATTTCGATATTACGCTTCATGCTAATCTTATTTTTGCTGCTGCTTTTTACTTGAGAATTTTATCCGTTTGTTCTCAATGCACGAAAGATTCGTGGATGATACGCTATTACCATGTGAAAAGAGAATTGAAATAATTTAAAAAAAGCTGAAAACAAGGTGTGAGGTACAGGGAATGAAGATAAATGTGATGAGATTGGTTGGCTGGTTTGGAGAGTAAAAGGACTAAACTGCAGGGTCATCAGTCCCTGTAAAAAAGAGGCTACGACTTTTACAAAGCAAGTAAGAAAGTAAAGGTGAAAATTTGTTGCAAGCTTGTAATGGCGATTTTTGCCTTATGCAATATATTTGTGATAATTTGACTGAAGTTTCTGTTTTGTTAATTGTTTTTGTTTCTAATGAAAAGTTACTACCAATGTTTGTTCGTACAAACAAGAATCTTAATCAATGTATTCTGTTATACAAAGATTTAACTGTTAATGTACGCTTGCCTTGTAAAATTATGAAATGTAAATTATGCAGAACCGGTATGCGCCGTCAATATTATACCCATTAAGTCAAAGCAACGAGGCATTAGGGAGTGACAGTTGATAGTGAAGGAGCGAGGATGATGGAAGTTTTTAGTGCGGGAACGGCCATGTAATGTGGGAAAGAAGTAGCATTTTGCACCTAGACTGTGATGGGCGGAGAAGAATGTTAAAGTAATGTAACGAGGAGTTAAAATGAAGCTCTTTTAATAAATTGCCGATGTGTTGTCTGAGATATAGTAGTGGCGTCGTAGTAGAATGAGTCGCATCGTTTTTAATCGGACATTACGTATATGAAGTATTCAGAAACTGAGGAAGTGAATCAAGAAAGAAGAAGGGCGGATCTACATTGTCAAAAGAAGACAAGTTAATGTGTTGAATAACAATATTTCAAGAAGAACTGAACAGAAAAAATCTGCGAATTTTTAATGGTAGTCAGCAGCTACTTCAAATTTCAAAGATATAATCAATTATTTGCACTCTTATTGAAGTGTGGGGAGAAAGAAGTGATAAAAGAGGTTAACGGCAAGATCATTCAAGAAGTAGTGATAATGAATTGTAAAAAGGCGCATGGACTGTGTTTCGGTGGGAAAAATTAAATTTATGTGAACGGACAGCGTTTAAAAAGAAGTTATAATTGTTTCATTTGTAGGGATGTAGTAGTGTTGTGTTGTGGAAAGCGAAGTTTTTAATATATGAGCATTTCGCTTGAGCAAATATAATAATTGAGGAGGTGCTCACTGTTAGAAGATAAATATTACGCTTTAAACAAATACCGCACTGAAAACTCATGCAGAAGCATTCCCTGAATTATTCAAGATATTTCAAATGAATCCAACTGTCATCTGGAGTGGAGTTATCAATGTGTTAATTTGCAACTAAACAATATTAAATTTGGAAGAGGAGGCGTTGTCATTTGGCAACAAGAAAAGGCAGATCAGCCACATCAGCAACGTGATCGGCCTTGTCTTGCTGCCGGAAGTATGTGCTTCTCGTAGACACATCTTTGACAGCCGCCGGAAATCAGTAACAAAAGCATATTTACTAGAGCTCCAAATGACGTGATGACCACAAAAATCAGTCTGGAAAAGTGAATGAACTAAACATAAAATTATTTATACACATTAGGAAATGCACTAATAAAAGTAAATTAAATAACAGTGCAGAACTATGAATCTAGGCTCAGGTTAACGATAGCTAGTCGAAGTTTAGTAGAAAACACTGTCAGTGTAATTCCTCTCGCAGTCAAGTACTAAACAAGTTTCGTATATGTACAGTCCTTTAACTTCTTTCATGCTGCGAGTTGTATTGATAATTCTTTCAAAATGATCGAGAAATGAATAATCTCAGAGAGTCCCGCTATTCACTGTCCCGCCCTGTCCCGCCATTAACTGTTCCGAAAGGGCTGGAATTATCAGCATGTTACCGATCGTGCTCCTCAAGTAATGATCTAAAAACGAGCTTGGAAACTGGTTTCGACTGTGACGTTTGGATTTTCCTGCCATCATCGATAAGGATTACGTACGTTGTTGATTCAGTTCCGTGTAAACGTGCGCTCATCAGTGAACAGTATTAATGGAAGCAAATGCCAGTTGTCATTTGACCACGCAAAATTCATGTGGTGCCGTCGGTAACGTAAATATTGTGGACACGTTCTGTGTGGAATGGCTACGTGTTTTCAGCTCGCAATGTTCGCCATAGACGTGCTGGTCACGATGCGTCGCATCTACACTTAAGCGGCATATGTAGACATGGTGAATGTTCACGGCTTCTTGCGATGGTAGCGCTTACTGCTGTTGAAGAATGCCGTCGGTGCTTTCCGACAGGTCGAATTTCTTATCGTAGAGCGTTTACTTGAGCGTTCACGCACTGCGTGAAACGCGTTTTCCTCCAAGCTCCCATTTTTCTCCTGGAAGTGTACGTAGCGTAAGAACCTGTGAAGGAATAACAACACATTGAAGTGGTCCCACTAACAGCACATCACGTATCAGTGTCCCACGGACACGTTTGTCACGAACATGTCATGTGGATAAAAGTGCATCCATTTCACAAAGAACGTGTCCACAATCCTTACTTTAGCGACAATGCCACACGATTTGAATTTTGACGGTGGTTAAATGACAATCGAAATTTGGTCCGATCAGTACTATGCATTGATGAAGCCACGTTTAAGTGGAACGGGATTAACAGCGCACGTAATAATTATCAAGGGATGTAGGAAAATCCACACGCTACAGTGGGTACCAATTTCCAAGCTCGTTTTTCGATCAATGTTTGCTGTTGCATGATCGGTAACATGCTGATAGTTCCAATCATTTTCAAAAGAGCGATGACGGAACAGAATCGCTTGCATTTTTTGGAAAACACGTTTGCTGAACATCTTGAGGACTTTCCTTTGGTACGCAAACTGCAGTGTACTTCCAGCATGACCGAGCCCCTCCACATTTTAACAGACGTGTTAGGGAAGATATGAGCCGCATTTACCCTAGCCTCTGGAACGTCCGTGGTTGTACAGTTAAACTGGTCATCTAGATCTCCAGCCTTAAGAGCATAAGATTTTTGTTTATTTGGTTCGGGGAAGTCTGGGATGTAAATATCTTCGTAGTAGTGAAACAACTTAAATCACTTAATAAAAGCAAGTCTTCTGGTCCCGACTTTATAGCAATTAGGTTCGTTTCAGAGTATGCTGATGCATTAGCTCCATAATTGACAATCATATACAACCTTTCGCTCGACGAAAGATCCGTGCCGGCCAGCGTGGCCGAGCGGTTCTAGGCACGTCAGTCTGGAACCGCGCTACCGCTATGGTCGCAGGTGGGAATCCTTCCTCGGGCATGGATATGTGTGGTGTCCTTAGGTTAGTTAGGTTTAAGCTCTAGTGGACGGATGACCTCAGATGTTGATTCCCATAGTGCTCAGAGCCATTTGAACCATATGAAAGATCCGTACCCAAAGACTGGAAAGTTGCACAGGTCACACCAATATTCAAGAAAGGTAGTTGGAGTAATCCACTAAATTACAGGCTCATATCACTAACTTCAATATGCAGCAGTATATTAGAACATATATTGTGTTCGAACATTATGAATCACCTCGAAGAAAACTGTCTATTGACGCACAGTCAACATGGGTTTAGAAAACATCGTTCCTGTGAAACACAACTAGCTCTTTATCCACATGAAGTGTTGAGTGCTGTTGACAAGGGATTTCAGATCGATTCCGTATTTCTGGATTTCCGGAACGCTTTTGACACTGTACCACACAAGCGGCTCGTATTGGGTGCTTATGGAATATCGTCTCAGTTATGTGACTGGATTTGCGATTTCCTGTCAGAGAGGTCACAGTTCGTAGTAACTGACGGAAAGTCATCGAGTAAAACAGAAGTGATTTCTCACGTTCCCCAAGGTAGTGTTATCTATATAAACGATTTGGGAGACAATCTAAGTAGCCGTCTTCGGTTGTTTGCAGATGACGCTGTCGTCTATCGACTAATAAAGTCATCAGAAGGTCAAAACAAACTGCAAAACGATTTAGACAAAATATCTGAATGGTGTGAAAAGTGGCAGCTGGCCCTGAATAACGACAAGAGTGAGTTCATCCACATGAGTGCTAAAAGGAACTCGTTAAACTTCGGATACACGATAAATCAGTCTAATCTAAAAGCCATAAGTTCAACTAAATACCTAGCTATTACAATTACGAACAACTTAAATTGGAAGGAACACATAGAAAATGTTGTGGGGAAGGCTAAGCAAAGACTGCAGGTTTTATTGGCAGGACACTTAGAAAATGTAACAGACCTACTAAGGAGACTGCCTACACTACGCTTGTCCGTCCTCTTTTAGAATACTGCTGCGCGGTGTGGGATCCTTATCAGATAGGACTGACGGAGTACATCGAAAAAGTTCAAAGAAAGGCACCACGTTTTGTATTATCGCGAAATATGGGAGAGAGTGTCACAGAAATGATACAGGATTTCGGCTGGAAATCGTTAAAAGAGAGACGTTTTTCATTGCGACGGAACCTTCTTACGAAATTCCAATCACCAACTTCCTCCTCCGAATGCGAAAATATTTTGTTGACACTGACCTACATAAAGAGGAACGATCACCACGATGAAGTAAGGGAAATCAGAGCTCGTACGGATAGATATAGATGTTCATTCTTTCCACGCGTTTTACGAGATTGGAATAATAGAGAATTGTGAAGGTGGTTCGATGAATCCTCTGCCAGCCACTTAAATGTGATTTGCAGAGTATCCATGTACATGTAGATACAAATGAAATTTGAATACACTAGATGATCTGCTTGGTTGCTTCATGGACGCTGTTCCTCTCATTAGGAAGCATGCAGAGGCACTCATACAACACATGTTCGCCCAAGAATGCACAAATGCACTGAAGTTCACGATGGGATATTCGAAAATTTATTGTAATCTGTACAACAGTTGGATGTGACGCGTACAATGATGGTTAGAGGTGAATGCGTTAAAATACGTTTTTATCAATTGACGCTTAGTAAAACGCATATCGTAATGTTTACTAACTAAATAATAGATGCCTTGTGACTAAGGCCTCCCGTTGGGTAGACGGTTCGCCGGGTGCCATTTGATGCCACTTCCGCGAAAAGCGCGTCGATGGGGATGAAATGATGATGATTAGGACAATACAACACCCAGTCCATGAGCGGAGAAAATCTCCGACCCAGCCGGAAACCGAACCCGGGCCCTTAGGATTGACATTCTGTCGCGCTGACCACTCAGCTACCGGGAGTCGGAGCGTTTACTAACTGATGTGGGTGTGTACATCGGACAGTGTATTGAATAATACAGAAGATAAAATGTGTTCTACCTCGAAAGCGTTCGGAATGTGGTATATGTCCATATAAAGTTTTTTGCTTGAAATGATTGTTCTTGCCGTGTCCCTGAATATTATTCATTCCTCCTGGGGCTCCCTATATATCCACATGAATTAGGAATGATAGTTTATTACTACTATTCTGCATTAATTATTTGTTATCTGGCTTTAATGTGAGAACGTATGTCTGTACTTGTGTTGTTTATATTGGAAGTGTGAGGCTGTGCAGTGTCAGTGCATGCTGTTATCGATGAGATGGATGTGAGAAAAGTGGTAACAGTTTTTATTGGCGTTTTGAGAAAACAACGGCCCACTTATGTTGGGTTAAAATGCAGTGTAGCGGCAGTTGTTTACTGTAGGGAGTAACGCCAATAACAGGAATATTAAAGAGTATAGTGAAACAGATACAGTAAGGAAGGAAGTAGCCTGAAGCAGAAAAAGAACAGCTACGTCAGTGAAGATGGCTTCAAGTTTGCACAGAGGCGAAAAGCAATTCCGCACTTTATGTTTATTTGATAACACGATAGGTGATTTGAATTATCTTAGGTTTAAAACAGTGGAAAAAATCGATACCCTCAGGTTTTTAGCATGCAAACCAACCGGTACCATGACATGTAATGAGATATAAAAACTTGGGTAGCTAGTGCAAACGAAATCTCGCACAAGGAGTATTATTTCCTCTAGTCTATTACATTAACAGTAAAGTTAAAAAATTGTGAAGTGATTTGTATAGAATGTTGTGCCGTACGCTGCGGAAACACACTGCGTCGGCGAGCGAAGAATTGCCGGGAAACTTTGGAAATGGGGGTTTGGAGAAGAATAGAGAATATAAAACGGAGAGATGAAAAAGGAATGGCATTGTTACACAGGATGAATGAGAGAAAACATATACTGGAAACAATTATGAGGAGCGAACTAAATTGATTAAGGCACTGGATGAGAAGAGACTGTATAGTAAAGGATGCACTTCGTGGATGCTGGTTAGAAAGAGGACCAGAGGAAAGGTGGTGTACCAACAAATTGACGACGCCAAGATAAACACATTATACGAAAATACGAAAAGGATGGCAGGAAACGCCGAGTGGTTCTAGGCGCTTCAGTCTGGAACCGCGCGACCGCTACGGTCGCAGGTTGGAATCCTGCCTCGGGCATGGATGTGTGTGATGTCCTTAGGTTAGTTATGTTTAAGTAGTTCTAAGTTCTAGGGGACTGATGATCTCAGATGTTAAGTCCCATAGTGCTCAGAGCCATTTGAACTTTTTTTTTTTTTTTTTTTTTTGGCAGGAAACCTGGTAGAATGGAGAATGCAGTGCTTTCAATGATGGACCTATCTTGTGGGCAGCGCACCTCATCTTCTTTTTTAAGACAATTCGTGGTCACTATGTGGATTTTTTCTCTATTGTGGGACCTGCAGCATACATTACTTCACAGCAGGACATTATGCAGATAATTACCAGAATGATGCTTAATGTTTTATTTTTGTATTTATGCTTATTTCGGTTTTATTGCCTTTATCAGTACATCTCTTGACGTTGTAGACGGACATATCTATACTTTGAGGTAACTATTAACTACTGTCCGTGATTGTTGGATGTTATATTATTTCAGGAATGTTCTAAAGTTATTCAGTGATTGAATGTTGCACTTACGTTATAATACGCTTTTCATTATTTTGACAGTAGTAGAAATCCAAGTTGGACACTAGTTGTCTACTCAAAGATAATATAAATAAAGGTAATAACATAACTATCTCTCAGTAAATAACTAACTACCATACCCGCATTTCTACGACTACCAAAATAATAAAAAAACGTATTATAATGTAGGTGCAATGTCAACTCATTGAACAAGTTTAGAACGTTATTGAAACAATGTTACTTCTAAAAACCACAGACAGCTGTAACAGTTTACTAAAAGTAGACATATTTCCATCTACAAAGTCAGGACATGCCGAAATTGGCTTTCATAAAAAAAAAAAAAAACCAGACGGTATTCTACTAATTCGCTGCATAGGTATATTTTATTTGTATATCCAAAGGACATGCCCATATGAACGTCATCAGACTGTCTGAACCAGTACAGCATGAAGTTTAACAAAACTGTATTCCCCCCCCCCCCAGATTCTCCTTAACACAACAGCGAGTTTGGCTAACTGCAAGCTGAGGACCCAATGTCGTGTAGAGGCTTACGTTACATATTAAAGAAGCCATCCAAGAACTGTTTCAAAGTGACCTTCTGTCCTCAGTACATTCTTATCTGAAGTGTCTAGCTGTACCATCACAACAATATCATGAAAAGGATGGATTGCTAGTCACTATCAGAGGAGACATAGAGTCGCATAGCAGGCACAACTATAATACTGCTATAGGTTTTAGCTTCGGTGAAAAGACTTTCTTCTGAATTAAAAAATACACACACATTCACACAAGCACAATTCACTCACACGACTGCTGTGGCGGGACTATACAATAAATTAACTATCTGTGGTTGGACTATACAATAAATTAACTATCTCCTCGAATCCTGTTCACTGAAGTGGCAAAAGTCGTGGGATATCGATTTGTACATATGCAGATGGCAGTGCTATCGCGTGCATAAGGAATAAAAAGGGCAGCGCATTGTCAGAACTGTCATTTGAATCCAGATGATTCATGTGAAACATCCCCTTAGAACAATTTCTGAATTACTGTGCTGACAAACCTCTTACACTATTTGCTTTTCAAACAGCTGAGCAGAACTGAACGTACTCAAACATTCGCTAAAGTGACACACAATATTTTTAGCGCAACGCAATCTGACTTTCAGAAATCCGTACAAAGGAATGGCCCTGATTAACATTAACCTGTACCTTTCACAAATCACTTACCTCACAAAAATCTTGGTTACTCGAACTACTGCAATACAGCGAGCGCCACTACTGCCAGCTAAATAAAAGATTCTAAAGGCACTAACTACTGATAGGCATCGTTAGCAAATGAAAGATTTTAATAGAGAACAAGCAATGTATTTACCTTAATAATAATAATATATATAGCAGTTCATGACAAATTTCAAAACTCCGCCATCTCTCTCCCCACATCCACCACTGCTGGCGGCTCACCTCCAACTGCGCAATGCTACGCGCTGTTCACATCCAGCTGCCGCTGCCCAACACTACAATGGCAGACAACAATGAAAACTAGCCACAGACTGCACACAGCACAGCCAGTGATTTTCATACAGAGCGATATGTAACGTTGCCAATAAGAAAAACATAAACAGCCCACTTACATAGCCCCCATGCTCCAAGATTCCAGGTTCGTATCCTGGCAGGGTCGCCATATGAAACATCCCCTTAGAACAATTTCTGAATTACTGTGCTGATAAACCTCTTACACTATTTGCTTTTCAAACAGCTGAGAAAAACTGAACGTACTCAAACATTCACTAAAGTGACACACAATAATTTTAGCGCAGTGCAATGTGACTTTCAGAAATCCGTACAAAGGAATGGCCCTGATTGACATTAACCTGTACCTTTCACAAATCACTTACCTCACAAAAATCTTGGTTACTCGAACTACTGCAATACAGCGAGCGCCACTACTGCCAGCTAAATAAAAGATTCTAAAGGCACTGACTACTGATAGGCATCGTTAGCAAATGAAAGATTTTAATAGAGAACAAACAATGTATTTACCTTAATAATCATAATATATATAGCAGTTCATGACAAATTTCAAAACTCCGCCATCTCTCTCCCCGCATCCACCACTGCTGGCGGCTCACCTCCAACTGCGCAATGCTACGCGCTGTTCACATCCAGCTGCCGCTGCCCAACACTACAATGGCAGACAACAATGAAAACTAGCCACAGACTGCACACAGCACAGCCAGTGATTTTCATACAGAGCGCTATGTAACGTTGCCAATAAGAAAAACATAAACAGCCTACTTACACATGTGCATAGGTTTCCGAAATGATTATGGCCGCACGACGGTAACTGACATACTTCGAACACGGAGTGATAGCTTGAGCTAGACACATCGGACATTCCGTTTTGGAAATCGTTAGGAAATTCAATATTCCGAGATCCACAGAATCAAGAATCTACCAAGAATACCAAATTTAAGGCCTTACCACGCACCAAGAACAACGCAGTTGCCGACGACCTTCATTTAACGATCGAAGGCAGCGCGTTTGCACAGAGTTGCCAGTGTCAATAGATAAGCAACACTGTGCGAAGTAACCACAGAAATCAATGTGGGACGTACGACGAACGTGTCCCTTAGGGCATTGCGATGGAATACGGTGTTAATAGGCTATGGCAGCAGAAGACCGACTCGAGAGCCTTTGTTAACAGCAGGACATCACCCGCAGCGCCTTCCTGGGCTCGTGACCATATCGGTTGGACCCTAAACGACTGGAAAACCGAGGCCTGGTCTGATGAATACCGATTTCAGTTGGTAAGAACTGATGGTAGGGTTCAAGCGTGGCGCAGACAACACGAAGCCATGGATCCAAATTGCCAACAAGGCACTGTGCAAGTTGGTGGTGGCTCCATAATGGTGTGGGCCGTTTTTATATGGGGTGGACAGGGTCCTCTGGTCTAACTGAACCGATCATTGACTGGGAATGGTTATGTTCGACTACTTGGAGACCATTTGCAGCCAGTTATGCACTTCATGTTCCCAAACAACCATGGAATTTTTGTGGATAACAATGCGCCATGTCACCAGGCCACAATTTTTCGCGACTGTTTTTAAGAACATTCTGAATAATTCGAGAGAATAATTTGACTACGCACGTCACCCGACATAGATCACCTCGAACGTTTTTGGGGCGTAATCGAGAGGTCAGGTCGTGCACAATGTCTTGCACCGGAAACACCTTCACAATTACGGACAGCTATAGCGTCAGCATGGTTCGATATTTGTGCAGGGGACTTACAACGACTTGTTAAGTCCATGCCACGACGATCTGATGCACTATGGAGACAAAAGGGGGTCCGCAATGAACTTAGGAGATATCTCATGACTTTCGTCAACTCAGTGTGTAATTTATGTGATAAATCTTCTGCACGTCTTGACGACTAATGTTCGAGTTAATTTTTCACATAACTAAGTTGTGAGATGCATAAAAAGATAAAAACAGTAACTTCAGGGAGAAAAATCACAAGGAAAAACTGAATCAACAAATAAGTAACGGGAAAGGTGAAGCAAGGAACATCTCAATAGCGGGTCGAACAGAGACGGAACGTTAAGTCAGTTGGACAAGGAAAAAGAAAAGAACAGTTGGACCTAACCTGTCAGTAGCTTAAAAAGCATAAAAAACCAACAGAAAATCTATATAATTACGTTCACACAAAAATCTGATCTTTTCTCGAACAGGCAACAAACTAAAACTAAATGTTTGTTTAAGCTGATCAGGTCTGGCCTTACGTAACTTGCTTTCTAAATATCTGCCCTTCTAAAATTCACTTAAGTATCTAATGCTTAATTCTTGCCTGGAGGAGTGCTTAATCTTTGTATTAATTTAGCTAATCAAAAAAATATAAATAACACACCAACCACCCATACTGCTGCGAAGCACGTGAAGGTAAGCGTCCTGAAATTATTGCACGGACAAAATCGATAATCGTATAGGATAGATGACATCTTTCAGTACTTGCAATAGCTTTCGTGTTACCAGAATCCGCAAACATATCATGAACATAAGCACACTTTACAACGCTTCAGTGTGACGTCACGTTTATTTCGAAAGTCACTACTTTACTTTCTCCATTTAGTGTCGTACATGTAATGAAATTAACGAGAAAGATCCGACACGTCCATCAATTGACAGGAACATGGTAGTTAACGTCTCTACTCTCTGAACAGCTAACTAGCAAGTGTCCCGAAACCAACTTACGACTACAAGAAAATACTGTTCTCTAAGTTTTCGAGCCAGGGAGGAAGACGGACGTGGCATAAATTTTCTGTAAAGGGACTCTGACATCCTCTTGAGTTACTATGGTGACAGTCTTCGACACGGCAGTAATTAGTAACAGTAACGGTTAACAAGGAACTACGCCACATTCAGTAACGCCTCACTTTCCTTTCTCAGCTTTCATCCTGCTCCTGATATCTTCACTGCTCGACGAAAGCGATAGTGTCCCGACGAGCGCACAGATTCTGTTGCGACCATTAACAGCGGTCTCCGCCTTGTTCCCGACAGTAACTAAGTCTCCCAATTAGCTTGAGGTATTGCGTTACGCCACCCACTGCTCCTGCTTCGGACATCTCCGCCATGCTCGTGGCATACAAAGCAAGAGGGCTTCGTCTCCACAATAGCACTGTGATACCTGATACCACGGTGAAGGGCAGCGTACCTCCAAGCTAAAGATATCAAGCCTGCTATACTACCTCTATACATTAAAGAGCGTAGGCCAAACTTCAACAGATAGCCGTATTGGAACTAACTAACCCCAGAATTTGTTTTCTACCAGAAAAAGGAAGGAATGACATTTATGTCTGCCATCCCTGTGTTTTGTCGTTTTACGAAGTTCGGCTTCTTCACATATTGGAACGCACCGTCATCCCTTTCCCAAATCTTTTGAGACTCCTGCAGGAATTCAGCAATCTTCATAATCTTGTCGCTGACTTCTAACCATTTCTGCTGAGGTCGTTTACTTGTTCATCTGCTAGTACGCGCAGGTCCCAGATTTCATACTGTTTTCGCTGCAGTCCGTGTCCTTAAGGGTGACTTTCTCTGCAAAAATAGATGAACTCAACTGAATTTTCTCATTTTGAGAAAACTGTATAGGGATCTGTTTAATTGTCCAAAACCATTCAACAACCAAGATCGTTTTTTTTATTTAAGAATGTGCTGTCATATTTAAGTCCTAAAATCTTTTGTTGAAAACAAGTTCATTTTACGATGACCTCACGCACAAGATGTTATCCACTTGACAGCTTGTGTGTGAAGTCATGGTAAAATCAATATGCATTACAAGAGAATATTTTGAAACCTGAAGATGACAGCACAATCTGTTGAAACCGGTTGCCTTAAATAAAAAAAATATTTATGCGATCTTGACTTATGAATGGTTTTTAAGAGAAGAACCCTGTTGGATGCTGTCGCTGGTGACTAGCCAAAATGGAAGAAGTCCACTACACAACGCATCATACACTGTCTGTAATGTGACGGTTGAACTAAAGCGCCAAAAAAACTGCTATACTGTTGCATATTCAAATACAGAGATGGGTAAACAGGCATAAGATGGCGCTGCGGTCAGCAACGCCTATATAAGACAACAAAAGTCTGGCGCAGTTGCTAGATCGGTTGCTGGGCTACAACGACAGGTTATCAAGACTGAAGTGAATTTCAACGTGGTGTCATAGTCGGCTATCGAGCAATGGGATAACATCTCCGAGGTTACGATAAAGTGGGGATTATCCCGTGCGACCATTTCACGGGTGTACCGTGAATATCAGGAATCCGCTAAAACATCGAATCTCCGACATCACTGCGGCTGGAAAAAGATACTGCAAGAACGGGACCAACAAACACTGAAGGGAATCGTTCAACACGACAGAAGTGCAACCCTTCCGCAAATTGCTGCAAGTTTCAATGCTGAACTTTCAACAAGTGAAAACCATTCAACGAAGCATTATCGACACGGGCTTTCGGACCAGAAGGCCCACTCGTGTACTCTTGATGATTGCACAACACAAAGCTTTAGCCTCGCCTGGGCCCATCAACACCGATATTGAACTGTTGATGACTGGAAACATGTTGCCTCGTCGGAAGAGTCTTGTTTCAACAGTTGGAGTGATATGGGACCCCTGATACGTCTAGATGCGCCTATGACAGGCGACACGTACTTAAGCATACTGTATGATCACCTGCATCCATTCATGTCCATTGTGCAAATTCCATTGTGCATTCCGAGAGACTTGGGGAATGCCAGCAGGACAGTGCGACACGCCACATATCCAGAATTGTTACGGAGTGGCTCCAGTAACACTCTTCTTCGGCTGGACATCAAACTCGCCAGACATGAACATTATTGAGCATATCTGGGATGCCTCGCAACGTGCTGTTCAGAAGAGTTCTCCATCCCCTCGTACTCTTACGGATTTAGGGACAGCTCTGCAGTATTCATGGTGTCAGTTCCCTCCAGCACTACTTCAGACATTAGTCGAGTCCATGCCACGTAGTGATGTGGCACTTCTGCATGCTCGTGGGGGCCCTACTCAGTATTAGGCAGATATACCAGTTTCTTTGGCTCTTCACAGCACTTAATATCTTACAGTAGATACATTCCACCCAAAAAAGTGGCTATGTGATGATTTGCTTCAAACTGATGAGAAAACTAAGCATAATCTAAACGCCGTTGTTCATTATATATGTGTAATTTCGATCTAAAATAAAATACAGTTCTCTATTTACCTCAGATTTCGCACAGACCGTCATCTGAGTCACTGCATTATTCTTGTTTTGTGACAAATACTTGGTCGATTCTCTTAACAGCGCAGCACAGCGTTCTGGTGCAGAGTTGATCTGACATCTCTTCGATACCCTCTTTTGTAAAGCACTTCATATTTTTCATTTGGGCTACACGGAATTAGGAAAACAGAGAACAAAGAAGTACGTACATCTATGTTACTGATTTATTTTAATTACTTCACAGCCACTCTTTTGAAGAGAAGTATTTTTATATTTGTATTAGATGCAACGCAGAGATAGCAACTAATTGTACAGTTTGAGACCTTGGTTTTCCCGGTGTACACAACGTTCAAATAACTTACGGGAATATAGACGGGTGACGTCGTCGACCACCACCGATGTTTCGCTAGGAGCACACCCTGGCAATACCAAGGTAAAACTGCAGCAAGTAATCGCTATACGAGCGAATTTAATACCTCGGATTTCACAGAAACTCCGTAAAGATGAAACGCACGTACACTAACATTGTAAAAACTAGTGTCATCACAAACCAAAGATGACCGACGTCAGAAGTTATCAGCAGTAAAATTAGTAATCAGTGGATGAGATAGCATAAAGTCTGTCCCTGTGTTTTTGGACATGTGAGAGAGCAGGATTCCAAAAACTAACATTTATTTTTATAAGATTATTTGTTAATTTAATTTCAACACCATCTCAATAGCTGGAAGTGCTATGTCAGAATTTCCGTGTTGTTATATTCCATAGGATGACCGGTGGCAAGACAATGTTCTGCGTTGGCGGATTTTCTCTGCTGTTGTAAGCATGTGTGCCTCTTACGCTCGGTGCAGCGGTGCTCCACAATCCTAATAGTCTGACCAAAATATGGCATGCCGCAAGTGCAAGGAATACGGCTCCACTCCCGTATGTTGTTGAACATTCGTACAGTTAACGAACTGATTTATAATTTCCGGTTTATTTCCTTAACAAGCGACGAGAACGAAACATATATAAAATGACTTTTATCTTAATAATATGAATATTTATATATGTCCCCCCCCCCCATGAACCATGGACCTTGCCGTTGGTGGGGAGGCTTGCGTGCCTCAGCGATACAGATAGCCGTACCGTAGGTGCAACCACAACGGAGGGGTATCTGTTGAGAGGCCAGACAAACGTGTGGTTCCTGAAGAGGGGCAGCAGCCTTTTCAGTAGTTGCAAGGGCAACAGTCTGGATGATTGACTGATCTGGCCTTGTAACAATAACCAAAACGGCCTTGCTGAGCTGGTACTGCGAACGGCTGAAAGCAAGGGGAAACAACGGCCGTAATTTTTCCCGAGGGCATGCAGCTTTACTGTATGATTAAATGATGATGGCGTCCTCTTGGGTAAAATATTGCGGAGGTAAAATATCCCCCATTCGGATCTCCGGACGGGGACTACTCAAGAGGATGTCGTTATCAGGAGAAAGAAAACTGGCATTCTACGGATCGGAGCGTGGAATGTCAGATCACTTAATCGGGCAGATAGGTTAGAAAATTTAAAAAGGGAAATGGATAGGTTAAAGTTAGATATAGTGGGAATTAGTGAAGTTCGGTGGCAGGAGGAGCTAGACTTCTGGTCAGGTGACTACAGGGTTATAAACACAAAATCAAATAGGGGTAATGCAGGAGTAGGTTTGATAATGAATTGGAAAATAGGAATGCGGGTAAGTTACTACAAACAGCATAGTGAACGCATTATTGTGGCTAAGATAGATACGAAGCCCACACCTACTACAGTAGTACAAGTTTATATGCCAACTAGCTCTGCAGATGATGAAGAAATTGAAGAAATGTATTATGAAATAAAAGAAATTATTCAGATAGTGAAGGGTGACGAAAATTTAATAGTCATGAGTGACTGGAATTCGGTAGTAGGAAAAGGGAAAGAAGGAAACGTAGTAGGTGAATATGGATTGGGGCTAAGAAATGAAAGAGGAAGCCGCCTGGTAGAATTTTGCGCAGAGCACAACTTAATCATAGCTAACACTTGGTTTAAGAATCATGAAAGAAGGTTGTATACATGGAAGAACCCTGGAGATACCAAAAGGTATCAGATAGATTACATAATGGTAAGACAGAGATTTAGGAACCAGGTTTTAAATTGTAAGACATTTCCAGGTGCAGGTGTGGACTCTGACCACAATCTATTGGTTATGACCTGTAGATTAAAACTGAAGAAACTGCGAAAAGGTGGGAATTTAAAGATATGGAACCTGAATAAACTGAAAGAACCAGAGGTTGTACAGAATTTCAGGGAGAGCAGAAGGGAACAATTGACAGGAATGAGGGAAAGAAATACAGTAGAAGAAGAAAGGGTAGCTTTGAGGGATGAAGCAGTGAAGGCAGCAGAGGATCAAGTAGGTAAAAAGATAAGGGCTAGTAGAAATCCTTGGGTAACAGAAGAAATCTTGAATTTAATTGATGAAAGGAGAAATATAAAAATACAGTAAATGAGGCAGGAAAAAAGGAATACAAACGTTTCAAAAATGAGATCGACAGGAAGTGCAAAATGGCTAAGCAGGGATGGCTAGAGGACAAATGTAAGGATGTAGAGGCACATATCACTAGGGGTAAGATAGATACTGCCTACAGGAAAATTAAAGAGACCTTTGGAGATAAGAGAACCACTTGTATGAACATCAAGAGCTCAGATGGAACCCAGTTCTAAGCAAAGAAGGGAAAGCAGAAAGGTGGAAGGAGTATATAGAGGGTCTATACAAGGGCGATGTACTTGAGGACAATATTATGGAAATGGAAGAGGATGTATATGAAGATGAAATGGGGGATACGATACTGCGTGAAGAGTTTGACAGAGCACTGAAAGACCTGAGTCGAAACAAGGCCCCAGGAGTAGACAACATTCCATTGCAACTACTGACGGCCTTGGGAGAGCCAGTCCTGACTAAACTCTACCATCTGGTGAGCAAGATGTATGAAACAGGCGAAATACCCTCAGACTTCAAGAAGAATATAATAATTCCAATCCCAAAGAAAGCAGGTGCTGACAGATGTGAAAATTACCGAACAATCAGTTTAATAAGCCACAGCAGCAAAATACTAACACGAATTCTTTACAGACGAATGGAAAAACTAGTAGAAGCCGACCTCGGGGAAGATCAGTTTGGATTCCGTAGAAATACTGGAACGCGTGAGGCAATACTGACCTTACGACTTATCTTAGAAGAAAGAATAAAGAAAGGCAAACCTACGTTTATAGCATTTGTAGACTTAGAGAAAGCTTTTGACAATGTTGACTGGAATACTCTCTTTCAAATTCTAAAGGTGGCAGTGGTAAAATACAGGGAGCGAAAGGCTATTTACAATTTGCACAGAAACCAGATGGCAGTGGTTGGGAAGGGAGTAAGACAGGGTTGTAGCCTCCCCCCCATGTTATCCAATCTGTATATTGAGCAAGCAGTAAAGGAAACAAAAGAAAAATTTGGAGTAGGTATTGAAATCCATGGAGAAGAAATAATAACTTTGAGGTTCGCCGATGAGATTGTAATTCTGTCAGAGACAGCGAAGACTTGGAAGAGCAGTTGAACGGAATGGACAGTGTCTTGTAAGGAGGATATAAGGTGAATATCAACAAAATCAAAACGAGGTTAATGGAATGTAGTCGGATTAAGTCGGGTGATGCTGAGGGAATTAGATTAGGAAATGAGACACTTAAAGTAGTAAAGGAGTTTTGCTATTTGGGGAGCAAAATAACTGATGATGGTCGAAGTAGAGAGGATATAAAATGTAGACTGGCAATGGCAAAGAATGCGTTTCTGAAGAAGAGAAATTTGTTAACATCGAGTATAGATTTAAGTGTCAGGAAGTCATTTCTGAAAGTATTTGTATGGAGTGTAGCCATGTACGGAAGTGAAACATGAACGATAAATAGTTTGGACAAGAAGAGAATAGAAGCTTTCGAAATGTGGTGCTACAGAAGAATGCTGAAGATTAGATGGGTAGATCACATAACTAATGAGGAAGTATTGAGTAGGATTGGGGAGAAGATAAGTTTGTGGCACAACTTGACCAGAAGAAGGGATCGGTTGGTAGGACATGTTCTGAGGCATCAAGGGATCACCAATTTAGTATTGGAGGGCAGCGTGGAGGATAAAAATCGTAGAAGGAGACCAAGAGATGAATAGACTAAGCAGATTCAGAAGGATGTAGGTTGCAGTAGGTACTGTGAGATGAAGAAGCTTGCACAGGATAGAGTAGCATGGAGAGCTGCATCAAACCAGTCTCAGAACTGAAGACCACAACAACAACAACAACATTTATATATGTGTTTGGAGAGAGAGAGAGAAAGAGAGAGATTGATATTTGATTGAGATTTTTACTTTAAGTCGTAACTGGTACCTGAGTTTTGGTTGCTGCCTGCTGCCTCCTCAAATGATCAGCTTCTGCACCAGTTGAAGACATATTATAATTAGAAGGAAGTTATTGTTCTTTATGATTGAAAATACGACTCTGTTGGTTACATGGAAGTATTGCGGATAGCTTTGAGTCCATGTTTTCGTAGCTTATCATATCTAAGATTCAAATGGTTCAAATGTCTCTGAGCACAATAGGACTTAACTTCTGAGGTCATCAGTCCCCTAGAACTTAGAACTAATCTAAGGACATCACACACACCCATGCCTGAGGCAGGATTCGAACCTGCGACCGTAACGGTCGCGCGGTTCCAGACTGTAGCGCCTAGAACGGCTCGGCCATCCCGGCCGGCTATCATATCGAAGGGACCACTGTTGTAAGTAAATAAGATCAAACAGTAATCTACTTTTCGTGAGAAAAGGAGATTGCTTGGCACTCAGACTTCCTTCAAACTACACGTCCTGGTGCATCAAAATTGGTCAGTGGAGTTCAGCACCATATTATTGTATCAGAATATAATCCAATTACTGTAATTAAGAAATTATGAGAAGTTGTTACGTATTGGATGAAAAGTATAGAGAACGCATTTCTTTTCCTGTATTTTAGTGAACTTTGTACAATTACAAAAAATGGTTCAAATGGCTCTGAGCACATGGGACTTTAATTCTGAGGTCATCAGTCCCCTAGAACATCCCTGCCCGAGGCGGGATTCGAACCTGCGACCATAGCGGTCGCGCAGTTCCAGACTGTAGCGCCTAGAACCGCTCGGCCGCTCCTGCCGGCGTACAGTTACAAGTTCTGACGATTGATAAGCGGCGACGACAATGAAGTTCACTTCCTTTTCCAAAAACGAGATACTTCTATTCTTCACTTCCAGAAAATTTATATACGTAAATGTTTGGCAACTCTTGCACATACTTTACTCAGTTTTATCACTACAATGTGTCTTGTATTTGTATTTGTGTGTATATGTAATATGTGGGATGTCTATGGCCTGGACACGATTAAATAAAAGTAATCACTACAATAGCAATTTTCATTACATGTAACAAAACGTTCTGAGTGACGGCCTAACAACACGTCCTCTTTCCGCAAGATACAGATTAACAGTCCTCTCTTTTTTAATAAATCAATTTTTTTTTCTTTTAGAGTCCGACCTCAAATATTCACAACTACTATCGTTGCGGGGATTGCGCGCTAAAGAATTTGTTGCTGTCCAGCTGGGCTTCACTTCACTTCAAGTACTTTTTGAATCAAATTTACATTTACGGTATTTACATACATTACTGAGCTTCTCAGAACAAAATCAGGCACAAATTAGTTTTAAAAAAAGGGCAATGGGGCTCACATAACATTACAACCCGGTGCCCAGATTTGTCTTGAAGATGGGAGGGTGCGCTCTTGTTTGAACATTTGTACAGTTAACGAACTAATTTATAATTTCCGGTTTATTCCCTTAACAAGTGACAAGAACGACACATATATAAAATGATACAGTAATAGTAACTGCTGCAGCAACCACAACACAGTATACACGTGTTAACAGCGCCAATAACTGAATTAATCATAAGTGTGACTTATTACTTGTTAGTGCATAAACTCGTTTTCCGTCTCAGTGAAATGTAAGCCGTTTTCATAGGGGTTGTCCAACTGAAATATTTTCTTCATTATGCGCCACTAATCTGGTCAGAATCTAGGTCACTGACATGTGCAGTCATTTCTGGCTTCTCAGCTTCTCCTTATAAAAAACATACATAAAAAATAATTTCCGTGTCTTTATGAATACGAGTATAAACTCTTCCTAGTTAGTTCGCCATCTCGCAGGCTTTCTCTCAGTTGATTGGGGTTTCTTCCATTCAATTCATCACCATTCTATTATTATTTTGCATCCATCGCTCCAGAAAAGGAATCTCACAAGCATCTCAACGTACTACGATCTTCAGCTTTACATATCCTAAATTGACCTACTAGTTTCCTAACGCTGTCTACTTATTTTTCATTAGGTCGCCGCCCGTGTCCTTTACTACCAGAAAGCAATATAGCAACATTTCACTTAACGAAAACACTCAACACCTACATTTCAATTTAGGAAACGATGGATAGAGCTTAAACTGAAGCAAGACGAAAGTGATGAGGAGTATCAGAAATAGATTAGCTAAAAACTTAAAATCAGAATTGATGACTAGAGCGCAGATGAAGCGAAGCAGTTCTGTCACCTCGGAAGCAAAATAAAACATGACAGACGAAGCAAGGAGAACACAAAAAGTGATATAGCAAGAACGAAGAGGGCATTCCAGGCCAAAAGAAATCTACTAGAATCAAATATAGGGCTTAATTTGGGGGAAAAAATCTCAGAATTTACATCCGGATCGCAGCATTGTTTGCAAGTGAATCATGGACAGTGGGAAAACTGAAACGCAAGAGGAACTAAGCGCTTAAGTTGTGGTGATGTACAGGATGTAGAAAATGAGGAATGAGGAAGTTCTCCACATAATCGACGAAGAAAAAGACATGTGGAATACAGTGACAAGAAGAGGGGAATGTTGGTTACGTCATCAAAGCGTCTACCCTTCATGTGAACTTCTACTCTTTGACGTTTTGTGGTAGGTTTAATTTGATAAGACAATATCTTGTCACCCGTGATGACTTTCCCAGAAAATAATGGCCCGCGTTCAGCGTTTCAGTCAACGCGTCGTTGTTTTTGTTCGAGGGCCAAGATGTGAAGGACAAACTTTGCACACACTTTTCTCTTCTTCAAAACATTCTGGAAAATTTCTTGAACACTCGACTTAGAGATGTTGCCTAAATGCCATCTCTGACACAATAACGTTGACATACAAAATCTGCAGATCCACTACGTAGCTCGCAGCAGACTGATAGAGTACATATCTGTTATTTACAGCTTTTAGTTCGAGCAGCTGAAATTAGTCTTGGATCCTCCCCATCGCACCTCCCTCAGATTTGGTTATAAGTTGGCACAGTGGATAGGCCTTAAAAAACTGAACACAGATCAGTCAAGAAAACCGGAAGAAGTTGTGTGGAACTATCAAAAAAATAAGCAAAATACACAAACTGAGTAGTCCATGCACAAGATAGGTAACATCAAGGATAATCTAAGGTCAGGAGCGCCGTGGTCCCGTGGTTAGCGTGAGCAGCTGCGGAGCAAGAGGTTGTAACGCCGGAAATGCATATTCTCCTATTTCCATCTATTGCACTGCAAATTTTTTCCTTATTTTGTTACCTGAAGATATAACATTTCTGTGTCTTTGTATATTGTAATTGTTTTACTATTTATATATATATATATATATATATATATATATATATATATATATATATATATATATATATGCATTTATGTCGATGTATAATTGGTTTGTTTTGTGAATATTATTTGTATTTTACGCTGGGTCTTGCCTAGGGAAAACTGCTATCGAACGATTACATCGATAGGTCGTGTGAAGAATCAAAGTGTGTAGGATCTTTGGTAGTGTTAACTCTGTCGCGTGGAGCGCGGGCAGAGGGAAAGTCTGGCTGGGGTAGCGAGTGGAGCAGGAGTGTTGAGTGAAGCTCCCGCGAGTTGCCGCGCTTTTGGGGTTTGGCAGCATGTAATTGCGCTCGACTTGCGATGATAGTTTCTGACATGGTGTCGCGGACGGGAAGCATTAGCTGGCGCACATCAAGAGCCCGTTTCGTCTGGTGACCGTGTCGAGAAGAAGGCGCGCCAACGTCCAGCTTCTGCAACAGCGACGGCCGACAATGAGTGACTGTCGTCACCTCCTCGATCGACGGCTTCAAACCTTCAATCAACCAACAAGGAAGACTGGAAGCACGTAAAGTTTTAGAACTGTATGGCAGACCTCAGCTTTTCAAACTTTTAAAATTGTTGCATCACAAAATTACAGCTACTTAGCATGAACGTTTGTTGCTCATTGTCCCAATTGCATTACCAAGCAGGGTCCCTTCCTTTTCCGGAATGAACCCGAGTGTCGTTGAAATTCAGACGCCAGCATTAAAGTACAATATAATTCAATTTCGCTGCTTTAATTTCAAAGTTCAGTTAAAGTATTCATAGCTGGCTACAATATTTAGATTACACAAGCACAAATTAAGAGTGCGAGTTTTGTTACCGTATTTTAGCTTACCTGTGACTGCAGCTCAGCTTGGTACGTACTAAATTTTACTATTGTTAATTGTTCAGAATCATTTAATTCATGTTCAAAGTTAAATCCCTTATTTCTAAATTGTGTAGATTCAAGTAGCTTTTGAAATGATTGTTGAGGTAGTCCAAGACTAACCGTATTTTACTGAATTTCGATGTGCTTCAGAAAGAAAGCTCACTATTAACTTCAGTCACTAAATTAACTTTCAATTTTCCGGTTTTATTAATTCTTTTGCTAAATTCAGTCAGAGTGTAGCGAAATTTATTACTTCTGACAAACTTTCAGTTTTCACACTGCACGTGTCAACCTTCAGTAGCCACGCTTCTAGTGATAATTATATGTGTAATAACCTTTCTTTTTCAGTTACTATAGTAATTGTCCTTAGGACTGGCGACCGTAATTTCCCCCAAATCTCAAATATCTAATTACCTCTAGTTAATTGTTAACGTAACGGCCGCACATTTACTTTCTTGATTAACTTTACCCCTTTTCAAAATTAATTTCCGCGCGGTGTCATTTGCATTTTTCCTTTCATTTAGATGTAACCCTTTCCTCCCTCTTTACCGACAGATTAACTTCGGTGACGATTGCTTTTCCCAAATTTCCATTAGGTACACCCGGTTTAATTTTTCACTGTCATTAAGGTCGATAAGTGAGGGGGAGGTTACAAGGTCCTTGGTTCAAGTCTTTCCTCGAGTGAAATGTTTATTTTCTTTATTTTCGCAAATTTATGATCTGTCCGTTCGTTCATTGACGTCTCTGTTCACTGTAATAAGTTTAGTGTCTGTGTTTTGCGACCGCACCGCAAAACCGTGCGATTAGTAGACGAAAGGACGTGCCTCTCCAATGGGAACCGAAAACATATTGTCCACGAAATACATCTCACGTATTTAATGCACTCTCGTCCAAAGTAGCGAACAGTCAACTGCCAGCCAGGGAGCCTCGTCAGCAGGAATACTCTCTCTTCCGTACGCTGTAGCGGACTGACGTTGTGTGTTTCGATGTTTGTTTAGGTGTAGCGTCCCCATACTACGGCGCAGTTACCTCGCATCGGACGGACGGACGGACAGGTAATAATTGTCTGAAAATAAAAAATTAAATTTTTTCACTCGAGGGAAGACTTGAACCAAGGACCTTTTGTTTCGCAGCTGCCCACGCTAACCACGGGACCACGGCGCTCCTGGGCTCCCTGTCTCCATGTTGTTGCTTAACGTGCGCATAGACTACTCAGATTGTATATTTTGCTTATTTTTTTCATAGTTCCACACAACTTCTTCCTGTTTTCTCGATTGATCTGTGTTCAGTTTTTCAAGGCCTATCCGCAGTGCCAACTTATAACTAAATCTGAGGGGGGTGCGATGAGGAGGTTCCCTTGTTAGAGCAATGTGGTAGGCAGGGTACTACACTCTGCCCACAGTGTTACTGTTCCCGTTTCATTGTGAATTTACGTTTGAACACATTACTTAATTTACAAATGATATCTAAATGTCTTCTTCTCATGTTCATTTATTTCGATATAATCAGATAATATTTTTCACTTCCTCTAAGTACACCAAACGTCAACTGGTTCAATAATTTAATGGCTGGTCAAGTTAGTATTTCTTTCACCTTACTGTTTATACAACTTATTTGTCGTACTGCAGTTAATTTTGTGCTCTACTGTTATAAATACTATTATCTCAATAAATAACCTTACTTTTGATATTCTTTGATAAATTTTTTACGTAGATTGTATCTCGCATTTCTATACTAATATTGGGATCGATTTTGTTGAAACACGGTCCAAACGTTTTAGAAAATTATAGAAATACCAAACGAACAAAGTCATACTGTAGCCGGCTGAAGTGGCCATGCGGTTAAAGGCGCTGCAGTCTGGAGCCGCAAGACCGCTACGGTCGCAGGTTCGAATTCTGCCTCGGGCATGGATGTTTGTGATGTCCTTAGGTTAGTTAGGTTTAACTATTTCTAAGTTCTAGGGGACTAATGACTTCAGCAGTTGAGTCCCATAGTGCTCCGAGCCATTTGAACTTTTTGAAGTCATACTCATTGCTGGTTCACATAACCATTTTCATCATCGATCGCGTAGTTCTCACTCCTAATAATATAGTTTCTACCCCAATTACAGCCCAATTTGAGAAATACCTTATTAGTGAGAATTTTGATAGATGACTGCTAGGGAAATGCGCGTCAAACTCTCCTTATAAGTTTCTTCTCTGCCATCAGCTTCTCGTTTCAAATGTCAAATATTGTGTTCATATGCATACGTTCCTCAGATTTAGATTTAATCACACCTGAGCATATATTTCAACGCATCTCTTATTATCCTGTCAGTTTCATGTAGTCTACCGTGTGCTGATGGTTTTCTTCCATTGCTTGTGGAAATATTGCAGGAATGTTATAATTCTTACAATTCGCTGTCTTTTAACTGGGGGAACTATGCAAACTACTAAAGTGCTATTAAAAGAGTGGATAAATGATTTATTTAGCGAGATAGAAAACGATATAAAACTGGAATGATGCCTTTTGTTTGAGATGGAATAACGTAGCCTGTTACTGAATGCAGATGAAGCAGCCAACAGTCAGAACGAATATTTTACAGATATTTTCAAAGGCAAGACATCACAATGGAAGAAGAACGCACTGAAGAAGGAAAAGAGCGGTGTGCTGACCACATGCCCCTTTTTATTCGCATCCGGTGATGCCTCAGGGCTGAGGATTAGACGGCGGTCAGTCGGTACCGTTGAGCCTTCAAGGCCTGTTCGAACGGTCTTTGTTTTTGCTTATACTTATAGAGAATATAGCCTGCATTAGTGCCACTCATTCCCTTTCTCAATGGAACGAGGGAAAAATGACTTTTTCTTTCCACAGTGAGCCATATCTTTAGTTTCAGCGGTGAATAATTTCATATTGTACCATTGTCTTCCTAGTTCATATACACTCCTGGAAATTGAAATAAGAACACCGTGAATTCATTGTCCCAGGAAGGGGAAACTTTATTGACACATTCCTGGGGTCAGATACATCACATGATCACACTGACAGAACCACAGGCACATAGACACAGGCAACAGAGCATGCACAATGTCGGCACTAGTACAGTGTATATCCACCTTTCGCAGCAATGCAGGCTGCTATTCTCCCATGGAGACGATCGTAGAGATGCTGGATGTAGTCCTGTGGAACGGCTTGCCATGCCATTTCCACCTGGCGCCTCAGTTGGACCAGCGTTCGTGCTGGACGTGCAGACTGCGTGAGACGACACTTCATCCAGTCCCAAATATGCTCAATGGGGGACAGATCCGGAGATCTTGCTGGCCAGGGTAGTTGACTTACACCTTCTAGAGCACGTTGGGTGGCACGGGATACATGCGGACGTGCATTGTCCTGTTGGAACAGCAAGTTCCCTTGCCGGTCTAGGAATGGTAGAACGATGGGTTCGATGACGGTTTGGATGTACCGTGCACTATTCAGTGTCCCCTCGACGATCACCAGTGGTGTACGGCCAGTGTAGGAGATCGCTCCCCACACCATGATGCCGGGTGTTGGCCCTGTGTGCCTCGGTCGTATGCAGTCCTGATTGTGGCGCTCACCTGCACGGCGCCAAACACGCATACGACCATCATTGGCACCAAGGCAGAAGCGACTCTCATCGCTGAAGACGACACGTCTCCATTCGTCCCTCCATTCACGCCTGTCGCGACACCACTGGAGGCGGGCTGCACGATGTTGGGGCGTGAGCGGAAGACGGCCTAACGGTGTGCGGGACCGTAGCCCAGCGTCATGGAGACGGTTGCGAATGGTCCTCGCCGATACCCCAGGAGCAACAGTGTCCCTAATTTGCTGGGAAGTGGCGGTGCGGTCCCCTACGGCACTGCGTAGGATCCTACGGTCTTGGCGTGCATCCGTGCGTCGCTGCGGTCCGGTCCCAGGTCGACGGGCACGTGCACCTTCCGCCGACCACTGGCGACAACATCGATGTACTGTGGAGACCTCACGCCCTACGTGTTGAGCAATTCGGCGGTACGTCCACCCGGCCTCCCGCATGCCCACTATACGCCCTCGCTCAAAGTCCGTCAACTGCACATACGGTTCACGTCCACGCTGTCGCGGCATGCTACCAGTGTTAAAGACTGCGATGGAGCTCCGTATGCCACGGCAAACTGGCTGACACTGACGGCGGCGGTGCACAAATGCTGCGCAGCTAGCGCCATTCGACGGCCAACACCGCGGTTCCTGGTGTGTCCGCTGTGCCGTGCGTGTGATCATTGCTTGTACAGCCCTCTCGCAGTGTCCGGAGCAAGTATGGTGGGTCTGACACACCGGTGTCAATGTGTTCTTTTTTCCATTTCCAGGAGTGTAATTTGCTGCATACGCCGAATGTTGTAAGTTTTCTTTCTTGTTCTGTTTTAAGACTACGTCATCTGCAAAGAGCACAGCATTCAGATGATATCTTCTTTTCAGTTTTATACGTTCATTTACTTCATTGTTCTATTTTCAGATTAGATCTTCAATACAGATAAAAAATGACATAAATATGCTGTACGCGGTCTTTTTATAGATGAGACATGCTTTTCTAGAACCCTACCAAGAAACCAATGTCGACGGTTCGCCTTCCCTGCAACCTTCCTTACGTGTTCAATCGATTTCATGGCGCTTTGCAACGTTACGGCTACATACTTAATTGACATGACTGTGGTTCAAATGGCTCTGAGCACTATGGGACTCAACATCTTAGGTCATAAGTCCCCTAGAACTTAGAACTACTTAAACATAACTAACCTAAGGACATCACACACACCCATGCCCGAGGCAGGATTCGAACCTGCGACCGTAGCAGTCCCGCGGTTCTGGACTGCAGCGCCAGAACCACACGGCCACCGCGGCCGGCGACATGACTGTGTTAAGCGGCACAACAATAATACTGTGTTCGAATATTACAGGGTCGTGTTTGCTATTCACCTGGCTCACGTTCTTCCACCTTTATAGTAAGCTGCCATTCTTGAGACTAAACAGAAATTCAATCCAGATCACCCTGTGTTGTCCCACAGTCATCCAGCGACCACTCGTTCCTGTACAATACAGCGTCGTCAGTAAACAGTCTCAGTTTACCAGCTACTCTATCAGAATATTTATGTTTGTATAGAACAAGAGCAGACGCATGACACTTCTCTGGGACGCTCCTGACGATACCTTTGACTCCGGTGAACACTCACTGTCCAGGACAACGCACTCTGTTGTACTACTAAAAAATTCCTTGATCAACTTAGTATCTGGACATACTCGGCATCGTCAAACCTTCTTTAACAATTTATCAAAAAATATCTGAAAATCTAGAAATAAGTAATCTGCTAGTGGCTCTTCTTCTAAAATAGCCCGATGTTAAAGCTATCGGTCTCTACCTTTGCATGTATGTTTCTTTAGACTTCTTATATTCGCGTGTCGCGTGCGCTTTTGTTCCAGTCGCTTAGGAGTTTTCCGCTGTGCTGAGGAGTGTTCTTGCATTTTGGTATCCATTACAAAACCATTTCGTTAATGAACTTTTCAGCCACCTTACACACACACACACACACACACACACACAGACAAACACACACACACACAGAGAGAGAGAGAGAGAGAGTGTTTAGGTGCATTTCTTGTTACAGTAAACAAACACTGCAAAACATGTGCACTTTGCAATTTACCCATATTTAGATGTGCCCCAAAGATTCTTTCTTTCCGCCATTCCATGAATTACAGTTTCTAACAGCGGTTCATCTTGTAACATGAGCCAAACTATTCAATCTCTTTGACTCATTGTACTCTGCATTATCCATTTCTTTCTCGTTACCTCGTTGTTGGACATCTAAATGTCTCGATCGATGTATCGGTTCTTCCGTAGACTCCTGTGACATCTAATTTCGTTTCTGCATTCCCCACTAACCATGTTTTGCACCTGCATTTACGGAGGGACATGCTCAAAAGATAACCCTTGGTGTCTGTTTTTCTAGTCACAAATTGTCTTTTTAATTAAGCTGCTGTTTCTTTTTTACAAACATTTCTTACTTAGCTTTTTCTGGTCACAAAATTTATCCTGTTGTACTTACCAGCTTTGTTTTTTGTTTAATTTCTTATGCAATCCTTGGAACTAATGTGTATGCTTTATCTTCCTTCTTCATCTTGTCTATTTCTGAGACAGCGATATCGTCAGTCTCTTCAATAACCCCTTGTATTATTTTCGTTCTTATCTCTTCAGCCAATCCATCCTATGTGCACCTTATGAGTGTCAGCTACCGAGCGGCAACTAGTGAACTGTGCTAACTGCAAAATATGAAGAATTTTGCTCAACCTTCTTCCTGCTATTAATGAAATCAACGATTCTCAGTTTTCTAAAGCACAATATTCACTTCATTAATATCTACGAAATTACAGCAGGCACCACACAGCTACGACGACAGTTAAAAGTAACCTACGTCATTGAAAGTGGTTCATAGTGAAATATGTAACTAATTTTTTAGTTTGATGTCCAAATACTTAAATAGTCATCAAAAGAGTTGTAAAACCATATACCCCACAATTTCATTAAAGAAAAATCGTAGCAGATATAACGTGATATCAGACTACAATGTTTATTAGGTTTGATCAGTATAGGATAGAATACACCACAGAGTAATAAATAATCGTTCCGCTAAGAATGTTGTCACATCTTTGCTCAACGTTGATACCAATGTAAGGTGGCTATAACTTCGCACCTTACAAGCACTCATCCACATACTTTGCCGTGAACTACAACCACAATTAGATATCATTTTATAGATTGTACATCGTATATATTAATATTTAAAGGAGACTGACGCTGTCATGTACGCCTGGTAAATAATTGTTAACGCTTATTGCATGAAAGGTGACAAAGTGTCTTTATTATAAAAATGGCATAATGAATGATTGCCTATACTAATAAAGGTTGGAACGTCAGTGGAAATGAAACAGTAGGCGGAACTCAAGCCCTGGGTGGAAGGCCCACACAGGTGTGTTGGTCCTGCTTAATTACAGGAAGTAGCAAGACGGTCGTTGAGACACCTGAGCGCTGGGGTACAATAGAGTCGCGACCGGCCGCTACTGTAGTAGGGCCAAAAGGCCAACTGGATAATACTTCCGAACTTTTCAAATCTTGGATGCAGACGAAAGAAACGAAGAAGCGGCACCTCGGAAACCACACAGGCTGGTTTATTTCCAAGGATTTTTACTCAGAAGCGTACCGTTGTACGAGTATAGGTTTTCACTCGCAAACTTTCCGCGCTGGACGACAAAAGACTAAAATATGGTTGGTTGGGGTTCGGAAGAATCTGTAGAGAGAGAGAATATTCCGTGGTTTCGGGAATATAATTCGTTTTCGGAATTACTATGGTGGGGAGCTGAGCCTTGCTGGGAGGCCAGCGGCGGAGAGACGAGGTCTTCCGTTGTGAGCGCCTGTGTGTGGCGGTCGCTCGGTATCAACTTTGTTGCACTGTTGAGAGCCTATGTGATTCTGGACTTCACCTCCGGACTGGAAGTCGTCGTTGAGTATGCAACGTTCAGTAATTGAGAGCACTTCCTCTGCCCATACTTACATTGACACGTTATCTGAACTCCGTCCTTGTGGATGTGAGTTCGCGTTTCTCGTCTGTAGAACACAGAGAGGAGAAGACAGTATTATAGTATATTACTCAGAGGACCGCCTTCTGCCGTCCTAGTGTTTGAAAGAGTTTATTTGCGGCTGAAGTTCTTCCATCGTCGCAGACGAGTACGAGAACCATCACTTCGACGCACCGGACTCAATACATACGGTGATATCGCAAATTGCTTCGGCTTAGTAGGGCTATAAAAGCTAAACAGCTGTGATCACGTTAGTTTATTTCCACTGAAGTTCCACACCACCGTAGATCATCTTTGAAAGTAGTTTCTTCTAGTGTTTGGTACGTTATTGATATTAGACCGCGCACTCCTAATAAGGGCAGAGTTGGGCAATTGATTAGTAATTTTACTTAGGAAATGTAAACTTTGTAATATAAAGTTTTTTTTAATCTACAATAAATATGTAAGCAGGAACAACATTTATCATTTAGTAGGATTAGTTGCCTTCACCATTCATTTATGTTTAGATTGTAATTTATAGAATTAAAAGATCCCAAGATCTGCTTCAGGCGGTAGTCAGACAGGGCCAAATCTTCATTTTAGCGTTTATTATTTTCCGTTGCGCACATTCATTTTACACTCGCCTGGAGTATCATCTTGGACCAACACTGCAGTATTTAAGCTTCCTTATCCTGCGAATAAGTTGTGCAAATGTTTCTTCTCGCTGAGTGATAAATTTATAAAAGTTAAGCCAGCATAGCTGACACCTTTCAAAGTACTCCTTCAGTGTTCTGCGGTCTACAGACTGGTCACTCTTCGTCACCGAACCGGATGCGACGGAGTCTTGTCCTGACCTTGACGGCGGTAATAAGGATAAGAAATAAAGGACACGCATGTCCGGGAAAATTAATATTTTGTGTACTCTAGACGCTCTGTCACGCTTTCAAGGCAATCGGGTCATTGACAGCATTAATTAACGCGTAATGTGTGTCGTTCTGTGACAAGAAATCCTGACGGCTGATACGTCACATTCTCAGTTTGTAACAAGACATAATAATGAGATCCATCGTTAAGGCGCCTCTGCATCGGGATCATGTCGGGCATAAGTAAACTGTAACAAGGGCCTCAGAATTGTTTCGAGTGACAGCAGGGCGTAGCAGTCCAAGTGGAAAGTGGAAGGTCATTCGCCCGCCGTTGACACCCAAGGACGATTACTCGACCTTGCTCGTGGTCGTGAATGAAACCGTGCTGCTTCGATAACTGATGGCGTGATAGCCTGTGGGTGGGGTCAAGAAGAGCTGGAAACTTACCAGCGGCCGTGTCGCTTCCAGATGATGGATCACCTGAAGTGAAGCATAAATTTATTCACTTGTCGTTGGACTGTTATAATCTTCATTAACGTTTACCGCTAGAATCAAAAGGTGTTGCTAGGGCATTAGGTATTTTTTATGTAAAAGTCTGTGGTAAAATCCATTTCTAGTAAAAAGTTTAAAAATAGATTGTGTATTGAGTCAAAAATAAATGGAAAATTAGAAACTTCTCGTTTTTCGTGTATATGTCACAACTAATGATGTTTAACGCTTTCTGAATTTCCAATTTCTCACTAAAAGATAACTCTAGTACCCATCAAGAGTTCAGTGTATGCTGCTGGAGTAAACTGTGGTCATATTTCTCCCTCGTTCTTAAACACTACTGCTTTCTCTACCAAAATACAAATGAAATACATATGAACCAAAATACGTATGAACAAAACAGAGCCGGTCTGAGTGGCCGAGCGGTTCTAGGCACTACAGTCTGGAACCGCGCGACCGCTATGGTCGCAGGTTCGAATACTGCCTCGGGCATGGATGTGTGTGATGTCCTTAGGTTAGTTAGGTTTAAGTAGTTCTAAGTTCTAGGGGACTGATGACCAAAGAAGTTAAGTCCCATAGTGCTCAGAGCCATTTTTTGAACAATTAGTTCTAAGTTATAGGCGACTGATGACCTCAGAAGTTAAGTCGCATAGTGCTCAGAGCCATTTGAACCATTTGAACAAAATATAACTTTTTGCCCGTACACACTTTACACTCTACAGCGCCCTCTAATACCATGAAAGTTGTTCATTGGTGTCTTAACACATATCCGAACATCTGTAACTTTTCTTCTTAGTGTTTCTCATACATTCCTTTCCTTGTCGACTCTATGAAGAACTTCCTCAATTCTTATCAGTCCACCTAACGTCCATCACCTCAGATGCTTCGATTCTCTTCTTTTTTGTTTTTCTCACTGTCCGCGATTCAGTTCCATACCATGTTGTGCTTCAGATGTACATTCCCAGAGATTTCTACTGGAATATTAATCCCCTTCCTAAACCTATCTTTTATTTCCATCATTGCTTTTTGAATGTAAGTGGAGGGAAGTTTAGGGTATAACATCACGTCGACATCGAGGCCTTTAAAGACGGCTACAGGCTTGAACTGTGTCGAGGATAGGGAAGGAAACTGTCCGTGCTCTTTCAGAGGAACTGCCCCGGCATTACCTTGAACCGATTTGGAGAAACCAAGGAAAATCTAAATCTGGATGGCCCAGCGCAGATTATATCTTTCGTCTTTCCGAATGTGTGTCCAGTGTGCTAGTCGACATGATTTTTGGATTATTATCTCTTTTTGCTTACTGTGTTAGCCGTTCAGAGTCCTCATTTACACCATGTCTTCATCTTCTGTTTGTGATTCGGACACATATATCTTACTTATTACTTTTAGTGTTCGTTTGCTGTCGATTCTGATGAGACTAATCCTATTACGGAATTATTCAAAGTAACTCACTGCCTGACTTATCCGCCTAATCATAACAACCACTACGCCATGTATACCATTCTCTGCTCCTGTTGTTATTACCCTATATATGTCTGACCCCTCCCCCCCCCCCACCCCTCCACCCCACTGTGTCCAGATTGAGCCATTACGTTCCTTTTCAGATTTTCTAGTTTCACCATCACATTCAGACTTATGACGTGCCAAGCTCGGGGTCACTCAGTTCGCTGGCTGGTGCGCTGCAGATCACCACTTCAAACTCGGCTACTTGCAGTTGTTTGTTATTTAGAGCTCATCTTCTCTGGAAGTATCTGAAAATTTCTAATGTTTGCATATTCCTGAATATTTTACGTTTGTACAAATACCTGCGCTCTCCGTCCAGGATTTCTGTTCTTTTCTGGCTGTACAGTGGTGTTCGTAATAAACGTCCGTTCGGTCCTAAGTGTTGTACTTCATTGACGACACTGTTTCCAACGTGGCCTTGAGTGTGGTTACGACGTGACAGTGTTTAGTGGAGCTGTTATGTACTCAAAACATCTATATCAACACAGTTCCAATTGGGCAATGTAAACTCCGTCGCCTACACGGATAGTCAGTACATCGTTGCCAAGATCCATATATTCAGGATACCAATGTGTTTCAAAACAGCTGCACATCAAACGCCCAACAGGGTTTTACGCAGACGGTGGTCAGTTTCCGACGAAACTGATGAAAGGATTTGACTGCGTTGCCAAACACTATTGGTGGGATGGCATCACATCTGTCATCCATCAGTGTTTTCCGAAGACGGTGTTCCGACGAAACAGCTGAAAGCATTCTACCGAGATGCCAAGTAAAATAGATGGGATGACATAGTGTGTTTAGTAAATGTGTATTTTTACTTGTATGGCACAGCACAGCAGTGGTTTGAGAACAAAGGTGAAAGGCTCGATAGTTGGGACTGATTATAAACCAAAATCAAAAAATCATTTGGTGACAATCAGCAGTAAGTCATCTTACTGGAAGGACAATAGAAGAACTGGGCCCAACATCATAGTGAAACGACACCGTTTTACACACACAGTGTTCTGGCCCTATGCCACATTGTGAATCAGAATATGACAGAAACCGACAACAACTCACACTCGATGAAAAGGATGGCAGAAGACATGATACAAGCTCCTTTGATCAAGGATGTTACAAAAGAAGAAGAATTCATCTAGTGGTTCCATCCAATGAAGGAAATAAAGAGAAAGATGTGGGGTAAAGAAGTATTACTGACTCCCGAATGTGGTCCATATGGCAACTGTGGAAGACCACCATGACCGGCCCTCTCTCATACACCAAGTAGCCAGAGAAGAGGCACAGTATTTTTTACTATCCAGAAATGTCGAACCGAGTAGGCTGTCGACAGCAGCCATGAATGTCGGTACCTTATGTCAGAAGACATAAAGAATGTTGAAGAAGAGATGTGTTTCTAAGAGGCCTTCAAAAAGAAACGAGCCAGAGGCATAATTACAGAAACCAGTATCTGTATGTTAGAAGTATTGACCCTGGCTCTTGAGACACTTGTCCCACTGTGACACAAGGCGGTGAAAGGCTGTCTCATAAAACTTCCGAGACTGCGATGTTAACCAGTTCCGCACGTACAGCAGGGCGTCGTCGTCCAGCTGTACGTGAGGAACTGGATAACATAGCAGCCTCAGGAATTTTATGAGACAGCTATTCACCACCTTGTGTCACAGTGGGACAAGTGTCTCAACATCCAGGGTCAATACTTCTAACATACAGGTAATGGTTTCTGTAATTATGCCTCCGGCTCGTTTATTTTTGAACGCCCATTATATTTTCAGCAAAAAAATTTCCGCCACCAGTCCAAAGCGTAACGTAGCAAATTATTCCGAGTCTTTACAACTTACAATGGCGATAAGGATCTTAGATTGTGTTTTGCTGTGTAACCTGGAGGAGAGCAGTTTTTCGTTCTCGAATACGAGGAGCGGTTGCTGTTCTCGCATATGAATAGCTGATGCTATGGTCGCAGTAGCAGCGTGCTGGCCCAGAATCCGATTGGTTCGTTATGCACACTTCCTAAGAATCTAAAGAAGTAGTATTAAATTTAAAAAAAGGTTCAAATGGCTCTGAGCACTATGGGACTTAACTTCTGAGGTCATCAGTCCCATAGAACTTAGAACCACTTAAACCTAACTAACCTTAGGACATCACACACATCCATGCCCGAGGCAGCATTCGAACCTGCGGCCGTAGCGGTCGCGCGGTTCCAGACTGAAGCGTCTAGAACCGCTCGGCCACTCCGGCCGGTAGTATTAAATTTATTAGATCTCATACTCCATATACAGACTAGTATTGATAATACGAGTATACTATAAAAATCTTAGTTCAATACTTTCAACATTTTCGGAAATACAAAATTTTACCTAAAAACGAAAACAGTTCTTTTGGTATTACAAAACTAAGCTAGAGATTGTAATATATTCGGTTTTAACCTTAGATGGAACTACAACTAAAAATATTCAGTTCATAGAAATTGTTTTTCTAGAATTTCCTTTGCTTTCATTACAACCGATTGCTGACGTAAGAGTATAAAAATTATTACTCAGTTATGGTTTGTTGTATCAGTAACGTGGAGAGGGAGAGAGTGTATGAAGGACATACGTAAAATGTGAATGTTTTACTTTATTAATAAACTATGTCAAATCTGTGTGTGGAGAAGTTCTTGTGCAATCACGAATCATGTGACGTCTGTGACATGTGTCCAGTGTGTACGTTTTCATATAAAGCAGCCAGAAGAAAAGTTATGCAGTAAATCAATTAGTATTTCATTTCTGGAGGTAATTTGTACTTTGTTTCATTTAAATGAAATTTTCTTAGAAAATTCAGAGTTTTTTTATAAGCTAATTTCTGTAGTTCCGTTGAATGGCAGAGGTACTACCACGAGCATTGGAGTGGTGGAGCTTTTCTGACTGGCTGTCTAAATCATGGGCCAATAGGAATAAAGCATCTCCCGGGCTGTCTAAATCATGGGCCAATAGGAATAAAGCATCTCCCGCAGTTTGTGTAGTGCTTTGTACTACTGATCTGTGTCTCCAAGAGTCACTCTGGAATAGTCTTACGATACAGATCAATGCGAAAGCGCACCACACAAAGTTTTGTTGAGATGAGGAAAATCCTACGTTTTGTCATTTATTTTGTCGTCGTTGTAAAGTGACAACACTTTTGAATATTTAGTAAGAATCTGAGAATTATGAATAACTTACGACTAGTTTCGCAGTTATTTACTTGTTAACCTTCTCGTCGTACTTCGAACCCCACGTGGCGTGTTTCGTAAACATCTCCAGACGTTATTGCGAGCACTTCTTTATAAGAAGCCTATTGAACGACTCAATGTAGTAACTCTCTAACAGCCGTGGGTCATTGGCTTTTTTTTCTGACTGGTTTGATGCGGCCCGCCACGATTTCCTCTCCTGTGCCAGCCTCTTCATTATTTGCTGGAAATATTCCAATCTATGTCTTCCTCTACAGTTTTTATCGTCTACAACTCCCTCTAGTACCATAAAAGTTATTCGGTAATATCTTAACACGTATGCTATCATCCTGTCCATTCTTCTAGTCAGTGTCTTCCATATATTCTTTCCCTCTCCGATACTGCGCAGAAACTTCTCATTCCTTACCTTAACAAGCCACTTAATTTTCAACATTTGTCTGTAGCACCGCATCTCAAATGCTTCCATTCTTTTGTTCTGTTCCTATTCCCCCCTCCCCCAGTCCCTGTTTCACTACCATACGATGATTTGCTCCAAACGCACATTCCAATGCTCGTCTCCTTTTGATGTCATTGCTCCGTTCGTCACTGGTTATTTTGCTGCCTATGAAGCAGAATTCTTTAACTTCACCTTATTCGTGCCGATCAATTCTAATGGTAAGTTTCTCGTTATCCTCATTCATCTACATCTGCAGCTACACGGTTACTCTGCAATTCACACTCAAGTGCCATCGAGCCATTTTCATACTACGTCTCTACCATTTCACTCTCCAATGGCTTGTGGGAAAAAGGAACACATAAATCTTTCCGTTCTGATACAACTCATTATTTTCGACTTTCTTTGATTTACTCGCAATCCATATTCTGTACCCATTAGACTGTTCATTCCATTCAGCGCATCATCAAATTCTTCTTCACTTTCTCGGAGGATAGCAAAGTCATCAGCGAATCGTATTACTGATATCCTACACATTGAATTTTAATTCCACTCTTGAACCTTTCTTTTATTTCCATCATTGCTTATTTGATGAATACATTGAACCGTAGGGTCGAAAGACTACATTCCTGTCTTAGACCCTTTTTTATCCGAGCACTTCGTTCTTGGCCTTCTACTCTTATTATGCCCTCTTTGTTCTTGTACATATTGTACATTGCTCGTCTCTCCTTATCCTTTGCCCCCATTTTCCTCAAAATTTCGAACGCTTTGCTCCATTTGACAGCATCGGACGCTTTCTCCAAGTCGACAAATCCTGTGAAAGTGTCTTGATTTTTCTTTAGCCAGAATTGTCTCTGTGGTGACTTAACCCAAACTTATCGTCATCTTACACATCCTCAATTTTGTTCTCCATTCTTCTGTATACTATTCTTGTCAGCAACTTGGATGTATGAGCTTTTAAGCTGATTGTTTTTTTAGAGTCTTTCCACCTATCCGCTCGCTCCTCTGCATTTAACAGTGGAATTCCCATTGCACTCTTAATATTACCAACTTTGCTTTTAATTTCTCAGAAAGCTTATTTGACCTTCCCGTATGCTGTCATTCCTTCCGACAATCTTCTTAGATTTCTTGGTGTTTTTCATGCAGCCATTTCGCCTTATCTTCCCTGTACTTTCTATTTATTTCTAATTGACTTGTACTTCCGTATTCCTAAACTTCCCAAAACGTTTTTGTACTTCCTGCTTTCATCGATCAACTGATTTCTTCTGTTACTGGCGATTTCTTCGCAGTTGCCTTCCTCGTACCTACGGGTTTCTCTCGTCTTCTGTGATTGCCCTTTTGAGGGGAGTCAATTCGTCTTCCGCTGAACTGGCTACTGAGATATCCCTTATTGGAGTAGCTACAGCCTAAAAGAACTTCAAATGTATCTTTTCATTCCTTAGTCACTTATTTGCGCGTTGATTCTTCCCGACTATTGTCTTAAACGTTAGACTACCCTTCATCGCTACTAAGTTGCGATCTGAGTCTATATCTGCTCCTGGAAACGCCTTACAGTCCAGTATCTCATTTAGGAATCTCTGTCTGACCATGATGTAATTTAACTGAAATCTTACCGTGTCTCCCCGCCTGATGTGATTCCTGACAGAGTAAACTCCTTGAATTATTACTAGCTGAAATTTATTGCAGAACTCCTTAGGAACCAAACTGTTGAAGTCATCGGTCCCGAGACTTACCCACTAACTTAAAATAAATTATGCTAAAAACAACGCACACACCCATGCCCGAGGGAGGACTCGAACCTCCGGCGGGAGGGGCCGCGCAATCCATACATGGCGCCTCAAACCGCGCGGCCACTCCGCATGGCAGAACTCAACTAGTCTTTCTCCTCTCCCATTACCAGCACCAAGCTCATATTCTCACGTAATCCTTTCTTCTACTCCCCTACAACCACATTCCAGTTAACCATGACTATTAGATTTTCATCTCCCTTTACGTACTGAACACCCGCTCAGTATCCTCATATACTTTCTCTGCCTCCTCATCTACTGCTTGCGACGTCGGCAAGTATAACTGTACTATCGTTGTCTGTGTTGGTTTGCTGTCGATTCTGATGAGAATAGCTCTATCACTGAACTGCTCACAATAACACATCCTCTGCTCTTGCTTCCTATCCACAATGAATTCTACATTTCTGGATTCTGCTGATATTAATCTGACCGGAAATCCTTGTCTTCTTTCCATTTCACTTCAATTGCCCCCATTGTATCTACGTTGTGTCTTTGCATTTCTCTTATCAGATATTTTACCCCTTCCCACCTTCAAACTTCTGACACTCCGGACCCTGACTCGTAGAACGTTATCCTTTCGTTGTTTATAAAATCTTTTTTCCAGGGTCACCTCCCCTTTGGGCGTCCTCTCTCGGAGAGAATGGAGGACTATTCCGGAATCTTTTGCCAATGGGGAGACCATCATGACACTTTTTCAACTACCGGCCAAATGTCCTGTGGATACACATTATGTGTCTTTAAGTGCAACGGTTTCCATTGTCCTCCGCATCCTCATGCTGTTGATCACTGCTGATTCTTCCGCCTTTAGGAACAGTTTCCCACCCGAATGACAAGGGAGAGCCCTGAAGCTCTCCACTCCTCTACCCTTTTTATAAGGCTGTTGGCAGAATGGGGTGACTTCTTATGTCGGAAGTCTTCGGCTACCAAAGCTATGCAGTGATTGTATAGGACCTGAAAATTATTTGTGTTGGGGGCTACAAGGTACAGGGACACAGTACTAGAAGTGGCTAAAGAATGTCTTGGAAGAGTAGTGTGTAAAAGTAGGATGAAGCAAACAGCTTGATGGAATGACACAGTCAAGGCAGCCTGTAAAAGGAAAAAGAAGGCGTATCAAAAATGGCTACATACTAGAACTCAGTTAGACAGAGAAAGTTATGTTGAAGAAAGAAACAAAGCCAAACAGATAATTGCAGCATCCAAGAAGAAATCTTGGAAAGACTTTGGAAACAGGTTGGAGACTATGGGTCAAGCTGCTGGAAAACCATTCTGGAGTGTAATTATCAGTCTTCGAAAGGAAGGTAAGAAGGAAATGACAAGTATTTTGGACAGGTCAGGAAGACTGCTGGTGAATCCTGTAGATGCCTTGGGCAGATGGAGGGAATATTTTGAAGAGTTGCTCAATGTAGGTGAAAATGCGATCAGTAATGTTTCTGATTTCGAGGTAGAATGGGATAGGAATGATGATGGAAATAGCATCACATTTGAGGAAGTGGAGAAAATGGTCAATAGACTGCAGTGCAATAAAGCAGTGGGGTGGATGAAATTAAGTCGGAACTCATCAAATACAGTGGAATGTCAGGTCTTAAATGGCTACACAGGATAATTGAAATGGCCTGGGAGTCGGGACAGGTTCCATCAGACTGGACAAAAGCAGTAATCACACCAATCTTTAAACATGGAAACAGAAAAGATTGTAACAACTACAGAGGTATCTCTTTAATCAGCGTTGTGGGTAAAATCTTCTCAGGTATTGTTGAAAGGAAAGTGTGAGTATTAGTTGAGGACCAATTGGATGAAAATCAGTGTGGGTTTAGGCCTCTTAGAGGTTGTCAGGACCAGATCTTTAGCTTACGGCAAATAATGGAGAAGTGTTATGAGTGGAACAGGGAATTGTATCTATGCTTTACAGATCTAGAAAATTGTTGACTCACACATAGTGTCTTGCACAGCCACACGTCACGTCCATAGGTAACCATTGGACCACGTTGTGATGAACTCGTGTGCTCAAAATGTAACAAACCAAAATTAAACACATCTTTAAAACATCGATGAACACTTAACAGATCATTCAAATAATTACACAACTGCCCATTAAAATTGCTACACCAATAGGAAATGCAGATGATAAACGGGTATTCATTGGACAAATATTTTATACTAGAACTGACATGTGATTACATTTTTACTCAATTTGGGTGCATAGATTCTGAGAAATAAGTACTCAGAACAACCACCTCTGGCCCTAACAACGGCCCTGATACGCCTGGGCATTGAGTCAAAGAGAGCTTGGATGGCGTGCACAGGTACAGCTGCCCATGCAGCTTCAACACGATACCACAGTTCATCAAGAATAGTGACTGGCGTATTGTGACTAGCCAGTTGCTCGGCCACCATTGACCAGACATTTTCAATTGGTGAGAGATCTGGAGACTGTGCTGGCCAGGACAGCAGTCGAACATTTTCTGTATCCAGAAAGGCCCGTACAGGACCTGGAACATTCGGTCGTGCATTATCCTGCTGAAATTTAGGGTTTCGCAGGGATCGAATGAAGGGTAAAGCCACGGGTCGTAACACATCTGAAATGTTACGTCCACTGTTGAAAGTGCCGTCAATGCGAACAAGAGGTGACCGAGACGTGTAACCAATGGCACCCCATACCATCACGCCGGGTGTTACGCCACTATGGCGATGACGAATCCACGCTTCCAATGTACGTTAACCGCGATGTCGCCGAACACGGATGCGACCATCATGATGTTGTAAACAGAACCTGGATTCATCCGAAAAAATGACGTTTTGCTTTTCGTGCACCCAGGTTCATCGCTTCCGGAACCGCGCGACTGCTACGGTCGCAGGTTCGAATCCTGCCTCGGGCATGGATGTGTGTGGTGTCCTTAGGTTAGTTAGGTTTAAGTAGTTCTAAGTTCTAGGGGACTGATGACCACAGATGTTAAGTCCCATAGTGCTCAGAACCATTTAGGTTCGTCGCTGAGTACACCATCGCAGGCGATCCTGTCTGTGATGTAGCGTCAAGGGTAACCGCAGCTATGGTCTCCGAGCTGCTGCAAACGTCGTCGAACTGTTCGTGCAGATGGTTGTTGTCTTGCAAACGTCCCCATCTGTTGACTCATGGATCGAGACGTGGCTGCACAATCCGTTACGGATACGATGCCTGTCATCTCGACTGCTAGTGATACGAGGCCGTTGGGATCCAGCACGGCGTTCCGTATTACCCTCCTGAACCCACCTATTCCATATTCCGCTAACAGTCATTGGATCTCGACCAATGTCGCGATACGATAAACCACAATCGCGATAGGCTGCAATCCGACCTTTATCAAAGTCGGAAACGTGATGGTACGCATTTCTTCTCCTTACAGGAGGCATCAGAGAAACGTTTCACCATGCAACGCTGGCCAACTGCTGTTTGTGTATGAGAAATCGGTTGGAAACTTTCCTCATGTCAGCACGTTGTAGGTGTCACCACAGGCGTCAACCTTGTGTGAATGCTCTGAAAAGCTAATCATTTTCATATTACAGCATCTTCATCCTGTCGGTTAAATTTCGCTACTGTAGCACGTCATCTTTGTGGTGTAGCAATTTTAATGGCCAGTAGCGTGGTGTCACCGCCAGACACCACACTTGCTAGGTGGTAGCTTTTAAATCGGCCGCGGTCCGCTAGTATACGACGGACCCGCGTGTCGCCACTGTCAATAATTGCAGACTGAGCGCCACCACACGGCAGGTCTAGAGAGACGTACTAGCACTCTCCCCAGTTGTACAGCCGACGTTGCTAGCCATGGTTCACTGAGAATTACGCTCTCATTTGCCGAGACGATAGTTAGCATAGCCTTCAGCTACATTTGCTACGACCTAGCAAGGGCCGTATTCAATTTATATTGAGATTCTATTAATGTATCAAGAGCGAAGTTCTACAAATGTGGATTAAAGTTAAGTATTCCAGAAGCTACGTACTTTTCTTTATAGCATTCATTACGTATCCTGTTTCAGACCTCACGCCAGCCTGCGTGAGTTTAAGCGCGTGCCTTTCGGCTTCCTCACATTGTGTCTAGGCTGTCTTGTCTAGACACAACAAGTAGTGTAATTGCTAATTACCTGACGTTGATCATGTGGGAAAAGACGGTTGTATGACAGCCGATAATTTAAAGCACTACAATTCTGACAGATAGGAATAGAGGGTGGGAATGGCTTAATGAGAAGTGTGTTTATGACACTAGATGACTTGCAGATACACATAGCTGAGTAATGGAAAAGTCTAGAGAAGTTATTTATCCAACATTTAACATCAAAATGCTGCCGATCCGATGATGACAGCTTTCTTCAAGAAATGAAAAATCTATGCTTACTTCAAGAAACGAATTCTTTTTAAAAACTCGCTATTGATAATTTTTTAGCGTCTCGGGAGATCTGTACAGTCTTGATCAGTCACAGTGCTCCATCGCCCCAGACGTTATACTGCTGTTGAAGCTTCGAAGTATACAGCTGCCAGCCTGGGGCGCTTGCTGTTGGAACGACCTCTGTGTTGGTCGGTGCGCGACGCCTATTGGAAACCTGACACCCCTGATACAGGCCACGTAGCGCAGCGACGAGCGACCTGCCGTTTTCGGTGGCTGTTAACGACTGGCGCCGTATCTGCCAGCGAATCGAGCCGCGTCGGGCCGGAGACAGGCGCTTGTTAACGTCTGCCTTAGCGGGCGGCCTGCAACCGGCATAATGGCCCGTGATCCGCCATTGGCACTCACTTACAACGCCAGACATCCGACGCCGCAGCGGAGCTCTCCGTGGTGTGACCCACTTGCGGCACGAAATTCCGCACTGGCAATTCCTTCCCTCTTTTTATTCTCCTGCGATTCTCACTGAAAGGAGGTTAAGGGACAGGCGTGAGGATTGGCAGGCATCAAACAAATCCCTGTACTGAATCCGCAAAGCAAACATGGCTGGATAGAAATTCAACGAGTTTCGCCGAAACTGAGCGGTTCCTATCGAATTGGAACATCGTGATGGGCCTACATTCTGGTTCTGACCCTGTCGAATCGTACCTGCCAGATAATTCGATCAACAGTCCAGTTACCGAATCGAGGTGTTGCCGACGTGAACTGTCCCACCTTTCACGCTCGTCCACATGTAATATGTTACAATGAACCGCTGTTTAACGGCATTTTCCCCACGCAATGGACGCCATGTTTAGTTCAAAATGGTTCAAATGGCTCTGAGCACTATGCGACCAAACTTCTGAGGTCATCAGTCGCCTAGAACTTAGAACTACAAAAACCTAACTAACCTAAGGACAACACACACATCCATGCCCGAGGCAGGATTCCAACCTGCGATCGTAGCGGTCGCTCGGCTCCAGACTGTAGCGCTCAGAACCGCACGGCCAGTCCGGCCGGCCCCACGTTTAGTATTTATGAAGGTACGACAAGTGAAAGATTTGTTCAAAAAAATGGCTCTGAGCACTATGGGACTCAACATCTTAGGTCATAAGTCCCCTAGAACTTAGAACTACTTAAACCTAACTAACCTAAGGACATCACACACACCCATGCCCGAGGCAAGATTCGAACCTGCGACCGTAGCAGTCCCGCGGTTCCGGACTGCAGCGCCAGAACCGCTAGACCACCGCGGCCGGCTGAAAGATTTGTACTGTTCCCAAAAGATGCAAATTGTAGCCCTCATATACAACACTATTGGTTCCTGAATGTAACACATTCCACCAAAAGATATGCCAGGAGCATATTCCGAGACAGTCTGCTACGCCTATTTCTGCTCACAGCTAAGTTTTCCGGATGCTAATCGCTATTTCCCGATCACTGAAAAAAGACATAGGTAATATTTCACGAATCTTATGATCAGCCCGAGATAACACTTATACGTTTTCATGTATTGACTCGTTCCATGACCATGGAAACTTCTCCTTAATTTGGTCCCAAGGAAAAATAAATAAATAAATAAAATAAAACATACATGTTGAATTTCTGAATGGAACATCGGCACCCCTTTCTCCTACGAATACTGGAGGCAACTTGCTTTGGCTCTTGTTGTGCAAGGATGACTCGCAGTCGTTGTGCCAAATGGTTTACTCTCCGCCGGATGCGGACTCTAATGTGCATGCAATAAACAGTGTAAAACGTGGCAAATAGATAATATCAGAGCTACTAAAAATGAGAATTGCGAAATAATGGGGTGCCAGAATTAGATTTTCAATCTGCAGCGGAGTGTGCGCTGATATGAAACTTCCTGGCAGAATAAAACTGTGTGCAAGACCGAGACTCGAACTCGGGACCTATTGCCTTTCGCGGGCAAGTGCTCTACCATCTGAGCTACCCAAGGTCCCGAGTTCGAATCTCGGTCTGGCACACAGTTTTAATCTGCCAGGAAGTTTCATAATGGGATGCCATTTGATTTTCTTTTATTCATAAAATCAGAAAAGCAAGAAAACGATTCCGAGTCAGTCTGCTACGCCTATTACTGCTCACAGCTAAGTTTTCCGGATGCTAATCGCTATTTTCCGATCACTGAAAAAAGACATAGGTAATATTTCACAAATCTTATGATCAGCCCGAGATCACACTTGTACATTTTCCAAGGCAACATATGACGAACTGTTCCGTCTTTACGCGGAATCGCAGTGCACGCAATGAATCGTGTATTGCCTCTTCAGAAACTGATCGTAGACTCTTCCAAATGACATTAATATAAACATGAGATTCAAAATGTACGTCATCCGAGGCAATTTCCAACAAATTTTTCCCTTCTACACGAGATCTGTCTTCATACACGAAGTCACGCGTTGTCTCTTTGGAAACCAATCGTACAGTAGTAGTGAGCTACCTTGAAAATTTGACACCCGCCTGCTCAGGGTGCGTTTCTGATTGGTACATCTTGCCCACCAACGATTCTCAACAGCAACTGACATCTGTGATTAGTTTCTGATTATAAACTGACAGTTACTGAAATTGTTATTAACACGTTACCAGTGCAGATAACGTCCGCAGCACAGGAAGAGCAGTACACTGACATTCAAACAATAAATATAAGTGATGAAAGATGTCCTCGGCGCCAAGCCTCGTAGGTGAATCCTCCATCGCTTTCTGCCTAGGTTCCAGCACGGTATGGCTTTACACACCATATCGTTCTCACGCACTGAGACCATCTGTCTCTTCGCACAGCAGGAACACCTCTTGCTGGCTTACAACGATGTAAATCTTTCTGTTCTGTGTGCCAAGAAGTAACAACGAAATATAATAACATGTAGGCAGATATGTGGCATATATATATATATATATATATATATATATATATATATATATATATATATATATTTACTTTCGCCAGTACCCCCTGTCTGCTTTTCCGTCAAGGACAAGTGTGAATCAAAGCGAGGAGGGGGCAAAAGAGGGAGGGAGGTCATATTTCCTCACGACCCACTCTCCACAAACAACATTTTAATAACAGCGTTTATACTTTTAAGTACATCACTTTCCAATAATCGTGGATAACTTACTGAAAATAAAGTTCTATGACAACCACAAGTTGCAAAGAATTCTAGAAAGTTTGAAGCTGTGTTTAACACAGAACACTTGCTTCCTGCAGGGCTAATCCACATGGATGCACTTGCGGACTGGCCCCTTGTAGATATCATTCCACCCAATAAAAAGCGTCCATTCACAGACCGACCGTACCTGCTGGCAACAAGAAGTCTGAGACCGCTCGTAAGTCCACAGATAGAACCAAGGAAACACATCAATACCCAACACTAAGATAATGTGGCTTAAGGACATTCTTTCCCGCACGTATACGGAAAGAAACAGCACTCCCGACAGTTACGCCTTTGCATAGTCGTAGTCTGAAGCCCTGTTTTCACAGTAACAAATTATACACTGATGACTCAATTCACCATGACCACCCGCTTAATAGCCTGTTTGTCCGTCTTTGGAACGAAATACATTACTGATCACTGATTTGGCGTATCAGGGATCCGACACTTCGTTGGTAGGTTTTTGAAGGTATGTGGCATTACATTGCTATGCCTAGGTCATGTAATTCGCATAAATAACAGGCCGCTGATTAGCGTACGCTATGATGGCGCCTGATGGCGTCCCAGTTGGATTCCACAGGATTTAAACGATTTACATCAGGCGAATTTGGCCGCCAAGACATCAACGTGACTTAGCAAAAATGTGATTCACCCGAAGAGCCGATATGTTTGCATTGATCGACGGTGGCATCCCGATGGTCCCATGACCACTGCAATCGTAACTGACGACGTCGTTGGGTCAACATGTGGACACGTGGGGTTGGCCTGCTGTGGAGTTCCACGTTCAACAGTGCACTATGAACGGTATCCTCCGAAACACTTGTGCGTGCTCTAGCATTGTGCTCTGTCGGCAGAGATACCACAGTGACCATGTATCCTATTTTAAAGAGCACACAAGCCTCTGAATACCACGTTCTGTGAAGATCGTGGACGTCCAACCATTTAGCGCCTAGTGGTAGTTTCACTGTCCTTCTACGTCTTTCTGTAGATGCTCACGACAGTAGCACGTGAACATTCGACCAGCTTCGCCGTTTTCGAGATATCCTTCACAGGCTCTGCGAATAATAAGTTACCCTTTGCCAAAGTTGCTTATCTCAATGGATTTCCCCATTTGCAGCCCATGTCTTCGTTAGGGTGATCCCCTTCCGTGTCTGCTCCACTTGCATACTTTTATTACCGCGTCACGTCCCCGCTACGCCAACAGGTGGCATCCAACATAGCGGTGGGCATGGACATAATGTTTTGGCTTATCAGTTTATGAAGGGGAAGATAATGAGGAACTGTGATCTCTCCTCCCCAGAAACCAATCTTGTATCTATCATTACTCGCCCAGCAGACAGTTTTAATCTGCCAAGATGAAGGATTCATTCCGGAAATGATAGGATAGTTCCTTCAACGAAGTTAGGACCGAAGGCCTCGTACAACTGAGCGTGTGCTCAGCCTGTGCTGATGTAGATGTCCTAGGATGTTAAATTCGAAACATTCTTCCCAATCATCGTTCGGAATGATACTGATCTACAGAGCAATCTGCTGTTGTACACGTTCGTTTTCGAATCACGTTTGACGTCGAGTGGTCACTGCTACATCTCCGAAGCCATCTTGTTATACTGTGTGAAGAATAGTTGGCGTCCATTATTACGATATACCACGACGACAGCCGGTCGGAGTGGCGGAGCGGTTCTACGCGCTTCAGTCTGGAACCGCGAGACCGCTACGGTCGCAGGTTCGAATCCTGCCTCAGGCATGGATGTCTGTGGTGTCCTTAGGTTAGTTATGTTTAATTAGTTCTAAGTTCTAGGAGACTGATGACCTCAGATGTTAAGTCCCATAGTGCTTAGAGCCATTTGAACCATTTTTGAACCACGACGACACATAAAAAGCGGCACTACAATCTACTAGTCTGGATCTGTTTGCGAATTTCTTTTGAGTCATCGGTCGTGTGACTGGTTTGATGCGGCCTGAAACGAGCTCCCTCTCGTGTGCCAATCACTTCATTCCTTGCAACCTACGCCCTCATTTATTTAATGGATATATTCCAGTCGTTGTCTTCCCTTATAATTTTTACGCTCTACAGCTCCCTCTAATACAATGGAAGTTATTTTCTGATGTCCTTCCATCCTGTCCCTTCTTCTTATCAGCGTTTCCCAAACATTCCTCTCCTCACCAATTGTGTAGAGAACCTGCTCATTCCTTACATTATCAGCCTACCTGTCCGCTCCTGGTAGCTGAGTGGTCAGCGCGACAGAATATCAATCCTAAGAGCCCGAGTTAGGTTCCCGGCTCGGTCGAAGATTTTCTCCGCTCAGAAATTGGGTGTTGTGTCGTCCTAATCATCATCATTTCATCCCCATCGAAGCGCAAGTCACCGTAGTGGCCCCAAATCGAAAGACTTGAACCTGACGAACGGTCTTTCCGGCGGGATGTCACACGACGACATCAGTCCACCTAATTTTCGACATTATTCTGTAGCGCCACATCTCAAATGCCTCGAGTCTCTTCTTTTATGCTTTTCTACTAGTCCATGTTTCACTACCATACAGTGCTGTGCTCCAAACGTACATGCTCAGAAACTTCTTCCTCAAATTAAAATCTATGTTTGATAATCGTAGAATTCTCTTGGTCAGAAATGCCCTTTTTGCCACTGCTAGTCTGCTTCTTATGTCTTCCTTGCTCCGCCTATCACGGGTTATTTTCCTGTCTAGGTAGCAGAATCCCTTCACTACATCTACTTCATGATCACCAATGCTGTTGTTTAGTTTCTCACGCCGCGCCGGATTAGCCGAGCGGTCTTGGGCACTGCAGTCATGGACTGTGCGGCTGATCCCAGCGGAGGTTCGAGTTCTCCCTCGGGCATGGGTGTGCGTGTTTGTCCTTAGGATAATTTAGGTTAAGTAGTGCGTAAGCTTGGGGACTGATGACCTTAGCAGTTAAGTCCCATAAGATTGGACATTTTTTTAGTTTCTCACTTTTCTTATTTCTGCTATTTCTCATTACTTTCGTCTTTCTTCGATTTACTCTCAATCCATATTGTGTACCCATTAGCCTGTTCACTCCATTCAGCCCATCCTGTGCGTACGAAGTAGCCGCACGGTTAGAGGCGCCATGTCACGCATTGCGTAGCCCTTCCCGCCGGAGGTTCGAGTCCTCCCTCGGGCATGGGTGTTTGTGTTGTTCATAGCATAATTTAGTTTAAGTTAGTTTAAGTAATGTGTAAGTCTAGAGACCGATGAGCTCAGCAGTTCGGTTCCTCAGGAATTCACACACACCCAAACACACAGCAGATCCTGTAATTCTTCTGCACTTTCACTGAGGATAGCAATGTCCTCAGTGAATCTTATAATTAACATCCTTTCACCTTGAGTTTTAGTTCTACTCTTGAACTTTTCTTTTATTTCTGCCATTGTTTCTTCAATGTACAGATTGAACAGTAGAGGTGAAAGACTACATCCCTGTCTTGCGCCCATTTTAATACGAGCACTTGGCATTTGGTCCTCAACTCTCATTATTCCTTCTTTGTTCTTGCACATATTAAACATTTCCCGCCTTACGCTATATCTTAATACTATTTTTCTCAGAATTTCGAATACTTTTCATTATTTTACATTTTCTAACGCTTTTTTCAGGTCGACAAATTCATATGAACGTTTCTTCACTTTTCTTTAGTCTTGCTTCCATTTACGAAACCTACCTCTCTGGTTCCTTTACCTTTCCCAAAGTCAAATTCATCGTCATTTATATATGAAGTGATTAAAACTAATTCAAGACGTTTGCTCTACCTGCCCGGCGTATTGTTTCTGACGGTTGCCACACGCAATCCCTTACACAAGGTGTCTGACTATTATGGATGGAGATGAAAGGGGCGAGTGGATTACAACGAAACGAAGAAGTAATCCTAATAGAAAAAGTAATCTTAATAGATACAGACAAGGACACCTATGGTTTCCCCGATACAACGTATTACGATTGAGTACATGAGCGCCTGGTAACGGAGACTTGGAGGATCCAAACTGGAGATATACACATGAGAATAATCCCATTATAACAAGTATTCGACATTGCCACCGTTCACGTGAATGTAGGTTTCAGTATGTCTCTTCACAGATGACCGTACGCGTCAAAAAATATCAGGCGTGTTCCGATGCACTGACAATCATTCGCACTGTGTCTCTGCCGTTCATTGACACCATCAATAAGATAGGAATACAGCAAAGCTTTTAAATGTCCCCTCATACAAAAAAAAGAAATTCACGATATTAATATTTTTGCTCGCAGTGATCTTTGTCCTGGACGCCTCGTATATGAGACGAAGTCGCGATAAATCACCGTTGGTACAAAAATGTCGGAGAACAGACTTAGCCCGTGACGTGGAGGCAATCACCGAAAACCCTGGATTTAATAAGAATTTGAGACAGCAAATTAATAGAGAACTTTTTATCGAAGAACTCCGTCGCGAAAGATTTCGCCGCCGCATCAGCATCACTGATGCTTCCCGGCTTACACCCTTCTCCTGGGCTGTAGCTGCTCCCGTGGTTCCCAGCGTCTCCTCATCGTGGTGGACTTTTACGCCTGCGTAAGCTTGCAGACGCTCATTAATTTACGCTGTGTGCCCCACACAGTGAGCGTAAATAACTGACTGCGCGTAAAACGTTCCCCGTCGGCGTTAAATCCAACCACAAGAGGCGCTTCCATGCGTTAATTATCCTCGCCCCCTGCAACCACAGCCTTGGCGTCACGTCGCTCACCGGACGTATAACGCCTGCGTAACTCCTGATGCAACATCAGGAAACCTATTCACTTTCAAAGTGTTTCATTAAATTTACAACAGTTCTAGGCAACCTGAGCGTTGCCTAGAATTTCTAGTTGAATGAACATAGGCAATGAAAGAAAACTGTCGGTAAAAATAACTTTCTATACAGTAGAACATGTTTAGGCACAACGCAGAGAAGGAAAGAGATCGTCCATGAGCTAGAATAAAATTAAAATAAACTGAACTAATGATGATACAATTACCGTTAATTCCACTGTAAGTAGAGGCGAGTGTAGAGAAGGCTAATAACAAATGGTTCAAATGGCTCTGAGCACTATGGGACTCAACTTCTGAGGTCATCAGTCCCCTAGAACTTAGAACTATTTAAACCTAACTAACCTAAGGACATCACACACATCCATGCCCGAGGCAGGATTCGAACTTGCGACCGCAGCGGTCGCGCAAGGCGCAGATTGGGTGTTCATGCCGCCTGGCATCATGGAGACTGACCATGGTGGGATAATCTCCAGCTCTTTCCCCTCCTTTCAGAAAGTTATGTGGTGGTATTGACAATGTGGCGTTTTATCTCTCTGGTTATTCAGAATCTTTTACCATAAAATATATGTGCATTAGACCTCATTACAAAAATGTCTTTGCACCTACGCCAAAGGTTTTACCAATATCAGCTTTCATCAGTACTGTTGAAGAAGCCGTTCGTCCTCTTCCTACGGAAACTCAAAAGAAATAAGACTCGAAACTTGTCGAGCAATTATGAAGGCTCGCCCACAAAGGAGTAACATATCTGTGGCAGAGTGGGCTGCACTACGTAAGCTTAGCCAGGATACGAAGACGGTGGTTCTTCCAGCTGGTAAAGGTAATGCCGCTGTTTTAATGTCTCGTGACGACTATTATAATAAAATGAACAGTTTAGTGAGTGGCAGCACATACCGGAAGATCAGTAAAGACCCCACCAACCAGGTTGTAAGGAAAACTGTTTCGCTTCTGAACACCTCCCCCCCTTCCACCAGAAGTTGTGCGAAGATTGAAACCAAGTGGTGCAATTCCTCCAAGGCTTTATGGACTTCCAAAGACCCACAAGAATGGTGCTCCTTGGCGTCCGATAGTGAGTAACAATCCAACCCATGATTGTGCCAAACTTTTAGCGTCGGTATTAAGGCCTCTGGTGGGAAAGTGCGCTCATCACACACGTAACTCTGTGGACTTCATTGGTAAACTGAAATCTATCAAACTGAATGTAGCGGGACTTTGAATTTCGCCGCGCTACACTCGTTCCCTCAGATAAAAAATATCCCGTCGCAGCGGTATGAGCGCTCGACGGCAGAGAAACTACTAAAATTGTAACTTTTTTTGTTTTCTATTCGTTTCTTAATTGTCTCTTGATAGCCGAAGATTAATACAGGCGTGATCTGATGCTGACGTAAAAAACTTAATAGCTAGTCTTGATCTGATTTTAATGTGTAGACATATTGAGGAAGTTGTTATGAAATTTGGAGGAGGGAAGCAACGTAAAATAAATTGCATTTAATATCAAGACGGTTTTGTGTACATTAGAAATTCCTGGACAATGAAACTTATTGCAAGATTTCGGAGCAGACTTTTCACGAAGAATTGAAGATTTTTTGAAGATCTGGACGCCGCACGAAACAAGAAGACAAGTTAACCTGGTAAAGGATGATTTATCTACGCCACTTCCCCCTGTCAGCTACATTTTGTTATTCTCTGTTTCTTTTCAGTAAGTTTTGTAGTGGAAATTGGTTTAACTTTTGCTCAAAAACGCCACAAGGACCACCCCAACTGTAGCTTTTCTGTAATACGAAGTCCGATTTGCATTTCATTCTTTCCTTTTTTTCACGGTCATTTACGATTTTAAAACACCCATTTTATTCACCATTTCTTCCCACATTTTCAACCGTTTTTCTTTTCCTTTTTCTTTTATTCTCTCTTTTCCTTTTTTATTAACCACTACATGAACAATTCTGATATGATAAAAAGTTTCGATGTAGTGTTGTTGTTCACAAAGGTTCCTCTTTCGGAATCACTGTTTCACACTGGAAAAACTTTCGATAAAAAGATTTCAGCTTTGTTTGAACATGTTTTGACCTCGACATATTTTTTATTCAGTAACGAATGAAATATGAACAGACTGACGGTGTCGCCATGGATAGTCCTTTGTCGCCCTCGGTGCCCACATATTTTATGGAAGATTCGAGGATAAAGCGCTGGAATATGCTAGCCTGAAGCCCACAGTGTTTTGGAGGTATGTTGATGACACGTTTGTAGTGTGGTCTCGCGGTGAAGACAAGTTAAAAGAATTTTTAAATCATCTGAATTCCATCCACAGACAAATTCAGTTCAGGATGGAAATCGAAAAAGATGGATGCCTTCCACTTTTGGATGTGCTGGGACGGCGCAAAGATGATGGAACTTTGGGACACGCAGTATATCGAATACCGATCCATTCGGATTTATATTTACGCGCAAATAGCTGCCACCATCCTTCGCAGACAATGGGAGGACTCAGAGCTCTGGTACACAGATCATACGTCATTGCTAACGAGAGCAGTCTGGAGGACGAGCTTCTGCACCTGAGAGGAGGTTTTGAAGCTAACGGTTACTCTCCATAGCAGAGATGTAAGGCACCACCAATGAAGTCAACAGTGGGTATAAGAGAAGCATAAGTGATACGTGGAAAGCCTGTCGTCAAAAATGGGACGGATCCATAGTATACTCAAAGGGGAAGTGACTTCTCGCCATCCACCAAAGACAACAGCATTCCTGGGTTCCGTTAAAGACCATTCGGTGCTTCGGAAGCCTGGGGTTTACAAAGACTTCTGTGAATGCGGCCGTTCACACATCGGACGGACGACACGTCCAGTCCAGGAGAGATGCACAGAGCACCGCAGGTACACCCGACTCTAACAACCTAGTAAATCTGCGGTAGAAGAGCTCTATATCGACACTGGCACCCTATGGTGTACGATAACGTCGAAATTTTAGCCTCGACTTCATCTTTCTGGGACTCAGTAGTGAAAGATGCGTTTGAAATTCTGTTGGCGACGAATTTTATTAATACAGATAGCGGCTTCAGCTTGGAGAAATCATGGAATCCGACAATTTCTGTAAGACAATCAAAAAGACTTCGCGACGGTGCAACTCGCAGTGATACATCGATATCTCCATGTGGATCGGCTGCGCAGCCATAGATCTAATTAAATGCAAATGTCATACCTCTTTGCCGCCTTGTGTATCTGTGGCCGCTTGCTCAGTGTTACAGTTCGCGGGTTTAAAAGGAACGAGCAAATGCTGGAACGTCAGTAACCTCAGCTCACTCGGAAGATAACTGGACGGTACTCACCCGAAATATACTCCTGGAAATTGAAATAAGAACACCGTGAATTCATTGTCCCAGGAAGGGGAAACTTTATTGACACATTCCTGGGGTCAGATACATCACATGATCACACTGACAGAACCACAGGCACATAGACACAGGCAACAGAGCATGCACAATGTCGGCACTAGTACAGTGTATATCCACCTTTCGCAGCAATGCAGGCTGCTATTCTCCCATGGAGACGATCGTAGAGATGCTGGATGTAGTCCTGTGGAACGGCTTGCCATGCCATTTCCACCTGGCGCCTCAGTTGGACCAGCGTTCGTGCTGGACGTGCAGACCGCGTGAGACAACGCTTCATCCAGTCCCAAACATGCTCAATGGGGGACAGATCCGGAGATCTTGCTGGCCAGGGTAGTTGACTTTCACCTTCTAGAGCACGTTGGGTGGCACGGGATACATGCGGACGTGCATTGTCCTGTTGGAACAGCAAGTTCCCTTGCCGGTCTAGGAATGGTAGAACGATGGGTTCGATGACGGTTTGGATGTACCGTGCACTATTCAGTGTCCCCTCGACGATCACCAGTGGTGTACGGCCAGTGTAGGAGATCGCTCCCCACACCATGATGCCGGGTGTTGGCCCTGTGTGCCTCGGTCGTATGCAGTCCTGATTGTGGCGCTCACCTGCACGGCGCCAAACACGCATACGACCATCATTGGCACCAAGGCAGAAGCGACTCTCATCGCTGAAGACGACACGTCTCCATTCGTCCCTCCATTCACGCCTGTCGCGACACCACTGGAGGCGGGCTGCACGATGTTGGAGCGTGAGCGGAAGACGGCCTAACGGTGTGCGGGACCGTAGCCCAGCTTCATGGAGACGGTTGCGAATGGTCCTCGCCGATACCCCAGGAGCAACAGTGTCCCTAATTTGCTGGGAAGTGGCGGTGCGGTCCCCTACGGCACTGCGTAGGATCCTACGGTTTTGGCGTGCATCCGTGCGTCGCTGCGGTCCGGTCCCAGGTCGACGGGCACGTGCACCTTCCGCCGACCACTGGCGACAACATCGATGTACTGTGGAGACCTCACGCCCCACGTGTTGAGCAATTCGGCGGTACGTCCACCCGGCCTCCCGCATGCGCACTATACGCCCTCGCTCAAAGTCCGTCAACTGCACATACGGTTCACGTCCACGCTGTCGCGGCATGCTACCAGTGTTAAAGACTGCGATGGAGCTCCGTATGCCACGGCAAACTGGCTGACACTGACGGCGGCGGTGCACAAATACTGCGCAGCTAGCGCCATTCGACGGCCAACACCGCGGTTCCTGGTGTGTCCGCTGTGCCGTGCGTGTGATCATTGCTTGTACAGCCCTCTCGCAGTGTCCGGAGCAAGTATGGTGGGTCTGACACACCGGTGTCAATGTGTTCTTTTTTCCATTTCCAGGAGTGTATTAGAAGAAGAAGTCGAATTTATGCCGCTGCACGCGCGAAATCTTATGGAACACTATTTTACGTAATTTAGGCTTCATCGGTGGTTCGGGTCCTACCACGAGAAATTTTGTAATAATTAAATCTACAGCATATTAGAGTAATTTTCGAATCAGAAGTCTACAAGGTGACATTTGACGTTTACATTTCGGTGACAAAAATCGTGGTATACCTCCTAATATCGTGTGCGACGTCCTTTGGTCTCACACAGTCAGTGCAACCTCCCCCCCCCCCTTTTTTTTCTACGACTGAAAGAAGGAATGACGACACACTTTGGAGCAGAGCAGAGCAGGATACAAGGGTCCTGGAGTGAAAAGTACTAGGCACAAAAAATGAAATTTACTCTGTTGTAAACCGTACTTTCTCACTTAACCAGTGCACACATTTACTGAGAGAAACAGCATACAACTATCACTAGCCACCTTACATAGAATCACATTCCAGTTTTCAATTTAATTACAATAAGATCTTATGTTCCCCACAGTTCTGAGAAGTCGCACCTAAAAGGATCTTTTATGATTCTCGCTTACAGTCAGCACTAGTCGCTCTACGGGAATAACCACATTATCACACGAAACACTCAAAATGCTAAAGTTTTAATCGCCATGTAGCCGCCTTAAAACATGTAACTCGACTTCCCTATTTGAACCGTCCGTAGCCACTTAAGTTGCCAACTATATAGAATATAAAATAAGATATATTTGCCATTGGTCTGAAGATTGCGCAAGCAAAATATGAATTTTAACTCGATGCTTAGCTGCCTTTAAATTCCCCAATAATTTACCAATTCGCATCGGCGCAAGTCGTTTTAACTTCAGGAATACACCAGTTTTTTAAATTCGCCCTTGGTCACATATGACTCCCAAAAAAAATTTTAAAGCTATGAAACGTCCCCTTTGAAAAATTTTACATGACTGTGCTTAAACTGACACACAATATTTTTAGCGCAACGCAATCTGGCTTTCAAAAATCCCTACAAAAAATGGCCCTGACTAACATTAACCTATACCTTTCACAAATCACTTACCTCACCAAAATCTTCGTTACTCGAACTACTGCAATACAGCGAGCGCCGCTGCTGCCAGCTAAATAAAAGATTCAAACTACGGAAGGCACTAACTACTGATAGGCATAGTTAGCAAATGAAATATTTTAATAGAGAACAAACAATGTATTTACCTTAATAGTGTTGAAAAATCATAATACACATAGAAGTTCATGACATCCAGTCTTACAAATTTCAAAACTCCGCCATTTCTCTCCCCACATCCACCACTGCTGGCGGCTCACCTCCAACTGCGCAACGCTACGCGCTGTTAACATCCAGCTGCCCAACACTACAATGGCAGACAACAATGTAAACTAGCCACAGACTGCACACAGCACAGCCAGTGATATTCATACAGAGCGCTACGTAACGTTGCCAATAAGAAAACATAAACAGCCTACTTACAAAGCAACTTTGTGGTTCTAGCCGCCATTAAACTAAGCGGTCTAACGCGCTGCTTCCCGAGCGGGAAGGCGTGCCGCTCCCCGGCACGAATCGCCCGGAGGAGTAGTGTCGACGTTCCGTTTGTATGCCTGGTATGAACCGTTTCCAAAGAGAGCTGCATGAGCAAAGGGAGTATTTGTCATCCTGTTATGTAGCAGCAAAATAGTCGTGTTTGAGGAGCATTCTAGCGAAGCCCACGGAATTCAACTCGTCGAGCAAGGTTTGAGCCAACCGTTTCCAAAATCATACATAAACACTTGCGCAAGAAATCATATAAATTACAGTTGGTCCGGCCACTCAGTCCGGAAGATTATGCTGCACTTCTGCACCGAGATGTTGACAAGGACATGTCAAAGAGATTAATTTCTAAAGACGAAGCAACGTTTCACGCTAATGGTAAAATTAATTTGTGCAATGTTCCTTTTTGGGGAAACGAAAATCCCCATTTGTCTAAACGGCGGCTCAGTCGTAATGTAGGATGTATAATAATTATTACATGTCGGGTGTATAATAACTTTATACATAATTATTATATACCCCACAGTAAAGTCACGAATGATGATGTGTGTAGCAAATAACCACCACGATCACTGCGACTTTTTCATGGCGGCGTGTAAAATACAAAGTGTTTGTCACACTATTGCCACAATCCTTGCCATTTGCTCGGCAGCTAATCGCAGCTGTGGAGGAGTCCATCACCATCGACGTGTTCTGCAAGGACTGGAAACGGTGTGAATGTCATCTCGACATTTGCTGTTTGGCTGTGAAGCCAAGCAGCTACATCTTCACTGAGAAGCACTTTCACCCATGTAAAGCCATTGATCTACGAGCCATCGGCTTTTCCTGATGACTCAGGGCTTCGAAGCATTACTGCTGAGACAAAATTCCCCATTGGATGTCATCGTGTGACACTCCAGCCTGTCTTCGAGAGTCTTGTGTTCAAACTGGGGCGTCTGTACCACCGTGCGATCCAACTTGGGCCATGGGGGCAGCACACCAGTCGTGGGCTCGCTGTGCTACAGACTAGACACACCTCTTGTGTGAGCAAGACTGCTATTGGCTACCAGCCGCTGTTTCGCTGCCCCAGCAAACTCACCCGCTATCTCTAGCCACTGTCAGTACCCGGGCCGCAGGCATCGATCTACTGTATCAGAACCATGTTTCTCTTCACAGGACATCCAAAACAGATGTATAGATTATTTATGATTGATAACATCCACGTACCATTGTACTAAATTTATTTTTCAATAAAAGGGGAGCACAAGTAGGTTTCGACACAACAGTTTCATCTTCAGGTGCGCAGAATATCTGAACAGATCATCTAAGGGGAGTAATACAATAATTCTCTGTCCTACATCTACATATGAAGGGCTTATTTCAATAGCGGTACATGTCCATTACCTCCACTTTTCTGTCCATAATGCTTCTGAAATTAATGATCCGAACAAACAGAAAGAAAGGTTCATCTCTAGCAAGAAGCCAAATGCTTGAATATTTCTTGTATCTGAACTGCAGATTTTTCAGCGCTCATTTAACTTTAGGACTCTGTATTCTGTATCTCAAAATGAACAAAAATGGACTCGTACCACTGTTGAAATAAGCCCTTCATATACACCCCGCTAGCCACCAATCGCCGTGTGGCGGAGGGCACAATTCGTGCCAAAGCCATATTCCCCACCCCCACCCCCCCCTGTTCCACTCACGTATCGCGCGAGGGAAAAGCGACTGACTGAAAGCCTCAGTACTAGCTCTAATTTCCCTTATGTTTGAATGGTGGTCATTGCGCAATTTGGAAGTTGGTGGTAATAATATTTGATCTACATCCTCGGTGAAGATCGGATTTCGGAATTTAGTGAGCAGCCCCTTCCGTTTAGCGCGTCGTCTATCTGCAAGTGTGTCTCAGTTCTAACTTTCTATGAGATTTGTTGCGCTCTGGCGATGGCTAAATGTACCAGTCACGAATCTTGACGCTCTTCTTTGGGCCTTCTCAACCTCTTGAATCAGAGCCAACTGGTAAGTGTCCCATACAGACGAACAATACTCTAAGACTGGACGAACTAACGTATTGTAAGCAATTACCTTTGTTGAAGGACTGCATCGCTTCAGGATTCTACCAATAAACAGCAATCTAGAGTTCGCCTCGCCGGTTACTTGAGTAATCTGGTTATTCCATTTGAGATCATTTAGAATAGTCGCTCCCAGATACTTGACGGATGTTACCGCTTCCAAAGATTGGGCATTTATTTTGTACTCGTAGATTAATGGGGATTTTCGCCTTGTTATACGCAGTAGGTTACACTTACTTATATTGAGAGATAACTGCCAGTCATTACCCCATGCATTTATTTTTCTGCAAATCCTCATTGATTTGAACACAACTATCGTGTGATACTACTTTCCTGTAGACTATAGCATCATCGACAAACAGTCTAACGCAGCTGTCAAGCATATAAGCCGAAAATTCACCACATATATTCCAAGACCACACAGAAACGACTCAATGACTCACAGCAGTGGGAAAAGGTGTAGGCTTAAGGTTGTCACTAACATGTACTAACATAATGTGGAGTCTGAATGGACATTATATAATGTGAACTGTAAAGACAAAAATTGTACTATAAAATAATAAGTTTACATTTTTCGATGAGCATAAAACGACGATCACAATGAATGCCCCTCCCTCAAGACACGTAGGAATTAGACACAAAGGAATTATAGTTGCCAGTGGGCACTGATTTATATCAATGGGGCAAGTTGAAAATCTGTGCCAGACTGGGATGCAAACCCAGGTCTCCCGCTTCCTAGGCACTTTTACTGACCACTACGCCATCCAGACACAGCAGTCGTCACAACCAGACTGACTAACCTGGCACGCCTTTCGTCAGACACAAATTCTCAATTCCTACCACACACTACTGATGTAGAGCCTGTGCTCATTAGTCTCAATGCTCACTACATCTCGCCAATTCCCGTAACAGTTTGAGCCTGGTGTGCATCTGCACTGAGGGCGTCATTGGTCCTCATCGCCTGACTTATATGCTGTATACAATACCTTCCCTGTTGTGGGAGTCACATAACGAGTGTGCAAGCGCAGGGAGAGGTGGATAAATGTGGTACCTGGAGTTCTGGGTCAGTCTGGAAGATGTGCACAGATAGGAGGTGAAACAGCCGATATCCATTCACACATAAATCTTCAGCAATCTGTGTTTGGCCGCTGTGGCGTGCGGAAGTACGCTACGGCTGTGTCCAGTGGAGCGTTTCTTTATTGTGGAGCACTGGTTGTTCTGAATCAAAGTGTGGATCGAACTGTAAGTAACATTTCTTCTTCGAGGAGAGGAACATCGATGTTTAGTTTTGAGAGGAAAACCGAAAAGTCTACGACCTTCGCTTTTCGGAAATGGATGACTGATGACGTAAAATTGCTTGACGAGGAACTGATAGGTATTCAGGTTAACAACGCCGTTAAAAATGTACATACAAAATGTCTAAAGAACGGGTTTGTCAACGAATAGTCGGGAACACTGACAGTGGAGTAAAATGTGAACATAATGATAGATCTGTCAGCACAGTCTTAATAACTTTTGCAGATATTCACTTGCGCTCTGCGAGGGTCTGTAATTTGCCATTCAAAGTGCCGCTCGAGAATATCAGAAAAGTGTCTATCTTATAAAGGATAGTGTACGGTATCAGGCGAGTTAAATGGAAATGGAATAGCTGAAGCAGAATCACAAAAACACATACCGTCTTACATGACTGCGATCGTAGGACGTACGTTGTATATGAAAACCAACCACGCACATACGCCATACGCAATTCTACTAAACGTAAACGTTTGAGGGAAAGCTTTGTCCATAGATGCTCTGTACAAGTCAACTGGGACTGAAGTTACTGCTCTTACAGTGCGGACTGATCCCCCATTAGTGCAACTGTAGCGTTTTTATCAGCAGACCTGCTCATATATCTCAAGGTTCAAAACGTTAGCTTCCGAGATAGAAACGCAAGCCAGACCAGCGTTGAAACCGCGTGTCGGATAATTGTTGGTCAGCTACACCCTCTAACGTGAGTGCGGTTTCCAGGCGGTTTTCCACGCTCGTTCAGGCAAATGTTGGGCTGGTTCCCAATCTACACCACAGAAAATACTATAAGTATGCATTTAAAACACGATAATATAGAAAAAAGATTACACGATTCAAAGGTGTATGACTAACCTACCTAAAGTTAATTAGTGGCTGTGGCGACAGAAAGAGCAGCTTTCCAGAAAGTTTGCCAGACCTTGGAAACGGCGGACCCTCTGTGAGGTTACAGACGCTACAAGAAATAGCTATTAATAGATTTCTTCTGTTGAAGAGAGCGTTTCCCTTTACCTCTCCTTTAACTCCGTTACTTTTGTAGTTACTCATTTTAGATAGCCGAGAACTTATTTTATTGCCTCTGTTGCCCTATTTCTGATGTTTTTCCAATCCGTTTCTTTCCGTTTCGCCAACTCTTCTCTGCCTTTGTCTTTGTACAATGAGTCCCAAGTCAGAATTTTGTGGTAAGAACCCGTAATCTTTCCGGTTTACAATTGCACTTATTTTAAAAATAATCTCCACAATCTGAGACACAGTACATAGCCTCAGACCGTGACAGACGAAGTACGAGCCCATTAACTGCTGCATTGTGACACGTAAATATAGCACTTCACGCCTGAATGAACCTGAAGTGCCCCCGCTCTCACACACCTACCGGTAGATCACGGCGAGCTGACTCTGTCTATTCTGTTGCCAGACTGTTCTGTCGCCGTTATGCCTGGTGAACAGCTTTTAACTTTCTCTGCTACTCACTGGAGTGTGTCCCCACTTCTCTTAACGATGTTGACTCAACGAAAGAAAACTCCTGACCGGCATAACTGCAGATCAAGCGTGACGGCTGTTGTTGACTCATGCCGCGTATTCTTTCACGCAACTCGCTTGTTACTACGACTTCGTGTGGCAAAGGCTAGTTTGTCTTACAGACAGCATGAAAGAGATGTTTAATGAAAGCGAATTCGTATTCAATAACAGAAACTTTAATTAGAAAGAGTATATATTTCGCGAAAAATTTTTAGTGGGACAGTAAGGTAATTGAAATATAAATGGGAAAAGGCAAGAACACACCCACTATCAGATTCTCTTTTTTTTCTTCTGATTGGGTTGATGTGGCACGCAAAGAAATCATATCCTATGCCACCCTTTTCATTTCAGAGTAGCAACTGCAACCCAAGTCCTCAATTATTTGCTGGATGCATTCCAATCTATCTTCCTCTACAGTTTTTGTCCCCTAATACCATAGAAGATAATCCCTGAATTTATGAAACGTCCCCTTAGAAAAATTATACATGACTGTGCTTAAACTGACACACAATATTTTTAGCGCAACGCAATCTGACTTTCAAAAATCCCTACAAAAGAATGGCCCTGACTAACATTAACCTATACCTTTCACAAATCACTTACCTCACCAAAATCTTCGTTACTCGAACTACTGCAATACAGAGAGCGCCACTACTGCCAGCTAAATAAAAGATTCAAACTACGGAAGGCACTAACTACTGATAGGCATAGTTACCAAATGAAAGATTTTAATAGAGAACAAACAATGTATTTACCTTAATAGTGTTGAAAATACATAATATACATAGCAGTTCAAGACATCCAGTCTTACATATTTCAAAACTCCGCCATTTCTCTCCCCACATCCACCACTGCTGGCGGCTCACCTCCAACTGCACAGCGCTACGCGCTGTTAACATCCAGCTGCCCAACACTACAATGGCAGACAACAATGCAAACTAGCCACAGACTGCACACAGCACCGCCAGTGATTTTCATACAGAGCGCTATGTAACGTTGCCAACAAGAAAACATAAACAGCCTACTTACAAATTCTTAATAGATGTCCCTTGATCGTGTCCCTTCTTCTTGACAGTGCTTTCCGTAGATTCCTTTCCTGGCCGATTCTGCGAAGAACTTCTTCATTTCTTATCTTACCAGCCGTAGCAACACAAGTCAAATGCTTCCTTTTTCTTCTGTTCCGGTTTTCCCACTGTCCATGCTTCACTGCCACAAAATGCTGTGCTCCAAACGTACATTCTCCAAAATTTCTTCTTCAGGCTATGGCCTATGTTTGATACTACACTACTGGCCATTAAAATTTCTACACCAAGAAGAAATGCAGATGATAAACGAGCATTGGCTCTGAGGTCATCAGTCCCCTAGAACTTAGAACCACTTAAACCTAACTAACCCAAGGATATCACACACATCCATACCCGAGGCAGGATTCGAAGCTGCGACCGTAGCGATCGCGCGGTTCCAGACTGAAGCGCCTAGAACCGCTGGGCCACATCGGCCGGCAAGCGGGTATTTACTGGACAAATATATTATACGAGAACTGACATGTGATTACATTTTCACGCAATTTGGGTACATAGATCCTGAGAAATCATTACCCAGAATAACCAACTCTGGCCGTAATAACGGCCTTGATACGCTTGGGAATTGAGTCAAACAGAGCTTGGATGTCGTGTACAGGTACAGCTGCCCATGAAGCTTCAACACAGTTCATCAAGAGTAGTGACTGGCGTATTGTGACGAGCCGGTTGCTCGGCCAACATTCACCAGACGTCTTCAATTGGTGAGAAATCTGGAGAATGTGCTGACCAGGGCAGCAGTCGAACATTTTCTGTGTCCAGAAAGGCCCGTATAGGACTTCCAACATGCGGTCGTGCATTATCCTGCTGAAATGTAGGGTTTCGCAGGGATCGAATGAAGGGTAGAGGCCAGCCGGAGTGGCCGAGCGGTTCTAGGCGCTACAGTCTGGAACCGCGCGACCGCTACGGTCGCAGGTTCGAATCCTGCCTCGGGCATGGATGTGTGTGATGTCCTTACGTTAGTTAGGTTTAAGTAGTTCTAAGTTCTAGGGGACTGATGACCTGAGATGTTAAGTCCCATAGTGCTCAGAACCATTTGAACCATTTGAAGGGTAGAGCCACGGGTCGTAACACATCTGAAATGTAACTTCCACTGTTCAAAGTGCCGTCAATGCAAACAAGAGGTGACCGAGACGTGTAACCTATGACACCCCAATACCATCATGCCGGGTGATACGCCAGTATGGCGATGACGAATACACGCTTCCAATGTGCGTTCACCGCGATGTCGCCAAACACGGATGCGACCATCATGATGCTGTTAACAGAACCTGGATTCATCCGAAAATATGACGTTTTGTCATTTGTGCACCCAGGTTCGTCGTTGAGTACACCATCGCAGGCGCTCCTGTCTGTGCTGTAGCGTCAACGGTAACCGCAGCCATGGTCTCCGAGCTGATAGTCCATGCTGCTGCAAACGTCGTCTAACTGTTCGTGCAGCGGGTGTTGTCTTGCAAACGTCCCCATCTGTTGACTCAGGGATCGAGACGTCGCTGCACTATCCGTTACAGCCATGCGGATAAGATGCCTGTCATCTCGACTGCTAGTGATACGAAGCCGTTGGGATCCAGCACGGCGTTTCGTATTACCCTCCAGGACCCACCGATTCCATATTCTGCCAACAGTCATGGGATCTCGACCTACGCGGGCAACAATGTCACGATACGATAAACCGCAATCGCGACAGGCTACAATCTGACCTTTATCAAAGTCGGAAACGTGATGGTACGCACTTCTCCTCCTTACACGAGGCATCACAACAACGTTTCACCAGACAACGCCGGTCAACTGCTGTTTGTGTATTAGAAATCGGTTGGAAACTTTCCTCATGTCAGCACGTTGTAGGTGTCGCGAACGGCACCAACTTTGTGTGAAAGGTCTGAAAAGCTAATCATTTGCATATCACAGCATCTTCTTCCTGTCGGTGAAATTTCGCGTCTGTAGCACGTCATCTTCGTGGTGTAGCAATTTTAATGGCCAGTAGTGTAGTATACTTCTCTTGTCAAGGAATACCATCTTTGCCAGTGCTATTCTGCTTTCTTTGTCCTCCATGCTGTGACCAGCAAGAGCTATTTTGCTGGCTAAGTAGCAGATTTCCTTAACTTTTTCTACTTCGTGAACCCCAATTCGGATGTTAAGTTTTCCTTCTGTATAAGAAACATCTGTCTCGGTATCTATGCTGTCAGTTTCCTTGATGGGGGTCATCATCCTGGCCCCTAAGCCACTTGGACGATCACGGATCTGTGATTACCGGCCCATCATAACAGTGACATGAAAATTTCTACCCGTTTTTTGGCGTCAAGAGCGAAGAAGGCAGCAAGATGCGTCACCTCCCTTGATCAGACTTCGCTGGGTGGTGACAACAACACCCACACGGCCCTTTGCCGTAGGAACATGATCGCGCTCGCACGGTCCCAGCATTTACCTGGCGCATTAGCATCGTTTGACTTCAGTCAGGCTTTCGACTGTGTCGACCATACCTTTCTGAAATCGGTCCTCCAACACATGGGTTTTCCGTCTCTGATAGCAACAGTGGTAATGCGGCTCTTGAGCGGCACCACTTCACGAATACTCTGTAGTGGTCGTGGTCGCCCCACCGCGCCTCTGGCGATCGAGCGCTCTGTCCGACAGCGTTGCCCACTTTCCACAACACTGTATGCTTTGGCATTAGAGCCCCTACTCCAGGGGCTTCGCCAACAGCTCGTGGGCCTGACATTGCATGTTGTACTGCCTACGCTGACGATCTAGCCCTCTACCTCCGCAATGAAGACGATGTTCGCGCGGTTCTGACTTGGCTGGCGACATATGGGGAGGCATCGGGCAGTTCTCTTAACATTTCCAAATCGAAGGTTCTGCTCATTGGTGAGGGTCTACCTGAGAGATATGTCGCTCCTCTAAGTGTGGCCACCAGCGTCCTCTGTTTGGGCATTGATTTTATGAACGACCTCCGTCGTTCAGCGGTAACCGATAGTAGACGTCTCCTCCAAACGATCAGGGCTGGCCTTGTAGACCACCAGCTTAGATCCCTCGACACTGTACAGCGTGCGCAATACGTGAATGTTTACCACGCCTCACGCATCCTCTATGTGGCACAAGTGTTCCTGGTGTCGATTACCCTCTCACGTCGTAAGTTGATGGCGATGGGATTCTTTGTCTGTACCGGGATGTTATTTAAATTTCAATATTCCTTCCTTGCCCTCTCGCGGGAGCGTGGTGAACTGGGCTTATTCCATGTGCCAAACTTAGTTACGGCACTTTTTGTTTGCTCGCAACGGAAGTCTGGCGTCGCTGCCCGAAAAGCCTGACCGGACTGCTCTTGCATGAATACGCACCAGCTTGCATGTCGGCCCCAATCATGTTATCAGACAATCCACCCCCCCCTTTTTTCACTTTCGGGCCTTCTTTCTTGAATTTAGTTACGTCCTGCACTCCCTACTTCTTCCATGTATACTCGAGACAAACTGTACACGACACATTACAAATGTGTCGAATCCCCAACCCCATCGAACACAAATCTCCCCAGATCATATGGCGTCGGGTGGTTAAAGCGGTGCATGCTGGTTATCTCGACACCAGCGTCCAGTCCACCTGGTATATCACCGTCAATGGCAAACAGGTCAATCAGGTTCTTTTGCACCGCATCCGCCTCGCTGACACACCTCTCTGTGTTCAGTGTGGTGTAGAGGATACAGATGCTCATAGATTCTCTTGTGGTCCGTCGTCTGACGTCTGTTTGCTCGCGCAGCATATCTTGGTTTTCCTTACCCGACAGACACCTGCTCAGATCGCTTTCCTGACGCTTTTATTCCCGGATGTGATTCATTACCCCGCAACAAAAACTAACACTGTGAATTGGACACCCGGTCAATTGGTCCGCTACCTTTTTGGCGCCGACGAGAAATCAGAACTAGGTTGAAACTTCCTGGCACATTAAAACTGTGTGTCTCTTTCTTTCAGGAGTGCTAGTTCTGCAAGTTTCGCAGGAGAGATTCTGTAAAGTTTGGAAATTAGGAGACAAGGTACTGGCAGAAGCAAAGCTTATAACGATATGTTTACGTAATGTGTATACATAAACATACAGTTATAAATGTCCCCGTTCGTAGTCGCTATAACAATATGTTACTTTTGTGCTGTAACATATAGCTATAATCAGCGGTGGAAACATATTTGCGAACGCCGACTGTGTGCGGCTGTTTCTTGTTGGATCGTCTGATCAGTCGGAAGTTGCATTGCAGAGGAGAGTAAATGCCTATTCAAAATATAATTATTTTGGATAGCTCAACATGAATTTCCTAAGGGACCGTAGTTTATCATGCATTTACCAGTAGAATATGGCGCGGAGAAAATATTTCGCCGCATGCAACTTCCGTCCGAACTCGACGAAAGAAATCGTGACTGTGAACTCTCTATTTGGCAGAAACATATAGAAAATTAAATACTTTCATGAAGAAGTGAGACATAGATTCTATAGTAAATGAATAGTCCATACACCAGTTCCATTTAACTCTGAATTTATGGCAATTAATAGACGAACTTACACTGCAATGAAGGATTTAACATGGATGCCGTTTTGACTGGCACTTCTCTTAATGAAAACAATTCCTTTGACGTTTTCACATACACGTCGCACAATAAATCTACTGCTAGGCACTTTTAGTATTACACATTTACTTTACACTAGAACAATATTATTTTTAACAATAATAATACGGCGGCAAGACATGCGCGTCCGACACAAGTTACAGGCGACAAGAGAAGAATGAGTAACTGTTCATCGAGTATATCTCGTACCTCAAAAAAAAAAAAAAAAGTGTAAAAGTGTTCTTCTTCTGTCCGTTTTTTCGCGCCGCGGTTTTCAAAGTCAATAACTCACTGCATCTCTGACGGCGCTTCGACAATAAACAAGTTACGTCACAGGTCGTTCACCTTTTACATTCTCGCAACATTATTTGCTAACTGTAGCTGTTGCCGAGCGACTGCTCGATTAGTGAATGATTTAAAATGATAAGGCAATCACATAATGTTACATTGCCTTCCATGGGAATCTTGGAAATCAAGGAGATTACCAAGATTCACATGTCGCCGTTAACATTATGGAATTGAGTACTTTACAGATTTACATTGATCAAACACAGTATTCCTGTCATTTGATTATTAGGATTACACAAATATGGTGATCTCTCATTCATAGACAAAGACAGTTCTTAAGGTAAATATACACAAAAAAAATTAAGAACTAAGACAGTAAATCTACGAAGTTTGCAATGGAGATTATACATTATACTCATTACAGTCCTTTTTTTTTTACAGAGTTCATAACGACCATCTTTGTGGCCTCAAGTTATTGTCCAGAGCTCATACACTCTTTGCTCCTGAAAGAAAACACATAGGATTCATCTTTTTATACACACATAATTCTCACACAATTCTCACACATGGAATTTCTCACACGTGTCCATTTTTATACACATATACTTCCCACACATGGAATTTCTCACATGTGTCCATTTTTATACATATATAATTCTCACACATGGAATTTCTCACACGTGTCCATTTTCCATTGCTCACTATTGTTATGATTTTTACGCTTTCACTGTTTGTTTATTGACAGGTAAGTTAAAATTTGATTCTTCTCCAGGCGAAGCTTATGCCTTGAGAAGTTGGATCGCTACTTTGAGGTCTCCGAGTAGAAAACTTTTCATCAGCTCTGGCGGGCGAGTCTCACTCGCACGTTACGTACACACGTTACATGTAACAAAAAATATAAATACCCATTAGTCTAAAAACTAAGCTTAAATCTATTTTAGGACTTGAGATTCATAGGAATTTGACTTTGTCACTATTCGAGTGTGGTTTGGCTGTTCACATTTCATCCACGGGATATAACATTAGCATAGTATGTGATATGTTGTGAACTCATATAAGAGTCTTTTATTTTGGGAACGGCTTTCATGGAAAGTCCGTTTCGTCGAACTGCAGCGGGAGTGCTGTGCTAGTACATCACATTAAATTTAACGCGTTTGTTGCGTCGATGGACGTTGGCACAGGCTGATTGTTAAAGGTGAATCGCAACTCGAGGTGCTCACTAGCCTGCACGCGGTACTTCAGCTTTTACGCGCACGCTTCAACGAACACGTTGCGTCGATGGTGTTGTGGTATTTTGTGGTTTGCTGAGCTGGTGAGGAGGGACGAGGATTACCAGGGACAGAGACTCCATTGAAACCATCCCTGGCTCCACATTTTCCAGCCGATTTTGAAGATTTTAAGGTAGGCTAGCGCTCGCACTTTGCAAAGCAGCTAACACACTTGGTTTCCGATGCACTGCACGTAATCACATCACCGCCTTCGGTTACACAACCGGACTATCATTGTCCGTTGGCCTATCTGCACGTTTAACACTTTTTATCTTCATCGTGTCTGTGGCAGACTTCCACACCATTTTAAGCCTTCACTTACACACTACTATGTACACAATTTTTTTACAGTTCATAATCAAATAGTTTGTCTCACTTTGAAGCTTGCTAAGTGAGAGCTTTGATTATCATGTCCATTTCAATTTCTGTTACTTTGTTGGTAACTATCTTAACATTTCGCTTTACATTGTTTACATTGTTCATCATCTTTTTCTAAGACTAATTATGCTTTTAGTTCACAGTCACAATACATTAGTTTCTCCGATCTGTTAGCAATTATTATTATTTTAATTCATTTCAATCGTTCTTTCTATTTATGAGATTCATTAAAGTTATCACTGTCATTTCAACAAAAATTCTCTTTTTACTAGATGTGAGGATCAATCAGTCACATTTGATCGCCCTCTCACATGAGAACAGAACACCATTCAAGAAAATATTCAAATTCCTTATCGCGATCTCGGTTTGCGTCTCGGATTGACTTTAAAAGGAAAAATAAAGACATTTCAAAACTAGCTTTTCCCGATTTCGTTCACGCGTTTCCTTTTGAAAATCGTATGCCAAACCAGCCTTCCACGTCAACCGCATTTCTCAATCTGTGACGTCAAGTCTATGGGACGGGTTTAGGCGGGTTAGAATATTTACACAAATTCAGAAGAAAGACATAGAAGAAGAAATCTAGCAAACAACTCCTTGTTCCTTATGACTTAGAAATTAATTTTCCTTTGCGCCGTACGTCTGCGTACGCGCTCCAATTACAAACTAGCTACTTTGTTTTGCCGGCGGTTTCATTGTCATTTTATTCTCGCCTTGACGCCTGCATTGGCCTCTATATATGACCTTAGGTCATAATTGCTTTGTCCTTGCCACTTACGCTCTTATACTTGGTATTTATTTCACTTATGGCTTTGAATGTATCTGTCCTGCGTATTGCAATTACAATTAATGCTACTTTGTTTATCTAGCTGAAGGATAGCGCTTTCGTGGTCATGTTGGTACTTACAAGTAACTCACATGCTTCGTAAACATTACGTTATTTTAATGCAGAGATGAACCTGTTCCAGATTTCTATGTACATTGGAACTTAATCTAGACATAGCTGACTTAGAAACTAGTTACTTGTTTTCCTTTTTAGTGGGATCAGGAACCAATAATTGTCAAGCGACCCTTGTCCTTGACGAAAATAAATTTCGTTTCTGGATCATTGCTCCTTGAACTTAAAAAAAATTCTTACATACTATGTTTTATTTTCACTTCTTTAGCATTTCATATCGCAGAAGCCGGCTTGTTAGGCACATCCTTCGCTTTATATTTCATTTCTCTCTCCTAAATATTATCTCCTTAAAACTAAATCTTAAAACTAGAGTTCTTGGAGTTGATCACTTTCTTTGTTAAACAAGAATTTTTTTTATTTATCAGCTTGTCTGTACTTAAATTATGGCTCAAGATGACATATTTTAAATTGTCTGCTGTATAGCAAGATAGACTCACTGTCGTGTAATATATTCTAAGCATTTTTTTTTTTTTACGAAGTCAAATCAGTTGTCACTTAGTCACTAGCGGCTAACCTTCTCTTGTCATTATAAAGCTTTCCTTTTGACTTATTCTGTAGCATGATATTTTTTAAGATCAGAGTGATGGTATAATCCTTTTATTTTTCCATTTGCGGGATCAGAAATCAGATAACAACCTGTATGCGGTATACGAAGGATCTCGTAAGGTCCCTCAAAAAGACTTTGCCATTTTCGATTTTTGTGTAAGAGCAACGATGGTTTAAAGTGTGTTTTTAGCAAGACCTTTTCGCCTACTTTATAAGTCAACACCTTATTAATATGTTTGTCATGCGCCTTCTTGCGTAAATTGGCTTGGGTGGTCAACGTTGTTAGAGCTTGTCTTATTCTGGCGTCTAAACTAGCGCTTGTGTTGTTACACTTAGGAATTGAATTGACCCATTCATTTTTCTCTTGGTCAGAAGACATCAACTCACTCGGAGTGAAACCAGTAGACAGGTGTGGTAGATTATTCACAATTTCCTCGAAAGGTGACACAAAGTCAACCCAGCGAGTCTGCTGATTTGGTATATAAGTACGAATAAAACGATTAAACTCCTTGAACACCCGCTCAGTCGGGTTCGACTGCGGTCTAAACTTGGAGATAAGGATTTGCCTAATTTGATGACTAGCAAGGAAAAGTTTCCATCTTTTGCAGACAAAGTTAGACCCATTGTCTGAGAGAATTGATTCAGGTTTTCCGAATCTAGGAAAGTAGTCACGTTCTAAACGATTGATGATTGGTTGAGTATTTGCAGATCTCATAGCGTACAATCTCAAATGTTTGGTAAATAGATCAATGACAGCTACAAGGTACCTTAGTCCTCCACGACCTCGTGGGAGGGGTCCTGCCAAATCCATGCCTAGGGTTTGCCTAGGTTTCTCTGTGATAATAGGATTCAAAGGCAGTATATTCGAAAGATTAAAAGGTTTTGCCTTTTGACAAATGATACAGTGTTTCAAGAGCTTGTGAATTCTGCTATGAAGGTTAGGGATGTAGCAGTACTTTGCTATTTTACGCTTACACTTTTCTGGACCAAAGTGTCCCCACGAAATATGTGTATACCAGAGTAAGTGTTCTACATATTCCTGCGGAATGCATACTAGCCAATTTTCTGATGACAGTGATGTTCGATGGAAAAGAACTTGATTATGCAATTTGTAATATTTGCACATGCAATGGGTAGGATTAGTTTCGAGGATCTGTTTCACACCTCTCCATTTTGGATCAGTTTCCTGCAATTGCACAATCTGGTCACAAAGATCAAGAAAATATTTCCGATGTATTGGATCCTTCATCAATAGAATTCGGTAATTTGACATTTGTTCCAAAAGTTCAGTACTGTCCGAAGAGCCTTCAGGCATGCGAGATAGAGCATCTGCAATAATGTTATCTTTGCCTTTTATGTAGATTATTTCGAAGTCATATTCCTGTAAGAAAAGACACCACCACGTTAAGCGAGGATGTAGGAGTTTACACGTCAGAAGAAAACTAAGAGCCTGATGATCAGAATAGACTTTGATTTTCTTGCCATTGATGTAGTAGTTGAATCTCTTGAAAGCCCAAACTACTGCAAGAGCTTGCAACTCAGTAACAGAATAGGATCGTTCAGTTTCTGTAAGAACTCTACGAGCAAAACTAATTACTCTGATGTCTGGTTTTCCATTGATTTCATGGATCTGGAAGAAACATGCACCTAATCCCTGAAAACTTGCGTCAGATGACACACAAAATTCCTTATCCATATCTGGATGATAAAGAATGTTGCTATTTAACAAAGCTTCTTTGATATCGAGGAACGCCTTCTGACAGTCGTCAGTCCAATTCCACTGAGTATTTTTCTTTAACAATTTCAATAAATCAGGGTTGTTCATTACTTGCTTTGGTAAAAATCTTCTGAAGAATGAAGCGAGTCCAAGATAACCTTTAAGTTGTCGTTTTGAAGATGGGAGAGGAAAATTTTTAATTGCACTTAGCTTAGCCGGATCAGGACGGATTCCGTCAGATGAAATGACGTGTCCTAAGAATTTGATTTCGGCTCGGCCAAAGTGTGACTTTTGCAAGTTGGCAGTGACTCCGTATTCCAGGAATCGCTGAAACACTTTCTGTATTAATTCAACGTGGCCTTCCCAGGTTTTAGTGGCAATTAAAAGATCATCAACGTAGAGAGTGACTTCATCAATAAGATCTGGACCAAGAACATGATCTAAGGCGGAGATGAATACTCCAGAACTAACATTCAATCCAAAAGGCATGACCTGAAATTGATAGGATCTGCCGGCGAAGATAAATGCCGTACATTTTCGTGAGTTAGGATTTAGTCTCACTTGCCAAAATGACATTTTCAAATCTATGCTACTCAAATATTTAATTCCATAAAATCTCTGGAGGTGTTCTTCAATAGCTTCAGGTCTCGTTCGTACTGGCACAACCATTTTACATTCCTGGAAATTGAAATAAGAACACCGTGAATTCATTGTCCCAGGAAGGGGAAACTTTATTGACACATTCCTGGGGTCAGATACATCACATGATCACACTGACAGAACCACAGGCACATAGACACAGGCAACAGAGCATGCACAATGTCGGCACTAGTACAGTGTATATCCACCTTTCGCAGCAATGCAGGCTGCTATTCTCCCATGGAGACGATCGTAGAGATGCTGGATGTAGTCCTGTGGAACGGCTTGCCATGCCATTTCCACCTGGCGCCTCAGTTGGACCAGCGTTCGTGCTGGACGTGCAGACCGCGTGAGACGACGCTTCATCCAGTCCCAAACATGCTCAATGGGAGACAGATCCGGAGATCTTGCTGGCCAGGGTAGTTGACTTACACCTTCTAGAGCACGTTGGGTGGCACGGGATACATGCGGACGTGCATTCTCCTGTTGGAACAGCAAGTTCCCTTGCCGCTCTAGGAATGGTAGAACGATGGGTTCGATGACGGTTTGGATGTACCGTGCACTATTCAGTGTCCCCTCGACGATCACCAGTGGTGTACGGCCAGTGTAGGAGATCGCTCCCCACACCATGATGCCGGGTGTTGGCCCTGTGTGCCTCGGTCGTATGCAGTCCTGATTGTGGCGCTCACCTGCACGGCGCCAAACACGCATACGACCATCATTGGCACCAAGGCAGAAGCGACTCTCATCGCTGAAGACGACACGTCTCCATTCGTCCCTCCATTCACGCCTGTCGCGACACCACTGGAGGCGGGCTGCACGATGTTGGGGCGTGAGCGGAAGACGGCCTAACGGTGTGCGGGACCGTAGCCCAGCTTCATGGAGACGGTTGCGAATGGTCCTCGCCGATACCCCAGGAGCAACAGTGTCCCTAATTTGCTGGGAAGTGGCGGTGCGGTCCCCTACGGCACTGCGTAGGATCCTACGGTCTTGGCGTGCATCCGTGCGTCGCTGCGGTCCGGTCCCAGGTCGACGGGCACGTGCACCTTCCGCCGACCACTGGCGACAACATCGATGTACTGTGGAGACCTCACGCCCCACGTGTTGAGCAATTCGGCGGTACGTCCACCCGGCCTCCCGCATGCCCACTATACGCCCTCGCTCAAAGTCCGTCAACTGCACATACGGTTCACGTCCACGCTGTCGCGGCATGCTACCAGTGTTAAAGACTGCGATGGAGCTCCGTATGCCACGGCAAACTGGCTGACACTGACGGCGGCGGTGCACAAATGCTGCGCAGCTAGCGCCATTCGACGGCCAACACCGCGGTTCCTGGTGTGTCCGCTGTGCCGTGCGTGTTCTCATTGCTTGTACAGCCCTCTCGCAGTGTCCGGAGCAAGTATGGTGCGTCTGACACACCGGTGTCAATGTGTTCTTTTTTCCATTTCCAGGAGTGTATTTATGTTTCGTGCGTCAAGTACGAGTCGTACGGTGTTATCCTGTTTCAAAATCGTCAACAACGGGCTACTATATGGTGAATTAGAATACTCTATGACTTTCCAGTTCAACATTTTCTTAATTTCATTACGAACTGCTTCCCTTCTTGCATACGGTATGGGATATGTCGTGCGACAGAAAGTTTGGTGCGGCACCACTTCCATAGTATATTCATAGTCTTTTATAATACCGGGTCGTTTTGAAAACACGTTGATGTAGTGTGACAACAAACTGAATAATTCCTGTCGCTGAGGTTCGGATAACTCTGTTGATTCTGTAGTCTTATTGGTTATTTCCTGCTGAGAGGGTAAGTCACTGACTGTTATTGTATCATTAAATGTATCACAGTTACCATAAAACAAATTGAAATGATTATGACAAGGAGGTTTTCTGCCTATCCTTTGTAATCTAATGCTATTACAAGTGCCAAAGTTTTTTATTCTTTCTTTCACTAATTCCAGTGCAACTTCTGTTTGCTGTACTAACAGTGTGCAAATGCCTATATAAAGATCTATTCGGGCTCTATATCGTCGTAGAAAATCCATTCCCAAGAGACATGGCACTGCCAAATTCTTGACGAGGAAAATACATTTTATGGGTATTGATTGAATCTCCAGTGGTACCCAAGCTTGTATACTGACCTTTTGTGTCTGGGAGCCGATGGCTCCTGTTATTGAACATCCTTGGACGGGTAATGTTGGAATTTTAATTAATGGACTAATTTGCTTATAGAAACATAAGGACATAGCATTAATATTTGCACCTGTATCTAGGATTACAGTCGTCAAAATTCCGGCTATTGGAAGTTTTGTCATAGCTTGCACTTGGTCATCTATCGGTTCATCACCGTCAGTTGTCTCTTTCTCTTGTAATAGTTCTTGTCTCATGTCAATCCCGTCATTGTATCTCAGTACAAGTACGTCATGGTTAGTCTCTCCGTCGAAGTGGTAGCCCCCATTCTGTCTCACAGCATCACTTAGGGAGCTTTCAGATGCTGAACTTAGTTTTCCTGTTTGTGTGGTTTTGATTGGCCTTCATCATTAGAAAGTTCGACCAATCTGACATTATGAGAACACTGAGGAACAAAATTACTGTTATGCACAAACCTTGTGTCAAAATGTTGCGTTTGTTCTGGTGTCCAATACGTGTTACTGTCTTCCGCGTTTGCGAAAAATACAGGGGGATTGTAATGCCTTCGTGGGGTCTGATGGTTTTTATTACTATTATCATTTCCGGAATTGTTACTGTGAAATCCACCTTCACACTGTGGTTTGCCGTTAAACTGTGTGTTTCTGTGCATTCCCTGCGCTTGATTTTTACTAGGCGCGGAGTTGTGTTGGTATGAGTGGGTGTTATCAGCTGTTTGTTGCTGCCCGTAATCTGAGTGTTGGCTGCGCGAGTTCCATTCCATTCCATTGCGATCCGCTCTGCTGTTGCCAACCTTTTTGACTGAAACCGTTTCCAAACTTCTGCTTGTACGATTGAATGCCGTACTGGTTACCAGTCGTGTTATACACGGGTTTGAATCGGTTGTGTTGATTATGTCTATTCCTTTTGTGCGGATACCCATTGCCTTTATTTACGTTTTGCCAATCGTTACTACTTTTGTAACCGTTCCCTGGCTTTTCATAGCCGTTACTCTCGTAATGTTGTGGCCAAGAATTGTGCGGAGTATTCCGCGGTTTGTTAGCTCTCATGCCCTCATAGATCAGGTCTAGGGAATCTAATATCGACAGAAAGGTATCTGGATCATCATCTGGTGTGGCTATCAGCTTTTCACGAATCGAAATGGGTAATTTAGACTTGAGAATCATAATTACATCTTTACTATTGATGGGGTTATCCCAATACCTAATTTTGCCAAGATATTTTTCGAAGTACTTTCTCAGGCTACTATTCCTGGGGTCAAATTGTTCTGCATTATAGACTTCTTTACGAAGGCGCTTCTGAACACCTCCGCTCCAAAATTTGCTGAGGAAACAGTGCTCAAACTCCTCATATGTTCGACACTTATCAACCATTTCTGTTCCCCATATTGCCGATTCGCCACCTATATATCCGGTACCAAACTGGATACGCTGTCTATCAGTCCACGAATTTGGAAAAATGCCGGAGAATCCACGAAGAAAAACAATTGGGTGGATATTTCGTTTTTCCGGGTTAAAGGTTTGAAAAACTCGATGCTTTATCATGCTTTCTTCCTTCATCATTTTTACTACTGAGTCAGATTCTTGATTTCGGTGACTAACTGGAATATGTGGTGGTGAAGTGTGTTCATTAGATGCAACAGGTATTCGGAATTGCTGAAATAATTCATCTTCTTCCTCTGAGGCTAAAGAGTTAGGATAATTCGGTCTCTGTATTCGGGAACTACTACTCACTTGCGCCTTCAGGTTATTTAGCTGTTCCGTTACCTCTTGCTTCCAATTTGGTAATTCTTGCTGAAGGGTACGCCTAATGCTACCGAGTTCAGACATTACGGTATCTCCGGAGCTTCCAGGAGCTGACAAGATACCAAGAGTGGTTGCTTTCACAGTCTCTACTAGGTCTTTGTTAATTTTACCTTCGACAAATTTGTCCTTTCCAGCAATCCAGTTCTCATACTTTTCTCTAAATTCTCTCTCATGACTATCTAGCCTCTCCTTTACTTTCGTTTCCGTTTCCAGAGTCAAGTTTGACATTCCCTCGGTTAGTTTTTCTACCTGCGTAGTTACTCTGTCTAATCTGTGATTAACCGTGGTTACGGTGGAGTCAAGATTCTTGGTTGCGTTTCGGATGTCAGCTGTCTCGCTTTGCATGGTAGCTAAAGTGTCATTCAGTTCGAAAATTATTCCACTTCGCATTTGAGAAACAGCATCCTTAACTTGCGTTGCTACTACTTTGGCTACGTTTTCTCTAACAGTTTTTATTTCTTCGCTTACTGTAGAAAGTTTATCTTCAATTACTGTAGAAAGTTTATCTTCAAGCGAGGCTAACATTTGTCTATTTTCGTCTTTCAAATCATTTTTAATGGAATTCACCATTTGGCGATTTTCCTCTTTCAATTGGCGATTTCCGTCCTGCATCATTTGACTTATTTGACTCAGTAGCTGTTTGAATACATCGTCTGTCACTACCCCTGAATTGCTTTCACCTGCCTCCCTTGTAACCAGTATATGGCTACGACTACAAGTGGCAGAAACTATGTTGGCATTGTCTAGTTCAGTACCGGTAACATTATGGTGTGAGGCACCAAAGTCCGTAAGATTTCCCACTTCACTTTCTACAATTGTTTCAATTGGTGTCTCAGCCCTACTAATTACGCTGCGGGACCGTAAGCGACGCGACACTTCACTCGTTTCATTCCGTTCATTTGAATCTAGTGATGACATTTTATCGTCTGCCATAGCTCACTTATTTACAAACAGTAAGTCAATGAAGTTCGTTTGAGCTACGGCCGTCAGCTGTCGACAGAGATGTAACTTATCGGTTGCGAGTCAGTTGTCACTGCTACGTCACAAGATCGGAATGTCGGGAGATGCACGTCACGAGAACAAGGGACTATTCTGGACCGTAAAGAAAGTATGGCTGCACACTGTTCAAAATAAATGAAAACTAAGGCTGGTCAGCTCCGTGAACAGGCAGCGGACATTTAAAAACAAATGATATGCAATACACAACAATGGAATTTAAACAATACTTGAAGAAATTACTAATCTACTAAATGCAATCTACTGAATTCAAAGCAAATTTTACTGCAACTAATAAAGATCGTCACAAATTGATTAATGTCAGCTGAAATTAAGGAAGCTTGGCTACGGCTAACGAAATTTTAACTTACGTCACTGATGACTGCCTTTGGCGTTGCAACTAGATTTTCGCACAAATTCTGTTCCAAAAAAATCTCTCTTCCGTAATTTTCTCTGAATATCTCGTTTCTTTCGCTCAATGGAAATTTTATTGGATGGCGTTTGATGTCATGTAACAAATAAAAAGCACAAGATTAGCTACAATTATTTATGAATATTTCCACAATGCCTTATCTTACATAAATTTTTATTCCTTTAAGTTGTTGTCTTTTTTTTTTTTTTTTTTTTTTAATTCGGGTCCCTGTTCGGGCGCCAATTATAACGATAAGTTTACGTAATGTGTATACATAAACATACAGTTATAAATGTCCCCGTTCGTAGTCGCTAATTATAACAATATGTTACTTTTGTGCTGTAACATATAGCTATAATCAGCGGTGGAAACATATTTGCGAACGCCGACTGTGTGCGGCTGTTTCTTGTTGGATCGTCTGATCAGTCGGAAGTTGCATTGCAGAGGAGAGTAAATGCCTATTCAAAATATAATTATTTTGGATAGCTCAACATGAATTTCCTAAGGGACCGTAGTTTATCATGCATTTACCAGTAGAATATGGCGCGGAGAGAATATTTCGCCGCATGCAACTTCCGTCCGAACTCGACGAAAGAATTCGTGACTGTGAACTCTCTATTTGGCAGAAACATATAGAAAATTACATAATTTCATGAAGAAGTGAGACATAGATTCTATAGTAAATGAATAGTCCATACACCAGTTCCATTTAACTCTGCATTTATGGCAATTAATAGACGAACTTACACTGCAATGAAGGATTTAACATGGATGCCGTTTTGACTGGCACTTCTCTTAATGAAAACAATTCCTTTGACGTTTTCACATACACGTCGCACAATAAATCTACTGCTAGGCACTTTTAGTATTACACATTTACTTTACACTAGAACAATATTATTTTTAACAATAATAATACGGCGGCAAGACATGCGCGTCCGACACAAGTTACAGGAGACAAGAGAAGAATGAGTAACTGTTCATCGAGTATATCTCGTACCTCAAAAAAAAAAAAAATGTGTAAAAGTGTTCTTCTTCTGTCCGTTTTTTCGCGCCGCGGTTTTCAAAGTCAATAACTCACTGCATCTCTGACGGCGCTTCGACAATAAACAAGTTACGTCACAGGTCGTTCACCTTTTACATTCTCGCAACATTATTTGCTAACTGTAGCTGTTGCCGAGCGACTGCTCGATTAGTGAATGATTTAAAATGATAAGGCAATCACATAATGTTACAAGCTCTGACGACGGGGCGTGAGTCGTGCTTGGGTAACTCAGTTAGCCGGCACGGTAGCTCAGCATGTTCCGTCAGAGGGTTAGATATCCTCTGTAATAAAAAAAAACTGGGTGAACGGATCAACGAACAACCTGAACGGGTGTCATGCGACGTCCGCCCCGAACATATACAACGAACAAAGTAGAACAAAAATGAAATAAAAAAAAGTTGGTAGAGCACTTGCCCGCGAAAGGCAAAGGTCCCGATTTCGAGCCTCGGTCCGGCACACAGTTTTAATCTGCCAGGAAGTTTCATATCAGCGCACACTCCGCTGCAGAGTGAAAATCTCATTCCAGAACTAGGTTATTGGACATACCTTAACAATCGACACTGTGCACTTGTTCGCAACCCCAGATACAAGCAGTTCTTTTCCAGTTTTCTACGGAGTGCCTTTCATGACCCGCCTTCCAACTGAAACATCCAAGCCATGAGATGCTGATGTTTGTTTGCCGACATGATGTTCTGAACGCACTACAAACGGAATCTCCATTAAAATTTCGAGAAGACACGTTTGGATGTTCCGTCACCCGGAAGGAGCTAGCAACTCCTGGGATTCTGGTACATAGACTAATTTAGTAAAAAATAAATAAAAATAAAAAATAAAAAATGATACGTAAATAAAAGAAAATAAAAATATAAATACAAAAAAAAGTGCGACGGGCTGTCAAGTGAAGGGGCATGGGTGCGGTATCCAGCCGCGTAGGAGATTTTCTCCGCTCGAGTACTAGCTGTGTTGTTTTCCTTACGTTCGTATCGTCATAACTGACATTTCACTGTGGAGTTGGCTGAATGGACGCATCCCGAAAGCCGCTAAATTGAAAAAAGTTCTGCGCAATAACGAGTCAAAAAAACAGAAACAAAAACTGATACAGTGTGCAATACACATACCTATATATTCCGCCACCTACATTATGGTGTGTGGCAGAAGGTAATTCTGTTACTACTATCATTCTGCCCCTTGCTAGTGCACGGGGAGAACGATTGTCTGTAACGCTCGTATAAACTCGAATTTTTTTCTGGTTTTGTAAGTGCAAATATAATATCCCCACAGAGATTTAGCCACTCTGTAGAAGCAGACATATTTTCTTAGGAGAAAATCTGCAAACATTTGCTGTACAACATATTGTATCGTCACTCTACATTTCTTTATTTTTACAATTATCTGGTTCGGTTCCACGTGAACCATCCTCAGGCGTCACCTATGGCTTAAAGGTTACATCATCCTGTGACGTAGCATGCAAATTTTACTCTTTATTTGGATCGGATACTCTTGTAATCGATACTATCAATCTGAAACAAACGACAGTCATTTTAAAAGTGAAAGTAATCTAGATGGACAGTAACATCATTTGATTCAGAAAATGTTAGAAATTTATAAATAATTATTTGTGGCAGTCACAGTCACAGCTACAATTTAACTTCTGCGATTACTGGTTTCGATCGTTATAGGACATCTTCAGAAGTTTTCAGCCTACGTATAGTGCAACACGTACATTTCGTCACTATGTATGGCTGTCTCAACATTAAAATTCTGACAGCCGCACTCGGTGGTAAGAAGCTCTGAAGATAGCCAATAATGACCGAAACCCTTAATCACCTTGATTAAATGACATCAATGTCTGTAAAAAAGAAAAGAAACACATTTATGTAGTTAAACGATTCGTCACGTATATTACGCGAGATGTAAATGGAGAAAGCCGTATACTGACTGAACAGTCATGGAACATGCTCATCATCATCATCATCATCATCATTTAAGACTGATTATGCCTTTCAGCGCTCAGTCTGGAGCATAGCCCCCCTTATACAGTTCCTCCATGATCCCCTATTCAGTGCTAACATTGGTGCCTCTTCTGATGTTAAACCTATTACTTCAAAATCATTCTTAACCGAATCCAGGTACCTTCTCCTCGGTCTGCCCCGACTCATCCTACCCTCTACTGCTGAATCCATGAGTCTCTTGGGTAACCTTGCTTCTCCCATGCGTGTAACGTGACCCCACCATCTAAGCCTGTTCGCCCTGACTGCTACATCTATAGAGTTCATTCCCAGTTTTTCTTTGATTTCCTCATTGTGGACACCCTCCTGCCATTGTTCCCATCTACTAGTACCTGCAATCATCCTAGCTACTTTCATATCCGTAACCTCAACCTTGTTGATAGGGTAACCTGAATCCACCCAGCTTTCGCTCCCATACAACAAAGTTGGTCGAAAGATTGAACGGTGCACAGATAACTTAGTCTTGGTACTGACTTCCTTCCTGCAGAAGAGAGTAGATCGTAGCTGAGCGCTCACTGCATTAGCTTTGCTACACCTCGCTTCCAGTTCTTTCACTATGTTGCCATCCTGTGAGAAAATGCATCCTAAGTACTTGAAACCGCCCACCTGTTCTAACTTTGTTCCTCCTATTTGGCACTCAATCCGTTTATATTTCTTTCCCACTGACATTACTTTCGTTTTGGAGATGCTAATCTTCATACCATAGTCCTTACATTTCTGATCTAGCTCTGAAATATTACTTTGCAAACTTTCAATCGAATCTGCCATCACAACTAAGTCATCCGCATATGCAAGACTACTTATTTTGTGTTCACATATCTTAATCTCACCCAGCCAGTCTATTGTTTTCAACATATGATCCATAAATAATATGAACAACAGTGGAGACAGGTTGCAGCCTTGTCTTACCCCTGAAACTACTCTGAACCATGAACTCAATTTACCGTCAACTCTAACTGCTGCCTGACTATCCATGTAAAGACCTTTAATTGCTTGCAAAAGTTTGCCTCCTATTCCATAATCTTGTAGAACAGACAATAACTTCCTCCTAGGAACCCGGTAATATGCCTTTTCTAGATCTATGAAGCATAGATACAATTCCCTGTTCCACTCATAACACTTCTCCATTATTTGCCGTAAGCTAAAGATCTGGTCCTGACAACCTCTAAGAGGCCTAAACCCACACTGATTTTCATCCAATTGTTCCTCAACTAATACTCGCACTTTCCTTTCAACAATACCTGCGAAGATTTTACCCACAATGCTGATTAAAGAGATACCTCCGTAGTTGTTACAATTTTTTTTTGTTTCCATGTTTAAAGATTGGTGTGATTACTGCTTTTGTCCAGTCTGATGGAACCTGTCCCGACTCCCAGGCCATTTCAATTATCCTGTGTAGCCATTTAAGACCTGACATTCCACTGTATTTGATGAGTTCCGACTTAATTTCATCCACCCCAGCCGCTTTATTGCACTGCAATCTATTGACCATTTTTTCCACTTCCTGAAATGTGATGCTATTTCCATCATCATTCCTATCCCATTCTACCTCGAAATCTGAAACATTACTGATCGCATTTTCACCTACATTGAGCAACTCTTCAAAATATTCCCTCCATCTGCCCAAGACATCCACAGCATTCACCAGCAGTTTTCCTGACCTGTCCAAAATGCTTGTCATTTCCTTCTTACCTCCCTTTCGAAGACTGCTAATTACACTCCAGAATGGTTTTCCAGCAGCTTGACCCATAGTCTCCAACCTGTTTCCAAAGTCTTCCCACGATTTCTTCTTCGATGCTGCAACTATCTGTTTGGCTTTGTTTCTTTCTTCAACATAACTTTCTCTGTCTACCTGGGTTCTGGTATGTAGCCATTTTTGATACGCCTTCTTTTTCCTTTTACAGGCTGCCTTGACTGTATCATTCCACCAAGCTGTTTGCTTCATCCTAGTTTTACACACTACTGTTCCAAGACATTCTTTAGCCACTTCTAGTACTGTGTCCCTGTACCTTCTCCATTCCTTTTCCAATGACTGTAATTGACTACATTCAACTAACTGGTACCTTTCTGAGATCTCTGTTATGTACTTGTGCCTGATTTCCTTATCCTGAAGTTTCTCCACTCTTATCCTCCTACATATGGACCTGACCTCCTGCACTTTCGGCCTCACAATCCCAATTTCACTGCAGATTAAATAATGATCAGTGTCATCAAAGAATCCCCTGAATACACGTGTGTCCCTCACAGCCTTCCTGAATTCCTGATCTGTTATTATATAGCCAATGACAGATCTGGTTCCCCTGCCTTCCTAGGTATACCGATGAATGTTCTTATGTTTAAAAAAGGAGTTTGTGATTACTAAGCCCATACTGGCACAGAAATCCAAGAGTTGTTTCCCGTTCCTGTTGGCCTCCATATCCTCTCCAAATTTACCCATAACCTTTTCATACCCTTCTGTTCGATTTACAATCCTGGCGTTAAAATCACCCATGAGCAGAACACTGTCCTTGTCCTTTACTCTAACAACTACATCACTGAGTGCCTCATAAAAACTATCCATCTTATCTTGATTTGTCCCTTCACAATGCGAATATACTGACACAATCCTAATTTTCTTGCTAGACACTGTCAAATCTATCCACATCAGTCGTTCGTTTACATACCTTATTGCAACTACGCTGGGTTCCATTTCTTTCCTGATGTAAAGCCCTACACCCCATTGTGCTATTCCTGCTTTGACTCCTGACAGGTAGACCTTGTATTCTCCCACTTCCTCTTCTTTCTCACCCCTTACCCGAATGTCACTAACAGCCAAAACGTCCAGCCCCATCTTACTTGCAGCCTCTGCCAGCTCTACCTTCTTCCCAGAGTAGCCCCCATTGATATTAATAGCTCCCCATCTCATTACCATTTGTTTGCCAAGTCGTATCTTAGGAGTCCCTGGTTTGTCAGTTAGAGGTGGGACTCCGTCACCTCCAAAGGTCCGAGGCATTTTGCTCTGATTGTTGCCAGCATCATATTTAAAGTACCAGGGAAGCAGGTTGCTAGCCTTACTTGCCCCGAGTCCCATTGGGTTTTACCCCTAAAGGCTGAGGGACTAACCGGTGGGTTTGGTAGTCTTTGCCGTATGAGCACAGAGGTGACCACGACTCAGAATATGTCCGAGATGCCCAGCCTTATTCCAAAGTAACTGGTATCCCGACTGTCGGGACCACTTACTTGGCCACTCATATGTTGCCCGTGGTTCATGAACTAGGACATGACTACAGGAACCCACTCCATGAACCACCTCAGAATTTTAGCAGTAAACTATGATTTCGTGGTCAACGAATTCCTTGTAGCGATTTGCCACTGTAATTTTCTCAACAATTCTGGGATGGTCTCGTCTTAATGAAGATTGCTATATTAATCCTGTCTGGAAAAGATCCCAGGTTAACGAACAGTACTCATACATATGTAGATCGGACGAATGTTTCGTAAACCATTTACTTTTTGGACGAATTAAAGTTTCTTAGGACTTTTCTTATTAATCTCAGTATGGTACCTGCCTCTTACTCATTTACATTTTACTGTTGCTAATGTTTCCAGTGATTTTTCATCATTAGCGTAATCGAGCGACAACGGCCATCTCCGTATATGTACGTACAATACATGATACACAATAATACACTGATAAAAGCAACCTGTACATAAGCACTGAATATGTCTTACGGATAAACGGAGCAGAGATGAAAATAATGAGGTCTAATAAAAAGGAGATTATCAGTTCGCTTGACATGAAAATTGGGACATAGTAGCAGAAGTAGTGAAACAGCTCTACTATCTTGGAGGCAAGATTACACAGGGTAGGGAAATGAGGAAGGTGACATAAGTAGTCTGACACAGGCGGTGAAATTTTTCTTGAACTAAATAGCTCTAATGATATCATATATTGAAGTTCTTGGAAGTGTACGTCTAGGGCACAGAATTTTATAGAAGTGCAATGTGGACAATCTGACACGCTGAAATGAAGAAAGTGGGAGTATTTGAAATGCGGTGCTATCGAAGAATGTTAGGATTCAAATCGACAGATAAAACACAGAATGAAGAAGTGCTAATAAGAAAAGGTTGTAAGTAATTGGAATACACTTACCAGGTGAAGGCACAGATCAGTGAGACGTGTGCCACCTCTACAGTTACAGGGGCAGTAATGGGGGAAACGTAAGGAACAAAGATTGGAATATGCTACGCAGATTACAGAAACTGTGTCTGTTGTAATATGTGAACAGAGAAGAAATGATTAGCATAACATAAGAATGAGGGGACAGGTACTAATCAGTCTTGCCTTCACAGTCGGAAACGTGTCCTGTTACAACCAGCAAATATTTATTTGACATACAGTGACGACATTTTTGTTTAAATTGTACCTCGGCCTCTCAGTCGCATAAAAACACATTCGCTGCCGTTTAGGGGGATGTTATACGGTACTGTACTGCTTCCGTCACATAGTTAAAGCAAGTAACATGTGAGCACTGAGAGTAATAACACCGCATTTCTATGAGTCTCTGCTGCGCTCACCCTGGGATAGTCTGAGGGACTTAATGAGACGTAAAATACTGCGTTGTAATAATCCCGTGGACTCTTGTTACTTAGCGGACAGATAGCCTAAGCTTAGCGATGTCCTCAGGATGAATTGTGAGCCGCTGCGTGGGCGTTAACTGGGTGCGGTACCATGTGGCGTGACGTGCTGTGGGAACCAGAGACGCGACGCCGGCGCGGTCGCTGTCGTAGTTTCGAGGCTTGTTCCGGAGGGAGAACAACAGCTCAGAATCCGCGCGCGTACCGTGCACCGCCGCTCCCGCACCAGCTGCACATCGAAACTGCTGTCTAAACGCAAGATAGTGCCGCATGTGTGCAACTAATCAACAGGTGCTCGCATCTTACCAAGGTACCCCTCAAAGTTCGTCTCACAAGTAGACGGCACCTATTCGTCATCACCAATTTCGTCCGAATTTGTGATATACCCATGGCTGGACCAGGAACTCCAGAAGGACAAGCGTTCAGAAAGAATGGGATTTCTGGCGCGAGTCAGGCATGAGCCATTGATGGTATCGTAGTTTAAAATCGCCGTTGGTGCAGCGCAAAGAGTATAGAACAATAATGTGAGGATCGTAGAGTCGACTTCCAAAGGAATAAAAATAACGCCCGAAATTTTGTATTTATTAATATCTTCATAGAAGGCATGAAACGGAGAGGCAAAGAAAAGATTGGGATTACAAATAAATTTCAAGAAACGGATTGTAAGGCATACACGAGAACTTCGTGCATAAAATTAAGTATAATTTTTTAGGGCCTCGTACCTCAGTTAATAAAAATAGAACCTCTACAGGACCACTTTGCTGTCTGTATATCAGTCTGTCGGAATGCTACGAATCCTTTTTCTTGGAAACGGTAAAACGGTAGACGTATCAAGTTCAATTTTTTGTCACATCCTAAGGTCTCCCGTCCCTTGGCGGTGAAAAAATTTAAGCTTCTAAGTCAACGCACTCGAAATATATGGTCATTTATGTCATGTGTTCTGATACTCGCAAACATTCTCGTCAAAACCTATAGCTTAGTTCCCCTTCTCACAGAATTATGAAATTTGGCAAGAAGCAGGGTTTTAGAGTACAAGCAAAGAAAAAATCTGAAAATCGTTTATTTGTAATTATATCACACGAAACTATTATTTTTTCGTGATTTGTTACCCAACTGTCTGTCTGTCTGTCTATTAAGGTCCCTTTTTCTGTGTATGCGTAGACAGTTCAAATTTGTCACATACTAACGTCTACTGTCCCTTGACGATGTAAAAAAATTAAGCTTCTATGACAACGCAACCAAAAGATACGGCCGTTTATATCACATAATTTGATACTCGCAAACTCACTTCCCGTTGAATATTTTAAAGAACTTAGTTCTTATTATAGGAAACAGCGATCTATAATTATTATAAATAAACTGGAAGCAGTCTTGATAGCATAAATTTTTTAATGTGGTGACCGGTTTCGATCTTATTATAAGATCATCTTCAGACCTTTTCTATCAAGCATTGTTTGTTGACATTTATTCTCGTATTTAGCCTCTTAATTTTAGTCTTTATTCTTCTAAACTTCTTATAATTTTCCTTCACCTGACACGGTAATGAGTTTCATATTTTAAAGAACATAGTTCTTATTATAGGAAACACCGATCTATAATTATTGTAAGTAAACTGGAAGCAGTCTTGATCGCATAAGGATCAACTAGGTAAAAAGACGAGAGCTAGTAGAAATCCTTGGGTAACAGAAGAAATATTGAATTTAATTAATGAAAGAAGAAAATATAAAAACGCAGTAAATGAAGCAGGCAAAAACGAATGCAAACATTTCAAAAATGATATCGACAGGAAGTGCAAAATGGCTAAGCAGGGATGGCTAGAGGACAAATGTAAGCATGTAGAGGCTTATCTCACTGTGGGTAAGATGGGCAGCGTAAGGGGAAAAATCGTAGAGGGAGACCAAGAGATGAATACACTAAGCAGATTCAGAAGGATGTAGGTTGCAGTAAGTACTGGGAGATGAAGAAGCTTGCACAGGATAGAGTAGCATGGAGAGCTGTATCAAACCAGTCTCAGGACTGAAGACAACAACAACAACAATTAAAATCAACCTGCTTTCGGAAAAAAAATGTAATGCATTTCCTATTGAACGTACTTCGTACATTATCCATATAAGGCTCTCCGATTTCCTTGAAATCGAGTCAATACGTTCTCAAAATTGAGTCAATATGTTCTCAAACTCTATGCGAACTATAAAAAATTGTAATTAATATACATTGATCTGTTCTATAATTTTGTTAATGAACTGCCAATAACCCATTCTGCTATATTCACTTCCATAGCGAAATTTTTCCTCTGTCTGACAAACGTTCACTTTTTCCACGCGATTGTTGGTTTCAGTATGTAGTTACAGGAAGCTTACCTTCACTTCTTTTCTGTCTCTTTCTTTCACCAGCCTTATTTATTCCTATTGAACTGTCACGATCTCCGGGCTTCGTTTCGTCCTTTATACCTTCAATGACTTTCTACATCTCGTCTAGCATTTCTTCCGTAATGGTCGTCACCCTGAGCGTCACTGCCTGTGAGTCCAGTCTGTAACTCAACACAATTTAGTGTCTTATCTGATTAACCACACCTTTCAGAAAGAAATACTCTTCCAAAAGGGTCTTTCAGAACTTTTGTGAAAGCGCCTCCTACGCCGAAAGAATGGCTACATAAAGAATCGCCCGCCAACTTACAATCGCTGGAGAGAGGAAATCAGAGGTGCTGCAACAATTGTGCAAAGTCAATGGGGCGTATTCAAGTGAAACGACACGATCGCCCTCTCCAGTGATGGCCAGGATCTTCTTTCTCGGACAAAGCAGCCGTTCTCCTCAGGAAAGGAGACAGATAAAACGATCTCAAGAGATCGTATCTGTCTGTGGACGAAGCTAAGAAACTCGTGCTAATCTTTAGAAAAAAAGGTGATTTTCGTTGTGAATTCGCAGGCAGTGAAATTCACCTATATCGCCACAGCCTACGATACTAATATTTTTTGCTGCATTTTTTTGCTAATATCGTGGAAACCTCATCTATCAGACGCAGTCCTAATCTTTGTCGCCATGTGAAGCTGATGTATACAATCCACTCGAATCCACTGAATGATGCAACAATTCGCTTATGGCTTTATAACAAACCGTAATAGAGAGTATAGAAGACAGGATCATAGGACGCACAGCGACACGTGAAAAACTGAAACACATAAGAAGCGACAGCAAATACCAAAAATTACAATTGTTTAAAAGAAAATGCCTTTTGCATGCAGCACATCGAAATTTTTATTTTTATTTATGCAGCCAGACGCGTTTCGCCTTTTTGACAAGGCATCTTCAGTGGTTGTCCTGAAACATTACGTGATTTTTCCTTTTTACACATAGGTTATAGATTTAAAAACAATTCCTTACCGTTTTTTTACGAAATGGAAAGGTACTTGCAGATCACTTCTAATTCACTGCATCCAAGCAAACTGCGTTTTCTCATCTGGCAACCACGTGGACATCTTACAGTTCACTTTCAGTTCACTGTTTTCGTTACACATCACGGTAACTGCCATATTTTTAATACAGAGATTCATTTGTTTTTCTAAGTGTTACCAACTGTTTTGTGAATGTGTGTGTGTGTGTGTGTGTGTGTGTGTTAGAGAGGGAGAGATTTTTTTTTTACTTTTTTATTTTTTATTTTACTATCCTTAAAAACAATAATAATAATAATTATTATTATTATTATTATATTATCCTGTATATACGTATGAGAGGAATCAGGTGTAATCATTTGTTGGGATTTCTGTCTATTATATGATCAATCAGTGTAAACAGTGAGTTGTTAGTCATATTTACTTGGTCATTTAGTGGTGGTGGGTGGTGGTGGTTAGTGGTTAACGTCCCGTCGACAACGAGGTCATTAGAGACGGAGCGCAAGCTCGGGTTAGGGAAGGATTGGGAAGGAAATCGGCCGTGCCCTTTCAAAGGAATCATCCCGGCACTTGCCTGAAACGATTTAGGGAAATCACGGAAAACCTAAATCAGGATGGCCCGAGACGGGATTGAACCGTCGTCCTCCCGAATGCGAGTGTCATTTAGTAGTTGTTTCTTTTCAGCCTTTGTTTTGTATATATGATAATTTTCCCGTAATGTTAAGATATGTCTTTCATTATTTATTCTAATTATTTTCTCTTGTACTAGGTTTGTGGTTATTTTCTCTCAAATATACTGCAAAAGTTGAGTGGCTCGTTCCACATTTCGATGCTATGATATGATCTTTGTACGGGGTGTCAAATGTTCTGCTGGTTTGTCCTATATACCTTCCATCACATGTGTTGCACTGTAGTTGTTATATTGGTAGATATCTGTGTTTTTTGTTAAGGAACTGTTTTTTAATCTATAACCTAGATGTGAAACCATAACCTATATGTAAAAAGGAAAAATCACGTAATATTTCACGACACCCACTGAAGATGCTTTGTAAAAAAGGCGAAACGCGTCTGGTTGCATAAATAAAAATAAAAAATTCGATGTGCAGCATGCAAAAGGCTTTTTCTTTGAAACAACTGCAATTTATATATAGCTGCTGCAAAGATGACCACTACAAGAAACGTGAAATACCAAAAAGATGAGGCGTGAATCTTCTTACGAGGCAGAATCGTCTGTAGTATAAAAAATTTAATAGAGTCGATCAGTAAATATTTATAAGATTGTTCAAAATTTTTGACTCATTTAATTTTTTATTTATTTATTTATTTTTTTTGTTTTTTTTTTTTTTTGTTTTTTCAAAACTGTCCCGTGCGTCTACGAGAGAGCCCTGGTTCTGGTTTCCAGATTTCATCGACCAAAATGTAATTTATTGTAGTATCTGTCTCTTTCGTTTGTTGCCCGCTCTCTACCACGAGCGATGCGTCATACTCTTTTACTGTGCCTTTCATTTCTTTCATCAATAGTTTTTTTTTGAGTCATCAGTCATCTAAGAGGTTTGATTCAGCCCGCCATGAGTTTCTCTGCCCTCCCATGTTCTTCATCTCAGCTCTCTCTACAGCTCCCTCTAGTACCATGGAAGTCATTCAGTGACATCTTAACAGATGTCTTCCTGTCCTCTCCCTTCTTCCTGTCAGTGTTCTCCAAATGTTCCTTTCCTCGTCGATTCTGCCGAGAACCTTCTCATTCCTTACCTTATCAGTCCACCTAATTTTCACTATTCTTCTGTAGCACTGTAACTCAAATGTTTCGATTCTCTTCTGTTCTGGTTTTCCCACAGTCCATGTTTCACTATCATACAATGCTGTGTTCGAAACGTACATTCTCAGAAATTTCTTCCTCAAAATAAGGTCTATGTTTCATACTAGTACACTTCTCTTGGTCTGGAATACCCTTTTTGCCAGTGCTAATGTCCTTATGTGCCGTCTTGCCTCCCGACCGTCTTGGGTTATTTTGCTGCCTATGGAGCAGAATTTCTTAACTTTAAGTAGTTAGCGAACACCAATCCTGATGTTACGTTTCTCGCTGGCCTCATTTCTGCTACTTCTCATTACTTTCGTCTGTCTTAGATTTACTCTCAATCCATATTCAGTACTCATAAGGCTATTCATTCCATTCAATACAGCCTGCGTTTCTGCTTCACTTACACTGAGCATAGAAATGTCATCTGCGAATCATATCATTAATATATTTTCACTTTGAATTTTAATTCCACTCTTCAATCTTCCCTTTACTTCCGTCATTGCTTCTTCGATGTATAGATTGAACAGTAGGGCTGAAACACTACATGCCCGTGTTACACCCTTCTTAATCTGCGTCCCTCGTGTTTGATCTTAACTGTTATCGTTCGCTGTTGGCTCTTGTACATATTGCATGTTACCCGTCTTTCCCTATAAATTACCCCTATTTTTCTTACAATTTCGAACGTCTTGCACCATTGTACATCATAGAATTATTTTTCCAGGTCGACAGATCCTATGAACGTGTCTTACTTTCCTTCAGTCTTGCTTCGGTTATCAACCGTAGCATCAGAACTGCCTCTCTGCTGCCTTTACCTTTCCCAAAACCATACTGACCGACATCTAACACAGCCTCAACTTTCTTTTCCATTTTTCTGTGTATTACTCTTATCAGTAACTTTGACGCATAAGCTGTTAGGCTGATTATGTGATAATTTCGCACTTGTCGCTGTTGCCGTATTCGGAATTGTGTGATGGATTTTATTCCGAAAATCAGATGGTATATCGTTGGACATACCAACGTGAACAGTCGTTTTGTTTCCACTTTCCCCACCGATTTTAGAAATTCTGATGAAATGTTCTCTGTCCCTGCTGCTGTATTTGATTTTAAGTCTTTCAAAGCTCTTTCAAACTCTGATTCCAATACTGGATCCCCTATCTCTTCTATACTAACTCCTGTTTCTTCTTCTATCACTTCATCAGACAACCCCCCCCCCCCCCCCTCTTAGAGGCCACCAGTGTACTTTTTCCAGCTGTCTGTCCTCTCCTCTGCTTTTATCAGTGGAAATCCCGTTGCACTCTTAATGTTACCACTGTGGTTTTCAATTTCACCGAAGGTTGTTTTGACTATTCCATATGCTGAGTAAGTCCTTCCGGCATCTTTTCTTTTTCGATTTCTTCACAGTTCTCATTCGGCCGTTTCGCCTTAGCTTCACTGTACTTCCTGTTTATTAAGTGACATGTGCTTTTCTATTCCTTAATTTCCCTGAAAATTTTTATATTCCCTTCTTCCATCGATCAACTGAAGTACTTCTGCTGTTATCAGTGGTTTCTTCGCAGTTACCTTCTTTGTAGCTATGTTTTCTTTTCACTTCCTGTGATTGCTCTTTTTAGAGATGTCCAGAACGAGTCATTATTACAGTATCCTTAGCCTCAAAGAGCTTCAAGTGTATCTCTTCATTCCTTAGTTCTTCCGTATCCCACCTCTTTGCACATTGATTCTTCATGACTAGTCTCTTCGGCTTCAGCCTAGCTGCTGCTACGGTCGCGGTTCGAATCCTGCCTCGGGCATGGATGTGTGTGATGTCCTTAGGTTGGTTAGGTTTATGTTGTTTTAAGTCTAGGGGACTGATGACACCGGATGTTATGTCCCATAGTGCTCAGAGCCATTTGAACCATCTTGTAAAAAGTTAATTTTCCATCTAAATATAACACGTTTGTTCCTCTTATAACCCTACAGTACCAACTGTTTCATAAAACTTCAGACAAAGTGAAATACAATACTACACACTTTCTAGAAATTTTAGTCTGTAACTGTAGGTTTGGGACGTCTTTGACATTGTTCATTTTCAAGAGACAGCAGAAGAAAATAAATGTAAGTATTTTAAGAGCACTGTATCCATGTTTTATTTTCAACAAAATATATTTTTATAATTGAAAATGAAGGAGTGGATTCTATATCATTCTTCATCAAATTGCCGGCCGGAGTGGCCGAGCGGTTGTAGGCGCTACAGTCTGGATCCGCGCGACCGCTGCGGTCGCAGGTTCAAATCCTGACTCGGGCGTGGATGTGTGTGATGTCCTTAGGTTAGTTAGGTTTAAGTAGTTCTAAGTTCTAGGGGACTTATGACCTTAGGAGTTGAGTCCCTTAGTGCTGAGAGCCATTTGAACCATTTCCAACACCCTTTCGCAATGTACACACATTCCTATACATGCAGGGTATTAAACGTTTCGTGCTTTCATACAGCAGATAGTTTTGATCAAAAGTAGAAGTAAGGTTCCTATGATCTGTCTGGAAATCAATACCTGTTGATGTTTGAACTAATCTGGTCACACTTGATCGGCTCAGTATTCTCGCATCAAATTATGTGGAGCCTGTTGGCAGGTAACGCAGTTACCAAATTCTCAAACAGCTGCTGCGTCTCAAAAAATGCCCATATGGGCCATTTTATTCTTAACGAGCGATGTGTAGTATCTTGTGGTATAGGCCGTCTTACTGTTGCAGTTAATTGCACATGTGTGAAACTGAATGGTTGTAATTTGCAGGACACTAATGGTGGTGGTGGTACCAGTTACAGCAATGCAACGATCTGCTACATCAGTCAGCTGAGTTGATGCTGGCCCCGCACCACGTTAGCAGAACATGATAACGACTCCGTGCGTTGTGAACAAGTAGTACTGTAAGCAATACAATTGAGGCCTACATTGAATCACTCGCAGCAAGGAAAACGCACAATGCTGGGCCTCCCACTGATCGCACGTCGGAGGTTCTGCAGGTATTGTGACACGTAGATGATGATCCTGAAACAGCAAAGAAATGGAGACTCTTTCGTGGTCAGTTCTGCATGAGCAGTTAATTTCTCCCTATCATATGCAACAAGTGTCATGTATTTGCCCAGCAGATCACAATGCCTATTTAACAGTTCTGCCAATGGCTTCTGCAACACACTGCTGAAGATCCACAGTGCACAGCCTGCATTTTATTTACAGACTACACCCGTCCATCTCCCAGCTCCGCTTATTCTTCCGTCGTCCTCTCTGTCCAGATCCTTCTGCCTCCTCCATATATCCACCTCCATATACTTCTGCCCCTTTCTCCGTCCATCTACTACTCCCCCTTCTCTCCATCCCCTCCTCCATCTCTCAGTCCATCACCTCCTACCCAGACTCTCTGTTCAAGGCCTTACTTTTGCTGCAAAGGGTAGCTGTGCCGTCTGAGGCGCCTTGTCACATTTCGCGCAGCTGCTTCCGTTCGAGTCCTCCCTCGGGCATGGGAGTGTGTATGTGTGTGTGTGTGTGTGTGTGTGTGTGTGTGTGTGTGTGTGTGTGTGAGTGTGTGAGTGTGTGTTGTCTTTAGCGTAAGTTAGCTTAAGTCAGATTAAGTAGTGTGTAAGCTTAGGGATCGATAACCCCAGCAGTTTGGTCCCATAGGACTTACCACAATTTTTTTCCTTCGTTTGTCTATCTCCTTCTCTTCCCTTTCTCTGTCCTTTCCCCCTCTCTTCATCTGTCTGTCCTCCTCTGCCTTATCTGTGTCCCCATAGGACTTCCATCTGTCTGTCCATCTCTTCTTCCCACCTTCTCTCCACATTATCACCCCCAGCCCCATAGGAGGCCCCCACATCATTTCCTTCCATATAGTAAGTAACGTGTGTACCAAGTGCGACTGAAATCGATCCAGGAATTTAGAAAGAATTCTTTTATATGTGACTTTGCCTGCATATTCACATGTCACATATATTTAATATACAGGGTGAGTCACCTAACGTTACCGCTGGATATATTTACTACGGAAACAAAGAAAGCTTCATCATAGGTTTAAGAGTAGTCGAATCATAGCTGATAAGGAAAAGCTGAACGAAGCGAAAAAGAGCGTAAAGAGAGCAATGAGAGAAGCATTCAACGAATTCGAACATAAAACATTGGCAAACAATCTAAACAAGAACCCTAAAAAGTTTTGGTCATATGTAAAATCGGTAAGCGGATCTAAATCCCCTATTCAGTCACTCGTTGACCACGATGGCACCGAAACAGAGGACGACCGAAGAAAGGCAGAAATACTGAATTCAGTGTTCCGAAACTGTTTCACTGCGGAAAATCGTAACACGGTCCCTGACTTCAGCCGTCGCACGGACGCCAAAATGGAAAATATTGAAATAAACGATATCGGAATTGAAAAACAACTGCTATCACTTAGTAGCGGAAAAGCATCCGGACCAGACGAGATACCCTTAAGATTCTACAGTGATTATGCTAAAGAACTTGCCCCCTTTCTATCAGCAATTTATCGTAGATCGCTGGAAGAACGTAAAGTACCTAGCGACTGGAAGAAAGCACAGGTCGTTCCCATTTTCAAGAAGGGTCATAAATCAGATGCGAATAATTATAGGCCTATTTCGCTTACGTCAATCTGTTGTAGAATAATGGAACATGTTTTGTGTTCTCGTATTATGACGTTCTTAGATAATACAAATCTCCTTCATCATAACCAACATGGATTCCGCAAACAGAGATCATGTGAAACTCAGCTCGCCCTATTTGCCCAAGAAATTCACAGTGCCGTAGACACTGGCGAGCAGATTGATGCCGTATTCCTGGACTTCAGGAAGGCATTTGATACGGTTCCGCACTTACGTTTAGTGAAAAAAATACGAGCTTACGGAATATCGGACCAGGTTTGTGATTGGATTCAGGATTTCCTAGAAGAAAGAACACAACATGTCATTCTTAACGGTTCAAAATCTGCAGATGTAGAGGTAATTTCGGGAGTACCGCAAGGAAGCGTGATAGGACCTTTATTGTTTACAATATACATAAATGACTTAGTTGACAACATCGGTAGCTCCGTGAGGCTATTTGCAGATGACACGGTTGCCTACAAGAAAGTAGCAACATCAGAAGACTCGTACGTACTCCAGGAAGACCTGCAGAGGATTAATGCATGGTGCGACAGCTGGCAGCTTTCCCTAAACGTAGATAAATGTAATATAATGCGCATACATAGGGGCAGAAATCCATTCCAGTACGATTATGCCATAGGTGGTAAATCATTGGAAGCGGTAACGACCGTAAAATACTTAGGAGTTACTATCCGGAGCGATCTGAAGTGGAATGATCACATAAAACAAATAGTGGGAAAAGCAGGCGCCAGGTTGAGATTCATAGGAAGAATTCTAAGAAAATGTGACTCATCGACGAAAGAAGTAGCTTACAAAACGCTTGTTCGTCCGATTCTTGAGTATTGCTCATCAGTATGGGACCCTTACCAGGTTGGATTAATAGAAGAGATAGACATGATCCAGCGAAAAGCAGCGCGATTCGTCATGGGGACATATAGTCAGCGCGAGAGCGTTACGGAGATGCTGAACAAGCTCCAGTGGCGGACACTTCAAGAAAGGCGCTACGCAATACGGAGAGGTTTATTATCGAAATTACGAGAGAGCACATTCCGGGAAGAGATGGGCAACATATTACTACCGCCCACATATATCTCGCGTAATGATCACAACGAAAAGATCCGAGAAATTAGAGCAAATACGGAGACTTACAAGCAGTCGTTCTTCCCACGCACAATTCGTGAATGGAACAGGGAAGGGGGGATCAGATAGTGGTACAATAAGTACCCTCCGCCACACACCGTAAGGTGGCTCGCGGAGTATAGATGTAGATGTAGATGTAGATTTCGTAAACCACATCAAATACTGACGAACCGAGTCCACAGACCGAACGTGAGGAGAGGGGCTAGTGTAATTGTTTAATACAAACCATACAAAAATGCACGGAAGTATGTTTTTTAACACAAACCTACGTTTTTTAAAATGGAACCACGTTAGTTTTGTTATCACATCTGAACGTATAAACAAATACGTAATCAGTGCCGTTTGTTGCATTGTAAAATGTTAATTACATCCGGAGATATTGTAACCCAAAGTTGACGCTTGAAACTTCCGACGTTCAGTTGCGTGTTGTAACAAACACGGGCCACGGTCGGCGAGCAGCATCTGCAGGGACTTGTATACGATGACGACCGTGTTTACGAGTGTGGCTGTAGTGCACTGTTGTGGTTTGGTCTAGCTGTCGCAGTGTCCGCATGTAGCGCTTGCTGCTATTGTTATTCTGCATTCGTCTCCGCACGCAGACCAACTGTAGTACACCGTGTTACCAGACGTCTGTGATAGTGTAGTGTTGTAGGAACTGTGACCATGGTGTATTCGAACTCTGAAAAGGCGGAAATGATACTCATCTATTACGAGTGTCGACGAAATGCAGCTGAAGCCTGCAGGGTGTATACAGAACGGTACCCAGACAGAGAGCATCCAACGTGCCGCACATTGCAAAACATCTACCGCCAACTGTATGCAACAGGTATGGTCGTAGCACGCAAACTGGTCCGTAACAGGCCCGTCACAGGAGAAGCGGGTGCAATTGGTGTGTTAGCTGCTGTTGCCATGAACCCACACATGAGTACACGGGACATTGCGAGAGCCGGTGGACTGAATCAAAGTAGTGTCATGCGCATACTGCATCGTCACCGCTTTCACCCGTTTCATGTGTCGCTACATCAGCAATTACATGGTGATGACTTTAATCATCGAGTGTAATTCTGTCAATGGGCATTAACAGAGAATACGTTGCAGTTCTCAGTTCTACCTGTTTACCGATGAAGCGGGTTTCACAAACCACGGGAGAGTGAATCTACGGAACATGCATTACTGGTCCGTGGACAATCCTCGCTGGCTCAGACAGGTAGAGCGACAGCGACCGTGGACTGCAAATGTGTGGTGCGGAATCAGTGGCGACCACCTCATTGGTCCTCACTTCATTGCAGGTGCCCAAACAGCTGCAACATATATTGCGTTTATACAGAATGATCTGCCAACGTTGCTCGAAAATGTCCCACTGGAAACGCGTCGACGTATGTGGTATCACCATGATGGTGCACCTGCACATTCCGCAATTAACACTAGGTTGACCCTTGACAGGATGTTCGACGGGCGTTTCATAGGACGTGGAGGACGCATAAATTGGCCAGCCCGTTCTCCTGATCTTACACCTCTGGACTTCTTTCTGTGGGGTACGTTAAAGGAGAATGTGTACCGTGATATGCCTACAACCCCAGAGGATATGAAACAACGTATTGTGGCAGCCTGCGGCAACATTACACCAGACGTACTGCGGCGTGTAAGACATTCATTACGCCAGAGATTGCAGTTGTGTGCAGCAAATGATGGCCACCACATTGAACATCTATTGGCCTGACATGTCGGGACACACTCTATTCCACTCCGTAATTGAAAACGGAAACCACGTGTGTACGTGTACCTCACCCCTCATGGTAATGTACATGTGCGTCAGTGAAAAAGACCAATAAAAAGGTGTTAGCATGTGGACGTAATGTGCTGTTCCAGTCTCTTCTGTACCTAAGGTCCATCACCGTTCCCTTTGGATCCCTACTTAATTCGATGCTCTCCGATACACATGATCGAACAGCGGAGGAGTGGTACTCAAGCGTTAACTTTAGATTACAATATCTCCGGATGTAATTAACATTTTACAATGCAACAAACGGCACTGATTACGTATTTGTTTATATGTTCAGAAGTGCTACAAAACTAACGGGGCTCCATTTAAAAAAACGTAGGTTTGTGTTAAAAAAAATATACTTCCGTGCATTTTTTATGGTTTGTATTAACCAATTACAGTATTTGATGTGGTTTACGAAATATATCCAGCGGTAATGTTAGGTGACTCACATTGCATTTCACGCATATTTATACACATATTTCACGTGTGTTTTAGTGTATTGCGTCCTGTAATTTTTTCTCAGAAATCGTAATATCTATGACGACATATCTCCTGAAGTATGTGTTTGCCGGCCGGACGACGAACAATAACGAACAAAATGGAAAAAAGAAAAGATTGTTGAGTATTTGCCTGTGAAAGGCAAAGGTCCCGAGCTCGAGTCTCGGTCAGGCACACAGTTTTAGTCTGCCAGGAAGTTTCAGCTTTAGAAGGCTCTAAATGTTCCTGATACATTTGTTACACAGGTCACATTCAATGTCTTTAAAATATATGCGTATTGTCATCGTTCGAAGTTAATGATATCTACTGGCCGACCTATTCTACTGTTAACTGCTTCTCTACTGACGGCACAACACTCCCAACCTTCGCTGGCCGAGCGGTTCTACGGGCTTCAGCCTGGAACCGCGCGACAGCTACGGTCGCAGGTTCGAATCCTGCCTCGGACATGGATGTGTGTGATGTCCGTAGGTTAGTTAGGTTTAAGTAGTTCTATGTTCTAGGGGACTGATGACCTCAGATGTTAAGTCCCATAGTACTCAGAGCCATTTGAAGCATTTTGAGGTATGTGTTGTACAGGGTGATTATACGGGTAATTACAGTTAAACATCCAAACTGATGTAGAAATAACACCACTGGTCAGAATGACGTCAAATTGCAAAGGCATATTATCGGAGACGAGGAAAAACGTATGGCAGAAGAAAAATAAATAGTTGCAAAATATAGCAATAGATGGCACTGTAAGCATCATAATTTTATAGTGGTCGACTACAAATGACAAATGAATCATACAACAATGCCTAAGGTGTAGGTTCGACGCTAAACAAACTGTACTACCCAGGCAGTATGCATGGGCGTACAGGTGTGATACTGTTCGTTACGTAAGCCCATCAAGCACAGCAAGGTCATATCACATCGGATGGGAATAATCGCTTTCTAATTGTCCTGAGGCCAAAAACCGCACAAAAAGCATCACTCACATCGGTTTTTAATAGTACTGAGGCCAAAAATCACATAAAAAGCAACAATCACATCGGGTTTTAATTGTCCTGAGGCCAAAAACCGTATAAAATGCATCAATCAAAATCAAATCTGATTATTAATTTCCGTGTGACCAGCGCGAAACATGCTCAATATGCTCTCTACAGTTTTCTGCAACAAGTTGAAATCGAGAAACAGCATGTTCCACAACTGATTGAAGTGTTTCTGGGATCGCGTTCAGAATGTGTTGCGCAATGCGTGCCTTCGGAGCAGCTAAGTTTGCAATCGGAACACGGAACACAACATCTTCAGATAGCCCCACAGCCAGAAGTCACACGGATTAAGGTCAGGTGAATGAGACGGCCAGGCTGTAGGGAAATGGCGGCTGACAATTATAGCTTTTCCGAAATGGCAATTCAGCAGCTGCTTAACGTGATTTGCAATGTGCGGAGGTGCGCCTTCTTGCATAAAAATGGTCCCATCCATACATCAACGCTGGAGAGCTGGAATGACGTCGTTGCGCAAAAGACACTCATAGCACTTAAAAGTGTGGTACGGGTAACAGGACTGGAAAGAACTGTCTCTTCGAAAAAATATGGCCCTATGATCAATGATGCCGTAAACACACAGTGATTTGCGAGTGGGTTTTCCGTTGCCCATATTCGACAATTCTGTGTGTTGATATATCCTGTCAGATGGAAGTGGGCTTCATCTGTCCATAAAATCTTCCAGGGCCAATTATTGTCCACTTCCATCCGAGCAAGAAATTCTAAACCAAAGGTCTCTCTTGATGACAGGTCAGCCGGCCGGAGTGGCGAGCGGTTCTAGGCGCTACAGTCTGGAACCGTGCGACCGCTACGGTCGCAGGTTCGAATCCTGTCCCGGGCATGGATGTGTGTGCTGTCCTTAGGTTAGTTAGGTTTAAGTAGTTCTAAGTTCTAGGGGACTGATGACCTCAGAAGTTAAGTCCCATAGTGCTCAGAGCCATTTGAACCATTTGATGACAGGTCAACAGGAAGCAACTCGTGCACACGAGTAATTTTCAGTGGATAGCAGAGAAGGATGTTTTATAGGATTTTACGTACCGTGCTCACGGGTATGTCCAATGTTCGGGCAATTCTCCGCGCACTACACGTTTGCACACCATCACTCGTCTCCTCCTGCATTGCTCGGGCCACTGCTTCCACTGACGTGGAATCAATTCGTTTCCTCTTTCTACCAGGTTGCACACCAAAAGAACCCGTCTTTTCGAATTTCCTGATCATTTTCTCTAGACCTTTGGCAGTCATCGGGCCAACGCCTTTTTTCAAACCCTTCAGTGTCCGGAACTTCTGCAGAGCGAAGTGTGCACAGTCATCATTCTTGTAATACAGCTTTACAAGCAGAGCGCGATCCTGCATTGAGAGAGTCATGGCGAACGTCGCAGAGGCGAAAGGAGAAAAAGCCGTGTACCTGGCGTGTTCATACCAATTTCAATGGGTCGTGCGCATAGCAGGTGCTTTCATTTACGTATTCTGACACATCTACTGATCAATTTTTACACTGTTTTTTTCTTCTGCCATACGTTTCCTCCCATCTCCGATAATATTCCGTTGCAATTTGACGTCATTCTGACCAGTGGTGTTATTTCTACAGCGTTTTGAAAGTTTAATTATAATTACCTTGTACAACGACATAACTTAGTAACTGCATTCAGCGGCAATAGAGTAAGTAGCAAGGAAGTAATAAATTTAATGGTCATGTACGACGCGGCAGTTGCTAACACATTTCAGCGTTTATGACGTTATATCTCCTGAACTCATGATATCTCTTTAAGTCATGGCCTACGATAAATACAAGCCTCAGGTCACGTCCGTATGACGTCAGCAATGTAGTGTCAACAGCCGGCCGACACAAACGCGTGCTTTGTCAAAGATTTCGTCTAACTTCTTTGATCAACCACTTCACTGGAGCTATTACACGCTCGTAAAATTTTTCGTCATAGTTGCTCGGCAGCAGATGTCAAACAGTTAACAACAGTGTAAAAATGGTTCAAATGGCTCTGAGAACTATGGGACTCAACATCTTAGGTCATAAGTCCCCTAGAACTTAGAACTACTTAAACCTAACTAACCTAAGGACATCACACACACCCATGCCCGAGGCAGGATTCGAACCTGCGACCGTAGCAATCCCGTGGTTCCGGACTGCAGCGCCAGAACCGCTAGACCACCGCGGCCGGCAACAACAGTGTAGGTTGGTGGTGTGCTCACTGCTTGAAAAGACAAAAATGCAAACGATTGTAGGTGAAACCGCGCGAGTGGAGAAGCACGAAGTGTCCACCAGAAGTTTATTCATGAGCTACAGTGCGAAGACATGAAGAACAACGAAAATTATTTGAGGACGGGCAGACAAACATTTCAGTTTACCCTCATGAAAGCGGCCCGTCAAATTTGCTTACCCGATATTCATTTAAGAAATGCTGTTTCTAAATTTCATTTAGCGTAATCGATGTTTTTGAAAAAGCCTGCATCTGTGTATTCAAGATTTAAATAATGAAACACTGAACTAGTTACGTATTTTTTCATGCTTAATATGATGCTTTTCGAGAACTTCTCATTGCCAAAGGAAATATTCACTTAGGTATTTTACGTGGTGTTTTTATGTGTTTTCTTCTGCCTCTTTTGCACTGCAGTTGTGTTTGTATGGTTTACAGCAATCCGACAGATTTCTTCCGTGAGATTTTCCTAAAAAATGGTTCAAATGGCTCTGAGCACTATGGGACCTAACTACTGAGGTCATCAGTCCCCTAGAACTTAGAACTACTTAAACCTAACTAACCTAAGGACATCACACACATCCATGCCCGAGGCAGGATTCGAACCTGCGACCGTAGCGGTCACGCGGTTCCAAACTAACGCGCTTAGAAACGCACGGCCACACCGGCCGGCCAGCCTAAAAATGACCTAAAAAACCTATGTAAATATTTGCATTTAATCACGAGAATAAATTCTCGCAAAGCATTGCGCAAATCGTGCAAAAATACGCAACTGGTGCAGTGTTTCATTATTTAAAGATCGTCTCATGGCTAAGTTAGCAAAAGGTGAAATCTGTAACAGCTGTCAACATAGTACTCGAATCCCATTGTGTGCCATTTTACAAAGTATTCCAGAAACATGTGAACCAATATATAAATCACCTAATGAGGAATTTGTGAAGGTTAAGTTAGGTTATAAGGAGTACGAATAAATACATTTCTTTCACTTATGCACACTTTGAACACACTTGGCTTCTCACAGCTCCATCTCCTTCCACATTGCTTCTTTTTGTACGTAAACTTAACATCATCCGCAGTGCAGTATCTGATGTAAGGAAATATTGTTGTTGTGGTCTTCAGTCCTGAGACTGGTTTGATGCAGCTCTCCATGCTACTCTGTCCTGTGCAAGCATCTTCATCTCCCAGTACCTACTGCAACCTACATCCTTCTGAATCTGCTTAGTGTATTCATCTCTTGGTCTCCCCCTACGATTTTTACCCTCCGCGTTGCCCTCCAATACTAAATTGGTGATCCCTTGATGCCTCAGAACATGTCCTACCAACCGATCCCTTCTTCTGGTCAAGTTGCCACCTTAAGGAAATAAAAAGAGAGTGATATCGTCCGGCAGTGGACGATGGGTTGCTCTCTTGTCTTTTTTTAATATTCAAATGTCTTCAGAGTCTGTCTTTATATTGATGTTTTTACATGCGCGCTGAATTAGTCTATAGTTTCTTGGGCTCGTCAGTGGCGCTGGATTCATTTCTCCTTGTAAATCGCCAAAATACATCATTACAGTGCGCAGTTAAATATTATACATTGGCAAATAAATGGCTGTTGGCCTCTTTCATTACTCAAATCAGTGTTTTATGTGACGAGATGAGACGGTATGAAAATACAACATCACAAGATCTTCGAATGCAGCCTATTGCTGCAGCTATTTCTTTGTAAGATTCCAACTGCTTATTATGGTTTTTGTAGACAGCGTGCTTTGCTGTTGGATGAATTTCGTATTATTCATACTTCGCAATAATCACTGTGGTGGTAGCACCAAAGATGCTTCTATAGCTTAAATACAACAAATCAAGCGATGCCTTGCTCTATTATCAAAGGTCTTTGCCCAAGTTTCCCTACTACACTGCCAAAGGCCTGACACGTACATACATATGTCTGTGGGCTTTGATAAGTATTTGCCGTTGGCCGCGAACACTACATTGCTGACGTCACACAAACACGAATTCAGACCCATATTTATCGTTGGCCACGTCCTGAACTATGTGCCGTACAATGACACAATTTTGGAGACACATTCAGCAGTATATGTGAACACTGTCTGCAAAACGTGTCACGCATTTAGTTAGTAGTAAAGAAATAATAAATTAAAACGTCATGCCTGATGCGGCCGTTTTCTGCATGAACAACGAAACTGTAGTAAGCGATAACATTTTTTCCTTTTATAATTTTGTAGGTATCGTCACCGAAAAAAAAGTCTCGTAAAGCTTTGAAATTATTTGTGAAATTTGTTGGAGATCACTAAGTGCTCTCATTCTCAAATACTGAATGACTAAAGTGTGGGTATGTGCGCGACTTTTTCAGCCCTACCCTTTGTTATCTAGGTGGTTCTTAACCACACAACGACTTTTTCCAGACAGTAAGTGATATGTGTACCAAATTTAGTTGAAATCGGTCCACTGGTTTGGGAGGAGATGTGGAACGTACATACATACCATATGTACATCAATTTTTATAATGTGTATGGATGAGGCAGTGCTCACAAGAGATGGTATAATAAATTAATAGTGTGTACGTGTGGGAAGATGCAAATCTTCGACAGTAATGCAGATGACGCATCGTTTTAGTATCAGTGTATAGGCAGGAACAATCGGTCGTAGACTCACAGGGCTATACTCTGTAGCAGACAGATAACGGATACTGTGTATCGCCGATTGCTGCGTGATGACTTGTTACATTGTTGAGAGATGTTACCCTTGCAGAAGGACAACGACTGTGGCTTATGCATCACGGGACACCACCCAATTTCCTACGGATCGTGCGACAGTACCACACCATAATGTCTCTTGGATTGGTTGAGGAGGTCGGGTAACATGGCCTCCCTGTTCACCGTGTCTGAATCTACTGGGTTTCTGGCTGTGGGGACATTTAAAGGCATAGGTGTATGACTAACGTTAACAAACTGCAGACGTTATGGCGGAGAGTGACCACTGCATGTGGCACAATTCGAATGAAGCCAGGTGTATCTGAAAGAGTGCGTGATTCACTGTGAAGAAGGGCTCAAGGATCTGTGAGGGTACGTGGTACTGCATGCAGCACTGGCTGTAGTTTCTACTTCCGTGTAACATACAGATGGGAATGAGTGAACAGACTGCCTCATATCTCAACAGTTATTTGTTTCCAGCCACGTTATAGCAACATTTCTTCTAGTTTTAAGTCTACATCTGCATCTACATACATACTCCGCAATCCACCATACGGTGCGTGGTGGAGGGTACCTCGTACCACAACTAGCATCTTCTCTCCCTGTTCCACCCCCAAACAGAACAAGGGAAAAGTGACTGCCTATATGCCTCTGTACGAGCCCTAATCTCTCTTATCTTATCTTTGTGGTCTTTCCGCGAAATGTAAGTTGGCGACAGTAAAATTGTACTGCAGTCAGCCTCAAATGCTGGTTCTCTAAATTTTCTCGGTAGCGATTCACGAAAAGAACGCCTCCTTTCCTCTAGAGACTCCCACCCGAGTTCCTGAAGCATTTCCGTAACACTCGCGTGATGATCAAACCTACCAGTAACAAATCTAGGAGCCTGCCTCTGAGTTTCTTCTATGTCCTCCTCAATCCGACCTCATAGAGATCCCAAACGCTCGAACAGTACTCAAGAATAGGTCGTATTAGTGTTTTATAAGCGGTCTCCTTTACAGATGAACCACATCTTCCCAAAATTCTACCAATGAACCGAAGTCGACCATCCGCCTTCCACACAACTGCCATTACATGCTTGTCCCACTTCATATCGCTCTGCAATTTTACGCCCAAATATTTAATCGACGTGACTGTGTCGAGCGCTACACTACTAATGGAGTATTCAAACATTACAGGATTCTTTTTCCTATTCATCTGCATTAATTTACATTAATCTATATTTAGAGTTAGCTGCCATTCTTTACACCAGTCACAAATCCTGTCCAAGTCATCTTGTATCCTTCTACAGTCACTCAACGACGACACCTTCCCGTACACCACAGCATCATCAGCAAACAACCGCACATTGCTATCCATCCTATCCAAAAGATCATTTATGTAGATAGAAAACAACAGCGCACCTACCACATTTCCCTGGGGCACTCCAGATGATACCCTCACCTCCGATGAACACTCACTATCGAGGACAACGTACTGTAGGAATATGTGACCCTTTTTTAAACATTCTGTACGTGAGGTAATGGATGCATGAGATGTGTATGTGACAGATGACGCTTGACTGAACATTGTAATCAAAAGCGCCGGAGCAAAAGAGGTAAAAATAACCGGAAAAAACGGTGAGTGCACTCCATGTTGCGCTCCGGACACGACGAGCGTGCGGTGTGGTGTCTGTCTGGCCTTCACCCGCTGATGTTTATACTGGAGGCCGCGAGTACGTAACGGACAGGGAGCAGGTTGTCACAGCTTAAACAAGACGTGCGCGGCGCTCAGATGCTATCGGCGCGCTCACAACAATAGCGCACGGCAGCGCCGCATTTTAAGCGGCCGCAGACGGCGTCGCCGTGGCGTCTCCAGATGCTGCCGCCAGATAGCAGCGCCGCTGCGTCGCCGTGACAGACTGGGCTCCGAGCTGGCATCGCGGCGACACCGCAGACGCCGTACGTCGCCACGGCGTCCTCTGCCTCTCACCGAAGGCGCCGGCGCTTAATGGCTCTCCCCACCTATGTCTCACGATGCTATCACGCAGTGCCGGAGCTGACATCGTTCACCTGCTATAATTCACCTGTGCGATTAAATGGAGCACAATTCTCCATCTCTGAAAGCTGTACAGCGACCCATCGATCGCAGATACGAGGCTGTTTTATGTTATTTTCCCTACCTTCGGTTTTCCCTCCTCCCCTTCCCCTCCCCCTCACCGCCCCATGAATCGTATGTACGAATACTCAGCTCTTCGTTGCTTCATTTTGTACTGTTTCTCCTGGGTGGACCTGGGCTTTAAAAAAATGTAAACTAAATATTACGATAGATTTTATAAATAATCGACAACTACGCCAAAGAAGAAGAGAGAGAACTGCAATGGACATGTTATTCCATGTACTCTTGCGCTTCTATGCATGAGCTATCTCTCCTTTGTCATGCGCTTATTTTATCTACTTGGATTCGGACCTAAGACGACGTTCTTGTGTGAAGCTCATCTTGCTGTACCAGCTGATAATGTAAGTTGTACTTAAAACCCTAAAAAATATAATGGTTATTTTGTCAAAAGAATTTGTGTATGTGGTCAATTAATTGGTCGTCTTATACCTACACTGCCTTAAGTACCGGGTGATCAAAAAGTCAGTATAAATTTGAAACCTTAATAAACCACGGAATAATGTAGATAGAGAGGTAAAAATTGACACACATGCTTGGAATGACATGGGGTTTTATTAGAGCCGAAAAAAAACAAGTTCACAGAATGTCCGACAGATGGCGCTGGACAGCAAAACTTCAGTGACTGCTACCGTGACGGGTGAGAGGTACGCCGATATGTTACAGAAACGCATCATCCCCAGCCTGGCTGATAAACACCTGCTCGAACGTACCATGTTGATGCAGGATGGCGCTCCCCCCCCCCCCCTCCCTATATTGCTAGACGAGTGAAAGATCTCTTGCGCGCGTTGTTTGGTAATGATCGAGTGCTCAGCCGCCACTTTCGTCACGCTTGGCCTCCCAGGTCCCCAGACCTCAGTCCGTGCAATTATTGGCTTTGGGTTTACCTGAAGTCGCAAGTGTATCGTGATCGACCAACATCTCTAGGGATGTTGAAAGACAACATCCGACGCCAATGCCTCACCATAACTCCGGACATGCTTTACAGTGCTGTTCACACTATTATTTCTCGACTGCAGCTATTGTTAAGGAATGATGGTGGACGTGTTGAGCATTTCCTGTAAAGAACATCATTTTTGCTTTGTCTTACTTTGTTACGCTAATTATTGCTATTCTGACCAGATGAAGCGCCATCTGTCCGACATTTTTGTACTTTTGTATTTTTTTGGTTCTAATAAAACCCCATGACATTCCAAGCATGTGTGTCAATTTGTACCTCTCTATCTACATTATTCCGTGATTTATTCAGTTTTCAAATTTATACTGACTTTTTGATCACCCAGTAGATATGGGCCTTAACAAAGAATTTTCATTGTTAGGCGCCATCTTAGAAAAATCTTTAACATTTTTATTTTAGCTCATCTACGAGACGTGCCGTCGGTTAAGACGATTAACTTTATTTCAGATCCCACAAGACCGGACGCAGCTACTAATAATTTAACAATTTTATTTACACTTTTTTATATATATAACGAGATAACATCCCATGCAGAAAAGGTCTGGTCACAGGATTCCAGTTCTATTATAGGACTTCATTTGTAGATGCTACTCTTGTTATCTTATATTGGGGAATCGAGACAAAACCACGACATTAAGTTACGCACTACAGTAGTGTAGATCGAACAGATTTGGCAAATATTTTCTAGTGTTGAATAAATAAGAAAAGGACAATTGATTATCGACGATTACGTAACTACCCTGAGAACTGAGCTAGTTTACTGAGTGCTTATACACGTCGGGCTAAATTAAACAACATATTACACTGTTAAAAACATTCCTACATTAGTTATTTCTCTTTTATGCTGAGCCATTGCATTAACGTGTGTTTCTTTTTTATAAAAGTCACGGCTCATATTTTATTACATTACATTAATAGTCAAAAGACAAACAAAAATTTTTATTTTATTGCATTACAATTTTTACACGTTATTGCTGAAGTGTTGGCAGAAGAGCCAACACCTTGTAGCTAGAGGAGACCGAAAGGCACGCGTTAAAGCTCACGCTGACTGGCGTGAGGTCTGGAACAGTTAAGGGAAATTATAGTAGCAAATAAAGTACGTAGTTGAAGTAATACTTAACTTTATTCCATAATTGGTGAACATCGCTCTTGATATCACATAAGTGCAATCTCAATATCAATTGGTAATGGCGCCTTGCTAGGTCGTTGCAACTGACGTAGCTGAAGGCTATGCTAACTATCGTCTCGGCAAATGAGAGCGTATTTGTCAGGGTAGCATCGCTAACAAAGTCGGCTGTCCAACTGGGGCGAGTGCTAGTACGTCTCTCTAGACCTGCCGTGTGGCGGCGCTCGGTCTGCCATCACTGACAGTGGCGACACGCGGGTCCGTCGTATACTAGCGGACCGCGGCCGATTTAAAAGCTACCACCTAGCAAGTGTGGTGTCTGGCGGTGACACCACAATTGCAGATTTGTATTTCAGAGTTACATCAGCATCAAGAATTTGGAAATATACACTTCACCAGGATTTCTCGAAAGAGTATAACACTCTTGGTTATTGTTGTGTCAACACGAGAACTGGTTTCGTCTACCCATAACTGTAGGTTCTTTGATTGTTTTGGGAGAAGGCTCATCAAACTAGAACACGCGAAATGCTAGTGCACTTCATTACATAAATGAATAAAAGATTTACTTAAGTTTGACACAATTCCTTATTGCAGAATGATTGGATAATTTACGTCATTGACTTATAAAGCATCACTCGATGCAGTAATTGACAAACTCTTCTCTTAAGGCACAATGTTCGACATTTGCAGCAAGACAAGTTGGTCTGAAACTTTATCCACTCGTTGATCCTGCACGATGATGTTGACTGCTGTAGCTGAGGCCCACAACTGTGCAGACTGCTATGCTGTCAAGGAACCCATTAAGTGTGATGTCGCTGGTACAGTCTTTAGTAAGGCTCATTTGAAAGTGGTATGTTAATAATTATGGCAGGAAAAATTATTAGCTGCAAGTTACTCACCATATGCATCAGGAGGGCAACGGAAAATGAGTGCCCGGGAGGTGCAGAGATCAAACTTCTATGGGATGTATGTATTACACTTCACAAAATGAACTTCGCCGATATTCAAGAACTTATTATTTTTATGTAGTATTCTGCCTAGTGGCAGGTCCATGTCTTCGTATGGAGAATTTCTGATTCCACTGTTCCTTGTCTTCAGGATCTTCCTTCAGTCTGTTGTATCTCCTTCCATCTTTCATGTCGTCCAGATGTTGAATTCTTCTTCTTCCTCGTCCTGCGTTTCCTCTGAGTTTCCCTTCGATGACATCATGTGTGAGTCCCTCGTGTCTAAGTATATGTTAAATCCAGTTGGCCTTTCTCTGAACAATTGTACGCAGCATACTTCTCTTCTCTCCTACTCTTCGCAGTACATCGTCATTTTTTATGCGATCTGTCCACTTGATCTTTTCCATTCTCCTCCAGCACCACATTTCGAAGCTCTCTAAATATTTTTTCTCCGTCTTTCTCATGGTCCATGTCTCTGCTCCATACAATGCAATGCTCCAAATGTAGCACTTTATCAGTTTTTTCCTCAATGCCAAACTCAACTTGCTGATCAGCAGAGTCCTCTTCTTGTTGAAAGCAGCTTTGGCCATGGCGATTCATGCTCAGATTTCGTTGGTGCAGTGGGCATCCTTTGTGATAAAACTTCCCAGGTACTTGAACTGATTCACATTTTCCAGTTTCCGATTGTCAACAGTTATCTTCAAGTGTTTCTCACGTTTTGATAAGTGCATCACTTTTGATTTTCGATGTTGATTTCCATGCCGTATTTTCTTCCCGTTTCCACCAAATTGTTCACCATGTGTTGCAGCTGTCTCTGATTTTTGGCGAGCCCTACCGGGTCGCATGCATATTTGATGGTGTTGATGAGACGTCCTCCTACTTTGAAGTTTCAGCATCCTTTCAGCGCTTCCGTCGCCAGCATTTCGCCATACAGGCTAAAGAGACTTGGCGACAGACAACATCCTTGTCTCACTACCCTTCCTCTTTCCACACTGTTCGTTTCTCCATAGTTCAGTCGTACATTTACCCCTTATCCCAGGTACAAGTTCCTTATAAGTCTCCGATCTCTCCAATTGATTCCTATTTCCTTAAGGATGTTCATCAATATATTCCAATTGACTCTGTCGAAGGCCTTCTGCCAGTCTATAAAACAAGTGCAAACTTCTTCGTTAACGGCCAAAACTCTCTCTGACAATATCCTCATCATGCCAATAGCGTCTCTGGTCCCTTTTCCTTTCCTGAAGCCAAACTGGTCTTCCCCCATCACTTCTTCAATTTCGTTTTCCAACTGTCTATTTAGTATTCTTGCAATGATCTTTGCCACATGCGATATCAGACTAATTGTTCTATAATCACTACACTTCTTGGCTTCGGGACCTTTCCGGGGCTTGCTATGCATCGCCAAATTGACGCTTTGTTTGAAATTTCGGTATCATAAGTCTTTCAGTTCTGTAACATGGTTTGAAGTTGTGTGTAACCATCAACTGCTTCCCCTGAGATCACTGTAATCTATGTCGTGCGCAGTTTGATGTGCATAACGTAGTAGGTCACTATCAAGCACTTCCTGTAAATTTATCGAGCATCCATGAAACGCGCAAATAGCAGTTCTTGTAATAAGTCCCCCTGTCCTCCCTTGAATATCCGTAGTTCTTCTTATGCACAACATAGTCATACTGCTGCGGGCTTCTTCGAAATCTATACATTTTTTTTTCTACGCTGCGCATGGTCTTCCATGTACGTAGTTATGTTTACTACCCCCTCCTTAGCCCGCCCGGTTGGCCGTGCGGTCTAAGGCACGGCTTTCCGGGCGGGAAGGAGCGCCTGGTCCCCGGCACGAATCCGCCCGGCGGATTTGTGTCGAGGTCCGGTGAACTAGCCAGTCTGTCGATTTTTAGGCGGTTTTCCATCTGCCTCGGCGAATGCGGGCTGGTTCCCCTTATTCTGCCTCAGCTACACTATGTCGGCGATTGCTGCGCAAACAAGTTCTCCACGTACGCGTACACCACCATTACTCTACCACGCAAACATAGGGGCTACACTCGTCTGGTGTGAGACGTTCCCTGGGGGGTCCACCGGTGGCCGAATCGCACAATAACCCTGGGTTCGGTGTGGGGCGGCGGAGGGGTGAGGTGGACAGCGGTAGTCGTTGGGGGCTTGTGGACCACTGCGGCTGCGGCGGGGACGGAGCCTCTCCGTCGTTTCTAGGTCCCCAGTTAACATACAGTACCATACAATACAATACCCCCTCCTTGGACAACGGCAGTCTGAGGCGCCTTGCCACGATTCGAGCGGCTCCTTCTGTCGGGGGTCCGAGTCCTCCCTCCGGCATGTGTGTGTGTGTGTGTGTATGTGTGTGTGTGTGTGTGGTTGGGTGGGTGTGTGGGTGTGTGTGTGTGCCTGCGTGTGTGTTGTCCTTAGCGTAAGTCAGTTTAAGTTAGATGAAGTAGTGTGTAAGCCTAGGGACCGATGACCTTACCACAAATTTCGAATTCCTTAGACAACGATTGTCCTTTACTATGTTTCACTGGAGACGGAATTTGTGGCACCCTGTCCGACAAGGATGATGAAGTAAATGGCTGGACACCTGTCTCTATGTAACTTTCACTTCGTGAGCGCGAATAGTGGTTATTGTACTCCTCATGTCTATTGCCCGCACATTGGAGAGTGTACGACACCACACACTGCACTCCCTCATCTTGCAGAAACGCTAATCTGCCACTTCTTTCTCTCTCTCTGTGAAATTCCTTGGGTTTGTTCCTGATTAAATGTCAACTTCGGCAACAGTTTGTTGTAAATATAATGCAATGTTTGCTTTGTCTATCGTTGCTATTGCTCTGCTTTGTATCAACACCACTGTCACTATAGCACTGTCGTGAGTTACTCGTCGACTAAGCAGTTCAATTACGATCCGTAACCTCACGCTGTGTTCAGAAATTGATATCTCCAGTCTCGCCCCCTGCTGGCAGTGAAAGCCAATATTGTGGCTGCTTGGCAGACAATATGAAGGATATCGAATGTCTTTAAATATCAATGGCCTTTTGCGATCTCTGCAACTTTTGTATGGAAATTTTCTGGACGTAAGCCTAACATTGTATAATAAATTGCAGGTTGATGAAAAAACTCTTTTTGTTCATTCGGAACCTTACAACCGCTCCCGTCTCCTGTTCCTGCTTCGTCGCCGGATCCACAAACAACGAGTAGCACCTGCTGGCTGATTGCTACGGTGCATCCTCCGAACGCTAGACATAGAGCCTGAACAATTTTTTTAAATGAGACACTTTGTGGTGGTTAAAGGTCATTGGGCTTGCAAAGGCTTTCATAGAAAGTTCCCAGAAGACGGTGCTGTTTGGCCAGACTATATAAAGAAAATAATTTTTTGTTCAGATTTTAATGTTAGTGATACTATTACTCTAGTTGCATTTTGTTATGGACACGGTATTGATTATATTACATTTCGGTTTTATTTGTCTTGTTTGAATGATAAGTGGACACTTGCTAAGTCTGATAGAGCATCCCGCTGGTTTAAAAATTTTTCAAGGTCACACTACTTACGTAGTCAACACACGTACTTTAATCTTCGTGAACAGCGTGTATTAGATCTTAATGAAAACAGTATGCGAGTTGAGTCTGTTGGTCGTGGTTATCGCAACCGCATTTCTTTTAGCGGTAGTGTTGTTTTTGGTAATAAAACTTACATTACCAGTTAGAGTGTGTAACACATGTCGTCCCTGATTGCAGCGAGACCTTCCTACTGTCTGTGGTACCGATTCACTTTGCCGACTTTGATGTGGCTCCGCGATCTCGGATTGATACCACACTTATTACAGAGAAAATAAGTCCAAAATAATGTTACTCCTTTGACAGGAATTAAAGTTGACCATGATCGCACGTTCATGTTAAGTTATCGGCCTGAGTTTCGTCACAATGTGGGTTATGTTTCGCAAGGGAGCAGTAGTTATACTAGCGGCTATCAAATCAACGGTATTAACGTTGGAAAGTAAAGCTATGGTCATGCAAATCAAAACGGTCGCCTGACTGATTAGGCAAAATAATGCAAAGTAAATATACTCCCCATAAAAAATTAAAAAACTGCTGCATTTAACTTAAATTGCAATATATATCTTTTTTGTAAATCAAACACGAAACGACAGCACACTTAGCATGTATTGGTGAAGCAGCCAGCCGCGAGTAACACATACAAAAGCTTAAAATGCAGCGAGGACAAAATACAGCCCACTAATGTACAATGTCTATTTTAGAACAAGAAGTGAACAGTCAATAAGGTAGAAGCACAGCTCTGTTGGACATGAGACAGCTTTATCAAGATATTATTGAATGACAGTAATATCTAAATGGTTATGAATCTTTTATCCTAACTAACATTGTAACTATTCGTTTCCAAATGGAGCATTTAAGTCTATGCATTATGCAGAAAATAAGCGAAGCTTGGCAATTCTGAATCTGTTAATCTGTTGTGGTCTTGAAAAGTTGTTGCCAGTTATATTTACAAAAGCACAAATGTCTCTAGAATGATTCCTAAACTTCATAAACACTTTCACTGTAAGAATGATCTATTATTGGCTCTATATTTCGTGGGGGAGGATTGGGGGGGGGGGCGGCCCAGAAACTGTTTTGTCTATTGAGTTGGTTTCAGACTAACATTTCCAACAAGACACAGTAAAGATACACACATAAACAAAACTATATTAATAAAAACACCATTACAAACCTGCAAAGTAAATAAGAATTTTGTGGACTTTAAACCATAATGGCCTGTAAATGCTTCTTATAATCACAACTCAATTCACTTACTTTTAGTACTGAGCAAAGATTTTAATAATTGATCGCTACTACGAATCGTTTTTCCTTGCACTCATTCGCATAAAATACTCTAACTACTCAGTTTACTCACCATGTGGAGCATTTCATACAACTCACTGATTGAGGACTTGAGAAAATTATTACTTCACCAAATTTAATAAACAATTTTGAATAATAACGATTCTAAAGTTCGCCGGCCGGAGTGGCCGAGCGGTTAAAGGCGCTACAGTCTGGAACCGCACGACCGCTACGGTCGCAGGTTCGAATCCTGCCTCGGGCATGGATGTGTGTGCTGTCCTTAGGTTAGTTAGGTTTAAGTAGTTCTAAGTTCTAGGGGACTTATGACCACAGCAGTTGAGTCCTATAGTGCTCAGAGTCATTTGAACCATTTGATTCTAAAGTTCAGTGGTTTCTGACGCTCAGAATTATTGCATCATTGGGAAGAAGAACCTGTCCAGGTAAGTGATTGAGGTAAATCACTGCTCTTAACACAAAGTTAAGAAAGGATCAGTTATTATTTAAATGTTCAGAAAATTACTGATCCATGTAAATAAGTTCATTACTAAACTTTCCTTGTCTTGAAGGTGGTGGCTTTTGTGATCTTCTGTGACTAAAGTAAATGCGTGTGGCGTGCCCAGTAGAGTATTCGTGGCTTCATTATGTGTTATGCTATTTCAGCAAGATCACCAGTTACCTATTATCAACGTAACAAGTTGTTTGATCTCAACATTGCTTTTCGCAGCTAATAATCGTCACTTTGCTAAAGAAATCTTCACCTGAGATTTGTGTAGCAATGCTGTCTGTAAAGTAGTGTAAATGGCACTAAGTTGCAAATCGTTTATCAAATTTAATACTACTGCTATATGAGGTGGAAGCATTTCTCTTTAGAAAAATGAACAGTTTGTCACAGAATACTACACGCACACTACACTGATGTATTTTTCCTGTTAAAATATTTCATGAAAGTAGTGCGAAATAATCAGGTTTCATACATCAGCAGATAAGAATTTATATAACGTAACGTGCTATCTGCACTGTATTTAAAGATTCAATCTAAGTTGAATTTCTATTTTCAAAGTAGGTTCTGGGCCACCATTCCACAATTATTATAGTAATTATTTATAACCAACAACATTTGTGTCTGATAAAATTTCTATTGAAAATTGCCGTTGCAATATTTTACTAAAATGGTGGCTGACATGAAACAATCACTTATCGATTGTCGCTTCAGGTCCTATTTTACCACAAACAAATAATATGTATGAAATCATTTTTCTTTAGCCTCATTATGCATTAACATATTCTCAATGAAAATTGCTTATTACTTTTCTACTGCGCTGTAAATCACTAACGCTAATGGCTGCTCTCCTTAGTAGCAGAGCGGAAAAATTAACACTTATATAGGATGAGAATTACAGTGGATTAAACCTTGAAATAAATAAATATAATTTCACATCCAGAGTAACTCTATTTTGCAAATATTAATTAACAACACATTACAGTTTCTTACAGACCTCAGTGTTACATCAATCGCGTCCAGTCAGTTCAATGGTTCGAAGAAGAAGCGTCCTTGATCTACAATTATCACAGATAACCAGAGATGATTTGCATTGTCTATTTTCCATGAACATTGTCTGAGATATTATTGACACATAAAATTAAACTATTACAGAAATAATAATTATGTATTATTATTTTTTACTGTCGATGAAGTCCTTTCGACTGATAACACGATAATGTTTGATCAAATTCCGCACACAATTCTGTGGTGAAAATTATTCTGAGTAAAATATAGTCGTGGATATTACAGTCGTCAGGTGTGATCATGGGCCTTGAGTAATGATGCTCCGTAAATTATCCTCCTGGCTTCGGAATTTTACGATTCAGAACGAACCAATAAATGCCGTAATCTAATATCCCAGAAAACAACCACCTCCGAGGCGTAATTAATCCAGTCTTGCTACAGTTCTTGCCTCATCAAGAACTCAAGGCGTAAGCTCGTAGAATGCTTGCCACCGACTATATGTGAATCAAAGAATTTTTTGCCGTACTTCGCAACAAACTACCTTTTACCCTACCGCCTAAGGGTTTCTTTGCAGGGTGGTATACCTTTGTACAATAATGTGTGCCCTGCGCTTGAACCAGTTTTACACTCAGTACTTAAAGGCATTTACGTTATGAAAGAACATAATTTTAAAATTACATTCATAAAGTAAATCTGTTAACATACTTAACAGAAACTAGGAGCAGTTATTCCCATACATGTTGAATCGAAGAACATAACAACACAGATACTACAACTATATGAATATAGAAGTTACGAGAAAGAGGCATGATGGATGAGCTTCAAACTATTCAACAGTGTCTCATGGCGTGACGGATGGCCTGTGTGGATGATCAGATGTTTAAATCCTTTCAGATCACTACGTTCTTCACGAAATCCCCCCCCCCCTCCGTTTGCACTACACAAACATATTCGACTACACGAACTTTTCCTCCCATAAGACATGTTTCGGTTTTCGTTGATTGATCTAAAAAGGTACAGTTCACGTCGGTTAAACAGCTGCTAAGGACTGTTATGCAATGAGTATGTGGACAGAGTAGCAAAAGAAGCAATGAACACCACAAACACATGATATAAAATGGTAATTTAAATTAATAGTATCGTTAAAAGAAATTTCAATTTACTTCTTTCGGGGGAAGCAGAAGACAAGCAACATCACTTGTAAGGTTGATATTCAGTCATGGTTAATTTCCTAGTCGTCTACAACGAATCAAGTTTACTGAGCCCCATAACTTTGGATGCTACAACCACGCATTTTTTCCTGTAGGCAACACGGTTCAGAAACAATAATTAGAAAAATATTTCCAACAACTGTCACCTATTGTCGACTATTTACTATCCACGTACGTAGCATATAAAGCTATAGCTAATTTTTTGTTGTCATTTGAATATTTTTACTTAAACAAAACAATAGTGTAAACGAAAAAAATCTGTAATACATTTGTGTAGAGAAGCTGTATAGAAATTGAAGTCAAAGTACTTTCGATCTACACATTTATCAGACCTCCACATAACTGGCTGGAGCCTAAAATGCAGAATTTATGAGAAGTAGTTCTGACGAGATGAGACGGACTTGGTGGTTTCATAAAGGGCCATATAAACAACGTAGCTACACGAGGACAGGCTGCCTTGTAGATGCCATGAGCAACCATCAGTAGATAGCAGCTAACGTTCAGTATATTGCCGAGAGCGTTTCCAGAAGCGGAAAGCAGCAATCACGGAGAGACAAGTAAACGTGAAGTTGTCGTTTAAGTGTTCTCAAGACGAACTAGTCGAATAACTGCTTACAAACCTCAACCGAGCACTCACTAATTTTTAGGACTTAAGTGATCATATACTCGCGGCCTTAGGCAAAAATCTCCCGTCCAGACTGCTTCTCTATCACGATATCACATTACAGCAAAGCGGTTTCAATACACCACTTGTAATTATTCTGCATCTTCTGGCTACTTACTCCCCTCCCGGTCACATTATCACGACAGAGTAGCGAAAATTCGAAACCTCGACTCCCATTCTTGCCGACTCAGGATGATCCTCTCCCTATCTTATGACCTCCAGCGTACTCAAATCGGCATGCGCTTTATAGCGCAGTACCAAACAATTTGTAGTGTGGTTCACAATGACCAAAGATTTGGGTAAAGTCTCATAGCGCTAAAATGTAAGGTTTGGTGGAAAATTCATTATTTTGGATGTTTTTAGAGATAAGGTATGAACAAGGGAATTGTTACTATGCTCATCCGTAAAGGTTCACAATGACCTACAAATCGCGCTTTCATTAGTTGAACAATTATTTAGATGAATTTGTGGTTTCCAGTTCAACGAGTACTCTCAGTTATCGTAGCCTGTATTCCATCTTTCTTCCTCATTCCATACGGAGATTCGGCATACCATCTTTAAATTATCATCGCCTTATGACGTACCTCAAAGAGTTATTGCGTGTCTGAGAACCTCTACCCCAAAACTTTATGGACAACCACGGAACTGTCCAGAAGACGGCCATCAGATACCTCTCTCAAAAACACGAACTTGGCTGCGAAATCTATAGTCCCCAGAAAGAGAGAACCTTTAGTTCTAACAGCTGTTGCAAATTTATGTGGTAATAATAATAGCTCGTAAAGCGTGGCGACTCGATCGTTAAAATTCAAGGCAGAGAAGTACGCCGGACACAGAAATTTTTTCACCAGATTAACGGCTGTTGACCTGTACACAACCAGTTCCAACGTTATTAGATATTTTAACACCCTCAGTAGGCGAGTGTAGGGCCATTTCTTCATTCCTTACCAGATAAATAACAAGTAAAGGATAAAAAATAAAGGGTACAATACAAAGTTTAAATGAAACAGAGTAAACATCGTTAGGAAATCTCCTGCTAAGAGAGTATGTAAAGCAAACTATACAATGCTAACTTAAATCTACTGAGCTCAGATGCTAAGCTAAGGGTCGAGGCAATGCAGCAGCACAAAACAATTAACGCAAACAGCAATGAAAAAAATGCAGATTTGCGAAGCAAGCGGCATTTTAGCAAAGCAATTGCAATATTACAACTAATATAAGGCAATGTGCAGCAAACAAGAAAAATAAATCAGTAGTAAACTGGCTTAGAAGAGTAACACAAAGTCAAATTCAGTAACACTATGCCTGGCAAACAGCAGCAGCAAATGAAATAACTTATATCTAAACATGACATAGCTCAAGCAGAAAAAAAACGTTACACTAAAGACAATAATGCAGACAAGGGAAATGTATATTCACATCTTAATGTCTATGTAATTAAAGTGGTGCACCACAAGAAGTTATTCTACCAAACAAATTACCAAGTACTTGAAAAGAAAATTATATATGCAGTTACTGTTATTAGTCCCTTCTTATTGTTCTTTCCATTCCAAGAGCTCCTTTTTCGAAGAATGTGGATCATAAAATAATTATTTAATAGATCTGTTGACAGAAAGTGTTCACATTAGCAAATGCATTTAATTTTATTTTATGAAACCAATGCTGCAAGACAGTTGGAAACCAGATATCAAATGAAATAAACAACTATGTACAAAGTAAAGCATAAGAACATCATTTAGTAGTCATGAGGCATTTCATAAGTTAGTAGAAAAATCTCTCAACTAGAAAGACAGTAGTTATAATCAGGTGTATAGACATAAAAATAATTCTCGTCATTTCATTAGGCATTTCAGTACATATCATAAATTAAGAGCTACACAGTGTTATCATATGTTTTCAAGTTAGAGCGTGTCGTATTTGCGATGCTTTTGACAAAGAAATGTCAATAGCGAGGATAATGGCCTCTTTTTTTGCACCTAATGGCTTTCTTTTGTCAGACGACTACCTCTCAGCTGGGCACCCAAAACGCATTACGTCAAGGTCACTTACCTTTCTTACCGAAATATTTATGACAGCAGTTTCCGCTACAGTGGCAGTCTCATATAAAAAAATTCACAGGTTGAGAATTTGCGTTACAAATGTGTAGAAACAAAATCTTATTGCTATAACAGTGTCCAAAAAATTTTCGTTGGCATTGTAATACATTCACGCATTTACATACATTTCATAACTCTCAAAGGACGATTCTTGGTTTCCAACAACCTTTTCCACAAATCAGTGTCCCTAACCACTACTCATTATTCCTGACCCTACTACACATATACATATTTGTCGACACTTCTTCAATATTTCATCATAATAAATACGTAGCATAATCAAATTCCTCATATACAGTAGCATCATCTTATTGATCATAAACATACCTCAGCAGCATAATACACATTGTCGTCGTAAAAATAACAACATAACACCTCAGGCAAATCTCATAAACGTCGTAGCTTTCTGCAATAATGTCAAAACCTAAAAAAAATTCTCTGCAGATTTCAATAGTGTCATCTACCTCAAACGTACTTTAAAAATCATGCTCCCTTACCAAATACATCATTCAAAGCTCTCATAGTATCACAATGGTTCCAAAAAATATGAAGGGTTCACACAGTACAGACAAAATACAATTTCATAAATGTGAAGTTATCCAGCTGTGTAATTGCATATACATCTGTCACTGACTTAGTAAAAAAATTTGTCTCTCTCAGTTAAATGATCAGATAGCTGTGTAATTATGTGTTAGAGAAATATGGTACCGATGTGTAAAGTTGTGTAAGCAAATACCATATTAGCTAGGGCTCCTTGTGCTTGCCAAAGACATGATACACAAAGAAAGCGTGTACCCCCCTGAGGATTAATGTAATTATACCCTCAGGTGTTACAGATTACAACAATGGAATGAAATGTATTACAGAAAACCTTTGTATCATTTAACTTCAAATATCTTTAAAAATAAATGATTTAAGTACAAAATTAATCACTCAAATACGTGTCCTGTAGCGCTAAATGTGCGTCTTGCTGTAAAATAATCTCTGTGGAAGTGTCGTAGTTATTGTCCTCTGAAAGCTAAGTTCTGCAGAAGTCAATGTACTTACCTCATGATAAACATAAGTGAAATGCTTTGCGTATAGATATCTTAGTTATTACACTTATTGTTGTGATGAAGAAAGTATTGTGCTGTAACGTATTGTTGTGCTACGAAAGAGGCTGTCTCAATGTAGCTATACCACAAAAGTTACTACTAAAACATGTTTTACTTTACAGAACAATTCAGAAAAACTGTGCAGATATAAAACAGAAACACCACAAAAGCAACATTGTAAATTGTCACTCATTAGTAGTGTCATGATAAAATCGTGTAGCTGTCACATAAACTAACCACTGTGTCATCTGGTATTTCACAGAAAGTACTTTAAATCCAGAATGTATTTTCAAGTAAACCAAAATGTTGCATTAAAATCTCATTAGCAGTACTGGTAAATGTTATAAGTATGTGAGCCTTATAGTCATTACATAATCGTGCAACTAACAAGCAAGAATGCACACACACAATAACACTGTGTCGTCTGTTCACAATAACAATGCATTCGTAATTTCTGTTTAAATAATTTCTCTTGGTTCTTGACTGGATATTTAACTTCAAACATAGTTGCATGGTAACAGATTCTAAGATTGAAAAAGAGTACTAGTAACGTGAAGTGAAAAATTTTATAGCAAAGACTAAGTTAAAAAGCAGATTATCTCACAATAAATGGTTTTACATGTGAAATGTGGTGTAGCCCTTTGCTCTTCCTAGTACGCAGAGTTTCAACTTTAACGCAATTATCATGTGGTATGCGTCGGTAAAGAATACTGGAATTTTTCTCAAGGTTAGCGTCTATGTTATTTTTCTCTGTGCCAGCCGGCGCAGGTGGCTGCCTGTGGTGCGAGCCATTGTCTGCTATCTCTTTGTTGGCGCGCGTCGTTATTGGGATTAGGAGACCTAACTTCTACAAATTCGCCTTGCCGAGAGAGCCCAGCCCTGTGAGAATCCCGCCAGTTCTGATGAAATTCACATCTGTCGTTATGATTATATTGTCTGTCGTCATATCGGTAGTTCCTGTAATTTCTTTCTTGTTGGTCACGTGGTGGAGAATTTCTCCCTGAATTATCACTGCACGGTGGACCGTTGCGTCTGAAGTTATTCTGTCTCCTTTGATAATAATAGTTCTGGTTGCCAAATTGCCTGTTTCTATTATTGTCTCTGTCATATTCATTACTACGGAAATGCGATCTTTCCCTGTAATTATTACTACTCTGCCAACGGTTGTCATACGGGTGGTGTCTGTTTCGGTCATGATTTACATTGAAAGAATAGCCTTGTCGTATATGATTTCTGTCATTGCAGAATTGTGACGGATGTGATCTGTAATTGTTGTGCTCCTGTTTTCGCGTTCCGCGATTGTCAGTGTCAATTTCCTGTTCTTGAAACAGTCCCTGAAAAGCTTCAATGTCGTCTTTGCAACGTCCTGCCAAAATAATATGCCATAAATGTTCAGGTAATTTGATTAAGCAAATGCGGATGAGTTCTGAGGGGCTGTATGGGTTTGACAGGTACTGATTCTATTGCAACATGTCTTCAAAATATTTCACAAGACTGGAAAATTCAGATTGTTCCAAATGTTTCATCATTATGATGCCATGTTTTACTTGGTCTTGTGTGGCTTGAGACCAATATGCTGAGAGGAAGGCATGATAAAATTCTCCTTCACTGTGGCAATCGTGAATGACTGATCGCATTCTTACAGCTGGTTCATTCTCCAAGTAGCCACACATAAATTCTAATCTGTGTTGTAATGACCAGTTGGGAGGAAAACAATGAGAGAATTGATGGAGCCACGCTTGTGGATGAATGTCGTTGGCAGAATTCTTAAACGTTTTGAATTTACGTGTAGTAATGAACAGCTTATAGTCAAAATCATCATGTCGGCGAGTCGCATGTCGGTCATTGTTACGTCGTTTCGGCGGTTCCATCACAAAATTCGGTGTACCTTGCCAATTTCTTTCATAATTTCCGAAGTGCCCTGTGTTATTATTTTGTGGCTGTTCCGTATTTCTATGTCCCTCTTCCCGTATTGGAGCGCGAGTGTCCTCTGAAATACGTAATTCTTGTATTACCTGTGTCAGCTGATCTTGTACTTCCCGGATTTCTCTTTTGTATTGCGTATTAATTTGATTCTGATTTTGTTTGAATTTCCTAATTTCTTCGCACTCTTCTGTGTCATTAAAGACTACTGGTTTTGTGTCATTCAGATTATCATCTACCTTCGCAGATAAATTATTTAGCTGATCCGAAAGTTCAACTACTTTCTCTGATAATGAACTAATTTCCTCCATGTGTCTTTCTACTGTGTCCTTTAAGTTTTCCTGAGTTTTTGCAAGTTGCGTAACTGAATCGGTAGATGCAACTGAGTCCATTTTAGCTTGCAAGGTCTCATGATTTTCATGAACAATAGTTTGCAGTTCTTTTATAGCTGCTTCGTGATTCTGTAATGCATTTTCATGACGCGAAAAATAGGTTGGAAATGCTCGCAAATTTGTGTTTTTACGTCATTACAGACTTTTTGACATTTCGATTCTATTTTATGTAACTCAGTAGTTAAATCTTCACGTGTTTGTTCAAGCATGGTGTGAATATTTTGTTCCATTGCGTCTAACTGTTGCTGTGTTTGTGTCTGGTGTTGTTCCATTGTGTCTAACTTTTGAAGATTTTGTTCCATTGTGTCTAACTTTTGAAGATTTTGTTCCATTATGTCTAACTTTTGAAGCTTTTGCTGTGTTTGTCTCTGATTTTGTTCCATTGTGTCTAACTTTTGAAGCTTTTGTCCCATTTGTTGCATTAATTGTTGTAACAATGCACTGGTGTCTGAAACATGTTCCTCAGTGCTATTCGGCAATGCATTTGAACCGGCAATATTCGCATTTTGAAAAGCAGAAAATGTGTCTTGACCTATTTGAGAAAAGGGTGAGGACGCAAAACCTGAATCTACAGTATTTGCAAGATTGTGTCCTGTCATTTCGGATTCCTGAGGCAAGCTGATGCCGACCGATCGATCGATAATGCTTCCCTGTTCACGAATTGTTTCACTGTCTACACCATTGTTTGCAGCCCGCTCCATTTCCCTATGTAGAATTACCAAATTGCTACTTTGAACATTAGTTAGTTCATTACTCGGTGGCGCTAACTCACTGCTTTCATCTTCACTGTCATTTCTCAGTTTACTTTAGAGCCTAGTATTACGTTTTTCACACGCCATAATTGTCACAATATTTCACACGATAACACAGAAACACAATTGAAACACAATTTGAAGAGCAACAATAAGAGAACACATTAACATAGCACTGAAAATAATATCTCGTTAATTGCAAGCGCAGTTGCGAAATACTTGGTGCAAATCTACATGCATGCCACAACTGTTTTACTGTACAACAATGAAAGGCTGCAACTATAAAGGAGATTCTCTCTACAATTACGTGCTAGCAATAAACAAAATCTACACTAATTACACAAACTACAAGAAAAAAATCAGAAGATTCCAGTGAGGTATCCTGGCAGGGTCGCCATATGAAATGTCCCCTTAGAACAATTTATGAATTACTGTGCTGATAAACCTCTTACATTATTTGCTTTTCAAACAGCTGAGCAAAACTGAACATACTCAAACATTCACTAAAGTGACACACAATATTTTTAGCGCAACGCAATCTGACTTTCAATAATCCCTACAAAACAATGGCCCTGACTAACATTAAGCTATACCTTTCACAAATCACTTACTTCACAAAAATCTTCGTTACTCGAACTACTGCAATACAGCGAGCGCCACTACTGCCAGCTAAATAAAAGATTCAAACTACGGAAGGCACTAACTACTGATAGGCATAGTTAGCAAATGAAAGATTTTAATAGAGAACAAACAATGTATTTACCTTAATAGTCATAATTTATATAGCAGTTCTGGACATCCGTTCTGTACTCAAAAATCCGCCATCTCATTTCCCACATCCACCACTGCTAGCGGCTCACCTCCAACTGCGCAACGCTACGCGCTCTTCACGTCCAGCTGCCCGACACTACAATGGCAGACAACAAAGCAAACTAGCCACAGATTGCACACAGCACAGCCAGTGATTTTCATACAGAGAGCGCTACGTGGCGGCGGCGATACCAATGTAAGAACCTAAACAGCCTACTTACAATTGGAAATTGAGCCTAAATAATGAAAAGAGTGAGGTCATCCACACAAGTGCTAAACGGAATCCATAGAACTTCGGTTACACGAAAAATCAGTCACGTCTAAAGGCCGTAAATCCAACTAAATATCTAGGAATTACAATAACGATCAATTGAAACTGGAAAGAACACATAGAAAATGTTGTGGGGAAGACGAACCAAAGACTACGTTTCACTGGCAGAACGCTTAGAAAATGTAACAGACCTGCTAAAGAGACTGCCTACACTACGCTTGTCCGTCTTCTTTTGGAGTACTGCTCCGCGGGCTAGGATCCTTGCCATATAGGATTAACGGGGTACATCGAGAAAGTTCAAAGAAGAGCAGCACGTTTTGTAGTATAGCTAAATAGGGGAGAGAGTGTCACTGACATGATACAGGTTTTTGTGGTGGACACTACTAAAGCAAAGGCGTTTTTCGTTGCGGCGGAATCTTCTCACGAAATTTCAGTGTCAAACTTTCTTCTCCGAATGCGAAAATATTTTGTTGATGCCGACCTACGTAGTGAGAAACGACTACTAAACTAAACTACATCCGAACAGCCCTTGGAAGGCTCAACGGAACCAACCGGCCATCGTGTAACCTCAGCCCACAGGCGTCACTGGACGTGGATACGGAGGGGCATGTTGTCAGCACACCGCTCTCCCGGCCGTATGTCAGTTCACAAGACCGGAGCCGTTAATTCTCAATCAAGTAGCTCCTCAGTTTGCCTCACGAGGGCTGAGTGCACCCCGCTTGACAACAGCGCTCGGCAAACCGGATGGTCACCCATCCAAGTGCTAGCCCAGCCCGACAGCGCTTAACATCGGTGATGTCACGGGAACCGGTGTTACCTCTGCGGCAAGGCCGTAGGCAGTGAGAAACGACAATCATAATAAAATAATGGAGACCAGAGCTCGCACGGGAAGATATAGGTGTTCGCTTTTTCCGCACGCTCTTCGAGATTGGAATAATACAGAATTAATGTGAAGGTAGTTCGATGATCCCTCTGCCAGACACTTATGTGTGATTTGCAGAATATCCATGTAGACATAGATATAGACCAGAAGTCAACATTAATTAAATTCTAAATTCCAATTGGAACGTATCTCGCAAAGGTAGGTAGAACTCTCTTGGTGGAGGCATGTTCGTAGCCATAAAAAACGACACTATCTCTTGATATTAGTACAGATTCGGAAAGCGAAGTTATTTGAGTGAAGACAAGTGTTAAAAATGGATCAAAGATGGTCATCGGATGCTTTTATAGACCTCCCACACCACCCCCTTTCCTCATCAGCAGTAATGGTGGAAGAGTTGAGGGGAAACGTGGGGAAATTTTACTTAAATTTCCCGCTCATATTGTAGTTTTAGGTGGAGATTTTAGATCACCATCTATACACATAGGGTCTCAACTGATTACAACGGGTAGCAGGTATGGAGAATCATATGAAACTGTTCTAAGTGCTTTATCCGAAAATTACCTTGAACAGTTAACCAGACAACCCTCTAATGAACATAATATCTTAGACCTGCTGGTAGCAAACATACTCGAATTTTCCGACTCGGTGTAGAACAGAAAGTCAGTGATCATAAGGCCGTTACAGAATCACTGAATAGGGCTCTAAATAGGAATACAAAGAAAGACAAGAAGATCTTTCCATTTGGCAAGAGCGACAAAAAAGTGACTTCCGATTACCTCAGCGGTCAGAATGAAAATTTCATCTCCATCGCTAACATCCTTGAGTATTAATGGACAATGTTCAAGAGCATTGTACAGTACGCTTTAGACGGGTTTGTGCCGAGCAACTTTGTGAGGGATGGAAAGACCCGTTGTGGTTTGACAGCTATATTAGGAACTGCTACGAAAACAAAGAGAGCTTAATTGCAAAATTAAACGTGGCCAAAGCCCCACAGATAAACAAAAGCCAAAGAATGGCAAGACTAGCGTAAGGAGAGCCGTGAGTGAAGTGTTCAACAAATTCGAAAGTAAAATTCTGTGTATCGGCTTGATAGAAAATCTGACGATGTCCTGGTCTGATGTTAAATCAGTAAACAGATCGAAGCCATCTGTCCAGACACTCCGTAACCGTAATAGCGCTGAAACCGAGGACGACGCAGAAAGGCCGAAATACTAAACTTATTATTCCAAAACTGTTTCACAGAAGAAGATCGCAGTGAAATGCCTTCTTTACATCGTCGTACGAGCGAAGAATGGCTGATATCGAAATAAGTGACCATGGGATAGACGAGGAACCGAAATGAGAGGGAAGCCACTGGACCTGAAGGTTTACCCTTACAATACTACACAGAACACGCGAAAGAACTTTCCCCTATTCTAGCAGAAGTATACTGTAGGTCTTTGGAGGAGAGAAGTTGTCCTGATGTTCCGGAAAAAACGCTGGTCATTCCAGTTTTCAAAAAATGGTTCAAATGGCTCTGAGCACTATGGGACTCAACATCTTAGGTCATAAGTCCCCTAGAACTTAGAACTACTTAAACCTAACTAACCTAAGGACATCACACACACCCATGCCCGAGGCAGGATTCGAACCTGCGACCGTAGCAGTCCCGCGGTTCCGGACTGCAGCGCCAGAACCGCTAGACCACCGCGGCCGGCTTTCAGTTTTCAAGAAGAAACCTAACTAACCTAAGGACATCACACACACCCATGCCCGAGGCAGGATTCGAACCTGCGATCGTAGCAGTCCCGCGGTTCCGGACTGCAGCGCCAGAACCGCTAGACCACCGCTGAAGAAACGCATGAAACTCTAGGCCTATATCTCTGACGTCCATCAGTTGCAGAATTTTGGGACATGCTTTAAGCTCACGTATTATGACTTTCCTGGAGACCGAAAATTTGCTCTCAGGGAACCAACAAGAGTTTCTATGACAACAGTCGTGTGAAATCCACCTCGTTCCGTTCGTCCACGAAACTCAGGAAGCAACACGTACAGGCACCCAGGCAGATATCGTGTTGCGGAAGGCATTAGGTACAGTTCCACACTGCCGCCTAATGAACAAAATACTAGAGTACGAAATATTAGGCCAACTGTATGATCGTGTTGTAGACATTTTAGCAAACAGAACAGAGCGTCTCATTCTGAACGAAGGCGTAAAAGTAACTTCGGGCCTGCCCCTGGGGAAAAAAAGAAGCACTTGCAACCTATGATCTCAGCGCATTCCAATCTCTGTTTTCATTCTTCTTGTCAGTGTTTTTCGTATATTCCCTTCCTCGCCGATGCTCAGGGTTTACTCATTCATTACATTATCAGTCCACCTAATTTTCAAGATTCTTCAGTAGCACCAGGTTTCAAATGCTTTGATCCTCTTCTTTTCCGGTTTTCCCACAGTTCATGTTTCACTAACATACAATGCTGTGCTCCAACCATACATTCTCAGAAATTTCTTTCTCAAATTAAGGCCTATGTTCGATACTAGTAGACCTCTCTAATCCAGGAATGCTCAGTAATGCCCATAACTTTTCACTATATATATATATACACTCCTGGAAATGGAAAAAAGAACACATTGACACCGGTGTGTCAGACCCACCATACTTGCTCCGGACACTGCGAGAGGGCTGTACAAGCAATGATCACACGCACGGCACAGCGGACACACCAGGAACCGCGGTGTTGGCCGTCGAATTGCGCTAGCTGCGCAGCATTTGTGCACCGCCGCCGTCAGTGTCAGCCAGTTTGCCGTGGCATACGGAGCTCCATCGCAGTCTTTAACACTGGTAGCATGCCACGACAGCGTGGACGTGAACCGTATGTGCAGTTGACGGACTTAGAGCGAGGGCGTATAGTGGGCATGCGGGAGGCCGGGTGGACGTACCGCCGAATTGCTCAACACGTGGGGCGTGAGGTCTCCACAGTACATCGATGTTGTCGCCAGTGGTCGGCGGAAGGTGCACGTGCCCGTCGACCTGGGACCGGACCGTAGCGACGCACGGATGCACGCCAAGACCGTAGGATCCTACGCAGTGCCGTAGGGGACCGCACCGCCACTTCCCAGCAAATTAGGGACACTGTTGCTCCTGGGGTATCGGCGAGGACCATTCGCAACCGTCTCCATGAAGCTGGGCTACGGTCCCGCACACCGTTAGGCCGTCTTCCGCTCACGCCCCAACATCGTGCAGCCCGCCTCCAGTGGTGTCGCGACAGGCGTGAATGGAGGGACGAATGGAGACGTGTCGTCTTCAGCGATGAGAGTCGCTTCTGCCTTGGTGCCAATGATGGTCGTATGCGTGTTTGGCGCCGTGCAGGTGAGCGCCACAATCAGGACTGCATACGACCGAGGCACACAGGGCCAACACCCGGCATCATGGTGTGGGGAGCGATCTCCGACACTGGCCGTACACCACTGGTGATCGTCGAGGGGACACTGAATAGTGCACGGTACATCCAAACCGTCATCGAACCCATCGTTCTACCATTCCTAGACCGGCAAGGGAACTTGCTGTTCCAACAGGACAATGCACGTCCGCATGTATCCCGTGCCACCCAACGTGCTCTAGAAGGTGTAAGTCAACTACCCTGGCCAGCAAGATCTCCGGATCTGTCCCCCATTGAGCATGTTTGCGACTGGATGAAGCGTCGTCTCACGCGGTCTGCACGTCCAGCACGAACGCTGGTCCAACTGAGGCGCCAGGTGGAAATGGCATGGCAAGCCGTTCCACAGGACTACATCCAGCATCTCTACGATCGTCTCCATGGGAGAATAGCAGCCTGCATTGCTGCGAAAGGTGGATATACACTGTACTAGTGCCGACATTGTGCATGCTCTGTTGCCTGTGTCTATGTGCCTGTGGTTCTGTCAGTGTGATCATGTGATGTATCTGACCCCAGGAATGTGTCAATAAAGTTTCCCCTTCCTGGTACAATGAATTCACGGTGTTCTTATTTCAATTTCCAGGAGTGTATATATATATATATATATATATATATATATATATATATATATATATATATATATATATATATATATTGTGGTGTGCGTACTGTAAGACCTTCGGTACACACACGATCAGATTATTTGACTTGCGCTCTAACGAAGTAGGCGAGTGTCAGCAATATGTCTCGTGGTCTTATCGGGGCGTGTTTATCTTCTGCCGTTAGGTCAGACGATAGAAATGCCACTTGCACGCTTAGAGTAGCAGATTGACAGTGACCAACTTTAAACAGAACTTGATTAATTTTCACACACATTTATTAAAATAATAAAAATCATATACATTACATAACTTGATTCTGGATGCTGTTTACAAATGAAAATCTGATGTTGCTCCTTGTCTTGGTACATTAATCTTATTCTCACATATCTCTGATACTTGACAAAAGTGTCTATACATTTATCTTCTTGGCTATGTACAGGAATATGATAATCTTACTAGGCGCAGACTGAAACTTGACTACAGACTAATGCAGACTGATCCAGACTGATGCAGACTAACTAATCGGAGGTCTGTACACTCGTTATAATACCTCGCGCATTCAGGTATCACTGCGCGAATGTGATCCGCGAGGAGAAAAGGTTCTACGTTAGCAGCAATCTCATTGGCTGCGTTACATATTAATACGCGGATCGGCGGAAGCAGAATTTGGTCCGTCTCTAAGACAGCGCCATCTCGTAGTGTGGAGATGGACGAGCGCTGCGCCTGCACTGTTGTGCTTAGCAGGGCGCGCTCTAGTGGGAAAGTTGTGTACGCGCTGACTACGCGGAACTATGTACACAACATACATATATATATATATATATATATATATATATATATATATATATATATATGAAACGCCAAAGAAACTGGTGTAGGTATGCATATTCAAATACAGAGATATGTAAACAGGCATAAAACTGCCCTGTGGTCAGCAACGCCTATGTAAGACAACAAGTGTTGTGCAGCCATAGTGCTGCTACGATGGCTGGTTACCAAGATTTAAGTGAGTTTGAACGTGGTGTTATAGTCGGATCACGAGCGATGGGACCCAGCATCTTTGAGGTAGCGATGAACTGGGAATTTTCTCTTACGGCCATTTCACGAGAGTACCGTAAATATCAGGAATCCAGTAAAACATCAAATCTCCGACATCGCTGCGGTATGGAAAAGATCCTGCAAGAACGGAACCAACGAAGACTGAAGAGAATCGTTCAGCGTGACGGAAGTGCAACCCTTTCGCAAATTGCTGCAGATTTCAGTTCTGGGCCATCAACGAGTGTTAACGTGCGAACCATTCAACGAAACATAATCGATATGGGCTATCGAAGCCGAAGGCCCACTCGTGTACCCTTGATGACGGCACTACAGAAAGCTCCCCTGGGCCCACCAACACCGACATTGGTGCGGATGGACGTGTACTCGGATGGAAACAACCTCATGAATCCATGGACTCTGCATGTCATCAGGGCACTGTTCAAGCTGGTGGAGGCTTTGCAGTGGTGTGGGGAGTGCGCAGTTGGAGCGACAAGGAACTCCTGATACGTCTAGATACGACTCTGACAGGTGATACCTACATATGTGAAATTTCTGATCACCTACATCCATTCATGTCCCTTGTGCATACCGACGTACTTGGGAAGTTCCAGAAGGACGACGCGACACACCACACGTCCAGAATTGTCACAGAGGGGCTCCAGGAACACTCTTCTGAGGTTAAACACTTCCTTTGGCCACCAAACTCCGCCGACATGAACATCATTCAGTATATCTGGGATGCCTTGCAACGTGCCGTTCAGAAGAGATCTCCATTCCCTCTTACTCTTAAGGATTTATGAACATCCCTGCAGGATTCATGACGTCAGTTCCCTCCGGCAGTACTTCAGACGTTAGTCAAGTGCATGCCACGTCGTGTTGCGGCACATTTGCGTGCTCACGGGGGCCTTACACGATATTAGGCAGGTGTACCAGATTCTTTGGCTCGTCGGTGTATTACTGCCCCCTCAATGCTCGACGATCTCTGTTCGTCACGAGTTCTGACTGGTCTCGGCTTAGCTCTGGTTGTTCCTCAGCGTTCCCAGTTCACGATTACATCACCAATAGTCGACTTGGTCATCTTTTAGAAAGGCTGAAATGTCCCTGATTTCCTTGTTACTTTGATGCCTTGCAATGACTAGTCCACGTCGACGTCACTGAGCTTACCTGACGACCCATTCTCCTGTTACTGCTTCTCTACTGACAACCCAATACCCCTACCATCTTTTACACTGGGTGGACCGCATCTTGTGACATATAGTCATCATTCCGCATTACATACCGATTTTGAAAGAAACGTCCTGCGAAGCACGTAAGTGTGAATTTTACAGCTAGATGTAGGTAAAGTGTGGCAGACTTAGGAGAAGTGGAATATGCAGATCACGGAAGGCCAATACGAACAGTATAAGAAGCTTGTGGTTTACGCAACATTAACGTGCGAGCCACTCACTTCCTGAATGCACACGCGATCCCCATCGGGACTGCCCAAGCCGGGTCGAATTGCAGGAGCAATCACCGTCGGGGTCAGCGCTAAATCACACGCACGTGTTCCCTCTGAGCGTGTAGAGAAATATGGTTGCTCCTTGTTCAGGACTCAAGATCTATAAATTACGTGTCAGCTAATGTTGTGAAATGCTTCCACGCGGCGTGTAAAATACTTTCAGTGCAATGCTTTCATCCGCGAGATGAGTTACGGCGGTGAGAACGCGACCGCGAGGTGGCGTCGCAGCGGCGCGGACCGCAGATCCCGGCTTCGCGACCCGTGAAGCCGTTAACACCGGCCTAGGCGGGACTCCTGGCTGGCGTGCTGCAAGCAGCGGCCGTGGCCGCCGTGACGTGAGGCAGTACCGGTATGGTAGGAGCAGCTGGGCCGTCACAGGGCAGGCGCCAGCAAACGGTGGCCTACCCTCCTTGGCTTAAGGAAACTTACTGTGTCAACCAAAACCGCCTGGCTTCATTCCTCACGTACAGGGTTAACTAGGCCAAGTGAATTTAATGGTATATGAGGGAATTTCAAAAAGTATGTTACACATTGTTATGGGTGGGAAAATGACTTTTACTGAATGGTACACTTCACTTCGAAGTGTCACATATACTTGAGACTTTTTATCAGGTCTCTGTGAACAACAATCTACCAGTCATGCAACTCCTCAATGATACAAATAAGCTCCTTGGTCACAGAGCCGTTCGAAAAGATCTGCTGAACGTCCTCATCCTTGAAAAATCTGACATTGCACCGAAATCAGTTCATTGAGTGCATGTATTTTCTCGTCAAGAGAGGAACTGTAAGAGAACGAGCGCGGACAGCGATTTTATCTGAAGGTCACCCACGCTTCCGAGAACTACCCTACCTACTCCACCACCCTTCCCCGTACATCTCTGGTAATTACGTGAGAAACTTTTTTAAGTCAAGCAAACCCCCCTCTTCCCCCCCCCCCCCCCGCCCCGCCAGCTCTCGCTCGCATCCCCTTTTTCCTGGCCACGACTATCGGGCAATTTTATGTGGAACAAAGTCAGGACGTAATTTGATACCATGCCCACAGCTCTTGGCCAATTTTGCGAGTAAAAAGTGGCGGGGGAATGAAGGACACCCACACCCAATGATCTAAGACTATCTCAGCCTCCTAATGTGGTGTTGCTTACTTTTAGAAGCTTGCCGAGCGCATATACGCTGAGGAACAATGTGAGTTTCGTCCCCAACAATCTACAGTTGACATGACCTTCACACTCCGGCAAATTCAGGAAAAGTGCTGCCTCTGTTCACCGTCTTTATCGACCTAAACAAGGTTTTAGACGCAGTCAGCAGAGAAGGACTGTAAGCAGTACTTTTGAAGGTAGGGTGACCTCCAAAGCTCTTAAAGATGACCAAGGTTTTTCACGAAGATATGGAACGTGCTGTGGTCTTCGACGGAATCACATCCGACCCGTTTACTGTGAAAATAGGGGTTCGTCAAGGCTGCGTATTGTCTCCCACTCTGTTCAATATTTTCTTCTCAATAGTCCCAAAGTGTCTTTTGTTGAAAGTAATCTGGGCATTCATCTGAATACCAGAGCTGATAGGAAGCACTACAACATTTCTCTACTCATATCCAAGCGCTTCTTAAAAGACTTGCTTGTAAATAGCCTTTTATTTCTTGACGATGCTGTATTTGTAGCACATATTCAAGACGATCTGCAAGAGCTTGTGGATAAATTCTCTGCTGCATGCATGCTCTTCTCCACGTCTAAAAACGTAACGAAGATGGTTGTCATGGCACAAGGATACACAGATCCGCCTGATCGAAGTAAATGAAGGAAACTGACTGCCGATGGAAGCCAGATGCACGACCAAGTATGGCTTAACAGCTGCAAAACTATCGCGCAGGCATGAGCTTATGACTAACCCTTCTGCTGCAGCGACTCATATTTGCCTGCTTGTGGGCGCCAAGTCGGCTCTCGCATCGGGCTTCTGAGCCACCAGCGAAAATTGAGAATTCCTTGTGTGTCATTAACTGTAAATTTACTTGGGCTAATTAACCCCATAAAAGAGAAATGAAGTAAGACAAAAAGTAGGTGTAGGAATCTTGGTAACAAGAGTGATTTGAACGGTTATTACTACAGATAAGTAAAAGTTTGACTACATCGCTTATTTTCATTCTGCCTTATGCTGTAGGATCATGATTTCTAGTCACTGTACTAATGAGAATAAAACATTACATCCGGCTGCCAACTAGCGTGTTGGTCCAGTTACGGAGTGCAATACAGCAAGCTGTTGTGCGTTCCTTGGATTCTGCAAATAAGTATCGGGAGGTATATGGCGAAAGATGTCTAGGCACAGGTCAAGCAGTTCCCTTAAAATGCAGCCGGTAGTTTGTGGCACAGAACTGACGCCCCATAGCGTACTAGATGTGTTTCATCGAGTTCATATCTGGAGAATTTGGTGACCAAGACATAAACGTGAGATCATCGTCATGTCCCTCAGATCCCTGTGCACATTTCTGACCCTGTTACACCGAAAGTTATACACTGAGGCGACAGAAATCACGGGATTTCACGTAACATCGTATGGGACCACCTTTTCCCTCGCGTAGTGCAGCATATAAGATGAATACCAGCAAAAGCAGAATGAGGGTAATAGAATGTGGTCGAACTAAATCAGGTGATGTTGAGGGAATCAGATTAGGAAATGAGAAACTTTAAGTAGTGGATGAATTTTGCTATTTGGGAACAAAATAAGTGAAGTAGGTTACAGTACTCTTGTTCGCCCACTGCTTGAATATTGCTTACCAGTGTGGGATCCGTACCAGATAGGGTTGATAGAATAGATGGAGAAGGTCCAACGGAGAGCAGCCCGCTTCGTTACAGGATCATTTAGTAATCGCGAAAGCGTTACGGAGATGATACATAAACTCCAGTGGAAGACTTTGCAGGAGAGACGCTCAGTAGCTCGGTACGGGCTTTTGTTGAAGTTTCGAGAACATACCTTCACCGAGGAGTCAAGCAGTATATTGCTCCCTCCTACGTATATCTCGCGTAGAGACCATGAGGATAAAATCAGAGAGATTAGAGCCCACGCAGAGGCATACCGAAAATTTTTCTTTCCACGAACAATACGAGACTGGAATAGAAGGGAGAACCGATAGAGATACTCAAAGTACCCTCCGCCACACACCATCAGGTGGCTTGCGGAGTATGGATGTAGACGTAGATGTAGATGTAGATGTAGATGTAGATGTAGATGATGGACGAAGTAGAGATGATATAAACTGTAGACAGGCAATGGCAAGAAAACTGTTTCTGAAGAAGAGAATTTTGTTAACAAAGAGTGTAAATTTAAGTGTCCAGAAGTCCTTTCTGAAAGTATTTGCATGGAGTCCAGTCATGTATGGAAGTGAAGCATTAACGATAAACAAAATGTTTAGACAAGAACAGAATAGAATCTTTTGAAATGTGGTGCTACTGCAGAATGCTGAATATTAAATGGATAGATCACGTAAGTAATGAGGAGGTACTGAACAGAATTGGGGAGAAGAGAAATTTGTGGCACAACCTGACTAGAAGAAGGGATCGGTTGGTAGGACACATTCTGAGACATCAAGGGCTCACCAGTTTAGTACTAGAGAGAAGCGTGGGGAAGGGGGGGGGGGGGGACTGTAACGGGAGACCAAAACATGAATACAGTAAGCAGATTCAGAAGGATGTAGGTTGAAGTAGTTACTCGGAGGTGAAGGGGCTTGTACAAGATGGAGTAGCATGGAGAGCTGCATCAAACCAGTCTTCGGAATAAAGGTCACAACAACAGTGCAGCCAACTCGACTTGGCCTGGACACAAGAAGTCGTTGGACGTCCCCTGCTGAAATACTGAGCCATGCTGAATCTATAGCCGACCATAACTGCGGAGGTGTTTCCAGGGCAGGATTTTGTGCACGAACTGACCTCTCGATTGTATCCAATAAATATTCGATGGGATTCATGTCGGGCTATCTGAGTGGCCAAATCATTTGCTCGAATTGTCCAGATTGTCCTACAACTGTAGGCTGGGCCATGGCGTATTGTCATCCATAAAGATTCCATCTTTGTTTGGGAACATATAGTCCATGAATGGCTGCAAATGGTCTCCAAATAGCCGGTTATAACGACTACCGGTCAATTATCGGTTTAGTTGGACCAGAAGTCCCAGTCTCTTCCGCGTAAACATTCTTGGTTCTAATTAATCATGTTATAAAAGAGAAATGAAATCAGAGACTTTTTGTTGGATAGCTTAATAATGGTGGGAAACCCTCTCCCATACATCTCAAGTTCCCCCTCCACTCCCTCTTCTTTATTATAAATCCAGCTGCGTGAGCGTCATCATTCTACGTGCTGTAGTGAAAGGATCTTGAAAGTCCAGCAACAGTAGCTGCAGAGATCAACCTGCTCTCTGGCGAGAATAAAAAGATGAAGACTGTCACCTTCAGAAGTAAGCATTTGTCCATTCATTATTATTATTATTATTATTACTACTAATGTTCTTATTATTCATTTATTAATATTTTGCTATTTATATTTACATTTTATTACATTTTTGAGCCATCAACACAACACACTCCTGATGCAGCACTAGCTGAAATGCTGGATGAGGGCATGTCCAAGTTTCTGTTCTCTGTGCTACCGCAGCAGCTACAACCCACATCGGGCTTCCTAATTTATCGCGTCTACTGTCCGAGTACCTACTCCACCACCACAGACGCAGCAGCAGCTATCAGAATTTCCACAAATCGCGGAGCCGCGGTTAAGTGGTTGCAGAATACTGCTCTTTGCCAATACTTATAATCTGACTGCCAGCAGATCAAAGTGCGAATGTAGCCTTAGTACCTGAGCGTGTTTGACATAATAACTGAAAATGAAAATGTTAATTGTACTAGAGAGTAGTATACATGGTATGAGTATGACAACCTATACAGCATGATGGAGTATACTGAGCGTACATTGGAGCACATTTGTGCCATCAGTCTTCGTGTTGGTTTGATGCAGCCCTTCACAAATGCCCCTCTTGTGCCAACCTTTCCATCCCAGAATAGTATGTGTACCTATTTTCAATTATTGGCTTGATATATTCCAATCTCTGTTTTCCTCTATAGGTTTCACCCCCTACAGCTCAATCTACTACCACGGAAGTTATTCTCTCATTTGTTAACAGATGTCCTATCGTCCTGTCCCTCCTTGTCAGTGTTTTCCATGTAGACTTGAGAGGTGGCATGAGCCCCCTCTCATATTTCTATCTTACGATTTTCCTCTCTAATTGCATGAAGTGAAAAGTTGCTATTACTTCACACGCGGACTTCCCACGCAGCGTCTCACGTCACCCGGGTGGTCTGGTGACAGGCGGGCTCTGCTGATCTGGAAAGCGTTAAGCCGACAGGTGTGAGGAAGTCGAGTGAATGCTTTGCAGACGCCGACATTGTCAAAAGACACACCCGGAGGGGTCTGAAGTAGCGGCTGGGCTAGAGGTTCCGTTACTTCGCAGAAACTTAGCGAAAGCACTTTCTGGCGGGCTACCAGCGAGGCGTGGGAATGACTTATGTACCCAGGCAGTTGTGGCGGGAAAATTCCCGCGCTTTCTGCAAAATAGTAACTGTGATTGGCTTGCTCGGGGCATAGCTCCGTGACGTAGCAAAATCAGCGCAGAAATTGGCGCCAAGAATCTCCATTGGTGGAATGGTAGTGCTCCGGCAATAGAGTGGAATTTTCCGCCGGTTTTCGAGTTGCTGATTGGAACGTTTAACCACGGCCACTGTCGTGGGGGCGGGAATGTTGTGTGTTCGGCCTGTACGGGTGCTCTAGGTAGTCGGCTCTCGCCTTTCGGTCGAGGACGTCGAAGCAACCCGCCTTCGCCTCCGGTACGCCAGATCGTGTTCTGGCAGTTAAGAAGACAGTTTGGTAATGTATGTCCGCAGCACCGGCAGATAGGGATTTTCCTAGGTGATAATCAGAGCTCAGCAGAGCTGTTCGTCTTTTTCTAACTTTGTTCTGTCTTGAGTAGCAGCAATTAATGTTGGGTTAGCTGTGTGTCTCTCTTAAGATTTGAGTGGCAAGGAATTGGCTCCACATACCACTTCGTCTTAAACCTCACAATCTAGTTTAGGGACAACTTCACCTTCATAGCGTTTGTTTGAGTATCCAATTTGAGCCAATTTGATGTATTGTAAATGTTTCATGTGTTTTTGTTTATTATTTTGTGTTTAGTCTTAATAAATCGTATTGTTATTTTGGACAGAACTTTCATTCTGTTAATCGATACAGCAACCCATCATTTCTCACTACGTTAATGAAACCTTCCTTTATTTAACTTATTTATCAAATTAAATTATTGCAGGTGCCAAACTCTTTTCTACTCCACTTGCAGGGTTGATTACAGTCAGTTCGCGTATATTTTTTAATCCATGTGCAACAGCAAAAGTCGGAGTTAGAATAGGGGGGGGGGGGGAGGGGCTTAGAGCATCATTTACACATGGAGATTCTAGAAGAATTTAGTGTTAAATACACTGCTTGCCCCAGCACCTCGCATAAAATGGCGACCCTTAGCCTCGGATCTTTCCTGTGAATCGCTGATAAGCAAGTATTATTAGTAGTAGGGACATTTAGAATTTTTTTGCTTAATTTTTTTTATGATTAATACCCAAGTTTTTTTTCTGGTAGTTCTGCGTTTAATTTTAAGAAGCGGCGCATGATTACAGTTTTTGTTTTCGGTGTATATATTCTTTTGTTCATTGTTTTTGTGTTCCTTTGATGGTGTGTCCGTATCACATCACACTTTGTCGGATTTGTGTGCGGTTTCTGTACCACAACAAATCGTGCGTATAATTACAGCGTTGGAGAGGCGTTGTTGAAATTTTATGTCTATGTGTAAAAAATATATGGAGTAGGTTAATTTTATTGTGCATTTTAGATAAATTTGTTTTTCATGAATGATAACGAGAAGTAAGGCACGACTATTATCGAGCGAAGCTAAAACAAAAGAGGATAGCATAATGGATAAGGGGCAGTTTACTGACGGGAATAGGTTCAGAGATGAGATGGGCACATTTTTAGCAGGACAGGATGCCAGGGTCATTGGTGAGGAAGGTGATTTGGACGCTATCTCAGAGCAGCGTTGCAGCCGTGATTATGATAGTGATTTAGAGGATGAAACAGAGACAGGTACACAGGTCGAGACGGTAGCAGAAGTTTATAATCAAACGAACGAGAGCAGACAGGGGCTAGCTCGGCCACGTCAGAGCTCTAGCGCCCAGGTGTCGAGAGTTACATCTCCCACATTTGAAGAGGATCAAAAAGATGACGTAAACCCAATACTGAGCTTCCTACGATCAATGAAAGAAGAAGCTGACGAACAGCGTAAGAGGGAGAAGGAAGAAGAGGAGAAACAACGTAAGAAGGAGAAGGAAGAAGCTGACGAACAGCGTAAGAGGGAGAAGGAAGAAGAGGAGAAACAACGTAAGAAGGAGAAGGAAGAAGCTGACGGACAGCATAAGAAGGACACTGAGGCAATAATTTCGCATATAGGGGAAATTAGTGGGGAATTACTAACAATAAAGAAAGAATGTGGAGAAGTAAAACAAATGTCAATGGCTGCACAAAAAGTAGCAGGCCTGGCCAAAACGGCAGCAATAGGGGCAATGAAGGTCGCGGAAGCAACTTCTAAACTCGCAGGGCGCTTGCGACGTACAACACAATCCCACTCAAAATCCCTAGCATTCTTAAAAACTCAAGGTAATATCGCGGTTGCGAACACCACGAAACGAATGGAAGAAGTAGAGAGTCGGATAGCAAAACTAGAGCAAAACGGGCACACGAGCACTGCGCGTTCGGATACCCATGATGGAGTACACAGAATTGTGTCTCCGAGGAAAAGCCCGCCGTGCTCTAGCCCAATGACCGAGTGCGGAACTAACAATGCACACGCAGAAACAGCGAGTAATAGCTCCAATAATTATAGCCCACTTAGGAGAGTGAATTCTGAGTGCCACTTCCACTGTGATACAGAGGTAGCACATCACAGTTATCAGCAAGATAGAGCAGGACACTCAGCAGACGTGCAAGTATCGGAAACGAGTGACAACACCAGTGCGAGGATCAGACAGGATTTTGATCACAATCACTTCCTGTCGATACTAAAATTCCAGAAGTTCAAAGAAAATGGAGGATCGATGCATCCGAAGAGCTGGGTGATGCAGTTCACAAATTCATTACCGGCATCATGGCCAACCCAGGCAAAATTAGAATTCATGTGTGGACACATCGAAGGCCAAGCCGCGGAAAAGATGCGGGGTATGGCAGTGACGTGTCGGACTTATCAGGAATTTGTTGGTGCATTCCTGCGGACCTACTGGTCAAAGGAAACGCAAGACAGGATTAAAGAGGAAATAATATTTTGTCCTGAACTGGAAGTGTCCGGGCATAGGAGCGCAACCAAATTTCTTGATGAGTTACTCAAGAAGAATCAATTTTTAGATAGTCCATATAGCAACGGAGAAATCATTAAATTTTGCTTTTCCAAATTGCCAGTTAGGTACCAACAGACACTTGTCGGCAAGTGTGGATCTGACGTAGAAGCATTCAAGAGTCTATTGCGCGAACTCGAAGTAGTCTTTGATAAACAAGACGCAAAGGACAGGAAGAAGGGGCAAAGTAACAAATACCACGGGCCAGGAAGGGAAGACGACAACAGATCGCATAATCGCACTGGTCAGTTAGGAAACCAGGGTTACGGAAGTCAAGGTTACGCTATTCAAGGTTATGGAAACCAAAGACACGGAAACCAGAACGTCAGGGAGCAGGGTCAATCTAGACAAGGAATCTGAGATAGGAGGAATAACGAACGGCAAAGCGACCGTAATTGGAGAGAGCGAAACCAAGGACAACAGTGGAACCAGGAGATTGAAACTAGACCCGCAAACCCTAATGCACGTCAGAGGAGGGGGAGCTTATCAAGGGATTGACGCCAGACTAGTGCGAACACAGGCCGCCGGAATTTCGCACGTAATCTCGGACCTGGCCAACTACGGATGATACATTACGAAGATTTATCAGAAATCCTGCTCGAGGAACATAAAGCAACTCCTCGACGAGATCGGCAGCCTCTTATCACAGTAGCAATAGCTGAAAAGAGTATGAATGCGATAATAGATAGTGGAAGCTACATAACAGCAATATCTGAGGCAGCATACAAGAGGTGCTCTCAGGAGATGGACTGGCCTGTTCTATCGGTTAAGAAAACCAAAATAAAAGGGGCATTAGCGGGTAAATTTACGGAGGTCACCCAACAAACAAGACTGGAATTCTCCTACCAAGGACACAAAATAGAGTCTAACTTCTGGATCGTATCAAATCTGGCGATCGACATGATAATAGGAACGGACTTCCTAGATGAACATGAAGCGATAGTTGATCTAGGACGAGGTGAAGTGGTTTTGAGGAAAGGGAATCCCGTCCACATTAAGTTCGACGACCAGCTGATCCCAGCTCAGCTACCGTCTAACTGTGTACGGATAAACTATGCGTGTCTGAAAGGCAGAAAGGAAGAACAGGTCGACGTTGCGGGTAGGGGAGAGGACACGGATGAGAATGAAGTCGGAATAATGGGAGAAATAAAGGAGAAAATAGGAGAAAAAGTGGAAGCAATAAAGAATATAAGGTGCGACCACCGCAAAGAACTTCATAAATTACTAGTAGAACATACGGAGGTCTTCCTTCCCAAGACAGGATCAATAAAGAACTTCCAATATGAATTTCATGTACGTCCGCACAACCAGTTTCGTGTGCCACCCTATCCAATCCCCTTGGCATATCGACAGAAAGTAGCAGCTGAAATTACGCGAATGCTGAGTGAAGGAATAATAGAACCTACGGCTTCAGCCTATAATAACCCGTTAAGAGTAGTCGAGAAGGCAGATGGTAGTATTCGTTTAGTCTTGGACTCGCGACAAATTAATACCATAATAGAACCCGAAACAGACAGACCGGAACGATTAGAGGAACTCTTACAAAACTTCCATGGAATATCAATCTTCTCATCAGTTGATCTAAAATCGAGTTTCTGGCAGATCGAGCTCCATCCAAATTGCAGACAGTACACAGCCTTTTTAGCATTTGGAAGATGTTACCGGTTTCGTCGTCTCCCATTTGGTTTGAACATTTCGTCTGCCGCATTCATTCGGGGGCTGGACGGCATACTAAGCGATAATTTGAAACGTCATGTCACCAGCCATGTGGACGATTTGCTGATCGCGGAGAAATCTTGGGGAGAGCACAACGCGGTCCTCGGTGAACTCCTTGCGACATTCAAGGAATACGGAGTGACTATCAATGCCGAAAAATCGAATTTTGGGACGTCCTCTGTCAAATTTCTAGGACATATCATCACGGGTGAGGGCATTGCGCCAAATCCCGAAAAGATCGAAACGATTGAAAAGTTTCCCATTCCTACGACAAAGAAGCAGTTAAGGGGGTTCTTGGGGATCATAAATTTTTACAACCGCTTTATACATGTCAAAACTCAGAGCAGTCCTCGGTTGCATCAACTTACAGGAAAGAAGATTCCTTGGGAATGGGATGAGGCGGCCGAATCCGAATGGAAAGCATTAAAATTCGCATTATTACAAGCACCCATCCTATCACACCCTAATTTAGCACAAGAGCTTTGCATAGTAACGGACAGTTCATACTCAGGTCTGGGTGTCATGGTGTTCCAAGACTATGTACATGAAGGAAACAGGGTGTGGAAGACAATTGCGTTTGGTAGCACAGTACTAGCCAAGAGTGAGAGGAATTACTCAGTAACCGAGTTAGAGGCGCTGGCTACTGTATGGGCGTTTGAAAAATTCAGATACCTTCTGTTTGGTCGCAAGACGAGGGTCTACACAGACCACAAGGCACTCGAGTTCTTGATGACTGCAAAGCTTAATCACAGGCGGCTCATTAGGTGGGCATCATATCTGCAGCAGTACAACTTTTCGATAGAATATATCCCTGGCAGTCAGAACATTATTGCAGACGCCTTATCACGGTCACCGATCGGATTTGAGCACAACATGGAAGAAGATCTGGAGGAAAATCACTACTGCCTTTTCTATATGCAGAAAGTAGCCTTTGAAAATTTTATTACCTGTAGTATGCAGGACATCAAGAAGGAGCAAGACAAGGACCCTGCCCTAGTGTTATTGAAACAGAAATGGATAGACAGAAGACACGCCACCATCAGGCAGTTCTACCTCTTGCGGAAAGGCATAATTTTCCACCGAAATTATGCCAATGACACTGAATGGGGGGTATGCATCCCTGAACACCTAATAAACAAGGTTATATGGCATACTCACCTCAGCTATGGACACTTCGGACCACGCAAGTGCAATCTCAAGCTAAGGACCATGTGTTACTTTCGAAACATAGAGCGTCGAATACGGAGGGTACTGTCGGTGTGTAAAGACTGCCAAAAGGCTAAGCACACCACTGTGAGCATGCAGGCACCATTATACCCAATCGTACCGACCAAATTAAGACAATTAGCAGCAACAGATTTGATGGGACCTTTGCCAAGAACAAGAAGAAGATATACTTACGTATTAGTGTTTGTTGAACTAACGTCCAAATACGTTACCTTTACGCCACTGAAGAGGGCGACAAGACGAACTGTATCACGAGCCCTAATCCGGGATTTCCTACCACAGGTTGGTCATGTGAGTAAAATTACTTCTGATAACGGGCCACAGTTTAAGTCAAAAACATGGAAGGAGACGTTGCGTGGATGTAAAATTGATCTCATTTTTATATCTTCACACCATCCGAGCTCGAATGCTGCAGAACGGGTTATTAAAGAACTCGGAAACTTGTGCCGGTTGTCCGCAACTCGTGGTCGTGCGGTAGCGTTCTCGTTTCCCACGCCCGGGTTCCCGGGTTCAATTCCCGGCGGGGTCAGGGATTTTCTCTGCCTCGTGATGACTGGGTGTTGTGTGCTGTCCTTAGGTTAGTTCGGTTTAAGTAGTTCTAAGTTCTAGGGGACTGATAACCATAGATGTTAAGTTCCATAGTGCTCAGAGCCATTTGAACCATTTTTTTGTGCCGGTTGTACTGTAACAAACAGCACACGACATGGGACGTTTTCCTTAAAGACTTCCAGGAGGTGATCAATGAGGCACCGCATGGGATAACAAAATTGGCACCCATTACAGTACTGAAAAACCGGATTCCTAAGGATTTGATAACCGAGGTCGTAAACTTCCCACCAAGGGCGCGAACGCAGCACCAAGCCATAGTGGATTTGGCTCTCAAGAGGATACGGGCTGCAGCAGAGGTCAGGAAGAGACGTGCCGACAGGGGAGCTCGTCTACGACACTTCCAAATTGGACAAAAGGTGCTCGTGAAGTCTTTCCGACTTTCGAACAAACAAAAAATGAAATGCCAAAAATTCTATTCTGTTTACAACGGCCCGTACCGTATAAGGAGAGCAGCTCACCACAATGCTTATGAATTGGAGACGCTGAAAGGAAAGAAGTCCATAGGACTCCACCACATCTCTCACATAAAGGAGTTCGTGGAATAGTAGTAGTGTAAGTGGTGTACATAGTAGAATGGGCAAATACATGAACCTTGCTATAGTAGTAGTGTAAGTGGTGTACATAGTAGAATAGGCAAATATATGAACCTTTCTTCGGGGAACGATAATCGTTGAATTAATAGATTAAGATTGCTAAAGTATTAACACGCTGCGTTGTCTCGCATAAGAATTTACTGCTGCTATCCTTTTTTTTTTTTTTTTTTTTCTGTTCGCGACTTCCAATGTCGGTGGAGTAGGAGACACTATCTTTCCATGATGCAATGTTTTAGTCCTTTCCTGTCTGGTGTCCATGTTGAGGGATAATGATGAGTGAGGAGATGTCGCACAAACGGGTGCATACAAGAACGTGCTCTTAGAAGCGTTCTGAGAAATCGTGATACGCTCCATAGCGGCCACAACCAGTTCATGAGACGTTCATACCAATGCTTGCAGGCACGCGTCAGTGCACTGCAAGATTGTGGTATATTGCGTGATTTCGAGGATGAACATGTGCAGTATAGTTTTTACAGTGATGCGCCAGAATCGTTGTCTTGCAAGTCGGGGTGAATCTGTGAGCGTTTGACTCCAATGGTGCCCTAGGGCCTAGACGGTAGAAATGCGGGCATAAAGCCTACCATGCCAATGTGCTGGTTGGGGATTTAGCGTGCTGCTTGTGACTGTCACAGATGAATAACCAAGGATTTATACTTGGAAATTCGTGACATACTGTGTAGCTGATGTGTGGTGGGCGACGGAATCCTCAACAGGAACCAGTCCTGGCTTGGTCATATTACATTGCCTCTGGAAAGGTGTGCTTTGATCGCGAATACTGCATAACATAGAAAAAGAAGTTGCAACTATAAATTTATTGTCTTGTATAGCCATGGCTAACCCAGTCTCTGGAGTTTCAGTGAGGCGTAGTGAGAACTCGGAGGCCATGTCGTACGGCGCACACATCACTGTCGTCAATAGCGGCGAGCAGCGAGACATCTCAGCGTAACAGGAATTATGTAAGAGTGTTGTATAAGGGGAAAAAATAACTTTAGGATTTTACAATAACTAGATCCTTAGTAGTGTGACGGTTTTCTACCACAAGTGTTCGGCGCGCGCCTGTTGAGATGCTATTTTTCAGGTCACCAAACCACAGACCCGAGATGGAGGGACGACGGGCGAGCGAAAGTAGCATAGTTGCATGTTCTTTATAGCACAGTAAAACTTAGACCTGCATAACAACATAATTTAATTAAAAGACATAGAATGTAGATCGTTGGTAAATGGTAGTTAATTCTTGAGCATGTCTACTGTCGATCTATATAATTAATAGTAATATTAGTGCGGACCCGCACATTTAGCTGTTCATCCAGTGTAGCGTCACACACCATGTACAGTAGTGAGACCGGTCTCTATTTTGTTATAATGATAGCCATAGATTAATAACTATAAAAGTAAAATAAGAGTGTCTGAAATGACAGACCATCAATGTGTCATTATGTAAATTTATTATAACATAGAAGGTCATGGGAAAAAGTTAGGCACAAGATTTTTGTCAGAACTGTGCAGATGACGGGTATCGTGGCAATGCAGAGGTCAGCCAGCGCAAAAACAAGAGGTCTTCGGCTACCTGCAAGAAGGCAAGCGTCTGGTTCTGCAAGCTGACAGTCACCGGGCCGTATACCTGAGGGATTAGGCGGGATCCTCACCGGGCCACAAGCGAAAGTGAGGCTGGCCGTTGACACTGACACGCGACCCACATGCGACAGCCTGCTAGCTCTCCGGACGCGGCAGCCATTTGGAGGGATTCCCTGCGGCAGACCACGTTGTCGTGAGTACATGAAGAAGATCACATATCGTGTCAGAACCTGCGCCTCATGTGCTCAGGACAGAAAGGGACGCTATATACTCACCTGTTTGGGTTTTTACAACTCACTAGCAATGGCCGATCTGCATACACAAAGCAGTATTGTGCCACACTAACAAATATATGGTCTCATTTCTAACTTCTCCTCTCTATTAGAGAGCAGTTTTAGCAATCGTCGCTCCTAGTTCAATCCTGTATGGATGACCTCACACACTTGTGGAGTCACTCCACGTGCCATCATCCCTCGTCGAACTGCAATATTGGGAAACGTAAAGTACTGTCCAGCGAGAGAAGAGACCTAGACTAGTGATGTATCCCAACAAGTAGACCTCAGAGACAATTAATCGACGTGAGGAGAGCCTATCACTGTGTCTTCCTACCGTACTGCCGTGATCATATGCGTAGGTCTTGGTGCAATCTCAACAGAGTACTGCAGATGCTCCAGCACACCCTATTGCCGTTGCAACAACGTAGCAACAACACCCGACGTTTAGCCCTATGTGATGTCAGTACTGTGGAATTTGTGAAGTGCTTCGAATATTTCTAACAATGTGATTTAGTGCCTCATTCTCAGCACAGTCGTGAACTTTGTGCAATGTGCACGCACAACTTGATGCCCCATGAACCTTGTTTTTTTCTTAAATTTCTTTCTCTAGTGTTGTTTTTGTAATGTATGTTATACCTTGTATGTGTTTGTGTTTTACACTGTAATTCTTATTACAAATTTCTGTATTGTTCTCCACACCATGTTTTTTTTGTATTTTGTATTTATTGTTGTGTGTATGCAAACAGTGTGCCTGAAGTCCCCATAAACCGAAGCAGATACCACCACTGTCATTGTGAATGGACCATCAGTTCAGGGAACATTTTGTAAAGGTTATTCTTGCTGTAGGGAGACAGAATGAATCAGAGGTTGTAATTAGATTCTGAAAGCTCACAAAGAGATTGTTAACTTAAATAGTATCATGTGTGAGTGAGTTCAGGTTAGTTTAATGATTAAAATTGTTGTAACATCTTGGGCATTTAATTGCGGAGCACTCCAACTCTGATTGTAAAGAATAAATTGCTCCATATTTGGCTTACATGCCCGGGCCATATTTAGAGAGTGAATGTCTGTGTGAATCGGTGTTTGGAAGGGGCTCGCTGGGTATGGATGTGTGATGTGAGTGTTAGTGTTCCATATTAAGAAGGTGAAGTTGGCTACATCATAAATAATCCTCCCTCTATGAGCTGCATTTTTCAGTTGCAGTGATTTTCTTTATAGAGTGCGGCATGTGCAGTGAGTTTGCGAGATTGTTCTTGGGCGATTGACTCACTACCTTGCTCCTAAGTGAGCCAACTGCTCACCAATTACAATCTAAAATGGCGTAGGGTCTATGAGAGGTGGCATGAGCCCCCTCTCATATTTCTATCTTACGATTTTCCTCTCCAATTGCATGCAGTGAAAAGTCGCTATTCCTTCACACGCGGACTTCCCACGCAGCGTCTCTCGTCACCCGGGTGGTCCGGTGACAGGTGGGCTCTGCTGATCTGGAAAGCGTTAAGCCGACAGGTGTGAGGAAGTCGAGTGAATGCTTTGCAGAAGCCGACATTGTCAAAAGACACACCCGGAGGGGTCTGAAGTAGCGGCTGGGCTAGAGGTTCCGTTACTTCGCAGAAACTTAGCGAAAGCACTTTCTGGCGGGCTACCAGCGAGGCGTGGGAATGACTTATGTACCCAGGCAGTTGTGGCGGGAAAATTCCCGCGCTTTCTGCAAAATAGTAACTGTGATTGGCTTGCTCAGGGCATAGCTCCGTGATGTAGCAAAATCAGCGCAGAAATTGGCGCCAAGAATCTCCATTGGTGGAATGGTAGTGCTCCGGCAATAGAGTGGAATTTTCCGCCGGTTTTCGAGTTGCTGATTGGAACGTTTAACCACGGCCACTGTCGTGGGGGCGGGAATGTTGTGTGTTCGGCCTGTACGGGTGCTCTAGGTAGTCGGCTCTCGCCTTTCGGTCGAGGACGTCGAAGCAACCCGCCTTCGCCTCCGGTACGCCAGATCGTGTTCTGGCAGTTAAGAAGACAGTTTGGTAATGTATGTCCGCAGCACCGGCAGATAGGGATTTTCCTAGGTGATAATCAGAGCTCAGCAGAGCTGTTCGTCTTTTTCTAACTTTGTTCTGTCTTGAGTAGCAGCAATTAATGTTGGGTTAGCTGTGTGTCTCTCTTAAGATTTGAGTGGCAAGGAATTGGCTCCACATACCACTTCGTCTTAAACCTCACAATCTAGTTTAGGGACAACTTCACCTTCATAGCGTTTGTTTGAGTATCCAATTTGAGCCAATTTGATGTATTGTAAATGTTTCATGTGTTTTTGTTTATTATTTTGTGTTTAGTCTTAATAAATCGTATTGTTATTTTGGACAGAACTTTCATTCTGTTAATCGATACAGCAACCCATCATTTCTCACTACGTTAATGAAACCTTCCTTTATTTAACTTATTTATCAAATTAAATTATTGCAGGTGCCAAACTCTTTTCTACTCCACTTGCAGGGTTGATTACAGTCAGTTCGCGTATATTTTTTAATCCATGTGCAACAGCAAAAGTCGGAGTTAGAATAGGGGGGGGGCCTTAGAGCATCATTTACATATGGAGATTCTAGAATAATTTAGTGTTAAATACACTGCTTACCCCGGCACCTCGCACACTATGTGATCAAAAGTATCCGGACACACCCATAAATATACGTGCAGCAGCATGGAACTCACGGACTTCGAAGGTGGTCAGTTGATTGGGTGTCACGTGTCATACGTCTGTACACGAGATTACCACACTCCTAAACATCTCTAGGTTCACTGTTTCCGATGCGATAGTGAAGTGGAAATGTAAAGGGACACGCACAGGACAAAATCGTACAGGCTGACCTCGTCTGTTGACTCACAGACACTGCTGACAGTTGGAAAGGGTCGTAATGTGTTATAGGCAGGCATCTATCCAGACCATCACAAATCACGACGGTAAATGCCAAACGGCGCCTCGCTTGGTGTAAGGTGCGTAAACATTGGACTATTGAACAGTGGAAAAACGTTGTGTGGAGTGACGAATCACGCTACACAATGTGGCGATCCGATGGCAGGTGTGGGTAGGCGAATGCCCGGTGAACGTAATCTGCCAGCGTGTGTAGTGGCAACAGTAAAATTCGGAGGCGGTGGTGTTATGGTGTGGTCGTGTTTTTCATGGAGAGGGCTTGCACCCCTTGTTTTGCTTGGCACTATCACAGCACAGGTCTACAATGATGTTTTAAGCACCTTCTTGCTTCCCACTGTTGAAGAGCAATTCGGGGACGGCGATTGCATCTTTCAACATGATCGAGCCTCTGTTCATAATGCACGGCCTATGACGGAGTGGTTACATAACAATAACATCCCTGCAATGGACTGACCTGCACAGAGTCCTGGCCTGAATCCAATAGAACACCTCTGCGATATTTTGGAACGCCGATTTCGTGCCAAGCCTCACCGACCGACATCGATACCTCTCCTCAGTGCTATACTGCGTGAAGAATGGCCTGCCATTCCCCAAGAAACCTTCCAGTACCTTACTGAACGTACGCTTGCGAGAGTGGAAGCTGTCACCAAGGCTAAGGGTGGACCAACACCATACTGAACTCCAGCATTTCCGATGGAGGGCGCCACGAACTTGTAAGTCATTTTTAGCAAGATGTCCGGATACTTTTGATCACATAGTGTGTGTCTTACCTTGCCGATTCTCCAAAGAACCTCCTCATTTATTGTTTAATGAGTTCACCTAATATTCAAAATTCTTCTGTAGCACCACATCTAATACTTCCATTCTCTTCTGCTCCGGTGTCCCACAGTCCGTGTTTCATTACCATACAATGCTGTGCTCCAAACGTACAGTCTCAGAAACTTCTTCCTCAAATTATGAACTTTTTTGATACTAGTAGACTTCTCTTGGCCAGGAGTGCCCTTTTTGCAGTGCTGGTCTACTTTTGATGTCCTGCTTCCTCCGTTTGTCATGTGTTATTTTGCTGCTTAGGTAGCAGAATTCCTTAACTTTATCCACTTTGTGTTCATCAGTCCTGATCTTAAGCTCCTCGCTGTTCATATTTCTGCTACTTCTCATTACTTTCATCTTTCTTCGATTTACTCTCGGTCCGTATCCTGTACTCAGTAGAATGTTCATTCCATTCAGCAGGCAGTGTACTTCTTCTTCACTTTCACTGCGCATAGCATTTACATCTGGAATTTTTTTTCCACTCTTGAACCTTATTTTTATTTGTGTCTTTGCTACTTCGATGTATAGATTGAACAACGAGGGGGGGGGGCGAAGAACTACACCCGCGAAGAACTACGTGCGTGTCTTACACGATTTTTTAATCCGAGCACTTCGTTCTTGGTCTTCCACTCTTATTGCTCCCTCTTGGCTCTTGCACGTATTGAATGTATATTATCCAACTTTCCCTATAGTTTGTCCGTTTTCCTCAGGATTTCTAACATCTAGCACCATTTGACTTTGTTGAAAGCTTTGTCTGGGTCGAAAAATCGTATAAACATGTCTCGGGTTTTCTTTAGTCTTGCTTCCATACCGACCTCAAAATCATATCTGCCTCTCTGGTGCCTTCACCTTTCCTAAAGCCAAAATGATCGTCATCTGACTCATTCTTTCCCATTGTTTTGTATATCATTATATTAAGATGATTATGCGATAAGTCTCGCATTTGTCGACTCTTACCATCTTCGGCATTTTGTGGATGTCTTTTTTACGAAATTATTATGGTGAATCGCCAGATTCACGTATTCTGCACTCCAAAGTGAATAGTGTTTCTGTTGCCACTTCCCCCAATGATGGAATATTATCTATCCCTTCTGCCTTTTTGATCTTAAGTCTTCCAAAGCTCTTTTGAATTCTAATTGTAATACTGGAGCCCCATCTCTTCCCTGTCAACTACTGTTTCTTCTTCCATCCCCGCACATAGAGGCCTTCAGTGTACTCTTTTCGCCTAACTGCTCTCTCCTCTGCGTTTAACAGTGGGTTTGGCATTGCATTCTTAATGTTACCACCTAAGGCAACATGTTGACGCTCTGAAGAGCACGTTGGATTACAACAGAGGTATGTGGGCGAGCAGTACTACCACTGGACGCTCCTCATAAATGGCAGCACAACAGGTCGAATCACCAGATTAACGCACAAATTTACAGTCAGGGGGGCGGAATAACCTTGAGAGTACTCCTGCCGTCTTATGAAATCGCACACCAGACCATAACCCCAAGCGTAGGTCCAGTGTGTCTAACACGCAGACAGATTACTGCAGGCCGTCAATTAGCCTCCTCCTAACCAACACACGGACATCACTGGCACCAAGGCAGAACTAGCTTTCATCAGGAAAAACAAAAGACCTCCACCGTGTCTTCCAATGAGCACTCGTTTGACACCACTGAAGTCGAAAACGACGGTGGTTTCGGGTCGTTGGAAGGCACAGTACAGGGCATCTGGCTTTAGCTGTCTTTGCAGTAACCAATTCGTAACAGTTAGCTGTGCCAATGTGCTGCCAGCTGCTCCTCAAATTGCTGCTGCAGATGCAGTACGATGCGCCAGAGACATTCGCCGAAAAGACGGTCTTCCCTCTTGTTAGTGACATGTGACCGTCTGGTGCTCAGTCTTCTGCGACCATACATGTTCGTGAGCACCACTGTCAGTGGCTACAGTCCTACCAAGGCTTTCTGAAGTACCGCGGAAGGAGCATCCAGCTTTTCGTAGGCCTAAGACACCATCTCGTTCAAACTCAGTGAAGTGTTGATAATTGTGTCTTTGTCGCCTTAAAGGCACTCTTGACTAAAAGCGCCACACCACATCGAAACAGAAAAGCAACTAACGATTACGATCCTTATAGAGTGTACTTAAAGTAACCTTAATTTGCATCATCATTGTTGCACTACTAGCGCCACTCTTATGAGACGGGGACAGCCTCTGTGGCCGAGCGGTTCTAGGCACTTCAGTCTGGAACCGCGCGACCGCTACGGTCGCAGGTTCTAATCCTGCCTCGATCGTGGATGTTTCTAATGTCCTTAGGTTAGTTAGGTTTAGGTAGTTCTAAGTTCTAGGGCACTGATGACCTCGGATGGTAAGTTCCATAGTGCTCAGAGCCATTTGAACCATTTTCGTGAGACTGGCGCGAAATTTCAATATACATCTTTCATATGAAGAAACACACCTGCCGATTTTCGTTTACATCGTATATCTCCGTTAGTTTAGACAACCTCCAAGAGACAAACTCATTCGAGCCTAAAATTCAAAACATCGTAATTCAAAACCCACAAAAGGCATTTACTTGAAACAATTTTTTCTGGGAACTGCAATTTCCGATGTATCAAAGAAGGAAGAAAATGGAATTCTATATTTTTACCCACGAGATCAGGTTTACGCCTCCTCAATGAATAACTGCAGTCTCGGAAGAATAATGAAGCAAACCGAAGACTACTGTTGCGGAACCTTAACAAGCACGGGGCAACAACGTGAGGAGGAAACAAAGCTTACAAAAAGAGACAAAAATGCTGGGCCACCAAAACCCGAGAGCAGGTTCGTGTGTGGGAGGTGGGCAGCACTGCGGTGATAGCGCCGCCGGTGATGCACGGCGCGAGGCGGCAACAATGGCCGGGGGCGCGCACGCCGCGCCACCTGCGCTAACAATGAGCCGCCATTGTTCTTAATTGGAGGAGTAAGTAGCGCGCCGATGGCCCCTGCGATAGCCGCGCCCCGCCGGCGCGCAGCCACTGAGTCAGCGGACGCGCCCGCCCAGCAGGTGCAACAGCTCTGCCAACACGCCCACTGCCTCTAATAGTCGTGACGCGCCGCTCCCGCAACCATGGCCCACAGAGGGCTTTTTAAATAATTTCTTGACCAATACTGCCACTCAAAACTTCAAGACACGGTGCTACCTATCCTTCGCAGGCATCAGTCCGTCGTTCTACACTACTGGCCATTAAAATTGCTACACCATGAAGATGACGTGATACAGACGCGAAATTTAACCGACAGGAAGAAGATGCTGTGATATGCAAATGATTAGCTTTTCAGAGCGTTCACACAAGGTTGGCGCCGGTGGCGACACCTACAACGTGCTGACATGAGGAAAGTTTCCTACCAATTTCTCATACACAAACAGCAGTTGACCGGCGTTGCCTGGTGAAACGTTGTTGTGATGTCTCGTGTAAGGACGAGAAATCCGTACCATCACGTTTCCGACTTTGATAAAGGTCGGATTGCAGCCTATCGTGATTGCGGTTTATCATATCGAGACATTGCTGCTCGCGTTGGTCGAGATCCAATGACTGTTAGCAGAATATGGAATCGGTGGGTGCAGGGGGATAATAAGAAACGCCGTGATGGATCCCAGCGGCCTCGTATCGCTAGCAATCGAGATGACAGGCATCTTATCCGCATGGCTGTAACGGATCGTGCAGCCACGTCTCGATCCCTGAGTCAACAGATGCGGACGTTTGCAAGACTACAACCATCTGCACGAACAGTTCGAGGGCGTTTGCAGCAGCATGGAGTATCAGCTCGGAGACCATGGCCTCGGATACCCTTGACGCCGCATCACAGACAGGAGCGCCTGTGATGGTGTACTCAACGACGAACCTGGGTGCACGAATGGGAAAACGTCATTTTTTCTGATGAATCCAGCTTCTGTTTACAGCATCACGATGGTGGCATCCGTGTTTGGCGACATCGCGGTGAACTCACATTGGAAGCGTGTATTCGTCATTGCCATACTGGCGTATCACCCGGCGTGATGATATGGGATGCCATTGGTTCTGGATACAGAAAATGTTCGCCAGCTGCCCTGGCCAACACATTCTCCAGATCTCTCACCAACTGAAAACGTCTGGTCAATGGTGGTCGTGCAGCTGGTTCCTCACAATACGCCAGTCACTGCTCATGATAAGCTGTGGTATCGTGTTGAAGCCGCATGGGCAGCCTTACCTGTACACGCCGTCCAAGCTCTGTTTGAGTCAGTGCCCAGGCGTATCAAGGCCGTTATTACGGCCAGACGTGGTTGTTTTGGGTACTGACTTCTCAGGATCTATGCACCCAAATTGCGTGAAAATGTAATCACATCTCAGTTCTAGTATAATATATTTGTCCAATGAATACCCGTTTAGCATCTGCATTTCTTCTTCGTGTAGCAATTTTAATGGCCAATAGTGTATCTTTTGTCATTTTTCATTTATAGATCGCTGTTGCCATTTGAGTTTGCATATCGTCGTTTTGTCATTTGGAGATAGTGGGTGGAGCTGTAGACGTTAGGAAATGGGAGTGCCAAGTGGAGAAATCGGAAATTTTCCGACATACTCTTTTGTTTGAGTTCAGTTGAGGGATGATCAGTGGAGGCAGCTGGAAACATTTGCGTCATGTATGGGGATATGCCACTGGACAGAGCACCGCAAGAAAACGGTTTTTTCGGTTTAAGGAGGATCTACGTGACATTAGTGACTCTCCAAGTTCAAGAAGACTTCAGGGTTTGACGAAGATCGTTTAAATGCATTGATGCATAGCGAAGCATGTCAGTATACTCGAGAACTGCCAACTGTGATAAACTGCGATCTTTCCACCGTAGTGTAACATCAGCATGCAATGGGGGAGGCTCAAATATCAGTTGCGTGCACCCTCTAATCACAAAAATCCTCGGGTTACCATACGTGCATCTCCGCTTGCTCGTCATCAATCCGCTTGTGAAAAACACGGACTGTTCTTATTCTACCGTCACTGGTGATGAGAAATGGTGTAGTTATGCTAACACATGGAAAAGGAAAGATCCCCTGAGCCCAAACAAAGCATCAACTTCCCATATAATGACCTGTGCGCATCCACAAAAAAATAATGGGAAAACGTCATTTTTTCTGATGAATCCAGCTTCTGTTTACAGCATCACGATGGTGGCATCCGTGTTTGGCGACATCGCGGTGAACTCACATTGGAAGCGTGTATTCGTCATTGCCATACTGGCGTATCACCCGGCGTGATGATATGGGATGCCATTGGTTCTGGATACAGAAAATGTTCGCCAGCTGCCCTGGCCAACACATTCTCCAGATCTCTCACCAACTGAAAACGTCTGGTCAATGGTGGTCGTGCAGCTGGTTCCTCACAATACGCCAGTCACTGCTCATGATAAGCTGTGGTATCGTGTTGAAGCCGCATGGGCAGCCTTACCTGTACACGCCGTCCAAGCTCTGTTTGAGTCAGTGCCCAGGCGTATCAAGGCCGTTATTACGTTACGTTATTTAAATTTTTTCCTGGGGTGAAACCAACACTGCTGACACTTATTGTCAACAACTGAGACGTCTTTCAGGCGCACTAGGAGAGCAGTGACCAAGATGACTTGATGAACTGAAGCCACTCTACGATAACGCCCGCCCACATTACGCCAGACTGACAAAAAGCGCTACACAGGAGTTGTGTTAGGAAGTCATTCCGCACCCAATTTTTATTCACCTGATCTTGCACCCTCAAATTTTCACATTTTACTCTCTGTACCGGACATCATTCAAGGAACTTTTTTCCCGGATTAAAATGCTCTCCAAATATGGCTCGACGAGTTCTTCCCCTCAGAAACATGTGATTTCTACAGTCAATGTTGAAAAAGCTACCCTTGTTTTGGACGACTGTTTTAAATACTGAAGGAGAATATAACGATGACCGAAGTCTCTGTTGTGTGTCTCTCTCGTATATATTAAACTAATTAAAAAAAGCTGTGAAGTAATGGATCAACCCTCCCCCCATGAACAATGGACCTTGCCGTTGGTGGGGAGGGTTGCGTGCCTCAGCGATACAGATGGTCGTACCGTAGGTGCAACCACAACGGAGGGGTATCTGTTGAGAGGCCAGAACAAACGTATGGTTCCTGAAGAGGGGCAGCAGCCTTTTCAGTAGTTGCAGGGGCAACTGTCTGGATGATTGATTGATCTGGCCTTGAAACACTAACCAAAACGGCCTTGCTGTGCTGGTACTGCGAACGGCTGAAAGCAAAGGGAAATCACAGCCGTAATTTTTCCCGAGGGCATGCAGCTTTACTGTATGGTTAAATGATGATGGCGTCCTCTTGGGTAAAGTATTCCGAGGTAAAAAAGTCCCCTATTCGGATCTCCGGGCGGGGACTACTCAAGAGGACGTCGTTATCAGGAGAAAGAAAACTGGCGTTCTACGGATCGGAGCGTGGAATGTCAGATCCCTTAATCGGGCAGGTAGGTTAGAAAATTTAAAAAGGGAAATGGATAGGTTGAAGTTAGATATAGTGGGAATTAGTGAAGTTCGGTGGCAGGGGGAACAAGACTTTTGGTCAGGTGAATACAGGGTTATAAATACAAAATCAAATAGGGGTAATGCAGGAGTAGGTTTAATAATGAATAAAAAAAATAGGAGTGCGGGTAAGCTACTACCAACAGCATAGTGAACGCATTATTATGGAAAAGATAGACACGAAGCCCATGCCTACTACAGTAGTACAAGTTTATATGCCACCTAGCTGTGCAGATGACGAAGAAATTGATGAAATGTATGATGAGATAAAAGAAATTATTCAGATAGTGAAGGGAGACGAAAATTTAATAGTCATGGGTGACTGGAATTCGAGAGTAGGAAAAGGGAGAGAAGAAAACATAGTGGGTGAATATGGATTGGGGGAGAGAAATGAAAGAGGAAGCCATCTGGTAGAATTTTGCACAGAGCATAACTTAATCATAGCTAACACTTGGTTCAAGAATCATAAAAGAAGGTTGTATACATGGAAGAATCCTGGAGATACTAGAAGGTATCAGATAGATTATATAATGGTAAGACAGAGATTTAGGAACCAGGTTTTAAATTGTAAGACATTTCCAGGGGCAGATGTGGACTCTGCCCATAATCTATTGGCTATGAACTATAGATTAAAACTGAAGAACCTGCAAAAAGGTGGGAATTTAAGAAGATGGGACCTGGATAAACTGACTAAACCAGAGGTTGCACAGAGTTCGAGGGAGAGAATAAGGGAATAATTGACAGGAATGGGGGAAAGAAATACAGTAGAAGAAGAAAGGGTAGCTCTGAGGGATGAAGTAGTGAAGGCAGCAGAGGATCAAGTAGGTAAAAAGACGAGGGCTAGGAGAAATCCTTCGGTAACAGAAGAAATACTGAATTTAATTGATGAAAGGAGAAAATATAAAAACGCAGTAAATGAAGCAGGCAGAAGGGAATACAAACGTCTCAAAAATGAGATCGACAGGAAGTGCAAAATGGCTAAGCAGGGATGGCTATAGGACAAATGTAAGGATGTAGAGGCGTATATCACTAGGGGTAAGATAGATACTGCCTACAGGAAAATTGAAGAGACCTTTGGAGAAGACAGAGCCACTTGTATGAATATCAAGAGCTCAGATGGAAACCCAGTTCTAAGCAACGAAGGGATAGCAGAAAAATGGAAGGAGTATATAGAGGGTCTATACAAGGGCGATGTACTTGAGGACAATATTGTGGAAATGGAAGAGGATGTAGATGAAGATGAAATGGGAGATACGAAACTGCGTGAAGAGTTTGACAGATCACTGAAAGACCTGAGTCGAAACAAGGCCCCGGGAGTAGACAACATTCCATTGGAACTACTGACGGCCGTGAGAGAGCCAGTCCTGACAAACCTCTACCATCTGGTGAGCAAGATGTATGAGACAGGCGAAATACCCTCAGACTTCAAGAAGAATATAATAATTCCAATCCCAAAGAAAGCATGTGTTGACGGATGTGAAAATTACCGAACTATCAGTTTAATAAGTCACAGCTGCAAAATACTAACGCGAATTCTTTACAGACGAATGGAAAAACTGGTAGAAGTCGACCTCGACGAAGATCAGTTTGGATTCCGCAGAAAAGTTGGAACACGTGAGGCAATACTGACCCTACGACTTATCTTAGAAAATAGATTAAGGAAAGGCAAACCGACATTTCTAGCATTTGTGGACTTAGAGAGGCGGCCAGTGTGGCCACGCGATTAAGGGCACTTCAGTCTGGCACCGCGCGGTGCTACAGCAGAATGCTGAAGATTAGATGGGTAGATCACATAACTAATGATGAGATATTGAATAGAATTGGGGAGAAGAGGAGTTTGTGGCATAACTTGACAAGAAGAAGGTACCGGTTGGTAGGACATGTTCTGAGGCATCAAGGGATCGCAAATTTAGCATTTGAGGGCAGCGTGGAGGGTAAAAATCGTAGGGGGAGACCAAGATATGAATACACTAAGCAGATTCAGAAGGATGTAGGTTGCAGTAAGTACTGGGAGATGAAGAAGCTTGCACAGGATACAGTAGCATGGAGAGCTGCATCAAACCAGTCTCAGGACTGAAGACAACAACAACAACAGTGGATCAACATAATAATTTCATTGATATGGTTAATAACACTTATTTAAATACAATGACTTGTTAGGTTACCTGACAGACTTCGAAAAACCCGAAATAAAGATTTACGCACGCACACACACACAGTTGCCCAAACTGAACAGTTACACTTTAAACGCAACGTCTAAACTGAATTCCACAAGCAATAAATGTCTACATTCATCGTAGTCAAGAGTGTCTACACACTCGAAGTCGCTATAGTCTGGAACCGCGCGACCGTTACGGTCGCAGGTTCCAATCCTGACTCGGGCATGGATGTGTGTGATGTCCTTAGGTTAGTTAGGTTTAAGTAGTTTTAAGTTCTAGGGGACTGATGACCTCAGAAGTTAAGTCCCACAGTACTCAGAGCCATTTGAACCATTTGAACCACACTCGAAGGAATGTCTTGCCACAGTTGGACCAGTTCTGTTAGCACCCAGCCTCATTCTCTTCTGTACCCACGGTACTGCAGGCAAAGCGGATGTGGCTGACATTCTGGATCTCCTCACAGTAGTAGTAAGGTGATTCTACACATATTTTGAGGGTTGCGGCAGGTGGGTGATACCCAGTTTCAATGCTAAGTCTTCGCTAGTCTCGCTTCTACTACTCCTCATTACTTACATATTTTTTCAGTTCATTCTCAATCCCATATTCTGTACTTATTTGACAGTTCATTCCATTCAGCATTTTCCTTCCTCCTTTCACTGAGGATTGCAATGCCATCGGTGAATCTTATCACTGATACCCTTAAATCCTGAATATTTATCTAACACGTGAACCTTTCTTACATTTCCGTCATTGCATCTTCGGTATATAGATTGCCGACTAGGGGCAAGAGACTATGTTCCTTACATCTTTCTTCTTTAAGCACTTCGTCCGTGATTTTCCGTTCCTTTCGATCCCTCTTGGTTTTTTTTACGTATTTTATATTATCTGTCTTTCCCTATAGCGTACCGCAACTTCCCTCAGAATTTCGAACATGTTGCACTATTTTTCACTGCCGAACATTTTTTCCGGGTTTACAAATCATTTCAGTGTGGCTTGTTTTCTCATTAATCTTCCTTCTGTTACCAAGCGCAACGTCAGAAGTACCTCTCTGGTGCCTTTACCTTACTGAAAACCGAACTGATCATCATATAACAGCCCTTCAGATTTTTTCCCATTTTACTGTTTTGGATGCATGAGTGATTAAGCTGACTGTGCAACATTTCTCGCACTTACCTGCCCTTGGTGTCTTCGAGATTGTGTGGACGAACGAAATTTATCGTAAGGTCTGATGGTATGTTCAAAAATGGTTCAAATGGCTCTGAGCACTATGGGACTTAACAGCTATGGTCATCAGTCCCCTAGAGCTTAGAACTACTGAAACCTAACTAACCTAAGGTCATCACACAACACCCAGTCATCACGAGGCAGAGAAAATCCCTGACCCCGCCGGGAATCGAACCCGGGAACCCGGGCGCGGGAAGCGAGAACGCTACCGCACGACCACGAGCTGCGGACTGATGGTATGTCTCCAGATTCATAGACTATACGTAACATTCACTTGGTTGCCACTTCCACCAATGATTTCAAAAATTCACAAGGAATGTTACCTATCAATTCTGTGTTATTGGACTGCGAGTATTCTAAAGCGCTATTAACCTCTAATCCTGGGCCCCTAATGTCTCCCATATCGACTTCAATTTATTCGCCAATCACTTCATCACGTAAGTCCTACTAATAGAAGCCTCCAAGGTGCTGCTTTCACCAACCGCTCTTTCCTCTGCACTTATCAGTGAAATTCCCACTTCACTCTACATGTCGGTGCCCTTGCTTTTAACTTCACCGAAGAGTGTTTTGACTTTTCTACATGGTGAATCAATCCGTCCGATGATCTCATTCTTCCTCATGTCAATTCGGCTTGACTTTCCTGCACTTTCTGTTTATTTCATTCCTAAGTAACCTCTGTTTCTGTGTACTTTAATTTCCTTGAATATTTCTTCTCCCTTCTTTCGCCGGTCAGTTAAATTTTCTTTTGTTGCCCAAGAGTGCTCTGCAAATATCTTTCTTTTATCTATGACTTTCCGACTTTCGTGATCGCCTTTTCACGCAATTTCATTCCTACTCAAATCAACGGCCTAGTGTGGCATTGTTTATCACTTTATCTACAGTCTTAGAGAATTTCAAATCCACGTATCACTACTTCAGTATCCCACTCCGTTCACTGATTCTCCTGAACGATTCTCTTATTTTTCTGTTCCTTCTTCATCATGTTAAGCGCTATCGGGCTAGGCTAGCACTTGGATGGGTGACCATCCGATCTGCCGAGCGCTGTTGGCAAGCGGGGTGCATTCAGCCCTTGTGAGGCAAACTAAGGGGCTACTTGATTGAGAAGTAGCGGCTCCGGTCTCGTAAACCGACATATGGCCGGGAGAGCGGTGTACTGACCACATGCCCCTTCATATCCGCATCCAGTGACGCCTGTAGGCTGAAGATGACACGGCGGCTGGTCGGTACTGTTGGGCCTTCCAAGGCCTGTTCGGACGGAGTTTAGTTTTAGTTTAGTTCTTCATCACCACTAAATAATGATCTGAGTTTATGTCTGCGCTTGGATACACCTCACAGTTTAATATCTGATTTCGGAATCTCTGTGTGACTGTCATGTAATCCAGCTGCCATCTGTATCTTCAGATTTTTCCAAGTATACTTCTCCTCCTGTCATTTATACAGTGTATTCGCTGGTACTAGCTGAAATTTATGGCAGAACTCATTTAGTCATTCCTGTCTCTCATTCCTGCAACCAATCCTACGTTTTCCCACAGCTCTTTCTTCTATCCCCTACCACCACGTTCAAATTCCCCACGATTATTAGATTATCACCTCCCTTTACACACTGAGTTACCTGTTCAGTAGCCCCATGTACTTTAGCTCATCTTCTACTTGTGGCATCGGCATGTATACATGAACTATTGTTGTTGGCGTCAGTTTTCTGTCAGTTCCAATGAGAACGACGGTATCATTGAACAGCTCGTAGTAAATCACACCCTACAACACTTTCCTATTCCTAAAGAATCCAACTGCCTTTATACCATTTTCTGTTTTCGTCGACATTACTGTAAGAGTTAAAAGAATGACGGCATAATGTGAACTGGATATCGTGAAAGGCCAAATTAGGATCCAATTTTTTCCTGTTGCCAGGAGCAATATGTTGTCCTTTTAAAGCTGGAGAAAACCGTTCACATATAACTTCATTTCGGGAAATGTACAGAATGTCTCGAGATCCACTGCAAATGGTTCAAATGGCTCTAAGCACTATAGGACTTAATATCTGAGGTCATCAGTCCCCTAGAACTTAAAACCTTGGCTCCCGCAGAGGTCCAGACTTATTCTAAAGAAATGGCTCTAAACACAATGGGACTTAACATCTGAGGTCATCAGTCCCCTAGATTTGGAAGTACATAAACCTAATTAACCTAAGGACATCACACACATCCATGCCCGAGGCAGGATTCGAACCTGCGACCGTAGCAGTCGCGCGGTTCCGCACTGAAGCGCCTAGACCCGCTCGGCCACCAGATCCACTGCATCTGATAGACAGTTATCTAACGCATGTCGTAGTAGCAGGATATTCCAAAGAAAATAAACAAATGTGTTTTTTAAGCATAAAAATATTTTTTGTAAAAAAAATGTTGTCGCTGATGATTATACTAGTGGCAATTCGAAACAATTTTCTACAGTTTTATGGCTGCTGAGCCTGACACTGAAGGCAAATAACAGCAGTGCAATGGGAAAGTAAAGCTGTCACTGTAATCAGACATGTTTCACAATTTTCATGCAGACCATTTCTGTTGATTGCCATGAAATAATAGTCATAAAGAAATAGTAATTTAGAAGCATAAATGCCAAACTAAAACTCTTTTCCTTTTTTGTAAGTTCATCAGTTCATTAAATCAGAAACTACGCGTAAAATTTATACAACGTTCTTTCTTCCCTGTATGCACGTCTTATAGTTGATCGGTATCTTGGTACTCTTTTTGCCGTGATATTTACTGCGTTTCTAAACCCGCACACTGCGTGTGATGAATGCATATGGTGCGTGTGTACATTCCCTAAAGTCCAAGAATAGCACGACACAGTTTATATTAGTCATTTACCTTTTGACGGTAAATAGACTGCAACCATTCACTGCCCTTACTGCAACAAAGCTTAACTGGAAGTGTTAACTACATAGACAGCAAGACGAGTCCTGAATAACATACCACAAGCTCAAAAATACATTCGTGTTTATTCTAAAGATCCTTTAATTAAATAACCAGTTGCACTGTACGTGTGATAACTGTTAGTCGCTTGTGTCTGGCCAGAACCTGTTTTTTTTTTATTATTGTACAAGTAAGTTCAGAATTTTTTGTTACCCAGTACTACACTACAGTTTTTAAGTACCAGCTTGTACTGCCAGTAAACTTGTTTACACACATGAACCACATTTCAGTGTATTAATGTTAATGAAGTTTTGTTGTGACGCAGTTGCAAATATCTTGGTAATAATTCATGTCTGTGTATAAATATACACTGTGAGCAAACAACACTTTCAATTCATTAGTCCGAAGGCTATTTTCTTCCTGGTTCGGTCAGTCGCGAAATGGAAACCACGGTCTAAAGTGTTTTATTTCCAACATTTAGCTACACCTCCGAGCTACTTCTGTACATAGTCGCCGCTCCGAGGTGTCGTAGCGTGGTACCGACCTCCCAACATCCTCATCATAGAGCCTGTGCCTTCACCCAATTTTCTGTGTTGGTCTGCAGTTTGTTTTTGTGTCAAAATGTTTTCCTCCTAGATGGCGTTTCATGTCTGAAAAAAGATGAATGTCAGAGGGGCCACGTGCAAACTGTATGGGGGTGGGAGGTTGATCAAACACTACCCATCGAAAACGCTGCGGCCGGCCGCGGTGGCCGTGCGGTTCTGGCGCTGCAGTCCGGAACCGCGGGACTGCTACGGTCGCAGGTTCGAATCCTGCCTCGGGCATGGGTGTGTGTGATGTCCATAGGTTAGTTAGGTTTAAGTAGTTCTAAGTTCTAGGGGACTTATGACCTAAGATGTTGAGTCCCATAGTGCTCAGAGCCATTTGAACCTTTTTTTTTTTTTTTTTTTTTTTTTTTTTTTTTTTTTTTTTTTTTTTTAACCCTCTTTGCTTGTTCTGTATTCGCCTTTGTAGACGTTGAAGAGTCACGCTGCATGAGCTGCAGTGATGGTATTGTCGCTTTCCATAAATTCTACCAATAAAACTCCTTTTCAGTCTCAGAACACAGTAGCTGCGCCGTCTGGAGACACAGTTGCGAGATTCGGTGTTGACAGATCCCTTTGGTTGGCAGCATTACTGGCGATGATAGATACAGAGCGATTTTCCGCCGCCAGATGTAGCGACGGCGAGGACGGTTGCTCACTCCCTGTGATCGGTGTACGGGAGTTTGTGTGGCGACGGCGGGTAGTACGAGCCGTGACGTCGCGGTCGATAAGATTCTTGGTTCGCTGCTGCGTTTGGAATGTTAAAGCGGCCTACGTCGTGTCCTTTGTCGGCCGGGTCAATGTAGATCCCCCGGTGTAGAAATTTTCGGTGAGTTGCTTGTGGACCCGCTTGTACTTGGATCTGGATTATTCGGAAGCAGCCTGTGTCCACTGTGATGTCGGGCTGGTTTCCTATCAGCCGGTTACAAAGCACTGAACACGAGGGCGACTGGTGGATACGGTCAGCTACTTCTTGGAAATTATGGTAAGCAGTTACTTATACATCTTATTAAGGCAGTTGCCAGCTTGTAAATACTTCATAAAATACATGACACACAAATGCTGACTTTATTTATATTTTATTCCGACGGTTTCGATCATAAACCGTGTTCATGATCTTCGAAAAATTATTCTGCAGCCAGTCTTACAAGTCAAACATAAAAGTATCGCTCATTTCGAATATTACAAGTACGACATTTATCTGAAGGGCAACTAACTGAAGAGGTGTTGGTTCTCTTCAGTTAGGTGCTCTTCAAACAAATGTCATACTTGTAATATTCGAAATGAAAGATACTTTTAGGTCTGACAAGTAGTATTGGCTGCAGATTAAGTTTTCGTCAACTGTAAACATGGCGTATGGCCGAAACCGATCGGAATAAAATATAAATAAAGCCAGCATTTGTACGTCACACGTTTTATAAAGCATTCAGTTTAGGTCACAGCCGCTATAGTTTATGTGTGAAAGGACTATTCTCTTACTTGGTATTCTACATTCCAGCGCCGTCTGTAAAGCAGTTTTCTTTAATATTTGAAGTGACTGCATTCAAGTCGTTTTACTGTGTATTTTTACTATTAAATTAGCGGCTTGGAAGCCTCTTGCCTGGGTTTGGCTGTGCTAACTGGTGTTATCTAAATTAAGCAGTACACAACGTGATTTCAGGGCACAGCTCCTTTCTTTTTCAAGTTTTCTCCACTGGCATTTGGTGTAATTTTTTTCTAGAATTATTAACTAGCAGTTTACTCACTACAGGATAGCTTGAACACGCATGTGGTTTATACTGTGAATTCCGCTAAAATTGTATTGAGTAAAAGAAATGGTTAACCCTAAAGTTCAGGTTAAATAAATAAATTTTGCAAAAACAGACATAATGTCTTACGGGATAACCGCAATCAGTGATTTTATAATGTTACTTAAAATCCGTCTTGATTGCAAATTTTTTTATTATTCATATGACCGGTTTCGGTTCATTCAGAACCATCTTCAGATCTGTAAAAATAATTACGCTAATTTACTATTTCACGAAAGCAAATCTTTTTCATCCTATCTAATCAACATCAAATGTACCAGAACGTACCTGATATTTCAGTTACAGGAGTAACCCGTCCAAATCCAGCACCTTTCACATGCTACGTCACATAAAATTGGTTGGCAAAGTGCACGTCATTTATATTAAATATAACACTATTACCGACAGGTGGCGTCTGGTACATTTGTTATATTCCATTTGCACATACTGTATTCAGTAGATCTTTTTTATATTAAAAAATTTAAATTAAAATATGTAGATGTCAAAGCTCAAATCTGTACTTGTCAGGATTAAAAAACAGTAAAATTATCGTTTTTATACGATCTAAAAGGTATAGGGCGATTTATATATCTATGGTGCTGGTGTGAACTTGTTTTCTTCTACGGTCTGCTTCCGTGGTTCCCGCCACTTTGGTGTTGTGCCGCGGTCCGCTCAGTCGTCTGCTGTCCATCGCCGCGGGCAAGAGGGCCGCACAGGAGGGCCCTGTCAACGACGCCAGGCGTTGCACGCGTCCTCCGGCTTCTCCACCGCGCACCGTATCTCATCCCTCGGCCTGGATCTCCATACGCAACAGTTGTCATCTTAGTAGGTCGTCATAAATGTTAAAATAGGCGTTATGATTGAATTCGCTTTGTTCGTTGAGGATTAAATCAGGATCTTTATTTTTGTGGGTGTATATTTCGATCTCTTCTAAAATGTTAAGAAACCGTCCCTTGTGAGCTCTATGCAGGATGTCTAAGTTGTTTTCAATATTCGTGACTGAGTGCTTTGTCGCAGCCATATGCGCCCCAAAAGCTGTTTTGTTTTGAGAGTAGGTGTGCTCCCTGAATCTGGTTTCAAAGTTCCTACCAGTCTGCCCTATATATTGTTTACAGCAGTCATTACATTTCAACATTAGCAACAGCTACGAATTTGCCGAACAAATTAAAGACGTACTTATACCTCAGAATGCGTCACTAGCTTCATTGGATGTCACCAATCTGTACACAAACATTCCCGTAAAAGAAACGATTGAGATCATTAAGAACAATCTCCTCACTCATGGTAAATTGGCACTAGTGGAAGTGATTGAACTAGTGGAAATGTTGGAACAAGTCTTGTCGTTCAATTACTTTACTTTCAATGGTAAAATTTATCAACAGAAAGACGGGCTGGCAATGGGGAACAGTTTAGCTGGGACGCTGGCTGACATTTTTGTAAATCATTTAGAAAACAAATTCTTTGATGAAAATCCTAATATCGCTGAGAAAATTGTATATTACAGAAGATATGTGGACGACTCCATTTTATTATACAAAGGAGATAAAAATGATATCGAAAACTTAGCACAAACATGAGCTCTCAACACCCGAAAATTAGATTCACCATGGAATTTGAAGAAAACAACCGTATAGATTACTTAGATTTAACACTAATAAAGAAAAATGGGAAGCATGAATTTAGCATATTCAGAAAACCTACGTGTACAGATCTAGTTATCAATGAGCGCTCTTGTCACCCACCGCGATACAAATGGGCATATTTTACTTCGATGGTATACAGGCTACTAAGATTGCCACTAAGCCAACACGAAGTAGAAAAGGAGTTAAGTATTTTAAAACAAGTGGCCGTAGCGAACGGATATACGTGTAAGCAGGTGATGAATATTTATAGGAAGATAAAGAAGAGGCAAATGGAACAAACAGAAGGAAGTCAAGTAGCAGTTAAGAGGAACAACAAGAAAAAATATGTAGCTCTCACTTACAATGGAAGAATTGCAGACAAAATTGAAAGATGCTTTCGTAAATCCGACGTTAAAATAGGGTTCCGAACAAATAACACGTTAAAATTGAAGCTCCGGCATAGAATATGTAATAGTAGGAATAAATTTCAGGATTCAGGTGTATATAAAATCAAATGTAATGACTGCTGTAAACAATATATAGGGCAGACTGGTAGGAACTTTGAAACCAGATTCAGGGAGCACACCTACTCTCAAAACAAAACAGCTTTTGGGGCGCATATGGCTGCGACAAAGCACTCAGTCACGAATATTGAAAACAACTTAGACATCCTGCATAGAGCTCACAAGGGACGGTTTCTTAACATTTTAGAAGAGATCGAAATATACACCCACAAAAATAAAGATCCTGATTTCCTTATATGCTTGGTAATGACACATAGTTGCTAAGGCCTTTTTATGTTAAAGACATTTTATGCTCAGCACGCATGGTTTTGACACTAATTGTTAGTTACTGTAGCGGGGCTACCCCCTCTTACTATAATATAAAAAAAAAAAAAAAAAAAAAAAAAAAATGTATACCTTGGCTTTGTAGTTTGTTCTCAGGTAAATTGTTTAATGTTGCTATACCAATAGATAGGTATGTCCAATTGTACGACAGCTTTCAGTTACATTTTGTTTATATGTATATTTGCTCTAAGTAATTTTGAGACAGTTTGTCTCTCGCGCTTGCGCATGCGCTTGGCCGCGGCCGAGCCTCGCCGCGTAACGGCTCACGACGCCTAGTTTTCGAGCCGCTTACGTGTGGTCCTGATTTATGGCCGGCGCAGCTCCGTCTACGTTCGCCCTAATGGTTTTAATTTTGACTGACATAATCTTATGATTATGCGTCTTTAATGTTTTAATTTTTAATCTGTGACATGGCCAGTGTTTGGCTCACAAAATAATTTCATTGTTGTAAGTATCACAATTTCTTCATTATTCAATCATTAGACTGATAATGCATTTTAGTGAGTAATATATGTCCATATGTGGTTTAATTTATAGGTTCTGAAGAAGATTCCATTACTGGAATCGAAACCTAGGTAAACGAATAAAATTACCTTGCAACTGAAGGCTGAAAACATTGTTTATATCCTGATTTAATCCTCAACGAACAAAGCGAATTCAATCATAACGCCTATTTTAACATTTATGACGACCTACTAAGATGACAACTGTTGCGTATGGAGATCCAGGCCGAGGGATGAGATACGGTGCGCGGTGGAGAAGCCGGAGGACGCGTGCAACGCCTGGCGTCGTTGACAGGGCCCTCCTGTGCGGCCCTCTTGCCCGCGGCGATGGACAGCAGACGACTGAGCGGACCGCGGCACAACACCAAAGTGGCGGGAACCACGGAAGCAGACCGTAGAAGAAAACAAGTTCACACCAGCACCATAGATATATAAATCGCCCTATACCTTTTAGATCGTATAAAAACGATAATTTTACTGTTTTTTAATCCTGACAAGTACAGATTTGAGCTTTGACATCTACATATTTTAATTTAAATTTTTTAATATAAAAAAGATCTACTGAATACAGTATGTGCAAATGGAATATAACAAATGTACCAGACGCCACCTGTCGGTAATAGTGTTATATTTAATATAAATGACGTGCACTTTGCCAACCAATTTTATGTGACGTAGCATGTGAAAGGTGCTGGATTTGGACGGGTTACTCCTGTAACTGAAATATCAGGTACGTTCTGGTACATTTGATGTTGATTAGATAGGATGAAAAAGATTTGCTTTCGTGAAATAGTAAATTAGCGTAATTATTTTTACAGATCTGAAGATGGTTCTGAATGAACCGAAACCGGTCATATGAATAATAAAAAAATTTGCAATCAAGACGGATTTTAAGTAACAAAATAAATAAATAATAATAATAAAGTGGTTGGTCTCTTTGTTAACGGTATTAAAGCGAGAGTCTAAAAACTCCGCTGGCCAATCAGGTACAGTGTTGTTCTAAACAAAAGAAAGATGTTATTTCGGTCCTACGTGCACCTTGTCTGTACGACCAACTTGTAAGAGGTCCATGATTAAGGAATTTGTTGCTAGCGCCCTCGAGCAGATGTAATTTCGATGGATTGCTCACGCGCTGCCTGCGATATGTAAGCTATAAGAGAATCTCAGACCAAAGAGCAGTGTTGACTGCAGTAGGAACTCTGTGGTAGTAGGAGTAAGTAGTTGCTAGCGAGCAGTCGTCTGTATGAAGTTGGCTGGGCCGGTCGTGGGGAGCGATGGCGGAGCCTGAGCGATATAATATAAGGTAAAAGCAGCCTCGCGCGTGTGTAGTATTGTTATATGAAGTCCCATGTAAATGTTTAAAAAAATCTCTTAATAACAATCTTTTTTTTATAAAAATTAACTTTTGACAATCATTCCTCTGAATTTAAAGAATTTACTAATTTCTCCAATCCATAGTCATCCCGATTATTGTAACGAAAAATCAATTGTTTCATTTTATACATGACAAATCTATCGGTCAGCATTGCACTGGGCTGTGCCAGAAAAATTTATTATAAGAGCAGATATACACTCCTGGAAATGGAAAAAAGAACACATTGACACCGGTGTGTCAGACCCACCATACTTGCTCCGGACACTGCGAGAGGGCTGTACAAGCAATGATCACACGCACGGCACAGCGGACACACCAGGAACCGCGGTGTTGGCCGTCGAATGGCGCTAGCTGCGCAGCATTTGTGCACCGCCGCCGTCAGTGTCAGCCAGTTTGCCGTGGCATACGGAGCTCCATCGCAGTCTTTAACACTGGTAGCATGCCGCGACAGCGTGGACGTGAACCGTATGTGCAGTTGACGGACTTTGAGCGAGGGCATATAGTGGGCATGCGGGAGGCCGGGTGGACGTACCGCCGAATTGCTCAACACGTGGGGCGTGAGGTCTCCACAGTACGTCGATGTTGTCGCCAGTGGTCGGCGGAAGGTGCACGTGCCCGTCAACCTGGGACCGGACCGCAGCGACGCACGGATGCACGCCAAGACCGTAGGATCCTACGCAGTGCCGTAGGGGACCGCACCGCCACTTCCCAGCAAATTAGGGACACTGTTGCTCCTGGGGTATCGGCGAGGACCATTCGCAACCGTCTCCATGAAGCTGGGCTACGGTCCCGCACACCGTTAGGCCGTCTTCCGCTCACGCCCCAACATCGTGCAGCCCGCCTCCAGTGGTGTCGCGACAGGCGTGAATGGAGGGACGAATGGAGACGTGTCGTCTTCAGCGATGAGAGTCGCTTCTGCCTTGGTGCCAATGATGGTCGTATGCGTGTTTGGCGCCGTGCAGGTGAGCGCCACAATCAGGACTGCATACGACCGAGGCACACAGGGCCAACACCCGGCATCATGGTGTGGGGAGCGATCTCCTACACTGGCCGTACACCACTGGTGATCGTCGAGGGGACACTGAATAGTGCACGGTACATCCAAACCGTCATCGAACCCATCGTTCTACCATTCCTACACCGGCAAGGGAACTTGCTGTTCCAACAGGACAATGCACGTCCGCATGTATCCCGTGCCACCCAACGTGCTCTAGAAGGTGTAAGTCAACTACCCTGGCCAGCAAGATCTCCGGATCTGTCCCCCATTGAGCATGTTTGGGACTGGATGAAGCGTCGTCTCACGCGGTCTGCACGTCCAGCACGAACGCTGGTCCAACTGAGGCACCAGGTGGAAATGGCATGGCAAGCCGTTCCACAGGACTACATCCAGCATCTCTACGATCGTCTCCATGGGAGAATAGCAGCCTGCATTGCTGCGAAAGGTGGATATACACTGTACTAGTGCCGACATTGTGCATGCTCTGTTGCCTGTGTCTATGTGCCTGTGGTTCTGTCAGTGTGATCATGTGATGTATTTGACCCCAGGAATGTGTCAATAAAGTTTCCCCTTCCTGGGACAATGAATTCACGGTGTTCTTATTTCAATTTCCAGGAGTGTATATGCGTTCTCCGGCGACTTCATTGAGGTAAGAATTTTCTCTTTTTTATTCAGAGTGATCTTTCAGGGCCATGACGTCCAAAATTTACCATTTTAAATTCACAGTCAATTATTGAAAGGTTATAAGTGAGTCACATTTTTATTATTCCTAGGTTACGGAACTGAGCAGCCATAGCGTACGGATCTCCGTGCCGGCACGTTCACAGGAGCTCAGTCCGTCAGTTCGCCTGATGATGGCGACATGTATGATCGCCGAAATATTGTGCCCGTTGGACACTGTAGACCGGCAGTACACCCGTGGATATTTTGATTATCAAATACGTCGGGAGAAACTCAAGAATCACATGACACTACAATCACCTCCAGCTACTTGTTGAGTCCATGCCACATCGAGCTGCAGGACAACGCCAGGAGGAACGAGGCCCGAAACGATATCAAGAGGTGTCCCATGAACTTTTGTCACCTCACTGGGAGAACACAGTAAGTGCTATCACACACTTTGCTGAGTGATAGAGGGGTGGAAATAAGCGAACAAGTGTCTCAGCTTATTCATAGATACTCGATTGTTTCTGAAAAAAACGACGATCAAAGTTTTTGAGATATTTTCAGGTGCTCTATGTGCTCTTTACCGCACCCTATCCACAGACGAAATGATGGCATAGTGGTCAGCGTTGCGGATTCTGAATTTCACGCCCCGTATTGGAAACCTGATTATTATTTTTATTTTTGTTTTTCATTTACACGCCCATAACTTGAGAAGATTACTGCACGAATATTTTCGAGTGTATATAGACATAGCGTTGTCCTTATTCGTCTACTAATTGCTTCAGACGAATGAATTCTAAAAAAAAGGATAAAATTGTTTTGACTGTTTTCGGCGAAATTCCTGTGGTGTACCGTGATTCACAATGAACTGAAAGCGCTAGTTTTCGAAAAACTGATCCATTGAGCAGGGCTGGCTGCAATATTGTTTCCTACACGCTAAGTCTCTGCCAGTGTTAACAACTTCTCTTTCCCGAGTGTGATTCATAATAAGAAATGTCACCGTGGCAAAGCAGCCTACGCGCCATACTCGTGGTGTTCGGAGTATCTGAGTCTTTCGAATGTTTCTATGATCGGTATCATCCAAGAGAATGCCCCAAATCTTCCAGAAGAATATACATATGAATCAGATATAAGAATTAATACGGGAATTGATATGGGAATGAAGTATCAGAATAGGAGAATTTTAAAATGTCAACATACCATACGCACACGTGTAATACACTGGAGCGCCAAAGAGACTGGTGTAGGCATCCGTATTCAAATACAGATATATGTAGACAGGCAGAAGACGGCGCTACGGTCGGCTACGCCTATATAAGACAACAAGTGTCTGGCGCAGTTGTTCGATCGGTTACTACTGCTACAATGGCAGGTTATCAAGATTTAAGTGAATCTGAACGTGGTGTTATAGTCGGAGCACGAACGAAAGGACGCAGCATCCCCGAGGTGGCGATGAAGTGGGGATTTTCCCTTACGACCATTTCACGATTAAAACATCGAATCTCCGACATCGCTGTGGCCGGAAAAACATCCTGCAAGGACGGGACCAACGACGACTGAAGAGAATCCTTCAACGTGACAGAAGTGCATCCCTTCCGCTAATTGCTGCAATTTCAATGCTGGGCCATCAACAAGTGTCAGTATGGAAATCATTCAACGAAACATAATCGATATGGGCTTTCGGAGCCGAAGGCCCACTCCTGAACCCCTGATGACTGCACGACATAAAGCCTCACCTGGGCCCATCAGCACTGGCACTGGACTTTTGATGACTGGAAACATGTTGCCTGGTCGGACGAATCTCGTTTCAAGTATTATCGAGTGGACGGACGTGTACGGGTGTGGAGACAACCTCATGAATCCATGGATCCTGCATATCAGCAAGGGACTGCTGAAGCTGTTGGAGGCTCCGTAATGGTGTGAGGAGTGTGCAGTTGGCGTGACGTGGAACCCGTGATACTTTTAGACGCGACTCTGACGGGTGACACGTACGTAAGCATTCTGTGTGATTACCTGCACCCATTCATGTCCATTGTGGATTCCGACGGACTTGAGCAGTTCCAACAAACAATGCGACAACCCACACGTCCATAATTGCTACAGAGTGGCTCAGGGAACACTCTTTTGATTTTAAACTTTTACGATGGCCACCAGACACCCCAAACATGAACATCATTGAGCATATCTGTGATGCCTTGCAACTTGCTGTTCAGAAGAGATCTCCATCCTCCTCTTACTCTTACAGATTTATGGACAGCCCAGCAGGATTCATGGTGTCAATTCCCTCCAGCACTACTTCAGACTTTAGTCGAGTCTCTACCGCATTGTGTTGCGACACTTCTGCGTGCTCGCACGGGCTTCTACACGATATTAGGCAGGTGTACCAGTTTCTTTGGCTCTTCAGTATATAATAAATGTGTGACACTTATTGTGAAATGCAGTTGTAATTTTACAATGAATGTAACACTCTCTTATTCCGTAATTTGATAAGAAACATTGGTGTAGTAAACTCCTACAGTCATAGGTAGATAAATGAAAAAAATAAAAATAAAATAAACAGAACAAGAAATAAGAGGGTTTCGGAGACGGGGCACAAAATAAAAAAGCCTCGACTTTTAACTACTGAGCCACCATTTCACTGGAGAATATGGCGGGGTGAAAGGCCATAAAGTGTCTCGTAAAAACCTCATAACTTTGACCGTCGTTTTTTCATAATTGGTTAAGTATCTACGGATAAGCGGAGATACATGTTCCCATATTTTGACTCCTTTTTCACTGAAAGTAGTTCCTGGGAAATTTGGTGATGGAGCTTGCCGTGTTCTCCTCGTCAGTGTAGACTACAACATAATGTGACAGCCAATATGAATGAAATTCTTCAGCGACACTTTAATGGAGATATTATTTTATTTTTGAGGCCTTGAGTTTCGGCATTCCAGTATGCCGTCTTCAGGCCTCATATGCATCACTCAAAATAAAACGGTAATTTCATTATAGTGCCATAAAACCCTGGATGAAGTGAATTCACTCGTTTCACTAGCGTTTCCTTCGAAGACTTGCTGTAAAGTCTCCGAATGAAGCACTAGTGAAACGAGTGAATTGACGTTATTCAGGGATTTATGGCTCTATATGACTTTATCGTTTATTTGCAGAGATGCATACGGGGCTTGAAGACGACGTAGTGGAATTCCAAAGCCTGTGGCCTTCAAAATAAAATAAAATAACAGTTCAGCTGTTGGAGAATTTCATTGATATTGCCAATTACTTAACCTGCCGATGTTCCGTGTCCATGATGGTTCAACAGAGATTTGATATATCTACATCTACAATTACATCCATACTCCGCAAGCCACCTGACGGTGTGTGGCGGAGGGCACTTTGAGTACCTCTATCGGTTCCCCCTTCTATTCCAGTCTCGTATTGTTCGTGGAAAGAAAGATTGTCGGTATGCCTCTGTGTGGGCTCTAATCTCCCTGATTTTATCCTCATGGTCTCTTCGCGAGATATACGTAGGAGGGAGCAATATACTGCTTGACTCCTCGGTGATGGTATGTTCTCGAAACTTCAACAAAAGCCCTTACCGGGCTACTGAGCGTCTCTCCTGCAAAGTCTTCCACTGGAGTTTATCTATCATCTCCGTACGCTTTCGCGATTACTAAATGATCCTCTTACGCGATTACTAAATGATCCTGTTACGAAGCGCGCTGCTCTCCGTTGGATCTTCTATATATCTTTTATCAATCCTATCTGGTACGGATTCCACACTGCTGAGCAAAATTCAAGCAGTGGGCGAACAAATATACTGTATAGTGAAACGTTCCCTTAGAAAAATTAATGAATTACTGTGCTGGTAAACCCCTTACGTTATTTCATTTTCAAACAGCTGAGCAAAGCTGAACGTAATCAGACATTTCTCTCTTTACTTATTCTGATCATCACTAAACTAATACACAATATTTTTAGCGCAACGCAATCTGACTTTCAATAATCCCTGCAAAAGAATAGCCCTGACTAACAATAACCTATACCTTTCATGAACCACTTACCTAACAAATATCTTCGTTACTCGAACTACTGCAATACAGCGAGCGCCAATACTGCCAGCTAAATAAAAGATTCTAACTACTGAAGGCACTAACTACTGATAAGCATACTAAGCAAATGAAAGATTTGATAGAGAACAAACAATGTATTTACCTTGATAGTGTTCAAAAGTCATAATATATACATCAGTTCATGATATCCAGTATTACAAATTTACTCTTTCTGGATCGTCCGCTCTTAAAATTCTGCCATCTCTCTCCCCACATCCAACACTGCTGGCGACTCACCTCCAACTGCGCAACGCTACGTGCTGTTCACATCCAAGTGCCCAACACTACAATAGCGAGTATTCCAACAATGAGTCCAACCAGCCACAGACTGCACACAGCACAGTCAGTGATTTTCATACAGAGCGCTACGTGGTGTTACCAACATAAAAACCTAAACAGCCTACTTACAATAGTACTGTCCTACCCCACTACCCTGCGGCGCACCTGAAATCACTCTTACTACGGAAGACTTCTCTCCATTGAGAATGACATGCTGCGTTCTGTTATCTAGGAACTCATCAAAAGCGGCCGATGACACTATAAAACTTACAAGGGCAACGTGCTGCAGATCATAACGCGTGGTAAAAGCTTGCGGAGATCACCATCGAGCAGTGGATGTCAAACGACCTGTGGTGTTGACGACTGAGGTGGAACACTGTGTGTGCGGGAGTCCCGTTAGCTGGGACGGTGCCGTCAGCGCAGGTTGTCACCCAGACAACGGGACAGGGCGGGCGCACAGTGGAGGCTGCAGCGGCCTTGCACCGCGGCGCGGCGCGCCGCTCGCCATTCCCGGCCCGCTTTCTGCAGCGCGGCCGCCGCCCACGCACGCCTCCCATTGTCCGAGCCTCCTCCCACGCGGCCGGTCTGAGTTATACTGCCGTTAATAACACGCACGTTACGGCCCAGCGCCGCCACAATCGGCCGGTGATTAAAAAAATTACCGCGCGCTCTCGCTCGCTCTCTGCCTCCTAATTTATGACCGCTTCCATTACCGTGACTCCAAATAATGAATGCCTTCCAGGGATAAATCACACTGTGTTAAACATTAGCCAAGTACGGGAAACATCATCGAGCGTAAATCAAGATAAAGTGTCTCCCCTCATTTTTACGCAGTACCTCGCGTGCTTTGATACACTAACACTTTATGCTTTCCCCGGGGACCTCCTTGTTCGAAGGAGTTTCGAATAAAATGTTATTAAATTTCGGGGCGTTCCTCCACAATACCCCGACCTTATGAGGTCCTTAATTTTTCAATCGAACCGGAAACGGTTTCGTGAAAGGTCAAGAACGTGAGTAAAGTTTATTAGCACGCTTTCAAATGCCCCGTCACACATGCCTAGCACGTTAACAATATTTTCCTTCTCCGAAGTTTCTGTTTGGATACTGTAAATCGTGTTGCTGAATGCATACCAAATCACTTCCAGAAGTAAATCCCACACAGAAAGAAATCTAAAACGGAAACTTCAAGTTAATGTGTAATATGTTTAGTAGCATCCACAATTTTATCTGTAGGTTAATTCTTACAAAGAAGAAAACAGCAACCAGCCACTATTAATACTGCTATTTATTTAGGTAAATATCGCCGGTACCGGTTTCGAACTGATTTATAAATCTGCAATCTGCAAACTTGTGAAAACTTTACATGTGGCAAATTCTTTTTGGTGTGTGTGTGTGTGTGTGTGTGTGTGTGTGTGTGTGGTGCTTTGTACAATATGGTGATGTACAAATTACATATGTGCTGGATATATTTTGGAATATTCGAAAAATACAATCCTGCAACTTCGCAACAAAAAAGGGTTCAAATGGCTCTGAGCACTATGGGACTTAACATTTATGGTCATCAGTCCCCTAGAACTTAGAACTACTTAAACCTAACTAACCTAAGGACATCACACAACACCCAGTCATCACGAGGCAGAGAAAATCCCTGACCCCCTTCGCAACAAAACCGCGCGGGATTTTCCACGTAAGTACTATAACCACTTAACCTCATATATTTATTTATGCTGTATTTCTTCGTTTGGAGGTTAGTTATTTTCACATAGGGACACAGTTTTCTACCGTAGGGCAACAACACACCAAAAATACATTAGAATAATAAAAATCTAAAACGAACGATAATGTAAAGTGTATCTTTAAAATCATGTGAACAGCCGTCTAATGATGAACTTGCCAGTGCGAAACCGGTAACGGCGCTATTTACCTAAATAAATAGCAGTATTAATAGTGGATGGTTGCTGTTTTCTTCTTTGTAAGAATTAACCTACATTAATTGTACACAACCACGGCCTCAGCGTGTCAATTTTAGACAAAATAACAATTTTATCTGTTGTATGCTAATAGCCAATACACACATCAGGCTGTTTGTAAATGTCACACTCAAGACGTTTAATGATCCATTTCTCGACTAATTAAGTGCCGAAAGAACCAGGAGTAACAGTTAGCATCCTACAGGTTTAGCAGCGCACGTCAAACAGCTGAAAACGTTGGGACGAAGTAACGCTCAAATGGTTCAAATGGCTCGAAGCACTATGGGCCTTAACATCTGAGGTCATCATTCCCCTAGACTAAGAACCTAACTAACCAAAGGACATCACACACACCCACGCCCGAGGCAGGATTCGAACCTGCGACCGTAGCAGCAGCGCGATTCCAGACTGAAGCGCCTATAACCGCTCGGCCACAGCGGCCGCCAGCAACGCTCGGAAGACAAATAGGAACGTCGAAGTTAGATACAGAAAGCTCTAGTGAAGTGTTCATGTACTCACATGCGAAGAAACAACTTCTTCGGTGAATGAAGAATAAAATTATCGTATGGGATTGATTGTCGGGAAACCGCACCTGGGGAAGTTCGGTCGCCAAGTCACAAGTCTTTTCAGTTGACGCCACATTTGGGGACTTGGGTGCCGATGACGATATTGTGATGATGAGGTGTACACAACACACAGTTCCCGAGCGGAGAAAATCTCCAATGCCGCTGGGAATCGAACCCTTGCCCACTGCAAGACATCTACATACATACTCTGCAATCCACCATACGGTGCGTGGCGGAGGGTACCTCGTACCACAACTAGCATCTTCTCTCCCTGTTCCACTCCCAAACAGAACGAGGGAAAATGACTGCCTATATGCCTCTCTTATCTTATCTTTGTGGCCATTCCGCGAAATATAAGTTGGCGCCAGTATACTTGTACTAAGTTCAGCCTCAAATTCTGGTTCTTTGAATTTCCTCAGTAGAGATTCACGAAAAGAACGCCTCCTTTCCTCCAGAGACTCCCACTCGAGCTCCTGAAGCATTTCCGTAACACTCGCGTGATGATCAAACCTACCAGTAACAAATCTAGCAGCCCGCCTCTGAATTGCTTCTATGTCCTCCCTCAATCTGACCTGATAGGGATCCCAAACACTCGATCAGTACTCAAGAATAGGTCGTATTAGTGTTTTATAAGCGGTCTCCTTTACAGATGAACCACATCTTCCCAAAATTCTACCAATGAACCGAAGACGACTATCCGCCTTCCCCACAACTGCCATTACATGCTTGTCGCACTTCATATCGCTCTGCAATGTTACGCCAAAAAATATAATCGACGTGAATGTGTTAAGTGCTACACTACTAATGGAGTATTCAAACATTAAGCGATTCTTTTTCCTATTCATCAGCATTAATTTACATTTATCTATATTTAGAGTTAGCTGCCATTCTTTACATCAATCACAAATCCTGTACAAGCCATCTTGTATCCTCCTACAGTCACTCAACGACGACACCTTCCCGTACTCCTCAGCATCACCAGCAAACAGCCGCACATTGCTATCCACCCAATCCAAAAGGTCATTTATGTAGACAGAAAACAACAGCGGACCTACCACACTTCCCTGGGGCATTCCAGATGATACCCTCACCTCCGATGAACACTCACCATCGGGGACAACGTACTGGGTTCTATTACTTAAGAAGTCTTCGAGCCACTCACAGTTTGGAAACCAATCCCATATGATCATACCTTAGTTAGGAGTCTGCAGTGGGGCACCGATTCAAACGCTTTCCGGAAGTCAAGGAATATGGCATCCGTCTGATACCCTTCATCCATGGTTCGCAAGATATCATGTGAAAAAAGAGCGAGTTGCGTTTCGCAGGAGCGATGCTTTCTAAAGCCATGCTGATGCATGGACAGCAACTTCTCTGTCTCAAGGAAATTTATTATATTCGAACTGAGAATATGTTCGAGAATCCTGCAACAAACCGATGTTAAGGATATTGGTCTGTGATTTTGAGGATCCGTCCTTCTACACTTCTTATATTAAGGCGTCACCTGCGTTCTTTTCCAGTCGCTCGGGACTCTCTACCTTGGGCAAGAGATTCGCAATAAATGCAAGCTAAGTAAGGAGCCAATGCAGTAGAGTACTCTCGGTAAAACCGAATTGGAATCCCATCGGAACCTGGCGATTTATTTATTTTCAACCCATTCAGCTGCTTCACAACCCCAGGGATGTCTATCACTATGTCCTCCATACGGGAATCTGTACGAGACTCAAACGGCGGTATGTTTGTACGATCCTCCTGCGTGAAAGATTTCTCAAACGCTAAATTAAAAATTTCATCTTTCGTTTTGCTGTCTTCCGTTGCCAGGCTAGACTGATCAGTGAGTGACTGGATGGAAGCCTTCGACCCGCTTAGACAGTGACCACTCTTGTAAGCGGACAGACTTCTTCGGCGAATGGATTCACCGTGTTTCCTATCTCACTTTCATAAGCATAAGTAATGGAATATAAGTGGTATGCAGAAAACTGTAGGTAACTGTACACTATGTCTGATAGCTAGGTACTGGCACTGGGATCAACATCAACAGCTCCCGTATTAAAACTTTCGATTCATTCATATCTGCCCCACCACTTGCAGAGATCATCAATGAGAACATTATTTTCAGCTATCAATCCTCATATGAACTGTTTAATAGCTATACCGGTTTTGACTCATTATTCATTATCAATGGCTCATAAGTACACTCATGTTCAGAAAAAAACAGAACACCTGAACGACTAGAGTTAGGACGTTCATATTCATCGAACATGTACATTAGTATGTTCTGCAGAAATGATTAGCATTTCAGTCACATCAGTTCAGCATGTATCCTGTTGCCTAGTAGGCACAGGGTGCGCCATGGGCGATGATAACTTGTTCCATACATGACGGCATCGAAGCTTATAAGGCGTGAACGGCGTCCTAACTGGTACAAAATCTACTCAGGAGTACTTGCCTTGATTAAAATGTTTAAGCTGTCACCACGCCGGCCGCGGTGGCTGAGCGGTTCTAGGCGTTTCAGTCCGGAACCACGCGGCTGGTACGGTCGTAGTTTCGACTCCTGCCTCGGGCATCGTTGTGTGTGATGTCGTTAGGTTAGTTAGGGGACTGATGGCGTCATATGCTATGGCCCATAGTGTTTAGGGCCATTTGAATCTGCTTCGCCACATCAAGGATTTCTCATGTTGCGCATGTTGGCAGCTGTCATTGATTCGAATTCTGTAATATTTACTTAACTTCTCTTCTCTGACCACTCGTGCGCTACACGACGTTGAATGTGGCCCTCTGAACACACTAATTTACTATTTGCCTGACAGTCTTCGGATCCCAATTAACGCGAATATAGCGGAACGATAACAGGTTTCAATACGACTCGATCCTATCACTGTCGAATTACGAGGGTTGCCCAGATAGTAACGCACCGCATTTTTTTTCTCAACCGAACAAATGTTACGAGTTCTAAACGTTACGTACGTATTATTTGAAGAGTCCTGAGTGAGCGCGCCACGTGTCTGTCGCTTCCGACAGATACCGTAGGTGCAGGACAGTTTCAAAATTTCGTATGTAGGTGGTGTACGTTACAAGCAACGCAATGCCATTGAATTTCTCACTGCAGAGAAAGAAACCGGAGGGTGAGGTCACTAGAAGGCGGTTCGGCGGAGCTCAACGATTTGCAGCGGTAGGGGAGACCATCCACGGCTGTCACACCCGGTATGTTACAACGAGCTGATGTTGTCAAAATGGCTCTGAGCACTATCGGACTCAACTGCTGAGGTCATTAGTCCCCTAGAACTTAGAACTAGTTAAACCTAACTAACCTAAGGACATCACAAACATCCATGCCCGAGGCAGGATTCGAACCTGCGACCGTAGCAGCCTCGCGGTTCCGGACTGCAGCGCCTTTAACCGCACGGCCACTTCGGCCGGCCGCTGATGTTGTCATTCGCAAGTCAGACACATTCTCGGAAGACATTTTGAGGTCGATGAGGAGGTGATTTACGCAGTGAAGCACTGGCTCCGCCACCAGGACAAGGATTGTTACCGACTGGGCATACACGTCCTTGTTTCGCGCTGGAGGAAGGCCGAAGAACGGGATGGAGTTTACGTCAAAACTAGGGTATGCAGATGTGTGTGTGTAATTTTCATCATGTGGAATAAAGAATTGTCGAAGAAAAAAATTCAGTGCCTTACTTTCTGGGCAACCCTAGTATAATGTGTACTATTAAACGTTTCTCCTTCTTACACGTGACACAATGCGATGTTATCACAAACAGCTACATGCGATTTCTGACTGGGAAACCCGCTACGTAATCTCTTCTTACAAACAGAAGATGACCTTACAGCTACCTACTTTCTGTAACTGCAATGAGCTGGAAATCATATGCATGTCCAAGCACGTTGCAGTACACTCCAAGAAAATTTGACGTGTGTTGCATGTCGCTTTCGTGGTGTTGCTGTTTTATTGGTCAGCAATGTACGTCTACGTATCTCGATACCTGTGAGCGAATCCAATGTGCATATCTAGTTTTGCTTATGCGCAAAGTTATAGTAACATTTAGAAAAGGACAGTACACATCGTTCACGTTGTCTTAATACAGTGCATAAGGGACTATTTCATTTATCTTCTCCATCACACCAATATGCACTGATGACTTGTAATCAGATGTGATTAACACTATGTACTATGTCCTACATTAAAACCTTAATTATTTCACGAAAATTTGGTGCAGATTTGTAACAGAAAAATTTTTGCCCCAAAGCAATGTTTACACACATAATGCACGCGACTGATATGGATAAACCTATTATTTGAAGCATTTAAATGTTTTTTTTTTACACAGGTAAAAGTAAGTGCAGCTAAATGCTGTGTTTGTTTGTGTACATAGCTTAATAACCCACGTTATAAGAAGCAATCTGATGTGGATACCACAAGGCAGTGCGCTCACCAGCACTGCATATAGCTTGTAACACCTCCAACTGATTATGAGCCTGCAGTGCTCGAAAACATGTTCATGGTTGAATCAATCGTAAAAAAGCGACTGTTTGCATATTTATTACCAGATAAACGCCAATAAGAAAATTACTTCGATGTAGTAGTGATTGTATAGAAACAGAATCGCCTCTGAATAAGTTTTAGTTGATGTTGAACACTTGCGAAACAGACGTTTATTAGTTATCCTCATCTGCTGGACAACTTGTTAAAGCGAAATGTAAGTAGTATAAAGGTGTGTTGTTTCTTTTTAAAACAATCACATAATCTTTGAAATTAGTTTCTTTTACTGAACGAGTTACCACCAATTTAGTCACACCAATAAACCTCAAACAGTGCTCCGGTGGACCTGAAACTATAGACTACGCAATCGAGTTCAAACATTTACGGGTATTACGCACATGTAAATCCCTGCTCGTGTGATATTTATAAGATTCATGACGTGTGCATAGGAAATATATCTAGAGTGGCGCGCCCTGGAACATAGCAAAACATGATATTAAAACGTAGATTGTAGCAAAACTGTGAGAAAATTGAATGGACAGATAAAGTACGAACGAAACTGAAATAGAGTAGACGAAAAGAGAAACTGATTGAAACCTGGAGAAGAAGGACGAATTAATGACACCTGTGCTGGTCTCATTACCAAGAGTAGCAGTTACGACGACAGTTGAAAGAAATCAATCACAAAGTAACAAATTAACCAAAAATACATTTTTTGTTCCACTTATTCATATTCGCGACTTAGGTTTCAGGTCATTAGCCCGCTGTGCAACGTAGCTGACAAAGATATTGTGGGTAATGGTGAAAACGTAGACAGCAAACAATTTCTAAAGTCAAATCTTATAAACGTCTTTCATGTTATGTATCGGCGCGCTAGTTACAAATCACTCACATGACTCAAAGACTATTTACCCATGTTTTCGTTTGCAAGAGAAGTCCCATCTTTGGTTGAGTGTTGAAAACGCATGTCTTCAAGCTGTACTTTGTGTGCAGATCCTTGTCGGCCAATCAGGTTTCTTGGCGAAAAGCTTGTATTTCGATAGGGCCAAGAGTACCAGCAGGATCCTCTCTTGTTCGCTGTCTGAAGCTGTTGACATCGTATTGCCTGCTGACGATTTCTAAAGTTCAGACACACACTATGTAAACAAGCATTTCCATACAACAATATTTCAGAAAGTGCACACATGAAACCGACAGAAACTAACAAACTTATAAATCTCTTCGGACAATGACGCTACACGAATACCTTACATCATTAAGTTATTAAAAGAGGCCAGAGAAAAACCAAGAGAAAGTGTTTCTAAAGACGTGAGTTAGCCGTGCATTAATGTAGCATACATTTCAACTTCGGCATATATTCAAGGATATCTGTGAAAAATACATGTTATATGTGGTCTTGGGCAACAGCGCGCACTCATCGATCATTCATTCTAAATAAGATATTGTGCCATGTCAGTCTGTACTGCTGAAACAGGTCGGATGTCGGCGCTTTTCACCCTACTGACTAATTGTCACTTGAACTGACACTACAATTGATTTACGAGTTTCCGACGTCACGATCGATTAATTTCAATTTAGCGCAACGATCTACGAGGTTGTTGCAAACAAACAGGCCAACTGGGAACTCAGCAAGACACATTCCCTCCGTGTTTCAAGATCCAGCACCAAAGGCTGAGTGTCTGCCAACGCATATTTGAGGAATTGCCCTGGAAACGACAAAAAGTGCTTTAGAAGTTTACATCTAGAGCACATAGTTTCTCGTACGACGGTAAATGGTTAATGGTTCACTGCAAAACCTACTGCTGATGTACACAATATTCGTGACGAATGTAATGATTATTAACTAATCATGCCGTGGACTAATACGGAAAATTGGAAGAAGATATATCAAAGTATTAACTGTCGGAGGAATAGGAATTTATAACGGCCTGAAAGGCGTTAACACTACGATGGCGTTGAAATATGCTGCTTCTAACTGACTCTCTGACTCCATATCCGTATTTACTCATTTTATTATGTATTTAGTATTTACTTCTTAACAATTAAAGCAAGAAGAACTGTTGTTGTTGTGGTCTTCAGTCCTGAGACTGGTTTGATGCAGCTCTCCATGCTACTCTATCCTGTGCAAGCTTCTTCATCTCCCAGTACCTACCGCAACCTACATCCTTCTGAATCTGCTTAGTGTATTGATCTCTTGGTCTCCCTCTACGATTTTTACCCTCCACGCTGCCCTCCAATGCTAAATTTGTGATCCCTTGATGCCTCAAAACATGTCCTACCAACCGATCCCTTCTTCTAGTCAAGTTGTGCCACAAACTTCTCTTCTCCCCAATCCTATTCAATACCTCCTCATTAGTTACGTGATCTACCCACCTTATCTTCAGCATTCTTCTGTAGCACCACATTTCGAAAGCTTCTATTCTCTTCTTGTCCAAACTGGTTATCGTCCATGTTTCACTTCCATACATGGCTACACTCCATACAAATACTTTCAGAAACGACTTCCTGACACTTAAATCTATACTCGATGTTAACAAATTTCTCTTCTTCAGAAACGCTTTCCTTGCCATTGCCAGTCTACATTTTATATCCTCTCTACTTCGACCATCATCAGTTGTTTTGCTCCCCAAATAGCAAAACTCCTTTCCTACTTTAAGTATCTCATTTCCTAATCTAATTCCCTCAGCATCACCCGATGTAATTCGACTACATTCAATTATCCTCGTTTTGCTTTTGTTGATGTTCATCTTATATCCTCCTTTCAAGACACTGTCCATTCCGTTCAACTGCTCTTCCAAGTCCTTTGCTGTCTCTGACAGAATTACAATGTCATCAGCGAACCTCAAAGTTTTTACTTCTTCTCCATGGATTTTAATACCTACTCCGAATTTTTCTTTTGTTTCCTTTACTGCTTGCTCAATATACAGATTGAATAACATCGGGGAGAGGCTACAACCCTGTCTCACTCCTTTCCCAACCACTGCTTCCCTTTCATGCCCCTCGACTCTTATAACTGCCATCTGGTTTCTGTACAAATTGTAAATAGCCTTTCGCTCCCTGTATTTTACCCCTGCCACCTTCAGAATTTGAAAGAGAGTATTCCAGTTAACATTGTCAAAAGCTTTCTCTAAGTCTACAAATGCTAGAAACGTAGGTTTGCCTTTTCTTAATCTTTCTTCTAAGATAAGTCTTAAGGTTAGTATTGCCTCACGTGTTCCAATATTTCTACGGAATCCAAACTGATCTTCCCCGAGGTCCGCTTCTACCAGTTTTTCCATTCGTCTGTAAAGAATTCGCGTTAGTATTTTGCAGCTGTGACTTATTAAACTGATAGTTCGGTAATTTTCAGATCTGTCAACACCTGCTTTCTTTGGGATTGGAATTATTATATTCTTCTTGAAGTCTATGGGTATTTCGCCTGTCTCATACATCTTCCTCACCAGATGGTAGAGTTTTGTCATGACTGGCTCTCCCAAGGGCATCAGTAGTTCTAATGGAATGTTGTCTACTCCCGGAGCCTTGTTTCAACTCAGGTCTTTCAGTGCTCTGTCAAACTCTTCACGCAGTATCCTATCTCCCATTTCATCTTCATCTACATCCTCTTCCATTTCCATAATATTGTCCTCAAGTACATCGCCCTTGTATAAACCCTCTATAAACTCCTTCCACCTTTCTGCTTTCCCTTCTTTGCTTAGAACTGGGTTGCCATCTGCGCTCTTGATATTCATACAAGTGGTTCTCTTCTCTCCAAAGGTCTCTCTAATTTTCCTGTAGGCAGTATCTATCTTACCCCTAGTGAGACAAGCCTCTACATCCTTACATTTGTCCTCTAGCCATCCCTGCTTAGCCATTTTGCACTTCCTGTCGATCTCACTTTTGAGACGTTTGTATTCCTTTTTGCCTGCTTCATTTACTGCATTTTTATATTTTCTCCTTTCATCAATTAAATTCAATATTTCTTCTGTTACCCAAGGATCTCTATTAGCCCTCGTCTTTTTACCTACTTGATCTTCTGCTGCCTTCACTACTTCATCCCTCAGAGCTACCCATTCTTCTTCTACTGTATTTCTTTCCCCCATTTCTGTCAATTGTCCCCTTATGCTCTCCCTGAAACTCTCTACAACCTCTGGTTCTTTCAGTTTATCCAGGTCCCATCTCCTTAAATTCCCACCTTTTTGCAGTTTCTTCAGTTTCAATCTGCAGTTCATAATCAATAGATTATGCCCCTGGAAATGTCTTACAATTTAAAACCTGGTTCCTAAATCTCTGTCTTACCATTATATAATCTATCTGATACCTTTTAGTATCTCCAGGATTCTTCCAGGTATACAACCTTCTTTTATGATTCTTGAACCAAGTGTTAGCTATGATTAAGTTATGCTCTGTGCAAAATTCTACGAGGCGGCTTCCTCTTTCATTTCTTTCCCCCAATCCATATTCACCTACTATGTTTCCTTCTCTCCCTTTACCTACTGACGAATTCCAGTCACCCATGACTATTAAATTTTCGTCTCCTTTCACTACCTGAATAATTTCTTTTATCTCGTCATACATTTCATCAATTTCTTCATCATCTGCAGAGCTAGTTGGCATATAAACTTGTACTACTGTAGTAGGCATGGGCCTTGTGTCTATCTTGGCCACAATAATGCGTTCACTATGCTGTTTGTAGTAGCTAACCCGCACTCCTATTTTTTTATTCATTATTAAACCTACTCCTGCATTACCCCTATTTGATTTTGTATTTATAACCCTGTAATCACCTGACCAAAAGTCTTGTTCCTCCTGCCACCGAACTTCACTTATTCCCACTATATCTAACTTTAACCTATCCATTTCCCTTTTTAAATTTTCTAACCTACCTGCCCGATTAAGGGATCTGACATTCCACGCTCCGATCCGTAGAATGCCAGTTTTCTTTCTCCTGAACTACACAATCAAAAAATTATATTTTTTTGGGGTAAATGTAAAAGTTACCTATAATACAATTTTCATTAGATGCTGGAACGTCTGTTTCAACTCTATATACACTATCTGATCAGAAGTATCCGGACACCTGGCTGAAAGTGACTTACAAGTTCGTGGGACCCTCCATCGGTAATGCTGGAATTCAATATGGTGTTTGTTATGCCGGAGCCAAGAGCCCCTGCAAGAAGTAGTGCTTGGAATGTCTGCTCCCATTATCTAGTATGTAAATATCCGGTGTTTACCATGGTGCTTTTGGTACGCCTTGGACATAGACAATCCCATCCTTTGCGGTGTAATATGGGTTGCCGGCCCTCAGGGGCTACCTTGGCTCCGGCATAAGAGTGTTGGCCCATTCTTAGCTTCGATGTCAGCTTCCAATCTCACAGGCGTAAGTTCAATCAGCTGCTAGAAGGTTTCGTGGGGAATAGCAGCCCATTCTTCACGGAGTGCTGCACTGAGGACAGGTATCGATGTCGGTCGGTGAGGCCTGGTACGAAGTCGGCATTCCAAAACATCCCAAAGGTGTTTTATAGGATTCAGGTCCGGACTCTGTGCAGGCCAGTCCATTACAGGGATGTTATACTCGTGTAGCCACTCCGCCACAGGCCGTGCACTATGAACAAGTGCTCGATCGTGTTGAAAGATGCAATCGCCATCCCCGAATTTCTCATCAACAGTGGGAAGAAAGAAGGTGCTTAAAATATCAATGTAGCCCGGTCCTGTGATAGTTGCACGGAAAACAACAAGGGGTGCAAGCCCCCTCCATGAAAAACACGACCACCGCCTCCGAATTTTGCACTTTGCACTACACACGCTGGCAGATGACATTCACCGGGCACTCGCCATACTCACACTCTGCCATCGGATCGCCACACTGTGTATCGTGATTCGTCACTCCACAAAACGTTTTTCCACTGTTCAGTCGTAATTGTTACGCTCCTTACACCAAGCGAGGCGTTGTGTGGCATTTAGCGGCGTGATGTGTGGCTTATGAGCAGCCACTCGACCATGAAATCCAACTTTTCTTACCTCCCGCCTAACTGTCATAGTATTTGCAGTGTATGCTGAAGCAGTTTGGAATTCCTGTATGATGGTCTGGATAGATGCCTGCCTATTACACATTACGACCCTCTTCAACTGTGCTGTACGTATCCCTTCACGTTCCCACTTCACTATCATATCGGAAACAGGGGACCCAGGGATGTTTATGAATGTGGAAATCTCGCGTGCAGACGTATGACAAAAGTGACAACCAGTCACCTGACCACGTTCGAGGTCCGTGAGTTCCGCGGAGCGCCCCATTCTGCTCTCTCACGATGTCTAACGAGAAAAAGTATGTTTTTGGGGGTGTCCGAATACATTTTATCACATCGTGTATCTTGCTATTTTGATCAGTCTACAAAACTGTATAATGTTTAGACAGTAGCAGATACTGGTTCAGCAGTTGCCTATCTCATGTTTGTTATTAATAAACACGACGTTGGTGGCAACATTTTAAAATAGCTCACTACCACAATAAAAGCATGTAGGAGTTACTTCCGGTCTATGCGAACTGACGAATGTTAAAGAACTACTACATCTTTATTTATGTTACAGGACTACCCTGTACCACTTCAAGTTGGAATTTTATGCAAATCATTCTGAAATTTGCTCACAGACTAAAATTATTATCCTAACCAGAATCAGAACAAAGACCTATATTTTACAGCCTATATGGGAAAAAAAGATGTACTGTCTTCACTTGTGCTCTGGTTTATCGTCAAATAAAGCATACTTACTTTCCTACGAGAATGGAATTTGTCTAGTCCTGAAAGTTTGAGTATTATGATCTTTTCCTACATTTGTCGAGAATGAATGGCACACATTTCTACAGACGGGCACTAGACGTTGTATGCTCATAAGCAGAACACACGTATGTAGTATCACGTAGCGGCTCCGTATCGTGTCATGGAGAACATTGTGGAGCCATCTTGACCCACAACCACTCAGCTTCCCTACACAACTCACGGAGACTGGCCTGAGATTGGTCCAAGGCGGGCACATCACGCTCGATGACATCCAAGACGTACCGAACAGGTCAAATTAGTGGACTTGCCTGGTAGGTGGGAAGGGTAGGGATTGGACAAAAGAAGTAATCCTGAGTAATCCTGAAAATATTCTACCGGATTGTGTTTTACATTGTTTTGCTGAAGGTTAGATGCCTGAGAGGCAGCAAGAGGCGCTCAAACAAACGAGCATAAGATTTCTAGATCACTCACCGCTGTAATACGATGACAGGCGACTTAGAGGCCCCATTTCATCCTGTGTAAACATTCGGACATGCCCTATAGTGTAAACATTCAGACATGCCCTTTATATGATGGGATGGACGCGTATGTTGGTATGGGTGCTCGTCAGCAAGGTCCTCAGCGCCTGTGTGAAAACAGTTTGAGACTAGTGTCGGTAAAATACAGTAAATAGGAGTATAAAACAGCACGTAACCTCATACGGAAGCACGAAACGAAGTACCATGACAGTATTAAAACATAAACAAGAAGAAAGTGGTAGAAGGAGTTAAAACAGTACAGCATATGGAGGTGGCTGGCCAACAGCAAGAATATAAAAGGATGTGCCAGCCACTCTGCAACCAACTTAAACCTGCAGCCTAAAAGCTTAGGCGGGAGTCCACACCCATCACAAAACTTTTGAAACGTCCCCTTAGAAAAATTTATACACGACTGTGCTTAAACTGACACACAATATTTTTAGCGCAACGCAATCTGACTTTCAATAATCCCTACAAAAGAATGGCCCTGACTAACATTAACCTATACCTTTCAGAAATCACTTACCTCACAAAAATCTTCGTTACTCGAACTACTGCAATACAGCGAGCGCCGCTACTGCCAGCTAAATAAAAGATTCAAACTACGGAAGGCACTAACTACTGATAGGCATAGTTAGCAAATGAAAGATTTTAATAGAGAACAAACAATGTATTTACCTTAATAATCATAATATATATGCCATCCAGTCTTACAAATTTCAAATCTCCGCCATTTCTCTCCCCACATCCACCACTGCTGGCGGCTCACCTCCTAGTGCGCAACGCTACGCGCTGTTCACATCCAGCTGCCGCTGCCCAACACTACAATGGCAGACAACAATGCAAACTAGCCACAGACTGCACACAGCACAGCCAGTGATTTTCATACAGAGCGCTACGTAACGTTGCCAATAAGAAAACATAAACAGCCTACTTACACTTTAATACCTTAGTCAAACTCATCATCAGATAAAATAGAGGGCAAAACCCCACCGTGATGTGTCTGGACTCTGGGCTAAACTTTTGGGCTGGAGGTTTTAGTGTATTGCAGAGTGGCTGGCTCCTCTCTTTTTCCCTTGCGGTCAGCCAGCCACTTCCATCTGCTATATTGTTTTAGCTCCCTCTACCACTTTCTTCATGTGATGTCCATGTTTTACTGCTGGGGGCATGCCTCGTCCCACGCTTCGGTGTGGGTAGGCACATATTTTTCCAAGGTTGTTTCCTGTTTTTTTACGTTCTGTTTTATCTTATTGCTCTGAGTCTTTTCTTGACACCCGTCTCAATCTGTTACTGAGCAGGGTCTGAAGACCTTGCTATCGTGCGCCCATACAACCCTCTCCATCCATCCATTCATCCATCCATCCCGCCGATATTTGCTTCCGTCCTTGCATCACGTTGTAACATGCACTCTGTTAAAATATGACATACAGAGATTTCCACGCCACAAGAATCACAAGACGGGGGATCTTCTCGCCGAAGTAAAATGTCGTGTGTAAAAGGGCAGAGACCAATTCGAAGACGTGTGAGGGTCACTTAATCCCGCCTGAGTATCCGGCAGGAGCAATTCCACAGCCGGATAGTTGACATCACCAATGGCAGCTTATTGTCTGTTACTGCCAGCCATTCCTCATCTCACAACTGCATGAACTTCCTGTGTTGTGCAGAAACGACAGCCTGCAGCGGAATAGGACACTATGAAACATTCTGTCCGCGGCAGGCCTCCTAGGCAGCCCGATCTGCCTGTTCATTTCCCAGTACCCCCCACATGCCCTGGCACCCAGCAAAATTACACCTGCTTTCCCTGCCGTTGGAGGAAATATAGTTGGTCACGTATCAGGTGGGCCAACTTCTCAAGTGGGTACAGGTTCTGTAACGATTGTAAGACACTAAGGAAATGGGAGCGGATGAGAAACTGTTTGCTCTGAATATGTCGCATCTGATTCACTACCTTCAGGATCGCTAGAGTTCCGCTAAGAAAACGGTATACTCATCACAAAGGCGAATCCTGGCAGCAAGGTCGGGGAACACTACAGAGCCAAAGGAATTCACTTGTTTCGAGCCATCAGTATACATTACTGTGATGCATATTTAAAATGTTAAAAAACAGAGACTGAAATGTAAAATCTGGTGTTCTATCTTTCTTAAAATTGGTCAAGTCTAGAATAAGTCTGCCAGCCGCTGTAGCCGAGCGGTTCTATGCGCTTCAGTCTGGAACCGTGCTGTTGCTACGGTCGCAAGTTCGAATCCTGCCTCGCGCATGGTTGTATGTGATGTCCTTAGGTTAGTTAGGTTTAAGTACTTCCAAGTCTAGGGGACTGATGACCTCAGATGTTAAGTCCCATAGTGCATAGAGCCATTTCTTTAGAATAAGTCTGGACCTCTGCAGGAGCCAAGGTGGAACTCTGCTTCCACCTCGATGTAAAACATTAACACTAGTCACAACCATCTCTAAAAGGCAATACTTCGCACGAATCCATAGCGCCTCCTTCCTCATTGCCTTTCCATTGGACGGTGAGCAATGGTATAGTATGCAGATATGTATGGTGTGCACAGTGTGTTGTATGCTTGGCGCACCATAGGTAGCCCTCACCTGATGTGAAGTGATGGTTCACCATCCAGTGCACAGAGGCTTGGTATAGGGCTTGTTCTGAAAGGCCCGGTGGCCACCGAATCCTTTCATTGTGCACCACGTCCAACATTTTTAATAAGATGGTCTCACAGACTCCTACACTGTGCACCCATAATCGAGCCCAGATCCCACAAATTCTCTGTACAACTGGATCATACAAGCCTTGTCTGCTCCCCACCCATGTACTAAAAGTAAATGCCGTGTGACTAGAGCCTCACGTCGGGTAGATCGTTCGCCGGGGGCAAATCTTTCGATCTGACCCACTTCGACGACTTGCGCGTCGATGGGGATGAAATGATGATGATTAGGACAGCACAACACCGAGTCCCTGAGCGGAGAAAATCTCCGACCCAGCCGGGAATCGAACCCGGGCCCTTATTATTGACATTCTGTCGCTACCGGGGGCGGACGCCAATATACTGTGGCTAAGACTTTTAAAATACTGAGAGTTTTTTCAGGTCCTTAATTTGTGGCAACCATGTGAGTTTACAGTCAAATATGAAACCTAAAAACCTCGTCGTGTCTTTAAAATCAAGAACGGTTGCCTTCATCCTTAACTCAGGAAAGTTTAAAATGGGACTAAAACTTAAAACCACTCTTCTGGACCCATTCATCTAAATGTCGAAGCGTTAGTTGTGACTGACGCGTTGTCGTTGCAAGGCTTGAAGAAGAGCAAAACACTGAGAAGTCTTCCATTAACAAAGAACACTGGACAGGATTTTTCACTTCTGATGTAATGCTGAAAACGGCTATGGCAAAGAAAGTCACACTTAAAACACTACATTGAGGGACACCGTTCTTCTGCTCAAAGCGAGCAGATAGGACGTCATTGACTCGGTATCGAAAACATCGTGGCGAGAGAAAGCACCGAATAAAAATGGGAAGACATCCGCGAAAACGCCATTCGTGATAGCTTCTCGGGGATAAGATGCCTCCAAGTAGTATCGCAGGTCTTTTCGATTTCAAAAAATATACCTAGAAGATGATACCGGTGCAGGAAAGCCTGTTGTAAAGCCACCTCTAGGAGGGTGTCCTGAACCTGCACTGGATTCTAAGATCCATACAAGACGGTGGTTGACCATTTGTTCCAAGGTCTTCCCCACTCAGCTAGTGAGGGCAACACTACGATAACTATTCAGGCATGTACGGTCTTTCTTAATTTGCCAAAGGAGAATTAAAACTACCTTACGCTACGAGTCGGGAAAGCGTGTCATTAAAAAGTGCGATGAAAATATCTTTGTTTCGCCTTGTGAGGTGCAGTAGCATACTATAATGGATTCCATCGGGACCAGGAGATGCATCACGAGCCGCAGACAATGCAGAATCCGTGGAAAATTGACAGCTGTGATCTTCATCAGTCGTGGACCGGAAGTCCAAACTACTCCTCTCAGCAACAACTCTGTGGCGCTGGAATCCTGGATCCTAACTGGTGGATGAAGTAACTGTGGAAAAATAGGCCCCCATAGTCTGGGCAATGTCTTGCGGACTGGTTTGGAGAGTGCCATCCCTATTACAGCTGCCACGAGGCACCACCTCCTGCCTCTCCCAGAAATTCTCCTGATGGTCTCCCATACAACAGAACTCTTCATGGAAGGATTAATGGTATACAGGAACTGTTGACACGATCTCTTCTTGCTCTGTCGAATAATCCGGCGACATTTTGCCCTCGCCAAGCAAAAGGCCACAAGATTCTCTGCAGTTGGTCAGCACTTGAACCGACGCAGAGCCCCATGCCTAGTCCTGATTGCAGTGATTGCAGAGTGGCATTCGTCGCTCCGCCAAAGAACGAGCTGCCTCTTCAGTCGTCCTGTGGACTGTGGGATGGATACTTCAGTGGCGCGGTGGATCATTGTGGTAATATGATCCGCCCATCCCTCGACATTGAGACTATATTGAAACTGGGCTACCAGACCATAAAATGTCCAGTCTGCTCTACTGAGCACCTATCGCGGCGGTTTCCTTTTGTGTTCCACTCCATCTCGCTGCTGAATCCTGATCAGGAAAAGATCACTTCCATGCAAGTCATCGACCACTGCCTATTTATCAGTGTGAGAAACGTGCGACGGGGCGGGTTTTACCTTGTTCGATATTACTGTGTGAAGCAAGCTGCAAAAATAATGTCCACCTACCTCACTATAGCGTTCGTTCACCACCCGTTGCTTTGCATTCGGTGGTACTATGTAGACGATGTCAAAAGCAGCGTTGAAGAAAATCATCGTCCATACTCACGATTGCAAAGTTCGCGTAACTCAGGTAACAAAATAAACCTATAAATCTCTAGTACTAACGGGAAAAAAATGGATGCTTCATTCCTTCATTGAAAATGTCCGCTTATCGATACTACTCTTTTTATTGTATAGTTATGGTGTCAACAAGCCCACAATTCCGTCGATAGCACATCCACTACTAGTTCATGCAACTTATATCACACGCTAGACAGCCAGAAAAGCACTAAGTCCAACCCGAAATATTACGAGATTAATACAGTCAAAACTCTGCTACAAAATTAGTTTCACACTCGCTCCTTTTCAGTGGATTCTTCAAATGAAGATTCTCGCCAAAAATTGTTGTGTAAATGCATACTGAACACGCCACGCAGAATTATTTACAAAGACGATAGATTCACACGCGGTTTTCTCTACAACAAACACTCCAAAATCTCCCTAACGTCACAGAACTGTCCGTAACTGCATCTGGTTGAAGAGCGATATAAACCGAACGCGATATAATAGTCTTTTCTTCATTTTACAAATAATTTTTTCGGACACATCTAACATGACCTTCTCGTCTGGCAGCTAGTCCACGACTCCCTGAATGCCGTTGCTTTCAGGGCATATAACTCCTCCCAATGCGCGGGAAAGACTTTACTCTCATTGGTTGACCAAAACGAACAGCCAATCAGATTAATCTTACATGATAATATTCGGGCTCAAACTGCTTTACTCCAATCAACATTCGCAGATGCATCTACGTCATTTCATGCTGCAAATGTTAAAAAGGTGTTCTACCGAACCAAACCAAACGAACACTAAGAGAAAACTATACTTGAAATATACTTTAGAACTGATTATCCTCTTACTACCTTTCTGGCTGCCTTATTACAAAAGTGAACGCTCGTAGACATACTTCTTCCGCCAGTTAGGGGGATTCACAGTTTTTCATAACACCCTGGTGGCGTAACACTTGCTAGTTACGTAAGGTGTAATACAATATAGAATTGAAATTTGACGTATGTCCCACGCACACACTCACATTCACTCTCATTTACTCTCATCTTAACACAAAATATAAATATTAACTTTTAAACTGTTATTTCCAAATGCAAAATTATCGAAAGTTTAGAATTGAAAATCTTTATAAAATAAATCAGCACACTAAGAGTGCTATTACTGTTTTCAAATAACAAAAGAAAAATAAACTGTTATTATTACTATCTGAATTTATTTTCTTAAGTGTCGGTTAAGTACTTTTTAATAGGTTTTTTATATCTCTGAAACTAAGATAGGTAGCGGTATCAAATTTCGACACAAAGCTCGTCTGAATAACAAAAGGTCATGTACCAAATCTGGAAGAAAACATCTAATGTTTAACATAGTTATTTAGTTTCTTAGGTGGGGTGAACAAGTGATTTTAGTACGCGCCACAGTGAGCATTCTCACGGTCCGCCCTAGCGACAGGTGTGACTATGACGCATGCAGCAGGCCACATGCCAGCCGCCACCGAACGCTACTATACTGCAGGCTTCCAAAACAGCTTGCCATAACGTAACAAACTTACTGCAAAAATCTGCAGTCGCGTAATAGCTGAAACGCTACAAAGGCTAGAGAGGAAAGCGAGAGATCGATGGCAGAGAACGACCCAGTTGCTGTGCAAAAATGCGTGGTTCAAATGGTTCAAATGGCTCTGAGCACTATGGGACTCAACTGCTGAGGTTATTAGTCCCCTAGAACTTAGAACTAGTTAAACCTAACTAACCTAAGGACAGCACAAACATCCATGCCCGAGGCAGGATTCGAACCTGCGACCGTAGCGGTCTTGCGGTTCCAGACTGCAGCGCCTTTAACCGCACGGCCACTTCGGCCGGCAAAAATGCGTGCTCAGTCCTGTATTTAGCAAATATGCAATGTTGACATGAGAACTTCTCAAGTGCTCTACCCCTGGGGCCGCTAGTTGCAGAGCCCCAAAGCAAATTCTGTGCAATAAAATCACCACAGAGTATGAAAAGATGGGGGCTGTGTAAGAAGGTCGCTGAGAGCCTCTTTATCGAGTGCATCAGGTGGTAGCACGTAACGGGAACATATTTTCAACGGATGACGCACGTGCACATATATAGCAGCTGCTTGTAAATTCGTGGTACGGGAGAGAGGCGAGGAGTGTAAACGGTACTGACGAAAATACCTACTCCTCCTATAGCTCTTTCTCCTCTCAAATCGTCCTTTCCACCGAGTACATAGCGGTGTATGACTCCTGGAGACACAGACATAGTGGTCTGTTCCTCCATATGCGTCCTGAACCCTGAAAGTTCCACTGTAGTACGGGAGACATCTACCGCGGTGGCAGCACCTTCATCCAGTCTTTCCGCCGGGATGGGGAGACTGCAGTGGTTAGAGGTCCAGCCTTGGTGCGAAATGATTGGTTCACATATACCTCAGAATCCATCAGCTCTGGGGAAGTGTGTGAAGAAGCATCAGTTAGAATCACGTCCACATGGTCCGACAGTTTACTGCTTGATTTTACCTGTTGTTGCTGCATTACATTAACTTTTTTTCTGTCTTGAGGGCTTTGTTGGAGCTGCAGTAGGAGTGGTAGTGGCCTCAGCCGTTGGAGGTACCTGGGGGTCTCCCGTGTTGGCCACTGTACCTTTTTGTGGGGGGGGGGGGGGGCTAAGGGCTCTGAAACACTTGCTGCCTTGCAACTGCACTGACACGCCCAGGTGTTAGTGTTGACACTTGCAACCTCCGTTTCTGTACAGGCACCAACTTTTGGAGTAGGCTTCTGAAGTACTGACACAAAAGATGTAGCAAATGTGGGAGACTACATGGATTTCTACATCTTATTGGCCTCAACATAGGGGATACGCTTTGCTATTTTATTTCCTGTACTCTGTATTGTCGTGACCATAGAAAATTTTAATTTTTATTCTTGCATTTGTAGCCGTAATAAGAGTCCAGGCTCCATAGGCAAACAGCAAGCCGACATTAAGAAATAGTCCACCAGGACGTAGGGACAAGATAAGCAGCGGAGGCTGCCAAGTATGGCTTGTTGATCAAATAGTGTTTGACTTCCTGCCAGAGGAAGCAGCATGAATCAAACTATTGCAATGGAAGACACAAACACCAGGGCGATAATACAGCAAGAGAGAGTGTCAGTCACGTGCAGAAAAGACTCGTCTGGAACCAAATTAAGTTGTGTGAAGCTAGAAACGAAAGTGTCGTGTGGCACTGAAGGCATTCTTGCGCAAGCTGACCAGTTAGAAACAAAAGTGTCATGTGGAACCATAGGCATTCTTGTGCAATCTCTTCACTTAGAAATGAAAGGGTCATGTGAAACAAATTAACTCGTGTGCACCCAAGTACATGAGAAACGAAATAAAAGGCCAGGCAGCGAAATAGCTAGAGGCAGAGATTCAGATGCAGATTCAGAGCCAGTGCCGGCAGTTTGGAGATTCTGCAGCGAGACGCCAGCGGGGCCGAGTAGGCCCATAGCTGCTGATACAGCTGATAATGACTTCGACTATGAGTAGACGGTGATATACTCTGGTGCACACTCAGGAACTGCATGTCAAGTAGAATTTTTAGAGTCTCATTGGAATAGTGTTGAAAAGTCAGTCTTTGTCTCAATCACTTAGAGAGATTTCAGTGCTAACCAAGAACAAGTGATTGCATTGCACTTGTTTCTTATATGTACTGGCAATTAGCTTTGAAGTAGCAAATTCAAATAAATAGACTGAATCTTACTAAAGGGTTTATGGTCCAACACCTCACATAAGTATATGTGAGAATAAACTTCATAGAAACTAACCAATCTTTTCTGCCTATTACAATTCTGTAACCTATTTTCAGGAAACTTATTTGCTTCAAACCAGGGATATCCTCTCCCTCTCATCTCTGATGTAAAGGTTGACAGCAATTTATAACTAACCCATTGTCGTTAACATCCCGATTGCACTACGCAGTTCGCACTTACTTCATTCTGGTATAGTGAGGCTGTGCCAGGACGTGACGGTATTCCTCGAGATAGATTCTGCAGTCCCTGCTCCAAAGAAGGTGGTTTCCAGAGCAGTTGATACATTTGACAGGAGAGAAACAACCAGCTCCTTCACGAATGGCCTTACCATAGCTGCCACATGAAGCTTTTCTCGTACACCCTAGTGTTCTAAGACCGAAACGCTGCCATTTGAAACAGCCCATTGGGTTTTGGATATATGGCAGTATGTTTAGGCGAAGAAAGCCTGCCTTGATGTGCTCTGAAAGATTTGTATTGAAGGTAAGAATGGAGTCAGATTTCATCAGATCTCCTTCTACCCTTTTCATAATGTTCTCAACATCAGCAGCTCACTCTGGAACACACTCATTCTTCAGTTCTTCTATAGGAATATCAACTAGGTTCTTACATGATGCAACACCTTTGCTGAACTTCAAGGTTCTATGGATATCCGTGTGGATGGCATATTCCCCCAGGCACTTAGCTTCCTTTAAGTTAACAGCTTGTTAGGAACTGGGCATTTTAACTGACAGCGCCCACTTTACAGATTTTAGAGTTTCAGCAATCTCTTCTAATTCCTTCTGGATGTAGAAAGGCGAGATCTTCCCAAAACTTCCTTCTTTCCTTTTTCTCGTATCTGAAGGGCTGGCTCCCTGAGCCCTCTTATTAGGTTTGGTGTTGGTGCCTACCAGCCATCCTTCCATCCCACTGGCAGGTGTAAAATTAAGAGTAAAACTGGAAGGATCCATTTAAGTTCCACGAGCAGCTAGGGAAATACAAGTCCACCTAGACAGAGTTCCACATGCCTAAGTAGCCCATATACACTTAGGTGCGGTAGGTTCCCCAGAGGTTGCCCGCTAACGACTGTTCCTCCTTAACAGTCATGCACCTCATCAGCGCGAAGGACACCTTAAGATTGAGGGTCTTTTTAAGGAGATTTATTCCATCCTCGTGGCCCAGGCAGTCAAGCCAAGATCCCCATTCCCTGTGGCACACAATGTTCCACCGCCACGCCTCACCGCAGTCTCTTAAGCATGCCTAGAGCTTACAGTGACAGAGGACTGGCGAAGCTTACCAGTCCATAGCTCAGGAAACCCCGGGTCACCAATCCCATACCCAGAAAACGAATGCTGTATCCTGAGGACTCACTCTACTTCCACCAGTTTCTTGAACCATAGCATCTTATCACTCAAGAAGGTCTTACGTGGTTTCGATGCATGGGGTACCTGAAAAATATTCAGCCCATTACAGAAGCCTCTATCTTCTAAATGAAGAAGACAGAAAGGACACATTTTAACGAAGCTGAAGACTACTTCCACGTTTACAAGGATATACCTTACATATTGTGAGAATACTATAGCAGTTACATGCTGGCAGCACAAGGTAACGGCTGGTGAAAATCTTCAACCAGAAGAAGTGTGCGGTTGCTGCCTAGCTACTAGACAATTAGTATTGCTCTCGTGTCAGCACGGACCAATAGAGGGCTATATCACGAGAAGATCTTGGAACTGTGAAAGTTATCTGCTAGTTGGGAGCTACGCGGGATTAGCCGAGCGGTCTAAGGCGCTGCAGTCATGGACTGTGCGGCTGGTCCCAGCGGAGGTTCGAGTCCTCCCTCAGGCATTGGTGTGTGTGTTTGTATTTAGGATAATTTAGGTTAAGTAGTGTGTAAGCTTAGGGACTGATGACCTTAGTAGTTAAGTCCCATAAGGTTTCACACACATTTGAACATTTTGCTAGTTGGGAGTTGTATGCCGACATTGTATTTAAGTGGTCTTCTCATTAACAATCTGAAAACTGACTTCTAAACTTCGGATTACAGATTCAAATCTAGAATCTTTGTAGCTATCCTATTTTTGAACATGAACATGATTTTAATTAAATGTAAATCCATCTGACTGTAAACTGGATTACATAAAAGAACAATTCACAAGAATACTCAGAATGACTAACTATTACGTAATTTAAATGTGCCCCATTACAAATATGCGTTGGTTGAATTTACATAAAATTTAACTAAATGAAAACTGTTCATAATATTCTGTCAAAATATTCATTTAGACCCTACAACAAATTCTTACCTTGCAACTGATAAACTGACTCTACTCTGGCTGCACTACAAATGATGATCGGAAACAAATTACTTCTTATTGTAATTTCTATTTAAGGTGCTGGTTTAGCAAATTGATTTTGATTTTCTTTTGAAAATTATTACTTATTGTTCACACAAAAGGACAAGATGTGACACCGCAGACTCTTTTAAACGTCTTTCTTTGAATAGTGGGACTATGCTTTGTGAAATATCTGTAAATGACAAAACGAATTCTTTTAATGACGCACAACTACCTAACTAATACGAACAATCGGCATTCACACCCTCTGCTTTGTTGGTAACGTCTGCATCTACAGAATATTCTTATTGCAAAAAATTTGCTGTCTTGACTTCTTAATATACTATTATTTAACTAATCTAAATGGGGGAGGGCTAATTATAACACTTCACACAAGAGTGGTAGCTCTCCATGATTACTAGCACATAGGACACAATGAAAGCTTTGCACAGCAACAATTACTTGTCTCGTCCTTGCAGCTAACTCAAAATAATTTTTTTTTCTGAAGTGCTGTCTCTTAATACAGTCATCTTAAAAATCGTTATTCATTTTCATACCACACATCTTGGGACATCTCGAAGAGAAATTTCCATGCAGCACATCCGCCATCCAAGCTGCTCACTCCATCATGATATGACATCCTCTCTCAACAAGTCCAAATTACAACTGCGCAAGGCTGCGACTTGACTCGACTATGACCTACCAGCTTAGCCGCTGTTTTCGCAATAATGCAACCTCTGTAAACTAGAGACACTATATGGCTCATGTTTTCAGCACGCAAAGATATTTAATGTGGCAGTAATCCGAGTGAACAGATGATTTTCATTACATTTGCGTTCAAAGATGCACCAGGTGTTAAAATACCAAATAAACTGTGATTTACCATAGTTTCATTTAATGTATAAGCATTTCAACTGTATGACTGGTTTTGACAGATACACTGCTGAGAACAGTTGAAATCCAAACAGAGATGACAGGCAAATTGTCACCACGAACCATAGGCGATAGATCACTGGAAGCTGCGTAGAGATCTGTAGTTATACTTACCACATACGATGGAGGCTTTACGATGTAGAACCAGATTCAACTACGATACTGAATGGCAATGTATGCTGTTTAGCAATGGGTCTCACTTCTGTTGCTGCTGGTCAGATCGACGACAACGTGTCGATGCATGACCTGCTGCAAGTTCACAGGAAGCAGATGATCTCAACACCCGTAGCTCTCCAACTCCTGGAACCGTGGTGTGGGGAGGTACTGGACATGACAACATGACTGATTTAGAAATTACAAAATATTTTAGGCTTGCATGGCCACGTTTTGACATATTACCTGTTGGCTTTTCTCTTAGGCCGTTATTTGTTTAATGATACAGGGGATGGACAAAAAAATGGAAATACCAAAAGCAGAAACATAGAAGTAGATATCTTCGGAGTAACGAAGCAGCTTAAATCACTTAATAAAGGCAAGGCTTCTGGTCCAGATTGTATACCAGTCAGGTTCCTCTCAGAGTATGCTGATAAAATAGCTCCATATTTAGCAATTATATAGAACCACTCGCTCACAGAAAGGTCTATACCTAAGGACTGGAAAACTGCTGAAGCCACACCAAAACCCAAAAAGGGAAGTAGGGGTACTCCGCTGAATTACAGGCTTATATAACTAACGTAGATTTGCAGTAGGGGTTTGGAACATATGCGAGATGCCGGGGTTAGCAGTGTATTTAACACTAAATTCTTCTAGAATCTTCATACGGAAATGATGCTCTAAGCCCCCCGCCCCCCCTTTTCTAACTCCGACTTTTGCTGTTGCCCATGGATTAAGAAGAAACACGAACTGACTGTGATCGACCCTGCAAGTTGAGTAGAAAAGAGTTTGGCACCTGCAATAATTTAATTTGATAGAAATTAATTTGATAAAGGAAAGTTTCATTAACATAGCGAGAAATGAAAGGGTTGCTCTACCGATCAACAGAATGAAAGTTCTGTCCAAAATAAAAATTTGATATATTATGACTAAACTCAAAATAATAAACAAAACACATGAAACATTTACGATACATCAAACTGGATACTGAAATACATGCTGTGAAGGTGAAGTTGTCCATAAACTAGATTGCGTCATTTATGACCAAGTGATATATGGAGCCAATTCCTTGCAACTCAGATTTTAAAATAAACACCCAGCCAACCCAACATCTGTCCCTAATCTGTCGGTGCTGCGGACATACATTACCAAGCTGTCTTCTTAACTGCAAGAACTCGATCTGGCTGACGCACTGGAGGCGATGGCTGGTTGGTTTGACATCCCGTCGTGGTGATGATAATGTCGCGAATGTAGCCCGAAACAAATTATCCTTGTCTGGTTGTTCCTGACTAAAGACTTCCTAGCAACACAAATGCGCCTCTGAGGGAGATGAAGAAGGCTCGCTACACAGTCACTGACGGTACAGTGATTGATTTTAACAAGCGAAGTCACACAGTAACTCCGATACAGTCAACTTTAGCCAAAACTGCTCAAGACGGACAACATAGGCCGTTTGTACGCAGAATGCTCAATTGCCAACTGTACTCGAAAAGTTACGTTGAAGTCGGAACTTCAGCAACTTCGTCAAACAGTTACAATTAAATGAAAGTATATTAGACAGCCAACGGAAGGCAGGCTGTCCAGAGCAGGGAGAGCTCAGTCTTGTAACCTACTCCGACCGAAAGGCGAGAGCCAACACTTCAAGAGCACCCGTACAGGCCGAACACAGAACATTACCACCTCCATGACCGTGGTAGTGGTTAAACGTGCCAGTCAGCAACTCGAAAACCGGCGGAAAATTCCACTCTATTGACGAAGCACTACTATTCCACCAATGTTGATACTTGGCGCCAATTTCTGTGCCGATTTTGCTACATCATGGAGCTATCCCCTGAGCAAGCCTATCACAGTTATGATTTTTCAGAAAACGCGGTACACAGCCCGCCAAAACTGCCTGGGAACACAAGTCATTCCCACCCCTCGCTCACAGCACGTCATAAAGTGTTTTCACTAAGTTTCTGCGAAGTAACGGAATCTCTAACCCCAGCCTCTTCTTCTGGCCTCTGTGGGCGTGTCGCCCCCAGTCTTATGACAGTGTCGGCGTCTGGACAGCATCCACTGGGCTCCCTCACACCCGTCGGCATAATCCTTTCAAGCTCAGCAGAACCCGCCTGTCACCGGTCCACCCGGGTGACGAGAGACGCTGCGTGGGAAGTCCGTGTGTGAAGGAATAGCAACTTTTCACCGCTTACAATTAGAAAGGAAAATATTCATATCTTCTGAGTTCTCAATACTAGCCTTGTAATGACCATGAGAGGTGGCATGAGCGCCCCCTCGTATTTCTATCTTACTGTGAGTAATTCGATTTTCCTCTCCAATTGCATGTGGTGAAAAGTCGCTATTCCTTCACACACAGACTTCCCACGCAGTGTCTCTCGTCACCTGGGTGGTCCGATGACAGGCGGGCTCTTCTGATCTTGAAAGGGTTAAGACGACAGGTGTGAGGGAGTCGAGTGGATGCTTTCCAGATGCCGACATTGTCACAAGAGCGGCGGCGACACGCCCACAGGGGCCTGACGGATCGGCTGGGCTAGAGATTCCGTTACTTCACAGAAACGTAGTGAAAACACTACCAGCGAGGCGTGGGAATGACTTGTGCTCCCAGGCAGTCTTGGCGGGCAAATTCCCACGTTTTCTGCAAAATCATAACTGTGATGGGCTTGCTCAGGGCATAGCTCCGTGATGTAGCAAAATCGGCACAGAAATTGGCGCCAGGAATCTCCATTGGTGGAATGGTAGTGCTTCGGCAATAGAGTGGAATTTTCTGTCGGTTTTCGGGTTGCTGATTGGAACGTTTAACCACAACCACTGTCGTGGGGGCGGGAATATCGGTGTTTGGTTTGTACGGGTGCTCTTGTGAGAGTCGGCTCTCCCTTTTCGGTTAGAGTAGGTTACAAGACTGTGCTCTCACTGCTCTGGACAGCCTGCCTTCCGTTGGCTGTCTAATATACTTTTATTTAATTGTATCTTTTTGACAAAGTTGCTGAAGTTCCGACTTCAACGTAACTTTCCGAGTACAGTTGGCAATTGAGCGTTCTGCGTACAAGCAGCCTATGTTGTCTGTCTTAAGCAGTTTTGGCTAAAGTTGGCTGTATCAGAGTTACTGTGTGACTTCGCTTGTTAAAATCAATCACTGTACTGTCAGTGGTTGTGTGGCGAGCCTCGTCTCCCTCAGAGGTGCATTTGTATTGCTAGGAAGTCTTTAGTCTGGAACTACCACACCAGTATAATTTGTTTCGGCCTATACTCGCGACAATATCATCACCACGACAGGACGTCAAACCAACCAGCCATCGCCTCCGGTGCGTCAGCCAGATCGTGTTCTTACAGTTAAGAAGACAGCTTGGTAATGTATGTCCGCAGCACTGGCAGATTAGTGATTTTCCTAGGTGATAATCAGAGCTCGGCAGAGCGCGCCTCTTCGTCTTTTTCTAACTTTGTTCTGTCTTGGGTGTTCATTTTCTGAGTTCTCACTACTGTAGCAGCAATTACTGTTGGGTTGGCTGTGTGTTTCTCTTAAGATTTGAGTTGCAAGGAATTGCCTCCACATACCACTTCGTCATAAATGTCACAATCTAGTTTAGGGACAACTTCACTTTCACAGCATTTATTTGAGTATCCAATTTGTACCAATTTGATGTATTGTAAATGTTTCATGTGTTTTGTTTATTATTTTGAGTTTAGTCATAATAAATCATATTGTTATTTTGGATAGAACTGTCATTCTGTTAATCGGTTGAGCAACCCTTTCATTTCTCACTACGTTAATGAAACTTTCCTTTAACTTATTTATCAAATTAAATTATTGCAGGTGCCAAACTCTTTTCTACTCCACTTGCAGGTTCGATTACAGTCAGTTCGCGTTTCTTTTTAATCCATGTGCAACAGCAAAAGTCTGAGTTAGAATAGGGGGTGCTTAGAGCATCATTTATGTATGAAGATTCTAGAAGAATTTAGTGTTAAATACGCTGCTAGCCCCGGCACCTCACATAAAATGGTCCACCCGGGTGACGAGAGACGCTGTGTGGGAAATCCGCGTGTGAAGGAATAGCAACTTTTCACCGCTTACAATTAGAAAGGAATTTATTCATATCTTCTGAGTTCTCAATACTAGCCTTGTAATGACCATACTCGGCTATACTTCCCAAAATCGAATTACTCAGAGTAAGATAGAAATATGAGAAGGGGCTCATGCCACCTCTCACATATAGTGTTTTCGAACATCATGATGTACCTCGAAGAAAACGATTTATTGACACATAGTCAGCAAGGTTTCAGAATATATCGTTCTTTTGAAACACAACTAGCTCTTAATACTCATGAAGTAATAAGTGCTATTGACAGGGGATGTCAAATTGATTCCATTTTTTACATTTCCAGAAGGCTTTCGTCACCGTTCCTCACAAGCGTCTTCTAACCAAACTGCATGCCTACGGAGTATCGCCTCAGTTATGCGACTGTATTCGTGACTTTCTGTCAGAAAGGTCACACTTCGTAGTAATAGACGGAAAGTCATCGAGTAAAACAGAAGAAATCTCCGGCGTTCCCCAAGGAAGTGTTATAGGCCCTCTACTGTTCCTGGTCTATATTAACGACGTAGGAGACAATCTGAGTAGCCGTCTTAGATTGTTTGCAACTGATGCTGTCATATACCATCTTGTAAGCTCATCAGATAATCAAAACGAGTCGCAAAATGATTTATATAAGGTATCTGTATGGTGCGAAAATTGGAAATTAAGCCCGTATAACGAAAAGTGTAAAGTTATTCACATGAGTGCTAAAAGAAATCAGTTAAATTTCGATTACGCGATAAGTCACACAAATCTGAGGGCTGTAAATTCAACTAAATACTTAGGAATTACAATTACAAATAACCTAAGTAGGAACGATCACATAGATAATATTGTGGGTGGAGCAAACCAAAGACTGCGATTCATTGACAGAACACTTAGAAGGTGCAACAGGTCTACTAAAGAGACTGCTTACACCACGCTTGTCCGCCCTGTTCTGGAGTATTGCTGTGCGGTGTGGGACCCGCGTCAGGTGGGATTGACGGATGACATCGAAAAAGTACAAAGAAGGGCAGCTCGTTTTGTATTATCTCGAAGTAGGGGAGATAGTGTCACAGACATAATACGTGAATTGGAGTTGCAATCATTAAAACAAAGGCGTTTTTCTTGCGATGGGGTCTTCTCACGAAATTTCAATCACCAGTTTTCTCCTCCGATTATGAAAACATTCTATTGCCACCCACCTACATAGGGAGAATTGATCATTATGATAAAATAACAGAAATCAGGGCTCGCACAGAAAAATTTAAGTGCTCGTTTTTCCTGCGTGCCGTTCGAAAGTGGAACGGTAGAGAGACAGCTTGAAGGTTGTTCATTGAACCCTCTGCCAGGCACTTTATTGTGAGTAGCAGAGTAATAACGTAGATGTAGATGTAGGACACATTACCGTACCTAATATGGTGTACGAAAACTCCTGCCATTCGAAACAGCTTCCAGTCCTCTCAGAATGGATAAATACAGGTTCTGTGTAATTTTCAAGGCAATCCTGCACCATTCGTCCTGCAAAAAAAATAGCAAGTTCAGATAACCGTGGTGGAGACGGATAGCGATCACTCTCCCTTCCCTCCAAATTAGACCACAAAGGTTCAACAATATTGCGATCTGGTGATTGTGGCGGGCCGGGAAGACGGGACAATTCATGAAACTTCCTGGCAGATTAAAACTGTGTGCCCGACCGAGACTCGAACTCGGGACCTTTGCCCGAGGTCCCGAGTTCGAGTCTCGGTCGGGCACACAGTTTTAATCTGCCAGGAAGTTTCATATCAGCGCACACTCCGCTGCAGAGTGAAAATCTCATTCTGGAAACATCCCCCAGGCTGTGGCTAAGCCATGTCTCCGCAATATCCTTTCTTTCAGGAGTGCTAGTTCTGCAAGGTTCGCAGGAGAGCTTCTGTAAAGTTTGGAAGGTAGGAGACGAGGTACTGGCAGAAGTGAAGCTGTGAGTACCGGGCGTGAGTCGTGCTTTGGTAGCTCAGTTGGTAGAGCACTTGCCCGCGAAAGGCAAAGGTCCCGAGTTCGAGTCTCGGTCGGGCACACAGTTTTAATCTGCCAGGAAGTTTCATATCAGCGCACACTCCGCTGCAGAGTGAAAATCTCATTCTGGAAACATCCCCCAGGCTGTGGCTAAGCCATGTCTCCGCAATATCCTTTCTTTCAGGAGTGCTAGTTCTGCAAGGTTCGCAGGAGAGCTTCTGTAAAGTTTGGAAGGTAGGAGACGAGGTACTGGCAGAAGTGAAGCTGTGAGTACCGGGCGTGAGTCGTGCTTTGGTAGCTCAGTTGGTAGAGCACTTGCCCGCGAAAGGCAAAGGTCCCGAGTTCGAGTCTCGGTCGGGCACACAGTTTTAATCTGCCAGGAAGTTTCATATCAGCGCACACTCCGCTACAGAGTGAAAATCTCATTCTGGAACAATTCATGCTTGTGCTCAGAAACCCAGTGCTGGACGATGTGAGCTGTAGGAATAGAAACGCTGCCATCTTGGAAAACAGCGTCGGCACTCGGGAAAAACATTGTTCAATGGGAAGGATCTGATCAGCCAAAATGGTCACACAATCCTTGGCAGTAATACGACTTTACAGAGTAACCATGGGGCCCATGAAATACCACGATATGGCTGCCCAAATCATCACCGAACCCCCGCCACGTTTCACTCTTGAGAAGTAGTCTCGGTCAGAAGTTTAAAATAGTGACAAACAAGACTCATCCTACCAAATGACATTCTTCCATTGAAACATAGTCAAATTTTCATGGGCTGGGAACGACCTAATCCTGTTACGGGTTTTGCATCATTGATTGCAAGACGCATAGTGATTCCCTATTTCTGGAGCCCCCTTCGTGTTGTTACGGTGCTGACAGGGTTCGCGAGTGCGATGTTCAGTTACGCAGCGACTTCTGCAGCCGTTGTGCTCTTATATTTCGTCACAAACTTCTAAAATCATTCTCCGTCACGATCACTCAACACACACTTTCGTCCGCGTCGTGATTTAGCAGATGATATTTTTCAGCTTTCCCCGTATGTTGTATAAATCTTCGACACGGTGCCACTTGTCGCACAAGAAACTTCGACTACCTTGGTTAGGGAAGCGCTCACCATACGAGCGCCTACAATTTGCCCACGATCCAATGCACATAGCTTCGACAGAATGCATTCACAACTATGCGCAACATTGTTCTGGTCGCGACCGACACTTGCAACGTACTGAGACACTGCACAGTTGCAATTCGTGATCAGATGCAACAGCGAAGCCACCTAGCTTGATTGGCATCTGCACGTATGTTCATGCATGCGTTTCGCGTTGTGTTTCCCTATTTCTGTCCAATCCCTGTGTTTCTGAAGTTTTGCCAGCACGAGTGTCTGGCACTGTAAAAGATTTAGCCTCCGCCAGCCGCAACGCATGGTGAATCTACGACAATGCCAGTCACTGATGTTGGGGAAACATCAGAAAAATCATTAAGCAGGAGGTGGTAGGAGGTCACAAGACGTTAGCCAACAGGCAATACGTCGATTTGGCAAGCTTTTGACGGAAGTCGAATGCTGGCCAGCACATTTCATAAATCATAAGCCACGTTGTTCAAAAATGGCTCTGAGCACTATGAGACTTAACTTCTGAGCCAGCCTGCTGGTGAATGGAGCCACCAACGTGCGACTGCTGAGCCATGTCAGAGTGCGAAGACACTGTCAACAGGGGCAACGCAACTGTGTATTACTTTCTGGCCGCTATGTTCGAAGTACAGTGTGTCTATGGACGGTGCAGAGATACGAGCAACAAATGCAGCCTGTGTGACCATTAGACATGGGCAAACTGAAACACATAACTGTTTCGAAACAAATGAAACAGTACAATGTAATGTTTCGATACGCTGTTTCGAAACAGTGAAACAGTTTGTGTTTTGTAATCTAATAAACCTACACATTTTCTCATCTTGACTGTCTACTGTATAAGTATGTCCACATAAACACAAATGAGTTGCGAGAGCGCTAATCATATCGCAGAAAGTATGAAATTATCACTTAGGTGTCTTGGCAGTTTCGTATTTCTGCAGCGAATGCGCTGCTTTCGTGTCGTGTGACTTTCATACTTTTCAATTGGCTGAGGACAGCCATAGCTGAAGACAGAAAGGCCACCACGAACGGAACTGGAGGTGGGAGCAAACTGCAGGAACAACGGATATGCTACTGGAATTCCCACATTCCGTTAGTATGGGTAATATACCCATCCTGCTAATTTCCATGCACACAAAGGGAATCATTTCGGATAATAGGCACAGTGACTATAAACTCACAAATAACGCCAAATAATTCGAATAAATAACAAAATATAACAGAAAAAAATTTTGTCTTTCAAGGTGTTTCGAACCGTTACTATAAATTCACCATGCTTCCTAGTCCTTCCCGTTCACCATTACACTATCAGTGATATGTCAAACAGATTGCTTGCAATTATACCTACATCAAATTTATGTATATGTCTAATTACAGTCACTCTACGCCTTTTTTTATTCAAATTGTTGTAGGCTTACTTACGTTTCTTAATATAATTACTGAACATGAACAGAGAAGCGTATGTTATAAAAAAGTGTAATTTAACTGAATGATTTTCACATATTTATTATTTTGAATGTGAATAGTATGCGTTGTTTTATTGCTTGGTTAGTGTTTATAAAGCAGATGTTACGCCATTTCGGAATATGACAGTCAGCTAGAAACGAAGCTTTATTTTCGGATATCTTAAGCTTCATGCTATTGCTTGTCAAAAAGATTTCGACACTCTTGAAAGTGTTTCATGAAGTGGTATGTTAAATGTGTTACAGTACCTGTGCCGAGCCCGAATCTCGTCCGACACAAGAGGGGAATGAAACATCACTGTTTCGATACAATTAGTCCGTTCCAAGCACTGGTGGACTGAAACAGCCTTATTTTGAAACAATGATACAGTTTCTGTGTCTGGCTCGACACCGAATCTGGTCCAGTTATCCGAGACAGGAGTGGAACGAAACACCACTGTTTCGAAACAGTGAACCGTAGCCGTTCCGAAACACTGAAACAGTTCCACGTATCGATACACTGTATCGAAACATAGAGACAGTGACCAAGTCTAGTGACCATTATTTTTTGCTACCGTGTATGGAGTACAATTCCCAGATGAATGTTGCAGAACTGCAGCTCTGTGTCTGCCATCTTCTCGCTGCCGTGTACGAAATAAGGCGTGCAGGTTATTGCTATGCTTGTCATCTTCAGATGCATGCTGAAGTGACAGGAACATAATAACATGGTTTGTAGCTGTGCTTGCTTGTGGACAAATCGCCACAATGTCATTCATCGTCAGACTGACGTCATGTTCAGTTTTTGTTCTGCACCTAGCGTGTCTTCTGGGAGAAGGTATTGCCTGTGTTCCTCTTTAATGCTACATGCTGCTCCAGCCTTGTGACGTGTACCTATGTTGTGTGTTAACGGTGCTTAAGCAACAGTACTGAGTCACATTGCTTGAGAAGTATTCTGGTTAATTGTTGTATGAGTGAACTGGCTTTAAAATTTGTTGACTATTGCCGAATGGTCCTCGTCAGTGGTGCCTTTTTGGTCACGTTTGTGGTAAGTGTTGCATCGAGTTAGAGTTCTTTTCTACTGTCAATTCGTGTCTCGTTTAGCTATACATGTTACAGGAATTGTGTCCAGCGTAAGTGTGGCGTCTCACTGCAATAACGATTTGTTTCCTTGACCATCCTAATTCTTAATTAACATTGAGCTTGGGTTGCCTTTCCTTCTTGATGTGTGTTTGAAGTGTTGTAATCTTTTTGATGTTTTCACGTGCTGAAAGCAGTTCCCATTTGGTTGTTTTAAAGTGTCTTCTGCCATGGTAGCGCTGAGAGTGGATGCTGATGGTAGCATGCATATGAGAGTTCTATCATGATTCAAAGTTTAATCTGATGTACACTGAGCTGTGGTGAATTGGTGCCAGTCTTATTTTGTTCATGTATCATTGAGATCGATTGTGGCTGAGGTAAGCTATCTGTGCTTTTCACATGTCTTATCTTGTGGCTTGGCAGGCGAAGCGAGTGGATTGTTAGCTTTCGACGGGTAACCCTCGACCTCTCGAGAAATTCGCGGGTGACGAGTGTCAACGCCTGCCGAACGAGCGTGATGACCGCTACACGTTGTGTTGTGGAATTGGTTGGATGTTTTGCTGACGTGGGCAGCTTGGAGACCCAAGTTCTGTGACTCCGCTAGGAACAAAATTTGAAGGGAAGCGGTGAAGCTGTGGAACCCGATCCCGCGTATTCTGTACCTGATATGGAGTAAGTCGTCGTAATCGTTTGTTCACCGACGCATTCCGAGATTTTAATCTTTATTATATGGTGAGACTTTCATAGTCAAACCTTAAGATGGTGTGGAAGAGTTCAGTTGGCCTAGTTCAATGGTTATTTGCAAATTTTCTCAGAAGTTTTACTAGTGCTTTGTGTCTCTTGCAATCCAATGATTTTATGTTGCCGTTTTTAAAGCCTCACTCTATTAATGCAGTCGTCCAGGTTTAAGTGAGTCATAGGTTCTGCCGAGTGTTTCTATGTTTCAGAATTATTGGAATGTCTTTGTGATTCTGGCAGAAACTTTTGATTGTGCTAGCGCCTTGGAGGGGAGTGAAATGTCATCCGAGGTCTCGGCCTGGCAGTGTTTAAGAACCTGGCCACTACCGGAGTTGTTCACATATCACCTTCCAAAGTTTAGCAATTATCTTCCTTTCCGTCAAGGCGGGTTAAAGTAGTATATTGCATGTAACTTGTTTGTATATGAACTTGTTTTCTTAAATATTAGGGACTGGCAACTGGCTAAAGCTTAAACTGCATAGCATCTGCTGAGTTCCTTGTGCAGCTTTTTCTAGTAATTTTCATTTAACGAGTCTGAGCACGTGAACATTTATTTTTTTAAGATCAGTGTCTCTGTGGTAGTTTTTTTTTTATTTAAGTGGTTCTATCATGTTATGTAATGGCATCTTAGCTTGGCACTAGTGTTCAAGTGGTATTAAGTCACTCTTTACCTGTAACTGTTTCATTATATCTATTTTGAGGGAAGTGCTATATGAGAGTTTGAAGTTCTCTCAAGTTGTCTGTAACCCTGTTTTCTTAATTTGGAATTGTTTGTTAGAGTACTCAGTACGTTGGGTTTCTAACTGTATTTGCAAACTTTTATCTAGTGGCTCTTCCACAATTTGTAATTCTAAAATTTTTTTCAGAGGCGTAATGCCAATAAATTTTCTTAATTATAAAGTGTGACTACCAACCATGATTCCATCCCGCTTCCTCTTTTATGGTATTTAAGATATGGTGTGTAAGAATGGTACGACTAAGGAATCACATACCATACACCAAGAGGCTGTTTTGTTGCTATCCAATTGTGTTAACGTTTTAAACTGTTTCTTGCTCTAGAGCTACTTGAAGGATTCCTGTGAAATAATGTTGCATAGTTTTTTTAATGTATGTTTCAGTATGTGTGCCGAAGAGTTCTTGGTTAAAAGCAAGAGACACTAAGCTATAAATGTTTTTGGAGATTCTCAAGAACAGAGATTTTTTTTAACGTATTGGCTAAGGTGACCAAATGCAAATGTCGATTAAATGTGGTGGTGATTGATGGTTGTAAAACCGCTCTTGCCACCAAGTTTAATATAGTTATTATGTTTATTAATAAATGGTAGCTTGCAGTTTTGTCCAGTAGAAACCTCCTACACGTTCCAGTCGCCACCTCCGTCGCCTCTACCGGTACGTATGTAATACCCATTATGTGGTGAACGTGTCCGCAATGTTCGATAAATTTCGAACTGGTGCTTCATGATGTAAAAACTTCCGATTTTGTCAGCGCCATACCGACTCCGCACGCCGAGGTAAGAAGAAAAATAACGGACTGCAGTGTCGACTCACAAAGGATCCCCATGTTGCGAAACCTACGCAGTTTCGCGAAGGAAAGTAGGTCATGGCGAGATTTAGGCGCTGCAAACCAGGGGGCAGGTATGTGTGTGAGACGCCTCTGCCGGGCAGTCGTGGCCGCTAACAGCGAAAGCGCAGCGCGCGTGGGCGGAAGACCGCCGTGGAGGCCCGCCGTAAATCCATTCCGGCCGGGCAGGGTCCGCTCAGGCCCGAGCCGCCATCAAAAAACACTTACGAGCCGCTACCCGGCACTGGCTTTTGTTTCAGGCGCTGATGGGAGGCGGCTGTGCGCCCCGGGTATTCCCCGAGTACCGCGCCTGCGAGGCGGCAGGCGCAGCAGTCTTTTGTCATTCACTGCCCTAAGACTTTGTCTGGCACGGTTCTGAATACCGTCTTCTACGGTTTCAAATTGCCTGCGTTACCATCTATACCACACAGAATTTTCTTTTTTTCACTTTATGTTTATGCTTTACAATGTGGTGCACTGAAAAGCCGTCATTACGACCACTGCTCACCACTACAGTGAATGCCACCTGGTAGAGTTGAGAACACTTGACCTGGCAAGGGAAGTATACAATCTGAACAGAGACGAGTCATGTTAGCAACGATATGGGTCGTAAGTAGGGAAATCCATCGACACCAATTACTATATACACTCCTGGAAATTGAAATAAGAACACCGTGAATTCATTGTCCCAGGAAGGGGAAACTTTATTGACACATTCCTGGGGTCAGATACATCACATGATCACACTGACAGAACCACAGGCACATAGACACAGGCAACAGAGCATGCACAATGTCGGCACTAGTACAGTGTATATCCACCTTTCGCAGCAATGCAGGCTGCTATTCTCCCATGGAGACGATCGTAGAGATGCTGGATGTAGTCCTGTGGAACGGCTTGCCATGCCATTTCCACCTGGCGCCTCAGTTGGACCAGCGTTCGTGCTGGACGTACAGACCGCGTGAGACGACGCTTCATCCAGTCCCAAACATGCTCAATGGGGGACAGATCCGGAGATCTTGCTGGCCAGGGTAGTTGACTTACACCTTCTAGAGCACGTTGGGTGGCACGGGATACATGCGGATGTGCATTGTCCTGTTGGAACAGCAAGTTCCCTTGCCGGTCTAGGAATGGTAGAACGATGGGTTCGATGACGGTTTGGATGTACCGTGCACTATTCAGTGTCCCCTCGACGATCACCAGTGGTGTACGGCCAGTGTAGGAGATCGCCCCCACACCATGATGCCGCGTGTTGGCCCTGTGTGACTCGGTCGTATGCAGTCCTGATTGTGGCGCTCACCTGCATGGCGCCAAACACGCATACGACCATCATTGGCACCAAGGCAGAAGCGACTCACATCGCTGAAGACGACACGTCTCCATTCGTCCTCCATTCACGCCTGTCGCGAAACCACTGGAGGCGGGCTGCACGATGTTGGGGCGTGAGCGGAAGACGGGCTAACGGTGTGCGGGACCGTAGCCCAGCTTCATGGAGACGGTTGCGAATGGTCCTCGCCGATACCCCAGGAGCAACAGTGTCCCTAATTTGCTGGGAAGTGGCGGTGCGGTCCCCTACGGCACTGCGTAGGATCCTACGGTCTTGGCGTGCATCCGTGCGTCGCTGCGGTCCGCTCCCAGGTCGACGGGCACGTGCACCTTCCGCCGACCACTGGCGACAACATCGATGTACTGTGGAGACTTCACGCCCCACGTGTTGAGCAATTCGGCGGTACGTCCACCCGGCCTCCCGCATGCACACTATACGCCCTCGCTCAAAGTGCGTCAACTGCACATACGGTTCACGTCCACGCTGTCGCGGCATGCTACCAGTGTTAAAGACTGCGATGGAGCTCCGTATGCCACGGCAAACTGGCTGACACTGACGGCGGCGGTGCACAAATGCTGCGCAGCTAGCGCCATTCGACGGCCAACACCGCGGTTCCTGGTGTGTCCGCTGTGCCGTGCGTGTGATCATTGCTTGTACAGCCCTCTCGCAGTGTCCGGAGCAAGTATGGTGGGTCTGACACACCGGTGTCAATGTGTTCTTTTTTCCATTTCCAGGAGTGTACATCTACATCCTACATCCTACATTACCACCTCTTGGTGTGTGGCGAAGGGTACTTTTCATACCACTAACTAAGCCCTCCAACCCTGTTCCACTTGCGATTAGCGCGTGGGAAGAATGATTGTCGGTAAGCCTCTATGTGTTGTTGTTGTGGTCTTCAGTTAGAAGACTGGTTTAATGCAGCTCTCCATGCTTCTCTATCCTATGCAAGCCTATGCATCTCCGAAAAACTACTTGCAACCTACACCCATCTGAACCTGCTTACTGTATTCATCTCTCGGTCTCCCTCTACGATTTTTACCCCACACGCTTCCCTCCAGTACCAAATTGGTGATCCTTTGATGCCTCGGAATGTGTCCTACCAACCGATCCCTTCTTTTGCTCACGTTATACCACAGATTTCCCTTCTACCCTATTCTATTCAGTACCTCCTTAGTTACTTAATCTACCCATCTAACCTTCAGCACTCTTCCGTAGCATCACATTTTAAAAGCTTCAATTCTCTTCTTCTCTAAACTATTTATTGTGCATGTTTCACTTCCATGCATGGCTACACTCCATACAAATACTTTCAGAGACGACTTCGTGAAACTTAAATCTACTCACTATGTTAACAAATTTCTCTTCTTCAGAAACGTTTTCATTGCCATTGCCAGTCTACATTTTATATCCTCTCTACTTCGTCCATCATCACTTAATTTGCTTCCCAAATGGCAAAGCTCATCTACTACTTTAAGTGTCTCATTTCCTAATCTAATTCCCTCAGCATCACCTCATTTAATTCTACTACATTCCATTATCCTCGTTTTGCTTTTGTTGATGTTCATCTTATATCCTCTTTTCAAGATACTGTTCGTTCCGTTCAACTCCTCTTCAAAATCCTTTGCTACCTCTGACAGAATTACAATGTCATCGGCGAACCTCAAAATTTTTATTTCTTCTCCATGGATTTTAATTCCTACGCCCAATTTTTCTTTTGTTATCTTTACTGCTTGCCCAGTATACATAATGAATAACATCGGGGATATGTTACAACCCCATCTCACTCCCTTCTCAATCTCTGATTCCCTTTCTTACCCCTTGACTCTTATAACTGCCATATGATTTCTGTACAAACTGTAAATAGTCTTTCACTTCCTATGTTTTACCCCTGCTGCCCCCTTCTAAAGGCGACAAGTCTCTGTATTGGCTCTAATTTCCTCGTGGTCATTACGCGAGACGTATTGTTGGGGGAAGTAATATGTTGTCTGACTCTTTCCGGAAAGTGCTCCCTCGAAATTTCCATAGTAAATCTATCAGTGATGCACAACGTCTCTCTTGTGACGTCTCCCGCTGGAGTTTTTGGAGCCTCTTCGTAACACTCTCGCGCCAGGTAAACGCTCCCGTGACGAAACGTGCCGCTCTTCGTTGGATCTTCTCTATCTCTTCTATCAGCCATAGCTGGTAAGGATCCCAGGTAGAATCGGTCGAACAAGCGTCTTATAAGCCACTTCCTTCTTGAATGAGTTACATTTCCTTAAGATTCTTCCTATGGATCTGAGTCTGGCATCTGGCGTTTTCCACTTCCTGTTCTATGTGGTCATTCTCTTTGGAATGTACAGTAGACACTGCTTCCAACCATCAGTACTGTAGCTGTACAGTAGTGGATTTCTTTTCCGTTGTATGAACAGTTTATTACATTTGTTTACGTTCAGTGTCAACTGTCAGAGCCTACACCATTCATCAGTTCTCTGGAGGTCATTCTGCAAATCGTTGCTGTCTTCTGGCTTTGCTACGTTGTTATAGACAACCCAGTTATCTGCCAACAGCCTTAAAGAGCATCCGACGCTTTCTAGTAAATCGTTTGTATATATATTGAAACAATAACGGTCCTATCGCACTTCCTGGAGTACTCTGGAAATTACTTTTACATCTGTCGATTTTGCTCCGTTAAGAGCGACTTATTGAGCCCTGTCTGCAAGGAAGTCTTGAATCCAGTCGCAAATTTGCTCCGATATTCGATAAGCTCTTTTTTTTCCTCTTTTTAACACCAAATGGCAGTTCGGGGAGGTGTCAAATGCCTTCCTGAAGTCAAGGAGTACGGCATCAACATGAGCCCCGTTGTCCACGGCGCTGGGGATCTCATTATCACGAAGGGCTGTTTGTTATGGCCCTGTGTCAGCGACAGTGCGTCTGAGAAACGGCGAAGTTGGTAGGCTGCTCTAGTGCCTCTCTCGTGAGCGGCTATGGAAAGTGACGGATTGATGGGAGGAAATCAGTGAACCTGTTATGGCTGTGAAGGTTTATTAACAGCTCTTATCCATGGTTTAAACAATTGTAAAACTACCTTCTTAAGAGGTACATGAACATATTGAGGAAGTTTTTTTTACATCATAATTAAGAACCATCTTCGTGTAAAGAATGTACAAAACCGCTACATAAAAATATTATGAACAAAAATTACTAAAATTACATATTGGCGACGATAGATTTCAGAGCAAAGAACCACACGTCAAGTAAAATGGTATGTGTGACCATCAGTAAAACCAAATAAAATCCATTAAAAAACATTCCCATTGGAGATGGGCTAAGCATAAAAGTCTTTACATCGAAATGTATATGGAGTTAAAAGATACTGAAACATCCTGTATGTGGCTGGCGCCAAGCGGCGAATCAAAAAATAGAAAACATCAGTAGGTGACGCTCCTGCGTGACAGCATATACGCATAGCAAACAAAAAAATGGTTCAAATGGCTCTAAGCACCATGGGACTTAACATCTGAGGTCATCAGTCCCCTAGACTTAGAACTACGTAAACCTAACTAACCTAAGGACATCACACACATCCACGCCCGAGGCAGGATTCGAACCTGCGACCGTAGCGCGGTTCTCGACTGAAGCACCTAGAACCGCTCGGCCACAGCGGCCGCCCATAGCAAACTGATAAAGCGTAAAGTAAAGTGGGAAGTGTATCAAAATGTTTGAAGTAGTCTCAATCAAGCTACAGTAGCCCATTAAAACGAGTATTGTAAGGTGCTTAAAAATGTTATTACGAAGGCAAAGAGTATGTGGTACGCAAACAGAATAGCTAATTTACAGGATAAAATTAAAACCATATGGTCAGTCGTGAAGGAAGTGTTTGGACAGAAGAGCAAGGTAGATGACACAAAGTCAGTTCGTAGTAGAAATATTTCTGCTACTGTTAAGTCAGATATACGTACACTTACTGAACATTGCTGGTGAATTAAATAAAAACATAGTTGCTACAGGGAATCACATAACTTTGGAAAATGCCTTTCCGAGACTGATGTCTGAAATATTCCTCTGTGATACTGAGCCGGCCGAAGTGGCCGTGCGGTTAAAGGCGCTGCAGTCTGGAACCGTAAGACCGCTACGGTCGCAGGTTCGAATCCTGCCTCGGGCATGGATGTTTGTGATGTCCTTAGGTTAGATTTAACTAGTTCTACGTTCTAGGGGACTAATGACCTCAGCAGTTGAGTTCCATAGTACTCAGAGCCATTTGAACCATTTTTTGTGATACTGACAAGGGGTAGATTGAGTCAACAACTAAATCGCTGAAGACTAAGGACTCTCGTCGATACGACTGAGTGCCTAGCAGAATATTAAAGTGTTAGCCCTGTACTTAGCCGTATTTTTTATTTGGGAATGGTCAGTTTCCTAAGGTATGAAAGTTTCAGTAGTAAAGCAGCTTTATAAAAAGGGAGAAAGGAATGATGTAGACAATTTTAGACCTATCTCTATGCTATCAGTGTTTGCCAAATTTATTGAAAAGCCCATGTATGTGAGGATAATTGATCATTTTATATCACATAATATGCTATCAAATCTAAGTTCGGTTTTAGGAGTTGTTTAAACTGAAAATGCAATGTTCTCTTTTCTCTGTGAGGTACTGGGTAGATTAAACAAAAAGTTTTGTACGCTAGGCATATTTTTTATTTAACTAAGGCGTCTGGTTGTGTTGATCACAAAATATTGCTCCAGCAGTTGGAACATTATGGAAAACAGAGAGTAGCTCACGATTGGTTCACCTCTTACTTTAATAACAGACAACAAAAGATCATTCTCCACAGTGTTGAGAATGGCTGTGATGTGGGGTCTGAGTGGGGCACGGTTAAATGGGGGGTGCCCCAGGGATCAGTGCTTGGGCCACTCCTACTCCTTATTTATAGAAATGATATGACCTCTAGTATTACAGGTGATTCTAAAATATTTCTGCATGCTGGTAACACTAGCTTGGTAACAACGGTTGTAGTGTGCAACACTGGCTCTGTTTCAAATAGTGCAGTTCAAGACGTCAGTTCATGGCTTGTAGAAAATAAACTAACTCTAAATCACACTAAGACTCAGTTTTTTCAGTTTCTAATACAAATCAACAAAACCCGACGTTTTAATTTCACAGGATGGGCATATGATTAGTAATTGAACAGTTCAAATTGCTAGGTGTTCAGATAGGTAGTAAACTGGATCTTATTCGAATACTTAATGCTGCCATTTTTACTATTAGAAAGATATCTAAAGTACGTGATAGTTCTACACGAAAAGTAGGCTACTCTGCTTATTTTCATTCGCTTATGGCCTATGGTATGATTTTTGGGGTAACTCGACCCATTCTCAAAGAATATTTTCGGCTCAGAAACGGGCGGCTCGGGCAGTTAGTGGCGTAAGTTCGCGAACCTCTTGTCGACCCCTGTTCATTAGTCTGGGTATCCTGACATTGGCATTTCAATGTATATATTCTTTACTGTCGTTTATTGTTAACAATATCAGCTTATTCCTAAGAATTAGCAGCTTTCACTCAGTTAATACTAGGCGGAAATCCAATTTGCATTTGGATCTGACTTCCTTAACTCTTGTGCAGAAAGGCGTGCAGGATACTTCTGCATCCATTTTCAGTAAGCGAACACAAGAATTCAAAAACTTTGCCGTAATCCACGCATTTTCAAACCGAAACTGAGGGGTTTCCTCATGGGTCACACTTTCTACTCTTTCAAGGAGTTTCTTGACGAATTAAGCTTTATATTGGTGATTGCGTTTACATAAACATATGGCTTGTCTTTTTTTTTGGAAGGGTTCATAAACATTTAATGTTATCTGTTATTTCTTTTTTGTTGCAATTTCACGCACTGACAGGTTCCATGCCCTTGGAGATTTGCTCCTCAATTTGGTCTTAAGGAAGTAGACGTGTAAAATAAAAAAGAGTCAGTCGCTACTTTATAATGAAAAGGGACTGAGAATATTTTAGGAAGAAAAATTGGGGAAGGTGTGAGTTAGGGAGGAGGAGGGGAAAATTGAAAAATGAATTATACCAGTAAAAAGGTGAATAAATAGAAAAATTCACAAGCTGTGACATGTTAGTGAACCGACCAATGACCAGAATATAGATAAATTTCCTCTACTTCACGTCTATGGTCACAAATGTTTTGTCATCAGACTACCAGTTTCGGTCTAAAACGACCATCTTCAGATCTGTTTTATAAAAACGTGTTTTTATAAAACATATCTGAAGATCCAAAATGAAATTTTCACTCTGCAGCGGAGTGTGCGCTGATATGAAACTTCCTGGCAGATCAGAACTGTGTCCCGGACCGAGACTCGAATTCGAGACCTGCAGGTTCGCAGGAGTGCTTCTGTGAAGTTTGGAAGCCAGGAGACGAGGTACTGCAGGAATTAAAGCTCTGAGGGTAGATCGAAAGGGGTTCTTGGGTAACTGAGTTGGTAGAGCACTTGCCCGCAAAAGGCAAGGTCCCGAGTTCGAGTCTGGTCTGCCAGCAAGTTTCAGATCTGAAGATGATCTTTATAGACCGAAACCAGTAGTCTGAAGACAAAAAAAATGCGATCATACACGTGAAGTAAAGCAAATTTATTAAATAGAAAGACATAAAATATTTTACAAGAAAAATGGAAATTTAGATGAGAATGAATGTGCAAGTGGAGGCTACGAACTAACTGCATCTACACTCCTGGAAATTGAAATAAGAACACCGTGAATTCATTGTCCCAGGAAGGGGAAACTTTATTGACACATTCCTGGGGTCAGATACATCACATGATCACACTGACAGAACCACAGGCACATAGACACAGGCAACAGAGCATGCACAATGTCGGCACTAGTACAGTGTATATCCAGCTTTCGCAGCAATGCAGGCTGCTATTCTCCCATGGAGACGATCGTAGAGATGCTGGATGTAGTCCTGTGGAACGGCTTGCCATGCCATTTCCACCTGGCGCCTCAGTTGGACCAGCGTTCGTGCTGGACGTGCAGACCGCGTGAGACGACGCTTCATCCAGTCCCAAACATGCTCAATGGGGGACAGATCCGGAGATCTTGCTGGCCAGGGTAGTTGACTTACACCTTCTAGAGCACGTTGGGTGGCACGGGATACATGCGGACGTGCATTGTCCTGATTCAAATGGTTCAAATGGCTCTGAGCACTATGGGACTCAACTGCTGTGGTCATAAGTCCCCTAGAACTTAGAACTACTTAAACCTAACTAACCTAAGGACAGCACACAACACCCAGCCATCACGAGGTAGAGAAAATCCCTAACCCCGCCGGGAATCGAACCCGGGAACCCGGGCGTGGGAAGCGAGAACGCTACCGCACGACCACGAGATGCGGGCAATGTGCATTGTCCTGTTGGAACAGCAAGTTCCCTTGCCGGTCTAGGAATGGTAGAACGATGGGTTCGATGACGGTTTGGATGTACCGTGCACTATTCAGTGTCCCCTCGACGATCACCAGTGGTGTACGGCCAGTGTAGGAGATCGCTCCCCACACCATGATGCCGGGTGTTGGCCCTGTGTGCCTCGGTCGTATGCAGTCCTGATTGTGGCGCTCACCTGCACGGCGCCAAACACGCATACGACCATCATTGGCACCAAGGCAGAAGCGACTCTCATCGCTGAAGACGACACGTCTCCATTCGTCCCTCCATTCACGCCTGTCGCGACACCACTGGAGGCGGGCTGCACGATGTTGGGGCGTGAGCGAAAGACGGCCTAACGGTGTGCGGGACCGTAGCCCAGCTTCATGGAGACGGTTGCGAATGGTCCTCGCCGATACCCCAGGAGCAACAGTGTCCCTAATTTGCTGGGAAGTGGCGGTGCGGTCCCCTACGGCACTGCGTAGGATCCTACGGTCTTGGCGGGCATCCGTGCGTCGCTGCGGTCCGGTCCCAGGTCGACGGGCACGTGCACCTTCCGCCGATCACTGGCGACAACATCGATGTACTGTGGAGACCTCACGCCCCACGTGTTGAGCAGTTCGGCGGTACGTCCACCCGGCCTCCCGCATGCCCACTATACGCCCTCGCTCAAAGTCCGTCAACTGCACATACGGTTCACGTCCACGCTGTCGCGGCATGCTACCAGTGTTCCAGTGCGATGGAGCTCCGTATGCCACGGCTAACTGGCTGACACTGACGGCGGCGGTGCACAAATGCTGCGCAGCTAGCGCCATTCGACGGCCAACACCGCGGTTCCTGGTGTGTCCGCTGTGCCGTGCGTGTGATCATTGCTTGTACAGCCCTCTCGCAGTGTCCGGAGCAAGTATGGTGGGTCTGACACACCGGTGTCAATGTGTTCTTTTTTCCATTTCCAGGAGTGTATATTAACCGGTCTGCCGTACCGGCATAAAACCTACAAGAAACTCTCGAATCGCAAATTGCAGTTATCATTTAACATGTTACCATCCTTACCGAGTGTGTGTTAAAAAATTTCCTGTTCTTCATATAAATCTCATTTCCCACTTTAACCTCCTTCCAAAAAATTACTGCTTCACCATCTTCTAGAGAATGATTAGTAATGAGTAAATCCTCAGTAAATGTAGAGTGATGCACATTTGCACCCGTCTTTCCCAGTAAATGTTCTTTGATCTCCCTGCAGTTTGTCCTATATAGTAACAAGGGCAGTTATTAGGAATTATTTTATGAACACGTAAATTAGAACAGGGACCACTGACGTTGCTTTACTCTAAGCCGTTGTCAACGAAGCGATTTATCCTATATAAGCATTCATTCACATTCACCGTTCCTGAACAGCGGCTGTGTTCAAAATTTTGAAGGCGACCGAAGTACGGGCAAACCACGAATGAGCGTCAAAGTGTTTTACGTCCACGCCTCATCCATAGACAACAGTGACCTGCCCACTCAATAAAGCCGCATAGCTGGCAATCTGTGGGAGATATGATGACAGAGTAGAATACTGGTGCAGGCCCTGGTGTGTCGGGGGACACCGTTCAGCGCACGTTGTTGGAAACACCGTGGGAGATAACCCCTTCTTGTTCCCATATTGACCCAACGATGTCATTAGTTACGATTTCAGCGCACTCGTGATCATCAACATTGGATAGTGGATCAAAGGAAACGAGTAACCTGGTCGGATGAAATACGTTTCTTGTTACATCAGATCGAGGGTCTACATCTACATCTACATGGATACTCTGCAAATCGGATTTAAGTGCCCGGCAGAGGCTTAATCGAACCACCTTCACAATTCTCTATTATTCCAATCTCGTATAGCGAGCGGAAAGAACGAACACCTATATCTCTCCGTACGAGCTCTGATTTCCCTTATTTTATCGTGGTGATCGTTTCTCCCTATGTAGGTTGATGTTACCAAAATATTTTCGCATTTAGAGGAGAAAGTCGGTGTTTAGAATTTCGTGAGAAGATTCCGTCGCAACGAAAAACGACCTTCTCTTCATGACGTCCATCCCAAACCCTGTATCGTTTCAGTGACACTATCTCCCATATTTCGCGATAATACAAAACGTGTTGCCCTGCTTTAAACTTTTTCGACGTACTCTGTCCATACTGCCTGGCAAGGACCCAACACCGCGCAGCAGTATTCTAAAAGAGGACGGGAAAGGGTAGTGTAGGCAGTCTCTGTAAGTAGAGCTGTTACATTTTCTAAGTGTCCTGGCAATAAAACGCGGTCTTTGGCTAGCCTTTCCCACAACATTTTCTATGTGTTCCTTCCAATTTAAGTTGTTCGTAATTGTAATTCCTAGGTATTGTAAGTAGGCTGTTTAGGTTTTTATGTTGGTAACGCCACGTAGTGCTCTGTATGAAAATCGCTAACTGCGCTGTGTGCAGTCTGTGGCTGGTTGGACTCATTGTTGGAATATTCGCTTGTATAGTGTTGGGCAGGTGGATGTGAACAGCCCGTAGCGTTGGGCAGTTTCAGGTGAGCCGCCAGCAGGGGTGGATGTGGGGAGAGAAAGATGCCAGAGTTTTGAGAGGTTACTATGAGCGGACAGTCTGGACGTGTGTCCGTCAGACAAAGGGAAATTTGTAAGATTGGATATCATTACCTGATATACATATCACGACTTTTGAACACTATTAAGGTATATACATTTTTTGTTCTCTATCAAAATATTTCATTTGGTAACTATGCCTATCAGTAGTTGGTGCCTTCAGTAGTTAGAATCTATTATTTATCTGGCAGTATTGGCGCTCGCTGTATTGCAGTAGTTCGAGTAACGAAGATTTTTGTAAGGGAAGTGATTCATGAAGCATAGGTTATCGTTAGTCAGGGCTATTCTTTTTTAGGGATTATTAAAAGTCTGATTGCGTTGCTCTAAAATATTCTGTGTCAGTTCAGAAATGATCAGCATAAGTAATGAGAAAACTGTTTGAGTACGTTCAGTTTTGCTCAGCTGTTTGAAAGTCAAATAACGTAAGAGTTTTTCCAGCATTGTCATTCTTTACGTACAAAGGGAAATTCCAGTATTTAGGTGGATTTACGGCCTTTACATTTGACTGATTTATTGTGTAACTGTAGTTGAACGAATTCCTTTTAGTATTCATGTGGATGACCTCACACTTTTCGTTACTTAGGGTCAACTGCCAATTTCCGCACCATTCAGATATCTTTGCTAAATCGCTTAGCAATTTGTTTTGATCTTCTGATGACTTTATTAGTCGATAAACGAGAGCGTCATCTGCAAACAACCTAGGACGGCTTCTCAGATTGACTTCCAAATCGTTTATATAGATAAGGAACAGCAAAGGGCCTATAACAACACCTTGGGGAATGCCAGAAATCACTTTTGTTTTAGTCGATAACTTTCCGTCAGTTACTATGAACTGTGATCTCTCTGACAGGAAATCACAAATCCAGTCACATTACTGATACGATATTCTATAAGCACGCAGTTTCACTACAAGGCGCTAGTGTGGTACAGTGTCAAAAGCCTTCCGGAAATCCAGAAATACGGAATCGATCTGAAATCCCTTGTCAATAGCACTCAACACTTCATGCGAATAAAGAGCTAGTTGTGTATCACAATAACGATGTTTTATAACCCATGCTGACACTGTGTCAATAGACCGTTTTCCTCGAGGTAATTTATAATGCTCGAAAACAATATATGTTCCAAAATGCTGCTGCATAACGACGCTAACGATATGGGCCTGTAATTAAGTGGACTACTCCTACTACCTTTCTTGAATATTGGTGTGACCTATGCAACTCTCCAGTCTTTGGGTACGGATCTTTCGTCGAGAGAACGGTTGTATCTTGATTGTTAATTATGGAGTTAATGCATCAGCATACTCTGAAAGGAACCTAATTGGTGTTCAGTCTGGACCAGCACAATTGCTTTTTAGTTATTTAAGTTGCTTCACTGCTCCGAGGATATTTACTTATACGTTGCTCATGTTGGCAGCTGTTCTTGATTCAAATTCTGGAAATTTTCTTATTCTTCTCTTGTGAAGGCATTTCAGAAAGCTGTGTTTAGTAACTCCGCTGTGGCAGCACTATCTTCGATAGTATCTCCATTGCTATCGAGCAGAGAAGGCATTGATTGTTTCTTGCCGCTAACATACTTCACATACGAACAGGATCTCTTTGGATTTTCTGCCATGTTTAGACACAAAGTTTCGTTGTGGAAACTGTTATAAGCATCTCGCATTGAAGTTCGTGATAAATTTAGAGCTTCTGTAAAAGATTGGGAATCTTGGGGATTTTGTATCTGTTTAAATTTGTTTTCGTTGTTTCTGCAACAGTGCTCTGACCAGTTTTGTGTACCAAGGAGGATCAGCTCCGTCGTTTGTTAATTTATTTGGTATAAATCTCTCAATTGCTGCCGATACTGTTTCTCCTCCTCCGGATACGCCGGCAGTCAGCCGAAACGCTTTTTGAAACATTCATCGCACCTCGTCCCTCACAAGAGTATACAAAAGAATTTACCTTCTAGTAGCAGTGTACCTAAGATCTGTACAGGAGCGAAGTGTTGCTAACGATTAAAAAAGAAGAAAGAAAAAACGTCGGTCTTCAGGAAGGTTTGTCGAAGAGAGGCACAAACTGCCGGCCCTGTAACCCCGATAGAGGCATGTTGTAGAATTTTGGAACATGTTTATGCTCGCATGTTATGACGGAAAACCTCCTATGTAGGAATCAACATGGATTCCGAAAACAACGATCACGTGAAAACCAGGTGACACTGTTCGTTCACGAGACGCACAAGGTAGTACATACAGGCGCCCAGGAAGAACCTGTATTCCTTCTTGATAGCGTTAGAAACAGATCCGCACTGTCGCCTAATGAACAAAATATGAGCGCAAGGAACATCAGACCAATTGTGTGACCAGATTGAAGTGCAGAAAACAATAGGTCATTCTACACGGAGAGAATGCTTCAGACATAAAAATAACTACGGGCGTGGCCCAGGGGATTGTTATATACATCTACATGGATACTGTGCAAATCACACTTAAATGCCTAGCAGAGCGCTCATCGAAACACCTTAAAATAATTCTCTATTATTACAATCCTGAAATGCGCGCGGAAAAACACCTACATGTTTCCGTGCGAGGTTTGATTACCTTACTTTATTAAGATGATCGTTTCTCCCTATATGGGTCGGCGCAAAACAAAATATTTTTGCACTCGGAGGAGAAAGTTAGTTGTAATTTCGTGAGACGATTCCGCCGCAAGGGAAAGCGCCTTTGTTTTAATGACCTTCACCCCAAATCCTGTATTATGTCAATGACACTATCTCACCTAGTTCTCGATAATACAAAACGTGCTGCTCTTCTTTGAACTCCGTTAATGCCATCTGGTAAGGATCCTACACCGCGCAGCAGTACTCCAAAAGTTGACGGACAAGCGAAGAGCAAGCAGTCTCTTTTGTAGACCTTTTGCACCTTCTAAGTGTTGTGTCAACAAAACACAGTCTTTGGTTCGTTTCCCCGCAAGATTTTTCTATGTGTTCTTTCCAACTGAAGTGCTTCATAATTGTAATTCCTAGGTATTTAGTTGAATTTACGGCCTTTAGATTTGACGGATTTTTAGTGTAACCGAACTTTAACGGATTCCTTTTAGTACTCATGTGGATGACCACACATTTTTCATTACTTAAGTGCAACTGCCAATTTTCTTACCATACGGATATCGCTTTTAAATCTAATCTGAATACTTTACTAGACGATCAACGACAGAATCATCTGCAGACAACGTAAGACGGCTGTTTACATTGCCTCTTAAGCCGTTTATATAGATAGGGAACAGTAGAGGGCCTTAACACAACCCTAGGGAACGCCAGAAATCACTTATGTTTTACTCGATGACTTTCCGTCAGTTACTGTGACCTCTCTGACAGGAAATCACGAATCCAGTCACGTAAATGAGACGGTATTCCATATGCACGCAATTTCACTACAAGTCGCTTGTATGGTACAGTGTCAAAAGCCATCTGGTACTCTAGAAATACGGAATCAATTTGAAATCCGTTGTCAATGGCACTTAGTGTGCGTAAAGAGCTAGTTGTGTTTCACAAGAACGATGTTTTCTAAATCCGGTATGGCTGCGTGTAAATAAATCGTTCTCTTCGAGGTAATTCATCATGTACGAAGACAATATATGTTCCAAAATTCTGCTGCGAATTGATGATGTGGGCCCGTAATTTCGTGGATTACTCGTACTGCCTTTCTTGAATGTTGCTGTAACCTGTGCAACTTTCCAGTCTTTGGGTACGGATCTTTCGTCGAGCGAGCAACTAAATACGACTGTTAAGTGCGGAACTATTGCATCAGAATGCTCTGAAAGGTACCTAGTTGGTATACAGTCTTAACCGGAATACATGCTTTTCTTAGGTGTTTTATATTGCTTCACTACTCCGAGGATATCTATTTCTCAGTTACTCAGGTTGTCTGCTGTTCTTGATTCGAAATATGGTATATTTATTTAGTCTTCTATAACGAAGGAATTGCGGAGGTCTGTGTTTAAAAACTCTGCTTTAGCAGCACTGTCGTAGGTAGTATTTCCATTGCTATAGTGCAGAGGAGGCATTGATTGTGTCTTGCCGTTAGCATACTTTACATGTGACCAGAATCTCTTTGGATTTTCTGCTAGGTTTCGAGACAAAGTTGCGGTGTGGAAACTATTGTAAACATGTCGCATTCAAGTCCGCGCTAATTTTCGAGCTTCTGTAAAAGATGGCCAGACTCGGAGATTTTTGCGTTCGTTTATATTTGGCGAGCTTTCTTCGTTGTTTCTGCAACAGTGTTCTAAACCGTTTTGTGTGCCGAGTGGTATTAAGTCTGTCGTTTGTTAATTTATTTGGTATAAATCTCTCAATTGCTATTGATACTGTTTTTTTGAATTCAAGCCACATCTGGTCTACCCTTACCGGTACACTCATAATTTTGAAGGAGTGGAGATTGTCTCTGAGGAAGGCGTCAAGTGAATTTTTATCTGATTTTTTATAGGACGATTACTTTTCACAGTATATACAAATGACCAGGTGGATAAGATCGGAAGTTGCATGAGGCTTCGCGGATGCTGCTGTTGTATACAGAGAAGTCGTAACACTAAAAGATTGTAGAGAAATGACGTGCATAGGACAGACGCTTGATACGAGTGACAACTGACCTCTCAACATAGACAAATGTAACGTACTGCGAATACTTAGACAGAAGGAGCTCTATTGTATAATTACACGATTGGAGAATAATCACTGGAAGCAGTTACTTCGAAAAAATACTAATACGTAGGAGTATCAGTACGGAGCGATTTGAAGTGGAACGATCACATTAAAACAATCGAGGATAGTGCAGATGCCTGAGATTCATTAGGAGAATTCTTAGGAAGGAGCATACAAAACAATCGTACGATCAGTACTTGGATTTTGCACGTCAGCCTGTTATCCACACCAGATTGCATTGATAGAAGGAACAGAGAAGACCCAAAGAAGACCAGCACCATTCGTTACAGTTTCATGTACTAGCGCGAAAGCCTGAGGGAGAGTCTGAGTCAATTCTAGTGGCAGAAACTGCAAGAGAGGCGTTCTGTATGACGATATGGTCTACTGTTAAAATTCCGAGATAGTACGTTCCTGAAAGAGGCAATACAGTGCTTCCTCCTACGTAAATTCTGCGAGAGGACCATGAAGATAAGATTAGAGAAATTCAAGGTCACACGGAGGCTTACTAGAAATTGTTCTTTCTGCGAAATGGAACAGGAAAATGAAGAGGTGACAGTGTACACGAAGTACCTCCACCACATACCATGAGGTCGCTTGTGAAGTAAAGACGTATACGGAGATGTGCATGTTGCAGTTTCTAACCAAACTGCGTTCCTATGGAGCATTGATGCACTTTTGCGACTGGGTTAGAGATGGGTCACCGTTTGTAGTTATTAAGGGAAAGTCACCGAGTAAAAAAAGCGTTCCCCAAGGAAGTGTTTTTATTGACACACGAACCTCAAATGCAAAAACTGATAAAATCATAAACTTTTATGTGAAAATGAGTAATGAAACTGTGCTGTAATTCGTCGACTCGATTTCTGATTGATTTCATACTGTCAGACGAGCGACCTAAATCACACAAACAAGAAAAACTAGGTCTTCGGTGTATAGCTTTCGTGGTATAGTACTATTTAATTTTGCATTGTCAAGAGGTATCAGAAGGAAAATATTTCAGAAATACTTCAAATCAACTTTACAGTTATATTATGACCACTCCTGACGCTTGTATTGCGTAACAGAATCGGTGCACTAGAACATGCATTTGCCGTTCTGCAATCGGTAGTAACGCTATCTACGCAAACAAATATCGCACGCAGAATCGTGCTACTGCCCAGCGTGACCTAGAAAGGCGGAAGCTGAGCCATTTACTGCAAATGTCGTGCCAAGAAATGAGAAACGCCCTACCATGATCTGAGTAACGATGAAGGTCTGTTGACAGTGTGTCTCACGAATGCACAAATCCTGCTGTATAGGCTCCGTTGTACGAAAAAAAAAAGTTTCTTATGTACAGCCAAGAGCTGGCAAGCAAAGAGAGATATCTTCGGTATTCTACTGAATGTTTGGTTTTTCTGTGATTTTGTTCAGATCTTTCGTTAATAAGTTCAACGTGATACTAGGCATAATAGGTTCACATCTGGCATGTTGTTGGTAGAGAGTGAGACTATTATCTTCCTTTACTGTTGCTATCCTTTTATTCAGTCGCAGAACTGAACTCGCACCACACAAACACTCACACGTTCAATCCATTATTGGAAACATTGACGGATAAATAATAGGAAGCAGGAAGTGGATCAGTTAGTACTGTAATAAGATTATTTGAACATTTATGTTGTAACTTAAGGTGCTGTTTATTACTTGGTCGGACGCAAGTTAAGTTTACTGAGTTTTTACATTTTACATTACATTTATCGTTTTCCATGGATCCCTTGGAGAGGAGTCTCCGAGATTTGGAAAGAGTCAAAGTTTTTTTTTATACTTTTTTACTCAGATACATGGTTATTGTACAATTCTATTGCAGATATAGTTATGAGCTACACTACTGGCCATTAAAATTGCTACACCAAGAAGAAATGCAGATGATAAACGGGTATTCATTGGACAAATATATTATACTAGAACTGACATGTGATTACATTTTCACGCAGTTTGGGTGCATAGATCCTGAGAAATCAGTACCCAGAACAACCACCTCTGGCCGTAATAACGGCCTTGATACGCCTGGGCATTGAGTCCAACTTCATCAAGAGTAGTGACTGGCGTATTGTTACGAGTCAGTTGCTCGGCCACCATTGACCACACGTTTTCAATTGGTGAGAGATCTGCGGAATGGGCTGGCCGGGGCAGCAATCGAACATTTTCTGTATCCAGAAAGGCCCGTATAGGACCTGCAACATGCGGTAGTGCATTATCCTGCTGAAATGTAGGGTTTCGCAGGGATCGAATGAAGGGTAGAGCCACGGGTTGTAACACATCTGAAATGCAACGTTCACTGTTGAAAGTGCCGACAATGCGAACAAGAGGTGACCGAGGCGTGTAACCAATGGCATCCCATACCATCACGCCGGGTGACACGCCAGTATGGCGATGACGAATACACGCTTCCAATGTGCGTTCACCGCGATGTTGCCAAACACGGATGCGACCATCGTAATGCTGTAAACAGAACCTGGATTCATCCGAAAAAAATGACGTTTTGCCATTCGTGCACCCAGGTTCGTCGTTGAGTACACCATCGCAGGCGCTCCTGTCTGTGATGCAGCGTCAAGGGTGCCCGCAGCCATGGTCTCCGAGCTGATAGTCAATGCTGCTGCAAACGTCGTCGAACTGTTCGTGCACATGGTTGTTGTCTTGCAAGCGTCCTCATCTGTTGACTCAGGGATCGAGACGTGGTTGCACGATCCGTTACAGCCATGCGGATAAGATGCCTGTCATCTCGACTGCTACTGATATGAGACCGTTGGTATTCAGCACGGCGTTCCGTATTGCCCTCCTGGACCCACCGTTTTCATATTCTGCTAACAGTCATTGGATCTCGGCCAACGCGAGCAGCAATGTCCCGATACGATAAATCGCAATCGCGATAGGCTACAATCCGACCGTTATCGGAAACGTGATGGTACGTAATTCTCCTCCATACACGAGGCATCACAACAAAGTTTCATCAGACAACGCCGGTCAACTGCTGTTTGTGTATGAGAAATCGGTTGGAAACTGTCCTCATGTCAGCACGTTGTAGGTGTCGCCACCGGCGCCAACCTTGTGTGAATGCTGTGAAAAGCTAATCATTTGCATATCACAGCATCTTCTTCCTGTCGGTTAAATTTCGCGTCTGTAGCTGGTCATCTTCGTGGTGTAGCAATTTTAATGGCCAGTAGTGTAGTTCTAAGTCTAGGGGCTGATGACCTCAGATGTTAAGTCCCATAGTGCTTAGAGCCATTTCAACCATTTTTGTCGCATCTTAATATAAATTACATCATCAAAACATAAACTGTGCTCGCCAGTGCACTCTTTCATGTCACATCAGCGGTCGGCATTAACGTTATGAATGGATACATGCCACACCACATACAGCCGATTGCGCAGCTGATCACTGTTTGCTGATAGAACCAAAGATGGTCACAGAGGTCTTTTACATCGATAGTGACTAGTATCTTAAGACTATACGAGTTGTGTGTCGTGTGCTACGATGAACAAGTTGCCTCTATTAGCAGGCCGGCTGGAGTGGCCGAGCGGTTCTAGGCGCTACAGTCTGGAACCGCGCGACCGCTACTGCCGCAGGTTTGTATCCTGCCTCGGACAAGGATGTGTGTGATGTCCTTAGGTTAGTTAGGTTTAAGTAGTTCCATGTTTTAGGGGACTGATGACCTCAGATGTTAAGTCCCATAGTGCTCAGAGCCATTTGAACCATTAACACCTTATGCATCTTATAATCGCACTTGCGGTGACAAGAACAAACTGCTGAAAAATAACGGCTTACATACACACATAGACGCTAGTGTGAAAAAAAACATTCCACATGTGCACTGCTTCCGTCATAACTTTAAAAGGAGAGGCGATACAGGTATAAAATGTATGCCTAAGCTGATTGTCGGAATATATTACACCATAACAGGTGTAAAAAGTCTGTTAACTGCCTTAGTTACTACTGAGCCGATGTCATCATTCCATTTCACATCGCAACTTTTCTTTGCGTCTGGGCACGGAGCGTGCTGTTTTAGATGCCGCTCACCGTATGAGACACGGTTCTTTTCAACCCATTCAACCCATACCAGTCGAGCTGGTAGTGGAACAGAGATGTTTTCCAACTGGGAATACCTGACAACCAAGGAAATAATATCCTATGTCGTCCCAGATGTACCACAGATCAGTAGTGGGAGCGAGAACTGGGTTAGTAAAGTGAAAAATGACTGCTTACATTTACTAACTGAAATATTACAATGGTAAAAAATGTAAATTTAAATAATTGTCTACCACAGCAATTAAACATAGACAGAATGAGACTTTCACTCTGCAACGGAGTGTGCGCTGATATGAAACTTCCTGGCAGATTAAAACTGTGTGCCGAATCGAGACTCGAACTCGGCCTGCCTTTCGCGGGCAGGTGCTTTAATCTGCTAGTAAGTTTCAAACATAGACGGTTTACGTCGATTTGATTGTTTCACTCCCTTGAAAGAACTTTTCTCCACTAACTACTGTTAATCAATGCTTAGGATCGATCGTAACTACTCACAAAATCCATACATATGATAAAACTGCATGAATTTACGTTTGTATGTATGTATGTATGTACGTACAGGGTGACAATTATTGAACTATATGAAATAAAACCGTCATAACTTATGAGCGGTTTGCGTCAGGACGTTCAAACCGCACGGTTCGCCGCGGGGCGTGATGGCAATTAGTATGGGTATGAACACGCGCCTTGTTGTTGCAGGCCATTTTCACGTGACAATGTCACGGTACAGACTTCCTAGCGTATAGCGCTTGTGAAGGCCTACAATGCGAACAATAACAGCCCAACTGCGGCTCAAGTGAAGTTTGCGAACGAGTTGAAGCTGAAGACAACCGGTCAAAGTGTGCTACTAATCAAGTATTTGATTCGCAAGCTCGAGAAAATAGGTAGCATTCGTGAGAAAAGTGTTGACAATGTCGGTCGTCCAAAAAAGGTGAAAACGAAGATCGAGAAGACACGTGCTGTGTTTCAAACAAGCTCCAGGAAATCGATCAGAAGATCTGCACAACAGATGGGTATCAATCAGGGGACACTGCGACAAATTGCTGTTGAAGACCTGCATCTCTTCCCATCTGCCCATACAAAATTCAAAACCATCAGCCATTAAGCCCCAGGGCCAACACTACTTTCACAGTACTGATGAACAGGACTTTGATGTGAATATGGTTTGGTTTATCTACGAAGCCAATTTTCATATGAATGGGTTCGTCAATAAGCAAAATTGGCGTATTTAGGGGACTGAGAATCCGCATTTCTCGATCAAGAAGTCTCTTCACGCTCAACAGGTGACTGTGTGGAGTGTAATGTCCAGCCACGGAATATTCGGTGTGATATTCCTTAATGGCACTGTGACTACCGAACGGTACGAGAAGGTTTTGGTAGATGATTTCGTCCCCATTATCCAAAGTGACCCTGATTTCGACAAGATGTGGTTAATGCAATGCGGAGATCGACCCCATCGAAGCAGAAGAGTGTTTGATATCCTGTAGGAGAACTTTGGGGACCGGTTTCTGGTTCTGTGGTACACAGAGGCCACTAGCATGGCTCATCGATTGGCCGCCATATTCTGAACACATGCGACTCCTTTTTGTGGGTCTATATCAAAGACAAGGTGTGCAGCAATAACCCCAAAACCATTGCTGAGCTGAGAAAAGCCATCCAGGAAGTTATCAACAACATTGATGTTCCGGCACTTCAGCGGGTCATGCAGAATATCGCTATTCGTGTGCGCCACATCATCGCCAATGGCGTATTTAACAAGTCGTAACCTGAACTCAAATACATGTAATGACGTTTACTTGTTGTGTGCAAGCCATAGTTTGTAACTAATTCAAGTTTTTTTCCATTGTAGTTCAATAATTGTCACCCTGTATATATTTTCCACATCTCCTAAACCACTAAACCACTCGATAGATTTCAATCTGCTTGGCTGACATTTCACTTACTGCCTGGAAACAACCATTATGTGTGTAAGAACCACCTACCTCATAATGTGGTGGGAGTTAAAAAGAAACATAGATCACAACGCGCAAATTACAAAGACTATGTTCACCAATTGTTTGAGAGTAGGAGCACTTACTGAGTTGCCACCAACTTCATTCATAATAAAAACCATTACGAGACTTTACCTCGCTATACCCCTCACAGAACGATGATTGGAAATATGTTTATCGCTTACTACATTTTTGCTGTTCATGCAGTAAAACTGACGCGTCAGGCATGACCTTTTAATTTATTATTGCTTTTTATTAACTCTACTTGCAACCCATTTCTCAGACAGTATCTACACATACGACCGGATTTGCCTGCAAAATTATATCACCGTACGACACATAGTACAGGAGATATGATATCATAAACGTCCCGCCAGGTTAGCCGAGAGCGCTAACGCGCTGCTTCCTGGTCTCGGGTGGGCCCACCAGCTCCGGATCGAATTCGCCCGGCGGATTACCGACGAGCGCCGGTGTGCCGGCCAGCCTGGATGTTGTTTTTAGGCGGTTTTCCACATCCCCCTAGGTGAATATCGGGCTGGTTCCCCCGTCCCGCCTCAGTTACACAACTTGCAGACATTTCGCGCTGTTTCATGATTTACACTAGACGCAGACAGCCGGGGCACACTGATTCTGTCCTAGCGGGGTATGGGGTGGCGGCAGGAAGGGCATCTGGCCACCCCTTCAAATTAACCTTGCCAAATCCGATTGTAACCACGCCGACCCTGCGAAAACTGAGAGACAAAGGGGTCAGCTAAGAAGAAGAAGATATGACATCATAAACTTTGAGCTGCATGAAAACGAAACTGCAGAACCAACTTCACTAGAGATACAGGTGATATATGAGAAACAAATGTGACATGTGAGAAAGCTGTGAAGCCATAAGTCGATTCCTTTGTACACGTGTTATCTGTTATGTGGTAAGAACTACTGTTTTGGGTACGATCCAGCAACTTCCTGTTCGGGCGCGAGTGACGTGGAGAGAGAAAGGGAGGCAGAAGATTGACAAAGAGAGAAATGGGGGGAGTGGGGGGGGGGAAGGAGGAGATAGACTAATAGAAGACTGTAATCAGTACATATCTAGTCAAGCTGTACAACAGATGCTCTGATGACCCTCAGAATTAACCATATTAGGATTTGACCAAGGAAAAAGGCTATAACCCATAGACCCACAGCCCTTTACACACGCGCCAGTTGAATTCCTTTTACCGACGTAATATAAATCGTATCTTATCAGCATACTCCAGGCTCGGAATTTTAAGGAAAGACAACACAATAGTGAACAACCAAATAACACATGGTTCAAATGGTTCTGAGCACTATGGGACTTAATAGCTGATGTCATCAGTCCCCTAGAACTTAGAACTACTTAAACATAACTAACCTAAGGACATGACACACATCCATGCCGGAGGCAGGATTCGAAACTGCGACCGTAGCGGTCGCGCGGTTCCAGACTGAAGTGCCTAGAACCGCTCGGCCTCTCCGGCCGGCCCCAAATAACATTTAATACAATTATTAGCGTGTACAGGAGAAAATGGCTTCAAACAACACCGTCCTAGCTCAGAATTTAAAGTTTAACTGGCAGAAACAAGGAAAACATCTCCAAATAACACAACATAAAATAACTACCATGTGGGGCTCCACTTAATCTTCGAACCCCCAAGACGACATTATATGTCATATAACTTTTCACATATATTTAATAACAATAACAGGTATTTGTTTAAATCAAAGATTAATGACTAAATAGTAACGTAACATTTCCTCTGTGGTTCAGATTTTCAGATATGTTTGAATGTTGAATGTTCGGCCAGTACACCAGTTGTTACGAATAGGCTACGGTCCATCCACGCTCCACACCCCGCAGCGGTAACAACCTCCAACACTGACACAAGCGCCTACTTAGTTGCGTCCGTAATGCCTGCAACGAAGTCGGAATGAAGCAGATGGCGATTCGATATATTCCACTTACCCAAGTCAAAACACCAGGAGCCTAGAAACGAATCCTCAGGATAAGCTGGCAGTTCCATATCCACCAGCTATCAGGAGCTGACCCACCTGTAGCACATTCTACAGTATTAAGGAAACCACTGAAGGTAATTGTGAGGACGTACCGCTTGCATTCTATATTTCGTCGAGCAGAGTGCGTCTATCCAAAACGTATATTTCTTTGAGTAGAGTGCATCTGTCTACAACACATTCCCTCCTGGAAATTCGAGTATTCTCAGACAGATGCGCCAACGGTTCATTGAGAAGCCTGCTTCGGAATATCCGCAGTACATGGCCATAATCCGAATTCCACAACAGATGAAAACCGTCTGTCTGCTGATGTACCGTCGTAAAACCACGCCACTGTGACGCTCCACTTCATATACAGTACAGAAACAGAAGTTCACAGCGCCTACCCCCACAGTCAGTTTACTCTCACTTCCCGTCCCTCCTGCTCATTTGTTCATTACCGACTCCACTTGCGACCGCTCCGGCCTCTCTCCTCAGCTGCGGTACAAAGGACGCGCCACCACACGGAGCCAAAGATCATGTGGCCCGCGCCAACAGCAATGATTCGCAAGGGGCACTCAGACATAATTAAACTTTTGTGTTTATGTATTGGGAATTTGTTTTGTGTAAGTTGTGTATATGTCATTATAGGGAATGATATGATGTTGTATTAGATCACCAAAAATTTTTATACCACGTATTCGTATGTGTCGCTTGATTTCAGTTATGACTTACCTACGTACGAGTATGAGAAAGGTTATAACCCATAGACCCACAGTCTTCACAAGCGTGACAGTTAAATTCCTTCCAGCGACGTAATTTAAATCGTATCTTAACAGCGTACTCCAGGCTTGGAACTTTAAGGAAAGACAACACGGCCGGCCGGGGTGGCCGAGCGGTTCTAGGCGCTACTGTCTGGAACCGCGCGACCGCTACGGTCGCAGGTTCGAATCCTGCCTCGGGCATGGATGTGTGTGATGTCCTTAGGTTAGTTAGGTTTAAGTAGTTCTAAGTTCTAGGGAACTGATGACCACAGAAGTTAAGTCCCATAGTGCTCAGAGCCATTTGAGCCAAAGACAACACGGTAGTAAACAACCAAATAACAATTAATAAAATTACTAGCACGTGCAGGAGAAAATGGCTTTAAATAACACCCCCCTAGCTCAGAATTTTAAAGTTTAACTGGCATAAAGAAGGGAAATAACTCCAGTTTAATTTCGACAGCTAGAATGCTTCTGAATAAATAACTCGTCTCGGCAAAAAAAAAGAAGGAAGTCTACTAAAACGTCAACTCTAAAGTGAACTGCTTACCGTATTCTTAACTGATGGGTGCCTTAGCTTATAATGGTCACTGTTTGCTGTTAACATTTTTCGGTGACCAAACTTGTGTGCATGGTGTTGCTCCCACCTGTTAACGATCTAGAATGACGGCGATACTGCAATCTCTGCCTTCCTGTATCCGGTAAGGCGACTCTTCTTTCTTGAATTTTCGAAATTTGACGTTGTAATTACTGATGATGCTACTAGGTGATGCGTCGCTGTAATATGGCAGTGTTTGGAAATAAAAGTTGTGCAGAAAGGTGGAACGTTCAGTTGGAATGGATAATAACAATGCACCGAGATGCCATTTTCAGTCTTATTAAAAACTGTACAGGTTATTATATTTGAATAAAGACACAATCATTTATTGAGTATGAACCATTTGCTATACTCTCAAATATCACTACTTACATATTGTTCATTGCTTAGCACTGCCTTCATAAAAGACCTTCGAGGCGGTAGAGTTCTTCCTCTGAATACGTTCAACACACCATACACACTCTCTGTACCTGTTAATTGATAACCCTGTCTTCTTTTTAAACATTTCCATTCGAACTCAGACAGTCCGCGCTGTGTTTACATAATCTTCCACAGCGATAATTAATTCTGAGCATCGTGTGTTTTAACTTTTCGTTCCTCTGTTGTACAACCATTCGGTCTGTAAGGCAAAATCGTGAAAGTTTGCCATAAAAATTTAAAAAAATCGTCTAGGTGGGCTTAACAGAATAGCCTGCTAACTTAGAGAGGTACAGTGCCAGTCGCTTTCGCTAGTTCTGTAAGTTATAAGCATTAACAAACCACTGGTTTCATGCTCGTCGATCGCGAATTGGATGCAGAAGGCGACGCATTACGTACCATCCGTAAGCTACAGCCCCAAACGCAGTATATAGAGGCCATCAATCAGCAAGAACAAGAGTTCCAACCAGCAACAAAATTCGACCCCGACGTCCATCGAAACGATTGCCATGGATGATCACAGCCGACAGCATGAATACCACCGTTAGGCGTTACTGCGTGTGCTATACCTAATAGAGTATTAGGCCGGTGTGCCCGTTGTTCCAGTAAGTGGTAAATAATAGCGAGAGGTGGCCGTTGGATTCCAGTAATTGGTTAATAATAGCGAGAGGTTACAAGCCCACGTTAAGTGGGTCTTAGGACAAAGCGATAAATCTGTGTATGCACTCTTTGGCGTGTTTATAGTAAACACACGAAGAAGCAATACAAGTAGACCGAAAGCGAATCCAGGGTCTCGTTCCTCTCTTATCACCATATCTACCTCCTCAGCCTGACATCCGAATCATTTTGTACTGTCTCAAACCACAGAGATCTGAAAAATCTCAACTTGTCCTAGGTCGCTGTCTCTCCCGTCACACGTAGCCGCTCACGTGTCTAAAACGAATGACGTCAAATCACATGACGCCTTCAACCTGGTTGTGAGATTAAAAAAAAAATGTTTTGCGACCAACGTCGGTTTACGACAAGGTCGTCAAACGCTATTACTCCCTTCCGAAAACACTCTCCGACTGTCCTCATCTTCCTTTTCTTGTGAGTTTGGACAGATACCAGTTCCTATGAGCAAAGCACTCTTATGACAGAAAATACACTTGTTCAGTTTTCATACATAAATTTACGTACGTTGTTCAGGTGAGCATCTAAGACAGGCAGCCACAAATATATCTAGAATGAGAAAATATATCGAGGTGCTGTTTTCGCCAAGTTATAGCTGGCAATATAGCGAATTTTCTGACATTCGCAAAATTTTATCGTTTGTAGTCGTCGCATTACAATACCGACTTTCTTAGTTTCTAATGGAACTACATACTTTTTCTGTGACATTTGAAAGAAGCTTATAAGGGAACTTCAACGACATAACATGTGTGGGACTTCACGGAATAGTAGCAAGATACCAGAGCCGCAACTCGCTGGCCGCCGTCAGGAGAAAAGGTTCCACAAACTTCTGCCCTTTTATAAAAAACGAATGGGCAAGTTTCAGGAGATACAAAAAACATTCTGCGTCTTAGAGTTACGCTGAAATCCCGTTTTACTTCTTATTTTTCGTTAAAATCAATGTAGAGGGAAGAATGCTAATGCACCGTATACAATCTTGATATATTTTCCTGAGATTAAGTTAAAATTTGTGCTGTGAACAAGTGGGCTTTCTCAATATGTTGTAATAAATAAGCAAAAATAATTACTTACAGGGCGATAACTATTGAACTATATGAAATAAAATCGTCATAACGTCTGACGTTCAAACTGTACGGTTGGCCGCGAGGCATGTCAGGAATTGGTGTGAGCATGCGTACGCAGTTTAGCGACCAAGCCCACTTCCGTTTGGATGGGTTCGTCAATAAGCAAAATTGGTGCATTTGGGCTACTGAGAATCTGAATTTCGCTATCAAGAACTCTCTTCACCGTCAACGGGTGACTGTGTGGTGTGCTATGTACAGTCACGAAATAATCGATTTGATATTCCTTGATGGCACGGTGACTGCCAAACGATATGCGAAGGTTTAGGAAGATGATTTCATCCCCATTATCCGAAGTTTCGACAAGACGTGGTTCATGCAAGACAGAGTTCGACCCCATGGAAGCAGGAGAGTGATGTCCGAAAGGAGCACTTTAGGGACCGCATTCTTGCTTTGGGATACCCAGAGGCCACCGGCATAGCGCACGATTGGGCGCCATATTCACCGGATCTGAACACATGGGACTCCTTTTTGTCGAGCTATATCAAAGACAATGTGTACAGCAATAACCCCAAAACCACTGCTGAGCTGTAAACAGCCATTCAGGAGGTCATCGACAACACTGATGATTTGACACTTCCGCCTGTCATGCAGAATTTCGCTATTCGTCTGCACGACATCATCGCCAATGTGGCAAGCATATCGAATTTTTTTTTGTTTTTTTATTTTTATTTTCTTTTCTTTGGGGGGGGGGGGGGGGGGTCATCAGTCTTCTGACTGGTTTGGTGCGGCTCGCCACGAATCACGAATACCTCTCATGTGCTAACCTCTTCATCTCAGAGTAGCACTTGCAACCTACGTCCCCAGTTTGCTGGATGTACGGTCACAGGTTCCTGCCTTGGGCATGGATGTGTGTGTTGTCCTTAGGTTAGTTAGGTTTAAGTAGTTCTAAGTTCTAGGGGACTGATGACCTTAGATGTTAAGTCCCATACTGCTCAGAGACATTTTTTTATTCCAATCTCTGTCTTCCTCTACAGTTCTTTCCCTCTACAGTTACCTCTAGTACCATGGAAATCATTCCCTCATGTCTGAATAGATGTCCTATCAACCTGTCCCTTCTCCTTATCAGTGTTTTCCACATATTCCTTTCCTCTCCGATTCTGCGCAGAACCTCCTCATTACTTACGTTATCAGTCCACGTAATTTTCAACATTCGTCTGTAGCACCACATCTCAAATGCTTCGATTCTCTTCTGTTCCGGTTTTCCCACAGTCCATGTTTCACTACCATAAAATGCTGTACTCCAGACGTACGTTCTCAGAAATTTCTTCCTCAAATTGAGGCTGATATTTGAATTTAGTGGAGTTCTCTTGGCGAGGAGTGCCCTTTTTCCATTGCTAGTCTGCTTTTGATGTCCTCCTTGCTGCGTGAATCATTGGTTATTTTACTGCCTAGGCAGCTGAATTCCTTAACTTCATTTACTTCGTGGCCATCAATCCTGATATTAAGTTTCTCGCTGTTCTTATTTCTGATACTTCTCAGTACTTTCGTCTTTCTTCGATTTACTCTCAATCCATATTCTATACTCATTGGATTGTTCATATCGTTCAGTAGATCATGTAATTCTTCTTCACTTGTATTTTTGTGTTCCTGAGTTTACAGGAACGTTTTTGTACTTCCTCCTTTCATCGATCAAATGAAGTATATCATACACATCCATGCCCAAGGATACTTTAGCAACTCAAGTGTGTTAAGGTGTGTAGTCCGCAGTAACAACAACCTGATAGGATCCTCTCTGTATCCATAATTAACTGAGTGTGTCATTAATGTTCTTTGTACCTATGTTTTTCTTTCCAGCTTTTGTGGCTGCCCTTTTTAGAGATATCCATTCCTCTTCAACGGTACTACCTACTGAGCTATTCCTTATTGCTGTGTCTATAGCCTTAGAGAACTTCAAGCGTATCTCGTCATTCCTTAGTACTTCTGTATCGCACTTCTCTGCAAAATGATTTATCCTCACTAGTCTCTTAAACTTCAGCCTACTTTTCAACACTACTATATTGTGATCTGAGTCTATATCTGTTCATGGGTACGCCTTACAACCCAGTATCTGGTTTCGGAATCTTTGTCTGACCATGATGTAATCTAACTGAAATCTTCCCTTATTACCCGGCCTTTTCCAAGTATACCTCCTCCTCTTGTGATTCTTGAAGAGAGTATTCGCTATTACTAGCTGAAACTAGTTACAGAACTCAATTATTATTTCTCCTCTCTCATTCCTTGTCCAAAGCCCATACTCTCGTGCAACCTTTTCTTCTACTCCTTTCCCTACAACTGCATTCCAGTCTCCCATGACTATTAGATTTTCGTCTCCATTTACGTACTGCATTACCTTCTCAATATCCTCATATACTTTCTCTATCTCCATCTTCAGCTTGCGACTGTCGTTGTCGGTGTTTGTTTGCTGTCGATTCTGATAAGAACAACCCTGTCACTGAACTGTTCACAGTAGCACACTCTCTACCCTACCTTCGAGCATATCATAACCTAAATCCGATATCTGCAGTGACGTTTACATGTTCAATAAAGTGTGTGCACGCCGCAGTTTGTAACTAATTTACGTTTTTTTAAGTAGTTCAATAACTGTCATCCTGTATCTCATACTTTATTGCTCATATGGTCAAAAATCAAACAAATTACGCCTTTTTTTCATTTTCTTTGGAATTATACTCCACACATGATTAATCCTTTCACACAAGTGGGCGAATTGTATACGTCGAAGTAGAAGTTCTGGACGATCCCTTTTGTGTGTGTGTGTCTGCGTGTGTGTGTGTGTGTGTGTGTGTGTGTGTGTGTGTGTAATTCATGCATTTGCTTCTCATTTATAGCCACACGACCTTGATAAGCGTCACTTACAAAGCTTGGTCGAATTACAGCTGGATCAGCCAGTTGGAGTATGTGCTCTTCTGCTCCATCAATGAATAGCCTAACTTTAATAACACCAATACATTCATGTGAACAGTCGGACTGCATGAACTGTGTTGCATGAGAATGCTGTCTGTTACTCGTTTGTGTAACCCTTTCTTGAGTTTCAACGGATATAGCATTCTTTTGGCAGAAATTTGCCCATAGTTCCTTAATATTTAGCACCACTCCTGTTTTTTGTCTTTTCCCTACAAATTTCAGCTTTCTTCTCTATTCTATTATTCATTAAGCATTTTTTCAGAAAAATACCCTATCCACCTTTCGAATGCTGAAATCTCTATCACACCGAAGGCAAGAGTGACCCTGTAACAGCCGGCCGGAGTGGCCGTGCGGTTCTAGGCGCTACAGCCTAGAGCCGAGCGACCGCTACGGTCGCAGGTTCGAATCCTGCCTCGGGCATGGATATGTGTAATGTCCTTAAGTTAGTTAGGTTTAGTTAGTTCTACGTTCTAGGCGACTGATGACCTCAGAAGTTAAATCGCAGAGTGCTCAGAGTTATTTGAACGATTTTTTGACCCTGTAACACAACAACACAATGCCCACAAACAACAACACAGTGCCCACATCTAAATTTTTCCTGGTTTATTAACTATGTGCACTTAAATGAAGTGTATAAATGTGTTTTGTACATCATTGTGATGTATATATGTTTTAATAATTTCCTGTGTGCAAAATAAAAAATGAAAGAGAGAATGTAAAGAATTGTAGTAGACGCACTGGCCAAGTCAGAGAATATCGTTATGTAAACCAAAGAGTTTGCTGTTAATATCGCTCTATCGCTGGGTTCTGGATCGTGGCGCAGTCGGGCAGTATCTGTCACGTGGTAAGGAGAGTCGGTTAGCAGCGAGCGAGCGGGTCTGACGCAAAGGAGGAATTCTGTTGCGAGGGGACGCTGGATTTGTTTCGCTGCAAGATCCCACGTACGGTATGGCCAGGCATAGTGTGGAGAAGTAACTGGGCAGAGCCCAAACCATCAAGGTTAACCAGTGTTTAATAAAAGCGCTGGGGGCCCAAAGTTAATTGTGGTGAAGAGTCTGTGACCGTACGCTGCCGTGGTATAGTGGACCTCGCTGCACCGACGGCACCGCTACGAGTTAAGAGCCGACAGGTTTATAATTTAGAATTGTAAAAGGCTTGCCAGTGTTAGTTGCTAATCGTTCAGTAACAAATACTTTAGCAACTCATGTGTGTTAAGGTGTGTAATCCTCAGTAACAACTACCTGATAGGATCCTCTCTGTATCCATAATTGACCGACTGTTTCATTAATGAACTGTAAATGATAAGAAGAGCGAATTTTATCAAACTGATTAATCGTTTAAATGAAAGCGAACAAAAAAGTTACCTTTTTTGGACTTGCTAATTAAGTGCTGCTTATTGAAATTAATTTGACGAAGTATTATTAACAATATGTCATGTTCAGACTATTTTGTGTGAAAAGTAATTTATATAACAAAAAGTTTTTTGAACTTCGTAATTAAGTGCTGATTAGTAACAAGTAATTTGACAAAGCAGTAAATTTAACAATACCTCATGTTCAGACAATTTATTATGAGGAGTAATTTATGTAACAATAAGTTAAAGTAGCAAACTCTGTAATTATTTTAAAAACAAGTTATTATTGTAGAGCAGTCAATTTAAATACTAAAACTATTTTTTTCCGAAAGTTTACCTTATGCGAAACAGTCTAACAGCAGTTAGCATTACAGTGAGAAACGCAGTTCAGTTGTTACATAAGTGATAGTGCAAAGAACTAGTAATTAATTTCGTGAAGTAGAAGCAAGTTTGCTTTTGTCCATGACTGAAATGTTTTTGGGTGATCATTCTGTTTAGATAAAGAGCATGACTGTCCACACCTGCCAACATGCTACAGTAGCAACGTTATTTACTTTCAGAGTCAAGAGTTTTAATTGATTTCTCTCAGACTAAATGAGCTGCGACCGTTCATTTACAGTGACTTCCAAGTCAAAATTAATTCATCATTTTCAACCAACATTTCACTAGTTAGTTTCCATATTATTTTGTGCATTTTTTTTATTTCTGCCGGTCGTTATTGGAAATGGGCAGTCCGCTCCTGAAATGATTCAAAGAGCCAGATCTTTCTAAAGAGTGGACGACGGATGATTCGGAAAAAAATGAATGGTAGCTCATCTGATTTCAGAATGCGTCTCAGGTGGCTGTCCTAGGACGGCGCCCCCACCCCGCATCCTTAGAAGACGTTCCACAAGCTACAAAAACCGTGTTATGATCATGTGCACATGTGACTTTTCATACATTATTAGTACACGAAGCTTTTCTCATCCATAAAGACAGAAAATAAAGGAAGTTCCGGTTCTAATTTATTGGCTGTCAGGCAGTACCAATTCAGCCATCCCAAAAATAATACTAATTATGATGATATGAAAGTAAGCATACCCAGGCCCAGAATGGAAAAAAATCTGCAACCCAGCCAGGAATAGAACCTGGGCCCCTTCACCTCACAATACGCTGCGTTGACCGCGCATCAACCGAGGCAAAGAAGCCGGAAATGCTTCACTAAGGCAGAAAACACCTCCTGCATCATGTTTTCGGTCTTGATTTCAAAAGAATGTCTCAAATTGCAGAAGTTCAATAAACATTTACAAACTTTTGAGTGAGTTGTTACTTATCCTTTGACTTAACATTGCACTCGGAATGTGTGACCAGCGAGCAAAACAACTGCAGTCGGAGCCCATCACAAAGTGACCCAGGCATCACTCCCCTTCCAACAGCTCAGCGCTCCCAACCACTCTCACCGATGGGACCGTAAGGCGTCTCTCTGCGCTCACTGCTCGCCACTATTCTCTGGGATTGGATTGCATTAGCTCACTAGCTAATTGCTCCCCCACCATTCTCACTGATCGAATTTCAAGGTATCTCACTGCTGCCCCCACTTTCACACGCACAAGATCGCACGGCGACTTGAGGCATGCTTTTAGCACAGTGATACATTTTCCAACTCACTTTCTTGACTGAGCACCTCTCCATTCGAGTTCAGCTCTTTATTCTTGGTACCCTTATTTGGTTTGTTCTAGTAGTCATGTCCTTGTGTTGTTGTCTTTCTGTTTTCTTGTTGTGTGCGTGTGTTCCTATTAGGTGTACTACTATATCTTCTTCTTTGTCTGTTGCTTTGATAGTTGCTGTTGTCGGTGTGTTGGTACCCTTTATGCAAGTTTTAATTACTTTTGGTGGATATGATACTAAATATAATGGTATGTATAACACACAATTATTTTAACAGTCATGATAGTCCATGTAAAAAGGTTGTCTCGGGAGAAATGGTCAATATTCAGAGATAGTAATCACCATTTGAAGCAAAAACTAAATATGGAGATGTGCCCTATTCCAAATGGTTTCTAAGATGCAACATACGTGAAGTTACTTTTGTAAATTTTTCTTGAATAACACGAAATCCGCGTCCTCTAGTGAAAACTTGTCGCAATACAAAATTAAATTACATTAAATTTCCTTTCAAAAGGTCCAATTCATGCTTTCTCGAGGACTTACAGTTTGCGTAAAGAGGGTGAGAGAACACGGAAAATCTTGCGCAACGTACAGGCATTGGGATATAGGTAAGATAGTTTGCAGTAATTTCCCGACTTGGTAGATCACGTGTCCCATATCAAATTATTCGTCTCGACTTCGTCTACACTACTGTGGTACGTTGTAAACAATGACAGTTTACTGAACAATAAGGACAATATGTAACAATGCACATTAAATATGTTCTATCACGGAAACCTTTCACAATAGTGCATACATCGACATGAAGTTTTCTGCTTCGAATGATCGTTCATGTCATTTCCCTGAATAATGACCATTCATCGTTTTACAATCTGTATATTATGTTTTTATTTTTTCATTTAATACGAACAGATTACTGCCTTCAGGAGTCGTCTTACATCAGATCAGATTTTTGTATGTAATCACAGAACTTATTAAAATTACTGTTTCATAAAGGAATCATAATATTTTGAGTATAATATCTCATCTTCTTCACTTAGCATGTATTAGGCATTTGCTGTTACGCCCTCTTGGTTGAAATTGTCGGCTTTCCTCGGTTTTCCTAAATATCTTCTGCCCATTGGGTAATAATTATCAACAATTCTGGTCATCTGTTGCCTTTGATTCTCATGACATACACATTCCAATTGTTTCTGTATTGTTTAATCTGCTCATTTAAGTTTTCCACTTTTAGTTCTTTTCTGATGTCTACATTCACTCTCCCGTCCCACAGAATTTACCCAGCTACTTTTCTTAGCAATCGGATCTCTAGTGCTTGTATTCTGATGGGAACGACTGAAACAGTCAATATCTGGGGAGCAGTAGTTACTATGAGCAGTAGTAGGTCAACAATAAGTCAGATCACTTAGACTGCGACGTCACCCTGTACAGTAAATGCTGAGCTGAAGGATTTTTCAATGGCATTGTCAACTCAAGAAAGAATTTTTCGCTGCTACGATCACTTATTTCCGTCAAATAATCAGTGAGTCAATTTTGTATTCGGCTCAATGAAGGTTATCGCTAAAGCCAAATACTGGTTTACTTCCTTGGCTGGGACAATGGGAACAGCTGCAGCTTCTACTTTGCCTTATTTTCCCTAGATCACACAAGCTATTCCATAGAACATCTGTTCTTTATGTTTTAGATTAATGTATTAGCGTGTCTCAGTTATCGTTTCTCTAGATTGATTGACTGTTTGCTTTCTGCTTGTAATTAATTTTATTTTCAAGTGTAGGAGGTGGTTTGTAAGTTCCATATGCAGTGTCTCCGACATTCACGAACTGTTACAGCTCTTCCGCTAGCCAAGGTGCAGGTTTTCCCTTCAGATTTCCGGGGAGCATATTTACTGTATAACAGAGTTAGATTGGTAGTAAATTGATGGAGTTGGTCTTTCATATCCAGGTCGTCTCCCAAATCATCTCTTGTGCCTCCGCTGGAAGTTCAGGTACAATGATGCACTCAGTCTCTGTAAGTTGGCACAGATTATTCCTTGCATATTTTAGAGAAAGTCACGTATATGATGTTGTGATCTGGTATTTCAGGTACGAATTTCTTTGCTTGTGGGTTTCGTTTCAAATATGTGTAGGGGGCTGACTATAGGCTGCATTATGGGTAGGTGCAAGATGAAATAGTGTTACATTTGTAGAAGAAACTACACACTTGAATTTCATAGTGAAGGGGCAGAAAATTTTAGTGTTCCTAGCATTATTTGTATGCTTCTAAGTCAAAATCATGTTTTGAAAGGTCAGTTTTGAAACGGGCTATCCCGCCTAGTTTCGGAGGTCTGTAGAGGACCTACATTAGGCAAATTTTCTTAAGGGATTTGATATTTATGAACATATATTTGAATTGTTTGTCTTCATTATTATTGGATGGAAGTAGCACAGTCGGTAATAAGTCAGAGTTCGTGTGCCACTACTCCACCTGCTCACCTGTTACTTCTGTGGTGTTTTAGGACACGTGGAGTCTACGTTTAGGGAACTGGAGAGCATGCTCGGCTTGAGCCAGGTGTCCCCATTCATTAGAAGAAATACAAGGATGTTGATATTCTGAAATACATGGCGGAGTTCGTCGAAATGATGGCCAACTATGTTCTACAGTAACAATACAGAAACACTGGTAGAACTAGTGATTACATGAGCAGACAAGTTCGCAGCTCCTAACTCACAGGCTTTAGAGTTCATTTGCACTGCTTTTATCCAGCCATTATCCCCTTCATTATCCTGCCATCTCTTATTCACGTGCTATGTAGCCCAAATTGGGATACCGCATTATTCAAATATTTTATCTTTTGAGCAGTGAAATCCTCGCATATTATGAGGCTTGTTCTCACGAGTTTCTTAATCACTATGACTATTTCAGACCTTTTCGCATATGACATAAACTTCACGATTGTGGGTCTATGTTTCGTAGGTCACAATGTTCTACATTTTGCTGTATAGCTTCTGATTACAGAATGAGCTTCATGTATATCTGTCCTCGCTTTAAGCTTTTACAATTTTAAATTGCTACGTTAACAGTAAATATCTTAATTTTATTAGCATACTTGTCAGTGCTGCACAACACTGTCATCCACATTGCGTTCGCCTAGAAGAATTACGAGCGATGTTCGGTACCATTTTACCATAATGGAAGAAAAAGGAAAATGCCGCTACTGTCAGCAGATAATTACCATGGCTACTGGCTCATCAAACCTGAAGAGAGATCTAAATTCGAAGAATCCCACAGGACCTCTGGAATGATGTGGGTCAGAAAGCCGTAAATCGATGCAGAAATTCGAGAAATAACTTCTCGTGAACCGTCCTCATTGACGTCTGCTTCTGCCTCGGGTGAAGGTATCCTCTCAGAAAGACCAGTTGAGTCTCAAGCTGTATCCATCCCGCCAGTGATGTCCAGTTCTGGACCAAGTTTTTTATTTATTTCCTTTAACGATGCCTTCTCCTCCAACTGCTTTTCGTTTACAACAACTAATAAGTAATTTTTGACATTATAAAGCCGCTCACATTAAATAAAAGTATGGCGTTAAATGTACAGCTCTTCGAAGTGATTTGCAGAGAATACCATCCTTGTCTATAGCTGAAGAGAGAGTAGTAACTGACGGAAAGTCATCGAGTAAAACAGAAGTGATTTATGGCGTTCCCCAAGGTAGTGTTATAGGCCCTTTACTGTTCCTTATCTATGTAAACGATTTTGGAGACCAACTGAGCATCCGTCTTCGGTTGTTTGCAGATGACGCTGTCGTTTATCGACTAATAAAATATTCAGAAGATCAAAACAAACTACTAAACGATTTAGAAAAGATATCTGAGTGTTGCGAGAAGCGGCAATTAACCTTAAATAATGAAAAGTGTAAGGTCATCCACATGAGTGCTAAAAGGAATTCGTTCGGTTACGCGATAAATCTGTCTAATCTAAAAGCCGTAAATGCAACTAAATACCTAGGTATTACAATTACGAACAACTTAATTTGGAAGGAACACATAGAATATGTTGTGAGGAAGGCTACCCAAAGACTGTGTTTTTTTGGCAGGACACTTAGAAAATGTAACAGACCTACTAAGGAGACTGCCTACACTATGCTTGTCCGTCCTCTTTTAGAATACTGCTGCACTGTGTGGGATACTTACCAGATATGACTGACGGAGTACATCGAAAAAATTCAAAGAAAGGCAGCACCTTTTGTATTATCGCGTAATATGGGAGAGAGTCTCACAGAAATGATACAGGATTTGGGCTGGAAATCATTAAAAGAAAGGTGTTTTTCGTTGCGACGGAATCTTCTCACGAAATTCCGATCACCAACCTTCTCCTGCGAATGCGAAAATATTTTGTTGACACCGACCTGCATATGGAGGAAAGACCACCACGATAAAATAAGGGAAATCAGAGCTCGTACAGAAAGATATAGGTGTTCATTCTTTCCACGCGCCATACGAGATTGGAATAATAGAGAAGGTGGTTCGATAAACCCTCTGCCAGGCACATGAATTTGATTTGCAGAGTATACTGTGCCCAAATTATAATCAACCAAATCGTTGTCAAACACTCTAACACCCAGTCTTCATCATGAATTATTTGATGAAACCAAAACTGATGTGGGTGAAATCTTCTCAGGTATTGTTGAAAGGAAAGTGCGAGCATTAGTTGAGGACCAATTGGATGAAAATCAGTGTGGGTTTAGGCCTCTTAGAGGTTGTCAGGACCAGATCTTTAGCTTACGGCAAATAATGGAGAAGTGTTATGAGTGGAACAGGGAATTGTATCTATGCTTTATACATCTAGAAAAGGCATACGACCGGGTTCCTAGGAGGAAGTTATTGTCTGTTCTACAAGATTATGGAATAGGAGGCAAACTTTTGCAAGCAATTAAAGGTATTTACATGGATAGTCAGGCAGCAGTTAGAGTTGACGGTAAATTGAGTTCATGGTTCAGAGTAGTTTCAGGGGTAAGACAAGACTGCAACCTGTCTCCACTGTTGTTCATATTATTTATGGATCATATGTTGAAAACAATAGACTGGCTGGGTGAGATTAAGATATGTGAACACAAAATAAGCAGTCTTGCATATGCGGATGACTTAGTTGTGATGGCAGATTCGATTGAAAGCTTGCAAAGTAATATTTCAGAGCTAGATCAGAAATGCAAGGACTATGGTATGAAGATTAGCATCTCCAAAACGAAAGTAATGTCAGTGGGAAAGAAATATAAACGGATTGAGTGCCAAATAGGAGGTCCAAAGTTAGAACAGGTGGACGGTTTCAAGTACTTAGGATGCATATTCTCACAGGATGGCAACGTAGTGAAAGAACTGGAAGCGAGGTGTAGCAAAGCTAATGCAGTGAGCGCTCAGCTACGATCTACTCTCTTCTGCAAGAAGGAAGTCAGTACCAAGACAAAGTTATCTGTGCACCGTTCAATCTTTCGACCAACTTTGTTGTATGGGAGCGAAAGCTGGGTGGATTCAGGTTACCTTATCAACAAGGTTGAGATTACGGATATGAAAGTAGCTAGGATGATTGCAGGTACTATTAGATGGGAACAATGGCAGGAGGGTGTCCACAATGAGGAAATCAAAGAAAAACTGGGAATGAACTCTATAGATGTAGCTGTCAGGGCGAACAGGCTTAGATGGTGGGGTCATGTTACACGCATGGGAGAAGCAAGGTTACCCAAGACACTCATGGATTCAGCAGTAGAGGGTAGGAGGAGTCGGGGCAGACCGAGGAGAAGGTACCTGGATTCGGTTAAGAATGATTTTGAAGTAATAGGTTTAACATCAGAAGAGGCACCAATGTTAGCACTGAATAGGGGATCATGGAGGAACTGTATAAGGGGGGTTATGCTCCAGACTGAACGCTGAAAGGCATAATCAGTCTTAAATGATGATGATGATGATGATGACCAAAACTGATTTGACCACAGCAAAGACAGTGTGTCTTTCATGTGATGCATGGACGATTGTAAATAACAATAGTTTCCATGCACTCGCTGCACGTTTCATAGATGAGAAGAGTGAACTGAGTCATACCTTTTAGAGTGCTCGCAATTCGGAGACAGACACGTTGCAGAGAACATCTCAGACTGGTTAAATTCTGTTATCCGAATAAAACAGCAGTTTTAAAACCGCTTCCATAATTATAGAAAATATGTCAAATGCGAAATTCACTGCCATGTTTCTGAAACTTCAACATAAGTCACGCTTTGCACATTCTATAAACCTCACTGCGCAATATGCAATTCAAAAGTCCGAACAGAAAACCGTTGACGATATCAAATGAGTTGTTATTTTTTTTAAGGATAAACCCTTTGCCTTAAGCAAACTTGCTGGAGTGAAAAACAATTTTAAAAAAACACCGACTGAAACTGAAACAAAATGTCCCAACCTGATGGAACGCTGCTTACGAAATGTTGCAAAGATTTACTTTAAATAAAGATCCCTTAGTATTTTATGCGGAAAAACGATCACCTTAAACTTAAAAGGTACACACTGGGGGATAATGCAACAGGCTTTACAGATTTTGACAATTTTCGATGATGTAGCCAAAGAAGTGTCCTCACAGAAGACATTCTCACTTTTAAAAATGAAAAATCTTGCCAATATTAGTGGAATGGCTGCTAAAATCTTTTAAAGACAAAAGTAGTGTCTTCAAGGAACAATATCAATGGTTCATAATTTGCTTAAAGGGTTGTCAGAGTGGGTTGGGGTTATCTCCAGCAATGAACTGATTAGTCAGGCAACCTTACTGGGCCCCCAGATTAAAAGGCCAGGATTTTCAGACGGCAAAACATTTCAGGACTTCTGCATGAAGACCACTGCAGAAATGAAAGCGTTGGTTGTTCAAAACAGAGCTCATTTGTCAACAGTTACCACTCTGACAGATGAAACTTCTTCAGTCTGGGAGGAGTTCAATGAAACTATTAGTCAGCTTCCAGCAAGTCACAAACCAGAAAGTACAGCAATTGTCGAAATGAACAAATGTGTAGTGGAGGGATATTTGTCTAGAAACAGAAATATTTTAAACAGTTGGGAAACAAGAAAATTGCTGAGGCCTGCGCTGTGTCAACTGGTTCTAAAAGTATTTTGCATCACAGAAACATCAGTGGCCTGTGAACGAATATTTTCAAAAACAGGACAAATGTGCACTGAGAAGAGGAGGAGGCTCACATGAACTAAGATGGGTCAAATTTTATTTGTAAATGACAATATTGATTAATTTTTCCTTTATGGGAACATATATGGTAATATTGTCGGTATATTACAACTACAGATACACTTCAGCTATAGTTGTAATAATTTTTACGTTGTTTTTATCAACAAAGGTATCAAAATATAACAAGTATCAGTCTTCATTCTTAAAATTTTTTTACCTGATAAAAATACACTCCTGGAAATGGAAAAAAGAACACATTGACACCGGTGTGTCAGACCCACCATACTTGCTCCGGACACTTCGAGAGGGCTGTACAAGCAATGATCACACGCACGGCACAGCGGACACACCAGGAACCGCGGTGTTGGCCGTCGAATGGCGCTAGCTGCGCAGCATTTGTGCACCGCCGCCGTCAGTGTCAGCCAGTTTGCCGTGGCATACGGAGCTCCATCGCAGTCTTTAACACTGGTAGCATGCCGCGACAGCGTGGACGTGAACCGTATGTGCAGTTGACGGACTTTGAGCGAGGGCGTATAGTGGGCATGCGGGAGGCCGGGTGGACGTACCGCCGAATTGCTCAACACGTGGGGCGTGAGGTCTCCACAGTACATCGATGTTGTCGCCAGTGGTCGGCGGAAGGTGCACGTGCCCGTCGACCTGGGACCGGACCGCAGCGACGCACGGATGCACGCCAAGACCGTAGGATCCTACGCAGTGCCGTAGGGGACCGCACCGCCACTTCCCAGCAAATTAGGGACACTGTTGCTCCTGGGGTATCGGCGAGGACCATTCGCAACCGTCTCCATGAAGCTGGGCTACGGTCCCGCACACCGTTAGGCCGTCTTCCGCTCACGCCCCAACATCGTGCAGCCCGCCTCCAGTGGTGTCGCGACAGGCGTGAATGGAGGGACGAGTGGAGACGTGTCGTCTTCAGCGATGAGAGTCGCTTCTGCCTTGGTGCCAATGATGGTCGTATGCGTGTTTGGCGCCGTGCAGGTGAGCGCCACAATCAGGACTGCATACGACCGAGGCACACAGGGCCAACACCCGGCATCATGGTGTGGGGAGCGATCTCCTACACTGGCCGTACACCACTGGTGATCGTCGAGGGGACACTGAATAGTGCACGGTACATCCAAACCGTCATCGAACCCATCGTTCTACCATTCCTAGACCGGCAAGGGAACTTGCTGTTCCAACAGGACAATGCACGTCCGCATGTATCCCGTGCCACCCAACGTGCTCTAGAAGGTGTAAGTCAACTACCCTGGCCAGCAAGATCTCCGGATCTGTCCCCCATTGAGCATGTTTGGGACTGGATGAAGCGTCGTCTCACGCGGTCTGCACGTCCAGCACGAACGCTGGTCCAACTGAGGCGCCAGGTGGAAATGGCATGGCAAGCCGTTCAACAGGACTACATCCAGCATCTCTACGATCGTCTCCATGGGAGAATAGCAGCCTGCATTGCTGCGAAAGATGGATATACAATGTACTAGTGCCGACATTGTGCATGCTCTGTTGCCTGTGTCTATGTGCCTGTGGTTCTGTCAGTGTGCTAATGTGATGTATCTGACCCCAGGAATGTGTCAATAAAGTTTCCCCTTCCTGGGACAATGAATTCACGGTGTTCTTATTTCAATTTCCAGGAGTGTATTTAGGGCTTTGTTGTAATATTTATATTTCTTACAGCAGATGAAATTTAAAACTTTTGTATGTGAAAATTGCTGGGGACATAACAGAAAATTATTACTCCTCTTTAAACGTACTTTCAAAATGGTATTAACTAGGTTAAAGTACAGGTTTAGAGACCTGAATAAAGAAGGCAATGTACCTTCCTTTTGTGAGTGAATGTTAAGTGCTGAGTCATCAAAAGGAGCTAGTTCATTCCAGTGAATAATCAAGTCTGATCCTATCTCTGAAAAGAACAGTTTTGCCCATCTCTAACCGTTATTGCGCAAAGTAAATAGCACAACAACGATCACGTTTTGACAGCACCTGACTTCTTCCGGGTAATACTTTCACTTCGGATTCGATGCCTTATTCCAAATTAATATCAAACCATTAGCAGCACGGTATATCTTTAATTGGTTTACCATCCGGAGAGGAAGGGGAGGGGTGTGTGATACCCTTTATTGGAAAGCAGGGTGCGATGAACTGAAATCTTCCATCTTCCACCGCCATTAAATATCTCATCGTAGCATGAATTTTATTTTGACCTCCATAAGAATCAGAGAACAAATGAAGGTGTTTAACATGTTGTCCAATATTTTCATTTACATAACCAAAAGAATTGTACAGATTACATCAGGGCTTTTTTCATGCTCTTCCCTTGTATAAAGGTAAGACCTGACTCTTCCTCTCAATCAGTCGTGGGCATTAAAGACATTTACTGAAATCTGCCACAAGTAAAAGACGTCTTGTATTGATGTCTGAGGCAGTGGTAGCTTATGCATAAAATCAAACGAGTGGAATGCAGAGTTAGAATATATTTCAGTTTTCTCTTTAATTGCATGTAATTTCCCGAAGAATTTATCAGCGCGCCTCTTTTGGACTACTAACTCAGTGCTTTTAGCAGCATAATTCAGATCTGGACTTTTCATTTTTAAACCGATCTGTTGACATGTACAACAGGTCTCCGCTTATGGTTACCCAAATAGTAAATTAAAGTGTCTAGGGAAAATTATCAAATAGAATTGATTGTAAACAGTGCTGGAAACTTAAAATTTTGAGAAAGCCTATATGTTTTGTACATGTGGCGTTCCTCTTCAGTTTAATCATAAAATGGCTACATAATACAGAAAATGCCAGAACACATAGGGTTTTCTATATCATGACTCAAATGTAAGCAGACACATAACCCAGGTAAGGTTCGTGTGTTTACTATCACGGCTCTCATATGAAGTGCTCAAAATGTTGACCCGAACACTTGCTACAGCTATGAAATGATTTTGTGAAAAATAATGCTGCAAGTTGAATTTCATCTGGAGTTAACGGCAGCATAGGTCCGTGCTATACGGCATTTCATACCTCCGCAGTCGTCGGTGTTTCCTAATAGACCTTTTGTTTTAATTCTCACCACAGTTAAAAGTATAGAAGATATAAGTATAGATCTGTTAAGTTTTGTGATTGCGCAGGTCATTTTGCATTTGCTGAGCGACCGTTCCAATGGCCTCTAAAAGTTCTCTTAAGCAGGTCTGTCATTACATGTGCGGAATGGGACATCCGTTATGTTGGTATTACACTGATTACCTTATGACGAGTGAAATGTCTTCAGATAACTGTGGCAGCAGCATATCTCGGGAAGTCGAGATACTTGAGTGAATTTAGATTCCCGTCAATAAAACAGGGATCTATGGTGCAGGTCTTCAGAAACACGCACGGAACGTTCATAGACCAAGAGCGTTGTTTTATCCATTTCTTTGAGTCAGTGTGGTTTTTCAACAGGAGATTAAAGATTGGCTTGCCCATGGGTTGTAAACGACGCTTCTTCCTTAAAATTTTATATAAATATGCGCGTCACATTGAACTTTGCACTGTAACCAATTTTGGAAGGCATTTCGATGAAGCTGTGGGTACAGCCTAATGTAAAGAGGATGAAATTGCATGCAATGTAGTATTCGGTTGATCCCTCTCGTACTTCAGAGATGCCTCTTAGTGATATTTGCATTAGTATTTCTGCTACCAAAATGTTAATTTGGTTTACCATAAGTTGCCTTCTTTTTCCTTAACGTATTTTACTCTCCATACTTCCAGTTTCTAGAAATTTTTTGTTCAAAAATGGTTCAAGTGGCTCTGAGCACTATGGGACTAAACTTCTAAGGTCATCAGGCCCCTAGAACTTAGAATTACTTAAACTTAACTAACCTAAGGACATCACACACATCCATGCCCGAGGCAGGATTCGAACCTTTTTCGACAGTCGTATACATTGTGAATGTCTCAATAGCTTTACGGGCAAGTTATCTGGTTGCTACAACAGCATAACGTAGACTTACAGGCTTTAAGTGCACATGTAAACAAGAACCATACCTGAATTTTATATTGTGTAAATTGAAGGTGGAAGGGCGAGAAAGGAAAGGGAAGAAACTGATGACATCAGTTGCAACGGGACTTTATGCGGAATCAGAGGCGACGAACGAAAACGTGTGCCCAACCGCAATTCGAACCCAGCATCTACTGCTGACTGTGGACTTGCGTTAACCACTGCGCCATCCGGACACAGTGTTTATCGCAAATGCACGCACTATCTCCGCACGTTACCCGGCCGACTCACATTCCGAGCTAGCGCTACGCATCCGCAGCCCACTCCACATCCTCGATGCTCGCTAATCTTAGATTGCCGCTGGAGGTCGAACGGTATTGTGCATCCACACTGAAGGTTTTATGGATTCATGGCCCATCGACTCGAATCAGTTATATGAGTACGTGGTGTCTCTTCTACCGTAAATGATTCTTTCAAATGCCACAGAAAAAAGCATACAGTTCAATTAGTAACAAACAAAGACGGTGTCGTTATTCGATGACTAAAGTTACTTGTGAACCTCAGGAAATTCGTCATCATGGCCGCTTTACCTTGGCCAAAAACCATACTTCCATATATACAGGGTGGTCCATTGATCGTGACCGGGCCAAATATCTCAAGAAGAAATAAGCGTCAAACGAAAAAACTACAAAGAACGAAACTCGTCTAGCTTGAAGGGGGAAACAAGATGGCGATATGGTTTGCCCGCTAGATGGCGCTGTCATAGGTCAAACGGATATCAACTGCGATTTTTAAACAGGAACCCGCACCTCTAACTGACAAACCAGGGACTCCTAAGATACGACTTGGCAAACAAATGGTAATGAGATGGGGAGCTATTAATATCAATGGGGGCTACTCTGGGAAGAAGGTAGAGCTGGCAGAGGCTGCAATTAAGATGGGGCTGGACGTTTTAGCTGTTAGTGACATTCGGGTAAGGAGTGAGAAAGAAGAGGAAGTGGGAGAATACAAGGTCTACCTGTCAGGAGTCAAAGCAGGAATAGCACAGTGGGGTGTAGGGCTTTACGTCAGGAAAGAAATGGAACCCAGCGTAGTTGCAATAAGGTATGTAAACGAACGACTGATGTGGATAGATTTGACAGTGTCTAGCAAGAAAATTAGGATTGTGTCAGTATATTCGCATTGTGAAGGGACAGATCAAGATAAGATGGATAGTTTTTATGAGGCACTCAGTGATGTAGTTGTTAGAGTAAAGGACAAGGACAGTGTTCTACTCATGGGTGATTTTAACGCCAGGATTGGAAATCGAACAGAAGGGTATGAAAAGGTTATGGGTAAATTTGGAGAGGATATGGAGGCCAACAGGAACGGGAAACAACTCTTGGTTTTCTGTGCCAGTATGGGCTTAGTAATCACAAACTCCTTTTTTAAACATTGACTATATAATAACAGATCAGGAATTCAGGAAAGCTGTGAGGGACACACGTGTATTCAGGGGATTCTTTGATGACACTGATCATTATTTAATCTGCAGTGAAATTAGGATTGTGAGGCCGAAAGTGCAGGAGGTCAGGTCCATATGTAGGAGGATAAGAGTGGAGAAACTTCAGGATAAGGAAATCAGGCACAAGTACATAACAGCGATCTCAGAAAGGTACCAGTTAGTTGAATGTAGTCAGTTACAGTCATTGGAAAAGGAATGGACAAGGTACAGGGACACAGTACTAGAAGTGGCTAAAGAATGTCTTGGAACAGTAGTGTGTAAAAGTAGGATGAAGCAAACAGCTTGGTGGAATGATACAGTCAAGGCAGCCTGTAAAAGGAAAAAGAAGGCGTATCAAAAATGGCTACATACCAGAACCCAGGTAGACAGAGAAAGTTATGTTGAAGAAAGAAACAAAGCCAAACAGATAATAGCAGCATCCAAGAAGAAATCTTGGGAAGACTTTGGAAACAGGTTGGAGACTATGGGGCAAGCTGCTGGAAAACCATTCTGGAGTGTAATTAGCAGTCTTCGAAAGGGAGGTAAGAAGGAAATGACAAGTATTTTGGACAGGTCAGGAAAACTGCTAGTGAACCCTGTGGATGCCTTGGGCAGATGGAGGGAATATTTTGAAGAGTTGCTCAATGCAGGTGAAAATGCGATCAGTAATGTTTCAGATTTCGAGGTAGAATGGGATAGGAATGATGATGGAAATAGGATCACATTTGAGGAAGTGGAAAAAATGGTCAATAGATTGCAGTGCAATAAAGCGGCTGGGGTGGATGAAATTAAGTCGGAACTCATCAAATACAGTGGAGCGTCAGGTCTTAAATGGCTACATGGGATAAGTGAAACGGCCTGGGAGTCGGGGCAGGTTCCATCAGACTGGACAAAAGCAGTAATCACACCAATCTTTAAACATGGAAACAGAAAAGATTGTAACAACTACAGAGGTATCTCTTTAATCAGCGTTGTGGGTAAAATCTTCTCAGGTATTGTTGAAAGGAAAGTGCGAGTATTAGTTGAGGACCAATGGGATGAAAATCAGTGTGGGTTTAGGCCTCTTAGAGGTTGTCAGGACCAGATCTTTAGCTTACGGCAAATAATGGAGAGGTGTTATGAGTGGAACAGGGAATTGTATCTATGCTTTATAGATCTAGAAAAGGCATATGACCGGGTTCCTAGGAGGAAGTTATTGTCTGTTCTACAAGATTATGGAATAGGAGGCAAACTTTTGCAAGCAATTAAAGGTCTTTACATGGATAGTCAGGCAGCAGTTAGAGTTGACGGTAAATTGAGTTCATGGTTCAGAGTAGTTTCAGGGGTAAGACAAGGCTGCAACCTGTCTCCACTGTTGTTCATATTATTTATGGATCATATGTTGAAAACAATAGACTGGCTGGGTGAGATTAAGATATGTGAACACAAAATAAGCAGTCTTGCATATGCGGATGACTTAGTTGTGATGGCAGATTCGATTGAAAGTTTGCAAAGTAATATTTCAGAGCTAGATCAGAAATGTAAGGACTATGGTATGAAGATTAGCATCTCCAAAACGAAAGTAATGTCAGTGGGAAAGAAATATAAACGGATTGAGTGCCAAATAGGAGGAACAAAGTTAGAACAGGTGGACGGTTTCAAGTACTTAGGATGCATATTCTCACAGGATGGCAACATAGTGAAAGAACTGGAAGCGAGGTGTAGCAAAGCTAATGCAGTGAGCGCTCAGCTACGATCTACGCTCTTCTGCAAGAAGGAAGTCAGTACCAAGACTAAGTTATCTGTGCACCGTTCAATCTTTCGACCAACTTTGTTGTATGGGAGCGAAAACTGGGTGGATTCAGGTTACCTTATCAACAAGGTTGAGGTTACGGATATGAAAGTAGCTAGGATGATTGCAGGTACTAGTAGATGGGAACAATGGCAGGAGGGTGTCCACAATGAGGAAATCAAAGAAAAACTGGGAATGAACTCTATAGATGTAGCAGTCAGGGCGAACAGGCTTAGATGGTGGGGTCATGCTACACGCATGGGAGAAGCAAGGTTACCCAAGAGACTCATGGATTCAGCAGTAGAGGGTTGGAGGAGTCGGGGCAGACCGAGGAGAAGGTACCTGGATTCGGTTAAGAATGATTTTGAAGTAATAGGTTTAACATCAGAAGAGGCACCAATGTTAGCACTGAATAGGGGATCATGGAGGAACTGTATAAGGGGGGCTATGCTCCAGACTGAACGCTGAAAGGCATAATCAGTCTTAAATGATGATGATGATGATGATGACCCCCATTTTTATCACCTATTCGTGAAGTATGTAAAGAAATATGAATGCTTTAGTTGGACCACTTTTTCCGCTTTGTGACAGATGGCGCAATAATAGTCACAAATGTATAAGTACGTGGTATCACGGAACATTCCGCTTGTGCGGAAAGTATTTGCTTCGTGGTACGTTACCCGTGTTAAGATGGACCGTTTACCAATTGCGGAGAAGGTCGATATCGTGTTGATGTATGGCTATTGTGATGATCAAAATGCCAAACGATCGTGTGCTGTGTATGCTGCTCGGTATCCTGGTCAACATCATTTCCGCCACATGTGAAAAGTCAACTACGACCTGCAACAAATGATGACCAAGTAGGTGTTTTAGCTGCTGTCGCGGCTAATCCGTACATCAGTAGCAGACAAATTGCGCGAGAATCGGGAATCTCAAAAACGTCGGTGTTGAGAATGCTACATCAACGACGATTGCACCCGTACCATATTTCTATGCACCAGGAATTGCATGGCGACGACTTTGAACGTCGTGTACAGTTCTGTCACTGGGCACTAGAGAAATTACGGGACGATGACAGATTTTTTGCACGCGTTCTATTTAGCGACGAATCGTCATTCAGCAACAGCGGTAACGTAAACCGGCATAATATGCACTATTGGGCAACGGAAAATCCACCATGGCTGCGACAAGTGGAATATCAGCAACCTTGGCTGGTTAATGTATGGTGCGGCATTATGGGAGGAAGGATAATTGGCCCCCATTTTATCGATGGCAATCTAAATGTATGATGATTTCCTACGTAATGTTCTACCGAAGCTACTAAAAGATGTTTCAATGCATGACAGAATGGCGATGTACTTCCAACATGATGTATGTGCTGCACATAGCTCTTGTGAGGTTGAAGCGGTATTGAATTGCATATTTCATGGCAGGTGGATTGGTCGTCGAAGCACCATCACGTTCGCCGGATCTGACGTCCTCGGATTTCTTTCTGTGGGGAAAGTTGAAGGATATTTGCTATCGTGATCCACCGACAACGCCTGACAACATGCGTCAGCGCATTGTCAATGCATGTGCCAACATTACGAAAGGCGAACTACTCGCTGTTGAGAGGAATGTCGTTACACGTATTGCCAAATGCATTCAGGTTGACGGACATCATTTTGAGCATTTATTGCATTAATGTGATATTTACAAGTAATCACGCTGTAACAGCATGCGTTCTCAGAAATGATAAGTTCACAAAGGTACATGTATCACATTGGAACAATCGAAATAAAATGTTCAAACGTACCTGCGTTCTGTATTTTAATTTAAAAAAACCTACCTGTTACCAACTGTTCGTCTAAAAGTGTGAGCTATATGTTTCTGACTGTTACAGCGCCATATATCACAAAGCGAAAAAAGTGATGGAACTAAAACATTCATATTTATTTACGTACTGCACGAATATGCAATAAAAAAGTTAGGGTTCCTATTTAAAAAAAATCGCAATTTATATGCGCTTGACCTATGGCTGCGCCATCTAGCGGGACAACCATAGCGCCATCTGGTTTTCCCCTTCAAGCTAGACAAGTTTCGTTCTTTGTAGTTTTTTCGTTTGGCGCTTATTTCGTGAGATATTTGGCCCGGTCACGATCAATGGACCACCCATATATACTCATTCTGGATATATTTAGGTCGTCTGTCGTAACTGCATCACCCTGCATACCACAGCTGGGGCATGTTCGTACTAGTAACGTGTAACCGACTAGCTTATGAGACGGACAAACCCTAGGGAAAAGAAAGATATAACATGGGGAGGGGAGGGGGGAGCATTAAAGAAAGGAAAGAGAAAACAACAAGTTGCAGAGAGAACTTTACTTTTAGCAGTTATATTCATTGCAGTCAAATGTTTGCATGAATGTTTAATGTTTGCATCAATGTTTATAAGCGCAAAATCTGCAACAAAGGGGAAATGAGAAAGCTTTCAGAGCTACTAAACGTTTTACAACCAAACACGATTCTCTGTCTATAATAGTTTCTAAGTTATGTATTTTTGAAATGATAGCGCGTCTTTATGGGACACGCTTCCGGTAGAAGTGTATTTATCTGGGACGCTGTTTGTCCTGTGGTTTCTGCCCACACTCCACTTCGAAGCCAATGTCTTTCGCTCTATTTCTCAGCTTAATAGCTGGGCCATTTATGTGTTTGGCTGATAATGTTTTCTCTTTTTGATTCAGGCGGTTGGCGGGGCACTTCTTCCGACACCAATAAAGGTGGCCGTTTCCTTTACTATGGCTCCGGCAAACTTTGAAGTCAGCCATCACGAATTTTTAACACAGCAGTATATTTCGCATCCGACCATAGTCAATGATAGTAATATAGCCTGATGTGTGTACTTTCTCTGCCGGTAGGTGGCACTCTTCAATACTAGAGACGGAAAAGTTGTCTTCAAGAACTGCTGTTACACCAGTGTTCATATTATTCTGCCCAACCCTGTACTTACCAGTGCTTTACGCAGTACTGAAATTTCATGATGGAGCAGGACGGAGTACTGGTAGTTAGAAGCTTTGTGGATTGCTGAAGATTTCCCTGGACGCTGAGTCAATAAGAATACTATAAGGGAAAGGCAATGTTCCAGGTTCGTCCTAGTTCAGAAAGTGGTATTACTACCTTCACGAAATTTCGTACCTGTGGGAGTTCATTTTGGACTTTTAATGACGTACAAGTGATTAACGAGTTCCTCTGCGCCTTGAACGCTGATGACGACAAAATTTCAGTACTTTCGAATGCAAGTTTTGATTTCCGCCAGAGGCGTTATTTCTCTAGCTACATTATATATTTTTTTCGTATCCATTAAATCCAGTGGTTAAACACAAATGGACTGAAAATAAAAAGTGGCATTTTTTATACTTCGAGCACTATGTTGGCATCTCTAAATGGTTGAAATGTTTTGTATAAGTCCAGAAAAACTCTTACAAATTAAATTTAGTCATTTCAGACGAATGTGACATGCATATGTGAGAACACGAAATAAGAAATTGTGAGGTTCACCAGTATATTTGTCGAATAGTATTTACTTTAAATGTTCATCAAATTTCTTCTACCACTAACACTACAAAATAGGTGTTTTGGAACTAATCCGCATTGCTAAATGCTGTTGTAACAACAGCATGGTCATGTGTATCCTTTACTAGTACGCGCAATGCAATTCGATTTTCAAACCAACAGGTCGTCCAAATTTCTAAATAAATTAATTAATATTAAACTAATTAAAACAAGTTCCTACTTCAAACTTAAGTATTTTGTAATGTTTTGGTATAGAATAGTTTGAATAATGGAATGAATGAATAACTACTTAATGTGAAGATTGGCTACAATAGGAATTACAGGTTTACGAATATTGATGTTAATGTTATTTGAGTATAACCACATGGAGTACGTAATTGTAAGCTGTTTTTGGCACAGTCTGGCGGCGAATTGTTCGCGGCTTGATGACCCTTAGCTGTGTGACGTCATGGCCCCTTCCACATTTTCAAACTGTGACAGGAATCAGAATAATGACTTTGTAATTTCTCCTTCAACTTAAACTGTAACTCTATGGTCTGTATTAGACTACGCTAAAACCTTCTTATCAGATCTCAACATATCCCATCACTTTCTCCCTTCAACCTTAATAGGCTGCTAACGAAGTTCACTTTCCTTCATGCATAACGTCTCGAGTCCCTAGAATCTTCCAAATATTGGTGAACAGTGTACAACAGCAACACGTGTCCAGTATTTTTTAATAATGAGTTTTCAAAAAATAGGTGAGAAAATTTGTGCAAATAGTTTAGAAAAGAAAGCAAAACAGTACAACGGAGAACGAGTACAGAGGACTCATAGTGAAATAAAAATTGATCCCAAATCCCAATCTGATATAAGGAAGATAATTATGACTAAGAAGTAAAAGTTCATATCGAGAGCGTGATACCTCCAATAAGACATTAAAAGATTTTGGTGTAGTAGTATGTACTGTTCTTTGTCACTTACGTCATGCATCGTTAACTCGGAGGGTTTTCCCCAAAAGATTGAAATACGCCATTGTTAGGCCTCTAATAAAATGGTGACACCACAGATACCAATAACTACAGCCCACTGTCACTCCTTACATCGTTTTCTACAATTTTTGAGAGGGTAATGTATCTCAGGGTTGTCACCCACCTGTGTAGTAACGGGATACTCAGCCAATCACAATCTGTATTTCACGTGGGCTATTCTACTGATTCAATCATGTATACTTTTACTGAGTACACTATAAAATATTTAAAAGATAGAACACCACAGAGCTGCATCTTCTGCGACTTATTGAAGGCGTTCGATTGCGTCAGTCATAATATTCTATTAGAAAAGTAAAATTTTTCATGGAATACATAGTTCAGCAAAATCCTGTTTAGTTCTTTCTTGAGAAACAACACGTAGAAATTTAATGTAGTCTGTTCGAATAACAGTAAGAGCGATGGCATATCATCTTTATGGGGAGAAGTTTCAATGGGAGTCAGACAGGGTTCGGTCATTGGCCCAATACTGTTCTTGCTTCATGTCACTGATCTACCATTTTAATTGAATCAGGAGACAGAATTTGTCCTGTTTGCAGATGATACAAGTATTCTTGTGAGGCCAAGTAAAGAAACATCAACAAGTAAAATAGTTTACTATGTTTCTATGAATGTTACTAAATAGTTTTGCACAAAAAGGCTAGCTTTAAACTTTGAGAAACCGCAGTTTGTCGTGCTTTGTACTGTCAAAAAAATTGCACCTCCCATTAACCTAAATAAAAAATAGGACAGTAAACTGTAAATTCTTAGGTGTGTGTATCGATGATGTAGTAGACCTGCCAAAACGTTTAGGATCAATGACATTTGCCGTAAGAAAATGACCAACTTATGGTCGACAGTATACTGTAAGTTAAAATATTTTGCATATTTTAATTCATTGATGCCATTTGAGATAATATTCTGAAGTAACTATTTCACTAGGCGAAATAGTTGAATTATGTGCGGCCTTTACACACGTTCATCTTGCAGGTATCTGTTTAAGCAGCTGGGAATTATAACCACAGCCTCACAGTGCATTAATTCAGTTATGTTAACTTTTTGTAAAGATAATCAAGTACATCAAAAGAAACAAAAGTGATCTCTATTATTCTTTAATGAATGTAACTTCGGCACAGAAAGGGCTGAAATACATAGCTACAAAACTCTTTGAAAATTTATCCATGGAAATAAAATATCTGATAGATATCTAAGGTGTTTTCAACTGTAGATCAAGATGTTTCTCCTTAACGACTGCTTCTGTAACATAAAGGCATTCTTGAGTAGAGAAAATTAGTCATTTTTAACGAAGATAAAGCGTATAAGCCTGTAAATAGCCAGTAAGTCGTCATACGAATACCGATTTTTATCTTTTTTAGATGTACTGTTGTTATGTTGACACGTTCCACATCTTAATATTTATTATGAATTTGACCAGTGCGGCACGTAACTATCTATCGACTTTCTCTCTCTCTCTCTCTCTCTCTCTCTCATCAAAGACAGTGAATGATTGTACCAACATGACAATTCACCATATCATAACGCAACAACTGCGAGGCACTGTTTTGTGGTCAACACCATTCCTGTAATGGCTGTAATGAACTGGCATCATAATGCCCGACCTGAACCAAAAGGACCGCCTTTGGGATGAGTAACAACACTGACTTCACTCCACGCCCCAGTGGTTAACATCACTACTTTTTTTCAGACCTTGAGAAACACTGAGCTGTCATTACTCCACATTTAGGCACCTCACTGTAAGTGTCTTCATCAGAGATCAGGTAGTCATAATGGGGAAAGATAGACCCACCCAGCATTAATGTCCACTAATAGTTGTCCAGATACTTTTGGTCAGATAAGGTATACTGACGCTGAGTCCCAGCAGCTGCTTCCAGTAACAACGCTACTGGTATCATTCCTCGTCTGTAAAAATGTAGATCTTGAAATTTACTCATATTCTTTGGTTTTCCACAATGTCTTCAAGAGTTGAGGTTCAATGTTATTGGACTTCTAATAGTCATCATCATCACCATGTCTTGATTATTAATTTTATTATATTTATTTTTTGTTTGTTTAATTATTTAATAAAAATAATTTTGTCGAATTTTGTCTTAGTATATTTTGTAGAATTGATTTTTTAGATTATAGTTTCCATCATCATATACATTCATGGATTATGTTCGAAGAACTTATTCCAGTTTTTCCTGCTTTGCTCCACCGTTTCCTGGGCTGACCTAAGTCCCTTACACGTTCCAGTATATACTTTTTGCAGATATCTATCTTGTTGCTTTGTTTTATGTGTTCCGTCCATATGTACTTACATGTATCGATTTTTTTCTGTTATTGCAAATACTTTAAGCTCATTTGTAATCTTCGTTTCTTACTCTATCTTCTGGTTTACATCGACTAACTGATCAGAGAAATTTCATTTCTCAAGTCGTTCTTAGGTTTATGTCTTCTTTGTTTACTATCCACAGACAGATGTGTAGAGAACAGTTTTATAATATGTCAGCTGCTTTTCTGTAGTTGTTTTATTCTTTAACTTCGCTTATTGTTCCGCATACACACTGAAATTTTCCTGTTTTATTCTTTATATCTTAAAATTTATCAAAAGAAACATCTTAGAACACGTGGCTATAATGATTTACTTGTGCGATTATTTTGTTTTTTAGCACAATTTTTAATTGCACTATTTGTTTTTCTCTAGATGCCATTACTTTTTTCGTCTCTATAGATATTTTGTAATTATATATTGAACAACTTGATTTGATTTGAAAATATTTCTTTGTAATTTCATCTTGGGAAGCTGCTACAGTCTGATCGTCAGCATGCAGTTCGTTAATTAGTTAGTTAGATTCATGTTGTCCGCAGCTCGTGGTCGTGCGGTAGCGTTCTCGCTTCCCACGCCCGGGTTCCCGGGATCGATTCCCGGCGGGGTCAGGGATTTTCTCTGCCTCGTGATGACTGGGTGTTGTGTGATGTCCTTAGATTAGTTAGGTTTAAGTAGTTCTAAGTTCTAGGGGACTGATGACCATAGATGTTAAGTCCCATAGTGCTCAGAACCATTTGAACCATTTTTTAGATTCATGTTCTATGGACGACTCTGCACAATAAATCGTAATGATGTAAAATGAGTCTTTTTACACTCACATCGCGAAATAGTTTGTGAATATGGGTACATGCTCAACATTTAAAAGTTTATATTTTAGTTTTGTAGTAGACATATTACAATAATATAAACTATGCTTCATAATTTACGTTGCTGTCTCTCAGGCATTTTACAACACTGGATAAGTGTTCAAACGTTTTTGCTGCAGCACTGTGCACCCTTTTTGTGCTAGAGACAACCCTAACATGGAGTAGTGTCATTTACCTAAGAGAACACTGTGATTCACACAGTCAAAAGCCTTAGATAGGCCGTACAAAATACCAGCCGGCGCACTTTTATTATTTAATTTTTCTAAAATCTGGTGAGAGGACATGTAAATGTCATTCTCAGTAGAGCAACGCAAACGGTGATTTGTTGATGATATTATTGTTGCTAAGGTGAGACACTATTCTAGAATAAATCATCTTCTTAACGATTTTGGAAACTGATGTCAGAAGTGAAACAGGTCAGTAGTTACTGACATTTCTCTTATCACTTTCCTTAAAGAGAGATTTACCAACGCTATATTTTAGTTTCTCTGGAAAAATGGCTTAATTTAGTGATGCATTACACGTTTCAGATACCCCCAGGGTTGTTATAAGGGAATAAATCTTCAGTACTCCATTGGCAACACCTTCAGAACCTCATGATCTTATTTACTATTTTATTGTTTATTGTTTATTGTTTATTAACTATATTTGCTACATGCATCGCATCATTTATAGCCCTCCCATTCAGTACAATAGTGATATTATCCTGTTCTGTAGCTAGTTGTCCTGTCTCTCATTTCACTGCATTCCATATGGTCTTAAGTTTGTAGTTGAAATTACTGATTTATGACATTAAGTGGTGTCCCTTGACATTTAATAACCTTTCTTAATAATTTTTAGTAGTTTTTGTAGTGTACAACTTCTGCAGGATCTCTAATCATTCTTGACATAAGGTACATTTCCCTTTTTCTTTCACAAGATACATTAAGCCCTCCAATAATTCTAATGATACATGGTTTTTATGTTACTGTTCAGTGTCCTTTCTGATTAGCTTATGTGAGAAACAGTTTTCAAATAATGATATGAATTTATCGTGGAATTTATTAAATTTTATGTTACCATTTGTATCATTATAAACTTCATCCTAGATTGTCTCTTTTAAAGTAATATTAAAACATATGTCCTGGAGTCATTAATTATTATAACTGATCTGAGAGTAAGGACTAGCCAACTGTAACACACTATGTTTTTTATCCTAACTGTGCGTCATTATCAGAGAAACATATGTTACTGGATGAAAAGTTATTTCCTTGCTTTCAGCTTCACCAAAGAATATGTTATAAGAGTCCTATTGTATTTCTCCTACTGTGTTGAAAAAACAATTACCAGACTACAGGGCATCATACACGATAAAATACAAACACATAGAACACAACAGTGGAACCACAAACTCGAAGGGCTGGACACCACACGACCTGGCGTGTGGTAACTAGCCCGACACTTCACCAGGGAGAAAATATACACCCCAACGCTTCAAGGGCCCGACGGACCTGAATACTCAGCGGAAGAGAAAGCAGAACTAATGGCCCGAACACTCGCAGCGTCATTCACACCGAACCTGGTACCATCAGATCCAGCGTTCACACTTGCTACTGACCAAGAGGTTACACGCATTCTAGCCCAACCATCGCGCGACGACATTCGACATGCTAGCACAGCCGAAGTCTCCTGGGCTATAATGCATTCCGCTGCTAGGAAAGCCCCTGGTCATGATGGCATTCAAAACCGTGTCCTCCAGGAGTTCACGGACAAAGCAACTGAGTACCTAACACACATAACGAATGCCATACTAAAACACCAACACTTCCCCGCCTTTTGGAAGACGGCCAAGGTCCTGATGTTCAGGAAGCCGGGGAAATACCACAGCCTCCCACAAAATTACCGACCCATCAGCCTTCTGAGCTCGCTCAGTAAGATTGTTGAGAAGGTGATTCTCAAACGCATCACTAGGCACTGCATAACAAATGACATCCTGAGACCGGAGCAATTCGGCTTCAGAAATCACCACTCCACAACACAACAACTCCTACGGGTCGTTGAACACATAACACATGGCTTCAACATAAACAAAGCTACAGGGGCAGTGTTCCTGGACATCGAAAAGGCTTTCGACCGTCTATGGCACAACGGCCTCATCCGCAAACTCAGCGACGCGGGATTCCCCGACGGGCTGCTGCGTCTAATACACTCATACCTCACAGACAGGAGTTTCAACACTGACGTGCAGGGAAAACAGTCAACACGACACGGTATACACGCGGGAGTACCCCAGGGAAGCATCCTAGGGCCCCTACTGTTTAACCTCTACATAAACGATCTCCCAACCACACACAACACAATGATGGCAATCTACGCGGATGACACAGCCATCCTTGCGCAAGATTGGAAACCATCAAACATTACGTCACGCCTACAGACTGCACTCAGAGTGGCCGAGCCTTGGTTGGAGAAATGGCGTGTTAGAGTAAACGTCGACAAGTGCGAAGCCGTTCTGTTCACGAGAAGACCGAAGCAACTGCGCAAACACCGCTACTGCAGACCAATAACTCTACATGCACGTCCAATACGTTTCCGCGAGAAAGTCAAATACCTCGGTGTCTGGCTGGACCGGAAATTACTCTGGGGGGACCACATACAACACATGACCAACCGAGCTAGCGCGAGGCTCAAACAGCTCTACCCTATGCTCAACAGGCGTAGCACACTGAACAGAAGGGTGTCGAGGTCCATGTACATGACACTTATCCGACCCCTGATGACGTACGCAGCTCCCGTCTGGGGATACGCTGCGCCTACACGCCTGCGCCGTCTGCAGCTCATACAAAACAAGGTACTCAAAATCATAAGCAATGCTCCAAGATGCACACGCATCGCGGACCTACACCGGGAATACCGACTTGAGACTCTCACGGAGGTAATCCACAAACTCACCACAAGACTATACAGAAACTCCAGACATTCGCAGAACCCGTTTATTCTGAATCTGGGGAACTACGACCACAACCATAGATGGAAACATAAAAGACCAAAAGACATACTTGTAAGGACATAACATCTATGGCCAAGCTTACGCAAACATAACGGCACAGGCGAGCCCCTGTTAATCAGACGCATTTACTGGATATCCAGCTGAAATACACTGCCGAATAACTGGCACCACACAGGGAAGCCGTACCGTACACTGCATGCAAACAAGCTCCACACATCCCCCACACAGTGAGATGATCTATGGCCGATCTCCCACTACTGTATAACGATCTTGATTGTTCCAGGAAAGTAGCAGCCGCAGCAACTGGGACACATCGCCATCGCCTGTCACGGTAATGATGCATGATACCTGTACTAACAAATCCAACCTTGCATGAGCTATCGCAACTAGTAAGCCACTACTGCTCTTACTACCCACCCCACTGTCGTAGAGGTTTTTTTCCCACGGCACGAGCCATGGCACTTTTTTCCCTCTGCTCTTCAAATCGCTACCCTCACTCGCGTTTCGTCCACTATCTATCACCTGATGGACCGTGTTAATGCGTAGCCTTACCCAGACGCACGGACAACATCACAGCCCAGCATCCTGTGATCCACCTACTAGATAACTAACATGTTTACGGAGGTGACAGTAGAACTTTTGGTTTGGTCACCACGTTGCTGCGGGCGTGGAGGGGCCCCATCTCTTGTGTGTTTACTGAGATCAAATTGTAGGAGCCAAATAAGGTTCTCAGATATTTTTCCTATTAGAATCCATTAGAAAATGTACAATGAAGTCACCACAGACTGTTAACTATTTGCTGCTCTCTGCCAGTGACAGCACATTAAGAAATCCCGATTTCCTCATAAACAGTTCGAAATTTCCCATTGGCGATCTACAAACAGTGGCCGTTAGAAAGTGAACTATGTTTTAGTATTAATCCACAAGGACATGAGACAATAATCACGGGTTATCTTTTTGCCGTATCAGTGAAATGCGTATCCAAGATGAGTGAAAATGGAGATTACTTTGAGGGCTATACTTTTTTAACAAAATGGTTGAACCAAGTATGGAAGACTTGTAGAAAAGAAACTCAATGTCGGCAACAAAAGAGAGCAGGAAGAAAATGGTCTTGCTGCTATGCAGTAGCCATTGGAAGGATGTAGGCCAGATGGCACAGGAGAGCTAGAACAGGGTACCTGGTCACGAAGCCAAGTACTAGTCTTAGCCAGGTGACAGAGAACGCGGGGAATTTGTGGAAAGGTTTCGGCAAAGAGGATCAGGTTATTGTAGTAGGTGGGGCAGGTAACAGCCTGCCTGACTAATTACAGCACTGGGGTGGGCCGGATGAAATAGAATCAGCAATTACTCGCACAAATGTGAGTTTTGTGGAGGTCGTGCAGAGCCATGACCAGTCCTGGGTTAACACTGCTGTGAACCATGTGAATACTGAGTTGAGTGGAGTGCTACTGACTGAAATGAAATCTAATATGAGTTTAGTGCTTGTTGCTGCAATTGGGATAAAGGAGTGTACTAAACACGGCTTACATCTGAATAGTAGGGAGAAGGTAGGTTGGCTGAGCTTCTTGCAGCAACTTACAGGGGGGGGGGGGGGGGGAGGGGGGTGGGGGTCAGCATCACACACAGTAAGATCCCTATGGTTACTGGTGTCAAATTGGCATCTTTTCTAAGTTAGAAACACGATTCAGGAACCGTGTTTTGAAATATGTCAAAGTAACAGAAGAGTCCCACAAAATGCTTAAGAATGCACACAAAAGCAAGATTAGCTTATTTCATGAAAATATTGGAGTGAGTGATAAGGCAGAAGAGCTTCTTGTCTGTTTGGAAAAAATAGAGAACTCTGAGAAGATAGACATCATCTGCCTGTCTGAACGCCACATAACCACAGTGTTAGTTAAAGAAAAGCTCTAGCAGCTTACTCGAGTAATACGGGAAATGGAGGAATTGTTAAGACAGAACACACACACGCACACTCCCACGCACACACACGCACACACACACACACACACACACACACACACACACACACACACACACAAACTGCAACAGGTAGACGAAACTTTCATGGGACTCTTAAAAGTATACTATAGTCAAGAGGTAAAGCAATGGCTTCGCCACTCAAATAGATCGCGGGTCACAACTTGTTAGACCACTAACCATTCAGCAAATGATGGAATTATTTATGAAAACGTATCTAAAAGTACAAACAGCAGAAATTCTAATCAATGGTTTCAGAATATCAGGAATGTATTCCCTTAACAAAAGTATTTTTACTCAAGCTTGACTACTTGGAGTCCCAGAAAGCAGCACAAATCTGTAGCTCGTTTTGCCCGCATCTCGTGGTCGTGCGGTAGCGTTCTCGCTTCCCACGCCCGGGTTCCCGGGTTCGATTCCCGGCGGGGTCAGGGATTTTCTCTGCCTCGTGATGGCTGGGTGTTGTGTGCTGTCCTTATGTTAGTTAGGTTTAAGTAGTTCTAAGTTCTAGGGGACTTATGACCATAGATGTTAAGTCCCATAGTGCTCAGAACCATTTGAACCATTTTTTTTTTTGTAGCTCGTTGTCAATAAAACAGACAAGATCGCATATCCGCTTCGGAAAATCATACGCAGAAAACATCTGACCTGTCAGCCCCTTTAATCCAAGAACCTTAGCTGAACAGGTCTACCTCATCAGCTGTTAGTCCTTACGGCATTGCTCCTGTTCCTTTGACAAAAGAAGTAAACAGCCACAAAGGAAGTAGAGCCGTAGTATTTGTCCTGGTATACCACACAAAACTATGTTACAAAAAGTTATTACTGAATCCTTCCAAACGAACCGTTGTGAGAAAGAAACTGAAGTTTGGAAAAATTGTTAAATTTCATTCCAAAAAGGGAACTTTGAGAGAAATAAAAGACAGAGGAAAAATACAAACGGGAATTGACGGAAAAAGCAATAAGATAGTTCAACTAAGTCACAGATTGATGAAACGACCACTCATTGATCTAATGATTTAGGGTTTCCCCCCTGAAAAAAAGACAAGCCAGATTCTGACGATGCAGAATGTGCTTTTTGTAAAGGAAACTTTTCTTATGACGTGCAAAGACAGCTTTGTGTTCTGTTCGTCATGTGCAATACGGGGACATCCATCGAACATGCTGACCTCATATCAATATTTGTATTTGCGACTTTTGTCCCCAGAACACAATGTTTTATATTATATGACCACATTTGTTGATAATTAATACTGATTTAAAAATAAAAATAACGCTTCCAATATTCTTTTCGGGTAAATAAATCGTCTTTCATGCATTTTACTAAGTCTGATAAGTACTACAAAATATTTAGGACTAGCCCAAATTAAGACCATGTCTCTAAGTTGTGTAAACTTGCCAATGTTTTTAATTCCTAAATAAGAAAAAATAGTGAGAGAGTGTTATATTTCACCATGACGATTTAATGCATGATACTTCACAGTACTGTTTAATCAAACATTAGTTAATTTATTTTGCACAGAATGTGAGTTACATCTTAAAAAGTAAAGTGTAGACGTAATTTAGATCACTCCCTGTACTTATATTTTACCATTCTTCATTAATACCTTAATGTTAACAATTTAATAGTAATCCAAAATTAGTAGCATATATTGTATTTTTCATCTCACCTCAGAAGAGTGGTCCTCAGCGTCCGCTGCAGTTTAAGCCACCATAGATTCATCAGTAATAAACGTTTCCCTGTCGTCAGAGACGTATATTTTCTCAGAACCTCCTCCGTCTTTGACGGAAGTGCTACCGCCAAAACGAACCGCAAATTACAGGAGTCTCTGAGTTGTGTTACTTAGAAAAATATAATTGATAGCTCAACAAATTTAGATTTATTTCACTGAGCGCCCGTGTTTTTTAAAGCAGATTTATCTGCCCGAAGCCTCAACATCCCACAGGATCAACAAAATTTCTTAGCTGTTTCTTTCGTGAAAACAGGCTGCAATTAAATTAGGAACCCGTGGGGACACCTTTGCTGCATGCGAATAAAAAGGCCAGTGGAGTCTACGGTTGAATACACACGTTGTCTTTATTGCCCACATCGCGTGTCCTCGCAGACACTGGCAGGGAGAACTACACTTTTATGTTGGCGTTAGACTTACTATTCACCAACGACTGCATAGAAATAAACAGGTTCTGTGCAACGTAAATTAGTTATCAGCAAATAATGTCCGTGTCAACAATACTCATATTTGTGTTAGCATGTGCTAATAATACAGCTAACCAAAAGAGTCCACTTACGTCGGGCAGAGTTGGATTTAGTACACGAAATTATGTCTAAACTAACACAGGCGCTGTCGCCCGAAGACCTCTCCATTACTGGTATCGTTTCGCCTATCACCCATCTACAGTACTTCCCCAACGGTTTCCCTTCATCCTTTACTGGTAACCGTCTGTCGATGTAAATTAATTATTTGTCAAGACACCAAGAGAACTTAAATACTGCTTCTTACTGTCTGGTAGTACGGACGTTACGTAACAGACTTATTGGTTAACATCATAAATTGACCAGAAACTGAGACCACACACGTTACCATGCCCAATATAGTGTAGGAAACATTTAAACATTTAAAACAGTCTCCAGTCGTCTCGGAATGCATAAATACTGATCCCGTTCTTCATTGGAATCTTATATCATTCTTTCTACAAAGTAATGGCAAATTCAGACAACGATGATGAAGGTGGATAGCGATCACACACCCTTCTCACCAAAGTATACCGCAAAGGATCAGTAATATGGACATCCATTGTCTTTGGTGGCCAGGAAAGAAGCGGTAATTCGTCACTGTGGTCACAGCGGTAAACAAACATAGAACCATGGGAGGGACCTGATCAGCCAAAGTCGTAACATAATTGTTGGCAGTTATGCGACCTTACAGGATAAACACGGAGACTATAGAATACCACGATATGGCAGTCCAAATCTTTATCACTTTTCAATCTTGGGACGTAAACTCGGCCAGAAGTTGGGAACAGTATGCAACAAGACTCATCCGACCAAATGAATTTCTTACATTGCCGTGTAGTCCGGGTTTTACGGCTTCGGCACGGCGCTTTCCTGTTACAGGCACTTCCACCAATGATGAGTAGTTTTGGAATTCCGGCTCGCTCTGCAGTTCCAAAATTATGGAACTCCCTTCGTGTTGTTTTGATGCTGACAGGGTTCGCCAGTGCGATATCCAGTTTTGCAGTTACCTTTGCGGCTTCTCTTCTTTTTCGTCATAATCTCCTTCCAAGACTGTGAGACACGTTCAGTCAACACACGTTTTCGTCCTCTTTGTGACGTAACGCTTTCCCTGTATACGATATAAATCTTTGATACGGTACCTTGAAACACCGAAACACTGCGGCTACCTTGGTTACGGGCACCATCACTTTGCTCACATTCGAACTGACTTAGCTCCGATATAATGCACTCACAACCGTTTTTACCGTGAGTAGGACTTGGTCAACTTTCTGAGAACAATGCGCAGGTGCCGCTCGTGCCCAAATACAGCAGCGCAACCTGCAGGGTTGGCCAGCGTCTGCATTTACGTTCAAACTTGCATTTCTCGCAGTGTTTCCATATTTTTGTAAATTTGATTGGTACTGAAATGTCTAGCGTAGAACTTGACAACATATTATCGTATATTTTTACACCTCTTTTCACAAAAAAATTCCAGAAAGTGTTCTACATCCTATCATTTCGAGGCCCGGCTCTCTGAACAAAGGAGTCCAGTTATGCGGCATTATGTCGTGAGACTTACTCTAAAGCCACAGAAGACAGATAGATGCGGTTTGCTAGTGTTCCGCTTCGTTTTTAAAGGGGCATCCAGTAGAGAGACAGTTTGACAGCTGAGGGACACCGTCAAACCACTGACAAAATCAAATGGTTCAAATGGCTCTGAGCACTATGGGACTTAACATCTGAGGCCATCAGTCCCCTAGAACTTAGAACTACTTAAACCTAACTAACCTAAGGACATCACACACATCCATGCCCGAGGCAGGATTCGAACCTGCGACCGTAGTGGTCGCGCGGTTCCAGACTGGAGCGCCTAGAACCGCTCGGCCACACAGGCCGGCAAACCACTGAAAACCTGAGACAATTAACTGTGGGGACGGGGGGTCGTGGGGAGGGGGTTTGTTGGCCTTCCTGTTACGAATGGACCATTTGTTAACCTGCAACCTTCTTGGCGGGGGTGAAGGGAATGGCAACTTGGAAGTATTACAGAAGTTTCTCAAGAAAATCGGACATTTTAGCCGCGAGGGATCTTCTCAGATGTAGTGCCTAGCGCCACTACTGAAGACATGAGATCATCACGAGAACGCCGCCAAGTTCGCGTACACCATTACAGCCGTCAACCGGATATTTCTCAAAGCAACATTGAACAGTTTGAATCTTGCAACCAAGACTGACACACTGAAGTTACCCACCCACGATCGTTCACTGGGAATATTGTAATACCGAGCCGACCAATGACAAGACTATACAGTTGGCTGCCTGGTTTACAAGAGTGGGAAAAGAAGACCCAACCTCCCAAGCAGGAGTATTCAGATATGATTCGAGGTCATTCTTAAGTGATGCAATCCTGTTTCGGGTGAGGCATTCTGACTTTGCGTTCCGGAGACATGTCAGTATTTGCTACTCAGTTCGCAGACTTTGAGTCTCATTTCTGTATTCACCCGGATGTCAGTTGTACCATTCTCAGTTTCCATTCTACGTTTTTCATTTTGGTCCATTGCTCACGTCCGTGAACATTCGACCGACTCAACTACTTAAACTACACCTCCAAAAATGACTTGGATGCCTCCTCTGCAGTCTAATCTCTGCAGGGAAAAGATACTGAATGTACACCAGGAGACAGTGAACGGTCGCTGCATCCAGGCTAGCGCTTTACATTAGGCGGCGATTTACCTGGAGAACGATTAACGAGAAAGTAGTGGACAAGCCCCTGGTTAAGCTGCCATCCGTGAAGATGTGGGAACATGGAGGTGCGTAGATAAAAGACGCCAGCTTTCAGTCAACAGGCATGCGAGACCATGCCTGAAGAAGAACATATCGTGTCGACATCGTACCAGCCGTCTTCATGCACTGCTGATACCGTCATGTGCGATACATGCCCAGTTAACGGCGTTGTCTGTATATGCAGTCAAAGAGACCTGGATAAATTTGAATTTGTAATTTTTACGATACAGGCGAAGAAAGAAATGGAATTATTATTACACCCAGTCCATGCTTTTTTTACGATTCCTCCATTTTTGGCGCCTTGCTTGGGACCATTAATTTAATTTGAATTAGAACACTATGGTGCCCATCGTGTGGCCATGCCGTTTACTTTGAGAAGCCCACCAGTTCAGACTTGTTTATTTACTACATATTTGGTGTCCAGTTTCGAAAGATGTTTTTTATTTTAATCAAAAAATTTGGGCCATCAGCATGGGATGATTTCATTTATTACAATCTTTAAGGGCTGTCAATCGCCTCGTGAAACGACTACCTATAGAGATCTTCCCTCTACTGCATTTTCGAACATTATAACTTAGCAACGAGTGTTATAGTGCCCGATGTAGAGCACTGTATGTGTAGTCTCGCCCTCATTGATTGTGTGTGTGTGTGTGTGTGTGTGTGTGTGTGTGTGTGTGTGTGCTTTACCCAATTAGTAGCTTTAAACCTAACGGGCCGCAAAACTCTTAGGAGCCACACACGGGTTCGGCGTTTCCACCCTTCTTGCCTGTTGGAGGGCGTGCGCTTGGTAACTGCGACTGTAGAGACCTCTGCCTGAACATATTGAAGGGTCGGGCTGGTGACAGACCGAGGACACCAATGCCTAGGAAGCTACCAGCTAGCCGTTCACTGCACCGCCAGGAGAGCACCAAAGAAAATACACTCCTGGAAATGTAAAAAAGAACACATTGACACCGGTGTGTCAGACCCACCATACTTGTTCCGGACACTGCGAGAGGGCTGTACAAGCAATGATCACACGCACGGCACAGCGGACACACCAGGAACCGCGGTGTTGGCCGTCGAATGGCGCTAGCTGCGCAGCATTTGTGCACCGCCGCCGTCAGTGTCAGCCAGTTTGCCGTGGCATACGGAGCTCCATCGCAGTCTTTAACACTGGTAGCATGCCGCGACAGCGTGGACGTGAACCGTATGTGCAGTTGACGGACTTTGAGCGAGGGCGTATAGTGGGCATGCGGGAGGCCGGGTGGACGTACCGCCGAATTGCTCAACACGTGGGGCGTGAGGTCTCCACAGTACATCGATGTTGTCGCCAGTGGTCGGCGGAAGGTGCACGTGCCCGTCGACCTGGGACCGGACCGCAGCGACGCACGGATGCACGCCAAGACCGTAGGATCCTACGCAGTGCCGTAGGGGACCGCACCGCCACTTCCCAGCAAATTAGGGACACTGTTGCTCCTGGGGTATCGGCGAGGACCATTCGCAACCGTCTCCATGAAGCTGGGCTACGGTCCCGCACACCGTTAGGCCGTCTTCCGCTCACGCCCCAACATCGTGCAGCCCGCCTCCAGTGGTATCGCGACAGGCGTGAATGGAGGGACGAATGGAGACGTGTCGTCTTCAGCGATGAGAGTCGCTTCTGCCTTGGTGCCAATGATGGTCGTATGCGTGTTTGGCGCCGTGCAGGTGAGCGCCACAATCAGGACTGCATACGACCGAGGCACACAGGGCCAACACCCGGCATCATGGTGTGGGGAGCGATTTCCTACACTGGCCGTACACCACTGGTGATCGTCGAGGGGACACTGAATAGTGCACGGTACATCCAAACCGTCATCGAACCCATCGTTCTACCATTCCTAGACCGGCAAGGGAACTTGCTGTTCCAACAGGACAATGCACGTCCGCATGTATCCCGTGCCACCCAACGTGCTCTAGAAGGTGTAAGTCAACTACCCTGGCCAGCAAGATCTCCGGATCTGTCCCCCATTGGGCATGTTTGGGACTGGATGAAGCGTCGTCTCACGCGGTCTGCACGTCCAGCACGAACGCTGGTCCAACTGAGGCGCCAGGTGGAAATGGCATGGCAAGCCGTTCCACAGGACTACATCCAGCATCTCTACGATCGTCTCCATGGGAGAATAGCAGCCTGCATTGCTGCGAAAGGTGGATATACACTGTACTAGTGCCGAGATTGTGCATGCTCTGTTGCCTGTGTCTATGTGCCTGTGGTTCTGTCAGTGTGATCATGTGATGTATCTGACCCCAGGAATGTGTCAATAAAGTTTCCCCTTCCTGGGACAATGAATTCACGGTGTTCTTATTTCAATTTCCAGGAGTGTAAATACGGTGAGAAGTATTTTAAAAACAACGCTTTCAGCTTCTGTCTCCCACAGTGGAGTGACTTGTGTGTCTTCGTGCATGGTCGTTGCAAGACGAAGCTTAGCTGTCGGGGTAGTGCGGTTAGGCTCTGTGTTTTGATTGTAATAGCTCCCCTGCCAGTGCGGTACTGTTGCTGCTAAAACTGTAGAGTAGGCAACTTTCAGACCAAAACAAGGAAAAAATGTCATCTAAACAAAGGCTCTAAAATGCATACCTTAAGAGCTGTGAACACTTATTCATCTTCTCTTCTAATATAAGTTCTTTGGTTTCCAGACTTTTGGAGGAGGTAGTATGGACCAGAACAGGGAAAAGCGTCCAGTAAATGCGAGTTATAAAATGCACATTTTAAGAGCTATGGGCACTTGTTCAGTAGAAAATTAGCGGAAACGAACAGGTGCTCATAGCTCTTAAGGTCTTCAGTTTAGAGCCCATGTTTACTGGACTGGTTTTTCTTGTTTTGGCCCAAACTACCTCCTCCAAACACATAGACATCAAAGAGATTGCACTAGAAGAGATGATGAAGAATTACTCATAGCTGTTAAGGTATGCATTGTACAGCCCATGTTTACTAGACATTTTCTTCTTGTTTTGGTCCACTTACTGTCTTGTTTTGCCTACCCTAAAATCTTAGCAACAACTATGCTGGTACATGTTTTTCAATGTCAGAGGTATCAGAAAGATTTTCGCTTATAACTTCCGACTCGTTCTTTCATGGACCAGTGTCCATTACCTCAAACTGACAAATTTATCCTTCTCCATCCTTCCTAAAAGTTTACGCACTAAGTTACGTGGTATTCTAATTGAGTTTTGGTATCAGCATTAATCACTGTCTGTTTAATAGTGCTTCAATGTTAATAGTTCTTATACTTAATATTATCACATTGTCGAAAATATTTATTCAGAATTCTAAAGTTGTTTTGTTTTTGCATACTCTGTGCCTAACCTGGGGTTGTCGGTTTTCGCTTTTTTTTATTATTGTATATGTTTTATTCATTTCCATGTTTTATGAGAGATTTTCAAATGTTTTAGTCGCCATACTCAAATAATGCTCTTTAGTGTAGGATCCGTACCAGATAGAACTGATAGAGGATATAGAGAAAATCCAAAGAAGAACAGCACGTTTCATTACAGGTTCACTCAGGAAGTGCTAAAGCTTCTCAGAGATTCTCAGCAAACTTCAGTGGCAGACGCTGCAAGAGAGGCGTTCTGCATCACGTTATGGTTTACTGTTGAAGTTCCGTGAGCGTACATTCCTAGAAGAGTCAACCAATATATTTCGCGAAAAGACCATGAAGATGAAAATAGACTGATTCGAGCCTTCACAGACACTTACCATCAGTCGTTCTTCTTGCGAACCACACGCGACTGGAACAGGACAAGGGGAAAGTGACACTGGGCATGAAAGTACTTTCCGCCACACAAAGAGTAAGGTGGCTTGCGGAGTATAGAGGTAGTTATAGATGTAGATGTATGGCCAGTTTATTGCCCTGAAAAAATTGCAAAGGTACATCATCTTACCATACGAAGTGCACGTTAATTCTTGGTGATAGAGGACAGGCGCTTATTTTAAATTGGGAGCATTAATACACGTTTTTATAACTTCTTTTACTGTCACAGGAGCACACCTGTAATTCTTATCAGTTACGATTGGCGGCAGTAAACTTTGTAGAGAGTGTTTTGGTTTTTGTGTTAAGAGCAGCGCTGACTTCAAAGGAAATAAATTTGGTTTCTGTGTATCTGTGTTTTCCTAACATTTTCCAGTCCCAGCTGTTCGCTCTCTACCTTTCAATATACATCTGATCCCCAAACCTTACTTTGACAGGGTCTGATTGCAACGCGTTCGTTTCTTTGATTTTGTAATACGAGGTAGAGAAGACAAGTTGATACTGTATCCAAAGCCTTAGCCTCAAATATATGCAGAACATGTCTTGGCTTTTCCTTTGTCAAATGTGAGGAAAAATAGCACCACACTATTGTTTATTCTTCATTGCGTTTTAAATGCTACGACGGTGGCGTAACATTCAGTTTTATCTTTATGCAATAAAAGCCTTATGTTAACAACCATGTAAGTATGCCGGCCGTGGTGGCCAAGCGGTTAAAGGCGCTACAGTCTGGAACCGCGCGGTCGCTACGGTCGCAGGTTCGAATCCTGCCTCGGGCATGGATGTGTGTGATGTCCTTAGGTTAGTTAGGTTTAAGTAGTTCTAAGTTCTAGGGGACTGATGACCTTAGAAGTTAAGTCCCATAGTGCTCAGAGCCATTTGAACCATTTTGAACCGTGTAAGTATGAGGAAGTATACACCAACTTCAGGAACCGCTATCTACATGCATGTCTTTCGTGCTGGTAGTCTTTACACGATGCAGAGGGTTGGCTAATACTTTCGGAGGCTTCACCCTTACTCAGTTAAGTGCATGACGGTTTTGTATGTGTTTGTGTACCCCTGCGTTTATTAATAACATTCATCAAGCTTCAGAGAGGAAATATATCAGTGTAAGAATGTTTAGTGTAAAGATGTTCTCGCATTTATGTTTTTATCTTCTTCACTGTTTACTGGTTTACCCTGTGAGTTCTGGTTTTAAAATGCGTACTGAAAGAGAATTTATGACAACTAGTTTCCTGGCATCGATTTCCTTAGTTGCACATAATCATCGTTTTATGTCTACACAGAAGTCAGTATGATAACTGGAAGCATGGTATCTTATGGGCAATATCCTACTATGGATAACTTGCGAAGTTTGTATCATACATTATTTAAAGTTGAGGTGATACCTCTTTAGGCGTCATTAGATCTGCTCAAAGATCATTGATTTCTCTGCTGTTTGAGGGATCAATCACAAAATCAGGTACGCTAAGATAACTTCCGACTCACACGCAAACATTCCTGGTTTTACAAGATTTTACGAGAGCCCAGATGATCAATCGATGAGCATTTTACGCCTTTATTCGCTGCCGTATTACGTTGAATACACCAAGACAGAAAAAGGATTCTGTCCTATACCAATATTCGAGGCTCCAACACATTCTATCAGTTGCGTTATTGACATTTAGTGTATACTTAACAGGAAATTTGAAATACTCTCGGTATTGGTGACCGTGTTTACAAAGAATTTCATTTAAAAATAACAGTATCATCACTGTGGAAGGCAGTTTATTCTCTTTCTGACTGAAATATTGAGAAAGAAAAACGAAGTTCGTTCGAGAACGTAATTCGTCCTTAAATGAACAAGATCAAAGAATGAAAATACGTTCTTAAGATTCGCAAATTAATGCTAAATATAAGTTAAGAGGACAAAAATTATTAATTGCTAAAAGAACATTACAAACATCATTTAACATCATGTAATTCCGACGATGGTCTTGGTAACCGCTTGGATTCTGTTAGGAAGTGAGGTCATAAGGTTATGCAGGTACGTCGCATCCAGGTTAAGCAATTCGCTCGTAATTGGAAGGCGCAGTTCCACTAAATTGCGTAGATGTTGATGTCGGCGTTTTCCACGCTGTTCCAACATGCCTCTCAGATTTCGTATGGGGTCACGTCATGTCGTTTCGCAGGATATTCAAGATGTAATAGAGTGGGAGGAGTGCTCATAAAGGTAGACACATATTCTTCCAGCCCAATGAACACTACTGTTGTCGTATTGAAAAATAGGGCTATCAATAGCGCAGTCATCATGTAGATGTTGACTTAAAGGCGACACCTGGCCAACAAGAATGTTTAAATACACATGCTAGTCCATGTTAGTGGTCACCTCTGTGAGACGGCCCAATTCATGATAAGAAAAACACCCTCAAAACATTGCACACCCACCTCCGGCTTGAACATGACATTGCACATATTCTGGAAGAAATGCTTAATTCGGCCTTCAGCGCATTCGACGAGTGCGTCATCGGAATACAGGCAAAAGCACATTGGGTTCCGCCACTCAGTTACTATCCACGTATGACGATTCCTAGCTTTGTGAGCCTGTGTAACCATTGGTCCTGCGAGGTGATCAAATGTTCATTGCATGCAGTTCAGTTCGCAATATTCTCTCGCTAGCAGGTGAGGGTGGACCTACATTCACTGACTGCAGAATTTCCTGTCGGGTTTGGAACGGATTCTGATTGACAAGCCGTGAAACGCGTCTCTTGTCCCTCACAGCCAGGATCTTTCTCAGACCACAGTTCTGACGACGTGTTTCGTTGTGACGTGCGTTGTACCAGTTCTTGTGGACATACTGAACTGTCCGCCGTGAAGCAACAACTAATCCAGTAACTTCACACGCGGCATGGCCACGGGCGCTGTCGAACCTGACTGCCCCTTTCTACCACACTGTCATGTCCTTACGTTGACCCATGATTACGACAGTATCTGCTTGAAACGTAAATATCTCACTGATTGCTACTCCCTTATGCTCACGTGGAGGCAGTGCATGCGCGGTTGAACACGTGACGCGATCGCTGCTCCATCTGTAAAGACATAACCATTCATCTGGGCGTTCGGTGGCTTTAATTGCTCAGACAATAAATACAGAATTTCATGTTTCACATAAAAGTGCCCTTCAATAAACCACATAACTTTATATGACCATACACATACATGCATACAAAATACATGGCAAATAACCCTATATTCTTATTAATGCCCATCATATTATTTAATGACTGAAAAAGCGATGAGATAATCAACTTGCAAGCTCGGATGACTGAACAGAAATTGGATATTAACTTCCACATGTTCTGTCTAAACAGTGAACAAGGATTAATTCTGCTACTGTTGGATACGACTGCACAATAACTCGTGTAAATAAATCTGATGTTTTCTCAAATCGCAACTATGTACATGAAGCCATTTAGCCCTCTTTAATCGATCCTATAGCTATAGGGAGCTACAGGGAGAGACTGGTAATATACAATACGTACAAAAACCAAGAGGGAATAATAAGAGTGGACGACCAAGAACGAAGTACTCGGATTAAAAAGGGTGTAAGACAGGGATGTATTTTTCCCCCTTACTGTTCGATCTGTAAATCGAAGAAGCAACTATGGAAATACACAAAGGTTCAGAGGTAAATGTTGAAAAGTAGGTGGACTGATAAGGTAAGGAATGGGGATGTTCTGCGCAGAATCGGAGAGGAAAGGAATATGTAGACTAGGAGAAGGGACAGGATGATAGGACATCTGTTAAGACATCAGGAACGACTTCCATGGTACTAGAGGGAGCTGTAGAGGGCAGAAACTGTAGAGGAAGACAGAGATTAGAATATATCCAGCAAGTAAAGGAGAGGATTTCGTGGCAGGCTGCATCAAACCAGTCAGAAGACTGGTGACCCAAGAGAAAACGAGTCTTCCTACCAAACCTATTAATTGGCTCACCTCATGGCTTAGGCGACTTGCTTAAGTCTTGACTTACCCACTTCTCACCCAAAGGTAAGTTACTCTAGCAGAGGGCTAAGTAATATAGTTCTTTGAGACAAACAAGGACTTATCAATACGGGCATGAATACTTAGCATGGAAGTTGCCTAATAGCAGACGACTCTCAGTGGTTATTCGTAATAATGTCATTGTTAACTATTATTTCACACACGTTGTAAGCTCTGCTGCATACACCAGTTAGTCAAAACCTTTATCAATACAATGAATACTGTAACTTCACTAAAGACAAACGAATGATTAGTGTGTGAGCTTTTAACCACACATTTCATTGTAATGTCTTTGTGTGGAAGGTTTCACAGCCTACCTTCACTGTGTGCGTATACAGTTCTCCTCGGTATTTGTGTCTGGCACACACTCGCTTTCCCACAAATCGACTTTTTGATTGGACTTAACCATCAGTTCAAGTAGCGTACTTGATGAAAAACAATATTACATGAGTCTCAAAATTGAGTACATAGAAAGTAGTAGCCTACTACGACTAGCAAGTTTAGGCATAAAGATGGGGTGGTCAATGTAGTTCACAGTAGCTAAGGCTGCTGAATAAATATGGAAAAGTATTCATTTTTCAGCATCATCAGCTATTTCGTGGACTAATCTGTTCAATACGCAAAAATGGTGAATAGACAAGGACTAAAATATAAAATAAGCCTCACATTTAGTGAGAAAAATATCAAAATGGGATAAAGAAGTATTCGGGCTTTATGTGGCACAGAGAATTTATTTCACACAGACGGCTCAGCGCGCCTCCATTATAAAGGACAGTAACATCAAAAACATGTTTGGCACTTGCATTTAGTCGTAAAGACGATCTGTAAAGCTCCATCGCCATTATGGTGGTTTACCCGAATGTAGAGGTGTAGTTCTGTGCAGATATAATTAGCGTCCTGTTTCTTTCTCCAGTATATTTGTAAATTCAAACGTGATATACTGAAGTAATTGGAATTTTTCAACACAAACTTAAATCCTCTATTGTTAAATAGGAATCTTGGTTAAGGAACTTGGTAAAAACGAAATACCATGGACTTAGAACTTGTGAAAGGACGACAATTGGTACATGTAAAACACTTTGGAAGTGCGAAAATGAAGTAATTAGCTAAAATTCCCATTGCCAAGGCTTGAATGGAAGATCCTTGCAGTAAATTCAGTATTCAAAAAACTGAAGACATCACATCTAGTACAACCCTGTACCTCTGGTTGTAAACACGTGTTGGAAATATTCTGGAGAAGAAAAGAGAGAAATAATTGCTGAGACTCGAAACCAAGACTGTGGACTAACGAGTACCTGTATTTGTCAGGTATTGAACTAACTGTAATCTTATGAAAATTTGAGAAAATGCTGCTTCTTGTACTTGGTTCAAGGGTTCTGATTTGGAAACACGTGCGGCGTAACTGCGATATAAAATTTTTAAACAAGTTCTATCTCTGTGAAACGGTGCTGTTAATTACTTCTAGATGTACATTGATATCAGGGAGCAAACCTGTATCACAACGTTTTGTAAGGCAACAATGTTTCGTTTTCAGATGGCACAAGAGCCCTTATACATTCTGTGATGCCACACACAATTTTGAATGCTTTAGACACAAACTCCTGCTCGAGTATCTTTATTCACTGTAGTCACCTTAGAAAAACTGTATGTGTGTGTGCAGCTGAAATGCCAAATTATTTTTCTTGAAATTGCTTTTAAATTTCGGTTTTCCTCCATGAAATATAATACAGCCATGAATTTTTTCAGATCACACTTTTTAATATAATTACTTTTAGTGATAATAGGAAATATAAAACACACTGATAAACCAAATCATGACCAACTGAATAACAGAGTGATGATCCAGGTGTGGAATGTAATGTAGTAGCTGCTCCGCGTGGCATGAATTCAGCAACTACATCGTAGATTTCCGTATATATGTGGTACCAAATATGAATGGACAGGTAACGAAGTTCCCGTAGGTACGGGTCAGTGGCTCATAGGGATGGAGCCGGCACCCGATAGCGTCCCAGATATGTTCCGTGGAGTTCAGATCAGTCGAAGTTGGTGACCAAGACATCAACATGAATTCATTTTCTTGCTCCTCAAACCACTGTAGCACGATTTTGGGCTTGTGGTACGGACAGTTATCCTGCTGGAAGATACCATCGCTGTCGGCGAAGAGATGAAGCTCGGAGGGATTCATGTAGCCCTGGTCATTGTGCCTTCTACACTCCTGGAAATGGAAAAAAGAACACATTGACACCGGTGTGTCAGACCCACCATACTTGCTCCGGACACTGCGAGAGGGCTGTACAAGCAATGATCACACGCACGGCACAGCGGACACACCAGGAACCGCGGTGTTGGCCGTCGAATGGCGCTAGCTGCGCAGCATTTGTGCACCGCCGCCGTCAGTGTCAGCCAGTTTGCCGTGGCATACGGAGCTCCATCGCAGTCTTTAACACTGGTAGCATGCCGCGACAGCGTGGACGTGAACCGTATGTGCAGTTGACGGACTTTGAGCGAGGGCGTATAGTGGGCATGCGGGAGGCCGGGTGGACGTACCGCCGAATTGCTCAACACGTGGGGCGTGAGGTCTCCACAGTACATCGATGTTGTCGCCAGTGGTCGGCGGAAGGTGCACATGCCCGTCGACCTGGGACCGGACCGCAGCGACGCACGGATGCACGCCAAGACCGTAGGATCCTACGCAGTGCCGTAGGGGACCGCACCGCCACTTCCCAGCAAATTAGGGACACTGTTGCTCCTGGGGTATCGGCGAGGACCATTCGCAACCGTCTCCATGAAGCTGGGCTACGGTCCCGGACACCGTTAGGCCGTCTTCCGCTCACGCCCCAACATCGTGCAGCCCGCCTCCAGTGGTGTCGCGACAGGCGTGAATGGAGGGACGAATGGAGACGTGTCGTCTTCAGCGATGAGAGTCGCTTCTGCCTTGGTGCCAATGATGGTCGTATGCGTGTTTGGCGCCGTGCAGGTGAGCGCCACAATCAGGACTGCATACGACCGAGGCACACAGGGCCAACACCCGGCATCATGGTGTGGGGAGCGATCTCCTACACTGGCCGTACACCACTGGTGATCGTCGAGGGGACACTGAATAGTGCACGGTACATCCAAACCGTCATCGAACCCATCGTTCTACCATTCCTAGACCGGCAAGGGAACTTGCTGTTCCAACAGGACAATGCACGTCCGCATGTATCCCGTGCCACCCAACGTGCTCTAGAAGGTGTAAGTCAACTACCCTGGCCAGCAAGATCTCCGGATCTGTCCCCCATTGAGCATGTTTGGGACTGGATGAAGCGTCGTCTCACGCGGTCTGCACGTCCAGCACGAACGCTGGTCCAACTGAGGCGCCAGGTGGAAATGGCATGGCAAGCCGTTCCACAGGACTACATCCAGCATCTCTACGATCGTCTCCATGGGAGAATAGCAGCCTGCATTGCTGCGAAAGGTGGATATACACTGTACTAGTGCCGACATTGTGCATGCTCTGTTGCCTGTGTCTATGTGCCTGTGGTTCTGTCAGTGTGATCATGTGATGTATCTGACCCCAGGAATGTGTCAATAAAGTTTCCCCTTCCTGGGACAATGAATTCACGGTGTTCTTATTTCAATTTCCAGGAGTGTATTATTTCCAGATCCCATGAAACCTAAGTGAATGTCCTTCCACAGCATAAAACTGTCCCCACCGGCCTGCCTCCATGGTGTGGTGCATGTCTCGAGCAGCCGTTCTGCTGAATGATGGCTTATCCGCATACAACTGTCGATTTGAAGCAAGAAACCTGATCCTGGCTAGGTGACACTTTACATTTCCACGGTCCAGTCTCGTCGATCCCTGGTCACTGCTGTCTTAATTGATGATGTCAACGATTCAATATGGGAACATGTAGGTGTCTGCTGGAGAGCCTCACATTCGTCAACGTGCCCTGAACGGTGTGCTCCGAAACACAACTTTTTCGTCAGTCCTGCCACAGATCGTCCCCCCTCCTGCTATACAGAGCAGGAGACCCTCCGATGAAGCGTGGACGTCCGACATCTTGTCGTCTACCAGTGCTTTCACTATTCAACTTCTTTCCATAAATGTTCGTTTCCATGTGCATCCCCATAGTAATCTGCGTCATTTATGTAAGAGAGATACCCCATTTGCGGACGGTATTGTCGCTACAGCGACTCCTCATTCGACTCTGCTGCCTCATATACTTTCTTTACAGCGTCACGTGTCCGCAGTCTCGCCGTGACCACTGATAATAATGCTTTGGCTCTCTTACGTATAGGGTGTCCAAAAAAATAAAACCGACAAGCTTTAGCGACAGGTTATATTATTTTTTTTATTTCATTCCACGTAATGTGGCTTCTTCAGTGAACAGTAACTTTTTTTTTTGGGGGGGGGGAGTTATCAGTCTTTTTCTGGTTTGATGCAGCCCTCCACGACCATGGACGTTATTCCCTGCTGTCTTAACAGATGTCCTACCATCCTGTCCCTTCTCCTTGTCGGTGTTTTCCATATATTCCTTTCCTCGCCGATTCTCCTAAGAACCATCTCACTCATTAATTATCAGACCATCTAATTTTCAACATTCTTCTGTAGCACTAAATCTCAAATGCTTCGATTATTCTCTGTTCCGGTTTTCCCACAGTCCATGTTTCACTACCGTACAATGCTGTGCGCCTAATGTGCAGTCTGAGAAATTTCCTCCTCAAATTAAGGTCTACGTAGGTCTAATTAGACTTCTCTTGGCCAGGAACGCCTATGTAGCAGAATTCCTTAACTCCAGATGAAGTGATCACAAATCCTAATATTAAGTTTCTCGTTGCTCTCTTTTCGGCTACTTCTCATTACCTTCGTCTTTCTTCGATTTACTCTGTCGGTATTCTGTACTCATTACACTGTCAATTCCATTCAGCAGATCATGTAATTTCTTCTTCACTTTCACTGAGGATAGCAATATTATCAGCGAATCTTATCATTGATATCCTTTCACCTTTAATTTCAATCCCACTCTTGAACCTTTCTTTTATTTTCGTCATTGCTTTGTCGGTATATAGACTGAACAGTGCGGCGCGAAAGACCCTTTTTAATCCAAGACCTGCCCCGTAACGGACCTCCTGGCCAATGACGCCAAACGCTGATTTCCATTCCAATCCAAGTAATTCGCTCTTGGTCTTCCATTCTTATTGTTACCTCTTGGCTCTTAAACGTATTCTAAATTCCCGCCTTTCCTTACATCTTGAGCTATTTGTCTTAGAATTCGAAATTTTTGGACCATTTGGGATTGTCTAACACTTTCTCCAATCGACACATCCTATGAACGTGTCTTCATTTTTCCTTAGTCTTATTTCCATATCAGTCGCAGTCTCAGAACTGCCTCTCTGGTGCCTTTACCTTTCCTAAAGCCAAACTGATCGTCGTCTACCGCATCCTGAATTTTCTGTTCCAATCCTCTGTATATTATTCTTGTCAGGAACTTGGATGCATGAGCTTTTAAACTGACTGTGCGAAAATTCTCGCATTTGTCGACGCTTGCAACCTTCTGAATGGTGTGGATAGTGTGTCGCCGAAAATCAGATGGAATATCGCCAGACTCATACATTCTACACACCAACATGAATAGTCTGTTTGTTGCCACTCCCCACAATGATTTTACAAATTTCTTTCTGCCTTACTCGATTTTAGATCTTCCAAAGCTCTTCTGATTCTAATGTTGGATGCCCTGTCTCTTCTGTATCGACTCCTGTTTCTTTTTCTATAACATTCTCATACTATTCTCCCCTTCATAGAGGCCTTCAATGACTCTTTCCACCTATACGCTCTCTCCTCTGCAATTTACAGTGGAATACCAGTCTTATTCTTTGTTACCACCCATGCATTTGATTTCACCGAAGGTTGTTTTAACTTTTCTATATGCTTAGTCATTACATCCGACAATCATTCCTTTTTCGATTTCTTCATATTTTTCACCATTTCGCCTTAGCTTCCCTGAACTACTTGTTTATGTCGTTCCTAAGTGACTTGTTTGTCTCTGTTCCTGAATTTCCCTGAACATTTTTGTAATTCCTTCTTTCATCGATCAGCTGAAGCATTTCTTCTATTACCTACGGTTTGTTCGCATTTACTTTCTTTGGACCTATATCTTTCTTTCTTGTAATCTAAGTCTGTGTCTCCATGTGGGTACGCCTTATAAACCAATATCTGATTTCGGAATCTCTGCCTGATCGTCATGTAATCTAACTCAAATATTCCGGTATCTCACGGCCTTTTTCGAATATACCTCCTCCTCTTGCGATTCTCGACCAGCGTATTCGATATTATTAGCTGAAACTTATTTCAGAACTCAATTTGTCGCTCTCCTGTCTCATTCCTAGTAACAAGCCCATATTCTCCCGTAATTTTTTCTTCTACTCCTTCCCGTACAACGGCATACTAGTCCCCCATGATTGTCATCTCCCTTTACGAACTGAATTCAAATGTTCAAATGTGTGTGAATTCCTAAGGGAGGTCATCGGTCCCTAGACTTACACACTACTTAAACTAACTTATGCTAAGAACAACATACACACCCATGGCGGAGGGAGGACTCGAACCTCCGGCGAGAGAGGCCGTGCAGTCCATGACATGGCTCCACGAACTGAATTACCCGTTCAATATCCTCATATACTTCCTCTATCATTTCATCTTCGGCTTGCAACGTCGGCGTATGTACCTGAACTATCGTTGGTTTACTATCGATTCTGATGAGAACAACCCTTTCACTGAAGTGTTCACAGTAACTCACTCTCTGCCCTACCTTCCTATTCATAACGAATCCTACTCCCGTTATACCATTTGTTGCTGCTGTTGATATAACCCTATACTCATCAAAACAGATAAGACCTTGTCTTGTTGCTATTTCACTTCAGTGACCCACTGTATCTAGACTGAGCCTTTGCATTTGCTTTTTCAGAATTTCTAGCTTCTCTACGACTTGAAAAATTCTGACATTCCACGCACGGACTCTTACAACGTTATCCTTTCGTTGATTATTCAATTTTTTTCTCATGGTCACTTCCTTCTTGGCAGTCCGCTCCTGGATGTCCGAATGGAGGACTATTCCGGAATATTTTGCCAATGGGAGAGATCATCATGACAGATTTTTCAATTACAGGCCGCAGGCCCTGTGGGTACACATTACGTGTCTTTAATGCAGTGGTTTCCATTGCCTTCTGCGTCATCATGCTATTGATCATCGCTCATTCTTCCGTCTTTATGGGCAGTTTCCCACCTCAAGGGGAAGATAGTGCCCTGTATCTCTATCCCCTCCTCCGCACTCTCTGACAGGCCGTTGGCTGAATGAAAGTGACTTCTTATGCAGGAAGCCTTTGGCCGCCATTGCTGATGATTTATATTCAAAATTTAAGCAGTGGCGGGGTTTCAACACGGCACCGAGGACGCTTTGATTACTAATCAAAGATACTAACCTCTTTTTTATGGAACATGACAGAGAAAGATAAACTTTATTTAAATAACAAAAATTGATACTGGAAGGTTTCAGATAGATTATATAATAGTAAGACAGAGATTTAGGAATCGGGTTTTAAATTGTAAGACATTTCCAGGGGCAGATGTGGACTCTGACCACAATCTAATGGTGATGAACTGTAGATTAAAACTGAAGAAACTGCAAAAAGGTGGGAATTTAAGGAGATGGGACCTGAATAAACTGACTAAACCAGAGGTTGTACAGTGTTTCAGGGAGAGCATAAGGGAACGATTCACAGGAATGGGGGAAAGAAATACAGTAGAAGAAGAATGGGTAGCTCTGAAGGATGAAGTAGTCAAGACAGCAGAGGATCAAGTAGGTAAAAAATTTAACTGATGAAAGGAGAAAATATAAAAATGCAATAAATGAAGGAGGCAAAAAGCAATAAAAACGTCTCAAAAATGAGATCGACAGGAAGTGCAAAATGGCTAAGCAGGGATGGCTGGAGGACAAATGTAAGGATGTGGAAGCATGTATCAGTACAGGTAAGATAGATACTGTCTACAGGAAAATTAAAGAGACCTCTGGAGAAAAGAGAAGGTGGCAGGGGTAAAATACAGGGAGTGAAAGGCTATTTACAATTTGTACAGAAACCAGAAGGCAGTTATAAGAGTCGAGGCACATGAAAGGGAAGCAGTGGTTGGGAAGGGAGTGAGACAGGGTTGTAACCTATTCCCAATGTTATTCAATCTGTATATTGAGCAAGCAGTAAAGGAAACAAAAGAAAAATTCGGAGAAGGTATTAAAATCCATGGAGAAGAAATAAAAACTTTGAGATCCGCTGACGACATTGTAAATTCTGTCAGAGACAGCAAAAGACCTGGAAGAACAAAAAAAATGGTTCAAATGGCTCTCAGCACTATGGGACTTAACTTCTGAGGTCATCAGTCCCCTAGAACTTAGAACTACTTAAACCTAACTAACCTAAGGACATCACACACATCCATGCCCGAGGCAGGATTCGAACCTGCGACCGTAGCGGTCGCGCGGTTCCAGACAGTAGTGCCTAGAATCGCTCGGCCACTCCGGCCGGCCTGGAAGAACAGTTGAACGGAATGGACAGTGTCTTGAAACGAGTATATAAGATGAACATCAACACAAGCAAGACGAGGATAATGGAATGTAGTCGAATTCAGTCGGGCGATGCTGAGGGAATTAGATTAGGAAATGAGACACTTAAAGTAGTAAAGGAGTTTTGCTATTTGAGGAGCAAAATAGATGATGATGGTCGAAGTAGAGAGAATATAAAATTTAGACCGGCAACGGCAAGGAAAGCGTTTCTGAAGAAGAGAAATTTGTTAACATCGAGTATAGATTTAAGCGTCAGGAAGTCGTTTCTGTAAGTATTTGTATGGAGTGTAGCCATGTATGGAAGTGAAACATGGACAATAAATAGTTTGGACAAGAAGAGAATAGAAGCTTTCGAAATGTGGTGCTACAGAAGAATACTGAAGATTAGATGGGTAGAACACGTAACTAATGGGGAGATATGGAATAGGATTGGGGAGAAGAGAATTTTGTGGCACAACTTGACTAGAAGAAGGGATCGGTTGGTAGGACATGTTCTGAGGCATCAAGGGATCACCAATTCAGTATTGGGGGCAGCGTGGAGGGTAAAAATCGTAGAGGGAGACCAAGAGATGAATACACTAAGTAGATTCAGAAGGATATAGGTTGCAGTATGTACTGGGAGATGAAGACGCTTGCACAGGATACAGTAGCATGGAGAGCTGCATCAAACCAGTCTCTGGACTGAAAACCACAACAACAACAACACCAAACCAGCAGATAACGTCAGAAAACACAAATAGGGTAAAGTAACCATTTCTTGCAAGCAGAGTGATGCTATGAATGATGGGATATGACTATGTGTAAGTTGCCTCCAGATCGATGGCAAGGCGGCCCCAACGCGACCAACCAATCGGAAGTCGACAGGAAGGGACAGTCGTGGAAGCAGAAATTTTAACCACGAAATTCCATCGTATGACACAGTAGTGATAGGAATGGAAAACTAAGAACAGTGTGGTATCAGATGTTGCGCCCTCCAGGGGCTTGAAATAATGTGAGAGGATGTTAGTTTTTCACCTCAACAGCAGTCGATCCAACCACACTAGGCACATTCGAACTGAGCGTGGGATTCTGCAACACCCCATGGAGGTAACTGGCAAAACAGGACTTTTAGCATGGACGAGGTTCAATGACCGCATGCTCATTCTTTAGGACAGTCAAAGATTTATCCCCGTCTCCATAAATGTAGGCGACGGTCCTGCCTTTGAGGCAAACTATCGTATTAGTCTTCGCTGCAGGGAAGTATATGTCCTCCGGACGAATGAAAGTATATGGTTCGACAACAGTTGGAGGGGCGCAGAGGAAACGGGCGACCATTATCCGCCTCGGCGTCCAGACTCCAGGAACAGCGGCGCAGGCCATGCGATGGGCATCATCATCCGCCGAGTGACAGTTGGAGCATAAACGAGTGTCCATTAAACCAATCGCATGTAAACGCTGTTTACTGGCCAATTTTCATCAGGCGACATGATACCATGTCACTCGGACTGATATCAGGATTTACGGCTGACGAAGGTTGCACCAAACCGCTATCGTACACGTTAATGGATACATGATCATAACGTTGTTGCAAGCTACGCCACACATTAATTGATTGTAGAAATCCTTCGAAGTTTGAGGGCGCGTACGTGGGAGTCCAGCACGTCCAGCTGAGGTCCACGAAAAAGACAGACTGATTCACAAACAGAGGCGCAACATGTCGTACAGAGACTGGTGGAGCGAGTTGTCACGTAAGTCCCCTGCGCTCGACCACAGTTTGAACATGATGTTCAGATAAAAGGTCACCGCTCAACATGGGGCGTTGGTGAGTCCAAGTCCCCCGGCTGAGTGTATATTTACCTTAAAATTGTTACCACCTATCAGAAAGTGGCACAACATGACCTGCAGGCTGCGACCAACCGCCGGTGACATCGGAAGGACCTTTGATATGTGATCCAGCTTGGAAACTACATGTACAATCAGATATTCAACACGTTGCAAAGCGTCAAGGCAATTGAGGCGATCACGCTGAACGGTTGTGCGGGTGACTTGGAGGACACGCCGGAGGCTGACCGCTGTGGTGCGACGGCTGGTGGATGTAAATAGGATTGCAACCTCTAGACACAAAATAGAGGTGACAATTCTTCTCGTGGGAGTCCATCCCCAATTGGTATCGCCGTACGTTTGGCAAGACTCAAAGCGCTGCCTGCCACATCCATCTGCGACGATATCATAAGAAGTACGCACATGGTCTCTTCCCTTGACGGTACCAACAGCAACAGATCATCTGCATGGGCACGAGAGCTGAAGTATTTCCGCAGGGTGAATCCTGACAAGTGCATCGGGAGACACCTAGTAAGTGACTCCAGGGCGAGAGCATAGAGAAGCATCGTTAACGTTCATGCCTGATGTAAGGATTGGCGGATCGGTAGCGGTCCGGCGACACGAATGTTAGCCTGAAAAAGGAAGTGTGCACTGGCTTGGAGAATTCATAGGGTACCAGCGAATGGGACCACGAAGCCCGTCCGCTCCATGACAACTCAGAGGTAACAGTGTCACACCCGATAAAAAGCGCTGTCAGATTCGACTGCCACCAATGCTGCACGGAGACTGAACATAGCTGCTAGAGCAGCCACATCTCGACATCCACCATCGGCCGTCTGGGCATCGACGGGTCCACCTGGTGTCGTTCGTTCTGTGGATATTATACTCCAAAGGATCCGACGGCATCGTATCTCCAAAATACGTGCAAGTATCTTATAGCTGTCATTGGATAAGATTAAGGGGAGGTAATGGGCAACTGTATTGCTTGCGATGGCACGTCAATTGGGACTACACTGTCTTCGACAAATGGCGGCGGAACCATTTCGGCAGTCGTCAACAGTTCATGGAACATCGCAGTCTATCTTGGAGCCACAAAATCCTGGAAGGCTTAGTAAAATTTCACAATGAGATCATCCACACCAGGCGACATGTTTGGAGCATCCTTCGCTGTCACATCTTTGACGTCATCACAGGTGATGCTCTCCATCAGGATTTCGGCTCCGATACCCGAGACAGTGCGGACGATGTGGAACAAAGCTGTCTTCAAATCATGAACTTCATGTTGCTTGTACTGGTAGATGCGGCGAAAGTGTCCCACAAAGCCAACCACAATACCTGCCTGGTTGGAGGTCCGATGCCCCAACAGTCATTAGCTCCGAGACCAGTTGCTGCCGGCGGTGCTTCCCATCTTTCACTATGTCGTGCATTTAGGGGTCACGCTGCCTCGTCGTATCTTCACGGCGAGTCCTCAAGACCACTCCCTGCAATCTGCAACGGGTCAGTCTGACTATGTGAGCCTTGATCCGGTTGTGACACATCTGAACGATCGGAGAAGGTGGTTGCATTTCAAGGTCACGAAGCAAAGCGAAGCAGAATTCTGTTCTATGGCGGTTCCATGCAGACACCTCCCTGCCAAATGGCATCAAGGCTCGAGCTATCTCAGGGTTGACGCCATCAAGCCATCGTCGTCGTATATGCCAGACGCCGGAATTCTCAGCTGTTCAAACCTCCGCTACACCCCGCCGGCAGTCAGCATTAGTAAGGTCTGTTGTGTTTAATTTCCATCGTACACCACTGCGCCACACCACCTGCCTTGGGAGGAGGATGGTGTTGACGTACGCACAGTGGTTCGAGAACGCCAGGGACCAGCGTTTTTCGTCTTGGATAGCACTGACGAGTACAGGCGACTCGCAGAGTGGCCTGTCTGATATATATAGCCTTGTCGGTCGCCATGTCGAATCTCCCATGTGTCACAGAGGGAAATGTCACGAACGATAAAGTAAAATTCCTGGCAGAGGTTGTAAAACACAACTGAAGTCGCCTTCAAGCAGACAGTGTCCGTAGCGGCCAAGAAAGAGAGGAGTGATACGCTGAGAGTAAAGTCAAGACCTGTTCCTTCTATGGCCGGAACCAGATAGGGCGTATACTTTTGCAATGTGAGTGGCCATCACGGTAACTATCATATCCCTCGTGTATGGCAGGTACATGACATCATCAGCTGATATGCCGTCACGAATATGCGCGGCTACTCCGCGTCCCACGTCGTCATCCGGAGAGGCGTAACAAGCGTAACCAGACACATCCGGCAGGGCGGCCAAGTGCACCTCCTGAAGCGGCAGGACGTCAATGTCGGAAGCCCAAATTATTTCCCGCAGAAATTCGAATTTTACCCGGGTACATATTTTGTTGATGTTTATCGTAGCCGCTCGGTACCGGTACGTCTGAAGCTGAGGCCCGTCACATGGGGAAATCCTGCCGGTAAGCAACACAAGGGGGGCAGCGGCGGCGTTGCTCGTAGGATGTCCCTGGAATCCACTGCTGATGCCAAACGTTTGTTGCTCCGATGCGTGTGCCGCAGGCATCTGCGCCGAGTATGGTGCATCCTCACATCGTCGCTCTTTGCCGATGCCGTCGGCGTCTCCATACGATCCACCGCAAGCATTGCCGATGGCGTTGACAGAACAGCCGAGACGCCACTTGGGCGAAGCTTTTCCAGATCGTCGGTTTGCGCAGGCATCGCACTTGTCAGAGCTGGTCCGTCAGACAAAGTAACATTGTAGTCTTCGTCATCTTGAGAAATCACCGAAGTGTCTCCAGGGCGATCGGTAACTGAGTCACAGATGGCACACGTGGTATCCCGGTCAGAGGTCGTGCGCCGCCGCCGCATGTGTTTCTTTGGTGACCGCTGCTTGCGCACTTGACCTTCGGTGTCGGAAGACGAGAGGTGCACCCGACGTTCCGGCACAAAAGCGTTGTAGGAATGATCGAAGAATCCTGCACGGCGTCGCAGGCGTCGATTTGGTAGGTTGAGGGAGGGACGCAAGAGCCTCCGTTCCGCGCGAGACCACAGATGGTCGTGTCACTTCCGACAGTGGCTCTATTGGTCGCCAACAGGTGCGCGAAGAAGTGGGGGCCGACGCGTAGGTGACAGGCGGTACCGTTGGTGTAGTCTATCTCAGTGTCTGAGCGGAAGGCAGTTGAATGACGCGCCGCTGCAGGCATTCTGAACGGAGAGAACTCCCCTTGCTACACCCAGAGCAGGTCATGAGTTGATCGTCGTATGTAATGACCGCGCGACGCCCTCTGATGTTTAAATAGGACGACACTTGACAACGTAGATCAATCATGATCTGACGCACCCCGTTTAAAACGGCGTACGTACTGAACTGAGCGGTGTACGTACTGAACTGCACCCAACTTTCTGCCTCGCCGTAGTGCCGGAAGCCCTCCATGACTTCCTCCGCCAGCAGCTCGAAAGGCAGCTCAAACACGGGTATGTTACGAACGCCCAAGCTCGCTATCGCCACCGTGCCCGCGCCGACGTTCCCGATGGTGTGACAAAATGTGAGGCCATGTTAAGCAGATTTCGAGGTCTTGTCATAGGCCGCATTGTCAAAGAGTTTGACATACGCGACCTACTAAGAATGGAAAGATGTATTCCCAGTATTTCGATGGTGGTTACGTTGCCTCATCACGGAGGAAGCGTTCTACTTCCAGCGCTTTTGGTCGTGTATATTCACTGTCAAAGGTAAGTCGAAGTTTTGCTATCCTGAAGCGGTTGTTCATGTTCCTGCTCACAAGCAAGTGGAGTCGAAGTTCGCAAAGTAAACAAGGCAGACTGCACGCGTCGCAGCAGAAAACGCAACACCCATCCGCTCTGTTCGGCTTCTAAGGCGAGACTGACCCTGGAACCACGGGTGCATATATTAATAGAAGTAAAAGACCATTGGCAGTTAACCAGTGACAAAATTCGTGAGGCATTGTCGTCAATTGAGGGAACTGCGGACACACTGTATGTGAAACGGCTACAAGCATTCCCCATGCACTATTACCTATACTCGTGTTTGTGGGACATTGATAGGCCCACGTGTAGAAAATCACCATATGGTGGTAGTAGGGCTGCGCTGCACCACTTCAACAATGTGCTGCTATTCCTGCACAGATTGTTGACCTACACGCTCAGAAGTAAAAACAGGAACTTGGAAGAATATCTGTTTCTCCACGCAATTTTCTGAAAACTCTCGTAATCATTCTACGATCAGGACTTCGACTGTCGAAAAGCGTCAATGGTAATTTTCATCTGCAGCAGGGGCACTACCGTCGCAGAAGTCGAACATACACCATTCCTGCATATTTTAATAATAACTGACTGATCATGTCAACCGTTAAGGCAATGACGAACAGAGATGTATATAACAGGACCAAGTAACAGCTTACATTACCCACACTGAAATTTACATAAAAAACATATTGAGATTCCCTCAACTCAAATTTCCCAGAGCAGCCCCTGCATCACACACAAAAACACACGCGCACACATACCGAACAAATGAATATAAAACTGCAAACATATATCAAAATGCAAACAAAAGACGAACGAAAAACACACAATGACAATTGGCCACACTGTATACAATAAACATACAAAAACAACGTACAGCGCAAGTAAGAGGTGTTCATTTCAGATCGAAACACCAAAATTCGGACATTCTGGTGTACGCAGGCCGACTAAGTGTCACCCTAGGACGACACATATGGAATAACAAGATCAAAAACTGTAAGCAGTACAGATTATCTATTTAACTGCACAAAATCTTGTTTGTTACCTAACAGTGGGAGAACGACAAAAAACTGTAATTTACTAACATATTTGTAATCATTATCTAGCGCAATTATTACATACAAAAATATTTGTAAAACAGGCGAGTGAAGATGCTTCGTAAATAAAAAGATGCATTTAATCACACAGACGGACTACATATCCAAGAATATTAAGCAACTAGGGAACGACGGAAAACATAAAAAATGGCAGTAACTTTACTTGTTTACGTTTTGCGCTATGAACGAAACTTTAATATTGCTCTTAGGGTCTATTGACAGTTTTACGCTTGTTTATCAATAACGTCAGTGGTGAATTATTGTTGCTGCGTGAATGCAGATCGAAGTACTTGGAAGAGGAAAATTAACTTTTAATATATAAATACCAAATTATGACGACTTTTTCTTTCGTGTGCCAACCCTCATCTCAGAGTAGCACTTGAAACCTACGTCCTTAATTATTTGCTGGACGTATTCCAAATTCTGTCTTCATCACAGTTTTTGCCCTCTATAGCTCCATCTAGTACCATGGAATTCATTCCCTGATGTCTTACAGGATGTCCTGTAATCCTGTCCCTTCTGCTTGTCAGTATTTTCCACATATTCATTTCCTCTCCGATTCTGTACGAAACGTCCTCATTCCTTGCCTTATCAGTCCACCTAACTTTCAACATTCGTCTGCAGCACCACATCTCAAATGCTTCGCTTCTCTTCTGTTCCGGTTTTCCCACAGTCCATGTTTCGCTACCATACAATTCTGAGCTCCAAACGTACATTCTCAGTTATTTCTTCCTCAGATTATGGCCTATTTTTGATACTAGTAGACTTCTACTGGCCAGGAATGCCCTTCTTGCCAGTGCTAGTATGCTTTTGTTGTCCTCCTTGCTCCGTCCGTCATTGGTTATTTTGCCGCCTAAGTAGTAGAATCCCTTAACTCCATCTATTTTGTGAACAGTCCTGGTGTTGTGGCGTACGGATCTCCGTGCCGGCACGTTCACAGGAGTTCAGTCCGTCAGTTCACCTGATGATGGCGACATGTATGATCGCCGAAATATTGTGCCCGTTGGACACTATAGACCGGCAGCACACCCGTGGATATTTTAATAGTCCTGGTGTTAAGTTCCTCGCTGTTCTCGTTTCTGCTGCTTCTCATTACTTTCATCTTTCTTCGATTTACTCTAAATCTATATTGTATACTTATTGGACCGTTCATTCCATTCAGCAGATCATGTAGTTCTTCTTCACTGGACAATATGGCCATATATTTACAAGTGTTAGATAATTTCAGTAGCGTGAGAGTGCCCCACTCAGGCAGTCCGTTGAATGTAAATGTATTATGCGCAAGTTTCGTATGCAGATGATATTTTTATACGCTAGTTTTAATTAGTACCTCCGGATTGTACTGCTCTCCAAATTATTATGGAAATCTAGCAGAAATCACAAAATGAAACTGAAGTACTGGCACCTATGACGTGGGGAATGGGTATTTGTGATTTATATATACACTCCTGGAAATGGAAAAAAGAACACATTGACACCGGTGTGTCAGACCCACCATACTTGCTCCGGACACTGCGAGAGGGCTGTACAAGCAATGATCACACGCACGGCACAGCGGACACACCAGGAACCGCGGTGTTGGCCGTCGAATGGCGCTAGCTGCGCAGCATTTGTGCACCGCCGCCGTCAGTGTCAGCCAGTTTGCCGTGGCATACGGAGCTCCATCGCAGTCTTTAACACTGGTAGCATGCCGCGACAGCGTGGACGTGAACTGTATGTGCAGTTGACGGACTTAGAGCGAGGGCATATAGTGGGCATGCGGGAGGCCGGGTGGACGTACCGCCGAATTGCTCAACACGTGGGGCGTGAGGTCTCCACAGTACATCGATGTTGTCGCCAGTGGTTGGCGGAAGGTGCACGTGCCCGTCGACATGGGACCAGACCGCAGCGACGTACGGATGCACGCCAAGACCGTAGGATCCTACGCAGTGCCGTAGGGGACCGCACCGCCACTTCCCAGCAAATTAGGGACACTGTTGCTCCTGGGGTATCGGCGAGGACCATTCGCAACCATCTCCATGAAGCTGGGATACGGTCCCGCACACCGTTAGGCCATCTTCCGCTCACGCCCCAACATCGTGCAGCCCGTCTCCAGTGGTGTCGCGACAGGCGTGAATGGAGGGACGAATGGAGACGTGTCGTCTTCAGCGATGAGAGTCGCTTCTGCCTTGGTGCCAATGATGGTCGTATGCGTGTTTAGCGCCGAGCAGGTGAGCGCCACAATCAGGACTGCATACGACCGAGGCACACAGGGCCAACACCCGGCATCATGGTGTGGGGAGCGATCTCCTACACTGGCCGTACACCACTGGTGATCGTCGAGGGGACACTGAATAGTGCACGGTACATCCAAACCGTCATCGAACCCATCGTTCTACCATTCCTAGACCGGCAAGGGAACTTGCTGTTCCAACAGGACAATGCACGTCCGCATGTATCCCGTGCAACTCAACGTGCTCTAGAAGGTGTAAGTCAACTACCCTGGCCAGCAAGATCTCCGGATCTGTCCCCCATTGAGCATGTTTGGGGCTGGATGAAGCGTCGTCTCACGCGGTCTGCACGTCCAGCACGAACGCTGGTCCAAGTGAGGCGCCAGGTGGAAATGGCATGGCAAGCCGTTCCACAGGACTACATCCAGCATCTCTACGATCGTCTCCATGGGAGAATAGCAGCCTGCATTGCTGCGAAAGGTGGATATACACTGTACTAGTGCCGACATTGTGCATGCTCTGTTGCCTGTGTCTATGTGCCTGTGGTTCTGTCAGTGTGATCATGTGATGTATCTGACCCCAGGAATGTGTCAATAAAGTTTCCCCTTCCTGGGACAATGAATTCACGGTGTTCTTATTTCAATTTCCAGGAGTGTATTTTAGTTATTCTTAAAATGAACGAAGATTATATACATAGTACCAGGAAGCAAAAATAGAAAAATTTAGCCTTTTAAAATGTTTCAGAGTAAGTTAAATCGCTAATTTTCTGCAAGTCATAGTCCAAATTCAGTATTTTTTGTGACACATTTATTTTGTCTCTCTAGGAAGTCATTTTGCAATGCGACCGCACTATATTTAATATAATAAAGAGACTCTGGAGTACGATGAAACGTACTACTCGTCCTGAATATTACCTGTAGTTATTCCTTAATTTCCTATAATGATAGCAAATACCGTCATTTGACCTGACTCCTGTCTCAAACTATCGAAAGGGCCTTGAATTTATCCCTTCAAAGCTTTAAATCAAGCTCATTCCAGTTATTGTTTGCCAATTATTAAGATTCCCACGAAGAAGCCCTCAGAATTTTTGAACGGGGTCTCTCTGTACTAGCGACATAATGAGATTTAAAACATGCAGAGCGCATATGAGTGAACCGTATGTCGTAGCTGCAAGTACTCGATACTCCTAATCATGCACCATTCTCGCTATCTAGCGCTGCTGGATTATCGACATCTCGTATTCCCCGTGGATTCTTTCACTTCGAGTTCTCTGAGGAACAAATTGGAATTCACATTTCTGTTTATCGTACATTTTTGCGATGGAATGTCAATTGCTGACACGTGTAATTGCAGGAGTGCTGTTACTTTCACTTGCACTGCTAGCTTTAATCAGAGGAATGTCCTGACTTACCTTTCGGAACGCCTGAGATAGCGCAACGTTTATTTCTACAGCAGCCGAGCCTAATTAACTATCACTGCTGACGTTTTTTGACTAAATATCTCTTACATCCTTTCATTACCTTCTATTGTCATTTATACTGCCAAGAAACGGTCACACTATTGTTGCTTTTCTTGTAATCATACATATATATACTTTTTTCTTTGCATAAAGTTTCATCTTCCAGTGTTGGAGACAACATCAGAGTCGTTGCGTAATTGTAAGTGGCAGTCAGGCCTATTAAACAAAATAAACCTACTCATCGTAGGCGCCGAATTGAATACATTATCCATGCATTGAGCAGAGACTTTTAGTACAAATGTTGAAATGAAACGTTGTAACAAAGTAACATTTTCACACACGCCGCTTGTCAACATGCGAAAGTGGCAATGGGAAGAAAAAATCTCGGCTTTTGTGAAAATCATATAGTGAAATTTGAGAGCTGGTAGAACATATACCATGTTTAAAGCTGTAATATTGGTAATTTTCGCCTCACAAACCTTTGTATACGCTCAATAGTAAACGCATGATGACCTGAAGTTATCAAACAATTGTAATGTAAAAGAAATGAACCGTCGCCTAGCAGTGGCAGAATCTATTATTCTTTATCTTTGCCGCTCCTGTGCGGCGGCGGCTCTATGTACACGTATCGATTAATGATATAGAAAGAGTTCTCTTGTTTCAAGACAAGTGAGACCTTGAGCGGTCTACCTTTTACTGTTTCTATTCCAAGAAAGGCGGACGCGGACTTGCTGCGTTCCGCAATCTGTGTTTCATAATTTGTGGAAAATATTCTGTAAATGTGCTAATTGTCTTCTCAGTCAGAGAACGTATATGTTTATGTAATTAATTACGAGGAGGCACCACAAGGGGACATTAATCTCAAAAGCAACGCTTTTGTTAATACGCACCAGCTATTGTAACTGTAATAAAAAAGGTACGTAGCATTAAAAAACGTGTTATAAAGTGTGCATACTTAGACAAATTATCCTTAAGTATCTCCATTTCCTCAGTACTTGAATGTCAATCATTTTGTATAAGTTTTTCTACAAAACGTACGATCACGCTGATGGACCGAACGCAACACTGAGGCAGGAGGAACATTATCATTTTCCTATCATTTCTGACTAACTCCTTTTTAAATGCGTAGTGTTGTTTTTCTTTTAACGTCAGTAAATCGTTTGGTCCCTTAGTGTCGATCTGGGTATGCCTGCATCGCGGTCATGAAAATGCGCGAAAATGATAATGTTGCTTCCTACCAGTCTCAAATAAATTAATCTACTGCTCTATGTCCATAGAATGTCAGGTACTCAAAAAAATATTTATCAGGTGAAATAATAATTACAGTGACTTGTTACGATAAGACAATACAATCAATCTCTGATTCTGTTGCCAAGTCACACACAAAATTTCATTATATCTTCAACACTACATTTTCATGACACTGCAAAGCAGGTACACTTCACTGAAATAGGTTAGGATCATATCACATAACTGTAGTGCAATGTTCTGCCCACTGAACGGGCGGCCGGAGTGGCCGTCCGGTTCTAGGCGCTACAGTCTGGAACCGAGCGACCGCTACGGTCGCAGTTTCGAATCCTGTCTCGGGCATGGATGTGTGTAATGTCCTTAGGATAGTTAGGTTTAATTAGTTCTAAGTTCTAGGCGACTGATGTCCTCAGAAGTTAAGACGCATAGTGCTCAGAGCCATTTGAACCATTTTTTGAACCCACTGAACGAGCGATATCCTTTCCTGCAGTAGTAGCAGTAGTAGTACTGGCAGGAGAACAAGACGTGAACTATCAATGGAAGAACAGACGTCGATTGTACAACATAACATACGGGTAATATACATTTCGTGTATCTATTAACATTGTTACCACAATACTTAGTTTGTTACAAAATGGATTACTATGCCTCTTTAACATAGGATATGCGGGAGCGTTTAATAGGCCTATATTGTTTTGCTTGTCCCTTCTTGTTGCACGTTTCTACCAATTAGTTCCTAAACAAAATACTACTTCTTGATATCCACTATAGGCTGTGAAGTGTATTATTAAATTTTTCAACTACCCTCTATACACTGACGCGGGAGACGTCATTCATTTTAATGCTGCCGTAAAACTTACTGTAGCACGTTAATGGTTAGAATCGATGTTGCCAATTGGAGGGCAATTACCCGATTTTCGGGTAAAACCTAACCCAGTGGGTATTTTAGAGGGTACTGTGAAATGGCGGGTATTTTCCAGATAATTTGATGATTTTGACACTAAACATTTTTGTTTATATTCATATCGCTTCGTAACTTTTTAAAATGTAAGTACAGACGTGGTATGTCAATATCAGAACTGGCCGGCCGCGGTGGTCTAGCGGTTCTGGCGCTGCAGTCCCGGAACCGCGGGACTGCTACGGTCGCAGGTTCGAATCCTGCCTCGGGCATGGGTGTGTGTGATGTCCTTAGGTTAGTTAGGTTTAAGTAGTTCTAAGTTCTAGGGGACTTATGACCTAAGATGTTGAGTCCCATAGTGCTCAGAGCCATTTGAACCATTTGAATATCAGAACTGTGACACGCATTATATTGAGCTCTGGGCCTGCAACTTCCCCGATTTCTATGGTCTTGCTTCCACTGTTTGCTTGAACTTGTATGTGTCGTAACTTGTAAGCCTTCTAGTCAGCTTGTTGTTCTTGTGATAGGAATATCTCACATTTTTTGCCGACTACTAGATTGTTCTGGTGTGGGCTATGCTAGCGATCACTAACAGCACAGTTATTAAACTATAATGCTTCTATATCACTAAAATGCATAAGTGGTTGCTTTAAACACGTTTTAGTGCAAAATCTCTAGACAATCTGCATGCTCCTCCTGAATTTTATGTCTCACCTAATTTATCTGAAACTCCTAATTTACAAAGTGAGTTTACTGAAAAGGACCATAATGCTACCTCTCTCTTAATACCGTGTTCTTCAAATGGGAAATCGGAAGAGCAACAAACGGAGAGACGGACATGGTTTGGCGTTCTACAGGTTACGTGACTGTGTTTTAACAGTGCATAAATCTGAAATTTTGAGGCACACAAAGTCTTACAAACATATTAATCAAATGAAAACTGTTGCACCTACTTCTAATATATCTTCAGTGCCGACGAAGTAAAAAGAGCTACTGATCTGTTACCAAACAACGTGCATTAACTCTTGTATGCTTTGATACGGATTTAGGCCAGATTATAACTAGTTTCTTTGATATGTCTGAAGTTTATTGGATACTGCAGACACCTTTTTCAAGGTAATTATAAATTCTTTAAAATCAGAGAGCATTAATCTTGAAAGTCTCGTTGGTCTTAGCTCGGACACAGCAGATGCTATCGTTGGAGAGCATCAGTCAGTTTTTTCGAGCCTAAAAAGTGACTTCCCACATGCAGCGTGTATTAAATGTTCATGTCATATGATTCATCTTCGTGCTTCAAAGGCACGCTTAAAATTTCCAAGAAGCGTCGAGGATTTTATGAGAAACTTAGGTTCTCGTTTCAGTAGAAGTTTCGGCAGGAGAGAGTCATTTAAAGAATTTCATACGGTTTTTCGTACTGAAATACACAGTATTTATGACCTTGTGCAACTCGATGGTTGTCTGTCAAGTCATGTGTGGATGAGGTACAGGAACAGCATAACGAACTTAATGCCGACCTGAGAAATTTTGTCGTGGAATATCCATCTTCATCCACAGAACATATGCTTTCAGTTATGGATAACTCATTTACTTTGACACCTTTGGAATCCATGTCGTACGTTTCCGGCACACATACAGATTTCAATTATTTTTTTCCAGAGTGAAGACCCTTTCCTTCATAAAGTCAGGAGTACAAAAAATGCTTAGCGATCTGTGTTCTAATTTTATCAATTCTGCTGTTATTAAGACAACTATAATTTTGCTGTTAGATCATACAAATGCAAGGTACTTCGTTGGATTAGTTACGATGTACTTGGGTATCGCTGCACGGGAAACATTTGATGGACTCAAAGCCAGACAGAAGTAGAGCTATAAGACAAATTGTTTACAAAAAAGTTGCTTGAATTTCTGCGTAGAGCTTGTATCACAGATCAAAATACGATCTGTCTTCTCAGATCCCATTTTTGAAACAACTTCTACAGTGGAACCTGACGTAGCCTAATCCTACACTGTTAAATCCTTGATCCTTGTCGTAAAGAGGTTTCCTGTTCTTCAAAAATTAATTAATTGTAAGCAACTGGATACCGAATGTAAAAATAATTTTATGCTGAAGCTGATACTTGGATTAGACGTATCTAAAGCTGCTACTGCATATTGGAAGAACATTTTTGATGTAAAATCTACAGGCAAAACTCCAAATATCCCATATTTACAATAAGTAATCTTCCTTCTCTTTCTTCCCTTTTCCAACGCCCCGGTGGAACGAGTGTTTAGTACCATTAAGAATTTCGAAACGGCTCATAGGAAGAGAATGAGATCTGAAACAGTAGTAATATTGATGGCTACAAAAGAGGAGATAGAAGGCGAAGGAGGATGTGTTTCCTTCTAACCGATGAGAAAAATGATGAGAAGCCGTGCACGTTATCGCTCAGAGGCAGTAAACTCGGATTAGAAAAGTAAAATAATGAATTTTTAATTTTTCATGTAATTTATGGTCATTTTTCTTGTATGTAAGTATTTCTGCAACTATTTTTGAAATGGAGGGTATTTTATGGTAAAAGCGGGTACTTTAATTGATAAGCATTAGCTACACTGGTTAGAATTTTGTCAGTTGAATTCATCGGAATTATGTCGTGAAGTGATCTGGTATTTTCATTAGAAGTACACTCAGGTGAGTACATTTGACACCTGCCATATATTTTGGTCAGTCGCTAGCAATGAAGACAGAATTATGGCCATTCTCAGTAAAACCGAGTTAACCGAGACCTCAGTACAATTCTTGTCCACGAGATTTCAATGAATTAAAATGAATCATATTAATAGAATTTTTAAAATGAAATGGATGACTTGAGTAACCGTTTCTTTTTGTGGATGTAGTCCAGAAGCGACATGGTGCAGACAACATGAATTGCACTCTAACGTAAGAAAAACCATGTCTTTAGGGTCACCTCGCTTAGTATGAAGTATCGTTGCAACCCCACTTCTCTCTTCACACTATACACTCAAACATTTATAAAAATCTGCACACAGTCTCTTGCTATAAGAAACCAAAATTTTCTGTTACTGTAATATTTAATAATTTGCGCTATTGAATTATTGGAAACCAGTGGATAGATCTTAAATTAGCCAAAAAATGTCATAGCACAAGAAACAGTAAACGACAAATTTATTGTTTTTCCTTGTTTCGTCTTTTTCACACCGGTAAATGTAGGAAAATTTTTATTTAAGTTGTGTTGCTCTATACCTCTTAAACTGGAACAAAACGAAATACTCTCTGCGGTTATTCCATAGCACAAAAACGTTTATGTGGTCATTCATTATTGTTTCACTTCGTGAAACAAGAATATTTTCGTTTTCCTTTTTTGAATTCTTTATGGTCATAAATTGCGTTCTCTTAATACAGTTAGGGGAAATCGAAACAAAACAGTTACAATAATTTATGACATTATGAGTGGGTTATCGGAAGGGAGGGCTCTGAAGCCATCTTCTCCATATTTATCTCCACCAGCGAACCTTCAAGTAAGTTATAAAGGCTACATACTTTCATCTGCATATTACGACGGAAGTCGTAATGGCTCTATCACGGATGGTCACATAATGGCATGTGCAATAAATGGGTCTGGCGTTGTCCATTAGAAGCCTGCGTCTGTATTAAACAGAGTAAATCGCTTGCCATAGGCAGCCACTGGCCGCGGTCAGCCGGGTAATGAACTCCCGAGACCCTTTCGAAGAAGAGGGGGCAGTGAAATAGGACGACCTCGGGTGGGAAATAAAACGAGCTGACCGCCACTTGTCAGCATCGAGGTCTGTGGGGCAGAAGAGAATTAGTTGGTGAACGAGCGCCGGTGTATCAGATAGGGCAGTGTCGTGCTCATAATTCAAAGCTTCCCTCACTCACTTCACAATAAAAACTAGGATGCTAAATCACTTACGCATACGCAGCGGCGGGCGGGCGAACCATATTTTCGTGTCTCTCCAACACCTGCGCCGGATTCTTTTTTCTTAAAAATAAACGGACAATTAGTTAGCTGCCCTTCATGTACGATGATAAGCCGATCAACGTTTCGTGACTGAACCAATATAAATATTTATGTCTTAATGTGAAAGCGTCTTGTCCAGTATATGGCACAAGGACAGAGTGACAGGCTCTCGTCGCATATATGAATTATGATCTTGAGATGGAACAAGCGAGCAGGTACGACTGAAAGAAGCTGTTGTCTGCTTCGCAATTGAAATGAAATAGAGAGACACCACTGAAGGAGATGTAACAATACTTTGTTGCAAAGAAAAAGGGCAAATGACTCTGTAGCCTAAAAGAATGGTCTACGGTTCCGAGGACATGGGTATACTTATCTAAATTCTTACTAGCGCTGATTGAAATAATTCTCACTGCCACGTAGTCACAAGCAAAGTTTCGGGCTACACCTCGAAAGATTCTGTATAGAAAAAAGACAAAATAATGAAAAGTGACATTCTTTCCGCAGTATAACTTAACTCAATCCTGTACAAAAGTTTCATACAATGGAACATGAATCTGGACAGGAGGAACATCCAGAATTGCGTATGCTTTGGATACAAAATGTTGTGTCATACTCCATTGTCTGTCATTCGTCAATGACGTCATGGTTTTTGAAAAGTATGTCCAAACAGAGTTGAAACAGAATGAAATGTTGTTAAGAGTATCTCCTTCAAAACAGAATTAGTAAATGGACCCTAATAGAAAGACTGAGACAATTCATTCCACTGCTGGAAGGGCTTAAATATCAAAATACATGGGTTATATTCTTACTCCGATGACGACGGAAAGGAAGATCTGACGAAAATATTAAAGCAGTTCGAAGGCCCTTAAACTGTATACTACACATACAGGCCCCCATTTTTCCACTTGAAGCACTAAAGTGTAGTCGTTCAAACTGCAACTCATACGCACTGCTAACATTGGCCGCTGTAGATCTGTCACTTTCGAGAAAATAAATAGAATTCGTTTTAAAGATATTAAGTACGTAGATAGTTTCGGAAGGATTTGCCTTCAAATGGAAACGCAGTACACTGTTGCATTAGAAGCGTCGTTTTGCTGTAGAAGAGGGTTTTCTTCCACATCTACTCGAAGAGACCTTAATCTCCAGGGAAAACGTTGCAGACCTAAAGGATATTAAAATGTCTGCGCATAATGTAGACAGATGGAGAAATTCGAAGGACTTACAACCTGTAACATCACTCTATGCAATACAAAATTAAAGGCATAAGCAATAATGAATAAAAAACGCAACGTGCGCATATCTGTACAAATAAATAAAAATTAAAACACATTCCCCAACACTTCTGTAGTGAATGTGGCTATATTTCTGGAAATGCAGTAATTAATTGTCGTAAAGATTACTGGTTTATCGAATTACAAATTTTTCGAGACATAGCGAGAATTTACAAATTGGCATCAGTTAATTAAAGGTCACAGGACTGTCCCAGTTATGTATTAAGCACTGTAGGCGATCATACAGTGTAAAATACCATGCAGCCCATGAGTTTTCAGTGTTCCGAACACTGATGCCTGTGTATTAATCAATCGCAGACCAAGGCTTTCGACGTTAACTCTGTAGATATAAATCCCACATTTCAGATAGTTATAGTTATGTCATGTTCCGTAGATCATTTTCCCGGATATTTTATCGAAATGATGTGGAACATTTTTTTGCTTCTTCAACTGAACTCTTTAACCCTATTTTTGCTGCTACATTCAGAAAGTGATTGTTAAAAATACTTGCAACTTGTGAATTATCACTCACAACATCATCATTTAGCTTTATTGCTATGGTATGCTGTGCACTGTCAGGCTGCCCCGTCTCCCGTTTGACAATAATCCATGTAGTTTTAATCTTATTATCCACATCATTAATTTCTGTCAGATTACATAAGCTTCTCGACTTGTTAATGACTTTCCTTAAAATATTACAGTATCTTTTGTAGTAAGCAAGTAACATCAGATCCTGATTTATTCTGGCCTGTCAGAAGACACAAGTTTCTTAATAAAGACTGCACATAGCTTCTATCTTCAAGCCAGTGATTGGTATAAAATGTCGTTGACATTGTGTTTGCTCTGAATACATTCTCACGAGGGCTGGAAAGTTACGTACTAGACAAATTTCAGTTACCCTTATCTCAATACACACACATATATATATATATATATATATATATATATATATATATTATAAAAGTGGATGTACGTATGTGAGTATGTTTGTGTATGTTCCACATCTTCTCCTAAAGCACTGGACCGATTTCAATCAGACTTGGTACAGATATCCCTTATTCTCAGGCAACAATCTCTGTGGGAGTAAGAACACCGTACTACCACATTTCAGGAGGTATGACGTCATAAACACTGAGATCCGCTAAAAACTGTCACATTTCTAATTTATTACTTCTTTTCTACTAACTCTATTCGGAACACATATTGTAGACAGCATAAACACAAGCCGCTGAATTTACCTACAAAAGTGTGTCATTGTATGACGCATATATGATGATATGTGACGTCATAAACACTGAGATACTTGAAGAACTTCCGCATCATGCATGAAGTTTTACTAAAATTATTCTTTAGTACTAAGGCACTCCTACAGTCGAGTCAACATAAGGAAATTCCTGACACCTGGCGCCACTTAGACAGCTTACAAATGGGAAGAGCAAACGGTTTTAGGTGACAACTACAGCCGTCTATATAGCTGTGAAGGGGCGTTGCCATAGAGGCGTTTACAAAATCGCGTTGTAGACACGCGATGCAGCTGCGCCCAAATCACAGAAACTGTCCGGGATCATGTTTCTCAAAAAAATGGTTCAAATGGCTCTGAGCACTATGGGACTTAACATCTGTGGTCATCAGTCCCCTAGAACTTAGAACTACTTAAACCTAACTAACCTAAGGACATCACACGCATCCATGCCCGAGGCAGGATTCGAACCTGCGACCGTAGAAGTCGCGTGGCTCCGGACTAGGCGCCTAGAACCGCGAGACCACCGCGGCCGGCTCATGTTTCTCACTTTGGATACTGTATTTATACATTCGTATACATGCATATATCTTTGTACTACTGTTTCATAATTTAAGGTGTTTTCACGAATACACGAAACAGAAATTTTTATCGATACTTCACTAAAAACATAGTTCATTTTTTTGTTTTCGTTTCTAATTGGATGGTGGCCAAGCGAGTACCCGTACAATGTCGGGTCTCTCAGACGGTAAAAAATAATTTTCTTCACAACAGCAGATAGAAATAGTAGGCCGAAATATAAAGACCATCTCTCGTAACACACAACAAAGGTTAGTGATCCAGCAATCGAAGTATTGTGGATTCCGTCAACCCAGCTATGCAGCCTAAAACACTTCATTAAACTGCAGCTCCAGTTGTATAAAATCTTGTTATAGTCACAGCCGTTTCAGGTGCTACGCCGTTTTCAAGTAATTAGTTTTCACAGTAATAGGCCTAGTAAAACTTTATGAGTACTCGACACAACACTCATTGACTTAAACCATATCCAGGTAGCATGATTTCTCCATTTTATCATCGCACGAACCCCAAAATCACAGGCGTTGGAATAAGTCATCGCCAGATGCAAAATCAGCTATAATCGTACATCAGAAGACAGGCAGCTGCACTTGTATGGTAAATGTGGATTATATGAAATCAATAGCTCCTCTCCAAAAATCAGTCTATCGCAGAAATATGAAGCAACGAAACCTCCCAAGCAATTGGTCATTCTCACATGCAATTTAGGTCTATATCGCTGACGTCATTCGTAGAAATATGGAATTTTTGTCCGTATATTTTAAGACGTTTTCCGCAACCGAAAATATCATCTACAGGAATCGACGTACCTTCTGGAAACAGTGTTATTGTGAAACTACTCAATCAGTTCGTCCACGAGAAGCAGAAGACAGCACACAACGGCGCCCAGGTTAATGGTATCGTCCTTGGCTTCCAGCAGTCATTCCTTACAATTTCGATGTATAGTGTAATGAACAGTGCACGAACTCACCGAATGTAGGACCAGCTTTGTCACTGAACCTGCCTCCGTTACTATTATAGCTGACGCACACTGAGGTGCACGGCTCGGAGGATCCGGTTAGATTAATGGTAGTATGTGAAATTGTCACCACTAATATCTGGCCGGAAAGAGCGCCAATGTCCTAGATTAACAAGAGGAGCTTACGCTTTCGAAAATTCAGTTGGGGATGACACTTTGCAGGTTAGTAATATAAGTCAAGGGTTGTGTTGTTATGGTCTTCACTCCGAAGACTGATTTGATGCAGCTTTCCATGTTGCTCTATCCTGTGCAAGCCTCTTCATCTCCGAATAGCTACTGTAACCTACATCCTTCTGAATCTGCTTACTGTATTCATCTCCCTTTACGATTTTTGCCCTCCACGGTTCCCTCCAGTACTAAACTAGTGATCCCTTGATGTCTCACAACGTGTCCTACCAACCGCACCCTTCTTCTAGTCAAGTTGTGCCAAAAATTTCTCTTCTCTCCAATTCTATTTAGTACCTTCTTACGTGGTCTAGCCATCTAATCTTCAACATTCTTCTGTAGCACATTTCAAAAGCTTCTTTTCTCTTAAATTTAAAAATGAAATAAATATGGTCCTTGCCTGTTGATTATGATATGACATTCGTAATGTACATAAATGCACTGTGCGCGCATCATCTACGAGGTCTTTTTCTTTTAAAAAAATTCAAAATGTTTTGCTACACCTTCCAGGAACTCCTCTACGTAGTTGCCCCTCCGACATTTGTCGTAGCGTGGTACCAACTTTCCAATACCTTCTTCATAGAACGCAGCCACCTGTGATTTACGCCAATTCCCTGCCCTGGTCTGCAGTTCGTTGTCCATGCCAAAACGGTGCCCTCACAGCCAGCAGTTTGTGCGGGTGAAGAGATCGAAATCAGAGGCAGCCAAGTGCGGACTGTGAGGTGGGTGATCAAACACTTCCCACCGAAAACTCTGAAGGATCATCTTCGTTGGCCCTACAGTGTGAAACTGAGAATTGTCACAAAGAAGGAAGACGCATCACAGTCACGTTATGTAGGCTGCATGAAATCAGGCGAAATCCGTCAGCAGGACCTCACACTGGTGAGAGACACTACAAGGTCTCCCTTTCAAACCTCCCATATTTCAGAGGCTCAGCAAAAAAACTACAGCAAATATGATAAAGAAAACGCACCTTATGTTACATCATTTCAAAGAATTTATTTAATAATCATCAGTATTGATCCGTGTGCGGCTCGTGTTCATGCCGTTTATTGCTTGTCATCTTGTGTTTACAGTACTGCCGCCTTGTTTCTTATTCGATTTACTGGCGTCACTAAGTTGCTGTCTTGCTTGCCCGTGAGTGGCAGCAGCAGCGCTTATAGATAAAAACACTGTCTTGTCATCTTTGTAGCGACCGCTAGTATTTCCGATTCGTCGTGTGTTGGGAGTTGAGTCGAGATGGAGCAGCAGTGGGGTCCGGACAGCCATGACTCGCCCGATCGTTGCCGACACATATGACTTGAGTGGAGACGCCCTTGGTTGGTCGTTCGGTCGGTCGTCTCACAGAACGACCGCTTCTGGGTTCTCTGTGTGTGTCGATTTGTGATTCGTCCTTGTTGTTCCTCAGTGACTGGTTTTAGTATCGTTCGAGTTGCTTGTGGGAGTGTTTCTGCGGAACCGCGTGTAGCTTGTGGCACTGACTGACAAATTATTGTAAAGCTCTCTGCGTGTTGGATGCAGTCGGTAGGTTGGGGCAGAGCTACGAGGAAGTCTCCGTGGCGCAAGGTCAGACTGGGATCGCTGACAGCGTGCACGCGCGGTTGATTGTGAGGCGCTAGTTGCGAGAGCTACAAAGTTCGTTGACCACTGAACCTGGACACTGAAGTTGAGTGATTAGTTAACCTGTTATGAAACCTCAACTGCTGTGACAGCTCTTCGTTCATTGCCGGTTGTTGCTTCCTGGGCCGTTCCAGCTAGCAGCAACGCATGGTGTGTTGAAGTCGGCGAAATTTTGCAGCCGTCTTCCTGAATGGTCTTTAACTATTAAATTGATTGTTACTTATCAATGAAGTGCACCAGCAGTATTTTCTGCCTTGTGGCCGTTAATGTCCCAGTTACCTGCCCTGGTCGTTAGCGTAGTTTGCCGCCAGTGTGTTTTTCCTCACCATGTTGATGCTGTCCAGCACGGCATGTAGTTCGAAAGCCTTTTAGTTGTTTGTTCATATTTTTTTCTTAGAGTGGTTATTGTGACTTGGCTGTTTTAGATGCCAATTTTGAAGACGTAGTGCTGCTGGTATCTTCGTCTTTGGCTGATACTTTCCGTTGTCGTGTCGTTGGTCAGGTGGAAGGGAATTCATTAGGTTGTTGGTCGGTCTTTCAGCTGTCCCTGGGTCGGGTTGCCATCCGATTATTTAAACTTAGTTTTGGTTGCCTGTCTCAACTCACGTTACGTTACAGCTACCTCCTCAGGCCGACCCTTGTTCTGTTGGTTTTAGATTGTGATTTCCATTTTAGTCTGAAGTACTGTGCGAGGCCTTCAGCCGTCTATTAATTTACTTGCTTTAATTTTAAGATAAGGACTTTAGCCTTGTTAAATTTAAATTTGAAGATTCATTTGTTTAAAACGAATTTTTTCAAAAGAATTTTTTCTTGTTATCCAGGTCCTAAGCCCTGAGTTGTTCAATGTCTTGAGTGTGGTCTTCAGCCGAGTATTTACGTGAAATATATTTTTTAGTGTGGCCTTCAGCCACGTATATTCTTTTAAGCAATTTTTATAACTTCTGTTCTGGTCTTCAGCCGTTCTTGTTTTGGTGTGGTTTTGGGCCTTCAGCTCAGGAAGTGTCTCAAGTTGTCTTAAATAGGCCTCCAGCCACATTGTTTTATTTTGATCCATTTAAGGCAATGTGTAATTAAGTGGTTCTTAGGAAAATAAAAGTTTGTGTGTTTTTGTGAAACTAACAGTAACTGATTACAGCCCCCTCCACAACAATAACATCATCCGCTCTATCCTGCGAAACCAGATTTCAAGTATACCTCTACATTTGAACCATTTGAAGCACGGAGAATAACGAGTCTGCAATCAGTTTCTTGCCACGTTCCTCTGTAAACCATCTGTTACAGTCGCATCAGTGATGCGATTCCTTAGTATAAAAATATCGTCCACTCTGGTCACACACAAAGAGTCCTTCACGAATATCCATTAGAAGGAATAAGGCGGCATAATGTCGGGGAAATGTAGTGTCCGGGAAATAAGTCCTCTGCATCCGATCCAGCGATTGGAAATTTCCGAACAGCCTTCGACCATCTGGTTGAAAGATGGTGTTCTGTTGCAAGCCTTATATCTGAGAGTATACAAACTGCTCCAAAAGGTCGAGATATACTGACCCATTCACTGTGTTTTCTGAGAAGAAGAACTGTCCATCAATCCTGTCGTGCACTAGTCCATTTCAGACGTTCAGTTTAGAGCAGTCACGAATATGTCAATATAGTGAGCGGGTGTTGCGAGCCCCAAATCCGATAATCATGCATATTAACCGTTGCTGATACAGGAAAGGTGGCATCATCTGAAAATGAATGTCTTTCCAGGAAGCTTCCAGAAACTGATGATATCATCCCTTAACTGCTTTCGCATCAGGTGAACCTCATCCATACAATATACAATAAGTTCATTTCCACAGTAATCAACGGTTTTATTGCTGCAAACCACACTACTGCTTGCGCCGACTGCTATGGAGCCGCTATTTTCAGTTCATGCGATCGTCCTGCACTCTAGCGGCACTAGTTGACTCTTCTGACACGTGAATATATGTTCTTTGAGATGCTTTACAGTTACTGCAATTTTATTATCACATCTACTGTAATTTTTTTTCCTGGGCCTTTGAAATCAGGGAGGTTTCAAAGGATCTTGCTGAGGACTGGGTCAACAGCCTGTAACCCTACTACTACTACTATAATTTAATATGCTTTTGCCTAAATGACAGAAAAAACTTTTTGTTTGTCACGTATACTATACCCCGACAGAACAAATAGTTCTATTACGGGAAAAGCTAGGTATAACCCTCTTACTAAATTTAGTTTAGTTTCCATATAAAGTACACTATGGTACACTCCTGTTAACAGGAAAAACTAATCAACTGAGTTACCCTTTTTACAGGATTTGACCGTGTGATGTGACTAGTTGATAAGTATACCAGACTATTCAGTTCTTTCTCTAAGATTTTACCCAGAAGTTAAACAGAAACGCAGTATGAATATTATTATACTGAAGCTAGGACAATTCAGTTCCAAGAACATTTAGTGGATTACAACAAGCACTAATGGTCACGAGCCTATCCAGGCAATGAAACACTGAAGTATTGAAGAAGCAGAAGTATGAGGTTTTGTCTATTTTTCCTACTGTTTAATTTGGTTCTCCAAATTAATATTAGTCCATGCAAACAATGTTAGTGCAGACACCAGGATTTCTTTTTGATACTGCACCCTTATACATTACGTTTTTAAAAAGAGAAAAAGCCCAGTAGATAATTTCAGGGAAGCTAAAAAATTTGGTCAGGGGGGACGTATAGAAAATCATTTTCTATAATAAACAAACTGGAATACTAAAATATTTAGATATTAAAGCACACACTTTTTATACTGATCATTTCACTTCAAGAAAACATCTTTTTTACTGAAAGTTACTTTCAAAAGCTATTATTCTTTGAACTAACTCTGTATAGCCATTTACCAGATTCTAGTAACTTGGCTACACTCTGATTGAATTTTACGTAAGCAAACTCTTACTATAACATTTTGCAATTGTTAGGAAAACACAAAAACAATTTAAACTGTGCCTGTTTATATTAACTTGGCGCTTCACAAGTCTGTAAAATAGGATACTCGGGTTCATGAAACACCAGGAAGGAACCATATGACGGTGTATGATTAGGATGAAATAACAGTCTGAAACACTTTCTTTAAAGTTCAAGAATGATTTTTAAAACACAGTTTAAATTGTTGGTTCACGCTGCACAAAACTAAATTTACTATAAATGTCTTATCTGGTATTACGGCGGCTACACTACCCACTGTGCGGCCTGCTAGTCTCTTGCTGTATGGGCTCGATTTCTCTTCATGGCGTTGGTCAAATCTACATACAATGGCCCAACAACTCGCAGGTATGCCGTAAGCCATTTGCAGTCTCCATTCTGTGCGAATTTGCAAGCAAAGCTTCTCCTGCTCCATAAAGGTGTTGCCTCAATCACTGCTGCCTACAGACTGTGTGTCTTACTACCCGCGCTTGCTCTAGGTAGCGCGCCAATTCGCCCTAGCCACCTTTTCCACTCCCCAAAGCCGCTTTCGTTCGAAACAAAAACACTCTGCATAACATCTGTTTCTTCTATTGTTGCTAAGCGTGACCATTTCTTAAATTGTCAAATTTACATTAACATGAACAATTTATACACACAAATATTTTTAAATACGAAACGTCATCAGATAATTATTTACATAATAAAAAATTTACATACTATTTTACTTCCATTACTCTCATACAATACGAAGAACTTCAACCTTCAGTATAACACACTTTACATATAGAGAAAATTTAGTACCAATCTGCGAAAATTTTTTTAAAGCACAAAAATTATAAAAACTGTAAATGAACCATAAGCAAATATTGTTGTAGGCGCTCGTAATATTTTTGAATGTAGTCATCCCGCTTTAGGCTGTTAAAATATTATGTATTGAGGCTACAATTTCGACACTTGGTGACTGTCAAGCATTCCGAAAGCAGCGACTAAATAAAATACACGCATTTATAAATTTGACAAACGTTGAAAAATGAACATTATAAAGATATTTACTAGGGATGTTGACACCCACTGAATAAAATAAAGCTAAGACACGATGGAACTTAACTGCCAGCAGTGTGAAAGCAAATGCTTGTCGTGGTGACAATTTATTCTCTGTTCCATTCACCATGCAAGCACACGTTAAGTCCGACCGTACTTCATACCGCCGAACACAATAAACCTTACACGCAATCTGGGGTTTATAAAATTGACTGAGGAGAATGCAATAACTTTTATATAAGACAAACTGATAAAAGTTTCAACATTCGTTTTAGAGAACACCGTAACACCAGTGATAACTGCAGATCGTCTTTTGCGAACCGTATTCAGGCAACTAAACACAAGTTAGACAACACTGAAAAAACTTTAGAAATTCTCCATAGACTCGGCAAAGGTGGAGATACTTAGAAAAGATCGAAATTTATAGGGCACATATAGATCAGCCATAATAAAAATTGGAGATTCCGAGACTGTTTCAGGAACATCTTATAAACTGCAGTTTTCTGAAATGGTTTGATTTAGCCTTATTAATTCTGGCAAATATTCTAGACCATACTACGCTTATTACGTATTAGCATCTGTTACCTTGCGCCTTTTTTTTTTTTGAGTGTATGGACAGCTGCTTTCGTCTATACTTGTATTTAATGGGTATTGTACTATTGTGATTTGATTGTTACTTCGTGTTTTAACCTACTATTAATTTACAATCTCAGTGTCGTGTGTTGATTCCATTTGTATTTAACACATATTCCTGTCGCTTTTCTCCTTTCTGTGCACACGTTTTTCAATTCATCAACTCTATACACTAGCATCTTTGCACTCTAAGGTTCATGCTCTTTGTATGTTTGCAACTTTGGTGATATTGTGATCCATCCACCAGACCTGCTACACGATATTATGACAGAAGTGTTTATCATATCTGCTATTACTTCACCAGTATTCTAACATGTGCTCGAATGGTGTAGGGAATAGCAAATACGAGTGAAACGTCCCCTTTGAACAATTTTACATGTGAAACGTCCACTTAGAACAATTATACACGCCTGTGCTTAACCTGACACACAATATTATTTAGCGCAACGCAATCTGACTTTCAATAACCCCTACAAAACAATGGCCCTGACTAACTTTAACCTATACCTTTTACAAATCACTTACCTCACAAAAATCTTCGCTACTCAAGCTACTGCAAAACAGCGAGCGCCACTACTGCCAGCTAAATAAAAGATTCAAACTACTGAAGGTACTAACTACTGATAGGGATAGTTATCAAATGAAAGATATTAATAGAGAACAAACAATGTATTTACCTTAATATTCATAATTGACATTCAGTCTTACAGATTATCAAAACTCCGCCATCTCTCTCCTGAAGGTACTAACTACTGATAGGGATAGTTATCAAATGAAAGATATTAATAGAGAACAAACAATGTATTTACCTTAATATTCATAATTGACATTCAGTCTTACAGATTATCAAAACTCCGCCATCTCTCTCCCCACGTCCACCACTGCTGGCGGCTCACCTCCAACTGACCAGCGCTACGCGCTGTTCGCATCCAGCTATAGCAGTTCATGACAACAATGGCAGACAACAATGCAAACTAGCCACATACTGCACACAGCACAGCCAGTGATTTTCATATAGAGTGCTATGTAACGTTGCCAATAAAAAACATAAACAGCAAACTTACATAAAGAAAACATAAACAGCCTACTTACATAGCCCCCATGCTCCCCACAAAAAATTTTACAAAATATTTTTGGGCAGTGGCCAATAAAGATTTGATAAAATTTTTCATAATTACAATAACAAAGATATCAAATGCACACACTTATTGATACAATGTTGGTCAACAGCTAAAATTTTTTTACAGTCAATAAAGACAGTCCTGATCATTCATCATAAGAGTAAACCTGCAGTTTGTTTGCTCAAAGTCTGAGCAGTAAAATACAATGCACACGGAAGTAGTGGATTTCCATGCAGTCTTGAAGAAGTAGTATTGTCCTTCCAACGGTAAGACAGTGCTGACTCTTGACATGCTGACAGGTAATGGGCCACAACAGAGCAAACCCACAGCAGAGTCAGTCGACGTTTCGAAGAACATTGGTAGGTAGGTCATCACAGAGTAGACCCACTGTAGTCCTGGTAGATATTGTGGTATTGGTGGGCCACCAGAGGTGCAGACCCACTGTAGTCCTTGTAGAGATGGCCAGCAGCCATCTGTTGCGACTGTGCAGGTGCACAATCACCATTGAAGAGTCTTGCGGATAATAGAGCAAGTCCATAACCACCACTTGTGCACTCACAAAGTTTTTTGGAATTGTCCTTAGAACCAGCAATGCTGTTATCCAGTCCCTTGCTGAATTATTAACACACGTACAAACACTAACAGTCCCTACTTCTCACATATTGTCCATATACTATGACCAACAGAAATGTGTGCAGTGAGATGGAACTTACAAGTTACTTAATTTGATGAACTGCTGTCAATTACAATTTTATAACATAAGAATACAATTACAAAGGTACAAAATACATCATTAAAAACATAACAATACAGATAACATTTGTAGTACAGGCTTTACAAAACAATAGAAATAAACATATACATCAGTGTTACAGGAATGATGACATGAGTACAAAATTAAAAGATCAGAATCACTTTTAAAACGTCAACTTCACACATGAGCATTAAAACAACACAGAATAAATAATGTCTAAGCATCTTTACAAAGAAAATACCAGAGTATTAGAAAAATTCTACAACATAGCTCTCATCAGCACATAAACACATCAACACATAAAGACAGGAAAACCACAAATACATAAGGGTACACAAACATATAGTGGGATAACACCAAAAGGAAAGGACAATACACAATTACATATTTGGAAAAGGCAGCAAAGAGGAAAGGACAGGGTTTGGTTTACTGCAGTATTTTGCTTGGAGATCTCCCTTCATTCCATAGATCGTTCGTCTTATTTCAACCTTTGCTTCCACCAAAAAAATCCTATCCAAGCATGCTTTCTGTATTTATGTGTTCACATATTTCTTACCTCATTATTTATTTCCAAGATAATCCTACCTATACCTCCTTCCTGTATTCTATTCATATTTCTTTCAAAGTAATTATTTCTGATTGTACAATACTCATTGGGGCCCAAATCTTTCTTCGCAATGCATTCTTTACCTATTCTCCATAGTCAGTTTCTTATATAGTCTACCCCCTCTTAAGCTAACTTAAATCTACTGAGCTCAGATATATACCAAGGGACGAGGCAATGCAGCAAAAAAAAATAATTAACACAAACATCAATGACAAAATATAGAAATGGCAAAGCAAGCAGCATAAATTAGCAAAGCAAGTGCAATATTACAACTAATATAAGGCAATGCAGGAAACAAGAAAAACTAGCTTAGAAGAGTAACACAAAGTCAAATTCAGTAACACTATGCCTGACAAACAGCAGCAACTTATACCTAAACATGACATAGCTCAAGCAGAAAAAATATTACAGGAAACAACAATGCAGACAAGGGAAATGCATATTCACATCTTAATGTCTATGTAATTAAAGTGGTGCACCATAACAACTGATTGTAAAAAAAATATTACCATGTACCTGAAAAGAAAATTAAGTGTTACTGTTACTAGTTACTTCTTATTGTTCTTTCCTTTCCAAGTGCTCCTTTTTTTTAAAGAATGTGGATTACAAAATTATCATTTAATAGATCTGTTGACAGAAAGAGTTCACATTAGCAAATGCATCTCATTTTATAAAAGCAATGCTGCAACACAGCTGGAAACCAGATATCAAATGAAATAAGCAATTACACAAACCAAAGCATAAAAATGTCATTCAGTAGTCATGTGACATTTCATTTCATAAGTTAATTGCTCTCAACTCTCGTACAAAGACTCTTGTCATAATCAGGTGTGCAGATGTAAAAATATTTCTTGTCATTTTGTTAGGCATTTCAGTAAATATCATAAATTTTTAAGTAACGAGGGTGTCGCATTAGCGATGAAAGGCACATCCTAATGGTTTATTCTCCAGGTGTTTGACACAGCTGTGTGCCCACAACGCATTACAAAAATCATATGTTTTCAAGTAACGAGCGTGTCGCATTAGCGATGAAAGGCACATCCTAATGGCTTTCTTTTCTACCTGAGCGTCTGAAAAGGCTTGTTCTCCAGGTGTCTGACACACCTGGGTGCCCACGTCACATTATGTGCAGGTGGTCACTTAACTTTCTTACGGAAATATTTACGACAGTAGTTTCCGCTACAGTGACAGTCTCATATAAAAACATTTCACAGGTCAAGAATTTTATTGACATAAACATACTTCAACAGCATAATACACATCGTCGTCGTAAAAATAACATCATAACACCTCAGTCAAATCTCAAAAACGTCGTAGCTTTCTGCAATTGTTTCAAAATCTAAAGAAAATTCTCTGCTCATGTCAAAAGTCTCATCTGCCTCAAACGTACTTTAAAATCATTCTCCCTTACCAAATACATCATTCAAAGCTCTCATAGTATCACAATGGTTCTGAAAAAATATGAACAGTTCACACAGTAGAGACAAAATACAATTTCATAAGTGTGAAGTTACCCAACTGTGTAATTGCGTAAACATCTGTCACTGACGTAGTAAAAAGGTTTGTCTCTCTCAGTTAAATGATCAGATAGCTGTGTAATTTGTGTTTTAGAGAAATATGGTACCGATGTGTTAAATTGTATAAGCAAATACCATATTAGCTAGGGCTCCTTGTGCTTGCCAAACACATGGTACACAAAGTAGGCGTGTACCCCCCTGAGGTTTATTGTAATTGTATCCTCAGGTATTACAGCTTACAGCAATGAAATGAAATGTGTCACGAAAAACTTTCTTTGTAATTCAAAAATCTCTAAAAATAAATGTCTTAAGTACAAAATTAATCACTCAAATACGTGTCCAGTAGCGCTAAATGTGCGTCTTGCTCTAAGATAATCTCTGGGGAGTGTCGTAGTTATTGTCCTCCGAAAGCTAAGTTCTGCAGAAGTCAATGTACTTACCTCATGATACACAAAAGTGAAATGCTTTGCGTATAGATAACTTAGTTATTACGCTTATTGCCGTGATGAGGAAAGTACTGTGCTGTAACGTATTGTTGTCCTACGGAAAAGGCTGTCTCCTTGTAGCAATAGCACAAAAGTCACCACTAAAACATGTTTTACTTTACAGAAGAATTCAGAAAAACTGTGCAGATATCAAACAGATACACCGCAAAAGCAACATTGTAAATTGTAACTCATTAGTAACGTCGTGATATAATCGTGTAGCTGTCACACAAACCAACCACTGTGTCATCTGGCATTTCACAGAAAGCACCTCAAATCCAGAATCCACTCGTAAGCAAACCAAAATGTTGCATGTTAACAGTTTCTTAACTCTGACAAATTGTACAAGTAGCGTGAAGTGAAAATTGCAAAGACTAAGTTAAAAAGCAAATTATCTGTCAATAAATGGTTTGACATGAGAAATGTGGTGTAAACCTTTACTCTTCCTAGTACGCAGAGTTTCAACTTCAACGCAATTATCATGTGGTATACGTCGGATTCTGTAAGGTCCATTGTAAACTAGAAAGAATTTGTGACTCAAGTGTTTCTTCTTATGTGACAATGAATGAGCTTTAATGAGAACTTTCTGACCAATATATAATTTCTTTGCATTTGCTTTACCGTGTAGTTTTCTCCTTTTCTCTGCTGCAGCTTTTATATTTTTAAGAGCCAAATCAATTATGTCTTTGTGTCGCAGTTTACGTGTATTCGGGAAAGGTACAAGCTCTCTGATTCTGTTCGGTGGTTCTACATTCTTCAGTACAAGAGTAGGTGGTAAAGCAGTGGAATCATGAGGCATTTCATTCAGCACATTTTGAAATAAGTGTAAATATCTGTCCCAATGCTGATGCTTTCTGTGACAATAAAGTCTGCAAAGCTTATTGATTTCTTTCATAATCCGTTCAGACGGGTTACAATGTGGTGAATACAATGAAATAAAAACAGGTTTGATTTTATGATTCCGAAGCATGCGTGACCAAACAGCAGATCTGAATTGCGGTCCGTTATCTGAAATGACTTTACTAACGTGTCCAACTTCACGTAAGAAATTTTTAACAAAGGCGTTGGATACAGACCGTCCAGTGGCTTTACGTAACGGAGTGAAAGAAACAAATTTTGAAGTAAGTTCAACAGCGACTAGAACGTACGAAAATCCATTCGATGTTGTGACAAGGGGTCCCAAGAGATCAACAGCAGCAAATTCTTTTAATTTGGAAGGAATAATAGGAAACAACGGAGCACGATGTGAGATAGTAGATGGTTTCGCCTTTTGACAAAGTTTACAAATAGACAAGACTCTTCGAATTCGCTTTTCCATATTGTTAAAATAACAAGTCGTTCGAAGAATATGATAACATTTTCGTGGGCCAAAATGTGCGTAGCTGAAATGAATGTACCAAATGAGCTTATTAACAAAATCGTCTGGAATGCAAAGTACCCATAGCTTGTCATCAACAGTGCAGCGTTTGAAGAGTATGTTGTTTCTAACCAGGTAATAATGCCGAATCTGAGTGTGTGTCTTTTCATGCCATTTACTTTTGATATCTTTCCAAATCGGATCTTTATCTTGTTCATGAGCAATGTCCTTTAAAGATGTGGTGATGAAGTTTTCAAAGGCGACTTTCTGAATGTAAAGAATACTGAAATTTTTCTCGAGGTTGCCTTCTGTGTTACTTTTCTCAAGCCCAGCCGGTGCGCGTGACAGCGCGTCCGCAACAATGTTCTCCTTGCCGGGAATGTAGACTATTGTGAAGCGGAATTTTTGCAGAAACAATGCCCAACGTTTTAACCTATCATGATTTAATTTTGAAGACATAAGAAACTGTAATGCACGATGATCACTGTATACTTTTACGTGCTTACCAGAAAGAAAGAAACGGAATTTGTTAAATGCCCAAACGATAGCTAAAGCTTCTAATTCAGTAACGGAATAATTTTTTTCAGATTTTGTTAGCACTCGGCTAGCAAAAGCAATGGTTTTCTGTATGGTAGTGTCATTTTCTATGGCTTCTTGAAATAAATGGGCACCAAGACCAACTTTGGAAGAATCCGTGCTAAGGCAGAAATCTTGTGACAGATCTGGATGAGCTAGTATTGGCGCGTGAAGTAACGCTTCTTTCAAAGAATTGAATTCCAACTGTGCTTGTTCGTCCCAGTTCCAAATAGTATTTTTTCCAGTGAGAGAACAAAGTTTTGGTGTAACTAGAATTTGCATATTCAGAAAACGACGGTAAAAATTTACGAGACCTAGAAAACTGCGGACTTGTCTTTTTGTGGATGGAACAGGAATGGCTCTGATTGCTTCTAACTTTTCTGGATCCGGCTGAATGCCTTCAGAAGAAATAATATGTCCCAAAAACTTCACCTTTGACCTACCGAATTCAGACTTTTCCAAGTTAACTGTAATTCCAGATTCTGCAAAAATACGTAACAAACTGTTGAGTATGCGGTTATGTTGTTCCCATGAAGCTTCTGCTATTAGAATATCGTCCACATATAAGGTGATGTGACGTTTTAAGAACTCAGGTAATATGGAATTTAACCCGCGAATGAATGCTGCTGAAGAAATGTTCAAACCAAAAGGAAGTTTCCGAAACTGATAACAAACGCCGAAACAAAGGAAAGCTGTGTATTTTCTACATTCTGGATGAAGTTCGATCTGATAAAAGCTGGATCTGAGATCAATGGAAGACAACACTTTTACACCATTAAAATTTTGAAGAAGTTCTTCCATCGTCTGCGGCCTGTCTGTTTCAGGAATAATGATAGTATTGATTTGTCTCGAATCTAAGACAAGTCTGATCGATCCATTTTTCTTCTCAACAACATGTAACGGATTGTTGTATGAGCTTGCTGCAGGCTCAATAATGCCCTCGTCAAGCATAGATTGTATTTCTGTTCTAACACGGTCCCTATAATGTGCTGGAATTACGTATGGTCTAACACAAAATTTAGTATGCTCACGAACACGAAATTGGTATTGAAACCCCTTGATTGTTCCTGTTTTGTGAGTAAAAACTGTGGAATGTGCTTGTAAAATCTCAAAAAGGTCCTGCCTATCAGTGTCATTACAATTCTCAATTGTCTGAATTTTATTCTGAATTAACTCATTAATTTCAAATATGCCGTCGATGTCATCCCTGTCAGTACTTGCAGAGTGATTGTTAGTGTCTAGTTCCGTAGAAAATTCCGAACTGTTGTCTAACAGAACGTAAAGCCGATTAATTTCCTCATCATGGTTTGAGAGCCAGTCTTCAAATTTCAAAGCTATTGACTTACCTTCTTTCTCTAAACTTATTTCAGCATCGTGAAAGCTTAAGATTGCTTTATATTCATTCAAAAAGTCTACTCCCAGTATAATTTCCGTCGACAATAATGGAACAATAAGGAAGTTCATAGAGAAGCTGTGGCTTTGGCAAAAGAATTCTAAATTGGTTTGTTGGCGTACATCTACACTTTTTCCAAAGATTGCACCTTGTAATTTAATCTTACGTAACGGAAGTGTGGGGCAATCGTTCGATTTGTTGCATTTGCTAAAAGCTGTTTCACTAATTACTGAAATAGGACTGCCAGAGTCAAGTACTGCCGTAAATTTTACGTCATTTACAGTAATGTGGATCACAGGATATGCAATGTTGTTATGTTTTACGTCGTGTTCCTGGAGTAAGATGTCTCTAATGTCTTCCATTTTTACGTAATTACTAGCTACGGCAGCAGCGTCATCAGTTTCATAAGTACATATTGTGGCTGCCAGCGGTGTGAGTCATCGCCTATTGTCTCTTTGTTGGCGCGCGTCGTTATTGGGATTTGGAGACCTAACTTCCACAAATTCGCCTTGCCCAGAGGGCCCAGCTCTGTTTAAAACTCGCCAGTTCTGATGCAATTCAGGTCTGTCGTTACGATCATATCGTCTGTCGTCATGTCGGTAGGTTCGATAGTTTCTTTCTTGTCGGTCATGTGGTGGAGAATTTCTGCCTGAGTCGTAACTGCGTGCTGGACCGTTGCGTCTAAAGTTATTCTGTCTCCCTTGATAATAGTTATTTTGGTTCCCATATTGTCTGTTTCTCTGATTGTCTCTGTGATAGTCATTACCGCGGAAAGGTGATCTTTCCCTGTAACTATTACTCTGCCAGTGGTTGTCATATGGGTGGTGTCTGTTTTGGTCACGATTTACGTTGTAAGAATAGGTTTGTCGTGGCCATTTATTGTTTCTGTCGTCACGGAATTGTGACGGATGTGACCTATAGTGATTGTTTTCCTGTTTTCGCATCCCGCGACTGTCTGTGTCAATTTCCAGTTCTTGTAACAGTCCCTGAAAAGCTTCAATGTCGTCTTTGCAACGTCCTGCCAAAATAATATGTCGTAAATGTTCAGGCAGTTTGATTAAGCAAATGCGGATGAGTTCTGAGGGGCTGTATGGGTTTGACAGGTACTGATTCTTGTGCAACATGTCTTCAAAATATTTGACAAGACTGGAAAATTCAGATTGTTCAAAGTGTTTCATCATCATGATGCTATGTTTTACGCGATCTTGTGTAGCTTGTGACCAATATGCTGAGAGGAAGGCGTGGTAAAATTCTCCTTCACTGTGACAATCGTGAATGACCGATCGCATTCTTACAGCTGGTTCATTCTCTAAGTAGCCACACATAAATTCTAACCTGTGCTCCAGTGACCAGTTGGGAGGGAAACAATGAGAGAATTGATGGAGCCATGCTTGTGGATGAATGTCGTTGCCAGAATTCTTAAATGTTTTGAATTTACGTGTAGTAATGAACAGCTTATAGTCAAAATCATCGTGTCGGCGAGTAGCATATCGTGTCGGCGGTTCCATCTCAAAATTCGGTGTACCTTGCCAATTTCTTTCATAATTACCGAAATGCCCTGTGTTATTATTTTGTGGCTTTTGCGTATTTCTAAGTTCCTCTTCCCGTGTTGGAGCGCGAGTGTCCTCTGAAATACGTAATTCTTGTATTACCTGTGTCAGCTGATCTTGTACTTCCCGCATTTCTCTTTTGTACTGTGTGTTGATTTGATTTTGATTTTGTTTGAATTTTCTAATTTGTTCATACTCTTCTGTGTCAGTGAAGGCTATGGGTCTTGTGTCATTCAGATCATCATCTACCTTTGTAGATAAGTTAGTGACCTGATCCGAAAGTTCGGCTACTTTCTCTGATAATGAACTAATTTCCCCCATGTGTCTTTCTACTGTGTCCTTTAAGTTTTCCTGAGTTTTTGCAAGTTGCGTAACCGAATCGGTAGATGCAACTGAGTCAATTTTAGCTTGCAAGGTCTCATGATTTTCATGAACAATAGTTTGCAGTTCTTTTATGGCTGCTTCGTGATTCTGTAATGTATTTTCATGCCGCGAAAAAATAGGTTGGAAATGCTCACAAATTTGTGTTTTTACATCATTACAGACTTTCTGACATTTCGATTCAATGTTATGTAATTCAGTAGTTAAATCTTCACGTGTTTGTTCAAGTGTGGTGTCTAACTTTTGAAGCTTTTGCTGTGTTTGTGTCTAACTTTTGAAGATTTTGTTCCACTGTGTCTAACTTTTTAAGATTTTGTTCCACTGCGTCTAACTGTTGCTGTGTTTGTCTCTGGTGTTGTTCCATTGTGTCTAACTTTTGAAGATTTTGTTCCATTGTGTCTAACTTTTGAAGATTTTGTCCCATTTGTCTCTGATTTTGTTCCATTTGTTGCATTAATTGCAATAATAATGTATTAGTGTCTGGAATCTGTTTCTCTATGCTTTTTGGCAGTGGATTTTCACCGGCAACATTCACATTTTGACAAGCAGAAAATGTGTCTTGACTCATTTGAGAAAACGGTGAGGACGCAAAACCTGAATCTACAGTATTTGCAAAATTGTGTCCTATCATTTCGGATTCCTGAGGCGAGCTGTTGCCGACCGATCGATCGATAATGCTTCCCTGTTCATTACCTGTTTGACTGGCTACACCATTGTTTGACGCCCGCTCCATTTCCCTATGCACAGTTACCAAATTACTACTTTGAACATTAGTTAACTCATTACATGGTGGGGCCAACACACTGCTTTCGTCTTCACTGTCATTTCTTAGTTTACTTTGGAGCCGAGTGTTACGTTTTTCACACGCCATTATTTTCACAATATTTCACACGATAACACAGAAAAGCACAATTTGAATAGCAAAAATAAGAGAACACATTAACATAGCACTGAAAATAATATGTAGTTAATTACAAGCGCAGCTGCGAAATACTTGGTGCAAATCTACATGCATGCCACAACTGTTTTACAGTACAACAATGAAAGTCTGCAACTACCCAGGAGATTCTCTCTACAATTACGCACTAGCAATAAACAAAAGCTACACTAAATACACAAACTACAAGAAAAAATCAGAAGATTCCAGTGAGGTATCCTAGGCTAAGGGTCGACATATGAAACGTCCCCTTTGAACAATTTTACATGTGAAACGTCCACTTAGAACAATTATACACGCCTGTGCTTAACCTGACACACAATATTATTTAGCGCAACGCAATCTGACTTTCAATAACCCCTACAAAACAATGGCCCTGACTAACTTTAACCTATACCTTTTACAAATCACTTACCTCACAAAAATCTTCGCTACTCAAGCTACTGCAAAACAGCGAGCGCCACTACTGCCAGCTAAATAAAAGATTCAAACTACTGAAGGTACTAACTACTGATAGGGATAGTTATCAAATGAAAGATATTAATAGAGAACAAACAATGTATTTACCTTAATATTCATAATTGACATTCAGTCTTACAGATTATCAAAACTCCGCCATCTCTCTCCCCACGTCCACCACTGCTGGCGGCTCACCTCCAACTGACCAGCGCTACGCGCTGTTCGCATCCAGCTATAGCAGTTCATGACAACAATGGCAGACAACAATGCAAACTAGCCACATACTGCACACAGCACAGCCAGTGATTTTCATATAGAGTGCTATGTAACGTTGCCAATAAAAAACATAAACAGCAAACTTACATAAAGAAAACATAAACAGCCTACTTACACGAGTGTCACTCCAAAAGAAATGCACACTATTTTTGTAAAAATACAGTTTTCATTCTACATGTGTGAAAGTTTTACAGTGTGTAGATACATCCTTCCCGCTTGTTTTCAAATTTAGTTCAACCTGTTCCCGTGAGTGGCGCCGTCACAGCATGTCTTCAAGATGACTGCTACACTTGACGTTCGTCAGAAGCAACGTGCTGTCATAGAATTCCTGTGCTGTGAAAACACGACAGTGGGAAACATCCACAAGAGGTTGAAAAAGGTGTATGGAGATGCTACTGTCGATCGCAGTACAGTTAGTCGGTGGGCAAGCAGGTTACGTAATGAAAGCGGGCACGGCATTATTGAGGATTGTGCTCGCAGCAGCAGGCCTCGTACTGCACACTCTCCAGACAATGTGCAGAGAGTTAACGAGTTGGTGACTGCTGACAGACGCATCACAGTGAACGAATTGCCACGCTACGTTGGGATAGGGGAAGAAAGTGTTTGCAGAATACTGAAAGTGTTGACTTTAAAAAAGGTTTGTGCCAGGTGGTTTCCCAGGATGTTGACAGTGGCTCACAAAGAAATAAGAAAAACGGTATGCAGCGAACTTTTGGAACAGCACAAGAATGGTGGAGATGAATTTCTTGGAAGAATTGTGACAGATGAAGAGGCGATCAATGGAGTGGCATCATGCAAATTCACCCAAGGAAACAAAATTCGAAACCACACCTTCTGCTGGAAAAGTTATGGCTACGGTGTTTTTCGATTCCGAAGGACTCTTGCTTGTGAACATCATGCCAAATGGAACCACCATAAATTCTTATGCATATGTGACGACACTGAAGAAACTTTGAGCTCGACTGAGTCGTGTTTGACCACATCTGCAAAAGCAGGATGGTTCGCTGTTGCACGACAATGCACGGCCACATGTCAGTTAAAAAACCATGTAAACGATCACAAAACTCGGATGGACAACACTGAAACACCCACCTAACAGTCCTGACCTGGCTTCATGTGACTATCATATCTTTGGGAAACTGAAAGACTCTCTTCGTGGAACAAGGTTTGAGGATGATGACTCCCTTGTGCACGCTGCCAAACAGTGGCTCCAACAGGTTGGTCCAGAATTTTGCCATGCGGGTATACAGTCACTGGTTCCAAGATGGCGTAAGGCAGTTGAGAGGGATGGAAATTACGTGAAGAAATGAAAATATTGTTCCTAAAGGATGTATCTACACACTGTAAAACTTTCAAACATGTAGAATAAAAGATGGATTTAAAAAAAATAGTGTGCATTTCTTTTGGAGTGACCTTCCTAAGTTTATACCACCGCATGCGTTTTCTATTATACCGCTAGGAACTTTGTTCCAGCGTCTCACAGTTTTATGTTATTGAATGGCAACATCCGACGTAAGTAGCTTTAATATGTTCAGTGTTCAAAGTTTGTGAAATTTTTAATTACCTGTATTTTATTTATTGAATGCTTTGAGAATGTTTGACAGTGACCACGAGTCGAAATTGTAGCCGCAAAATATAATATTTTAACAACCTAAAGCGGAACGACTACATTCAAAAATTTTACAGGGGCTGTGGACCCTCGCCAAAATCGCTTGGAACGTCCCTCGTTTCCAAGACCAAGGGGAAAAAAAACTACAATGATATAACAAAACTGCAGTAGATGCTAGAGCATGTCAAATGATTTGTATTACCTTGTCAGACGTGCCAACTATTGTCGCCACATTGCAGGAAGATGATATGAAGTGAAAATATGTCACGAAACTTCTTGACAGATTAGAAGTGTATGCCGGACCGAGACTCGAACTTGGGACCTTTACTTTTCGCAGGCAAGTGTTCTACCGATTCAGTTATCCAAGGACGGTTCTTATTCTTATTCATTACGTCACACGTAAGTTGACTCAGTACATTGTGTCGTGTCTGTTTCCTTAATTGAATCTGATGTTGATAATTTCGAAAAGCGTCATTACAACTAGTGTCACAAAAATAACTGTGGCTATTTTGCTATCATAATAGCTATTCTCATACTCTCAACTTAGGATTAAACAGCCAACTGGGTGCACGTAATCGGTAGGTACATTGACCTATGTTTCGACATCTACTAGGAGTGTCTTCATCAGAATGAAATGTCGCTAAATCGTAAAATTACATTGCTAAAAAGCAATAGTCATAATTTGGAGTCGCTATGCTGAAGGCAAAAGTAACTAGCTGGTCACATGTGGCAAAGGCTAGAATGCTTTACAAGGGCTATTCGGAAAGTAAGAAACGATAGGTCACGAAATGGAAACCACAGTGAAAATCAAAACTGTTTTATTTGCAACAGTTAGCTGCAACTTCCTGTTACTTATCTCCATAGTCGCCGATACGACTTAGACGTTTGTCGTAGCGTTGTACCAACTTTCCAACACACTCGTTATAGAAAGCAGCCGCCAGTGCTTTCCGACAATTCTCTGCGCTGGCCTACATCTCGTTGTCTGTGCCAAAATGTTGTCTTCATAGCCAGCGGTTCACATTAGCAGATGTGAAACTCAGACGGAGACTATTACAGGCTGTATTGTGGGTAGTCAAACATCTGCAATTAAAAACGATGCAGGGGCATCTTCATTGCCACTGCAGAATGCAGCTGAGAATTGTCTTGAAGAAGAAAACGCACTACAGTTGTGTACTGTTGGCTTCGTAGCTTCAGGCGAAATTTCTCACCAGGCCCCCGTAGTTTGCGGGAGACGCCATCGTTCTAGGTATCTTTATGTGCTCCCTGTGTGCTCACAACTAAAAAGAACGACGTAACGCGATCGACCGGCATACTAGAGACTGCCTAACAAAACTGTGCAAAATTTCATCCAATTTTCGCTGTGGTTTCCATTTCGAGACAGATCGTTCCTTACTTTCCGAATAACCCTCGTATTCTACTTTTGATTTGAGTACAGCTGCTCCAGACTCTGACTATTGCTTTTTAGCAATGTAATTTTTCAATTTAGCAACATTTCATTCTGGTGAAGCCAACCCTAGTAGGTGTCGAAACCTGGGTCAATGTACCTACCGTTTATGTGCAACCGGCTGGCTGTTTAATCTTATGCTGAAACTAGAATACGGTTGCTGCGTAATAGCCATGTTCACTGTAATAGTCCCTTACTCCTATCTAGTATCGACGTGGGCGCACACCCCATTCGCAATTTTACACCACAAATGCAATTCTTACCTGGGCCGTGGTAGCTGTGCGGTCTGCTACAATATGACAATCCTGGCGAGCGTCTGTGCTGCGTGGACGGCCAGAACCTCGTCTACGGGTGTGAGCATGTTCACGTGACCACTGATGCCAACATCGCTGGACAACAGATGCAGCACGTCAAACTTAAGTGGCAATTCTCCGAAAGGTCCATCCCGCCACTCGGAAGGTTACGATTTGATTCCTTTCAAACTCGCTCAGGTGGCTGTAGAAAGCAAGAATTCCTCTCTGTAGCATAGCTGTCTGCTTGTTTCACACATTTACGCCACACTGACCCTTCTGGCTGTGAGCATTCCCCATTAAAGAGTAGACATGGATGCCACTACGCTATCTGTTGGCAGACGACGTTGAAACCATTACGAGTTCATCTACTATCCCCGACGTAGCATAAGCCGTCATCGGATCAAAGTTGACTTTTTTTTTCAGTAATGTGTTTTGCACCCAAATTCCACATCGTAAATTTCCAGCTCTACGTGGCTCTCAGTTACAATAGGTCTGCACCTCGTGTCATACTCCTATCCCTTACAGCATGCGCCACAGTACGGCTATGCGCCATGCCTCCTCACGTCCCATCCTGTGACCACTGCCTTAATTGGAGATAAATCTAGCGGTGTCGCAGCGGAGGCCCCCCTATCGGTAGGAGCAAGTGGCGCGCCGATGAGGAATCCACGTGCAATTACCGAGATTTGTTACCCTCGTTAAAGGCGGGAAAGCGGGGTAGCAGCCGGCGTCGGCCGCGCCCCTAAATCTCCGGGGCGCTATCTGCGGCCCCGGTACGAAATTAATCCGTCGACACCATTTCCGGAGCCTCTGGTCCTGACCACCCCGACGAGGTGGCCGTCGCGTGGCCGAAGAATGTCCGCTTAATTGGTCTGAGGCCGCTGCGGCCAGCTCGCGACAGAACTGGTCCGTCCCGTCCCGCCGTGATTTACGGACGGACGTGAATCTCGCCGCTGCCAGATTAATACGCGGCGTCGCGCGAGTACGTGTGCGGCGTGCAGTGGTTCGTAGCGGCGCCGCGGCCGCAGGCTAAGGAGTTCATTAAGGACGGGACGGTAGCGCGGGCAGAAATAAACGAGCGCGCGGCTACCGGTCGTCGGCAGTCGGCAGTCTTTGAAGCTCAGCCGGGCAGAACCGTGGCGTTCAGCGAGATCTTATCTACTTCGCTGCTTCCGAGGAAAAGATATACAAACAGAGTCTCAAACAAAGTCGACGGCCGCTCGAATTTCACAACAGACCACCGACGCTGCGTAAAGGATATACTCCGGTCTAACGAAGATACCTAATTTAAGGTAGTCATCGCGAAATTTATTTATTGTGTTTAACAAATACATCGTGATTTGTTATTCAAATCAGCAAAGTCATTTGGCTAAAATAGTGCTTCTGTAGTACAGTACATTAGTAAATACGCGAGTCTGAATGAAAAACAGTGCGGCAGTTCGTGTCCTGAAAATGTAACGGTAAAATCATAACAAACATTATTTTTTTTTTTTTGACTCATCAGTCTTGTCATTGGTATGATGTGGCCCGCCACGAACTCCTCTCCTCTGCTAACCTCTTGATCTCAGAGTATCACTTGCAACCTAAGTCCTCGGTTACCTGCTGGATGTCTTCCTCTACAGTTTTTACTCTCTACATCTCCCTTTAGTACCAAGGAAGTCATTTCCTGATGTCTTTGCAGATGTCCTATCATCCTGTCCCTTCAACTTGTCAGCGTTTTCCACATATTCCTTTCCTCACCGATTCTACGCAGAACTTTCTGGCTCCTTACCTTACCAGTCCACCTAATTTTCAACATTCGTCTTAAGTACCACATCTCAAATTCTTCGTTTCTCTTCTGATCCGGTTTTCCCACAGTCCATGTTTCGCTACCATACAATGCCGTCCTCCCAACGTACATTCTCAGAAATTTTTTCCTCAAATTAAGGTATGTGTTTCTTACTAGTAGACTTCTCTTGGCCAGAAATGCCATTTTTTTCCAGTGCTAGTCTGCTTTTGATGTCCTCCTTGCTCCGTCCGTCTTCGGTTATTTTGCTGTCTAGGTAGTAGAATTTCTTAACTTCGCCTGCTTCGTGACCATCAATCTTAATGTTAAGTTTCCTGCTGTTCCTATTTCTGCTACTTATCATTAATGTATTTCTTCGATTTACTCTCAATCCATATTCTGTTCGATATAGATTGTTCATTCCACTCAGCAGATCATTTAATTCTCCTTCACTTTCACTCAGGATAGCCATGTCATCAGCGAATCCTATTATTTATATCCATTCACCTTGAATTTTAATTCCACTTCTGAAAATTTCTTTTATTTCCGTCATTGCTTCTTCGATGTATAGGTTGAACAGTACGGGCGAAAGACTACGTCCCTGTCTTACTTACTTACTCCTTGGCGCTACAGCCCATGCAGGACCTTGGCCTCTGTGATGATCTCAGCCCAATCCTGACGATTTTCTGCTCGTTTCCTCCATCTCCTGACTCCAGTCTTCCTCAAATCATTTTCCATATCCTCCAGCCATCGTTTCCGGGGTCTCCCTTTGCTCCTTTTGCCACCTGGATTTCCTGTGTAAACCTTTGTGACTGCTCGATCCTCCGACATTCGCTCTAAATGGCCCAGCCATCTCAATCTGTTACACTTAATTTCAGTCACCAAGTCAGGATTTGTATACAGTTCTTCCAATGCCTTGTTTTTCCTTATCCTCCATGGCCCAGCCTCATATACGGCTCCAAAAATCTTTCTTAATATTTTCCTCTCCCATCTTCTCAAGAGCTCTTCTTCAGATACAGTCATTGTCCATGTTTCTGATCCATACATTACCACCGGTCTTATGACTGTTCGATAGACAGTCACCTATGATTTTATGCTCAGGCTACGTGACTGAAGGATCTTGATCAGGGCCCAGTAAGCTCTATTTCCTGCAGCAATCCGAGATTTTATTTCTTCTCTTATTATGCTATCCTCCGTAACCAGCACTCCCTGGTATTCGAACTTCTCACATCTCTCATAATTGCCTCTGTTCAACTTAATATGTTTCTCTTTAACAACAGTATTTTTCCTGGAAGCAAAGAGATACTGTGTTTTTGTGTTGTTTACTGTAAGTCCCAACTGCTCTGCCTCCTTTTCCAGTCTGCCAAATCCTTCTTCCATTTCTGTCAAACTTCTAAACTGCAAACAGACATCATCGGCATAAGCTAGATTTTGGTGCATACGGTTAAACAGAGTGCCACCTCGGTTATCAATCTCCACCCTTCGCATCACTGTCTCCAACACTATGTTGAAGAGTAGCGTGGATAATACATCACCCTGTGTTAGCCCTTGGTTGACTTAAAATTCTTTAGAAAGTTTTCCTTCTACTTTTACCTGGCATTTTGCGCTGGTGAGGGTCATTTGTACCAGTCTGATAAGTTTACTTGGGAATTCCATCTCCATTAAGGTGTCATATAGCCCTTTCCTTTTAACACTATCATAGGCCCGTTTAAAGTCTACAAAAAGTTGGTGTACATCCACATTATATTCATAACACTTTTCCATTATTCGCCTTCTAATGAAGATCTGGTCTGTTGTTTATCTGCCCCGTCGAAAATTGCACTGGCAGTCTCCGAGTATTTCATCTGTAATTGGTGTAAGTCTCACAGCAATGACTTTGGCTAATACTTTGTACACCACGCTGACCAAAGCAATACCGCGATAATTTTCACAGTTTGCTTTGTCCTTCTTCTTATGAATCGGGTATATAATGGCCATGTTCCACTGGTCTGGCATCTCTTCCTTTTTCCATGTACCCACTATCAGCTGATGTACCAACCTTGTTAGATGTTCACCTCCACCCTTGATTATCTCTGCTGAAATGTATTCCTAACTTCCTCTATTGTTGGTATAGGTACAGGTCTTTCATCCTAAAATTCTGCCACGTTTGGTGACCCTCTGTTTCATTTTCTTCCAGAACTTCTCTTTCTGTAGTGACATTCAGTAGCTCACTGAAATGTTCGGCCCATCGGTCTAGAACGTGTTCTGATCTTTCTATAAAATTTCCTTTTTTATCTCTGCAGAATACCGTGCGTGGTTGGAAGCCTTTCTTCAGTTCCTGAACTCTCTTGTAGAATTTTCTTTCTTCTTGATCATTATATTCTTTTTCTAGCTCCTTAATCCATCTCCTCTCTAATTCACGTTTCTTTCTTGCGCAGATCCTCTCCGCCTCTTTCCTTTTCTTCATGAATTCTTCTGTATTAGATCTTGTTGTCCTGTTTATCATTTTCTTCCTTGCCTCATTTCTCTCTTCCACTGACTTTTCACAAGCTTCATCATACCATCCGGCCCTTCTCACCCTTTCTTCTAAACCTAAGACTTCTTCTGCAGTTCTTGTAGAGCCTCTTTAGTCATATTCCAGTTCCCTTCGATGCTATCCAGAGCTTGGCTTTGTTTAGCCTCACACTTCTTCTGCAGTTCTGTTTCCAACTTTTCGGATACTCCCTTCTCTTTCAATTTGGAAATAGTGTATCTTCACGGAGCTTTTTTCTTCCCTCTGGATCTATAGACGGCTATGTGTTGTCTGTATTTCACTCTTACCATATAATGATCCGAATCGCAGTCAGCCCCCCTGCAGCTATCAACTTCAAGGATGTCAGACACATGTCCCCTGTCGATTACCACATGGTCGATTTGATTAAAAGTAGTGCCATCTGGCGAGTGCCATGTGGCTTTCCTCATGTTCTTTTTCTGGAGTCATGTACTCTTCACTAACATTGCATTACCATGGCAAAGTATATGAGTCTTTGTCCATTTTTATTTGACACCTCATGCAGGCTTTCATTTCCTACGGTTTCTCTAAAGGCTTCTTCTTTCCCAACTTTTGCATTGAAGTCACCCATCACTATCTTTACATCATTCCTTGGTATGTATCATTTCTCCGTTTACGATGTCCTTTTCCTTGCATGGGTCGTTCATCAGTATCATCAGTCCGGCTGTTCCTATCTTTGAGTTTCGTAACAATATGTTTTTTTCCGATATGGAGGGTCTGGATTTGTACTGGGTTCACTCCCTTAGGGACACTGGCTTCACCACGACTCTTGAGCCCTCCCTGCCCTATGTTGTAGAAAATTGAAAATGATAAGGAAAAAGGATGGGCTTATAATAGTATAGGACAGGAGACAGGTTATCGATAGGACGTTGTGGGACACACTTTGTCTGGCTCCTCCCCTTTGGCCTGTCCGCCATGGGTGACCCTGCTGGTAGCTACGCTACCGCCGGGGTAGCCTTCCGGATCCAGAGCACCCAAACCTCCTCGCCCACACGGACAGTGTCCTCTGAGAAGGTGGAGACTTACCCTTTTTAATCCGAGTAATTCTTTCTTGGTCACCCACTCTTATTATTGCCTCTTGGCTCTTGAACTTATTGTATAATAAACGTCTCTCCCTACAGCCTGCCCCTACTTTATCAGAATTTCTAACATCTTACAACATTTTACATTGTCCAGCGCTTTTTCCAAGTCGACAAGGGCTATGAATGTGTTTTTATTTTTCTTTAGTCTTGCTTCCATTATCATCCGCAACGTCAGAATTGCCTCTCTGGTGCCTCTACCTTTCCTAAAACCAAACTGATCGTCATGTAGCACACCCTCAATTTTCTTATCCAATCTTCTGTATATTTTTGTCAGCAACTTGGATACTTGACCTGTTCAGCTGATGGTGCGATAATTCTCGCATTTGTCAGCTATTGCAGTCTTCGGATTTGTGTGGATGATATTTTTCCCGAAAGTCGGACGATATTTTGCCAGGCTCACATATTCTACACACCAACGTGAATAGTCGTTTCGTGGCTACTCCCCTAATGATTTCAGAAATTGAACTGTGATCTATCCCTTTTGCCTTATTTGATCTTAAGTCTCCAAAGCTCTCTTAAATTCTTATTCTAATATTGGATCCCCTATCTATTCTAAATCAGCTCCTGTTTCTTCTTCTGTCACATCAGACAGATCTTCCCCCTCAAAGAGGCTTTCAATGTACTCTTTCCATTTATCCGCTCTCTCCTGTGCGTCTGACAGTGGAATTCCCATTACATTCTTAATGTTACCATTCCTGCTTTAAATTTAACCGAAGGTTGTTTTGACTTTTCTATATGCTGATCAGTCCTTCCTACTATCATTGCTTTTCTATTTCTTTACATTTTTCATGCAGCCATTTCGTCTTGGCTTAGTGCACTTCCTATTTATTTCATTCCTCAGCAACTTGTATTTACGTATTCCTGAATTTCTCTGAACATTTTTGTATTTCCTTCTTTCATCCATCACCTGAAGTATTACTTCTGTTACCCATGGTCTACTTGCAGTCACCTTCTTTGTATCTATGTTTTTCTTTCCAACTTCTGAGATTGCCCTTTTTAGATATGTCCATTACTCTTCAATTGTACTGCCTACTAAGCTATTCCTTATTGTTGTATCTATAGCCTTAGAGAATTTCAAGCATATCTCGTCATTTGGGTATTGATTCTTCCTGACTAAACTCTTAAGCTTCAGCCTCCTCTTCATCACTACTACATTGTGATCTGAGCCTAAATCTGCTCCTTACAATCCAGTATCTGATTTCGGAATTTCTATCTGACCATGATGTAATTTAACTGAAATCTTCCTGTATCAACTGGGCTTTCCCAAGTCTACTTCCTCTTCTTGTGATTCATGCCCAGAGTATTCGCTATTACTAGCTGAAACTTATTACGGAACTCAATTAGTCTTTCTCCTCTCTCATTCCTTGTCCCAAGCTCATATCCTCCAGTAACCTTTTATTCTACACCTTCCCCCATGACTATTAGATTTTCATGTCCCTTTACGTACTGTATTACCCTTCGAATATCCTCAATACTTTCTCTATCTCTTTATCTTTACCTTGCGATGTCGGCATATGTACCTGAACTATCGTTGTCGGTTTTGGTTTGCTGTCGGTTCTGATAAGGACAACCCTATCACTGAACTGTTCTCAGTAACGCACTCTATGCCCTACCTTCCTATTCATAACGAATCCTACTTTCGTTACATCATTTTCTCCTGCTGTTGATATTACCCTATACTCATCTGACCAGAAATCCTTGTCGTCTTTCCATGTCACTTCACTGACCCCTCCTATTTCTAGACTGAGTTTCCGCACGTCCCTTTTCAGATTTTCTAGCTTCCCTACCTCATCCAAGGTTTTGAGATTCCACCCGACTCGTAGAACGTTATCCTTTCGTTCGTTATTCAATCTTTTTTAGGTCACCTCCCCCTTATTTCGTATTAAAATGTAATTAAATTTTCACTTACATCACAATCTACCGTGACACCCTCCATCGATGTACAAAATATTGATACCTAACGTGTCAATCCGATGATATTTGGTCTCACGCCGTCACGTTGCCATCTATGTCTACATTACAATGGTTTCCTCTGTTGCCTTCTAAGTACTCCAGCAGAAGATCTGTAGACGTTTGCACTGTCACTGCCCGCTGTATCCCCGATTGGTCTATTACGTCATCGCTTTGCGACGTTTTTTGATTTGCTTTACTATGTTGCCTCAGCTCTCGCCTTTTCTCCGCTCTGAAGTTCTACATCTGCACCTACATCTACATCTATTTCTGCGCGATTACTCTGCAATTCACAATAAAGTACCTGGTAGAAGGTTCATCGAATCACGTTTAAGGTACTTCTCTACCTTTCCACTGTCGAACAACGTGTGGGAGAAAAGAACACTTTAATCTTTCTGTGCGAGCTCTGATTTTTTTTTTTTAATTTTATTATGATGGTCACTTCTCCCTATGTGCACTACTGGCCATTAAAATTGCTACACCAAGAAGAAATGCAGATGATGAACGGGTATTCAATGGACAAATATATTATACTAGAACTGACATGCGATTACATTTTCACGCAGTTTGGGTGCATAGAGTCTGAGAAATCAGTACCCAGAACAACCACTTCTGGCCGTAATAACGGCGTTGATACTCCTGGGCATTGAGTCAAACAGAGCTTGGATGGCGTGTACAGGTACAGCTGCCCATGCTGCTTCAACACGATACCACAGTTCATCAAGAGTAGTGACTGACGTATTGTGACGAGCCAGTTGCTCGGCCACCACTGACCAGACGTTTTCCATGGCACCCCATACCATCACGCCGGATGATACGCCAGTATGGCGATGACGAATACACGCTTCCAATGTGCGTTCACCGCGATGTCGCCAAACACGGATGTGACCGTCGTGATGCTGTAAACAGAACCTGGATTCATCCGAAAAAATGACGTTTTGCCATTCGTGCACCCAGGTTCGTCGTTGAGTACACCATCGCAGGCGCTCTTGTCTGTGATGCAGCGTCAGGGGTAACCACAACCATGGTCTCCGAGCTGATAGTCAATGCTGCTGCAAACGTCGTCGAACTATTCGTGCAGATGGTTGTTATCTGGCAAACGTCCCCATCTGTTGTCTCAGGGGTCGAGACGTGGCTGCACGATCCGTTACAGCCATGCGGATAAGATGTCTGTCATCTCGACTACTAGTGATACGAGGCCGTTGGGATCCAGCATGGCGTTCCGTATTATCCTCCTCAACCCACCGATTCCTTATTCTGCTAACAGTCATTGGAACTCGACCAACGCGAGCAGCAATGTCGCGATACGATAAGCCGCAATTGCGATAGGCTACAATCCAACCTTTATCAAAGTCGGAAACGTGATGGTACGCATTTCTCCTCCTTACACGAGGCATCACAACAACGTTTCACCAGGCAACGCTTTTCAACTGCTGTTTGTGTATGAGAAATCTGTTGGAAACTTTCCTCATGTCTGCACGTTGTAGGTGTCACCACCGGCGCCAACCTTGTGTGAATGCTCTGAAAAGCTAATCATTTGCATGTCACAGCCCTTCTTAGAACTGTTCCGATTTCCTCCGTCAGTCCCATCTGACGTGGACCCCACACGGCACAGCAGTACTCCAGAAGAGGGCAGACAAACGTAGTGTAAGCAGTCTCTCTAGTAGACCAGTTACATTCTCTAAGTGATCTGCCAATAAATTTCAATCTTTGGTTTGCTTTCCTCACAACTTGATCTATGTGAGTGTTGCAGTTTAAGTTAGTCGTTATTGTAATCCCTAAGTATTTACTTGAATTTACAGCCTTTCGAGTTGTGTGATTTATCGTGTACCCGAAATTTAGAGGACTCCTTTTCGTACCCATGTGGATGACTTCACACTTTTCATTATTTAGAGTCAACTGTCACTTTTCGCACCCTCCACTTGTCAAAATCATTTTGGATTTCGTTTTGATCATCTGATGACTTTACAATGTGGTAAAAGACAGCATCATCTGCAAACACTCTAAGAGGGCAGCTCAGATGATCTCCTAAATAGTTTATGTAGATCAGGAACAATAGAGATATTATAACACTTCCTTTGGGAACTTCTGTTTTACTCGATGACGATCTGTCAGTTATTACAAACTGCGACCTCCCTGAAAGGAAATCACAAATCGAATCACACAATTGAGACGACACTCATTAGGCACGCAATTTAATTAAAAATCGCTTGTGAGGAACGGTCTCAAAAGCCTTCTGGAATGAATTTGACGTCCTCTGTCGATAGAACTCATTTCTTCGTGAGAATAAAGAGCTAGTTGCGTTTCACAAGAATGATATTGTCGGAATCCGTGTTTACTGTTTGTCAATAAATCGTTTTTTTCCGAAGTAATTCATAATGTTCCAGCCCAGTATATGTTCCAAAATCCCATTGGAAATCGACATTAGTGATATGGGTCTGTAATTCAGTGGATTACTCGTATTTCCTTCCTTTCATATTGGTGTGACCAACTTTTAAGTCTTTGGGTATGGATCTTTCTAAGAGCGAGCGGTTGTACATGGTTGCTAAGTATGGGGCTGTAGTATCAGCAAACTCCGAAAGTAACCTAACTGGTATACCATATTGACTGAAGGCCTTGCCTTTCTTGAGTGTTTCAAACTGCTTCGCTATACGGGGAATATCTAATTTATGTTGCTCATGTTGGCAGTTGCTCTTGATTCGAATTCTGGAATTTACTTCGTCTTCTTATATGAAGGAATTTCGAAAGCCTTGTTTAGTAACTGTGCTTTAGTGACGCTGTCATCAATAACATCACCATTGTTATCACGCGGTGAAAATATTGATCACCACTTGCCACTTGGATTTTCTGCCACATTTCAAGACAAAGAGTCGTTGAAGAAACTATTAAAAGCATCTCACATTGAAGTTCGTGCTTAACTTCATGCTTCTGTAAAAAAAATCGCCAATCCTTATGATTTTGCGTTCTCTTAAATTTGGCATGCTTTTTTCTTGATTCTGCAATAGTGTTCTGACCTGGTTCGTGATCAGTATCATCTCTTACTAATTTATCTGGAACACGTCTCTCAATTGCCGTCGATACTACTTCTTTGAATTAAAACCACTTCTGATCTACGCTTACATAGTCAGATTGTAAGATGTGGACACTGCCTCTTAGTAAGGTGTCTGAACCGTCACGCAGTCGATAGCTCGCGCTACGCCTCGTGGAACGCGGCGTGGCACGTTTGCCGCGAGTTGCGCTGAGGCGGTTTTTTCGGGAGAGGCAGTGACGGAAGCAGCACGATCAGCGTAGCTCTGCGGGGCAGTGGGCTGGCTGGTTGTTCTAGCACCCGTGCGACTTTCACGTTTGTCTGGCTGGGTGTCTTCCGGACACGAGGGACTTGATGGGAAATGACACATTATCCCTGTGGCCTACCAGATTTGGAGGCGGGTGGAGGGTCATCGTCATCCACGCATCTCCTAGCAGCTCCATCTTTTCCACTGTTCGGCACCGCGCAGCGGCTTTGTATGTTCAGTGTGGTATTTTTAGTTCGTTGGTTCGGTGCTGAGACCACGCGGCATTCGTAAAGACTGACGTTGCTCCCCGCTGTAACCGTGTTAATTGTGACTGGTTCCGTTCTTCCGGGTGTTTGCGCCTTGCTGCTTCTATATCACACTCAGTTCAGCTTCCTGTCGGTACAGTTCCTTGTTCCTGTACCTTACCAGGCGATATAGGAGCGTGTCGCTCATATGAAAACATAACAGCTTCGACTCCTTAACTGTAGTAGAGTTTTTATTTGATTGCGCATTTTAAATCATTGGACTTTTGGATTGTAGGGGCTATGTAATTTTTTTTTACGCTCAGTATTTCATCACTATGTCATTATTCGTGTCGCTCAGAATTTTTTTTTTTGGCTATTCGCTTGTTATCAAGTCGCTTTTTAGTTATTTGGAGCCCGTAAGCTTATATGTCTTACAGGGACACTTCTTGTTGCATGTACGTTAGTGAGTCACAATTCTAAGTCAAGCTTGTGTTTGACGTAGGTGACATTCAACGGCCAACCGTTCGCATCTGCATTCCACCCTATGTTTACCGTTCCCAGAACTCCTGAAGATAGACGTTAACTGTGGATATTGCATCACAGACACAGTCCCTTTGACTAAACCCGCCCAAAGACGTAAACAACCATGCATGAGCAGCACCTATTAGACGGAGGGGGTCCGACAGCCGATTAGTTCCAGTCATTCCACCAGGAAGGACGTACAAGGCTGTTTTTGCCTGTAGTTCAACCTTGCCTAGACGGTCAATACTGCGGTTCGATCGCGTCCGCGTTGTTACTTTGTGCCAGGAAGGGCTCTCAACAAGGGAAGTGTCCAGGCGTCTCGGAGTGAACCAAGTCGATGTTGTTCGGACACGAGCTAGATACAGAGAGACAGGAACTGTCGATATCATGCCTCGCTCAGACCGCCCAAGGACTACTACTGCAGTGGATGACCGCTACCTACACATTATGGCTCGGAGGAACCCTGACAACAACGCCACCATGTTGAATAACGCTTTTCGTGCAGCCACAGGACGTCATCTTACGACTCAAACTGTGCCTAATAGCCTGCACGATGCGCAACTTCACTCCCGACGTCCATGGCGAGGTCCGTCTTTGCAACACGACACCGTGCAACGCGGTACAGATGGGCCCAACAGTATGCCGAATGGACCGCTCAGGATTGGCATCACGTTCTCTTCACCGATGAGCGTCACATATGCCTTCAAGCAATCATCCGAGACGTGTTTGGGGGCAACCCGGTCAGGCTGAACGCCTTAGACACACTGTCCAGCGAGTGCAGCAAAGATGGAGGTCCCGTGCTGTTTAGGGGTGGCACTATGTAGTGCCGACATACGCCGCTAGTGGTCACAGAAGGCGCAGTAACGGCTGTACGATACGTTAATGCCATCCTCCGCTCGATAGTGCAACCATATCGGCAGCATACTGATGAGGCATTCGTCTTTATGGACGACAATTCGGGACCCCATCGTGCACATCTTGTAAATGACTTCCCTCATGATAACGACATCCCTCGGCTAGAGTGGCCAGCATGTTCTCCAGAGACATGAACCCTATTGAACATGCCTGGGATAGATTGAAAAGGGCTGTTTGTAGACGACGTGACCCGCCAACCACTGTGAGGGACGTACGCCGAATCGCCGTTGAGGAGTGGGACAATCTGGACCAACAGTGCCTTGATGAACTTGTGGATAGTATGCCACGACGAATACAGGCATCCATCAATGCAAGAGGACGTGCTAACGGGTATGGGATGTACCGGTATGTACAGCAATCTGGATCACGATCTCTGAAGGTCTCGCTGTATGGTGGTACAACATGAAATGTGTGGTTTTCATGAGCAATAAAAAGGACGGAAATGATGTTTATGTTGGTCTATGTTGCAATTTTCTGTACGGTTTCCGGAACTCTCGGAACCGAGATGATGCAAAACTTTATTTGATGCGTCTGTAAGTGGGGTAGTCCGACTTGGCCAGTTATCTTTTAGCGAGTGAACATAACTGTTCTGTATATGCTGCCAGCGTGTAATGTGATGAATAAAATTCTTACTCGTTTTACATGAAAGTTGTTTCTCTGTTCATCAGGCTATCGTTGTATCTTTTGCCTTGGGATGTGTTCCCACAGGTTACTTAGAAAAAGGAGTGTGGTGAGCAGCGTATCGGACGTGCCGTAAGTAATTTCGTGGCCATTCGTCCGGACCACACTGCCCGATGTGTGGTGTTTTCATATCAAGCAGTCGTATTTGATTCGGTTTCGCTTTAATGAACTCCTTTTAGGTAAATCTGAATTATTTGTTGTATTTTAGTCAAACACATTCTAAAGATATTTCCGCCTGCCTGTTTTGAAGACTGTATTAATATCATGTTACACTTGTTATGAAAGACATTTGTAGCATTCTTGAGTTTTGTGACTAATCATTTATCCTTTTAACAAAGGAAAGGAACCTTTGAACAGATTGTCTTTCCGATTATCAGTGATTGTTCTTAAATCGTTTTGGGTAATTTTATGATTTTGTCTTAACATGTGGAAGTCCTGTTACGCTAATTGGTAAAGTTCCTTTTAGTGGGGAGTGTTAATAAAAACCTTGATACGAATGATATTGTCCTTATTTTATCCGGTCCTTCCACCATTCTGGTAGACAGAGCGCGGATATATATATATATATACACTCCTGGAAATGGAAAAAAGAACACATTGACACCAGTGTGTCAGACCCACCATACTTGCTCCGGACACTGCGAGAGGGCTGTACAAGCAATGATCACACGCACGGCACAGCGGACACACCAGGAACCGCGGTGTTGGCCGTCGAATGGCGCTAGCTGCGCAGCATTTGTGCACCGCCGCCGTCAGTGTCAGCCAGTTTGCCGTGGCATACGGAGCTCCATCGCAGTCTTTAACACTGGTAGCATGCCGCGACAGCGTGGACGTGAACCGTATGTGCAGTTGACGGACTTTGAGCGAGGGTGTATAGTGGGCATGCGGGAGGCCGGGTGGACGTACCGCCGAATTGCTCAACACGTGGGGCGTGAGGTCTCCACAGTACATCGATGTTGTCGCCAGTGGTCGGCGGAAGGTGCACGTGCCCGTCGACCTGGAACCGGACCGCAGCGACGCACGGATGCACGCCAAGACCGTAGGATCCTACGCAGTGCCGTAGGGGACCGCACCGCCACTTCCCAGCAAATTAGGGACACTGTTGCTCCTGGGGTATCGGCGAGGACCATTCGCAACCGTCTCCATGAAGCTGGGCTACGGTCCCGCACACCGTTAGGCCGTCTTCCGCTCACGCCCCAACATCGTGCAGCCCGCCTCCAGTGGTGTCGCGACAGGCGTGAATGGAGGGACGAATGGAGACGTGTCGTCTTCAGCGATGAGAGTCGCTTCTGCCTTCGTGCCAATGATGGTCGTATGCGTGTTTGGCGCCGTGCAGGTGAGCGCCACAATCAGGACTGCATACGACCGAGGCACACAGGGCCAACACCCGGCATCATGGTGTGGGGAGCGATCTCCTACACTGGCCGTATACCACTGGTGATCGTCGAGGGGACACTGAATAGTGCACGGTACATCCAAACCGTCATCGAACCCATCGTTCTACCATTCCTAGACCGGCAAGGGAACTTGCTGTTCCAACAGGATAATGCACGTCCGCATGTATCCCGTGCCACCCAACGTGCTCTAGAAGGTGTAAGTAAACTACCCTGGCCAGCAAGATCTCCGGATCTGTCCCCCATTGAGCATGTTTGGGACTGGATGAAGCGTCGTCTCACGCGGCCTGCACGTCCAGCACGAACGCTGGTCCAACTGAGGCGCCAGGTGGAAATGGCATGGCAAGCCGTTCCACAGGACTACATCCAGCATCTCTACGATCGTCTCCATGGGAGAATAGCAGCCTGCATTGGTGCGTAAGGTGGATATACACTGTACTAGTGCCGACATTGTGCATGCTCTGTTGCCTGTGTCTATGTGCCTGTGGTTCTGTCAGTGTGATCATGTGATGTATCTGACCCCAGGAATGTGTCAATAAAGTTTCCCCTTCCTGGGACAATGAATTCACGGTGTTCTTATTTCAATTTCCAGGAGTGTATATATGTAGGATTTTCATTGATGTTTTCTTGCTTCGGATTCCAGTTGAATTCCTCTATTATGGACCCTTGAGTCGTGGTGTGAGTGGGCTGCCTTCGCAAGAACCAATTGAGATATCAAAATAAAATCGAGGATTGGCAGAGAATGGGGACGTCGCACAGCTATCGTCGCGTCTGCGCACAGCTATGGGGCTCCTGTGCAGGTGACGGCGGATCATATCGGTCAGGTGAGCGTGGCCATCGATCACTGTGTCGCTTCTCTGCCAGAGACTGAGTAGGCCTTGCAGTTTCTTCGGTTTAGTGTCCCATCGCGCCCTCAGCTGTACCGCATGCAAACGCAGATCTGTGGAGAGTTGAAATCTGGCCTCACTAGTGACAGATTCCCAGTTCATACCTGAGGTTGATCAACTCTATGATATAGCGATAAATTTGAAAATTAGTTTGAGTGCCCTAGAGTGGGAGATTGATCAGGGCCTTAGTGAACTATAATAATAATGTCGTGTGACTAGGGCCTCCCGTCGGGCAGACCGTTCGCCTGGTGCAAGTCTTTCGATTGGACGCCACTTCGGCGACTTGCGCGTCGGTAGGTTGAAATGATGATGATTAGGACAACACAACACTCAGTCCCTGAGCGGAGGAAATTTCCGGGAATCGAACCCGGGCCCTTAGGATTGGCATTCTGTCGCGCTGACCTCTCAGCTACCGGGGGCGGACCTTAGTGAACTGCAAAATCATGTAGTTACCGAAAATGGGACCGTTTCTCCGGGACCCAGAAGTGGCTATATAAAGAATGCGCAGTCCAGTTTTGCTTAATTACCTAATCCTTTCTTGAATGTGTTGCGGGGGGTAAAAATGCCTTGCTGTCGATACTTAACAGAAGTTTGTTAAATTTTTGTAGTTTACTGTTACATTAGAAGGAGAAGTTAACGTTTTAAAACCCCATGGGAAACCGTTTTTCAGTTGTATCCTTTGTGTCAAGGGTAATTGGCCGAAATGGTCGGTGACGTCTTAGTGAGGAAGTGCTGTGAAAGCGAATTGCGCGCCCGCTTGCCAAGAGCGCCACCTACCTGCCTGGGTTAAGGAAGACCTAGTTAATAAAAAATTTTTTCGTGTCCAACGTTATTACGAGAAACTAGTTGAGTATATTTGTGAATTACATACGACAGCCGTGCCCTTTGATTTGCAGCTGGCTGAGTACGAGATTGTTGCCACCATTTTGCAACGGATTGAATCGGACGATAGTTCCAGGGTCTTGTTTGTCGAGAGGCCGACTACCTATCGTAGAGATAACTTATTTACTCTTGTGGAGGGCGTTAAACAAGCTGATCATAGGAGATGCTATGAGAAGGCTTTATCTCAGTCTTACGCCTAACCCACCTCGGGAGCGGTTTCCGCTAATAAGATGAGGTTCTCCCAACGTGGGTGCTGTCGCTGCTGTCGGCAGGTGAAGTTGTCCGTTGGTGTGAGGCCAACAGAAAAAGGCGTTTCGACTGCTAAATCCATAAGCAGGAAAGTCGTGGCATCTTTTTCACATTGCTGGGTGTGCTTAACAAAGTGAAAGAGGTGACCCATAATCCTCTTCGATCTGTGTGTGCGTATATCAATGATGAGCCGCTTTGTGCACTATTTAATTCCATCTGCAATCTTTCCTGAATAAAACGTAGGTGGTGCTCCAGATACCGGATCATTTGTAAGTTTCCCAATTTGAAGCGCTTGGATAGAACTCGTAGAACTGTTAATGGTCAAGCTCTGATAGGATCCATGCGTATTTCTTGTTGTTTCGGTGTATTTTCTTGGCCCTTCGACGTGTTGGTGGTGGAGGATATAAGCACCAATCTCCTACTGGGGTGTGATTTTGTAAATAAAACGGGATTAGTGTTGGATTAGGCTCTTGGGAGCTTTTGTCTTGTGTTTTGGCCTGAGGTCAAGTTTCGCTAATACTAATGTTAATGGGACAGAGTTAGACATAGCACATTTACCTCCTGATCAGGCAGAGGCTCTGCTTCAGATGGAGCGTGGTTTCGCGAAGGTATTGACAGATAAATAAGAGGTGACGAATCGTATTAAATATCGGAATTTACTTTCCGGCCATCTTCTCGTCAGGCAATGACCATACCAGCTACCTCCACCTAAGATGAAGATACTGCGTGACTTGGTAGATAAAATGCTATCCGAACGGGTTATAAATTTGTCCACCTCGTCGTATGCATCGCCGATGTTTCTGGTGTCTAAGAATAACGAGGGGTGGGGGCGAGGAGGTTTCAGACCTGTTGTGGACTATCGATTCCTTAGTCATAAAGTAATATTGCAATCTGTCCCTCTTCCTGATCTGTAAGCGCATTTTCAGCGTTTTCCGGGGCCTACCATTTTTCCGTTTTCGATCTTAATCAAGCGTATTACTAGATTCCCCTTGTCAAAGAATCCAAGGTGGTCACTGCCTCTCCCACTGATTGGAACTTACATGAGTTCGCTTATGTGCTTTCTACTGGGGCGGCAGTTCTTTCTAGGTTATTCGATTCCGTGCTTGGAGAGCTGAAGTTCAACTGTGTGTATAGCTACTTGAAGGATGTTGTCATTTACAGTGCCACCCTCTCCGAGGATATGGAGTGTTTACGACTGGTTTTGGAGCGTGTGAGGCAAGTGGGACTAACTATCAAACCGTCTAAAGTTAGCTTGTCGTGAGATATCTTTTCTCGGGCGTCTAGTTTCGGCCAAGGTGGTCAGGACTGATCAGTCTAGGACCCAAGATATTTACAGTTTCCGCCTTCGTAAGATTAAGAAAGGGGTAGCCCGTTTAGTTGGAATAACTAACTTGTTCCTAAAATTAGTTCCAAAGTTTGCTGAGCTAGCCGCTCCATTAAACTTGCTGCGTAAGAAGAGCGAGCCGTTCGTCTGGACCAGCAGGCCGCATTTGCTACACTTAAGATCACTTTGAGTATGTTCTGGCTATTCCTGCATTAATCCACCCTTTGTGGTATCCAGACCGATGCGTGTAGCTCAGGGGTTGCCACCATGTTGCTTCAGGAGCAAGTTGGTGAGCGGAGGCCCCTATCCTACGCATCTAGGTGTCTGTTTCGAACCTAGAACAAATAATCTACTTATGAAATGGAAGCACTGGTTGTCCTCTTCGCGCCAGAGAAATTAAATACTATCTCTAACACCGGAAATTTACACTAGACACAGACAACCAGGCCTTCAGTTGGTTTCTGGCTCGCTTGCGTGAAATTGAACATATTGTGACGTGGGTTGTCCGAATTTCCGCCTGCCACTTCAGTTAGGGGGTGCGACAATGTTGTAGGGGATGCCTTGAGCAGAACGTTCGAAGAGGAGGAGGAGGAGGAGCGTTCTCCTTCCCACAATGCTGAGGTGATAGAGGGTCTTGTTAATTCGAGGCTTAACGAGGTTCTGGTATTTTTTCCTGACTTCGCGTAACAACAAGTAAAGGACCCCAATTTTGGCTCCACTACGGAGCAGTTGAGAGCCAGTCAGTAAGTTCCGAGGTACAAATTGTGAAAGGACATTCTCTGCCACCACGGGCACCGTGATGAAGAGCTTAAAATGTCTGCCTGCCGTGCTTGGTCCACCTGTCTTCAATTATTATCAAAATGGTGTTTTGGGGGATCATCTGGTTCTATATAAAACCATTCACAAAATCCATGAGCCCACTCTGCATCATGATATTAAGGGAATGGAAGGTGGCGAAGCCGAATTCCGATGAAGATATAAAGTTGCATCAATCCACTCAGGTAGGGGTACCTATGGAGCTTCTTTTTATTGATTGTGTCGGTGATCTTCCGTGGGCCCAAGTTGAGTAGTGGTTTACATTTTTGGTGGTTGATGGTTTTACTCGGTTCAACTGGTTGCTCCTCAGTTGTGGTATTACTGTTAGATAGGCAAAGTATTACGCATTTGAGTAAGATTTTCTCTTTTTTCGGTCATTGTCGGCGATAATACCCGTTTCTCATTGAGGGAGTTTCAGAACTTCTGTTTCCAATCAGGGTTTAAACACGTAACCATGACACCTTGATACCCCCAACCTCCATTTTCGGAGCGGCTTAATCGTAATCTGAGTCCTCTCCGATTTTTTATTTCCACTCTGAGGCTCAAACTAAGTGGGATATTTCCTTACCATGGCTGAACCTAGCCTTTAGTACTACCAGACCTTATCTCATGTTTGCCTATCCCCTTAATGCCACTTTTTAGATATCTGGTCCACATATGTTCTGTTGTCCAATGATATTAGCCTTGAATTAATCAAAGATAACTGGCTTACGGCCAGAGCAGAGCAAATATTCAGAGTGGCCCGTAAAAAGGAAGCGATGCGGTATAACCATGGCCTGCATCCAGGGAACATTCATGTCGGGGTATAGTCTTTGTGAGAAATTTTCGGGGTAGAGACACTGCGAACAAGGCCTTAGGAAAACTGTTACTCCACGTTGTGGGCCCACATAAGTGTTGGAGATACGCACTCAGGTCAGGCTTAGGCTCCGTAAGGAAGAGAGTGGAAATGAGTTGCAGATGCACCTTAGCCAAGTTGAAAGAGGTAGTGTTAATTTACGGCTCCCTTGTAAGCATCGCATCCCCCCCCCCCCCTCTCCCTACCGGAATTCCTGTTTTGGTGAGGCCGCAAGTGGCACTGAGACGGCTTTTCTGGGAAAGACAGACAGTGAATGAAGCAGCACTGGCTATTTGTCCTCCCACCTGTATGACTTCCACGTTTGTCTGGCTGAGCGTCTTCCGGACTCGAGGGACGCACAGCAAAAACAGAGGTGGACACGTCATTCTTTCGGCGACCAGATTTGGAAGAGAGCAGTCACCCATGCATTTCCTGGTAGCACCAATTTTTTCCACTGTTTGTTACCGCACAGCAGCTTTGGATGCTCAGTGAGCTACTTTTAATTCATTGCTTCGGTGCCGAGACCACATGCCATTTGTAAACACTGGTCTTGCTCCCCGCTGTGGGTATAATTATTCTGACTGGAATACATCCTACGCATGGATGTGTCTTGTTGCTTCTATACTGGGCTCGGTTCAGACTCCTGTCGTTGTTGTTCCCTTTTCTTGTGTCCGCACAGGTGATTTGAGAAGCGTGTTGCTCCTATGAAAACATAAGACATCACTTTGGTACTTGTCATGGAGTCGTGATTTGAGAGTTTGTTTTAAATTATTAGAGTTTCAGACTGCAAAGGGTTATGTAAATTTTTGAAGTTCAGTGTGTTATTATTCATGACATTCAATTTTTTTTCTTTTTTATTTGCAAGGTTATGTTATGTTATGTTACATTATGTTAACCGGGGACCTAGAAACGACGGAGAGGCTCCGTCCCCGCCGCAGCTGCAGTGGTCCACAATCCCACGACGACTATGCAGTCCACTTCCCCCCTCCGCCGCCTCACACCGACCCAGGGTTATTGTGCGGTTCGGCCCCCGGTGGATCCCCCAGGGAACGTCTCACACCAGACGAGTATAGCCCCTATGTTTGCATGGTAGAGTAATGGTGCTGTACGCATTCGTCGAGAACTTGTTTGCGCAGCAATCGCCGTCATAGTGTAACTGAGGCGTAATAAGGGGAACCAGCCCGCATTCGCCGAGGCAGATGGAAAACCACCTAAAAACCATCCACAGACGGGCCGGTTCACCGGACCTCGACACAAACCCGCCGGGCGGATTCGTGCCGGGGACCGGAACTCCTTCCCGCCTGGAAAGCAGTGCGTTACACCACACGGCCAACCGGACGGGCTATTTGCATGGTACTTTGTGCACTATGTCGCCAAGCCGTTTTCTTTAGTTACCCCACAAGCTTATGCACCTTTACAGGAGGCAAATTTTGTTCTATGTATTTTGGTGGGATATATTTCCTAGCCAGGATTGTGTTTAATATAGGTGAAGTTCATCAACCAACAGTTCTCGTCTTCCTTCTACCCATACGTGATGGAAAGTATCCACCGTTTCCTCCTCGTGGCATGATTTGAAGCTAAATCTCGGTTGGCCGCTAAACTTCTTTACAATCAGGTGTAAGTGGGAGGGGCTGCCTTGGCCAGTTATCTTATCTTTTAGCGACAACACAATCTTCTGTCTATGCTGCCAGCGTGTAATGTGATGACTAGTTTTTACTCGTTTTATATAAAAGTTACCTTTCTGTTCATCAGGCTATCATTGTACGTTTTTCCTTGGGGCGTGCATCCACTGGTTGCTTAGAAAAGAAGTAATGTGTGGTGGTTTCATATCAAGCAACTTTAATTATTTTGGATTCCTTTTAATTAACTTTCTTTTAGGTGTATCTGAATTATATGTAGTACTTTAACGAAACACATTCCAAAGATTGCCTGCCTGTTTTGAAGACTGAAGAGATTGTTTTATCGATTATCAGTCATTGTTCTTAAATTGTTTATATAATGGGATGGTTTTCTCTTAGTGTGTGAAGATCCTGTTGCCATAATTTTTAAAGTTACTTTTTTGTGAGGAGTGTTAATGAAAACCTTGATACAAATGGCGTTCAACCCCTCTACTCCTAGGCAACCTTACGCCAGTAGTGTGTACCAGTGTCAAGTGAATTTTCTAATTTTTTTTAATGTGTCTTTTACATTTATTTGTGATGGATTCGGAATCCGGAAACCCACCGCCCTATGGCGAAAGTCGAGGAATCCGCAACCTACATAGTCGCAGAATCATCTGAGCCTCTGATTCATACTCTCCACTCTGCTCTGTACCAAGGGACAACACTTGGTTCTGTCTATGACGCTGCAGATGGTGAGTTCTATCTTCATCTCACGAGCAAGACTGGCAGTCTTGACCACTTCAGCTAGCTACCTGAGAATCTCTTTTGACCCAAAGCGATAACCATTGTTAGTACCAACATACGCCACCAAGTATAGTTGGCTGCACCCTGAGCCGTTCATGGTATCCGGAAGCACCTGTACCACGTCTGGAGTGGTCCTTCCCGGTATACACACAGAGTGCACTCTTAATTTCGTCCCCTCCTTTGCAGCCATATTCCTAAGAGTCCGCATTACGCGCCTAACGTTGGAGCTCCGAATAACCAGTAATTCCACCCCTCTGTGAATGCCCAGAGCTTGCGGGCCGAGGGCACTGCTCTGGAACAGCGAGCGACTTCATCTGGTTCAGGAACTTCATATGCCATAGGTAGTGCCCAAAAACTGTTCACGGGAAGAACCGTGGAGGCCCTTCGATCGGCCCCTCGGAAAGTCTTTCGCTGCTGTCCACATCTTGTAACGACCTACCACTCGATCACGACTGAAGAGTCAACTTCAGTGCCGGCAGTACCCGAGGTGGCCACAGTAGTGGACTGATCAAAGGACACATATGTTCTAGGACTATGTTCTAGGACCGACCCCCCCCACCTCATATTGCCGCGTCTGGCCTCCAACAATGAAGGAAATGAGCGTTTGGTGTCATTGGCTGGGAGGCCCCTTGCGAGGCAGGCCCGGCCGCCCTGGTGCAGGTCTTATTACATTCGACGCCACATTGGGCGACCTGCACGCCGGATGGGGATGAAATGATGATGAAGACAACACCCAGTACCTGAGCGGAGAAAATCCCCGACCCAGCCGGGAATCGAACCCGGGCCCGTAGGACGGCAATCCGTCACGCTGACCACTCAGCTATCGGGGCGGACTCCAACAATGATGCTCAGTGGTAACAGACTCAAGCTGCGTGACTGAAGCCTACGCCACCTGGAGCTGTGAGGGAAGGGTCACCAACTTGGCTCGAATCTGAACGCAGCAATGACAATTCCTATCCGTACTAAAGGCGGTCTGATAAATCCACAGACATGCTTGAAATATAGGAGTTGAAGCTAAAGAACACTGGCAAAATTTAAAATAAGTCACTTCTTATGAGAATTTGTGTCAACCCACAGTTCTCTTCATTTAAGTTTTTAAGGTTCCTGTTGACGCAAGCTGTCCTCTGACCTGGTCTTGCCTATAACTCTTAGCATATTTACAGTTCGTGTGAGACGACATCTCTCATTATTTTGTAATTTTCAATTTAACACTGATTTTTACTTATATTCCTGCCAGTCTACTACTAGCTGTTTACAGTGGTCATCCAAACCAACGTTCCAGCTAAATGCATTTGCATGCTACATCAATTTATAATTTTACATGTGGGGTTCCCGGGAGAACACTTTGAGACTCCTAGTACTTACATGTGTCCACCTTGTTTATTTTCCAGATCAATAATTTAAAAAAAAACTTATTTTATTTTGTAATTTTTTCAACTATTAATCATAACTCATAACTAAGAACAATATTAAAATTTTAGAAAAATAATTAGTAGTATCTTAATGTCGAAAAAATGCCATGTTATTAATGGTTTTTCGTGGAGCATCTATTGTTACCCTAGAACAATCCCTAGAACACCAGTGTTTCGCGGAACACTTTGGGTTAACCCTGCTTTACACAAATGTGATTCGTAACACTCGTGCACACGCGCCAACACTTGTGCGATAACGTCAGTGGCAAAACCAATACTCCACAACACACGCGTACAGACATGTGGGATTAACTACTGTTTACGCATTACCAGTCTCGTAGTTATTAGCGAATCAGATCTGATGGTTTTTTTTTTTTTTTTTTTGTCACTCAAGAAAGTGCCACCGACGAGCGAATTGGTGTTTTCAAGAGAAAAACCTTGCAAGGCGTGGCTGATCTGGTCCCCGAATTCCACCTCAGACAATGTGACACACAGTTACAATATGATAACACACATAACGAAATTTAGACGATTCATAGACAGGTGGCACACACGACTTCCCTCCCTTACGTTACTTCTACGACTGTGCCGTCAGGAGGGGCTTTCGCTAAAATAATAAAGTAAATTTGACCCAATACTATATAAGAGGACCCTATACTAGATTGGATTAGCGCTAGGAAAATAAAGATGAAGTAAAAATGAGAAATAAATACCTTCAACGACGTGACGTAGAAACATCATGCCTTTGTGGGACACTGTATGGCTGTTTTATGGATGGATTAGCATCCATACTCTTCGGAGTAAAACAATCTCGGCAAAACGGTCGAAAGAGAGAGAAAAAATCCAGATTAGTAACACTACATACAAGACATTTTAATTATATAACTTATTTATTTCTTTAATGCCGCTTTGTCAGTCCTCAACTGCTACTGTGGGGCAGCAGGTAGAAATACACTCCTGGAAATGGAAAAAAGAACACATTGACACCGGTGTGTCAGACCCACCATACTTGCTCCGGACACTGCGAGAGGGCTGTACAAGCAATGATCACACGCACGGCACAGCGGACACACCAGGAACCGCGGTGTTGGCCGTCGAATGGCGCTAGCTGCGCAGCATTTGTGCACCGCCGCCGTCAGTGTCAGCCAGTTTGCCGTGGCATACGGAGCTCCATCGCAGTCTTTAACACTGGTAGCATGCCGCGACAGCGTGGACGTGAACCGTATGTGCAGTTGACGGACTTTGAGCGAGGGCGTATAGTGGGCATGCGGGAGGCCGGGTGGACGTACCGCCGAATTGCTCAACACGTGGGGCGTGAGGTCTCCACAGTACATCGATGTTGTCGCCAGTTGTCGGCGGAAGGTGCACGTGCCCGTCGACCTGGGACCGGACCGCAGCGACGCACGGATGCACGCCAAGACCGTAGGATCCTACGCAGTGCCGTAGGGGACCGCACCGCCACTTCCCAGCAAATTAGGGACACTGTTGCTCCTGGGGTATCGGCGAGGACCATTCGCAACCGTCTCCATGAAGCTGGGCTACGGTCCCGCACACCGTTAGGCCGTCTTCCGCTCACGCCCCAACATCGTGCAGCCCGCCTCCAGTGGTGTCGCGACAGGCGTGAATGGAGGGACGAATGGAGACGTGTCGTCTTCAGCGATGAGAGTCGCTTCTGCCTTGGTGCCAGTGATGGTCGTATGCGTGTTTGGCGCCGTGCAGGTGAGCGCCACAATCAGGACTGCATACGACCGAGGCACACAGGGCCAACACCCGGCATCATGGTGTGGGGAGCGATCTCCTACACTGGCCGTACACCACTGGTGATCGTCGAGGGGACACTGAATAGTGCACGGTACATCCAAACCGTCATCGAACCCATCGTTCTACCATTCCTAGACCGGCAAGGGAACTTGATGTTCCAACAGGACAATGCACGTCCGCATGTATCCCGTGCCACCCAACGTGCTCTAGAAGGTGTAAGTCAACTACCCTGGCCAGCAAGATCTCCGGATCTGTCCCCCATTGAGCATGTTTGGGACTGGATGAAGCGTCGTCTCACGCGGTCTGCACGTCCAGCACGAACGCTGGTCCAAGTGAGGCGCCAGGTGGAAATGGCATGGCAAGCCGTTCCACAGGACTACATCCAGCATCTCTACGATCGTCTCCATGGGAGAATAGCAGCCTGCATTGCTGCGAAAGGTGGATATACACTGTACTAGTGCCGACATTGTGCATGCTCTGTTGCCTGTGTCTATGTGCCTGTGGTTCTGTCAGTGTGATCATGTGATGTATCTGACCCCAGGAATGTGTCAATAAAGTTTCCCCTTCCTGGGACAATGAATTCACGGTGTTCTTATTTCAATTTGCAGGAGTGTATATGGCTGGTTTATTGATTTAGTTGTACAAGGATTTGTTCATTTAGCTTTACAAGTTGGAATGTTTGGTAGCCTTGTGCAATTTTTGGGCACCACGGCCTTTTACAAGGGCCTGAAAACTATTTGCGTGAACAGCCAGAAGGCGTTAGAGAACGTGCTGTTCAATAATCTTCAATCCACAGGCCCACAATTCAGCTCGTCAAAACTGAAATAAAAAGTTCTAAATCTCTAAGAATAATGGAGATGAGTCAGGATCCACGTCGATAAATAAAAGTCTGCTGTCGTTTAACTGAGCAATATATAATCTGACAAAAGTTCATACACACAAGAATTAGTTTTGAAAATCAATGAAGCTCATCCTACAGTACTCAGCACTACATACGTTTCAGAGCCGATTTCTACTCTTTGTTCCTAATTACGTAAAGTTAATGGTTGCCTTAAAAGTGGAGAATAATGTCAGACTCTTGCCACTCGGTTTTTGAGAACATAGCGGGTGGCACACGAAACAGTATATCTAAAACGAAACATGATCTTTCCAGTTAAAATATTAACCCAAGTAGGTTCACTTTTACATTCTGTCGCAAGAGATACGCTACGTCTCATTGGATCGAAAAGTCAATCATGTCAGTCGCCATTATCACCATCCGAGGCTTACGCGCACACCGACACGGACAGAGTCACGAACATTGCGTAGCGGTGCGTAATACGGTTCTTATGACTGACGGCAATAGAATAACTTCCGAAGGGCAGACACGCTGGCCTTGACATACTCGCAGTGCAGACGGCGAAGGGAATACTCAGCATTCTATTTGACTACAAAATTATCTGTATTGTTGTTAGTTGAATACCTGAACTGTATCTTTACTTATTTGTATATTTTTGTTGAATTACAGTGTCGTATTGGAAGTTGGTTCAGCTTAATCAATTACAGTGCTATCATTTTAGTTTGTGTCTTATTTCCTAAGGTAAGTTAACGGTCTTTATATTCTTTTTAATAATTCAGAGGGTAAAGGAGGCAGCTTCGTGAAAAATTCTACCATATGTTTTTATGATAAACAGAACCTAATTCCAAAGGTAGAACTCTCTAACTTTACTATTATGTGCTTTTAAAATTTATAAAAAAGTGAAAAGAGGAATAATTTAGAAAGTTAAAGAGATGGATTCGTGAAAACCTCTACAGAATGTTTTTATGATAAACTGAGCCTAATTCCAAAACTACAACTTCCTAAGGTCAGTATTGAGCGCTTTTAAAATTTCACTAAAACATTTTTGAAGAAAATAACTATCAGATCATTGTGAGCCTCAAAACCTTTGATACCGGCTTAGTTTTACATGATCTGCCCTAGTTGTGTAACAACATTTAAATCTTTAATTTTACATAATATTACTGCATAATCTCTTCGTTGACTCTGTTCACGGACGTCTTAACCTTGGCCAAGGGACGGAGAAATATCAGCATCTCACTCGCCACCCTATACATACCTGTGAGAGCTTGCTTCCCCACACTACTGAAGTTAAATTAATGATTTTTTTAAGGTTAGGATCGACAGTAAGGATCTGAATAAGGACAATATTTGTTTTGCTATAAGCGTTTACCTCAGATTATTATGGCATCATTAGTGCCTGTTTTATGTTGATACTGCTCTGTATAGTATATGCTCTTCCAGTTCCGCTTGTGCAGCAACTACTCTGCCTGTAACACTAAAATCAAGCTCCAAACACATTCTTCCACTGTGTTAACACTAAGCAGGCTAAAATGGTGAAATACTGAGGGCACAGGTTGTACACTGCTGGAATTATTATGCTTAAAGATGAGGTCTAAGCATGGACTTCTATTAACTTGTGAGTTTTTCATGTCCTCGGTCACCCATCTGCTTCGATCACTTAAGGGTGATCTATGTGAAGGTAGGGATACTTTGAAGGTGGGGATACTTTGAAGGTGGGGATACTTTGAAGGTGGGGATACTTTGAATCTGGAGTGAAAACATACCACGAGCACATGACAACACTTTTCATCATCGATTAAATTTTAAGTCTTAAGAATAAATATGTCTGAGAATAAAGTTGTGAGGCATTATTTACTGAACGAGCCTCGCATATACCTACTCGTATCATAGCAATCAAACCGGTCATTTCAGAAAACCATTTTCTTTACCACCTCACAGTGGTTTATGGGAACAAGTTGAATCATGTGCCCAGGCATAGAAAATTCTGTAGCTCAATGTTCACCATCTTCTATTGGGATACAGAATAGTGTCTAATGTCTTCGTGAGAGAAAGAGTGGCATGTACTGTCGAAGAATAAGATGTTGTTACGGCCAGTTACGTGGCAGTGCCGTCCTTATCCTGTCTATTTAGAAGAAATTATCTTTCTCATACCATATTTTAGCTTTTACATTCATATTAGCGAACACGGCAGCGCTTCGCTATTCGTGAATGCATGGGTATTGAATGTGTGTCATACCTTGGTTGGAAATTAAAGTCGCTTAAAAGAAACGAGTAAATCCGTTGGGATCATTGGTATACGGTGTATGAGATCTCTCTCCTGCTGCTGGATCTATGAGGACAGTATCTTCAAAGACAGTATTTGGCATAGATTTAATCTGGCAAGCGGGTAGGGTTACAAAGCTTCAGACGATTTAGATGATTTATTAGTATTACAATCATAAACTCGTCAGCCAAAAATACAACTTCCCTATTGTTAAAACGTACTGTGTGGAAGTTACCAAAACAGCACATGGTTGCGTACACAATTTTTGTTTAAAATTATAGGCAAAGGGGAAGAATACATACATGGTAAGCAATTTCTCTAACTACAATCGTAGCTAAAATTGATTGCGAGAATGAAAATGAAACCGCGTTTCCATTGCGCAGAATAGCACAGAATTTTTTTTCTCGCAGTCGGTTTTACAAAAGACCTTTATGATCTTGGTTAATGTAATAAGATACAATTTATTTCTGTGGTGCGGATGGAATATTGTGATGCCGAGGAATGCCGAGGAATGTCGAAGCATGATGAACCACATACTCTCGCCGAAGGCAAGGCATACGGCTGACGACACACGCCATCTGCTTACACCCCCAGCCTTTACACCAACATATAGGAAGACTTCGGTAACTAGGCGTTGGTGCAGCATTGCACCAATCGCCTCTGGAGAGTAATATGACTCGCAGATTTTGTACATAGGCAGGCTCGATGACATTTCGTCAGCGAAGAGTATGACGACAGAACTCAGGGGACCCATGTAGTATCGGGTTGGACAGCCTCTGTCAGACAGCCGCCGGCCACTCTCCTCGGAGGAGGGAAGGAGAAGGGGAAGTTGGTTTGAAACTTCGAAGTTGTCAGGCTGTCCATGGAATCCTGCGAACGTTGCCGACCACAGCCAAGTCGCGGAGCTTAATGCTGTCGCTCTATATGTAAGAAAGTTGCACTGGCATAATATGGCCATCATCGCAGCACTGCGTCGACAGCATATGAGGCTGCACGGCCAGCTCCACTACTCAGGGTATGAAGATCGAGGGTCTACACCAGGCCGCACCTATCGGACGAGGGCATACGTTTACGTCTGCTCAATTTCGGTGCATCAACAAAGCGTTTTACTGAAATCCTGCTGCCTCACTATACCACCCTCACGTTCGACGGATTCCTTCGCCCGCCAATCGATGTCGGAACGCCTGGGTGGGAGAGCGGCTCGCCATCCTGATATACCGGGGCAACATTCCCCAAACTCTCAACGATGAAGTGTAGAAGCGCCGTCGTACGCAGTTCTCAGATCAATTTTCCAAGTTCGGTATTTGTACTCCATCAATTGTGATTGCATTTGCAGTCGTTCTGTCAACAAGCGCAAATTTTTACTTATCCAGTCGTTGTCTGCATGCGAAAAGAAGAGCGACAAAGGCCATCAGTGGAAAAACGTGGAGCCGCCAGGAGATGCGTGGCTGACGAGCCACCGTCCGCGTCCAAATCTGGTCAGCCAAAGGAATAATGTGTCCACTCCCGCTCCTGGTACACGTCCCTCGTGTCCGGAAGATGCTCAGCCAGACGAACTTGGAAGTCACGTGCGTGGTAGAACGCACAGCCAGCCCGTTGTCCCACAGACACGCATTGCCTGCGCTGCTTCACTCACTGCCTCTCCTGGAAAAGTCACCTCAACGCCACTCACAGCAAATGTGCCACGCCCTCTTCATGCCAAAGATAGCGTTACAGGAGAGGTGGCACGAGCTATTGATCGCTCAACGGTTCAGCCTTCCCCCCAAAACAGGGGGTGGGGAGGCTCACAAAGGGAGACTTAATTAATACTACCTCTCTTAATGTGGCTAAGGTCCACCCGCAACCCATTTCCAGTTTCTTTTTTACGGAGACTAAGTGTCACCTGAATGGGTACCTCCAGCATCTCGCACGGGCCCACAAAGCGGGGTGACATTTTTCTGGACGCCTTGCTCGCATAGTCTCTACCTCCAAAATTTCTCAAAAATACTATATTCCTGGCCTGAATGTTCCCCAGATGTCGGCCCTGGTAATACCACGCTGCTTCGCTTTTTATGGGCACTCTGACTATTTGCTCCGGCTTAAGCCAATTATTCTTTATTAACTCAGGATTAATATCATCGGGCAACAATTCATCTGTGGACCGGATATTTGATAAAGGTGATTTAAGGGGATAGGCAAACATGAGAGAAGCATGTGCCCCTCATGACTGGCAGTATTAAAGGCTATGTTCAGCCGTGGTAAAGAAAGATCCCAGTTAGTATGAGCTTCAGAGTAGGAAACAATCAGAGAGGTCATCAAGTTATGATTAACCCGCTCCGCTAATGAAGTTTAGGGCTAATAACGTGTCGTGGTGACGAGTTTAACGTTCGATCGGAAACGAAGTACTGAAACTCCCTCGAAGAGAATATTACCGCTGACAATGACCTTCGGAGGACCAAACCGAGAGAAAATCTTACTCAAACGCCTAATATTGTGAGATGTCTTTTAAACTTCTTGAGAATTATCTGACATCATGCCAGCGACTCATGGCTCTGTTGGGAGCTCTCTGAGATGAATGATTTTCCAAACATTTGTCCATATCTGTCGTGGATATCCGAGGAACCTCTGATGTGCTGGAAGGTTATTTATCAACGTTCTGTAAATCTGTTATTACAACTGTTCACCTTTGTTACAAGAAAAGGTAATATAATCCAGACAAATCTATATGAGGTAGCGGGTTTTGTGGTTGCATTGAGAAGAATAATTTCGTTGTATTATTCTGTAGCTGTTAGAATCGTGTATTGTTGCTACAGGAAGAGGGCCCTCTCTAGCGTTTCCTGGTAGAAGAGCCATAAACTTTCTGTCCAAAAAAATATCGCTACGATTATAAAGATTGTCTTGAAGATATAGACCCATATGTAACAAGTCGCTGCCCCTAAAATGCTCCTACAGCTGTCTGTGCAGGTGTAGGAATAAGGTTGTGAGGTGTTACGTTTTGGGTGATACACAGATGCTGATGTACGGTACCTTCTCAACTCTGTTCATGTTTGCATGTAAGTCATATTGCACACTTTAACAGAGAACTAGACGATGCCCTACGAAGGAATTATCCGAATGGGACAGAAATTGGTAGATATTATGTACATGTACAGTAAACAAATAATTATAATTTCAGAAAAATCCAATGGTTTATTCAGTAGAGAGAGTTTCACAAATTGAGCAAGTCAGTGACGCATTGTTTCACCTCCAGCCCTTGTTGTTGTTGTGGTCTTCAGTTCTGAGACTGGTTTGATGCAGCTCTCCATGCTACTCTATCCTGTGCAAGCTTCTTCATCTCCCAGTACCTACTGCAACCTACATCCTTCTGAATCTGCTTAGTGTATTCATCTCTTGGTCTCCCCCTACGATTTTTACCCTCCACGCTGCCCTCCAATACTAAATTGGTGATCCCTTGATGCCTCAGAACATGTCCTACCAACCGATCCCTTCTTCTGGTCAAGTTGTGCCACAAACTTCTCTTCTCCCCAATCCTATTCAATACTTCCTCATTAGTTATGTGATCTACCCATCTAATCTTCAGCATTCTTCTGTAGCACCACATTTCAAAACTCCAGCCCTTATTCGGCTTGATATGGACTGAGTTGTTGGATATCCTCCTCTTAGGGGAGTGACAATATCTATCAAAATGACGCTTTAGATCGTCAGAATCCCGAGCTGGTTGTGGAGGCTCTGCCCATAATTGTCCAAACTTTCAAAGAGATCAAGCGACGTTGGTGGCCAAGGTAGAGTTCCGCAGGCACCAAGGCAAGCAGAAGAAACTCTCGCCGTTTGCGGGCCAACATTACCTTGTAGAAATATATGCCCCAGATGGCTTGCCGCGAGGGAAAACAAAACGGGGCTTAGAGCATCGTCGACGAACCGCTGTGCTGTAAGAGTGCCTTGGATGACGACGACCAAAGGGGTCCTGCTACGAAATGAAATGGCATCTCAGGCTATCACTCCTGGCTGTCGTGCCGTATGGCAGGCGACTATCAGATTGGTATCCCACCGTTGCCTGGGACGCCTTGAATCACGTCTTCACTTCTTAACGGGGCTAAGTTCGAAACGTGACTCATCACTGAAAATAGTTCTGCTCCAGTGATGAGATTCTAGACTGAACATGTGTTTGGAGACGCCCCGAACAGTGGAGGAATACCTACCTGACTGTCGCCCGCCATACAGCTCGACAGCCAGGAGTTAAGGTCTGGGGCGCCATTCCTTGTCATAGCAAGACCCCTTTGCTTGCAGTACGTAGGTTTTCTACGCCCCGTTTAGTGGCTACTCAGGCAAGCCATCCTGGGCCTACATTTCAGCAAAATAATGTCCGCTAGAATTTCTGCTGCTTGTCTTCGCGCTTGCCAAACCCTACCTTGGGCAGCAAGGTTCCCGGATCCCTCCTAAATTGAGAACGTTTGGAGCGTCATCTCTGGATTCTCACGATCTAACACGTCAATTAGACAGAATTTGGCTCTATCTTTGGGGCGACGTCGTTGTTCTTCCGGGTCGTGTGAGTGTGCAGTTCGGTTGGGGACAGGAGGAGCCAGGTCCACACAGTGCGGGAACACGCCGGGACTGCTGTCGGCACACAAGGACTGTCGGATCCAAGGCCTGTGGTCACAAGGGTGCACGACCTCGTCGTAAACAGGCTCCTGCAAGCTTTCAGTGAATTGTATTTAAATTCAAGTAGAGAAACCTCCACCATTGTGAGATCCTGCGATTCTCCAGTGTCTTGGGTTGTGTTGCTGCTCGTAGTGTTGCCGAGGCGAAGAGCAGCGAGTGGAGTGCTTGGGGAAGGCGGATCTGATTAGCTTTCCTGGTCTTCTAATTACTATTTATTGCGTTCAGTTTGTTACTGTTTGTTAAGTTCAAAAAATGGTTCAAATGGCTCTGAGCACTATGGGACTTAACATCTGAGATAATCAGTCCCCTAGAACTTAGAACTACTTAAACCTAAATAACCTAAGGACATCACACACATCCACGCCCAAGGCAGGATTCGAACCTGCGACTGTAGCGGTCGCGCGGTGTTAAGTTCAACCAGCGGTATTTTTCCTGCCTCATGGCCGCTAACGCCCCAGTTATCTACCCTGGGGGTTAATGTATGTAACGGCAGTGTACGTTTCCTCGCCTTGCCGCTGCTGTCCGGTGAGATGTGTTGTTTTGACAGCCTTCTTGATTGTAGGTTGTTTGTGGTTCTTCTTCTCTGGTGGTAGTGATTCCTTTTTCGTTCCGCCATATCTAAGCACAGTATTCTGCGGGCAGAGTCCAGACCTCCAGTTCCAGCTTTGGCGTATTTTTGCATCTTTGCATTTGGTTCATTGGACGTCAGGTAGGCTCAACAAGATTTTCATTAGTGATTCGTTAGACTGCCACTAGTCTGAGTTACCATCTTGTGAAATGAATGCAACTCTTGGCTATCTATCTCATCGCTCGCGAAAGTGTTATTCGCCGGACCTACTCAGAGGTCGATTCCTGGAGCACTGTCTATGACTGGCATTTGTGTTTTATTATTGTATTTGTATGTTTCTAAACTTTTTGATATGATTGTGATTATTTGCGCAACAGCAGGTTTAAATGATTGTGCTACCAAGTTTACCATCATTTTATCTCACCTGTTTGGTGATCAGTTGGTTGTCCTTTTAAATTAACCTTTGCTATTGTATTTGCTGTTTTACTGTACGTTTTTTAAGACTTTTTATATAATTACCATTCTTGGCGTTACAGCGGATTTAAGTGGTTGTGCTACCAAGTTTACCATCATTTTGTCTCACCCATTTGGTGATCAGTTGCCTGTCTTTTTAAATTAACCTTTGCTACTGCATTGCTGTTTTACAGTATGTTTGTTAAATTTTTTATTATTGCCGTTCTTGGCGTTAAAGGCCTTCAGCCGTGGCTGTGGGTACCTGCCTTAAAATTCTAATTGGGATCACATTGGCTTGTTTTTAAAACATTATTTGCTGTGTCTGTATTTTATGCTCATTTTGTAAATTGTAACGCACTGAAAGCATTACTAACTACACAGTTGTTTATTCCTTCATTAATAATGTGTGATACCTATATTTATTTCTGAATCTGGAATTACCGTTTTAAAATAAATGTGTGTAATTGCAAAAGGGAACCAATAGTAACTGTTTATGGCTCCGTCCACAATCTTAACCGAATCCTGCCCTCCTTGACTACCGGTTTCAGAAATTCAACATCTCTATCGTACAATATTGAGCGGAATAATTGCTTGAGAAAGGGCCAGAAGTGGAACAACGCGTTATTGACTTGCTCAGTTTGTGAATTTTTCTGAATTTTAATCACTTGTTTGCTTTGCTGAAATTGCAGTTGAAGTAAGAAAGTATTTGTAAAGAAACAGAGAACATCACGTAGCTGTCCAAACAATGATGACATGTGGGAACATGAGATACGAGTTGCTATAAAGCGACGCTGTATCTCGAGTGGCAGAGTAACCTTGTTCAGAGTCTGAGCTCTGCACTCACTCGTGGATCGAACAGACCTGAAAATTTGTTTCTGAGACCCTTCTCGGTCATCCGAGCTAAGAATGAAAACATTAAAAATTCTCACAACACTGGAACGACCGGTAGGTCAGGTGCTGTTACCGTAAAAGCACAACCCTTCAGTCCTCCTCGTCGGAATGTTCGTAAAACGATCGCTGGCACCTCTGTCGTAACGAATTCAGACGCATGGCAACTTTTCACGGTTTTAACGAACGTCAGATGCCTCGGTGATTTAGAAGTGAGCGTCTTTATTCGACACCTGCTTCTCGGGTTTCCCGGTGGTAATGTGTTCGCTTGCCGGGGAACGACTCCGGCAGCAACAAGTGTAGCGTTATACATTCCGGGCGCCTCGCGGCGGACAAGAGCATCGCTCTGAAGCTGATGGCTGCGTGACGAGAGGTAATCTCCGGCTGGGACGCGCGTTAGCGGCTAACGAGCAGCCCGCGCCCCGGGCGACACTCGCTTCTCCGCCACGGGAGTGCCGGCCGGCGCACGCACGGCGCCACGGCCGAAACGCCGGACTTCCTTAGGGGTTAGAAAGCTGAACCTGGGAACACAGGTACTCCAACACTCGTTACTTAAATAGTATGACAGCAATTTGTTGCCAGGCATATTTATATCAAAATGTGAAAAATTTTGAAATTTCATGTCACCTTTAGTAATCAGGATTCTTATATACTGAGGTGACAGGAGTTATGGGATACCCCCTGAGCCGTGCGTGGCTCGTGTTCCCGCCATCCTATATTTTACACTCTGTTTTTAAAGTACTTCCACCTCACTAGGTTAATATAAATTACTACTGTCACTGAGTTGCTGCTTTACCTGACCGTGACCGGCGTTTAATTCTCTGTTAATACTGTATCATAGCCAATGATTTAAACATTCTTGTTTTTACTGGACTTGATGCATTTTGGAAAATAAACTGTGGGCCTTAAGCCACTTGAAACCTTATTCTTGAAATTACACGTTATGCAAAAACATTGCGGTCTCCTGCGTTAAAAGATTATCGTAATATATTTTAAAATTTAATTGTGGCCCTCAGCCCCTTGTATTGCACTTTGCATATGTTGGTTCTATCTACTTTTGCCTTGAGGCTTCCCAGCCTAGCTGTGATACCATATATATTTTAATTATTTTATTTGCTGTTTTAACGGCATCTTTATTTTGTTGACTTTTAAGATTTCTTACGTAGTTCCAACTGACTCGCAGACCCGAACTCGCAACCCGAACTCCGTACGACAGACAACGACCGGGAAGTAGTAGCAGTGAAATAATCGCCTTTTTGAAACTCGTAGTTCTAAAGGTTCGGTTATGTGCCGTTTTGGTTTAAAGGTGTTATAAAACTGTAATAAATTACAATTTTGAGTGAACCTGACCGACACCTTATTTGGCGCTTTCGACAATCCTAATCACCTGTTCTGCCCAGAGGGTTTAGTGGGCGTTTCACAACCTAATATCGTGTCGGACTTCCTTTTTCCCCGATGTACTGCAGCGGTTCGACGTTGAATGGACTCAGGAAGTCGTTGGAACACCCCTGCAGAAATAATAAGCCATGCTGCCACTAAAGCCATCCATAATTGCGAAAGTGTCGGCGGCGCAAGATTTTGTGTACGAATTGACCTCTCTATGACGTCCCATAAATATTCGACCAGATTCGTCTCTGGAGATTTGAGTGACCAAATCATTCACTCGAATTCTCCAGAATGCTCTTCCAACCAATCGTGAACAATTGTGGCCAGGTCACATGTCACATTGTCATCCATAAAAAATTCCATCGTTGTTCGGGAACACGAAGTCCATTAATGGCTGCAAATGATTTCCAGTCTAATTGGATCAGAGGGCCCAGTTAATTACATGTAAAAACAGCCCACACCATTTTGCAGTCTCCATCAGCTTGAACAGTGCCTTATTGATAACTTGGGTCCATGGTTTCGTGAGGTTCAAATGGTTCAAATGGCTCTAAGTGAAACCTCCCCACGGAAATATTTCAATTATAAATATGTACCATGTGTAAACTCCCCACGGAAATAATAATAAAAAATGAATTTTTGTGTAACCTCCGCACGGAAACAATAATTAAATGAATTTTTAAAGTATTGTAACCTCTGAACAAAATTGGTTCCCATTTATAGTCTCCGTGCAGAAATGCATTCACATTTAATGTAACCACAAAATACAATTCCTAAACCCGGAAATAATAAAAAAATTCAGTAACCTGGTAAATTTTATGACGACAGCAACGCTGCGCCACAGCCCTCTACTCTGAATAAAAAAGCAAAAATTCTTACCTCAATAAAAACTGCGAATATATCTGCTCTTACATAAAAAAATTTCGGCACAGCTCCGTGCAATGCTGGCCTATGCTTTGTGATTCATGAAAGGAAAGATAATCCATTGAATAAAATCTTTAAATTGAAATGAATGCTTTTTTTAAAAAAAATTACTTTATATTATAAAAATTATTATTTGGGCATTTTTTGAAAGAAATTGGATGACAGTTAACATACATTACTAGATATGCGCAAGGCAGCTTCTTTACCTTCTACAATAATACTCATCCTCCAGAGTCCCGACCAGAGCAGACTGCTGACACGCGCCGACTCACGCAGACTACTGTCGACTACTGCCGACTAGCGACAAGCAACAACTAACTACATACTGCTCTCTGGTCAGAGACTCTCCTAAGTCTTGCCTGTTGCAGGCAGCGCATACATCGCATACCTCTTACATAACCCTCCACTGGGGGGGGCAAAAATTTGGCAGCGATGGTGAGTCAATTGGACTTGGCATGAGCAACAAATTTTTCCTAATTAACTAAGTTTACAATCACAGAATATATACGTATATATAAGTGCAGAACATGAAATAAAATATAGTGCACATGCACTGAGTACAGAACATATCAAGTAATGACAATATGTATACGCAATGAGTACAAAACATATGAACAAATGACAAAAGTGCACACGTACTGTAGTACAGAACATATCGGGAAATCACGAAATGTATAGGCAATGAGTACAAATCATATTAACAAATAACATAAAGTGCACACGCACTGTAGTTCAGAATATATCAGCAAATCACAAAAAGTATACGCAATGAGTACAAATCATATTAACAAATGACATAAAGTGCACACGCACTGTAGTGCAGACTATCAGGAAATCACAAAAAGTATACGCAATGAGTACAAATCATATTAACAAATGACATAAAGTGCACACGCACTGTAGTTTTTTTTTTTTTTTTACTTTTTTACAAGAACTAGGATAGGAAAGGGAAGGATTGCATCATGGTTGTAGCACATTAGGTTGCACGCAGCTGCACTGAAAGTCCATATCTTTCTGCAGATGCACAACACCAAGTGAGACAATCTTAAGTTCTTTTCCCTGAAGTATTAATCAGTGTAGCCAAGACACTGAAATGTCGTAGTAATATTCCATGTTATCATTTTGGTAGTACATTAGGTACAGCAAACAGTGGGACCATAATAATATCTCCATCGCTCAAGGTGGTGGACAGCATGTCGTGTCAACACCACGTTCTTGTAAGGTACACCAACGTAGAATTAGTGCAAAAAACAAATATAGTGCTCCATGAGCATGAGGATAGACAGGACAAACGGATATTACAGTAATTTCTGGTAATTAGATCAGAAGGTAAAGGACATTAAGCTTATGCCAGTCATCATTGATAATTACTAGTCTATCAACTGATTTGATTAATTGGAGGCACTCATCGCCCAGTTACCGAACATTTCTGTACCATGTATGAAGTATTACAGAATAATGTTCATACGTTATCTATTTACAGAGAACATTGGCACTCATTGACCAGTTACAAACCATCAGAAGTCATCATTCAAAACAGGAGCTAATGAGTGTAGCATCAAGCTACTAGTATTCATATATATATAGCATAAAAGTGACATAATACAAATTTAAAATATAAGGAACAGTGGCATTCGTTGGCCAGCAAGTAATGAGTATTACATAACATTTTCCATCATTCAAGTGACATATGACATATTTAAAATAATCATGGGCACTCATTGATCAGTTGCTAAACATCAGAAGTCATCATTCAAAACAGGAGCTAATGAGTGTAGCATCAAGCTACTGGTATTCATATATATAGCATGAAAGTGACATAATATAAATTTAAAGTATAAGAAACAGTGGCATTCATTGGCCAGCAAGTATTGAATATTAGAAAATATTTTTCATAATTCAAGTGACATACGACATAATTAAAATGTAACACTCTGTAACTATTACTCAAAGTCTGTGATTAGAAAACATCATTCAGTATTACTCATAACTCTTTTAAATTGGCAGCATTATTTGGGACTGGTAATACATTTTTTTTTTGTGCTAGCAATGCATTGCGTTGGGATCGATAATTAATTGCTGGGGCATAATAATATTTGCATTTGACTTATTGCTGCAAATGAATATGTGTAACGTCATTCGTCATGAGTCAGCTGTAGCAAGGTTATGAAACAAATAGAGTATATGTGATCACATTCATGAATGACACAGGTTTAATGACCAACTGCTTATAGCACATTAATTTCATGAATAATTTCTCCTGCAAAAAATACAAAATGGATTATTAAACTGAAAGAAGAAACGCATATTATGCTGAAAAGTAGTGAAATTCGAATTAACAGGTAATGAAATGTGTATTAAATATATATGTTCTCTAGCTGTCCTTTCCAAAACCTTCAGTCATCATACCATGCGACATAAGACATACTGTCAAGACGTACTGCAACAAATACTTAAATAACTACATAGCGAAAAATACATAAACTTCAACATTATCCTCAGCCGCAAAGAAAAACTTCATTATCATTACTATCATCACCTGCAAAGAAAAACTTCATTATCCATATCAACATAATTCCATTATTATCATCACCTGTAAAGAAAAACTTCATTATCCATAATAGAATATTCTGCATCACTATTCATCATCATTCATTATCATCTGCAAAAAGACACTTCATCATACAACTATTCATAGTATAAAGTTCCTTATTTCTAGCATATATCATCAGTAAAACTAAGATGTGTAGTTCTGTCTGACAGCCTGCATCAATCGCCTCGTATTCTGAAAGAAAAAATTAGTTAAGACTGCTATCATACGATGTGTATAGTATATTCTTGTTAATGCTTGTTAATTCTGATCCATTTACTCTTCGTGACGATGTATTGCATCTTCTTTCGTTCATTCCGAAGGTGAAATTCCCATTTCTGTTTAATTTATTTCTTTTACACGTTATTTCTTTCTGAAAATGATGAACAATGATTAATGTCTTGCATTTAAATCATATACCCATTAAATAAAAGCTGGTTTCTAGTGATATAATTGAGCATACAGCATAGCATGGCAGAAAACGTAATATGTCAAAAAACATAGACAGTGTTCAGATGCAAAAATTTACACAGAGTATCACAATGTAGCAGCAAAAAAAAAATAAATAAATAAATAAATAAATGTAAAAATAGTCACGATGTTGAGATATCATAAGGCAAATGTCAAAGTGAACTGGTGTTTGTTATATCTTAAATATTTCATAGTGCATACAAACAAAACAGGAAAACAATCGAACATACATGAAAAATGGAAAATGTGCACAGTCTGATGTGTAACGACAAGAAAAGCGACCTGCTAACCTTACCTTGCCGGGCACTTGCCAAGAAAAAATATGACAATCTTCAGTAAGTGTTCATGTGAATATAATTGCGTAAGTGGTCATAAAAAAAATCAGGAAACGTCATTACAGTGTGATAAATCATAAAGTATGTTCATTCAATAAAGGGTTTGATGTTGGAGATATGGTGATTCCCTTTGGTTTTTCTGGTTCTCAAAGTTTCGACGTGTACTACATTGGGGTGAGGAATGTTGCGAATTCGATATGGACCTGCATATAGAAGCTCTAATTTACTCCATCTACTTTTTCCTATATTAGATAAATAATGTGTGCGTACTAATATCTTCTGTCAAATGTGAAAGTCACGGCGTGTACAAACCTGTTTTTGCTGTCTTCTCCGGCGCTCTGCGGCATGTTTGATGTTGTTCAGCGCAATGTCAATTATTTCATGGTGTCGTAGACGACGAGATGCAGGAAAGATTACTAATTCTTTAATTTTGTTAGGTGGTACAACATTTTTCAGTATAACAGACGGAGATAGCATAGTACACTCCTGGAAATTGAAATAAGAACACCGTGAATTCATTGTCCCAGGAAGGGGAAACTTTATTGACACATTCCTGGGGTCAGATACATCACATGAGCACACTGACAGAACCACAGGCACATAGACACAGGCAACAGAGCATGCACAATGTCGGCACTAGTACAGTGTATATCCACCTTTCGCAGCAATGCAGGCTGCTATTCTCCCATGGAGACGATCGTAGAGATGCTGGATGTAGTCCTGTGGAACGGCTTGCCATGCCATTTCCACCTGGCGCCTCAGTTGGACCAGCGTTCGTGCTGGACGTGCAGACCGCGTGAGACGACGCTTCATCCAGTCCCAAACATGCTCAATGGGGGACAGATCCGGAGATCTTGCTGGCCAGGGTAGTTGACTTACACCTTCTAGAGCACGTTGGGTGGCACGGGATACATGCGGACGTGCATTGTCCTGTTGGAACAGCAAGTTCCCTTGCCGGTCTAGGAATGGTAGAACGATGGGTTCGATGACGGTTTGGATGTACCGTGCACTATTCAGTGTCCCCTCGACGATCACCAGTGGTGTACGGCCAGTGTAGGAGATCGCTCCCCACACCATGATGCCGGGTGTTGGCCCTGTGTGCCTCGGTCGTATGCAGTCCTGATTGTGGCGCTCACCTGCACGGCGCCAAACACGCATACGACCATCATTGGCACCAAGGCAGAAGCGACTCTCATCGCTGAAGACGACACGTCTCCATTCGTCCCTCCATTCACGCCTGTCGCGACACCACTGGAGGCGGGCTGCACGATGTTGGGGCGTGAGCGGAAGACAGCCTAACGGTGTGCGGGACCGTAGCCCAGCTTCATGGAGACGGTTGCGAATGGTCCTCGCCGATACCCCAGGAGCAACAGTGTCCCTAATTTGCTGGGAAGTGGCGGTGCGGTCCCCTACGGCACTGCGTAGGATCCTACGGTCTTGGCGTGCATCCGTGCGTCGCTGCGGTCCGGTCCCAGATCGACGGGCACGTGCACCTTCCGCCGACCACTGGCGACAACATCGATGTACTGTGGAGACCTCACGACCCACGTGTTGAGCAATTCGGCGGTACGTCCACCCGGCCTCCCGCATGCCCACTATACGCCCTCACTCAAAGTCCGTCAACTGCACATACGGTTCACGTCCATGCTGTCGCGGCATGCTACCAGTGTTAAAGACTGCGATGGAGCTCCGTATGCCACAGCAAACTGGCTGACACTGACGGCGGCGGTGCACAAATGCTGCGCAGCTAGCGCCATTCGACGGCCAACACCGCGGTTCCTGGTGTGTCCGCTGTGCCGTGCGTGTGATCATTGCTTGTACAGCCCTCTCGCAGTGTCCGGAGCAAGTATGGTGGGTCTGACACACCGGTGTCAATGTGTTCTTTTTTCCATTTCCAGGATTGTAGATTCATTTGGTATGGAATTAATTACATCCTGGAATGAGAGAATGTGTGTGTCCCAATCAATATGTTTTTTATGGCAGTATATTCTACACAGTTTACCAATTTCTTTCATTAATCTTTCACAAGGGTTCGAAGAAGCATGGTACCTGGATATATAGATCGGGGAAATGTTTCTAACTCGTAACATACGTGTCCATATGCCAGATCGAAACTGTGGTCCATTGTCGGAAATTACTTTCAACACATGCCCTACATGAAATAGGAAATGTTTTACAAATGCTTTCGAAACAGTTTTAGCAGTAGCTTGGCGTAACGGAGTGAAGGTAACAAATTTTGAAGTGAGTTCAACAGTGACAAAGATGTAGCGAAAACCTCTATTAGTTCTGGGAATCGGACCAAAAATGTCTACAGCGGCCATGTGTCTCAATTTAACAGGTACAATGGGATGTAATGGAGGAATATGTGAAGTCGTATCTGACTTAGCTTTCTGGCAGATTTTACATGACGCTAAAACTCGTCGAATACGTTTCTCCATGTTGGTAAAATAACAGTTCTGTCTCAGTATAAGAAAACATTTTCTGGCTCCGTAATGTGCGTAACTTAAATGAGCATACCAAATTAATTTGTTAACAAGCTCGTCAGGAATGCGTAATAACCAGTTGTTGCTGTCAGGGTGAGAGCGGCGAAACAGAATGTCATTGCGTACAGTGTAATGGTTTCTAATGGTAACATTATTCCTATCTTGCCAAAGGTGTTAAATTTCTTTCCATACGTTGTCTTTACTCTGCTCTTGTGCTATGTCTTGTAATGACGACGAAATGAAATTCTCAAATGCAACTTGCTGAATGTACATGACGCTGAAATTTGCTTTGCAGAAGTTGGTTGCGATGTCTTGCTGATTGTTGCTGAGAGAACGGGATAGTGCGTCTGCTACAATATTTTGTGTGCCGGGAATGTGAACAATTGTAAAATTAAATTCCTGCAAATAAAGTTTCCATCTGCTTAATTTGTCGTGTGCAAATTTAGCGGAAAGTAAAAACTGTATCGCTCTATGATCTGTGTAAACGGTCGTATGTCTTCCATAAAGAAAATGCCGAAATCTCGTAAATGCCCAAACAACACATAATGTTTCAAGTTCTGTATCAGAATAATTGCGTTCAGCAGGTGACAGAATGCGACTCGCAAAGGCGATGTTTTTAATTACTGTAGTGCCATCTTCTTCAATTTCCGGAAAAATTTGTACGCCTAAAGCGGTGTTAGAACTGTCGGTGGCAATGGAAAAATTTCTATTAAGATCTGGGTATGATAAAAGTGGTGCATTCAACAAAGCATGTTTCAAATAACATTTTCGTGAACAAGATTCTGTGTATCTGAAGTATTGCTTACGTTGCTGGAAGATGCAACCTGTACTATATCTAGTCAAATTCTATCTGACGTGCTATTATTTGCGGGAGGATGCTGTGGCATTTCAACTATTTGAACTGTTCTGTTATTTCTTCCTGACGTATTACGTTCGGGATGATATCTACTGTCTGGTTCGTCCATGATAATCAGTTGTTGCGGATGATTTTGCTGCTGATAAGACCGACTGTTATTAAACATACGCTGAAAATTGTGCTCATTACCTTTACGTCTGTCATGATAGTCATTTCTATACGGTGCATTGCGATAGGAATTGAAATAGTGTGTTTTCTGTACGTACTGATTTCCTTGTTGCTGTGCGTTACTATTTGTTGGAGCTGACGCTATACGTGTAGGCGGCGAAACATTAAAGCTTGGTTGACCTTGTACATTACATTGTTGGTTAGGTATGCTAACCGGTTGGTTTTGATGCTGTTGTTGAGAAAAACCTCTATTGTTACCAAAATGTGGTTCCGACTGCTGAAAATTTTGTACATACTGATGATTAGAATTTTGCCTGTTATTAAAATTCTCGTGGTTGTCATTTCTGGAGCGTCTAATGATAAATGTCACTTTCGGTATAACTTGTCGTATCAGGTTTTCTTTACACATTTATAATTATAGATAGATCGATAGTTGAAGAGCTATTCTGCTAGATATAAAGGATAGTAGAAGAGAAGGCAGCAGTGCAGAAAACTAAAGATGAAACAGCACTACCACGGCTCGGGGCCCTGTGCACGCTACGACACATATTCATCGAAGTGTAATGAATCCCCTGAGGTCAATTACGCGCTGCAAATAAATTTTAGTTTCTGCGTTACAGGCAATGCCGGTGAAAATTCGAAAGAAAATTGTTGTATCCAGTCCAATTCTAGTTTCTGCTTTACAGGCCAAGCTGATAAAAATACAAAAGCAAATTGTCGTATCCAGTCCAAAGCGTGAATCTGTGTTCTCTCATTATTAAATACCTTAGATTTTCTTACGGATAAAAATTGCTTGTAATCAAAATTATCGTCTCTGTATTTGTGAACAGGTTCTGATTTGTGTGAGAATCTGTTTGTCTGTGTCACTTCGTATTCTAAGTCACGTAGTCTCTGTAAGTTACACTGGCTGTGTGAGTGTGACAAAAGTTCGGAATGTGCCGGTGCCGTATGCTGTCACGTGTTAGTGACTGAAACATTTTTCATTTCTGTCACATTAATACGTTCGTCAATTTGGCTGATCTGTTGTTCAAATTTCTTATCGACTTCCGTATCCTGAGTGCGTGAAAGTTCTGGTTACTTTAAATTAAACTCGTCGCGTATCTGTGTTGCGTTTTCTGAACATTGTTCAGTGACTGCATTAATTTCATCTCTAAGTGATTCTGTTGTGGCTGCATGTGTATTACTTAATTCTTGTGCAACAGATCTAATTTCTTCACTACTGTTACTAGCACAAGCCTCAATTTCGTCACGTAATTGTTCTTTAGTATCATAACGTTGCGCTGTAACGGCTGTAATCTGTTCATTAAGTTGTTTGTTCTGTTCATTAAGTTTGTCGTGTTTTTCGTTCGACAGTTCGAAACTTTCATAAAGTTGTTAGCACGATTCATTAAGTTGTTTATAATTGTTGTATAGTTTTTCATTAAGTTGTTTGTACTGATTGTCGTATTTTTCATTGAGTTGTAGTATTAATGCGATAACTTGATCCCACCCAATATTACCTACTCCATTCTCTGTGTTATTTGATGACGTATCTGTATTTGTCACTTTTTGTGAAACCATTTGACCATTATTTGATTCACGAAAAGGTTTGCTACTCGGATGAGCACTGTTGGTCACTACATCGGAATCAAATAAATCTGACGTATTCTGATTACGCTGTTCATTTTCGTTAGAAACATTTGTCTGTTCGTTACCGTTCATTGTAATGGAATGTGCCGCGCCATCAAGTGTCGTTAAATTAACAGAGGACACAATTGAATTTGTTTGTTCATCATTAGCATTAAAATCATTATTAGTGGTCGGTACGCACTGATTGTCTGTAATTAGGGGATCATCATTATTACACTGAATGTCGCAAGCATTATCGGTCAAATTATACGAGTCGGCTATTTCACTCATTGCACATCGCGATGTACTGTTAACAGTTTTTCGCGGCATTTTTCACAAAACAAAATTAAGTACAAATGAAACAAGGACAATGCAAAAAGGCAACAAACACAATTAAAACAGAGAGCAACAAATTGCCGATGATCTGTGAAAGCAAGAGTGACAAATTAGTAAATGCGTTGCGCCAGATGCAAACTACATTTAACTAAATAAGAGCAGATATATGACTACTTCTCAGAGATTCACAAAGAAATACGATCCAGGCCGAATGTCGCCAAGTGTAACCTCCCCACGGAAATATTAATTAAATGAATTTTAAATATTGTAACCTCTGAACAAAATTGGTTCCCATTTATTATCTCTGTGCAGAAATGCATTCACATTTAATGTACCCACAAAAATTCTTTTCTCATTTAATGTTAAGTTCAAAATAGTAAAATTCCTAAACCCAAAAATAATAAAAAAATTCAGTAACCTGGTAAATTTTATGACGACAGCAACGCTGCGCCACGGCCCTCTACTCTGAATAAAAAAGCAAAAATTCTTACCTCAATAAAAACTGCGAATATATCTGCTCTTACATAAAAAATTTTCGGCACAGCTCCGTGCAATGCTGGCCTATGCTTTGTTATTCATGAAAGGAAAGATAATCCATTGAATAAAATCTTTAAATTGAAATGAATGCTTTTTTTAAAAATTATTTTATATTATAAAAGTTATTATTGGGGCATTTTTTGAAAGAAATTGGATGACAGTTAACATACATTATTAAATATGCGCAAGGCAGCTTCTTTACCTTCTACAATAATACTCATCCTCCAGAGTCCCGACCAGAGCAGACTGCCGACACGCGCCGACTCACGCAGACTACTGTCGACTACTGCCGACTAGCGACAAGCAACAACTAACTACATACTGCTCTCTGGTCAGAGACTCTCCTAAGTCTTGCCTGTTGCAGGCAGCGCATACATCGCATACCTCTTACATAAGGACTATGGGACTTAAGATCTGAGGCCTTCAGTCCCCTAGACTTAGAACTACTTAAACCTAACTAACCTAAAGACAGCACATACAGCCATGCCCCAGGCAAGATTCGAATCTGCGACCGTAGCAGCAGCGCGGTTCCGGACTGAAGCGCCTAGAACCCTCTCCACAGCGGCCGGCGTTTCGTGATGTCTGCACCACTCTCGAACGCTACCATCAGCTCTTACCAACTGAAATCGGTACATCTGACCACGCCCCTGTTTTACAGTCGTTTATGGTCCAGCCGATAAGATTGCGTGTCGATGAGAAGCGCTGCAGGCGATATCGTGCTGTTAGCAAAGGCACTCGCGTCGGTCGTCTGCTGCCGTAGCCCAATAATGCCAAATTTCACCGCACTGTCTTAAAGGATACGTTCGTCGTACGTCCCAGATTTATTTCTCCAGTTATTTCACGAAGTGTTGTTTGCCTGTTAGTACTGGAAACTCTACGCAAACGCCGGTGCTCTCTGTCGTTAAGTGAAGGCCGTCGACCATTGCGATGTGTGTGATGAGCGTTAATGCATGGAATTTGATATTCTCGTCACACTCTTGACTCTGTGTATCTAGGAATATTGAATTCCCTAACGATTTCCGAAATGGAACACCCTTTCGTCTAGCTCTAACCACCATGCTGCTTTCAAATTCTGTTAATTCCCAACTTGCTGCCACAATCACGTCGGAAACCTTTTTGCATGAATCACCGGAGTGCAAATCCTAGCTCTGCCAATGCACTGCCCTTTTATATCTTGTGTGCGCCATACTACCTCCATCTGCATATAGCTATCCCATGACTTCAGCTACCTCATTGTAATCTGAATACAGTTTCAAATAGTCGCGAAGTCCACTTCTTTGTTGGCAACCGTCTGAAGCGATCATTTTGATATGTGGGGTAGGCAACCGATGAAAAGGAGATTACTGTTGCTTCCCGTATATACTTCCATTTGAAGGACTGGACAGCTGCTGGCATCAGGAGGTACATGCTCTTGCAAATTGTTGCATATCAGCTTGTGGATTCCTATTTTGCCGCATGTAATTGTTCTTGGTACTGAGCCATACTTAACAATACTTTTAAATGAATTTGCAAGTTTTCACAAAAATGGTCATGTTTTCATTCGTGCAACCAGTATATTTCCCTGTTAAATAACTGCTGAACATACAGCTACCTACTCGAAAATGATTAGGGAATTAGTGTTGTTGCACTGTGCAAAATCGTATCTACTACGGGACACTTCTTTCCCGTATCCTACTGAAGTTTTCGTATACAATTTTACGCTTATACAATACGCTCAGGTGTCCACCAGGTCATGTTTAACATTAGTGGGTCATCTAAAATTGTACAATAATGTAAAGGAACTTGGAATCTAAGTCAAGACTGGGATTAACAGATACATACGTGGGCTATCCCGAAAGTAAAACGTTTTGAAATAAAAAATTAATAATATGGAAAAACTAACGTTCTTTATATGCATTTTAAAGGCACACTCTTAAGATATTATTCTACACAATAACCATTCAGACTGAGGCACTTATAATCCCATGGTACAAGTTTCTCAGTACCATCTCTGTAGAATTCTGCCGCCTGGGATGGCGATCGTTGGTTTATACCAGCATGCAGGTCGGCGTCAGTATCAAATCGTTGTGTAGCAACTTGCTGGGAAGAGATGGTAGTCGATATGCTTCTGTCAAAGACAACGATGGACAACGTTCAGCAATGAGGAAATTTGATCTATGACTGAACAAAAATTCGTTCATTACATATAAATAAACCAGCACTTAAAATGTTCTCTATTATTTATCAGAACTGGGAAAAATTTGTTCTATAACAATTCAAAACACACATGGTTCGCTTATTGTCTCTACCGATCTAAATTACAGGTTAAAGTGCACTTGACAGCGACAATATTTCGATATTCAAACCACACTGTAAAGCAAATAATTATCAAAATACACTCCTGGAAATTGAAATCAGAACACCGTGAATTCATTGTCCCAGGAAGGGGAAAATTTATTGACACATTCCTGGGGTCAGATACATCACATGATCACACTGACAGAACCACAGGCACATAGACACAGGCAACAGAGCATGCACAATGTCGGCACTAGTACAGTGTATATCCACCTTTCGCAGCAATGCAGGCTGCTATTCTCCCATGGAGACGATCGTAGAGATGCTGGATGTAGTCCTGTGGAACGGTTTGCCATGCCATTTCCACCTGGCGCCTCAGTTGGTCCAGCGTTCGTGCTGGACGTGCAGACCGCGTGAGACAACGCTTCATCCAGTCCCAAACATGCTCAATGGGGGACAGATCCGGAGATCTTGCTGGCCAGGGTCGTTGACTTACACCTTCTAGAGCACGTTGGGTGGCACGGGATACATGCAGACGTGCATTGTCCTGTTGGAACAGCAAGTTCCCTTGCCGGTCTAGGAATGGTAGAACGATGGGTTCGATGACAGTTTGGATGTACCGTGCACTATTCAGTGTCCCCTCGACGATCACCAGTGGTGTACGGCCAGTGTAGGAGATCGCTCCCCACACCATGATGCCGGGTGTTGGCCCTGTGTGCCTCGGTCGTATGCAGTCCTGATTGTGGCGCTCACCTGCACGGCGCCAAACACGCATACGACCATCATTGGCACCAAGGCAGAAGCGACTCTCATCGCTGAAGACGACACGTCTCCATTCGTCCCTCCATTCACGCCTGCCGCGACACCACTGGAGGCGGGCTGCACGATGTTGGGGCGTGAGCGGAAGACGGCCTAACGGTGTGCGGGACCGTAGCCCAGCTTCATGGAGACGGTTGCGAATGGTCCTCGCCGATACCCCAGGAGCAACAGTGACCCTAATTTGCTGGGAAGTGGCGGTGCGGTCCCCTACGGTACTGCATAGGATCCTACGGTCTTGGCGTGCATCTGTGCGTTGCTGCGGTCCGGTCCCAGGTCAACGGGCACGTGCACCTTCCGCCGACCACTGGCGACAACATCGATGTACTGTGGAGACCTCACGCCCCACGTGTTGAGCAATTCGGCGGTATGTCCACCCGGCCTCCCGCATGCCCACTATACGCCCTCGCTCAAAGTCCGTCAACTTCACATACGGTTCACGTCCACGCTGTCGCGGCATGCTACCAGTGTTAAAGACTGCGATGGAGCTCCGTATGCCACGGCAAACTGGCTGACACTGACGGCGGCGGTGCACAAATGCTGCGCAGCTAGCGCCATTCGACGGCCAACACCGCGGTTCCTGGTGTGTCCGCTGTGCCATGCGTGTGATCATTGCTTGTACAGCCCTCTCGCAGTGTCCGGAGCAAGTATGGTGGGTCTGACACACCGGTGTCAATGTGTTCTTTTTTCCATTTCCAGGAGTGTACATGTGACTCACTTATTGGCACTGTTGATGTAATGTACACTCATGCTCAAAAGTATCCGAACGACCTGAATTGCATTTGACCTGATTCGCATGCAACCCACATAACGCAGCTGTCTAGCAGGTCCTCTAATCGCTCCTTGGTGCAGTCGTTTGACTATTGGAAATGGTTCCAACAAGGCACCACTAGAAAACACTGCTCTGTATCGCAATAACTCAAGATGTAAAGTAATACTACGATACTACAAATATCAGGGAACACCTTATCACAGGTAAGACTTCCTTGAGGCTTCTAAGCTCATATTTATTAAAATAAATGACATACCTGAAATGTTACCACTCTCATTACTACGTCAAACTTACAATGCTGCACAACAGGTAAGGCCTCTTTCCGCTGCTGACAAGCATATTTTGGGATTCTAGGAATACATAACTTTATTTATGAAATACCACATTTGCATACCTCTTGAGTATGACACAGCATACCATTAAATACAGACCCAATCAAAATCTAAGTGAGTAGTATTTTACCAATATGTGACGGTAGAGGCACGCTTGTGTACAGACAGTTTTATTAAAACAGACTTTCCTCGTAAGGTTATCGTGGGTAGTTTTATTTCATTTTTTATAATACAGTTCACAATTTTCGTAAGGTTTCCTTTAATGTTGTGAAAACAATAGTAAACATGGGAGAGAAATTAATCATCAAGGATATATGCGAATTCTGTGATGTTATCTACAACAATCTGAAAATGCACATGCGGTTTATTGATTACATGCATGTAGAAAACTTGTTCTGAGTTAAAGCTGTCAAACAAGGTTTAAAGAAGAATAAAATGCCACTACCAGACGACAGCTAATGTAGAAAATACTTTTCCGACGTATTTTGGCACAATGCGTTCTACCCATACATAATACAAAAGTTTCGAGATGCATCTACTGTCTGGCTGTCTATTAAACCTGAAATGAACAAAATGGCGCAGAAGATAGCCCTTTTTCCACATACGACTATTTTGGGTTGAAAAGTACAGGAAATTATGTTACAAGTTCCAGTAGATTGATAATTTTAGCAGGCAGCAGAACTGCGTTTTAAGAAATATAGCAGTGAATGTACTCGAACTCGCGACATCTTAGCTACCGTTCGCGATACTTACCATTACGCCACTAGCTGACACGTAGGTATAACAGCTCCAGAAGTCACAAAAATTCCTCCAGCACTTATGCATTCCACAGCGCTGTGGGATAATGCATATCGCCAGGTCAATACTTACGAGAGACAAACAGTTATACCTTTTCTTTTGCACTGCACGACGTTTTCAACAAACAGATAGCGCAATAGTGTAGCTCAAGTGGAAAGGAACACTTCCTATTTAAATTTCTGCATCCTACACTGTTGGCATATCTGTGTTGGTGGCAGTTACGTGATTTTATTTAGGTGATTACAAAATAAAGTTGAATGCATGCACTGGCTAGCCGAGGCAGCTAGTTCATGGTAATTCGGTCAAACAAGTATTTACTGAACATGCTGCAAATTAATGCAGGGAGCCTGTGTGTCAGAATTCTCAGCCAGTGTGGTACAACGGCGTTGTGATAGAAAAATGAGCCACTCTGAAGAGGATTTGGTGGTCTGTTGGGCTGATGATAGATCTATGGTCTGGGTTCGATTCCAACTTCGATCAATGATTTTAGATAGGGAGAGACAGATTCCATTCTCTTCTGGCTACACCAAGTGAAGAAGATATAACGGCATTGTGTTCCGAAATTCACATTAAAAATGATATTCCTTCTCTACCAAGTAGACGTTAGGTTCAGCCACAATAAAGTGGCGACGTGTAGTAACTCTATCACCAGTAACCTTTCTTATACTAGTTATTTATTTCTAGTGATGAAACAAACGCTATGTAGCCTCACTGGACACTTATTCCATCTTTTATTTGAGCTTCTGTATGTCGATAAAATTGGTTCTGAACTGGGAATGCAACTCAAACCGCCCTTAACGCGGAATTTGATCCCTTCGTGACAATACAGCTCGGCTACAATTTTTTGTTTGTTCAAAACCGCAGATTACTCAACATCTCCACATATTACGCGTGATTGGGCTCGAACCCTGACCCCGCAATAATGATTTTATTATGTATTATCAAGCTCTAGCATGAGAACACCTATCTGCTGGTGGATAATAATTTCGATTTTTAATGTATTTTCATTCGTTCATGGTGTGGGTTCCTGTAGTCATGTCCTAGTTCATGAACCACGTGTAACGTATGAGTGGCCAAGTAAGTGGTCCCCACAGTCGGTATACCAGTTACTTGGGAATAAGGCTGGGCATCTCGGACCTATTCTGAGGCGTGGTCACCTTTGTGCTCATACGGCAAAGACTACCAAATCCACCGGTTAGTCCCTCAACCGTTAGGGGTAAAACCCAATGGAACTCGGAGCAAGTAAGGCTAGCAACCTGCTTCCCTGGTACTTTAAATATGATGCTGGCAACAATCAGAGCAAAATGCCTCGGACCTTTGGAGGTGACGGAGTCCCACTTCCAACTGACAAACCAGGGACTCCTAAGATACGACTTGGCAAACAAATGGTAATGAGATGGGGAGCTATTAATATCAATGGGGGCTACTCTGGGAAGAAGGTAGAGCTGGCAGAGGCTGCAATTAAGATGGGGCTGGACGTTTTAGCTGTTAGTGACATTCGGGTAAGGGGTGAGAAAGAAGAGGAAGTGGGAGAATACAAGGTCTACCTATCAGGAGTCAAAGCAGGAATAGCACAATGGGGTGTAGGGCTTTACATCAGGAAAGAAATGGAACCCAGCGTAGTTGCAATATGGTATGTAAACGAACGACTGATGTGGATAGATTTGACAGTGTGTAGCAATAAAATGAGGATTGTGTCAGTATATTCGCATTGTGAAGGGACAGATCAAGATAAGATGGATAGTTTTTATGAGGCACTCAGTGATGTAGTTGTTAGAGTAAAGGACAAGGACAGTGTTCTGCTCATGGGTGATTTTAACGCGGATTGGAAATCGAACAGAAGGGAATGAAAAGGTTATCGGTAAATTTGGAGAGTATATGGAGGCCACAAGGAACGGGAAACAACTCTTGGATTTCTGTGCCAGTATGGGCTTAGTAATCACAAACTCCTTTTTTAAACATAAGAACATTCACCGTTATACTTGGGAAGGCAGGGTAACCAGATCTGTCATTGACTATATAATAACAGATCAGGAATTCAGGAAGGCTGTGAGGGACACACGTGTATTCAGGGAATTCTTTGATGACACTGATCATTATTTAATCTGCAGTGAAATTGGGATTGTGAGGCCGAAAGTGCAGGAGGTCAGGTCCATATGTAGGAGGATAAGAGTGGAGAAACTTCAGGATAAGGAAATCAGGAACAAGTACATAACAGCGATCTCAGAAAGGTACCAGTTAGTTGAATGTAGTCAATTACAGTCATTGGAAAAGGAATGGACAAGGTACAGGGACACAGTACTAGAAGTGGCTAAAGAATGTCTTGGAACAGTAGTGTGTAAAAGTAGGATGAAGCAAACAGCTTGGTGGAATGACACAGTCAAGGCAGCCTGTAAAAGGAAAAAGAAGGCGTATCAAAAATGGCTACATACTAGAACTCAGGTACACAGAGAAAGTTATGTTGAAGAAAGAAACAAAGCCAAACAGATAATTGCAGCATCCAAGAAGAAATCTTGGGAAGACTTTGGAAACAGGTTGGAGACTATGGGTCAAGCTGCTGGAAAACCATTCTGGAGTGTAATTAGCAGTCTTCGAAAGGGAGGTAAGAAGGAAATGACAAGTATTTTGGACAGGTCAGGAAAACTGCTGGTAAATCCAGTGGATGCCTTGGGCAGATGGAGGGAATATTTTGAAGAGTTGCTCAATGTAGGTGAAAATACGATCAGTAATCAGAATGAGATTTTCACTCTGCCGCGGAGTGTGCGCTGATATGAAACTTCCTGGCAGATTAAAACTGTGTGCCCGACCGAGACTCGAACTCGGGACCTATGCCTTTCGCGGGCAAGTGCTCTACCATTTGAGCTACCGAAGCACGATTCACGCCCAGTACTCACAGCTTCCAAACTTTACAGAAGCTCTCCTGGAAACATCCCCCAGGTTGTGGCTAGGCCATGTCTCCACAGTATCCTTTCTTTCAGGAGTGCTAGTTCTGCAAGGTTCGCAGGAGAGCTTCTGTAAAGTTTGGAAGGTAGGAGACGAGATACCGGCAGAAGTAAAGCTGTGAGTACCGGGCGTAAATCGTGCTTCGGTAGCTCTGAAGGTAGCTGATGGTAGAGCACATGCCCGCGAAAGGCAAAGGTCCCGAGTTCGAGTCTCGGTCGGGCACACAGTTTTAATCTGCCAGGAAGTTTCACGATCAGTAATGTTTCAGATTTCGAGGTAGAATGGGATAGGAATGATGATGGAAATAGCATCACATTTGAGGAAGTGCAGAAAATGGTCAATAGATTGCAGTGCAATAAAGCAGCTGGGGTGGATGAAATTAAGTCGGGACTCATCAAATACAGTGGAATGTCAGGTCTTAAATGGCTACACAGGATAACTGAAATGGCCTGGGAGTCGGGACAGGTTCCATCACACTGGACAAAAGCAGTAATCACACCAATCTTTAAACATGGAAACAGAAAAGATTGTAACAACTACAGAGGTAGCTCTTTAATCAGCGTTGTGGGTACAATCTTCTCAGGTATTGTTGAAAGGAAAGTGCGAGTATTAGTTGAGGACCAATTGGATGAAAATCAGTGTGCGTTTAGGTCTCTTAGAGGTTGTCAGGACCAGATCTTTAGCTTACGGCAAATAATGGAGAAGTGTTATGAGTGGAACAGGGAATTGTATCTATGCTTTATAGATCTAGAAAAGGCATATGACCGGGTTCCTAGGAGGAAGTTATTGTCTGTTCTACGAGATTATGGGATAGGAGGAAAACTTTTGCAAGCAATTAAAGGTCTTTACATGGATAGTCAGGCAGCAGTTAGAGTTGACGGTAAATTGAGTTCATGGTTCAGAGTAGTTTCAGGGTTAAGACAAGGCTGCAACCTGTCTGCACTGTTGTTCATATTATTTATGGATGATATGTTTAAAACAATAGACTGGCTGGGTGAGATTAAGATATGTGAACACAAAATAAGCAGTCTTGCATACGCGGATGACTTAGTTGTGATGGCAGGTTCGATTGAAAGTTTGCAAAGTAATATTTCAGAGCTAGATCAGAAATGTAAGGACTATGGTATGAAGATTAGCATCTCCAAAACGAAAGTAATGTCAGTGGGAAAGAAATATAAACGGATTGAGTGCCAAATAGGAGGAACACAGTTAGAACAGATGGACGGTTTCAAGAACTTAGGATGGATATTCTCACAGGATGGCAACATAGTGAAAGAACTGGAAGCGAAGTGTAGCAAAGCTAATGCAGTGAGCGCTCAGCTACGATCTACTCTCTTCTGCAAGAAGGAAGTCAGTACCAAGACTAAGTTATCTGTGCACCGTTCAATCTTTCGACCAACTTTGTTGAATGGGAGCGAAAGCTGGGTGGATTCAGGTTACCTTATCAGCAGTGTTGAGGATATGAAAGTAGCTAGGATTATTGCAGGTACTAGTAGATGGGAACAATGGCAGGAGGGTGTCCACAATGAGGAAATCAAAGAAAAACTGGGAATGAACTCTATAGATGTAGCAGTCAGGGCGAACAGGCTTAGATGGTGGGGTCATGTTACACGCATGGGAGGAGCAAGGTTACCCAAAAGACTCATGGGTTCAGCAGTAGTGGGTAGGAGGAGTCGGGGCAGACCAAGGAGAAGGTACCTGGATTCGGTTAAGAATGATTTTGAAGTAATAGGTTTAACATCAGAAGAGGCACCAATGTTAGCACTGAATAGGGGATCATGGAGGAATTTTATAAGGGGGCTATGCTCCAGACTGAACGCTGAAAGGCATAATCAGTCTTAAATGATGATGATGATTCATTCGTTGTCAACACTAACGATATTTGACGTTTTTGACTCCCAATGAGACACAGAACTATTTGCGAGATCACTGTAAGTTCAAGATGTTTTTCCGAACTGCTGGTGGAGGAAAATTCGGTAGCTGACGTCTCTTTGTGTGTAGTCAACAACGATACGTGTGGAGCTCTATTCCCAGTCAGCACTGAACTCTTCGTCATATTATTTCTAGTTCAAACATGCTCACATGTCGCTGCTGGTGCAACAAACCCATATTTAACGTTCGTTTTCACTAGAATATAACAGCGATAGGTGCCGGGTTGGAGTCCTGGGAAGGAAAAAATTTATGTTTCGTCTCGTCATTTCAGTGAAAACATCTAGCTACTGCCGAGAAAATCCCATATGTCACTGTTGATTGTGCTTCGATATCTATCTTATTAGGTTCTGGGTTCGAATCCCTATCCAACACAATGCTTTACCTCACGGCATTTCAAGTAATTTACTTGTCAAGAAGCAATATTTAACATCTCTCGTTAAAAATGTTTGCGTTATGTAATTTAAAGTTGGTATTTACTAATTGATACTGTCTAAAATCGAGGTATATCACTCTCTGTATGCCTAATCAAGAATGACTGTTTCCGTCAGTCACGAAATCTTTGCTTAGTCTGCATGACCTGGGTTTGAATCCACATGCAGAACGAGACGGTTCGTCGTGTCATTTGAAGTTAATACATATTCTCAACTAGATGCTCGTAAATAACTTAAATTTTTAATGTCATTTTGTGTTAAGTAATAAGTACGGTATGTTACTTTGAAGAGGATATCATGAATACAACGAACTTACTACGTGCATTACCTATCTGACGTAATATTGAGAGTGGTAACATTTCAGGTATGTCATTTATTTTAATAAATGTGAGCTTAAAAGCCTCAAGGAAGTTTTACCTGTGATAAGGTGTTCCCTGATATTTTTAGTATCGTAGTATTACTTTACATCTTGAGTTATTGCGACACAGAGCAGTGTTTTCTAGTGGTGCCTTGTTGGAACCATTTCCAATAGTCAAACGACTGTACCAAGGAGCGATTTGAGGACCTGCTAGACAGCTGCGTTATGTGAGTTGCATGCGAATCAGGCGAAATGCAATTCAGGTCATTCGGATACTTTTGAGCATGACTGTACATCATTTGGCAATACGTCATTTGGCATACATTTGACAATGGCTGACTGACTTATGCTTCTGCACAGTGGAAACTAGAGAACACTTGGGAGTAGTTTTAACATCTGAGTTTAATACACGTACGTACAGGTTAGAAACTGTTCCAGTGATAGCACAATAACGTTACTCCTGGGAACCAAGCCTAATTCGACAATATTTATATTTGATGAATGGTGTACTGCACAATTTGACTCGCATGAATATTTATGTTATCTGTGTGAAATATGACACATTTGGCGGCTGCACAAATTTCAACTTGTCTGTGAAAGTACTTACGCATTTATTTCGACTCGTCAAAATATGACGCACTTGGAAATTGCGTAATTGTACATGTGGAGACGTCAGCAAGTTAATGCCAGAAGATGACATTTTGTGTGTTCGTATGTATCTTGGTGTGTGTGTGTGTGTGTGTGTGTGTGTGTCATAAACTGATAGGTGAATTGCATAATAACTACACTCCTGGAAATTGAAATAAGAACACCGTGAATTCATTGTCCCAGGAAGGGGAAACTTTATTGACACATTCCTGGGGTCAGATACATCACATGATCACACTGACAGAACAACAGGCACATAGACACAGGCAACAGAGCATGCACAATGTCGGCACTAGTACAGTGTATATCCACCTTTCGCAGCAATGCAGGCTGCTATTCTCCCATGGAGACGATCGTAGAGATGCTGGATGTAGTCCTGTGGAACGGCTTGCCATGCCATTTCCACCTGGCGCCTCAGTTGGACCAGCGTTCGTGCTGGACGTGCAGACCGCGTGAGACGACGCTTCATCCAGACCCAAACATGCTCAATGGGGGACAGATCCGGAGATCTTGCTGGCCAGGGTCGTTGACTTACACCTTCTAGAGCACGTTGGGTGGCACGGGATACATGCAGACGTGCGTTGTCCTGTTGGAACAGCAAGTTCCCTTGCCGGTCTAGGAATGGTAGAACGATGGGTTCGATGACGGTTTGGATGTACCGTGCACTATTCAGTGTCCCCTCGACGATCACCAGTGGTGTACGGCCAGTGTAGGAGATCGCTCCCCACACCATGATGCCGGGTGTTGGCCCTGTGTGCCTCGGTCGTATGCAGTCCTGATTGTGGCGCTCACCTGCACGGCGCCAAACACGCATACGACCATCATTGGCACCACGGCAGAAGCGACTCTCATCGCTGAAGACGACACGTCTCCATTCGTCCCTCCATTCACGCCTGTCGCGACACCACTGGAGGCGGGCTGCACGATGTTGGGGCGTGAGCGGAAGACGGCCTAACGGTGTGCGGGACCGTAGCCCAGCTTCATGGAGACGGTTGCGAATGGTCCTCGCCGATACTCCAGGAGCAACAGTGTCCCTAATTTGCTGGGAAGTGGCGGTGCGGTCCCCTACGGCACTGCGTAGGATCCTACGGTCTTGGCGTGCATCCGTGCGTCGCTGCGGTCCGGTCCCAGGTCGACGGGCACGTGCACCTTCCGCCGACCACTGGCGACAACATCGATGTACTGTGGAGACCTCACGCCCCACGTGTTGAGCAATTCGGCGGTACGTCCACCCGGCCTCCCGCATGCCCACTATACGCCCTCGCTCAAAGTCCGTCAACTGTACATACGGTTCACGTCCACGCTGTCGCGGCATGCTACCAGTGTTAAAGACTGCGATGGAGCTCCGTATGCCACGGCAAACTGGCTGACACTGACGGCAGCGGTGCACAAATGCTGCGCAGCTTCGGCCATTCGACGGCCAACACCGCGGTTCCTGGTGTGTCCGCTGTGCCGTGCGTGTGATCATTGCTTGTACAGCCCTCTCGCAGTGTCCGGAGCAAGTATGGTGGGTCTGACACACCGGTGTCAATGTGTTCTTTTTTCCATTTCCAGGAGTGTATTACATAATTTGATGGATTAACTGTGACCATATCTTACATCCCTTTCTGTCAGGAATCGCATAGTGTGTGTATACGAGCCTTAAGATATGAGGACAAAATGCGACATATGAAAGTTTGTGTCAGTCCTGGTCAGATATCGGTTAAAGCGGCCACTCGCATAGAGCAAGAAATCTGGATTCGAGTACCGGTCTGGCACAAAATTTCATGTGTCACCAATATATAGGCTGAAGTCAACTTAATATTTAACGAGCAACTGTGGGTGTCACATACTGTTTGTTCCTTCAGGGATGCGTGAATGTCTGAAGGAACATTGTGTCGGTTAACTGTCAACACAAACATTGTATAATTACATAATCCTATATGTTGGTAGATTAATATCATATTGAGTACACAAAAGGTAAAAACGAACGTGATGGATGTGACTTTGGTGACCAACACCACAAGAGGGAGTACGCACGGTGGGATATTGTCCCTGCTCTTGTGGAGCCTCGTGGTGAATGAGCTCAAAAAGGAGCTAAATATTACGGTTACTTTTGTCAAGAACATGCGGACGATTGAGTCATAGCAATCTTTATAAATTTTGCATGTACTGTTATGAGGGTCACTCCAAAAGAAATGCACACTATTTTTGTAAAAATACAGTTTTCATTCTGCTTGTGTGAAAGTTTTACAGTGTGTAGATACATCCTTCCCGCTTGTTTTCAAACTTATTTCAACCTGTTACCGTAAGTGGCGCCGTCACAACATCTTCAAGATGGCTGTTACACTTGATGTTCGTCAAAACAACATGCTGTCATAGAATTCCTGTGGTGTGAAAACAAAGTGGGAAACATACACAAGAGGTTGAAAAAGGTGTATGGAGATGCTGCTGACAATCGCAGTACAGTTAGTCGGTGGGCAAGCAGGTTACGTAATGAAAGCGGGCACGGCAATATTGAGGATTGTCCTCGCAGCGGCAGGCCTCGTACTGCACACACTCCAGACAATGTGCAGAGAATTAACGAATTGGTGACTGCTGACAGACGCATCACAGTGAACGAATTGTCACGCTACGTTGGGATAGGGGAAGGAAGTGTTTGCAGAATACTGAAAGTGTTGGCGTTAAAAAAGGTTTGTGCCAGGTGGGTTCCCAGGATGTTGACAGTGGCTCTCGAAGAACAAAGAAAAAAGGTATGCAGCGAACTTTTGGAACAGTAAGAGAATGGTGGAGATGAATTTCTTGGAAGAATTGTGACAGGTGATGAAACATGGCTCCATCATTTTTCACCAGAGACGAAGATGCAATCAATGGAGTGGCATCATGCAAATTCACCCAAGAAAAAAAATTCAAGACCACACCTTCTGCTGGAAAAGTTATAGCTACGGTGTTTCTCGATTCCGAAGGACTCTTGCTAGTGGACATCATGCCAAGTGGAATCACCATAAATTCTGATGCATGTGTGACGACACTGAAGAAACTTTAAATTCGACTGAGTCGTGTTCGACCATATCGGCAAAAGCAGGATGTTTTGCTGTTGCACGACAATGCACGGCCACATGTCAGGCAAGAAACCATGGAAGCGATCACAAAACTCGGATGGACAACACTGAAACACCCGCCTTACAGTCCTGACCTGGCTCCATGTGACTATCATCTCTTTGGGAAACTGAAAGACTCTCTTTGTGGAACAAGGTTAGAAGATGATGACTCCCATGTGCACGCTGCCAAACTGTGGCTGCAACAGGTTGGTCCAGAATTTTACCGTGCGGGTATACAGGCGCTGGTTCCAAGATGGCGTAAGGCAGTTGAGAGGGATGGAAATTATGTGGAGAAATGAAAATATTGTTCCTAAAGGATGTATCTACACACTGTAAAAGTTTCAAACATGTAGAATAAAAGATGGATTTAAAAAAAATAGTGTGCATTTCTTTTGGAGTGACCCTCGTAGAACACTGGCACAATGGGATCTTAACTCTGTGCAAAACTGGCGTTGGAAACTGAATCTATATGCTAATCCCATTAAAACTGTTGTAATCCTTTGAAGATGAATGAGAGCACTGTTTGGCACAAGTTATGTTTGACGATGTAATTTATGTTACCAAGTGACAACAGTGAGAAATCCACGGATTTTATTATGTTATGGCAATGATTTCATATCGCCTAATATGATGTTGTAAATGTTTTTAAGTACTTGACGATGTTCTTTGAACCGAAACTGGCGATTAAATAAAAAAAATTGTCAGTGGCTCATGGTCGTAATCAAGACGTTTTTCAAATATTTACGAGCTGTGGGGCTCCACCCTCTGACAATCTATTTCTGTAATACTCTTCGCGAGGAAGCATATGCACGACAAATACGGGAACCTTAAGCACTTTGACGAAATTCTGTCAGTAGAGGGCGTACTGTAGTACCTAGGATTAACTCTGGATGCGAAAGTAACATAAACCCTCACATAAAGAATACATGTTCCCAGGTAAAAGGTGCTCTTATTTGAACTAGAAGGGCCTATGGAAAACACTGCAGCCTTAGCCCAAGAACATTCACTGCATCTACACCTTTGTAATAAGCTTCATGGGGCTTCAGTATGGAGGAATAAAGTAGAACACTAGGACCTCGGGGCCCTCGAGAATATGCAGAGATCGGCCTCCCATGCAGCGACACCACTGCTGGGTTGGAGACCATGCTGAACATACCCCCATTACATCCTTGGGTTACAATGGAGGCTGCAGTAGGGGTATATACACCAAGCAACATTCGTAAGAAGCACCATTTGCCATGCTACATTGGTATGAAGTACCCTTGACCACGCAACACTGGTAAGAAGCATCCTCCGTCTCGCAACATTATTAAGCATTACCCTCTGCCACAAAACACTGGTACGAAGCACCATCTGCCGCGGTGCATTGGTATAATACACCCTCTGTTAGGTCACATTGGCGCGAAGTACCATCTGCCATTTATGTATTCATCTATTACGTCCACACGTAATTTATATGAATAAATAATAAAAAATATTCTCCTACACTGTTGACGTTATCCCTCTGTCACAGCCTACCCCTTCATGTAGGTAACCAGAGTCTAAACAAAGTGGAGTAGCTTACAACGGAAAAAATCTCGGACAGTGTAATTGCACTTCTATTGAATTTTCATTCAGAGTCACCATAGCCTTCCTACTGAAATAAATACGAAGTGTAGGTTATCCAAGACGAAATGCCTGTAGCAGAAATGAAAAGAAATACTGATTGAACATACAGAAATATCAAAACTACCTTTAGTGGAGTTGAAAACATAAGCGTCAACATTGAGAGTACAAGGTGAATTCCACCATAAAACACAGACGAGAGTGCGATTAGGCGAAAAGAGTTCACTGAAGTCCTTAACGAGGGTTAAGACTTGTCTGATGACGTAATAGAAGACATAATGGGTGTCGATACCGAAGACATTGGGGGTACACTACCAGTCAGAATTTAACAGATTTGCGTAAGACGTGAAAGCAAATAAGGCTGCTCGGACAGACATTTTCCGGAATTTCTTAAATCATTGGAGCAAGTGGCACTCAAACGACTCTTCAGGCTGGCGTGTAGAATGTATGAGACTGGAGACATGCCACTAGACTTTCGCAAAAACGTCGTTCGCCCAGTGCCGAAGGCAGTAATATCAGTTACGTGCGACGGCTATCGCACAATCAGTTTAACAGCTCATGTATCTAAGCTCCTGAAGAGAATAAAATGCGTGAAAACGGCAAAGGAAATTGAGGACCTTTTAGATGAGCATCGGGGTCTTTAAAAAAAGGTAAAGACAGCAGGGAGGCAGTTTTGCGTTTTTGTTTGATAAAGGAAGCAAAACGTAAGGAATATCGAGACAGATTCGTAGCAATTATCGACTTAGAAAACGCGTTCGACTGTGTAAAAAGGTGGAAGATGTTCGAAATTCCGAGCAAAATAGAAGTAAGCTCCAAGGAAAGACTGGTAATATACAATACATACAAGAAACAAGAGGGTATATTAAGAATGGAGGACGAAGAATGAGATATTCGGATTATAAAGATAGTTAAGACAGGGACGTAATCTTTTTCCCCTTTTATTTAATTAATACATTGAAGAAGCAATGACGCAAATAAAAGAAAGGTTCAGGAATGGCATTAAAATTCAGGATGAGACGACGTCAATCATAAGAGTCTCTGAATACATTTCAGGACTCAGTGAAATTGAGAACGAATTGCAAGACCATTTGTATGGGATCAGCAGTCTCAGTAGCATAAGCTGTGGATTAATAGTAAACTGAAGAAAGAAGGAAATAATGACGAGTATCAGAAATGAGAACACGATAAAAACATCAAAACTGAAGACTACAAAGCAGACGAAGTTGGGGAATTCTGCTACCTTGCAACCGAATTAGCACATGAGGACAAGCAAGGCATAAAAACCATAGTATCAAAGGGAAAGAGGAAAATTATGGCGAATACAAGCCTTCTAGTTTCAAACATTGGCTTTAATTGGAGGAATAAATTTCTGGTAATATACGTTTGGAGCACAGAATTGCTTGGAAGCGAATGATGGACTGTTGGAAAACCGGAAAAGAAGAGAACCAAGAATTTGTACTGCGGTTGTAACATTACGAGTCAAGATAGCTGTAACGGAACTTGAATAGCGTAAAGTTATCGTTAAAAACGCAGGCTGCGCGATTTGTTACGATTTGGTCGGTCATAATAGTAGTAACATGTTTTTGAATACAATTAAAATATAACGGCGATACCGGTTTAGTGTTATTGGAAATAATATGTAGTAAATTAATGAGTAAGGTAGCCGATCCCATAAGAAGAGGTAAAATTGGGCATATTAAGGTGTTTTGCTTTATATCGACTAAGCCGATGATACGGCGTCTTTTTTTCCGTTTACTCTTAGAAATAAACAAGTAAAGAAGTGCTAATTGTGCGTTGTGAAAAATATAGGGGCGAATTTTAAATAGCTACAGTGTATAATCAGCCTAACAAATGGACATTCACTTACGAGAAATAGCGGATAGCGAAGTGTGGTCATTAAACTGAGTACACCTACAGGGCGGTCAATTCCGGGATAAGTCTATTCGCATCTCATGAGGGACGCGATATTGAGACCGGTTTTTTTTATATCGCGCAGAGCGGGCTTCAATTTATAAAAAAGGAGAAAAGCTGTATCATTATCATTGACTGCTGGTGTCAAGCAACCGAAACTGTTCATCAAAGGGTTTCGGTGAATGAGTGGTGAATGTGAAATGAAACTGTGAACGAAGTTATGTTAAACAAAGCAGAAGAGACAAGACAGTTTGGTCGTATCTGTTATTATTCCATAAACTGTAACATTTCTTCTCGTTGTACGTAGCCTTTATAGACGATCGTTATGACAATTTGCTTTGAAGGGATCTCGTTACGAGTTAAGTTTTGGGGACCTGGTCAAGAGGGGATAGTTCGTAGATCCTAACTACTGCAGCTATTCTGGAATCAGGTGCTACCGTGACCGTTGTGTGTTGTCAATGGCTTAAGGTCATCATATCTCATGCTCTAAGATCGACGCGCCTTTCCTCTTGGTATAACGGTGTCTCACGGTATCAACGACAACGCCGACGGCGAAGGAAGATACGGTAGACGGTGTTATAGAAAGATGTTCAAAATTGAGTGAACTGATAAGAATCTGAAATTTCTCTGCCAAATCGGTGAGAAGAGAAACATGTGTAACAGACTGACAAGAAGATGGTACAAGATCCTAGGACAAGTTTTAAGCCCTTAAGACATAACCTGAATGGTCCATTTGGAGCTGTAAACGTTCAAAACTGTAAGGGAAGACAGAGATTGAAATACTTCCAAAAATGGTAATTGAAAACCTTGGGCAGAAGTGCACTTTGAAAATATAAGTGCGGTGGAAGAGTAATAATCATGGCAGGCCACATGAAACCAGGAGACTGGTGACAGAAAAAAGTCCCTAATAAATGAAGAAAACCGCAGGACAACTGCTTAATCCACAGTCTTTTATTGGGTACACGACCAGTTTCGGAACAGTTACAGTTTCGTCATCTGGTGTAACATGAATATTAAAAATATTCTTTACACGCGAAAGGGAGGCTATCCTCAAGTCTTAAATATCAGATAAGAAACTATGCGTCTAAAATTTCAAAATTAAAAGATGTAGAACAGGACGTTACTTACAAATAAAATAACCTAACCGTCTGAGGTCATCCTCACCCCAATTTCGTCATGGAACCAAAGGTTCTGTGTCAAAATAGTAAAAGAGATCAGAAAGCATCCAAAGCATCTAGTAAATGGGGTAAAAAGTTTATATCAAGACACAAATATCACTCTAGATCTCGATCGTAAAACAACAAAGGAGATACCAACTAACAAAGGGGTACGGCAAGGCTGCTGCAACTCTCCAACTTTGTTCAACATCTACATTAATGAAATAATACATATATGGGAATCTGAATTTCAGAAAGGCATCTACATAGACAGGAACATTATTTTAAATAATTTACAATATGCTGATGATGCAGTGATCCTAGCTGATAAGGAAGATGACCTTCAGAAAGGAATCTACTTGCTAAAACAAGTAAGTGCAAAGTTTAACATGGAAATTTCAAAAGAAAAAACTAAGACAATGGCCTTCATGGGGAAAGAACCAATCAGAATCAAAATAGTGATAGATCAGAAGATTTTAGAGCAAGTAAACCATTTCAACTACCTCGGACGTGAAATGACATATGGCTACAGCAGAGATATTGAAATTAAGCTTAGTAAATTCAGCCGGCTATGTGGAACAATTAATAGAAACCTAAAAGGCAGAACCAGGAAAGACACTCAAATGACATTTTACAAAACTGTTGCAGTTCCCACACTGCTCTGTGGAAGTGAGACCTGGGTGATTACCAAGAAAGCCGGATTCAGGCAAATGAAATTCCTTAGAGGTGTTAAAGGCTCCACTAGAGAAGACAGGCTAAGAAATCAAGATATTAGAGAAGAACTGCAAATCCTTAGCCTCATTGATAAAATTCGAGATTACAGAAGAAAATGGAACGAATATCTACAAAGAATGGGGAGTGAGAGACTTCCCTTAAAGGCAAGGAATGATAAGTGTCATTGGAGAAGAGACACAGGAAGACCCCGACTGAGATGGGTACCGTATCAGGCAACTCCTGCCTAATACCTGAAGAAAAGATGATGATGATGAGATCACAAAAATATTTTAGTTATCCAGATAGTTTAAGGTGTCCATGTAAAGTAATATCTTCCTTTGTTTGTTTGTTTAAATGTACAGGTCCTCTTCTGTCTCAGTTTTGTGATGGTACCGCTTTTCTGATTTTACTTCCAGCTTTTCCACTTTAAACAATTCACCAATCTTATCTCTGTTTCGAACCGCACCTGCGCTTGGGTCGTGTGCGACTTCAGTACTCACCGGCTAGTATTTACTATTACATAGTTTTCCTGTTTGTGTTCCCGGTCGTGCATCAGTGGTGAACGACTGTTATGGAATTTTTGTAAGTAATTCCACGCAATATGTGATTTCATCCCCCGCCATCCCCCCCTTCCACCCATGTTTACTGCATTTTACATGTTTAATTATTTTGGTAATTTTTGGTGTCCGATCGTGATGTCTGATTTTTTGGATTTTTTTAGGCCCATTTTATTCTTTTGACACGTAAACTTTGGTTCCATCACAACATTGGGGTGAGGATGAACTCAGATGATTAAGTAATTTTATTTGCAAGTAATGTCCTATTTACTATCTTTTAATTTGTTTCAATCTTGAAGTTTTACACGCATAATTCCTTATCTGACATTTCAGAATTGAGGATACCCAAATTTACGCCTGTAAAGAATATTTTACCTATCCAGGTTACACCATATGATGGAACTATAACTGTTCCGAAACCGGTCGTGTACCCAATAGAAGATTGTGGATTGAGCAACTATCCTGCAGTTTTCTTCCTTTTTCGAAATGGACTTGTACACTTGCGGCTGCCCCATAAGAAGAACTCTTTATTAATAAATGTGCATGGGTGGCATCAGTGTTCATCTGCTACGCTGGTATGTAGTATGTGGTTTCAAACCCTTCACTTTGCCCAAAAACGTGCCTGGGTTTTTCTTTTTTTTTTAATTGCGTGGAATAGCTATTTCAAGCAATGCTTAAATTCCCATCTCGCCAAGCAGTTCACAAGAGAGTAGGTCTGGCGTACCAGTCGCGCCAGAGGGTACAGGTTTGAGTTGTCGGACGCAGCATTACACTGAGGTGTGCTGTGGTAGTGGGCAGTGTGAAGTTCGGAACCAGAGCACGAAGTTGAACTGGGCGCCCGTGCAGGGCCGTGGGCGGCGAGTGACGAGGCTTTAGTGTGGCGTCGGTGGCCACGCTTACCACGCCAGCCAAACTGGTTTAGCATCAGCGTGGCTGAGCCACACAGATGCCGTACTGAACGCAGATCGGTGCAAACGGAGGTGTCGGATGTGCTACCTTGTTGATTAGTGTGTGTTGTTGCAGGTTATATTGCATGCTCATTTGTTTTCAGTGGAGTAAATTATTTATATTGGTTAATATATGTATACTAGCTTAAGATTTTCTGATTGAGTACTCATTGGTAGATACCCCCCTTAAGGTTTTTTATGAGCTTAGAGCTTATTTTTATGAATGTTATGTTATTATAGCAGGCATTAAGTCACTTGGGAAACTGAGCGAGAACGCCTGATTTGTATTGTGTTATGCATTCGCTCTGGTAATTGTTTTTTAGTAACATGAAATTACAAGCAGTTAAGAGCTCACGTTTGCACAAACTCCTGCCAATATCCACTCCCACCGAAATTTCACAGCATAGCGGAAACTGAATTGTAGGTAGGATATGGCTTGTGGAAAGCAAATAAACTATGGCTATAGATTACTGAACAAAATGTTTTGTACAACACGTTACTAAATGCTCTTAGTACGTTTACAAACAGTTTAAACAATTTCAAGTTCAGTTCCATGAAAATGATTACTTTTCCATTAAATGCACACTTCTGTCTGCAAATGTCTGAAACACCTCTAATTTATTTCTGGCAGTATCACGTAACGAATGTAACCTATTTATTACTGACTGTGATCACTATCTCTGAGTTGATTTTAGTGAGCTTTCGATAATGACTTGACATGTTTCTTTCATAACAAAATGCTGAAGAGCCGAAACTATCAAATGCCATCAAGACAACTTTGAAACATAGATTTTATTCAAGTAGATCACGTTCTCCAGTTCTGCAATATCGAATTTCATTGAAGGCCATTAATCGCATTGAAAAAAATATTACGAACCCACAAACTCGGCTAAGCTTTACCAAGCTGCGTTCAGATTTGGATTGCATAAAATATAAGTATAATGCAGAAAATTTTTTAAGCCGTGACTTGCCACACAAAATTTTTTAAACATTTTGAGCAAGTCTTCCCTCTACGGGCGGAGATAGCCTTCAATCTGGCGTTGGAAAATGCACATAAATGAATTTGTTGTGTTCTGGCGCTGCAGTCCGGAACCGCGGGACTGCTACGGTCGCAGGTTCGAATCCTGCCTCGGGCATGGGCGTGTGTGATGTCCTTAGGTTAGTTAGGTTTAAGTAGTTCTAAGTTCTAGGGGACTTATGACCTAAGATGTTGAGTCCCATAGTGCTCAGAGCCATTTTTTTGAATTTGTTGTAGATATTAGTGCTGTTTTCTCTGACATGATACACGTCAACTTCATCGTGATTCACAAGTCAGTCTTGTGTACTGGCTAGCGTCAGACGAGGGGAGATTTTTAAGTGAGTAAAAATGGTAATAGTTTTGTTTATAAATAACCCATCTGCTACCAGTCTCGATTTCCTTTATTTTATTTTTCGCACGAGGCGTTTCGGGAAATGATTCCCATTTTCAGGTCCGTTTTTCTTGCATTTGTCATGTCATTCCTATGTGATGTTGCTGATGTGTGAGATTCTGCTTCATTTTGTTGACTTTACTGCAATATATAAGAAAACTATTTTGTATCCCGCCTGAAAGGCGACGCGTGAGCAGGAGCAGGAGCAGGAAACGGTAAAATACGTCGGTACTGCAGCATTAATTTATATCACCTTTACTCTAACAAGAAGAATACATAACTTTGCCATGTGGTCCGAGTTGTGCCGGCCGCCGGCTCTTCATCAAGTGGGCAGAATCTATAGCGGAACTCATAGAGATCCACTGCACCGTCTAGAGGGCGGTGTCGTCGGTGTCTCGTCGTAGTGCCAGCCTAAGAACTTTTATACGCCGTGGCATCGTTGCTATCGATACCACAAGCTATATAAGAAATTGTAAGTAAAAAATTCTTCTAAATTTCGCCGCTAACTTCACAAAAAGATCGACAACGAACTAAAAATCACCTGTTTTCTTATATATTGCAGTAAAGTCAACAAAATGAAGCAGAATCTCGCACAGTGACAACATCACATAGGAATGACATAACACTCACTTAAAAACGCACTTGAAAATGGGAATCATTTCCCGAAACGCGTCGTGCGAAAAATAAAATAAATAAAATTGTGACTGATAGCAGATGAGTTATTTATAAACAAACCTATTGTTTTCACAGTCGCAGACATTCAGAACCATTTATAATGGCTCAAATCAAAAATTATAATCATCACAGTATATAGCTACCACTACTGTCATTTGTCATATAGAATTTCACCCGCTATTGCGCCGTTTCCTTGGTATATTTGCTGGAAAATTTAGTTTCTGTTTTTTTGCTTACCATTACGATTAATCAGTCAAAACGAACATTAGAATCAATTAACATCCTAAACCTAAGAGTAATTAGATATCTCAGATTTTTTCTTATTTAGGACCTGATTATTTTCCCCTTTTATTTTTAAAATTACTGTTACTTTAATTAGTTTTCCAATCATTGGAAGCCATATTCCGATTTATTAAACAAATTGCACTTATTTAATTGAAAAAAATTTAATACTGTATTTCGACAATGCTGGCCAATCGATGTTGGACAATTCGTTTGTAACGATCGGTTAACTCGTTTCGAAGTTACTAAGTTTTAGAGAACGAAAGTGGATCTACGTCTTACATACTCTACATAATGCACTAAGCACACAGTAAGGATCCAAGGAATAGGGAGAGAGAGGGGGTGGAAGGTGTAGCACATGGGATCATGACTGTCTACTGCCCCGGCCACCCCTCACCCCTCAAAGAACATTCTGCTATGGGTTTCTATTTTTACATACATCAGTTTCTCAGTTTCAGGAAATTGCATGAACTCTATGCCACTCGTAAATGCGGTTTAATTTCTTGGAAGTTACGCTAAATCGACCTTAACCACTTATTCTTTTTTTAGGGTTCGTACCTCAGTCGTGAGAAACGGAACCCATATAGGATCACTCTGTTGTCTATGTCTGTCCAACTGTTATTACCCCTTTTTCTCAAGACTGGTTAGAGATATAGATTTGAAACTTATTTCACATACTAAGGTCTACGGTCCCCTGTTGGTGTGAAAACTTCAAGCTTCTCAGTCAATGTAATCAAAATATATAGCCATTTTTATTTTCGCAAACTCACTCACCAAAACTTAAAGGGCACTTCCTGTTGACCTAGAATAATGAAATTAACCAAAAGGTTTCGCAGTAAAAGTAAAGGAAAATTTCGAAAATCATTTGTAATTATCACATAAAAATATTTTTTGCCATTACAAACTCACATGGCATTCGTAATCCATAAAAAAGTCTCAGAAACTGCTGTAGGAATTTTGATATAGTTTTCGGAATTGGGTAGTGATTCGCGTTAATTTGTTGAGCTACGATGAGGTGACGTCCCATACCGATGCAAAAACGATGCCTCGAAATTCTTGGAATTCCCCGGACCAATATCTTGCTAGTATCAATATCGATAACAGACAAAAGATTATCAAAAATCAGAGAGATTCCCGATCCCGGGATCGACAACTATCTATATACGTAAATAAGTTTGTACAGAACCGTTGCAGCGCGATTCCTACTCGCATTCATCCGGCGATCGGCATAGAAACGTTCCCTAGTAGTCTGTGCCTGGCATACGTACAGCATCTGTAATGTTTCGAAGCAAAGTAATACGGGTCACAGATGCAGGATCGCACTTCCATTGCTCGGGATAAGGCTCCGCTATCCCATAAACTATCTGCTCTAGCATTCCACAAAATAATTCGGCATTTATTCAATAATAGCCCTATAGACGACTTTGCCTCATTTTCTCTGAAGACTTCCAGCAAATCTCACCAGCAATAGTAACAGGGACGAGAGCATCAGAGGTCAACGTAACTGTAACTGCCAGTTAGAATAGAATATCAGTAAAATAAATGAAAAATTACAATAGCGAATGCGGAATTACACTAAGAATTAAAACTTGGAACTAAAAATCAAACCATTCACTAAAATCTTGGAATTTCCTTAAAAAAAAGGAGAGAGAAAGAGAGATCGCTTAATTACAGGCTCCGCTGTACTCAAGTTTTGACAAAAAAATTTCTGTCGCTGAGTCGTCAGGTTATCTAAGGGAGGGAATCCATGTGCGCGACCTGCTTGTGAGTCCTGCAAATTTTGCTCTGAGTGTGATCGTTTTTTAACTGTTTGTAAAACGTATTTTCTGAAGGGGAATATTTGCCTAAACGAGCATGAGAAATCGCCTAAAAATCACAGACAATTCGTTGCACCAGCCGCAGTCGTTAATCCGCCGCAGCGTTTGGATTTGATGTCTTAACACATGTCCTACCGCCCTATTCCTTCTTTCTGTCACTGTTTTCCGTACACCACTTTCCTACGATTCTGCGGAGAGCAGATTTATTCCTTGCCGTATCGATCCACCTAATTTTCAATATTCTTCCGTAGCATCATACCTCAAATGTTTAGATTCTCTTCTGTTCCGGTTTTCCCTCAGCTCATTTTTAACTACTGTGCTGTGCTCCAAACGTACATTCTCAGAAATTTCTTCCTTAAGGCCTATGTTAAATATTAGATTTATCTTGACCAGGAATTCCCTTTTCGCCATTGCTTGTCTATTTTTTTATGTGCTCCTTGCTTCGTCCGTTATGGGCTATTTTGTTGTCTAGGTAACAGAATTCTTTAACATCATCTACTTCGCGATCACCAATTTTGATGTTAAGTTTCTAGCTGTTCTCATTTGTGCTACTTCCAATTATTTTCGTCTTTCTTCGATTTATGCCATATTCTGTGCTCATTAGACGGTTCACTCCATTCAGCAGAACCTGTATTCTTCTTCACTTTCAATCAGGATAGCAATGTCATCAGCGAATCTTATCATTGCTATCCTTTCACCCTGAATTTTAATCTTTCTTTCATTTCCGTCGTTGCTTCTTCGACGTATAGATTCATTAGTAGGGGCGAAAGGCTACATCCAAGTCTCACACTCTTTTTAATCCGCTCGCTTCGTCCTTGATCTTGGTTGTTGTACATATGGAGTATTACCAGTCATTCGGTATAGCTTACCCCTCTTTTTCTAAGAATTTCGAATAACTTACATCGTCATATACCGTCGAACGCTTTTTCCAGGTCGACAAATCCTATGAACGGATCTTAACTTTTTTTCAGTCTTGATTCCATTATCAAACGCAATTACAGAACAGCGTCTCTGGTGCCAGATCCCCTATCTGTTCCCTATCGACTCCGGTTTCATCTTCTGTCACATCATCAGACAAACCCTCCCCGTCATACAGGTCTTCAGTGTATTCTTTCCACCTATCCGCACTCTCCTCTGCGTTTAACAGTAGAATTCTCGTTGCACTCTTAATGTTACCACCCTTGCTTCTAATTTCACCGAAGGTTCTTTTGACTTTCCTATATGCTAAGTCAGTTTTTCCGAAAATCATTTCTTTTTCCATTTCTTCACGTCTTATGCAGTCATTTTGTCTTAGCTTACCTGTACTTCCTATTTATTTCATTCCTCAGTGACTTGTATTTCTGTATCCCTCAATTTCTTTGAATGTAAACGTTTCTGTACTTCCTTCCTTCGTCGATCGACTGAGGTATTTCTTCTGGTACCCATGGTTTCTTTGCAGTTACCTTCTTTGTACCTATGATTTTCTTCCCAACTTCTGTTACTGCCTTTCTCGAGTTATCCATTGCTCTTCAACTGGACTGCCTATTGAGCTGTTCACTACGGCAGTATCTATAGTCTCAGAGAACTTCAAGCCTACCTCTTCATTCCCTAGTGTTTCCGCATCACACTTTTTTCCACACTGGCTCTTTCTGACTGGTCTCTTAAACGTCAGCCTACTCTTCATCATTACTAAATTGTAATCTAATTCTATATCTGCTCCTACGTACGACGTACAATCCAATATCTGATTTCGGAATCTCTGCCTGACCAGCAGAAATCTTCCATATGTCCCGGCCTGTTCCAATTATACCTCCTCCTCTTGTAATTATTGAACAGAGTATTTGCTTATTATTAGCTGGAATTTAATGCATAGCTCTATTAGTCTTCCTCTTCTCTCTGCCCTACTAGCAATCCCATATTCTCCCGTAACCCTTCCTCCTCCTCCTTTCCGTACAATCGCATTCCAGTCCCCCATGACTACTAGATTTTCATCTCCCTTTACGAACTCAATTATCCTTTTAGTATCTTCGTATACTATCTCTATCTCTTCACCTTCAGTTTGCAACGTCGGCGTTTATACCTGAACTATTGTTGTCGGTGTTGGTTTTTCTATCTGTTCTGATGAGAACAACCCTATCACTGAACGATTCACAGTAACTCACTCTCTGCCTTAACGAATCCTACATCGTTTATACCATTTTCTGCTGCTGATGATATTGTGCTGTACTCATCTGAACAGAGATCTTCATCTTCTTCCCATTTCACTTCACTGCCCCTCACTGTATCTAGATTGAGCCTTATCTTCGTTCTTCTCTCTCTCATATGGTGCCCATGCCCAATACGTAGCCGTTTTACGTTTGAAATAATTCGTGGCGCTCTCGTTTGCTATCATATCGGCCCCTTACGCCTTGAAAAGGCCGGTCTCCTGGGAATTCGACCCGTAGTAAGCTTCAAGTTTTCCCGTTGCCGAGGTTTTCCTCGGTTTTAGTACATCGTGCCAATAGCGCTGGCTCAGATGGCGCCTGCATAAAAACGTGGCAGCTCCACCTCGCTGCTACCTTGCGAACTTGGTCCGCCTGTTTCAGGACTCGCGCCGTTGTCAAGACTGACGTCATAAGCTGCACCTGTCTGACGTCTTACAAGCTGCAGTCATGCATGCATTGCGACTGATTAACGTGTACTCAAGTCACTGAATCACATTTTGTTTGCACTGACGGTTTTTTCCTTAATCATATACAGCATTTGACGTGCAGGAACTACTCGGGTACATATCAGGTGTTAAGTGTGCAAGAAGCCGCTTTCCACTTGTACACATGTAAGTGCTGCTTAACATTAATCTTCTTCCGAGATAAAATTAATATGGTGATTACTTTCATTTGATTGGAACGTCACACAAGCATGACATTGAAGATGAACATGACGTAGCGACTTCATCACATGGTTAGGCGAAATAAAACATCATTAATTATTTGCTGCTTAATATAATTATCATGTGAAATGTGTAAAGTTGAGTCAAACGGAAGCTACAAATTTGTAATTAAATAGAAAAATAGCGCCAGTAGCCTGAAAGTTGTGAGTTGCATTTTGCTAACAGTATAGCGATGTATACTCGGCGGCAGCACCATCTGCATCTACGAATACCAGCGTGATGAGAATGTAAATACGAGGGCTATTCGGAAATTAAGGATATCTGGGATGTGAAATGAAAACCACAGTTAAAATCCGATGACGCTTTGCACAGATGTGTTGGGCAGTGTCTTCAGTATGCCCGTCGATCACATCACGTCGCTCTTTTCAGTTCTGAGCACACAGCGAGCACGTAAAAATGTTTAGAACAATAGTGTCTTCCGCCAAGTACGAGGTCCTGGTGTGAGATTTCGCCTAGTGTCATGCAGCCCACATAACACAGCTGCCATGCGTTTCCTTCTGCATGACAATTCTCGGCCGTAGTTTGCAGGAGCAATGAAGATGATCCTGCAGCATTTTCGGTGGGAAGTGTTTGATCATCCACAACAGAGCCCGTAATTGATTCTCCCTGAGTTTCATCTCTGCTCACATGAACCCCTGGCTATGAAGACAATGTTCTGGCATAGACAACGAGCTGTAGACCAGCGTAGGGAATTAGCAGGAAGCACATGCGGCTGCCTTTTATGAAGAAGGTATTGGAAAGTTCGTACAACACTAAGAAAAATGTCTAAATCGTAGCAGTGACTATGCAGGGAAGTAGTTGGAAGGTGTGGCTAATTGTTGCAACTAAAACATTTTTATTTTCGTAGTGGTTTCCATTTTGCGACGGATCGGACCTTACTTTCCGAATAGGCCTCGTATAACCAGCAAAGAATTGAGGACGTGGATTGCAAGTGCTACTCTGAGGTGAAGAGGCTGTCACAGGAGAGTAATTCGTGACGGGCCGCATCGATCCAGTCAGAAGACTGTATATAACCACCCTGTAAGGAAATGACATGAGACTCGCACAGCATTCTGTTATTCGGCTTCTGAGTAGTGAAAATATGAAATCTGTTGACATTCATTGTGCAATGAAGATTTAATGTAGTGGTACAAGTTCGCCACAATCTACAAATAGAGTCGAAAATTTGCAAATGGTATGATGTCCATGACTAGCGCGTCTAATCCAGATCAGGCCCATCACACAGTGACTTCATAAATCACTACTGCATCGTTCTTGGACTACCTAGAAAGTCATCTGAGTCTTGTAATGAGATTATAATGACGCGCATTGTTAACCGAATGTGATGTGTTGCAACATGAAAATGCAACAGCTGTATACCTGAGGTTCCAGTATCTTCCGCATCTAGTGTAACCGTATTGCTTTGAGCCGTCTCCATACGTTTGGGCCACTCAAAGAAAGTTGCCTTTTGGTGGAGTGGCGGAATCGCGTAATTAGTATCTGCTAATGACTTGTCGGTAAACTAGATGTTCACTGGTACATATAACAGATCGTTATAAACTTTTTCTAAACTCTTAATGTTACGTTAAGGAACTTTGCTGCTTATTTCTACAATTTTAGGGATTAAATACGCCCCGCTGACTTTCAATTAAATAAAGTTTGTCACAAACATAACTAAACACTGCACTAGTATTAATATTTGCCTGTGTCCAATCTGTATTTTCTTCCTCTTTAAAGGAACTATTAACTTTTACGAATAAAACGTAGTAAAAGATTAATAGCCTAGCACTTGCTCTGTTAGAATGATTGCGTAGTAAATACTTCAGCGATTCATTTCAGCTAGTTTCTATTTTCTATCCAGCTGCTTTTTAGCTACAAATACTTTCTCAACCAGAAAATTTTGTGCAACTTACTGAGTTTGGCGTTAGTCATTGCAGGCGAGGACAAGCTCAAAAAGGAATGCAACTGATGATTACTATAGAAAACACAATTAGGCAGTATCTTGACAGTGAAAACAGAATTTAGATAACTGTTCTCATAATATTAACAACGTGGTATTATTTCTGTGTTTATTGGAAAAACAATGAAAATATTTTGAATATACTTCTGGAAGCCGCGAAAAGGTCAAGATGACAAATGCGTTTTTCGCTTTAGTGAGGGTCTGTGATAATTGAACCGAAAACTATTTAAAGTAAGCCACATGGCGACTTTCCTTATCACTTGCCACTGCCATTTACAGGAGTACCAAAACATTTTTTCTAGTAGCGAATTATTTTTGTACGAGCTGTAATACAGAATAACTGAGGGTGCAAGAAAGAAAATATTTCGTGCGGTAGCGTTCTCGCTTCCCACGCCCGGGTTCCCGGGTTCGATTCCCGGCGGGGTCAGGGATTTTCTCTGCCTCGTGATGGCTGGGTGTTGTGTGCTGTCCTTAGGTTAGTTAGGTTTAAGTAGTTCTAAGTTCTAGGGGACTGATGACCATAGATGTTAAGTCCCATAGTGCTCAGAGCCATTTGAAAGAAAATATTACATTTTCATTTTACTCATTATGCACGCAATTCATTACACCCATGCTCAGAAAAGACAGAACACCTTGAACGACTAGAAATAGGACCTTCATTTTACTCATTACACACGCAAATCACTACACTCACGTTCAGAAAAGACAGATCACCTTGAACGACTAGAAAAAGGACGTTTATATTCACACGACGTGTACAGTAGTACGTTCTGTAGAAATGATTAGTATTTGAATCATGTCGATCGGCGGGTTCAAGCTCAACATCGACATCACGGCGCAACACCACCTTCCGGTAAAATGTGGCCGCGGTTGTCTTTGTCGCTATAAAAGGAAGATAATGGATCAGTGTGACTTGAGCAGCCGTGCAAGACGCCTCGCAGACATGCGCGAACCGTACCGTGGGTTTGAAAGAGGGCGCATTATTGGCAAGAGAGAATGTGATGCATCCACGCGGGAACTGCTGCTCGCAGAAGATCAACGCCCAATCCGAATGGCATTGCAGGACAGATATGCGTTTTCCACGGTTCTGCCGCAACAGTGGAGCAGTGTAAAACATCATACTCAGTGACAGTCCGTCGCCGTTTATTACGGCATGGGTTACTTCTTTGCCAACCTTTCCGAATGTGCAGAAACATGCTAGACGGCAGTGGTGCATGGAACGACGTCACTGGAGACAGGAATGGCATCAGATAGTGTTTTCGGACGAATTCAACTGCTGTTTGTTTGAAAATAATGGTCGTATTTTGGTTCGCCGCAGACAGTGGGAGCGGCATCACAGTGACTGCATTCGCACTAGACGTACAGCGCCAGCTCAAGGCCTTATGGTGTAGGGTGCTATTGGGCACAAAAATGGCTCTGAGCGCTATGGGACTTAACTTCTGAGGTCATCAGTCCCCTAGAACTTAGAACTACTTGAACGTAACTAACCTAAGGACATCGCACACATCCATGCCCGAGGCAGGATTCGAACCGGCGACCGTAGCGGTCGCTCGGTTCCAGACTGTAGCGCCTAGAACCGCTCGGCTACCCCGGCCGGCGCTGTTGTGTACAACCACAAATCACAGTTGGTACGTGTCCAAGGCCACATTGGCCAACGTGACCTATGTAAATGACGTCCTGCGACCTGTAGCCATACGCATTCCGCGCAAAACCCCAGACGTCATTTTTCAGTAAGACAATGCATGATCACACGTTGCTGCACAAACACGTGCCTTCTTGTTGTCACAGGCTGTCTGCCTTTTGCCCTCGCCCGCCAGATCACCAGACTGGTCGCGAATCGAAAATGTGTGGGACATGATAAAACAACAGGTGCAGCACTGTGACCCAATGCCACCCACCACAGATGAAATTTGGAACCTGATAAATACAGCATGGATGGCTATACGACAGGACACCATTCGTGCCTTATACGCGTCGATTCCACGACGCATGGAACGAGTTATAAGGATTCAAAGCGGAAGCTGTGCATACTAGGCAACAGGACACATACTGAACCTAGGTAACTGAAATGCAACCATTTCTGCAGAACATACTAATTTACAAGTCCTGTGAATATGAGTGTCCTGTCTCTGGTCGTTCGTGGTGTTCTGTTTTCTTCTGATCATGAGTGTATTATGAAGACTCTGCATATCTACATGCCGTTGATAACTGCCTCTGATAAGAGCTATGAACGTTTGTTGGAGCCAACAAACACGTGGGCAGGACACCTTCCACCGGCTAGTTGCGGCGACAGGTCCTCGTCGCGCCTGTCCATTAACTCGCTGCTTCGTCGCCAGACGCCGCAAAGGCAGGTGTTATTGCGGTACATTCCTGGCTGTAATAAAAGGACACGCCACAGGGTAACCGGGGGACGTGATGCCTCTTGGCTTAATCACTTGGGTGTACCTGCATACGGCACATAACCGCTCCCAGCATTCCCGGCTCGTTGAAAGGAAAAAAGACGTACCCGCATACTTCCGCTCCAACTGTGCTTCATTAACACCAAGTCACAGCTCTTAGGAGCAATTTTTATCCAACACGCTCTTCTAGGGCCGAAACATTATGCTGCTGACAACATGTAATGCATCTGGCTTACTACCGGGCAGGGAGTTCAAAGATAAAAAAAAAGTAACAGGAAATATTCAAGAGAAATAAATCGTCCGAACATTTTTCGGTGGTCATATACATCGATCATTTCCGATTCTCCAGTAAAGATCGTTGGATCATGATGCTAGTATTACCTATACAGGGTGTAACGGGTAAAAGGGCAGATATTCCTGTTGGTGACTGAGGATGATGTACTGAACAATATTACGTCAGTATTTACGTTGTTTGCAGACTAGTAATTATAGCTATTACACGTCGTGTTTTTAGGTTGGGTAGTACCTCCAAGTACACGTGGTCAGAGCAACCCCTGGGCAGAAAGTCAAGAGTTGAAGTGTGGCTGCATGGATGCAAAGTAGGCAGTCTATACTGACAGGAGCAGTCCACTTAGTGGTGCAGTTACGACAGAGCAGAAAACATCAGGTCGTTACGTTTGTGAGGTGTTTGTGGAACTGTTCGACGCAGGAAAAAACAACCAACACACATGTGTGTGCGTATAAAGGTACCATATTTATAAATATCTGCACTTGCCGCTACACTCTGTGTAATACTGACGTCTCTTTGCATTGTTTCCAAATGAATGAATAGCCCAACACCTACACTGCAGACTGTGAGTGGTAAAATGATACTTATCTTTCCCAAATAGATTTTATGTATTAATTATCAATATTAGTTAGTTTTTAATCAGTACTCTACCGCTACATGAAATCCCTTGAATCTACGGTGATACGAGAATAAAAACGATATGTACCTTTGTTGTACTGGCTGTTTATATACTTTCCGGGATGCGAGGTCGTGGTCCAAGAACTTTTCAGCTCCTTACGTTTCGTCCAGGACTGCGCTGGACGAAACGTAAGGAGCTGAAAAGTTCTTGGACCACGACCTCGCATCCCGGAAAGTATATAAACAGCTTTGTTGTACTGTCGACAAAAACATGTATTGGATCCAAACTGTTCTAGTTGGAAACTATTATAATTATACAGTTACGTTAGATCTTCAAGTGTAGCAATTGCCTGATTATAATTATGGAAACCAATAGAATGTAACAGAACGCTGCTAATACCGTACCTGTTCTTGGGAGTTTGGCCTTATCAACAGGCATCCGCCGAAATTTTGCATTGCAGCGTAGCCCCGAACTCCAAAGTTCGACGTCGCACTGTGGAAGTACATTTTACATACAGTCTCCTGGTGAGAAAGTAGGAAAAATGTTTGTATTATTGTCAAAAATATGAACTTGTCACAAGTGAAGCTTCTCATTCTCTACACAATATGAGATCACATAATCCACCGACAAATTCTGGACCTGAGGGACAGGTTTTTATCGTATTTTGGTATCTGAGTGACATTTTCAACTGTTTATTTTGCGTATATGATTTGCGTATTAATTTTACAAAGTTTATCATCGTTTCACTAATAACGATTTCGCGAATGGAACAGGGAAATGTGATAGCAGTTCACGCACACATGTAAGGTGACTTGCGGAGTACACATACAGATGTTTGATGTATTCCTTGTTGTCGTACACTATTTTCGCCATATACGTTTTCCGTCTGATAAAATGCGTGCTGGAAATAGCAAGAAAATGAAAAAGCGAAATTCGTTAACGTTGCGACAGTAAGCAGTAGAAACAAGGAGAGAACAGAAGCTTTTGAAATGTGGTGCCATAAGAGGATGCTGGAAAAAATGTGTGTGAAGTCTTATGGGACTTACCTGCTTACACACTACTTAACCTAAATTATCCTAAGGACAAACACACACACCCATGCCCGAGGGAGGACTCGAACCTCCGCCGGGACCAGCCGCACAGTCCATGACTGCATCGCCTAAGACCGCTTGGCTAATCCCGGGCGGCTGAGGATGCTGGAGATTAGTGCTTCAGATAAATAATGGAGAGGTTCCGAATCGATTTTGACGAAAACTACATGTATAACACCACTTTAATAAAAGAAGGGATTGACTGGTAAGACAACCTGAGGCTTCAAGGAATATGCTAATGGTGGGAAGGGTAGAGGAATAAAATTGTATAGCAGGATCAAGGTATTAAGCAAGAACCTTCAACTGGAAGTAATTATACTGAGACCAAGAGGCTTTCTCTGGGGAGACTAGCGTGAAGAGCCCCATCAAACCAGTCTTCGGACTGAACACCAGGATAACAACAACATTTTGTGGCCCTTCTTTCGTTCTATGAAACTTCGTAACTTATGTTACGCTATCTTCGACAGTTGGCTACCGACTACAGAACTCAATGGTAGCCAGGATAATATCCTAACAGAGACATGTGGTTAGTGAATTCACAGTAAGACCATCACGGAATAATAGATGAATGAAATTTGAAGGCATACCAGCATTTGAATTGTAGGTACTGAAATACCCTGTGGAACGTATACGAAAGTTCAGATACAACAAGTCGAAATCAAGAAGTCTACTTCAGAAAGCAACGATGTGTGATTTGCCTATCCACTTTGCCACAGCCGTCATGATATTTTTCCTTCCAAAACGCACAGATTTTAGCTGATTGTCATTTTACTCTATCAAAAATTTATAACACAGAACGAATCTTTCACTCAACAGCGGAATGTGCACTGTTATGAAATTTCCCAGAAGATTAAAATTGTGTGTAAGAGCCGCGCGGGATTAGCCGAGCGGTCTTAGGCGATGCAGTCATGGACTGTGCGGCTGGTCCCGGCAGAGGTTCGAGTCCTCCCTCGGGCATGGGTGTGTGTGTTTGTCCTTAGGATAATTTAGGTTAAGTAGTGTGTAAGCTTAGGAACTGATGACCTTAGCAGTTAAGTCCCATAAGATTTCACACACATTTGAAAATTTTCTTTTTGTGTGTGTAAGAGAAAGGTGCAAGTAGAAGTAGAACTGGGAGTGTGCATTGTGAGTCGTGTCTACATATCTCAGCTAACCTAAGAGTCCATATATGGTGTATATTTTTAAAGTGCCAGTAAGTTTCATTCATGCGAAGGTTAGAGTTGCAGATACAAACAGAACAATGCATCCGTAGAGGTCGGTGGGATGTGACTCGTGCGGATGCAGAATGATGAAGCGTAGAATGCAACGGTTAACGTCTGTTGGGCACCGAGAAGCGCTAATGAGACAGCATTATTGGTTTACACGCTTATTGCGTTTGGTTTGACAACTGAATCACCTCTGCTGCAGTGGCGATGGCAGCAAAAGCAGCACGTGAACTTGGAACGTGCAGTCTGGAGCGCGTCAGTCTAGGCGAGGCCGCCCGCACAGTAGAATCGGCTCAACAAGACGGCTGGTGGCAAGCGGTGCTCGTTTAGCGGTAACTCCTAACAGAGCTGTGAGATGCTTTAAAGGTACACGGAATGCACTATACTCACAATGTTAAATTGAACCAAGAGGCGATACTCTTGATTTTTTGACAGACTGCGGACATACTTTGCTTTTCTACTGAATTAATCATTTTGAGGGAAGAAAGTTTGATTTTTTTTTTTTTTTTTTTTTTTTTTTTTACTATGGAGTTGAACCTCTATGGACTGCGTGGTAACGACCAATTTGATTTTAGTGCTTAGGTCTTGTTCTTGTTCCAGCTTTGACTTCCTGCCGGTATCATCTGAGCCCACCAAGAAGTGCCTGTTTATGCTCTTCGGATTATGGTCCTCTCCGTCTTTTGGACGTTGATGCCATTTTAAAACCTTGGTAGTTGTTCACCAATCTTCTGAATTTGTTCCTGTCAGGAATTTATCTCTCTGAGATACCAATCTGCCTAAGATCTTTTTCACATTCTTCGAAACATTTTGTCCTTGTTTTCTTAGATTGGATGAAACTCCATATTCTTTTTGTTAGTCGACCACTGTCCATCTTCATGAAATGACTATAAAATAACAATCGTCTCTTCTTAATGGATGCTGTGGTGGTCCTGTCTTGCTGTACAAGTCCTCTTTTGCTCTCATACGCCATTGTCCATCAACCCATCTATTATCTAGGATTTTCCTTAATATCCTACGCGCTCGCTTTTCCAGCCGTTCAGCTTCACCTTGTCTATTCATGGTCAAAGTTTCGGACGCGTATAAACCCTCAGTTTTTACAACTGTATTATAATGTCGGAACTTGGCCCCTGCAATCAAAGACATTTTGTTATAGGTATTCTTTGTCAGTTGGTATGCTTGGTCTAACTTCCTCATCCTGAAATCAATTGCTTCGTTCTTCTAATCCGTTCTCCTGGATGACTTCATCGAAATACCAGAAATTCTTAACTCGGCCGATTTTTCCCAGATTGGTGGTTCATCCATTCAGGTCCATCACAGATGTTCGTGATATATTTTGTCTTTTGAAAAGAGATCTGGAGTCCAACTTTTTCAGCAGTTTCTGAGAGCCTATTGATCTTGTTAACTGCTCTATGTTGTTAGCAAAAATGGCCAGGTCATCCGCAAAGTACAAGCTTTTGGTCTTAGGACCACTACTTTGGTCTTAGGACCAAGTCTGAACCAATCTTCATTTGTTTCTTCTTGGACTAACAACTTTCTCCACTCTCGAATGACCTTTTCCAAGACGCGGTTGAAACGGAGTGGGGATAGTCTATCTCCTTGCCTTACGCCCGTTTTGATTGTAAAGGGTTCTGATACCTCACCCATAAATTTTATTTTTGGTACTGTGTTAGTGAAAGTTTGTTTGATCAACTTTCTTGATGTATCATGCACCCCAAACTCTTCCAAAATATTCATTAATGCCTGTCGGTCGATGGAGTCATAAGCCTTCTGAAAATCAACAATGAAAATCAACAAACACGACCAAGTAGTTATTTCCTCCAGGTTTTTTTTTTATGCCTGATGATGTTCTTCAGGTTAAAGATCTGTTCTGGGCCTTGATATTCCCCAATCAGTTTGTCAAGATGACGTATTCTGTTCTGTATCGCTTTGGACAGAATCTTACATGGAACAGATACTAATGAGATGCCCCTATACTTATTGACATTCTTTTTATCGCCTTTTCTGTGTAGATGATGTATTAAAGCTGATTGTCATTCAGTTGGTATCATCACAGTTTTCCAGATCTCCTCATAAAGTTGGACTAATACATCTAGAGTTTCATTATTTGCCAGCTTCAATAGTTCCGCCACTATTGAATCCTCTCCGGCTGCATTATTATTCTTAAGGTTGTTGATGATCTCTTTGATCTCCTCTTCACTAGGTGGGGATGAGTTGGGTAGTTTGTGGATCGGGGCACATACAAGGAATCTTTCTTTCGGTTCATCGCAATTAAGTAGGTTTTCAAAATAACGAGACATAATAGTGCAGTTTTCTTTGTTGGTCAGACCGAGCTTTCCATTTTCGTCTCTAAATGTTAAAAAAGGTTACGCAGTTTAACAAGATTTTGAAATACAAATCCCTTAATACAAAGTATTTTCAAAAATCTTTTAATTCATATATATTAGAAGGCCTGAAGGAAGAACTCCTGAAAATTTCTTCTTTCTAATGTAAACAGACTGAGAAAAAGTACCTAACATACAAGAAATTGAAGTTACAGGAAATGAGTTTAATGGCGTTTACTTCAATGCATGCTTGCTCCGATGCTAGTATCACCATAATTGTGCAATAGCTTTTTCTTGATGGCTCTCCTATGCTTTCTATCCATCTCTGAATAGAATTTACCGCATTGTCTGAGGGCCTGAGCCGTTCCTTTTCTAAACAAAGCATAGCTGCTGCAGTTCTTAATACTATACAGAGCCAAATCTTCTGTCAAGCTTTGCATTCTGTTATATTGCCCTTATTTAATGATGAAACAGCATCATAAAAGCCAGAGTGAAGTTTTTGTACCCACAAACATAGTTCTAGGTAGTCTGTTCCATATTAAATGGTTCACACTCTCATATGGATTTTGATGTAGATTAATACCTGTGAGGTCTCAGAATATTGGTCTTATTTCGTTCACTAAGGCAGGTGGTAAATGATGTGATTGTACAGTTGTTTAGTTACCTTGCCTCTATTGTACTTGCACCAGTTATCTTCTCCATTTGGCCATATCCCATGTTGTGGATTCTCATCGCTTGAAGCTGTGTGAAAAAAACAGAGCCCAGACTGCTCTTCTCATTAACTCTGCATCTGCTGTATTCTGTCTAATTGCTAGACCACAGCACTTCTGAATATCGTCTATAGCAGCACCTATCAATCTGTTTTCCCTATCTGCAGCTTTTCCATCATTCAATTTCTTGCCTTTCATGCTAGCCTTGAGTCATTGAAGTCTTGATACTATCCCTTTCTCAACGTGGCCAAGACATTCTAGTTTGCAGATGTTCACATTGCTCCCTTAGGGCCTCATGTCCTTAATTTCTTTGAATGACTTTGAGTCACCATCTCAAAAATAATTTATGTATCTAATGTACCATTTTACTGAATGTTGATAAATACTTCTTACTCCAGCTACTTCCATAGCACCACTTGAACCATAATAATTTGCTATTCACTCTTCTTCCTGTTTACTTTTCGTTTTATCCTTGCATCTGCGATGCTTGGAAAGTACTGTCACGTCACCTACCTTGCAGTGTCCACATCTGTAGCTGATAAAATATCATTCAGTGATGTGCGGCCTCTCTTCTGCCACCTTGCATCAGATGCTGTAGACAAGTTCCTCTTGCTACTACTTTCAACAACAGTTTCCTCAACAGCATCTTTCATAATTTCCTGTACTCTAGATAAGATGTTTTTTTTTTAATTCTATCTTTTCGAAAGTGGCACATCGATCAGTACTCATTACAAAGATAAAAGTTTTATTTTCCATTCTTGGCTGACTGGAAATTTTGCAACGCTCGTGATGCATTATGCATTACTCCAGATAATGACCTAGTCGTCAACCTCAATAAAAGGAAAAATGCGACTCCTAAATGCAGAGCAGTGTACAAAGTTGCATCGGCCACTCTAAAGTAATAAGTACTGAGAGCTGTAAAACTGGATTAGAAACCTAAATGACATTCCGTGGATGCAGCTAAAGCACTGGTTACACGGGGTCGGAAAAAACGTACTCACTACCGTAAGCAATTTGAGAGCAATTACGCAGAAATCGAGTCCGAACGGGACTCTGGGCATGTTACGGACATTACCAGATTCTCTTTACTGCCCATCTAGATCAACGACTGCATTTTTCGAGTAGGTTACTAAATCTCTTTCTCGAATTATACGTTTATTCTATTAGTTTAGTTCGAAAGAAATGCATGATCCCGAAAGATACTGATGCTATCTTACTTGCACTTTTCATGACAGAGTGACACTGGAGTATCAGTCACATACTTCACAGGTAGTAGTAATGTTTGTGATTTCAAAAAAATTTTTGAACGCTGAGTTCTGAAAACGTACCAAAGTATTCTGTAAATTAATCACAAACGGACTTGTAGTTTCACAAACGATTTTCATGGCTGCTATTCCTGAGATTTTTGTATGTTATTTTATTACGTCTGGAGTATCTTTACATTGAAGAAACAAGAGAGTAAAAACAAATACAAAGGCTTTAGGACTTGAGTCACAAGATACTGAATAGAATTCCCACCAGACCTCAATATTAAGTCGACACTGTTAACGTTAATTGTTCACTTACAATCAACGAGCAAGTGAGTTTTGTTTCATAATGTGAATTCCCAGTTTTCTCAAGCATCCCTCTATCTTCGTAGGTGACTTGATGCATTTAGCATAATCTCGCTCTAATAATTGTCAGGACGCCAAGCAGAGATAAGATGTGTTGCGCTGAGATATTCTGAGCTGAAGTGAAATTTTTGAAATTGGTTGCTAGTCAGCGCCAAGTCAAGCCAAGGAAGACTTGTCCAAAACATCTGCATCAGAATACCAAACAAGAAGGAAAGCTGATACTGTAAATAGCGTGACACACAACCGAGGTCTTGGGCACACATTACTCGAGCAAGGTGTTGGATTCACCAATGCAGCAGTATGATTTCACTGTGAAGGGAGCATAACGTCACGTTGCCAACCATGCGCTGTGGAGTAAAAACACTTAATCATACACAAGATGGAATTTCAGCCCACTGACACTGCAGATAGTGACGAGCTGAAAGCCTGAAACAGATAGGTTGGGAGGAATGCTAACAGGCCCAAAAGAAACAGGCCAAGTTTGGTCATTATCATCAAGGGATAACGTCATTGCCCCTGACAAGTAGCTACAAATACTTGGGCTTCCAAGCTAGTTCTGTGGCAAGACCTAAGTTGTGCTGGCAGCCGTTAGCCAGGCTTCCTTCAAGACATCAGCCAGCCTGGCCATCTGAACTTAGCCACTGTGAACTGCTGTCCTCTCCTCCACTGATGTAAAGACTTGAAGCCTTCTAGCAAGCTCATTGGGGGCCAAACTGAAAGTGTTTGTCATTCTGTCGAACTGCCACTGTTTCAGGGAGGCGCAGTGGCTACTGCTGTCCCCGATTTGCATCTGTGATTGGACACCAGCGCCCACAGACTTACTCTGGCGCAGAGGCCTTGGGACAACTCTGCACAATCACCGCCGTCCCACGAAAAGCTGCTGGGAGCAGCTGGTGCGCCATTTAAGGATAAACGGAATGGAGTTTTCGATGAGAAAATCGATTTTTGGGAAAATTCACTTTCGAAATATTTAGAATCTGCCTTTCAAAACTGTGTATAAAATATTTAGATGACGTGCATAACAATATTGTAAAATGTTTTCTAAAAATTGCAGTACATGGCGTTCCACATCATGTTTATGAGACATGAAACTTGCCAGATACAGCCTGCTTTGCCAGATAAATAATTGGACACAAATATGTTATCTTTTGTGTTGGTTACGTTGCAAGACCAGTTGACAACCGATTTTGCACCATTTGTGTTGTTTCCTTTGCGAGTAAATCCATGCGCTTGTTGGAAAGTCATATTTGGTGAATTCATTGAGTTATCTTCCCTTCACCATGCCAAGGCCTAGCCTGAAGACATTTAGAAAGCGTGTACACTGGGACAAGAAAACGAAGGATACCCAGAATTCGTCTGATTCATCGTCTGAATCAGGATTTGATGTACCAGTAGCGTCTAACCTCTATGCAGGTAGTGGTACATTGAGTGTTGGTGCTACCACTACACCAGAAAGTGCTTTTGAAAGAAAACTATCTGGAACTGAAGATTAATACTAGATGCTGGGACTACAAAATATGAAGTAATAATGTGTGTTTGTTATCAGACGTTTTGAGAACATTGTATGCTGCAAATAATGTGGAAAAAAGTGGTGTTTTGCTGTAAATAAAAATACGTCTAAAACTAGCTTGTGAATTAAAGTTGATGTAGAGTTAACGCTGAAATAGCTATTTTTCCAATTCCTCACTCATTGTTGCACATACAGGTAAATTATATGACATACACATTTGAATGGTGTATGGATTCCGGTCTATAGAAAAGCGTAGGGCTGCAGATGCCATGTTATGTGGTGTGATGAACCTCCCTGCTCCACCCTCAAAATTTGACAGACATTATTGCAACAGGCTCTACTGTTGAAGATGTTTTCAAATATAGACCCTGCGTTATACATACACTTAAGTGGAACACAATATGTACCAATTACTATCTTGACGTAATTGGTGCAGAAAGAATGGGATTCGTCATCAGTCATCATCCACATCAACATCCATAAGACATCAACTGCTGAATAAAGGCCTTCTGTGGTCTTTTCGATGTACAGTGGTTTTCAAAAATAAGCATCCACATTTTTCACGCAAGTTTCTTTCGTCAACCCCCTTTAATGAGGTCACCATCTTGAACTTTTATCTTCTTGACTCCAACAAAGTATTTTCTTTGGTACATCTCCCATCAATTCGCTTAACTTCATGTCCCGCACACCTCTAATTCATTGTCTTTAATTATATACTGCACATCATTTTGTTCCCAGATCGATTTGTTTCTTTTGGTATCTCAATAAGTATCATGTTTCCATTACTAGGTAGGCACGACTTCGATTCCGAAAGGCTTTCAGAAAAAAAGGTCTCACTTCCTTACATCAAGATGCTTATATACGAGTACATTCGTTGGAAACTCTCCATTTCAAATACGTTGCAATCACAGTATTGAAAACTCCTATTTAGTTCATATGAATACCAGAAAATGTTTCTCACACACAAGGAGACATATCTCACGGCGTTGAAAGAATAGCAGGCCTTGCAGAAATGAGAGCTTGAAGAGACCAACTGTCCATTATTGCTCAACAGTCTGGGTTTGATTAATAGAAGAGTTTCATCAAACCATGTCTCACACCCATAATACTCTGCAGAAATCTGCACTGTCATGTAACATCTGTCCTTTCCATTAATATTAAAAGAGGTGGGCTTCTTTTTCTTTGTAAGCCGTTGCTATCAACAGTAGTGAAGTAACAAAATGATACCTATTTACTTTTACTCACTTATAAGTAATTAGCGGATCGCTAATGCTGGTTCTTACACTGCTATAGCGTTCCACTACGCCTTTCTCCCTCAGCATATCAAATGGGTTTTTTGTTTCATTACCGAATTAATCCTGATTATTGTAATAAAATATCTGACTTCTAAATAGTGTTATTGAAATGGAAACGCCGTTCACTGCATGTGCAAGAGTCGTACTCAATAATTGTAACATAAAAGACTAGCTTAGCGCCCCCTACTTCGCTTATATAGACTGTATTGTGTGCACAGATCTTTTTTTCTTTTTTGTTTTTCTTTAACCGAATTTTTATGTAGCTCACAAATTGCAACGCCTTTTAAACCTTTCACGCTAAATGAAGTCATAGAAGTATCGTCTTTGGCAAATTTATCTCTAACCAAAAACTCATTCTGGTAACTGCAGTCCAAGGTTTTTGTAAATCACGAATTTTGCATTGTTGTGATGGTATTACCTAAAAACTTCATCTCCTAACACATATTTCTTTATATTTAAGTGAAAACCACTTTTCGTAGTTCTAGCTTCAAAATTGCCCTAATAGTGACATACTTTCAAAAAGCCTTTCACCCCCTGTTTCATCCCCTTATCAGCGTAATTTCGAACAATCCCTTTTTAAATGATGCTTACAGTTTAAGTTTCATATCATCTCCAAATTTCAAGTTCCTGTCCTTAATGGGGCTGGCGATGATGTGTCAGCAAATAATTCTTGCCCCACTCCACCTCCTTAGGAGTTGAATTTACCAAAATGGTAAATCACGTATTTTTTCATTTCTAACTGAGAAGACAAATGCCAATGTTATAGGTACAGCTTTAAAACTACTTCCACAATGATTCCCCTATTTCACCCCCTTAGGTGATGAGTATCAAAAAGAGTGAAATGGGTACTTTTTATTTTTTAGCAGAGAAGCCAAATATAAATTGTATAGAGTCCTTTTCCAAAATGCATGTATCATGAAATATTTCTGTAAGAACGTTCATGCACTATTTCACATGCACTATTTCACCAAAAACAGTGAAACATGTATGTTTTTTATTTTTAACGAAGAAGCCAAATTCAAAATTTGATAGATTTAGCCTTAAAATGGTTTCATAATGAAATATTTCATAAAATACTCACTTAGTGGTTGAATTTCCGAAAACACTGAAACATACTTTTTTTTATTACAGACAGAGATGTCCAATACCAGTCTTCATAGATCTAGCTGTAAAAATACTTTAGTAATAGTAATTCTTTAGTAATGATTTATTTTAAAAAAATCTTTCACCCACTATTTTATCCCCATAGAAGTTAAATTTCAAAAAATACTGAAACATGTATTTCTTCATTTCTAACTGAGAAGCCAGATACCAGTTGTTGTAGGTACAGTTTTAAAAATGCTTTCACAATTAAAGATTCTCATAAAACTTTTCATCCCCTATTTCACCACCTTAGGTGGCGAGACCCAAAAATAGTGAAATGCATAATTTTTTATGTCTAACAGAGCATCCAAATAAAAATTTATAGATTTATCTTCAAAAATGCTTGTATACTGAAATATTTAGCTTTAAAAATGGGTTCACAGTGAAATGTTTTCATAAAATATTTCACAGCGTATTTCATCCCCTTACTGGTCGATTTTCCAAAAACAGTAATACTTCATATGTTTTATTTCCAACAGAGAAGCCAAATACAAATTTTCATAGGTTTAGCTTAAAAAATGCTTGCACATTGAGGTATTTACGTAAAACGTTTCATCCCCTGTTTCACCCCCATTAGGATTGAATTTACAAAAACCAGAAAAAACGTGTTTTTTATTTCTAACTAAGAAGCCAAATTCAAATTTCAAAGAGTTAGCTTTAAAAATGCTTTCATAATAAAATATTTTCATAAAAACCCTCATTCCCTGTTTCACCCCTTTAAGGGTTCCAATTTCCAAAAACACTGAAGCATGTATTGTTTTTAATTTGTAACTGAGAGGTCAAATATCAGTGTTCACAGATGTGGCTTTAAAATTCCATTAGTAGTTCTTTAATAATGATATATTTTCAAAAACAGATTTGACCCACTATTTCACCCCATATTGTTAAATCTCCAAAAACACGTCTTTATTTCTGACTGAGAAACCAGATACCAGTTTATGTAGTTTTAGCTTCAAAATTGCCTTAATAGCGACATTTTTCAAAAAAAAATTTCATCCCTACTTCACCTCCTTGAGGTTGGAATTTCGAAAACCAACTTCTTAAACGACGCCTACAGTATAAGATCCAAATTTTCTCCAAATTTCAAGTTTCTAACATTAGCGGTTTCAGCTCGGCGATGATGAGTCGTTCAGTCAGTCCGTCAGTCAGTACACTGCCTTCTGTATATATAGATTAAGCCATAGTATACTCGATATTCATAAGAAAGGTGCGCAACAGAGGAGCTTGTGATCCTGTACCACAATATGATGACGACTCTATTGGGATTCGTTACACATATCTAAATTTAGTGCATCTCTCGGATGCTTTTGCAGTGGTGTTCCTTTCAATGGATGAATCAAAGTGGAGGTTAATTTACCCAAATAGTTTACAATGGACCCTTGGTTGGTTGGTTGGTTGGTTTAAAGATTAAAGGGACCAAACTGCAAAGGTCATCGGTCCCTTGCTTCATAAAAACACAGAGCACAGTGAAACCATCCACCAGTCAGGCGAAGCACTAAAATAAAAATTCTGGGGGAAGAAAAGCCCCATGGTCAATGGTAAGACAACACGGAAAACGGAGCACAGCAACAAAAACTACATAGAGAACAAAGGCAGAAGGAATTAAAACTGCACAGCAGAGGACTGTGGCTGGCTGATCACGAAAATAATAGGATGAGCCAGCCACTCTGCAACACGTTAAAACCTCCAGCCTAAAAGATTAGGTTGGAGTTGAATTACAACACAAAACAAAGTAAAAGATACAGCACAAAAGAGGGTGATGTAATAAAATTAAATGGACCTATAAAAGCCGCTTGCGAGAATAAAACTTAAAACCCGATCTGCCAGAGAGACATTGTCACCTAAAAGAGATGATAAATCACCCTGGAGATTAAATACACGCAGGACATTCCAACAACAGATGAGCCACCGTCATGGTTGCACCACAGCGACAATGAGGGGGGTCCTCTCGACGCAGCAGATGACCATGCGTCAGCCAAGAGTGACCAATGCGGAGCCTACAGAGTATAACAGAATCCCTGCGAGAGGCCCGCATGGAGGAACCCCACACGGTCGTGGTCTCCTTTACACGCCGCAGCTTGTTGGGTACAGACAGAGTGCGCCATTCGTCTGCCCACATCCCAAAGACCCGACGGCGTAACACCGATCGCAGATCAGTTGCCGGGAGGCCGATCTCCAACAGCAGTCTGCGGGTGGCTTCTTTAGCTAACTTGTCGGCGTGTTCGTTTCCCGCTATTCCAACGTGTCCCGGGGTCCATATGAACACCACTGAACGTCCACGCTGTGCAAGAGCATGAACAGACTCCTGGATGGCAACAACAATGGGATGGATTGGGTAGCACTGGTCAAGAGCCTGTAGAGAGAGTCATTGCAAATGACAAAAGACTCGCCAGCGCTGGTACGAATAGGCTCAAGGGCACGAAAAATGGCTGTTAGCTCTGCGGTGTAAACACTGCAGCCGTCCGGCAAGGAGCGCTGGTCTACATAGTCCGCATGAGCATAAGCGTACCCCACACGGCCATCAACCATCGAGCCATCTGTATAGATAACCTCCGAGTCGCGGGATGCGTCGAGGAGAGCAAGAAATTGGCGGCGCAAGACTGCAGGAGGAACTGAATCCTTTTGCCATTGTGAGAGGTCCAGCCGAAGCTGCGGCCGACGAATACACCAAGGTGATGTATGTGGGTGGACCTGAAAAGCAGATGGAAGAGGCAAAGACTCGAGGTCACTAAGGAGTGACCGAACACGGATCCCAATGGTATGGCCTGATCGAGGCCGCCGGTGTTGGGTATGGACTGCCGCATTAGCGAAAAGGAGACGGTAGTTAGGGTGACTGGGAGAACAACGGATGTGGGCAGCATAGTTGGCTAACAATTGTTGACGCCGGATACGAAGCAGAGGAACCCCAGCCTCAGCAAGGAGGCTATTAACAGGTCTGGTGCGGAATGCTCCTGTCGCCTGTCGAACCCCACAGTGGTGAACGGGGTCCAGCAGTTGCAACGCCGAGGGCGACGCTGAACCATACGCCACACTCCCATAATCAAGCCGGGACAGCACAAGGGCTTTGTAAAGCTGCAGCTGCGTATTACGATCTGCACCCCAAGTTGTGTTGCTGAGGCAGCGAAGGGCATTCAGATGCTGCCAGCACTGACGCTTGAGTTGACGAATATGTGGAAGCCAAGTAAGCCGGGCATCGAACAGCAATCCCAGAAAACGGTAAGTATCAACAACCCTGAGCATGGCCTCCTGAAGATAGAGCTCAGGGTGGGGATGGACAGTTCGACGCCGACAAAAGTGCATAACACAAGTCTTCGCAGGAGAAAATTGAAACCCATGGGCTAGGGCCCACGCCTGCGCCTTGTGTATGGCTCCCTGCAACCTACGTTCTGCAACACTAATGGTGGAAGAGCTGAAAAAGATGCAGAAATCGTCAGCATATAACGTGGGTGAGACAGACGACCCTATTGCTGCTGCATGGCCACAAGGAAAATGGGCACGCTCAATACAGAGTCCTGTGGAACGCCGTTCTCCTGGATATGAAGTGAACTATGGGATGTGCCAATTAAAACGCGGAATGTCCGAACAGATAAAAAATTCTGAATAAAAATGGGGAGAGAGCCCCGGAGACACCACCCGTGCAACGTGGAGAGAATATGGTGCCGCCACGTCGTGTCATACGCTCTGGAGAGATCGAAAAAGACGGAGACGAGGTGTTGTTGTTGTTGTGGTCTTCAGTCCTGAGACCGGTTTAATGCAGCTCTCCATGCTACTCTATCCTGTGCAAGCTTCTTCATCTCCCAGTACCTACTGCAACCTACATCCTTCTGAATCTGCTTAGTGTATTCATCTCTTGGTCTCCCCCTACGATTTTTACCCTCCACGCTGCCCTCCAAAACTAAATTGGTGATCCCTTGATGCCTCAGAACATGTCCTACCAACCGATCCCTTCTTCTGGTCAAGTTGTGCCACAAACTTCTCTTCTCACCAATCCTATTCAATACTTCCTCATTAGTTATGTGATCTACCCATCTAATCTTCAGCATTCTTCTGTAGCACCACATTTCGAAAGCTTCTATTCTCTTCTTGTCCAAACTATTTACCGTCCATGTTTCACTTCCATACATGGCTACACTCCATACAAATACTTTCAGAAATGACTTCCTGACACTTAAATCTATACTCGATGTTAACAAATTTCTCTTCTTCAGAAACGCTTTCCTTGCCATTGCCAATCTACATTTTATATCCTCTCTACTTCGACCATCATCAGTTATTTTGCTCCCCAAATAGCAAAACTCCTTTACTACTTTAAGTGCCTCATTTCCTAATCTAATTCCCTCAGCATCACCCGACTTAATTCGACTACATTCCATTATCCTCGTTTTGCTTTTGTTGATGTTCATCTTATATCCTCCTTTTAAGACACTGTCCATTCCGTTCAACTGCTCTTCCAGGTCCTTTGCTGTCTCTGACAGAATTACAATGTCATCGGCAAACCTCAAGGTTTTTATTTCTTCTCCATGGATTTTAATACCTACTCCGAATTTTTCTTTTGTTTCCTTTACTGCTTGCTCAATATACAGATTGAATAACATCGGGGAGAGGCTACAACCCTGCCTTACTCCCTTCCCAACCACTGCTTCCCTTTCATGTCCCTCGACTCTTATAACTGCCATCTGGTTTCTGTACAAGTTGTAAATAGCCTTTCGCTCCCTGTATTTTACCCCTGCCACCTTTAGAATTTGAAAGAGAGTATTCCAGTCAACATTATCAAAAGCTTTCTCTAAGTCTACAAATGCTAGAAACGTAGGTTTGCCTTTCCTTAATCTTTCTTCTAAGATAAGTCGTAAGGTCAGTATTGCCTCACGTGTTCCTGTATTTCTACGGAATCCAAACTGATCTTCCCCAAGGTCGGCTTCTACTAGTTTTTCCATTCGTCTGTAAAGAATTCGTGTTAGTATTTTGCAGCTGTGGCTTATTAAACTGATTGTTCGGTAATTTTCACATCTGTCAACACCTGCTTTCTTTGGAATTGGAATTATTATATTCTTCTTGAAGTCTGAGGGTATTTCGCCTGTTTCATACATCTTGCTCACCAGGTGGTAGAGTTTTGTCAGGACTGGCTCTCCCAAGGCCGTCAGTAGTTCCAATGGAATGTTGTCTACTCCGGGGGCCTTGTTTCGACTCAGGTCTTTCAGTGCTCTGTCAAACTCTTCACGCAGTATCGTATCTCCCATTTCATCTTCATCTAGATCCTCTTCCATTTCCATAATATTGTCCTCAAGTGCGTCGCTCTTGTATAGACCCTCTATATACTCCTTCCACCTTTCTGCTTTCCCTTCTTTGCTTAGAACTGGGTTTCCATCTGAGCTCTTGATGTTCATACATGTGGTTCTCTTATCCCCAAAGGTCTCTTTAATTTTCCTGTAGGCAGTATCTATCTTACCCCTAGTGAGATAAGCCTCTACGAGGTGTTGGCGCCTGGAAAAAGTAGTGCGGATTGCAGACTCAAGAAAGACCAAAGTATCGGCGGTGGAACGACCCTGACGGAAGCCGCTCTGGCACGGAGCCAGAAGACCCTGAGACTCGAGCAGCCAACACAGCCGTCGACTCACCGTGCGTTCCAATAGCTTGCACAGAGTATTTGTCAAGCTGATGGGCCGATAGCTATCCACATTAAGCGGGTCCTTACCAGGCTTCAGCACCGGAATGACGGTACCCTCCCGTCACTGCGACGGAAAGACACCATCACCCCATATGTGGTTGAAGACGGCAAGAACACACCGCTGACATTCTGGGGACAGGTGTTTGAGCATCTGATTGTGGATGCCATCTGGCCCAGAGGCTGCATCGGGGAACTGTGCCAGGGCGCTTTGAGTTCCCACAAACTAAATGGGGTGTTATAAGCCTCAGGGTGGCGAGAAGCAAAAGAAAGCCGTTTGCATTTCTCCTGGCGTTTTAGCGCGCGAAACGCGGGCAGGTAATTCCCCGACGCAGAGGCCCGAACATAGTGCTGAGCGAAATGCTCGGCGATTGCATCGGCATCGGTGGATACCGCCCCGTTGATGATAAGCCCTGCGACACCTGTAGAGTGCTGCAATCCAAAGATGCGCCGAATCTTCATCCACACCTGGGAGGGTGAAGTACGGGAACCAATGGTGAAAACGTACCTCTCTCAGCACTCCTGTTTCCGCCTTTTGATGAGCCGCCGTACCTGAGCACGGAGACGCTTGAAAAAAATGAGGTTCTCCAAAGACGTGTGCCGCTTATGTCGCTGAAGAGCCCGCCGACGTTCTTTAATGGCTTCAGCGACCTCCGGAGACCACCACTTTCGCCGGGGGCACCCTAACGAACGAGGAATGGTACGTTCCGCAGCGGAAACAACCGCTGCAGTCAGTGTCTCAACCGCCACATCGATGGTACCGTGGGGGAGAGATTCAACAGTGGCAGCAGAGGAGAACATTTCCCAGTTTGCCTTGTTAAATGCCCATCTAGGCAGGCGTTCATGGGATCGACACTGGGGTAGTAAAAGGAAGATGGGAAAATGGTCACTACCACACAAGTCGTCATGGACTCTCCAGTGGACCAATGGTACAAGCCCTGGGCTGCACAACGACAGATCTATGGTCGAGAACGTGCCATGCGCCACACTGAAATGTGTGGCGGCGCCAGTGTTTAAGAGGCAGAGGTCGAGTTGGGAGATGAGATTCTCGACCTCTCTGCCTCAGCCAGTAACCTTCGTTCCACCCCACAGGGGATTGTGGGCGTTAAAATCCCCCAGGAGAAGAAAAGGCGTGGGGAGTTGGGCGACAAGTGCAGCCAATTCGGTCAGGGAGACTGTACCACCTGGAGGGAGATAGACACTGCAGACGGTTATGTCCTAGGTAGTCCTTACGCGTACAGCCACAGCTTCCAATGATGTTTGAAGGGGCACAGGAGCACAATATACAGAGGTAAGGACATACACGCAGGTTCCACCTGACACACAATTGTAAGTGCTACGGTTGCAGTAATAACCCCTGTATCCATGAAGGACAGGGGTCCGCATTGCCGGGAACCAGGTTTCCTGGAGGGCAATGCAGAAAGCAGGTGTCATGCTTAGAAGCTGTCGTAGCTCAGGGAGATGGCTAAAATAACCGCCACAATTCCACTGGAGGATTGTACAAAGCGTGTCCTGTAAGGGAATTAAGGTACTGAAAAAGCAAATTACTTCACAGAGTCACATACTGCCACCGACTGCGTGACTGACGTCGCAACTGCCATCGTTTCTGAGACGGCAAGATCGAGGTCATCAGGGGACGCACAGAGCTCGACCTCATCCTCAGAGGCTGAGCTGACAGGAAGCGTTGGCGCGGGAACCACTGGGTCCTTAGGCTTCTTAGAGAGCTTCCTCTTCTCTCTCTTGTCTTTGGGAGGAGGGTTCACATGCTGGGAGGGCTTTCCTGATGCATTGTCAGGAACAGAGGAAGAGCGGGAAGCCCTTCGACCAGCAGCTGGTGGCTTCCTCAGCCACTGGCTAGCGTCTAGCGAGACACTGGTAAAATCCTTGGAAGGGACTCCCCCAAGGGACCCCTTCCGGATGAGTGAGGCCTGAGGAGGCTGTTGCCTCTCCGGCTGAGCAGCCGGAGGAGGCTGTTGCTTCCCCAGCTGAGGAGCCGGAAGAGGCTCTTGCCTCTCCGGCTGAGCAGCCGGAGGAGGCTGGTGCCTCTCCGGCTGAGAAGTGGGGATGGATGTCCCCAGTTGTTCAGGGTACACTGCTCCCAAACCGGGTGTTTTGGGAGCAGTGGAAGAGAGTGTGGCCCCTACCAGCGGTGGGGCAGGCGTAACTTTACTGTTCTGTGGACCAACTGAGAAGGCAGTCTTTGCAGGAACTGGTGGCGGCAGAGTTGCAGCAGCATAACTCCTCAACATAGATGTGGGGTTGAGCCGTTCTAGCTTCTTCCTTGCCTCTTGGTAAGTTAAACGGTCCAGGGTCTTAATTTCTTGTATCTTCCGCTCTCTTTGGTAGACTGCACAGTCTGGCGAGCAGGGAGAATGATGCTCCCCACACTTAACGCAGGTGGGAGGTGGAGCACATGGAGCATTAGGATGTGAAGGTCGTCCACAATTACGACATGTGGGGCTGGCAGTGCATCTGGAGGACATATGTCCGTACTTCAAGCACTGGAAGCATCGCATAGGGGGCGGGACATAGGGCTTGACATCGCACCGGTAGATCATGACCTTGACCTTCTCAGGCAAGCAGTCACCCTCAAAGGCCAGGATGAAGGCACCGGTAGCGACCCTATTATCCTTGGGCCCCCTAAAGACACGACGGACAAAGTGCACACCTCGTCGTGCCAGGTTCTCCCGTAGCTCGTCATCAGACTGTAGCAGAAGATCTTTATGAAAAATAATCCCCTGGACCAAATTTAAGGACTTATGGGGAGTGACATGAAAGGGGATGTCACCGAGCTTCTCACAGGCGAGTAACGCTCGTGACTGTGCAGATGAAACTGCTTGTATCAAAATAGCCCCGCTCCTCATTTTGGAAACAGATGCCACTTCCCCAAACTTATCTTCAAGATGGTGAACAAAGAAGAGAGGCTTAGACCCAAAAAACGAATCCCCATCGGTTCTGCTGCACACAAGGTATCGCGGTGAATACGGCTCCTGTCTGTCCGCAGCCCTACGTTCCTCCCATGGCGTGGCTAGGGAATGGAACGATTTGGGGTTATATGTCACAGCATTAAATTCTGTCTTACCGCGCTTAGAGACGTTGGCGGTCGTGCGACCACCGGATTGAGACTTCACCCGCTTCATTGCAGGGCATCCGCCCCGATGCCATCCACTCCGACCAGGGGCTCTCCCCACGGGCGCCACCCAGCCACAGCAAAGGCCACCTGGCAGGATGGCCGTTGTTGGGAGTCCTGATGCCCCAGAGAGACGAGCATCGACTCCTTGGCTTATGTGGGGAGGTGTCAGCTCAGGCATCGGCAGTACGATCCCTGTGTTGTCAGGGGGCTACAACCTAGAGGGTACATGACGACCCCACCACAACGGGCTGGCTACCGTGCTGGATTTTGGGTGCCATGGGTAGTCCATAGTGATCGTGGGTGCAGATGGTGACGCACTGAGGGCGTTACGTACACAATCCATCAGGTGTGTATGCCCAAAATGACGGATGGAGGGTGCAGTTACGACGCCAAGACGATCAAGAGTGCCAAGGCCTTAGGGCACAGAGGACTGATGGTGCACCACGTAAGGTGTCCTTCCCCAAAAGGCTCGTACTTCTGTGGTATTTGGAAAAATGGAGGTCAAACCCTAATGGGGACCATCACATTAAGGCCGAAACGTTTGAGACTCCTTTTAGTCGCCTCTTACGACAGGCAGGAATACCGCGGGCCTATTCTAACCCCCGAACCCGCAGGGGGAATGGACCCTTGAACACACGGAAAAAATATACTTAATTTTTTTTAATGGATTTGCACGAACACCTCTGGAAATAAATGGGGGATTAGATGTTTGTTGACACTGATAAGAAAGGATACCACTATATTGTCCCACAATTGAACACGAAGCTGGAAGGGGAGTTGGTGGAGGGGGGACTCGAACATGCCCGCTAAATCTAATCGAAGGGAAGCATTATCACGTGAATAGGGGTTCACTCAGAATAGCTAGTACCATGCAGTTAAACTGGAGCCTACGAATGGGTAAAGCAAATAGGGCCAACCCGCAGAAGAAAAACACGTCAAATGTAGCAAGAAATTGATACTGTTAGTGTGGTATTCATTATTTTCATAGAATCGAACTCGCTTGGGTAAACGGGGTTATTAACAGTAAAGCACAGATTTGATGCTACCTGGTGTCGAATACCACATAAAGGACGGACGTAATACTATCAAACTTACTGGCTCGACAAAAATTAACAGGACCAGATTTTAATTACAAAGACAAAACTCGCTGTAAGAAATAAGGAGACATAATAAATGGAAGTCAAAGTTAAAAAGAAACAACACGCGTTGCTATCACTCGTGAAAGACACTAAGCGCACCGAATTGGTAAAATTTCCTTATTGTTAAGTACTTCGCTCAATTAGCACCCCATAAAACGAAAACCACTGAACAATCAATGCAAAACGTGGAACACGGAGACTATCAACAGGTAGCGTGATACCGGCTTATGGATAGATATTACTGAAGAATATAGCATGAAACGACTCAATGATAGACTTGAATCGTAATAACACCGATTTAACTCTAATCTCCGTGTGACTTGTTTTTACTCTTTTCTTGTTAATTGTTCCTTTGCTTTCCTTCTTGGTTGTATCTGCAGTGGACAAATGACCTATGTACGTCTGTCTTCTTTTTTTTTTAATAATAAGCTACGATGAAAGTGAATCTATTGTATTGTGCTCTTTCACTTAAATCACAATATTTCATTTTATCAGCTCATCACATGGAACAAGTAGTGAATTTTTGTAAACAGCATTAGCAGACTTGCCAGTCATCTGTTCAAACACGCTTGTGACCACCCCACTGAGATAATTATTACTTACGTACATTACATGCAAATTTTATATAGACGAAATCCGAGAACAGAAATTGGCGCACGTCTAATTTTTAATTTCACAGTCATTCAGTTTTGTTTAACCAAGCATGTTAATTGAAAAGGTAGTTCTTCAAGTTCAAGTTACTAATTTACAGAGTGAGAGAAAGGTATTTTGTCGAAAGACTTCTGTAATGAACAATTTCAACGTAGTCTTCTCTGTCACCGAACTGACGAGCGTTGAGTTTGATTTGAAACCACGATTTGCTAACGAATCAGTCCGCCTTCGGACATTATTTAGCCAAGAAGGTTCTTCTTATTATTTTTCTCTGCCCAGTACGCACATAACGGGCGTTACAAGCATGAGCACAAGATCTTACGCAACACACGAATCTAATGGTATCCGAATACGAATGTTATCGAAAAAGCATTGATCATAAACTGAACATAAAACTGCTGATAATTTTATATCTGATAACATCCCAACTTATACAAAGCAACCCAACTTGTAATAAGACCATGTTCCAGGTGAACTGCTATACTCCGGATCCCGTGGGAAGAGTGAAACTAGAAACCAGGCTCAGGGTGTCCGCTGACGATGATGCATGGTTTTTGGCTAGAGGAGGAGATGGCACGGCTAGGCTAGTCCGTCGAGTGCAACAGAGCAACTGTGTCATTTTACAGGACATCTATAGAGAGCAAATTGGGATATTAGAGAGTAAATTTGGGGGTTAGTACTGCTACATTCTGAGGGAATAACCATTCTGTGATTTACTACAGGACATTCGAAAACAAACATCCACGATCCGTATCACGCAGACGATCAGGCCTGGAAGTGAAAAGAGAAAATACTGCTGACATCATGATAAATACTACAAAAGATTACCACTGTATTCTTCTCCCAACTATCGACATGGGTTCAAAATAGGACACCGACATTGAGAGAAACATAATTGTGACATAAGTAAGTGGTGAAATCATACATTATGAAAGGTGGCGGAAGACGAACCCGTTTCAATACGCACTTTCAGCAATAATAGAAGAGCTACAGCCTTTTTCATTCAGTACTGTACGGAATAAAATTTGCTGCCTTTAACAAGATTGTCATTTTAAAGCCACTGAAGTACTTTCTATGGTGCGAAATGTTCACTCCCCTTATACAGGGCGTTTCAATGTCTTTCGCCCGCCGCCGTGGCCGAGCGGTTCTAGGAGCTTCAGTCCGGAACTATGCAGCTGCTGCAGTTGCAGATTCGAATCCTGCCTCGGGCATGGATGTGTGTAATGTCCTTAGGTTAGTTAGGTTTCAGTCGTTCTAAGTCTAGGGGGCTGATACATTTACATTGGTGCTCTGCAAATCACGTAAGTGCCTGCCAGAGGGTTTAAAGAACCACCTTCGCAATAATTCTGTATTATTCTGCTCTCGAACAGCGTGCAGTAAAAACGAACGCCTATATCTTTCCATGCAAGCTCTGATTCCCCTAATTTTATTATGATGATCGTTTCTGCCTGTGTAGGTCGGCGTTAGTAAAATATTTTCCCATTCGAAGGAAAAAGTTGGTTATTAATTTTCGTGAGAAGATCCCGCCGCAACGAGAAACGCCTTTGTTTTAATGATGTCCACCCCAAATCCTGCATCAGATCCGTGACCCACTCTCCCCCATTTCTCGATAACACAAAACGTACTGCTCTGCTCTGAACTTAGTTCGATGTACTGTGTTAACCCTATCTGGTAAGGGTCCCACACTGCCCTACAGTACTCCAAAAGAGGACGGACAAGAGCAGTGTAGGCGGCCTCGTTAGTAACCTGTGGCACCTTGTTAGTGTTCTGCCAATAAATCGCAGTCTTTGGTTCGCCTTCCTCGCAACATTTTGTATGTGTTCTTTCCAGTTTATGCGCTAGCCGTGGGACGCTGAGACTTCACCGAACAAGGACGGTCTACTAATCATGTGTGTTGCTTACTACCTACCTCAGTAAACTGACAGTGATTTTGAACAAAAAAAACCTTGAAAATGAGAGCCTCAAAGCGGAGAAAGGCATTTTAGAAGCGAATCTGAAATGTAGATGTTGCTGGGCGGATGACTGGACTATAGGCAAGACGCAAAGCGTATGCATGCCGTAGAGTGACTGCACGCTGTTCACTACTACGGGCATAACCAATACAAATGGGCGCTTAGCGTAACAGGGAGGTGTCAGCTATCATTTTGTCTCTCACAAAGGTTGGTCCGCTTGAACTGATCTATAACTCCCAGACGTTTGATGGAAAGGCATTGAAACACCTTGCGTGTATATCACGGCATGCAGTGTCTTTCTGAAAATCGTCCAAAGCTGTCACTCGCATCTTATTCAACAGCTCTTTTGTTTGGCATTTGCAGCCTTATTGTTCCAATATCACCACAATTTACACTTTACTACTTTACTATAACGTTATAACAGTTTCTGCGGCCAGTCAGGCAGCAGCGACCGGCCGAGACAGAGGCAGCAACAGGGAAGTAACGATTTTGTGACTTTTACGAGTTCCTAACCAGGAGCTAATAGTAAAATTTCATCTGTGAGCTTTGATAGTTCAGTTCCTTGAGTTTCTGCGTGTTAATTTAATGTCTAATAGCAGAGGTGCTCGCATTTTCGTTTGCTTTTGTGACATATTACAAGTTCCTTATCAGGGGCGAATAATCTACTTTTAGCTCGGTGCTTCGGTAGCTCGGTTTTTTTAATCTCTGCGTATTAAACTAATTTATTAGACGCAGTTCCTGCGTTTTCGTCCTATTTTACGATAGAGTTACACAGCACGTCCCAATACTCCGTTTATATGGGTATTGAAGTTTTCCACGACCTTTAGTAAGGATAGAGACTGTGATTGTTGTGTACGCATGCGAGCCGAGTTGGTGACACTTCGCTCTCAGTTCCAGGCCCTGATGGCTCCGGTTACACAGCTTGAAGTTTCAGTGAATGGGCACCACTGTTTTGGGCCGGCCATGGAGATCCAACGGACGTCCAGCATGTCCGAGTCGTCCTATCAGTCCTCACCGGTGGCCAGCGCAGTTACTGCGCGCCCTGATGTTGACCCCTCACCTGCGGTCGAGTGGGAGGTCGTCACGAGGCGTGGCAGGCGGCGAAAGATTTCCCAGGGGACCGCACGTAAGGCTTCCCCGTAGTTTGACGAACAGGTTCCAGGTGCTGTCTGTGGCTGATACTGTCGCTCAGCCAGATGCAAACGCCTGTCTTGTTTCAGAGGAAACCTCTCAGCCTGCAGGATACGGGCAATCACAGAGGGTAGGATTATTGATAGTTGGGAGCTCCAATGTTAGGTGTGCCATGAGGTCCCTTAGGGACATGGCTGCCAAGAAGGACGAGCTCTGTGGCTCGATCAGCGATATTCCTGCCGCTGGCAAGGGTCATCTTTCCGGTGGTGTGCGCAGAGCACGCGGTGGCGCCACCTACTTGGCCGATCGGGGAGCGAGGGGTAAGCTCTAGCAAGTAGCGGAGGATTTTGTTTTGGCACGCCTAGCAGTAACGTCGTCTGGGAAGTCTGGCGGACAGTACAGGCGCCGTGAGATGCAGCAGGAAGAGCACATCTAAATGGGGCTGTTTACCAGGTTGACGGCGCCGTAGAAAATATCGCCGGCTGGCTTCGTCGAACGAGCAAGAGGGTGAGGGCCTTGCTTGTGCTGTAAATTGTGGCCGTAATCGACTGCTGGGTTCAGTGCTGTTGACTTTATTTTCTTGGCCGGCCGTTGATACTCCTACTGAGTATGTCCTCGAATGTGTTAATTTCAACTTGCTTAGGACGCAGGGTTCTAGTGAGAGCTATATGTGATGTGATGTGATGATTAACATTTACTAGGGCCTAGAGTACTGATACATGCTGTCTGTACGACGGTATGTCAAATGAAAACCTTAAATATTTGTTTTAAATATTATTTATTGTGCAGAAGTGGTACAAAGGTGTGTCACTTTTCAACATAATCTCCCACACGCTCAGTGCAAGTCCTCCAGCGCTTACAAGGTGCATAAATGCCTTTATAAAAAAATTCTTTTGGCAGTCCGCGCAACCACTCATGCAGCGCGTGGCGTAACTCTTCATCAGAACGGAACTTCTTTCCTCCAATTGCGTCCAAACATATGGAAATCACTTGGGGCAAGGTCTGGTGAGTATGGTGGCTGAGGAAGACACTCAACATGCAGGTCTGTGATTGTTGCAACTGTTGTACGGGCAGTGTGGGGCCTTGCATTGTCATGTTACAAAAGGACACCTGCTGACAGCAATCCACGTAGCTTTGATTTGATTGCAGGCCGCAGATGATTTTTTAGGAGATCTGTGTATGATGCACTGGTGACAGTAGTCCCTCTAGGCATGTAAAGTTCCAAAATGATGGCTTTTTCGTCCCAAAAGAGACTCAGCATAACCTTCCCTGCTGATGGTCCTGTTCGAAACTTCTTTGGTTTTGGTGAAGAGGAATGGTGCCATTCCTTGCTCGCTCTCTTCGTTTGCGGTTGGTGGAAGTGAACCCAGGTTTCGTCTCCAGTAATGATTCTTACAAGGAAGCCATCACCTTCTCGTTCAGAGCGCCGAAGAAGTTCTTCACAAGCATCAACAAGTTATTCTCTCATTTCAGGAGTCAGCTGCCGTGGCACCCATCTTGCATACACTTTGTGAAACTGGAGCACATCGTGCACAATGTGGTATACTGACCCATGACTAATCTGTAAACATGCTGCAATGTCATTCAGTGTCACTGGGCGGTTTTCCTTCACCATAGCTTCAACTGCTGCAATGTTCTGTGGAGTCATAACTCGTTGTGCCTGACCTGGACGAGGAACATCTTCCACTGAAGTCACACCATTTGCGAACTTCCTGCTCCATTCGTATATTGTAGACAAACATGCATCACCGTACTGAACCTTCATTCGTCGATGAATTTCAATAGATTCACACCTTCACTACGCAAAAACCGAATAACAGAACGCTGTTCTTCCCTGGTGCAAGTCGCAAGTGGGGCGGCCATCTTTATACTGATACTGCGACGGTATGTGTGCATCTGCACTATGCTGCCACCTACAGGCCATTCTGCACGCTGTTTGTAGCACGCTTACCAACTTACAGGATAACAGCGTGAAATTTCGATTTGTTATTACAAATTTAAGGTTTTCATTTGACTCACCCTCGTAGATTGCTACTGTCAGTGTTAACCGCCGTTGAAAACAGTTTGGCTGGTCCTTGTCTAAGTGTTGCCTGGTTATGGTATTTATATCACACGACGGAGTTAAGCTGGCCAATTGCTACAGTTATACATCGACAAAATTTTCCCTGGATATATTTTGCTACGAACTGCAGTAAAATTATTGTTACGTTTCTATCTGCATTGATAGTGTATCTGAGAGACACGTGTCTAATTCTAAATGAATAGTTTCATAAAATCTTACAAGTTACTGAAAGGCCAGTTGTTATTGTGTGTTTAAATAGTTTGGAACTGATTCCATTAATGAAAGTACAAGAATTCCTTCAATGACAGTATGTGGATATGGTAAATAATTCTGATTTGTTGTTGCCTGTACTCTGAATTATTTTGGTAATACCAATCACTGCAGTAACGTAAGACTATATTTCCTCGTTAAATTTTAGTAAATTGCTCTTCAGGTTGATCATAGTTTTTGAGTGAACAATTTTTAACTCATTTCACTAAATGTGTAATAGGCCGTAAGTGCCGTGGTTTATGAATGTTTAAATTTGGGAGCAACTTGCTCTCATCTAAATGGTAATTTTAAAAGTGTGTTGATGGTTTTATTTGTTATTTGTCTTGTTTAAATGTGCCAAATAAATGTTCAGTGCAACTTTCGATGGTGATTACCTGAACTGTCACTTGGTCCAGTCCTACCACCCCACAGCCTATTGTGCTGAGCATGTGTCGTTGTGTAAAAGTTGAACTCCATGCTATCCTGACACATCAAAGGGGAAGGAAGCCAAAGCGCACTCCGCCTGGATATGGATGGACTCATTTCAGACGTGGAAGGGGTCCTTCCAGATGCCATGAAGAGCACAGGGTGCAGCCAGCTGCAGGTGGTGGCTCACTTCGGTACCAATGACGTGTGTCACTTTGGATCGGAAGAGATTCTCTCTGGTTTTGAGCAGCTAACAGAAGTGGTGAAGGCTGCCAGTCTTCCTTGTGAGATGAAAGCAGAGCTCAACATTTGCAGCACAGTCGGCTGCGGACCTCTGCTACAGAGCCGAGTGAAGGGTCTGAATGAGAGGCTCAGACGGTTCTACGATAGTGTAGGCTGCAGACTTCTCTACTTGGGCCAAAGGGTGGTTGGGTTTCGGGTTCCGCTGAACAGGTCAGAAGTCCACTACACGCAGGAGTCGGCTACACGGGTAGCAGGGGCTGTGTGGCGTGACTGGGCGGTCTTTTAGATTAGAGGATCTCGGAGAAAAAAGGGCTTCAGTCACAAAGGGTGCAGTCGAACACAGGAAGAACGTGGATAAAGAACCATCGGTATAACAACGGTAAATTGTCGTAGCTGTGTTGGGAAGGTGCCAGAGCTCCAAGCGATAACAGAAAGCACTGATGCTCAAATCGTTATAGGCACCGAAAGCTGGCTAAAGCCGGATATAAGTTCATCCGATATTTTTACAAAGAACCTAACGGCTAAACACATGTGGAGGTTTCGTCTCTGTTGCTGTTAGAACTAGTTTACCCTGTTGCGAAATTGAAGTAGATAGTTCCTGTGAGTTAGTATGGGCAGAGGTCATTCTTGTCAACCGGAATAAAATAAAAATTGTATCCGTTTAACGACCTCCCAATTCAGATGATACAATTGCTAAAAGGTTTAAAGAAAACTTGAGTTTGCTTTCAAACACGTACCAAACTCATAAAATTATAGTTGGTGCTGATTTTAATTTACCCTCCATATCTTGGCGAAAATACACGTTTAATTCCGGAGACACGCTTAAACATCAACCGAAATTGTACTAAGCGCAGTTTCTGAAAATTACTTCGAGAAGTTAGTTCATGAGTCCACGCGAATTGTAAACGGCTGTGAAAGCACACTTAACCTCTTAGCAACAAATAATCCTGAGCTAATAACGAGCATCAAAACGGATACAGGGATTAGTAAACACAGGGTTGCCGTAGCGAGACTGAATATTGTAACCCTCAAATCCTCCAAAAACAAACGAAAAATATACCTATTCAAAAAAGCACATAAAAATTCACTTGACGCCTTCCTGAGAGACAATCTCCACCCCTTCCAAATCAACAATGTAAGTGTAGAGCAGATGTGGCCTGAATTCAAAGAAAGAGTACCGGCAGCAATTGAGAGATTTTACCAAATAAATTAACAAACGGTGGAGCTGACCCTGCCTGGTACACAAAACGGGTTAGAACACTGTTGCAGAAACAACGAAAAAACATGCTAAATTTAAACGCACGCAAAATCTCCAACATTGGCGATATTTTTTTTACAAAAGCTCGAATTTTATCGCGGACTTCAATGCGAGACGCTTATAATAGTTTCCACAACAAAATTTCGCCTCGAAACCTGGAAGAAAATGCAGAGATTCTGATCGTATGCTACCAGCAAGACATAATCAACGCCTGCTCTGCACGATAGCAATTGACACTGTCGAAGATAGTGCTGCCAAAGCAAAGTTACTAAACACAGCCTTCCAAAATTCCTTCTCCACAGAGGACGAAGTAAATATTCCAGAATTCGAATCAAGAACAGCTGCCAACATGAGTAACGTAGAAGTAAATATTCTCGGAATATTGAAGCAACTTAAATCATTTAACAAAAGCAAGTGTTCCTGTCCCGATTGTACCAATTAGGTTCCTTTCAGACTATGCTGATACAATAGCTCCATACTTAACAATCATATACAGCCGTTCGCTCGACGAAAGATCCGTACTCAAAGACTGGAAAGTTGCACAGTTCACACCAATATTCAGGAACGGTAGTAGGAGTAATCCATTAAATTACAGGCCCATACTATTAAAGTCGATATGCAGAAGGCTATGGAACATATATTGTGTTCGAAAGTTATGAATTACCTCGAAGAAAACTGTCTATTGACGCACGGTCAACACGGTTTCAGATAACATCGTTCTAGTGTAACACAACTAGCTCTTTACTCGCACGAAATGTTGAGTACTGTTGACAAAGGATTTCAAATTAATTCCGTATTTCTGGATTTCCATAAGTCTTCTGACACTGTGCCACGCAAGTGGCTTGTAGTGAAATTGCGTCCTAGTGGAATATCGTCTCAGTTATGTGACTCGATTCGTCATTTCCTTTGAAAGAGGTCACAGTTCGTAGTAACTGACGGAAAATCATCGAGTAAAACAGAAGTGATTTCTGGCGTTCCCCGAGGTACTTTTATAGGCCCTTTGCTTATCCTCATCTATAAAACGATTTGGGAAACAATCTGAGCAGCCGTCTTAGGTTGTTTGCAGATGACGGTCGTTTATCGACTAGTAAAGTCATTAGAAGATAAAGGCAAATCGTAAAACGATTTAGATAAGATATCTGTAGGGTGAGAGAGTTGGCAATTGACCCTAAATAAAGAAAAGTGTGAGGTCATCCACATGAGTGCTAAAAGGAATCCTTTAAACTTCGGTTACACGATAAATCAGTGTAATTTAAAAGCCGTAAACCCAACTAAATACCCAGGAATTACAATTTCGAACAACTTAAATTGGAAAGGACACATAGAAAATGTTGTGGGTAGAGCAAACCAAAAACTGCGGGTCATTGGCAGAACACTTAAAAGGTGCAACAGATCTGCTAAAGAGACTTCCAACACCATGCTTGTCCGCCCTATTCTGGACTTTTGCTGTGCGGTGAGCGATCCACATCAGGTGGGACTGACGGATGACATCGAAAAAGTTCAAAAATGGCTGCTCGTTTTGTACTATCACGAAATAGTGGAAATAGTGCCACAGACATGATATGTGAATTGGAGTGGCAATCATTAACACAAACACGTTTTTGGTTGCGACGGAATCTTCTCCCGAAATTACTATCACCAACTTTCTCCTCCGAAAGCGAAAATATTTTTTTGACGCCGATCTACATAAGGACAAACGATCACCATAATAAAATAAGGGAACTCAGAGCTCGCACGGAAAGACACAGGTGTTCGTTTTTTCCACGCGCTATACGAGATTGGAATAACAGAGAATTGCAAAAGTGGTTCGATAACCCTCTTCCAGGCACTTAAATGTGATTTTCAGAGTATCCATGTAGATGTAGATGTAGATGTAGATGTACTTCCGAATAAGATGCAGTCGTCTTCACAACCCGAGTAACAAAAAATGACGGCTCGTCTTTTTCCTCTTCTTTCTCTTAAAAATATACGCAATGGGCTTTTCAAAGTAGTCCCTCACTGAAGACACGAATTCTCGTCCTTTTCTTCTCTTGCAGACAACCTTGTAGATTGGGCAACAACAGCTATGACTACTAATAAACCGCTTCAGTTGCATTTTGTTCTTTTTTGTTTTAGATCACTAATGGATCATGCCGTCAGCAGGTAAGACACAGCATGCTGCCGCGTCGCCTGTTTCCGATTACGTCTAGAGCGGGGAAAGCGGTAAGTGCGGTGTTATACTTACCTGTCAACAGCTACGTATTTACTTGATGGGTTTGGTCCAGGCAGAACTTCACTCCATTTTTTGGCAACCACTTCTTGATTTTTCATGCTAGCGACCAATTAGGTCTTAATAGGTTTTCATTTATTTTCACCTTACCATTGGGACACTATATATTTAGGAGCTATCCACCAAATTGGATTGGAATCGGCTGTTTTCTTCAATGACATTCCGCCTTTTAGCGGTGTTCCGTTGTAACAGACAACAAATATTCGGTACAAAGTTACGAGCCATTTAGCTCTTATGTTTTAGTTATGTGAGTACAATTTTTTTAATATTCGCGTGTAAAAGATTTTAAGTTTTTTTAATTTTTAAAAATCTTAAAATAATTATAGAAAATTATAATATCGGTGGATGTCTCACTGTGATTTTTCCTTCTTGATTGTTTGTTAATCCAGATGTTCACCTGAACATGTGGTTTTTAGTGCCTTGAAACCGGTGGTGATCTAAAAAATAAAGGACTAAAAAAGACAGCTAAAACGGTTTATCAATCTCCAATACGACTTTTCTTCTCCATTTAAATATACGTGTGGAACTTGCACTACTTTTCTTTCGGGACATGATTTAAATGTAAAAAATGTAAATGTAAAAAGGCGAGTAGAAATAAAAAACACCAGAAACAAGATAATTGGCGAACTAGACAGCTATGTGCTTCGGGAACTAAAATGAGAAACACTATAGAGGACCTTTAGAGAACCCGCATTTGAAGCTGACTGCAGAACGATTGTACTGCCACTGACATACATTTCCCGTAAGGATCACGGGGGTAAGATACGAGAAGTTAGGATTCATACGGAAGCATGTAGACAATCGTTTTTCACTCGCTCTATTTGCAAATGGAAAAGGAAAGGAAATGACTAGTAGTAGTAAAGATTACCTCCGCCACGCACCGTATGGTGGTTTGCGGAGTATGTATGTATTCATGTATGTATATAGTTAATCAAAACGAAACGACGGCACCAGCTGCATGCAAGGAACTCGCTGTTACTTTCCACACACGCGTTCATTAGTTTTGCAGCGCGGGAACGTGGCTCGCGCTACCTGCTCAAGCGCAACGACCAAATATTTGCTACCCAGTCTGAAGGCCAGGGGCTCTCAACCTGGGGTTCCTTGCCTCCTGCAATAAAATTTTCAGAGGTATAAAAGGTAAACGATTCGATTCTGTTTCCATCACGAAGCTAAATTATTTTCAAAAGATGGTCACTATATTTTGTAAGACTCTAATATTGATTATACAAGTTACCAGTAATTACTTTTTCTCGGTTAGTAGCATTAACGCGATGGAGGTTACAGGTTTCTCACATAGTCACCCCACAACGTACATATGTTGTGCTTTGTCCCGCACATCGTTGATGATAAAAGTGAGCCGGTCGCGTTGACCGAGCGGTTCTAGGCGCTTCAGTCCGGAACCGCGCGACTGCTACGGTCGCAGGTTCGAATCCTGCCTCGGACATGGATGTGTGTGATGTCCTTAGGTTAGTTAGGTTTAAGTAGTTCTAAGTTCTAGGAGACTGATGACCTCAGATGTTGAGTCCCATAGTGCTCAGAGCGTTTGAACCATTTTTTGATAATGGTGAGACATATACGTTACAAATGCTAAATATCTCAAGAAAATGTCTTCTCCAAGTAGTAGATGGTACCTTCAGTAGTCCAGAAATTGCTTCATTACTCGCTTCGAAACTGATAAATGAATTAACTGATAGGACGACACAGCAGTAACGACATAATGGCTACTACAGCATTATGTTATTGTTATTATTATTGTTGTTGTTAGGCGCTGTGGGCAGACAAAAATCATTAAGAGCATGAAGTCTTCCAATTTCTGCCAGATCAGAAATAAGGAGTGCAGCAATCAAGTGTTTTACGAACTGTGTGGATAATGCAGACATTTGGTCAACTTTAAATTTGGTTGCTACATGCAGATCAAGTAAATGCCACAAAGGACAGGAGTAATGCAGCGGAAGAATGTTCTGTAACAAGGGTCTGCCCTCACTGTGGATACTTAGCTTTCTTATCTGAGAAGGAGTTGCGAGTAGCACTTGCGATGAGCCACGAATTCCTTCACCATTTGTTCTAACACACACTGACAAACTAAATATTATTCGTCTTCTATCATTAAAAAAATGTTCCAAGAAACATCTTTCATTCTAAAAGTTTGGTTAGGTGCTATAGTTAGTGATAATGTAGGAGGGTGAGGGGGGGGGGGGGAACAGACGGAGGGGGAAGGAGGAAGGCCGGGCTAATAATGTCTAATTGCTGCCAGGGGTAAAGGTATAAGAAAGGCTGGAAACCACTGCTGTAGGGTATACGTGTCTCTACCGTTCTATGTAATCAGTGTTAGCGTAGGGACTACTACTGCTGTAGCCATGCAGCTAGCTAGTAGGCCTCCCAAACGATTCGAATACAAGATGCTAAACAAGAAAATGCGATGGATTATTAGTAATATTTTACCATACAGTTATGATAACATTTTATACAAATACGACTATCATTACGAAGCTGTTTACGGCAAAAATAATACGACTGAATCTTCGAGCTTTTGGTGTAGTCGGAGTCGTCTCGATCCCAGTCAGGCGGCCGGAGTGGCCGAGCGGTTCTAGGCGCTTCAGTATGGAACCGCGCGACCGCTACGGTCGTAGGTTCGAATCCTGCCTCGGGCATGGACATGTGTGATGTCCTTAGCTTAGTTAGGTTTAAGTAGTTCTAAGTTCTAGGGGACTGATGACCTCAGAAGTTAAGTCCCATAGTGCTCAGAGCCATTTGAACCGTTTGATACCTGTCAGATACTGTGCAAAGCGTAATGCCCAGGAATGCAACGTACCAGCAGATGAAACAGTAGGGTATTCTACACGATGTACTGCATGTGAAAGAGTCTTTTTTATACATGAATTATATGTAGCCAGTTCTGTGGGACAATGGCCCTGATCAACATAGCAGAAGATATTCTTTCTCAGTGTTTAGGCGTTAGCATCTATGCATGTCACGCATATCATATCATTGCAATGATAACTGATGATGAATTAATAAATTTAATTTTGTACTGTCCTTCGGTCTATTACTTCCTTGTCTTGAGTAGTTGAAAAACTTGCATTTTGCAATCGCCATGAAAATTTTTCATTTGCCAGAAGAAATGTATGTAGTATAGTTGATACAAAGATGTATACTTCGAAGATATTACTTTCAAGACATTCATCGTCACGTTTTTTCTTCCGTCGTATGAAGCCAGGTTTTTCTGCCTCACCCACGATCTATTAGTAAAAGGCTACGTCCCTTCCAGACAAACTTAAGGAATTCTTTATTTCTCATCAACTGAAAATGCACACGACCTGGTGCAATCACATGTACATTACCCAGCCCTTCCTGTTGTTTCCGAACATTTATCCCTATTTCCAAGCCACGTCCAATTTCTTGGAAGAGGAGGCAGTTTCAATGGCAACATTTCAGAAAATCGTACACGAATGAATCACTTCATTTAAACTGGTTCTACCAGTTTCCGTAGCTCTTTCTCTTTTAAATAGTATGTACTTTCGGTTGCACTTCCTACTCGCATCTCTTCCGATCCGTAGCAAGCCCACATTGGACGAAATAATTATTTTCATTAACTGTTACTGGTGGGTTTCAGACGTTCGTCACATATCCCCCGAGTCCTTATGTCTCTCTTGCTAAGAAACTAAATAAATACTCTCCGCCAAATTTCATAGTGCACTATAGCTGTATTGCACACTTACTTGCACGAGCACATTGAAGTGGTGATGTGTTTTATCACGGCTATAAAATTTCAATACAGTTTAATACGAGACAGCGCACGCTACTGACACGAGGAAGGTCCTCCATTGATAAGTATAACACAGAGCGAGCAGTAAGCGGTTCAGGCGAGCAAACATACCAGTGTCAACTTGCAAAGGGGGAAGTGGTCATCCCACGGTCTTGAAAGGTTCATGTCTGTGAGTCATGTAGAATGAAATAAGGACATGCTAAGCGAGAAAAAGTATTTGAAAATGACTCCAACAGGGATTGAAAGTTTCCAGGAAAGCAGTAAGAGGAAGTAGAAGCTACACACATCAAAAAAAGTTTTGCATCACCTCGGATCCGAGAGTTCCACATCCTGTACAGAAAATTGAAATAGAGATCAACATAAACATCATTTCCGCCCTTTTTATTGCTCATGAAAATCACACATTGATGTTGTACCACCCTACAGTGAGCCCTTCAGACGTCGTGGTCCAGATTTCTGTACACACCGGTCCCTCTAATACCCAGTACCCAGTAGCACATCGTCTCGTATTGATGCATGCCTGTATTCGTCGTGACATACTATCCACAAATTCATCAAGGCACTGTTGGTCCAGATTGTCCCACGCCTCAACGGTGATTCGGCGTAGATCCCTCAGATTGGTTAGGGGTCATGTCATCCATAAACAGCCCTTTTCAATCTATCCCAGGCATGTTAGATAGAGTTCATGTTGGCCATTCTAGTCAAGCGATGTCGTTATCCTGAAGGAAGTAATTCACAACATGTGCGCGATTGGGGGGGGGGGGGGCAATTGTCGTCCGTGAAGACGAATGCCTCGCCAATATGCTGCCGATATGGTTGCACTATCGGTCGTAGGATAGCATTCACGTATCGTACAGCCATTACGGCGCTTTCCATGACGACTAGCCGCGTACGTCGGCCCCACATAACGCCACCACAAAACAGCAGGGAAACTCCACCTTGCTGCACTGGCTGAACAGTGTGTCTAAGGCGTTCAGACTGACCGGGTTGCTCCAAACACGTCTCCGACGATTGTTTGGTTGAAGGCATATGTGACATTCATCGGTGAAGAGAACGTGATGCCAATCCTGCGGGGTCCATTCGGCATGTTGTTGGGCCCAACTGTACCACGCTGCATGGTGTCGTAGTTGTAAAGACGGACCTCGCGATGGACGTCGGGAGTGAAGCTGCGCATCATGCAGCCTATTGTGCACAGTTTGAGTCCTAACACGACATCTTGTGGCTGACGAAAAGCGTTATTCAACATGGTGGCGTTGCTGTCAGCGTGCCTCCGAGCCACAGTCCGTAGGTAGCGGTCATCCACTGCAGTAGTAGCCCTTGGGCGGCCTGAGCGAGGCATGTCATCGAATGTTTCTGTCTCTCTGTATCTTTTCAACAATATAGCTTTGGTTCACTCCCAGACGTCTGGACACTTCCCTTGTAGAGAGCCCTTCCTGGCACGAAGTAACAATGCGGACGCGATCGAACCGCGGTATTGACCATCTAGGCTAGGAAATTACCCGTGGTCTAGGGGTAGCGTCTTCGGTCCCGGGTTCGATCCCCGCCACTACCTAAATTTTGATAAATAATCAGCATTTGCGGCCGAAGACTTCCGGCTTAAGAAGTCAGTCTCATTCTGCCAACGGCCTTGTCAAAGAGGGCGGAGGAGTCGATAGAGGTTCAGGGCACTCTCTTGTCCTAGGGGTGGGAAATTGCCCCTAAAGGCGGAAGAATCAGCAATGATCAACGACATGAGGACGCAGAAGGCAATGGAAACCACTGCATTAAAGACACGTAACGTGTATCCACAGGACATGTGGCCTGTAATTGAAGAAGTGTCATGATTATCTCTCCATTGGCAAAAGATGCCGGAATAGTCCCCCATTCGGATCTCCGGGAGGGGACTGCCAAGGGGGAGGTTACCATGAGAAAAAGATTGAACAATCAACGAAAGGATAACGTTCTACGAGTCGGGGCGTGGAATGTCAGAAGCTTGAACGTGGTAGGGAAACTAGAAAATCTGAAAAGGGAAATGCAAAGGCTCAATCTAGATATAGTATGGGTCAGTGGAGTGAAGGGGAAGGAAGACAAGGATTTCTGGTCAGATGAGTATCGGGTAATATCAACAGCAGCAGAAAATGGTATAACAGGTGTAGGATTCGTTATGAATAGGAAGGTAGGGCAGAGGGTGTGTTACTGTGAACAGTTCAGTGACCGGGTTGTTCTAATCAGAATCGACAGCAGACCAACACCGACAACGATAGTTCAGGTATACATGCCGACGTCGCAAGCTGAAGATGAACAGATAGAGAAAGTGTATGAGGATATTGAAAGGGTAATCCAGTATGGTAAGGGGGGACAAAAATCTAATAGTCATGGGCGACTGGAATGCAGTTGTAGGGGAAGGAGTAGATGAAAAGGTTACAGGAGAATATGGGCTTGGGACAAGGAATGAAAGAGGAGAAAGACTAATTGAGTTCTGTAACAAGTTTCAGCTAGTAATAGCGAATACCCTGTTCAAGAATCACAAGAGGAGGAGGTATACTTGGAAAAGGCCGAGAGATACGGGAAGATTTCAATTACATTACATCATGGTCAGACAGAGATTCCGAAATCAGATACTGGATTGTAAGCCGTACCCAGGAGCAGGTATAGACTCTGATCACAATATAGTAGTGATGAAGAGTAGGCTGAAGTTCAAGACATTAGTCAGGAAGAATCAATACGCAAAGAAGTGGGATACGGAAGTACTAAGGAATGACGAGATACGTTTGGAGTTCTCTAACGCTATAGATACAGCAATAAGGAATAGCGCAGTAGGCAGTACAGTTGAAGAGGAATGGACATCTCTCAAAAGGGCCATCACAGAAGTTGGGAAGGAAAACATAGGTACAAATAAGGTAGCTGCGAAGAAACCAAGGGTAACAGAAGAAATACTTCAGTTCATTGATCAAAGGAGGAAGTACAAACATGTTCCGCGAAAATCAGGAATACCGAAATACAAGTCGCTGAGGAATGAAATAAATAGGAAGTGCAGGGAAGCTAAGACGAAATGGCTGCAGGAAAAATGTGAAGACATCGAAAAAGATATGATTGTCGGAAGGACAGACTCAGCATACAGGAAAGTCAAAACAACCTTTGGTCACATTAAAAGCAACGGTGGTAACATTAAGAGTGCAACGGGAATTCCACTGTTAAATGCAGAGGAGAGAGCAGACAGGTAGAAAGAATACATTGAAAGCCTCTATGGGGGTGAAGATTTTTCTGATGTGATAGAAGAAGAAACAGGAGTCGATTTAGAAGAGATAGGGGATCCAGTATTAGAATCGGAATTTAAAAGAGCTTTGGAGGACTTATGGTCAAATAAGGCAGAAGGGATAGATAACATTCCACCAGAATTTCCAAAATCATTGGGGGAAGTGGCAACAAAACGACTCTTCACGTTGGTGTGTAGAATATATGAGTCTGGCGATATACCATCTGACTTTCCGAAAAGCATCATCCACACAATTCCGTAGACGGCAAGAGCTGACAAGTGCGAGAATTATCGCACAAACAGCTTAACAGCTCATGCATCGAAGCTGCTTACAAGAATAATATACATAGGAATGGACAAGAAAATTGAGAATGCGCTAGGTGACGATCAGTTTGGCTTTAGGAAAAGTAGAGGGACGAGAGAGGCAATTCTGACGTTACGGCTAATAATGGAAGCAAGGCTAAAGAAAAATCAAGACACTTTCATAGGATTTGTCGACCTGGAAAGCGTTCGAGAATATAAAATGGTGCAAGCTGTTCGAGATTCTGAAAAAGTAGGGGTAAGCTATAGGGAGAGACGGGTCATATACAATATGTACAACAACGAAGAGGGATTAATAAAAGTGGACGATCAAGAACGAAGTGCTCGTTTTAAGAAGGGTGTAAGACAAGGCTGTAGCCTTTCGCCCCTACTCTTCAATCTGTACATCGAGGAAGCAATGATGAAAATAAAAGAAAGGTTCAGGAGTGGAATTAAAATACACGGTGAAAGGATATCAATGATACGATTCGCTGATGACATTGCTATCCTGAGTGAAAGTGAAGAAGAATTAAATGATCTGCTGAACGGAATGAACAGTCTAATGAGTACACAGTATGGTTTGAGAGTAAATCGGAGAAAGACGAAGGTAATGAGAAGTAGTAGAAATGAGAACAGCGAGAAACTGAACATCAGGATTGATGGTCACGAAGTCAATGAAGTTAAGGAATTCTGCTAGCTAGGCAGTAAAATAACCAATGACGGACGGAGCAAGGAGGACATCAAAAGCAGAATCGCTATGGCCAAAAAGGCATTTCTGGCCAAGAGAAGTCTACAAATATCAAATACCGGCCTTAATTTGAGGAAGAAATTTCTGATGATGTACGTCTGGAGTACAGCACTGTATGGTAGTGAAACATGGACTGTGGGAAAACCGGAACAGAAGAGAATCGAAGCATTTGAGATGTGGTGCTATAGACGAATGTTGAAAATTAGGTGGACTGATAAGATAAGGAATGAGGAGGTTCTACGCAGAATCGGAGAGGAAAGGAATATGTGGAAAACACTGATAAGGAGAAGGGACAGGATGATAGGACATCTGCTAAGACATGAGGTTCAAATGGTTCAAATGGCTCTGAGCACTATGGGACTCAACTGCTGTGGTCATAAGCCCCTAGAACTTAGAACTACTTAAACCTAACTAACCTAAGGACATCACACACATCCATGCCCGAGGCAGGATTCGAACCTGCGACCGTAGCGGTCGTGCGGTTCCAGACTGAAGCGCCTTTAACCGCTCGGCCACTCCGGCCGGCTAAGACATGAGGGAATGACTTCCATGGTACTAGACTAGAGGGAGCTGTAGAGAGCAAAAACTGTAGAGGAAGACAGAGATTGGAATACGTCAAGCAAATAATTGAGGACGTAGGTTGCAAGTGCTACTCTGAGATGAAGAGGTTAGTACAGGAAAGGAATTCGTGGCGGGCCGCATAAACACCAGTCTGTAGACTGATGAAAAAAAAAAAAAAAAAAAAAAAAAAAAAAAGGCTTGGTTGAACTACTACAGAGAACGCCAGCTGTGTACCTCCTTCCTGGTGGAATGACTGGAACTGATCTGCTGTCTGACCCCCTCCGTCTAATAGGCGCTGCTCATACACGGTTATTAACATCTTTGGGCGGGTTTAGTGACATCTCTGAAGAGTCAAAGGGACTGTGTCTGTGGTACAATAGCCACAGTCAACGTCTACCTTCAGGAGTTCTGGGAACCGGGGTGATGGAAAAGTTTTTTTGACATGTATATATGACAAGACACCTTGCGAACAGGAAACTAATAGCAGGGACCATGAGCAACTGTAGGATACAGTACAGGAGCAGCCGGAATCGGAAGTCGTAGCTGGGTATCTTGGCGTTTGCCATCTTGACGTCAGAGTGCTGAGGAACTTGCAGCAGTAAGCGATGTCTAAGGCAGACTGTATTCTATTTCGGGGAGGTACTGACATAGATGAGTATCGAGCAAAAGAAATATTCAATATCTTTGTCTTGAGAACATGAATAGTCTGCATTACGATGTTTTTGTTTCTGTAAACGGTTGGAAAGGACCGTGACTCTCTGACTAAACTGGGCACTTAAGGCGACAGTATGAAATATACATTGAATGACAAAAAAAAATGAGGCACTCATAAGACGTGGTCGGATGCCAATATAGGGCTGTACACATACACACCATCAAGGGTATTTAAATAATTAGAGTTACAGTTCTCTTTGACAGAACGACCACCAGCGATCCTTAATATTGTTCGTGTTTAGTGATGTTAAAAGGGCTGATAGGATAGCGACATATATTGAGTAATGACTATGAAAGACACAGAGAAGTCTTGTGCTCGTCTTATACATCGTTATCAGCAACTGGCAGAATTTCTTGAATACGTTATTGTGGGTCTCCATTTGACCAGTTGTCGAATCGTACAAGACTCAGATTTGAGGGGCATTCGGATGTAATAGTGACCCGATGTTGGACTACGAGCAACGTAAGGGCAGCATACACGTCGGAAAAGTTCCGGATGATCAAGTCTGACCACCACAGGAGAGGATCTCCGCATTTTGCACCAAGCACTTCGTAACACATTGAAATCTGCGCCTGCCATCTGAGAACAAATACTGGACTTGCTGCAACATTCAGAGTCATTCTGCACTACTGTTCGGAGTAGCGTGCCTAGGGAATTACCGTCGTATGCGTAGGCTACCGTTAACACCACAGCACTAAAGTCTGCCTTTGGAGTGGTTCCATCCTTCCAATGTTTTGGAGAGGCATAGCGGTGTTAATCATGGTGTCATTCTGTGGGGATCCAATGGGTATGATTTCACTTCATGTCTGGTAGTGACAGGAAACTCTGGCGGTACATCACGGTAGGGCTGTCGACGAAATATCGATAGACCAATATCTTTTCCGAAAAATATAGATATGTTTGGGTGATGTTTTTTCGATATGTCTACATCAGCACGGCAATATTAAGTGCCGATATTTTTATTTTGTATTATGTTTCATTCACAATTTTCGTTCTTGTTGTTGTTGTCTTCAGTCCAGAGACTGGTTTGATGCAGCTATCCATGCTACTCTATCCTGTGCAACCTTCATCTCCCAGTACCTACTGACACCTACATCCTTCTGAATCTGTTTAGTGTACTCATCTCTTGGTCTCCCTCTACAATTTTTACCCACCGCGCTGCCCTCCAGTACTAAATTGGTGATCTCTTTATGCCTCAGAACATGTCCTACCAACTGATCCCTTCATCTAGTCAAGTTGTGCCACAAATTTCTCTTCTCCCCAATTCTATTCAATACCTCGTCATTAGTTATGTGATCTACCCATCTAGTCTTCAGCATTCTTCTGTAGCACCACATTTCGAAAGCTTCTATTCTCTTTTTGTCTAAACTATTTATCGTCCACGTTTCACTTCCATACATGGCTACACTCCATACAAATACTTTCAGAAAAGTTTTTCAGAAAAATTTTCATTGGATATTAGAAATTGTTCTTTTGTAATTGTAGTAGAACATAACTTTAATTTCACTGTATTTCACTGTTTCAAGGAGTCTTACTGCTTTTTGAGCTTTCATCACGTCCAATCTTTCTCTTTGATTGCCTGAAGTAAGAATAGGCGGCACAAAGAAGAAGTCCGATTGCAATACTGGATGGCGGTGTGAATGGAATAACAAAATTTCCGATGTGAAGAAAACGCACACCAGTTGCGTTAAAAAACAATTTTTAATGCAACTAGTGTGCTATTTCTTCTCAATCGCATTCTCCAAAAGTAGTTGCTGAAAACGATGAACAAAAATCTAAATGACAAGACTGATCTTTGAAGAGGGCGGAGACCTGTGAGGGGAAAAGCTGACATAATCGGCGCTCGGAGCTACTTACAGAAACTGCACTGTTTAACTTCATCACACAATTTTGACGCCACAACTATTAGGACGCTGGCGTTCGCAGAAATGAAAAAATAGGGAAGCCGACATGAAGAGTTCGGGAGAAATCCGATATGTGACGAAACCGAACGACAGACCCATCGGACACCTCTTATTTTGCCACTTGCATGCAGTTACCATTGTTAGCCCAGCGTGAACGTGCATCATTTTCCCTTCAATCCTTGCTCTAAGGGGAATAAGCAGGCTGCTAGCTTGTTGATTTGCAGGATATCTAATAAAAATCAGTACTTAAATTCTTTCTTTCACTTGCACCTGAGGCCCACAATGTGCGCAGGGTCGGCGTGATTACAACGGATTTGGCAAGGTTAATTTAAAGGGGTGGCCGGATGCTCTTCCTGCGTCCCCCCCATACCCCCCAGGAGGGAATCAGTGTTCCCCAGCTGCCTCAGTCTTGTGTAAACCATGAAATAGTGCGGAAGTGTTACAAATATCTGTGTGTCGTGTAACTGAGGCGGGATGTGGGGACCAGCCCGGTAGTCACCTAGCGGGATGTGGAAAACAGCCTAAAAACCACATGCAGGCTGGCCGACACACCGGCCCACGTCATTAATCCGCCGGGCGGATTCGATCCGGGGCCGGCGCGCCTACCCAAGTCCAGGAAGCGGCGCATTAGCGCTCTTTTATTTTTTTACCACTTTTTTCCATCTGTTTTTTTTTGTTTTTTTCTCTATCCACTTTTTTTATCCATCCTTTTTTTCCAGTTATCCAATTTTTATCAACCACTTTTATTTTCTTTTTATTTTTTATTTATTTATTTATTTTTTGTATTTTTAGTATGGTCAGGGCGTGGTACACGCCGCACTAACAGTGGGGTCTGTTCACGGCACTGCCAGTGCGTCGAGGCCCAAACACCTCCCACCCCTTTTTCATGTTCCCTGTTGGGGCATAGCACTAAGTGTGCAGAAATCTTAACACAATATTCCCATTCTCTGATGTAAGAAAGACAAAGAAACCTCTTCTCTGAGTAGAAACTGAACACTGATAAAAAAAACTTAACAATTCTTCTCGAATCACACAAATACTTTGGAAGTCGAACACGTGTAATTTTGAACAAAATGTTTTGAAAAAAAAATGTTCCGGAAGCAAGGTAATAGTAAATAATAATAAAAAACCAAGTGACTTTTAATTTTCTTCTGTTCGTTCTCGTTCAAGGTGTTGTAGTGGTTCCACATATTTAACCAACACCTAGTCTTTCAAAAATGATCTTCAGCATGTTGCCGTAGTGCTTCTTGTGATTGCCATACGTGCTGATTTTTGCATATTCACACTTCATGTAAACGCGGAATTCTATCTCGTTGTCCGACCCAAGTGTGTGGATGACATAACTAACATATTTTCCCAGTAACCAGCTAATGGGGTTGGTTTTTAATTTCGGAAAGTATGTCATGTCTGGTCTCAGGAGGAGCGATGGCGTTATATATTCCATAGAGGATCTGGTGAGAAAGGCGATTTGTTGCCTGATCCAATTCCAGTTATGCACATTGCCACCATAGGTGAATCTGTGGCTGAGTGTATCCACCAGATTGCATTTTCCACAAAGGTGTGTCTGGTTTAAACCGATCCCATATAGTCTCTCGTTGGTGCTGATGACATTATTAACTGTTTTGTACCATGCGGAAATAGCATCTGTAGATAGCCCGGTATAGTTGATGTTCCTCTATACAGCTTTCCAGTCACAATTTGGGAATTTCGTTTCAATTTTGTTTCTACCCTCATTTAACTTCCTTTCAAGTATGATGTCGCGCGCTGTGATACGTGTGTTGCATCTGATTTCGTCACTAAGATAACTTGCTTCGAGGAAAAAGTTCCTCACATACTGCAGACGGGCATTAATCCTTCTCACATCAATCGGTGCTTGCAGGCTATGGGGTGTCACAGCCTCAAAGAGCTTTGCGGTTATACATTGTGGAAGTTCTCTGAGTATATGGAAAGTCCGTTTGAGGAACAGAGCAGACGCTTTATTTTGAATATCCACCAAACCGAGGCCCCCGTTTCTGACATCCAGTATAACGGTAGTCGCACCAACCCTGAATATGTCTCCTCGCCATAAATAATTGGTAACAGTGGACATGATCCCTTTCGCTACTAGTTTAGGGATTGGAAATACCTGCGCAGTGAAATACGCTTTAGACAAAACGCAGGAGTGAATGAATCTGACTTTTTGCACCAGGTCCATAGTTCGATGGATGTTCTCCATTACAGCACCATGAACTTTCCTCCTAGTTTCCGTCCAGTTAAATGCAGCCATCGTCATCGGACATGCCATTAAGGTTATTCCCAAAGTTTTATGTTTGTTGTCTTGTTTTGCCCATGCCAGTGGAAGGTGATCTAGGCCCCGTAGATTCAATATTTGACTTTTGTTTTCATTTGCTGTCGCTCCCGACGCTAGACAATACCTTTGTATTTCTCTTTCCAGTGTAACTGTCTCCTCCTTATTCCTTATTACAACGCCCACGTCATCAGCATAAGCTCGTATGACAGTTTTCTCACCACTCAATGTTATGCCTGTTAATCTTGCGTGGACAGTGCGGAGGAAGGGCTCTAAAGATACGGAAAATAAAAACATAGATAAGGGACTGCCCTGTGGAACCCCTCGCCTTATCTGTATGGGTTTAGATGTTTGGACATTGATTGCTATTTTCGCATTTATACCTGTTGCAATATTCCTTAGCATGTTCACAATCTGGGGGTGGAAAGCCATTCTTGACAGCGTCGCAAAGAGGTATCTATGACAAACGCGGTCAAAAGCTTTGTTGAAATCTATAAAGATTAACGCACATTTTATACTTGTCACTGAGGTAATTGCAATGACGTCTCTGTATGCAGATAGACTTTCGAATATCGTTCTGGTAGGAGAACAAGATTGATGATGACTCAATATTTTGTTGGAAAAGGCAGAGAGTCTTTTGTTGATAATACGCGAAATTATTTTGTAATCAGAATTTAGTACTGAAAGAGGCCGAAAATTGTTTAAGTTGGTTTTGCCTTTGCTCTTAGGAATCAGTACTATTTTACTTTCCTTAAACTCTGCAGGAACCGGTTTTCCGTTCAGGACCTCATTTGCCATGGAAGTGATCTTGTCCCCAATTATAGACCAGTAGCGGGCATAAAACTCCACAGGGAGGCCATCAAGTCCCGGAGATGTTTTGAGAGGTGAGTTACGCACTGCCTCATGCACTTCATCTTTAGTAATAGGTGACAGGATGTCAGCGTTGTCTGTTCCTGACAATTGTGGACCTAAAATAGTGAGAAAGTCCTCGAGAGCTGCATCTTCCACTGTGGTTGGGGCATATAAGGTTTCATAGTACCTGTGGACTTCGTCCAGTATTTGTTTCTGGGATGTGAGCCTCGTACCAGTATGCGTCTGGACTTCATTAATTAAAGTTAGACGTCTGTTTTTCGCATGCCGCACCAAGTCATACAGAGAAGCTGTTTCATCTGCTACGACTGATGTGGCTTTCGATTTAATTTTGAGTCCCTCCATCTGTTGCCGTTTAATGCTTAATAACTTGGCTTTTATTTTTTTGATATCATTCAGACGAATTACGTCATCATGGGCCTGTTGATATAAGTCTCTTAAAACTTTATAATAAAACTCCATTGTGTTCCTCAACTCCCTGTGCCTCGCTGCACTATACTGCATGACAACTTTCCGCAGCCTTGGTTTAGCCCTCCTAGTCCACCAGTCAATGATTGTTGGGTGCTTGTCTACTGTGCGGAGGCACATAGTCCACGCTACTCTTATTTCCTGTTCCAGTTCTTCGTCAGTTAAACAGAGATATTTAAATTACATTGGCCTCTGAATCGACTGGTTGGCTGTACACTTAAATTAAAGCAAGTTAAAAGTGTACTGTGATCGCTAAAATACACGGGAATAGTTTCAACGTTTAATAAATAATTTTGCAAATTTGGTGACACGTAAATTCTATCTAGTCTGCTGCAAGAGTGGCTGGTTATATACTTGAACCCGACTGACGTCGGGTGATGAAGTTCCCACACAGCCTTAAGGTGTAGATCACTTACCAACTTTTTTAACTGTGGCGAGTAGTTGAAGTTGGGTTGTTGATCTTTCTGGTTTAAAACACAGTTAAAATCTCCACCTAGTATAAGAGAACACGGATTTATCCTCAATAAATAAATCAGTTCATCTTGAAAAAACTTCGCACGATCCAATTTGTGTGAATTTCCTGATAGGGCGTAAAGGTTAAGCACTGTCACATCGAAAATTTTTATGCCTATAGCTCTTCCTGATTCTAGTCGCTCGATTTCAGTCACCGGAATGCCTTCCCTTATAAGAATGGCTGTACCGATATTGGCTTCCGTAGAAACATTAACAATTTCAAAAAAGCCTGGGATCCGAAATTCCGTTATCGCAACTTCTTGTAGCAATGCTATATCTGTCCCGGACTGGTACAATAATTCTTTTAGTGCTGTCAATTTCAAGGGTGACTGTATTTTATTAATGTTAATAGTAGTAATGCTTATAAGCTTGCATCACAGACATACCAGAAGAAGCTATTTGGGATGAGGATTGGTATGATTATAGCAGCAACGTGCTTCCCTACGAGGCACGATCTTTACAAGCTGTGTGCCCATTACATGTACTAAATTCCTAGAAAAATTTGCACTGCTTTTAAACAAAGAGCTTGAAAAGAAAAGTATCCTGAAACCCTGACAATGCATTGCCATAAGTCACTGTGGCCATTCTCTTTCTCCTCGTCAGTGTTGGCCCTGATGACTTCATAAACACAATGTTCTGCCTTCATTAAACTGTCGCACCCACGAATGCACTTTCGACACATCCATAACTCCATCACCACATGTCTCCTTCAACTGTCGATGAATTTAAATTGGTTTCACACCTCGCAAATTCAGAAAACGAATGATTGCACGCTGTTCAAGTAAGGGAAACGTCGCCATTTTAAGTATTTAAAACAGTTCTCATTCTCGCCGCTGGCGGTAAAATTCCATCTGCCATATGGTGCTGCCATCTCTGGGACGTATTGACAATGAACGCGGCCTCATTTTAAAACAATGCACATGTTTCTATCTCTTTCCAGTCCGGAGAAAAAAAATCGGAGGCCTTAGAACTTGAATGCACCTCGTAAAACTGTGTTGTGGCGGCGCGGTTCCTTCCGTCCCTTTACGACGTACCTGCACCTACCTGTGAACATTGTCTCAGCAGATCACCAGTACGGAAGCCGAGCGAACCTACTGTACTTCGACGTGAACCAGGCTGCAATTAAAGTCACTAATCTACGTTTCGGGAGAAAGTTTTCACACGAAATGAAAGGTTGGAAATTTTTCCTTAATTCATATAACTTAAGTTGAACAAGTTTCACTGCCAAGCCCGTGATAGTTTAAACAAAGTCACTCACAATCCCTTTCACTCACGTTAGCAAGTCTATGGTGTTGCATTTCCCTAAAACGTTATAGCTACAAAAAATACGGATTGTTTTTGATTGAGAATGCTCGCCAAATATTAAGTCTGTCGGTACCCAATGCAGTCACAGTTTTTAGCCACCGACCTGCTCAATATGCCACGCGGAATTTACGTCTTTTCTCGTCACAAAATTCACGTATAAATTCCGAAATTTCTACACACCCATCGGAATAATTATGCCGTCACTTTGCAACACTTTTGATGTATGAAACACTGCTAGACCCGGCAACTCATCATTTCCATCGGAACTGCTACTACACATGTCCGAACTGTTTCATGGCTAGGCTCCGACTCCTCTCTAGAATACTCCGAGTCTTCTCTACCAGCAGAGAAAGGCGCGCGAAGAATATTGCTTTACCATTGGCCAGTTTACTCAACAGCCAATAGCAAAACAACATTTTCCCGCGTCAGTCAGCGCTTTTCATCAGTAACCAATCGCAAAATAGTAAACCTAACGACTGCACTTTTTACCGACTAATTATCTAATATTCTGAAGTTTTGTTTATGCATAAAGTTATTTACTATTGTTATTTATACCTGAATTAACTTTCCCTTTACCATAAACTTACTTCACAAATCTATTCTACAACAGTCCCCTTTATCCGCATCCATACTTCTTTGAAATGTTCACACACTAAATCCCACAACATAACTCCTTAAACAATTATTTTCATATTAACCTTAAACCACACTCACGCATCATTCATACTGCTAAAACGCATTTATAACATTAGATGAAACAACAAGTTTACTGTTACCAGTCACCGTTTTATTTATTTCCACGACGCGTTTCAAAGGTTTAAACCTCCATCATCGGGTGCATTTACATTAGTTGGTATGACATTTGTGTGTGTGTGTGTGTGTGTGTGTGTTGTGTTACGATTTTTTGGAGGAACTTGTGGCACTGCCTCCAGTGCTCACAGGTTCCTTTCGCTGTCGTAACACATCACATGTATACTGTCACAGTGCTACAAGTTCCTCCAAAAAATCGTAACAACACACACACACACATACACACACACACGCACACACACACACAGAAACGTCATACTAACTAATGTAAATCCACCCGATGATGGAGGTTTAAACTTTTGAAACGCGTCGTGAAAATAAATAAAACGGTGACTGGTAACAGTAAACTTGTTGTTTCATCTAATGTCAATAACAGTCACGGTAAAGCCTAACCTAAAATGTTAACATTTATAACATTTTACATACACAAAAAAACATCATAACACTTTATGAAAATACTAGAACAGTTTATGAAAAACATTCTATTACTTTAGTGCACTCTAGTGGGCACAATAGAAACTAAATCACGGTCCCCTATCCAATACTGTCCTCTACCGGCTGATACATAAACTACATGCGCGTCCAGTCTCGTGTCACCGTCTGTCACGATCCAGCACTGAGACACATCTCCCACTTAACCTCCTGGAAGGCAGGATCGGTATACGGCGCTACGCCTCAGTGTGCCGGTTCAAAATGGGTCTGAGCACTATGGGACTTAACATCTGAGGTCATCAGTCCCCTAGAACTTAGAACTACTTAAACCCAACTATCCTAAGGACATCACACACATCCATGCCCGAGTCAGGATTCGAACCTACGACCGTAGAGGTAGCGCGGTTCCGGACTGAAGTGTCTAGAACCGCTCGGCCACACCGGCCGGCCTGTGTGCCGGACCGAGACTCGAACTCGGGACCTTTGCCTTTCGCAGGCAAGTGCTCTACCATCTGAGCTCTACAGGCACGGCTCACGACCCAGCCTCACAGGTTCAATTCTTACAGTACCTCGTCTCCTACCTACCAAACTTCGCAGAAGGCTTTCTGCGAACCTGCAGAACTGGCACTCCTGGAATGAAGGATATTACAGAGACATGGCTTAGCCACAGCCTGGGGGATGTTTCCAGAATGAGATTTCCACTCTGCAGCGGAATGTGCGCTGATATGAAACTTCCTGGCAGATTAAAACTGCGTGCCGGACACAGTTCGCAGGAGAGCTTTTGCGAAGTATGGAAGGTAGGAGACGAGGTACTGGCAGAACTGAAGATGTGAGCCCAGGTCGTGATTGGGTAGCTCAAATGGTAGAGCACTTGCCCACGAAAGGCAAAGTTCCCGAGTTCGAGTCTCGGTCCGGAACACAGTTTTAATCTGCCACGAAGTTTCATATAAGTTCACATTCCGCTGCAGAATAAAAATCTCGTTCTGGAATGTATGCATGCTCTGTAAGTGAGCAAAACGAGTCATGAAACAGTGCTCATCTCTGGTGGCAAGGAAGCAATGTTGTAGTAGTGATGGGAACAGTTTGTGAATATATTGTTGAACTGTCAAACAATAGGTGTTTCAAATCTTGGATACTAATGCAGTAACAATACTCCTGTTCCACTCACCTGTTGTAGTTTATGGCGCTTCTACTTCTTCTCACGTCTTACGACGTTGGGAAGGAACCAGCGCACAATTCATCGTCGCTCAAATCATGTCCGCGAGTAACGGGGACGAGAAAGGTTATGTCGAAAAATTCTTCTTCTTAAATTTAAGATTTTAAACGGTGCGAATTCCTCAGCGTGAACTGCAAGCCACTTCCTGGACAGAAGCCGCCGAGGCAGTCAGCAGTTCCCGCGCAGCCGTCCCTGCGATTGGCTCTCAAAAGAGAACACGCGGAACGACCGTCTCATCTGGAAGAGCCTAACTGTAATTACTGCCGTCCGGCCTGTAATTTGGAGCGCGGGCAACGCCGAGATGCGAATCATTCATTACGGCCCTATCACCGACTATTTTACAGTCTTGTAGGGGAAATCGCCGCGTTGCGCCTTATTCGCTGGCGCGTGTCCGAAATTAAGCTCCCGTGGTACGTCCGCGATACCGCGAGCACCCCCCGCACGTGCCACTGGCCGCTCGATCCCTGAAATCGTCAGCCAGCTCAGGTTAGACTGTTCAGAACCCATCACGAGGTCCAGAACCCATGAGCTGGACATTTATTGTGCAGACTGAGTCATTTACTTGAAGTTAATTACAAAACACTCTAGATCACAAAGGCACGTTTATTGCAGGGCGATCGGTTTCGACCGTCAAATGATCATCTTCAGGCCTTCAAAACAATATTGGTGGACAATGGCTGTACGCGGAGCAGGAACGTTTTGAAGATCTAAGTATGATCGTGTGATGATCGGAACCGGTCGCATTGTACACTGTTGTTGTTGTTGTTGTGGTCTTCAGTCCTGAGACTGGTTTGATGCAGCTCTCCATGCTACTCTATCCTGTGCAAGCTTCTTCATCTCCCAGTACTTACTGCAACCTATATCCTTCTGAATCTGCTAAGTGTATTCATCTCTTGGTCTCCCCCTACGATTTTTACCCTCCACGCTGCCCTCCAATATTAAATTGGTGATCCCTTGATGCCTCAGAACATGTCCTACCAACCGATCCCTTCTTCTGGTCAAGTTGTGCCACAAACTTCTCTTCTCCCCAATCCTATTCAATACTTCCTCATTAGTTATGTGATCTACCCATCTAATCTTCAGCATTCTTCTGTAGCACCACATTTCCAAAGCTTCTATTCTCTTCTTGTCCAAACTATTTACAGTCCATGTTTCGCTTCCATACATGGCTACACTCCATACAAATACTTTCAGAAATGACTTCCTGACACTTAAATCTATCCTCGATGTTAACAAATTTCTCTTCTTCAGAAACGCTTTCCTTGCCATTGCCAGTCTACATTTTATATCCTCTCTACTTCGACCATCATCATTTATTTTGCTCCCCAAATAGCAAAACTCCTTTACTACTTTAAGTGTCTCATTTCCTAATCTAATTCCCTCAGCATCACTCAATTTAATTCGACTACATTCTTTTATCCTCGTTTTGCTTTTGTTGATGTTCATCTTATATCCTCCTTTCAAGACACTGTCCATTCCGTTCAACTGCTCTTCCAGGTCCTTTGCTGTCTCTGACAGAATTACAATGTCATCGGCAAACCTCAAGGTTTTTATTTCTTCTCCATGGAATTTAATACCTACTCCGAATTTTTCTTTTGTTTCCTTTACTGCTTGTTCAATATACAGATTGAATAACATCGGGGAGAGGCTACAACCCTGTCTCACTCCCTTCCCAACCGCTGCTTCCCTTTCATGCCCCTCGACTCTTATAACTGCCATCTGGTTTCTGTACAAATTGTAAATAGCCTTTCGCTCCCTGTATTTTACCCCTGCCACCTTTAGAATTTGAAAGAGAATATTCCAGTCAACATTGTCAAAAGCTTTCTCTAAGTCTACAAATGCTAGAAACGTAGGTTTGCCTTTCCTTAATCTTTCTTCTATGATAAGTCGTAAGGTCAGTATTGCCTCACGTGTTCCAGTATTTCTACGGAATCCAAACTGATCTTCCCCGAGGTCGGCTTCTACAAGTTTTTCTATTCGTCTGTAAAGAATTCGTGTTAGTATTTTGCAGCTGTGGCTTATTAGACTGATTGTTCGGTAATTTTCACATCTGTCAACACCTGCTTTCTTTGGGATTGGAATTATTATATTCTTCTTGAAGTCTGAGGATATTTCGCCTGTTTCATACATCTTGCTCACCAGATGGTAGAGTTTTGTCAGGACTGGCTCTCCCAAGGCCGTCAGTAGTTCCAATGGAATGTTGTCTACTCCGGGGGCCTTGTTTCGATTCAGGTCTTTCAGTGCTCTGTCAAACGCTTCACGCAGTATCGTATCTCCCATTTCATCTTCATCTACATCCTCTTCCATTTCCATAATATTGTCCTCAAGTACATCGCCCTTGTATAGACCCTCCATTTTTATATTAGCTCCACCTTTCTGCTTTCCCTTCTTTGCTTAGAACTGGGTTTCCATCTGAGCTCTTGATGTTCATACAAGTGGTTCTCTTATCTCCAAAGGTCTCTTTAATTTTCCTGTAGGCAGTATCTATCTTACCCCTAGTGAGATAAGCCTGTACATCCTTACATTTGTCCTCTAGCCATCCCTGCTTAGTCATTTTGCACTTCCTGTCGATATCATTTTTGAGACGTTTGTATTCCTTTTTGCCTGCTTCATTAACTGCATTTTTATATTTTCTCCTTTCATCAATTAAATTCAATATTTCTTCTGTTACCCAAGGATTTCTAAGAGCCGTGGTCTTTTTACCTACTTGATCCACTGCTGCCTTCACTACTTCATCCCTCAAAGCTACCCATTCTTCTTCTACTGTATTTCTTTCCCCCATTCCTGTCAATTGTTCCCTTATGCTCTCCCTAAAACTCTGTACAACCTCTGGTTCTTTCAGTTTATCCAGGTCCCATCTCCTTAAATTCCCACCTTTTTGCAGTTTCTTCAGTTTTAATCTACAGGTCATAACCAATAGATTGTGGTCAGAGTCCACATCTGGCCCTGGAAATGTCTTACAATTTAAAACCTGATTCCTAAATCTCTGTCTTACCATTATATAATCTATCTGATACCTTTTAGTATCTCCAGGGTTCTTCCATGTATACAACCTTCTATCATGATTCTTAAACCAAGTGTTAGCTATAATTAAGTTGTGTTCTGTGCAAAATTCTACCAGGCGGCTTCCTCTTTCATTTCTTAGCCCCAATCCATATTCACCTATTACGTTTCCTTCTCTCCCTTTTCCTACACTTGAATCCCAGTCACCCATGACTATTAAATTTTCGTCTCCCTTCACTATCTGAATAATTTCTTTTATATCATCATACATTTCTTCAATTTCTTCGTCATCTGCAGAGATAGTTGGCATATAAACTTGTACTACTGTAGTAGGCGTGGGCTTCGTGTCTATCTTGGCCACAATAATGCGTTCACTATGCTGTTTGTAGTAGCTTACCAGCATTCCTATTTTCCTATTCATTATTAAACCTACTCCTGCATTACCCCTATTTGACTTTGTGTTTATAACCCTGTAGTCACCTGACCAGAAGTCTTGTTCCTCCTGCCACCGAACTTCACTAATTCCCACTATATCTAACTTTAACCTATCCATTTCCCTTTTTAAATTTTCTAACCTACCTGCCCGATTAAGGGATCTGACATTCCACGCTTCGATCCGTAGGATGCCAGTTTTCTTTCTTCTGATAACGACATCCTCTTGAGTAGTCCCCGCCCGGAGATCCGAATGGGGGACTATTTTACCTCCGGAATATTTTACCCAAGAGGACGCCAATCATCATTTAATCATACAGTAAAGCTGCATGCCCTCGGGAAAAATTACGGCCGTAGTTTCCCCTTGCTTTCAGCCGTTCGCAGTACCAGCACAGCAATGCCGTTTTGGTTATTGTTACAAGGCCAGATCAGTCAATCATCCAGACTATTGCCCTTGCAACTACTAAAAAAGGCTGCTGCCCCTCTTCAGGAACCACACGTTTCTCTGGCCTCTCAACAGATACCCCTCCGTTGTGGTTGTACCTACGGTACGGCCATCTGTATCGCTGAGGCACGCAAGCCTCCCCACCAACGGCAAGGTCCATGGTTCATGGGGGTGGGCATTGTACACTACTGGCCATTAAAACTGCTACACCAAGAAGAAATGCAGATGATAAACAGGTATTCATTGGAGAAATATATTATACTAGAACTGACATGTGATTACATTTTCACGCAATATGGGTGCGTAGATCCTGAGAAATCAGTACCCAGAACAACCACCTCTCGCCGTGATAACGGCATTGATACGCCTGGGCATTGAGTCAAACAGAGCTTGGATGGCGTATACAGGTACAGCTGCCGTTGCCGCTTCAACACGATACTACAGTTCATCAAGAGTAGTGACTGGCGTACTGTGAAGAGCCAGTTGCTCGGCCACCATTGACCAGAGGTTTTCAATTGGTGAGAGATATGGAGAAAGTGCTGGCCAGGGCAGCAGTCGAGCATTTTCTGTATCCATAAAGGCCCGTACAGGGCTTGCAACATCCCGTCGTGCATTATCCTGCTGAAATATAGGGTTTCGCAGGGATCGAATGAAAGGTAGAGCCACGGGTCGTAACATCTGAAATGTAACGTCCACTGTTCAAAGTGCCGTCAATGCGAACAAGAGGTGACCGAGACGTGTAATCAATGGCACCCCATACCATCACGCCGGGTGATAAGCCAGTATGGCGATGACGAGTATACGCTTCCAATGTGCGTTCACCGCGATGTCGCCAAACACGGATGCGACCATCATGATGCTGTAAACAGAACCTGTATTCATACGAAAAAATGACGTTTTGCCATTCGTGCACCCAGGTTGGTCGTGGAGTACACCATCGCAGGCGCTCCTGTCTGTGATGCAGCGTCAAGGGTAACCGCAGCCACGGTCTCCGAGCTGATAGTCCATGCAGCTGCAAACGTCGTCGAACTGTTCGTGCAGATGGTTGTTGTCTTGCAAACGTCCCCATCTGTCGACTCAGGGATCGAGACGTGGCCGCACGATCCGTTACAGCCATGCGGATAAGATGCCTGTCATCTCGACTGCTAGTGATACGAGGCCGTTGGGATCCAGCACGGCGGTCCGTATTACCCTCCTGAACCCAGCGATTCGATATTCTGCTAACAGTCATTGGATCTCGACCAACGCGAGCAGCAATGTCGCGATACGATAAACGATACGATAAACCGCAATCGCGATAGGCTACAATCAGACCTTTATCAAAGTCGGAAACGTGATGGTACGCATTTCTCCTCCTTACACGAGGCATTACAACAACGTTTCACCAGGCAACGCCGGTCAACTGCTGTTTGTGTATGAGAAATCGGTTAGAACGTTTCCTCATGTCACCACGTTGTAGGTGTCTCCACCGGCGCCAGCTTTGAGTTAATGTTCTGGAAAGCTAATCATTTGCATATCACAGCATCTTCTTCCTGTCGGTTAAATTTCGCGTCTGTAGCATGCCATCTTCGTGCTGCAGCAATTTTAATGGCCAGTACTGTAATAAACGTGCCCTTGTGATGTAGGCTGTTTTATGATTAATTTCTAATATTCTGTTATAATAGCTCATTGTCTCCAGCAATGTTTCCAAAAATAGTTGAAACATCTAACTTAATCAGCAAAAATTTCGCTTGACTGATCACAGTGATCATTCTGTTAGCCTCCCCAAGCGGGAAGAGCTATATTGTGTAGCGTCCGATATTAAGTGCATTTTGTGCAAAAAGTGCAAGTGGTCATATTTCTTACACGTTACACCCACATTCGAAAGGTTGCCTTGTCGATGCAACCCTTCTGCCATTGGCTGTTCGTTCAGTTCCATGTAACTGTCACATCCAATCCTCGTCTCGATGCCTTTCATCATCGTAGGACGTCCTCTTACTTTCTTTCCCAGCACTTTCCCTTCAAGAATATTAATAATGAAAGTGTTGTGTCTGATGACATGTACTACAACTTTTATTTTTATCTTTTCCATTTCCTTTAATAGTCTGCTCCCTTCAATGACTTCCCTCGAGACTTCCAGGTTGGTTTTTGTTTCCGCCCAGTTCGTTCCTATCGTTTCCCGCCATATCCACATTTCAAAAGCTTCAAGCCGATTCCTTTCCTATTTACCCAGAGTCCGACTTTCACTCCAGTGGAGCAGTGTGATCCACACAAATGATTCTGCAAAGTATTCTTTGTCAGCTGTATTCATATGTTTGCTGGTTAAAATGTTTTTGTCAGTCATAAATTTCTTTTTCGCCAACGGTATCTTTCTCTTCGCTATTGTCGTCTGTGATTATAGTGTCGAGATAACGAAGCTGTTTCGTATACTTACTTCTGACGTTATGAATGTTTATATTGGTTTTAATATCTCCCATATTTTTCCATACTACTATTACTTTTATTTCCCGTTTGTTTACCTTTAATTTTCACAGCGTCTAGTGGGACTTGCAGCATTCCATTCATTTCTTCTCCGGAGTCTGCAGTAAGTGTTATAGGCCCTCTATTGTTCCTTATCTATATTAACGACATACGAGACAATGTGAGCAGCCCTATTAGATTATTTGCAGGTCATGCTGTCACTTATCGTCTTGTGAAGTCATCAGATTGCCAAAACGAATTTCAAAATGATTTAAATAAGATATCTGATGGTCGAAAAATGGCAATTGACTGTGAAGATATTCACGTGAGTACTAAAAGAAATCCGTTAAATTTCGATAACGAGATAAGTCACACAAATCTTAAGGCTGTAAATTCAACTAAATACTAAGGGATTACAATTACAAATAACCTAAATCGGAGCGCTCACATAGATAATGTTGCTGGTAGAGCAAACCAGAGACTGCGATTCATTGGCAAAACACTTAGAAGGTGCAACAGGTCTACTGAAGAGACTGCTTACACCCCGCTTGTTCGCCAAATTGCTGTGCCGTGCGGGATCCGCATCAGATGGGTCTCACGGATGACACCGAAAAAGTTGAAAGAAGGGAGGCTCGTTTCGTACTATCGCGAAATAGTGGAAATAGTGCCACACACATGATACGCGAATTGGAGTGGAAACCATTAAAACAAAGGCGTTTTTCGTAGCTACAGGATCTTGCCATGAAATTTCAATCACCAGTTTTCTCCTCCGATTGCGAAAACATTTTGTTGACTTCCACCTACATAGAGAGAAATGATCATCACGATAAAGTAAGAGAAATCAGGGCTCGCAGAGAAAAATTTAAGTGCTCGTTTTCCCGCGTGCCGTTCGAGAGTCGAGTGGTAGAGAGACAGCTTGAAGGTGGTTCATTGAACCCTCTGCCAGGCACTTTATTGTGAACATCAGATTAATCACACAGACATAGACGTAGACGTATCACGATGCCACCAGAGAACCTAATACAATGTATCTTCTCACCATTGCCTTTATCCTCTTTCTACATCTACATCTACATGGATGCGCTGCAAATCACATTCAAGTGCCTTGCAGAAGGTTCATCGAACCACTTTCACATTCTCTACTATTCCGGTCCCGTATAGCGCGCGGAAAAATCGAACACCTATATCTTTCCGTGCAAGCTCTTATTTCCCTTCTTTTATTATGGTGATCGTTTCTCCCAATGTAGCTCGGCGTCAACAAAATATTTTCTCATTAGGAGGACAAAGTTGGGGATTGAAATTTCGTGAAAATATCCCGCAGAAACGAAAAACGCCTTTTTTTTAATTATGTCCATCATAAATCCTGTATCATATCAGTAACACTCTCTCCCCTATTTCGCGACAATACAAAACGTGCTGCCTTTCCATGAACTTTGTAGATGTACTCCGTCAGTCCTATCTGGTAAGGGTTGGGTTGTTTTGGGGGAGCAGACCAATCCGCGAGGTCATCGGCCTCGGGAAGGACGTCGGCCGTGCCCTTTTCAAAGTAACCATCCCGGCATTTGCCTGAAGAGATTTAGGGAAATCACGGAAAACCTAAATCAGGATGGCAGGACGCGGGATTGAACCGTCGTCCTCCCGAATGCGAGTCCATTGTGCTAACCACTGCGCCCCATCGCTCGGTATCTGGTAAGTATCCCACAGCGCGCAGCGGTTATCTAAAAGAGGAAGGAAAAGAGTAGTGTAGGCAGTCTCCTTAGTAGATCTGTTACATTTTACAAGTGTCCTGCCAAAAAAAGGCAGTCTTTGGCTAGCCTTCCTCACAACATTTTCCATGTGTTCCTTCCAATTTAAGTTGATCGTAATTGTAATTCCTAGATATTTGGTTGAATTCACAGCTTTAGATTTGACTGGTTTATCGTGTAATCGAAGTTTAAAAGATTCCTTTTAGCATTCGTGTGGATGACCTCAGACTTTTCGTTATTTAGGGTCAATTGCCAATTCTCGCCCCATACAGATACCTTATCTAAATCGTTTTGCAAATGGTTTTGATCTTATGATCACTTTACTAGTCCATAAACGACAGCGTCATCTGCAAACAACCTAAGACGGCTGCTCAGATTGTTTCCCAAATCGTTTTATAGATAAGGATCTGCAAAGGGCCTATAGCACTACCTCGGGGAACGCCAGAAATCACTTCTGTTTTACTCGATGATTTTCCGTCAGTTACTACGAACTGTGACCTCTTTCAAAGGAAATGACGAATCGAGTCACATAACTGAGACGATATTCCACTAGGACGCAATTTCACTACAAGCCACTTGTGTGGTACAGTGTCAGAAGACTTACGGAAATCCAGAAATACGGAATTAATTTGAAATCCTTTGTCAACAGTACTCAACACTTCGTGCGAGTAAAGAGCTAGTTGTATTTCATAAGAACGATGTTTTCTAATTTCGTATTGACTGTTTGTCAATAGACCGTTTTCTTCGAGGTAATTCATAATACTCCAACACAATATATGTTTGGAAATCCTACTGCATATCGACGTTAATGATATAGCAGCTTACTCTTACTACCTTTCACGAATATTGGTGTGACCAATGCAAAAAAATGGTTCAAATGGCTCTGAGCACTATGGGACTTAACTACTGAGATCATCAGTCCCCTAGAACTTAGAACTACTTAAACCTAACTAACCTAAGGACATCACACACATCCATGCCCGAGGCAGGATTCGAACCTGCGACCGTAGCGGTCACGCGGTTCCAAACTGACGCGCTTAGAACCGCACGGCCACACCGGCCGGCGACCAATGCAACTTTCCACTCTTTGGGTACGGATCTTTCTTCGAGAGAACGGCTGTGTATGGTTGTTAAGTATGGAGCTGTTGGAGCATATCTGAAAGGAACCAATTTGGTATACAGTCTGGGCCAGAAGACTTGCTTTTATTAAGTGATTTAAGTTGCTTCACTATTCCGAGGATATCTACTCCTACGTTACTCATGTTGGCAGCTGTTCTTGATTCGAATTCTGAAATATTATTTCGACTTCTTTGGTGAAGGAATTTCGGAAGGCTGTGTTTAGTAATTCTGCTTTGGCAGCACTGTCTTCAATGGTACCTCCATTGCTATCGCGCACAGAAGGCATTGATTGTTTCTTGCCGCTAGCAAACTTCACATACGACCAGAATCTCTTCGGATTTTCTGCCAGACTTCGAGACAAAGTTTCGTTGTGGAAACTGTGGAAACTGTTATAGGCGTCTCGCATTGAACTCCGCGCTAAGTTTCGAGCTTCTGTAAAGGATCGCTAATCTTGGGGATTTTGCGTCTGTGTAATTTGGCATGTTTGTTTCGTTATTTCTGAAACAGTGTTCTAACCCGTTTTGTGTACCAAGGAGGATCATCTCCGTCGTTTGTTAGTTTATTTGGTATAATCCTCTCAACTGCAGCCGATACTATTTCTTTGAATCGAAGCCACATCTGGTCTACAATTATATTATTAATCTGGAAGAAGTGAAGATTGTCTCTCAGGAGCCGGCCGATGTGGCCGAGCGGCTCTAGGCGCTACAGTCTGGAACCGCGCGACAGCTAAGGTCGCAGGCTCGAATCCTGCGTCGGGCATGGATGTGTGTGATGCCCTTAGGTTAGTTAGGTTTAAGTAGTTCTAAGTTCTAGGGGACTAATGACCTCAGAAGTTTAGTCCCATAGTGCTCAGAGCCATTTGAGCCTTTTTTGTCTCTCAGGAAGGCGTAGAGTGAATTTTTATCTGCTTTTTTGAATAGGTATATGTTTTTGGACGATATGGGGTTACAATAATCAATCTTGCTACGACAACCCTTTGTTCATGAATCCCTGTATCCGTTCTTATGCTCTTATTTGCTCAGGATTATTTATTGCTATGAGGTCGTGTGTTATCACAAGTATTTACTATTCCCATGGGCTCATGAACTAATTGCTCTAAATAATTTGGAGAGAATGCGTTTAGCACAATTTTGGATGATGTTTTATGCGTACCTCCGGAATTAAACATGTCTTTTGTCTTCTCCTTCACGATGCGAATACCTTCCACATTGAACACATTAAATAATCCTTGTCTAACTCCTTTCCTAATCTTCACCTGTTCCGCTACATTATTAATGTTTGTTCTTGTACTTCGTTCTAATACAGTTAATTAATCATTCTTCTATCCCTCCAGTCAAGTCCAATTCTTTCATAGCTCTAAAGAGTAGTACCGAGTTCACAATGTTAAAAAATTAAACGCACACTACCTGACAAAAAAATCAGGACACCCCTACGCAATGCTGAGTAAACTACTAGATACCGCGAGAAGAGAAACGTGCACTATTAAAGAAGGTGGGTAGCCAAGCAGTAACAGCAGAATGGGACGGTAGGGAGAGATTATTGATTTCCAACGTGGACTAGTCACCGAGCAGATCGCCGGGCTAGCCGTGCGGTGTGCCGGCCAACCTGTGGACGGTTTTTAAGGCGGTTTTCCATCTGTCTCGTCGAATGCGGGCTGGTACTCCTTATTCCGCCTCAGTTACACTATGTCGGTGATTGCTGCGCAAACACTGTCTCCACGTATGCGTACACCATAATTATTCTACCACGCAAATACACTACTGGCCATTAAAACAGCTACACCACGAAGATGTGCTACAGACGCGAAATTTAACCGACAGGAAGAAGATGCTGTGATATGTAAATGATTAGCTTTTCAGAGCATTCACACAAGGTTGGCGCCGGTGGTGTCACCTACAACGAGCTTACATGATGAAAGTTTCCAATCGATTTCTCATGCACAAACAGCAGTTCACCTGCGTTGCCTGGTGAAACGTTGTTGTGATGCCTCGTGTAAGGAGGAGAAATGCGTACCATCACGTTTCCGACTTTGATAAAGGTCGGATTGTAGCCTATCGCGATTGCGGTTTATAGTATCGCGACATTGTTGCTCGCATTGGTCGAGATCCAATGACTGTTAGCACAATATGGAATCAGTGGGTTCAGGAGGGTAATACGGAACGCCGTGCTGGATCCCAACGGCGTCGTATCACTAGGAGTCGAGACAGACATCTTATCCGCATGGCTGTAACGGATCGTGCAGCCACGTATCGATCCCTGAGTCAACATATGGGGACGTTTGCAAGACAACAACCATCTGCACGAACAGGTCGACGACGCTTGAAGCAGCATGGACTATCAGCTCGGAGACCATGGCTGCGGTACCCTTGACGCTGCATCACAGTCAGGAGCACCTGCGATGGTGTACTCAACGACGAACCTGGGCGCACGAATGGCAAAACGTCATTTTTTCGGATGAATCCAGGTTCTGTTTACAGCGTCATGGTGGTAGCATCCGTGTTTGGCGACATCGCAGTGAACGCACATTGGAAGCGTGTATTCGTCATCGCCATACTGGCTTATCACCCGGCGTGATGGTATGGGGTGCCACTGGTTACACGTCTCGGTCACCTCTTGTTCTCATTGACGGCACTTTGAACAGTGGACGTTACATTTCAGATGTGTTACGACCCACGGCTCTACCCTTCATTCGATCCCTGCGAAACCTTACATTTCAGCAGGATAATGCACGACCGCATGTTGCAGGTACTGTACGGGCCTTTATGGATACAGAAAATGTTCGACTGCTGCCCTGGCCAGCACTTTCTCCATATCTCTCACCAATTGAAAACCTCTGGTCAATGGTGGCCGAGCAACTGTCTCTTCACAGTACGCCAGTCACTACTCTTGATGAACTGTGGTATCGTGTTGAAGCTGCAAGGACAGCTGTACCTGTACACGCCATCCAAGCTCTGTTTGACGCAATGCCCCGGCGTATCAAGGCCGTTATCACGGCCACAGGTGGTTGTTCTGGGTACTGATTTCTCAGGCTTCGCAAGAAGCGCCTCACAACTCCAACAGCGCGTGCACGCCACCATCGGCTCCTGCCCGACTACGCGCCACGGAGACTTCCTCGCTGCTCTGACCCAACCGACCGACCGCCAACACCCTCAAACGGTCAAAGGACCAAACAGACGTCGGCTGATGGGACGAACGACCGAACGACCAACCAACGGTCGTTCCCGCTCCAGTGTCCTTCAATCAGACAGTTCATGTGTGTCGACAGCGGTCGGCAAGTACTGGCTGTCCGCACCTCACTGGCTCTCTGTCCGCGACGCTCCTTCGTCGCCGACTGCTGCTCCGTCGCCGACTGCACTACTGGTCCGCCTCCAACTGAGCTCTCAACTGAACTCCAGACACACGGCGACCCGGAAATACTATCTGTAGCTCCAGATACGCGCTGCTGTTGCCACTCATGGGCAAGTAAGGCAGGAAGTTAGTGACGCCAGTAAATGGAATAAGAAAACGAGGCGGCAGTACCGTAATAGAAGTTGACAAACAATAAGTGTCATGAACACGAGCCATGCACTGCTCAGATATTTTCTTTCCGACGGAACTGTACTCAGTGGAAGCCAAATTCACTTCGAACACTGTTTTGTATGGTTGACTACAGAGTTTAAACACATTTCAACTCCCATGTTCTTCTTACAGGGGACTGAGTGGCGAAACAACTGCTGGTCTGCACCGCATGAAACGGCAATATGCGCCACTGGTGTAGGAGATGCTTGTTCACTGTTTACGGCTTGTACCAGTTTTTGCATTTTTTCTGTAAATAATTCAAGTTAGTATTTCGCAGTCATTTGATATACCGTAGAATAATGCGTAGAAAGCAGTTGCTAAAAATGATATAAAATGTTACATTTATCTAAAATATACACCTATCTCGAGGTTACACTCCAAAGCTACATGTTACTTGCCCCGAGTTTCATACTCACATCAGTTCCATATTCCGTCAATTAATCGGACAGCTTTATATGCAAGCACTATAATTTGCTTTCTACAGCCTAAATTTTTGGTGCGTTTAGCAGCACTGCAGAATTGCAAGAGTTCGCAGCAATAATATATGAAGTCAGACTTTCTAGCTCAGATGTACATTGTCGTATATTTCTAAAATTCGCAACAAAATGTGCTTAAATTCCTGAAAAACATTCTTGATAGTGCTCAACCGATGACTCTAACGCAATAAGCTTGACTTCACTCAAATTTTAAACACTACGAATTGTAGCACATTTGACGTCTGTTTGTGACGAAAGAGATATCATAGCGAGTTGATTAGCCACAGGCGATACGAAGAAGATCGTAGATGCAATTTCTGTATGGAAGAATTTCACCACGGAAAAAGCGTTCATTTCTCTGACTGAAGCACCCGTGTGGAAAACTTGGTGGTAAGCGCAACCAGAAGTCATAAATCATTACTGTGACTACTGTCAACTGAGAAGGCTCCTAAGTGATTGTTATCCACCATCTCCGATCGTCGATTTAGAGATTCAACCATTAATATCGTCCGAAGGATGATCCAGAGAGCGGCGATCATTAATCTTTCGGCAGAGGCCGTGTACTGCTGCAAGCTTACTGCCCAGGGGAAAGTGAGTGTCGTAAGACTTTCCAGTGCTCCAGCTCTGAATACATGACGCCCGTTCAAGTCACTGATTTAAAGTACTTCAGTCTCAGAGATAAAATTTTAAAACAGTGAACTGTTCACATTGTTGTGCTATATGTGCACAGAGAGTAATCCATGAAAAGCGTCAGGACAGGGATGCTTTTAAATATAAACGAAATGTAATTTATTAATACTGCTATCGACTTCACGAACTTCCTCCTGACCTATCAAGCCGGTAAACTAAGAACAGCTATCTCATTAGGTGCCATTTCTTCTGCCTTTGAGAAGCCATCACTACACAGCATTTTCGATACGAACCATCTTTTGCGATTTATTTTGTCAATTATTTTGCCTAGGCGTTTTTTATATGTCTCAAGAACCTGCATTGAAGAATCTAGGAATACACCACAACCGCCGTCGTATCTCTCTGACAAAGACTGCGGAAATCGTAACTACAGCGCATACAGAGGCATTTGAGCAATCATTCTAGCCGCACTCTATACGTGAACGGGAAGAAGCCCTAACAAGCAGTACCCACTGTCATCCACTTCACAGTGTTTTTCAACGAATAGAAGAAGCTGCAGATAGTTATTCGAAGTACCACAGGTGCATTCTAAATTATTACAGACCCTAACACGAATTTTTAGCTCTTATATAGGTATCTGCTCATTATTTCATTGTTTATGTAATAATCACCTCGTGAAAAATGTTAACTCTGTTCAGTGAATAAAACGCATCGGCTTACTTACTCAACGTACTATTAGTGCTAAAAGGTAAATTTAGCAACGTTTCCTGTTCGTATAGTTATTTACTGTTGTTTACATATGTTAATAAAGACGTTATAACACGTTTCACGCTTTAGTAGCAGAAATTATGGCACTTTAGGGCACAGATATTCGAACGGAAAGTAACTAGAATGAAATTTTCTCTCTGCAGTGGAGTTTTCGCTGATATGAAACTTCCTAGCAGTTTAAAACTGTGTGCCAGACCGAGATTCGAACTCGACACCTTTGCCTTTTGAGGGCAAGTGCTCTACCAACATAGCTACCAAAGCATGACTAAGAGCCTGTCCTCTCACATGTACTTCCCGCAGTATTTAGTCTCCTACCTTCCAGACTTCACACCAGCTCTCCTGCGAATCTTGCAGAACTAGCTCTCCTGGAAGAAAGACTCCGGCGGAGACATGGCTTAGCCACAGCCTGGGGGATGTTTCCATATCCTTTCTTCCAAGAGCTCTAGTTCTGCCAGTTTCGTAGGAGAGCTTCTGTGAAGTTTGGAAGGCAGGAGACGAGGTACTGGCGGAAGCAAAGAAGTGAGCACCGGTCGTGAGTCGTGCTTGGGTAGCTTTGTTAGTAAAGCACTTGCCTGCGAAAGGCCAAGATCCCGAGCTCCAGTCTCGGTCTGGCACACAGCTTTAATCTGCCAGGAAGTTTCGGAAAGTAACTAATTCGAACCTTGGTGCTGGAAGACATTTTCATCAGTTAGCCAGAATAGAGAAGTTGATAGTAGTGTGTAATTGTTTACCACCAGACTACGCGTCTTGGCTTTACTCCAACCCTGCGGCTGGGGTCTCATGGGTTGGAGGAACAAGGTAGCCTTGATGGCAACTGGTTTGCCCGTTCAGCCGACCCTATCGTCAATAAGACAAGCACATTCAATAGCAGAAGCAATGACTGTAGTTTCCAATACGCTACAGTTGCGCATCTGACTGATTCGATATACACGATAACCAAACTTACGGGCGACGAAACGCAAAAACATGTTCATTTCTCCATTACAGAAATTAATTCTAAATGGGTCACAGCCAGTAATAACAACTTCCTAATGGGTGGCGACCCCTCAGTTGCTTTGTAAATATTTCAGAAAGAGAAGCACGCCAAAAGACAAATAGGCAGTTGACTTTCAGTTAATCTGGAATAATGTAACGTGTGAAATATCATAGTAAAGATATTCCTTGGGAAGGGTAGAAGCTACAACATTTTCTTTCTTGTAAAATGTATTTATCCGATAGAGCAGTTGCCTGCTTCTAATGTACAGTCGTGGACAAAACGAGCGAGACCCCTCGCCTTTTCGTTATGCTGATCCGCACGGCTTTAAAGTCTGCTACACAGCATAACAGGCAAGGCGACGAAGTGCTACCAACATACTATGCACAGGCGTGAAATTGACAAACTATCTGAACTTTTTTAGGCTGTTTTCAATAATTTGTAAGACTATATTAATGCTGATTAGTGTGTTAAATACAACACGTAAATATAAGACAGAACTGAAAGAAGAAACGCTAATTGGTATGAACTGTACCAAAACGAATGAATTTCAACTTATCGAGATAACATAACTGTTTTAGTAAGACAAAGAACCCCAGATAGCTACGAATTAGCAAAATATTATCCGCATTCGGCCGCGAAACGGTCTTTGTCAACCTTCAGACCAGTCATACTGGATTACCGTTGCTGACCTACCATGAAAGTGTGCAAATTTAGCAATGCGTGAAGATTTATAACGAAATTCAATTAAAAATCATTCAGTGCCACACTTAAGTCAATTCCATTATTGACAGAAGCGGAAAAAGTAGGCAGTAACATGTATGAAATTCTACAAGAGTGTCATATTGACATCCACAGGGCGCCAGTACAGAATAAAGTTAACAATAAAACGTATTGGGGGCACGAGAATTTCTTAAAATTGCTTTACTGATATTCTACCTGCCTACATCGAGATTAGAACCGAATACAAACCAGACCTTCCTTTCACTGCGCTAGCACACAACCCAGGCAAACAGCCCTCTATTATTACTCCAGACATGAATAAGCCGGCAATTTCGCAATGAAAATGAGAAAATGAACTGCAGTTACTGCTGCATAGAGCTTTCTGGACTCAAAAACATAAATTTTCTTCCTTTATGTCACCGCTTATGTGACAATCATTCGGGATGTTTATCGAAATAACAAAATACCGTTATTAGAGAGTAAATTTAGTAGGATAATTTTGTACCACCCCAGGAAATAAACGGCTACATAGCTGCCAAACGTATTCTACACTGTTTCGAATTCTCCACTAGACTCGCCACAGCCAGAAAACGGTCATTAGCCGAAGTGTTTCTTAAGCTAGCTAGCAATGGGAGTGTTCGCACTTCTAAACCGCGGTGGCATTAATACTGGAATGTGAATTACCACGTGTATAGGCAAATGGATTCCATTTGCATTCCTGTAAACGTGATTTGGATCGAAAGCGTAGCTACGATTAATATGCTGATGTATCGACTGCAACTGGAACATTTCGAATAGAGAGTAGGGGGTGTTATTTTTGCGGCCCTTATCTTCAGTAGCTGTCGTAGCTGTTTTCGTTGTTAGGATTTCGTCACCTAAACCGGTAAAAACGGAACCCTACTAGTCTCACTATCTTGACCGTCTATCGGTCTACCCAAACCTTAAAACCCTTTTACCTCCAGAACGGGTAGACATAATAAGCGGAAATGTATCGCACTTCTTGCGGTAACCGGTCCCTTGGTGGTGTAAAATAGTGAGCTTCTATGACAACGCAATCTAAAGATACGGCCGTTGATGTAAAGAAAATTTACGCGAAAGGTCAGAAAATGGCTTCAAGAACTATGCGACCAAAGTGCTTAGGTCATCAGCCTCTACACCTAGAACTACTTAAACCTAGCTAGCCTAAGGACATCACAGACGTCTATGCCCGTGGTAGGATTCCAACCTGCGACTGAACCAGCCGTGCGGTTCGTGACTGAAGCGCTTGGAACCGCTCGGCCACCGCACCCGGCGAAACCCTATTCACCTCATGTATAATGATAATATATACTGTCTAGTGAACTGTATTCCCCAGCAACTCAGATCGTTTGATCACGGAACTTTTACGAAGCTACATTCAAACTTTGTTCGAAGTCGTGTGCAATTTCCATTTATAAACACCCTAGGAACGTCGTATGCGATATCTACTTCTGAAACGCTGGCAGATACTGCAGTACCATAACAAGTAGGTAAGAATTTATTGTTATTGGTCCATGCATGACACTTTATTTCAATATCAATTTAATGCGCCTAGGTGTTCGTATATGGCTGAAACTAATGAACAAAAAGTAAATAAACAGCAAACAACTTCGATGTTCAAATCAAATGAAAGTCACATGTCGCAATTACAACGTAATTTCGTTGTTACATCTACATGACTACATCAACAGGAGTTCTTTGCAATCCAGACTTACGTGCCTGGCAGAAGGTTCGGACTATTTCTCTACCGTCCCACTCATTTATAGTGTGCGGGAAAAAGGACCACTTAAATCTTTTCTTGCGAACCTTGAATTACAATATTACTATGGATTCTTCGTGTGTAAGTTCCCGAGGAAATAACGTTTTAGCATTCAGAACAGATGTTGGTGAATGAACTTTCGTGAAAAGATCTCGCGGCAACGAGAAACGCTTTTGTTTTCATGAATGTTACCCCAACTCGATTATCAAATCTGGGACCCTCTCTGCCCTATTTCGTGACATTGCAAATCGTGCTACCGTTCCTTGGACGTTTTTGCGTGCACAGTCAATCACGTCAGTCAATGATATTATAGCAGTGGACGGACAAACGTAGTGTAGGCAGTGTTTTCAGTTGGCCTGTTGCGTATTCTGAGTGTGCGGCCAATAAAACGCAGTCATTTGTTTGCCTTCCCCACAAAAGTATGTTTTCGATCGTTCCAGTTTAAGTTTTACTGGATAGTGAGATGAACTGACAGTGCTTAGACTTGTGTTTTGCCATGTAACCGAAAGTTAATTATTGTTATTGGACGCAGCTTTCGTGTTTAATGTATTCCTCATTCAACAGAGTACACTCCTCGTACACCACACATAACTGTTTCAAAGTATTAAATAGTTACTGATGTTACCAAGTTGCAGTGGTCATCTTAACTTGCCGTTTTGAAACAAAGGAAAATATTATAGCGAAATGTGGCAACTAAGAAGCGGAGTATCCAAATAAACAAACATTTCCGGTTTAAGTAGTTGCAGTAGGTCTACTACACAGTAACGTAAATTAGGAGCAAAGTCCATTAGTAGATCGTTATCAGGAAAACCAGCTCTCATAATGCAAAGTGCCACTACAAGAAAGAAAGTTTCCAAACATGTCAATGAATAGTCGAGGAAAGTGGACGCATTCTGTCTACTGAATCCCAACGCCCGTCACTTACGAGGGGACACGCCAAGTGTCATACCCCGATCTTGCTGAAACTTCGCTCAGTGAAAGAGGGGACAAAATAAGCGAAGATGTGTCTCGGCTTATCTGCCTACACTCTACAGCTTCTGAGAAAACGACGGTCAAAGTTTTCAATGCGCTGTTGCTTTAGTGTAGATACCTCTTAGCGGGTAAGGATTCAACTGAAGCGGTTGCTCTGCGGCTACCATAGCGACTTCGGAACTTTGCGCTGCGAGTTCGAAACCCGATTTTTCCTTTTTTTTTCCCCTCTCTCACTGAATTATCTACGGATGTTTATTCCAATTTATGTTGAAACACTGTTGTCGTTATTCGTCAGTTAATTTACTGTGTAAAGAAATAAGTTAAAAAGGGAACACACAGTGCGTAGTGGGGCGATCACTCTGTTGTAGAAGTAATTCAGAAGCCAAGATCGCTTAAATACTGTTTACTGGATAACCGGTTTCAACACACTAAAGGTGCCATCATCGGATCTGAATGCAGATTAACATTTATAAACCATTTGGATATAACGATACATGAGGCAGACCAGATGATTTTAGATCAGCTTGTCTCATTCGTTTATTATTTTTTTTAATTCATTAATTACATATTAAGTTAATTGGCGAATAATGACAACATTATTTCAACATAAATCAGAAAAAACGTTCGTAGATAATTCTGATAGAGAGGCAGGAAAAAATAATATAAAAAAGCCAATATGGTCTCGAACACGGGAATCAAAGTTAAGAGGGAACGACGGTAGTCACTGAGCCTCCGCTTCAATTGCGTTCTCGGCTGCAGAAGGTATCTACACTATAGCAACAGCGCGTTGATAACTTTGACCGTCGTTTCCTCGGAAACGGTCGAGTGTCTGCAGATAAGTCGAAACACATGTTCGCTTATTTGGCCTCTCCTTCACTGAGCAGAGTTTCCGGACAATCAGCCTATGACACCTGGCGAGTTCCCCTCGTTAGTCGAGTCGCTTCTTACGCCCGGCGAGAACTATGTATGCCTCAGAGTAAACTGCGCCATTTGGAAACACGGCGAACGGGGATAAACACGTTTTCCTTCTTATAAGGCAACCTTCTACAGCTAAAATTCACGAAGGGTTCTTCAGGTTGCCTCAGATATTTCAGAAATGTTTCTTGCGTTAGGCCTGCCGCATATGCAAAACGTAAACATTTCATTTCGTGTAATATTTATCAGGATAAGACATGACAAGAGTGGACCAGACCCTTCTGAGCAAAATTACAGATTCTAAGTTGCTCCACTATGTGATGACACGGGTACGGGCTTGCGATCTCTCGTTTATGCCATCGATTTCCGTGTTACACATACTTGGCCACTGCGTTGTGGCTGCCGCGTGGAGGAGGCAGTCTGTTTCCTGCTAGCGCTGTTTCTGCAGCAGATATTAACCGCGACGAATCATTCAGTCAACCCTAAATGGCCCATCTGGCTGAGGCAGACAAGGGCGCTATAATAGCACTCCATGCAGAGGGATCTTCAAATGGCTATATATCAAGAACTATGGGTCTTCACAAGTCGACGGTAGCCAGGTGGATCAGATGAAAGGAAGATGGTGGTATCCTGAATGGAAGGCCCCATGGCCGTCGCCTCAAAACAACAGCAGCTCAGGATCAGCAGATACGCCGTTTCAGTGAGAACCACCCATTTGTCAACGCACGACAAATTCAGGAGACTATGGGTCTCAATGTTAGCAGTAAGACCGTCACTCGTCGTCTAAGGGAAGGTGGACTGAGAGCAATAAGCGCTGCTGTGAAAGAGACATTGACTGTTTCCCACAGAGAAGCTCGCCTTGCTTTTGCTGCTGAAAATGTCGACAAACCTCTCCAGTTTTGGAGGCGAGTGATTTTCACGGACGAAAAAGATTTTTCTACGGCATCAACCGGAAAAGTACTTGTTTACCGGCCTATAGGTGCTAGGTATAATCGAAAATATATTTACAGTTGCCGAAGGAGTGGCAGGGAGTCGGTAACGGTATGGGCATGGATATCGGCCGAAGGGTGTGGGCTCCTGTGGGAAGTGGAAGGAAGATTCGATGTGCGCAATTACATATCAATTCAGGAGAACGTGATGTTGCCTTCTGTGACAGCAAGATTTGTCGATGATCATGTTCCAACAAGATCGCTCGCCTATTCATATGGCACGTGTGGTTAAGAGGTGGTTCGACGACCATAGTAATATTACTGTAATGGAATGGCCACCTGAAGGAGCTAACATGAATCCCATTGAGAATATTTGGGCAGAAATAGTCAGAGTAATACGAGAAAAGGGGCAGTCACCGTCGACTCGCCGACAACTTTCTGATGTGATTCATGACGCTTGGAATGAGCTACTTGAATCTCCTAGCTATGTGGCTTGAGTTGTGGGCTCCATGCCCAACAGACTTCGAGCTGTTGTGGAAGCCGAAGGAGGCTATGCGCGATACTAAGCAGCATCAGCAGAGGTGGTTTTTTTTTCAGCCCTTCACCAATCAGCTGCAACAGCTGTTTCAAGTTTTTTTTTCAGACGTATATTTTATATATTTTCTAGGAAAGGCAGTAAGAGGAATGTGGACAGACAAATTAATTCACAGCAAGATATGTAATATTTAATTTGATTTAATTTGATAAGAGAAGAAATACTCACCTTATATATTCATGCAGTCTCTAAAAAATACATGACACACGTGTATATGCAAAAAGGTTAAAAAACAATTCAGCACAAATGAAAAATATTGAGGAGAAGCTCGCCGATGAAGGCGTAATTGGAGAACAAAGGTTGGGCAAAAAGGAGAGGTAAGGAGGCCCGAAAAAGCAGTCAAAAATCAAATACCCAATAGACTTTGAGTCGTTGTCGCGGCAGAGGGTGGTGGTATATGCGATTCGGAGCAACAGTAGAAGAATAGTTCTATTTACTGAATTTTGAGGCTTTATTTTGTGACGGCTAAACAGTGCTGTATCATGAGACCCACTATTTGTCCACATGCGGCTAAACACCAGAGGTGTAAAAAATTTTGAGAGGTGCCGAAGTTCGCTAGAAGAGTAACGTGTTTTAGACAAGAAGATGATTTTCAGTTCATTTCATTTTAACCATTCACACCATGCTTTGACATTCTAATCTTTGATTTCATTTTATTATTATGTATCTTTTCTTCAGTGAAAGTCAACGGTAGTAAGTTTCAAGATATGAAGAATAACTGGAAGTTTTTAATTTGTGGAATAGCGTATTTAACAGTTAATATTTTCAACAAATCTGTAGTTATAGGACATATTAAGAAGCAAGTCAAAAATGGGATTGTGGAAAGATCAGGTTGGTCTCTAAAGGGTAACGACGGTAAAATAGCAAATACGAAACTATGGGTAACATCTATTGTTGATGATGAGGAGCCATAATCGATATGCCACTATTCTGTACTTGTATTTCTGAAGTTTATCGTCAATCCTAGGACTGAAACCGATACTCTGTTTTACGTAAAGAATATAACCTTCAAAATTTATTTAGCAGCGCAGAATATTAAATCATAGTTTATAGATCAGGGACCTAATCCAACTGCCTTTAATTTTTTTCTCACGGATGACATTGAGACAGTAAATAACAAGAGAAATAACAAGACTCTCAGAATCAATACAGTGAATTCAAGTGTCCAGTGGATTCAGAAGTTTGCTATAAAAGCGAATAATTTCTTTTAATGACTCCTTCATGCCTACGTTTTCCGTCAGACAATGTTTGAAACTAGGACTAGCAAGGTAAACAATTTTTCCACAAATTGTCAAATTGGAAGTCAGAGAGCCAGTTACATAAATTACGAAGACAACAAACGTTTTTCAAGTAAACTGATCACAGGAGGCATCCAACACATTTATTGTGTTACATGCACAGTATGTAAAATGGCAACGCCACCAATACACAATACCACTAACAAGGGAACATCCCCATCGCACCCCCCCCCCCCCCCTCAGATTTAGTTATAAGTTGGCACAGTGGATAGGCCTTGAAAAATTGAACACAGATCAATCGAGAAAACAGGAAGAAGTTGTGTGGAACTCTGAAAAAAATAAGCAAAATATACAAACTGAGTAGTCCATGCGCAAGATAGGCAACATCAAGAATAGGGTGAGCTCAGGAGCGCCGTGACCCGTGGTTAGCGTGAGCAGCTGTGCAACGAGAGGTCCTTGGTTCAAGTCTTCCCTCGAGTGAAAAGTTTAATTTTTTATTTTCAGACAATTATTAACTGTCCGCCCGCACGTCCGGTGCGAGGTAACTGCGCCGTAGTATGATGACGCTACACTTAAACAAACATCGAAACACATGACGTCAGTCGACTACAGCGCACTTTGGACGAGAGTGCATTAAATACGTGAGATGCATTCCGTGGGCAATATGAATCCAGCAAATGTAGCTCGCGACTTCAATAACAAGGTCAATGAATATTTTCCGAAATGTAAGGCATCGGAAAGTTCCTTAAGGGATCGAACGATTGTCGAACATTTGTATCATTATTTCCTACATTTGTTGATAAACAGTACGTGTGGTGATGGTTGTCTGAAAATAAAAAATTAACCTACTCACTCGACGGAAGACTTAAACCAAGGACCTCTCGTTCCGCAGCTGCTCAAGCTAACCACGCGACCACGGCGCTCCAGGGCTCACAGTATTCTTGATGTTGCTTATCTTGAACATGGACTGCTCAGTTTGTATATTTTGCTTATTTTTTTCATAGTTCCACACAACTTCTTCCTGTTTTCTCGATTGATCTGTGTTCAATTTTTCAAGGCCTTTCCACTGTGCCAACTTATAAATAAATCTGAGGTGGATGCGATGGGGAGGTTCCCTTGTTAGCTATGAAACAATTGTAGCAAAACGGAGCATCCTCGTTATCCGTGTGATGGATAAGACGACTAATTCGCAACATAAATGTCAATGTAAGCATCAATTTCTGTTGGAACGTGCTTCCTGGACCAAATAACATACATTTCCTACGTCTTCAATGCGAATCATGTAGCAAATGTAATTTAAAGGACATAAAAACGTCGAGTGAATTTACTAACATAATTGTGAACCACTCACGAACATAAATCGATGGTCACATAGTTGTCAAAAGTATTCTACAGTATTGCCATTGTCCATTAGATTAGCAACAGGAAGAAAACGTTCGCTCAGCTGTGTTGAGATATCTTGCACTGACGAAGCTCGCGCTTCGTAGACGCCACAGCATCGTCTGCCACCATTTCATGGGAAACGAAATATCTCAAGTGTACATTCTTAGACATAAAAACTGACCGCCGGCAGGCCGCCATAGAGACGAAGTCCGAGTCGTGCACTTAATGTGGACAATAAAACTGACCGCCCCTGACAACTCTAAGTCCGGCCGTCTGCACAATCTGGTAACATTGTTAGATGCAGAAGTATTAGGACGAAGTGTTGTCTAATTCCGAAATGTTCTCGGATTGTGTCAGCCTGTGGTCTAGTGGTTGCCGGCACGGTAGCTCAGCGTGTTCGGTCAGAGGGTTACGCGCCCTCTGTAATAATAAAACTCAGTTAATCGATCATCAACGAACTTAAACGGATGTCTTACGACATCCACCCCGAACAGACGCAACGAACAAAAGCGAACAAGATGAGATTAAAAAAAAAAAGTGGTAATCTTCGTGCATTCTAAACTTATGGTCGCCTCTTCGCGTCAACTTTTTTTTTCTTTTTACCACATTTCGGTCTAAAGTTATGAATCTGATTGACCATCGAAGATAATTCGCTTAACATTCTACCCACCAGCAATAACAAGTATTCCAGAAACAACTCCGCAGGACAGCTCGTGGCTGCGTCGCGATCATAACAGCTTACGCTCGAGCGTTTCCTCGCGCTGCAGCGACTACCGGCCACCGGCCAGACGCCACCCGCCGCCTGAAATCCGGCGCCGCCCATGAGAACGCGGCGCCACGCTGTCAGTGTATGTATCAACTGTCATTTTCGGATTTAAAGTTCTAGTTATCATCTTGCAGTTAAGCATTGGATTTTGCATACTTGAAAATCATGAACTACAGTTAACCATTGTAAAAATGAGTCGCAAGTGGAAAAAGGTGTAACATCTGCAACACAACGTTTACTTTTGGTATAACAGAGTGGTGAATGCAGAGGAGGCAGCGAGAAAGATTTGAACTGTGTTTGGAGCGAGTGCTTTTGGGAAAAATACGCCAGAAAAAGATATTCGTGTTTCAACAAAGAGCGTTCTGGCATGAATGATTTTCCACATTAAGGAAGTCTCGACTACTATTATTGAACGTCATCAGTTCACTCATCGAGCATTCTCATGCAGTACTGTTACTAGTGACATGTTATGATGTCTTTATCGTTAACTTCCTAAGAAGAAATGAAAGGCTGAGCCCCACCAAAAGACTTAAACTCGATGAAAGAGTAGTGTGAACATAACATTTTACATCTGATAAATCCGAAAGTGTGTTTTGGGCTACGAATTCTGCCCCCAGGGTGTGTGCTACACAGCTGGAATTTGTTGCCAACAACTTAGACACCTTTCGGTAGCAGTGTAAGAAAATCGAACAACAAAACTACATCACCTGTGCTACTGCATGATAACGCACTATGTTGATTTGAGAAACAAAACTATCCAGGAAATTGATAGGAAAGTCGTCTCTCAGGCACTTGTATTGATAGGGAAGTCCTCTCTCAAGCACTTGTCCCTCTCGTCATATATTTGTAAAATTTTTACTTTCCCGCTCTTGATCGATCAACCGTCAAGGCAATTCATTTCTAGACGAAAATACTCTTAAAACTACTCTGGTTTAATGACATCGCTAGAACCAGTAGGGTTCTACAGGCGTAGAATTTGTAAACAACTTTGGCATTGTCAGATCGTTTTAGATATCGTGAAAGAAAATTCTGCTGCTCATTAATTTCTCTTTGATAATTACTGTTGCGTTTAGTAAACTAATGGAAAATGCATTTAAAATATTCACTGTACTAATACAAATTAAATTCAGCTTACTACCGAAACTTCACGACGGCAGTCTATCTTAATAAAGCATTAAGTGTCTGTGAGACGATTGAGCCTATTTTAACACAAATTAGTAGGATATTACCGACTTTTGACTTCGAAAAGATCTGTATTTATTTCATTTCCTGTACCATTTGTAAGTATTATGAAAATGTGACATATCATAGATAAAATTATGTATTCACAACAACAAAAAATGTGTCGGCAGAAAACGGAAGCGGCATTATGAATTTGGCAGTACCGTAAGGTTTTCGCTCTGACACTAAGGGTTACTGAAAGTAGCAAGACGAATTTTGCTCGAGCGTTGTCTTACGATTCCCTTATTGAGTTTTTATCTGCCTGCTTGTAGCTGTGCTACGAAAGAATTAAAAATCTGGCTTTCAGCGAGTCTCGAAAGGCGAACGAAAGCAGCTTGCACGTGGTAGCTAAGCATGTTACCTGGGGACTGGTTTTTTCCTAAAGTAAGAAGACATCCTTTTTTGGTTGAATTGTTGGCAAATGTCAGTCAGACGTGTGCCGTTGGTCTAAGCGTTTCGGTGTGCTGAATTTGTACCAATGATTTTTCTACAGGTTTTTTCTGCCCCAAATAGAGAGTTGAAATCTCCCATTAGTATTTTCACGTCATCTTGGTGAATCTTGCTCATAGTGTTTTCGAGTGTGTTCCAGAATTTTTCGACATTTTCGGTGTTTTTCTTATTTTCGACGTTGGTGGGGACACGTGCATTGATGAGTGTATATCTTTTACTGTGGCTCTGAACGAGCATAGTCATAAGTGGCTTGTTGCTGGGCCGGCCGTGGTGGCCGAGCGGTTCTAGCGCTTCAGTCCGGAACCGCGCGACTGCTGCGGTCGCAGGTTCGAATCCAGCCTCGGGCATGAATGTGTGTGATGTCGTTAGGTTAGTTAGGTTTAAGTAGTTCTAAGTTCTAGGGGACTGATGACCTCCGCTGTTAAGTCCCATAGTGCTCAGAGCCATTTGAACCTTTTGATTGTTGATGGGTGTGATTTCTTTGACAGAGTTGATGATAGATCTGTGTTCGAGAAATGCAGTGCCGAAGATTGGTACGCCTTTCGCTACCTTTTGTTGTATTTTGCTCTTGAAGATGCAATGGTTTCCCTAATGCAAGGTTTCATTGTCAGTTAGTCGTGGTTCTTGAAGAGCAAGGATGAGAATTTTTTGTCGGTCGATTTCTTTTGTGTGATTATTTAGTTTTCGTGTTTGGATCAATGTATCGATGTTTACTTTTAAATGCATGTTTTTTGGTTGTAGGGAAATTTACCAGCGATCTTCGATATTCTCTGCCGTGCTAACCTGGACTCCCCATAATCCGAAAATCCAACTGCCGCCTGTCGACAGCCGGCTTGTGTACCACCTGGTGTAAAGTTGACTTTGCTTGCATAGTTCATGTTTGCTTGTGTTTCATTGGTTTGGCGTGGGTGATAACAGGACTGGACAGGGCCAGAGGGTGTTGAAGCCTTTGAAAGCAAATATTTTCAGCCCAGCTCATTGAGCTAACAGACGGTGACCAGAGTAGCGGTGATTTTCACTCAGACGTGTTTGGAATTTGGGTTCAACGGATTGAGTAGCCGTTCAGGATTGTGTTAGTATTTGGTTCACCCCTAGTATTTGATTTCCTCGGTACCACCCATATGGGGGAGGGTTTCCCCTATCCGCCACACGCGATTGTTATTATTATTATTATTATTATTATTATTATTATTATTATTATTATTATTATTATGTCATCAGCAAATCCGATATGGTGTATCTCCCCACCACTGAAATAGATGTGTATTGTTCGATTATTTCCATCACATAAATGTGGGTTATAATTACGTTACATTGCTGCTATTAGACATATTTCTCACTTTTTCTTAGACAGTTGCTACCTGTTACTCCATCATAGGAATTTCTGTGCGCAGCATTGTTGCAATACAGACGTTCAAATTATCCGATTTTTGTAATTTCATTTTGATACCAGATCGTTCTAATCGGATTCAGCCAGGCAGTCTTAATGTGGATATCCGACTACGACTCTCATCGTATGATACACTGGGTTGAAAGGGTACAGTACCGCCCGACATTGAAAATAGGTACAGCACACTTCATTATTTTTGTCAGAACAACACATTTTTTTTTGTAAAATAACTCAATTTCAATTAATACAGCGAAGCCGGATACCAGTGTAAGAAAGAATGACAATTTATTTATTTAATTTATCATATGTGCACTCCCACAAAATAAATCCCTACATCCAGTTTGGTGAGATCTTTTGAAATGAATGAATGTATGGTCGTCTGCTAACCGCAGATAGTGAATGTGAATATATGATCATCTTTGAGTCGATCCTTTGGCCACCTTTGGTGGAACCAAAGAGATGAAATTTACCAGAGCTTTGAGCGCCTGAAATGTGGCTGACCAATAAGGTAGCAAGGTGCTTCTCCCACTTCGACAGAGGTGCGAGAGAACCTGAATACGGCCATGTTTCAGCACTCTGCCGCTGGATCCTGTGCTGTTAACACCTGTTTTAGATGTGCTCCGTACTGACGAAAGAGTGGAGGCATGGTATGCATGTGGAATATTTAAGAGTAGTTTGAAATAATAATTTCTCTATTTCAGGAACTTTTGTGGGGAGAATTAAATGTCAGGCAGGTAATATTAATGGGATTGTAGTAATCTTCGGAAGTGACCAACGGTCACAAAGAAACCACGTGTAGCAATAAGTTGAAATACCTCCGTGTGCTTAAGCTAAGCTGAATTACTAGCGTGTGTACAATAAGTTGAAATATTTAAGAAATAGCGTGTGTACCATAAGTTGAAATATTTAAGAAATGGCGTGTGCAGGACTTGAAATTAGAGACGAGTACTTCCACGTGGTGAGTACTGTGTGAGTCTCAATCTGTGTATGAGACAAAGGATAAAGAGAAGTACTCGTCCATGGAATCAGTTGTGGACTCGCGTGTGTGATGAATACATTAATATTACCTTGCGTGTGACGCTAGATTCAAACTCTGAGAGAGAGCAAGGTGAGTCGGCCGTCTATCCAGCAACGCCACTTGGCTTGCATTGCACAGGAAGACGTGCATTTATCTCCAGAGTTCACAGTAGGAAAGTAGAATTACAAAGTGGGGCAGTGTCGTGGAAACTGGGATCAATATTAATTGAAGTGGGAAAGCTGAAAGTGATAATGTTGTAACCATTCTCTGTGTAGTATTTCATATTGTTGTGTGGTGTATGACATGTAATTTGGGTATGTGTGGTTTCCATGGGTGTGTAGCGAAGTAGTTTCAAAAGATTAGTGGGATATGCTTGTTCCTTCTGTACCGCTCGGTCTGGAGGAAAGTTTCGTGATGATGATTGTGAGAGTCGAAGTGTGAGGTATAATAAAAGATCCACCAACCTATCCAGAAAGTGCACTGTAGCGTTAAATAAATTACGAGACCATAATATAGAGATTCACTAATGTAAAGCCATGCCCACTGGGCGGAATTTCTCATATGTTATTGTTGTAGGTTATAGAATTTGTGTGTTTAGGTTAGGGAATTTATCAGAATAAATCAGTTAGTGAAAAGAAAGAGATTGGTAGACTATTCCTTCAAATTGTATGTTGTCATAATGTCCCGAATTTATAATGTGTGCGCCATTCATATTCAGTGGGATGGCCACGTGTTAATAAAAGCCGTCAAATAAAAGACAAAAAGAAAATGTGGTACTGCCAGTGCGTAGTGTACAGTCAGAGTTCTGTAAATCACTGATAGTCAGATATGCATTTCCGTTGCGTAGTAATCATATAGGAGGATAACTTGTAACGAAGTGTGAGTACTAGAGTTCATGTTACTCGTTAAATTAAGAAAGAATCCACTCGCTTGGCAGACCACTCATCTTGCAGGCCTGACTGCTTGATGCCACAGTATGAGCAAGGCATGTGGGTGCCTCTCAGGGTAAACCACATTCTTAATAGGACTGTTGAATATAGATCACCTATCTATGACAGGGCCTCTATTCTTAAACAATGTGGAAAATAATAATCCAATGTGCTTATTACAAAGACGTTTTTAAATATAAATATATGAACTAACGAGATAACAGTTTATTTACAGGAGTAGAGCCCCATCCATCATAGCAGAGCAGTGCGACATTGGTTTCAGGGCCAAGAGAGGAAAAATGCTGTTGCCGTTTGTTCCACGATTACCAAACATCAACCAGATTGAGAATATGTCGGCAGAGGTAACAAGGCCATTGCCACGTGGATCTACAAAAGCAAGCGACCTTTGGACAAATTTAGAAAACATATGTTGGGAAGTAAACCTTCACGCTACACTGTCGACGACTTAATGAAATCAATTGCCCTGCGCCTTCGAGAAATCTTACGTAATGATCGTGGATGTGTTTTTTACTAAAAGTATAAAAAAATGTTCAAATGTGTGTGAAATGTTATGGGATTTAACCTCTAAAGTCATCAGTACCTAAGTTTACACATTACTTAACCTAAATTATCCTAAGGACAAACACACACACCCATGCCCGAGGGAGGATCGTGGTATAATTTTTTTTGCGTAATGTCCGTAGTAACTAGGTCGCAGTCGAAAAGTGTAGCCACCATGGAGAATAGCGATTCTGGAGTGAACGTAGCAGTGCAGCAGGAAGTAGCTGTTGACCATCGGTTAATGAGCGGGGACGGCAAACACTCGGAAGGGGTTGAATTGTTCACTGGACCGCTGCAAGGTGATCCTTTATGCGGCGGGCTTTGTCCACAAACGCGGGCTTTTCCCGAAGACGCGGGCGAGCCGGGACGAGGTCAGGTATGCAGTGAAAGTGCAGCTACCCTTAGCGAAGCTACGGTTTCACAGGCGAACGAGATGAGCGCACCGAAAGTAGCAAATGACAGTGTGCTACTGCAGTTTTTACAGAGGATGAATGAAGATACTAAGGAAAGATTCGAAGCGATGAGTAGAGATAATAAGGAGAGAGATAGAGATAATAAGGAAAGATTAGAAGCGATGAGTAGAGATAATAAGGAGAGAGATAGGGAGAATAAGGAAAGATTTGAAGCAACTAAGGAAAGGTTGGAAGCAATGGATAAGGGAAATAAAGAGGCAATGAGGAAGCTACACACAGTTATCGATGAGCGTCTGTCCGCAGTTAATAATCGGTTAGATGAGGGGGAGAAGAATCTGGGTGCGATGAAGCAAGTATGTGATGCCGTGAAAGAAAAAACCAATAATTTGGAGGTACGAATAAGTGCAATAGAGAGCGATATTACAGAACGTAGGGACGTGTTGCCGGATGAGCGAATCAAAGAGATAGTGGAGGACTTACTTGCAGATAAACGAGGGGCATTAGACATCGTGGAAGCTCAAGTCACCCGGCAGGAAGTGGCGCTAAATAAACACAGGGATGAAATTGCGGAGGTAGTGGTCAGAATGAATACGATTAGCGCAGATGTAGAAAAGATCGGTATAAGAGGCGAAACAGGCTCTGACAGTACGCAGCGAGAGGTTTATGCCGACCAGGAGGAGATACAATCACTATTACAGTTTAGAGAGGCACAATTAGAAACAAATAGGAAACATAGGGAAGAACTTGCACAGTTGCAATTAGCGTGCAGAAGTGAAGGAGAAACACCACCAGGTAGACTGCAGAGGGAGAGTGAGATAAATTCAAAAAACGAAAATAGGCAGAAAGAGGAAGACGAACTCTGAGAGCTAGAAGAACGGTTGTGTCGGATAAAACAGGTGGCAAACCCAACTGGGTATAGTCCAAGGTCGGAAAACGTAAGTGCGGAAGAAGAATGTAGGAGGCACTTCGTGTCGGTACAAACGTACACTTGTTTTCCGGATCCTGATAATTACCAACATCCATGCCTGTGGCTGTCTCAGTTTCAAGATTCATTACCTTCATCGTGGGGACCGCTCCTCAAAATGAAATTTGTGTGTAACCATTTGAGGGACGAGGCTAGAGCGAAAATGCAGGAAGTTATTAAAGATTGTAGTAGCTACAAGATATTTTGTGACAAGTTTTTAAATGAATTCTGGTCGAAAAGTAAGCAGGACCAGGTTAAGCAAAGCATATTGATGATGCCAAATTGTAACGAAGGTGGTATAAGAGATCCAGTGTCGTGCTATCAGGAAATGCTGAGACGAAATAGGTATTTGGATGTGCCATACGAAACTGGGGAGCTCATTAGGATCTGTATAACGAAGTTGCCAGTGAGGTTGCGCAGAGATATAGTGATAGCAGGCAGAGGCATTGACGATTCCGCATCATTTCAGCACTTGTTACAGGAACTGGGTAATGAGAGCAACATTGTGAACGGCGACACGACTCTTAGGTCAGACAGAGTTGAGGATAGGAACGGCAGAAACTATCATAATGACAGGAGAGCATGGAATCAGAGGAATGACGGAAATGGAAGATGGCGAGGAAATAGGGGGCAGAATTCATGGGGATATCGACCGGCAAACCGGGAAAATAGAAGATGGGACAGAGATGGAAGAAGAAGGGAAAATGAAATTGATGGGCGAAGAGAGAATAGGCAGTCATTGGGTTCACGAGAGGACAATCACTCTCACAATGACGGAGGGACAAGAAGGTGACTACATGATAGACGGGTACAAACCAGGACTATAAATGACGTAAATATTAGGTATATCGATTACGGAAAACTAAGGGAGAATCTGTTAGAGGAGGTAGGAGATGTGGGGAGTGAAGTCCACCCAATAATTAGCGTAGAAATAAATAATATAATCGTACCTTGTGTCATCGACACAGGCAGTGTAATGAGTGTTTTGAGGGAAGATGTGTTTAAGTGTTGTAGTCTTACAAAACCATGGCCAACGTTGCCATTGCAAAGGACAACAGTGAGAGGGGCAATTACAGGAAAGGGAACTGAGGTGAAGTTACAAGCGCAGGTAGACTTTGTGTGCCAGGCGAAGAGGTTTAGTACAGTGTTCATGATTGTGTCGTCTCTAACTGTTGAAGGGATATTAGGCGTTAATTTTTTGAACCAATATAAAGCAGTCGTTAACATGAGAAATGGTTCGATGGAGTTCAAACGAGATTCGGAGGAAATTACATTAAGATTCGACGATTGCTTATATGCTACAGATAACGCACACTTAGCGTTATGTCTGGCGGTAAAGTCCGGTAGACAGGCACAGAATACGGGGTTCGAACAAGAGGAGAAGGAAATTCATAAATGTTTGGAGGAGGAGATCAGGGAGAAAATCTGGCATTTACGAGGGACCACGGTTTACGGGGAATTGCAGAAAATTTTATACGAGAATAGAAAGGTATTTAAACATGCTGCGGGTACAATAAGAAATTTTGTGTATAGATTCAAGGTCAAGCCACATAAACAGTTTAGGGCCCAAGTGTACCCGATACCTGTTGTGTACAAAGAAAGAGTGGAAGCTGAGATCGAAAGCATGCTACAACAAGGGATTATCGAACCAGCATCCAGTCCGTACAACAGCCCTTTAGTTTGTGTTGAAAAAAAGGATGGGTCAATTAGATTAGTTTTGGACGCAAGAAGGATTAATAAGATAATAGAGCCAGAGACAGATCGGCCGCTGACACTTGACGAATTGCTACAAAAGTTCCACGAGATCAGAGTTCTCAGCTCAGTTGATTTGAGAATGAGTTTCTGGCAGGTGGAGTTAGATAGGGGGTGTAGAAAATACACTGCTTTCTTGTGCTACGGGAAATCGTATCAATTCCGGAAACTACCATTTGGGTTAAATGTATCATCCGCGGCATTTATCAGAGCGCTAAATACCGTCATTCCTAATGAAATAAAAGATAAGGTAACACAGTACGTGGATGATGTTCTGATAGCCGAAAGAAACTGGGAAGACCACAATAGAACGTTAAGCGTATTGCTCGGTGCATTGGAGAGACATGGGGTAACCGTGAATTTGGGAAAGTCAGAATTTGGACGAAAAGAAATCGAGTTTCTAGGTCACATTGTGACACCAGAGGGAATAAGACCAAATCCAGACAAACTCGAAGCAATCAGAGATTTTCCGGTGCCAAGAACAAAGCGTCAGCTACGGGGTTATTTAGGATTAATCAATTTTTACAGGAGGTTCATTAAGATTGGGGGTGCAGCGACACCCAGACTATGTCAGCTGACTGGAAAGAAAACGGTATGGAATTGGGACTCTGTCGCGCAGAAAGAGTATGAGGCGTTAAAGAAGGCACTGCTATCGGCACCTCTTCTCGGGCATCCAGACCTAGGGAAAGAGTTTTGTATGGCCACGGACAGTTCCCGTAGTGGACTTGGGGTAACATTGTTCCAAGAGCAAGAGCAAGGAGGAGAAGTAATACAACAACCTATTGCATTTGCGAGCCGAGTGCTTAGCAAAGCTGAGAGAAATTACACGGTAACTGAGCTTGAAGCTTTGGCAATAGTATGGGGTTTTAGTAAGTTTAGATACTATTTGTATGGGAGGCATACTAAAATCTATACTGACCACAAGTCACTACAGTTTCTGATGTCGGCCAAACTTAATCATAGACGACTCGCTAGGTGGGCACTCTATTTACAGGAGTTTCAGTTTTCGGTCATGTATATTCCTGGGCCACAGAATATAGTGGCAGATGCGTTGTCAAGGAGCCCAGTAGGTCATGGTCAATGCTTTGATGAGGAGGTAAACGAGAACAGATATGATATATTGTATATGCAGGGCGTGCCGTTCGAGAAATACATAGGGACGGTACTCACAAATATCGCGAAAGAGCAGGATAAAGACGCGTCATGGAGAATGGTGAAGGACAGAGTTAGAGCGAACTCAGATGCCAATATAGCGCGCTTTTATACAATTCAGAACGGGGTCCTTTTCTGCCGTAGAAATCCGAACACACAGGACTGGGTGTTGTGTATACCAAATGAAGTAGTCAACAAGTTGATCTGGTACACGCACCTAAGTTACGGGCATTACGGGGCAAGGAAATGCTGTAAGAAGTTAAGGGAATCAGTTTATTTCATTAGTATGGAGAGGAGGATCAAGAACGTGCTTGGTAGTTGCAAATTGTGCCAGAAGGCAAAATCGTTAACTATCTCATGCAAAGCACCGCTTTTTCCGATAGTGCCAGGTAGATTGAGGGAATTCGGAGCAACAGATTTGTTTGGCCCGCTACCTAAGTCAGTGCAGGGATATAGATATGTTTTAGTAGCAGTGGAATTGGTGTCAAAGTATGTGACTTTTACCGTATTGAAACGTGCGACGGGAAGGACAGTAGCAGCAGCGATCGTTAAAAACTTTTTGCGAGAAGTAGGAACTGTAGAAAAGTTCATAGCTGACAATGGACCACAATATAGATCCAGACAATGGCTAACCACACTGAAGAGAAGAAGGATAAAACCGGTGTTCATATCCCGATACCATGCTGCAAGTAACCCCAGTGAAAGAGTAGTAAAAGAACTGGGAAAGTTGTGTAAGATCTATTGCCATAGGCAACATAGAAGTTGGAGTATTTTTCTCAAAGATTTTCAGGACATCCTCAATGAGCTACCACATGGAGCAACTGGTTTATCACCAATTACGGTACTAAAGAATGAACCACCACCAGATCGAGTCAGGGAGCTGGTAGATTTTCCGCGATCAGGAAAGCAGAGGCACACAGAAATTGTCAAGGTTGCGATAGAGCGTATTAAGAAAGCAGCTAAGGATAGGCAGGAGAAGCAGAAAGGAAAGATCCGTAAGATCGAATTGGCAGTAGGAGACAAGGTTCTAATTAAAACTCATCGATTATCAAAGAAGCACAGATTCCTAACTAGCAAATTCTTTACGGTGTATAGTGGACCATTCAGAGTGAGGCGGATTGTCCATGAAAATGCTGTACTGATTGAGACGATCAAGGGAAAACAATCTCGTGGGCTTCATCACATTTCTAACATCAAATTATGGAAAAGTTAAGGACAGATCTAAAGTAGGCAATTTATGGTAGCTAGTCAGTGTATTTATTTGTAGTGTGTAACGTTGTGCAGGGTCAAATCGAACATAAGAATTTTCAGGCGGGATGTCAGGAAGTATGACGGAATAGACTGGTCGAATGAGTCATGAACAGGAGTCGACAGAGTGGTGTATGTACGTATTTTTTGTCATATGAATAAGGATCAAGCAGAAACGACGTGATGATTAATGAGTGGATAAAGATGGTAGATAGAGAAGCGACGTGATAAATAGTAGTGGATAAAGGTGATATTTAAGGAAAGAAGCGACGTGAAGCAGTGTGATTAATAAAAAAGAATCGACGTGATGAAACAGTGGTAAATAAAGGTGAGTAGAATTAATAATGTCGAGATGTCTTAGATGTATGTTACAGAGATGCCTGTGTATGCTGCAATAGAGATTGATGCCAATGGCGAAGGAAGACCAGGAAATGATGGAGTAATGGACGGGCGGAGAGCCGAAATACGAATGAAGAGATGAGGACAACTGCACAATGTGAAAGGACATAAAGGGAGTATGAGATCCAGATGGTGAGCGTTGTGGAACACTGACGTAAGATGTAATGTAAGTGTAGATCTAATTCTTAGCATAACAATTGCGATTTGGGAAAAATAATATTTTTTGTTGTTGTTGAAGCCTGGTACCAGTATAACTAGTCAAAACGGTACCAAGAATGTGTACAGTTATTTTGCAGGTTGAATAATTTGTGTATTTTTGTTCTTAGATGAAATGTCGCAATTCTAAAGTGATATTTAGCAGGAGGAACCGTCGGCAAATTGAATGCAGAGCTAAGCCGATGGAGAGAGATGCCAGAGTGAAAGGACGAATTCGGAGACTGGAATGCTATCTCCGAAACAGCTTCATGTGTTATGTGGTTGAGTATAAGGGAACAAAGGTATAATATGTTGTCGTGAGTGTGGTGGTGTTATGAGTATAAGGGAGCAAAGGTATGGTATGTTGTCGTGAGTGTGGTGGTGTTAAGGTTAGCTGACTTCTAGACCTATTCTGTTAGTGTATTAATGGACTGAATGAGAAGGAAAATGTGATGTCTGGTGAGTGAGAGTCGTAGAGTACTGTGATCAATGCGCACACTCCTGTAAAGGGGATGCTACCGATCTGTAACTAAAACATTATTGTGTATTGTTTGATTTGGATGAACCTCGATGGCAGGTCAGGACCTGACATCATGTGGATGGTACATACGTGTCCTAGAAATGTTGTTATATATAATAAAATGTAAAATATATAAAGAGATACTAATATCAGTCTGTCACAGGCACACAGGTGCATTGTATGTTGTAGATTTATAGTCATCAGTTTCTAAAATGTTTATTGTGTTAGGATGTTAAAGTTATTTACTATTTAATAACCTGTGGTAGGTAATTGTGAGCTGTGTAGATTATTTCTTATTTTTTTTGTTAGAACACTTTCAAGGGGTATTAATTTCAGTCTGTCACAAGCACAAAGGTGCGTTGTATATTGTAGTATTAGAATAAACAGTTTCTAATAGTTTCACTGTGATAGGATGTTAGAGTAGGCTACTATTAGATATTGTAATTATGAGCTGTATAGATTGCTTATTATTCCTTTTTTTTAACACTTTCATGTTTTGTATGAGGGACGACAGGTACAAGCAATAGCACAAGTGTGGGCTGTATATAGAAAAGGGATAAATGTTGATGTTGTATGTGTAGAAAACTAGGGGGTATGATTTTATGTTTTTAGAACAAAGATTCTTTTATTACCAATGTATCTAATAGATCATACAAGTAATCAATGAGTATTTAAATACTGTAAGAATATCCTTTTGTCTGTAATGTTGCGAGATGCACGGAAGATTGGGTGTCGTAGCGCTGAGGGCTACACCGAACACGCCCGTACCACATAAGCCAAGCAGACGGCGGCAACAGAACCGCGGCACTCCCCACTCCATTGCCGGTCGGGGTACGCTCCACGCGCCCGCTACAGCAGGTCAACGGCCTGGGGCGACACGCAAGTACCACTGGCCATTCATAAGTTCCGCCACCCTTACGACTGGGGAAAGTATCCCGCGGAGACAACAGCGGGTGGTTTCTTCTGCTCAACGGGGCGCGTGCGGCGGCGCCACGGTAGAAAGGACGACGCGCGACAGAGCCCGGCGGGCATTTTTTACCAGCAACTATTAACTAGTACTGGACTGTGGAGCCGTGAAACAAGACGACTGCTCGTATGTCTCCATAAGGTGGAAAGTGAAGGACTGGTGTTTCCACGTTGTGAGTGGTGGAAAAGATTTTGTCTTTAGCAGACAGGACGATCGTTTTGTTTTGTCTTGACCACTGAACGGTGGGATCCATAAACTTTTGGCAGTGACTTGTTCAGTGTGCTTTGTGAATTGCACGTGGGACGCTTGGTATTCTTGAAGAGGACAGTTGTCGTTTGGTGACTAATTATTGTATGAACGCAAGAAACTAGAGTGGGACATTGACATTTGCGTCTGTAGTAGGAGACATTTCTAGAATTGGTGCGGGAATAAGTGCTGTTTGTTGGGACTTACGACTTTTAATTACACCATGACTGAAAGGACAGAACCGTGGGTAATAGTAGTTGTAGGGCCATTTCTGGACGACTAGATTCGTGTGGATGGTACGCTGAGTGTGACTATGACATTTGTGTTTAATGTGAGATACAGTTTACTGTTCAGTGCGTGTTCAAAATGCCGATTTGAGTGACTTAAAGACTTTCGTCCGGGTAACCATGGGAGAGCTTTGACACAGAGACAGTGTTTCTAGGGACCCTGTCAGCAACTTTTTTGACCCCAAGAAAATCACAGAATGAAATGATTCCGTGTGACTCGCAAGATAGGGAATAATGTACTTGTAATTGTGTAAATTTTTTTTTATATGTTTCATTCCTGAAGGGACAGCAAGTGTAATTGTATTTCATTAACATTTGTGTTTAGAATAGTTAGTGTTTGTTTTTGTTTGTTCTGGGTTATCAAGTACACGTAACATGTTTATTAGAATATTTGGTACAATGATGCTGTAATTATTAGCCAGTGGCGCAATACTAACGTAGCGGCTCTTGTAGCATTGATCAGTAAGGTTGTCACAGGGGACAAGAGTTTGCATTGCACAACAAATAACGGAATTAATTGATGCAGTAATGATCTTGTTGGTGTGTTGACTGAAGCCACTTATTTGCATTATCACAGTGGTGATATTTCACATTAAAGTGTAACGAAGGCTAGTCGAAATGCAAGTTCTTGTCGTCTAAATGTGTGACAACAGAGAAAAAAGCAGTAGAGTAAGATACGAGAGCTACTGGTGGATTCAAGCACTTATTGCTAAACTATTTACTGCGTGTATTGATCAAAAGTTGATGGACTGACTGGCTCAGCAGCAGGTATTTGTACTGGTGGATAAGGATAAGGTTAAACTCACTGTCGAGTAGTTGTGGCAATTGCTTAAGTGATGATAGTTAACGAGGTATGACATGATGTCTTAGGTTGACTATATTACGTAACCAGTATGTAACTTGTGGTATATTTCATTGTTTTTCTTCTCAGTTTTATTTCTCTGTAGGTTTGATGTATTTTTAGAGTAATGGTATGGAGCCTGAGATTCTACATGTAACTAGTGTACGCAATGTTTTTCTTTTGTTGATTTTGTTTTGTATTTAGACTTTGCTGTGTAAAGGTTTTTACCCCGCAATTTATGAATGTCAGATTACTTGCTCTGTGTTTGGACGGTGAGCTATTTAAAATTTCATGAGTACAATTAGTATTTTTTTTTATTTGTCATAGAATTAGTGAAGTTGAGATTACTCATAAAAATAACGAAGATCCCAGTAACTAAGCAAAATTTTATCTCACCATTATTTTTTATTTGTATGATGTGATGTTTTATTTGTCATTTGGATTGTTGTAAATATGTATGTGTACGTTACTCCGGATTGTGGAGAGTACAATAATGCAACAACTGTGTCAAAAAAATTTTGGTAAAGTAACAGCATTTGGTCGTCTATTTGAGGTCACCAGGGGCTAAGGTCTCCTCCTGGTTACTTTGATGACTTGCTATGTTTGTTCTAATACAGTTTTCTTAAAAAAATGTTCGGAACTACCCTCGCATTGCAAGGATAGTACCGTGCCATTTTTTTCTGCATGGGTAGCCGGTGGTGAAAGGGTACAGTACCGCCCGACATTGAAAATAGGTACAGCACACTTCATTATTTTTGTCAGAACAACACATTTTTTTTTTTGTAAAATAACTCAATTTCAATTAATACAGCGAAGCCGGATACCAGTGTAAGAAAGAATGACAATTTATTTATTTAATTTATCATATGTGCACTCCCACAAAATAAATCCCTACATCCAGTTTGGTGAGATCTTTTGAAATGAATGAATGTATGGTCGTCTGCTAACCGCAGATAGTGAATGTGAATATATGATCATCTTTGAGTCGATCCTTTGGCCACCTTTGGTGGAACCAAAGAGATGAAATTTACCAGAGCTTTGAGCGCCTGAAATGTGGCTGACCAATAAGGTAGCAAGGTGCTTCTCCCACTTCGACAGAGGTGCGAGAGAACCTGAATACGGCCATGTTTCAGCACTCTGCCGCTGGATCCTGTGCTGTTAACACCTGTTTTAGATGTGCTCCGTACTGACGAAAGAGTGGAGGCATGGTATGCATGTGGAATATTTAAGAGTAGTTTGAAATAATAATTTCTCTATTTCAGGAACTTTTGTGGGGAGAATTAAATGTCAGGCAGGTAATATTAATGGGATTGTAGTAATCTTCGGAAGTGACCAACGGTCACAAAGAAACCACGTGTAGCAATAAGTTGAAATACCTCCGTGTGCTTAAGCTAAGCTGAATTACTAGCGTGTGTACAATAAGTTGAAATATTTAAGAAATAGCGTGTGTACCATAAGTTGAAATATTTAAGAAATGGCGTGTGCAGGACTTGAAATTAGAGACGAGTACTTCCACGTGGTGAGTACTGTGTGAGTCTCAATCTGTGTATGAGACAAAGGATAAAGAGAAGTACTCGTCCATGGAATCAGTTGTGGACTCGCGTGTGTGATGAATACATTAATATTACCTTGCGTGTGACGCTAGATTCAAACTCTGAGAGAGAGCAAGGTGAGTCGGCCGTCTATCCAGCAACGCCACTTGGCTTGCATTGCACAGGAAGACGTGCATTTATCTCCAGAGTTCACAGTAGGAAAGTAGAATTACAAAGTGGGGCAGTGTCGTGGAAACTGGGATCAATATTAATTGAAGTGGGAAAGCTGAAAGTGATAATGTTGTAACCATTCTCTGTGTAGTATTTCATATTGTTGTGTGGTGTATGACATGTAATTTGGGTATGTGTGGTTTCCATGGGTGTGTAGCGAAGTAGTTTCAAAAGATTAGTGGGATATGCTTGTTCCTTCTGTACCGCTCGGTCTGGAGGAAAGTTTCGTGATGATGATTGTGAGAGTCGAAGTGTGAGGTATAATAAAAGATCCACCAACCTATCCAGAAAGTGCACTGTAGCGTTAAATAAATTACGAGACCATAATATAGAGATTCACTAATGTAAAGCCATGCCCACTGGGCGGAATTTCTCATATGTTATTGTTGTAGGTTATAGAATTTGTGTGTTTAGGTTAGGGAATTTATCAGAATAAATCAGTTAGTGAAAAGAAAGAGATTGGTAGACTATTCCTTCAAATTGTATGTTGTCATAATGTCCCGAATTTATAATGTGTGCGCCATTCATATTCAGTGGGATGGCCACGTGTTAATAAAAGCCGTCAAATAAAAGACAAAAAGAAAATGTGGTACTGCCAGTGCGTAGTGCACAGTCAGAGTTCTGTAAATCACTGATAGTCAGATATGCGTTTCCGTTGCGTAGTAATCATATAGGAGGATAACTTGTAACGAAGTGTGAGTACTAGAGTTCATGTTACTCGTTAAATTAAGAAAGAATCCACTCGCTTGGCAGACCACTCATCTTGCAGGCCTGACTGCTTGATGCCACAGTATGAGCAAGGCATGTGGGTGCCTCTCAGGGTAAACCACATTCTTAATAGGACTGTTGAATATAGATCACCTATCTATGACAGGGCCTCTATTCTTAAACAATGTGGAAAATAATAATCCAATGTGCTTATTACAAAGACGTTTTTAAATATAAATATATGAACTAACGAGATAACAGTTTATTTACAGGAGTAGAGCCCCATCCATCATAGCAGAGCAGTGCGACATTGGTTTCAGGGCCAAGAGAGGAAAAATGCTGTTGCCGTTTGTTCCACGATTACCAAACATCAACCAGATTGAGAATATGTCGGCAGAGGTAACAAGGCCATTGCCACGTGGATCTACAAAAGCAAGCGACCTTTGGACAAATTTAGAAAACATATGTTGGGAAGTAAACCTTCACGCTACACTGTCGACGACTTAATGAAATCAATTGCCCTGCGCCTTCGAGAAATCTTACGTAATGATCGTGGATGTGTTTTTTACTAAAAGTATAAAAAAATGTTCAAATTTGTGTGAAATGTTATGGGATTTAACCTCTAAAGTCATCAGTACCTAAGTTTACACATTACTTAACCTAAATTATCCTAAGGACAAACACACACACCCATGCCCGAGGGAGGACTCGAACCTCCGCCGGGTTCAGCCACGCAGCCCATGACTGCAGCGCCCCAGACCGTTCGGCTAATCCCGCACTGCTACTAAAAGTATACTCATCCACAAAACCCATGTGGACAATTATCTGATAATCGGTCAAGCTTTGCTTTGTCGCAGCTCTTTAGCATACAAGTCCATTTACTTTCAGTCTCCTCCTTACAATTCTTGCAATGCAAGGTAATTGAAAAAAACTCATCCACTCGACGCCAACTGAGGAACTGACTGACTGGTGCATGTGTTGTTCAACACATAGTAGTTGTCACCCTCACTGGAATCAATGACTGTGTGTGTGTGTGTGTGTGTGTGTGTGTGTGTGTGTGTTTTCATGTTCATGCACAATCTGAGTCAATACTATTAACATTAGAGAGACAACCAACAATAAATATTGCATCAAATATGACTGTAAAGTATTTTAATGTGATGAGAAGTTACAAACTGAATTTTCACCCAACCCACGTCCTGCATATTACGTTAAGTAAGATGTATTAACTCCATAGCATCTTTAGCAGAGACAGTGCGCTCTTGTTTTCGAGGCTCGTGACAAGCGCAGCGATCAGCAGTGCCCAATGCCGCCGCGATTTGTTTATGTTGGCTGAGCGTGGACACTGCAGCAGACGCTTCACCATAAACAGAAAGAAATCACCTTGGCTCTGACTGCAGTGAGCGGATATCACTGCCTGCGTGTTCCTATAGTAATCAACGTGAGACTCTACTCACAGGTGCCATGGAGCAATTGCAAAGGGTATCATGTCATTAGTCATCAGACTATTAACCAGTGATGAAATGTCCACTCTATTTGAATCCCAAGAAAATAGGAACCTTCTCACAAAGGAATGTGAGGTGATAACAAAATTTATCCAACATTCAAAAATTAACCGCAGGGCTTTCATGTATGCAATAGTAGCGCACAAGGGAATAATATGTCTTGGAAACGTATATTTCATTTCCTCTTCTCATATTAACGCCCTTGTTTTAGAATGAAGTGAGAAAATAACAAGAAAAACTTAAGTTCCTGAGAAGCATATAAGTCATTTCCTCCTCTCATATCATAACTTTTGTTTTAGGATGAGATAAAAAATAAACAGTTTAGGGTTCTGAAACGTAATATGACACCAGATTCTTATCGTAGGCGCTATCGGAAACGCAAAAAGCAGGGAGCTATCCATTCTTTTGTCCAAAAGTCTGTTTCCTTTCATGCATTACTCACGCTAGGAGATTCTTATTTAAGGACTTGTGGGTATCAAGTTCTTCGGCAGAACAAGCCTTATGTTATTGTGCTAATTACGGTATGGAAAAAATGCAACAAAGACGAGTTACCCCGGGAGCAGTGAGGGTATTTGCACATGTCTGTATTCAGCAATGACCGCCAGCTGCCACAACACTTCACAGAATCCTTGCTGCAGGCAACACAACTGTGCGTGCACTTCAGACTTCATTCAGTAAGACGTCAGGAGATGGGTGTAAACGTCAAATTAACGTTGCTTTCCAAGTCGTATTCAATCCAGAATGAAGTGTTATTAAGGTAGTTGAACGTTCTAGCAATTACACTTCTATAATTCCCATATGAGTATTCCGATAGCCTAAGAACACGTTAGTGTGAAACCATCTGGAACTGCATTAACATCAAACCGCTAGAACTTGAGACAATACGTGGACTCTTCCCTTCGTTAGCTGACCTATTACTGATATTTAGGATTCTCTCCGTCCTAGGCGTAATGGATATGGGACTTCAGAGGCGCTTTCCGTTATTCTTGACAAACATGAGAAAATTGTAATCACTGCTAGTTACAACTGCGTGATGATAATGGTTCAGGTTGTCAGTAGTTGTGGTGGTGTTATGTTGTCAAACTGCTTACAGCAACGTTAATGGTGGCGCACATAATTTAGCGCTGACTACCTACTTAATTAAAGATAGTGTTGTGGCGTCGTCGCTTGTCTTTGTAGTGTACTGTAACTTTGGGTTACAATATCTCCGGATGTAATTAACATTTTACAACGCAACAAACGGCACTGATTACGTATTTGTTTATATGTTCAGATGTGCTAACAAAACTAACGTGGTTCCATTTAAAAAAACGTAGGTTTGTGTTAAAAAACATACTTCCGTGCATTTTTGTATGGTTTGTATTAAACTGTTACACTAGCCCTTCTCCTCACGTTCGGTCTGTGGAATCGGTTCGTCAGTATTTGAAGTGGTTTACGAAATATATCGAGCGGTAACGTTAGGTGACTCACCCTGTATAAGCCGAGCAGAGACGAATAGAGAACCATTCTAGGGACGGTACGGACTGCCAATCGGGTAATCCACTGAAGTAAGCGACCTTAAGAAAGCGTAAATTATTACGTTTGAAAATAATTATGGGAGTCTAGATTGCAATGCACGTTCATTAAAAGGTGACCGGTTTCGATCATCACACGATCATCTTCGGACCTCAGCCATATACGACACTCATTCAGTGGTTCCTGCTCCATGCACATCCACTGTTCGTCAATATGGGTGAGGTCTGAAGATGATCTACTGATTGCAATCGGTCACCTTTTAATCAACGTGCCTTTCGGCCTAGAATGTTATAATTATTTTCAAATATTATATTTTGGTCGCTTATATCTCCAATAATGTTTCCAAAAATAGTAAATTGGTATGGACTGGCACCTGCGATCGAGCATCCAGGAAATGTCCTAATGAAATTCACTTAAAAGTAATCTTCCATACGTTAAGTCTGTGATATGTATTTCTCCTACTAGTGCGCGCAATGGGTAACACAGGTATGCAAACATAAAAGTGAAACATGGCGTTACGGGCAGAGGTACATGGTTTTCTTTTCATTAGTGTCATTTTTATTGATAAAAATTTTCTGTCTCTGAAGGGGTAATATTATCAAGCGCGTGTCATTCTCCAGGAGTAGGACAGAACTTCATATGGTATCCTCAGAGGAATATTGCTAAATTTGATTGCAGCTTTATTAAGTCAATCATTCAAATAGTAAAAATCAGATACAATACATAATACACTGAGAGTTCAAATGATCAAACCTCTTGCAAAGGCTTATGGCAGTTATGGCAGTCGGGGAAATGCAAAAAAGCCATTCTCAAGACTATACATATGCCCAATAACATAATCATAACTAGCAACCGCTCTTCTACATCAAATCCAACAGAGAAAGCGTGTCACCAGTCCGTAGAAGGCCATTAGTTTTCAAACAACACATCACGTCTTTTAAATTGGATTTTGGCCAAATGATGCCCAATAATTTTGACATGTGAGTATTCTTTCTACCTAAAATGCCACGTACTACTTGTCGAATGCACAGGTTTAGTTGCTTATAAGAGAAACAGAACCACGTGCACCTCTCTCCACGGAGATTCCATGTGCGATACCGAAATCAATTTTGTTTTAACACAGGTTGGGGGAAACGGTTTGTCACTCAGTCTTAAAACAAAACGCGGCTGATGAACTCTTAATCACATGTGATCCTCCATATGAATAAATATTACCATAATGATTCACGAGATTCAACTAAAAATGGCGAGTGAATGCGTTGTTACATAAGCGCTGAAGGCACACGAACTGAAAATTAAGCAGTTGGCTATGAAACCACTCAAAACCACGTCGGAATCCGTTAAACAAATCAAAGCAAATTAGACGGTAGTAAGAGGAACCTATATTCAGATCCTTTACAGCGAAACGTAATGTTATCACTCTGATATAATTTGTATAGTCCGACCAAACGGGAATACAAAGGCTATCTGCGTCTTTCGAACACAAAAATTCGTGGATGTCTTTTGTCTGCACTTGCAGAATATTGAAAATTCACAATAAACTCCCCCTAACAGTAAAAGGCTGAAAGAGAAACTATAAACATCGTGGTTGCTCAAGCTCTACATTCTGATACTTGCATCCACGAACTACGAGGGGTGTCCACAAACAAAAACCACTCATACTCGCCCTTGCAGAGAGAGTGAAACCAGAGCCCAGAGATAAGGGCCTTAACACGAAAACTCCCTTGGTGTGCCCTAAAGATGATTTCTTCTATCACCATCTACCATTCTACGAGGATTGGAACTTAAGTAGTGGCAACTATTTATTCACAAACGATACAATAGAGTTACATGTTTGCACCTGTTACTGGCCGTCAAAGTAGTCACAAGCGTTGTGTAGAACCCGATTCCAGCGATGTGGAAGGCGTAGTATACCGTTAGCAGAGCCTGTTTTGTTGATGGTGCGAATGGAGCAGTCTACTGCCTGTCGAATCTCTGGAACACTTCTGAAGCGAATGGCAATCTTCGGAATCAAATCGAAGTCACAAGGACTTAAGTCCGGGGAGTATGGTGGATGGTACAGTGCTTCCCAGTACCATCGACCGAACAGAGCAGCACAGCTTGCGCTGCATGCGCCCGCACATTGTCGGTCGAGCAAAGTGATGGATAGGTTGCGCAGAAAGTGTCACCGCTTCTTTCGCAAAGCTGGTCGCAGGTGATGCTCCAAAAACAAACAGTAATACTGTGCATTGACGGTCTGCCGTGGAGGACCGTAATGATTTAGGATAACACCATCACAGTCGTACAAGAGAATCACCATAACTAGCACCATACTGGGGCTCTGACGCACTTTCGACTTTCACGGCGACCCATAATGACGCCATTCGTTGGATTGGCGTTTCAGTTTTGGCTCGAACGATGTGGCCCATGTCTCATCCAGTGTTACGATACGGCGTCAGAAAGCCTCTCCTTCGCGCTCATAGCACTCCAAGTGCGTCTGAACAGCGTCGTAACGCATCCATTTCTGCATTTCTGTCAAGTCATGCGGAACCCATCGTGATGCAATTTTTCGCATGCACAGGCGTTCCTTCAGGATGCGAAGCACAGTCCTACGCCCTAATCCTGTTTCGTGGGTGAGCTCACGAATCGTATGGCGTCGATCACTGTCCACTAACACGGCATAGACGCTAGGGCGACCTGCCCGATGCATGTCTGCCACTGTTTGCCGATCTTTGTTGAAGGCAACTTTTCTGTACCGCAATGTCGATACCCCGCACGCCTTTTGAAGACCTTGATGACACTGTCGTGCTGTACGACCTCTGGCACGTTCTATCTTGATCCAACTCCGTTGTTCCTGTTTCGAAAACGTAGTGGAACCGTTACGTTAGACCGCTCGGTCACAAGTGACTGTGTTTCCCTCGATTGTGCGCACGCCGGTAACGTGGGACGGGAGAGTCCATTTGCTCGAAGGTAAGGTAGGTATGTCAACAATGTGTGCTATCAGCGACAATGGTATATTCCATTGCATAGTGTCTCCACATAAGAGTTGCCACTATTTAAGTTCCAACCTACGTATAATACAGCTTACCGTGCCAGTGAAATCTGAAACTACATCAAATCACACAATCATGCATCTTTGCTTTCACACACAAGAGCAGTATAGGTACAAAAATATTATCGTAGGGGCATAAAGACTCCTCTATTTTATAAAGCCATGTCACTTTCACAAATAAGTGACTTGTGACAACGGATGCTTACCGTTATGAAACAATTTGTATTCTAGAATGAGATTTTCACTCTGCAGCGGAGTGTGCGCTGATATGAAACTTCCTGGCAAATTAAAACTGTGTGCCCGACCGAGACTCGAACTCGGGACCTTTGCCTTTCGCGGGCAAGTGCTCTACCATCTGAGCTACCGGAGCACGACTCACGCCCGGTCCTCACAGCTTTACTTCTGCCAGTATCTCGTCTCCTACCTTCCAAAATTTACAGAAGCTCTCCTGCGAACCTTGCAGAACTAGCACTCCTGAAAGAAAGGATATTGCGGAGACATGGCTTAGCCACAGCCTGGGGGATGTTTTTAGAATGAAATTTTCTCTCTAAAGCGGAGTGTGCGCTAGTATGAAACTTCCTGGCAGATTAAAACTGGGAAACTGCAAGAAGGAGGAAGAGTGACGAATGTAGCCCAGTAGTTTGATATTGCTCGCAGCATTGTTTCACGCTCCGAATCCCAAGAACAGCTGTTAGAAGGAGAGGAGGTGGTCGACAACAGTCAGCTACAACAGATGTGTTCTACATTACGCAACAGGCGGAAAGAGAACCACGTCCAACAACGAGTGCAATTGTAACCACATTTAACAGGACCGCAAAGAAGGGAGACTCACTCCCCACGGCGGAGCGGCAAGTGCATGGGGGTGGCCTGTTTCCCGACTATCTTTGTGTTCCGTTGACACCTGCACATCGACGGCATCGTTAGCAATGGTGCCAAATGCATGGGGACTGGATCCAATTAGTGCGGTTGGGTGTTCTTCTCTGATGAGAGCAGACATAGCTTGAGTAGTGAATCTGTTCGTACCCTGATATGGTGAGAGATAGGAACAAGTAATACAATGTCCTTCGTCCAAGCCTCACGCATCAGTAGTGTGTTTACATTTTGCGACGTGCAGTTGCAGCTGTAGCGGTTATAAAGCTAAGTACTGACAAACGTATTTGTGCACTGTTATACAGTTATTAAATTTAATAGTTTCCAGCGGTGTTTGGTACTGTTTGTTCCGAAATAACGATTTCATAAACTTTTGGAAACGTTCGCTCGCTCTCTGTTTTAGAGTTTTCTGTGCGTTGAAGTCCTTCAGCAAATTTCGTGTTTAGTTTTCAGCTGATGTTTTTTATTGTTTCTAGTGAAATATTTCAGTAAAATTTTCATTCAGTGGTTTAACTTCGTTGAGTGTTCCAGTGGCTTGAATTTTTGGTTTTAGATAACAATTTTGTGAAGTTTTGTTGGTATTGGTATTAGTTGTGGTTTAGTAGTATTAATACAAGTAGTTGCTTTCTTAGTAGACAGAGAATTTCGAGACAGCTATTGTTAGTTCTATAGATAGTTCTGTTGGTGTATCTGAACTTGAATAACGTAGACGTTTAGTTTTCATCAGTAACTGTACATTTTATCATGAGTGAGAAGTGTGGCCTCTGTCGTAGGTTTGTGAGTAGTGGGTTACGGTGTGGGATTTGTTCAAAGTATTTTCATTGGGGAGTGGAGTGTGAAAGCCAGTGGGCATTCTAGCGAAATCCTCTCCTCGGAATGCAGAATCTGTAGAAGACAGAGGAGCAGGAGCGTAAGATCTGTGCCCTTCAGGTGCAGTTACAACATGCAAAAGAAGAACTAGATAGGTTAAAGAGGGTGAAGTGTGCTGGGGAATGGGAAATGGCAAGAATTCAACTAGGAGGGGAAGGTATTCAGACAGTTATACTTTGCCTATATGCAATATGTTTGACCAATTGCCAGAGTTGAGTGGAGAGGAGCCTCTTGTAGCTTCAGGTGTAGGGAACATGCAGCAGTGCTCAGCAATTAGGAGGCCTCGGTCTGTTGAAGAGTCTAACAGAAAGAAGAAGGTTCTGCTGCTAGGTAGTTCGCACGGTAGAGGTGTGGGCCAGCAGTTGCAGGAAGTGTTGGGAAGTGAGTACCAGGTCACCAGGATTGTGAAACTTAGTGCAGCGTTGGCTCAGGTGACTGACAGCACAGAGGAGTTATGCAGGAATTTTATGGAGGAGGATCAGGTAGTGACAGGACGGGGAACAGTCTTGATAGTGACTGGGAACATGATGTAGGTGGTGACCTGGTAGAGATAGCTACTCAAATTGGTGGCACTAATGTGCATTTCGCGCAGCTGTTTCAGCGTCATTATCGCCCCATCTTAATGCGGCTGTTAGGTGCGTTAACATGGGGATGGAGAAGACACTCATGGCAGAGGGCATGGGTTACATTACAGTGGTTCCAGTTGAGTCTATCAGTAGATCGGGTTTCACTAGGCATGGCCTTCACCTCAATTGGTATGAGAAGGGGAGCCTGGCAAAGCTTATAGGTGACAGTGTAGTGGGTGGTGGTGGGATCACTCACGAAAAATTCCTGTAGTAGTTGGTGTTAGAGCTGCACCTGTTTTTGGATTGAAGTCGGCTGATAGGTATACTTGATTAAAGGAACTCCCTCAAAGGGTTTACTTTCAGAGGATGTCATGTTTCCAAGTAGAGAAGGACTTACCATATGTCATTAAAGTATAAGAGGTATTAAAGTTAGTGAACTGCTAATAGCTTTGACTCTGAATTATTGGTATGTCGGAGCACCACTTAAATAATTTTGTACTTCAGAGGCTTCCTTTGCCAGGATACAGATTAGCTGGCTGTTTTTCAAGGAGTTCCCTGTGGGGTGGAGGAGTGACTATGTACGTAAAAAACAGTATTCCATTTGAGTCCATAGACGTATCACGGCATTGCACTGAACAGATATTTGAATGTTGTGCATGGGCAGTTGCATTTAGTGAAATTCAACTTCTAATTGTTGTTGTTTATTGGGGTAGCTCTGACTTCAGAGCATTTCTGCTCAAGCTAGAGAGGGTTCTTGATTCACTTTATAGGAAGTGCTAGAAATTAGTTATACGTGGTGACTTCAACATAAATTTTTTATATGATGGTGCAAGAAAAAGGATGTTGGTAGAACTTCTAAATTCATATGATCTGATGCAGACTGTGTTTTTCCAACTAGGTACAGGAGTACAGTAGCACAGCCATAGACAATACTTTTATTCATTCTTCATTACTAGATGGGCATCCTGTTAGTAAAAGGGTGAATGGCCTTTCAGACCATGATGCAGAAATTTTAACACTAAACGGCTTTTGTACTCATAAAAATGTCACATGTAATTACAAACTATGTAGGAAAAATAATCCAACAGCAATAGAGAGGTTTTTAAACCTTGTCAAGGAACAAAAGTGGCAGGCTGTTTATAGTGCCGATAACAAAGATGCTTTCCTTAACACATTTCTCGTGCTCTTTGAGAGTTGCTTTCCATTAGAACTTTCTAAACAGGGTACTAGCAGTAAAAGGCAGCCTGGGTGGCTGACTAGTGGGATAAGGATACCATGTAGAGCAAAGCGGGAATTATACCAAAATGTTTGAAGTAGTCACAATCAAGCTACAGTATCCCATTACAAGCAGTACTGTAACGTGCTTAAAAATGTAATTACGAAGGCAAAGAGTATGTGGTATGTACAAAGACTAGCTAATTCACAGGATAAAATTAAAACCATATGGTCAGTTGTGAAGGAAGTGTCTGGTCAGTAGCACGAGGTCGACACTATAAAGTCAGTTCGTAGTAAGAATATTTCTGTTACTGGTAAATCAGATACATGTACAGTATTTAACAATTATTTTCTGAGCATTGCTGGTGAATTAAATAAAAATTTAGTTTCTAAAGGGAATCATATTATTCTTTTGGCCTTTCCTAGATTTATGTCTGAAATACTCCTCTGTGATACAGACAAAGGGAAGATTTAGTCAGTAATTAAATCACTGAAGACTAAGGACTCTCATGGATATGATGGAGTGCCTAGCAGAATATTAAAGTACTATGCTGCACATGTTAGTCCTGTATTTAGCCTTATTTGTAATTTTTCCTTTAGGAATGATCAGTTTCCTGAACGATTAAAGAACTCAGTAGTAAAGTCTCTTTATAAGAAGGGAGAAAGGGATAATGTAGACAATTTTAGACCTATTTCTATGACATCAGTGTTTGCTAAAGTTACTGAAAAGGCTGTGTATGTAAGGATAATTGATCGTTTTATATCACAGATGTACAGTTTGGCTTTAGAAGTGGTTTATCAACTGAAAATGCTATATTCTCTTTTCTCTGTGAGGTACTGGATAGATTAAACAAAAGGTTTCGAACGCTAGGCATATTTTTTTATTTAACTAAGGAGATTGCGTTGATCACAAAATATTGCTCCAGAAATTGGACCATTACGGAATACAGGGTGTAGCTCACAATTGGTTCACCTCTTACTTTAGCAACACACAGCGAAAGGTGATTATTGACAGTGTTGAGAATGGCTGTAATGTGGGGTTGGGTGGGGTAGCGTCAAGTGGGAGGATGCCTCAGGGATCAGTGTTAGGGCCACTCCTGTTCCTTATTTATATAAATGATACCCTCTACTATTATGGGTAACTCTTCAATATTTCTGTTTGCTGATGACACTAGCTTGGTAGTAAAGGATGTTGTGTGCAACATTGGCTGAGTTTCAAATAGAGCAATTCATGACATAAGTTCATGGCTTGTAGAAAATAAACTAACGCTAAATCACAGTAAGATTCAGTTTTTAGAATTTCTGACACACAATTCAACAAAACATGAGGTTTTAATTTCACAGGTTGGGCATGTTGTTGTTGTTGTGGTCTTCAGTCCTGAGACTGGTTTGATGCAGCTCTCCATGCTACTCTATCCTGTGCAAGCTTCTTCATCTCCCAGTACCTACTGCAACCTACATCCTTCTGAATCTGCTTAGTGTATTCATCTCTTGGTCTCCCTCTACGATTTTTACCCTCCACGCTGCCCTCCAATACTAAATTGGTGATCCCTTGATGTCTCAGAACATGTCCTACAACCGATCCCTTCTTCTGGTCAAGTTGTGCCACAAACTCCTCTTCTCCCCAATCCTATTCAATACTTCCTCATTAGTTATGTGATCTACCTATCTAATCTTCAGCATTCTTCTGTAGCACCACATTTCGAAAGCTTCTATTCTCTTCTTGTCCAAACTATTTATCGTCCATGTTTCACTTCTATACATGGCTACACTCCATACAAATACTTTCAGAAATGACTTCCTGACACTTAAATCTATACTCGATGTTAACAAATTTCTCTTCTTCAGAAACGCTTTCCTTGTCATTGCCAGTCTACATTTTATATCCTCTCTACTTCGACCTCATCAGTTATTTTGCTCCCCAAATAGCAAAACTCCTTTACTACTTTAAGTGTCTCATTTCCTAATCTAATTCCCTCAGCATCACCCGACTTAATCCGACTACATTCCATTATCCTCGTTTTGCTTTTGTTGATGTTCATCTTATATCCTCCTTTCAAGACACTGTCCATTCCGTTCAACTGCTCTTCCAAGTCCTTTGCTGTCTCTGACAGAATTACAATGTCGTCGGCGAACCTCAAAGTTTTTATTTGTTCTCCATGGATTTTAATACCTACTCCGAATTTTTCTTTTGTTTCCTTTACTACTTGCTCAATATACTGATTGAATAACATCGGGGAGAGGTTGGGCACAGGACTAGTGAAACTGAACAGTTCAAATTTCTAGGTGTTCAGATACATAGCAAACTGTCGTGGAAAGCCCACGTTCAGGATCTTCTTGAAAGACTTAATGCTGCCATTTTTACTATTCGAACGGTATCAGAAGTGAGTGATATTTCGACACGAAAATTAGTCTACTTTGCTTATTTTCATTCGCTATTGTCGTATCGTATTATATTTTGGGGTAACTCTTCTCATTCTAAAAGGATATTTTTGGCTCAGAAATGGGCGGTTCGGGCTATAAGTCGTGTTAGTACACGAACCTCTTGTCGACCCCTGTTCACGAGTCTGGGTGTTTTGACATTGGCCTCTCAATATGTATATTCCTTACTGTCATTTCCTGTTAACAGTTAACAGAATAACCAGCTTCCACTCAGTTAATACCCGGCAGAAATCAAACCTGCATTTGTATCGGATTTCCTTAACTCTTGTGCAGAAAGGTGTGCAGTATACTACCGCATCCATTTTGAATAAGCTACCACCAGAATTCAAAAATCTACGAGCTTTCAAATTGAAACTGAAGAGTTCCCTCATAGATCACTCCTCCTATTCTGTCGAGGAGTTCCTTGAAAAATTAAGTTGATTCTTGTTGTATTGTTGACAGTGTTTACTTAAACGTATGGCTTGACTTTTTTCGGGTTCGAAAAAATTTTATTTTATCTGTTATTACTTTTAGATCGTAATTTCATGTACTGACACGTTCCATGGTCTTGGAGATTTGCTCCTCAATTTGGTCCAACGGAACTTGACGTGTAAATAAAATAAAATTACGAACATTGTCGAAGACTTTTTTTTTTAATTTTTGCTGAACGTGTTAACGTGTGGGGAGGCACATGTTGCATGGGGGTGCTATCCTCCAAATCTTTGAACACGGTATACTCACCGACCGAACCCTTCCGAATGATCGTCGTTTCAGGGTCGTATTCGGTACTGGATTCATTTTGATGGATGACAATAAGCAATCGCATCGAACAGCACAGGTGGTGGAGGAGGAGGAGGAGGAGGAGGAGGAGGAGAAGGAGCTGTTGGAGCGAAAGGCTATTGGGTGAACTGATTGGCCTGCCCGTTTCTCCAACATAAATCCCACCGAGAGCGTGTTGGATAAGTTCGGGAGACGTATCGCAGCACGTCCACATTGCCAAAGACCATCCATTAGTTGTTACCCATGCTATTGGAGGAATGGAACAACATACCATATGAGTTTACCAGCCTTGTGGTCAACATAGGAGGAAGTTGCAGAGCAAGGATTGCTGTCCGTGGTGAACACACACCCTATTAAGAATCATGTCCCGCCTTTTGAAGTATCCAGGAGATCATCATAAATAACGTTGACATCAGTATAATTGCTGTCTTTGAATAAAATTGTAAGTTATTATGTAAAGTTTTTTTTTAATTAACTCTACCAGTCACAAACTTTGTCAACTGTTGTATTACTTATTTTTTTAAAGACATGTTTCGAGGGTTAAACCTTATCTTCAGGCTAAATGGCATTACAAAAACAACTTTACAATAAGGTCATACTGATGTTACATAGTCTTATGACCTTATTGTAAAGTTATTTTTATAATGTCATTTAGCTTAAAGATGAGGTTTAACGCTCGAAACATGTCGCTAAATAAATAAGTAATACAATAGTTGACTAAGTTTGTGACTGGTAGCAGTAATTTAAAAAAAACCTTTACATATTTCTTGAGATAGTCACGATCGAAAAATAGTCAAAATAGCTTCAAGGTAATTTGTTATCGTCTGATTGTGTGTTAGTAGTTAGTCTGATTGTTTGTTCAAAGTGTCATCAACTTATGTTACTTGTGGCAGTGACACGACATCCGAAACTTACTTTCGTCCTTGCGTCCTGCACTCCATTGTACTTAAAATATTACGATGAGAGAATACGTTTCAACCTCACTGCAGCGGCCTTTCTCAGCGGGGCTGCTCGCCCAGGCACTCGCCACAGTGCACGAACTTCAGCGGCAATATTCCGCGAGAATCAGAGACGCGTTTACGTCATCCCCGCAGAAGCACCGAAATAAATCGGGCGTGATCCGTGTTGTGGAACCGGTATTCGCCGTAATCGGATTACGGTGGCCTGCAGCTCGCCGCGTGGCTGGCTGCCGCACCAGAGGGGGCCAACGACCCTCCGCCGTATCCCTCAGCAGCCGGCGGAGGCTGGCTGCATCCAGCCACGGAGCATCCACGCCGCGTCGTGCCGCGTGGAGCGGCCGAATGGACAGACGGCGTTGAGATATACTCCCACAGGTGTACCAGTCAGCTGTGCTAGCTGACAACTACCTAACGAATCAGTCTCATGTTCGACTCTGCATCCATTTCTACACTCCGCGAATGGCAGCTTGAACTTCGTGTATTACTTCCAACCGAGCGAGGTGGCGCAGTGGTTAGCACACTGGACTCGCATTCGGGAGGACGACGGTTCAATCCCGTCTCCAACCATCCTGATTTAGGTTTTCCGTGATTTCCCTAAATCGTTTCAGGCAAATGCCCGGATGGTTCCTTTGAAAGGGCACGGCCGATTTCCTTCCCAATCCTTCCCTAACCCGAGCTTGGGCTCCGTCTCTAATGACCTCGTTGTCGACGGGACGTTAAACACTAACCACCTACCCCCTACCTACCTATTACTTCCACTCCCCTTCTATTCCAGTCGCGGATGGTGTGAGGGAAGAACGACTGTTGGTAAACCTACATCTACATCTACATGGATACTCTGAAAATCACATTTAAGTGCCTGGCAGAGGGTTCATCGAACCACCTTCACAAATCTCTATTATTCCAATCTCGTATAGCGCGCGGAAAGAATGAACACCTATATCTTTCCGTACGAGCTCTGATTTCCCTTATTTTATCGTGGTGATCGTGCCGCCCTATGTAGTTCGGTGTCAACAAAATGTTTTCGCATTCGGAGGAGAAAGTAGGTGATTGGAATTTCGTGAGAAGATTCCGTCGCAACGAAAAACGCCTTTCTTTTAATGATTTCCAGCCCAAATCCTGTATCATTTCTGTGACACACTCTACCATATTTCGCGATAATGCAAAAAGTGCAGCCTTTCTTTGAACTTTTTCAATGTACTCCATCATTCCTACCTGGTAAGGATCCCACACCGCGCAGTAGTATTCTAAAAGAGGACGGACAGGTGTAGTGTAGGCAGTCTCCTTAGTAGGTCTGTTACATTTTCTAAGTGTCCTACCAATAAAACGCATTCTTCTTTGGTTAGCCTTCCCCACAACATTTTCTAAGTGTTCCTTCCAGTTTAAGTTGTTCGTAATTATAATACCTAGGTATTTAGTTGAGTTTAGGGCTTTTAGATTAGACTGATTTATAGTAAAACCGAAGTTTAACGATTTCCTTTTAGCACTCATGTTGATGACCTCACACCTTTCGTTATTTAGAGTCAACTGCCACTTTTCGCACCATTCAGATATATTTTCTAAATCGTTTTTTCAGTTTGTTTTGATCTACTGATGACTTTATTAGTCGATAAACGACTGCATCATTTGCAAACAACGTAAGATAGTTCCCAAATCGTTTATATAAATAAGGAACAGCAAGGGGCCTATAACACTACCTTGGGGAACGCCTGAAATCACTTCCGTTTTACTCGATAACTTTCCGTCAATTACTACGAACGGTGACCTCTCTGACAGGAAATCACAAATCCAGTCACGTAACTGAGACGATGTCGCAAGACGTGCTATAAGCCGCTTGTGTGGTACAGTGTCAAAAGCATTCCGGAAATCCAGTAATACGGAATCGATATGAAATCCCTTGTCAATAGCACTCAGCACATCATGTGAATAAAGAGCTAGTTGTGTTTCACAGGAACGATGTTTTCTAAACCCATGTTGACTGTGTGTCAATAGACCGTTTCCTTCGAGGAAATTCATTATGTTCGAATTTAGTGGATTCAAAAATGGTTCAAATGGCTCTGAGCACTATGGGACTTAACATCTGTGGTCATCAGTCCCCTAGAACTTAGAACTATTTAAACCTAACTAACCTAAGGACATCACACACATCCATGCCCAAGGCAGGATTCGAACCTGCGACCGTAGTAGTCGCGCGGTTCCGGACTGAGTGCCTGACCCGCTAGACCACCGCGGCCGGCTTTTAGTGGATTACTTCTACTACCTTTCTTGAATATTGGTGTGAGCTGTGCAACTTTCCAGTCTTTGGGTACGGATCTTCCGTCGAGCAAACGGTTGTATATGGTTGTTAAGTGTGGAGCTAATGCAACAGCATACTTCGAAAGGAACCTAATTGGTATACAGTTTGGACCAGAAGAATTGCTTTTATTAAGTTATTTGAGTTGCTGCCGGCCAGGGTGGCGGAGTGGTTCTAGGCGCTACAGTCTGGAACTGCGTGACCGCTACGGTCGCAGGTTCGAATCCTGCCTCGGGCATGGATATGTGTGCCGTCCTTAGGTTAGTTAGGTGTAAGTAGTTCTAAGTTCTAGGGGACTGGTGACCTCAGCAGTTAAGTCCCATAGTGCTCAGAGCCATTTTTTTAGTTGCTTCACTACTCCGAGGATATTTACTTCTACGTTACTCATGTTGGCAGCTGTTCTCGATTCGAATTCTGGAATATTTATTTCGTCTTCTTTTGTGAAGGCATTTCGGAAGGCTGTGTTTAGTAAATCTGCTTTGGCAGCACTGTCTTCGATAGTATCTCCATTGATATCGCGCAGAGATGGCATTGGTTGTTTCTTGCCGCGAACATACTTCACATACGACCAGAATCTCTTTGGATTTTCTGCCAGGTTTCAAGACAAAGTTTCGTTGTGGAAACTGTTATACTCGTCCGCGCTAAGTTTTGAGCTTCTGTAAAGGATCGCCAACCTGTGTGTGAACGCGAATCTAATTTCACCTGCACGGTCTTTTCACGGTGTCTACAAACGAAGGGTTAATACAATGACAGGAAAAAAATCGCACAGCCAAGAAGGACTTGTGCGACATAAGTGAGAGTAGGTAGGTGTGTCTCTATATCTGAAAGATGATGTCATTTCAAAATGTGCGCCCGTCGCATGAGAGTGTCGATAGTAGCGTCTCTATGAGAATGCAAATCCGGTTTGCTTTAAATACATGCTGTAACGGTGTGAGCGTTAGTTACGTTAGAGACTGAATGTCGCGAGTTGATGTCGCTCAAGAACGCCTTTAAGGCGACAAAGTTGACATTAAAAAATGGTTAAAATGGCACTGAGCACTATGGGACTTAACATCTATGGTCATCAGTCCCCTAGAACTTAGAACTACTTAAACCTAACTAACCTAAGGACAGCACACAACACCCAGCCATCACGAGGCAGAGAAAATCCCTGACCCCGCCGGGAATCGAACCCGGGAACCCGGGCGTGGGAAGCGAGAACGCTACCGCACGACCACGAGATGCGGGCAAAGTTGACATTACCAACACCTCACTGAGTTTGAAGGAGTTCGTGTGTCACAGCTACGAGAAGGTGCATTTCCTTCTGCGATATTGCATGAAGACTTGGCAGGAAGGTAGCAGATGTACAGGATTGCAGGCATCGGTAGTCATGAGAACGCACGATCGTAAGAACACGGGGCTCCGGACATCCACGTGGAATTCAAATGGCTCTGAGCACTATGGGACTTAATATCTATGGTCATCAGTCCCCTAGAACTTAGGACTACTTAAACCTAACTAACCTAAGGACAGCACACAACACCCAGCCATCACGAGGCAGAGAGAATTCCTGACCCCGCCGGGAATCGAACCCGGGAACCCGGGCGTGGGAAGCGAGAACGCTACCGCACGACCACGAGATGCGGGCCCACGTGGAATTACGGAGAGAGAGAGGACCATCGTGTTCAGCGTATTGTTGTGGTACATCGTACTGCATCTGCAGCAGCAGGTTGAGCAGCAGTTGCCACCACAGGGACTTCACGAACTGTTACAAATCGGTTACTTCAAAGACAGCTCCGAGCCAGTCGCCTGTAGCGTGCATTCTACTGATCACAAACCACTGCCGTATGCGACTTCAGAGGTGTCAAGCAAGAGCTTATTAGAGGGCGCGGTGGAGGTCTGTTGTCTTTTGTCATGAAAGCTGGTTCTGCTTCGGTGCCAGTGATGGCCGCGTGAAGTTAGAAGGAGACTAGTTGAGATTCTGCAGTCAACCTATCTGTGTGCTGGACACACTGTACCTACACCTGGGGCTATGGTCTGGGATGCGATTTCGTATGAGAGTAGGAGCACTCTCGTGGCTATCCCACCCACCCTGACTGCAAATTTGCATATGAATCTGATGATTCGACCTATTGTGCTGCCGTTCAAGAAAACCAAATGGTTCAAATGGCTCTGAGCACTATGGGATTTAACTTCTGAGGTTGTAAGTAGGCTGTTTATGTTTTCTTTATGTAAGTAAGCTGTTTAGGTTCTTATATTGGTAAGGCCGCCGCCACGTAGCGCTCTCTGTATGAAAATCACTGGCTGTGCTGTGTGCAGTCTGTGGCTAGTTTGCATTGTTGTCTGCCATTGTAGTGTTGGGCAGCGGCAGCTGGATGTGAACAGCGCGTAGCGTTGCGCAGTTAGAGGTGAGCCGCCAGCAGTGGTGGATGTGAGGAGAGAGATGGCGGAGTTTTGAAATTACATATATTATGACTTGTGATGATATTAAGGTAAATACATTGTTTGTTCTCTATTAAAATTTTTCATTTGCTAACTATCCCTATCAGTAGTTAGTGCCTTCCGTAGTTTGAATCTTTTATTTAGCTGGCAGTAGTGGCGCTCGCTGTATTGCAGTAGTTCCAGTAACGAAGATTTTTGTGAGGTAAGTGATTTGTGAAAGGTATAGGTTAATGTTAGTCAGGGCCATTCTTTTGTAGGGATTTTTGAAAGTCAGATTGCGTTGCGCTAAATAATATTGTGTGTCAGGATAAGCCCAGTCGTGTATAAATTGTTCTAAGGGGACGTTTCAAGGTCATCAGTCCCCTAGAACTTAGAACTACTTAAACCTAACTAACCTAAGGACAGCACACACATCCATGCCAGAGGCAGGATTCGAACCTGCAACCGTAGCAGTCTCGCGGTTCCAGGCTGTAGCGCCTAGAATCGCTCGCCCACCCCGGCCGGCTCAAGAACAACATTCCAGGGGTGTTTTGCAACAGGATGACCGCTGTTGTAAACCAACGTTCTCTACAGTGTCGACATGTTGCCTTGGCCTGCTCGATCATCAGATCTGTCTCCAATCGAGCACATACAGGACATCATCGGACAACAACTCCAGCGTCATCCACAAACACCATTAACCGTCTCTGTATTGTTGACCGACCAAATGCAACAGGCATGGAACTGTTTGACACACTGACATCTGGCACCTGTACAACACAAAACACGTATCTTTGCATGCTTGCATTATTCAACATCTTCGCAGTTACGCCGGTTGTTAATGTACCAGCATTTCACATTTGGCACGGCTTATCTTGCACTTACATTAACTTGTGATCTCGCAACGTTAATCTCTTTACTATGTTGACTAGACGAATTTACTCCATAAATTTCATTATCCTTCGTTAATTATATTTTGCAGTTGTGATTTTTTGCCGACAACGTGAATTGGTAGACTCTCTAGGAAGTTACGATCTCAGAATTGTAACAGTAACCTTGACGCCCAACGGCTCACCATTCGACGGAACGCACTGCTCTTCTTGGACCGCCGGCCGCGGTGGCCGCGCGGTTCTAGGCGCTTCAGTCCGGAACCGCACGACTGCTACGGTCACAGGTTCGAATCCTGCCTCGGGCATGGATGTGTGTGATGTCCTTAGGTTAGTTAGGTTTAAGTACTTCTAAGTTCTAGGGGACTGATGACCTCAGAAGTTGAGTCCCATAGTGCTCAGAGCCATTTGAACCATTTGAACTATGTTCTTGGACCAGTCCCACTTCGTAAAGGTCCCAGACTGACAGCGGTATGAAAACACAGGCCTAATCCTTCAGGATTGAGTTTGGCATCTGTCTTTTCTACGATTATTCCTATCTGGTCGTTCCACTTCAAATCGCTCCGTGCACAGACGCCCAGACATTTAATGGACTTGATTGTTTCTAGTAATTGTTAATAAATAATAACGCTCCTTTCTACCGATTTATGCGTAATACAGGGTGCAGCAAAATATCGTTCCTAATTAATAGTCTAAGTAAATAGCAGATGAATCAAAATAAAGAAACTGTATGAGCATGAATATCTGTACAGTAGGAATTTTTCGATTCTTAAACAATGTATCACTCATGTGGTTCCTCTTTTGTCAGTGCATTTTTGAAAACGACTTCGGAAATTCTGCACAACTCTGACGAGCAATTCTCGAGGAGTAAGACCACTTTCTTTCTGTATTGTATTTCTTAGAGTTGGCAAAGTCTTCGGTCGAAGTTTGACTATCTCAGTCTTAAGATTCCCTTAAAAAAAATAATTGCAGGATATAAGGTCCGATGTTCGTGATAGCAGAGGATGAGGCCAAGCGAAGTAATTAAGCATTTGGAGCGAACTCCGAGCTACGTGAATAACGCCTCTGTACTGTTGAAACAGTACTTTATTAATCTGCAGCGTACTGGATCTTGCTGCAAAAAGAGCATTGGATCGTTTGAGTGAACTGTTGAGAGTTTACTGTCGCAATAGCACCATCCTCATCAAAGAAATGACGACCAGTTATCTCGACTCTTTCAACCGCGCGATACAGTAACACGGTCATTACGCACTGGTTTTTCACTTAGTTGCTAAATATTCTTTCCCTCCAGTATCGTAAATTTTTACGATTACCACGTCCTGAGAATTTTAAATGTGCTTCATCGTTGCAAAGGATAACAGCACCTTCAGGCACATTTTCAGTGGTGTTTGCACATGACATCATACGATTGTCACAATCACGTTCAAACAGTTGTTGGACAACAACTGTCTTGTACGGGTGCAATTCCAAATCCCGTTCCTAAATTCGATGGATACTCCGATAAAATAACTGAAGAGCTCTACTACGTTTTCGAGCTCATCTTTCCGGAGAATGCTGAAATTAACACCTTACATTAATTTTTTATGGAATTCGAACAATGTGTGACCTTCCTCCTTTTTTTCAACCCTGTCATCACTTGTTAACAAAACTTTCCACTCTATAGATTCCATTCACAGTTTCTTTATTTTGATCCATTTGTTTTTATTTGAACTTTAAAATAGGTAGAATTTTTTTGGCGTACCGTTTACATTACATTTTTTCATCTTGAGACTGGATCCAGTTGAGGTCGTCTTACATTTCGCTACAACGACTTCCCGTCTTTGAGACTTCGCTACAGGCAACACCATCAACCGCCTAGAGCCTGGCGCGGGAGCACATTTGTGTGTGTGTGTGTGTGTGTGTGTGTGTGTGTGTGTGTGTGTGTGTGTCTGTGTCTGTGTTAACTGTAAATACTAATGGTCATATAACATGCGTCCAGAGTTCCATTTACGTCATTCCTGAAGGAATGATATAGACTATTATTCTGTTTTCAAGGATCTCTTTAGTCTAATCACAAAGCTTGTCTGAGACCTTCCGTGTGCGAAGATTCATACATGTGTCTTCGTTGACACAATACCCTATCTGCCTACCCCGAGTTCTACAGACAGGGCACGGACGGAAGATACACTTCTGCTTATTTTCAGTCGATAAACATTTTATTAAAGTTACGCAATTTTTTTCTGTCAACTGGCTACCAGTTCATTTAATTTCCACTGTTGGCCATTTTCGATATATACGCCACTCTATACATAATATTCCATTCCATTTATAACAACTCCAATTCCAAAGACAGTAGGTGCTTGTAGGTGTGAATATTACCGAAGTAGCACTTTAATAAGTCATGGCTGCAAAATACTAGCACCAATTCTTTGCAGAAGAATGAAAAAACTGGTAGAATTCGACCTCGGAGAAGATCACTTTGGATTCCGGACATGTGTAGAAACACGCAAGGCAACACTAATTCTACAGCATAGCTTTGAACATAGGTTAAGGAAAAGTAAACCTACATTTAGAGCATTTGTAGTCTTAGAGAAAGCTTTTGACAGTGTGGATGGGAATATTCTCTTTTAAATTCTGAAGGGATCGAAAGGCTGTTAACAAATTGTAAAGGAAACAGACGGCAGTTACAAGAGTCGAGACACATGAAAGGGAAGCAGTGGTCGATAAGGGTGTGGAACAGCCTTGTAGAGTATACCCAATATTAATCTATACATTGAGCAAGCAGTATAGAAACAAAAGAAAAATTTGAGATACGAATTAAAGTTCAGAAAGAAGGAAGAAAGATTTTTAGGTTTGCCGATGATATTTTCATTCTGTCAGAGACGGCAAAAAAAAAAAAAATAGCTCAAATGGCTCTGAGCACTATGGGACTTAACATCTATGGTAATCAGTCCCCTAGAACTTAGAACTACTTGAACCTAACTAACCTAAGGACATCGCACAACACCTAGCCATCACGAGGCAGAGAAAATCCCTGACCCCGCCGGGAATCGAACCCGGGAACCCGGGCGCGGGAAGCGAGAACGCTACCGCACGACCACGAGCTGCGGACATAAATGGCAAAGGACTTCAGTTGAACGGAATGGGCAGTCTTAAAAGCAGGATAGAAATTGAACATCGACATAGACAAAACAAGGATAGTGAAATGTAGTAGAATTAAATCAAGTGTCGGCGAGTAAACGAGATACTAAAGTAGTAAATGAGTATTGCTATTCGACCAGCATAATAACTAATTATGGAAGAAGCAGAGACGATATAAAATGCAAACTAGCAATGGCAAGAAAAGCATTTTTGAAGACGAGAAATTTTTCAACACTGAATAAATCTAAGTGCCAGGAAGTTTTTTCTGAAAGTATTTGTATGGAGTATAACCATGGATGGAAGTGAAACGGGGACGATAAACAGTTTAGACAAGAAGAGAACAGAAGCTTTTGAAATATGGTGCTACAGAAGAATGCTGAAGATCAGATGGGTAGATCAGAAGGCAGTGTATAGAAAGTGGTAGAATACAAATCTGTGGCACAACCTGAGCTGAAGAAGGGTTAGGTTGATAGTATATATTCTGAGACACCTCAGGATCACCAGTTTAGTACTGAAGGGAAGTGTGTGTACGGGGGAGGGGGGGGGGAGATCGTAGAGGGGAGACCAAGAGGTGAATACAGTAAGCAGATTCACGGGATAAAGTAGCGTGGAGAGCTGTATCAAACCTCTCTTCGAACTGAAGACCACAACAACAACATGCCATTCTAAAGTTGAGATGAAGTGTTTAAGCACATGCTGAGTCATATTACGGCCTTACATGTTCTTGAGCGTTGACAACATTTACATCCACTGCTTTAAAAACCACACAACGAGTGGGACCAAGAAACAAATCGCATGAATTCTGGCAAGTGATGCGCTCATATCTGCTATATTACAGAAATTACAGGCAGAACTTGCGGAAAATGTTACCCTTTATGAAATTCAATATGACTGTTGTACATGCTGAAACGAAATAACAGAACAAAGTACGTGGTACAGGGTTTCCAGATGTTCACAACCAGTCCCTTAAACTTTCGATGTGTCATTCACTTTTAAAACAAAAATATTTGTTGTCAAAATGTCTTACGATCCGCATTTTACGAGAAAAAATAAGCACCATGGTAACACAGGAGGATGGGGAACCACGTGTAAAGAATAAAAATCATACTGAACAACATCAGAGGTACTACAGTAACTTTCGTATTGTGTGACGACGCATTCGTACTTAAAACTAACAATATTTTATACCCAGTCGTAATTAATGTATATAAGACAACTTGACTCAAAAGTTTACGTCACAACAACATTATTTCTTACTTGTACATTTTACGATTGTATAGTATAGTATGCTCCTGATATAGCTTCTGCGTATTCAACCTTGTGATTCAAAAGAAAATCATTAGAGCTGTGGTCCAAGCTCGAGACCAAATCGGTTCTCTCTGTTTTCTCAAACAAGTAGCTATTAGAATCAAAAATGCAAGCAATACTTACTCAATCGCGCTGCTCTCTGAGTAGCTTGATAACAGATTAGTTACCTTCACATCATGCTTTATACGCGAATTGTGCCTTCAACGAATATGGAAACACAAGTTGGCGATCATTTTCTAAGAAGCGTATTTCGTGAGTAGCAGAACTGCATCATGCTCGGCGTTAAGTCGCTTGCTCGTCCACAGACCGCTAATCATGAGCCGTCTCTGATGGGGAGAGGGATTGACCTTTTTCAAAATCAAGGAAGTGCGGATTAATCTCACCCCAAGGAACCACATGCAGTAGAATTCGTTTCGGTTGCATCATGCTTTGAAACACAAAGGTAGCCTCGTCTCGTTCTCCATCTTGGCCAACACGCTGTAGCATGCCGTACGTCAGACATATGAGGATGGGAAGTGGAAAAGTTTCTAAATATCAAATCTCACATTTCTCAGGATAATCAAAAAACATTGTAACTCTTTCTGAACGCAACTTATTTGTACCCAAAAAAAAAAACAAGGCAAAGAGTTTTGGTTCCACAAAAGTAGCCTCTCCACTGTATCATTGCAAAAAATATTGAAATAAATTATGTTGTTGTTGTGGTCTTCAGTCCGAAGACTGGTTTGATGCAGCTCTCCATGCTACTCTACCCTGTGCAAGTCTCTTCATCTCCGGTGAACTAATGTGATATACATCCTTCTAAATCTCCTTTTTTATCTCCGGAATCCAAACTCATCTTCCCCGAGATCTGCTTCTACCAGTTTTTCCATTCTTCTGCAACCACGACTTACGAAAGTTATAGTTCGGCAATGTTAACACCTATCAGCACCTGCCTTCTTCGCAATGGAATTTTTATACTCTTCTTAAAATATGAGCGTATTTCGCCTGTCTCATAGATCCTGCATACCGGATTGCAGAGTTTTGTCACGGCTGGCTCTACGAAGGCTATCAGTAGTTCTAACGACATGTCGTCTACTCCCGGGTTCTTGTTTCTACCTAGGTCTTTCAGTCTTCTGCCAAATTCTTCTCGCAGTATCTTGTCTTCATCTACGTGCTTTTCATTTCTAAAATACTGCCTTCATCTCCTTTTAATAGTCCCTCTACGTACTCCTTCCCCCTTTCAGTTTTCCCTTTTTTGCTTAGGACTGGTTTTCCATCTGATCTGTCGATATTCATGCAGCTGCTTCTCTTTTCTCCAAATGCCTCTTTAATTTTCCTGGCGACACCGGAAGGAAGGCAGAGACAGATTGTGAAATAAATAATTTATTCACAATATTCTAAGTGCGATACCACGAAACCAAACGATTGTAAGTGCCAATAATAAAGCTTTTGTCCCAAGTGATATTAATACTGAGGAATTACGTTTTATCCAGCAGCAATATTTTAACTAGTAGAACTGTAGCCAGCATGAGCCGGGTCTCATTTCTTTACATTTTTTACAACAGAATAACAAAATTAAATTTTTGAGAAAAACTTCCCTTAGTATGGAGTTCCATTTCTGACGCCAAGAGTGATGTAGAATTTCGTGTACTACTGAGGAAGAAATGGCAACATCATCAACACATAATTTTAACAAATTGACGTTTTTGCATTCTTCTGTTTCAGAGTAAGATTTTTTAATAGCTATTTGAGGTGGGTGAGAAAGAATCACTTTGATAATAGTGTATTTGGGGATGTCACACACCTACATTTACAAAATTGTTCCATCAGCATCTTTAAACTCGAAAAATAAAATGATATGTATTCACATTACATGGAATGTGTCCATAACTTTAGCTGATTCGAGGATCGTGTGTAAATCTCGCGGAACAAAGGCCAAGCATCTTCAAGTAACGAATGTCTGAAACATATTGTCCATGAACTGACACTTGGAACGGATCTAGAGACATGAAATAGAGTACCAAGAACACATTAGAAGTGAAAATGAGTTTTTGAAAAACCAGCGCTTAGCTCGGTTAGCGTTTCCACTAATGCGATTGATATAGACGCATTCAGCCAGAAAAATTTGGTGCAATGGTGAGACTTCAGCGAACCGCAAACACTTTATCTGTATTCATATAGTGCAGTTTATGATAACATACAAGTTAGGTAGATGTGAATTTCACATGCATTATACTGGGTCTTTGTTCTCATTCCTCAACTGCTTCAGAACATGTAGTGACCAGAATCCGTACCTATGCTAGGCGTCTGTAACTTCAACTAACTTAGAAGCAGCTTCTCTCATTAGTGACTATGTTTTCAAGCTATTTGAAACGTTATTCTTTTGTGATTCTAAAATGCATTTCGGAAAGGATGTTAGATACTTTGACTCGATGTTCGTTGACCATGGCTGAACAGTATATCTAACCATCACCACCATCATCGTCATCATCCTTTCAAGGTTTAGGCTATTGCCTGTTCCGAATTCACAAACAAAATCATTCCTATCATTTTCGTGATCTTCCAGTATCTGTTTTCCCATTCGGCTTGTAGTTCAGGATCATCTGTGTATATCTAACCTGCTCGTAAATTATATTTGTTTTCTGATATACTTTCACTTCACGATTTCATTATCTCACATCTTTTCCCTGGAACTACAATTTCCATTATGTCTATTTGCCACCACGTTTATATATTTAAATTTGTTTCCATAAGGAAACGAGTTTATTGCTGTTACGCGTCATTTGCTTAGGGATTACACTGTGAATGCGCGTCAGTGTTATACTAGCATTAATTATTTTTTTTGTAACAACTTTTCACCAGTTTAAACAAGTTGACGCCGATTCAGTGCTCCAAGACATTATGCAGCTGAGGTGACGTAATTCCAGTTCGTCGCATTCAGTTCTTAAGCTCTATTTTCTCAGGTTATTAGGCAATACAAGCAACAGATGACAGAAATATTTGTCCTTGCTCAAATCGGATCCATAAGGTGCGATTTACTACACTATGAGGTCGTGTATTATGTCGTTTGCTGTTCGTGTACATGTTCAATATTCAACTGCCTTACCTACGTTTAGCTCCCACCCCTCCCCCTCCCCTCCTTTCGTTGCGCTTTGCGAAAGATTGCCATCTCCAATTGCTAAATACAAGTCAGATCGCGTTATTCACCGTCTGGGGCGTTTTTCATGGCATAAACTGTACTCAAACTTTCATGAACACTCGTTTCTAATTTCAAAAGTAGTGGCTTCTTTCTTTATTGTTGCCTCTCCCAGTTTACCTAGAGGTCGGCATTCTTAAACATTGGTTATAGCAGTATTAGAAGCATCGTAGCATTTGGTGGTCGAATACTCTTGTGTTTGCGTAGCGGATATCTGAGGCAGGACTTGGTTACCAGCCCGGTATTTACCTAGTTAGATGAGGGAAACTGTCTAAAAACCACGTCGACTTGCCAAGTTCACCGTCCTCGTCAAAGCGCGAGGCGAATTCGATCTGTGGCTAGCTCACTTAGTTGACGTCTCGGCCTGGCTTCTGTGCCTTTTATCTGGGTGCTTAAAACACGATACTTCTCCTGGACGATGAAAGAAATCAGCTTATTAAATTTCGTTTGATGAGGTTCCTTCCTTTTTTATTTAAACTAAATTTCTTTTAAATTGTAAATTAAATTATAAAGAAAAAATTTCATTATAAGGAACTGAAAAAAGATAATAATATAGTAAAGCCACTTTTGAGTTTCACCTTCTGAAACCATTTCCCTCTTTGTTCTAAAACAGAGATCTGTGCTTCTTTACAATGTATGGATGTTGATATCTTGTCCAAATCCAGTCACTTGGACATCTACAGAAATTTGAGTTCTTGGTTGTTGTTAAGGGAAAAGTAAATCAACAAAATTAAACAAAATTATTCTGCTTCGTTGCAGAAGTTTTCTTCTGACAATTTTGGCCACCTATAAGAACCGCTGATGACAGTTTTACCTTATCTGAAATTCTGTTGATATTTAAAGCACAAATTTTATAATTTTAGTAGTTCATTAATGCCTTTTCTGGTTGTGAATTACTTCTCAGTTCCAGTGTCTACACTTGTTGTCACTGACCTTGCAATAGGCCTGAATTTTGGACTGAGAAGAGACTCTGCACCTCTTTTTCTAAATTTCCTCTTACTGTACTTGGCCTAAGAATTCGCATCATTTGTAGTTTCTTTCATCCCTTACGATTGTCCACAGACAATTGGTGTTCGGCATGGGATATCGACTGGGAGTCAGACACTGGTAATCTTCTATCTCGCTTTCCCCTAAGTCACCATTGGAAGTTGCTGAGGGCTCTTTGCTTACATCGTCTTACCTCTCTTCGTTACTACTCGCAGAAATTTTCCTCTTACACTTTTCAGCCGAAATTTGACTCGTTTTTTCTGTACCAGCACATTCAATTCTGTCCATCTGTCGTTCTACTGATTCATATGGTGAATCCTCAGATGCCTCTGCCTGAGGTACCATCGATCTCGATTAAAGACGGCTCCAAAGTATCAACCATTGCGTCACCTTGAACGACATCCAACGCTGGCATTTCTGAATTGTTTGTCGTAATTACCTGGCATCGGTTGCTATATTTCTTTATCTGTGGGTTTGTTTACCGTTTATTGCCTCGACATGGTTAGTGTCAGCTTTGCAATCAGTCTGGGTTTGACTGTTAGCAAATGGATCAGTATTCCCCGTCCTAAACGGTGCTCATTCCTTCCACGTACCCCGGAAATGCACGTTCGCTCAAAACTTTTGCAATGTCAGTATTGTGTTTAGTCTTTCTGTTTACAGTGTCAGTATCATTAACAGTAACCGAATGACTTTCTGCTGGAGTGACACCGTTTGCTACCAGTTCTCCACTTATCCCAGTAACGAGGTCAGAAAATAAAAGTTTGGTTAGGTTGGGCTCAAGAAAGAATTTTCGTCGAGGCAGTCCTGTTTAACATAGTTTGTAAAATTACATATAAAGCATCGTGGTAGTCACCCTATGTATATAACGTACGTTTGATATCCCCCAATAATCATTCTGATAGATCTTATTTCATTTGAAGCGGCGAACGGATAAGAACCTGCCCAGACCTTCCCAATTGAACGAACGAACCCGTAATTTGAGTTTTAGTAAATTGTTGAAGATATCCATGGGGATGTTAAAGACACGCATTTTTGTCAAGTTGTCTTTGACTGGTATAACGGTAAAGTTAGAGACAGACAGCTTGTTGCTAATGTTAACTCAAAGGTACCAGTACACTCACGGATTACTCAGTCGTACACTAAGTTACAGCACAGTTTAAAATAGTAGATCGACTCGTTAGTATTAAGTTGCACGCTCTCTGCTTGTTAGTTTCATTTAGAAAGGTACCTATTTCTGAATTTCGAGAGCTGTTGGCCGCTCGTTGTCCTTGCCGAGTTCCAGTTTCATAGTATTCTTCCGAGGGTAGTTTGTTTATACTGTTTCACTCTTATGAAAGTACGAAGGCTTTCACTTTCCATGTAAAGAAGCTGTGTAATAGACATAACGTGAGACGGAGCGAATAGCACTTAATTTGTAAAAACTGGCTGCACACCGAGCGTCGCTACCAAGTGGTGCTTGCAGAGGGACATGGGCAGCAGCATCTTGTTGTTGAAGAAGCTATACATTATACACAGTGCACATTATGCAAAAAAATTAATATCATTTTCAAAATAAGATTAAACAGCCAACCCGCTGCACATAAACGTTAGGTACATTGACACCTACTTGAGGCATCTTCATCAGAATGAACAGTTGCTAAATCCTGTAAAATAACGCAAAGAAAATCAGGTATGACGAAAAACACATTAACCAAGATGACAATTTTCATGACGCACGAAGGCTACTTACGTAAAATAACACTGTTAAAAAGCAATAGTCAGAACTTTGAACAGCTATGCTCAAGTCAAAAGTAAAGCAAAATTTTGTAGCTTTTGCCACGTGTACCCAGTTCGGAACAACATCAGACTGGTCAGCCCAGTGGCTTACATTGCACGCCACAAAAACAATACGAGTTGCTCCGCCAATCAAGCGCGGACAGTAACATTTACCTATTTGAAACATTACAACAGAAATAATTAAAAAAAAAGACTGATAACTTTTAAAAACAAATTATAAAGAGAGCTTAATGCCTTTTTGAAATTACACAGTAGTCAAGCAGATTAAGTATAATACAGCCACCTATTAGGCTTTACAGAAATTATCATTTTTCCATTTAGCCATTCATCGTGCAGTCTCCGTACCTTTGTCGCCTGACAAGATTAATGAAGAGATGAACATAATAAAAACTATTTCAGTTAATAACGGCTATGATTCCACGTTAATTGACAAGATCTTTAAAGTTAAAAATGACGCTAAAGTGACTACTTTAGGAAGCAGTGCTATTCCTGACAGTAACGAATATAAAAATCTTTTCTCTATTCCATTCTTAGGCCCTATTTCGTATAAAATTCGTCGTCTTCTGATTAAAAAAATATGAATTCAAAGTTGCCTTTCCGCGCACAATAACTTCCAAAAAATCTCATCCACAGTTGCTCCGATACACAATTCATAAGTGTGTAAAATCACTTGTGATATTTGTCCTGTTTATTATATAAGACAAACTGAAAGGTCTGTTAGTGTCAGGTACAAAGAACATTTGTTGGGAAAAAGAGGCTCTAATGTACACACTCCACTTTTGCTGATCATCTGCTAATTTCTGGACACAAACCGAAAAGCGCTGAAGAAATTTCCATTTTACAAAGGGAAAGGAAAGGTCATAGGCAAGAGATTTTCAAGCATATTTGCAAGAACGATGGCCTCATCCTCAATGAACAATTACAACTACGTAACAAAATTTTTTCAATGGTTTCAGTCTACTGCTCAAGGAATTTTTATTCCTGTATTTTTTACTATATATTCCTGCTTCTGGTTTCGAAACATTTTCATCTAATCTCATAGATATGTGCTGCTAAGGTTCACTTAATGCAAATATTTTCTGGGTTGTACAGCTGTTTGTAAAAAATTTTCTGTCATTCTGTCCTTTACGTAATAGTAATTCCTGTAAAGCGTAACAGCTGGCTCTATTATACTTAATCTGCTTGACTACTGTGTAATTTCAAAAAGGCGTTAAGCTCTCTTTATATTTTGTTTTTTTAAAATAAACTGTCTTTTTTTAAATTATTTCTGTTACAGTGTTTCCCATGGGTAAATGTTACTGTAAGCGCCTGATAGGCGGTGCAACTCGTATTGTTTTCGTGCCAGCTATATAAGCCACTGGACCAATCTGTCTGATGTTGTTCCCAGGTGGGTACACGTGGCAAAGGTACTACATTTTGCTTTACTTTTGACATGAGCATCGCTGCTCAAAATTCTGACTATTGGTTTTTAGCACTGCAATTTTACGAAAGTAACCTTTGAGCATGATGAAAATTCTCATCTTGGTTCATGTGCTTTTTGTCACACCTGATTTTCATGTATTATTTTATAGGATTTAGCAGCTGTTCATTCTGATGAAGACACCCCTAGTAGGCGTCGAAACCTAGGTCAATGTACCTAACATTTATGTGCAACCGGTTGGCTGTTTAATCTTATATTGAAACTAATATACGGTTGCAGAATAACAGCCATGTTCAAAATTGACAAATTTAATAATTTTCCGGTATGGTTTCCAAAGTAGCCTGTTCTTCCTCGGGATTCAGGTTCATGGAAGCATGGATTAAAGATGTTTGTGACTATGTAAGCATTGTATTCTTTACTTTCAATTGCATTCTGTAGAACATATCAACCAATAAAAGCAGGTTTACAACTATCATAAAGTTCAAAAGTCAAAGATTTAATAACTTTTTCAGAGTAAATATTTTTCCCTTATTCGCGTAATATTCTTCAAATCAATAAATGTACCGAGTGACACAGAAAAACGGGAACATTTTCACAATCCAATAAAACTAGAAGCGATGAAGGAAAGAAATTGCATTCATAGTAATTGAAACCTTAAAACTTTGCCATTTACGGAACACTGATGACATTTATCATTTTTTAAATATTACTTCCTGTAGATGGCATCCCCCTGTACGAATACATTCGTGAAATCTGCTTTTGAGGTTCCTCATTGACCGCTGCAGCATCTCAGTTGGGATACTGTGAATTGCATCCCCAATTCTGTGTTTTAACTCATCCAGGGTTCTTGGTCGAGTCGTGTAGATCTTATTTATTGAGGTAGTCCCACAAGAAATAAATCACACACGGATAAATCTGGCGATCTAGGGGGCCAGGGAGTGTTACCGAATCGTGAGATCACACGGTTGCCAAACAATTCTCTTACATATGCCATTGATTGCTGTGCAGTGTTGATGTCGCTCCGTCCTTCTGAAACCAGGCTACTTGAACGTTTGGAAAGTTGTTCAATGCAAGTGTAATGAAAGTTCGTAACATCTCCACGAAACGTTCGGCTTTGACAGTTATTGTGTTTCCCTCTTCATTTGCGGAAAAATGCGGACCGATAATCCCATATGATGAAACACCACACCATACTGTCACTTTACTAGCGTGTAAAGGTCGCTCATGAACTTCATTAGAATTTGTGTTTGCCCAGTAACGTTAGTTCTGTTTATTCACATAACCTGTGAGATGAAAATGTGCCTCATCTGACATGCACAACTTGTTTAGAAATTCATCGTCATTGATTATTTTTTTATTATTTTTGACAGAATCTTAATCGTAGCCGGTAATCGTTGTCTTTCAATTGTTGCACCATCTGTAGTTTGTACGGATGAAATTTTAAATCAAGATGAAAAATTCTGGGAACACTCTCCCGGGACAGTCCAACCACTGCTGTTTGCTTACGAATCAATGTTTGCTGGAGAACGCAGACTTCTTGGTTGTCCTATATGTTTCTTATTGAGGGCAGATAAAGTCTCTTCAAAGTTATTAATCCAACATTTCATCGCGTGTTTCCACAGAACGGCATCATGACGTCCTAAATTATAAAAACGTCGAAACTCCCTCTGCCCCGCTATCAAACTATCATAGTTTTTATGAAACATTTTTATGACTACGAACGCTGTCGTCCGTTCCACTGATCCATGATTATTGAAATGGCGTACTGTTTATTCACTAACTGTCACGAACCCACAGTGCTGCCACCTGCCCGTGGCTGCCACTACTCATGTCGAACAATCCCGTTATTCTGTGTCACCCTGTACTACACATTTTCTAAGGAGGTCTTTGTTCTTCGTCGGCGTTCACGCTATCTTCATACCAGGTTTCATCAAAATCGGTTCAGTGGTTTAATCGTGAAAACATAACAGACAGAGTTACTTTCACATTTATAGTGTTGGTATGGGTAGTGCGGCATAATGTACCTTAGTTCCGTTCTTAATTCTTTAATACTTTCCTAGTTTTTCTTTTGTTAGCTTGTCTTATGGGAGAGATTTTCGTAACCCTGGCATCTACTTTATTGCTGGAAGAGCTCTCAAAAGCCCCAGAAAGGGTTTATTTCTTGTTCAGTTTCCTTTAGTAATTTATCCTAAGCAACTATAAGAGTAGTTATTGAAAAATCGCCAAACAATCGCAAAAAATAAATTTTATTTCTTGACCAGAGTCAGGCACCCAGTGCCCTTCTTGGGAATATTAGGATTACCTCCTTATTAGCGAGCATTAAAAATAAACAGGTGTACACAGCGTATTACACCGAGTCATATGAGTAATAGAGCATACACAAATATTTGCACATGGAATATTGTCCATATGATTACAGTAGTATCCTGCAAACCAGTTTATTTTTGACGCTCGCTAATGACGCAATAATGCTAATTTTCTGAAGAAGAGCTCTAGGTGCCTGAAACTGGTCAAGAAATAAAATTTCTTTAGTGCAACTGGTTGCTGATACACTCCTGGAAATTGAAATAAGAACACCGTGAATTCATTGTCCCAGGAAGGGGAAACTTTATTGACACATTCCTGGGGTCAGATACATCACATGATCACACTGACAGAACCACAGGCACATAGACACAGGCAACAGAGCATGCACAATGTCGGCACTAGTACAGTGTATATCCACCTTTCGCAGCAATGCAGGCTGCTATTCTCCCATGGAGACGATCGTAGAGATGCTGGATGTAGTCCTGTGGAACGGCTTGCCATGCCATTTCCACCTGGCGCCTCAGTTGGACCAGCGCTCGTGCTGGACGTGCAGACCGCGTGAGACGACGCTTCATCCAGTCCCAAACATGCTCAATGGGGGACAGATCCGGAGATCTTGCTGGCGAGGGTAGTTGACTTACACCTTCTAGAGCACGTTGGGTGGCACGGGATACATGCGGACGTGCATTGTCCTGTTGGAACAGCAAGTTCCCTTGCCGGTCTAGGAATGGTAGAACGATGGGTTCGATGACGGTTTGGATGTACCGTGCACTATTCAGTGTCCCCTCGACGATCACCAGTGGTGTACGGCCAGTGTAGGAGATCGCTCCCCACACCATGATGCCGGGTGTTGGCCCTGTGTGCCTCGGTCGTATGCAGTCCTGATTGTGGCGCTCACCTGCACGGCGCCAAACACGCATACGACCATCATTGGCACCAAGGCAGAAGCGACTCTCATCGCTGAAGACGACACGTCTCCATTCGTCCCTCCATTCACGCCTGTCGCGACACCACTGGAGGCTGGCTGCACGATGTTGGGGCATGAGCGGAAGACGGCCTAACGGTGTGCGGGACCGTAGCCCAGCTTCATGGAGACGGTTGCGAATGGTCCTCGCCGATACCCCAGGAGCAACAGTGTCCCTAATTTGCTGGGAAGTGGCGGTGCGGTCCCCTACGGCACTGCGTAGGATCCTACGGTCTTGGCGTGCATCCGTGCGTCGCTGCGGTCCGGTCCCAGGTCGACGGGCACGTGCACCTTCCGCCGACCACTGGCGACAACATCGATGTACTGTGGAGACCTCACGCCCCACGTGTTGAGCAATTCGGCGGTACGTCCACCCGGCCTCCCGCATGCCCACTATACGCCCTCGCTCAAAGTCCGTCAACTGCACATACGGTTCACGTCCACGCTGTCGCGGCATGCTACCAGTGTTAAAGACTGCGATGGAGCTCCGTATGCCACGGCAAACTGGCTGACACTGACGGCGGCGGTGCACAAATGCTGCACAGCTAGCGCCATTCGACGGCCAACACCGCGGTTCCTGGTGTGTCCGCTGTGCCGTGATCATTGCTTGTACAGCCCTCTCGCAGTGTCCGGAGCAAGTATGGTGGGTCTGACACACCGGTGTCAATGTGTTCTTTTTTCCATTTCCAGGAGTGTATTTTCAGTTTCCTCTGGTGGCTTATTTTGGTTTCATGTTATTATTATTTTATGCGTGTCTTCTATTTATCTTCTTGGGAGTAGACGTTATAGGATTAATGGGTTTTTATGTAGAATGAAAGACATGCACTTCATTCACCACTGAATGCTCATATTTCATATTTCTAATCCCACCACTCTGGTATTCGATAATATAATTATTTAGGCCCTGCTAATAGTTTCTATGGGTTGCCTAATTTATTTGACGATGTTTACAGGGTGTCTGACACTGATCTGTGAGAGGAGATTCGCTCTAAGAATTTTCTTTATCTGTAGACGAGGGCAGCAGTCTTCCTAGCAGCCACGATGGCCTCCCGTTTCCCATCCTTTTTCCGATCTCCAGGGTAGCTCGTGGTGTCGTTTGAACGTTCAGTAGTCGCCAAAGTATCTCCTGTTCTCAGTTCCCCAACCTGCCTTACCAACCTTGTAACTGCTATTTCTACTCGATTTTGACGTCGCGAGGTCGCCTCCCTGTGAGAGTCCGGTCCCCTGATTGGCCAGTTCAGGTGCGCGTCCGTTTTTCGCGGGTGGATAGTGGACGAAGGGGGCAGTGGGCAATTCTAGTGTGACCATGCCTGAGACTGCACGTGCTGCTTCCAGAACATGAAGTTTCGGTAGGCATGAGCGCCGACGTGCACTGTAACTTAGGGCCCTGCGGCCCAGAGGGAACCTTATAGGTCATTTTACTGATGTGCGTTCCTTAAATTACGGTTTACGCAATTTTTCCGGGTTATAACACTGTAGGTTTTCCTCGTACAGTTGGGCATAATGTGCGCGATGCGTTGGTTGGTCACAGTAGCTTGCTGTTCGGCACTATAGTGTATACTTTCATGCTCACTTTTCCGCTTCGTCTGGCAGTAGCTCTTTCAGTTCCCCGTGCAAAAATTGACTCAGAATTTAGGTCTTCCTAGCTTGAAAACTTGTGTCCTTTGTCCTACGCCACGTGGTGAGTGTCTGGCGCCCCTTCATGTTTCGTTAACGTAGTCGGACCGCGAGCCAAAGTTATCTAGTATCGCCTGTATGAATAGTTTCGCGCCTTGCTTGTTTTTTTTTTTTTTTAATTCCTTTAGTGCAGTAGGCTACCCAGCGATTCACCCCCAGCAGCATCTTTCTTAGTCTTTGGCTGATTCATGGTGGTGGTCGTTGCATCCCTGCAACCCCTTCCTTTAGTAAATTGAACTCCATTTCATAATACGGCGCTCGTTCCTAAAATTCCTTTTCTCCTGCCATCACGGCATATTATGAACGTGTATTGGGGGAGGCTGCTGAACTCAATTCTTTTTCCCCCCACCCCCATTTGATTCTATAATTGTTCAATATTCAACTATGAAATAAATGAGTCCTTTAATCTTTACAATTCTCCGTTTCATTACGTGAAAATCACCCTTAGTGTCACAGGTCTCGCGCCTTTAATGTGTATGTGTGTGTGTGTGTGTGTGTGTGTGTGTGTGTGTGTGTGTGTGTATTCCTAAGAGACCAAACTGCTAAGGTCGTCGGTCGCTACACTTACACACTATTTAAACTAACTTGTGCTAAGAACAACACATACGCCCATGCCCGAGGAAGGACTCGAACCTCCGGCGGGAGGGGCCGCGCAATCCGTGACATGGCGCCTTAAACCGCACGGCCACTCCGCGCGGCCTTTAATGATAGGATAAAGATTCAATTTCGCGCGCCTGGCACAATCATTGCAAACATGGTACCGATAGTAGTTATAATAATTTTCAATTATCCCCATTGATAAACTGGGAAGTGTTCACGGCTCAGTGTGAGCACTAAATCCACTTGATGTGGTGGAAGTAGTGGCCTCTGTTTTACCTTGCTGGTTTAGAAAAAATATCAAAAATACAGCCCCTACAGCAAGGGATAGCAAACTGTGAAAGAAAACAAGCCACCGCTTTTAAGAGTGTACAGTTTTTGTTTTGTGGTTCTATGTTCATTGCTGCTATTATATTTTGAGTTAGGAATATGTGTCACTGGGCCGGGAAATTTGCTGTGTGGTATTGTTTCTTCATCTCTCTGTTGTGAGCTTATTGCTTCTTATCCCTTTTGTCCCGATTCGTGACGTTACTTTTATGAACCTCTTGCCAACAGGTTCTGCTCGTGCTTGTTCGTGTACGGCCGTTTCGTTCGTGTTGTGGGCCTGCCCACTGGTGATGACGTCACTGCCCAGCGATGCGGCGCCCCAGACGTGGTGACGGATGAGCGCGGGATGAGCCGGCCTCGGCGGCACGGCCATCGCCGACCGCCGGCGCGGCGCTGCAGTGGCGCTGGCGGTGAAAGCCGCGCGAGGCCGCTGACGGCTCGATAGCTATCTGTCTGCCGCCGCTTATTGTGTGTGACTGAGCCGCGCGCTGCGGCCGTGACGGACTGCGGTCGTGAGCCGCCGCGAAAACTCAGGGGGCGCCGGCGGTTTCTCCCAGGCTCCCCGACACGTGGCCCGCCGCGCAGCCAACACCCCGCTGCTTCCGGTCACACGGATAACGAAACACTCAAACGTAAGAAGGCACAGATTACTGTGTGTGACGTGGCAAGCACACACTGATGACGCCAAACATTACGAACACGTGCTTGTTGGTTCGTCTTTGAAATACTCGATCAAGGCGGACTTTTTTTTATGAAATTAATAAGTATATACTATTTGAAAGAAGTCCGCCCCCGGTAGCTGAGTAGGGGCCGGCACGGTAGCTCAGCGTGTTCAGTCAGAGGGTTAGCTGCCCTTAAAAAAGATTTAATCTATCTACAACGAACTTAAACGGATGTCTTACGACGTCCGCCCCGAGCACATTCAACGAACAAAAGCGAACAAAATGAGTTTAAAAAAAAAAAAGAAAAAAGTGGTCAATGCGACAGAATGTCAATCCTCTGGGCCCGGGTTCGATTCCCGGCTGGGTCGAAGATTTTCACCGCTCAGGACTGCATGTTGTGTTGTCCTAATCATCATCATTTCATCCCCATCGACTCGCAAGTTACCGAAGTGGCGTCAAATCGAAATACTTGCACCCGGCGAACGGTCTAACCGACGGGAGGCACTAGTCACACGACATTTACATTTATTTGAAAGAACAACAGTACTTGTGGAAAGTAAATAAGAATTCAAAGTCTAAAGATTACGATAAACTGACAGCGTATTGCAACCCAGTGTTGCAAAAAAAAAAATACAAAGCCTACGAATCTGATTTAGAAAGAAACTAAAGAAAGCTTCTGGCAGCAAGCGTAGTGGCAGGTCTCTCGATCACATATACGTACCAACGTTTTAGTACTGCGACTTGCTTTTATTTACTGTGAATCAACAGCTGCCAAGAGTTGCTGAAAGCTTGGACTACTTAGAGTTATTTGTGTGACAGTAATATGTGTAAAATCAGGCAGTTACCAGCATCATCCCACGCTTCAACATCTTTTCCTCTGTCGTCTCATTATACACCTGCAGTGTCTCACACTTCTGTTGCAGGTCAAGGCACTGCTTCCGTAAAAACGTTTTACCACCATTTGGTAATTACATGACCATATCGTGGTAACACTGGCGTGAGTTTCTCTCCTTTTTAACCAGTGACGTTGTCGAAAATGGAGTTATATTAGACAGCGTCGCTGCGAAAATTTCTATAACAAATCTTAAATCTGCCACGGAGTGACACTTTGCTAACAATTTGAGAGTAGCTGTCAGAAGTCCCTTTGCGGAAATGCTCTTCCTCATAACTACTCCGTTCCATCTGTTTTTGTCCCTGACGTTTTCAAGTAACATATCACCCTTAAATAGACTTGATAATTGGACAATTATCTCGCATCCCCTTAATCAGGGAAGTATGATTGTGACACTTGTTATATCTGTAACCCAAATACCACGTTTTCTTTGGTTTATATTGATACTCAAGTTCACATGTGCAACATCTATGCTGTAGTGGGGATGATAATAATAAATGTTCAATCCGTTTTCGCACGAACACGAGTGCAACTGTCGTACTCGCCGCGCAAGATTTTAGAACTGAAGAATCTCCACACGCCACGCCTGCGCATGTACCTTCGCGCTTGTTTCACTATTTCCACGGAGATTGGCCGCGCAGGGTAGCCGAGCGGTAGGAGGCGCCTTGTCACGGTAAGCGCCCCCCCCCCCCCCCTTCGGAGGTTCCGAGTCCTCCCTCGGGCATGGGTGTGTGTGTCGTCCTTAGCGTAAGTTAGCTTTAGTTAGATTAAGTAGAGCGTAAGCCTAGCGACCGATGACCTCAAGAGTTTGGTCCCATAAGACCTTATCACAAATTTCCAATTTTTTCCAAGCAGACTCTTGCGTGGGGCACTCCTGAACGCCGAGTTGCTGGCGAATGGGAACATGTCTGTATATTTCACTCCCCACTCCATGCACCTGCACGCCGCAGTTCTCCGTGCGGTCAGGCGCGCGCGCAGATGCGCCCCAAATGGTTCAAATGGCTCTGAGCACTATGGGACTTAACATCTGAGGTCATCAGTCCCCTAGAACTTAGAACTACTTAAACCTAACTAACCTTAGGACATCACACACATCCATGACCGAGGCAGGATTCGAACCTGCGACCGTAGCGGTCGCGCGGTTCCAGACTGTAGCGCCTAGAACCCCTCGGCCACTACTGCCGGCAGTTGCGCCCCACTCAGTGGCGTAGTTCAAACAGTAGAAGGATGTGACATCCTTCTATGCTCTGTGGATGTGAGGGCCCCACGCAACCGACACCCAAAAGGACAGATAGTGGTCGTTCGGTCGTGCAGAACAGTATAGCTACGTCATGTGACTTGGACCATGAAAAGGGCTTGTTTGCAACAACACAAGTAACCACATGGACAGTTTTTTAACTTGCAGTCAAATCGCTGTAGTTTCATTAAAAGAAGGGGGCTATTGTTGCCGCTTCCTTTGATGAGACAGTAGAGAAACGGTCAAGGAGAACATTGGATACAACAGTGACGCCACTATGTATTTTCGGACGAGTTCTTGTTGAGTATACACTATCGCTGTGGAATTATCCTTGTGCGGAGGCTCCGAACGTCGCCAGGTTGCATTTGTCATCGTCATTCGGCCCAGCACCTCACGTGATGCTATGTAATTCCATTGTTTACACAACACGATTGCCTCCGGATGGCATCGCCGATAGTTTAAACAGTAGCCGTTATACACTAAAACTAAACTAAATTCCTTCCGAACAGGCCATGGAGGCCCAACGACCGACCGGCCGCCGTGTCACCCTCGGCCCAGAAGCGTCACCGGATGCGGATATGGAGGGGCACGTGGTCAGCACAACGCTCTCCCGGCTGTAGTCAGTTTCCGAGACCGGAGCCGCTACTTCTCAATCAAGTAGCTCCTCAGTTTGCCTCACAATGGCTGAGTGCACCCCGCTTGCCAACAGCGCTCGGCAGCTCGGATGGTCACCCATCCAAGTGCTAGCCCGGCCCGACAGCGCTTAATTTCGGTGATCTGACGGTAACCGATGCTACCACGGCGGCAAGGCCGTTGGCAGCCGTTATACACTGATGAACCAAAACATTATGACCACCTGCTTGACACCTTGTTTGTCGGTCTTTGGAACGAAATACATCACTGAGTCTGCGTATTAAGGATCCGACAGTTTGTTGGTATGTTTGTGGACGTATGTAGCATTAGATATCTACGCACAGGTCATGTAATTCACGTAAATAACGGGCAGCTGATTCGCACACGTGGTGATGGTACCTGATAGCGACCCAGATGGGTTTCACCGAGCTTACATCGGGCGAATGTGGTCACCGAGAGATCAACGTGAATTCACTATATGCTTCTCAAACCACTGTAATACGATTCTGGCTCCGGGACACAGACAATTACACTCCTGAAAGATGAGATCACTGTCGGGGAAGACATCTATCATTAAGCGATGCTGGTGGTTCCCAGCTGTCAGCGAGTCTTCGATTACTACTACAGGTCCCACGCAAGCGCAGGAGACTGTCTCCCATAGTATAATACTGCTACCACCAGCCCGCATCCAAGGCGCGCTGCGGTTTTCGGGGAGCCATTCACCTCGATGACGGCGTTTGTGGAGACGACCCGCGGCCTAGTGTAGCAAAAATATGATTCACTTGAAGAGCCGACAAGTTTCCATTGATGGACTGTCGAATCCCGATGGCCAGCCAAAAATGCACTCGCTAGTACAATCCTGTGATGTCTGTTTTTATTGTAATGCAAATAACTTTATCAAAAAGCGTCAAAACTACTCTTATCACATCGAGAGAGAAGAAGAAAGTACACCCCGAGAAGACTGCATCAAAATATATTCCATTACCAGTATTTGGTGAAATCATGCCTTACGAGTGGTTTGTTGCCACACCGTGCGATGAGAGAGAACCTTTTATAAATATAAACCAAAGTTGTTTTCCAATCTAAATTTTAAAATCACTGCATAATTGTAAAAATGCGGCATTTATAATGGGTCCTAGGTCCTGAGGAAAACTGCTGCTTCCGCAGTTGCTATGACGAATATCACCCCAAAGCTTGTAAGTCTTAAATTGTAAACCAATAAAATTATCCAATTTTATATAAGAAGTACGCCCTACGACCTAATTCTGGAAATTTATTTGCAATCACAAATTTTCACTGACCTCTCATTTTAATGCCTTCTACGAAAACATTAATGAATGTAATATACTGAGTGTTATTTCGGTTTATTTGCAGTATAATTAACGTAAAAATTCAAAAAAGTAAAAAATTTCCGTGTAGGAGCTCGAAACCAACGAGCCGTGAACTGCCGTACTTTAGTTTTCCGCTGCGCCATCCGCTCCCTAGAGACGGAGCTACCATAAAAGCCTCGTGGCTCACCCGATCCACACCAAAAATGATACTTTTTCCAAACGCTTAGCCATTTGAAGCTCCCACTTCTGTCACTTTTATTTCTTGTCACTCACTGCGTATGCAATAAATTTGGACGAAATCGGTAGTGATGAATAGGCGCCGTCCCCTTAGGACTGAAGATCAGCGCATGCTACTGTATAGCTACACTCTTGATGACAAACAGTTGGAGACAGCGTCTCCCGTAAAATATCTAGGCGTAACTACCCAGAGGGACATACGACCACGTAAAAAACATAGTGGAAAAAGCAGACACCACTCAGATCCATCGGAAAAATCTTAAGGAAATGTAACTCACCCACGAAAGAGGTGGCTTATAAGGCGCTTTTTCGTCCGATTCTTGAGTACTGTTAATCTATCTGGAGTCCCTATCAGGTAGAACTGATAGAGGAGTAGAGAAAATCCAATAAAAAGAGGCGCGATTCGTCGCGGGGTCGTTTAGCTGGGGAGAGAGCTACGGAGATGCTAAACAAACTCCACTGGCAGACGTTACAAGAGAGGCGTTGTGCATCACGGAGAGATTTACTATTGAAATTTCGGGACAGCACTTTTCAAGAGGAGTCGGACAACATATTGCTTCCCCCCACATACATCTCGCGTATTGACCACGAGGAGAAAATTCGAGAGGACGAGAATCCACCTTACACCGATGGCTACTAAGCAGTATAACTTATTAGGAAACAGAACGAACCCCAAGGCACACTGACCCTGTCGTTCTACGAGTAAAACTTCAGTGCCGCACAGCACCGAAACTACGCGTTAGGGGCAAGGGCTCCCTCTTGAAAAATGTGCAGTTTTGCCGCCCCACATAACATACTAAGTGAGGAAAGGGTTCATCGATACATCTAGTATAGTGGCCGAAACGAAGAAATATCGTATTTCATAGCATAACGAGATGGTAAAACTGCGAAATGATTCAGGTAATCATGTCCAATTTTGGGAAATTACCTACAGGTCTGTAACACTAAAAATATACAGAATAAGCGACATTGTCATACGGCATGATAAGCTGTATGCAATTGTTCAAAACGTGTATGAAACGTATAACTCGATTAGTTGGTTACAGGCTAACAGCTCACTTTCGACAGCATGAATGGTTCGTCGAAGTTAAAATACTGCGCTAAACAATATCCACGAATGTATCTATGTAGGAATCATAATAATAATAACAGTATTCGGAGAATTGGAGATCGCATCTGACAATCTGTATTTGGAATACATTCTTTGACGTTCTATAGGTAGCTGGGATGAAACGTCGGGAGTGAGCCGGCAGTTGTGACCGAGCGGTTCTAGGCGCTTCAGTCCGGAACCGCGCGACTGCTACGGTCGCAGGTTCGAATCCTGCCTCGGGCATCGATGTGTGTGATGTCCTTAGGTTAGTTAGGTTTAAGTAGTTGTAAGTTCTAGAGGATTGATGACCTCAGATGTTAAGTCCCATAGTGCTCAGAACCATTTGAACCATTTTCGGGAGCGAAAGGTTGTCAACATCTTGTATAAAAACTTGACTTCAGTTATAAGACTCTAAGGACACGAAAAGGAAGCAGTACTTGACAAGGGAATGAGAGAAGGTTGTACCTTATCCCTATGTTATTCTATCGGTACTCTCAGCAAACGAAAAAAATGGCATTCCGAAGAAAATAAAATACACAAATTCCAAGCTCTTTGTGGTACCATTAGCAGAACATTGGGCCATAAAGTACAAAAAGAGACAACCATGAAATTCTATGAAGAAACGGCAGTTCCTTTCTTATCCTATTTAAGTGAAAACGTGTTACCACAAAAAAATCAAATAGCAGAGTCCTGAGAAGAACGAAGGGATGTGCAAGAAGAACCATGAACAGGAATGAAGATATTATAAGAAATTAAATGTTTTCAAGATTAATGAAACAATTCTAAAGACATCCTAAAAATTTGATACAACGCTGTTCAAATGGTTCAAATGGCTCTGAGCACTACGGGACTCAACATCTTAGGTCATAAGTCCCCTAGAACTTAGAACTACTTAAACCTAACTAACCTAAGGACATCACACACACCCATGCCCGAGGCAGGATTCGAACCTGCGACCGTAGCAGTCCCGCGGTTCCGGACTGCAGCGCCAGAACCGTTAGACCACCGCGGCCGGCCGATACAACGCCTCATGAATATATCACATCATAAGATTCCCCAGAAGATCCTGAACTACAAACCAAATGGGAAAAGAGATTTTGATCGCACCTCGGGTTGTGTTTCGAAATTAGGTTGTAAGTTGAATATCGATAAAAGTAAAAGAAGAGCGACGGAATATAGCCTACCAGTATCAGGCAACGCTGAGGAAATTAGATTAGGAAATGAGACACTGAGAGTAGTACATGAGTTTTACTATTTGGTCGGCAGAATAACTGACGATGACCGAAGTAGAGAGGACATAAAGTGGAGACTGCCAACAACAAGAAAAGTGTTTCCTGATATAATAAATCTGTTCATGTTTCCCAGTATGATAAATTTGTTAACACCAGATGTAAATTCAGGTGTTAGGAAGCCTTTTCTGAAGGTAACTGTCTGGACCGTAGCCTTATACGGAAATGAAATTTGGACGACAAACAGAGTAAAAAAAAGAAAAGAATACAAGCTTGTGAACTGTTGTGCGACAGAAGAAAACTGAAGATTGGACAGTTAGATCGGATAACTAATAAATGGATAATGAATCGGATTAGGCAGAAAACAAAGAGCAGGTTGATAGAACACATCCTAAGGCATCAAACAAATCTTCGATTTGGTTATGGAAGGAACTAACGGGTGGAGGGTGGGAGGAGGCGGCAAGGGGCAACAATTGTAAAGAAAGAGATCAAGTCTTGAGTACAGTGAAAAGTTCCTAATAATGGAGATTGCAGTAGTTATACAGAGATAAGGGGGTCTGCACAGAACAGACAAACATGGAGAGCTGCATGAAATCAGTCTTCGAAGTCAAGACAATTACAAAGTCAAAAAGATATTGAAGGAGAAAAGGGCGAGCAAGGAGGAAGGAGGAGGCAGGCGTTTTGACCCTACACTGGCCAGTGGTGTTACATACACTACCGTTTGTGGTAATAGAAACACCAAGAAGGAAATGCATGAATTCAATTAATTTAATACCACAGATTAGGTACATGACAAGTAGCTTTAAAATCTGTACATGTCCTTTGAGCCCAACTATTCAGTATGTCGTGTGGCCACCATGCGCTGCAATTACAGCTGCTGAACACGTTCCTGAGGGATTTCCCTCCACGCCGTTTGTATCCGAGCCCCTAAATACGTGACACGAGCTACTGGAGGACCGTGACGCACCACGCGCCGACCAACCATATCCCAGACATAGAATGAAATTTTCACTCTAAAGCGGAGTGTGCGCTAGTATGAAACTTCCTGGCAGATTAAAACTGTGTGCCGGACCGAGACTCGAACTCGGGACCTTTGCCTTTCGCGGGCAAGTGCTCTACCAACAGAGCTACCCAAGCACGACTCACGCCCCGTCCTCACAGCTTCACTTCTGCCAGTACCTCGTCTCCTACCTTCCAAACTTTACAGAAGCTCTCCTGCGAACCTTGCAGAACTAGCACTCCTGAAAGAAAGGATATTGCGGAGACATGGCTTAGCCACAGCCTGGGGGATGTTTCTAGAATCTATCTATCTATCTATCTATCCTAAAATTACCTCGAGCAATTAAACAGAGAACCGACTCGTGGAGATAACATCTTGGACCTACTGATAACAAACAGACCCGAACTTTTAAAACATGTTTTCTGCTCGCGTATCATGTCGTTTTTGGAAACCCAGAATCTACTATACAGGAAGCAACATGGATTTCGGAAACAGCGATCGTGTGAGACCCAACACGCTTTATTTGTTCATGGGACCCAGAAAAAATTAGATACAGGCTCCCAGGTAGATGCTATTTTCCTTGACATCCGGAAGGCGTTCGATACAGTTCCGCACTGTCGCCTGATAAACAAAGTAAGAGCCTACGGAATATCAGACCAGCTCTATGGCTGGATTGAAGAGTTTTTAGCAAACAGAACACAGCATGTTATCAATGGAGAGACGTCTACAGACGTTAAAGTAACCTCTAGTTTGCCACAGGGGAGTGTTATGGGACCATTGCTTTTCACAATATATATAAATGACCTAGTAGATAGTGTCGGAAGTTCCATGCGGGTTTTCGCGGATGATGCTGTAGTACACAGAGAAGTTGCAGCATTAGGAAATTGCAGCGAAATGCAGGAATATCTGCACCGGATAGGCACTTGGTGCACGGAGTGGCAACTGACATAGATAAATGTAATGTATTGCGAATACATAGAAAGAAGGATTCTTTATTGTATGATTATATGATAGCGGAACAAACACCGGTAGCAGTTACTTCTGTAAAATATCTGGGAGTATGCGTGCGGAACGATTTGAAGTGGAATGATCATATAAAATTTATTGTTGGTAAGGCGGGTGCCAGGGTGAGATTCATTGGGAGAGTCCATAGAAAATGTAGTCCATCAACAAAGGAGGTGGCTTACAAAACACTCGTTCGACCTATACTTGAGTACTGCTCATCAGTGTGGGATCCGTACAAGATCGGGTTGACGGAGGACATAGAGAAGATCCAAAGAAGAGCGGCGCGTTTCGTCACAGGGTTATTTGGTAAACGTGGTAGCGTTACGGAGATGTTTAGCAAACTCAAGTGGCAGACTCTGCAAGAGAGGCGCTCTGCATCGCGGTGTAGCTTGCTCGCCAGGTTTCGAGAGGGTGCGTTTCTGGATGAGGTATCTAATGTATTGCTTCCCCCTACTTATACCTCCTGAGGAGATCACGAATGTAAAATTAGAGAGATTCGAGCGCGCACGGAGGCTTTCAGACAGTCGTTCTTCCCGCGATCCACACGCGATTGGAACAGAAAAGGGAGGTAATGACAGTGGCACGTAAAGTGCCCTCCACCACACACCGTTGGGTGGCTTGCGTAGTATAAATGTGGATGTAGATGTAGATGTAGAATGAAATTTTCACTCTAAAGTGGAGTGTGCGCTAGTATGAAACTTCCTGGCAGATTAAAACTGTGTGCCGGACCGAGACTCGAACTCGGGACCTTTGCCTTTCGCGGGCAAGTGCTCTACCAACTGAGCTACCCAAGCACGACTCACGCCCCGTCCTCACAGCTTTACTTCTGCCAGTACCTCGTCTCCTACCTTCCAAACTTTACAGAAGCTCTCCTGCGAACCTTGCAGAACTAGCCCTCCTGAAAGAAAGGATATTACGGAGACATGGCTTAGCCACAGCCTGGGGGATGTTTCTAGAATGAAATTTTCACTCTAAAGCGGAGTGTGCGCTAGTATGAAACTTCCTGGCAGATTAAAACTGTGTGCCGGACCAAGACTCGAACTCGGGACCTTTGCCTTTCGCAGGCAAGTGCTCTACCAACTGAGCTACCCAAGCACGACTCAAGCCCCGTCCTCACATCCTGCCAGGGAGTTTCATATCCCAGACATGTTCGATGGGCGACATGTCTGGCGAACGTGCACGCCAGGGAAACAATGGTACCCTTCGCTCTTCGAAGAAGGCCTGTATATACCTCGCAATATGTGGCTGGGCATTGTCCTGTTGAAATGTGGCCTGTGGAGATGCCTGAAGCAGAGGGAGTATCTCAGGCTCCACAACCTCAGTTAGTTACCGGTTGCTGTTCAAAGTGCCCGCAATACGTACCAGGCGAGATCGGTTGTTTTAACTAATGGCGCCTCAAACCATCACACCTGGTGTTTGTCCGCTATGATGCTCCACAATGCAGCCCTCCGGGTTGCGCTCACCACGGTACCGCCGGACACGTACGCGGCCACCACTGTAGGACACGCAGAAGCGGTACTCATCCGAGAAGATTACATGTTGCCACTCAGCACCCCAGTGACGGTGTTCACGTGCCCATTACAGTCGGAGGAGCTTGTGGTTTCTGGACAATGGAAGCCGACGTAATGACATGCGCGCTACCAGCCCAACCTGCAGCAGACGGCGACGAATCGTCGATGCAGACAAGTTCACACCTGTTGCAGTGCTCCAGCGACGAGCCAACACTGTGGATGTCGCTGTACCGTCCGTAATGGCCATGCGGACAAGATGACTGTCATCCCTTGCTGTGCTCATGTTCCGTGGTCCAGTTCCCGATCGTCGCTGCGTACGACCTTCCTCTATCCACTGCTCCCACACACGCATCACAGTCGTAGCAGCATGCCCTGTGCGAGCCGATATGTCACGGTATGACAACCGGGTTTCCCGGAGACCTATCATTCTGCCCCTTTGGAACTCGCCCACACGCTGATAGGGCTCCCTTTGACGTCGACGAGGCATACTGCCACTCACTGTATTGTTTCCACTTTGTGTGACAGCCCTGCACCGACTACACTAGGCGCAACACCGACCCTGTCGGACGGACACGAGAGGGCTCTGTTCGGCCTACGCTGCAAAACGTATCACGTATTGCTTGTACACCTGTCGCCACTTGCACCAACTGTGGCGCTATTCGGGTAATTCCTTCTCGGAGCTGCACTTTTCACAAACGGCAGTGTAGTTACGTCGAAATCGGGAATTCGGCGTTTAATACATTCAGACTACGTCAAATTAAAAAACTGAAAAATATAACAAATTGTGGCAAGATTTTATAAAGTTAATTAATACAGGCCAGATCAAGAAGGCAAATAATGGGGAGTCCAGGTCGGAATATCAACAATATTATGGAAAGGATATACTACTACTCATCGTGAAGATGAAACGTTGAGTTGCAGGTACGTGCGATGAGAAGATTGTTACAAACTTTCTGCCAAAGTCAACTTCCGGAAAGGAAAACGCACATACTTCCACAAGCACAAACAATCACACATCACACACACATGAACGTTGCCTCCGGCCACTCCGGTCAGGGTCTGGCCGGAGATAGTGGTCGTGTGTGTGTGTGTGTGTGTGTGTGTGTGTGTGTGTGTGTGTGTGTTGTGTGTGTGTGTCTGTGTGTGTGCGTGTGTGTGTGTGTGTGTGTGTGAGAGGTGTGCTTTTTCGTGCTTGTGGAAGTATGTGCGTTTTCCTTTCCGGAAGTTGACTTTGGCCGAAAGCTTACATGTAAGAGTCTTTCTACCGTACCAGTCTGCAACACAACGTGTCATCTTTCGAACGAGACGCAATCTTTCCTAGATTAACAAGTTTTATTTCAAACCGCTTGTATAAAGTCTTCAAGCAATAATGAATTATGACTCGTCCTGGAAACATGAACTGAAGTGACAATTGCTATTTTAGCATACAACAAAGACGCTTCTGTGAAAGACAGTGCGTGTGCTCTTCTCTTTGGCCACTCAACCCTCTGTTTTCATAAAACTTAGCAGAACGTGACTAAATATTCTAAAAAGTCACTTTTCTCCTCGGTTCCCATAGTATGCAAATTATTCCTGGAAACAGGAAATTTATTAAACCGTCGATGTCTGCACAATGTTTGTTGGATTTATAGCGTTCAGTGACAAAATTCCTATAAGCCTAAACTAGGTAGAAGTTATCATTGCGTATGTCCATAATTACTAAATTAATTTGGCGTCATTATAGTTACATAAATACAAATGGTAATATCCCGCGATATTGAGCGGCACATCCCGTAATGCCGAGGGGACTTTCTCGCGTCGTGCACCCACCACTAACAGCGACCAAGTCCCCGTAATTAGGTGGACCCAGTGAAACCAGAGGGCAGTGCGCTTTCCCTCATTATTGTGCGTCCGTTTAACAAGAAGTGACGCAAGACATTTTTTCGCGCGCGCGATCCGTGCGTAGGACGAGCGCGATGCTTTCTCCCGTGGTGAATAGTATCCGCGTCGCACCCAGTGATTTAAGTATTCATTTAACTCTGCCGCGATTTATACTACTACTTCGACTAGTTAAGACATAACTGTACTAATTACCTATCATTTTCAACACGCAGATCGATTACCAGGCAACTTTCATCCTGCCCCTATCTTCACATCACGACACGCAAGCTGTTGATTTCCAATAACTGGTTGGTGACCAGCCGTAAAGATGTCAGATGCCACCTTCCACTTCCTCTCTAGACTCCCCCAACGTCTATTGCTATCTCGACCAAGGTATGTACGTTGTCGCAAGTTTTCGAAAGTGTGTGGTTCATTTGGCGAAATATTTATTTTACCAGCTTCTGATTTCGAAATTTCTGAATACGTACTTAGTGTCACTATGTGAACATGTAAGAGCTTGTGTGGTTTATGTACTCAGTACTCAGCAGCTCACATGAATTTCGGGAACTTCCTGTTGACTAAAAATAGACATCGGTTGCACAGTATGTATTTCTACTGAATTTTTAATAAAATTTTAATAATGTAGTGCTAAGATTCGAAGTCGCTTTCCCTATGTAATTAACATTTATATTATTTTGATGAATTAAACATATCAATCATACATTCAAGCACCATGTACTCCAAGGTACACCGCCTGTACGAATATCGCTCATCGTATTAATTGAAACAATTAGAAACGATGTTCAGCACAGATTTCTGTACCAATGTAAACTGTTAGTCGCCATGAAAATACAGAAGTCCTTTGTGAGCTTGTAAACGAAAAATGCACTGCCTTTTAGTTGCAGATTTTAACTTTTTTAAGCCGTAAATAGAAATATTAAAAAAGGTAGGAAGATTTTTCTGTTTAGCAAAAGTGACAAAAAGCAGATTTCAGAGTACTTGACGGCTCAACACAAAAGTTTTATCTCAAGTACAGATACTGTGGAGGATCAGTGGACAAAGTTCAAAACCATCGTACAATATGCATTAGATGAGTATGTGCCAAGCAAGATCGTAAGAGATGGAAAAGAGCCACCGTGGTACAACAACCGAGTTAGAAAACTGCTGCGGAAGCAAAGGGAACTTCACAGCAAACATAAACATAGCCAAAGCTTTGCAGACAAACAAAAATTACGCGAAGCGAAATGTAGTATGAGGAGGGCTATGCGAGAGGCGTTCAATGAATTCGAAAGTAAAGTTCTGTGCACTGACTTGGCAGAAAATCCTAAGAAATTTTGGTCTTATGTCAAAGCGGTAGGTGGATCAAAACAAAATGTCCAGACACTGTGACCAAAATGGTACTGAAACAGAGCATTGCAGTCTAAAGGCCGAAATACTAAATGTCTTTTTCCAAAGCTGTTTCACAGAGGAAGACTGCACTGTAGTTCCTTCTCTAGATTGTCGCACAGATGACAAAATGGTAGATATCGAAATAGATGACAGAGGGATAGAAAAACAAGTAAAATTTCTCAAAAGAGGAAAGGCCGCTGGACCTGATGGTATACTAGTTCGATTTTACACAGAGTATGCGAAGGAACTTGCCCCCTTCTTGCAGAGGTGTACCGTAGGTCTCTAGAAGAGCGTAACGTTCCAAAAGATTGGAAAAGGGCACAGGTCATCCCCGTTTTCAAGAAGGGACGTCGAACAGATGTGCAGAACTATAGACCTGTATCTGTAACGTCGATCAGTTGCAGAATTTTGGAACACATATTATGTTCGAGTATAATGACCTTTCTGGAGACTAGAAATCTACTCTGTAGGAATCAGCATGGGTTTCGAAAAAGACGGTCGTGTGAAACCCAGCTCGCGCTATTCGTCCACGAGACTCAGAGGGCCATAGACACGGGTTCACAGGTAGATGCCGTGTTTCTTGACTTCCGCAAGGCGTTCGATACAGTTCCCCACAGTCGTTTAATGAACAAAGTAAGACCATATGGACTATCAGACCAATTGTGTGATTGGATTGAAGAGTTCCTAGATAACAGAACGCAGCATGTCATTCTCAATGGAGAGAAGTCTTCCGAAGTAAGAGTGATTTCAGGTGTGCCGCAGGGGATTGTCATAGAACCGTTGCTATTCACAATATGTATAAATGACCTTGTGGATAACATCGGAAGTTCACTGAGGCTTTTTGTGGCTGATATTGTAGTATATCGACAGGTTGTAACAATGGAAAACTGTACTGAAATGGAGGAGGATCTGCAGCGAACTGACGCATGGTTCAGGGAATGGCAATTGAATCTCAATGTAGACAAGTGTAATGTGCTGCGAATACATATAAAGAAAGATCCTTTATCATTTAGCTACAATATAGCAGGTCAGCAACTGGAAGCAGTTAATTCCATAAATTATCTGGGAGTAGACATTAGGAGTGATTTAAAATTTAATGATCATATAAAGTTGGTAGTCGGTAAAGCAGATGCCAGACAGATTCATTGGAAGAATCCTAAGGAAATGCAATCCGAAAACAAAGGAAGAGGGTTACAGTACACTTGTTCGCCCACTGCTTGAATACTGCTCACCAGTGTGGGATCCGTACCAGATAGGGTTGATAGAAGAGATTTAGAAGATCCAACGGAGAGCAGCGCGCTTCGTTACAAGATCTTTTAGTAATCGCGAAGCGTTACGAAGATGATAGGTAAACTCCAGTGGAAGACTCTGCAGGAGAGACGCTCAGTAGCTCGGTACGGGCTTTTGTTGAAGTTTCGAGAACATACCTTCACCGAGGAGTCAAGCAGTATACTGCTCCCTCCTACGTATATCTCGCGACGAGACCATGAGGATAAAATCAGAGAGATTAGAGCCCACACAGAGGCATACCGACCATCTTTCTTTCCACGAACAATACGAGGCTGGAATACAAGGGAGAACCGATAGAGGTACTCAAAGTACCTTCCGCTACACACCGTCAGGTGGCTTGCGGAGTATGGATGTAGATGTAGATGTTTGCTGCTTTATATGCGCTGTTTGCAGTAATTATCTTAACAGCTATTTCGAAAATTAGACAACATCCACATCTACATCTATACTCTCCAAACCATTGTGAAGTCCATGACAGAGGGTACTTCTCATTGTACCACCGAGCAAGGTGGCGCAGTGATTAGCACACTGGACTCGCAATTCTGGAGGACAACAGTTCAAACCCTGGTCCGCCCATCTAGATTTAGTTTTTCTGTGATTCCCCTAAATCATTCCAGGCAAATACCGGGATGGTTCCTTTGAAAGGGCACGGCCGATTTCCTTCCCCATACCTGACACAATACGAGTTTGTGCTCGCTTTCTAATGACCTCGATGTCGACGGGACGTTAAAGGCAATCTTCCTTCATTTTCTTCCTCTGTACCAGATATTAGGGCTTCTTCCTGTTCCATTCGCGTATGGAACGCGGGGAGAATTATTGCTTAAACGCGTCTGTGGCTCTGAAATTACCCTGATTTTGTCATCGCGATCCCCGTGAGAGCGACATATAATTGGTTGTAGTATATGCCAACATTCATCGTGATGTTGGTTCTAGAAACTTTCCGTGTAGGCTTTCACGCTTCAGTCCGCATCTTCAAGCATATGCCACTTCAGTTCTTTCGGCATCTTCGTGACATTCACCAGTGGATCAAACAATTACGTGAACATTCGTGCTGCCCTTCGCTATATTCGTTCAGTGTCCCCTGTTGGTACCATTGGTACGGGTAGCACACACTTGAGCAATATTCAGAAAGGATAGCACGAGTAATATTCGCACCACTTTCAGATCTTATCAAGGTCTGACTGGATATTTTGCGCAGCTTTTTTTCTGACAGTACTTCATTATAGGTAACAGCATCATCTGCAAAAAGTCTGAGGCTGCTATTAATATTGTCTGCAGGGTCATTAATACATAACACGGGCAGCAAGAGTCGCAACACACTTCCCTGGAGTACACCTGAAATTACTTCTACATTTCTTGATGACTTTCCATCGAAGATAACATGCTGTTCAACTCTATCAAGAAATCCTCAAACCACTTACAGCTCCCGCTCGTACTTTGGATACTAAGTTTATTTGTGATACTGAGTCAGATGCCTTTCGGAAGCCCAAAAACACCTCGTCTACCTGACTGCCATAATCCACGGCTCTCAGTAACTCCTGCGAGGCAAGCGCGTGTTGAGTTTTCGGAATCCATGCTGCTTGGCATGGAGGAGGTATTCCGTTCGAGATACCTTATTACCTATGAGCTTCGAATGTATTCTATGATTCTGCAACAAAGGGATGTACACGATGTTGGACGGAAGTTTTTATGGATAACTTCTGCTGCCATTCTTGTAGATGCATGTGATCTGTGCTTTCTTCCAACCACTGGGTACAGTATATTGTTCGTGGGATCTTCGGTAAATTGTAGGTGAAAGAGGGTCTAACCCAAGCGCTAATTCGATGTAGAATGTGATCGGGATTTCATCAGTCCCTGGACTTTCGTTCAGTTTCAACAAGTTCTATTGTTTCTCAAAGCCATTGACAGTGACACTAATATCCGTTTCACTCACCTTTCAACTGATACGACAATTTAACTAGGAATATTGATGGGATCGCATCTCTAAAGGAACATTTAAAAACAGAGTTAAGGATTTCAGCTTTTGCTTTGATACCCTCCATTTCGGTTCCTGTCTCGTCTGTGATTTTCTGAAGACTCCCTTTGATTTCACTGACAGTCTTTACATATGACCACAGTTTAATGGTGGTTATTTGAATTGTACCTTCTGGTGTTTTTAGGTCGTTCTGCAGGTAGCCTGCGTAAACCAGTTATGTTGGCCACTGAAGCATCGTATACATGGATCGTGGTAACCCCTTCAACATCGGCTAAGGCCTGAAGATGGCGCACCGCAGCGCCAAAACTGGTAGCTACACAGTAAACCAGCGTTTCATTTTCTTACAACAATTTAATAGGGTTTTGTGAAAGATCTTCCGATGATATTCTGTCGCGGTACTCGTTGAAGGATTGACGCATTGCCCTTTTGACAGCTAAACGTATTTAATTCAGCATTTCTTTTCCTGTAACCCTATGCTTTGTTTCACACCTGTTATGTAGTAATCTCTGTTTCTTTAGAAGTTTCATAACATGGGCCCCTTGCGGCACGGTTTCAGGACAGGGAAATTCACCGACGATGTGATAAATCACGCAATGAATATTGTAAACACTTCATACGACAAGTATGTTACAGGCATGATGAATGATATAGCTGGTACGCTTGATAGTTTACGGTGGCCTGCCACGTTCAAAAGACAAATAGAGTGACTGTCCTAGGCGTATCCACAACAGTCTAAGAGACTAACTGTACAGACAGGCAGGAACAATTAGAATGTCTTGGAAAGAAAACTACGGAAGACATCACCAGAGGTTGCCCACGGGGCTCTGTCTGTGGCCCAGAATTCTGGGATGTCGGCACAGAACTATTTCTAAACCAGCGTCAGACAAACGCTAGATACTGCACCGCCTACGCAGGCGATCAGCGTTTTTGCTAACACAATGGAACAACTAGAGCAAAATAGTAGGTTATTTCTTGAAAAACAGAGAAAAATGGTAGGGTAGTTCTTGAGAGACTACTTAACTGTTGCATACAGAACAAACTATCAATAGCAACACATCAAATAGTTTATATGTACTAGTGAAAAGTAATGAAGTACATACACTAAAGGATCAAAAGTATCCGGACACTCACAAAAACATACATTTTTCATATTAGATGCCTTGTGCTGCCACCTACTGCCGGGTACTCTGTATCAGCGACCTCTGATGTCATTAGACATCGTGAGAGAGCAGAATGGGACGCTCCGCGGAACTCACGGACTTCGAACGTGGTCAGGTGATGTGTTGTCACTTGTGTCATACGTCTGTACGCGAGATTTCCACACTCCTAAACATCCCTAGGTTTACTGTATCCAATGTAGTAGTGAAGTGGAAACTTGAATGGACACATACAGCACAAAAGTGTACAGGCCGACCTCGTCTGTTGACTGACAGAGACCGCCGACAGGAGAAGAGTGTCGTAATGTGTAATAGGCAGACATCTGTCCACACCATCACACAGGAATTCAAAACTGCATCAGGATCCACTGCAAGTACCATGACAGTTGGGCGGGAGATGAGAAAACTTAGATTTCATGGTCAAGCGGCTGCCCATAAGCTACAAATCACGCCAAAAAATGCCAAACGACGCCTCGCTTGATGTAAGAAGCGTAAACATTGAACGATTGAACAGTGGAAACACGTTGTGTGGACTGACGAAACACGGTACACAATATGGCGATCCGATGGCAGGGTGTGGGTATGGTGAATGCCCGGTGAACGTCATCTGCCAGCGTGTGTAGTGCCAACAGTAAAATTCGGAGGCGGTGGTGTTATGGTGCGGTCGTGTTTTTCATGGAGGGGGCTTGCACCCCTTGTTGCTTTGCGTGGCACTATCACAGCACAGGCCTACAATGATGTTTTAAGCACCTTCTTGCTTCCACTGTTGAAGAGCAATTCGGGGATGGCAATTGCATCTTTCAACACGATCGAGCACCTGTTCATAATGCACGGCCTTTGGTTAAGTGGTTACACAACAGTAACATCCCCGTAATGGGCTAGGCTTGCACAGAATCCTGACCTGAATCCTGTAGAACACCTTTGGGATGTTTTGGAACGCCGACTTCGTGCCAGGCCTCACCGACCGACATCTATACCTCTCCTCAGTGCAGCACTCCGTGAAGAATGAGCTGCCATTCCCGAAGAAATCTTCCAGCACCTGATTGAACGTAAGCCTGCGAGAGTGGAAGCTGTCATCAAGGCTAAGGGTGGGCCAACACCATATTGAATTCCAGCACTACCGATAGAAGGCGCCACGAACTTGTAAGTCATTTTCAGCCAGGTATCCGGATACTTTTGATCACGTAGTATAGGTACCTTGGAATTAACATCGACGAAAAACAATGAGATTGTCTGCCAGAGAGGTACTCGCTATTGTACGCTATGAGTCGAGTGTCTGGGAGCATGGAGCCAGAAATCACAGCAGATGCTCTACGGTGAGCACAGAGAAATGTACTCCAGTGCCTGACATACGCGTATAGAACAACACCGAATTAGGCGCTGCTGGTAACGTTAGGTTCGCTACTTCTAGAAAGAAAGAGAAGTGCACAATACTGGCTCAAAATCGCGAATATGACAGGGTACAGGAGATAGAGGTGTAGATTGATAGAGAATGGCAGGAAATCTGGTACAGGGAGGGAGGAGAACCTGTCAATTCTTTCCTAACATAAAAGAAAGAACAAGAATGACATAATTGTTTCCAACCAATGGAGCTGTACGATACCTCTCGGGACATGGTTAATACCCCAGTTTCTTACTAAAAGTACGACAATGCACCACGGAAATTCCTGGATCTGAAGTAATAGGCATACCGGATCACATCGTCTGGGAATGTGCCATTAGACAAGAGGTACAGACCAGGGCAGGAACGCCTTTGGTAATACAACAGTCTATAACATATATAATAAGGAATGAGAAACTGTGGCATAAGACGAACTCGCTGACAGCTAACATACCATGAACTGCAATCTTACATGGCTGAGAGACAACCAAGAAGAGGTCAAACATCATAACAAGGAGATGCGCCACGGCAGAACATTCATCTGCAACAACCTTCCGGAAGCAGTGAAGAGATGAGCCTCGGGGAGAAACAGGAAGCGTTTCCTGAGACCCCGACACCCATCTGGGGTGTGGTTGGCACAGCTGCGGAGCCCTTCCGAATTCTGAGTTACACCTCAGGCTAACTATCCACACAAATGAGAAATCCAGTTTGGTTCTGATACCAAGTATAGTAGTGTAGTGTAGCTCTGTGTACCGAGCTGTTGTATAGTTTTGTAGTCCAGAATTACAAATTACATCATTTGTGATCTAGCAATGCTGCATTACCTGTACACCAGGTGGCCAAATGGAAGTATATACACATTTTTAATTTTTTTTTTCCTTTTTATATAGATATTCTACACAGATTCTTCCCCTTAAACACGATAATATTTAGTTATACTAACATATTTGAAATAACATTGCAATATTATGTACTATATTTATGCCAATTCATGTATCATGCCAATTCTTGGTCTTTTCTTGTATACAGGTAACAGACTAAAAGAAAATAGTAAATGAATTATAAAAAAGTTTCGTAACAGTTTATATCGCAGAGAGTCCCTCTCAGCATGAACTGTTCTTCTAAATACATATCTCAGCAGTGCATGGTCAAATATTCTTCTAAACATTAACATTACACCTCCCTGCCCCTCCCCTTCACCTCTTCCCATAATCCTCCCCCTTTCCTCTCCAGCCATTATCAGCGTAGAACTAAATAGTCAGTCATTGAGTAGTACACACTTCAAATAAAGTTTTGCATCACTTCGGTTCCGAGAGTTCCGGTACCTGTACAGAAAATTGGAAAAGACATCAACATAAACATCATTTCATCCCTTTTTATTGCTCATGAAAATCACATATTGCATGTTGTATTACCATATAGCGAGATCTTCAGAGGTGGTGGTCCAGATTGCTGTACACACCGGTACCTCTAACACCCAGTAGCACGTCCTCTTGCATTGATGCATGCATATATTTATCGTGGCATACTATCCACAAGTTCATCAAGGCACTGTTTGTCCAGATTGTCTCACTCCTCAACGGCGATTGGGCGTAGATCCCTCAGAGTGGCTGGTGGGTCACGTCATCCATAAACAGCCCCTTTCAGTCTATCCCAGACACGTTCGATACTGTTCATGTCTGGAGAACATGCTGGCCACTCTAGTCGAGCGACGTCGTTATCCCGAAGGAAGTCACTCACAAGATGTGCACGATGGGGTCGCGAATTGTCGTTCATGAAGACGAATGCCTCGCCAATATGCTGCCGATATGGTTCTACTATCGGTCGGAGGATGGCATTCACGCATCGTACTGCCGTTACGGCGCTTTCCATTACTATCAGCGGCGTACGTCGGCCCCACATAATGCCACCCCAAAACAGCAGGGAACCTCCAACTTGCTGCATTCGCTGGACAGTGTGACTACGGCGTTCAGCATGACTGCGTTGCCTCCAAATATCTCTCCGACGATTTTGTCTGTTTGAAGGCATATGCGACACTGATTATTTTTGCGACCGAGGGCTGTTATTGGTTTAATTTTACTATGTTCACTATAGGTGTCCACAATTTTCTGCCACAAGTTGAAACCGAGAAACGGCGTGTTCTACAACAGATCGGAGTGTCTCACCGGTCACGTTCAAAATGCGTTGCGGAATACCTGTCTTCAATTCAGCTACGTTCGTAGTTGGAGCACTCAACACATCTTTCAGATCACTCCGCAACCAGAAGTCATACGGATTAAGATCAGGTGATATGGACAGTCAGGCTGGTGGGAAATGAGGGCTGATAATTCCAGAATTTCCGAAATTCTTCTGCAGGAGCCATTTCACTGGTTGTGCAAGGTGTGGAACAGTGCCCTCTTGCATAAAAATGATCCTATTTATACATCCACGTTGTTGAAGGGCTGGGATGATGACTGCGACCAAATCACCTTCATAGCATTTACCAGTGACAGTATTGGTTAAAAAGACCCGAAAAAATAAGCCCCTGCGATAAACGATGCCGTCAACCCGCACCATTCATCATCTTTGCAGAATGAAATGATACCGGTTGATATGCGTGCGAATTCTCCGTTCCGCATATTCTGCAGTTCAAATGGTTCAAATGGCTCTGAGCACTATGGGACTCAACATCTGAGGTCATCAGTCCCCTTGAACTTAGAAGTACTTAAACCTAACTAACCTACGAACATCACACACATCCATACCCGAGGCAGGATTCGAACCTCCGACCGTAGCTGTCGCGTGCTTCCAGACTGAAGCGACTAGACCCGCTCGGCCACTCCGGCAGGCTATTCTGCGGTTCTGCGTATTAAAATGTCCTTATAGATGGAAAAGGACTTAGACTGTCCACAGAATATTTCATTGCCATCCGTTGTCCACATCCATCTGGGCCAGAAATTCCAGAGAGGACGTTCGTCTTGCTGGCAGGTCAACAGGAAAGACTTCTTGAACAAGGTTGATTTTGTATGGATAGCAATCCAGGATTTTAAGCACCGTGCTCACAGAGAAAATCCAACCTTCGGACAGTTCCCCGTGCATTGCATGTTTGCACACTATCGCTCGACCGCTGTGCTGTGGCCACATCGTCAACTGCTTTCCTCCCTGTGCCACACTGTACATCAAAAGAATCATTCCACATGGGTATGATTGTGCCCCACGACCGTAATGTAATCCAGGACTGAAAGAAGGTCAGCTCCGGTCGCGTTGTCGTTTTTTTTTTATTGAACTGCTGATCTTGAACTCAACTGATAGTGCAGTGCCTTAAAAGTAACCACCTAGACTGAACATAATTGCTTTAGCAGCAGCGCGCGATCCTTCACTGAGACAGTCATATCGGGCATCTCGGACGCAAACAGAGACACATCTGTGTGTCGCGGGTCTGCTGGTGTGCATATTCTGACGCTTACAGTGCCGTCTATAGGACATTTTCTTTTTCATGACGTTTCCTCCTGCCTCAGTAACAAGCTGTTCTAACTCTGAAGAGTGGTTCTCTTTCTACAGAGTTTATGACTGCAACTTTAATTATGGCCAGTCTGTAGATGTCCAAAATGATGTGGTATTTCCATATCTGAAACATTTCAAAACACACACACAAACATGTTGTTGTGGTCTTCAGTCCTGAGACTAGTTTGATGCAGCTCTCCATGCTACCCTATCCCGTGCAAGCTTCTTCATCTCCCAGTATCTGCTGCAGCCAACATCCTTCTGAACCTGTTTAGTGTATTCATCTCTTGGTCTCCCTCTACAATTTTTACCCACCGCGCTGCCCTCCAATACTAAATTGGTGATCCCTTGATGCCTCAGAACATGTCCTACCAACCGATCCCTTCTTCTAGTCAAGTTGTGCCACAAACTCCTCTTCTCCCCAATTCTACTCAATACCTCCTCATTAGTTATGTGATCTACCCATCTAATCTGCAGCATTCTTCTTTAGCACCACATTTCGAATGCTTCTATTCTCTTCTTGTCCAAACTATTTATGGCCCATGTTTCACTTCCATACATGGCTATACTCCATACAAATACTTTCATGAACGACTCCCTGACACTTAAATCTATACTCCCTACTTCAGAAACGCTTTCCTTGCCATTGCCAGTCTACATTTTACATCCTCTCTACTTCGACCATCACCAGTTGTTTTGCTCGCCAAATAGCAAAACTCATTTACTACTTTATGTGTCTCATTTCCTTATCTAATGCCCTCAGCGTCACACGACTTAATTCGACTACATTCCATTATCCTCGTTTTGCTTTTGTTGATGTTCATCTTATATCCTTCTTTCAACACAATCTCCATTCCGTTCAACTGCTCTGCCAAGTCCTTTGCTGTCTCTGACAGAATTACAATGTCGTCGGCGAACCTCAAAGTTTTTATTTCTTCTCCATGGATTTTAATACCTACTCCGAATTTTTCCTATTGTTTCCTTTACTGCTTGCTCAATATACAGATTGAATAACATCGGGGATAGGTTACAACCCTGTCTCACTCACTTCCCAACCACTGCTTCCCTTTCATGTCCCTCGACTCTTATAGTTGTCATCTGCTTTCTGTACAAATTGTAAATAGCCTTTCGCCCCCTGTATTTTACCCCTTCCGCCTTCAGAATTTGAAAGAGAGTGTTCCAGCCAACATTGTCAAAAGCTTTCTCTAAGTCTACAAATGCTAGAAACGTAGGTTTGCCTTTCCTTAATCTTACTTCTAAGATAAGTCGTAGTGTCAGTATTGCCTCACGTGTACCAACATTTCTACGGGATCCAAACTGATCTTCCCCGAGGTCGGCTTCTACCAGTTTTACCATTCGTCTGCAAAAAATTCGTGTTAGTATTTTGCAGCTGTGACTTATTAAACTGATAGTCCGGTAATTTTCATATCTGTCAACACCTGCTTTCTTGGGGATTGGAATTATTATATTCTTCTTGAGGTCTGAGGGAATGTCACCTGTCTCATACATCTTGCTCACCAGATGGTAGAGTTTTGTCAGGACTGGCTCTCCCAAGGCTGTCAGTAGTTCTAATGGAATGTTGTCTACTCCTGGGGCCTTGTTTCGACTTAAGTCTTTCAGTGCTCTGTCAAACTCTTCATGCAATATCGTATCACCCATTTGATCTTCATCTACATCCTCTTCCATTTCCATAATATTGTCCTGAAGAACACCGCCCCTGTATAGACCCTCTATATACTCCTTCCACCTTTCTGCTTTCCCTTCTTTGCTTAGAACTGGGTTTCCATCTGAGCTCTTAATATTCATGCAAGTGGTTCTCTTTTCCCCAAAGGTCTCTCTAATTTTCCTGTAGGCAGTATCTATCTTACCCGTCGTGAGATAAGCCTCTACACCCTTACATTTGTCCTCTAGCCATTCCTGCCTAGCCATTTTGCACTTCCTGTCGATATCATTTTTGAGACGTTTGTATTCCTTTTTGCCTGCTTCATTTACTGCATTTTTATATTTTCTCCTTTCATCAATTAAATTCAATATTTCTTCTGTCAACCACGGATTTCTACTAGCCCTCGTCTTTTTACATATTTGATCCTCTTCTGCCTTCACTATTTCATCCCTCAAAGCTACCCGTTCTTCTTCTACTGCATTTCTTTCCCCCATTTCTGTCAATTGATCCCTTATACTCTCCCTGAAACCCTGTACAACCTCTGGTTCTTTCAGTTTATCCAGGTCCCATCTCGTTAAATTCCCACCTTTTTGCAGTTTCTTCAGTTTTAATCTACAGTTCATAACCAATAGATTGTGGTCAGAGTCCACATCTGCCTCTGGAAATGTCTTACAATTTAAAACCTGGTTCCTAAATCTCTGTCTTACCATTATATAATCTATCTGATACCTTTTAGTATCTCCTGGGTTCCTCCATGTACACAGCCTTCTTTCATGATTCTTAAACCAAGTGTTAGCTATGATTAAGTTATGCTCTGCACAAAATTCTACCAGGCGGCTTCCTCTTACATTTCTTAGCCCCAATCCATAATCACCTACTACGTTTCCCTCTCTTGCTTTTCCTACTATCGAGTTCCAGTCACCCATGATAATTAAATTTTCGTCTCCCTTCACAACCTGAATAATTTCCTTTATCTCATCATACATATCATCAATTTTTTCGTCATCTGCAGAGCTAGTTGGCGTATAAACTTGTACTACTGTAGTAGGCATGGGCTTCGTCTCTATCTTGGCCACAATAATGCGTTCACTACGCTGTTTGTAGTAGCTTACCTGCACTCCTATTTTTTTATTCAAACAAACATACAGCGTCTATACCATGAACTGATAGGTTCAGCAACACTAGTGAACGTAAAAAAAAATTTCGACTCCCGTGTCACAAATGTTGTAAGGCACAAATGAGCCTCAACTTGATTAGTTTTCACACCTTAATTGTTCTTTGATTCTTGTCAAGTTTCACACTGTTCTTACCAAGTCTAAATTGTCTACAGAAATACGCCACCAATGTGTGTTTATGTCAGGTGTCACACCATAATTTTAGACACACACACATTACATATATATATATATATATATGTAGTGGACCATCTGAAGTTTCGGATGAGATTATCTCGAAAACTACACATCGGGTAAAAATAGTTGGTAAGACAAGCTTGTAAGCTCAAAGGGGGATATTAAATGATACTACACGTGACCCGAGCCCACGCCTCCTTGGGTGGGGCGAGGGCAACTTCTGAATCTGAAAAGGAAACACCCATTTTTTATTGCAGATTCGGATTCTCCATTAAAGAGGAAGAACTCCGATTTATTTAGAATGATCCTAGAAGGACAAATCAAATCGATACAAAATGTGCACCAATTCTTTCATTACGCCAAATTAAGCTATTTTTTTTACAAAATGTATCCTACCTGCAACAGTTTTTGATGCAGGGAGGCGGAATGGTATTAAAATCTCGTTAGGAAACTCTTCACAATTGCATCACTCACCCGACTGTGGCGCTACCGTGGCCAAATTGCGAAATATGGCTCAGTATATAGGTCGGTGCAATGCGCTCAGACGTCACTTCACTTTCAGACTGTGAACCGTAAATATCAAGTGACGAAAGTAAATTTTTCTTTAGCGAAACATGGCTCACTATCTTCCTACAGAGATTGTTGATATGAATGTTAATTTTAGGTGAATGCTGTAACAATTACGCTGCAGCTGCGCAATTGTATGCGGATCGTTTCCCAAACCAACGACGTGCAAGAGAAAACATTATTTGAAATTGCACTCAACGAGCTCGAAATTGATACATGCACCGTCCATCTTGTCGTCAATAATACAATGAAAATGACGTTCGTACCCTTACCGTTCTCACCTGTGTTCAACTGGATCCCGAAATGAGTAGTCGTGCGATTCAGACACAAACTGGAATACCGAAATCAACTGTTTTCACGAATTTGAAGGCACAGAAATATAATGTGTACCGTATCACACTGACACAGGCATTAACGCAGAAATATACGCAGATACGTGTGCATTTCTGCCAATGAGCCTTGGAAATGATAAGAGGTGACGATGATTCTTTTAGATACGTTATGTTCACCGATGAAGCCACATTCAAAAACAATGGAGAATTAAATCGTCATGATGTCATTATTGGTCCCCTGTCAATCCGTACTGGCACAGACCCGTTGTCAATCAACACAAATGGTCGTTAATGGTCTGGTGTGGGATTTTAAAAGGTTGCTCGATAGGTTCGTATTTTTTTGACCGAAATGTTACTGGGGAATCTTACAACTTCTCCGCGATGATTTGTTGGAGCTAATGGAAGATGTTGATTTAGAAAGTAGGCAACGAATGGGGTTCCAACAGGACGGAGCAGCTCCCCATTATGCTAAAAATGTGCGGAACGTTTTAAATTTGCGGTACCGTGGTCGGTGGATAGGACGCGGCGGACCAATTCAGTGCCCTCCACGTTCACCAGACCTAACATATCCTGATTTTTTCTTGTGGGGATATTTAAAAAAATATTGTTTATGACAGACAGCCCACAAACCGAAACGAAATGGAGCAACGCATTCGAAGAGCGTGTGCAGCCATACCACGGGATGTGCTGCTCAAAACTGTGGACAACTTTCGCAGACGATTGACTTTATGCATTGAAGCAAATGGGGATAATTTTCAACAATTTCTTCGTGGCTAATTTCATTAATTAAGCACCCCAAATTTTGAGAGGCAAGGGGACTCACACTAGTGAAGCACCCCAACATGTGAGAGGCAATGGGACTTTAATGAAGCACCGCAACATGTGAGAGGCAAGGGGACTCACACTAGAGAAGCACCCCACGGGAACATCTATCTGCTACGTCCATGACGTTGTTCCTAGGTAACGCTAAAAGTAGGATACAGTACATTTTGTACAAAAATAGCTTAATTTGACGTAACGAAAGAATTGGTGCACATTTTTTATCGATTTGATGCATCTTTCTCGGATAATTCTAAATAAATCAGAGTTCTTCAACGATTTCACTTTTTTCTCGATTTCATCACCATCTGTCAATGGTTTAAAAAAATGTTTCTGAGAAAACTTGATTACTTTTTTATGGAGAAACCGAATCTGCAATAAAAAATGGGTGTTTCCGTTTAAGATTTAATTTTGACACGAAATTTTAACCCAGGATAGCTGATGCCAGTAGGAACCAAAAATACTAATGATGTGTAAGTCGATAACGCACAATTTTTAAACCATGGAAACTTGGCGCCACGCGCTCCGATTGGCCACGGGATTGCCCTGTTGCCGGATGCTCTGGACAACGCATGATAGTGTATGCTTTGCCTGCCGGAGATAGCGATGTATCCAAGGCGGCCCGTACGCTCGGTGCTAGGGCGCCAGCCTTTCACACTGGGGACCGGGGTCCCGACACGTCCATTGTAGTTTCATGATAAGACGTACAGGGAACTAATCCATCAATAGTTGTTATTTCGCGTACAGAAAGTCTTTTACAAATTGTGTCGGCCCCGAAAAGGGCTTTTTTGTAGCTAGGACATTGTTTACTTAATGCAGGTGCTCGAACTGACGACCGTCTGACGCGACACAAGCTTGGTAACGTTGAACGGTGTTTTGCCGAACTCCTTCAAAGATTCCTGGCATTGCTCTGACGTGATTGGTGGCATGTTGAATGGGATTCATTAATTCCTCTTCGGTTCTAGGTGGTTCGCGTCCGAGTGGGTGAACTAGAATCTTGAAGAATCCCCACAGGAAAAAGTCCGGTGGCGTGAAGTCTGGTGATCGCGGAGGCCATGTCCTACGAGCACCTCTGCCATTACCCGGCCGTCGAAGAGTTCATTTAAATATCCGCGCACAACACGACTGTTATGTGCGGGCGGCCCGTCATGCTGCACCACATGCGTAGTCGTATGTCTAGGGGAACACCTTTCAGCACGCCGGGTAGAGTTTCTTGAAAAAGTGAAGGCAATTTGCCCCGGTAAGTCGAGGAGCTAGACGGACCGGCCCAGTCAGATCGTCACCCACAATGAGAGCCCAAATACTGAGCGAAAATCGTTCCTGGTGTCCGTGGACGTACGTGACGTGAGAGTTTCCCCTTGTCCAGTAACGAACGTTTGGAGTGTTGTAAAGGCCATCCCGATTGAAGGTGCACTCGTCGGTAAACAACAAAATGGCGGGAAAGTCGGGACCTCGTGCAACACGACGCAGAAACCACTGGCAAAACCCTAGCCTGTGTTCATAGTCCGCCACAGTATTTAGGTGTTGGGCAGGGTGGAAACTAAATGAATGCTGGCTGTCATACGTCAAAGCCTCCCAGACTAACCGATGAGTGACCCACATGTCGTGTCCAGCCGCTCGACTACTTGTCGTAGGTGCTTCCTCGAAGCGCTCGAGTACAGTCTCTTCAAATGCAGTATCCCGTCGTGTTCGAGGTCTTCCAGCATCACCACGATAACTAGCTTACGAGCCAGTTTCGCCAAGTCGCCGGTGAATTGCTGTAAACGTTTGGTGGTGTGGGTGGCGTTCCTCATACAACCGTCGAACTTCATGCTCATTACCGTCGGCTAGACCATAAACAAAAACCATATCTCGTTGTTCTTCAAACTAATCCTGTGCCGCCATGCTTACTGTATGACTAAATCGCAGGTGCCGTGTGTGTCCTCCGAAGCGAAGCTTACGTATGAATGCCTCTGACGTGAGGTGGAGACAAACAGCAAGACCTGTTCGACACGTGTGCGTTTCACGTTGGCGGCGAGGGACGTTTGTACAGGATTATTACAAATGATTGAAGCGATTTCACAGCTCTACAATAACTTTATTATTTGAGATATTTTCACAATGCTTTGCACACACATACAAAAACTCAAAAAGTTTTTTTAGGCATTCACAAATGTTCGATATGTGCCCCATCAGTGATTCGGCAGACATCAAGCCGATAATCAAGTTCCTCCCACACTCGGCGCAGCATGTCCCCATCAATGAGTTCGAAAGCATCGTTGATGCGAGCTCGCAGTTCTGGCACGTTTCTTGGTAGAGGAGGTTTAAACACTAAATCTTTCACATAACCCCACAGAAAGAAATCGCATGGGGTTAAATCGGGAGAGCGTGGAGGCCATGACATGAATTGCTGATCATGATCTCCACCACGACCGATCCATCGGTTTTCCAATCTCCTGTTTAAGAAATGCCGAACATCATGATGGAAGTGCGGTGGAGCACCATCCTGTGGTACGTTTAACTCCCTGCTTGCTTTATTCGTCGACTTCCGCGAGCTACGCGTGAAACTTGCCCGCACGCGTTCAACCATTTCTTCGCTCACTGCAGGCCGACCCGTTGATTTCCCCTTACAGAGGCATCCAGAAGCTTTAAACTGCGCATACCATCGCCGAATGGAGTTAGCAGTTGGTGGATCTTTGTTGAACTTCGTCCTGAAGTGTCGTTGCACTGTTATGACTGACTGATGTGAGTGCATTTCTAGCACGACATACGCTTTCTTGGCTCCTGTCGCCATTTTGTCTCACTGCGCTCTCGAGCGCTCTGGCGGCAGAAACCTGAAGTGCGGCTTCAGCCGAACAAAACTTTATGAGTTTTTCTACGTATCTGTAGTGTGTTGTGACCATATGTCAATGAATGGAGCTACAGTGAATTTATGAAACCGCTTCAATCATTTGTAATAGCCCTGTATGTGTGAACCGACTGCCATAGCGCTGCCCGTAGACCGACGAACGGCAACATGGCAATCCCACAGCCAATCGGACCGCGTGGCGCTAAGTTTCCGTAGTTTAGAAATGCTGCGGTGTCGACCTATACCACATTAGTAATCCAGGGTTAAAATTTCGTGACACAATTTTTCTCATCCTTATATGTACATACCGGGTGATCAAAATGTCAGTGTAAATTTGAAAACTGAATAAATCACGGAATAATGTAGATAGAGAGGTGCAAACTGACACACATGCTTGGAATGACATGGGGTTTTATTAGAACCAAAAAAATACGAAAGTTCAAAAATGTCCAACAGATGGCGCTTCATCTGATCGGAATAGCAATAATTAGCATAACAAAGTAAGACAAAGCAAAGATGATGTTCTTCACAGGAAATGCTCAACATGTCCACCATCATTCCATAACAATAGCTGTAGTCGAGGAATAATGTTGTGAACAGCAATGTAAAGCATGTCCGGAGTTATGGTGAGGCATTGGTGTCGGATGTTGTCTTTCAGCATCCCTAGAGATGTCGGTCGATCACGATACACTTGCGACTTCAGGTAATCCCAAAGCCAATAATAGCACGGACTGAGGTCTGGGGACCTGTGAGGCCAAGCATGACGAAAGTGGCAACTGAGCACACGATCATCACCAAACGACAGGCGCAAGAGATCTTTCACGCGTCTAGCAACACTTTGTTCTAATAAAACCCCATGTCATTCCAAACATGTATGTCATTTTGATCCTCCCTATCTACATTGTTCCGTGATTTATTCAGTTTTCAAATTTATACTGACTTTTTGTTCACCCGATATATATATATATATATATATATATATATATATATATATATATATTTATATTTATTTATTTATTTATTTATTTATTTATTTATATTTATTACAGGGTGGGCCATTGACCGTGACCGGACCAAATATCTCACGAAATAAGCGTCAAACGAAAAGACTACAGAGAACAAAACTTGTCTAGCTTGAAGGGGGAAACCAGATGGCGCTATGATTGCCCCGTTAGATGGACCACTTTTTTCGCTTTGTGATAGATGGCTCTGTAATAGTCACAAACATATAGCTCACAATTTTAGACGAACAGTTGGTAACAGGCAGGTTTTTTAAATTAAAATACAGAACGTAGGTACGTTTGAACATTTTATTTCGGTTGTTCCAATGTGAAACATGTACCTTTGTGAACTTATCATTTGTGAGAACGCATGCTGTTACAGCGTGATTACCTGCAAATACCACATTAATGCAATAAATGCTCAAAATGATGTTCGTCAACCTCAATGCATTTGGCAATACGTAACGACATTCCTCTCAACAGCAAATAGTTCGCCTTCCGTAATGTTCGCACATACATTGACAATACGCAGACGCATGTTGTCAGGCGTTGTCGGTGGATCACGATAGCAAATATCCTTCAACTTTTCCCACAGAAAGAAACCCGGGGACTTCAGATCCGGTGAACGTGCGGGCCATGGTATGGTGATTCTACGACCAATCCACCTGTCATGAAATACGCTATTCAATACCGCTTCAACCTCACGCGAGCTATATGCCGGACATCCATCATGTTGGAAGTACATCGCCATTCTGTCATGCAGTGAAACATCTAGTAAAATCGGTAGAAAAACGTAAGAAATCAGCATATATTGCACCATTTAGATTGCCATCAATAAAATGGGTGCCAATTAGCCTTCGTCCCATAATGCCGCACCAGACATTAACCCGCCAAGGTCGCTGATGTTCGACTTGTCGCAGCCATCGTGGATTTTCCGTTGCCCAATAGTGCATATTATGCCGGTTTACGTTACCGCTGTTGGTGAATGACGTTTCGTCGCTAAATAGAACGCATGCAAAAAATCTGTCATCGCCCCGTTATTTCTCTTGTTCCCGTGGCAGAACTATACATGACGTTCAAAGTCGTTGCCATGCAATTCCTGGTGCACAGAAATATGGTAAGGGTGCAGTCGATGTTGACGTAGCATTCTCAACACCGACGTTTTTGAGATTCCCGATTCTCGCGCAATTTGTCTGCTACTGATGTGCGGATTAGCCACGACAGCAGCTAAACCACCTACTTGGGCATTATCGTTTGTTGCAGGTCGTGGTTGACGTTTCACATGTGGCTGAACACTTCCTGTTTCCTTAAATAACGTATCTATCCGGCGAACGGTCCGGACACTTGGATGATGTCGTCCAGGATACCGAGCAGCATACATAGCACACGCCCGTTGCGCATTTTGATCACAATAGCCATAGATCAGCACAATATCGACCTTTTCCGCAATCCGTAAACGGTCCATTTCAACACAGGTAATGTATCACGAAGCAAATACCGTCCACACTGGCGGAATGTTACGTGATACCACGTACTTATACATTTGTGACTATTACAGCGCCATATATCACAAAGCGAAAAAAGTGGTCCAACTAAGCATTCATATTTCTTTGCGTACTACACGAATATGTAATAAAAAATTGTGGTTCCTCTTCAAAATAACGCCGTTTATATCCGTTTGACCTATGGCTCCCTTCGAGCGGGCCAACCTTAGCGCCATCTGGTTTCCCCCTTGAAGTTAGACGAGTTTCGTTCTTTGTAGTTTTTTCGTTTGATGCTTATTTCGTGACATATTTGGGCCTGTCACTATCAACAGACCACCCTGCATATATAGGATGATTTGTGTTCACGGAATGATGGAGAATACCATGCCAGGGTGGTAAACATTAATGGTGAGACCACATGCGCAGTACGTGATAGGTGCACTAAACACGATAGCCACACTCGCCTTTCGCAGCCCAGTAAGTGAGCCACAGCAGCACATTGTATCTCCATGGATTATTCTGATACGAAAAACGAGGCCCTTCTGCACTCATATTTTAAGGAATCTGTGGAAATAAATTCTGTGGAAGATCTTATTAACCATGATGGTGGATTTTAACCGACTAAGGCATGGGGTACGGTGATTTCTTTAACATCTCCTGAAACAAAACACTTAACACCTAATGACACGTCTAGCGACAATTTTATTATGCTGACACCTGAATTTGAACTCTTCAGTCATGCAATTTGACAGAGGACGTAGATGTAATATCACGCTTACACGTGCGCCTGTGGGCCACAAATGGATCAGTATTGGAAGAGCGTGCTAAACTCAACAGAGGGCGCTCATGGAGCGGCAACTGATGCACATGTCCCTTCGCGGCAATTTGTGGTATAAAGAAAATTGTAAAACTATCGTAGGCTACAGTAGATAGTCTACTGTAGCCTACGGCAAGTAAGAGTAGACTACGGCAGTTTTCCTAGTAGCTTTGGCCATTAAAATGTCGTACCCGCATTACCTGTAAGTTAGGTGGGTTGCATATCTGTCAGACGTTATCTCATCCCTTTCTTTAAGCATACGATTAGTGTCTTAATAGAACCCCTAAAGACCGGCCGAAGTGGCCGTGCGGTTCTAGGCGCTGCAGTCTGGAACCGCGCGACCGCTACGGTCGCAGATTCGAATCCTGCCTTGGGCATGGATGTGTGTGATGTTCTTAGTTTAGTTAGGTTTAATTAGTTCTAAGTTCTAGGGGACTAATGACCTCAGAAGTTGAGTTCCATAGTGCTCTGAGCCATTTGAATCATTTGAACCCCTAAAAACCAGAAGCGGTGAACTATCTAGAAATTGAGTGAGTGTTTATAATGGGCCAGGTAACTTACATGAAAATTTTTGTTCTAAGAAGTTATCCTCCTGACAGTTACTTAAAAATAAACAGTATTTACAGCAAAACTGAAATTGTCAGTGTTTAATCCAGGATTTATTCGAAAATTACTGATTTGTAACGTGAATCAGAGCTATGTCGTTGTAGAAAGCAAGAAGTGATTTATCATATAGCGCTAACGAACTCAATTTCCTCAACAAAAATCTAAAAGAAATAAACTGCAAAACAAAAATACGTATATCAAACTTCACTTCTACGTTTCATCAAACTTAGCTGAATCACGTTTCTCCTATTCATAAACAACTTTCACATTTACCAATAACAACAGGATATTCTTGATATGATCATGATCATAATAAAAAACGTTCCCTTGAGTTCAAAATAGCAACAATTGTATAATTTCTTTATCTTTGTGTGTGTAAACTGTACTTACATCGAAAGTAATTGCTGTAGTTGCAGAAAATGGCAGAAGTTCCTCGATCAACTAATTTTTATTCCTTGAAAGCTTACTGTAAGGGTATAAAATATGCAATGGACTAACACTGCGTGATGTGCGGCTCCAATGATATATCAAATAAACAACCACACAAACAAACAAAATAGAAGCTGTCGGCTCACAGTTTCTCTCTTACACATTCATTTATGTTTTCTTTCCCCTATCAAACCTTAGTTTTGGTTGAGCGCAGCTCCAGGTATAGACTTTGTGACGTGGACCAGTAATCTCCGCCGTAAAACACTCACCTGAAGATGGCTGAATGATTCTCAGCAGAAATATCGCGGCAAGATGTCGACATCATACGGCCGCCAACCCGAAACCACATGGAATTAATTATGCCGAGAAATCATACCAAGCTTCATTTAAAAATGATAGTGCCGGTTGTTTTATATGACACTCGAGTGATTTTTGGTAATGCAAGTGCGGTTTTCTTTTTTCTTTTTTTAATATTTCAGATGCGGCCTGCCAACGAGTTCCTGTCCTGTGCCAACCTCCTCTCACCTCAGAGCAGCACTTGCACCTATCGTCCCCAGTTATTTGTCGGACAGATTCCAGTATCTGTCTTCCCCTGCAGTTTTTACCCTCTACAGTTCCCTGTAGTACCGTGGAAGTTATCTGTCGGACGGATTTCAATATATATCTTTCGCTGCAGTTTTGCCCCTGTAGAACGTTGGAAGTTATTTCCATGGTCTTAATACGTTTCCCTTCTTCTTGTCAATGTCACACGTTCTTATCCTCCCAGATTCTACAGTAAACCTCTTCATGCTTCCATTTGTAATGGTTCTTTATTTACGTGACCATTACGGCACTCCAACCCCAGTTCTCGATACCAGTAATATCGTACTACTTTTCTGCGAAGTAACAGACATATTTTTGTGACAATATTCACATTTGGTTTTATTAATGTATCGATATATAACAGTGATATGGTTCTTGTGTGTATTCATTTCTGTGAGACTGTCATAATCTTTGACTTACTTGTAACCGTTTTGGCGCGAATGCGCACAGAGCAGTCTTTGTTTCACTTTGCAGAATTGAAGTTGTTATTTCGCTTTGTAAAAGAACAGTCGTCTTGTGTTTGGTTAAAGTGGAAATTAAATATATGAAGATTGATACAAAACTGTTTTCTTGATGATGTGACCATTAAGAAGTAGTATATGTGAATTTACAAGAAGTTTAATAAAAATGTGGATCGTGAACACCAACGAAAATTATTTATACCATACCATTGTTCTGATCTGGGATTGTTTGATCATTAAAAATTTCCTGAAAAACGCATTTGTTAGGTCTTCAAATATTGCTAAAATACAGATCTGGACCTTCTAGCAGTCAAAGTGGAATCACCCTAGAATCAACAAGATGAGCCATAACAACTTCGACGAAATCTACGTGTGAATCCATTCAAGATAAGTGCCAAAATTAATGACTTTTACAGCGACTTCATTATTTCCATTCTGATGATACCATCCACAGTCAGTAACTTTGTTGTTGCCCGATAAAGCGAACACATGCTGCGTGAACAACATTATTAATCTGATTTCTAACCTACTTTGCAAGTGGTGGTATTGTTAGACAGTCCAGCTGATGTTCAACATCTTTCTACATCAGGGGTTCTCAAACTGTGTTTTACGGAAACTTTTGCTCCGCGGGGAAGTGAATAAGTGCTCCGCGAAAAGCTATTATTAACACGGCGTCTTCTTCCTCGACGTTTTGACGACAGTAAATTTTCTTGTGATATCTGTGTTATTGTATTGTATTTTATTGTATGTTAACCGGGGACCTAGAAACGACGGAGAGGCTCCGTCCCCGCCGCAGCCTCAGTGGTCCACAACCCCACGACGACTACCGCAGTCCAATTCACCCCTCCGCTGCCCCACACCGAATCCAGGGTTATTGTGCGGTTCGGCCCTCGGTGGATCCCCCAGGGAACGTCTCACACCAGGCGAGTGTAGCCCCAATGTTTGCGTGGTAGAGTAATGGTGGTGTACGCGTACGTGGAGGCAGTGTTTGCGCAGCAATCGCCGACATAGTGTAACTGAGGCGGAATAAGGGGAACCAGCCCGCATTCGCCGAGGCAGATGGAAAACCGCCTAAAAACCATCCACAGACTGGCCGGTTCACCGGACCTCGATCAAATCCGCCGGGCGGATTCGTGCCGGGGACCAGGCGCTCCTTCCCGCTCGGAAAGCCGTGCGTTAGACCCGCACGGCCAACCGGGTGGGCACCTGTGTTGTTAGTTGTGATATAAAGTAGAAATAATCACTGAATAAAACAAGTTTTTCCTATTTTCTAAAATTTTATTAACCTTCAAATAGATAACTTCCGTCAAAGTACACTCCTGGAAATGGAAAAAAGAACACATTGACACCGGTGTGTCAGACCCACCATACTTGCTCCGGACACTGCGAGAGGGCTGTACAAGCAATGATCACACGCACGGCACAGCGGACACACCAGGAACCGCGGTGTTGGCCGTCGAATGGCGCTAGCTGCGCAGCATTTGTGCACCGCCGCCATCAGTGTCAGCCAGTTTGCCGTGGCATACGGAGCTCCATCGCAGTCTTTAACACTGGTAGCATGCCGCGACAGCGTGGACGTGAACCGTATGTGCAGTTGACGGACTTTGAGCGAGGGCGTATAGTGGGCATGCGGGAGGCCGGGTGGACGTACCGCCGAATTGCTCAACACGTGGGGCGTGAGGTCTCCACAGTACATCGATGTTGTCGCCAGTGGTCGGCGGAAGGTGCACGTGCCCGTCGACCTGGGACCGGACCGCAGCGACGCACGGATGCACGCCAAGACCGTAGGATCCTACGCAGTGCCGTAGGGGACCGCACCGCCACTTCCCAGCAAATTAGGGACACTGTTGCTCCTGGGGTATCGGCGAGGACCATTCGTAACCGTCTCCATGAAGCTGGGCTACGGTCCCGCACACCGTTAGGCCGTCTTCCGCTCACGCCCCAACATCGTGCAGCCCGCCTCCAGTGGTGTCGCGACAGGCGTAAATGGAGGGACGAATGGAGACGTGTCGTCTTCAGCGATGAGAGTCGCTTCTGCCTTGGTGCCAATGATGGTCGTATGCGTGTTTGGCGCCGTGCAGGTGAGCGCCACAATCAGGACTGCATACGACCGAGGCACACAGGGCCAACACCCGGCATCATGGTGTGGGGAGCGATCTCCTACACTGGCCGTACACCACTGGTGATCGTCGAGGGGACACTGAATAGTGCACGGTACTCCAAACCGTCATCGAACCCATCGTTCTACCATTCCTAGACCGGCAAGGGAACTTGCTGTTCCAACAGGACAATGCACGTCCGCATGTATCCCGTGCCACCCAACGTGTTCTAGAAGGTGTAAGTCAACTACCCTGGCCAGCAAGATCTCCGGATCTGTCCCCCATTGAGCATGTTTGGGACTGGATGAAGCGTCGTCTCACGCGGTCTGCACGTCCAGCACGAACGCTGGTCCAACTGAGGCGCCAGGTGGAAATGGCATGGCAAGCCGTTCCACAGGACTACATCCAGCATCTCTACGATCGTCTCCATGGGAGAATAGCAGCCTGCATTGCTGCGAAAGGTGGATATACACTGTACTAGTGCCGACATTGTGCATGCTCTGTTGCCTGTGTCTATGTGCCTGTGGTTCTGTCAGTGTGATCATGTGATGTATCTGACCCCAGGAATGTGTCAATAAAGTTTCCCCTTCCTGGGACAATGAATTCACGGTGTTCTTATTTCAATTTCCAGGAGTGTACTATGATTCTCAGTGTTCCGTCAGAGGAAAAGTTTGGATCTCCTGTGCTATAGTACCACGTCTGAAACGCTTCATTACTCTTTCCCAGTTTCCTCACAATGCATCATCTGCTCCACATGTACGTACATTCTCAAAACTGTATTCCGGACGTCAACAGCTTGACATCCCATACTCGTGTACTGCAGCCACGTAACGCTGTATTGTATATGTCGCTAGGGTAATGCCTCAGCGTTGTCGCAGGTCAGTGGGCGACTATTGTTTTCCCCTGCAACCGTTTGCACTTCGCAGTTGAAAACTCTGGCCATCGGGTAACTCTTGCTGGCTGTATTGTGGTTTACGCTATTATCGCCTTGTGGAACTCGTAAACATACAGAACATTCTCCTTTTGTCATAAGTTTGGTGATGGCGGTAATCATCCTGCAAAGGGGTTGTCCAGTTTCCTCAAGGGTTTCACTAAGAAGCACAAGAATATGGCATAATTCCATACATTCTGACGCCAGTGAAACAGGGCTACAATTTTACCTCTTTGTCCCGCTGTCTTTCTTAATGACTTCGCCGACTTCAACGTTTTTCTTCTCACGTGACATGTTTCGTTTTTATAGCACCCTACCATGTACTGAACTGACGGAAAAAATTGCAACACCGAAAAATAATTAGTATAGAGTAAAGATATTTCTGAAATACATTTGGCTAGGTAACATATTTAAGTGATTAACATTGCAAGATCACAGGTTAATGTAAGCTCCAGATGTGCCACTACAAATGTGAAATGCTGTTACATTAAACAATAACTGGTATAACCGCCTAAATGTTGAATGCAAGCATGTAGACGTCCATACATTCTGTTTTACAGGCGTCAGTTTGTGGGCTGGAGTTCCGTAACTGTTGCACTCGATCGGTCAGTATAAGAACGGTTAACCTTGTCTGTGGATGACGCTGTAGTTGTCGCCCATGATGTCCCATACGTGCTCGATCGGAGACAGATCTGCCAAACGAGCAGGCCAATGCAAGACGTCGACATTCTGTAGTGCATATCGGGTTACAACAGCGGTATGTGGACGATCGTCTTACTGTTGGAAAACACCCCCTGGAATGATGTACACGAATGGCAGCACAGTAGGTCGAATCACCATATTGACGTACAGATTTACAGTCAGGGTGCGTGGAGTAACCACGAGGGTGCTCCTACTGTCGTACGAAATCGCACCCCAGATTTAACTCCAAGTGTAGGTCCAGTGTGTCCAGCATCCAGACAGGTCGGGTGCAGGTTTTCATCTGGCCTCCTCCTAATCAACACGTGACCATCAGTGGCACCGAGGGAAAGCCACCTGTTATCGGAAAACACAACAGACCTCCACCTTGCCCCACAGTAAGCTCTGGTGTGACACCACTGAGGTCGCATAAGGCGGTGGTTTGGGCTTGATGGAATGCACGCTACAGGGCGTCTGGCTCAGAGCTGTCCTTGAAGTAACCGAATTTTAACAGATCGCTGTGTCACTGTGGTCTCAACTGTTGCTCAGATTGCTTCTGCAGGCGCACTACGATGCGCCAGAGCCGAAGACGATGGTCTTCCTTCTAGTTAGAGTCACGTGGCCGTCCAGAGACCGATCTTCTTGCGACAGTACATTCTACTAGTGATCATGTACAGCGCCTACGTTACTGCCAAGGCTTTCTGTAGCATCACAGAAGGAACTTCTACTACATCTGTATCTACATTTATACTTCGCAAGCCACCCAACGGTGTGTGGCGCAGGGCACTTTACGTGCCACTGCATTACCTCCCTTTCCTGTTCCAGTCGCGTGTGGTTCGCGAGAAGAACGACTGCCGGAAAGCCTCCGTGCGCGCTCGAATCTCTCTAATTTTACATTCGTCATCTCCTCTGGAGGTATAAGTAGGGGGGAAGCAATATATTCGATACCTCATCCAGAAACGCACCCTCTCGAAACCCGGACAGCAAGCTACACCGCGATGCAGAGCGCCTCTCTTGCAGAGTCTGCCACTTGAGTTTGCTAAACATCTCCGTAAGGCTATCACGCTTACCAAATAACCCTGTGACGAAACGCGCCGCTCATCTTTGGATCTTCTCTATCTCCTCTGTCAACCCGACCTGGTACGGATCCCACACTGATGAGCAACACAGAAGAATAGGTCGAACGAATGTTTTGTAAGCGACCCCCTTTGTTGATGGACTACATTTTCTAAGGACTCTCCCAATGAATCTCAACCTGGCACCCGCCTTACCAACAATTAATTTTATATGGCCATTCCACTTCAAATCGTTCCGTACGCACACTCCCAGATATTTTACAGAAGTAACTGCTACCAGTGTTTTTTCCGCTATCATATAATCATACAATAAAGACTTTTCGTAGCTGTATTAATTGACGTCGTACAAACTCAGTGAGGTACTGATAATGGCGAGTTTGTCGCTTTAAAGGCATTCTTGATTGACATCAACTCACCAGGTCCAGTCTCAAAAACCGAGCGAGGTGGCGCAGTGGTTAGCACACTGGACTCGCATTCGGGAGGATGACGGTTCAATCCCGCGTCCGGCCATCCTGATTTAGGTTTTCCGTGATTTCCCTAAATCGCTCCAGGCAAATGCCGGGATGGTTCCTTTGAAAGAACAAGGCCGACTTCCTTCCCCATCCTACTCTAATCCGATGAGACCGATGACCTAGCTGTTTGGTCTCTTCCCCCAAACAACCAGACCAACCCATCCCAGTATCAAAAGTAACTAACGCTCACGACCGCATGTGTTTAAAGCAAACATGTTTTGCATCCTCATAGTGGCGCTACTAAGTGACTGGAGCGAAATCTGGATAGACATCATCTTTCAAAAACACGCCTACCAGCTTTCGTTTAAGTCGCAATTTTTTTTCTCCGTCAGTTATTACTATTAACAGGGCCAGTTCTTCCGCATATTCAGCGTATAATGTATTGGGCACCTCATGAGCCCTTTTTCTAACAAGCGATTTGAGCTTACTGTCAATTCTGCACCTTCTTCTTTCAACACGGCACTCTCGCATCTGTGCAACCGACAGGAAAAGGAATTACAATGCAATCGTCTTTGGTGAAGTAATGGCAGTTTTTATTTTACGTGGGCTGTTTTTTTAAGGTCCAGTCGGTAGTGAAAATAAAATCACAACGAAAATAATATGAATCTTTGCTCAGACGCCGTGTGCAGTGTCTCTAGTATGCCCACCGACCGCGTCACGTTGCACTTTTCAGCTCTGAACGCGCAGTTAGTACGTAAAAATGCCTAGAACGATGGACTCTCCCACTAAGTGTAAAGTGCGCGCTGTCGTTCGATTTCTTAATGCTGAGGGGTTCCTCCTGATTTCATGCAGCCCACATAAAGTAACAGCATGGTGCGACAAGGGTGCAGGACCTTTGAAGCAGGAAGCACGCAGGGAGTCAAGGAAGGAAGCAAGTGTCAATATAAGATCTTGTTCAGGGGATGGATCAGGCGAGTCGAGAAAATCTCCTATAAAGGGTAATCGGGAGAAGCAAAGAGGCACTGTCCTTCTTTACACTGCACACTGTCTCTATTTGCCGCACGCTGAAGCTGCAACGAAGATGCTCCCACAGCATTTTCGATGGTAAGTGTTTCATAATCGTCCATACCGCCTGTACCTGATTCCCTCTCACTGTCATCTCTTCGGTCACATAAACCGTTGGCTATCAGTATAGCATTTTGGAACAGAAAACGAGCTGCAGAGCAGTGTAGAGAATTGGCGGAAAGGACAGGGAGCTGCCTTCTATGACAGTAGTAAAGGAAACTTGGTACCACGCTTCGGCCTTCTACGACGGTAGGAAAGGAAAGTTGGCACTACGCTGCCACATTGTCCATGTCGGAATGGCAAGTGCTCAGCCGGAAAAAAAATTAGTATACCAGGAAAGACGACGACGACTTTTTATCCGATGACACCATATGCCACCTAGGGATATAACATCGTTTCATCGTCGTCCGCAAACAAACAGCTTATCGGCATAGCTACCAGACTGTCATCTGTCTAACCTTTAACAGAGAATGATCACAACCAGAAGGATCAACGTGATGCGAACGTGTGCAGTAAGCAGGCAACCATACCATACTTGTGCTTCCCACAGCAAAATGAGCGAGTTCTAAAGGGGTGAAATTGTGGCCTTCTGAGTGGCGGCATGTTGCTTTGGGAGAAGCGCATCTCCAAGGCATGGTTGCTTGCTTTCTTCACACGTTTGCATCACACTGATCCTTCTGGCAGTGGGCATTCGCTATTAGAGAGTAGACAGACGGCAGAAACGCCCGCTAGGATCGTCGTACTGTAAGGGGAACAGTGGCAGATCGTACAGCTACCACAGCACAGACAAGATGGCTTGCACATGTACATGTATGTACATGTACATGGATACTCTGCAAATCACTTTTAGTGCCTGGCAGAGGGTTCATGGAACCACCTTCACAATTCACTATTATTCCAATCTCGTAGAGCGCGTGGAAAGAATGGACACCTATATCTTTCTGTACGAGCTCGATTTCCCGCCAGCCAGGGTGGCCGAGCGGTTCTAGGCGCTACAGTCTGGAACCGCGCAACGGCTACGGTCGCAGGTTCGAATCCTGCCTCGGGCATGGATGTGTGTGATGTCCTTAGGCTGTTAGGTTTAAGTAGTTCTAAGTCCTAGGGGATTGATGACCTCAGAAGTTAAGTCCCATAGTGCTCAGAGCCATTTGAATCTTTTTTTCTGATTTCCGTTATTTTATCGTGGTGATCGTTTCTCCCCATGTAGGTCGGTGTCAACAAAATATTTTCGCATTCGGAGGAGATAGTTGGTGATTGGAATTTCGTGAGAAGATTCCGTCGCAACGAAAAACGCCTTTCTTTTAATGACTTTCAGCCCAAATACTGTATCATTTCTGTGACACTCTCCCCCATATTTCGCGATAATACAAAACGTGCTGCCTTTATTTTGAACTTTTTCGATGTACTCCATCAGTTCTCTCTGGTAAGGATCCCACACCGCACAGCAGTATTCTAAAAAGAGGACGGACAAGCGTAGTGTAGGCAGTCTCCTTAGTAGGTCTGTTACATTTTCTAAGTGTCCTACCAATAAAACGCAGCCTTCTTTGGTTAGCCTTCCCCACAACATTTTCTAAGTGTTCCTTCCAGTTTAAGTTGTTCGTAATTACACTCCTGGAAATTGAAATAAGAACACCGTGAATTCATTGTCCCAGGAAGGGGAAACTTTATTGACACATTCCTGGGGTCAGATACATCACATGATCACACTGACAGAACCACAGGCACATAGACACAGGCAACAGAGCATGCACAATGTCGGCACTAGTACAGTGTATATCCACCTTTCGCAGCAATGCAGGCTGCTATTCTCCCATGGAGACGATCGTAGAGATGCTGGATGTAGTCCTGTGGAACGGCTTGCCATGCCATTTCCACCTGGCGCCTCAGTTGGACCAGCGTTCGTGCTGGACGTGCAGACCGCGTGAGACGACGCTTCATCCAGTCCCAAACATGCTCAATGGGGGACAGATCCGGAGATCTTGCTGGCCAGGGTAGTTGACTTACACCTTCTAGAGCACGTTGGGTGGCACGGGATACATGCGGACGTGCATTGTCCTGTTGGAACAGCAAGTTCCCTTGCCGGTCTAGGAATGGTAGAACGATGGGTTCGATGACGGTTTGGATGTACCGTGCACTATTCAGTGTCCCCTCGACGATCACCAGTGGTGTACGGCCAGTGTAGGAGATCGCTCCCCACACCATGATGCCGGGTGTTGGCCCTGTGTGCCTCGGTCGTATGCAGTCCTGATTGTGGCGCTCACCTGCACGGCGCCAAACACGCATACGACCATCATTGGCACCAAGGCAGAAGCGACTCTCATCGCTGAAGACGACACGTCTCCATTCGTCCCTCCATTCACGCCTGTCGCGATACCACTGGAGGCGGGCTGCACGATGTTGGGGCGTGAGCGGAAGACGGCCTAACGCTGTGCGGGACCGTAGCCCAGCTTCATGGAGACGGTTGCGAATGGTCCTCGCCGATACCCCAGGAGCAACAGTGTCCCTAATTTGCTGGGAAGTGGCGGTGCGGTCCCCTACGGCACTGCGTAGGATCCTACGGTCTTGGCGTGCATCCGTGCGTCGCTGCGGTCCGGTCCCAGGTCGACGGGCACGTGCACCTTCCGCCGACCACTGGCGACAACATCGATGTACTGTGGAGACCTCACGCCCCACGTGTTGAGCAATTCGGCGGTACGTCCACCCGGCCTCCCGCATGCCCACTATACGCCCTCGCTCAAAGTCCGTCAACTGCACATACGGTTCACGTCCACGCTGTCGCGGCATGCTACCAGTGTTAAAGACTGCGATGGAGCTCCGTATGCCACGGCAAACTGGCTGACACTGACGGCGGCGGTGCACAAATGCTGCGCAGCTAGCGCCATTCGACGGCCAACAACGCGGTTCCTGGTGTGTCCGCTGTGCCGTGCGTGTGATCATTGCTTGTACAGCCCTCTCGCAGTGTCCGGAGCAAGTATGGTGGGTCTGACACACCAGTGTCAATGTGTTCTTTTTTCCATTTCCAGGAGTGTATAATACGTAGGTATTTAGTTGAATTTAGGGCTTTTAGATTATACTGATTTATCGTGAAACCGAAGTTTAACGAGTTCCTTTTCGCACTCATTTTGATGACCTCACACTTTTCGTTATTTAGAGTCAACTGCCACTTTTTGCACCATTCAGATATATTTTCTAAATCGTTTTTCAGTTTGTTTTGATCTACTGATGACTTTATTAGTCGATAAACGACTGCATCTTTTGCAAACAACGTAAGACGGCTCCCAAATCGTTTATATAAATAAGGAACAGCAAGAGGCCTATAACACTACCTTGGGGAACGCCAGAAATCACTTCTGTTTTACTCGATGACTTTCCGTCAATTGCTACGAACAGTGACCTCTCTGACAAGAAATCGAAAATACAGTCACATAACTGAGACGATATTCCATAAGCACGCAATTTCACTACGAGCCGCTTGTGCGGTACAGTGTCAAAAGCCTTCAGGAAATCCAGGAATACGGAATCGATCTGAAATCCCTTCTCAATAGCACTCATCACTTCATGTGAATAAAGAGCTAGTTGTGCTTTACAGGAACGATGTTTTCTAAACCCATGTTGACTGTGTCAATCGACCGTTTCGTTCGAGGTGATTCATAATGCTCGAACACAATATATGTTCTAAAATCCTGCTGCATATCGACGTCAACGATACGGGCCTGTAACTTTGTGGATTACTCCTACTACCTTTCTTGAATATTGGTCTGACATGTACATGTACATACAAGTACAAATAAGATGACGAAAACGGCGTGGCAAACACTTAAAAAATTGCTAAAACCAATTACTTTAATGAAAATCATAATCAAACTCTTCTGACTAGATTTAGAAATAAAAAAATTCACATTTCAGGAGATTAGAACCCACGATTTTCTATGCAGAACCACAGAAAACCGTGTTCAGTGGTTGTATGTACACACACCAAAAACAGTTTTGCATCACCCGGTTCCGAGAACTCCTAAAGATAGGCGTTGACTGGATATTCCGTAAGAGACACAGTCCCTTTGCCTATTCAGAGATGTCAGCTTGTGAGCCCATACGTGTCAATACGATCTGTTGCGAACTGGTTATTAGTAGTGGAACTACAGGCACGCACGCTTCTAGCCCGTCTTCCACTCACGCCACAACATCGACCTGCACAGCTCGACTTGTGGAAGACTGAATGTCGCACGTGGTCTTCAGCGATGAAAGCAGATTCTGCCTGCACGCAAGTGACGGTCGTTTGCGCGTACGGCGTAGACCTGGTAATGCTGCCTCGTAGAGTGCAATCGTCCAAGACACACTGTTGCCACCCGAACCTCAGGCCTTATGGTCCGGGATGAAATAAGCTGCCTCTCTCGTTTACCTTTGATGTTTCAAGAGAGGACGCTAACCAGCGCTCGATGGAGAATGCTGTTAGACCCGTACTTCTGCCGTTCCAAAAACAGCTAGGTGATGTGTTGTTCCAATAGGATAACGCTCATCCACACACTGCCCGTGAAACTCAGTGTTCTCTGCAAGACGTGCAGCAACTTTCCTGGTCAGCACAATCTCCGGACTTGTCTCCATTCGAGGACATATGCGATATGATGGGACGAGAAGTGTCTCGAGCTACTTGTCAGGCAACAACTCGTACAGAAATACGTGGACACGTCGAGGAGGCGTGCCATAACGTATCCCAGGGTAGTATTCACCATCTATGATACTGCCCAGATGCCAGAGTCAGCGCCTACATTGTTGCCTGTAGAGGTCTACACCACGTACTAATTTGCGTTTTTCAGCATGGGTCGATAGTTTTTACCTCAAACCGCTTGTGCTATTGATCTGTAAATATTGAAACGTCCACTTAGAAAAATTATAAGTGGCTGTGCTGATAAGCCTCTTACGTTATTTGATTTTCAAACAGATGAGCAACACTGAATGTACTCAGACATTTCTCTCTTTTCTTATTCTGATCACACAATCCCGAGATATTGAGACGCGAATTTGACGCTTGAAACACCCGACATGCGCTGCTAGCGCACGTCCTGAGGCTTACGCGTGATGCTACGGTCGCAGGTTCGAATCCTGCCTCGGGCATGGATGTGTGTGATGTCCTTAGGTTAGTTAGGTTTAAGTAGTTCTAAGTTCTAGGGGACTGATGACCACAGATGTTAAGTCCCATAGTGCTCAGAGCCATTTGAACCAAGGCGTGAACCCCATGCTGCCCGTAATCGCGATGTGATTGACATGTGTCATCACACCTCCATACTTATCAAGAGGTCCGAAACAAATAATACGATCTGCTGCGATTACGGGCAGCATGGGGTTCACGCCTGAGCCTCAGGAAGTGCGCTAGCAACGCATATCTGGTGTTTCAAGCGTCAGCTTCGCCTCTTAATATTTCGGGATGTAATGGGAATATTGCGATGCAATCAACGCCATTGTGTATGTGCTTTGTCATTCTATGGATTACTGAAGAAAAAATATAGGAGGTCCATTTAAAAAAAACATAAGTTTGTCTTAAAAAACACATATGCTTTCGTTTTAGAATGTTTCCAAATATGTACATTCATGGGCCCCAGCCCTACATTGATACCGGTGAAAGTCGTTTTCCAATAGCTGTTATTGTTCCAGAGATATTTTGTGTGGACAAGATAGCTGGGACACCCTATATGTATCAGTTCATGACATCCAGTCTTACATATTTACTCTTTCTGATGGACATACGTCCAGATCATCCGCTCTCAAAACTCCGCCATCTCTCTCCCCACATCACCACTGCTGGCGGCTCACCTCCAACTGCGCAACGCTACGCGCTGTTCACATCCAACTACAATAGCAAATATTCCAACAATGCAAACCAGCCGCAGACTGCAGAAAGCACAGTCAGTGATTTTCATACAGAGCGCTACGCGGCGGCACCAACATGAAAACCTAAACAGCCTACTTACGATGTAATCATTTCATGTACACCATATGCGCTGTTGCAACAATACATTTTGAGTGAACTGGAAACAAAGATGTGCAAATTTTTTCTGGTAAAGTGTCTAGAGAAATAGCTGACAGGCGTAGCTACATATTATGAATAAAAAATTTTGACTTTCACTGTGTTTTCCATTTCGCGACCGATCGGTCCACGAGAAAAGAATAGCCCTAGTATTACCGGCTCCCGATACGTCGTAACAAACATCTGTCATTCCACTGAGAGAGTGCAAACAGAACCAAAACTTTTAACAGTTTTTTATTCCTCCACCGGTAAGAGCTCGCTTTCGAATTCGTTAAAGCATCTCGCAAAGCTGCTCTTGAGCATGTTTTGAGACAGTATAGCTATTGTGTGTTAGAATGAATTAACTTGATTTTATCTTCCGTCTAAGATGAAAACGATTATAAGGCAACACAAATGGCATCTACTGTATGAAAATAATCATGGCGCACAAGCATTTAGCGTACAGCAGTTTATACTTACTGTCTTAAACCAAAATTATAACGAGGTGACAGGTATCTGGAAACCGTCTATTATACAGCAGACTCCATGATGATGGAGCGCCAATAGTGTGTGAACTCAGAAAAAAAGAGAATTGGTACAGTACATTTTCACATTAAGATAAGAAGAAACACAGCACGAAGTCTCCTGCGACAAAGACATATCGTTTTTTAGGAGCGATTTCATCAAACAAAAGAATTTACTTTAACTCAAGTATACATGACTGCCGTGTCATGAGATGAGGTGATAAGCTAGTTACCTCCTTTGAGTCAAAGTCTAACAGTAAAAGGGTGGGGTGAATATTTTGTTAACAGGCATTATCGCCTCTATCTGTAAATAAATTTCTCACTAACTCCAAAGAATGTATTATGTTTTTTACTATGCTTGGCCCCATGGGAGATGCTGCACCAAAATCCAAAAGTGCACCAACCACAGATCTGTGAACCAATCCAAGTAACCAATAAGTGTGAAACGTAGTTCAAGGAACTATCTGAACTAAAGCTTAATTTTGCTCCATAGTCAAAAGAAAAAGCCAGAAGAAATACCACAACACCAATCGGAAACTGAATAGCAAACCTGGGGATTTGCAATTAGACATTCATGTACGCCCACTGTGTCGCATCATGGCTTACAATATCTCAGGGAAACCGTCGCACAAAGGAGGAAAGTCCATAGATCACCGACTGAGGCGAAGCTCGGAGAAATGGACCTAAATCAGAGGTGTTGTGAAGCGTGGCGTGAAAAACGATCTCGCCTGTAGAAAGTGACGCTCGGGAGGCACACGCGAGCACGACCTGGCAACTCGTATCGAACTCTAAGATCTCCACCGGTGGCCGGCCTGCCGCGCGCCAGATGTCGATCGGTGGCACGGCGACGGCGCGCCCCGTACGTGAGACGGTCGACCGCGTCGCACCGAGGATCGATAATCGAACATCGGGTGTCGACCGGCATACCGCGTCGCACGGAAGTCTCCCCCGCAAGGAGTATACTGCACTAAAACGGTAGCTGAAGTGGAGCGCGATGTCTGTTCCATCGACCGTGGACTGGTAGTTGATATTCTCTTCTACGAACAGAGAGAAATCTGGAGCAGCACATGAGTATTACTGGGATCAGATCCACCAGAGATGGAGCAACAGATTTTGTTCAGGAACAGGAGAAAATATCTCCACTGCGTGCTTCACGCTGATCGTCATAAAACCTTTGCAGGTCGTAAGATGGCCCTTTTCATTTATGTTGCGTAGTTCCTTATAGTTCCCTTACATGGTCATCAGGCGAGCAACAACTGTTCACTTTGTCTGGTGAAACAAATCATTTAGTTACTGGTCTTGCCCTCACTGAAGTTATTATACCAAAACTGGGACAAAAATACACTGACTAGAGTTGATTATTTCTTAGATCAGTTGCTACAAAAGTTTCCTCTTGCAAACGCAGTTCTGGCTTGACACTTAAAGTAAGGATCACCAAAACAGCATCACTGCTGAATTACTCAAACTCTACACTGCAACTAATTTAGGAACTCTAACATTGCCAGAATAACAGGAAAATACTCTATACTTCCTGTGGCCATAGATTATGCCTCCAATAATAATGAATCCTTCTGCCGTTACGCCATTTTCTGCTGCTGTTAATATTGCTCTATATTCGTCTGACCAGAAATTCTTATCTTCTTTCCGTTTCATTTTTCATCTATGTGTACTCCAAGATAGCGCGTAATGTGTGCTCGTTTGATGTTTGTGTCCCCAATTTTAACCGAAGGATTTCTTTAGGATGATACTTTCAGTAATGTGTACGTTGTTTTCTTTTCGGCCATCCCGAGTTTGTTGTTGTGACATCATTGTGTAATTGTTTGTAGTATTCCACTGGCCGTGCGGATCTAGGCGCTTCAGTCTGGAACCGCGTGACCGCTACGGTCGCAGGTTCGAAACCTGCCTCGGGCATGGATGTGTGTGATGTCCTAAGGTTAGTTAGGTTTAAGTAGTTCTAAGTTCTAGGGGACTGATGACCACAGATGTTAAGTCCCATAGTGCTCAGAGCCATTTGAACCATTTTTTAGTATTCCACTGGCTCTCTCTTCTAACTGGGTTCTGTTGTTTGCAGTGACTACAATTAATAGGTCATCTGGTAGAACGACAATTTCGTCTGATCTGTCATCCCCATCCAGAAGTTGTAGGAGGGGTCCGATTGTTAAGTCCCAGAAGATGGGGCCACAGATCGACCCTTGAGGACATCCTTTGGTACTCCTTTTAATTACTTTCCGGCTGTCCATCTGCTATTCTAGTAGTCGGTCTCTATTGTAGTCTGGGAAACTGTTGTACAGTTACTGCGGTACCTCCAGATGTCTTAACCTCTGAAGCATTCCGCGCCAACAGAGATTATCGAATGCTCCAGCAATGTTAATCATTATTGTCATGGCGTATTTCTGTATTGTATTATTAACTACGTGTAAGGCCTGGTTGATGACATCATCTACTGACCTTCCAGTTCTGAAACCGATTTGGTGTTGGCTCATGCCCCTGAGAGCTCTGTGTGCTTGCAAGAGCTTACACAGTAGCTTCTCCTGAACCTTTGCTAGGGTGTTTATTAGGCATATTGGCCTATAAGGTGTTGGATCAGAAGGATTCATGTCCGTTGATTTCTTAATAATGACTGCTTTGGAGGTTTTCCATACTGTCCATACTTTAGGTACCTTGCCCAGCCCTAAGGCATCTTTCAGTAACGTTGTTAGGAACGGGGTGATCTGCGGTGCTAGTTTTTCAGTATTTCCGAGTGGATACCATCTCGTCCAGGTGCTTTCTTGTTTTTGAGCTCTGAAATTCTAGCGCACCCTCTTCTTGCGCAAAAGGACAGGCGACCGTTGCAGTGTTGTATGACGAGTGTAGGTTTTGTCTTAGTGTTGTATGATATTGTGTGTCTGTATCGATAACGTCGTCAGGGAGCAGTTTATACAGTATCCGCTGTATTCCTCCATCCCCTCGTCATCGTGCCGTCACCCTGTCTTAGTGTTCCCAGAACTGGTGGGGTTTTTATCTTCTCTGTCATTATTTTGTATGGTTCCCCCCATATATTTTGCTTTATTTGTGTTATAAATAGCTCCCATTGTTGTCTACACGTGTTGTATCGGTCCTGTCTGCCTATATGCTTCAAGTCTTGTGTCTGTCCCTATTTGCAATCACCCCTTGACATAATTTTCGTTTGCGTCTGGCATCTTGTTTGAGTCTCGTGAGTTCGCTGGTCCGTGGTACTGGTGAGCGTTTTGTGTTCTTTGCTGTCGGTATTGATGTGTTTTATGCATGTTGTATTACCTGTGTTATCTTGTGTGGTCTATAATCGATACCTCCATTGATGTTTTCTAGATCGTGTTGCCGGATAATTTCCGTTAATTTGCTCCAGTCTGCTTTGTGCAACAGTAAGTGTCTAGTGTGTGATTTGGTCGTTGTGTTCTGAGTGTGAGGTAGTGTGTATGTTATGACATTGTGATCACTACTGGTTATGTTGTCGTGTACAGTCCAGTTTGTTACGTATGTCATTGCTGCATTATTTGCTTGCGTAAAGTCGATATTACTGCTCGTACCATCAAAACCTGCAAATGTTGGTATACATCCTTCCGTGTTCATTACATGTAATTGTGTTTATTGTATTAAGTCGGTGATTTTGCGCCCTCTGTCATCTGTTCTGTCTGAGTTCCAGAGGGTCGATCTGGAATTAATGTCAGCACTTATCACTGATTTTTTTGCCTCTGGCATACATTACTAGATCTCTAATGGTGTCGGCGATGCTGGTGATTTTTGTGGGACTGACTGTATGTGTTTTGGTGTCCGTGTTGATGTTTGGAGTGGTGGTTGTTTCTAGACGCACGTTGACATCGTTGCAAATGTCACATGAGTCTCCCTCAGATTCGTCCTCATCTAGTAGCTACTTTTATAAGTATGGGTCCGGTAGAACTGAGTTTTGGTTTGTGGCCTGATTGTTTCGGTGTGTACTGATTCAGGCTCTATGCATCTGTCTATTCCTTGTTCCTTTTGCCCGGGGCGAAGAGTGCCTCCCGACACAAATTTGATTGGTTTGATGTACTGTTCACATTTACGTGTGACGTACGGTTTTGCATGTGATGATGATTCCGGTTTGTGTTCATCTTGTGTATGTGTGAACTGATGTACTTCTGTTGGGAGAAATTGTGACTGAGTACGTCGGTTTTGTTCGTACATTTTCTTGTGCACAATATTTGTAAGTTCATCTTCCAACTCTTAGGACCTCTGCGTTAATGTTATTTGGAAGTTTATCCAGTGGTGTAATTATCTTTTAATTGGCTTTGCCACCTCTTAGTGTAAGGAGCCACCGATTGTCATGTCATCTATATAATATATCGTTGTTGACGGTGATTTTTATTTGTTTGTTTTTGGTGACTGGCTTTGGATGTTCGTGTTCCTTGTGTGTGTGCTGATTTTAGCTGCCGTAGTCTATACTATCCAGGAGCCGGTCATGCAACCGTTTATAGGTCTGACAATCACCTTTTGTTTTATTGTAGACGCGGCCTCTGTATTTGCAGGGGATGCTGACGCAAAATCTCGGACGTGCAATCAGTGCGCTTGTGTCCTTGGTTGCCGCACTTGGCACACGTAATGTTCGCCTTTCTGCAGGTTTTAGTCGTATGTCGTAGGCCACAACACTTAAAACACTGGTTTACTACTGTACAATCTTTAACAGAGAGTGATTCAAAGTCTGTGTAGACTCTCTGTCTTCGTGTAGGAACTCTGTACAGGTGTGGGCTGATCTCCAGTATCTGGTGACGAACTCCTTCCCTTAGGCCCTGTTTTAAACCTTCTTTTGACTTCTCTGTCGAAGTCTTCTTCCCTGGTGTCACCGCTTAGATACTGCTGGTGAAGACTTTATAGAAACTCCTCTTCGGTAAGAGTATCTGGCACGTGTTACACTGTCCGCCGCTCGTGGTCTCGCGGTAGCGTTCTCGCTTCCCGAGCACGGGGTCCCGGGTTCGATTCCCGGCGGGGTCAGGGATTTTCACCTGCCTCGAGATGACTGGGTGTTTGTGTTGTCCTCATCATTTCATCATCATCCAGGAAAGTGGCGAAATTGGACTGAGCAAAGATTGGGTAATTGTACGGGCGCTGATAACCACGCCGTTGAGCGCCCCACAAACCAAACATCATCATCACGTGTTACACTGCCACGAGTGGCTTGCGTTTTCGCGGTCCTTCACAGACAATAGCGTGCAGGTCATTAGTCTTTCCTATTATTTTTCGACAATCCTATGTTTCCGTTTCTACTATAACTGCAGTCTGGGTAGTTCTGATTGGCTTGATATCTATATTCTCTTTCCTGGAGTTTATGTTATTGGTGATAGTCTGTCGAACAGCATAGGCGTCTTGATTTGCTGTCGATTTGATATATAGGTTTGTGGACTGTTTTCGTTTTAGCCTGTTCTATTCTTCGAGCCTCTTTGGTTTTGGGCTCTATTGTTAAGGCGGAAGCATATGTCAATGTCTGTGCTTGTATTTGCGAAAAAAAATGGCTCTGAGCACTATGGGACTTCACTGCTGAGGTCGTCAGTCCCCTAGAACTTAGAACTAACCTAAGGACGACACACACATCCATGCCCGAGGCTGGATTCGAACCTGCGACCGTAGCGGTTTCGTCCTTTAATTTCCCAGCCTTCTCTAGCAAAGTTTTTATTTGTAAGTCTTTGACTGGATTCGATGTTCCCTGTAGTTCAGGTCTTAATCGCCTACTTTCATCGTTTAGACAGGACAGTTTAGCTTCAAGGGTAGTTATTTGGAAAGCTCTGGGAAACACTTTGACGCTTAACAAAGCAGATGAAGCATGCTTTCGCTGTTAACTCTACTCCTATTTCGCTCAGTATTTCGTCTATAGCTGCTATCTTTTGATTGGGGGACACAGGCACACGTTCTTCTTCCGTGTGTTCCATTCTGGGTGTGACGTTGGCTCGAGCTAGCGTCTTACCCAGTGCCTTCTTTCTCCTTCCGTCGGCCTCTGGTATGGTGGTTTCCCTGCTTCGTCGGCTAAAATCCAGGGCCGAGCGTAGCCAGGCGGTTGTTTGTCGACAGCAGGGAGCACAGCCGGGGGCCGCTGCTGCTGACGCCGACGGCGGGGTGCGGAGCTGCTGGTGGCCGCTGCTGACGCGTCTGATTCCGCTGCGGCTAGCGAGGTGTAGCGGCGCGCTGCGCCGAGTGCTGATACGCGAGAACAGATCGGCTGACTGGCGAAACCGACACGCTGTAACGTATTACAATGTTTAAGCCGATTATCATCGAGCCATATACGTTATCTCGCATTTCTAGGTGCTTCTCTCACACAATTAATGATAAAAATTCAGAAGTTCAGGGTCGCCACCAGCCCATCCCTTCCTAAACATTTAGAAAAAAACGGAGCTGGAAAATTATTAGTTTGATTACTTTCATAATTTAATTACAAGTACGCAAACTTCTTTAAGCAACCAGATAAACAGCACTCCATGTCGTGCATGAAACAACTTGATTAATTCGGGATTGGAAATCGGAGTAAGGGGGGTAAGTTCGACACCAAAGAATTTATCTTTCACGTAGATTATTTATTGTAACTAAATATTTGGTTGCACATCCTAACTACACATAACTGGTGCCTGACTCGAAATATTTGAGTAAGAATTACGTGAGAATGAAACAGAGCACACTTTAACCACAGCAAGAAGAAACACAGAAAACGGGGTGAGAGACAATTATACTATCATCTCTTTTGCATTAATACCATAAAAATATCTATGTGAGATTTGCATTATGATTCTACGCATGCGCTATTCTGCACAGAGATTTAACAAATACACAAGGCTGTGCAATAATTAGTTAACATACTAACTGCGTCTGCTGATTGCAAACGACCGAACTAGAGCACGTGGTCCATTCTGACTCAAACTGTTGTGCTGCTTTGTAGAAAGTGCACGAAAGAACAGATTCTTGCAGAAATTGTAGCTCATTAAACAAGCAAACTGTTGAAATAAAGCCTATTGCGGTGCCGTGCTGGACCAGAAGGGTCATTGATTACCAAACACGTGGCACAAAATCGACACACAAAGACAAAAGCAATTTCCACAAAACACAAGATTAAAAATCATTAAAAAAATAAGTAGCTTCACACGCTTCAGTTAAGTTGAAGTTCTTAAGTATTTCACCAGTTAAACATAAGGAAGTCCTAACTCACCCTGATATCCATCACTTGAATCCCCCCTTCAGAGCTACGATCCGTACTCACCAAGCGTTTACCGAAGAGTGCCCCTTCATCTTTCCAGATTACCTAGCTCCCCGTGCAGCGGAAGCTACCAGAGGGGTAGCCCTCCGTCACCAACCTCACACACAAAAACAGTCTTCGACACAGCCTTCGACTAAGATGGGTAAACCTCTCGTCCCAGCAGACGATCAACAACTCAGCGTTTCCCACAAAACAAAACCGAAACCCCACATTAAAACACACGTATAATAATCAATAGGGCTGATTTGAGTGCTCAGTCTTTCTGGAAGAGTTCGTGAATTGAGCTAGAATCAGGTAGTAAAGTGAATAAGTTGTACAGAATTCGACAAGCATCTTATGAAACGACTTCACAGAGACGTTTCAACGCGCTCGGTCAGCGGGAGGGCGACAACCTCTCCGTTGACGCGTTGCACACGACGATCGTAATAGAAGTACTTTAATCACTCTCTCTGTTTTATTTGCAGTACCTAATGAGTAAACGAGAACGGACTGTGTAAGATAATACTCTCTGATCCGTCCGTGGCTCTTGTTCGTGCCATATCTCATTTAACATCCTGTTTTTACTGTAGTGCCACCTCGTAATGTTAATTTCAATTTCTGTTGTCACCGAGTTGCCGCCTTGCCTGCACGTGAGTGGCAGCAGTGGCGCTCATCGATATAAGCTCTGGCGTATTATAGTTGCTGACTGCTATTACTTCCCGGTTTTTGTGTGTTGGGAGTGAGTTCGTATCTGGCAGTGAGTTGCAACGCGCCAGGAGTAGAGTTCGGACCTGGCAATCGGACAGTTGGGACGCGGCAGGAGTCGGTCGGGTTGAAGCGGCAGTGAGGTTCGGATAGCCATGACTCGCCTGACCGTTGCCGGCACACACGGTTTCAATAGGGACGGTCTTGGTTGATCGTCGGTTGGTCGCCGTGGTTTCTCGCCGATCGTTTATGGGGTGGCGACGTGTGTGTCTCAACTCGTCGTTCGTCCTCGTCACTGCATAGTGACTGCTTTTACCGTTGGCCGCGTTCTTCGTTCAAGTGGTTGTGATATTGTGTGTAGCTTGTGATGTCGACTGACCAGTTATTTTAGTGATGTTTCCGTGCTGATGTGTAGCAGTTGGTCGGATGGTGCAGTCGGGACGTAGCACCAGCGGGGCATGCAGCGTCAGGAAGGCGCGGATAGCCATCACTTGCCCGAAGATTGCCGACACACATGGTCTGTGTGCGGACGACTTTGGTTGATCGTCGGTCGGTCGTCTTGTTAAACGACGTGTATTTGGCCGGCGATTGCTTACGAGTTGGCTGTGTGCGCCGACTCGTGGTTCGTTCTCGTTACTGCACAGTCACTGCCGTGATCATTATCTAGTCCGTGTGCAGATGTTCGTGGGGCTATGTGTAGTTTATGTGATTTTTACTGACATGTTTCAGTGTTGCCGGCGTAATGCCTCTGAGTTAGTCGGTGGTTTGATTAAACGACGTGGGTTTTCGGGTCGGCCACCCCTTATGGGTTCTCTGGGACCAGTTCTTGTTTGCTTCCACAGTCTGTGTATCATTGGAATTTTGGTGCAAGTGAGCAGCGGAACCTTGATGCAAGTGTGGAGCATTGGTCTGTCGGTTGGGTTGCCGTCGGATTGAGCATGGTTGGGCCGACTGCCTGTCTCACCTAAGTGAAAAAATGGTTCAAATGGCTCTGAGCACTTAAAGTGAATGTTAGTATTTTTAGTGCTGGCCGACCCCCCGAAACTTCTGAGCGCCGTTAGCTGCACTGCCTTTTCTTATTTTCTGTTGTGTGTATTTGTATGGCTCATAGCCGATCTTTTGAATTAAAGTTGAATTGTTTTTAGTTGTGTTTAGTTGTGTTTTAAGTTTCAGGAGTTTTAAAATTAAAGTTCCTTGCTTGTCAAGTGTTAGATGTTAGATTATTTGGCCTTCAGCCTGTGTAAAGTATTGTCTAAATATAAAGCCTTGGGCCTTCTGCCTACTTAAAGTTATTTTAGTTGTGTTTTAAGTCATGGGGCCTTCAGCCGTTTTAAAATTAAAGTCCTTGTCTTTTAAGCGTTAGACTGTTTGGGGCCTTCAGCCTAATTGAAAATAATGCTTTCTGCTGTGGTTTTTTTTCTAATTTTACCTTGAGTCTTAAATCATGGACCTTCAGCCGTCTTTAAGTTAAACTTGTTTGCTTTTCAAGTGTTAGATTTGTTGGGCCTTCAGCCAAGTTATAGAACTTACTTACGTGAGACCTCCTCCCCTCTAAATATTCTCTTTGTCTTGCAAATCAAAATGCCTTTTCCTGCTGCTAATTATTTTATTTAATCCATACGCGTTTCGCCTTCTATTGTTTTAAGGCATCATCAGTGGGATCTATAATGATAGAGTTTTGTTAGTTATAGATTATCAAACAGTTCACTTTACGATTTTTTGTAAAATTGTAATTGCTTATGATTTGCTGATCTGCGTTTCCTCACATCTGGTCTGGAGGTCGCACTACCTCTTTTATCACTGTTCTATATTCACCTCTTCGTGTTTTCGTCAACTAACAAAACTGTACCATTATAGATCCCACTGATGAAGCCTTTAAACAGTATAAGGCGAAACGCGTATGGGTTAAATAAAATAATTAGCAGCAGGAAAAGGCAGTTTGATTTGCAAAACAAGTATTTATATGCTTGCTGCGGAGGATGGCCACACAAACAAACTTGTTATTCTCTTTGAACTGAGTTAATGGCTTTTAACCTTTTTTTTAAATTAAAGTGGTTGTCCCCTTAAGGTATAAGATAGTGTGGCGTATTCAGCCGACAACTATGTTGAAGAATTTGTACTGTAATGTTTTGTCAATAAATAAAGCTGTATGTGTTCGAGTAACTTACAGCCGCTCATTTTGGCCCCTTTCCACAATTCCAACAACCTGGGGGATAGGGGACGGGGAAAAAAAAACCACCCGTGCTCTAGTGATAATGTCTTTGATTCGTATTCTAAACGTTCTGGGCCCTGGGTTCGAACTTCGCTACCGCTTACTTTTCTAGTAACATTCATCAGCAATGGTGGCCGAGGACCTCCGGCGTAAGAAGTCAACCTTATTCTGTCTGTAGCTTTGACAAAGGGGGCGGAGAAACGGACAGATGTTCGATCACTCTTTTGCCCTTTTGGTGGGAAACTGCCCCTAAAGGCGGAAGAATGATTAATGGCATGACGATGCAGAAGGCAATGGAAACCCCAGCATTAGAGACAATGTGTATCCACAGGACATGTGGTCTGTAACTGAAGATGATCTCTCCTTTGGCAAAAGATACCACAGTAGCCCCCTTTGGATTTGTGGGAAAGGACTGCCAAGGGGGAGATGACTATGAGATAAAGATAGAATGACCAACGAAAGGACAACGTTCTGTGAGTCGGGGCGTGGATTGTCAGAGGTTTGAACGTAGTAAGAAAGCTCGGTCGACACAGTGTGGGCCAGTGAAGTGAAATGGAAAGAAAACAAGAACTTCTGCTCAGGTGAGTATAGGGTAATATCAACACCAAATGATTTAATGGGAGTAGGACCAGTTATGAATAGGAAAGTTGGGCAGTGAGTGAGTTACTGCGAACAGTTCAGTGATAGCGCAGTTTTCGTCAGAATCGACAGCAAACCATTACCGATAACGATAGTTCATTGCAAGCAGAAGATGAACTATCATCGCAAGCACTCTGTTCAAAATCAACAGAGTAGGTGGTATACTTGGAAAAGGCCGGGAGATACGGAAGGATTTCATCTAGACTACATTTAGTACTGGAGGGCAGCGTGGAGGGTAAAAATCGTAGAGGGAGACCAAGAGATGAATACACTAAGCAGACTCAGAGGGATGTAGGCTGCAGTACGTACTGGGAGATGAAGAAGCTTGCGCAGGATAGAGTAGCATGGAGAGCTGCATCAAACCAGTCTCAGGACTGAAGACCACAACAACATCATATTCAGGCAGAGATTCCGAAATCAGATACTAGATTGTAAGGCGTTCCCAAGAGCAGATATAGACTCAGATCACAGTTTAGTAACGATGAAGAGTAGGCTGAAGTTCGACACTAATCAGGAATAATCAATTCGCAAACAAGTGGGACACAGAAATACCAAGGAATGAAGAGGTGCGCTTGACGTTCTCTAGGGTTATAGGTACTGGGCTAAGAAAACTCAGTAGGCAGTTCAGTTGAACAGGTATGGACATTTCTAAAAATGGCAATTACAGAAATTGGAAAGGAAATTGTTGGTACAAGGAAGGCAACTGCGAAGAAATCATGGATAACAGAAAAAATAATTCAGTTGCTCGATGAAAGAAAAAAGCACGACAACGTTCAGGGAAATTCAGGACTACAGAAATGCAAGTCACTTAGGAGCGAAGTAAATAAAGTGCAGGGAAGCTAAGACGAAATCGGATACTTGAAAAAGTAAAGAAACCGAAAAATAAATGTCTGTCAGAAAGACTGATGCAGCACATACAAAACTCAAAAATTAAAAGCAAGGGTGGCAACAATAAGAGTGCAATGGGAGTTTCACTTTAAAATGCAGAGGAGAGATCAGATAGGTGGAAAGAGTATATTGAAGGCCTCTATGGGGTGGAAGACTTACCTGATGACCGGATAGGAGAAGAAACAGCAGTCGATATAGAAGAGATAGATCCAGCATTATAATCAGTATTTAGAAGAGGTTTGGAAGACTAAAGATCGACTAAGGTAGAAAGGAAAGATATCATTCCATCACAATTTCTAACATCATTGGCGCCGGTGTATACCATCAGACTTGCGGGAAAAGTCATCTGTATAATTCCGCTGACAAGTGCGTGAATTGTCGCACAATCAGCTTAATATCTCATTCATCCAAGTTGTTGAGAAGAGTAATATACAGAAGACTGGAAACGAAAACTTAAGACGTGTTAACTGACGATCAGTTTTGCTTTAGGAGAGAGAAAGGCACCAGAGAGGCAGTTCCAACGTTGTACTTGATAATGGAAACAAAGCCAAATAAAACTGAAGACGCATTCACAGGTTTTGTCGAAGGATAGCAAGCGTTCTACAATGTCAAATGGCGCAAGATGGTTGAAATGAAAATACAGTTTAGCTCTAAGGGAAGGCGGTTAATCTACAGTAAGTACAAAAACCAAGAAGAAACAATAATAGTGGAAGACCGAGAACAGAGGGCTCGGATTAAAATGGGTGTAAGGCAGGGATGTAGTCTTCCACCCCTACTGTTCAGTCTATACATCGAAGAAGCGATGACGGAAATTTAAGGAAAAGGTTAAAAAGTAGGATTAATATTCAAGGTGAAAGGATATCAGTGACAAGATTGGGTGCTGATACAGTTTCCCTCTGTGAATTTGAAGAAGAATTACAGAATCTGCTGAATGGAATTAACACTCCAATAAGTACAGAATATGGATTGAGGGTAAACCAAAGAAAGCGGAAATAATTAAAAGTAGCAGAAATTAGAGCAGAGAGAAACATAACATCAAGATTGGTGACCACAAAGTAGATGCAGTTAAGGAATTCTGCTACTGAGGCAACAAAATAACCAATTAAGCCGTAGTTGTGTCCGGCTCTTCGAAAAGCGCGCCAGGTGGAGTGCTTTCGCTTCGCGTCTAGTGTTTGCGGTGGCGTTTTCGGTTTGGCGCGCTGTTTGGATCGCTACCGCCCTCTGGCAGGAGGTGGAGCAAGTGTACGGTCGCGTGGCAATCCAGCAGTACGAACTAGAGGTGGGCCAAAAGGTTATTCTGGAGTAACCGTTATCACAGTTCCAGTTATTCTTCGATAACCGTTATCGTTAACCGTTATTAATAACTGCCAAGTTATTTTTCGCTAGCGAATACCGATAACTCCGACAGTTAAATAACGACATAGTTGGAATCCATCAGTTTAGTTATCAGTATAACTGCGAGTAGTGTGAAATAGCAGGAATGTCGTATGAATCGTGTCATAACCTTAGCTTATTAACTCCGGGTACATTTTAGTTGATGTTAGAACGATTATTAGTGTTTCATATTATATGTTTGTAGGTTATCGGTCGCTATTAGAAATATTATCTTCGCAGCTGCGACAGAAAGTACGCGGAACTTCGCCAAAGCACTGTTTAAGCAAAATGTTAACAACGTGCGTTTTTAAGTATGAAGTAATATGTAAACTGAGTACTGTAGGTTAAATTCGAAGCTTAATTTCTTGTGCTGCTCACATAATAGAATAAAGTGTACAGCCTTATAATACAACAAAAAATATACGTAATGTGACAGATTCGTTTCCTCCTGTGCTGTAAAAGCTAGTCCTATTGGGGAAAGTGTGAGTACGCTAATCCAAGTTTTATGTCAGATTTGCAAACTGCTCGATTTCTCCAGCGACAGCATGTTTATAACATACACTCCTGGAAATTGAAATAAGAACACCGTGAATTCATTGTCCCAGGAAGGGGAAACTTTATTGACACATTCCTGGGGTCAGATACATCACATGATCACACTGACAGAACCACAGGCACATAGACACAGGCAACAGAGCATGCACAATGTCGGCACTAGTACAGTGTATATCCACCTTTCGCAGCAATGCAGGCTGCTATTCTCCCATGGAGACGATCGTAGAGATGCTGGATGTAGTCCTGTGGAACGGCTTGCCATGCCATTTCCACCTGGCGCCTCAGTTGGACCAGCGTTCGTGCTGGACGTGCAGACCGCGTGAGACGACGCTTCATCCAGTCCCAAACATGCTCAATGGGGGACAGATCCGGAGATCTTGCTGGCCAGGGTAGTTGACTTACACCTTCTAGAGCACGTTGGGTGGCATGGGATACATGCGGACGTGCATTGTCCTGTTGGAACAGCAAGTTCCCTTGCCGGTCTAGGAATGGTGGAACGATGGGTTCGATGACGGTTTGGATGTACCGTGCACTATTCAGTGTCCCCTCGACGATCACCAGTGGTGTACGGCCAGTGTAGGAGATCGCTCCCCACACCATGATGCCGGGTGTTGGCCCTGTGTGCTTCGGTCGTATGCAGTCCTGATTGTGGCGCTCACCTGCACGGCGCCAAACACGCATACGACCATCATTGGCACCAAGGCAGAAGCGACTCTCATCGCTGAAGACGACACGTCTCCATTCGTCCCTCCATTCACGCCTGTCGCGACACCACTGGAGGCGGGCTGCACGATGTTGGGGCGTGAGCGGAAGACGGCCTAATGGTGTGCGGGACCGTAGCCCAGCTTCATGGAGACGGTTGCGAATGGTCCTCGCCGATACCCCAGGAGCAACAGTGTCCCTAATTTGCTGGGAAGTGGCGGTGCGGTCCCCTACGGCACTGCGTAGGATCCTACGGTCTTGGCGTGCATCCGTGCGTCGCTGCGGTCCGGTCCCAGGTCGACGGGCACGTGCACCTTCCGCCGACCACTGGCGACAACATCGATGTACTGTGGAGACCTCACGCCCCACGTGTTGAGCAATTCGGCGGTACGTCCACCCGGCCTCCCGCATGCCCAGTATACGCCCTCGCTCAAAGTCCGTCAACTGCATATACGGTTCACGTCCACGCTGTCGCGGCATGCTACCAGTGTTAAAGACTGCGATGGAGCTCCGTATGCCACGGCAAACTGGCTGACACTGACGGCGGCGGTGCACAAATGCTGCGCAGCTAGCGCCATTCGACGGCCAACACCGCGGTTCCTGGTGTGTCCGCTGTGCCGTGCGTGTGATCATTGCTTGTACAGCCCTCTCGCAGTGTCCGGAGCAAGTATGGTGGGTCTGACACACCGGTGTCAATGTGTTCTTTTTTCCATTTCCAGGAGTGTATGAAGACATGCAGATCGAAAAGGTTGACAGTGTTACATTTCTGGGACTACAACTCGATAATAAATTCAGTTGGGAACGGCATACCACATTTTTTCATTCTGTTATTTCATAAGGGAGCATATTCTGTGGGAACTTATCAAACGTAGCAAAAGTTTTTCGCATGTAAAAGCGTGTAATAAAAATCGTTTGTGGTATCAATTCAAGAACATCATGTAGGAACCTGTTCAAGGAACTTTGTATTCTAACCACTGCTTCCTAGTATATTTATTCCTTTATGAAATTTGTTACAAGTATTTCCAACCAATAGCTTAATACATAATATCAGTACTAGAAATGGGAACAGCAATCTACATAAAGACCTAAAATTACTTACCTTGGTCCAAAAGGGGTCCAATATTCAGGAACATGCATTTTCAATAAACTGCCAGCAAGTCAGCAACCATTAAAAACTTGGTTTCAGATAAGGCACGGTTTACAGTGTGTTTGAAAGACTATTTGATACAGAAGTGTCTGATTCCACCCGTCATCAATATGCCGGAAATGGCTATTTTAAGTGTGTCTATGACGTCACTACATACACATGGCAACAAACACGAAGATACATATAAATAATACAATAACATTTCCCACCAAAAATACAATCAAACCAATGGGACAACTGCGGGAAGTTGGGGGTTTTAGGGTGAGGACAAGCTAGTAAAAAAAACACAGCACGATCCCAAAACACAAAATAAAGAACAAAAAGAAAAAAAAATTACAGCATTCTGCTACACCAACAAAAATCTGCAGGAATCGGACACTTCCCTTGAACAATATAGGTCAACTATAGGTGACCATACCAAAACACCAATACCCACAACTAAAAGTACGAAAATTGGAATCAGACATTTCCCTTGACCTATATAGGTCAACCTCAGATGACGATACTAAAACATCAACACACACAACTATGAAAATGGGAATCGGTCATTTCCGGTGACCTATATAGGTCCACCACAGCTACTGATGCCAAAAAACCAACACCTACAACTGCGAAAAATAAAACCACAATCCCAAAAGTCCACAAATCAATCATCCCTACATAAATTAAATCACATTCAATACATCATAAATACACAAAACATCACAGCTAGAAAAAAAAAAAACAAATTAATTACCACCAGCAAATTCCGGCACTGCAACCTAGATCGACAGCCCCCCCCCCACACACACACACACACAAACCAACTCATAAACACCGTGCCGTAATGACATTCACACACCACAACACCTTTACGTCGAAGCAGACGGGTGGAATCAGACGCTTCCATTGACCCCTCCTACTCTGTTGATGAATATCGTAACAGAGACTGATAGACCAGCTTAGGTAAAAATTCTGCTATATTTCAGTTTTGACAGCACTTGGTTGCAACAGTCAAGATCGGGTATTCTGTGTACGATAAATTTATTAAAAGTACGTAACTGTGTTTTATTCTGTCAGTGTACCAATTCTGTAAATATTAGCAGTTACTGTGATATATTCACATATTTTGACAATCTCCTGACAAATGATGAGGATAATTATTATATTCCACTGTATTATGTTATACTTTCTGACATGTTATTTGTCATTCGCGATGGCCAGCGGCTATTTCCGTAGCAGTACGAAAATATTTGTTCGCTCCAGTTACTATCCTCTCTGGAAATATCACCTGGAACTACGACCTTTAACTGGAGTCACCGAGTTAGGAACGTCTAGACACACAGTTATTCCGTTACCAGCTTCCAGGTTATCTGTGGTGGTAGCCCGATAACTACCAGAGAACTAGAACTACGAGCCAATAACGATAACTGCCAGAGGAGAATACCGGTCTCTGACAGTTATTTCCATAGTCGCTCGAATTCCTAAGTAACTTTCCTTCTACTACCCGTCCAAGCTAAATTAACACGTGAGGCGGTGGCTTAAGGGAACGACCGTACTTGTTACTGCCTGTACTGCAGCTCCTATCAGCCACGGCTCGGACATTAACTTTATTTAATTGTTTATGCTAAAAATAACGAAGGCCCACGAAATAGTACACAGTTCTTATCAACAGATGGCGCGCAGTCTCACAGTTATTCCCATGGTCTATAGAACGCCTTCCAAATGCGCAGTACGATCTTCGGTCAACAGATGGCGCGAGGCACTGTTGACACTAAACAGTTATTGAAATAACTGCCAGAATCAGAGGAACGGTTATCACAGTAACCGTTACTTCTCAGTAGCCGGTTATTTCTATCAGTTACGTTATTTTTTGCCACCTCTAGTACGAACTGGGCGGTGACAGAGACAGGTGGTGGCGTGAGCGGGGCCATGTTGTTCGGGGTCGTCAACTGCTCGCCACGTGCTTTCTTCACCAGTGGTTTTGTTGGGGTCGTCCCACCACAGTTTTCGTTTGCCTGTCCGCGGGAATGTGGTAATTGCTTCTCGGTCGGGCCGTTTTCATTCACACCTCGATTGGGTGATTTAGGGTCGGTGTCGCGGGTCCCTGTGGATCGGAATCTGTGCAGGCACCGCCCTTGCTACATCTTCTGGTTTTGAGTAACTCGGGAAGGTGGCGGCTTGTAATGGAAGTTTTGGGGCTGATCTGCTATGGCCCTGTAGACCACCAGTAACTATTCCGCCTATTGTGATTTGGGCCCTTTTACACGTGTCACTCCCTCACCGAGCTAAGGATTATATATATATATATAATCTCTTGTAACAAATATAAGTTACGTAACTGCCGAGAGAACTATTTTTGCTTACTACAAGGTAGCTACTTAAAGTTTTTTTTTTAAATTGTTCACTTGCTGATATAACAAGTTAAAATCTTCTTATTGTTAACGTCAAACCTTGGAATATCCTTTACATAGAGCTATTTTTATAGGAGTTGTCTTATATATGTACAGGGTGGTCCATTGATCGTGACCGGGCCAAATATCACACGAAACAAGCGTCAAACGAAAAAACTACAAAGAACGAAACTTGTCTGGCTTGAAGGGGGAAACCAGATGGCGCTATGGTTGGCCGCCAAGAACGCTGCCATAGGTCAAACGGATATCAACTGCTTCTTTTAAAAATAGAACCCCCGTTTTTTATTACATATTCGTGCAGTACGTAAAGAAATATAAATGTTTTAGTTGGACCACTTTTTTCGCATTGTGATAGATGGCGCAGTAATAGTCACAAACATATGGCTCCCAATTTTAGACGAACAGTTGGCAACAGGTAGGTTTTTTAAATTAAAATACAGAACGTAGGTACGTTTGAACATTTTGTTTCGGTTGTTCCAATGTGATACATGTACCTTTGTGAATTTATCATTTCTGAGAACGCATGCTGTTACAGCGTGATTACCTGTAAATACCAATTTAATGCAATAAATGCTCAAAATTATGTCCGTCAACCTCAATGCATTTGGCAATACGTGTAACGACATTCCTCTCAACAGCGAGTAGTTCGCCTTCCGTAATGTTCACACATGCATTGACAATGCGCTGACGCATGTTGTCAGGCGTTGCCGGTGGATCACGGTAGCAAATATCCTTCAACTTTCCCCACAGAAAGAAATCCGGGGCCGTCATATCCGGCGAACGTGATGGTGCTTCGACGACCAATCCACCTACAATGAAATATGCAATTCAATACCGCTTCAACAGCATGTGAGCTACGTGCTGCACATCCATCATGTTGGAAATACATCGACATTCTGTCATGAAGTGAAACATCTTGTACTAACATTGGTAGAACATTACGTAGGAAATCAGCATACATTGCACCATTTAGATTGCCATCGACTGAATGGAGGCCAATTATCCAGCCTCCCATAATGCCGCACCATACATTAACCCGCCAAGGCCGCTGATGTTCCACTTGTCGCAGCCATCGTGGATCTTCCGTTGCTCAATAGTGCATACTATGCCGGTTTACGTTACGTTGGTGAATGACGCTTCGTCGCTAAATAGAACACGTGCAAAATATCTGTCATCGTTCCGTAACTTCTCTTGTGCCCAGTAACAGAACTGTACACGACGTTCAAAGTCGTCGCCATGCAATTCCTGGTGCATAGAAATATGGTACAGGTGCAATCGATGTTGATGTAGCATTCTCAACACCGACGTTTTTGACACTCCCGATTCTCGCGCAATTTGTCTGCTACTGATGTGCAAATTAGCCGCGACAGCAGCTGAAACAAATACTTGGGCATCATCATTTGTTGCAGGTCGTGGTTGACGTTTCACATGTGGCTGAACACTTCCTGTTTCCTTAAATAACGTAACTATCCTGCTAACGGTCCGGACACTTGAATGATGTCGTCCACGATACCGAGGAGCATAAATCGCACACGCCCGTTGGGCATTTTGATCACAATAGCCCTACATCGACACGATATCGTCCTTTTCCGCAATTGGTAAACGGTCCATTTTAACACGGGTAATGTATAACGAAGCTAATACCGTCCGCACTGGCGACATGTTACGTGATACCACATACTTATACGTTTGTAATTATTTCAGCGCCATCTAACACAAAGCGAAAAAAGTGCTCCAACTAAAACATTCATATTTCTTTACGTACTACACGAATATGTAATAAAAATGGGTTTCCTATTTCAAAAAACGCATTTGATATCCGTTTGACCTATGGCAGCGCTATCTAGCGGGACAACCATAGCGCCATCTGGTTTCCCCTTCAAGCTAGACGAGTTTAGTTCTTTGTAGTTTTTTCGTTTGATACTTATTTCGTGAGATATTTGGCTCGGTCACTATCAATGGACCACCCTGTGTGTATATATAAAGTTAAAATCTCATTATTGGCAAGTTGTTAATGTCATACCTGGTAATCTCCTTTTCATAATGAAAATTTTCAAGCTCTCTGAAATTGTTTTGAAATTTTTTTTTAATGTCAGACTTAAAAATTGTTATTGAGAAAGCCTTTAAAATAAAAGGATAACCTTAGCACAGTGCGTTATTTCACCAGCACCTCCTGGCCCATACTTGTACGACAACGTTTTTGGAATAACATGTGTACTTGAGTTGTTGGTGAACCGCCCTAATTGACGGTGAAACGTAGCTCTCAATTTGGGGAAAAAAATTCTGAGAATGTGTGTCTGGAGCATTGCACTGTACCGTAGTGAAACATGGACTGTGGGGAAAATCGGAACGGAAGAGAATCGAAGCATTTGAGATGTGGTCTACGAACGAATGTTGAAAATCAGCTGGACTGATAAGGTAAGCATTGAGGAGGTTCTGTGCAGAATAGGAGAGGAAAGGAATATGCAGAAAACTCATTTGAGAGGGATCAGGATAGTAAGACATCTGTTAAGACATCATAGAGCAACTTACATGGTCCTAGAGGAAGCTGTAGATGGTAAATGCCGTTGGGAAAGACAGAGATTGGAACACATCCAGCAAATACTTGAGGACTTAGGGTGCAAGTGCTACTGCGAGAGGAAGATGTTTTAACACAGGAGTGGAATTCGTAGCAGGCTTCATCAATAGAGGCAGAAGACTGATGACTCAAAAAGAGAAAAAAAAATAGCAATGGGGGTTAATGGGCTAATTTTTTTGTGTTTAAGTTCAGCAGTCTAGGGAATCCAGACCCCTAGCAGCTGGCCTCTTTATTGTCTCCACTTATCTCTCTTTTTCATTTCTATTTTCTCTTCTCCCTTTTGCTCCCACTGCTACTAAAATATCTATCCCTCTTTTACTGCCATTGTCTGTCACTGACCATCACTATGTCTTCTTTCTATTGTCTTCAGTCATCTCTCTTTCGAAGCCACTTTTTCTCTCTCGCCAATACTGTCTCCTCTCTCTTTCTCTCCTGCTGCCACTATCTGCTCTCTCTTACACCATCACTGCCTCTCTGATTCTCTCTTTTAGCACTAAAAAGCGCGAATATATTCGCATACCAAAGTTTCTGGTGAGGAAGGTGGAATGAGTATTGGGGGAGCTGCTTCCCAACTATCTTTTCTTTTAAAGAGGAGAATATTCGCCTTTCTTGTGCTCTGACAGTAGCACTTTTCAGCTGGTTCCCTTGTCTTCCCTTTACAGTAGGATGTGCTGCGTCTGTGAAATAAATTCTGTAGGCCAGAAGAGTTATGGCAGTTTATTCATTTGCTTGGACACATTTACATACTTTGAACACACAAACAACAAATAAGCACGCATAGTGTGTGGAGATTGACAGAATGTAGTCTCTCATCGAAAATAACTTTTCTTTACACTACTTTATATTAAAAGGCACAACATTTTTAGACTATAGCTACAGTATTCCCAAAAATGTGATGTTTGATTTCGAAGTACAAAGAATTTTGCATGAAAAAATAATTTTTCTTAGTTGCTTATGACACCATATGGCGACTTCGAATAATATCCTGGCCACAGCAGACCGTATAGGAGTGAAGTGCAGATTATACCGAGACGGCGCATCATAAAGTTTTATTGGTGAGAATATAGCGAGTAAAAACAGTGGGCACATGGCAAGGACTCTGAGCTCACCAAACTAAGTCAGTTAAAACTACAATTACCCCTCAGACCGGATATTATGTGCGTACTTTACGTGCCTATGTGCGATAACTTTTAACTTCGGGATATCGGTAACAGATAATAATACCGGAAAAAGTTTCGAAGTTACCGATGAACACCTACCTGAGAACATTTGGTGAAAATTTAGAAGATATAACATGAATATAAATTATACAAGTGGTCATCCCTACAATTGGTATATTTGGTACCAAAGAATTATAGTTTTTCGGTGTTTTCTCAGGAACAGCTGGTGTTTTTATAAGCCGTCTAAGGCCCACACTGGACCACACCTAAGGAACCAACGGATTTGCTCTATTTGCCTGGACTGGAGGAAGAGTGTAATGTATAAATTTTGACCCTGTACTGTAGGATTGCTACAGTATTCCCGCTCTTCCGAATGGTCGCTATATCAAGGGCAATCCAAAATACTTGAACCCTTATCTCTGTTACCAGTAGGATCCGAGATATAACCCATTGAAAAAACACATTTTCAGACGCAGCTTTTTGGAGCGTGTTCGTAACCTGTACTATCGCGCTCTGACCGATAAGGACCGACAAGGATCAGTGTCCTCTAGTGGCTCATTGCAGAGTAATTACATAATAATTTTTTCGTCTTGTTGCTCCAGCTATTTTATTTTTTGTTTCTATGTCAACTCCATATCAGCAATGAAAAAGTCTAATATTTAACCATCAAAACGCACATCACAAAACAGAGTAATGCAACAACCCTCAGACAGATGCAAAAGTACTATGTGGGAACAGTTCAGCATAGAATCGCTCACTGTCCCTTCTTCCATGGTGCTCAGTGAAGCTATATGCGAAGTGCATATCAACAAACTCTTCACCGTTAAACCTATACATACTGCTGATTGTCATTGTTAACGTATTACTGACACTGCCCGAAAAAACAAATCCGAAACAGTATGGAGCAGTACCGAATGCAAATATCATTACAGAAAGTAAAGTCGGCGCCACTTTTACCAAGAGCAAGTGCAGGCTATAACAATTAAAAGTGACCTGAAGAACAGAGTTCCTTTGCTACAAAGAAACATAGCACGGGAACGGATATGCAGTATTAACCTGAATATAAAACAAACATAGTCCGAACAGGCCTTGAAGGCACAATGGAACCGACTGACCGCCGTGTCACCCTCAGCCCATAGGCGTCAGCGGATGCAGCGGCACGTGGTCAGCACACCGCTCTCCCTAGTGTTGTCAGTTTTCGTGACCGGCGACGCTTCTTCTCAGTCAAGTAGCTCCTCAATTTGCCTCCCAAGGCCGGCCGCAGTGACCGAGCGGTTCCAGGCGCTTCAGTCTGGAACCGCGCGACCGCTACGGTCGCAGGTTCAAATCCTGCCTCGGGCAAGGATGTGTGTGATGTCCTTAGGTTTGTTAGGTGTAAGTAGTTCTAAGTTCTAGGGGACTGATGACCTCAGATATTAATCCCCATAGTGCTCAGAGCCATTTGAACCATTTGGCCTCACAAGGGCTGAGTGCACCCCGCTTGCTAACAGCACTCGGCAGACCTGGACAGTGACCCATCTAAGTGCTAGCCAAGCCCGACGGCGCTTAACTTCGGTGATGTGAAGGGAACTGGTGTTACCTCTGCGGCAAGGCAGTTGGCATTAACCTGAATATAGCAGATGTTCAAGGGGCCACCATTCATCTCTTGGCACTTTTGGCCCTGGTCAGAAAGTTGCTGAACCCGGATTGAAGCAGGACGACTGCTGGAATTGCTGCAGCCTCTTCCGAAATTTTCTGCTGCAGCTCATGAAGACTATGAGGGCTGTTGCGATACACCTTAGACCTGAGGGCTCACCACACAAAGTTCATGCTCACCGCCAGATCAGGTGACCAGGCTGGCTAGCTAGGAACTCAATCAGACTGACTTCTGCTAACAACTCTGTCAGGCGTGAAGCTTGTGTAAATATGATCTAAGGTTCGGACGGCTGTATGGGCAATTGCTTCATCCTGTTGGAGTTTGGTGTTGGTATGGTTATACGCATACATTCACGTCGAATCATACCCAATCGTCCTGGCTACTTTTATTTGTCCCATCCTGAACCATGAGTGAATGGGACGAGGTACTTACGAAACAAAACACACAGTGAAGCTTCCTGGCAGATTAAAACTGTGTGCCGGAACGAGACTAACAAGGGACCTTTGCCTTTCGCGGGCAAGTGCTCTACCAACTGAGCTACCCAAGCACGACTCACGCCCCGTCCTCACAGCTTTACTTCCGCCAGTACCTCGTCTCCTACCTTCCAAACTTTACAGAAGCTCTCTTGCGAACCTTGCAGAACTAGCACTCCTGAAAGAAAGGATATTGCAAAGACATTGGCTTTGGAAAGTAGGAGACGAGGTACTGGCGGAAGTAAAGCTATGAGGACGGGGCGTGAGTCGTGCTTGGGTAGCTCAGTTGGTAGAGTATAGTGAATGGCTCCTGAGCAATATAAAGATGCTGAAATGCGCCTTCACGTGAGAGCTACTGCATTCCGCCTCTGTAGGTGGTCACAGTGGACAGGCCAGCCCGATCACCTCGGTGCTCGGTGCTGGATGTGGACAGCCCTAAGCGGTTGACACGCGTGAAACCGGGTGGGCGGCCAGCGGCGAGCGGCGATTGTGCGTACGGCGTGACGTGACTGGTCGGAATGCGTGCGCTGCGTCATCGCAGCCGGCACGCACGACGGAGTTTCCCAGTTGTTCTTTAGGCCTGCGGGAAGTCCCTAGGGGCGCATCTGCTGTCCTTTCTCCACGGTCAGGCGGGCTTGCTCATGGCAGCGGTAGCGGCTGTTCCGGCTCATGACGCCACCACTGAGGGAAGTGATGCACTTACAGAGCGCTCTGAGGACCGCTGTAAATATTCTGGGAAATCCTCATCCACTCATCAGGCACGTGTGCTCAAAAAACCGTATCAATGAATATGGTTGTCTGTGTCCAAATTCACCATCCCTTGTTCCCTTTATCCCGTTCAGATAATTTTCTTTCCACATGGTCCCACAACCTCATTGTCTTTTTCAAATGCAAACATTGTCTGTTACAGGCTGTACAATTTTCTAATTTCTTTGTAGGTGGTGTATATGACATACAGATTATCTGACTGCCCTTACTACTCAAAAAGTCCAAACTGGCCAAAAGCAAATAAATTTGGGATGGCACAGCCCATAACGTTGTCATCTGTTTCCAGGAGGTATAACGTTAATTTTTAATAATCGCATTCAACCAGGCGCCTCATCTGATGTAGCTCCATCAACTTGTCCCTTCTACTTGGGCAGATCTTCCGGGTCATTTGACTCTTTTTCTTTGTAAATTCATCTGCTGACAGAATGTTTAATGTCACCACGTAACATGGCAATTATAAAGAAACAGTATCAGTGTTTATCATACAGCAATACAAAGAAACTGAAAGTACCGTTGCACACAGGGATGTTCAACGTAAACTCAAGGAGATTAAAAGCTAAGACATTAAAGGCTGATGACAAGCCTATATTCGCATTGGAAGAGTCCACAGATAGCTGTCAAGAGTGTACTGAAGGTCTTCGTTGGATAACACGGTCTTTCAGTGTGTGAGGAAACGAGAAAGGGAAGAATTATGTGGCGAAAAAGGTGATCCACTAATGAGTTCAGAGTTTGAGAAATCATTGATGTACTTGTGCTTAAAATTGACAGCCCAACGCTCCTCTGATGGAGACGACAGAAATATCGTTATTTAAAATAATTCTCATTCATCATTCAGTCTCGGTTCCACAGTTTGATTTATTTGATACATTCCCACCACTCTGGACCATTTACAAAAATAAAACAAAATAAAACTAAACATGTACCCTCTAATATTTAACAGTAAGTAGAAAAATTGTATATAAATGTATAATGAATCTAATTAGTTGTGTCGGCAACCTACCTTGTTCCAGAAGCTCATGTCAGAATACTGTGTATCTTTTAAATTGGTATCTGCCTGTGGTAGAGGAGAGGGAGGGAGAACGGCGAAAAAGAGGGGGAGGGAAGGGGAAAACGGAGTGCAGGTGATTGGGAGAGGGGCGTGGAAGCAGAGTGAGGAAGTGGTATGGATATCACGAGTTTAACAAGAGGGTTTCATATTTCCAAAGTTTCACACTTTTAATATTTTAAGACACTAATTCAATTTCAGCTACTTTATTTCCACTTTCAAAACTTCCTATTTTTCCCCTTTTACAGTTTTACATACCCATTAACCTATACTTTCAGTATTTTAGCAGAAAAGTTTCTTAATAATTTTTGCAATTTTAGTGTAAGACACTTTCTCACTAAAGACTTTCAAAATTTCCAATTTATTGCCCTCTTACAGTTTTACACATCCACTAGCCTATACTTTCAGTACTTTAACAGAAGAGTTTTTCAATAATTTACTTTTCGCAAACATAGTACAAAACCCTCTCTCATTAAACCCACAGCATCCCTGCCACTATCCCTCCCTCCTCCCTAACTTATCTTCTTTCCCTGCTCTCAGTCTTCTTCGTTCTATTATATAATTTTACGATTTTAAGCCACTTATATTCCACATGCTCATTGCTCTTCAATATTAATATCTTAAAGACAGTTTGTACATTATACTTTCCGTAATTTCAGCAAGATCCCTCTTGTAAACTCGACATCTCTAGCACTTCCCCACCCTGCATTCATTCCCATCCCCCAGTAACCCTCACTCCATTTCCCCTTTCTCCCTCTCCCTCTTTTCGCTCTTTCCCGCTGTCCTGTCCCCTACCTCCATCAGATGCCTATTTAAAACAATGACTGCAGTCGTGAAACACAGCATTCTGAAATGAAGTTTTGATTGAGAAAACGGGTTGCCAAAGCAATTACTTAGATAAATTTAGATTTATGTATACTTCTTTTTTATACTTACTGAAAAATATTAGGCAGTACATATGTAGTTTTACTTTGTTTTAGATGTGAAGATGATTGACAGTGATCGAAACGTCACATAGAAATAAAAACGTGCAAATGAGACTGAGCAATGAATGATAATTATTTTAAATATCAATAAAATTTCTAATTCTCTCGATGCGAATATTTCGGTTTTAGATAAAATATCATTATGTTTATGGATCAGATATGTATTAAATCTGTAATTAAACAATAGCTGACCAACTCTTGCCAAATTAAGGAAGTGCACAACTAGCCTAAATAACATCTAACGACCGGCTGCTGCATAAAGGAAGAACTCTTTCCAGTAGTACAAGGTTACACAGAATTATGGTACTCCTCTATAGGTCATTCACTGCCAGCAGCTTGCGGTTTGGCAGCACCCGATGACTACAGAAACATGTTAAATTATATTGCGAGCTGGTGCACAATAATAACATTATATGTTGCTCAAAATTTTATCATATGACCAGAAATGCTTACATCAATGCAACAACCATGGAATTTGGCTAGTACCAATTTCCAGCACCACTGACAATAATTACAAAGAGCTGGCTGTAATTGTGGTGACTTGCAAATACAGAAAAAAAGAATAAGAAGATACTATTGTGGTAAAGTTGGACTTGACTGCATGATAACTGCTTTAAAAGATAAACAATTTTACTATAAGTCATAAGATTCCTGTGAGAGTATTGGGAGTCGCAATGTAACTGGAACTTGTTAGAAAGAAGGCAACATTTTCACAGATGAATCTACATAGCAATTTGAAGGTAACATGAAGACAGGCCAATTATAAAATGAAAAGGAAGAATGTGATAATGAAATCCAGACACGTGACGTTATGTAACAAAACAAATAATCGACGAAAAGTATTCAGAGGAATGGCAAACACATAAGTTACAAAAAAGACAACTCACTAGATACACACAGCGTTATCACATTACAGCAGGGGTAATCAACAGTTAAATGTTGCAGTAAATTTTCTGAAGTCAATTCGGCAATGACATTTAATCAGTGTTGTTAAAAAATATTTCAGAATAAGTATGACAGACACACCAAATTGTTCTGACGTCAAAGGGTAAGTTGTAACTCACATTTAGTTTTGATGTGAAGAACTGAAATCAGTATATTGAAAAAAACGCTAGTGAACTTGAATTGGGAACTAGCAAATTGCCTGAAAACATGCCAATTGTCAGAGATGGAGAAATTTATGAAACAATATATAATCAAAGTAAATGGAAATAACATACGTTAGAGAAAATTCTGTGTTGAATTATAAAGTAATAGTAATAATAACAATAAGAATAATATTCTTTAATCATTTGATCATTTTGTACAATGATGTAGAGGAGGTATTTAGTACAGAATGTAGATGGAATAACGTGGGAAGACATTTTCATTTTAATTAGGGTCTGCACAAAGAAGGGAAGAAAATATTATGTTCTTATTCACATTTCATCATTTCCAGGTCACACAAACATATACACACATAACACTTCAAAAACGGAATTTCACTCAAATGATGATGGTTATTACTTTCATTGTTGTCATAACACTTTGTCAAGATCACTTCAACACCAATCTGCGTACCCAACTGCTTCAAACAATCGAAATATAGAACCGTAACCAGAAATATTCGTTATGTGAAAGATAGTAAAACTCATCACGTGTATTCTTGCACAAAATGGCTATCCTTTGTCAATGCGAATAATTTGTGTGTTGTTCAACACTATAGATATCAGCATCTTTTCAAGTATTTCTTAAATATATATATTTCTTAAATATACCAATCGTTTTTAAATTTCTGGAAAAAAGCTCCGACACTCATTTCAGTATTTTATTCCTACTTATTGTAAGCGACGTCATCGCAATAACTACAGTGGCAGCTTGAACCAACAACTGCAAGCAACGATGTGCATTCGACCAGTTGGTCGTGAACAGGCAATGTTAAAAGTAGTGGACGTGCCGCTGTAGTGATTGTGTTGTGTCACAAACTGTAATAAAGCAACGTCTGTAAATCAAGTTTTCAAGACATTTTCCATAATGTTTGGAAGTCGAGAAAAGCGTGTGCAAAGTTTGTCCCTGCTGCACCCTGACTGAAATGCAAACACTGAGGACAACAATCTTTTCTGGTAAAAATCACCATAGTTGACTAGACTTTTTGTTATAAACACGAACTTACCACGAAATGAAGTGCAGAAATACGCATGAAGAGTCAACGTTTTGAGAATACAACCGGCATTAAAGCCAGTGTGATGCTCGATTTGGACAACATACCAAAGAAGGTCTTTTCTGACAGTTCTACACGGCTGCGTTTTGGGCAGGAGGGTGGGAGGGGAGAGAGGGAGGAGACGATGTGGAATAAATGAAGCATTTTTTTTAAAGCACCATCTTAATTTTTCTCCATTATTTGTTAATCCATTCTCGAAACTTTTTGGATGTAAGGGGTATGTGAGTGGAACATATAATAAAATAATTTAAGATGTGATATAATACACAAAATTGCTGATTTCAGTGAGTACCAACAATGCTATTTGATCTAATCTTCAAAACCTATGAAGCATCAATACTAACATCAGGTTCCTGATAAATTATATCATGATACTGGTGAAGTTCATATGATGGGAGAAATGTGCGAACATCGAAATTAGTGTGAAATGTAACGACTGTTTTTGAAGTAGCAGGAAAAAGTTTTAATGAACGATGATCAGTTAATCTTGATAAATTATGGAAGTAGCAGGGCTCCATTGTGTACTTGTGCTTCGTAATACAAGATCTAACATTCTGTGTGGTGCCTGTTCTATATCGTGTCTCCCTACCACTTTCGCGCAACGACGCTCTGAGCGTGTTTTTTTAGGGAATTGACTAGTTTGAACCTGGGACCTGTTGCTGGTAAGGAGACGTCAGACCACACATGACATGTAGAGTTCAGTGATACTAGCGATAATATAACCAAATACTTAATGATTTCAGCGTCAGCTCCACTGCACTCCCTGTAAAAGAATCTTAATACTAACTAAATTTAGTGGAAGGGGTTCAAGCCTTTCCTATTTTTAGTTAGCTGGTAAAATAACGTCGAAAAAGCAGTTAAATTTACCATTGGAAATTTTATTCTACCCACAAAACATTGTTTATAAATTGCACTATTGATAAAAGGAAATACAGGATGATAAAAACCAACTGCGTTCAACAAAAATGTGAACGAATATTCCCTGAGTGGGTTTCCAAGTTCTACAATGGATCGAAGGATCACCTATGCCATATCACATCTATAATCTAGGTTTAAATTAAGTTTCACAAAAGAGGAAACTATCAAAATGGTCTACAGTGATCCTCAATTATCTTTAATTACTTATCTAACTTGTAAATTACAGTGGCTGATGCGGCTTCTCAGTAACTATATAACAGAAAAATCATTGCGTTTCAGATTTTTACTTCAAGTGGCAAATGTGAACACCATGAGCTTTAATTGACGATCGACACTAGTATTACGCAAAAAGGGGGTGTAACAGATGAGACGTCTGCAGTTCTGAGTGAAGCTTTATGCGCTGTTATGCGGCATCGCGTGCGTTCATTACCTTGTCGGTGTTCGTCAGGGGGCGGCGGACAGCACAGCTCCGCTCACCTCGCCGTCTCGGAAGCAACTCTCTCCTAACTTCTCCTTACTACAATTTACTGAAGTTGGTTTAAAAAACTATCTGGCTGTGTTTTCATCTGACCAATCAGGGTCTCAATGTTAACCTTAAGCTCCGTCTACAAAAATTTTGTCTATCCAATGAGAAACGTTATACTTTTCGTGGTGTGGCAATGTTTTTAAAGTTTGCAACGTAACAGAGACGCGAAAAAGTTTCACGCTAAAACTTGCAGCTGGTGTGGTCCTTTTAGTGTTATCGTAAGATCTATACTGTTCTTCTGGAGGGCCCTAGCTTTTAACATGGGCTGGGAGGTGGTCCTAGAGGTTAGCTGGCGACGTGGGTGTCCATCCCTTATCGTAGGGCCTTCCAGCTTAACACTGTTCTGCTCTCGGCTTCTGTTCTCGTTTCTCCCCTCGGAACTGCGTCTGTCTCACGGCGGGAAGGTATGGCATGCATTTAGGCATTCTTGTGTTAGTCTGTGGTATTCCATTTGCTCACTCGTTACTCGTATTACTTTGGTTAATTTAATGTCACGATTTATTTGGAGCTATGTGACATACTACTGGATTTGCTCATCATGTCAGTGTTTTCATGGAAGGTGTTGGATTTGCCTGATACCTTACAAAGATAGCAATAAAATAATACCATGTACCTGCGTGTCCTCTTGGCACCCATATGACTGCGTAAGGAGGATGAGTGAAAATCCTATTGTGATTAGCAATTAGCCACAAAACAGTCAAACTATGAAATTGAGATGTACCGACAGCAGTGGATGAAGAAAGGTCTCTAACCAAAAGTCGCTAAAACGGAGCAGCACAGAGAAATAATTGTAGAATCGGAGAAGATAAGACAAGGAAATGCTTTAGTCCACCAAACCAGTCGAGGAAATGAGTATTTAAATACAGAACTGTATGCAACAAATGACTGCATTGTGTTCAGTTGTGCAACAAGTATTAGGTGTCATTATTAGTTATCATTCAAATTTGAAAGGAACTTCCCTATTCTATAGACGTGATTTGATTGAAATATTGTTTCTGCAAGTGTAAATAACGGAGGACTATCATAAGAGTACATTGTCACAGAACAGACTGAGGAAATGGTCTTATCGAAGCAAAGAAAACAAAACTAAAGGAGAATAAATTATCTGATACGTAGCACAACATTCTACTTGAGGGTTCACGAAGGACTTCAGAAAACTATATTTCCTTGATAAAGGAGATGCTGACGTCTACGACGTAGTGTGCGAATTGTGGGGAGGAGAACGGAGGGAGTAGAGGGAGGGAAATGTGGCACTAACAAAATATATTTTTACCCATACCACAATATTTTTGTGCATAGTAAGGTGTGGAGGGAGGAAGGGCAGTACTTAATTATGTATCAGCTAGAATAGTTGCCTGCAATGGTTTGAGACACGTTGCTATGGCGAAGTCATGTAGGAGGAGCTATGACCAATAGTAGGATTCTACACAGGCGACTTTCACAGCGTTTAATGGGTATGCTGAAGAAATATTTGGCTTTTGGGGCGTTAGAATTTTCTCCATGATCCTACGCATTGCAACCTCAATTCTAAAGAGCATCGTTAAGTGGTTTCTATCGCCTTTTTCTGGCTAGCACTTCTAGAGGACACTAATTTTTAACATGAGCAATTCAAGTATCATTGGGGGAGAGCGCCTTGCAATATCCTTTAGCCTTCGTCACACATATTGGTTCTGTACTGACAACATCGTAAGCATCTTATCTCTCTTAAATTTTATAGATATTTAATACTAGTAGCATTAAAGAGTCTTTTCAGCTTACAGCAATATTGTCTCCTGCCAGTACCTGTTGATGGGTTTCGCCTGATTTTATGCAACCCACAAAACTGTCATGCGTTTCCTACTTCTCTAGTGCACGCTGCCGGGGCAATGAAGACGATCTCGTAGCGTTTTCGGTGGAAGTGTTCGATCACCCACCACACAGCACTAACGTCGCTCCCTGTGACTCTCCTATGAAGACAGCATTCTGGCACAGACAACGAGATGCAGACCAGTCTACGGAATTGGCGGATTTCACAGGCGGCTGAGTTGTATGACGAGGGTATCGGTAAGTTGGTACCAGACCACACCAAACGTCTAAGATGAAGTGGCGACTATGTAGAGAAGTAGCTGGAAGGTGTAACTAAACGTTACAAAAAAAACATTCTTTTTATTTTCACTGTGGCTTCCGCCTCACGAGCGATGAGAAGTTCACAAAAAATAGCCCTCCTATCAATAGTGAACAAAGTCATCGGTATCACCTTCCATTGCGTTCAGACAGGGAATTCTAAGGACATCCGCCCATCCCTTCTACAGGCGATCACCTTGTACCCGAACAATTAGTTTGTAGATCAAATCCTTTTTCGTAAGGCTGTCGTCTTCCTTTTGTTAGAGATCCCCGTACCAATTGCATTTATTTTGTCCCATTTCTATATTCGTTTTAAATAGTTTTAATGCCTCGCTGATCATATCGTTTCTTATTTGTTCCCTATGGGTAGATCAAGCTCTTTCTCTCAGGCAAGATGTCGCTGACATACAGGGTAACAATTATTGAACTATGTGAAAAAAACGTAAATTAAGTACAAACTACGGCGTTATGACATGTTCGATATGCGATACCATCACTGGCGATGATGTGGCGCAGACGAATAGAGTAAATCTGCATGACCCGCTGAAGAGTCGAAACATCAATGCTGTCCATGACCTCTTGACTGGCTCTTTTCAGCTCAGTAACGGTTTTGGGGTTATTGCTGTACACCTTGTCTTTAATATAGCACCACAAAAAGGAGTCGCATGTGTTCAGATCCGGAGAATATGGCGGCCAATCGAGGCCCATGCGTGTGGCTTCCGTGTACCCCAGAGCTAGAATGCGATCACCAAAGTGCTCCTCCAGGACATCAAACACTCTCCTGCTTCGATGGAGTCGAGATCCGTCTTGCATGAACCACATCATGTCGAGATCAGAGTCACTCTGGATAACAGGAATGAAATTATCTTTCAGAAACTTCACGTAGCCTTCGGTAGTCGCCTTGCCATCGAGGAATATCGCACAGATTATTTCGTGAATGGACGTTTCACACCACACAGTCACCCATTGAAGGTGAAGAGGCTTATCGACTGCGAAATGCGGATTCTCAGTACCCCAAAGCCGCGCGTGGTAGCCTTGGCGTCTGAGGCGCCTTGTCACGGTCCGAGCGGCTCTCCCCGTCGGAGGTCCTCCCTCGGGCATGGGTGTGTGTCTTGTTCATAGAGTAAGTTAATTTAAGTTAGATTAAGTAGTGTATAGGCTTAGGGGCCGATGACCTCAGCAGATTGGTCCCATAAGACCTTACTTCAAATTTCCAATTCCAGTCCCCCAAACGCGCCAATTTTGCTTATTAACGGACCTATCCAAGTGAAAGTGAGCTTCGTCGCTAAAACAAATCATACATATGCATAGGTCCCTTGGCCAACGGTGCAGTTTGAACGTACTAACGCAAACCGTTCAGAAGTTATGAAGACATTATTTAATATAGTTCAATAATTGTCACCCTGTAAATTACCTTCAGAATCGTGTAACTCCTTCGCAACATAAACAAGTCGACGAAGTGCTTATGAACTGTTGAAGAATCACCGGTTAAGTTCTCTAGATATGAAACAGAAATGTAAACTACAATGGAAATTCTGGAAGCAGTTTGTAAGCCAGAAAATTCATTTGAGTGCACAGATGAGCACCATCTCTCTTCTATTTCAGTGAAGGTCCCACAAGGCTAGTGTGAGTCAACGTAAAATATGGGTGTCGGTTACGGAAAGGCCGGATCCGCCCTGGCTAAGACAGCCATCCTAGTATCAAACGCTCACGATGTGCCGTAATCGGATTAGTGCACATAATGGACGCAAGTACGTTTTACGCAACGGAACAACTAAATGAATTAAAGAAGCGAGTCGTGCGTCTGTCACAAAAGGACAAACACACACACACACACACACACACACACACACACACACACACACACGGTGGAGACACAATGCGCATAACAAACGCGTCGCTGCGTTGACACTAATCCTGTGGCCGTCGCCGCCGCTGCCTGTGTACGTAGCTGTTACAAAAGACCGAGACGCTCTGCTCCCCGCCGTGCACTACAACAGACGTCCTGCTTCTTGTACATCCGCACTGACTGTACTCGCAGTATATCAACACTCATTCACGTACCACTGTGGGAGAAAGTGCCTCCTCCGTATCTCTTTCCTTTTACCCTATTGTTAGCCAAAACTAGACTCAGACTCAGGGCTCTAATGAAAATCAAGAGGAGCTGTGACCCACTTTCACTTGTAGAAACGTTAAGCTCCGTGTTGATTCAAGCAATGATATTGCGACATGTGTAACTTCAAGAGCTGAAAGGTGAAGAGCTTTGTGAGGACTTCTTAAAAGAAGACTCGCCATATCTGACTGACCTGTCGCATATCAGTAGCTGAACAGTGTATTAGCAACTTCCTTTTTCGTTTTCCTGTTCCGTACACCAAGTTCGCAAGTTTCGTCGGCGTTCAATAAGTAATGCAACACATTTTTTTCTCTGCTAATTTCGGTTGAAAGAAACATCACGAAATATCCTCCGCTTGGCCCCTAAAGTTTCATGAAGTTCCAGTAGGCGACGGCACTAAACGTAGCATTCAAAATCGCGTCCGTAACTTAGGTGCGTCTCAAGCAGAGAGCAGTCACTGAGTTTCTTTTGGCGAAAAACCAGAGTATCGCAGGTATTCATAGTCGCTTGCAGAATGCCCTCGGAGACCTGGCAGTGAACGAAAGCACGGTGAGACTTTGTACAAGGCGTCCTCATCATCGCAACAAGGTCGCGCAAACCTAACCTCACACATCTGTGGCTTCTGTAATGTCGGAACGTGCGGACACTCTCGTTTGAGGTGATCGACGGATCACAGTTGAACACCTCTCTGCTCAACTCTACGTCTGTGTTAGTAGTGCTGACATTCGTCCACAAAACTTCATTGGACTGTTCTTCCTCGTCCACCCTTTAGCCTGGACCGCACACCTTTCGATCCCCATCTGTTTAGGACGTACCCCGCGAGACGCAGTACGCGGATGGTGGAAAGGTAATTGATGCAACAAGACGTTGGCGCAGATGTCGACTACTAGAATGGTATTATGAGAGCATACAGGCTCTCTCAGTATCGTAGCGTAAGGCGCTTGAATCGAATGGAGGTTAGGTTAAAAAAATAGGAATCGCTCAGCAGTCAAGTTACACCAAAGATAGTATATTTGTAATGCATAGGTAACATAACAACATACTTTTACATCAGTGGCAAAGTAAAGGAATAGAACATCTTTACTAGCATATTTGACTGAGCTAAAAGAAAAGGGGGATACATTAAAACTGAAAGTTACAGTAAAAACAGTTGCAAGATGAAAGTGAAACCACATAGCAGTGAAACAAGGTACTTTTACAACAACAAATGTTTACACCTGGTTCAGGGTGCAAAAAAATTAAGTAGTGAAAGCAATAATGTTACTCTAAAGTGTAACATCGAATTTCCAATGGTACTTCACTTGCACCAACACCCTTTGTGCAATAATACATGTCAGACATGGTAAAAATTTAGAAGCATCTAGTCTCTTTTTAAAAGCTAATTTATATTTTTTAAAGAGGTCGTATCTAACATATTAAATCAAAATAGCCAGTGGTACACAATCGCGAACGTCGTTGCAAGATGATCAGTTATGTAGTTCCAGGTAATGTAATAACAATCTTCAATATGCAATTATCTAGTGACAACCCTAACATCACCTACACTTCATACCGTAAGGGCTATTCTTAAAAGTCAGAAGACAATCAGCAACTTCATCAAATGAACATGGAAGAAGGCCTTAACCGTTTGAAGTTTTCGTAACGCTATCAGAAAGTTTCTTTATGAACAAGATTTTCTTCAAAGCATTGAAGAGGCAACTAATAACTTTTGCTTTAGTTTCTTTTACCGGCCGAAGTGGCCGAGCGGTTCTAGGCGCTTCAGTCTGGAACCGCGCGACCGCTACGGTCGCAGCTTCGAATCCTGCCTCGGGCATGGATGTGTCTGATTTCCTTAGGTTAGTTAGCCTCATTCTGCCAACGGCCTTGTCAAAGAGGGCGGAGGAGCGGATAGAGGTTCAGGGCACTCTTGTCCTAGGGGTGGGAAATTGTCCCTAAAGGCGGAAGAATCAGCAATGATCAACGACATGAGGATGCAGAAGGCAATGGAAACCACTGCATTAAAGACACGTGACGTGTATCCACAGGACATGTGGCCTGTAATTGAAGAAGTGTCATGATGATCTCTCCATTGGCAAAAGATTCCGGAATAGTCCCCCATTCGGATCTCCGGGAGGGGACTGCCAAGGGGGAGGTTACCATGAGAAAAAGATTGAATAATCTACGAAAGGATAACGTTCTACGAGTCGGGGCGTGGAATGTCAGAAGCTTGAATGTGGTAGGGAAACTAGAAAATCTGAAAAGGGAAATGCAAAGGCTCAATCTAGATATAGTAGGGGTCAGTGAAGTGAAGGGGAAGGAAGACAAGGATTTCTGGTCAGATGAGTATCGGGTAATAACAGCAGCAGCAAATGTTGTAACAGGTGTAGGATTCGTTATGAATAGGAAGGTAGGGCAGAGGGTGTGTTACTGTGAACAGTTCAGTGACCGGGTTGTTCTATTCAGAACCGACAGCAGACCAACACCGACAACGATAGTTCAGGTATACATGCCGACGTCGCAATCTGAAGATGAACAGATAGAGAAAGTGTATGAGGATATTGAAAGCGTAATGCAGTATGTAAAGGGGGACGAAAATCTAATAGTCATGGGCGACTGGAATGCAGTTGTAGGGGAAGGAGTAGAAGAAAAGGTTACAGGAGAATATGGGCTTGGGACAAGGAATGAAAGAGGAGAAAGACTAATTGAGTTCTGTAACAAGTTTCAGCTAGTAATAGCGAATAACCTGTTCAAGAATCACAAGAGGAGGAGGTATACTTGGAAAAGGCCGGGAGATACGGGAAGATTTCAATTAGATTACATCATGGTCAGACAGAGATTCCGAAATCAGATACTGGATTGTAAGCCGTACCCAGGAGCAGATATAGACTCAGATCACAATATAGCAGTCATGAAGAGTAGGCTGAAGTTCAAGACATTAGTCAGGAAGAATCAATACGCAAAGAAGTGGGATACGGAAGTACTAAGGAATGACGAGATACGTTTGAAGTTCTCTAACGCTATAGATACAGCAATAAGGAATAGCGCAGTAGGCAGTACAGTTGAAGAGGAATGGACATCTCTAAAAAGGGCCATCACAGAAGTTGGGAAGGAAAACATAGGTACAAAGAAGGTAGCTGCGAAGAATCCATGGGTAACAGAAGAAATACGTCAGTTGATTGATGAAAGGAGGAAGTAAAAACATGTTCCGGGAAAATCAGGAATACAGAGATACAAGTCGCTGAGGAATGAAATAAATAGGAAGTGCAGGGAAGCTAAGACAAAATGGCTGCAGGAAAAATGTGAAGACAAAAAAGATATGATTGTCGGAAGGACAGACTCAGCATACAGGAAAGTCAAAACAACCTTTGGTGACATTAAAAGCAACGGTGGTAACATTAAGAGTGCAACGGGAATTCCACTGTTGAATGCAGAGGAGAGAGCAGATAGGTGGAAAGAATACATTGAAAGCGTCTATGAGGGTGAAGATTTGTCTGATGTGATAGAAGAAGAAACAGGAGTCGATTTAGAAGAGATAGGGGATCCAGTATTAGAATCGGAATTTAAAAGAGCTTTGAAGGACTTACGGTCAAATAAGGCAGAAGGGATTGATAACATTCCATCAGAATTTCTAAAATCATTGGGGGAAGTGGCAAAAAAAACGGCTATTCACGTTGGTGTGTAGAATATGAGTCTGGCGATATACCATCTGACTTTCGGAAAAGCATCATCCACACAATTCCGGAGACGGCAAGAGCTGACAAGTGCGAGAATTATCGCACAAGCAGCTTAACAACTCATGCATCGAAGCTGCTTACAAGAATAATATACAGAAGAATGGAAAAGAAAATTGAGAATGCGCTAGGTGACGATCAGTTTGGCTTTAGGAAAAGTAAAGGGACGAGAGAGGCAATTCTGACGTTGCGGCTAATAATGGAAGCAAGGCTAAAGAAAAATCAAGACACTTTCATAGGATTTGTCGACCTGGAAAAAGCGCTCGAGAATATAAAATAGTGCAAGCTGTTCGAGATTCTGAAAAAAGTAGGGGGTAAGCTACAAGGAGAGACGGGTCATATACAATATGTACAACAACCAAGAGGGAATAATAAGAGTGGACGATCAAGAACGAAGTGCTCGTATTAAGAAGGGTGTAACACAAGGCTGTAGCCTTTCGCCCCTACTCTTCAATCTGTACATCGATGAAGCAATGATGGAAATAAAAGAAAGGTTCAGGAGTGGAATTAAAATACAAGGCGAAAGGATATCAATGATACGATTCGCTGATGACATTGCTTGATGAAAGTGAAGAAGAATTAAATGATCTGCTGAACGGAGTGAACAGTCTAATGAGTACACAGTATGGTTTGAGAGTAAATCGGAGAAAGACGAAGGTAAAGAGAAGTAGTAGAAATGAGAACAGCGAGAAACTTAACATTAGAATTGATGGTCACAAAGTCAATGAAGTTAAGGAATTCTGCTACCTAGGCAGGAAAATAACCAGTGACGGACGGAGCAAGGAGGACATCAAAAGCAGACTCGCTATGGCAAAAAAAGGCATTTCTGGGCAAGAGAAGTCTACTAATATCAAATACCGGCCTTAACGTGAGGAAGAAATTTCTGAGGATGTACATCTGGAGTACAGCATTGTATGGTAGTGAAACATGGACTGTGAGAAAACCGAAACAGAAGAGAATCGAAGGATTTGAGATGTGGTGCTATAGACGAATGTTGAAAATTAGGTGGACTGATAAGGTAAGGAATGAGGAGGTTCTACGCAGAATCGGAGAGAAAAGGAATATGTGGAAAACACTGATAAGGAGAAGGGACAGGATGATAGGACATCTGCTAAGACATGAGGGAATGACTTCCATGGTACTAGAGGGAGCTGTAGAGGGCAAAAACTGTAGAGGAAGACAGAGATTGGAATACGTGAAGCAAATAATTGACGACGTAGGTTGCAAGTGCTACTCTGAGATGAAGAGGTTAGCACAGGAAAGGAATTCGTGGCGGGCCGCATCAAACCAGTCAGTAGACTGATGACCAAAAAAAAATATGCAGCTGTAGGGTAAGGACTCAAGAGCAAAATGATTTTGGTAGCACTTTTTTTATCTAAAACGTAGAATCGTCGCAACAATAATCTATAATTCGGTAAAATGCCTTCTTGAATACAGTTATTAAAATTGTGAAAAGCTCAAATTGTGTAGAACATCAAACAAATCCAAGAACATTAGACATGCTCTGACATCTCCAGTGTGGCCTCCACATAAACTAATATGAACAAATTCTGACCACTGCCACACATGGGCTAGTGCCAAAGATGCTGATCAGACCTTCAATAGCATTCAGTTTCTTTATTCTAATTCAGAATTCAGAACAGCCACCTTACTTGTGTTCAAAGACATACCGACGATTTGAATTTTTGCGCCGTGTTCAAAAGTACAGGGAGTGCAGAACTAAAGTTCCAGTTGCATAACGCTGTAGAAAGAGAATCACTACTCAGAATGCCGTCAAATTTGAACAGCTTTATTATTCAAGCAGGGAGGAACTTCATACAACAAAAAATTAACGAAAATGTTTCCAATAGATGAGGTCGGTTACAAATGACGGATGAATGACAATACGACAGCTGTCGTTTGAGTTGCACGTTACGCCAGCCGTACTGTTCGGTGTCCATGAATGCACAAGTTCGACATAAACAGCTGTTGAATGTTGGGCTCCATAAGGTTCCCTTTCTGAGCAGCGACCGTGGAATATAAAATTATAAAGAACGTAGCAACCAGTCGCAGAAACATAATTTATTTATCGTGTTGCAAATCGATTTAGACATGCCATAAGTTAAAGTACTGTCCTTGGCAGATGTCTGTCGTGAAGTGATACATCATCGGTCAACACTACAACAAGACAACATGAAGTGGCGCTCGTTGCAAAAAGCGCACTCTATGTAAAATACAAAAGTAATGTAAAATACGAGCAATAAGAAATTCTTACAATCTTGACGATCGTAGTTTTGACCTATATACACTACTGGCCATTAAAATTGCTACATCGCGAAGATGACGTGCTACAGACGCGAAATTTAACCGACAGGAAGAAGATGCTGTGATATGCAAATGATTAGCTTTTCAGAGCATTCACACAAGGTTGGCGCCGGTCGCGACACCTACAACGTGCTGACATGAGGAAAGTTTCCAACCGATTTCTCATACACAAACAGCAGTTGACCGGCGTTGCCTGGTGAAACGTTGTTGTGATGCCTCGTGTAAGGAGGAGAAATGCGTAACATCACGTTTCCGACTTTGATAAAGGTCGGATTGTAGCCTATCGCGATTGCAGTTTATCGTATCGCGACATTGCTGCTCGCATTGGTCGAGATCCAATGACTGTCAGCAGAATATGGACGCGGTGGGTTCAAGAGGGTAATACGGAACGCCATGCTGGATACCAACGGCTTCGTATCACTAGTAGTCGAGATGACAGGCATGTTATCCGCATGGCTGTAACGGATCGTGCAGCCACGTCTCGATCCCCGAGTCAACAGATGGGGACGTTTGCAAGACAACAACCATCTGCACGAACAGTTCGACGACGTTTGCAGCAGCGTGGAATGTCAGCTTGAGACCATGGCTGCGGTTCCCCTTGACGCTGCATCACAGACAGGAGCGCCTGCGGTGGTGTACTCCACGACGAATCTGGGTGCACGAATGGCAAAACGTCATTTTTTCGGATGAATCCAGGTTCTCTTTACAGCATCATGATGGTCGCATCCAGGTTTGGCGACATCGCGGTGAACGCTCATTGGAAGCGTGTATTCGTCATCGCCATACTGGCGTATCACCTAGCGTGATGGTATGGGGTGACATTGGTTACATGTCTCAGTCACCTCTTGTTCGCATTGATGGCACTTTGGTGTTACGACTCGTGGCTTTACCCCTCATTCGGTCCTTGCGAAACCCTACATTTCAGCAGCATAATGCAAGATCGCATGTTGCAGGCCCTGTGCGGCCTTTCTGGATACAGAAAATGTTCGACTGCTGCCCTGGCCAGCACATTCTCCAGATTCTCACCAATTGAAAACGTCTGGTCAGTGATGGCCGAGCAACTGGCTTGTCGCAATACGCCAGTCACTACTCTAGATGAACTGTGGTATCATGTTGAAGCTGCATGGGCAGCTGTGCCTGTACACGCCATCCAAGCTCTGACTCAACTTCCAGGCGTATCAAGGCCGTTATTATGGCCAGAGGTGGTCGTTCTGTAACTGATTTCTCAGGATCTATGCACCCAAATTGTGTGAAAATTGAATCACATTTCAGTTCTAGAATAATATATTTGTCAAATGAATAACCGTTTATCATCTGCATTTCTTCTTGGTGTAGCAATTTTAATGGCCAGTAGTGTATTTAATTTATTATTATCATCTGACAAACAATGTTCAGACATTTTCACTTGTTGTAATTATTTAAATAGGTATTATCAAACACCATCACTGTATAATATATAATGTGATATATTCCTTATTGCTCGTATTTTACATTACTTTTGTATTTTACATAGAGGACGCTTATTGCAACGTGGCGCCACCTCAAGTTGTCTTGTTGTAGTGTTGACCTATGATGTGTCACTCCACGATAGAAATCTGCCAAGGACCGTACTTCAACTTATGGCATGTATCGGTTAGAAAAATGGTATGTTATGACTTTGAATTTCAATTTCAGACAACTGTATATGTTGTAATTGCTGTAACTACGTTTTATTGCCAATTTTTTTTTGTTTGTTAAAGCATTTGTTGGTTACGTCCTGTTTCTTGTATTTGTTTTAGCACCGATGATGACATCAGTCTAAATCGATTTGCAACAAGATAAATAAATTATGTTTCCGCGACTGGTTGCTACATTTATAACTTTTTAATAAACAGAACGAAAGACTTATCGCCTTTATCAACAGCAGCAGCCTGTCCATGCGGCCGCACACAGGCATCCCGGAGTTGGCTGGAACGCGGTGTGTCGAGCAGTACACACGCCTTTTCTAACTACGACGGTGCTTTCACTGTGGTACGTAGTTGTGACTGGGAAGTTCGCTACTCGTCAGAGGCTACATTCCATTCATCTGACGGACGACCCCTTGTGTCCGACATGCTCTGTCGTTCATTCGGATGCACACCGCCAGACTTGTGCCGCGACCAGCGTGTGCTGGCTACTTACGCAGCGGATGCTGGCGTTGCGCCACGACGGTGTATTCTTTCCACCGACCAGGACGCCGTTAACTGACTAAAAGGCATGGCCCTTTGTAAAAACAAATATTCACTTGAAAAGCAGCCAGAATTTTAGCAAGTCCGACCCCACTAATTTTCACATTCTACCAGACACAGGCACACAACTATTCAGGATTTAAAAATTCGGTCGTTTCATTTATCTTCTTCGTAAGAAGTGCTCGCCAAACTATTTCGTACAGAGCACGAAACACGCCATGTGGAGTTGTTCCTACAACCAGAAAGTTTACACGCTCATATCTCTCAAACTATTTAACTTAGAAACACCAAACTTTCATTAAAATATTGTAACTCCAGTCGCTTCACTCACGAGATGTTCGAACCGAAATTAGATCACTATTTCGTCATCTTACAGAGTATTTTTAAGGAGCGATCTTAAATGGTGTTATCCATAGGCCGGCTAGCAAGCCACTCTCACGAGGTACTCTCCTCTCTGCCCACTCCTTTATTCGCGAGGGAACAGCTTAATTCTGATTGGCTGTTGATCTAAACGACTAATCAGAACGTTCCTTCCTGATCATTCTAGCAGCAAATCTTGCCTTACCCAATCACTAATTTGATAGTAATTAATGTCAGAAAAACTTCAATTTCTTGTATTATGTTTAATAAAAATAAGCAAAGTGCAAAATATACTTCAAATTGATAAATAAACTTATTCCAGCTCTAACTGCCATTCTGGCTGCTTTCATACAAAAGTATGCTCACACAGACATACGTCACCTGAATCGTGGTTGCAACATAGCTTTCCCACAGACCGTTTCTACAAGTTTTTATATAAAATAAAACAAAATTTAACTTATGTCCCACATACACACTCTCAATCACTCTCACGCACTCACAACAAAATATAATCAACTAATAAATTTGATCGATTTTTGTATTACGTAATGCAAAGTGACTAAAGTTTTAAAAATGAAATTCTAATTAATTCATTTTTGTGCGCTGACAACTTTGTAATGGCTTCAAATGATAATGAAAGTCAATCTGTTATTGTTCCTAACTTGGTTTTAAAAAACCGTAGGTTTTAGGACTTTTAGGTACTTCTCTTTGTCTCTGGAACTATAATAAACAAAAACCTGAAATTTTGACAGCATCATTCCATTAGTAACAAAATGCTGTGTACCAAATTTAAACAAAATCGGATAATAACTAATATGGATCATTTAGATTCGTAGAGGATATGAATCATCTTATCGACTGAATGTTACGCTATGCAGTTCTCATGGCAGGCAGCTTCAGCTGTGCTGTGAGCAGGAAGAAAAGAAAAAAAACATATCCATCTTGCAGACGAGGATAATATACAGAAGAATGGAAAAGAAAACTGAGGATGTGTTGGATGACGATCAGTTTGGCTTTAGGAAAGGGAAAGCCACCAGAGAGGCAACTCTAACGTTGAAACTTCCTGGCAGATTAAAACTGTGTGCCGGACCGAGACTCGAACTCGGGACCTTTGCCTTTCGCGGGCAAGTGCTCTACCAACTGAGCTACCCAAGCACGACTCACGTCCCGTCCTCACAATTTTACTTCTGCCAGTACCTCGCCTCCTACCTTCCAAACTTTACAGAAGCTCTCCTATCCTTTCCTTCAGGAGTGCTAGTTCTGCAAGCTTCGCAGGAGAGCTTCTGTAAAGTTTGGAAGGTAGTAGGCGAGGTACTGGCAGAAGTAAAGCTGTGAGGACGGGGCGTGAGTCGTGCTTGGGTAGCTCAGTTGGTAGAGCACTTGCCCGCGAAAGGCAAAGGTCCCGATTTCGAGTCTCGGTCCGTCACACAGTTTTAATCTGCCAGGAAGTTTCGTATCAGCGCACACTCCGCTGCAGAAAGAAAATCTCATTCTGGAAACTCTGTCGTTGCGATTGATCATGGAAGTAAGGCTAAAGAAAAATCAAGACTCGTTCACAATGTAAAATGGGACAAGATGCTCGAAAGTCTGAGAAAAATTGGGGTAAGCTATAGGGACAGACGGGTAATATACGATACGTACAAGAACCGAAAGGGAATAATAAGAGTGGAGACCAAGAACGAAATGCTCGGATTGAAAAGGCTATAAGACAGGGATGCAGTCTTTACTGTTCAGTCTGTACATCGAAGAAGCAATGATGGAAATAAAATGAAAGTTCAGGATTGGAATTAAAATTCAAGGTGAAAGGATATCAATGATACGATTTTCTAATGACATTGCTATCCTGAGTGAAAGTGAAGAACAATTACATGATCTGCTGAATGGTATGGACAGACTAATGAATACAGAATACTGATAGAGAGTAAATCGAAGAAAGATGAAAGTTATGAGAAGTAGCAGATGTAAGAATAGCGAGGAACTTAACATCAGGATTGATGGACACGAAGTAGACGAAGTTCAGAAATTCTGATACCTAGGCAACAAAATAACCATGACGGACGGAGCAACTAGGGCATCAAAAGCAGACTAGCACTGGCGAAAACGGTATTCCAGTCCAAGATATATCTACTAATATCAAACATAGGCCTTAATTTGAGGAAGAAATTTCTGAGAATATACGTTTGGAGCACAGCTATGTATGGTAGTGAAACATGGACTGTGGAAAAGCCGGAACAGAAGAGAATCGAAGCGTTTGAGATGTGGTGCTACAGACGAATTAGGTGGACTGATAAGGTAAGGAATGAGGAGGTTCTGCGCAGAAACGGAGAGGGAAGGAAGATGTGGAAAACACTGACAAGGAGAAGGGGCAGGATGATAGGACATCAAAGAACGACTTCCATGGTACTAGTGGGAGCTGTAGAGGGCAAAAACTGTAGAGGAAGACAGAGATTGGAATACGTCAAGCAGATAATTGGGGACGTTGGTTGCAAGTTCTACTCTGAGATGAAGAGGATGGCACAGGAGACAAGTTCGTGGCAGGCCGCATCATCCAGTCAGAAGACTGATGATACAAAAAAAAATTCTAATCCGATCAGTAATGCATCTCTAACAGACAACCTAGGTTAACATTTAGATGGCAATCTTATAACGAAGTAGTGTTAATACTACGCAGCGGTAATATAAATTTGTTATTCCTAATAAGTTTCACAGAAGGCCACCTGTAGCCTACACAGCTAATGTCTCCTGTTTGCACTAATATTTAAACCAAGGTAGCTACAGTCCGCTTAAAATTAATTGATAGTTGACATTTCACGCGTTGAAGCTGGTTGTCTCCAATAAGAGCGCTCAACATCAGGTTAGTTCACTCCCAGTTCGTTGTGTGGCGTACTTTCTTGATGCTTTTGGACCCTGCATCATGGGTTTGGCACTTTTATTTCGTATTTCATAGCACATGATAAAATACACACACAACGTTTCATACATAGCACTAATCAAACACTACTGGGCACTTCCGCACGAGACGCGATTCAGCGTCACATATACAGTTATCATAAACATAGGTCGGCTTACATTAGATAAGCTTGGCACGACATTGGGTGGGGTACGGCAGCGGTTAGCTCATAAACTTGCTGCAACGAAGATAGTGAGTTCTAATTTCCTGAAAAGTCGTGATTTTTTTAATTTCTAAACCTAATCAAAAATGTTTTATCATCATTTTCATGAAATTTATTGGTTTGGGCATAATATTTTAAGTGTTTGTCACGTCGTTTTCATCATCTTATTTACTTTCTTGTTTGTTCTTATTTTTGTTCCTAACCTCTTGTTTTAGAATCCGCTTGTGTGGCCTATAATCTGCAACTAACTGCCAACGAGGACCGCGGCAGCTCGTGTAGCCAGTGTGAGGATAGTTTCAGGAAACCAACTACAGCGAGAAATTACAGATTGCTTTTAGCGCTGAAACGGAAGTTTTTCGGTCTTGAGTTTGGTCGTAGAAGCTAGATTTAACCGCCGTGAACAAAATAATCGTTATTTTAGTTCTGCCACAGATTGTTGACCACCGTGTTATCGGATACATTGCATGTCACAAAATCGTGGTCAGCTCAGGACATGAGTTTAATTAAATTCAGGGCTACAAAACGCGTTGTCTGCCGCAGTTCGGCCACTTGTCACTTAAAATCAGCTGTCGACATAGCTTATAACATTTCCTACATACCTCGCGTCGACCACTTCCGACATTGCTCCACATTAACAGCATTTGTGAAGTGACCCATCTTGATGTGTCGCCTATAGCCGAGTCGTAGCCGGCAGCCGATGCGGCAACAGTGTAGCAGTGACAGACGTCAACTATGAAGTAATTTTAATCAGACTAGAATCAATATCGTTACTGACGAGCAACGTAATGAATGTTTTGAACAGGCTGTAATCAGCCTCCAGGAAATCAGAATTCTCATCCTGTCTAGTGTATCGTTCGTTACAAGTAAATCAGTAACCAAACCCGTGTGTAGTTCTTCGTGTGCTGGAATAATTCTAGTTTCTTATGCTTAAGGTCTGGGCTTTATTCCCATTTAAGGCAACCGTTTTTTAAACAATCATGAACGGATCCTCTTAACCTGTTGTAAAACCAGCTGAACAACGTAGGTTTGCACTATGGCTTCAAATCCGCTAAGACATATCCACAACAATTATAGACAGATATCGTTGACGTCAATCTGTTGTAGAATTATGGAACATGTTTTACGCTCAGTAATTATGACGTTTCTGGAAAATGGACATCACTCCTATAAAAACAAACATGGATTTCGCAAACAGAGAGCCTGCGAACTCAGTTCGCCCCATGAGATCCACAGCGCAGTGGACAACGCCGCTCAGGTTGATGACGTGTTCCCTCATTTCAGCAACGCAATTGACATCGTCCCGCATTGCAGTTTAATGAAAAATTCGAGCTTACGGAGTATCGGAGCAGACCTGCGATCGGATTCAAGACTTTCTTGCAGACAGAATTCAACACGTCGCTCTTAAACGGAACAAAATCGACAGATGTAAAGGTAATATCACGAGTACAACAGGGAAATGTGTTACAAAAAGGTACCGCCAAACTTTCAGGAAACATTCCTCACACACACACACACACACACACACACACACAAAGAAAGAGAATATGTTATGTGGACATGCGTCCGGAAACGCTTACTTTCCATGTTAGAGCTCATTTAATTACTTCTCTTCAAATCACATTAATCATGGAATGGAAACACACAGAAACAGAACGTACCAGCGTGACTTCAAACACTTTGCTACAGGAAATGTTCAAAATGTCCTCCGTTAGCGAGAATACATGCATCCACCCTCCGTCGCATGGAATTCCTGATGCGCTGATGCAGCCCTGGAGAATGGCGTATTGTATGACAGCCGTCCACAATACGAGCACGAAGAGTCTCTACATTTGGTACCGGGGTTGCGTAGACAAGAGCTTTCAAATGCCCTCATAAATGAAAGTCAAGAGGGGTGAGGTCAGGAGAGCGTGGAGGCCACGGAATTGGTCCGCCTCTACCAATCCATCGGTCACCAAATCTGTTGTTGAGAAGCGTACGAACACTTCGACTGAAATGTGCAGGAGCTCCATCGTGCATGAACCACATGTTGTGTCGTACTTGTAAAGGCACATGTTCTAGCAGCACAGGTAGAGTATCCCGTATGAAATCATAACGTGCTCCATTGAGCGTAAGTGGAAGAACAAATTAAAATGAGCTCTAACATGGAAATTAAGCGTTTCCGGACACATGTCCACAAAACATATTTGCTTTATTTGTGTGTGAGGAATGTTTCCTGAAAGTTTGGCCGTACCTTTTTGTAACACCCTGTAAATACAGGGTGGTCAGAAAAAGTGTGAAATGCTTGTAGGGATGTTACAGGGCAGGTTGTACTGAGACATAAACGTTAAGAAAGAGATTCGATACGTTGCTCCGTTTCCGAGTTATTTAGCATTGAAGTTAGCCATCGGGGCGTCGCGCGCGTAAATTCAAGTTTCAGCTAACGAGATAAGGCACTCTTTGCACAACACCGCCCCTGGCAGGCCGCTTGAATGCGAGCGCGCGACGCCCCGATTGGCTAACTTCAATGCTAAATAACTCGGAAACGGAGCAACGTATCGAATTTCTTTCTTAACATTTATGTCTCAGTACAACCTGCAACCTGCCCTGCAACATCCCTACAAGCATTTCAAACATTTTCTGACCATCATATATGATCAGGTAGAAAGCGACGGATGCTCTTTAAGGCTATTCGCAGTTGATGCAGTTGTCTATACTAAAGCCAGAAGACAGTAAGAATTTGCGGAACGACCTGCAGATAATTGACGAATGGTGCACGCTCTGGCAGTTGACCATAAACGTAAATAAATGCAACACATTGAACATACACAGGAAAAGAAATCTACTACTTTAAGTCTACACTATTGATGACAAACAGCTGGAGACATCGTCTGCCGTAAAATATCTAGGTGTAACTATACAGAGCGACCTTAACCCTTTGTTGCCTGACGGTACTTAAAAGTACCAGTAAGTTTCGACTCTCATTATTTTCTCGTGGTGCAGTTTCGTGATCTGAAAGCCTGTCGGTACGTAACAGTAACTCTGCTCTACTGTTTCATAGATGTTATTGTGCAATACATAGACCTCTCTGGCGGTCAGAGCTTGAAATTGTTTTTCGCGCGCTGCTGTGAAAACAGAAGATTGTATGTGCTTGTTTCCATGGTGTTGCCTGAATTTGTGTGCAGTTTATTGAAACTTCCGCTGAGTTTTCCATTGTACGTACTTACCTTCTTTGTTTTTTTATAATAGCTTGAAGCATTACGTTACAAGTGAATGAGATAAAGTGGAAAATATAAGGCGGACTTATTAGTACCGTCAAGTTGTGCGAACAGTTTATTGTAGCAACAATACGTTACCTCTCACTAGTTGTTCTGTCCACTTTTTCTCACACAGAAATTCGTAAATACATTTGCCTGTGGAACAATTAGAACAAACAGGAAAGGTTTGCCAGGGAATTTACCTAAAGAAAAATGTCTAAACCGTGGGGAATCAAATCACAGAGAGTCATCTTTAGACCTGACAGTATTTCAATGGAGGGAAAATAAAGTAGTGTATTTTGCGTCAAACTTCCATGGCACTGAACAGAGCGTAGTGACAAGAAAACAGAAAGCTGGAACTAGTATGACTATACCATGACCAGTTATTGTATGTGATTACAATAAACACATGGGTGGTGTGGATCATGCAGACAGATTACGTTCAACTTATGGTCTTGACAGGCGATCAAAGAAACAGTGGCACTGTCTCTTCTGGGGAGCAATAGAAATTGCTTTTGTCAATGCTTACGTCATTTCCAGTGATCTACATGGGGCACTGCCACTGCTGGAATTCAGGAGTGCTTTGGCACTAGAGTAATGAATGATCAGCAAGTGCCAAATCTCAAAGAGAGAAACTCTGGTAAAGATGAAATAACTCCCCCAAAGAGAAGGAAGGATAACTTTTCTGTTCCGAAGAATGTACGTCTTGGCAACTGAGAAAACCATTTTGTAATGTTCAGTTGTAAAAGAGGACGATGCGAAATGTGTGCGAAAAATAAAATTCAGTCGACACCACATTCACAATATAGTACATGTAAAGTGTATTTGTACTACAATGAAAAAAGAACTGTTTCCTACAATTTCATGAGGTATCACTAACACTAAATATGTGATATGTATGTACTGTCAAAATGTATAGCTAAGTTACTATGTATTGTGAAGTTGCTCTAGAATAAATTTATGCGAAATTTTTAAAAAAATTCAGGAATATCATATTTCTGTTAATTAATTTTCTATTGTAAAAATATTTAATATTTATGTGGAATAAAGTACAAGTTATAAAAATTGGAGCATTTTTCTGCGCATATTGTGATTCTGTCCATGGAGTCTGACGGTACTTCTGAGTACCAGGAGAGCAAAAAGTTGTGAAAAATAAAATAAAATTTTACAAAAAATGCTACCGTCATTTGAGGCCACAATAGCATCAATTCTGCAAAGAAAATGTTAAAAAGTAAATTTTTTCTTATGTCAGGAAACAAAGGGTTAAGTGGCATGACCATATAAACCAGATAGTGGGAAAAGCTGGTACCAGACTCAGACTCATCGGAAGGATCTTACGAAAATGTGACTCATCCACAAAAGAAATGGCTTATAAGGCGCTTGTTCATCCGATTCTTGAGTATTGCTCATCTATCTGGGATCCCTATCAGGTAGAACTGATCGAGGAGACAGAGAAGGTCCAACGAAGAGCGGCGCATTTCGTCACGAGATCGTTTAGCTGGCGAGAGAGCGTTACGGAGATGCTAAACAAACTCCACTTGAAGACGTTACAGGAGAGGCGTTGTGCATCACGAAGAGATTTACTGTTGAAATTTCGGGACAGCACTTTTCAGGACGAGTCGGACAACATATTACTTCTCTCTCTCTCTCTCCCCCCCCCCCCCCCCTCCTCCCATCATACATCTCGCGTATTGACCACGAGGAGCAAATTCGAGAAATTTGTGTCAATACAGAGGCTTACCGACAATCATTCTTACTACGTACTATTCGCGATTGTAACAGGGTTAGAGGGATCAGGTAGTGGTACCGAAAGTACCCTCCGCCACACATCATTAAGTGGCTTGCGGAGTATGATGTAGATGTGACATCCCTTCGCTGCCTACTGGCGGAGAGTCGGCATACATCGGGCCATGACAGAGTTGGAAGTCGCGACAAGTAGAAACTGTCAGCAGTTACCTCTCTCATACTAGAAATTTTATTTTATTAATGAACCAATCATCATTAAGGTCACTTGGCACTTATTTCTTATTGTATTTGAAGTGAAGAGACTGAAAATAATGGTAATTGCTATGGAACTCAGATTTCGCTTTTCACCGGATTTGATACCTCTGGGACGAAAGAGTTACATAATTTATTTCCCCAAGATTCCAAAATTCTTCTGGTCTCTACGAAAGATGTTTGTCTGGGTTCGAATCCTGGTCGTGCACAAAAATTTACATCACGTCATTTAAAGTTGAAGTATGCGCACACCAAACTGCAGCTGGAAAATAATTATGACTTTTAAAGTCTCTGCATGCGTTGTCAGCAATAACGATTGGTGCCAGTTTCGACTCCCAGTCAGACACATAACTTTTCATCATATCACATCAGATTCAAACGTGCCACTCCTGGTTACTGGTGAAAAAGAATTCGATTGTTAACTTCTCTTCGTGTGTAGTAAAAAACGCTGATATATATGCTATGCTCGACTTCCATACTATTCGCCATATTTTTTCTAGTTCAGACGTGTGCACATCTCGCTGCTAGTGAAATAGGCTGATATTTAATGTCTATTCGTGACTAGAAAACGATGGCGATAGATCTCAGGTTTGAATCCCGGTAAGGCAAATCTTTTTCGTCTCGTCATTTCAGTTTCAGTCATCACGCTACAGGTACAAAATTTCAAAACCTAAATTTGCGACTGCTTTATTAATAAACCGATTAGGTGCTGGGTTCGAATCCTCGTCTAACAAAAAACTTTACACCATGCCGTTCCATGTTCAAACACGTGCACTCTTTGTTATTTATGACTGAAACCATATTTAAGATCTTTCATGGTTGCTTAGCAGGGGAATTAGATGTCGGACTGGAGACATGGGATTTCGTTCAGTGCATAAACTTCGTCACGCAATTTCAAGCCGAAAGTTGCTTTTTGAAATGTCATTTGCTGTGATAAATTTGAGTTTACAAGCGTTAAAGACTGTGTCATCTCTGATAGCGTGTTTACTGATGCTTGCATTAACGTGGTATTACCTGGAATCTGGACTATTAGCGATACACACTAGTTTTTTTTTCTAATCGCCTCCTGATGTTACCATTATATACAGTCAAGTGATTATACTGAAAGCGGATGTTGACCCTGCAAGACAGTTACGTTCTGTGGGCCTTATACAAATCAGTCGAAACGCAACTTTGTTCGTTTGGATTTTTCTGAGTATGGCAATAGAAATGTGTGACACAGCAGCTAATGTTCTAATAACTTCAAATAGTGACAAACAAGCTTTACCAACTTCGCGTGCCGTTTTATTTCATATTCTCGACACTGACGAGTTGCAATTCGTAACGAGGACGTGTAAAATTTCTACTCCGTTACGCTCCTTAATTAGAATGATTCAGAATTACACTCTGGAACTTTGTTGAAACTTGGCTCAGTCATAAGCATGTACTGAGAAATAGCAGACGATGACGTTTTAGGGTCGATGAACGTAGATGCTTAGTCTACCGTGAGCTATCTGAAGATGATCGTTTAGCAACCGAAACAGGTAATTACTTTTAATTTAATACATTTTTTTGGAAGCAAGACAATATATTTTGTGAACATTTTTAAAATCTTTTTAAAAATATGTAAAAAATACGAAAAAATACGAAAATAGAGAAGAAAGATTGTTAGAAAAATTCTGCGGCCATGAAACACTCCAGGTGGGCATAGATTGCAAACCATTGAGGTAACAAAAAAATATCAAACATCGAAACTGATATCAGAAAGAGAATGAAGTTCTACGAACACTAGACTTACCAGGAAACAGAGTAACTAAACGTCTATTGGACTGTGTGATATCTCTTAAAACATAAATACCTTGGATAATTGACGCTAAGAAGGATTTGAGGAAAGCAAAAATTTACGTAATAAAAAATCAGACAGGGATACATTCAGAAGCAAAATTGACAAGTGGAAGTTTATTCCAGAGATGGGACCAAAACTATACCGACCAAAGTGGACCGAAGAAAGAAGGAAGGCCTTCGGGGAGAAAATGAAGAAATATTGGAGAAAATAATAAGAACCCTAAGAAAGATTGAAAATTACCTGCTCATCGTTCTCCAATGCGGAAATTCACTAATAATAATAAAATACATAAGATTGCTTTTCTCCATCCCCTAGCAACGCTAGTTCTTACTGTTATATAAAGGCGTCACTCCACTTTTACTTCCTTGGCTCAGCCTAATCTCGGCTGAGTAATGATGATTAATACAGTTTGCTCTTACGTAACTGTAGTGTTAAGATTTTATACGTGTTATATGATTAACGAAGATCGGTGGTACTATTTCTCGTACTTTACGTCTATGATCACAAACCTTTTGTCAACGACTACCGGTTTCGGTCTATAATGACCACCTTCAGATCAGTTTTATAAAAACTGTGTCCTAATGTACTGCAGCCATAGTGGCATCGTCAAATGTTAAACCGGTAATCTGTTGACAAAAAGTTGGTGATCATCGACGTAAAGTGAAGGAAATTTATCCTATATAAGGGTCACTGTTTTATTCGCAACAATGTCGCAGTTTGTGAAAGATCGGTAAATACGCTTCACTTTGTGAATAAATGTCATTTGTCAATTCAACTCGATTACACATTTCCTCAATGTGCATATCTGCAGACCATACTCCTTCCTGTCATCACTAATCTTATGCATAAGGATACTAAGAATCATTTAGTAAAATTCAGTGCCTGATCATTCGATCTGAAGCGCTGTAGTTAGATTTCCGTTGCGCTTTTCCTTTGTGGTATAATCTAGGGCTCAAGTCAATTAAAATTTTTGTAACTTCAGACGACTTGACACTCGGGGGAAGGCAGAGAATGGTAAGCACTAATTATTCAAAACGAAGCTCGCGGCAATGAAAAATGCCCGTTATCCAATCTGAAGTGCTTCCTACCTCCGCTTTTTCTGATTACTGAAAGTTTCCACACAGGCGATTCAAATGAATTAATGAAATTAAATTACTTTTAAGTAACAGATGAAGTTAACAATTGCCATGAGAGGACAGGTCTTCATTTGATGGTGGTAAGTGCTTCTGTTATCGCACTGGGTTCGTGCTTCGGAAAACAATTACGTGCTGATTACAGAGTGCTGAATGAAAATACTAGACTCGATGAAAAATATTACAGCGCGGCCTGTATAGGACTGGTATTGAAGATTGACAACGTCATTTATTGGAGACCAATGACCGAATCATTCTCAGCATTGCTTGCACGAAAGTTATTGCAAGATACTTTAATGACTGGTATTTTATCACAGGGTCGTTTTGTATTTTATTCCAAGACAAATTAACGGCTGAACACGGTATGTGTTCGGCCATTTCGTCTCCCAACAATTCGTTGCCGACTTCGCTGTTCCAGCAGTGAATATTCTGAAAAATAGTGAGCAAATACATGTGTGTACATGTCAAAATTCGAGGAAAGGAAAATATTCTATACCCGATAACATAGTAAATTACACACACAAGTTTAATCTTATTTAAAGCCATCGAAAAATGCATACAAGGACAGACACTTACAGAATAACTCAACTCCGCAGCGTAGAAGACGAAAGCCAAGATAGAAATGAGCTAGAACTCATGAAACGAATTACTATTACATATTATTGTTCAAGGAAACGAATACCGCGTATGTCTGAGTGTATAGCAAATTCTAATTTGAAATTCAGATCGCTGCCATCATGCATATCATAGTAGCGTTTCAAAATATCGATTGGAAACAAATTTGTGCACACGTAATTAAAGATGGAAAGGTGCGCACACGCTCTAGAACTAGGCTTGCCTTTAATATCAATCAGAAAAGCATGTATATTTTATAAAGAAATATCTAACTCTGTTACTGTGTCTAGTTTCAAACAATGCATTGTTAAAATAAATCCATTTTTTGTATTACATTCTATAAATTCTTGTTTAGTTCCACCCTCTGCCCACTAGAACAACGAAATTTTTCTTCCAATGGAATGAAGTTTCAAAATTATTTTACTGAAAACGTTTTCTGACGAATGCAACACGTACCCTAAAGAAATGTAGGTCTCAAATGCCGATCTCTTATGCCTGACGTGTTAACAGCTGTTCGCACTTAGCCTGATATCGCTAATGCATCTTGATGTCCTCCTCCCGTGAGCGTAGAGAAAAAGAGGGTAACTCTTCCTGGAGCAAGTCACTGCTAGAGTAGGCGAGAAAACGGGCTAGGATAATCATTGGTTAGAATCAAATCAAGTTCTCGCAAAACGCCCTGATAAGTCCTTAATTGATGCAAAATATACGTTACTAAGAAAGTGTAGTCCTCCAGCTCTCCCCGACAGGTGCATTTACTTACTTACGTGACAGGAATACGTGCGTGCTGATTCTACTGACTGCCGCTGAAACGTAGAAGAGCAATGGCTTCTCACTGCTCGAATGTTTTTAATCAGAAACAACAAAAACGGTATGTCCTCTCATAAATGCTGTTCGATACTTTTATTTTTATTGTCATTATTTTATTTCAAAAGCCTCTGTGATGCTGTCATCTACGACTTCCCTCCTGCGACAAACTTATCATATCAGCTGCACATATACACAAAAATCTCAACTACACTGACGCAAAAAAATTGCAACACCAACAAATAATTAATGTAGAGTAATGAAACTTCGAGCATACGTGTGACTATGTAACATGTTTAACTGATTACAAGATCACAGGTTAATGTAAGCACGAGATAAGCCATTGGAAATGTGAAATGCTGGCACATTAGTAACCGATGTAACCGCCAGAGATTTTAGTATAAGCATGCAGACGTGCATGCATTGTGTTGTCCAGATGCCGAATCTCAGTTTGCGAGATAGAGTTCCATGACTGTTGCAGTTGGTTGACACAGGGACGGTTAATGCTGTTTGTGGATGACGCTGAAATTGTCGTCCTATGATGTCCCGTATCTATTCGACTGGAGACAGATCTTGTGATCGAGCAGGTCAAGGCAACATGTAGAGCACTCTTGAGGGTATTTTTGTTCTGGCGTTGCAACTACGAAAATGTATGGTTTTTTTTCACAAGAGAGGTTTCACTTTATTGAGGTAAAACATCATCAGTGGTCTGTAATTAAGTTATTTACATTTTGATTGACAGAGCGCTGAAAGACCTAAGTCAAAACAAGGCCCCGGAAGTAGACAACATTCCATTAGAACTACTGACAGCCTTGGGAGAGCCAGTCCTGACAAAACTCTACCACATGGTGAGCAAGATGTATGAGACAGGCGAAATACCCTCAGACTTCAAGAAGAATATAACAATTCCAATCACAAAGGAAGGAGGTGTTGACAGATGTGAAAATTACCGAACAATCAGTTTAATAAGTCACAGCTGCAAAATACTAACGCGAATTCTTTACAGACGAATGGAGAAACTGGTAGAAGCCGACCTCGGGGAAGATCAGTCTGGATTCCGTAGGAACATTGGAACGCGTGAGGCAATACTGACCCTACGACTTATCTTAGAAAATAGATTAAGGAAAGGCAAGCCTACGTTTCTAGCATTTGTAGACTTAGAGAAAGCTTTTGACAATGTTGACTGGAATACTCTCTTTCAAATTCTGAAGGTGGCAGAGGAAAAATACAAGGAGCGAAAGGCTATTTACTATTTGTACGGAAACCAGATAGCAGTTTAAGAGTCGAGGGGCATGAAAGGGAAGCAGTGGTTGGGAAGGGAGTGAGACAGGGTTGTAGCCTCTCCCCGAAGATATTCAATCTGCATATTAAGAAAGCAGTAAAGGAAACAAAAGAAAAATTCGGAGTAGGTATTAAAATCCATGGAGAAGAAATAAAAACTTTGAGGTTCGCCGACGACATTGTAATTCTGTCAGAGACAGCAAAGGACGTGGAAGAGCAGTTGAACGGAATGGACAGTGTCTTGAAAAGAGGATATAAGATGAGCATCAACAAAAGCAAAACGAGGATAATGGAATGTAGTCGAATTAAGTCGGGTGACGCTGAGGGAATTAGATTAGGAAATGAGACACTTAAAGTAGTAAATGAGTTTTGCTATTTGGGGAGCAAAATAACTGATGATGGTCGAAGTAGAGAGGATATAAAATGTACTCTGGCAATGCCAAGGAAAGAGTTTCTGAAGAAGGGAAATTTGTTGTCATTATTTAAGATTTAAAGATTATTTTAAGATTTAGGTGTAAGAGGGTCGTTTATGAAAGTATTTGCATGGAAGTGAAACATGGACGATAAATAGTTTGGACAAGAAGAGAATAGAAGCTTTCGAAATGTGGTGCTACAGAAGAATGCTGAAGATTAGCTGGGTAGATCACATAACTAATGAGGAGGTATTGAATAGAATTGGGGAGAAGAGAAATTTGTGGCACAACTTGCCTAGAAGGAGGGATCGGTTGGTAGGACATGTTATGAGACATCAAGGGTTCACCAATTTAGTATTGGAGAGCAGCGTGGAGGGTAAAAATCGTAGAGGGAGACCAAGAGATGAATACACTAAGCAGATTCAGTAGAATGTACTCGTAGGTTGCAGTAGGTACTGGGAGATGAAGCTTGCACAGGATAGAGTAGCATGGAGAGCTACATCAAACCAGTCTCTGGACTGAAGGCCACAACAACATCATTTTGATTTGCTTTTAGATCGAAAACCAGTTCGTTAAGAATAAGTTGATTGGAGCTTACGGTATTTTTCGGTTGATTTCTCGCTTACATCGGGAAATGCCGTCTGCTGGCACATCGTTTTTCTGCGTTAGACACTGATACTTTTGGTCTAGCAACTAAGAATCAGACCAAAATTGTCAGGCATTTCCCGATGTAAGCGAGAAATCGACCGAAAATCACAGTAAGTACAAATCAACTTATTCTTAACGAACTATTTTTTTGATCTAAAAGCAAATCAATATTAAATAACTTAATTACAAACCACTAATGATACTTTACCTGAATAAAGCGAAACGCTTCTGGTAAAAAATCATGGATTTTAGTAGTTGCATCGACAGAACAAAAATATCCTCAAAAATTATAACGCAACTATGGACACTATGGCCACACAAATGAAGAATTTGATGTCTTCGTGCTTGCCAAATCCTACATTGGCCAGCAAGGTCGCCGCATCTCTCCCCAAATGAGAAAGCTTGACGCATTATGGGTAGGGCCCCCCCAACCATCTTGGGATTTTGGTTATCTAACACGCCAGTTGGGTGGAATTTGACGCGATATCCCTCAGGATAACTCCTAACAACTACATCAATCCCTGCCGAGCTGAATAACTGCTTGCATAAGTTATTGATTTGCTCAGTTTGTGAAGCTATTTCGCTTGAATAAATTATCCAGTTTTTCTGAAATTGTAATTACTTGTTTACCCCCCCCCCCCCCCCCCCCCCCCCATGAACCGTGGAACCATGGACCTTGCCGTTGGTGGGGAGGCTTGCGTGCCTCAGCGATACAAATGGCCGTACCGTAGGTGCAACCACAACGGAGGGGTATCTGTTGAGAGCCCGCACAAACGTGTGGTTCCTGAAGAGAGGCAGCAGCCTTTTCAGTAGTTGCAGGGGCAGCAGTATGGATGATTGTCTGATCTGGCCTTTTAACACTAACCAAAATGGCCTTGCTGTTCTGGTACTACGAACGGCTGAAAGCAAGGGGAAACTACGGCCGTAATTTTTCCCGAGGGCATGCAGCTTTACTGTATGGTTAAATGATGATGGCGTCCTCTTGGGTAAAATATTCCGGAGGTAAAACAGTCCCCCATTCCGATCTCCGGGCGGGGACTACTCAAGAGGACGTTGTTATCAGGAGAAAGAAAACTGGCGTTCTACGGATCGGAGTGTGGAATGTCAGATCCCTTAATCGGGCAGGTAGGTTAGAAAATTTAGAAAGCGAAATGGATAGGTTAAAGTTAGATATAGTGGGAATTAGTGAAGTTCGGTGGCAGTCAGATGAATATAGGGTTATAAATACAAAATCAAATAGGGGTAATGCAGGAGTAGGTTTAACAATGAATAAAAAATAGGAGTGCGGGTAAACTACTACAAATAGCATAGTGAACGCATTATTGTGGCAAAGATAGACACGAAGCCCTTGTCTACTACAGTAGCACAAGTTTATATGCCAACTAGCTCTGCAGATGAAGAAATTGATGAAATGTATGATGAGGTAAAAGAAATTATTCAGGTAGTGAAGGGAGACGAAAATTTGATAGTCATGGGTGACAAATTCGAGAGTAGGAAAAGGGAGAGAAGGAAACATAGTAGGTGAATATGAATTGCGGGTAAGAAATGAAAGAGGAAGTCGTCTGGTAGAATTTTGCAGAGAGCATAACTGAATCATAGCTAACACTTGGTTCAAGAATCATAAAAGAAGGTTATATACATGGAAGAACCCTGGAGATACCAGAAGGTATCAGATTGATTATATAATGGTGAGACAGATTTAGAAACCAGGTTTTAAGTTGTAAGACATTTCCAGCGGCAGATGTGGACTCTGACCACAATCTATTGGTTATGACCTGTAGATTAAAACTGAAGAAACTGCAAAAAGGTGGGAATTTAAGGAGATGGGACCTGCATAAACTGAAAGAACCAGAGATTGTAGAGAGTTTCAGAGAGAGCATAAGGGACAAATTGACAGGAATGGGGGAAAGAAATACAGTAACAGAAGAATGGGTAGCTTTGAGGAATGAAGTAGTGAAGGCAGCAGAGGATCAAGTAGGTAAAAAGACGAGGGCTAGTAGAAATCCTTGGGTAACAGAAGAAATACTGAACTTAACTCATGAAAGGAGAAACTATAAGAACGTAGTAAATGAAGCAGGCAAAAAGGAATACAAACGTCTCAAAAATGAGATCGACAGGAAGTGCAAAATGGCTAAGCAGGAATGGCTAGAGGACAAATGTAAGGGTGTAGAGGCTTATCTCACGACGGGTAAGATAGATACTGCCTACAGGAAAATTAAAGAGACCTTTGAGGAAAGAGAGACACTTGTACGAATATCAAGAGCTCAGATGGAAACCCAGTTCTAAGCAAAGAAGGGAAAGCAGAAAGGTGGAAGGAGTATATAGAGGGTCTATACAAGGGCGATGTACTTGTGGACAATATTATGGAAATGGAAGAGGATGTAGATGAAGATGAAATGGGAGATACGATACTGCGTAAAGAGTTTGACAGAACACTGAAAGACCTGAGTCGAAACAAGGCCCCGGGAGTAGACAACATTCCATTAGAACTACTGACGGCCTTGGGGGAGCCAGTCCTGACAAAACTCTACTATCTGGTGGGCAAGATGTATGACAGGCGAAATACCCTCAGACTTCAAGAAGAATATAATAATTCCAATCCCAAAGAAAGCAGGTGTTGACAGATGTGAAATTTACCGAACTATCAGTTTAATAAGTCACAGCTGCAAAATACTAACACGAATTCTTTACAAGCGAATGGAAAAACTGGTAGAAGCCGACCTCGGGGAAGATCAGTTTGGATTCCGTAGAAATGTTGGAACACGTTAGCCAATACTAACCCTACGACTAATCTTAGAAAATAGATTAAGGAAAGGCAAACCTACGTTTCTAGCATTTGTAGACTTAGTGAAAGCTTTTGACAATGTTGACTGGAATACCCTCTTTCAAATTCTAAAGGTGGCAGAGGTAAAATATAGGGAGCGAAAGGCTATTTACAATTTGTACAGAAACCAGATGGCAGTTGTAAGAGTCGAGGGGCATGAAAGGGACGCAGCGATTGGGAAGGGAGAGAGACAGGGTTGCAGCCTCTCCCCGATGTTATTTAATCTGTATATTGAGCGAGCAGTAAAGGAAACAAAAGAAAAATTCGGGGTAGGTATTAAAACCCACTTTGAGGTTCGCCGATGACATTGTAATTCTGTTAGAGACAGCATAGGACTTGGCAGAGCAGTTGAACGGAATGGACATGGTCTTGAAAGGAGGATATAAGATGAACACCAACAAAAGCAAAACGAGGATAATGGAATGTAGTCGAATTAAGTCGGGTGATTTTGAGGGAATTAGATTAGGAAATGAGGCACTTGAAGTAGTAAAGGAGTTTTGCTATTTAGGGAGCAAAATAACTGATTATGGTCGAAGTAGATAGGATATAAAATGTAGACTGGCAATGGCAAGGAAAGCGTTTCTGAAGAACAAAAATCTATACTCGATGTTAACAAATTTAAGTGTCAGGGAGTCGTTTCTGAAAGTATTTGTATGGAGTGTAGCCATGTATGGTAGTGAAACATGGACGATAAATAGTTTGGACAAGAAGACAATAGAAGGTCTTGAAATGTGGTGCTACAGAAGAATGCTGAAGATTAGATGGGTAGATCACATAACTAATGAGGAGGTATTGAATAGAATTGGGGAGAAGTTTGTGGCACAACTTGACAAGAAGAAGGGACCGATTGGTATGACATTTTCTGAGGCATCAAGGGATCACAAGTTTAGCATTGGAGGGCAGCGTGGAGGGTAAAAATCGTAGAGGGAGACCAAGAGATGAATACACTAAGCAGGTTCAGAAGGATGTAGGTTGCAGTAAGTACTGGGTGATCAGGAGGCTTGCACAGGATAGAGTAGCATGGAGAGCTGCGTCAAACCAGTCTCAGGACTGAAGACCACAACAACAATTATTTGTTTATGTCCCGATTTCCGTCCCATTCGGAAATTGCTTTGTGGTGCGTCTTTTTTCATCTTAGAGCGTACGTTGTCGAAAGCGTTTTCCTAGGTAAACAAATCCTACGATAGTTTATTGATACTTCTTATGTCTTGTCCCCCTTATCAGGAGCATAGTCACAACTGTCCCTTTCCTAACGCCACTGACATCTTCATCTAGCAGCTCTTCATTTATTTTTTCCATTCTGATTCTAAAGGAATGTCGCGTTTATGCCTAATTTGTTCGTAAGCCATCCACAGCTCTTTCAAACTCCGATTTCTATCGGTAGATCCCCTATATCTTTGATATAGTCTTCCATTTCCTCTTCTATCACGCGGTCAGAGAGCTTCTTCTCTTGGCAGAGGACATCTGTGCACCATTTCCACCTATTCTCTCTCTTCGCCACCAAAACTTTCCTGCCTTTCGGAAGGCGGCCAAGGTCTTGTTGTCCAGGAGACCAGGAGAATACCAGTTCATCTCACAGAATTACCGACCCATCACCTTGGTAAGACCATCCAGTAAGATTGTTAAGAGGATGGTTCTAAAACTGCTCGTTAGGCACTGCATCAGCAACGACACCATGAGACCAGAATGATTTGGCTTCAGGAGTCACCGCTTTGTAACACAGCGACTTCTTTGCCTAGTTTAACATCTAAAAAACTGCTACAACATCTACAAGGCAACGGGGACTGTGTTACTGGATATCCATGATGCCTTCGACCGTCTCTGGTACAACGACTTCAACAGCAAACGCAGCAACGCTGGTTGTCCCGACTGATTCGTACGTCTCGTACCCTCGTATCTCACAAACAGAAGATTCAACACCGACTTTCAGGGCAAACAACCAACACGATAGTATTCACGCCGGTCTACCCCAAGGTAGCATCTTGGAACCTGTCTTATTTTACCTCTACGTTAACGATATTCCAACGACACATAACGATAGAAGCCCTCTACGCAGTTGACACCGCCATGCTAGCAGATTGGGAACCATCAAGCATTATCTCACTACAGACATCGCTCAGAACTGTTGGCTTGGGTTATAGAAATTGCTCTTTAAAGTAGACATCGACAAGTTGGAGCTATTTCTGTTTGGACGCAGATCGAAACAGCTTCACATTCACCAATACTGCAGACATATTACAATACATGTACGTCCAGTAAGTTCCCGCGAGAAAGTCCAATACCTCAGTGTCTGGCTGGATCGGAAACTCACATGGGGGACCACATGCAAACCCTAGCTAATAAAGCACACACGAGGCTGAAACAACTCTACTCAGCGTTTAATTGGCAAAGCACACGAAATAAGTGGGTGTTGAAATCCACTTAATTGGCAGGTGATGACGCAGGCTGCTCCAGACTAGGGTTGTAAAGCTCCAATACAGTTGCTCCGTCTGCAGATCGTAGAGAACAAAGCATACCGAATCGTAAGCAATGCTGCACCATGCACGCACGCACACACACACACACACACACACACACACACACACACACACACACACCACCCACTTGTACAACGAATTCTGCCACGAGTCCCTCGTGAAGGTATTCGAGAAACTCGCCACACTATTGTAAAAGAACTCACGACACGTGAAGAACCCCTTCATCCTAAATCTGGGGAATGTGGCCTCAACGATGATGGCTTGTACTACTAGTACACATTTCCTTCCCTGTTCCACTGTCAAAGAAATCGAGAGAAAAAAAGACTGTTTGTAGGCCTTCGTACAGGTTGTAACCTCCCCCTCACTTACCGACCTTAATGACAGTGAAAAATGAAACCGCGTGTACCTAATGGGAATTTTGGAAAAGCAATCGGCCCCGAAGTTAACCTGTCGGTAAAGAGGGAGGAAAGGGTTACATCTAAATGAAAGGAAAAATGCTAATGAAACAGGTGGAAATTAATTTTGAAAAGGGGTAAAGTTAATAAAGAAAGTAAATGTGCGGCCGTTACGTTAACAATTAAATAGCGGTAATTAGATATTTGAGATTTGGGGGAAATTGCGGTCGCCAGTCCTAAGGACAATTACTACAGTAACTGAAAAAGAAAGGTTATTACACATATAATTAGCACTAGAAGCGTGGCAACTGAAGGTTGACACGTGCAGTGTGAAAACTGGAAGTTTGTCAGAAGTAATAAATTTCGCTACACTCTGACTTAATTTAGCAAAAGAATTAATAAAACAGGAAAATCGAAAGTTAATTTAGTGACTGAAGTTAATAGTGAGCTTTATTTCTGAAGCACATCGAAATTCAGTAAAATACGGTTAGTCTTGGGCTACCTCAACAATCATTTCAAAAGCTAGTTGAACCTACGCAATTTAGAAATAAGAGATTTAACTTTGAACTTGAATTAAATTATTCTGAACAATTAACAATAGTAAAATTTAGTACGTACCAAGCTGAGCTGCAGTCACAGGTAAGCTAAAATACGGTAACAAGACTCGCACTCTTAATTTGTACTTGTGTAATCTAAATATTGTAGCCAGCTATGAATACCTTGCCGGCCGCGGTGGTCTAGCGGTTCTGGCGCTGCAGTCCGGAACCGCGGGATTGCTACGGTCGCAGGTTCGAATCCTGCCTCGGGCATGGGTGTGTGTGGTGTCCTTAGGTTAGTTAGGTTTAAGTAGTTCTAAGTTCTAGGGGACTTATGACCTAAGATGTTGAGTCCCATAGTGCTCAGAGCCATTTGAACCTTTTTTTTATGAATACCTTAACTGACCTTTGAAATTAAAGCAGTGAAATCGAATGATGCTGGCGTTTGAATTTAAACGACACTCGGGTTCATTCCGGAAAAGGAAGGGACCCTGCTTGGTAATGCAATTGGGACAATAGGCAACAAAGGTTCATGCTATGTTGCTGTAATTTTGTGATGCAACAACACGGTCACCAGGTGAAACGGGCTCTTGATGTGCGCCAGCTAATGCTTCCCGTCCGCGACACCGTGTCAGAAACTATCATAGCAAGTCGAGCGCAATTATATGCTGCCCAACCCTGAAAGCGCGGCAACTCGCGGGAGCGTCGCACAACACACCTGCTCCACTGCACCAGCCCAGCCAGACTCTCTCTGCCAGCGCTCCACGCGGTACAGTTAACACTACCGAAGATCCTAAGCACTCTGGTTCTCCACACGACTTATCGATGTATTCGTTCGATAGCATAGTTTTCCCTAGGCCAGACCCCAGCTATAAATACAAGTAATATTCACAAAACAAACCAACATAAATGCATATATATATATATATATATATATATATATATATATATATATATATATATATATATATATAAACAGTAAAACAATTACAATATTTGAAGTCACAGAAATGTCCTATCTTCTGGTAACAAAATAAGGAAAAAAATTTATAGTGCAGCAGATGGAAATAGGAGGATAAGCATTTCCGGCGTTACAAGGTCCTAATTTCTCGTATCTTGTTTTCGTGGACCTTACGTGAAATGTACGTAATTGACAGTAGAATCGTTCTGCAAATGCCGTTTCTCTAAACTTTCTGAAAAATGCTTCGCGCGAAGAAAGTGGGTGTAGTGTTGATACGTTGTCGATTCACACAGAACAACACCGAGAGCCTAAGCACAGCACACATCTGTTTTCGACGAAGGTGCAAGCCATGGAAACAATTAAGGTGCTCTCCTAGAGCTGGCTATGTTTTCAGAAGACAGAAGCGCCTGTAACTATACTACCTGGTGTTCTCCTCAGGCAAAACGGTAGCATAAACAACAGATGTTACTTCACTTAAATATTGGAGGTCTTCTTGCAATAGAATACCTATCAATTTCAGAATCAACTGTTACCATATCTGAAGACGACATTTTAAAAGTTTCTCTGTTACCCACTTTCGTGATTTACAGCATAAAGATGAATATTTTCTTGGAACTCTGGACGGCAAGGAATATCTCGTAAAGAAAGCAATATTTCTTCCCCCTCAATTTAAAATAATTAGCTGCATTCATTATATAGTTTTCAGCTATTCCCTTCAGTTTTCCTTTATTCTAGTTCCCAAGAATACGTCATATGTACATGAGCGTTGTTTAATATTTCGATGTCTCTTAAAATCTCACATCCTAAACTTCGTTCTAATATCGTCTTAAGACATACGGTGCAGTACGCAGATCTTAATGCTCCTATATTTCATTTCCGAAGGAAGAGATTCTTTCGTGCTTCATTATTGCTGTTTTTCTTTCTAAAAAGACAAAGGTAGAAAGTGATGTAATGTATTGTCTAGAAATGTATCTTCATAGGTATAGCTGAAGCTCGCACAGAGCAAGCTGGCGGGGAAGAAAGTGGCCTCCAAATTTTCAAGGAATTCATCCAGGAACTCGCTTTAAACGATATAGGGAAATTTAATAAAACCTTAAACTGGATGGCAGTATGGGAATTTTAAACCTGTGTCCAAAATGCGAGTCAACTGTCTATTCAACCGAAGTGCTTAGCAGGTACACGTTTCTTCTCTATACAAATAACTAATGAATTCTGCATGACTTAGAGCAAACATAATGACAAAAACTGTTGTAGAAAATAAGTTCGATGAGGAACAATGGAACGAATATTCTCAGTTACAGAAGTTTCTTTCTTTCTTTCTTTCTTTTTTCTTCTTCTTCGGTAGCAGTCACAAAAACTGAGCGAGATGGCGCAGTGGAAATAGATTTGCATTCGGGAAGATTAAATCGATTAAGGCGAATGCCGAGATGTTTCTTTTCAAAAGAACACCACCGATTCTCATCACTATACTTCCACGCTATGAGCTCTTGCTGTCTTTTAAGGCATCGTCATCGACACGACACAACAGTAATACACGAAAACTGTTTTTTTTTTTAACGTTTATTACTTTGTAATTAAATCCATATGCTACACCCCCATATCTCTCTCTCTCTCTCACGGTCCGCTGATATGTGTATGCGTGAAAGGAGCCCGATGCGACCCAGATGGGTACTATAGGATTTACATCAGGCGTGTTTGGTCGCCGAGACATCAATGACAGTTCACTATAATGCTCCTCAAACCACTGTGGCACAGTTGTCGGTCCGAAACCTGGAAAATTACACTACCGAAACATGACGTTGCCGTCGGGGAAGATACCAAGCCTGAAGGTATATAGGTAGTTTGCAGCATCCTCTTCGATTATTACCACTGGTCCCACGCAACGAAGAAGAATGTCTCCCATTGCCTGTGTCTGTGACGAACTGCACATTTCGAGCTACCGTTCACCTCGCTGACGGCGTTTGTGGAGACGACTATCGACCTAGTGTAGCAAAAATGTGAATCACTCAAAGAGTCGAAGCCTTCTGTTGATCGATGGTCGTATACCGATGTTCCCGTGCCTACTGCAATCTTAACTGAGAATGTCGTTGGGTCAACACGTGAACACGTTGGGGTGGTCTGCTGCGGAGCTCCATGTTCAGTAACGTACGATGAACGGTGAGCTCCAAAACACTTGTGCGTGCACCAGCTTTGTGATCTTCCGCCATAGATGCCACAGATCACTATCTATCCTACTTTGCAGAGCAGACAAGCCGCCGAACCCCACGTTCTGTGAAAAGTCGTGGGGTGCCCTTCTACCTCTTTCCTTAGACGCTGATGATAGTAGCACGTGAACATTCGACCAGCTTCGCTGTTTTCCAGATACTGGCTCGCAGGCCTTGCATAATAATAATCTGCCCTTCGTCAAAGTCGCTTATCTCAATGGATCTCCCCATTTGCATCCCATATCTTCTTTAGGGCGATCACCCCTTCGTGTCGCTCCACTTACATTCTATTGTTACCGCTTCACGTACCCACAATGTCACCAGACGGCATCCTCACAGAGACCAACCACATCACATATTTCAAGCTCTTTTAGGGCGTTTGTGTAATCATAATCCTGGGTCGTTTCAGACAAACGCATTGGCAGGGAGGGGGCGGACTATGTGTACATCAGATTTGGAGGGCCTGCTGCCTCTCGACCGTTTCCATCTGCCTGGTCGTACACATACACCATTTACGCTTCTTCACGACACAAATATCGGATCTTTTTGCTGCTTACAAGGAACACACGGCACGTGGTCAGCGCCATCTACCGTGGCAACGATGCATTTCCGGACACATGTTTATACGATCTTTTTCCATCCATTTCCAGTCAGAAATCCATCCCTCTGTACCTGCAATTCGTCAGTTTTATTAGTATTCACCCTACTTATATAAACATCTTTCTTATGCGATCTATAACATCAAAGATCACAAAAAGAATGACGATGGTTAGATCGTAATCCGTCAATTACATCCCGAGAAATTGCAAAGCGATGTTGACGCTTGAAATAAACGAAATGCGCCCCTATTGCGCGTTCCGAGATGCAAAGCGTGATCCCCATATACTGTATCAGTGTTTGTGGCAGGAATCCCTGTTATTACTTTAGACCCTCGCGATAACAGTGAAAATAAGATTACGTACGTCACTCACATCGCGTTTACGAGCAACGTAGGTTTCAAGCTTGCAGCTCGAGATGTGCAATAGCAGCACGTTTCGTTTATTCCAAGCGTCAACTTCGCTTTGCAGTTTCTCGGGATGTAATAGTATTGCGTTGCAAACAACGCCATTCTTTTTGTGATTTTTCACATTAATTGAGTAAGAAATAGTTTAAAAAACGTAAGTTTATGGTGAAGATAATATTTTGTTTCGTTTTAGAAGGTCTCGTGGCGTTTATTTTTATGAGCCCATGTCTTACATTCATACCCATGAAAGTCGTATTTCAATATCTATTATTGTACCAGAGATATTTGTGTTGAATAGTTGAAGTGGACCACCCTAAATATATATGACCTAAAAGTTTCCGTTTAAGGGCGTTGCTACAGCGTGTATGCAAATCAGCTCAACTCAGATGCGGGTATATAAGCACCGACATTGTTCAAATGTGTGTGTGAAATCTTATGGGACTTAATTGCTAAGGTCATCATTCCCTAAGTTTACACACTACTTAACCTAAATTATCCTAAGGACAAACACACGCACCCATGCCCGAGGGAGGACTCGAACCTAAGCCGGGACCAGCCCTACAGTCCATGACTGCAGCTAAGCACCGACATTTAGGGCACGGATTAGTATGACATGCGGTAAATGCGGAAACGTGAATTATGGCGACGTTGTTACCAAGTACGCTTAAACAGGACCAAACTGCTGTTACTCTTTTCTTGGCTGTCAAAGGACAAACACCGGTGGACATAGTATTAAGAATGTATTGGACAACATATCTGAACAAGTTCCGTGCTGGTCGATCTAGGAGTTACGCAGAAGTTAAGCCAACTCGAATGGGAGACACTTGAGCACCCTCCCGAATTTTGAAACATCATACGTAGGATGTATATACGGAGTGATTCGAAGATGATGTGGCAAACTGTTGGGGATGGTGGAGAAGGATAAATGTATTAATTTGAGTTAAGGGATTCTGCTCCAGAAATGAACTAGTCAGAAGCTATTGAAAATCTTTCTTATACCGCTTACAGTGTACCGTGTACTATTGCTGTTAAGGCTGTTCAAATGGCTCTAACCACTATGGGACTTAACATCTGAGGCCTAGACTTAGAACTACTTAAACCTAATTAACCTAAGGCTATCACACACACACACACACACACACACACACATGCCCGAGGCAGGATTCGAACCTGCGACCGCAGCAGCAGCGCGGTTCTAGACTGAAGCGCCTAGAACCGCTCGGCTACAGCATCCGGCTGCTAAGACTGTAGCCTAGGCAACTTTCAGACGTGGTAGTATGGACCCAAACAAGAAGAGCAATCGAGTGAAGATGAGCTCTTAATTGTACACCTGAGGAACTGTGAGCAATTGTTCATCTTCACTACTGTGAAACACATCTCGTGTATTGAACAAGTGTCCATATCCCTAAAGGTGTGGATTTTAGAGCCCATGTTTGCCAGATCCTTTTTTATTGATTTGCTATTAGGAAAAAAGTTTGTCGATGCTTTTTGGACACTGTATACAGTCCACCTTTATAAAATACTCTAGTCAATCTCACACGGTGCCCAATATTATGTAAATGGATCCTGACCAGAACAAGACTTTTTTTTGGTGTTGTGCGCTGGAAAAGGCAGCCGCTACTCATTACCGATAGGAATCAACGATATCACTAGTCCATTTCCAGATGTATCGTATTTACTAAGCGCAGCCTCAGTCTGTGATTCTCGGGTGCTTGGATTAATAACGCAATCGCTGTAATGTCTTCGCCCTTGGATTGCTTCCCCTTTCCATTCACTTACGCCAGTCATGCCCCTCTGTATGTCATGCGCAAGCAGTACCGTAATTCCGTCCGTTTTCATTTCTTCGTCACGACAAAGACTGCAACCAGCGGTGACTTCATCTAGGGCGTGGCGCATAAGTCTGGCCGCACTGTCACCAGGGAAAATATTTCACTTGCTTTACCTTTAGTTTCGTTTTTTCTCCGTCACACTGCCAAGAAAATTGCACCGGACAGTAACGCGGCAGTAGTGTGTTTATAAACAGCGTCTTTCAAGGTTCCACACTTTCGAAGAATTGCATGAAGAAGCAAAAAGCACCACAGAAAATTCCTCCAATCTACAAGTAAAATCGTTTGTTACACATCAGCTAAGAAAAGTTGTCAATTTGCATGAATTGACGTTGGACCATTCCTCTTTGAGACGCTTTGTTGTTAGTACTCCCGCTTTTACAAATTATCATCAGTTCATTGCTTCCTCTTTTCTTTACTGAATGCTCAATTTTATCGCTGCTCTGAAAATGGAATGCGTCAACTGCCTAAGTTGTATATAAATTTGTAAAAATCCCTTCACCAGAATTAACAATAATTACTACTACTATTGTTACAGATACCACTTCCAAGATGACCACCCAAAACATTATTTGTTTTTATGTTACCCTAGGTCTCTCTTAACTATAAAGCACGACCTTACAACACAGCAGTACCGTAATTCCGTCCCTTTTCAATTCTTCGTCACGACAAAGCCTGCAACAGTGGAAAATGCTGCTGTCTAAGCACAAAGAAGGCAAATATGCTCTTCTTTAAAGGATCCTGACAGGTAAATGGGGGGGAACCAACTGCCTCAGTCCTCCTGTCGCCTTCCCCATCAAAAATTTTGGAACGCCTACGTATTCGCGCACTTTTCACACAGAAGATGATAAATCCTTTTACTCGGTCTCTCTTTGTAGTTAAGCCTTCGTACTGAGCATTTTCCTCTCACAACAAACGTCTACAAACTCAGAACGAAATTTTTCTCTGCAGTGGAGTGTGCGCCAATGAAGATTTCTGGCAGATTAAAACTACGTTCCAGACGGAGACGAACTCGCGACCTTTGCCTTTTGCGCGGAAGCACTCCACCGACTTATATTTTTTTCATTTTTTTTATTTATTTGTTTTTTGTAAGGGATAGTGGACCGGTGAGGTCTCAGCGGGCAAAGTGGGCAGGGGTCGAAACCCGAGGCCTGGCCACAGTATCCCCCTCACCACCACCGAGCCTGTGGAGCTCAGAAAAGTGGGAGGCACAGGAATCAACAGATGGAGAAGTCGTTTTTGTTTATCTATTTGTATTTTGTTTTTGTAATATTCACTATTATTATGAAATTATGTGGAACATACATCAGCGACAGAGAAAAAAAATATAAATGCTGGGTAAAGCAAAAGAAAAGAAAAAAATAAAATCCGCGCAGTTTTCGACGCGCGCTCCCCAACCACGGAGGTCAGAGGTAGAATCTATCATAGGCGGTTTAAACTCAGATACCGCCCGGGGAGGGGGGGTGGAGGGGGAGGGATAGGTGCCCTCAGCTCCGGGCACCCTCCAACTTAGTGGACACCTCGAAAATAGTTAGCAAATAATGATCGGTAACGTGGCGTGTTTTCGAGAGCTGCATGGGCTGTTCGCGAACAGGTCCAGAAGTCGAGGAGGGATTTAAGTCCATCGTGAAAGAGATAAGCGACCGACCACCCCTTGATCCAAGTAATTGCATGGCATTTGGCGGAGGGAAAATGTTTGTCCTCCGGGTATAAAAACATTCGCGGTTCGATTGTGTCTGGTGACACTCGAAGATGCAGGCAATTATTTGCTACACGTAGCGTCAGACATGTTGCGAAGAGGTGCTTGTCAGATGGTGGTCAACAGTGTCCAGGTGCTGGCAAAGGAGAGTAAGAGGGGAATCTGAAAACCAATGTTGTGCATTCGCTGTTTCGTGGCAAATTTCCTGTTGACTATGTGATACTACAGCGACCAGACATCCTTAGGAAGGAAGGGCTGGTGTATGGTAGTTCACACTATGGGTCACTAGATGGAGGGATGTTTGGTCTCCTTCACATTGCAGGGAACACGGCGCAATAGTATGCTGTAAAAGTTCTTAGTCCTGGGCGGGTTCGTATCTGGGGAACTGGTATGTGCGTAACTGTAGTCGACGAAAAAGATCGAAATGCGAGACAAATGAGGCACGATGTGGCCTACAAACACCGATGGTGAGGTGGAAGCAGGCAGGAGGACCTCAAGCAAGCTACATGTTAGAGATGTGCCTTGTCCAGTGCACTGCCTCCCCATGGTACTCATATACAAGGCTGCAGTTCTATGTGGACCAGTTTCGATGCCACATAACGATTAAGAAATTCAACGCGTTGAAGTGTGTCCTGGCGGCACAGAAGGTTCTGGAGGACGTCGTTGCGCATGACGTGTAACAGGCGACGGAAATTCGTTGCCGCCATGCTTGAGATCGTGGGCGTAAAGGTAATGCCCAGGTAACAGTGTCCACACAAGCGGCAGGGGCGCAGCTTCCTGAAGGCCTCGTTCAATGTGCAGCACAGAAGATTTGGCGACATTTATGGCACTGGCAGCGGCAACCCCATAGCATGTGATCAGTTCAAGACTTCTCGAATCTCAGAGTCTGAGCGAATGAGGAAGAGAAGGTCATCAGCATATGCCCAATAGCAAAATCTGTGTTGGCGAAAGGTGAGGCCAGGGAGCTTGGTTGTCAAGATCCCAATGAGCGGCTCAAGGGCAATGGCATACAGGAGGGTAGAGACGGGGTACCCGTGCCGTATGGAATGGCAGATGGGTTCTGGCCCTCTTAAAGTCCATTGACTTGGGCACGTGAACAAGCACTGTTGTAAAGACGCCAGAGGACATCGATGAAAGGAGGGGAATGCCAATTCGGGCTGCCACCGAAAACAGGAAATGATGGTGAGCCATGGCTAGCTTGTGTTATGCTTTGTATTAAAAACCTTAGTTGCCATTCTGTGATTAGTCTCCCGCGGTTATCACGATTATGCTGTTACCCTCTCTAACCGCTAGTCGCAGCAGCAGAGTATCTATATTCGCACCCTTGGCCTCGCGCTTATAGTTTCCGGCTGTGCCGTGTGCGAGCAGTTGGTTGGTTGGCGTGGAGCAGCGAGGAAATCTCCGTGGCGCGTGTATGGCCGGTTGACACGAAAGTTGAGTCTTTACTTAACCTACCAGCCAGTCCCAACTGTTCACATTGTGTCATTTGAATTTCGTTGTGGGCTGCTGGGACAATCCCGCGAACAACGTGTGTTTTCAAGTTGGCGAAATTCTAGCCGCCCTCTTGTGGAATTTAACTTAACTTTATTATTTTGAATTTAAGTGCACCAGCGGAATCTTCTGCCTTGTGGCCGTTAACGTTCCGGTTACCTGCCCTGGCCGTTGACGTAAATTCAGACAGTGTATATTCCTCGTCGTGTTGTGGCTGTCCAGCACGGCGTGTAGTTTGACAGCTGAATTTGTAATTCGTTGTGGGCGCCGATACCTTCTGCGTTGTTCCATTGAACTCCCTGTTGTGTGCTGGTCGGGTGGAGCGAAAGTTATCCTCGCTTGGTCCGTCGACTGTGTCGGTTTGTTGGACCGACTGCCTGTCTCACCTAAGCCTGCGTTAGTGTTTGAATTCCGGGCCGATCATTGGAAACTTCTGAGCGCCGTTTGATGTGCTGCCTTTTGTTATTTGTCCTTGTTTTATGTATGGCTTCTAGCCGATTTTAAATTAAAGTTGCTTTGCCCTTGAGGCGTGAGAGTGAATGGAGCATTTAGCCGGGAATTAAGTTCTAAAATTAATGTTTGGCTTTCTCAATTTTTAATGTTTTCTTTACTCTTGTAATATTTGTCAAATGAATAAAGTAGTATGTTCGAGTGCAACTGACAGCCTCTCATTTTGGCCCCTTTCCACAAATTAAACTTCTGTCCTTTCCCGCGGGTATAGCAGGGGATCTCAGATGGCGCACTTTATCGAAGGCGCTATCGAAATCTATAGCAACGACCGCTGCACGGAGTCTGCAGGCCGCCACCATCGCAATTAAATCGCGGCATTCCTTGTGGCAGTCTGTATGTTAACCTGTCCCCCAGGCGTCGTTTGCTCTCGCGAGAGGACGTGAGGGAGTATCGTTCGGAGACGCATTGCCAGTAATCGAGCGAAAATCTTGTAATCGGCATTGAGTTAGGTGAGCGGTCTGTAACTCATGACCCTCGAACCACGGGCTGGTTTGTGGACCAGAATGATGATGCCCTCAAAAAAGGCGGGTGGGATTAGTTGGTGAGATGTCGTTATTTCTTGATTTATAGTCGTCCGCCGTGGTGCCATGAGGTCCCTGAAGGCTCGGTAAAACTCAATCGGTAAGCTGTCAATGCCAGGCGATCTGTTGACTGCACCCTTGTCGGTTCCGTTGTCGACCTCTTCTCGTGTGACCGCCATTGTCAAAGTATCCGTCTCCGTGTGGGGTAGGTTGCGCGTGACGTAATGCAAAATGGAGTCTTCTGCTTCAGTATCAGCATATTATTCCCTTTAAGTACGGCGGTAGTGTTCGACAATTGTGTGAACGATGTCATTATGATTTGTCACCTGTGGGCCATGAGGCGTGGTCAGCGTGTTGATTATCTGCCGACGACCCCGTCGGTAGTCTTACACTATAAGATGGATGAATGAATGGAATTTCCAAACCCTGTCACTAGATTTAAAAACCGACCGGGGAGCATCGCGTATTCCAAGATACACTATTCTTCAGGTACAACACTCACCCCTCCCCGACGTCATGCACGGTACAGATGCGTTGTACAGCTGTTAGCGGAGTATGTCTATGGACTTGCAGTCGCCTATGTTGATGCAGAAGGTAATTGGCAGCAACAGGCTCATAAGCGAGATTTTATTTGTTGATCCAACAGCAGCAGTACATAAGGCATGTAAATATTGTGATTACTCCAGAGAACAATTCAAAGTTTCTATAAAGCAGCAAAAAGGTAGAGAATAGGCTAGTTACATGGTGACTAATTGATGGTTACAAAGTCTGTGTTTATACAGTGTGTTATCTGCACGCTACAATGTCCTTCAGACATGCATGCATGCATATTAAATATTACTATAAAGATTCGCATTTTGCGAATCTGGATTGACGTCAGCTGTTTGCGATACACGAAAATTTGTGCAGACCGAGACTCGAACCCGCATTTACCGCTTCTCACTAGCGGTTACCTTCACTACTTAAGCAAACCGGGCACGACTCCAGGACCGATCGAGACTTCCATGTCACTGAGTCCACAACCCCTACGCTTGCACATTTTGTGATTCCCGTACAGGCAGAGACAAATACTTTATCGTCATTTTAGTCCATCGAGGCATGGATACAACCTCAGTGTTTGTACAGTATCTGTATCTGCACATTGCATTGTCTTTCAGACGGGCTAAAATGACGATAAAATATTTGTCTCTTCCTGTGCGGAAATCAAGAAATGTGCGAGCGTAAGGACTGTGGACTCAGTGATAAATGGAAGTTTGGAACGGTCCTAGACGCATGCTTGGATAGCCAAAGTGGTTAAGTTGACTGCTCGTGATAAGCGGGAAATCCGGGTTAGAGTTCTGGTCTGGCAAATATTTTCATGTGTCACAACAGATTCAAAAAATTTCGTAACAATTACCACAGCTGTAAGCGTCAGAACAATGTCAGTTTATAATACTACCGGCTGCCATTAAATAAGTAATATACCGATAGTGTTGCTCCTGTGAAAGGATTTTTATTTTGTGACCATGATAGTGTGTAACGGTTAGGTATAGGAGTAATTTTGTTTCCCTAAAGATTTTTACTGAAAGGAGGTAGTAGCAAGGTAAACGGGAATCGAACCAAAGTTCTATTAGTAACCAAGTAAATTGTAATTACGTAAAAGGAAATGGTCACCAGCCTAAGTAGACAAAGTTGTACCAAATAGTAGCATTGTTCATGAAGAAGTTAACTGTTGGGGTTGACTTTACTTGAAACTAAACTTCTGTTTTTCTGGTAACATACAACACAGCAGCGCAATTTAGCAGGTAATGCAGTAGCGGTTTGACTTGAACTACACAGGAGGAGGATTAATGCGGTTAGGTAACAACTGGCTCTCAATAACACTTAATAACTGTACATTACAGTAGGAAACTATAATTATAGGTAAAGGGTTACTAATTTTATTTATTTAATCGTCGGGCAGACCGTTCGCCGAGTACCGCTCTTTCAATTTGACGCCACTTCGGCGACCTGCAGTCAAAGAGGATGATAGGATGATGAGAGGACAACACCCAGTCCCTGGGTGGAGAAAATTCCCCGACCCAGCCGGGAATCGAACCCGGGCCCAGAGGATTGACAATCCGTCACGCTGACCATTCAGCTACCGGCGACTGACAGGGTTACTAATGGTGGACCACTACCGACTTCGACAAAAGGTTCTCTTGTCCATTTAGTTATAGGAAATTACTATTATTAAACTAGTTATGAAGTAATTGTATCTTTTATACTGCTTATTATTTGCATTCTTAAGGAATATCCACTTCCTTATACTATTTAGCTCAAATGGAACATGTGACACCCGGATCTAATATAGTTTGAATATTTGTAACCAGTTGCTTATTCTTCATTGCTGTCATTGTAATATGATCTTTAAATCTGACTCAACTACTCATAATAGCATAGGGACGCAGAAGCTAATCTATTGGCAGACTCAGACCGAGGCTGAGCGCTTTAGTCACAACAGTGTGGGAAACGGGGGTTGGCTACATAACATGTGAAGTTCTAAACACTGCTATTTCAATAAGAAGAATCTTCGAACTGAATACTTTAAATCTTCTCTTACAAACTGTACCTTGATGAAACCCTAGCTTTCCATATATGAAAACGACGTGGAGTATTTCAAAACTTACGCTCACTAAATAATTATGTACTTCACAATTCCACAAAGTTTATTAACTTTTATTAAAGAAGAATTGATTTTCAGTTCAGTAAAATAGCATATTCGGATTTATCGTAGCACTTGGGGTAGGACTGTCTAGGTAAATGATTAAGGGTAAAATACGGTGGCATAACACAGTTTACAGAGCACAAAATTATTATTGAAAACAAAACCACATAACTAGTCCATTATGTAGTACTCAACTAATAATTTGAGAAGAAGATGGTGGCGCGTCGATCTCCTGTGCTATTCAAAAATGACAGCAAACGTATCCATGGCTCTTCCTGCGCAACAAGCTCTGAAATATCTCTTCTTAGCGTCGGATTCTCATAGTACAGAGCTAACCAAAGTAATCCGTGAATAATAAGTTGAATTACATCTGTATCCGAGGCTGCATTATACACCGGTGTCCAAAAGTAAAGCAACAAGTTGTGTTTAATTCACTGTGTAATCATACAAAATGTCAACAGATCCCCGTACAGTCGTGTTCTGCACGGAAGATGGCAATCCACATCAACGATGACGTCAGGACACGTATCAAATGAGGTAGTGTTGCCGGGTAAACCCACATCCACAGTCGCTGTGTATACTGTCACAGACAGTGCAGTCTGGCACAAAGAAGACGCCTAACAGATTTACTGCGGTGGAAGGCCATAAGAAAATGGAAGCAGAACAGTCGCAAACTAATGTGGCCCGATGACTTAATGTGAATCGTTCTGTTGCTTCTTGGATGTGGGGACAATTTATAGAGACCGAAACAGTACCCCAGAAGACCAGGCCATGGTCGACCACGTGTGATATCAAAAAGAGAGGACCGGTATTTGGACGTAAGGCCCGCCTTAGTACTGCACGGCAACTGACATCTGACCTCGCAGCGTCCACTGACGCGTTGTATCGAGACAAACGGTGTAGAGAAGACTTCGGCAGAGTAGCAACTGTATGTGCACCTCTGATGCGTCTTCACAGAAGGGAACGTCTAAACTGGAGTCGTTCACATGCCTCCTGGACGGTCAAAGAGTGGGTCAACGTTCTTTTCTCAGATGAGCGCCGATCTGATCTGGAGACTGATTCTCGGCGCATTCTCATCTGGAAGGAACGTGGTACACGATTTCGGAATCCAAACATTGTGGAAAGAGACCAATATCGAGGAGGATCCTTAATGGTGTGGCCAGGGATTGTGTTGACCACTCGGACAACTCTTCATGAAACTGTACGGGTGAATTGGCAACGTTTAACTGCTGTCAGGTATCGCGACTAGATCTTGGTACCTCTTGTGGGCCCAGACTTCGTATTGATGGACGAAAATGCTCGGCCTCATAGAGCACGGGTGGTTGATGTTTTCTTGGAAACATAAGATACTGCATGTAGGGAGTGAACTGCTCGCTCTCCAGATTTGAATCCAATAGAGCATGTCTGGGATGCACTAGGGTCACATGTTGCATCACGTTAGCATCCAACAACCACTCTCCAAGACTTGAGAGCAGCTTTGCAGGAAGAATAGGCTTCATCGTCTCAACATGAGACTGATGACATCACTCACAGCATGACCGTGGTTGTCAGGCTTGTACTGCATCGAGACGTGGTAACACCCCATGATGGTGATGTTTGGTTTGTAGGGCGCTCAACTGCGTGGTTATCAGTGCCCGTATAAAGTCCCAACCTTTACTCAGATGATGATGAAAACAACACAAACACCCAGTCATCTCGAGGTAGGTGAACATACCTGACCCCGCCAGGAATCGAACCCGGGACCCCGTGCTCGTGAAGCGAGAACGCGACCGCGAGATCACGAGCTGCGGACGTAACACCCCATGCTAAGCACATTAACGAATTGTCGGGATGTGTGTGCAAATCCGTTAAGATGCACAAAAACGAACAACATTTTTGTCTACCGCTACGCATATTGCAGTTGTTTGTGCTCTGTATTCTTTACATTGTTTCTACTTTACTATCACCTGTTTGTGCTGTTTTGTGGCAAAATTAACGCAACTTTGCAAAATTAATCTTGCAGTTCTTCTCGCCTCTTTCAGTTTACAAGATAAGTACACCCCGCCTGTTAGCCACCGACTGACTCATGTCACAAAGGAACGCCAGATCAACCTTGTCACTCCCGTCTCGCCAGTTCCGTTGCGAAGGTGCTTCCCTCTAAGTTTTAATTGATTACAAACCTACTTTCCTAGTATTAGAATTTAATTTCTAACTTTTACATTCTTTTACAGCACATTACATCTGAAATTACTTTCATAGATTAGTTTCAGTTACGTAAATTATTGTAAATAATGAACAATCATCGTAAATAACGAACAAAGCATTTACATCGTGGTTATATCAAAGAGGATGATTATACAGAAATTACATTACATAAACACAAACGAAGAAGTTATATAAGACGGTTATTGGTTATCGATAATAGTGTTACATGTTCCTTTAGACATGCATGCACTTAATGTGCAGCTGTAGACACTGTATAAACACTAACATTGTAATCATTAATAACATAACCCTGCCTCGACGGGCTAAAATGACAATATAACTATGTCTCTCTCCCTGTGCGGGAATCACTAAATGTGCGAATGTAAGAGTTGTGGACTCAGTCACATTAGGAAGTTTGTATCGGTCCTCGAGGAGAGCTCATATAGCCGAAATGATAAGCGGAAAATCCAGTTTCAAGTCCCGGCTCGGCACACATTTTCATGGGTCGCAAACAGCTGACGTCAGTCCAGATTCGCAAAACACGAATCCCTTTCGTAAGAAGTGACTAACTTCCATTTCGTCTCTTATTCTCCCCCTGCCACACAGGCCAGTCTCCATTTTAATACTTGTTCATGCTGAAAGAGCATAATTTTTCTACCTTGGTTTTAGAAGAGCGCCTCTTAATTCCGGCTGAAGATTTCCTGTGACGAAGTTAACCGGATGTGAACCCCACAAACCATTTCCAGGACTACACGAAGCAGAGAGATACGGCGAACCGATTACCAAGGAGTATTTATGACCTGTTGCATCAATCAAAAATATTGTGTGTGTCAGTCAAGCATAGGTACTAAGTTAAGCTACCTTTAGTACATGAAGTTTGGAAACCCCTTTTTGGATTTACATGCAATCTTCTTTGTATAGTCTTTTTCGGTCACTTTTAAGGATACTACTCGGTTCAAAACTTATCTGAGACATCTGTATCGTTCAAATGGTCTACAGAATACGTAACTGACTAACCTTATAGTGGAAAATCTCAGACCCATAGCGAACTGGCAACTATCCTCGTCATTTTTCTTTGTCATTATAATACTTGAAATTAAGTCATCACATTTCATACAGCGCGTACACAGACGAAAAATTTATATTTTTTATATTCCCATCATTTCTTTCATTTTTTCTACTAAACTGTAGTTACTGATATGAAATTTACATGCTAGCGATTTCTGAGACGAAGGATGCATCCTGTCACTTTACAAGGATGCAGGAACCAATATAAATCCGTAATTTATGAAATCTTATTGCGCACAATACTTTACACTGAGTGAATCTTCAAAACCGGAAATTCATATCCTCCTATTTCCATCTATTGTACTATAAATTTTTTCCTTATTTTGTCACCTGAAGATATGACATTTCTGTCTCTTTATATATTTTAATTGTTTTACTGTTTGCATATATATATATATGTTTTGTAAATATTATTTGTATTTTTACGCTGGGTCTTGCCTAGGGAAAACTATGCTATCGAACGATTACATCGATACGTCGTGTGGAGAACCAAAGCGATTAAGATCTTCGGTAGTGTTAACTCTGCCGCATGGAGCGCGGGCAGAGAGAGTCTGGCTGGGGTAGGGCAGTGGGGCAGGTGTGTTGTGTGACGCTCCAGCGAGTTGCCGCGCTTTCGGGGTTTGGCAGCATGTAATTGCGCTCGACTTGCTATGTTAGTTTCTGACACGGTATCGCGGACGGGAGCGTTAGCTGGCACACATCAAGAGCCCGTTTCGGCTGGAGACCGTGTCGAGAAGAAGGCGCGCCAACATCCAGCTTCTGCAACAGCGACGGCCGACAATGAATGACTGTCGCCACCTCCTCGATCGACGACTTCAAACCTTCAATCAACTAACAAGGAAGACTGGTAGCACGTAAAGTTTTATAACTGTATGGCAGACCTCAGCTTTTCAAACTGTTAAATTTTTGTCCCCATCATGAACCATGGACCTTGCCGTTGGTGGGGAGGCTTGTGTGCCTCAACGATACAGATAGCCGTACCGTAGGTGCAACCACAACGGAGGGGTATCTGTTGAGAGGCCAGACAAACTTTTGGTTCCTGAAGAGGGGCAGCAGCCTTTTCAGTAGTTGCAGGGGCAACAGTCTGGATGATTGACTGATCTGGCCTTGTAACATTAACCAAAACGGCCTTGCTGTGTGGTACTGCGAACGGCTGAAAGCAAGGGGAAACTACAGCCGTAATTTTTCCCGAGGGCATGCAGCTTTACTGGCATGGAGAGCTGCATCAAACCAGTCTCAGGACTGAAGACCACAACAACAACAAATTTTTCTCACTAAATTACAGCAACGTAGCATGAACCTTTGTTGCTCATTGTCCCAATTGCATTACCAAGCAGGGTCACTTCCTTTTCCGGAATGAACCCGAGTGTCGTTGAAATTCAAACGCCAGCATTAAAGTAATATCATTCGATTTCACTGCTTTAATTTCAAAGTTCAGTTAAGGTATTCATAGCTGGCTACAATATTTAGATCACACAAGCACAAATTAAGAGTGCGAGTTTTGTTACCGTATTTTAGCTTACCTGTGACTGCAGCTCAGCTTGGTACGTACTAAATTTTACTATTGTTAATTGTTCGGAATCATTTAATTCAAGTTCAAAGTTAAATCTCTTATTTTTAAATTGCGTAGATTCAACTAGCTTTTGAAATGATTGTTGAGGTAGCCCAAGACTAACCGTATTTTACTGAATTTCGATGTGCTTCAGAAACAAAGCTCACTATTAACTTCAGTCACTAAATTAACTTTCAATTTTCCGGTTTTATTAATTCTTTTGCTAAATTAAGTCAGAGTGTAGCGAAATTTATTACTTCTGACAAACTTTCAGTTTTCACACTACACGTGTCAACCTTCAGTTGCCACGCTTCTAGTGCTAATTATATGTACAATAACCTTTCTTTTTCAGTTACTATAGTAATTGTTCATGGGACTGGCGACCGTAAGTTCCCCAAATCTCAAATATCTAATTACCGCTAGTTAATTGTTAACTTAACGCCCGCACATTTACTTTATTTATTAACTTTATCCTTTTCAAAATTAATTTTCACCAGTTTCATTTGCATTTTTCCTTTCATTTAGATGTAACCCTTTCCTCGCTCTTTACCGACAGATTAACCTCGGTGACGATTGCTTTTCCCAAATTTCCACTAGGTACACGCGATTTAATTTTTCACTGTCATTAAGGTCGATAAGTGAGGAGGAGGTTAGAAGCTTTCAAACGGCAGGCATCAGTTCCACGGAAACAACACAGGATTTTAGATGGCGCCATAACGTGGGAAAATTTACACCACAGCTGGGAACAGATGACATCGTTTCGTCATCCGATGTAAGTTAAATACAATATGAGAGAAGTCCGACGATGAACCTGTTGGTTGTAAATCGGTAACGGACCTATTTCTTAATGAATAAATAATGGTTAATTGTTGTTTCTATTTTCTGTAAGAATCAACCTGCACCTTGCCTTGATCTATGAAAAGTACGCGAAATGCAGGTGGATGTTTTGACCTGTAATTGTCTGTACGCGTAGCAGTCTATGGTACGACGAAGCTTATCCCTTTACAGTGCCAAGGGTGGACCAGGGCACTGTTTGTGGGCGGACTTTGTGTTACGCAGTCGGTATGTTGCGCACTTTATACGCCATCTCATCAGCTTATGACAAAGCTGGTGCTTCACTGCCTCTACGCGCACGGCGGGACGGATTTACGAGGTGGTCATAACAATGTGGTTGGACTGTATGCGAGAGATCTTACCCCCGTCGCTCTGGGCTGGGCCTAAGGGATAATAACTGAGGAGCAGTTAATGCCCGAACGGGAAGGCTCTTCTTGCTACTCTGTTGTGGGCAGTACTTTTTGTGTCGCGAGCGACGCGTAACGCCTGTCAAAAGAGTGGCGAGCCATAATAGCGACTTACTCGGGCTGCGTGTGTGAGGCGAAAAGAGCCAGCTATCATTATGCTGTCGGGTCGCTATTACAGATTTCACGCGCTTCCCACAACGTGATTGCCTTCCTTTCCTCTCGTGCCTTATTTCACTAGGAAAAACAAAATTAATTGTCAATTGCTTTCAAGCAAACTGCCTATTGAATCTGACACGACTATAATGGGACAAAGTCTTTGTAAAATTCCGGTAGTTTTAAGAGCTGTCATTATGTCATATCAAGAAGGAGAGTGTTGTAGTAGTTTGACAACGACAAGACGGTGTTTATCAGGTAGATGATGAATCGAAGCATTTTTATGATCACTGGTAGAGGCTGAAACACGTTCGAAAGCTGTGTCATTTTTACCGTCTCTGCCGATGTAGTTTCGGGTAACATGAATACTTTAGTATAATGATACTTCCATAGATGATGCATTACGCCGAATTTTAACAACCTGTTGTGCCGTATACCTATGCCCTGCCCCCCCCCCCCCCCTTCCTACCTTTCTCGAAATCATAAGGCTTTTGATTGTCAGAAAAGAGGCAGGTCTATTTTTCCTAAAAGTAATGAAGGGTCCCAGACCAACAATAGTCCCCAATTTCTTATTTTCCCTAAGTGTAATCGAAAGATTCTCTCTTCACTGTTAAAAATGAACCATGACTTCTACTTAATTCCGAGACTATCTTGCTATCATGCAGATGTAAATGGGTGAATTAGGTGTTTCCAGTTCTCACATTGAGTAGGGGCTGAGGGCTAGAACTTATACGAAGTCTTTACAAGCTTACGTTTGTGGAAGCAATTTCCGGAAATGTTACAGCAGGCGTAAGACGTTAACATTCCAAACACTAATTAGATGTTCTGTGGTCTCAGATTTATCTCATAAAGTAAAATTACAGTACAGCGTAAACCTACAACAAAGTTACAGCAACATGCACCCGACAGTTTACTGGCAACATATTTTTGTATAGTAATGCTAAAAACACTGGAATCAGACGTATCATTCCACTGTTTTTGCGAAAGGGTATTACACGCTTCTGTATGACGAGCAGATTACCTCCTAGTCCCTGCGGAATAATTTCTTGCGTAATTTTAATAGCCACTGTTTGATTATCTTGCGTAGTATTCGCGATGCTACTGAGAGAGAACAGACAAACGTATCTCGGCATATCTGCCGGTGGTTCTCGAGTCCACTGCGCCACATCATAATCTACATAACCTACAAAATGTCAGAAACGTGTGTTACATTCATGAACAATACAAAAGTTCGCCCAAGTGGATGCAGAAACAAACCACGTGTCCTCCCTGACACATTTATAGGAGATTTCGGGAGAGGTGCGTCTGTTCCTACGCCCAACACAAACAGCCAATTAAATCTAATGTTGTTAAAAGGACATTCATGAACAAAACACAAACGACTACAGCATACTGTAGCGGCAACACCGTTTAGGATAGGGAAAGCTAGTTTTGTGCAATATTCTGAGGACGAGTTACAGTCAGGTGCGGGCCAGATTGCGGTGAGTTAGGCATACCAACAGTTGCGAAGTAGAATAGAGACCACAGGGCCGTCAAATTGTTAAAAGAGTATACGTAGCGGTCTTGCATGTCGCAAATCACGGGCAGAAGGGTCCCACTGGCCAACCTAGCGTGTTGTGAGTATATGACACGAAGCGGCACGTGTAGCAAAACACAGGCGCACAGCAGCGTATAAATAGGTGCGGGCTTCTAATGAGATTCATTCAAGTGTGGCAGCTATCCTGGATGGCAGGGCATGTCACACCAGCTACACGCAGCAGCAGATGGAGCGTCAGCATTCCAGTCCACAGCAGGTTGGTGGTTCGACTGAGGCCGTAGTCAGCCAGCGGCCGGCCACTCCAAACGGCTCGCTACCGTGGGCAGTCGTCCTGGCTTCCAACACACGCCAGAGGCATCCTGAGGCGAAGGCAACAGATTCGGTCTCTGGATCGCGGCTGCTTGTCGTTGCGACCTTATCCATGCCAGCGCGAAGTACGCAGCTGGGCCACCTGCGGCTCACATCGAGCGGTGCTGAGTCGGCAGGGACGCAGACCGCTGAGTCAACTGCCAGCATCCTGACAACGACGCAACTCGACTGGCGTACAAGGCCGACACACAGTGTGTGCACGGGTCGCTGAGGCAGCCATTCCGCACCAAGCCGTTTCACCGACAGTGAAGTGGTGTCCTCAGTAATGCGGGACATGGTGACGCAGACCGAGGGGAACACAGCACTGTAGTTGGAAACAATAAATCACTTGGAAAGCTCGGACGAGTCTTCATACGGTGCCTTCTACCCCTTTCCGCTTCATTTGGTCATCCTGATACATTCACTGGCAGAAGATGCCACTACAATACTAAACACTCATACTTAAGAACAAATCAAAACAAAACTTATAACTAAATACCCTGCTACAATTCTTACAGAACACAAAGAAAAAGGAAAACAAAATCTGATTTTGTTACTCAACTATTTCACCACCTCCGATCTCTCTTGAAGGTTCCGACATTCCATTGCTTTGTGGTCCTTTGTCATCGAACAGCCTCGGTTTTCAACTGCGTCTATTTTCCTTCGAATTATGGCTTCGTTTGTATTTAACGCTCTCTCCCATGTTTCCATTAACACGCTAATTACCCCACGAGTTCCCGCATTGGTGCTTGTCGAAAGTAACATCTCTCTCAATCTAATCCAGATCTGTTAATATCAATCAGAAGGTCTCTCAGTCTTTTTTTTTTCATACAAATGAGAGTTATTTCATGCTCCGTCAGCATGGTATAACAAACAATTGGACTAGATCACCGTTTATGTGTGGGTTGTCCAGATGTTTACTTTTCTTCAGAATTTCGTCGAAGTTCATTGCTTAAGACTGAAACCACATTGCTACATGCAGCGAAGCCTTAATTATGCTCAGGCGCACTATTTGTTCAACAGCAGACCAATATAGTTTCATAATTCCTCATTCTAAATGCTATGGTTAGACAGTCTTTGGTTATTGGCAACACCTTTGCAATAGCTTTATTCTTAAATGGCCATTGATGAGTTTCAATTTTCTCCATACCATCCATGAGTTCAGTAGGCAGGTTTCCACCTAAAGCATAAGTCTGGAATTTTCTCAGAGAGAAAAAGTGTTTTTCGATAAATATTCTATCATTTTCGGACACAGATCCCGATGTTGCATATTTTCTCTAACCACAAATCGTTCTGAAACGGATGAGGGTGCGCCATTAGACCACGAACTTTGACCTGGATTGCTCTCATTTTCGTTCCTCGTTCTGTAGGATACGAAGAATAGCGGCTCCACTACTCACGGTCGCTCCACCTCCTTTTCTGAATCTATCTATTTCGTTTTTGTGCGAGACGATCTCTTTTCTCTCTCTGCAAATTGCACAGGTTTAGCGCTGTCTGATACTGGTCGGTCCTCCAGTCTCTATACACCTCGCGAAAGAAATTTGTTAACACAAACTGTAGCAGCCTGCTGGAAGTTAGGAAAGGGTGGAACGATTGAATGAGCTTAGTTTCCAGTTTAAACAACGTATTTATTGTAAACAGATAAACATAAAATTTATAGGTTTTAGAGGTTTGCTGACGATATTGTAATTCTGTCAGGGACAGCAAAAAACATGAATCTGCAACTAAACGGAATGGACAGTGTCGTGAAACTAGGATATAAGATGAACATCGACAGAAGCAAAACGACGATAATTGAATGTAGTTTAATTAAATCAGCTGGTGCTGAGGGAACTAGATTAGGGAATGAGACACTTAAGGTAGATGAGTTTTGCTATCTGGGAATCAAAAGAACTGATGATGCTCGAGGTAGAGAGGACATAAAATGTAGACTGGCTATTGCAAGGTAAGCATTTCTGAAGAAGAGAAATTTTTTAACATCGACTATAGATTTAAGTGTCGGGAAGTCCTGAAAGTATTTGTATGGAGTGTAGCTATGTATGGAAGTGAAACATGGTCGATAAATAGTTTATACAAGAAGAGAATAGAAGCTTTCAAAACGTGGTGCTACAGAAGAATGTTGAAGATTAGATGAGTTGATCATATAACTAATGAGGAGGTATTGAATAGAATTGTGCAGAAGAGGAATTTGTGGTACAACTTGACTAGAAGAAGGGATCGGTTGGTAGGAGACGTTCTCAGGCATCAAGGCATCACGAATTTAGTGTTGGAGGGACGCCTGGAGGGTAAAAATCGTAGAGGGAGACCAAGAGATGAATACACTAAGCATATTCAGAAGGATGTAGGTTGCAGTAGGTACTGGGAGACGGAGAGGCTTGCACAGGATAGAGTAACATGAAGAACTGCATTAAACCAGTCTTTGGACTGAAGACCACACCAACAACAACAACAACAGTCCATGAGAAGAAACGAGTGTGTGATATATGGTAGTTTGGGTCTGTCTGGGGGCGTGCTCGGGTAGTCTAAGTAGCACGTGGCAAGGCAACTGCTCGCGACAAACGGGAAACTGCCGTCATCGTAACTGTCGCCTGTGTCACGTCTGCTGTGCAGCGAGCTACCTTAATTTAAGTATTAACTTTATTATTCTTTCTTGTCACTTCTTCCGTGTGTTTCTGCTTTTAGGAAGCTTTAATTGTCGAGTGCTAGTAATAGTGTTCCATAGATTTCGTGTTTGTTTTGAATACAGTCAGAGAGAGTCCCTTTAGTCAGCCATAGTGCCAATAGTGCTAGTGTTTGTTTTGAATACAATCCAGAGACAGGTAGTGCTATTTTCATTGTTTTCTGCAAGAAGTGTGTAGTAACCACAGTTTAGTCAACTATCAGCCGCCTTTAGTGAATTAGCAGTCTAGATAAAAGTCGATTAACTCTCTACAGTAAATTGATTTCTTAGGATGGATAGGATGTGTGACTGCTGTGTACGGACGCACGAGGAGCTGGTCACTGTTCGCAAACAGCTGAACGTGTTGATGGCCGCGGTCAGCCGTCTACAGGCTGCTGCCTCTGAGTGTAGCGGCAGTGGGGAGTCTGGTGCTTCACCCACTGTCCCTACTGTCGAGACATCTTCGCGGGTACCGGGCGCGGTTGGGCCACCCTCTCCCCAAGGGGAGTGGCGGGTTCAGCGGCGTTCGCGGCGCACGAGGCGGAAAGTCAATGTGGAGGCTGGCCGTGTGGCATTGCCCGCTCTGCCTGTGAGTAGACATGTGGCCGCTCCTTCAGCAAGGTCCGAGCAGGTACACGGGGGGAGGGGTTTATTAGTGATTGGGAGCTCCAACGTTAGGCGGGTGATGGAGCCCCTTAGGGAAATAGCGGATAGGTCGGGGAAGAAGGCCCGTGTTCACTCTGTCTGGTTGCCGGGGGGTCTCATCCGAGATGTGGAGGAGGCCCTGCCGGCGGCAATAGAGAGCACTGGGTGCACCCGACTGCAAATTGTTGCTCATGTCGGCACCAATGACTCCTGCCGTCTGGGTTCTGAGGTCATCCTCAGTTCATACAGGCGGTTGGCGGAGTTGGTGAAGGCGGAAAGCCTCACTCGCAGGGTGAAATCTGAGCTAACTATTTCTAGTATCGTTCCCAGAACCGATCGCGGTCCTCTGGTTTGGAGCCGAGTGGAAGACTTAAACCAGAGGCTCAGACGATTCTGCGGAGATCTGGGGTGCAAATTTCTCGACCTCCGCTATCGGGTGGAGAAATGTAGGGTCCCCCTGAATAGGTCAGGCGTGCACTACACGCAGGAAGCGGCTATAAATTAGCGGAGTACGATTGGAGTGCACATGTGGGTTTTTTAGGTTAGAGAATTCCCTCCCTAGGCCCGGCAAGACGCCTCCTGATACGCGGCAAGGTAGGAGTAGGCAAAATGCAACAGGGAATAACAATATTAATCTGCTAATAGTAAACTGCAGGAGCGCCTATATAAAGGTCCCAGAACTGCTCTAATTAATAAACGGTCACAATGCCCACATAGTACTAGGAACAGAAAGTTGGCTGAAACCAGATGTAAACAGAAATGAAATCCTAAACTCAGATTGGAATGTATACCGCAGAGACAGGCTGGACAGTGAACGGGGAGGCGTGTTTATAGCGATAAGTGCAATAGTATCGAAGGAAATTGACGGAGATCCGAAATGTGAAATAATTTGGGTGAAGGTCACAGTTAAAGCAGCCTCAGACATGGTAACTGGATGTCTCTATAGGCCCCCTGGCTCAGCAGCTGTTGTGGCTGAGCACCTGAAAGATAATTTGGAAAATATTTCGAGTAGATTTCCCGACCATGTTATAGTTCTGGGTTGTTGTTGTTGTTGTTGTTGTTGTTGTTGTCTTCAGTCCTGAGACTGGTTTGATGCAGCTCTTCATGCTACCCGATCCTGTGCAAGCTTCTTCATCTCCCAGTACTTACTGCAACCCAAATCCTTCTGAATCTGCTTAGTGTATTCATCTCTTGGTCCCCCTCTACGATTTTTACCCTCCACGCTGCCCTCCAATGGCTAAATGGCTCTGAGCACTAATAAACTGATACACTTCCGCCCTGAATTTTAACCCTGCAGGTGGATTCAGAACATCTCACAATCCGCATGAAAATAAGTGCGCTGTAGAAGAGATCTCGGTGTAATTGCGCCAGAGACGAAGCGTAATTTTTTCAATTGGTGATGTGTGATCTTCATGTACACCTACTTCTACATACATACTCCGCAATTCACCGCACGGTGCGTGGTGAACGGTACTCTGTACTGTTAGCAGTCATTTCTTTTCCTGTTCCACTCGCTAACAGAGTGAGGGAGAAACAACAATCTAGATGCCTCCGTGAAACGCCCGCTAAATCACGCAGGGCTAACAGGTAATTAGGGTTGTCGAAAGGGCCAAGGGAGTTGCGGTCGGATTCATTTCACAATTGTAATTTATTATCATTTAGTTCACGAATACAATTTTGAGAGAATTAAATTTGCTTCGCGGCTGAAGGCCTCCAAACAGATGCTTTAGAATAAGTTCAATTTCGAAAATACATGACACACAGTTAAATTTACGAATAAGATAAATCGCATACATATATGAGATCAGCATGCGCAGCGGCTGAAGGCCGCCAGATTAAACCTTCAGAATTCCAAATATACTATGATTATTACTGAAGGCAGAAGGCCACAATGTTTTAAGATGCTAACAGGGCTGATGGCCCGCAAGGTGCACAGAAAGAGATAAATAAACGCAATAAGATGGCCGAAGGCCGCGAAGTTAAATTCTGAAAATTAAGTAAATATACATATTGCAACAATCGGTAAAACAATACATTAAGTTTACCAATTTCCTTTTGCAACACCAAAGGTGGAAGGCCCACAATAACTTGAAAAATCTTTCAGGGGAAATTACAATAACCTTTCAAGAGCAGAAGGGAATAATGTTTGGACTTGAAGGAAACTCTGAGAACATGTTCCCAGGGCAGAAAGCCCTCATTTAACTTTGCCCAGTTGAAAATATAAAATACAGTAAAGCCCCAAAAAAATCCTTTTAAAATAAATTACAACATTAACACTGCCAAAGAACAATTAAGGGAACAGCACTCAGGAGCCTCCAGGGGATCGGTCTGCCCTCCTTTACTTAGGCGAGACAGTCGGTGAGCCCAACTACACTCGATTCGTCCGAACCCAACCAAGGGACAGTCACGGACCGACCGACCAACCGCTTGCTTGCCACGACGGAGTACACGAGAATTCAAGGCCCCAAAATGTTACAAGTATCACTATCCCCAAACAAACGCGCATGTGAAAAGGAGCTGCCAAAACTCCACACCATGTTAGGCAGCAGCAACCGGTGAGGAAAAGACATTGCCTAAAAATCACGTTAACGGCCAGGGCAAGTAACCAGAACACTAACGGCCAGAAGGCAGAAAATTACGCTGTTGCACTTAACTACGCCTATACGGCGGCTATCTCGAACACTTCACTCGTTGTTGCTCACAGGAAACCCTCCACAACAGTAACGCCGGAACCAACAACTAACGCTCAAAACCACTTAACCTTCACGTCCTGGGTCGGCGAGCGACGATCTCGTACCGATCGGACAGCTCCAGACAGACTCCGACACTGCGCAGAGACCGCCAGCGGCCCAGTCGACTACGCCGCACGGAGATGTCCTCGGACCAACCGGCCGACCAACAATCCACCAAAAGTCAGGCCCGGCTTAAGTGATGCGTGGCGGCAATGGTCGGGCGGGCGATGTCCACGCAGGGCTCACTGCTGCTGCAAGCCGGCGACTGGCTGGCCCGGGCTGCGCTCCAGACACGTTGCAGCTGACTGCCAGGGCCCAACTCACGACTCGAACTGCCGCCGTGAACTCTCCTCCTCGCACGTTCCGACTGACTCCACGACAGTTTTTTTTTTCCTTTATTGAGTTTCGATTCCCCCTAAAGGGGGCGGGCTGGCAGCAGCTTAGTACGCCGCTCTTCAGCCTACAGAATTTGTTTTAAAAAGAGGAAGATAATAAAAAATAATAACAGTTGGCGATAAAATCGGTGACTTAAAGGTAAAATGGCAGAAAATACTGGAGCTTAAAACATAAAAACACAGGGTGGATAATGCTAATAAAATACACAGGAAGCAGAAAAAATAAGAGACAGACAATTAAAAAACACGGCGACAGTCTGGTTTCTGTTCGCAAGAGATATAAAATGCACACCCAGCGACAGCATGATTTCTGTTCGCAACACTGTGGAAAGACGCACAACACTGAACACTCACTTAAACACTGCACTAAAAAAATGGCACAAATATGACATACCACACCCGAGAGCAGGTGGGGGGAAACTGGTCAGATGTTGGGAAAAAGGGGGGGGGGGAAGGAGAGGAAAAGTGAAGGGGGAGGGGGGAAAGGAGCCAATTGAAGATGAGGATACATAAGAGGGGGGGGGGGTGCTGAGCAGACGGGCCAGGGATTGGGGAAGGCAGAGGAGGGGAGTCTAAAAGGATGCGGGGGGTGGGGGGAGAAAGGAGATAGGGAGAGGGTAGGTGGGGAGAAAACACAGGATGGAAGGGGGGAGGAAGAGGGAGCCCAGGGAAAGGACGGAGGAAAGGAGGGGGGGTGAGGATCAGAGTTGATAGGAAGGATAAATGGAGGGAGAGAGGGCATCATCCGGGAGGGGGAGTTGATGGAAGCCGCCTTGGGCAAGGAGATGTAGGGTGTAGAGATGGAGAGTGGGGGGGACACAACGGTGAAGACGTGGCAGGGGGCGGGGATCAGAGAGGAGAGGAGCAACCAGGGGGTGAGGGGGTTCAAGACGGCGGGAGGTGTAAAGGATGCGGATATGTTCGAGGAATAGGAGTCCACGACAGATGACAACCGGGAAGTAATAGCAGCCGAGCAAAGATCCTATCAGAGGGGATATATCGGTACGCGCTACTAGCGCCTATGACGGTCAGGCAAAACAGCACCTCAGTAACGCCAGTAATTTAAATCAACGTGGTGAGATGGAAATACGTTAAAACAGGGTGTAAAATACCAAATGGTGGGAAGGCGAACCATGCACGGCTCACTCCGTACAAGCACTAACTTTTCTTATTTTATTTCTGTGGTCATTACTTAAAATGTTGGCGTCTGTAGAATTGTCCTGCAGTCAGTTTCAAATAACAGTTCTCTAAATTTTCTCCTCGAAACGTCACCATCCCTCGAGGAATTCTCAATTGGGTTCCCGTTGCGTCTCCGTAATAGCTGATGTTGATCGAAGCTATGGGTAACCATTCCAGTAGCCCGCCTTTGAGCTGCTTCGATGTCTTCCTTCAATCCGACTTGGTGCGGATCCCAAAAACTCGAGCAGTACTCAAGAATGGGTCGCGCTAGTGATCTGCACTGATATCTTCAACGGATGAACCACACGTCCCTGAAAGTCTCCTAGTAAACCGAAGTCGACCATTCCCCTTCCCCACCACAATCCTTAAGTGCTCGTTCCATTTCGCACCGCTTTGCAACGCTACGCTTAGACATTTAATCGATGTGCCTGTGACAAGCTGCGCACAACTAATGGCTGCATTCGAGTATTACGTATTTGTTTTTCCAACACATGTGCATTAACTGACATTTTTCTATATTTAGAACTAACTGCCATTCATCACACCAATCGAAATTTTTCTCTGAGTTATCCTCCATCCTTCTAAAGTCACTCAACGACGACTTCTACCCGAACACCACAGCTTCATCAGCAAACAACAGCACATTGCTGGTCGCCCTGTCCGCCAGATCATTTTTGTATATAAAAAAATAACAGCCGTCCTATCACGCTTCCTTCGGCACTCCGGTCTCTAATCAACACTCGCCATCGAGGACAACATACTGGTTTCTGTTGCTTAACCCTAGGACGCTCAAGCCTTTTTTTCTAACTTGGATGCCTACGGGGGGGGGGGGGGGGGGGAGGGGGGGGGGTTCGGCGAGCCCACAGGTATTAAAGAAGTTTACTGAACGAAAAATTACAACTTTCAAAGTGGTTTATGTATTTTATCTAAGGCATCGGTTTATAAATGTTGTTAATTGTTATAAATATTGGATTGAGTGAATACAAAATTGACATAATACAATACAAAATACAGATGTGTTCGTAAACAATAGACTACTCTGAGTCCTCAACTTCATGGCAAGAGACACACTTCACAGTTTTTTTCTGAATGTGTGTTACACACATGTTTATGACACTGTCCACAATACTGTTTTGGTTTACTTAGATTGTTGTACTTCTGCTTCTTTGTTTTAGTTTCTCTTACACAAATATGGCACCGACCTATCCCTGCCGGAGGCTGACGTGCTTCTGTTGTCACTTCTTTGATTTTCTTTTGTAGAATAGTCTCCATTGATTGAACAATTTGGTTAGATAACCCTTTTGCATTGGCACTTCTTTCATCTACCTGCAATTTCACTAATTCCATCCCAGCTTGCAGAAGATAAAGTTCCCGTTTGTTGTGTTTCTTTCCATTCCATCTTGGATGTTGCTGGATGAATATGGTGGTTGCATTGATAGCACAAATGTCGATGAGAGAGTAAAATACAGATAGAGGCCATCTCTTTGTTTCCCTCTTGCAGGTGTACATACGCGCCATTTGATCAATGGTATCAATTACACCTTTAGTGGAATTATAATATGCATTCATCTCGGTTTTATTCTTCTCTCCTCCAACAGTGCCTTTATCTTGGTGCATAGTTGACAACATTAATAAGTTTTTACTTGGTTTCGTTTTCGCTATGTAGGACACCAAAGTTACTGTAGGCCTACCTGTTGATGGGTCTGTGAACAAGAACATTGTTGAATATAGCTCTCGATTTGACGTGTTCTTCATTACGTCTGGAATATGCATCCTGTTTGACTGGAGAGTTCCTACTGTAGTAACTTTGTAGTTTTGGTACAACTCTTCCGCCAATTCCACCGATGTGTACTATCGACCTGTAGTAATATTTCGACCAGTATTTTTCACAGGTGCTACCAGGCGTTTCACGATTGCTGTGGAACCCCGTTCTCTTTTCGACAAATTCTGAACATTACCTGCATAGGGTTCCATATTCAAGACGTATCTGTCGACTGCATCGGACATCATGCGTATAAGGATGCCATACTTGCCCAGTTTATCCTTCATAAATACTTTGAAGGGGCAGCGCCCTCTAAACAAGCTGAGCATCTCATCAATGGTGAGGTGGACCCCTGGTTTATACAGTAGTGGAAACCTATCATTCACTTTGTTGAAAACATCACGGATTGCTGTGAACTTGTATGCTTCCCTTCTTAGCTGGCGGGTACTTTTGTCATCAAACCTTATGATTGCAATAAGTTCCTTGAAACGTTCTCTTGCCATAATACCCTTGTAAACTGACCGACCCATTAGGTCTGACCAAAGATCATGTACACTGACAGAATTGTCCTTATTTGCCTCCATAAGTATCAGTATTCCTATAAAGGCATACAATTCTTTCTCATTGGTCAAAGTAACATTTCGTCTAACTGCCTCTTCATTTGAATGTTTTACTACAACATCCATGATGTCAGGTATAAGAAGTAACTTCAAGGCTTCTCCAGGTGAATGGCAAACATCAGCAGGAGTTACTCCTGCCTGCTCTCTTACTATATTAGCAAACAGTCCTCTGAGGAATTCTATGCTGTGTGGTTACGTACCTTCTTCCAGACTTGGCCACAATAACATCCTGATGGTCACTGCCTGAAGCTGCGCTATCTTCATCTTCTCTAACATCCACATCACTTTCCCGATCTGAATCATACTCCATAACACAATCCTCATATTCACTTTCACTCCCCAAGTCAGAATCTTCATCTAAAATTTCATTCAGAACTCTTTCTAAGGACGAGTCACATATTCTTTTAGTCATTTCTAAGTCTGGGTGTGAACAGTAGGGAACCGCACTAACTCACTGCAAGTTTACAAAATAAATAACAGCTTACTGACATCAACAATAACTTCCTCTGAAAGTAAACCGATTGTTGTGAATATCAAGAATACCAACCAACAAGAAACTAACTTGAATTGTTGTAGAGATGAGAAATACGAAATCCTACTAAGGGAAATTTTCTATAGCATGGAAGCCTAATGGGGGGGGGGGGGTTGTGGGACCCATAATAAGTTTATTTGTTTATTCTTTCGAAGCAGGAATTTTCTATAAAATATATTGACACTAACGTTTCATAAAATAGCCAACAAACAATAACTCGAAGGGAATATGTAGTATGATAGTTACTTGGGAAAAATCAGGGGACATAAAAAAATTGTGGGTTTAACGAACCAACCCCCCCTGCCCCCCCCCCCCGCCCCCACTTAGGCGTCCTAGGGTTAAGGAGTATTCGAGTTATTTAGCTGGGAACCTATTCTGTATGCTCGTACCTTCGTTAACAGTCTGCAGTGTAACACCGTGTGAAATTCTTTTTCGGAAATCAAGGAGTATGGAGTCTGCCTGTTGCTCTTCTTCCATCATACATATCAAGTGAGAAAAGGGCAAGCTGAGCTTCGCACTAACGATGCTGTCAAAATCCGTGCTGATTCGTGAACAGAAACTTTGCCGTCTCAAGGAAGTTTATTATATTCAAACTTGAGAACATGTTCAAGAATTCTGCAGCATACCGAGGTGAAGAATATTGGCCTGTAAATCTGTGGGTGGGTTCTTTTACCCTTCTTACGTACAGGATTCTGAGCTTTTCTCCTGTCGCTTGGGACTACGTACTGAGCGAGAGATTCGCGACAGATGGGTGCTACGTAAGGGGCAATGCCGTACTCGTCGCCTCTGTGAAGTGTAATTATTGTATTACATATATATGAAAGGTACATCATATGGCCACATATTCCGATGCTGCAGGTAATGTGAAGTCAGAATACCAAGCTAAATAACTGTACTCAGCAGCCAGGCTAATGGACGACCGACACAAGTAACTCCTTTACCTATCTCCAGCTACAATCTGCAGCTTCCGTAGAATCGCGAATCCGCTCGCGTAACAGATTTCATTACTGCGAAACTTATTAGCATAATCGAAGGTGAAACAAGCGCGCGTTTAATTGGCACCCTGCGATGCGTGGTTAATTGCCTCCGCGCCCACGTGCTGGTCTGGCCCGGACAGAAGCCAGAAACTGGCTTCGCTAATTACGCGACGCCAGGTACCACTCGGCCCTCTGACGAGGCGGAATAAATAAGCCGGGCCTCATTTAACGACCTGCGAAACTGCTCCCGAGTTACAACAGCAGCTTTCGTTTTATTTCCGTAACGGTGGCCAGGTCGGTTGCACGGGGGCGCAACGTCTGAATAACCCAAGGAGAAGGATTGGGGTTTAACGTTCCGCCGATGTTGAGGTCATTAGAGGCTGAGTACAAGCTAGGTTGAAAAGATGTGGAAGGAAGGAGACGAGGTACTAGCAGAATTGAAGCTCGTGAGTCGTGCTTGGGTAGCTCAGATGGTACAACATTAGCCCGCGAAAGGCAAAGGTACCGAGTTCGAATCTCGGTCCGGCACACAGTTTTAATCTGCCAGGACGTTTAAAAAAAAATCGACATTTGTCGTAAGTTATTTAGCGAAACATAACAGTCGCCATATTAAGCTCATCATACAGCAACTACATCTTCTCTCCAAAAATCAATACAGATGACACGCGTGCCACGCAAAAGTACCTCATGCTTCAGAAAAGCGGAATAAAATAAGAAGACTATGGTGTAGCACGTTTTTGCAATACTAAAAGTACTACAAATTGCCTACCGTTGTCCCGTAACACTTTGACTTTTTTTTCACTGCTGCTACTCTTTGTAATAACCCGCCATCTTTATACACTCCTGGAAATTGAAATAAGAACACCGTGAATTCATTGTCCCAGGAAGGGGAAACTTTATTGACACATTCCTGGGGTCAGATACATCACATGATCACACTGACAGAACCACAGGCACATAGACACAGGCAACAGAGCATGCACAATGTCGGCACTAGTACAGTGTATATCCACCTTTCGCAGCAATGCAGGCTGCTATTCTCCTATGGAGAAGATCGTAGAGATGCTGGATGTAGTCCTGTGGAACGGCTTGCCATGCCATTTCCACCTGGCGCCTCAGTTGGACCAGCGTTCGTGCTGGACGTGTAGACCGCGTGAGACGACGCTTCATCCAGTCCCAAACATGCTCAATGGGGGACAGATCCGGAGATCTTGCTGGCCAGGGTAGTTGACTTACACCTTCTAGAGCACGTTGGGTGGCACGGGATACATGCGGACGTGCATTGTCCTGTTGGAACAGCAAGTTCCCTTGCCGGTCTAGGAATGGTAGAACGCTGGGTTCGATGACGGTTTGGATGTACCGTGCACTATTCAGTGTCCCCTCGACGATCACCAGTGGTGTACGGCCAGTGTAGGAGATCGCTCCCCACACCAGGATGCCGGGTGTCGGCCCTGTGTGCCTCGGTCGTATGCAGTCCTGATTGTGGCGCTCACCTGCACGGCGCCAAACACGCATACGACCATCATTGGCACCAAGGCAGAAGCGACTCTCATCGCTGAAGACGACACGTCTCCATTCGTCCCTCCATTCACGCCTGTCGCGACACCACTGGAGGCGGGCTGCACGATGTTGGGGCGTGAGCGGAAGACGGCCTAACGGTGTGCGGGACCGTAGCCCAGCTTCATGGAGACGGTTGCGAATGGTCCTCGCCGATACCCCAGGAGCAACAGTGTCCCTAATTTGCTGGGAAGTGGCGGTGCGGTCCCCTACGGCACTGCGTAGGATCCTACGGTCTTGGCGTGCATCCGTGCGTCGCTGCGGTCCGGTCCCAGGTCGACGGGCACGTGCACCTTCCGCCGACCACTGGCGACAACATCGATGTACTGTGAAGACCTCACGCCCCACGTGCTGAGCAATTCGGCGGTACGTCCACCCGGCCTCCCGCATGCCCACTATACGCCCTCGCTCAAAGTCCGTCAACTGCACATACGGTTCACGTCCACGCTGTCGCGGCATGCTACCAGTGTTAAAGACTGCGATGGAGCTCCGTATGCCACGGCAAACTGGCTGACACTGACGGCGGCGGTGCACAAATGCTGCGCAGCTAGCGCCATTCGACGGCCAACACCGCGGTTCCTGGTGTGTCCGCTGTGCCGTGCGTGTGATCATTGCTTGTACAGCCCTCTCGCAGTGTCCGGAGCAAGTATGGTGGGTCTGACACACCGGTGTCAATGTGTTCTTTTTTCCATTTCCAGGAGTGTACTTAAGACGGGTCCTTTCTAGCCTATGGGCTGGTCTCTTAGCCGACACACAGAGCGCTATAACCATACTCTTGTGTGTCGTTGCCGGTGCCCCACCAACGTGGAGGTGGACCGCTATGCCCTCTTTCTGAGTATTGATTTGCAGCCATAAATACTTATTGAAAAATGAATATACATAGATTTGAGAAAATTATAATTCTAAAGTTTAAAGTTAGTTTAAGTTGAGATATTGTATAAAATTAATTAATGATTAAATATTATGTCTTAAACATGCAAGAGTTCATTGATAAAATTTCGTTTAAGTTAACTATGCTCGCACTTGCTGTTCATTTATCAAGAGTGCAGTCTTTAAATTGAGACAGACTTATTTCGTGCTCATATTAATTTGCTACTTTTTTATGACCATTGAAACTTTACCAATATTTGATTATGTGAATATAAAACTTAAGATTAATAGATATAATATGTATATGGTTGTTCAGTTGTTACTTGCATTTAACGCATTAAAACCTTACCTATATAGGACGTGACAACATAAAACTTGCCATTGACATAAATATTAACATTGAGAATGTTGTTCAGTCACTAGCTTAAATTTCTCAAACACAAGTTAAAAACTTAACATATTACTACTGCATCAATTCATAAAACTAACAATTAGTCAGTCATAAAACTTACAATTAGTACATCATAGCTGTAATATCCATTTATACCGTCAGAGCATTACAACTTTACAGTTCTTGGTATAACACATCGTGTTAGCTCTCGTCGGTGCTATCTCCCTCTGTTTCCTCGCTGTCGCTGTCATCCTGGAGCGTCTGTCGTTGCTGTGGCCGGAACTGCGCAGCTTGGCGTTGCCACTCTCTCCTGTACTTTTCCTTAAGGGCCCTCGAGACTCTGTCTGCTGTATCACTGATTAACGTCCATTTATCAGGGTCCCGCAGCGCTTGCTTCAGATCCTCTTGTCGCAGTTATACTGCCTCACTTGGTTCATGTCTATTGCACTGGAGAACAACATGCTCTGGTGTGCCCACGTTTCCACATTTGCAATTGGCAGCTCTGTCCTGATGTATACGTTTATAGTATGTTGGGTACGGTCCGTGACCCGTAAGGAAGTGCATCATGCCTACACTTTGACTACCAATTTTTTTTTTCTTTAAACATTAACAAATGGTTATTGTAATTAATGCCTTTGTCAGAAGTAACACTATGAAAAGAAAATTACCCGCCGTTTGGTTTTCCAAGGAGGTTGGAGGGTGGAGGGTAGGACATACAGGATTATCGATAAGTGTCTCCATGGTTTCAGTATATGACTCCCCAAAAACTATAAAATATGCCGAAAACAAACGTACATCAGTGGACAGAACAACTCTCCACGTTTGTAACTCACATATGAGACTTATTTGTGATTTGCGATGCATCAATTTGCGGGTGCCAGCCGTTGACACGTGTCCGGCAGAGCGCGATGGCAGCCCGCTTTGCGAATCTGGTAACTGGGTTGCATAACTGTAGGCGCGAAATAATTCGATGTGACAATAGGGAGACGAGGGTTAACAATGAAATTTGAGGATAGCACTGCCTACAGGTGCAATCTGTAATAATCAGAATTCTGGTAACCATTAGCAGGCTTCCCTCTACCTGTGGGACACTGATACGTAACAATAACATGCAGTAAACTCCAGTTGGTTCTCTGACAACCTGTCGTAGGACGTATATCTCCCTATGGTAGGCAAAGGCTTAATGTACCTGTAGTAAACACACGGAATATGAACAATTCACTGCACTACTATTACCAGGCGACTTGATGCTAGTGGTATGGTTTTTTGACAAAATATCGCGTTATAACGCAAAGATAAAGCTGTCATCAGTGCGCAGATGGTTAGAATACCAACCATACTGACCTTGTTGCAGATGGTATGCTATCAACATCCTCCGTATTTAGTCTGAATTATCCAGATTGTTAAAGAAAGGCCTACATCTTCACCTGCACTCAGACCTACAGTGCAACTCTGTATTTTTCTCATTAGCAAGTACACGTAAGGGTTGAAGAAGGTAATAAGTGACAGAAGAAAATCTTTGAAGAAACTGATGATCCAACCTTGGATCTTCACATTTGGAGTCTGGTGCTTACCCTCCTAGCCACCGTGAAATCTATTCGTTATGCAGTAAAGCACGTGGAAGGGGCTTTCCAGGTTGACTGGTAAGAGACAATTTTCCTGATTTCCAGACCGCTTGGTACTGTTGTTGTTGTTGTCTTCACTGTGAAGACTGGCTTAAGGCAGCTCCACACGCTAGTCTATCCTGTACAAGCCTCTTTAGTTTCTACATAACTATTACAGCCTACATCTATTTGAACCGGCTTCCAGTAGTCATGTCTTGGTCTACCTTTACAGCTTTTACTCCACAAACTTCCCTCTATAACCAAACTGACAATTCTTTAATGAGTCAAAATGTATCCTTTGAACTGATTCATTTTTTAGCCAATTTGTGCCGCCAATTTCTTTTTGCTGCGGTTCGATTCATTGTCTCTGAATTAGTGACTCAATCGATCCATCTAATCTTCAGTATTTTTCTGTAGTATCACATTTCAAAAGTTTCAGTTCTCTTCTTGTACGAACTGCACGTCTTTCACGTTTTACTTGCATTCAAGGCTCTACTCTAGTGGTCGTCAAACTGCGATCCACAGTTCTCAACCGTATTATATGCACATCAAAAAAAGTTTTGCATCACCCCGGTTCCCAGAACTCCTGAAGATAGACGTTGATGTGGATATTGTACCACAGACCATTCCCTTTGACTGTTCAGAGATGTCACTAAATCCGCCCCAAGATGTAAACAACCATGCATGAGCAAGTCCTCCTGGCCAGTAACAAACAAAAATACTGACAGAGACAGTAATACAAGGAGCATCTGAAACGTTCGGTGAATGTTCTCAGAAAATAAAGGAAACAAGAGGAACAAACAAAATATGTTCACTGGTCTTCAAATTAATGACAATTAGCTACGACCCATTTCTGGCATCGGTTTTCAAGTCGTTGTAAACTGTCAGCAAACGCTTCTTGTGGAATAGCTCGAAGCACCGTGATCAAGGATTGTCGGAAATCCGTAACGTCTGCGTCTCAGTTTTCTTGCTCAGCGTGAGGTGACAGTTCTTTAATACTTTTCTTACTCTCCAGCTTCGGTGCTGGGCAGACTTCTTTTTGTTTCCCGCCGTTACGATTCGCAGACGTTGCGCTTGACCAAGGTGCTTAAACCTATTCAACAAGAAGAATTCTCCGACAGTTTCCAAAGGCTGTACAATCGATGTCAGAAGAGTGTTGTAGCTGTCATTACTTTGAAAACCAGTAAAGATATTTTGTTCGTAACTCTTGTTTCCTTTAATTTCTGAGACCATTCACCGAATTTTTCAGACGCGCTTTGTATTTTAAGGTGTGCTTCATTTTAACTTACATTGGTGAATTCAGCTATGAGCTAAGTAAAGTGGACCGCTTACCTAAGGGGTAGTGGGATTAGTAGAGCGACCATTGTGGTATTAGAGGGTGGGAGACGGGGAATGATTCATTGTATTTCTTTGACTGCTAGCAACTCACGAGTGTGGGCGACTCGTACCTATGAGTTCCTATGGTTTAAATTTTGACACGTAAGTAGGATGGATTCGTGAATGAGCATTATAGAGACGGTCATCTTCAATTTCGTTACCTATTTAGGATATGAAATTAAATTAAAGCTTTTGCAATACAAAGCAATTAGTAGAAGAAAGATGACATTCAAAACATTTACCAAACATCTGTGTCTGTGTTTCATATTGTATAATGCATTTAAATATAAGTACAGTTACTGTTACTATTCAACTAATAATATGCACACACAAACACAACATTGGTTCAAATGCTTTAAATGGCTCTGACTACTATGGGACTTAACAACTGAGGTCACCTGTCGCCTAGAACTTAGAACTACTTAAACCTAACTAACCTAAGGACATCACACACATCCATGCCCGAGGCAGGATTCGAACCTGCGACCGTAGCGGTCGCACGGTTCCACACTGAAGCGCCTCGAACCGCTCGGCCACACCGGCCGGCACAACATTGGGATCGGTATGGGTAGTAGGAATCTGAGACAGAGAAAAGTCGACACGAGGTGTTCAGAAATTTCAACGATCAATACTTGGGAGACTACAGTCAACTAATAGCACGCTTGTTGTAGCTAGGCTACACTGAGGTGACATAGCTAATGGTATACCTCATAATACCATGTCGGACCTCCATTTGCCCAGCGTAGTACAGTAGCTCGACGTGGTATGGACTCAAGTCGTTGGACGCTCCCTGTAGAAATATTGAGCCTTACTACCTCCATAGCCGTCCAATATTGCGAAAAAGTTGCTGGTGCAGGAGTTTGTGAACGAACTGACTTCTTGATTACGTCCATAAACGTCCGGTGGATTCATGTCGGGCAATCTGAGTGGCCAAATCATTCTCTCGAATTGTCCAGAATGTTCTTCAAACCAGTAGCGAACAATTACGGCCCGTGAAATGGTGCGTTGTCATTCATAAAAATTCCATCATTGTTTGGGGACATGAACTCCATGAATGGCTGCTAATGTTCTCCAGGTAGCCGAATATAACCACTTCAAGTCAATGACAGGGTCAGTTGAACCAGAGGACCAAGTCCATTCCACGCAAACACAGTCCACACCATTATGGAGCCAACACCACTTTGCACAATGCCTTGTTGGCAACTTGGATCCATGGCATCGTGGGGTCTGCGCCAAACCCAGACCCTACCATCAGCTCTTACCAAATGAAATCTGAACTCATCTGATCAGGCCACGATTTTCCAGTCGTCCAGGGTCCAACCGGTATGGTCACGAACCCAGGAGAGGCGTTGCAGGCGATGTTGTGCTGATAAGAAAGGCACTTGCGTCGGTCAACTGCTGCCATAGCCCATTGAAGCCATATTTCGCCAGACTGTCCTAACGGATACTTTTGTCGTTCGTTCCACTTCGATTTCTACGGTTTTTTTTAAGCAGTGCTGATTGTCTGTTAGCACTGACAACTCCACGCAAACACCGCTGCTCTTGGTCGTTAAGTGAAGAGCTTCGGCCACTGAGTTGGCCATGGTGAGAGGTAATGCCTGAAAATCGATATTCTCAGCACATCGTTGACACTGTAGATACGAAATATTGGATTCCCTAACGATTTCCGAAATGGGATGTCCCATGTGTCTAGCTCCAAGAAGCATTCCGCGTTGAAAGTCTGTTAATTCCCATCTTGCGGCAGTAATCATGTCGAAAACCATTTCACATGAATCACCTGAGTACAAATGACATCTCCGCCACTGCAATGCCCTTTTATACCTTGCATATGCGATACTACCACAATCGGTATATGAGCATTTAGCTATCTCATATCCCATGACTTTTGGCACCTCAGTGTATTGGGGGGCTCCTAATACAGAAATACAAGTCATATCGGAATGATACAAATAACAAAAATAGGGAAGCGAAGGACAAACGCCTGCTTGAAAAATGGGAAGAAATCTCGGAAGAACTGACTCAGCATACAGAAAAGTCAAAACAAGTTCCAGTGAAATTAAAACCAAGGGCTTTAACATTAACAATGCAATGGGAATTCAACTATTAAACAGCAGGTGAGAGAGCGGATAGGCGGAAATAATACGTTGAAGGCCTCTAAGTCTGATGACGTGACAGAAGAAGAAACCCGAATCGATAAGGAAGAGATAGGGGATATAGTATTAGAATGAGAATTTAGAGGAGCTTTGGAAGTCTTACTCTCAAATAAGACGGGAAGGATACATAACATTCCATCGGAATTTCTAAAATGACTGGGAGAAGTGGTAACGAAACGGCTATTCACGTTGGTGTGTAGAATCTGACGATATACCATACGACTTACGGAAAAGCATCATCCACAAAATTCCTAAGGCCCCAAGAGCCAACAAGCTCGAGAATTATCGCACCATCAGCTTAACAGCTTATGTATCCAAGTTTCTGGCAAGAATAACATACAGAAGAATGGAAAAAGAAATTGAGGATCTGTTAGATGACTATTAGTTTATCTTTAGGAAAGGCAAAGGCACCGGAGATCCTGTTCTGACGTAGCGGTTGATAATAGAAGCAAGACTGAAGAAAAATCAAGATACGATCGTAGGATCTGTCGACCTTGAAAAAGCGTTCGACAATGTAAAATGATGCAAGATGTTTGAGATTCTGAGAAAAATACGGGTACGTTTAGGGAAAGAGGGTTAATAAACAAAATGTACAAGGACCAAGAGATTTATTCGTAGCTGGGCGTGACGTTATGCGCCGACCGTTGTGACCGAGCGGTTCCAGGTGCTTCAGCCCGGAACGGCGCTGTTGCTACGGTCGCAGGTTCGAAGCCTGTCTCGGGCATGGATGTGTGTGATGTCTTAAGTTAGTTAGGTTTTAGTAGTTCTAAGTCTAGGGGACGGATGACCTCAGATGTTAAGTCTCATAGTGCTTAGAGCCATTTGAACCATTTCGGTAAGTGACGTTATGCGAACTCTGTAGAAAATAACCTAGTCGTGCCGAAATGGGTCCTGGAGTTGATTCGGCAGGTGAATTAACCCGCTTTGCTTTATTTACCTTTACGTTCTCCAATTTACATAATTTGAGTTCTTATTTTACACTGAAGTTGTTCTCGTATTTATGGTTTTCTGTGCCCACTCTATAGATTCGCTTCAGTTTTCGGCACTTGTATTTTCTACTGCTCAACCTCCATAGTCTCTGGTCCCACCTCCCGCGTCAGGAGGCGATACGTCGCACAGGAAAGTAAGTGTAAGGCACAGTTTCACCTCCAAAAGGCATACGTTGACAGGAAAGAATTAATTCACTTGATCACAAGTAACACATAACTCCTACGATGGTACAAATTAGATTGTCTCAGACAAAAATGCAACAGCATTTCAAAACATCCAACTAATTCACTCTTCATTCACTGAGGATGAGGAGTATGCTAATTTTCTAGCATTCCGTAACTCAGTCTGCAAAAATGGAACCCTGGTAAGATTATTATGTTGTCTGTCTGTTTGACTAATAAAAGCCCTTTTTCTCAGTACCGGGAAGACGTATGAAGTTGAAATTTATACACACTGAGGTCTTTGTTCCAAATGGTTCAAATGGCTGTGAGCACTATGGGACTTAACATCTGAGGTCATCAGTCCCCTAGAACTTAGAACTACTTGAACCTAACTAACCTAAGGACATCACACACATCCATGCCCGAGGCAGGATTCGAGCCTGCGACCGTAGTGGTCGCGCGGTTCCAGACTGAAGCGCCTAGAATCGCTCGGCCACACCGGCCGGCTCTTTGGTCCCTTGGCGGTGTAAAATAGTGAAGCTTCGAAGTCAGTGCAGTTAAAAAATACGGCCATTTACGTCACCTATTTTAATACTCGCAGACTCACTCATCAAAACCTTTAGGGCACTTCTCGTTGGCCTACAATCATGAAATTTGGCTAGAAGAAGGTTCCGCAGGATAAACAAAGGAAAAAAATCCGAAAACAGTAAATCTGTAATTATATCACACAAAAAAATTTTCATTTTTTATCTCTCGGTCTGTCCTTCCGATAAGCTACATTTTCCTGAGGAACGGTTCGACGTATCAAGTTGAAATTTATGTCACGTACTAGGTAGGGCCTATGGTCAGTTGGTAATATAGTAGATGTAAGCTTCTAAGCCTATGCAACTAAAAAATACGGCGGCTTATATCATATATTTTGATTCTCGCAAACCAATTCCTCAAACTTGTAAGTTACTTCCCATTGGTCTAGAATCAGGCAATTTCTTGTGGAAGTAAAGGGAAAAATCAAAAATTGTTAATACGTAATTATATCGCACGAAAAAATATTTCTTTTGTCATTTGTTATCCGACTTCAAGCTTGAAATTAAAACATTCTCGAAAGTCCTGTATCCCCTGAGACTGATATCTTGCCAGTATGAATATCGGCAAAAGGCAAAAATGGTCAGTGTCTTCGATTCCAAGAATAGATGAACTGACTATATACATAATTAAGTTCGTACGGAACCCTCACTGCCCAAGCATCAGTCGCACATGGCCAAATTTAAAAAAAAAGGAAAAAAAAAGAATGAAAAGAACCTGAAGAACCACTTCACCATAACAGTGCTCAGCTCTTCACGAGTAACACTAGTATCAAAAATGGACAGAAGCCACAAGAAACAGCTTGGTAAATTAGCTGCGCAGGGCGGATTATTCCCTTCTCATTGCCTCCGTCTTGATGAACACAAACATCGCGGTAAGTGACACGAGCAGCTAAATCAGCAGAGATGTAATGGGCAAGACTACTGATGACGGCAATTACGGAGTCTATTAGCAGACTGTGACAGCAGCCACTTCATTCCGGCTGACGAAGTAATTACATGGTCGCAGTTCAGTTGTGTTTGGCGTGGCTGACACATGCTGATGGAAAGATAAAGCTTAAGTAATGGCTTGGCAGATACTGCATGCTCGAACGCACGGAGTCGTGTATTTGTTCATATGTACATCTGTTCGCACAGGTTTGCAAGTTCTAGCGATGAATCTCCTTGGTAACGACATTCCGCCACGCAAATTTCGCGTATCCGGATGGAACAGTGTAACAGAAGTTAGAAATAAAAAGACTTGCAAATGCAACGCATCATTTCAGGCTGTCGAACAGTATTGTTTTAAGAGAGAAGTTTAATCTCTTCAGATGTTCCAGATCGTTTTGCCTACTTAGAAATACGACCAAAACTGGTCATAGATGTGAGGCCACAAATGTTCATGAACAGCTTGACATTAATAGGACAGAACTTCACGTTGTGTTGATCGTGTACTAGAAAAGTGCAAACAGTATAAATTACTAACATGAATAACATACGCCACGTTAGACTACCAAGCATCAGTTGAAAATTTAACAACAGTGAGATTTTCGCCACATAATAGGTACTAAATAACAAAATTTTCATTCCGTTTGCAACTGATGTCCATCATCAGCGTCAGTATCACGTCAGTCCCCATAGACATGGATTTACTCTTGTATTCGTTGTGACATGGACGTAGGCAGCCTCCGAACGTAATCATCAGCCTTTTCCTGTCACAACTGAATCAAATGCTCAGTCAGTTCAGGTATGATTCTGGCTGGAGGCTGGAATGAATTTTGCGGGTTGCAAGCGCATCTCCGACATGCTATATGAGTAAAGGAAGGGAGAAGGATTAGGGTTTAACAACCCGTCAACAACGATATTCTATGAGTAGAAAATCAGGGGGCTAGACAGGCCAGTCATGAATCTGTACATTCTTCAAGGTATTTGCGGTGTCAACTGCAAAAAAAATGGTTCAAATGGCTCTGAGCACTATGCGACTTAACTTCTGAGGTCATCAGTCGCCTAGAACTTAGAACTAATTAAACCTAACTAACCTAAGGACATCACACACAGCCATGCCCGAGGCAGCATTCGAACCTGCGACCGTAGCGGTCGCTCGGCTCCAGACTGCAGCGCCTAGAACCGCACGGCCACTCCGGCCGGCGGTGTCAACTGCATCGTGGGATTCTGCGTTATCCTGCTGGAATGTGCCATTTACTCCCATGGTCATGAAAGATAAGACAACACGGTTTACCATTCTTGCTCATTCAGACTCCCTTCAACAATTAGCAAATCAGTTCTCTTGTCATGTCCAGTAGCACCACAAACACTATCGTTCCAGGAACTATACGATTCCAGAAATCTTTTCAGGTCTCAACATCTGTGCCTTATATATGCAGGCGGAAGAGACGAATAAAAATGTGTACCAAGGCCAGGATTCGAACCCAGGTCTCCTGCTTCCGAGGCAGATGCGCTAACCACTATGGCACTCCGGCACAACGTTTCTACACATCACCTGATCGTCACTCCCACTCCCTAGCGATAATAGGGGTATCTTACTCCCACAGTATTTCTATAAAATGATGAGTCATGTATATACCAAATATGGTTTAAATTGTTCCAGGCGTTCCCAAGCTATGCTTTTATCTCTCGCCTTCATGTATAAAAATCACCTATAACTTGCACCGCAAGTTTTGTGAGAAAAAAAGTGTTATTGATGTTTGGTTTTCACAGAATAGGTATTCAGGAGCTCCTATTGTTAGCCAATAAACAAACTGTAATAATACCTAGAAAGTGTATTTTTTGGGCAAACATAAACTTTTTTAAATGGAACAATGCCTATTGACATAAACAAACTAAAAGCAGGGTAAATTAGAATGTCAGTGTTGTTTGTTGCAGAATTCTGGTGCGAGTCGTTTACGACATACCGTATTTTGAAAGGTTCGCACGCCGACACTTGTACAATACCTGTAGTAGCACACACTAAAGGACAACACAAGTCCATACTCCAGTTATGTGGATTCTGACCAGTAACGAGACAACTGACCATCACTGCTGCTTGAACTGTCATACACTGACTAGCAAGTTGCAATGCACTCAAGTTACACACAAGTGCACTGTAAGCAAACATAACAACGTCGTACCTAGCAACTAGGCAGGCTGAATGGCACAAACAACTGTCGGTGTGGAAACTTTCCAAAATACGATATCTCGCAGACTCTCACTACAATCCTGCAACAAACATCACCGACATTCTAATTTACCATAATTTTAGTCTGTTACTGTCAGCAGGCATTGTTCCATTTTAAAAACTATATGTTTGCCCAAAAAATACACAGTATTATTACAATATGTTTATTGGCTAACAGAGCCCCTGACACCAATGCAGTCTGTGAAAACCACACCACACAAGTTACGCAATAGATGACAATTCTGTTATTTGTGCAGATACCGAAAGAACGATATAGCGTGAAAGCATTGGAAATACATTGTTTTAAATCTTGAGCTTAATTGTTGCGATATAAGAGTCACCATTCATGTTTATTATTTGGTTAGTTTATTAGCCTGCTTGAAATCACAAACTTATTAGAACAAAACGACTGTGAAAATGGCAAACTGAAACAAACAAAATTAAATCAATGTCATATCCGTACACCATTTACGATTTATCAACAAAATTGACAACCGCAACAGCAAACTCATGGAGTGCCAAACCGAAACAAATTAATGACTCAAAATGCCATGTCCTGGAGCTGCACTGTTTGGAAACTACTGGAGGCATTGTTCAAATTGACTGCCATCCTGCTGACTGCACATCCGAATCTTCTTCTTCTTCTTCTACTTTTGTTGCACCTTTGTCCCACAGTTTTCACGGGGTCGGCATGGTTACAATTGGATGTGGCTTGCTTAATTTGAAGTGGTGGCCAGATGCCCTTTCTGCAGACACCCCGTACACCCCAGGACAGAATCAGTGTACGCCAGCTGTCTGCATCTAGTGTAAATCATGAAATAGTGCGAACGTGTTTCAAATGTCTGCGAGTCGTGTAACTGAGGAGGGACGTGCGGACCAGACTAGCATTCACCTAGTGGGATGTGGAAAACCACCTAAAAACCGTATCCAGACTGGTCCACACACTGGCCCTCGTCGTTAATCCGCCAGGGGGATTCGACCCGGGGCCGGCGCGCCTACCTGAGTCCAGAAAGCAGCGCATTACCGCTCTCAGCTAACCTGGCGGGTTGACGGCACATCCGAATATGGTTCACATAACTCTACTTTATTGCGCACAGGCTTTCTTTTATATTTTACTGCCGCGTTAGGAGCCTGTTTATGAACACTGCAGATATGAGATGGCCCCACACGAAAAAGTGAAGTGGTGTCTGATGATCTTGCCTATCCAACGCTCAAGTAAAACTTTCATTCAGCAATCGCGAGTTGTACATCCGAAATGCGGTGGTTCTCCATCTTGCTGAAAGAAAAACCACCGTCGTTTTGCTAGGGGTACATTATCCAAATAAGGTAGGAATATCAGCCTGAGGTGCTCTTTGTACAGTTCAGCAGTGAGCTTGTTTTTAAGAAACACGAGACCGATGAGAACATCCCAGTGCATGCCACTCCACACATTTAACCTTGTGTCAGTGTGATGATGAGCATCTGCAGCGTCTTATGGGTTCTCGGTTGCCCAATAAACATCGTTATGTCTATTCACTGTTCCGTTCTGATGGAAACAGGCCTCATTACTGAAAAGAATATCAGCCTCAAGTTGTGGTTCGTGTGTTCATTTTTATGTAAACCACGCACAGAATTGCACCCGCCTATCTGTGTCATCTCCATTAAGGTCCTGGACAAAATGCACACGATTTGGATGGGAATGATTTGTGGATAATAACCTGGAAGCGAATGCCTGACTGATACCACGTTCTTGAGCCACTGTTCTTGTTGCCCGTGTCAATTTGGATAGTACGGTAGCTGACGTTGCATGATCTATTATTCGATGTGGCCGCCCAGATCGTCGATCGTCATGGGTCCTCCCTGTTGGCTTGGACCGCTCCAGTAAACAAACAATGGCTATATAATGTTGGACGGTTGATCTGCGTGCCGTCTGTGATATTCTTTCGCTGCTTCCCGTAGACTCATGCATGTAGCATGGTTAAAAATCATTTCCACCCTTTCCTGAACTGTGCAGTGGGGCATTGTTGTTGATTACTCGAAAAAAAAGTCGACTTCAGGGTCATGATTTAAAACGTAACTTCCCACAGCTCTGTCGTTGATTACTGAAAAAATTGAAAAATACAAATTCAATATCAAGGCAATCATTAAAACGAGAAAAAAATCGCAACGTGACGAAAGAGTTGTGCGACGTAAACGAAAGGCATGGATCTACATCTCAAAGATGATGTCTATTCAAATTTCACGCTAGTCGAATAAGAGTGGCGCTAGTAGCGCCACTATGAGGATTCAAATCAGGTTTGCTATGCGTAGACGCTATAACGGCCCTGAACATCAGTTACCTTTGAGATTGGACGTGGTGTGATGATGTTCGTCAAGAATGCCTTTAAGGCGACAAAGACGCCATTATCGGCACCTTACTGAGTCTGAAAGAGGTCGTCTAATAGGGCTACGAGAAACTGGATGTTCGTTCTACGATAGTGCAGAAAGACTTGGCCTGGATGTAGTCACTGTACGTGACTACTGGCAATGAGAATGCACGGTCATAAGAAGACCGGGCTCCGGACAGCCACGTGGCACTACCGAGAGGGAAGACCATCGTGCTGTACCTGCAGCAACTATTTGAGCAGCAGTTGGTACCACACTGACACAACGAACTGTCACAAATCGGTTACTTCAAGAACAGTTCCTAGCCAGATACCCTCTAGCGTGCATTCCTCTGACACCAAACCACTGCCATTTGCGACCTTAATGGTGTCAAGCGAGAGCTCACTGAAGGGCAGGGTGGAGGTCTGTTATATTTTCTGTTGAAAACTGGTTCTATCTCGGTGCCAGTGGCGCCATGTGTTGGTTAGAACGTGGGCAGTTGGAGGCCTGCAACCAACCTGTCTGCGTGCTGGACACACTCGATCTACATCTAGGGTTATGGTCTGGGGTGCGACTTCGTATGACAGCAGGAGCACCCAGACTGCAAATTTGTTCGTCGATCTGGTGATTAGACATGCTGTGCTGCCATACAAGAACAGCATTTCAAGGAGCGCTTTGCAACAGGATAACGCTCGCCCACATTCCGCTGTTGTAACCTAACATGTTCTACAGATTGTCAGCTTATTGCCTTGGTCTGCTCGATCGCCAGATCTGTCTCCAATCGAGTACATATGGGAAACCATCGGAAGACAACACTAGCATCATCTACAAACATAACCGTCTCTGTATTCACCCACCAAGTGCAACAGGCATGGAACTCCACCCCACAAACTGACATCCGGCACCTGTGAAACTCAGTGCATGCACGTTTGCACGCTTGCATTCAACATTCTGGCTTTTACACCAGTTATTAATGTACCAGCAGTTCATATTTGCAATGACTTATTTCGCGTTTATCAACCTGTGATTTTGCAATATTAATCACTTAAATATGTTACCTAGACAAATTTATTCCCGAAATTTCATAACTCTACATTAATTTCTTATTTTGGTGCTGCAATCCTTTCTAAATATACACATCAAAAAAAGTTTTGCATCACCCCGGTTGCCAGAACTCCTGAAGATAGACGTTGACTGTGGATGTTGTGTCACAGACACAGTCCGTTTGACTGCTCAGATATGACACTAAACCCGCCCAAAGATGTAAACAACCATGCATGAGTAGCGCCTATTAGACGGAGGGGTTCAAAAATGGTTCAAATGGCTCTGAGCACTATGCGACTTAACTTCTGAGGTCATCAGTCACCTAGAACTTAGAACCAATTAAACCTAACTAACCTAAGGACATCACACACAGCCATGCCCGAGGCAGGATTCGAACCTGCGACCGTAGCGGTCGCTCGGCTCCAGACTGCAGCGCCTAGAACCGCACGGCCACTCCGGCCGGCAGACGGAGGGGGTCCGACTGACAAGCAGTTCCAGTCATTCCACCAGGAAGGAGGTACACTGCTCGTGTTGTCCGTAGTTCAACCACGCCTAGACGGTCAGTACCGCGCTTTGATTGCGTCCGCATTATTACTTTGTGCCAGGAGGGGGTCTCAACAATGGAAGTGTTCAGGCGTCTCGGAGTGAACCAAAGCGATGTTGTTCGGACATGAAGGAGATAGAGAGAGACAGTAACTGTCGATGACATGCCTCGCTCAGGCCTCCTAAGGGCTACTACTGCAGTGGATGACCGCTACCTAAGCATTATGGTTCGGAGGAACCCTGACAGAAACGACACCATATTGAACAATGCTTTTCGTGCACCCACAGGACGTCGTGTAACGATTCAAACTTTGTGCAATAGGCTGCATGATGCGCAACTTCACTCCCGACGTCCATGGCGAGATCCATCTTTGCAACCACAACACCATGCAGTGCGTTACAGATGGGCCCAACAACATACCGAATGGACCGCTCAGGATTGGCATCACATTCTCTTCACCGAAGAGTGTCGCATATGCGTTCAATCAGACAATCGTCGGATTCGTGTTTGGAGGCAATCCGGTCAGGCTGAACGCCTCAGACAAACTGTCCAGCGAGTGCAGCAAGGTGGAGGTTCCATGCTGTTTTGGGGTGGCATTATACGGGGCCGACGTACGCCGCTGGTTGTCATGGAAGGCGCCGTAACGGCTGTACGATATGCGAATGCCATCCTCTGACCGATAGTGCAACTATATCGGCAGCATATTGGCGAGGCATTCGTCTTCAATGACGACAATTCGCGGCTGCATTGTGCACATCTTGTAAATGACTTCCTTCAGGATAATGACATTGCTCGACTAGAGTGGCCAGCATGTACAGACATGAACCCTATCGTACATACCTGGGATAGATTGAAAAGGGCTGCTTATGGACGACGTGACCCACCAACCACTCTGAGGGGTGTACGCCGAATCGCTGTTGAGGAGTGGGACAATCTGGACCAACAGTGCCTTGATGAACTTGTGGGTAGTATGCCACTACGAATACAAGCATGCGTCAATGCAAGAGGACGTGCTACTGGGTATCAGAGGTACCACTGTGTACAGCAATCTTGACCACCACCTCTGAAGGTCTCGCTGTATGGTGGTGCAATATGCAATGTGTGGTTTTCATAAGCAATAAAAATGGCGGAAATGATGTTTATGTTGATCTCTATTCCAATTATCTGTACATTGCAGATCAGCGAGTGGGAGCTGAGTTACACTCCTGGAAATGGAAAAAAGAACACATTGACACCGGTGTGTCAGACCCATCATACTTGCTCCGGACACTGCGAGAGGGCTGTACAAGCAATGATCACACGCACGGCACAGCGGACACACCAGGAACCGCGGTGTTGGCCGTCGAATGGCGCTAGCTGCGCAGCATTTGTGCACCGCCGCCGTCAGTGTCAGCCAGTTTGCCATGGCATACGGAGCTCCATCGCAGTCTTTAACACTGGTAGCATGCCGCGACAGCGTGGACGTGAACCGTGTGTGCAGTTGACGGACTTTGAGCGAGGGCGTATAGTGGGCAAGCGGGAGGCCGGGTGGACGTACCGCCGAATTGCTCAACACGTGGGGCGTGAGGTCTCCACAGTACATCGATGTTGTCGCCTGTGGTCGGCGGAAGGTGCACGTGCCCGTCGACCTGGGACCGGACCGCAGCGACGCACGGATGCACGCCAAGACCGTAGGATCCTACGCAGTGCCGTAGGAGACCGCACCGCCACTTCCCAGCAAATTAGGGACACTGTTGCTCCTGGGGTATCGGCGAGGACCATTCGCAATCGTCTCCATGAAGCTGGGCTACGGTCCCGCACACCGTTAGGCCGTCTTCCGCTCACGCCCCAACATCGTGCAGCCCGCCTCCAGTGGTGTCGCGACAGGCGTGAATGGAGGGACGAATGGAGACGTGTCGTCTTCAGCGATGAGAGTCGCTTCTGCCTTGGTGCCAATGATGGTCGTATGCGTGTTTGGCGCCGTTCAGGTGAGCGCCACAATCAGGACTGCATACGACCGAGGCACACAGGGCCAACACCCGGCATCATGGTGTGGGGAGCGATCTCCTACACTGGCCGTACACCACTGGTGATCGTCGAGGGGACACTGAATAGTGCACGGTACATCCAAACCGTCATCGAACCCATCGTTCTACCATTCCTAGACCGGCAAGGGAACTTGCTGTTCCAACAGGACAATGCACGTCCGCATGTATCCCGTGCCACCCAACGTGCTCTAGAAGGTGTAAGTCAACTACCCTGGCCAGCACGATCTCCGGATCTGTCCCCCATTGAGCATGTTTGGGACTGGATGAAGCGTCGTCTCACGCGGTCTGCACGTCCAGCACGAACGCTGGTCCAACTGAGGCGCCAGGTGGAAATGGCATGGCAAGCCGTTCCACAGGACTACATCCAGCATCTCTACGATCGTCTCCATGGGAGAATAGCAGCCTGCATTGCTGCGAAAGGTGGATATACACTGTACTAGTGCCGACATTGTGCATGCTCTGTTGCCTGTGTCTATGTGCCTGTGGTTCTGTCAGTGTGATCATGTGATGTATCTGACCCCAGGAATGTGTCAATAAAGTTTCCCCTTCCTGGGACAATGAATTCACGGTGTTCTTATTTCAATTTCCAGGAGTGTATAACATACATAAACATAATGTAGTGCACTTAAATAGGCGAAATGTCGAGAAGCATTTGATGTTGTAATAGTTGATCAGCCACTAGTAAAGAAATGGAATGTTCAAGGGAGAGCTGTGCACCTGCGTTTAGCCAGCGTGAGGGTGTCGCAGAAATGTTCAGCGAGCTACAGTGGGAGACACTACAAGAAAGGCGTTGTAAAGGGTTTCCCATAAAGAATCCAACACAGATAGTTGCATGTTGGTAGCGTTGGAATGTTTCACGACGAACAGTGTGTTGTCGTAATGAAAACTTATTACAAATGTGAGGAATGTTCTGCAGAGACTTTCGCAAACTCCATGGAATGTTTGCTCAAAGTAAGGCTCCGAATAATTCGACTCTGGTGAGACTGGCTGCTAATTTTTTAGAAAACCGGTTGTGCACATGAAACTCTCGGGGTGTCGTCGTGTTAGTCATTCTGCGGAAAACATCGCCATTTTGAGTGATAATGGTGCTGTAAGCCCGTGAAATCTGTTCGCTGACGTTCACAGCAGTCGGAGGTTATCAGAACCAGTATGCAACGATTTCTGAAAAAAGAGCTGCATCTTTGGGCCTATAAAACCAAACTGCCAATCCGGATGAAGCCAAACTACCACGAAAAGCGGATTTGCCCATTGTGTGCTTGCGGGAATTCATCAGGAAAGTAATGTTCACTAATGAGGTGCACTTTCTGTTGAATGGCTTCTTGAACAAGCAAAATCGCAGGGTGGAACAGAAAGCCTCGTGTAATTATGGAGAAGCCATTGCATCCACAACGAGTGATTGTGTGGTGTGGCATTTGGGCTGAGTGCGTAATTGGGCGGTAGTTCTTCGTAGATAGCACTAGAAACGCATTAACAGAGAAAGGCGAAAGCTACCTCAATATGTTATGAGAGTTTTTGTTGTCTGTCCTTGGTAGTGTGAATGCTGGAGAGGTTTGGTTTCATTAAGATGGCACAGCTTGTCACAAATCGATTGCAGCAATGGACTCGTTGCAAGAGAAATTTCCTGGCCGGATGAATTCTCCCAACTGTTACCTGAACTGGCCATCCACACCTTGTGGTAAGTCACCGTCTGATTTCTTTCTGTGGGGTTACTTGCAAGCTCGTGTGCACGCCAACAAACCACGATCACTTCCAGAGTTCAAGGCTTGTTTAAGCGAGTAATTTCAGAATTAGAGAAGCAAGTATGCCGAAAAGTTACGGAAAATTTCATCGAAAGACCGCGAGTAGGCATGCAGAATCTCTTAGCCATTTAAGTAATATCATACTACATAGGTTATCACAGGCGGCATACACTGCTATGGTACGTAAATTATTTAATTTCACCAATAAATCTGCATATTACTACGCACTCAAAAGTTATATTCTTTACGGGAACGCCCTTTCCACCACTGAGAGCTTTACTCACAAAATTCTCTTTCCATGGATCACTCCGCGAAGCCGCGCGGTATTATCCGAGCGGTCTGAGGCGCTGCAGTCATGGACTGTGCGACTGGTCCCGGCGGAGGTTCGAGCCCTCGCTCGGGCTTAAGTGTGTGTGCGTGTTTGTCCTGAGGATACTTTAGGTTAAGTAGTGTGTAAGCTTAGGGGCTGATGACCTTAGCAGTTAAGTCCCATAAGATTTCACACACATTTGAACATTTTTGAACACACAACCCGCGAAAGCAAGAGGAAAGAGAAAAATTATTCTGATCGTACATTGCACACCTTCGCCCAAAGCTGTGTCATGGTTTGTGATGTACAGATGTAGACACAGATGCAGCTCTTCCAATGGATGAAGATTCTTGTCGTTTCCAACATGGTTCATAATCCTCATTAGCCTGTAGGTTCCACTAGAACTGGCTGGGTTCGTCAGTTCAAAGGACGGGGGAAGGCAACGGCACACCACTTCCAATAGGACCATGGGTAGTAAAGTTCTGTGCTGTTCAAAATAGTCTTTGGAATCAAGACAGCTTTTTTATTCATCATTTACGTAGTGAATAACACCAGCAAAAGCCCAATGGAGTGAGATCTAGAAACGTAGTAAGCTAGATGGAACCATTCACCTTCAACCTGAAACTAACTGACTTGTTCCATGCAATTTTCCTGAATTTCATCATGATAGCGTCCTGTGTTGACAGTGTCGTACAATGAAACTCCTGACAGATTAAAACTGTGTGCCGGACCGAGATTCGAAATCGGGAACTTTGCAAAGGTCTTACTGTCAATATATTCAGACAGAAAAAAACGCACATTCCATCAACAATGTCAATTGTCTGGTTGTAGCTACGGCAATGATTTGACGACATAAGTCATTTTCCTCGTACCCTGCAGATATACAGTAAAACTATTCGACATATCCAAAAATTAATTCAGCCCCCCTCCCCCCCCCCCCCGCAGACACACACACACACACACACACACACACACACACACACACATACATACATACACAGGCAGGCAGTTTTCAAATACATATGTAGCTCAGCTTCCTAAGTAGACACGTTGAAGTGCAAGAGAAGAAACTGACATCTTGCATAAAGAAAACTACAATGACGGCAAAACATCGCAACTCCAAGGAGGAGTTATGCGTCGTAAAAAGAAGTTGTTTCTACATCAGAAAGATGTCTATTCAAATTTCACGCCAGATGCTTAGGATTGCCGTCAGTAACGCCACTAAGAGTGCGCAAATCAGGTTTGCTTTAAATACACGCTGTAATAGCCGTGAGCGTTACCTTTGAAACTGGACGTAGTACGTTGATGTTAGTCACGGATGCCTCTAAGACGATAAAAACGCCATTATCAACACCTCACAGAGTCTGAACGAGGTCGTGTAATAGGGCTACGAGAAGATGAATGTCCCTTCTTCCATGTTGCAGAAAAACTTGGCAGGAATGTACTCACTGTACATGAGTGCTTGAAGCGGTGATCACGAGAATGTTACGGTCCCAAGGAAGCCAGTCTCCGGACAGCCATGTGGCACTACCGTGAGGAAAAACCATAGTGCCGGCCGCAGTGGCCGTGCGGTTCTAGGCGCTACAGTCTGGAACCGAGCGACCGCTACGGTCGCAGGTTCGAATCCTGCCTCTGGCATGGATGTGTGTGATGTCCTTAGGTTAGTTAGGTTTAATTACTCGTAGTTCTAAGTTCTAGGCGGCTGATGACCTCAGAAGTTAAGTCGCATAGTGCTCAGAGCCCATTTGAACCATTTGAACCAAAAAACCACAGTGTTCGGCGAGCCAGACACGCTGTAGCGTGCATTCCGCTCCGAACCCAAACCACTGCCCTCTACGATTTCAGTGTGTCAAGTGAGAGCTCAGTGAAGTCAGGATGGAGGTCTGTTGTGTTTTCTGATGAAAACTGGTTATTCCTCGGTGCCAGCGATGGCCGTGTGTTGTTAACGGGAGGCCAGTTAAGAGTGAGTCTGCAACCAACCTGTCTTCATCCTAGACATGGAGGTCCTACAGCTGCAGTTATAGTCTGGGGTGCGATTCCGTAAGGCAGCACTCCCGTGGTTATCCCACGCACCCTGACGGCACATTCGTATATCAATCATCTCCTCATTGACCTTGTCTGCTGCGTGACTGCTACGCTCGGCATGGATCGTTCCCTGCATGGTGTGATGTCCTTAGGTTAGGTTTAGGTTTAAGTAGTTCTAAGTTCTAGGGACTGATGACCACAGATGTTAAGTCCCATAGTGCTCAGAGCAGCCATTTGAAACCTGTTCTACTCCCGATACAACAAGGACAGCATTCCAGGGCCTTAACCAACAGAATAACGCTCGCCCACACGCCGCTACTGTAAAACCAACATGCCCTACAGAGTGTTGACATGTCGCCTTGGCCTACCCGATCACCAGATCTGCATCCAATCGAGCACATATGGGACACATGAAGACGACAACTCCAGCGTCATAGACAGTCAGCAACCTCCCCTTATTGACTGCCTCAAGTGCAATGGGCATGGAACTCCATCCCACAAACTGACATCCGGCACCAGTTGACACAACCGATGCACTTCTGCATGGCATTCACCACTTTCTGGTGATTACACCGATTATTAATTTACCAGCATTTTCAAATTTCCAAAGGCTCATATCGCGCTTACATTACTTGTGATCTTGCAACGTTACTCACTTAATGGCAAATGCTCTGAGCACTATGGGACTCAACTGCTGAGGTCATTAGTCCCTAGAACTTAGAACTAGTTAAACCTAACTAACCTAGGCCATCACACACATCCATGCCCGAGGCAGGATTCGAACCTGCGACCGTAGCGGTCTCGCGGTTCCAGACTGCAGCGCCAGAACCGCGCAGCCACTTCGGCCGGCTTACTCACTTAAATATGTTATCTAGACAAATCTGTTCCCGAGACTTCATTGTTGTTCTTGTTGTTGTGGTCTTCAGTCCTGAGACTGGTTTGATGCAGCTCTCCATGCTACTCTATCCTGTGCAAGCTTCTTCATCTCCCAGTACCTACTGCAGCCTACAATCCTTCTGAATCTGCTTAGTGTATTTGTCTCTTGGTCTCCCCTCTACGATTTTACCCTCCACGCTGCCCTCCAGTACTAAATTGCCTGATCCCTCGATGTCTCAGAACATGTCCTACCAACCGATCCCTTCTTCTAGTCAAGTTGCGCCACAAGCTCCTCCCCATTTCTATTCAATACCTCCTCATTAGTTATGTGATCTACCCATCTAATCTTCAATCATGCATTCTAAGTAGCACCACATTTCGTACTTCACTCTACATGGCTACACTCCATATCAATACTTTCCGAACCAGACTTCATGACACTTCAATACAAATACTTCAGAAACAAATCTTCCTTACCTTAAAACTATATTCAAGTACAAATTCTCGCTTCAGAAACCTATCCTTGCCATTGCCAGTCTACATTATCTTCTCTACTCCCCATCATCAGTTATTTTGCTCCCAAATAGCAAAACTCCTATACTACTTCAAGTGTCTCATTTCCTAATCTAATTCCCTCAGCGTCACCCGACTTATTCGACTACATTCCATTATCCTCGTTTTGATTTTGTTGATGTTCATCTTATACCACCCCTTCATCTCCCAGTACCTACTGCAGCCTACATCCTTCTGAATCTGCTTAGTGTATTTGTCTCTTGGTCTCCCTCTACGATTTTTACCCTCCACGCTGCCCCCCCCAGTACTAAATTGCTAATCCCTCGATGTCTCAGAACATGTCCTACCAACCGATCCCTTCTTCTAGTCAAGTTGCGCCACAAGCTCCTCCCCATTTCTATTCAATACCTCCTCATTAGTTATGTGATCTACCCATCTAATCTTCAGCATTCTTCTGTAAGCACCAACATTTCGAAAGCTTCTATTCTCTTCTTGTCTAAACTATTTATCATCCATGTTTCACTTCCATACATGGCTACACTCCATACAAATACTTTCAGAAACGACTTCCTGACACTTAAATCTATATTCGAAGTTAACAAATTTCTCTTCTTCAGAAACGCTATCCTTGCCATTGCCAGTCTACATTTTATATCTTCTCTACTTCGACCATCATCAGTTATTTTGCTCCCCAAATAGCAAAACTCCTATACTACTTCAAGTGTCTCATTTCCTAATCTAATTCCCTCAGCGTCACCCGACTTATTCGACTACATTCCATTATCCTCGTTTTGATTTTGTTGATGTTCATCTTATACCACCCCTTTCAAGACACTGTCCATTACATTCAACTGCTCTTCCAAGTCCTTTGCTGTCTCTGACAGAATTACAATGTCATCGGCGAACCTCAAAGTTTTTATTTCTTCTCCATTGATTTTAATACCTACTCCTAATTTTTATTTTGTTTCCTTTATTGCTTGCTCAATATACAGATTGAATAACATTGGGGAGAGGCTGCAACCCTGTCTCACTCCCTTCCCAACCGCTGCTTCCCTTTCATGCCCCTCGACTCTTATAACTGCCATCTGATTTCTGTACATATTGTAAATAGCCTTTCGCTCCCTGTGTTTTACCCCTGCCACCTTCAGAATTTGAAAGAGAGTATTCCAGTCAACATTGTCAAAAGCTTTCACTAAGTCTACAAATGCTAGAAACGTAGGTTTGCCTTTCGGTTCGGTAATTTTCACATCTGTCAACACCTGCTTTTTTTGGGATTGGAATTATTATATTCTTCTTGAAGTCTGATGGTATTACGCCTGTCTCATACATGTTGCTCACCAGATGGTAGAGTTTTATCAGGACTGGCTCTCCCAAGGCTGTCAGTAGTTCTAATGGAATTTTGTCTACTCCGGGGGCCTTGTTTCGACTCAGGTCTTTCAGTGCTCTGTCAAACTCTTCACGCAGTATCATATCTCCCATTTCATCTTCATCTACATCCTCTTCCATTTCCATAATATTGTCCTCAAGTACATCGCCCTTGTATAGACCCTCTATATACTCCTTCCACCTTTCTGCATTCCCTTCTTTGCTTAGAACTGGGTTTCCACTGGGTTTCCATCAAAGCTCTGGATATTCATGCAAGTGGTTCTCCTTTCTCCAAAGGTCGCTTTAATTTTCCTGTAGGCAGTATATATCTTACCCCTAGTGAGATAATGCTCTACATCTTTACATTTGTCCTCTAGCCATGCCTGCTTAGCCATTTTGCACTTCCTGTCGATATCATTTTTGAGACGTTTGTATTCCTTTTTGCCTGCTTCATTTACTGCGTTTTTATATTTTCTCCTATCATCAATTAAATTCAATATTTCTTCTGTTACCCAAGGATTTCTACTAGCCCTCGTCTTTTTACCTATTTGATCCTCTGCTGCCTTCACTATTTCATCCCTCAAAGCTACCCATTCTTCTTCTACTGCATTTCTTTCCCCCATTCCTGTCAATTGTCCCTTATACTCTACCTGAAACCCTGTACAACCTCTGGTTCTTTCAGTTTATCCAGGTCCCATCTCCTTAAATTCCCACCTTTTTGCAGTTTCTTCAGTTTTAATCTACAGTTCATAACCAATAGATTGTGGTCAGAGTCCACATCTGCCCCTGGAAATGTCTTACAATTTAAAACCTGGTTCCTAAATCTCTGTCTTACCATTATATAATCTATCTGATACCTTTTAGTATCTCCTGGGTTCCTCCATGTACACAGCCTTCTTTCAAGATTCTTAAACCAAGTGTTAGCTATGATTAAGTTATGCTCTGCACAAAATTCTACCAGGCGGCTTCCTCTTACATTTCTTAGCCCCAATCCATAATCACCTACTACGTTTCCCTCTCTTGCTTTTCCTACTATCGAGTTCCAGTCACCCATGACCATTAAATTTTCGTCTCCCTTCACTACCTGAATAATTTCCTTTATCTCATCATACATATCATCAATTTTTTCGTCATCTGCAGAGCTAGTTGGCGTATAAACTTGTACTACTGTAGTAGGCATGGGCTTCGTGTCTATCTTGGCCATAATAATGCGTTCACTATGCTGTTTGTAGTAGCTTACCCGTACTCCTATTTTTTTATTCATTATTAAACCTACTCCTGCATTACCCCTATTTGATTTTGTATTTATAACCCTGTATTCACCTGACCAAAAGTCTTGTTCCTCCTGCCGCCGAACTTCACTAACTCCCACTATATCTGACTTTAACCGATCCATTTCCCTTTTTAAATTTTCTAACCTACCTGCCCGATTAAGGGATCTGACATTCCACACTCCGATCCGTAGAACGCCAGTTTTCTTTCTTCTGATAACAACGTCCTCTTGAGTAGTCCCCGCCCGGAGATCCGAATGGGGGACTATTTTACCTCCGGAATATTTTACCCAAGAGGACGCCATCATCATTAAACCATACAGTAAAGCTGCATGCCCTCGGGAAAAATTATGGCTGTAGTTTCCCCTTGTTTTCAGTCGTTCGCAATACCAGAACAGCAACGCCATTTTGGTTAGTGTTACAATGCCAGATCAGTCGATCATCCAGACTGTCCTGTCGCCCCTGCAACTAATGAAAAGGCTGCTGCCCCTCTTCAGGAACCACACGTTTGTCTGACCTCTCAACAGATACCTCTCCGTTGTGGTTGCGGCAAGGTCCATGGTTGATGGAGGGGGGGGGGGGGGAGATTTCATTACACTACATTAATTATTTTTGGGTTGCGATTTCTTTTTCGTCATTATATATTATTATAAATACAGAATCGTAATACAAATTTTTGCCATATCTTTGTGGTTACGCAACCTTCTCCTTCCTCCTAGTAACTGCTGCACTTTACAGGGTGCTTCATTAGGAATAGGAACTATTTTAGACGTTGCACTGTAGATTAACTCGAATGAAACATACATATGACATGCGTGCAAATTTCATTGGTTGTAGAGATACAGCTGTTAGAATGTAAACCGAACAAATACTTACAGAAGGTGTTAAGCAAAGTTCAAATATGACTTTCGTAAATTCCACCTCCATTTTCTATGCAGTTTGGAATTAGGTTGTCAGTAACGCTTGTAGCTCTCCTGAGGCTGTCTTGGCGTTCTTTCATGAGGGCAGCACTATTCATAATCCGACGATCGATTCATCTCTTTGGCTATTTTTTTCTTTGTAGCCTTTCCCTTTTCACCACTCACCACAGGGAACGACTTAAAGGTGTATGGCCTGGGGACCTGCGTGGCCAAGAAACGTGACTATTTCTGCTGTTCCATCTTCTCGGGAATGTGAAGTGTCACCTGACGATTAGAATGTGCAAGGAGCCCGCCACGCTAAAGGAACATACCCATATTTGCTGTGAAAGGAACTCCTCCCAATAATTCTAGAAGCTCGTTTTCAAGGAAGTCTAGATGATTGGGCTCTGTGAGACGATGCGGTAGCACAACAGGCCCTGTCAAATGGTTGTTCACTATATTCTTGTATCTAGAAATTGGTAAGTGTAGAAATTCAGCGTGCGCTTGTTGAATGTCGTCTACTTCAGTCACACTCTTGCTCATTTGCTGAAATTTAACTGATTGGCACTGAACCAGTCTAGTGATAATACGAGTAAGTACTCTTGAATCTGGTACTCTGCAGTAAGGAAATCGTCTATCGTTTTCTGACGAAACAGAAGAAGAAGAAGCGTTTCCAGTGCAAAATCCAAGCACAGGTACCATATCGGTATACTCAGTAACTGAACTACAAGATGCAGAAAGGACATTTCTAACAAAAGTGAAAATGTTCAGTAGGCACCATAAAGTTCATAGATAATTTCAACGGTCTAAGGCGCCTTGTCACGGTCCATGCGGCTTCCCCCGTCGGAGGTTCGAGTCCTCCCTCGGGCATGGGTGTGTGTGTTGTCCTTAGCGGAAGTTAATTTAAGTTAGATTAAGTAGTGTGGAAGCTTAGGGACCGACGACCTCAGCAGTTTGGTCCCATAAGACCTTACCACAAATTTCCAATTTTCCAAGATAATTTCAAACACACAGTTTTCACACGGAACTTTCCTGCAGCTTTGCAGTCATGTCTGATCAATAACGAAAGGAACATAGTGACATATCAGGCAATTAGTGTACATTTTATATATTTTACATATGCCCTTTCAGCAATGTATGACTTTTACAATTATAGGAATTTTAAAACTTGTAATGAAATAAACAAACTGTCGGAGAAAAGCCTTTTTATTACTATTTCACATGATAGAAAATCATGATGTGAGCAAAACTGATAAGAATTTTCAGAAAAGCATGGGAACAGAGTAATTACAAGCATCTTTTCTTCTCATCCATTGTCCTCGTCTTCTGATAAGCCAAAAAATTATGACTACTGCCCACCAAGACGTTGAATGTTGCCTGGTGGCGTTGCGGGCACATTACACTGTAACAAAAGTATTTAAGCGGATCAGACACGGACGGGGGATCACTCCCGGCGAAGATATGGGCTGCAAATGGGGAAAACCATTGAAATAAGCGAAGTCTGACAATGGGCAGATAATTATTACGCAGAGCCTGTGAACGAGTATCTCGAAAACGGCGAAGCTGATCGAATGTTCACATGCTACTGTAAGGCAGAATGACAGTGGAAAGAGGCAGAAGGACAATGAAACTACCACTAGTCGCTAAATGGTTGGACGTCCACCACTCTTCACAGAACGTGGGTTTCGGAGGCTTGTCTGCTCTGTACAGTAGAATAGATGGTGATCTGTGCCATCTCTGCTGAAAGAGCACAGTGCTGGTACACGCACACGTTTTTCGAGGCAAACCGTTCATCGTACATTTTAGAACATGGAGCTCCACAATAGACCACCCCAAAGTGTTCACATGGTGGCCCATCGACGTCGCTAGTTGGGCACGGGTCCATCGGGATTCGGCTTTCGAACAATGGAAACGTGGCGGGTCTTCGCGTGAATCACGTTTTTGCCACATTAGGTCGATAGTCGTCTCCACGAGGCCGACGAGAAAGACAGGCCGCGGCGCGTACGTCATCTGCTGGCCGTCACGTGACCAGGAAAGTCCGAGCTACAGAACTGCGCGAGTGCGCCTTACCTACGAACCTTCTACAAGACAGACTACATTTCTGGCTGATTCAACATATTGTTACCTACTAATACAGGTTTACAAACTGCATCATCTATTAGAATGATCAAACTTGTACCAAGATAGTTTTCAAATGAATAATATTTAAAATAGCTTATGATTATACCGGAATTACAGACTAAAGTTCCGAGAAAAAGGTCAAATAAACGCACATTTTACATGGGCTTTAGTTGGGAGAGGAATTTTCCTACTACACAGTCTTTTATTTCACACAAGATACTCAATGTAAGATGATTTTTGATGTTACTTTTTGCTCATTCTCATTTAAGATATGTATTACGTGACTAATACATTACATTTATGCGAGTTTCACTTTTACATTTCATTATTTTAAGCTACAAACGAGATAAATTAAAATCGTCCCATATCATGAAATTAATTCTAGACAGAGAATGTGATAAGAAAAGTTGGTTAACACATTACTGCAGAAACAGAGCACTAAATAAACTTAACCAGATTCGTGAGCAACAATAATTACCAAATGGAATGAATGATCAGTACACCGATAGTCGCAAGAAGAGGAGTTGTTTGTATATTGGTAGCTCAGCCTCCAATAGTTCCCTGAGCATGAGGTCACAGTTGTTGTTTACACCTGATTAACAAGAATTGTACATAATTTCTAATGTGAATCTTCATCTTTCTTATCACTAAGGAATAGATATAAGCAACCAGACATTTGCATAATTCTGTACTTTTTCGAATTTCAGACCTGGGTATAAAATATCTTCTGTGGTTTGCACCTATCCTGTTACTGACTGGGTGAACCTCTGACAGTGTTGTAGCTCATTTAGCATAATATAATAGACCATTAGCTACAGTTTTGCCAAACAGAATACAATAAAGCTACCAAACATAAGTTCACTTCAGGATCATACCACCCAGACACACTCACCTTGATTAAGAAAACACCTGTTGATAATGATCCGTAGGAATGTAGGCAATGTTGTATAGACGGAAAACTGTCACTTTATTTACTATTACTCTTCTATATCTAACAAAATCCATGAGTAAATAATGAACAAAGAGCCAAAAGAGGCTGCATGTTCTAAACAATGTAAACCAGTAGCCTACATAATTGATGCCTCTAAGGAAACAGAACTATTGTTAACTGCACAACACTGAACTAATTAGGTGAGTGTTTGAGACAATACTACATTAAGCTCAACTTGCACTGAATGTATTCTTCAACAGTGGACAGTATACAAAGTTCAGCATTCCTTGTATGAGAAACGGCAGGAAGGAGGGAGCGCGGAAAAGGGGGGGGGGGGGGGCAAGGTAAACAAAAAGCACTCTAAAAATACACAAATGAAAGTAGTCATGTTGTGGGTTGATTATATATACAGTATCAATTTATTCTCAAAACACAGTATGGCAGTCAGGTAGAAGCATACACTAAACAATTTCATCTCTGCCTATGTGGTTGCACACTTAAATCTCTTCACTTTTCTTGATTTTCCTTGAATATCTGTGCCTTTGTCATTGCACATTTTCTCAAAATTATTTAGGAGAATTTTGGATGTACACACAGATATATATTCTAATTTACGTAATAGAGTGTTATACAGCAAACATTTACACTTAGTGTCAATGACTGCAGCGTTAATCAGCCTTCTGAAACTTAGATTGTAGGCAACTGACAGCTGCTTTCCACATGCTATGATCTGCTGCAGGTACTTTTCCAGTAGCAAAGATACCGTGTGCCATACCAGTGCTACAGTAAAAATTGCCTCGTCAGACGGCAAGGTTAGTCGACCTCTGTTCAACTCTTTTACAAAATCCTAAGAAGAGTCCACTTTGATTTCTTCATCTAACTGCAACCATGCACCGCATAACCTCCAATGTAAGTTAAAATAGGCAAAGTATCAGAGGGTATATCATCTAGTGTAAAGCTTAATTCCCTGAGATCTGAAAACATATGTAAATCAACATTTTCATCTTTACACTGATGAACAGGAATTAAGGGTATCACGTGTACATTTCCACTGTTGGCAGCAAGCAGTACATCATTCTTAAATCTAAGTTTCCTCTCATTTTCTAAAACCTGAACATAGTGAAACGTCCCGTTAGAAAAATTACTGAATGCCTGTGCTGGTAAGCCCCTACGTTATTTGATTTTCAAACAGCTGAGCAGAACTGAACGTACTCAGACATTTCGCATTTCGCTCTTTACCTATTCTAATCAACACTAAAATGACACACAATATTTTTAGTGCAACGCAATCTGACTTTCAAAAATCCCTGCAAAAGAATGGCCCTGACTAACATTAACCTATACCTGTCACAAATCACTTACCTCACAAAAATCTTCGTTACTCAAGCTACTGCAATACAGCGAACGCCACTACTGCCAGCTAAATAAAAGATTCAAATTACTGAAGGCACTAACTACTGATAGGCATAGTTAGCAAATGGAAGATTTTGATAGAGAACAAGCAATGTATTTACCTTAATAGTGTTCAAAAGTCATAATATATATAGCAGTTCATGACATCCATTCTTACAAATGTACTGTTTCTGATGGACACACGTCCAGATCATCCGCTCTCAAAAATCCTCCATCTCACATCCCCACATCCACAACTGCTGGAGGCTCACCTCCAACTGCCCAACGGTACGTGCTGTTAACAGCCAACTGCCCAACACTACAATGGCGAACCACAATGCAAACCAGCCACAGACTGCACACAGAACAGTCAGTGATTTTCAGAGCGCTACGTGGCGTTACCAATATAAAAACCTAAACAGCCTACTTACAATAGATAATGTAATAATTAGCACCAATCAGTTGCCGGCAGGATGCAAACCGACTCTCTAAATTATCGTACTGAAATTTGGATAGCAGAATATAATCCATCTGATATTTTCCAAATAAGTAGGTAATAGCTTCCAGGAAGGATTCTGTAATCAAAATTAAAGACTGAAATATTTGTGCAGTTTAAGCAACATCTGACGGGACAGACTGCCTCCAAATTTTAATCCAGTGAAGTATAGCATTTAAAAACTTCAACTGATTAACAGTGGTGATTCCTATAGCTACTCTGTATGGGTCATTGAAGCTTTGGGCTTCAAATACACTTTTAACGTTACAAATTTTTCAGTTTGCAATAATTTGAATGAAAATAGCAGTCTGATTTATCTTTTCAGAAATGTTAGGGAGGTCTTTCATTGCATGTCCAGTGCCACTACATTATTATCATCGAATAGTCTCAGAGCTATTTTAACATTTTGCTTTTGTGTAGATGAAGGATACAAAACCTTTATTGAAAGTGTGTGGCCATACCTGACCAAAGAGTGTTTCTCTTTCTCATACATAAGTTCCATATGCTTTGTGCTGACGACATGACTGAATGGTTAGTTATATCAGGAAAATGCAGTGTCTTGGTCACATTTCTTTTTGTTTCCCAGTTATTTCTCATGGATTTCAGTATGTGCACAGTGTCTAACATAAAAATACAGCTTCCTAGAAGAATCCAGAGGTTGCACAATGCTAGGTTGCAAGATTTTATTTGGAATGAAGAGTTCATATGTTTTCTATTCACATTATTATTATCTGCTACAAGGCTGGCAACTTTGAATCCTGTACTTTCTACCATGGTCAATACTTTTTCTGTTAAAGACTTCAACTGTTCTTCTATCATATTGGCAACTGGTACAACAGCTACAATATCAAAAGATAGGAAACGCAATTCATGTGGCTTTAAATAACTCATTCTGTTTTTCAGGTACTGGCAACTTTCTAATGATGAGCTGACAAGCTGATAATTGCAAATAGTCTCTGAAGGGTACGCGGGTGTGGAAGAAAAATAACATCACATTTTCGGAGAGCATTATAAGCAGAAACTGAGTGAACATATAAACAGCAAGCAAGTATCATGGTTTTGTTGCCACAATGCCTGTTGTTTTTTGGTGTTTGTGACAGGTTAAGTTGTTCTACAAATAATTTTAAATATTCATTTTCTTCATTACTGGATGTACTTTGCAGACATTGGGTGGCATATTCTAAATTATTTTTTATATTTGTAACTATTTCCTTTTTCTCCATTTGTAACATAACAGTTTCTAGAGTGTTTGCAGAGTTAAGTATGTTTACATTATCTGAAAAGGACTTGACAACAAGTTTATTGGTGCCAGCATTTATATTTATGCTGCAACTCAAATCAGATTTATTGTGATGAAGGAAGTGACACAAGGAACTCCACTACCGTAAATATTTCTGTTTTCTAAAAGTTAAGTTATCTCACACAGACTTTCCAATGAATCCTGCTGAAGATAACACTTATGGGTTTCAGTACTCTCCCGAATAGCCTTTTGGATGTCGTCTTCTTCTACAGCTGCAAGACGTTTTCCTTTAGGAACAGAATTCGAACAGTACGTTGGTGTGTTTGGAAATATTGTGAGCACAGCATCATCTGTTAGTTTAGGAATTACTCTTGGAAAAACTATTAATTGTCCCTTGGGAAAGTTAGTTGGAATGTGTCTAAGCCAAACATTACGACGCTTATCATCCGATGGCAATGAAAATATTTTTGTTCTTTTTGTTTCCGTTTTGCACTTCACCCAAATACACTACACTTTCGTGTCATTTCGAAATTTCTCCAGATCTAGAAATAAAACGAAACGCAATTAATATCTCTTGCCAGTAACTACCACGATGTTTCTTCAAGGCTTATTTTACTGCTACCTCGCGACTGTAACCTCAGAACTTCAAATCCAGAGAATTTCAACTTTTACTTACCCCAGAGTCTCAGACACACTATATCAGTGACTTGTATATCACGAGGTAATAAGGTTAAAACTCACAATGAAATAAAACAGATGGCTACGTGAAATCTGTGAGGTTAATATGGGTGCTTTTCATCATTACATTAGCACTTATTTTGCATATAAAATCTTTTGTGGTCGTTTGATGACTTCGTTACGTAAACAGTAAGATATTTAGTATAAGTAACTCACAGTATAGAGTGCAATTCACTGAAAACTCGCACAGAACAACAGTTAACGGCCGCCGTGTATCACAACCACAATAACAAACCTCGGCATGGCCGATCTCGTGAGCCACGAGGTAGATCCGAGATGCTGACGTCACGAAAACGGGCCGCGGCCTGTCTTTCTCGTGGACCTCGCGTCTCTACTAACGCCGTCATCGAGGTGAACGGCGGCTCGAAACGTGCAGCGCGCCACTCACGGAGGCTGGTGGGAGCCGTAGCCGCGCTAAGTGGCCGCACGGTTTGAGGCACCATGTTACGGATTGCGCGGCCACTCCCGCCGGAGGTTCGAGTCCTCTCTCGGGCACGGTGTGTGTGTGTTGTTCATAGCATAAGTTAGTTTAAGTAGCGTGTAAATCTAGCGACCGATGACCTCAGAAGTTAGGTCCCTTAGGAATTCACACACATTTGGGAGCCATATTATGATATGAGAGACATTCTCCTGCGCTTGCATGGGCCTGTGGTAGTAATCGAAGTCACATTGACAACTGCGAACCAACTGCATCCTTTCATGTTTGGTGACTTCCCCGACGTCGATGACATCTTTCAGCAGTCTGTCTGTGTCTCGGAGCCAGAACCGTGGCACAGTGGTTTGAGGAGCATTATAGTGAACTCAAGTTGATGTCCAGATTCGCCTGATGTAAATCATCTGGAACCCATCTGGATCGCTATATGGCGCCATCATGCGTACACGGATCAGCAGCACTTTATTTACTCGAACTACACGACCTGTGCGTAGACGTCTAATGGCATATCCCTCTACAAACCTACTAATAAACTTTCGCATCTCTGATACGCAGAATTACTTATGTATTTTGTTCCAGAGGAGGAGAAACAAGCTATTAAGCATGTAGATCTTGTCTTCTTTGTTTTTTTTTTGCCTCCTTTATCCGCAGTTTTTCATGTACAATTTATATAGGTTAATTGCCGTCTTTAACAACTGTAATAAAAGTCTTACTCAGACCAGACGCGTTTCGCTTTATTTTAAAGCATCTTCAGTAATCACTGTAACAATATGGTTTCTTCTCTTGAAATTTTGTTTGTTTTGATAATTAATAGTTCAAAAGCTTTACTTATTACTATAAACAGCTTTTATTCTCTTCATCACTCACAGTTTTAGTATAGCAAGAGAGCTGTTAATGATCAAAATAAATATGTAAGAGAAAAAAAACATATTGTTTTAGTGACCACTGAAGATGCTTTAAAATAAAGCGAAACGCTTCTGGTATGAATAAGTTCTTTATTGCAGCTTCTCGAGAGGACAATTAACTTATACAACTTATATTAAGCAGGCGATGGTAATGTTTTGACTCTGTATCTTAGAGGAACATGTTGCGCAAGTTTTTGAAGCTGCTTCTCGTTTTTTATCGTTATTGAAACGCGACAAGTGATATATGCTTTCTCATTCGGTAGTCTCGGATGGATGTTGTAGCATTTAAGAGAATAGAACGTGTGTTCCATAAGTAATGCGACCAAATTCATAAAAAATCATTTATTGAATATATTGGTACAAATAATCAAAAGTTTTCAAAATAGCACCCTCTTGCGTTGATACACTTCTGGAGGCGGTGCCTCCATGCCTGGAAGGCATCCTGGAATGCCTTTTCCGTAATGTTTTTTAGAGCTGATGTAACGTGCTCCTGGATGCTTTCCGTCATGTCCCAATGTTTTACTTTCATGATTCCTTTTAACCGAGGAAACAAAAAAAAGTCAACAGGAGCAGGTCAGGACTTTAGGGAGGCTGGGAACCAATGGGGTCTTGGTCCTGACCAATAAGTCGTTGACAGTGAAGGTGCTGTGACTCGGCGCATTGTCGTGGTGAACTTTCCAGGTTTCTTTATGTCGCTTCGGCAGTGCAAGACCCACCTTTTCAGTCTTTTGAGCACTTACAAGTAGAAAGCTGAGTTCCCTGTAGTCCCGGTAGGTACGAATTCATGGTTGACAATGCCTCTGACGTCAAAGAAGACAATGAGCATGGTTTTGATGCTGGACTTGCTTATGCGTGGCTTCTTGGGACGGGGCGACGATGGGGTGTGCCACTCTGAACTTTGCCTTTTTGTCTCAGGGTCGTACTCAAAAATCCGCGACTCATCACTAGAGATAACTGAGTTTAAAAAATGAGGAACATTTTCACACATTTCCAACATTTCTCGTCACTGAAGCACTCACATGTGCTTGTCTTCGTCGGTCAACACTTTTAGGACGAGTTTGGCACACACCTTTCACATGTTCAAATCTTCGGTCACAATGCGGAAAACGATTATTTTTGACATGTTTTGAGTTTGTGCTATCAATTGAAGGCTCAGCCGTCTGTCAGAGTTCGAACAATTGCGCACACGCATCACATTTTCGTCGACTCGTGCGGTTGATGGCCGTCCACTGCGAGGTTCGTCGGTGATCTCCTCTCGGCCCTCCATGAATGACTTGTGCCATCGGAAAACTTGTTACTTGGACAAGCAATCAGTCCCAAAGGCATGCAGGAGTAATGGAAACGTTTCGGTGGCGGACTTCCCAAGTTTAACGCAAAATTTGATAGTGTACCGTTGCTCTACAGAATGATCCATTGTGCCGTGTTACATAAACTCAAAACAGGGTTGACGGAAACGCACGTCCTGACTCTCCGGCAGCTCGCAGCCGAATGAGACAAAGAGCGTTTTGAAGCTAATACCCCCCTCCACTTATCCCAGCCGGTTACAACACGCTGTGGGGTACCGTTGCGTCAGAAAAAAATTGGTCCTATTACTTATGGAACGCACTCTGTATTTGTGCTTGTCTACTGGTCCATCAATATACTCATAAACAGCAATCTTCCCTTTCATATCCGATTTATATGCAACGTGCTTCAACTTGGACAATTGAAACGTAATTTTATTTTTCTTAGGAACACAGTTCCAGCTGTTTCATATGATAGGCGCATATTTGTATAGTGCCTGGCCCTCCATTTCTTGAAAGATACAATATCATCTACTTTGATTGAGAAACGTCGACTCTGCTCTTTTTCGTAAGCTCACAGTATTCTTCTCCTGTATGTATCCTGTTACTCTTCCTGATGAGTCGTTTAATAGTACCGAAGTCCATGTCACAGGTCAGAAAGGAATATCCTCATAGAAGGAAATATTGGTTTATAGTTTTCAGTGTATCGTTATCAACCATATTAAGCAGAAAATGAACCAATGTATGATGTCTATTTTGTCCGGGACATGACTCAAGAACAATATTAAGTGCTGCACATGGTGTTCCATAATATTCTGTTGGATGTAGTCCAACAGAAAGGTGCAAGCTTCATCAGGAGTTGTCTTGGCAGTTGCCTCATGGGAAGATAGAGTGTCACATGTCCGACTTTCCCTACTCTGCAGAAATGGAACAACTGCGTTGTATACGTCCATTCTGCACCTTTCAAGAAACTCAAGCTAGCGAAACCGTGTTCCAAGTGAGCATATGTGTCACGCTTTTTGCTCAGTGCATGATGTTACCTCCAGCTATCGGTTGATGCAAGACAACTAAAATTTCAAATTTGGTAGATATGCCCTTTCTGCATCTTGTTGATCAATTGTAAATTGTGCAGCACGCTTTACCGATACAGTAGTTCTGGCTAACAAGTCACAGTGACAACCATAGTTGAAAAATTCAATGCTGGAAACTCACGCACAACTTCACAACTGCAACTACAAAACAAAAATGACAGCCGATAAATAAAGTCATGCCAAATGGAGTAGTAACAAGTGAAATAGAAACTTGTCTCAGTACCCAATAAAAATTGGGTACATCTTCTATGGAAAGTATTATTCTAATTAGTCTATACTACCACTTTCTAAAATATTTACTGTTCACCCTGAAACACCCTGTATTTGCTTCGTGCCAACACCTTAATAGCACTTACGTGACGAAAATGAAGCACGAAACTCAGCATTAACTATACTAACAATGAAATGACACTTACTTGTTGACGACTGGAAATGGAAGATTGAACGATCAGTATCCATTCTGCGAAAGAAAGCGTATTCTTATTAAGAGGATTTATGCTACCGGGTGTATACACGTCAGAAAGTTGCATGCCGCCACACTTACTCTCTCTAAATAATGGCACGAAAGTGTTTATGGAATTAGTTTCTATGAAATATGTCGCCATTTAAAACAGCACTACGTTTCCCCTATTCAGATCTATCTAATAATTTACCTAGCTGTCTAGCTCCTCGGATGCTCTCTGGTGGCCAGGTGCGAAACCTGAGAATGATAACCTGCAAACGGCTCTCCATTTATCGATCGTTAATCTCTGGAGAGTGGCAACTAATTTGCATCCGCGCGGCCTGCCCCCTTAACAACTAGTCCTTTTGCGAGTGAAATTTTCTTTTTCTCATCCTCGTCGTAAATACTCGAACATTGTCCCGGCGGTGAAAGCGCGTCGGCCGGGTGCGCATGCGCACGAGACAGGACAGGCGACAGCGGTCGGTGTTCCAGGAAGTGTCCCATAATTCGGCGGTGGCGCGGCCCGGCTGCGTTATCTGCGCCTCGTCTCGGAGAAAACTGGTAGCGGCCGCTACCCGCTGCCCGCTGCGCCGGGACACACGCCACCCCACCCCACCCCACCCCGCAATCTGCGCGGCCATCGCGCGAAAGCTGCTGTCGCTGTCAACTGCGGCTGGGTGGACAGCAGGCAGCGGTGTGCGGTCGCCGCCGGGGTCGGCCGGCCGACTCGCTTCTGTGGTTCCCACAGCTGCGCGCTGCGGTCCCGCTGCTGCGAGAGAGCGCCTGCTCAGCTTACTGTACGCATTTTTTTTACACGGGCCAGAAAAATTGCATTATGCCGACAATATTGTCCAGCAGTTTGCATCCACACGAACTGCAGCCATATGTACGAGGATCATTCAATAATTAAAGAGACAAACTGGTCTGGAGGAAAAAGCGTTTATTTTGACAAAACAATACTGTCTCGTGGGCCCCTACCACCCTACCCTACCACCACGGCACAGCGCGTCCCCAGGTTGCGGATAGGGGATACGGCCTTCAGATATGAAGGGTAGCTGCGAATACAAAAAATAAGCAGTCGCGGACAGCCGGTAGGGAGCTGGCGATGGCGTGATGAACCATCCCTGTTTCTTCTTCTCTTACTATCAAATCAGTCCGCAGCTCGTGGTCGTGCGGTAGCGTTCTCGCTTCCCACGCCCGGGTTCCCGGGTTCGATTCCCGACGGGGTCAGGGATTTTCTCTGCCTCGTGCTGACTGGGTGCTGTGTGCTCTCCTTAGGTTAGCTAGGTTTAAGTAGTTCTAAGTTCTAGGGGACTGATGACCATAGATGTTATGTCCCATAGTGCTCAGAGCCATTTGAACCATTTGAACTATCAAATCTATTCATCAAGAATCAGCAACATTAATGGGCATGGGTCCTTTTGAAGTAAAATATTCCGGAGGCAAACTAGGTTCCCATTCGGATCTCCAGGCGGAACCTACTTCGAAGAGATTCAGGCCGAAAGGAATTTTCAAGTTGGGAACATGGAACGTTAAAAGTTTGAACAGGCCAGGAACATTCCAGACATTATTAGACGAATTAGATAGATACGATGTAGACATTACAGCTATTCAAGAAACTCGGTGGCAGGGGGATAGTAGCATAAAGAGGGGTAACTATACATTTTTCTATGGAGGTGCGGAAGCTCACAGTTTCGGAACAGGTTTCGCAGTACAGGGAAAAGTGCTTCACGCAGTCAGAGATATAAGGTTCATTACTGACCGGCTATCAGTTATAGTGTTGTCCGGCAGGTGGAATAGGCCAGTAGTAATTAATGTACACGCACCAACTGAGGACACTGAAGAGGTTGTTAAAGACGGCTTTTATGAAGAACTAGATCAACTGTGGGATGAGTTCTCCTCGTATGATATAAAATTAATCATAGGTGATTTTAATGCGAAGACAGGAAAGGAGGAAGCATTCCGGCCTACAATTGGGAAAGAAAGTTTACATAACATTTCGAATGATAATGGCACAAGGGTGGTTAATTTTGCTGTTTCAAAAGACATGATTGTTGAGAGCACAGATTTCAAAAGGAAGGACATTAATAAAGCAACTTGGGTCTCTCCGGATAGACACACCCGAAACCAAATTGATCATGTTCTTGTAGATCGGAGATGGCACACTAGTATAGAACATGTTAGGACTTTCAGGGGAGCAGAGTACGATTCTGATCATTTTCTTGTAGTAGCCAAAGTTCACCAACGGCTATCTACAGCAACATCAAGGTCTCACAATGCAGAACTTGTTAGGTTCGACACTGACAAGCTAAATGATGAAAACTTTAGAAGAAGGTACATGATAGAAATTTCAAATAAGTTTGATGCTCTCAGGACACACAAAGATCAAGACGAGGATGTAAATAAACAGTGGATCACTGTGAGGAATATTATCAAAGAGGCAGCGAAGGTCACAATAGGCACAATTAAGAAGAACAGGAGGAAACCGTGGTTTGATGAGGAATGCAAGAAATTGGTAGACGAAAGGAGTAAAGCACGATTAGATTGGGAAAGAATGGGAGACAGAAAACGAGAGGAGTTCTTGAACTTGAGAAGGGAAGTTGGTCGTAGGCTACGGGCAAAGAAGAGGGATTATTTGAACAATCAAATTACAAAAATGGAAACAAACAGTAAAACAGAAAACATTAGGGAACTTTACCTAGACATAAATGGGTTTAGGAAGGGCTTCAAGGCTAGGACAAATGCACTTCGAGGGGATGCTGGGGGAATACTGACAGACCCAAGTGTTATATTAAGTAAATGGAGGGCGTATTTTGAGCGTCTATTAAATGTACACCAGGAAGCAGGAAATGAGCAGGCGTACGAAATACATACAGCAGAACCCCAGATACCTGAGCCAACGTTAAAGGAAGTAACAGATGCAATCAACAAATTGAAAAACCATAAAGCACCAGGATCAGATTGCATAACTGCAGAATTAGTTAAAAATGGGGGACAGAAATTGGTGGAAGTACTCGTAGTTCACAAAGTGATAACTAAAGTATGGAAGTCAGAGATGATACCTGAAGAGCGGCAGGAGTCGATTCTGATCGCAAGTTTTAAGAAAGGTGACAAAATGGATTGTAGTAATTATAGAGGGATATCGCTATTACCAGTATGTTCCAAAATTTTCTCGAATATTCTGCTAAGTAGGCTTACACCATATGCAGATGAAATTGTGGGCGATTACCAAGCCGGCTTTCGGAGAAACAGATCAACTATAGACCAAATATTCACCCTGTGCCAAATTTTGGAAAAGAAATGGGAATACAATAAACCAGTTCATAATCTTTTCATAGATTTTACAAAAGCATATAATTCAGTATTGCAGTCAAAATTGTACAGAATTCTTTTGGAACTTGGAATACCAAAGAAGTATGTTAGACTTATAGAAGCGAGTTTGAAAAACACAAAAGGTAGAGTACGCGTGGGGAAATTGGAGTCAGAAGAATTTGTAATAAAGAACGGACTTAAGCAGGGAGATGCACTGTCTCCGCAACTTTTTAATTTTGTCCTAGAATATATTGTACGAATGGCAGCAGATAATTCAGAGGGTGTGGAGTTAAATGGAAATATTAAGATATTAGGGTATGCAGATGATCTAAACAGCATTAGCGATAGGAAAGAATCTGTAACAGCAAATGCGAATGCGTTAATCAAGGCTAGTGAAGATGTAGGTCTAAAGATAAGTGAAGACAAAACTAAATGCCTGGTTACTACTAGAATGCCAACAGCTGTAGATCAGGAAATGTTAAGAGTTGGAGACATGCAGTTTGAAAAAGTGAACACATTTAAGTATCTAGGCGTGGACATCACTTCGAGAAATGAGATTGAATCCGAACTGAAGAAGAGATTACGGGCGGGAAATGCGTGCTACTTCTCACTGAATAGATTACTTTCATCACGGATATTGTATAGGAATTTAAAGATTAGAATATACAAAACTATTATTCTACCAGTTATGCTGTATGGGTGTGAGACTTGGTCTCTCACTGTGCAAAATGAAAAGCCGTTTCGAGTATTTGAAAACAAAATTCTGAGGAAAATTTTCGGAGCAAAAAGAGATGACATAGCAGAGAGTGGCGAAAACTGCATAACGAAGAGGTTCACGAACTCTATTCAAGCCCTGACATAATCAGTATTATTAAATCACGTAGGCTGCGATGGGCGGGTCACGTAGCTCGAATGGATGAGGGCAGGGCAGCGCGCAGAGTACTGGTAGGGCACCTAGAAGGAAAACGTCCTGTGGGGAGACCGAGGCGTAGATGGGAGGACAATGTGAAGGCTGATTTGAGGAGCCTAGGTATTGAAGGTGAATGGAAGGAAATAGCTCACGACAGGGACCGATGCCGAAAATACATTGCTGCGGTGATGGACTCTCGAGTCCGGTATGACCAGTGAGTAAGTAAGTAAGTAATACTTTTCTACTTTTCAACAAAAGCTCCTGAGTGGATTGCTTTTAGCGTCTGGAGCTTTTTACGCCAGCCCTGTGGAAAGCCTTTATGCTGAGACTGCTGAACCTCCGCTGTCCAATCGACGAGCTGTCCTTCTGAGTCATTATGCGAGCCATCTGTCTTCCGTGCCTGCTAATCCAGCCCATGACATTTTTTTCGATGCCTCCTTGGATTTAGGGTATGCAGGCCGCCCTTCCTCTCTACTACCAAAGTTAGTTTGCTTCCGTCAACTGATACGTTCTCTTTCCTTCCACTTTCCTAAAACTTTCTTGACATCTTGGGATACAGCACCGCCTTGGCTCCGGCCCCGGACCTGCCTGCTCCGTGAACATTGTCAGTTTCCCAAGGATGCGTCGGGCATTTGCTGCTCTATGCGCACAAATGAAGGATGCCACATTTATTTACACTTGAGAGGCACCCACATGCCTTGCTCATACTGTGGCATCAAGCAGTCAGGCCTGCAAGATGAGTGGTCTGCCAAGCGAGTGGATTCATTCTTATCTGTCGAGTAACATGAACTCTAGTACTCACAATAAAGTTACAAATTATCCTCCTGTATGAATAATGCGCAACGGAAACGCTCATCTGACTATCAGCAATTTACAGAACCCTGACTGTTCACTACGCACTGGCAATACCACATTTTCTTTTTTTATTTAACGGCTTTTATCAACACGTGGCCATCGCACTGAATGTGAGTGGCGCACACATTATAAATTCTGGATATCATGACAACATACAATTCGAAGGAAAAGGCCACCAATCTTTTTCTTTTCACTATTTTATTTATTCCGATAAATTCTATAACCTAAACACACAAATTCTATAACCTACAACAATGACACATAAGAAATTCCGCCCAGTGGGCATGGCTTTACATTGGTGATTCTCTATCTTATGGTCTCGTAATTATTCAACGCTACAGTGCACTTTCTGGATAGGATGGTGGATCTTTTTGCTATATCTCACACTTCGACTCTCGCAACCACCATCACGAAACTTTCCTCCAGACCGAGCATTACAAAAGGAACATGCATAACCCACTACCTCTGCAACTACCTAGCTACTCTCCCATGCAAACCACACATACCCAAATTACATGACATACACCACACTACAACATGGAATACAACACAATAAATAGTCACAACACTTTCACTTTCAGCTTTCCCACTTCAATTAGTATTTATCCCAGTTTCACACGACACTGCACCACTTCGTAATTCTTCTTTCCTACTATGAACTCTAGAGATATATGCACGTCTTCCTGTGCAATGCAAGCCAAGTGGCATTGCTGGATAGATGGCTGACTCACCTTGCTTCTCTCTCAGAGTATTATAGTTGAATCAAGCGTCACACGGAAACATAACATGCAAAGTAATGTTAAGTGCATATTCATCACACACGCGAGTCCTCAACTGATACCATGGACGAGTACTTCTCTTTATCCTTTGTCTCATACACAGATTGAGACTCACACAGTACTCACCACGTGGAAGTACTCGTCTCTAATTTCAAGTCCTGCACACGCCATTCCCTAAATATTTCAACTTATAGTACACACGCTAGTAATTCAGCTTAACTTAAGCACACGGAAGTATTTCAACTTATTGCTTCACGTGGTTTCATTGTGACCGTTGGTCACTTCCGAAGATTACTACGATCCCATTAATATTACCTGCCTGACATTTAATTCTCCCCACAAAAGTTCCTGAAATAGAGAAATTAATCTTTCAAACTACTCTTAAATATTCCACATGCATTCCATGTCTCCACTCTTTTGTCTTTACGGAGCACACCTAAGACAGGTCTTAACAGCACAAGATCCAGCGACAGATTGCCGAAACATGGCCGTTCTTCAGGTTCTCTTGCACCTCTGCCGAAGTGGGGGAGCACCTTGCTACCGTATTGGTCAGCCACATTCAGGCGCTCAAAGCTCAGGTAAATTTCATCTCTTTGGTCCCACCAAAGGTGGCCAAAGGATCGTCCAAAGATGATCATATATTCACATTCACTATCTGCGGTTAGCAGACGACCATACATTCATTCATTTCACAGATCTCACCAAACTGGATGTAGGGATTTATTTTGTGGGAGTGCACATGTGATCAGTTAAATAAATAAATTGTCATTCTTTCCCACATTGGTATCTGGCTTCGCTGTATTAATTGAAATTGAGTTATTTTTAAAAAAATGTGTTAATCTGACAAAAATAATGAAGTATGTTGTACCTATTTTCAATGTCGGGCGGTACTGTACCCTTTCACCATCGGCTAACCATGCAGAAAAAAATGGCACGGTACTATCCTTGCAATGCGAGGGTAGTTCCGAACATTTTTTTTAAGAAAGCTGTATTAGAACAAACGTAGCAAGTCATCAAAATAACCAGGAGGAGACCTTAGCCCCTGGTGACCTCGAATAGACGACCAAATGCTGTTACTTTACTAAATTATTGACACAGTTGTTGCATTATTGTACTCTCCACAATCCAGAGTAACGTACACATACAAATTTACAACAATCCACATGACAAATAAAACATTACATCATACAAATAAAAATAATGTTGAGATAAAAATTTGCTTAGTTATTGGGATCTTCGTTATTTTTATGAGTAATCCAAACTTCACTAATTCTATGACAAATAAAAAAAAATATTAATTGTACTCATAAAATTTTAAATAGCTCACTGTCCGAACACAGAACAAGTAATCTGACATTCATAAATTGCGTTGTAATAATCTTTACACGGCAATGTCTAAATACAAAACAAAATCAACAAAAGAAAAAAAAATTGCGTACCCTAGTTACATGTAGAATATCAGGCTCCATACCAGTACTCTAAAATATACATCAAGCCTACAGAGAAATAAAACTGAGAAGAAAAACAACATCATATACACCACAAGTTTCATACTGGTTACGTAATATAGTCAACCTAGGACATCATGTCATACCTCATTAACTATCATCACTTAAGCAAGTGCCACCACTACTCGACTGTGAGTTTAACCTTATCCTTGTCCACCAGTACAAATACCTGCTGCTGAGCTTGTAAGTCCATCAACTTTGATCAATACACGCAATAAATAGTTAGCAATAAGTGCTTGAATCCACCAGTAGCTCTCGTATCTTACTCTACTGCTCATTTCTCTGTTTTTACACATTTAGACGACAAGAACTTGCATTTCGACTAGCCTTCATTACACTTTAATGTGAAATATCACCACTGTGATAATGCAAATAAGTGGCTTCAGTCAACACACCAACAAGATCATTACTGTCCACGACGTCAAAATGCGTCAGTTAATTCCGATATTTGTTGTGCAATGCAAACTCTTGTCCCCTGTGACCACCTTACTGACCAATGCAACAAGAGCCGCTACGTTAGTTTTACAACACTGGCTAATAATTAAAGCATCCTTGTACCAAATATTCTAATTCTAATAAACATGCTACGTGAACTTGATAACCCAGAACAACAAAAAAACACACTAACTATTCTAAACACATACGTTAATGAAATACAATTACACTTGCTGTCCCTTCAGGAATGAAACATATTAAAAAAATTTACAAATTTTACACAATAACAAATACATTATTCCGTATCTTGCGAGTCACACGGAAACATTTTATTCTGTGATTTTCTTGAGGTCAAAAAGTTGCTGATAGTTTTCCTACAAACACTGTCTCGGTGTCAAAGCTCTCCCATGGTTACCCGGACGAAAGTCTTTAGGTCACTCAAATCGGCATTTTGAACACGGCACTGAACAGTAAACTGTATCTCACATTAAACACAAATGTCATAGTCACTCTTAGAGTACCATCCACACGAATCTGGTCGTCCAGAAATGGCCCTACAACTACTATTACCCACGGTTCTGTCCTTTCAGTTCATGGTGTAATTAAAAGTCGTAAGTTCCAACAAACAGCACTTATTCCCGCACTAATTAAAGAAATGTCTCCTACTACAAATGCAAATGTCAATGTCCCACTTTAGTTTCTTGCGTTCATACAATAAATAGTCACCAAAAGACAACTGTCCTCTTTAAGTATACCAAGCGTCCCACATGCAATTCACAAAGCACACTTAACAAGTCACTGCCAAAAGTTTATGGGTCCCACCATTCAGTGGTCCAGACAAAACAAAACACTCGTCCTGTCTGCTAAAGACAAAATCTTTTCCACCACTCACATCGTGGAAACACCAGTCCTTCACTTTCCACCTTATGGAGACATACGAGCAGTCATCTTGTTTCACGGCTCCACAGTCCAGTACTAGTTAATAGTTGCTGGTAAAAAATGCCTGCCGGACTCTGCCGCGTGTCGTTCATTCTGCCGTGGCGCCGCCACGAGAGCCGTTGAGCAGAAGAAACCACCCGCTGTTCGCTGTTGCCTCCGCGGGACACTTTCCCCAGTCGTAAGGGTGGCGGAACTTACGAATGGCCAGTGGTACGTGCGTGTCGCCCCAGGCCGTTGACCTGCTGTAGCGGGCGCGTGGAGTGTACCCCGACCGGCAGTGGAGTGGGGAGTGCCGCTGCTCTGTCGCCTCTCCCATGGCGACGTCAGCTTGGCCCCGCTAGCGGTATGGGCGCGTTCTGCGTAGCCCCTCAGCGCTACGACACCCAATCAGTCAGACCCTTCCATGCATCTCGCAACATTACAGACAAAAGGATATTCTTACATTATTTAAATACTCATTGATTACATGTATGATCTATTAGATACATTGGTAATAAAAGAATCTTTGTTCTAAAAAACATAAAATTATACACCCTAGTTTTCTACACATACAACATCAACATTTATCTCTTTTCTATATACAGCCCACACTTGTGCTATTGATTGTACCTGTTGTCCCTCATACAAAACATGGAAGTGTAAAAAGAAACAAAATGAATAAGAAACAATCTATACATCTCATAATTACAATATAAAATAGTAGACTACTCTAACATCCTATCGCAGTGAAAATATTAGAAACTGTTGATTCTAAAACTACAATATACAATGAACCTTTGTGCTTGTGACAGACTGAAATTAATACCCCTTGAAAGTGTTCTAACAAAAAAATAAGAAATAATCTACACAGCTTACAATTACCTACCACTTGTTGTTAAATAGTAAACTACTTTAACATCCTAACACAATAAACATTTTAGAAACTGATGACTCTAAATCTACAACGTACAATGCACCTTTGTGCTTATGACAGACTGAAATTAGTATCTCTTTATATATATTTTACCTTTTCATTATATATAACAACATTTCTAGGACATGTATGTACCATCCACATGATGTCAGATCCTGACCTGCCATCGAGGTTCATCCAAATCAAACAATAACACAATAATGTTTTAGTTATGGATCGGTAGCATCCCCTTTACAGGAGTGTGCGCATTGATCACACTACTCTACGACTCTCACTCACCAGACATCACATTTTCCTTCTCATTCAATCCATTAATACACTAACAGAATAGGTCTAGAAGTCAGCTAACCTTAACACCACCCCACTCACGACAACATACCATACCTTTGCTCCCTTATACTCAATCACATAACACATGAAGCTGTTTCGGAGATAGCATTCCAGTCTCCGAATTCGTCCTTTCACTCTGGCACCTCTCTCCATCGGCTTACCTCTGCAGTCACTTTAGCAATTATTCATCCTGCTAAATATCAACTTAGAATTGCGACATTTCATCTAAGAACAAAAAAATACACAAATTATTCATCCTGCAAAATAACTGTACGCATTCTTGGTACCGTTTTGATTAGTTATACTGGTACCAGGCTTCAACAACAACAACAAAAGTTATTTTTTTTCATATTGCAAGTGTTATGGTAAGAATTAGATTTACACTTATATTACATCTTACGTCAGTATTCCACAACGTTCACCATCTGGCTCTCATACTCCCTTTATGTCCCTTCACGTTGTGCAGTTGTCCTCATCTCTTCATTCGTATTTCGGCTCTCCGTCCGTCGATTACTCCATCATTTCCTGGTCTTCCTTCGCCATTCGCATCAATCTCGATTGCAGCATACCCAGGCCTCTCTGTAACATACCTCTAAGACATCTCCACATTATTAGTTCTACTCACCTTTATTTGACACTGTTTCATCACGTCGAATCTCTCTTTATTAATCACACTGCGTCACGTCGCTTCTCTCCTTAAATATCACCTTTATCCACTACTATTTATCGCGTCGCTTCTCTGTCTACCATCTTTATCCACTCATTAATCATCACGTCGTTTCTGCTTGATCCTTATTCATATGACAAAAATACATACACCACTCTGTCGACTCCTGTTCATGACTCAATCGACCAGTCTATTCCGTCATACTTCCTGACATCCCGCCTGAAAATTGTTATGTTCGATTTGACCCTGCACAACGTTACACACCACAAATAAATACACTGAATACCTACCATAAATTGCCTACTTTCGATCTATCCTTAACTTTTCCATAATTTGATGCCAAAAATGTGATGAAGCCCACGCAATTGTTTTCCCTTGATCGCCTCAATCAGTACAGCATTTTCATGGACAATACGCCTCACTCTGAATGGTCCACTGTACACAGAAAAGAATTTGCTAGTTAGGAATCTGTGCTTACATGAAAATTAAATGTGTGCAGAGAATATACAAGCTGGGAGAAATGGGACAGCCCAAGTGTTAGAAACTTTGGTGCTAGTGGCCTCTTTCCCTAACACCAGATTCCGAACAACCATATGCAGCACCTCATAACTGTCACTATGACAATGACATACTACCAATCAGATGGCATCTAATTTAAAAACTTCGATCACATTACTGATGTTATCTGTAACAACAGTGTAAATGTACCCCATGCCATACAGATCACAATGTTGACTTTTTACATTACGTGTTAAGTGCCTGCAATAGTCAAATCGCACTAATTAAATTGGACTCATTGGCATTATTACATGACATTTTTTCGCAACTGGTTTTTTGAGGAAACAGTCCTTTTACTTTAGTGATCCAAATAAAAATTTGCAAATTTTGCTCTGAGAGACAAGCCTAACAGATTCCATTACTGGTGTTTTATTCTGTGATCAGAAGTATGGTATTTGCATTCCTACATATTAGTAGAGTATGTCTGCTACATTGACAATTTTCAGTGCCAGCGGCATGTGTTTTAAGGCAAGATGTTAAGGGCTGATATGTTGGATTAGTTTCTCCTATCCATCAATCTATTACAACATGAAAGAAATGCCAGGATTCCATGCTCTCCTGTCATTCAGATAGTTTCTGCCGTTTCTATCCTCGACTCTGTCTAACCTATGAGTCGTGTCTCCATTCACAATGTTGCACTCATTTCCCAGTTCCTGTAACAAGTGCTGAAATGACGCAGAATCGTCTAAGCCTCTGCCTGCTATCACTATATCTCCGCGCAGTCTCACTGGCAACTTCGTTATACAGATCCTAATGAGCTCCCCAGGTTCGTAGGGCACATCCAAATACCTATTTCGTCTCAGCATTTCCTGATAGCACGCCACTGGATCTCTTATACCACCTTCGCTACAATTTGGCATCATCAATATGCTTTGCTTAACCTGGTCCTGCTTACTTTTCGACCAGAATTCATTTAAGAACTTGTCACAAAATTTCTTGTAGCTACCACAGTCTTCAATAACTTCCTGCATTTTCGCTCTAGCCTCGTCCCTCAAATGGTTACACACAAACTTCATTTTCAGGAGTGGTCCCCACAATGAAGGTAATGAATCTTGAAACTGAGACAGCCACAAGCATGGATGTTGGTAGTTATCAGGAGCCGGAAAACAAGTGTACGTTTGAACCGACACGAAGTGCCTCCTACATTCTCCTTCTGCATTTGTGTTTTCCGACCTTGGACTATACCCAGTTGGGTTTGCCACCTGTTTTATCCGACACAACCGTTCTTCTAACTCTCTGAGTTCGTCTTCCTCTTTGATTCGCTCATCTGGCAACATGTCCCTAGGTTCTGTAATATCACTCTCTATTGCAATTATTCGTACCTCCAAATTACATCTACACCTACATCTACATCTACATTTATACTCCGCAAGCCACCCAACGGTGTGTGGCGGAGGGCACTTTACGTGCCACTGTCATTATCTCCCTTTCCTGTTACAGTCGCGTATGGTTCGCGGGAAGAACGACTGTCTGAAAGCCTCTGTGCGCGCTCTAATCTCTCTAATTTTACATTCGTGATCTTCTCGGGAGGTATAAGTAGGGGGAAGCAATATATTCGATACCTCATCCAGAAACGCACCCTCTCGAAACCTGGCGAGCAAGCTACACCGCGATGCAGAGCGCCTCTCTTGCAGAGTCTGCCACTTGAGTTTGTTAAACATCTCCGTAACGCTATCACGGTTACCAAATAACCCTGTGACGAAACGCGCCGCTCTTCTTTGGATCTTCTCTATCTCCTCCGTCAACCCGATCTGGTACGGATCCCACACTGATAAGCAATACTCAAGTATAGGTCGAACGAGTGTTGTGTAAGCCACCTCCTTTGTTGATGGACTACATTTTCTAAGGACTCTCCCAATGAATCTCAACCTGGTACCCGCCTTACCAACAATTAATTTTATATGTTCATTCCACTTCAAATCGTTCCGCACGCATACTCCCAGATATTTTACAGAAGTAACTGCTACCAGTGTTTGTTCCGCTATCATATAATCATACAATAAAGGATCCTTCTTTCTATGTATTCGCAATACATTACATTTGTCTATATTAAGGGTCAGTTGCCACTCCCTGCACCAAGTGCCTATCCGCTGCAGATCTTCCTGCATTTCGCTACAATTTTCTAATGCTGCAACTTTTCTGTATACTACAGCATCATCCGCGAAAAGCCGCATGGAACTTCCAACACTATCTACTAGGTCATTTATATATATTGTGAAAAGCAATGGTCCCATAACACTCCCCTGTGGCACGCCAGAGGTTACTTTAACGTCTGTAGACGTCTCTCCGTTGATAACAACATGCTGTGTCCTGTTTGCTAAAAACTCTTCAATCCAGCCACACAGCTGGTCTGATATTCCGTAGGCTCTTACTTTGTTTATCAGGCGACAGTGCGGAACTGTATCGAACGCCTTCCGGAAGTCAAGAAAAATAGCATCTACCTGGGAGCCCGTATCTAATATTTTCTGGGTCTCATGAACAAATAAAGCGAGTTGGGTTTCACATGATCGCTGTTTCCGGAATCCATGTTGATTCCTACATAGTAGATTCTGAGTTTCCAAAAACGACATGATACTCGAGCAAAAGACATGTTCTAAAATTCTACAACAGATCGACGTCAGAGATATAGGTCTATAGTTTTGCGCATCTGCTCGACGACCCTTCTTGAAGACTGGGACTACCTGTGCTCTTTTCCAATCACTTGGAACCTTCTGTTCCTCTAGAGACTTGCGGTACACGGCTGTTAGAAGGGGGGCAAGTTCTTTCACGTACTCTGTGTAGAATCGAATTGGTATCCCGTCAGGTCCAGTGGACTTTCCTCTGTTGAGTGATTCCAGTTGCTTGGCTTTTTCTTTCACAGCATCCCGTACTTGCTTCGATGCATCCAGATTCTTATCCCCCTCATCTAACCGATTATTAACTGCGGACAGACACAGCTTCCTCATTGCCTCTTTATTTCCCTTATCCACTGCCTCCAATCTTTCCTTTTTATCTTTATCCACCGCTTCCAGTCTTTCCTCTTTATCTATATCCATCGCTTCCAATCTTTCCTTATACGCTTCCCATCTTTCCTTATTATCTTTATCAATCGCTTCCAATCTTTCCTTATACTCCCTATCTCTTTCCTTATTATCTCTATCCATCCTCTGTAAAAACTGCAGTAGCACGTTGTCATTCGCTACTTTCGGTGCGCTCACCTCGTTCGCCTGAGAAACCGTAGCTTCGCTAAGGGTAGCTACACTTTCACTGCGTACCTGACCTGGTCCCGGCTCGCACGCGTCGTCGGGAAAAGCCCCCGTTTGTGGACAAAGCCCACCGCCTAACGGATCACCTAGCCGCAATCCGCCGACCCATTCAGCCCCTTCCGAATGTTTGCCGATCTCGCTCATTAACGCAAGGTCAACACCTACTTCCTGCTCCACTGCTACATTCACCCCAGAATCAATCTTCTCCATGGTGACTACACTTTTCGACTGCGACTGCGCAAAAAAAAATTTATACAACGATCTTCCAGCCTTGGATGACATAGCAATGCATTACATAAAAAAATAAAAGATCCTCACCAATCCAGAAAGAAATTGCAAACAAAAAATGTTACTTCTTAGCGCTATCACCATATATCGCATCAAAAAAAATCTTAACAGCAAACCCTAACAGTACAATCCTGGCAGGGTCGCAATTATGAGAGGCACCCACATGCCTTGCTCATACTGTGGCATCAAGCAGTCAGGCCTGCAAGATGTGTGGTCTGCCAAGCGAGTGGATTCATTCTTATCTGTCGAGTAACATGAACTCTAGTACTCACAATAAAGTTACAAATTATCCTCCTGTATGAATAATGCGCAACGGAAACGCTCATCTGACTATCAGCAATTTACAGAACTCTGACTGTTCACTACGCACTGGCAATACCACATTTTCTTTTTTTATTTAACGGCTTTTATCAACACGTGGCCATCGCACTGAATATGAGTGGCGCACACATTATAAATTCTGGGTATCATGACAACATACAATTCGAAGGAAAAGGCAACCTATCTTTTTCTTTTCACTATCTTATTTATTCCGATAAATTCTATAACCTAAACACACAAATTCTATAACCTACAACAATGACCCATGAGAAATTACGCCCAGTGGGCATGGCTTTACATTGGTGATTCTCTATCTTATGGTCTCGTAATTATTCAACGCTACAGTGCACTTTCTGGATAGGATGGTGGATCTTTTTGCTATATCTCACACTTCGACTCTCGCAACCACCATCACGAAACTTTCCTCCAGACCGAGCGTTACAAAAGGAACACGCATAACCCACTACCTCTGCAACTACCTAGCTACTCTCCCATGCAAACCACACATACCCAAATTACATGACATACACCACACTACAACATGGAATACAACACAATAAACAGTCACAACACTATCACTTTCAGCTTTCCCACTTCAATTAGTATTTATCCCAGTTTCACACGACACTGCGCCACTTCGTAATTCTTCTTTCCTACTATGAACTCTGGAGATATATGCACGTCTTCCTGTGCAATGCAAGCCAAGTGGCGTTGCTGGATAGACGGCTGACTCACCTTGCTTCTGTCTCAGAGTATTATAGTTTGAATCAAGCGTCACATGGAAACATAACATGCAAAGTAATATTAAGTGCATATTCATCACACACGCGAGTCCTCAACTGATACCATGGACGAGTACTTCTCTTTATCCTTTGTCTCATACACAGATTGAGACTCACACAGTACTCACCACGTGGAAGTACTCGTCTCTAATTTCAAGTCCTGCACACACCATTCCCTAAATATTTCAACTTATAGTACACACGCTAGTAATTCAGCTTAACTTAAGCACACGGTAGTATTTCAACTTATTGCTTCACGTGGTTTCATTGTGACTGTTGGTCACTTCCGAAAATTACTACGATCCCATTAATATTACCTGCCTGACATTTAATTCTCCCCACAAAAGTTCCTGAAATAGAGAAATTATTATTTCAAACTACTCTTAAATATTCCACGTGCATACCATGTCTCCACTCTTTTGTCTTTACGGAGCACACCTAAGACAGGTCTTAACAGCACAAGATCCAGCGGCAGATTGCCGAAACATGGCCGTTCTTCAGGTTCTCTTGCACCTCTGCCGAAGTGGGGGAGCACCTTGCTACCGTATTGGTCAGCCACATTCAGGCGCTCAAAGCTCAGGTAAATTTCATCTCTTTGGTCCCACCAAAGGTGGCCAAAGGATCGTCTCAAAGATGATCATATATTCACATTCACTATCTGCGGTTAGCAGACGACCATACATTCATTCATTTCACAGATCTCACCAAACTGGATGTAGGGATTTATTTTGTGGGAGTGCACATGTGATCAATTAAATAAATAAAATGTCATTCTTTCCCACACTGGTATCCGGCTTCGCTGTATTAATAGAAATTGAGTTATTTTAAAAAAAAAATTGTTAATCTGAAAAAAATAATGAAGTATGTTGTGCCTATTTTCAATGTCGGGCAATACTGTACCCTTTCACACTGACGACTCAAAAACATAAATTGTTGGCGACACCCCTAATCGACTTCGGCTTCCCGACCAGTATTCGGTTTTTACTGAGGAGCCTTGCGCTGTTCTCCAGGCTCTCCAATACATCCGTCACCATCAGCGGATACAGTATATGATATGCTCAGATTCGCTCAGCTCTCTCCTCAGTCTCCAAGCTCTCTACCCTGTCCACCCTCTGGTCCACAGGATTCAGGACTGCCTCCACTTGCTGCATTTGGAGGGCGTCTCTGAGGCGTTCCTCTGGATCCCAGGACACGTTGGTATCCGTGGAAACGAGGCGGCCGATATAGCGGCCAAGGTTGCAGGCTCCCTTCTTCAGCCTGCTGTTCGCATGGTTCCCTTCGCCGATCTACGGAGTGTTTTATGTCGTCGTGTTGCTCTTTTATGGCTCGCACATTGGTCTACACTCCCCAATAATAAATTGCGGGATGTGAAAGCTCTTCCCTGTGCCTGGACCTCTTCCTGCCGAACTCGTCGTCGGGAGGAGGTAATTTTAACTTGACTCTGAATAGGGCACAGTCTTTTTAGCCATCGACATCTTTTAAGTGGCGATCCTCCCCCGTTTTGTCCCCAATGCTTTCAACTATGGACGGTGAGACACCTTTTACTTGAGTGCCCCTATTTTACGCGCCCGTCTATAGCTGTCGTCTGATATATCTTCCATTTTAGCAGATGACACGCGTTCAGCCGATCGCGTTCTCGAGTTTATTAGTGTCAGTGAGATGACGTCAGTCATTTGAAGCTCTTTTTTCGCGACAAACAACCCCACCTTCTATAGTGGTTTTTTAAGCTTTCCTTCTGTTTTTGTTTCGCTCTCATTGCTGCTGGTTTCCAGTTTCGTTTTTTACCTTTTCCTAAGCCACAGACCAGGTGCTAATGACCGTAGCAGTTTTGCGCCCAAAAACCATAACAAAAAAAAGCCTGAACATTTATGCACTTGTTCCAAAGGACTACAAGCTATTTTCTTCCTGCTGCAAAGAACTCTTTATCTTGCTTGATGTTTGAACCAATTTCTCACAAACTTTTTCACGTCCTCGTTGTCCTGGAACCTCTTCCCACCTAATGCCTCCTTCAGTGTACCAAACGAATGTAAATCTCTAGGTGCTAAATCAGGACTGTAAGGGGGATGAGGCAGTACTTCCCAGCCCATTTTGTCGATGGTTTCTCGGGTTAGCTGAGCAATATGACGACGTGCGTTGTCTTTCTGGAGAATCACACATCTCCTTTGGGATCCACTACGTCTCTCTCTCATGGCTGGCTTCACCTTGTTTAAAAGCAAATCCGAATAGTAATGGCTGTTCATTCTACGCTGCTCTTCGAGATAGTCACAAAAGACTGGACCTTCAGCATCCCAAAACACCGTCAACATGACTTTTCCTGCTGATGCTTGGGTTTCGAATTTTTTCTTTACAGGTAAGTTGGTGTGCTTCCACTCCATGCTTTCTTTGTCTTTTTGATTCTGGCTTATAATAGTGAACCCGAGTTCCATCACAAGCTAAAATTTTGTTGAGGAAGTGCTCACCAACTCTTTCATAACGCTCCTTCAGCTCTGTGCACACTCTCAACCTTGTTTCCTTGTGTAGCCACGTCAACTCTTTTGGGACCCATCTTGGACAAGTTTTGCGGTACTTCAGCTTGTTACAGATATTGTTATGAACTGCACCAGTAATAACTTCAACCTTATCAACCATCATTTCCACCGTCACCCGGCGGTCGGCACGAATAATGTCATCAACTCGACATTCAAGCGAGGGATGTGAAACTGCAACTGGTCGACCAGAACGGTGTTCTTCAGTCACTGAGTCGCGACCATTTTTCAACTACTCTACCTATAAAAATTTGCACGATTCATACAACCCTCACCATAAACTTTAGACATTCTGCAGTATACAGGGTGGTCCATTGATCGTGACCGGACCAAATATCTCACGAAATAAGCGTCAAACGAAAAAACTACAAAGAAAGAAACTTGTCTAGCTTGAAGGGGGAAACCAGATGGCGCTGTGGTTGGCCCGCTAGATGGCACTGCCATAGGTCAAACGGACATCAACTGCGTTTTTTTTTTAAATAGGAACCCCCATTTTTATTACATATTCGTGTAGTACGTAAAGAAATATGAATGTTTTAGTTGGACCACTTTTTACGCTTTGTGATAGATGGCGCTGTAATAGTCGCAAACATATGGCTCACAGTTTTAGACGAACAGTTGGTAACAGGTAGGTTTTTTAAATTAAAATACAGGACGTAGGTACGTTTGAATATTTTATTTCGGTTGTTCAAATGTGATACATGTAAGTTTGTGAACTTATCATTTCTGAGAACGCATGCTGTTACAGCGTGATTACCTGTAAACACATTAATACAATAAATGCTCAAAATGATATCCGTCAACCTCAATGCATTTGGCAATACGTGTAACGACATTCCTCTCAACAGCGAGTAGTTCGCCTTCCGTAATGTTCGCACATGCATTGATAATGAGCTGACGCATGTTGCTGACGATAGCAAATATCCTTCAACTTTCCCCACAGAAAGGAATCCGGGGACGTCGGAACCGGTGAACATGAAGGCCATGGTATGGTGATTCGACGACCAATCCACTTGTCATGAAATACGCTATTGAATAGCGCTTCAACCGCACGTGAACTATGTGCCGGACATCCATCATGTTGGAAGTACATCGCCATTCTGTCATGCAGCGAAACATCTTGTAGTAACATCGGTACAACATTGCGTAGGAAATCAGCATACTTTGCACCATTTAGGTTGCCATAGATAAAATGTGGGCCTATTATCCTTCCTCCCATAATGCCGCAGCATACATTAACCCGCCAAGGTCGCTGATGTTCCACTTGTCGCAACCACCGTGGATTTTCCGTTGCCCATTAGTGCATATTATGTCGGTTTACGTTACCGCTGTTGGTGAATGACGCTCCGTCGCTAAACAGAACGCGTGCAAAAAACATGTCATCGTCCCGTAATTTCTCTTATGTCCAGTGGCAGAACTGTATACGACGTTCAAAGTCGTCGCCATGCAATTCCTGGTGCATAGAAATATGCTACGGGTGCAATCGGTTTTGATGTAGCATTCTCAACACCGACGTTTTTGAGATTCCCGATACTAGCGCAATTTGTCTGCTACTGATGTGCGGATTAGCCGCGACAGCAGCTAAAACATCTACTTGGGCATCATCATTTGTTGCTGGTCGTAGTTGACGTTTCAGACGTGGCTGAACACTTCCTGTTTCCTTAAATAACGTAACTATCCGGCGAACGGTCCAGACACTTGGATGATGTCCAGGATACCGAGCAGGGTACATAGCACACGCCCGTTGGGCATTTTGATCACAATAGCCATACATCAACACGATATCGACGTTTTCCGCAATTGGTAAACGCGCCATTTTAACACGGGTAATATATTACGAGGTCCGCCCCTCGTGGTCTCGCGGTAGCGTTCTCGCTTCCCGAACACGGTGTCCTGGGTTCGATTCCCGGCGGGGTCAGGAATTTTTCCTGTCTCGAGATGACTGGGTGTTGTTGTGTCGTCTTCATCATCATCATTCATTCCCATTACAGTCGGAGGAAGGCAACGGCAAACCACCTCCATTAGGACCTTGCTTAGTAAGGCGGTGCGGGTCTCCCGCATCGTTCCCCTACGCTCTGTAAAGAAGCATGGGACTTCATTTCCATTTTCAATGTATCACGAAACAAATACCGTCCGCACTGGAGGAATGTTACGTGGTACCACGTACTTATACGTTTGTAGTTATTACAGCGCCATCTAACACAAAGCGAAAAAAGTGCTCCAACTAAAACATTCATATTTCTTTACGTACTACACGAACATGTAATAAAAAATGGGGGTTCCTATTTTTAAAAAAACGCAGTTGATATCCGTTTGACCTACGGCAGCGCCATCTAGCGGGCCACCCATAGCGCCATCTGATTTCCCCCTTCAAGCTAGATGAGTTTCGTTCTTCGTAGTTTTTTCGTTTGATGCTTATTTCGTGAAATATTTGGCCCGGTCTCTATCAATGGACCACCCTGTACATTCACTGGTTTCTCACCTTCAGCAAGTAAAAAAAGAATAACACAACGTTTTCCAACTAATGTGCGGACTCGCTATCTTGAAATGTATTTTTGATGTTATAAACAAAAATGTTGATACATCAGCTGATCCGGGAACATCCCAGTGACGCCAACTTAAAGCCATAAAAGTACCAAACTTACCCTACTAACCGTTTTTTCGCCACACCAATTTGTCTCTTTAATTATTTAATGACCTTCGTATTATTCGTGTAAACTAAGTTACCAGTCGGCGGTGTGTCTGATGGGAGCGAATGTAAATGGGAACTGCATTTACGGTCGCTCCCATTAGCCACTGCGCCGAGTGTCAACTTAGTCTGCGCGATTAGTGCTAAACACATTACCAGCCTCTGTTGCCGGGAAATGTTGGTGGCAACATATTTCCGGAGCCACACTACTGACACAAAATGACGAACGCGAGACAGTGGAAGTGAGTGAGGCTCTCCTGCTTTTAAATCAAACAAGAAATAAAGTTACGAGGGGCGTTCAATAAATAAGACAACACATTTTTTTCTCGGCCAATTTCAGTTCACAAAATTCAATATTTGTTGTGGTAAATCGTGGAATATTCCCATTTCAGCCCCTGTAGTTTCACGAAGCTCCGATAGGTGGAGACGCTGTACGTGGTCATCAATACCGCGTCTACAGCGGAGGTAAGTTGCAAGCAGAGAGCTGTTCCTTTTGGCGGACAATCAGAACATAACAGATGCTCATAGGCACAAGCTGAATGTATACGGAGACCTGGCATTGAACCAAACCACAGTGAGTCGCTGGAAGAGCCGTCGGTCATCATCGTAACAAGGTCGCGCAAACCTATCCGATCTTCCGCGTACCGGCCGGTCCCACACGGCTGCGACTACTGCAATGTTGGAATTGTCGGACTCTCATTCGATGTGATCGAATGATCACAATCAAACACCTCGCTGCACAACTGGACGTCTATGTTGGTAGTTCTGACACACTCGTCCACCAGATGGGGCACTCAAAGGTGTGTGGCTGCTGGTTCCTCACTGCATCACTGAACGCTTCCGACTGTTTGGCCCAATGATGGATACACTCTGTGGGACGCAGTACGCGGATGACGGGGAAGTTATTGCTGCAGCAAGACATTGCCTCCGACGTCGACCAGTAGAGTGGTACCACACAGGCATACAGTGTCCCCCCCCCCCCCAACCCAACAATGAGGTGATCCAAAAGCTGTCGAATTTAATGGAGAGTATGCTGAAAAATAGAGTTTTGTAGCCGAAAGACTGGGGAATAATAACGAGTATTGAAATTCTGAATGAAACCAACCTGCTTTCAGAAAAAAAAGTGTTGCATTACTTATTGAACGCCCGTGGTATAAGGGGCAGCTAAATGAAAACGAGACAGATGGAAAAAAAGTAAATAAATCATTTATTATTTCAAAAGTTATCGCCACAACTATTAATACGTTTATCCCATTGTGAGAAAAGACGGTCAATGCCTTCAGGGAAAATGTTTGCCTATGGAACAACGATTTTACAACCAGGCATATGCTTCTTCATCCGAAACAAATCAACGGCCACGAATGTCTTTCTTCACGGCTACAAAAATAAGGAAATCGCAAGGCGTTGAAACTAAAAAAAAGACGTCAGCATTAAGAGTATTAGAGGAAGTCCACCATTAACCTCAGACGAGATCACAGGTGGAAAGAGTAAACTGAAGGCCTCTACAAGAGAGAGGAACTATCTAAAGATGTGATAGCAGAAGAACGGGTGGTCGATATGGAAGACAAATGGGCTCCATTGTTAGAGTTTAATACAGCCTTGAAGACTTTCCGTCAAATAAGGTGGAAGTGGTAGATAACATTCATTACGAATTTCTAAAATCATTGACGGAAATGGCATTTATTTATTTATTTATTTATTTATTTATTTCTTGTTCCGTAGATCCAGTTAGTGAGTCAATCACAAGGATATGGAACGTGTCAAATTGTACAGGTTTAAATTTAAACTTACAATAAATACAAGGGCAATTCAATGGCAAATTGTACATAGTTTAAGTAAGACATACTATAAATACAGTAACAGATACAATGTCAGCTAGATAACATAATTACCATTTGACAGAAAAAGGAGTTTCAAATAAAGGTTAAAGATAAGAGCACAAAGTTAAAACAGATATTAGGCCTACAATAGTAAATACATGTACAGCCAATCTGTTGTTACAAAAAGTGCGCTAATGCCCAAATGCACAATAAAATCAATTGAACTACTTCTAGACACAATAAGTTTAGTGATGGTATACATTTTCTTTCAGGTATTCATCCACAGTATAATAAGATTTCTCTGTCAGGTAATCTTTGAGAACTTGTTTAAATTTTGGCAGTTCTGTATGAACATATTTGATATGTAGTGGTAGAGCATTGAACAGCTTAATGCTGGAGTAGTAAACTCCTTTTTGTACCAGAGTGAGACGTTTCATTTCTAAATGTAGATTGTTTTTGTTTCTCGTGTTATAACCATGGAATTTACTGTTGTCTTGGTAGATGGAATAATTTTTGCACACAAAGCTGAGCAAGGAAAAAATATACTGTGAGGCAGTTGTTAGGATACCTATCTTCCGAAACAAGTGCCTGCAAGAGTGTCTTTGATGGACCCCACACATTATTCTGATTGCTTTTGTTTAGATGGTGAAAACTTTTTTTGCAAGTCGTTGGTTCCCCCAGAATATGATAGCATATGACATCAATGAGTGGAAGTAGCCAAAGTAGGCAACCTTAATAGTGTCAACTTCAGCCACTGAAGAAATTACCCATAATGCAAATGTTGCCGAGCTAAGTTTTTTACATAGATGAAGAATGTGAACTGACCAATTACATTTACTGTCTATGTAAGCACCCAGGAATTTTGTGTCTTCAACTTTCTGTATTGGTTGATCTCTACATTTTATGTTAATTTCATCGGGATTACTTTGTGATGTATGGAACCTCATATAATGAGTTTTATCTCCATTGAGCGAGAGACCATTTGAGGAGAACCAATTTAAGATGTCATTAAAAATAGTATTTGTAGTTTTTTCAAGATCATGATCAATCAAATCGTCAATTAGAATTGTGGTATCATCGGCAAACAGGGTAAATTTGCTGTTTGTCTCAGAACAAAGAGGAAGATCATTAATAAAGATGAGGAAAAGCAGTGGGCCCAAAACGGAGCCTTGAGGCACACCACACGTTATCGTGCCCCATTCAGACGAGGCAGGTTCTCCAGAATAGCCATTTAGCATTACAGTCTGCTTCCGATCCTGTAGATATGATTGTAGCCACAAGCCAACAGTACCACCTAAACCAAATGACTATTCAGGTTGGTTTGTAGACTTTATGAATGTGGAGACTGGGACGTCTACTTTATTTTACTGTTCAGCCAAAATTCGCCAGAAACACTATTATCGTGGTACAAGAAGATTTGTGAAAAAGTGTCTCCTAAAACCATTCACAACGCGGAAAAAATAATCGACATGTAATTTCAACGATGGCTTAACAGGCATAATTATGAACGTACTGGAACTTGAGCGTACTTAGCCGTTGTGTGATATCTTCAAAAGTCTATATTCGGTGCACGTCTTTGTCTCGATTTTGTGGCCAAAGAAAATTATCTTTCAACACGGCCCCATTTTGTTAGAATTTGGTGTTTTTCAATGTGAGAAAACACAATCTAAGACAAAAAAAGACGAGCCACAAAGAAATTACGAGTATATGAATAGGACAGAAACTGGTAGATGTGATGTAGGCGTACAGACAAACGCCGGTCTTTGTGGCCGAGCGGTTCTAGACGCTCAGTCCGGAACCACGCAGCTGCTACGGTCGCAGGTTCGAATCATGCCTCGAGCATGGATGTGTGTGATGTCCTTAGGTGAGTTAGGTTTAAGTAGTTCTAAGTTCTAGGGGACTGATGACCTTAGAAGTTAAGTCCCATAGTGCTCAGAGCCATTTGAACCCTACGTTGTCGACAGGTGTTGATATATATCAATGGGGATAGTTGAAAATGTGTATCCCGACGGGGCCTCGAATCCTGGATTTCCTGCTTACATGGCAGACGCTCTGTCCATCTTTTTTTATCTCATTTTTGTTCTACATATTGTTCATTGAATGTGTCCGTGGCGGACGCCCGATGACACTCGTTCAGGTTGTTCGTTGATCCGTTTACTCAGTTTGTTTTTTTTTTTTTTTTTTTTTTACAGAGGGTAGCTAAACCCTCTGACCGAACACTCTGAGCTACCGTGCCGGCGTCCATCTGAGCCACCGAGGGCACAGAGGATAGTGTGACTACACCCTTACACGCTCCCCGTGAGACCCACATTCCCACACGCTACATTCATAGTGCCCCTGCCCATTACTTCTTCTGTGCGGATGCACACGTATTGCCCGAACTCTTACGGGACTCGGTAAGATTGCCTGCCGCGAGTAATGATTGTAATGGGCAGGGGCACTATGAATGTAGTGTGTGGACATTAAGTTGGGAATGTGGGTCTCATGGGGAGCGTGCAAGGGATAAGGCCCTGCAGGCGCGCTATCCTCTGTGTAGAGATGGGTCGAACTCGTTCATTCCCGTGAACTACTTGATTCATTTCACTCTTTGCCGTGAAGCGTTCAAATGATGTAGTTCATTCACGAAGTACGGAAGCCTGGCGAAGTTGCCCAGTTCGCCGCTCAGCCGCGGCTACGCTCGCTTCGCCTCGCTCGTCCAAACGCTTCGTAATACTTCATACATAATTTTACCAACAGATGGCCGAACTATGCAGTAACGTGCACGCAACGTTTTACGCTCTTACAGCGTCTGAGCTAACTTAAATAGAGCATGGTCGAAGGGCAAAAAGGAAAGATAAACAGAGATGCCTGTCACATATAAAGAAGGTATTACATTTAATCTTGCTCGACATTTTCTCATAAGCGCCCAAAAAAGTCTTTATTTGCCAAGTGAAACATTATTTGTTGTATTCATGGACTGAAAACTAGGGCTACCAACGAAATGCATTCCAATTTTATGTTCCGTTTAAAATTTAATTCAATATAGAATGTGTATGTTTACCACTGTCACAAAGTCTATATACCTACGTTAAGTAATTATTCAGAAGTTTTCCTGTAGATTTTATTTTTTGTTGAGAATAATAACCCTCCAGATTCAAAACAGTTTAAACTGTCACCTGTAGTCATTGGTACGATTTCAGGTAAAATCCCTCTTTCAGTGTTATTAACAAACCTTTTATTTTCATGTTGGCTGTGCGTGCTCACACAGCCAGCCTCTTCGTTTGTATCTATAATATTCATTGGTCCGCAAACGCTGCCAACGATAGGCTACCCGTAGACGCGAAGTATAACTGAACTGCACAAATAGTCACGGGTAATGTCAGCACTGCAGGAAGCAGCTGACGCTGCCTTCCCCTCGCCCCTCACCACCACAACCCCTCACAAACCTATCGTTTCCCACAAACGCCGCGCGATTCGTTGACAGGCAGTAGAGGGGGAACTGAAGTGAAGGGAGAATGAGTGACGTAGCGCCGATGTAATGGGATGAGGGAGAGGGGAAGAGAGTGAGTGAACTAGAAAAAAGTATGGAGTGTGTTATCTGTGAAGAGTTTGAAGTACCAGTTCATTGAAATTGAGTGGTTAGTTCACACTTCACTGGAGTGAAGCGTTCATTTGAACGACTCATTCACGAGCTCCCCATCACTACCTCTGTGTCCACGGTGGCTCAGATGGACGCCGGCACGGTAACTCAGCGTGTTCGGTCAGAGGGTCGGCTGCACTCATTAATATAAAAAAACCGAGTTAATGGATCAACGACGAACTGAAACGGGTGTCTTGCGACGTCCACACCGAGCAGATGCAACGAACGGAAACGAACAAAATGAGACTACACAAAAAAATATGGATAGATCGTGTGCTATGTAAGCAGGCGATCCTGGGTTCAAGTCCCGGTCGGGACACACATTTTCAACTGTCCCCATTGATGATTATCAACGCCTGTCGACAGCGTAGGGTCTTGATTTCATTACCATTTCATTCTAGGGCGCTGCATGGTCACCGGTGGTATCTGTTCTCTCGGACATGTCCGAAAGAACAGATGTCCGAAAGAATGGATACCATCTTCATACAAAATTATTATGTTACAGGTCCAGAAGGAGGGTTTCGGGAATTCCCGCCGATGAACCAGTGTTCCGACTGCAAGAGGTTTTTCCACCAGATGCAGTTGTCACAGAGAGCGTCTAATGAGGACGCAAAAATGATTCCTGCAAGCCAGAAGTGTATGGAATAAAACTACTTCTTCAAATTTAGCATTAATTTTTATTTTACTTGAAAAAAAATCACGAAAGTCATTTATTTTTATGTTATCAAAGGGGTTTATCCCCTTACGTTCCGCTATTCCGATCGTGTAATAATACGAATATACCATGCAGAAGACGGGGTAGGAGACGTTATTTTTTAACTCGTTCATGTGGTTGGAAGGATTGGAAATTCAAATTTTGCCAGCAAAATTTACGTTGATTAAACTTCCCGCAGACAAACAACTTCGAAAATTTTGGATTTTTTCATTTCTTACAAAATAATCTTTTTCTTGTGCTCTTAGCGCTTTGAGTCTACTTTCTTTTTAAAAATTCTTTTTTTTCTTTTTAAAAATTCTCTGCAAATGTGATTACTACAGCTTTCTTCTGCACTTAACACCACGTGCGCTACATTCGTCAAAAAACATTAAGTTTTCAAATTTTGTGCAAAATGGCAAAATACCTAGTTTTTTATCATTTTTATGTCTGTTGCTGTTTATATAGTACACTATGTTACTTGTTGGAACCGAACACCTCACACTGCGACTTTCAACTACTCTGTGTGCAGTCGGGTGAATCCTGAGCATCCATCTACTCTGATTCGTACATCACCAGTAAGTAAACTAAAATGGAAAGGAGGTAAGGATTTATGGTCAGACGACTTTAGCGTCGACAGCAACAGAAAACGGTATAACAGGAGTTAGATTCGTTATGAATAGGAAAGTAGGGCAGGGCGTGAACCACTGTGCACAGTTCAGTGATAGCGTTGTTCTCATCAGATGCGACTCCAAACCAACACCGACAACTGTAGTTCAGGTATATATGTCAATGTCGAAAGCAGCAGATGAAGAGTGAGAGAAAGGATATGAGGATATTCAATGGACAATTCCATATGTAAAGGGAGATGAAAATCTAATAGTCATTGGGGACTGCAACGCGGTTGTAGGGGAAGCAATAGAATAAAGGGTGCTGGGAAATATGGGCTAAGGAGTAGAAATGAGAGAAGATAAAGACTAATTGAGTTCTTCAATAAATTTCAGATGGTAATAGGGAAAATTCCTTTCAAAAATCACAAGAGGAGGTATACTTGGAAATGACCCAGACAGATGGAAGGTTCCAGCTGGGTTATATCATGGTCATACAGAGACTCCGAAATCAGATATTGGTCTGTAAGGTTACCCAGGTCCACATATAGACTCATATCATTATTTAATAATGATGAAGTGTAGACTAATGTCGTCCGAAAGAGTCAACATGGAAGAAAGTGGGATACTTAGGTACCAAAAAGGCGACGAGACGCGTTTCAGGTTCGCTAAGGTTCTGGATATTGAGACAAGGAACACCAGGTAGGCAGTTCAAGCTGAAGAACATCTCTAAAAACAGCAATTATGGATGTTGGACAGACAAGGAAAGTTGCGAAGAAACTTGGGGTAACAGGTGTAATACTTCAATCGATCGACGAAAGAAGGAAATACAAAATTGTTCAAGAAAACACAGGAAGTGGGCGATATTGCTACCGAAAATATGTGAAGAAATCGAAAAATAAATGGTCGTCGGGAGGAATGGCTCAAAGTGTGGATAGCAACATTCATAGTGCAATGGGAAGTCCTCTGTTAAACGCAGATGAGAGAGTAGATAGGTGGAGAGTGTACACTGACGGCCTCTATGAGGCGGAAGACTTGTCTAATGACGAGATAGAAGAAAAAACATCGATATGGATGACATGGGGGATAGAGTTTTAGAGTCAGAATTTAAGAGAGCTCTGGAAGACTTAAGATCAAACAAGGTAGAAAGGCCAGACAACATACCATCGGAATTTCTAAATCATCGGGGGTAGTGGCAACCAAACGACTATTTAAGTTGGTGTTTAGAACGTATGAGACTGGTGATGTGCCATCACACACATATTTCGGAAGATAGCAAGGGCGGATAAGTGTGAAAACTATCGCACAATCAGCTTAAGAGCTCATGCATCCAAGCTGTTGACAAGAATAATACACAGAAGAATGGAAAATAAAATTGAGGATCAGTTAGGTGTCGATAGTTTGGCTTTAGGAAAGGAAAGGCAGCAGACAGACAATTCTAACATTGCTGTTGATAATGGAAGCAAGACTCGTCAAAAATCAAGACAAGCTATTGGTATTCGTCGACCTAGAAAAAGCGTTCGACAATGTAGAATGATGCAAGATGTTCGAAATTCTGAGAAAATAAGAGTAACCTGTAGGGAAAGACTAGTAATATACAACATGAACAAGAACCAAGAGAGAAGAATAAGACAGCAAGATCAAGAACGAGGTGCTCGGATTAAAAAGGGTATAAGACAGAGAAGCAGTCTTTCACCCCGACGGAAATAAAAGAAAGTTTCAAGACTGTGATGAAATTCAGGATGAAATGATAAACTCGATGATGCCATTACTATCTTCATTGAATATGAAGAAGAATTACAGGATGTGTTGAATGGAATGGACAGTCTAATGAGTAAATAATATGGATTGAGAATAAACCGAAAAGGCACAGGTAATGAGCTGAAGCATAAATGAGAATATTGAAAAACTTAACATCAAAATTGGTGATCGCGAAGTAGACGAAGTCAAGGAGCCGGCCGGAGTGGCCGAGCGGCTCTAGGCGCTTCAGTCTGGAACCGCGCGACCGCTACGGTCGCAGGTTCGAATCCTACCTCGGGCATGGATGTGTGTGATGTCCTTAGTTTAGTTAGGTTTAAGTAGTTCTAAGTACTAGGGGACTGATGACTTCAGCTGTTAAGTCCCATAGTGCTCAGAGCCATTTGAAGTCAAGGAATTCTACTACCTTCGAAGCAAAATTATCTATGATAAACGAAGCAAGGTGGACATAAAGAGCTCGAAACCCCTCACCGAACGAAATGAGTAACTTGCGTGGAATAAAGGGTGTTTTTGTTTCAATAATTTTAACATAACAATCAGATTAGCACAGACAAAGAGGTCGTTCCTGGCCAAGAGAAGTTTACTGGTATCGAACATAAGCCTTAATTTGAGGAAGAAATTTGTGAGAACATACGGTTGAAATAAATGTTAGTGAATCATGGACATTGGGAAGCCGGCAAGTGTGGCCGAGCGGTTCTAGGCGCTACAGTCCGGAACTGCGCAACCGCTACGGTCGCAGGTTCGAATCCTGCCTCGAACATGGATGTGTGTGATGTCCTTAGGTTAGTTAGGTTTGAGTAGTTCTAAGTTATAAGGGACTCATGACCTCAGAAGTTAAGTCCCATAGTGCTCAGAGCCATTTGAACCATTTTTTGACAGTGGGAAAACCGTAAAAGAAGAGAATCGAAGAGTTCGAGATGTGGTGCTACAGAAGAATGTTGAAAATTAGGTGGACTGGTAAGATAAATATTGAGGAGTTCTCCGTAGAATCGGTGAAGAAAGAAGCATATGGAAAACAGTGGCAACAAGGAGGGACAAGATGACAGGACATGTGTTACGCCATCAGGGAAAACCTCTATGGTACTAGAGGGAGCTACAGCGAGCAGAAGCTATTGGAGAAGACAAAGATTTGAATACATCTAGCAAATACAGTAATTGAGAACGTAGGGTCCAAAGTGCTGTAATGAGATGTCAATAAACAATTGACGTCAATGTTTAGTCGTAATATGCGAATTTATTTCGTAGTTACACATAGAAACTACACTACTGGCCATTAAAATTGCTACAACAAGAAGAAATGCAGATGATAAACAGGTATTCATTGGACACATATATATTACTCTAGAACTGACATGTGATTACATTTTCACGAAATTTGGGTGCGTAGATCCTGAGAAATCAGTACCCAGAACAACCACCTCTGGCCGTAATAACGGCCTTGATACGCCTGGCATTGAGTCAAACAGAGCTTGGATGGCGTGTACAGATACAGTTGCCCGTGCAGCTTCAACACGATATCACAGTTCATCAAGAGTAGTGACTGGCGTATTGTGACGAGCCGGTTGCTCAGCCACCATTGACCAGACGTTTTCAATTGGTGACAGATCTGGAGAATGTGCTGGCCAGGGCAGCAGTTGAACATTTTCTGTACTGCAACATGCGGTCGTGCATTATCCTGCTGAAATGTAGGGTTTCGCAGGGATCGAATGAAGGGTAGAGCCACGGTTCGTAACACATCTGAAATGTAACGTCCACTGTTCAAAGTGCCGTCAATGCGAACAAGAGGTGACCGAGACGTGTAACCAATGGCACCCCATACCATCATGCCAGGTGATATGCCAGTACGGCGATGACATATACACGCTTGCAATGAGCGTTCACCGCGATGTGGCCAAACACGGATGCGACCATCATGATGCTGTAAACAGAACCTGGATTCGTCCGAAAAAATGACATTTTGTCATTCGTGCACCCGGGTTCGTCGTTGAGTACACCATCGCAGGCGCTCCTGTCTGTGATGCAGTGTCACGGGTAACCGCAGCCATGGTCTCCGAGCTGATAGTCCATGCTGCTGCAAACGTCGTCGAACTGTTCGTACAGATGGTTGTTGTCTTGCAAACGTCCCCATCTGTTGACTCAGGGATCGAGACGTGGCTGCACGATCCATTACAGCCATGCGGATAAGATGCCTGTCCTCTCGACTGCTAGTGATACGAGGCCGTTGGGATCCAGCACGGCGTTCCGTATTACCCTCCTGAACCCACCGATTCCATATTCTGCTGACGGTCATTGGATCTCGACCAACGCGAGCAGCAATGTCGCGATACGATAAACCGCAATCGCTATAGGCTACAATCCGACCTTTATCAAAGTCGGAAACGTGATGGTACGCATTTCTCCTCCTTACACGAGGCGTCATAACAACGTTTCACCAGGCAACGCCGGTCAACGGCTGTCTGTGTATGAGAAATCGGTTGGAAACTTTCCTCATGTCAGCACGTTATAGGTGTCGCCACCGGCGCCAACCTTGTGTGAATGCTCTGAAAAGCTAATCATTTGCATATCCCAGCATCTTCTTCCTGTCGGTTAAATTTCGCGTCTGTAGCACGTCATCTTCGTGGTGTAGCAATTTTAATGGCTAGTAGTGTAGATTAGCGTGAAGAGCTGCATCAAACCAGTCTTTGGACTGAATGAAAGGCTGTCTACTTGTCACAATTCTATTTAGTGACAAAGAAAGACCCATCTGTGAAGTAATATCATGGACGTCTATGATTAACGCCTTGTTTCAAAAACTAAAGAGTTAGCAGTACGTGAATTCTGGCCTCGTATGTGAAAAGAAATACACGTTTTCGTCTCCTTGGTACAGCCTCATTCTCATATCGGACATTTCAAATTCGTGGCGTTTCCGTGAACTAGCAGTATACCCAGTTTGTTCGCAGTTTGGAAGTGGAAGGCGGCACGGTGCGACTTTCATCTCCCTCGCTAATGAGCCCGACCTTAATCTCGTGGTCAGCTGCAGCGTTTCGGAGAGGGTCTTTAAGGTCAGTGTCCACACGCATCGTTAGCGGAACCGTGCCCGAAAAATGGTCTGCGATAGCCGCGCGGTACCGCAACGGGGGCAGGCGGCAGCTGGGGACAATTTACAGCGCGACCAGGGAGGTGGACGGCCGGAGCGTGTTGTCCAGCACACCTCTCGCTGGAGATGAGAGATCTCGGCCGGCCCCCGGCTGGAAACCGGCGCCGCAATCACCCGCATCTGCGTACCGACGCATCCGTGGAAAAGGGGGTGGGGAGGGTGGGGAGAGGGGAAGGTCAAGCGTGTCGTCGGTAGGACAGTAGCCAACGTGATAAGAGGGAAGAGCACTTGCCGATGCCATCGTCCGCTGCGCCCTGCAATAAACATACGTAAAATGTGGTCTCCATGGGCATCGGGCAGGGTACGAGTGCTTAACTCCTTCCTCGCCCCATTGCTGTTTCACAGTAGGGACGTAGCAATTTACAAATACAAAGAGAAGGATTCCACAACTGGAAATTATGTTCCCTCTTGCCCTGCAGCAGAATGCGAAATACTAAATAATATCTTCAATATGTGGTTCAAATTGCGGTGTAGGAATATCTACCTTGAAAGCATTCATACGAGCAGAACAGAGTTTTTGTAGCCAAACTACGTTACGGCAATCGTCAGGTGACTTTCGTACGGAATTCGTTTTTTGAGTAAACGCTCTGCAAATTTTTGTTTGTCATTACGTCGTTAGTGGAGAGAGATGACGTTCAAAAGCCTTGTGGATTCTGAACACGTGATTCATAACATCTTAACAATATGCGTTCGATATCTGGAATGAATTTGGCTTACAGTCTGGAAGAGGCATTTCCATTGTTTGCGGCAATGCTCACAGCTGAGATGTTGCTTTATTTTTGTACAGTGTCGAAGCAAGAACTGGGTTAACAAAGCATAATATGACAACATAAGATTTATTAATGATATTAGAATCTCTGAGAATCGAAGTTTAAATAATCGTACACCACAACAGATAGAGAATAGACATTTTATATTCAGTATAAGGAGTAGCTTCCGTGGCTCCTTGGAAAAGAACGTTCACCCACAGATCACAAATAGGCAGTATTTAGGATCCTTCTTTGCCACTCACGTAAATATTATAATTGATTCTCCGCTCATCCGGAAACTAAATTTCACTAACTTTTGGCCAAGACATAAGGTTACAGTTCCTGTCTTTCACAGCCATGGCAGTTAAATTCCTCCTGCCCACATAATTAATTAATAATAATTTTAATAGTACATTGCCAGCTCGCAATTTAAAACGTAACGGCACTCTACTGGACAAACAAATAATTTCCCATAAAATGACTAGAGTGTAAAGGACAACATAGCTTTAAAGACAACCTCTCAGCTCAGAGCTTAAAGTTTTGTAAGGTGGCAACGGTCTTGCACCTTACATGAGTCCATTTAACGTGACTGTAATCACTTTGCGAACACTTTAGGCCAATAGAAACGACTGACAGCGGCGCAATCGATTTGTAGATAAGTAGTTGTTGTCTGTTGGAGTAATAAGCTAAATTTCGGCGTAGGAGATCTATGTGGAAACGCATCGGCACGCCGGCTAGGTAATATAGCGAGAATTATGCGATTTTGTAATTATAAGATTTTGAGGGGCTGCAGTATGCGAGACAGAGCTCGGCTACCTCCCCGGCTAGCCGCCGAAGGCCACAGCGTAACGGCATGAATGGTGAACTGGGGAAGTTCTGTAATCCGTTTAGAGAGGCCACAGCGGCCGCCAAACTCTGAGGGACGCGCAGCTGCGGGTGTTCAAATGTTTACCAAAACAGAGCAGTGGATAGCTGGACGGGCTTCCTGTGCGTGCTCTCGCCTATGTCCCACTAATTTTGCGCCTTTGAGTAACTCAAGTGGGGCAGGCCAGGAGTTCCGAATAACAAAAACTTTCAATGTCGGAGTCTGTGTTCGCTACGATGGGGAATCTTGCCGGGAAAATCTCGAGTGGTCTCTTAGGAGAAAAAATCCAGTAAACGTGTTATTGCCCACAGCTGTAGTTCTTCCCAGCCGGCGTGGGCGGAGTTTACTAGTCAAATTTTGTAGAAAGGGAAGAAAAATGGAAAAGAGTTCTATTCCCAGGCCGTATACTGGTCGGTACTGGCAAACTGCGTATTTTGAGAGCTTCTGGTGATGTGATTCGCTCGGTAAAAGTTGAAGTGGAAAAACAGAGGTGAAGAGCGATCTTGCTCGACTCTCTGTAGTGGTCTTCCGTTCTGGGTTCTCGTACTGAGAGGATGTTACCCAAGCCGTCTCCCGTCTTGGTCTTTCGCTCTGAGAGTGCGTTAGCCGCGCCAGCTCTTTGCTGCCGGGAAGATTGTTGCAAATAGAGAAGTTTATGGACAGCGGTCTGTTTGTTGTCCGGGTATTGTAGGAGTGTACTTTCCGAGACGCCACACGCCAACCGCACAGCCGCGCTGTCGCCGTCGGAGACCGCCGTTGCAACACGAATATAACGGTGAGATCGCTCCCGCTTCGATCTGTGTTAGGAGTAACGTTAAATACACTCCTGGAAATTGAAATAAGAACACCGTGAATTCATTGTCCCAGGAAGGGGAAACTTTATTGACACATTCCTGGGGTCAGATACATCACATGATCACACTGACAGAACCACAGGCACATAGACACAGGCAACAGAGCATGCACAATGTCGGCACTAGTACAGTGTATATCCACCTTTCGCAGCAATGCAGGCTGCTATTCTCCCATGGAGACGATCGTAGAGATGCTGGATGTAGTCCTGTGGAACGGCTTGCCATGCCATTTCCACCTGTCGCCTCAGTTGGACCAGCGTTCGTGCTGGACGTGCAGACCGCGTGAGACGACGCTTCATCCAGTCCCAAACATGCTCAATGGGGGACAGATCCGGAGATCTTGCTGGCCAGGGTAGTTGACTTACACCTTCTAGAGCACGTTGGGTGGCACGGGATACATGCGGACGTGCATTGTCCTGTTGGAACAGCAAGTTCCCTTGCCGGTCTAGGAATGGTAGAACGATGGGTTCGATGACGGTTTGGATGTACCGTGCACTATTCAGTGTCCCCTCGACGATCACCAGTGGTGTACGGCCAGTGTAGGAGATCGCTCCCCACACCATGATGCCGGGTGTTGGCCCTGTGTGCCTCGGTCGTATGCAGTCCTGATTGTGGCGCTCACCTGCACGGCGCCAAACACGCATACGACCATCATTGGCACCAAGGCAGAAGCGACTCTCATCGCTGAAGGCGACACGTCTCCGTTCGTCCCTCCATTCACGCCTGCCGCGACACCACTGGAGGCGGGCTGCACGATGTTGGGGCGTGAGCGGAAGACGGCCTAACGGTGTGCGGGACCGTAGCCCAGCTTCATGGAGACGGTTGCGAATGGTCCTCGCCGATACCCCAGGAGCAACAGTGTCCCTAATTTGCTGGGAAGTGGCGGTGCGGTCCCCTAAGGCACTGCGTAGGATCCTACGGTCTTGGCGTGCATCCGTGCGTCGCTGCGGTCCGGTCCCAGGTCGACGGGCACGTGCACCTTCCGCCGACCACTGGCGACAACATCGATGTACTGTGGAGACCTCACGCCCCACGTGTTGAGCAATTCGGCGGTACGTCCACCCGGCCTCCCGCATGCCCACTATACGCCCTCGCTCAAAGTCCGTCAACTGCACATACGGTTCACGTCCACGCTGTCGCGGCATGCTACCAGTGTTAAAGACTGCGATGGAGCTCCGTATGCCACGGCAAACTGGCTGACACTGACGGCGGCGGTGCACAAATGCTGCGCAGCTAGCGCCATTCGACGGCCAACACCGCGGTTCCTGGTGTGTCCGCTGTGCCGTGCGTGTGATCATTGCTTGTACAGCCCTCTCGCAGTGTCCGGAGCAAGTATGGTGGGTCTGACACACCGGTGTCAATGTGTTCTTTTTTCCATTTCCAGGAGTGTAGTTGGGTCACGTGCAATTGCTGTTTCCACATAGGTTTCACGGTACTTTGGGGTGTAGTGGTTCTTCGTATTTTACGTTTTGTGTCGATGCCAGTCAGTCAGCCAAGTTATAAGAGATCGCGTTTTGGACCAATTTTAACACAGTTCACTACCAATGTCAGTTAGGAGGATAATTTGTAAATTGTTCATTGTGTTTTATTCAGCATTGATCTGAAGGTTATAATAAAATTATTGTGATTCAGTAGAGCCTTTACTTTCGTTAGTTGATCCTGAATTCACCCTTTTGCTTTATTTTATTTTTATGTATGTGTTTGATGTCATTGAACACCCTAAGTGTTCGTGATCGTTCATGTTTGGAAGTAAAAATAGGTGTGATTTATCGTCAACACTACCACTGCAGATTAATTAGGCGTGACAGGGCCACATTTAAATCTAGCGTTATCCATTTTTACGTACAGTTCCACTCCCAATTCCTCTGTAAGTTGTTTGTCAGGGGCGAACACACGCAAAAATCGGGCAAGCAATGAGTGGGGTGTTACAGTTTAACAGGCGGGTTCATAAACTACTTAAATGAAATGAAATGATCGTAAGGCACTGATGGCCGGGAGTCCCAGCCTGGGAAGTTCAGCTGCCGAGTTGCAAGTCTTTTAGCTGAAGCGACATTGGGCGACTTGCATGTCGATGATGATGATAAAGACGGCAACACAACATCCAGTCCCAGAGCGGAGAAAATTACCGATCCGGCCTGGAATCGAAACCGGGCCCGCTGCATGGCAGTCAGACGCGCTGACTACTCAGCTAAGGGAGTGGACAATAAACTTCTTGAAATGATACTGCATAAAATAATTAACACGTAGAACTCCACTTAACTTTCGAAACTATAAGGCAACACTTGTTTATATTAAATACTAAAAGTAGTTGTATTATCACTTCCTGGGCACCCCTGCGGTCCAGAATTGTAACTATGTTTAATACAGCAAGCACCAAGGTAAATCCTGAGTCATTGTACCACTTCTTACAAATGGACCATGTACCTCTCACCCACAACATCCACAGTGACAATAATCTCAGTCCCCACTGACCCTAGTGCCTAACCGGCTCTATCTGTAATGATCGTAACCCACGGACTGTCGCCATCTGCAAGCTCTGATCTATGCTGCTCGTTCAAGTAAATCACCTTGAGTGAAATCGGGAAATACCAGGATCAGGGAAATGACATGGAAGGCCTAGGCCCCTTTAACTAACACCATTTGTCCTCCGAGAACAACTTTCAATTTTATATATTTTTTGGTAACAACAGATCGCCTTTCGAAAACAGGTAGAAAAATTGAAATTAATTTGCCGTTACAAACATGAAGGCGTTCAAAATAGTGAATGAGACAACCGATGAATTACAGTAATAATAACCTCAAACCAATTCAAGAAATAAGACCTTAACGATACTAGCCTTTTTAAAATTTTCACGTTAGATAGTTTTAAATAAACTTACCAATTAAAATAGTTCGAGACAAATTTCTTTAAGCGAATTCAAATCAAAGACATTAGGCAGACCCCAAAAGATAAATACACTCCTGGAAATGGAAAAAAGAACACATAGACACCGGTGTGTCAGACCCACCATACTTGCTCCGGACACTGCGAGAGGGCTGTACAAGCAATGATCACACGCACGGCACAGCGGACACACCAGGAACCGCGGTGTTGGCCGTCGAATGGCGCTAGCTGCGCAGCATTTGTGCACCGCCGCCGTCAGTGTCAGCCAGTTTGCCGTGGCATACGGAGCTCCATCGCAGTCTTTAACACTAGTAGCATGCCGCGACAGCGTGGACGTGAACCGTATGTGCAGTTGACGGACTTTGAGCGAGGGCGTATAGTGGACATGCGGGAGGCCGGGTGGACGTACCGCCGAATTGCTCAACACGTGGGGCGTGAGGTCTCCACAGTACATCGATGTTGTCGCCAGTGGTCGGCGGAAGGTGCAAGTGCCCGTTGACCTGGGACCAGACCGCAGCGACGCACGGATGCACGCCAAGACCGTAGGATCCTACGCAGTGCCGTAGGGGACCGCACCGCCACTTCCCAGCAAATTAGGGACACTGTTGCTCCTGGGGTATCGGCGAGGACCATTCGCAACCGTCTCCATGAAGCTGGGCTACGGTCCCGCACACCGTTAGGCCGTCTTCCGCTCACGCCCCAACATCGTGCAGCCCGCCTCCAGTGGTGTCGCGACAGGCGTGAATGGAGGGACGAATGGAGACGTGTCGTCTTCAGCGATGAGAGTCGCTTCTGCCTTGGTGCCAATGATGGTCGTATGCGTGTTTGGCGCCGTGCAGGTGAGCGCCACAATCAGGACTGCATACGACCGAGGCACACAGGGCCAACACCCGGCATCATGGTGTGGGGAGCGATCTCCTACACTGGCCGTACACCACTGGTGATCGTCGAGGGGACACTGAATAGTGCACGGTACATCCAAACCGTCATCGAACCCATCGTTCTACCATTCCTAGACCGGCAAGGGAACTTGCTGTTCCAACAGGACAATGCACGTCCACATGTATCCCGTGCCACCCAACGTGCTCTAGAAGGTGTAAGTCAACTACCCTGGCCAGCAAGATCTCCGGATCTGTCCCCCATTGAGCATGTTTGGGACTGGATGAAGCGTCGTCTCACGCGGTCTGCACGTCCAGCACGAACGCTGGTCCAACTGAGGCGCCAGGTGGAAATGGCATAGCAAGCCGTTCCACAGGACTACATCCAGCATCTCTACGATCGTCTCCATGGGAGAATAGCAGCCTGCATTGCTGCGAAAGGTGGATATACACGGTGCTAGTGCCGACATTGTGCATGCTCTGTTGCCTGTGTCTATGTGCCTGTGGTTCTGTCAGTGTGATCATGTGATGTATCTGACCCCAGGAATGTGTCAATAAAGTTTCCCCTTCCTGGGACAATGAATTCACGGTGTTATTATTTCAATTTCCAGGAGTGTATTAATAACGATGTTAATAAAGTTAGCAATTGGTCTCTAGGGATTACCCAAAAGGCTTACGCCAAAAAATTTACATTAAAACTTAGAACAAGGGTACAATATGTATTAAACATTACAGACAAAATTTGCTGTGCGAAGGCAGGCCACTTGGCCGACAAGAAAATTTCGTTTACAACGCAAGTCAGATAACATAAGATACTCAGCTTGAGCACAGACAGCCAGGACGTGCAACTGCAAACAAATAGCAAGCCGGTCTAGGAAATGCTCCAGAGCAGGGCACACGGCCGCAAGTAAGCCAGGACCACGCAGCAAAGAGCCCCCGGCACGGAACACTCTCCCAGCAACTTAGCAAGTGCATTAGCTGGAGCTCACAATATGCTTAAAGGGCTGGATAATAGCGATACCAGGGAGCCCACCAGTTCCTATGTCTCCTGCCCAGTCCTGACAAGGAAGAGTGAACGACGACCCGGGAAAGAAGTCGTGCCGATTCATACCGCGCGTCCGTTGCTCCAGGCACTGCTGCCCCCAGCTCCACATTATGCGAAAACTACCCGTCAACCGCCTACGCCGCGCTCTTCGAAAGCCTGCCCTTAGACGCGACTCTAGGGGCCGCTTTTGAGCACTAGGCAAGGCGGGGATAACCGCACGAGGAAGTAATCCGCGCCCTCTGGTCAGACGCCAGCTAAAAGTTATCTATAGTGGGAAGGTGAAACGGGCCGCCACGGCTCAAAGAGTGTGGAACCCTCGGAACCACACTGGGAGTTCTAAGTCCATAAGTATGAAGAGGAGACACACCTAAAACACAGTATACAACTAAGCAGCCAAGTGTAGTTGACTCAGAAGGTACAGCTTGCATTCTATATTTCCTTGGGTGGAGTGTCACCTACCCACATCATAATCACTCCTAGAAATTCGACTATTCTCAAACAGATGCACCAAGGTTTCGTTGAGAAGCTTGCTGCCATACATCCACAGTGCTGGACGCTAATCCTGTTTCCAGGAAAGAAGAAAACCAATGCCGTGTTTGAGATACTGCCGCAAAGAGTAACACCACTACACCGCCACGCATCACATACAGCAGAACAGCACTCATAACTCACACTGCTAAACCCAGCAGTCAGTTCTCAGATCCTCCAGAGCCTAGGCAAGGCTGTACCGAGACTCTGGCGAGATAGGTCCCCGCCAAGGGCACATGCACAGTGGCACACAAAAACTACAAATAAAATGAATGAAAGAGAAATTTTCAGACATCAGCTGCATACGGGTATTGCATTAAATGCAACGGAGATATGTATTTGTGCCGGACCTGGACTCGGAACTGGATGCTCCGCTTCTCTAGAACAGTTGCCTCAACCTCGACCATCCGATCACGCCTTCAGCCTTGCCCAAATACCCACATGCCGCACACTGCAAATATAAGTCTTTCGCCCATTATCTTCCATTGCTCGCAGCTATTCAGCTGACACCCATAAGGGTCCGGCAGAGTTAGTGGATCTGCAAAGAATATATCATTTCGTCGTCAAGGCGCATATACGTGTGGTGTCCAAAATAACAGACACAACGCATATAAAAAAGAGGATGAATATTTAAGAACTATGTGCAAGACGTACACTGGTACTCCAATCACTCCTGTTCCTGTCTTTTGGCTGCGAGAAGAAGTCTTTCCCTCAGCCCAGTATCTAAATCTACATTTCTACATCTGACGATGTCCAGCGGATGGTACTTCTGGTACTTCCCTATTCCACTCGCGAATAGAGCGTGGGAAGATTGATTGTCGGTAAGCCCCTGTATTAGCTCTAATTTCTCTGACTTTCTCGTCGTGGTCATTTCCCGAGATGTATGTGGGAGGAAATGACATGTTGTATATATGAAGATGGTTTCGGACATGTCTGTACTTTTGGACATGTCTGAAAGAACAGATACCATCGTTGACCATGCAGCTCGTTAGGATGAAATTACAATGAAATGAATACCCGTAGCTGAATACAGGCGATGATATAAGTCAGTGGGGACAGTTGAAAATGTGTACCCCGACCGGGACTCGAACCGAGGGGTCTCCTGCTTACATGGAAGACGCTCTATCCATCTGAGCCACTGAGGATAGTACGACTGTAGGGACTTATCTCTGGCACGCCTTCCCCCTACCCCTCCCCCCTGAGATCCGCATTCGCAACTTATTGCCCGCACTATATTCGTCCTCGGTGGCTCAGATGGATACAGAGACTGCCATGTAAGCAGGAGATCCCTCGTTTCGAGTCCCGGTCGGGGTACACATTTTCAACTGTCCCCATTGACTTAAATAAACGCCTGTATGCAGCTAGGGGTATTCATTTCATTGTAATAATATGTTGTCCTACTCTTCCCGGAAAAGCTCTCTCTAAATTCCGATGGTAAACCTCTCCGAAATGCACAACGCCTCTCTTGTAGCGATAGCCAATGAAGTTTGCTAAGCATCTCCGTAACGCTCTCGCGCCGACTAAACGATCCCATGACGAAATGTGCCGCTCTTTGTTGGATCTTCTCTACCTCTTCCATCAGTCCTGCCTGGTAATGATCCCAGACTGATGAACAGTACTCAAGAATCCGTAGAAGAAGCGCCTTGCAAGCCACTTCTTTCGCGGATAAGTTACTTTTCCTTGAGATTCTTTCTATGAACCTCAGTCTGGCATCTGCTCTTCTTACTATTTGCTTTATGTGTTCATTCCGCTTAAGATGCTTCTGGGTGGTTACTCTTAGATATTTTACGGAAGGTACTGTTTCCAGCAATTTATCATCAATGGTGCACTTGTACGTTCAGGGTCAACTGCCGGAGCCTGCACCATCATCAGTCCTCCGTAAGTCATTCTGCAAATCGATACTGTCTTCTGGCATTGCTACTCTCTTGCAAACAAGCGTATCATCTGCAAACAGTTTTAAAGATCTTCCGTCGCTTCCTACTAGATCATTTACATACAAACATCAATAACGTTTTGCATCATCTCGGTTCCGAGAGCTCCAGAACCTGTACAGCACATTGGCATGGAGATCAACATAAACATGATTTCCGCCCTTTTTATTCCTCATGAAAACCACACATTGCATGTTGTACCACCATACAGCGAGACCTTCAGAGGTGGTGGTCCAGATTGCTGTACACACAGGTACCTCTAATACCCAATAGCACGTCCTCTTGCATTGATGCATACCTGTATTCGTCGTGACATACTATCAAGTTCATCAAGGCACTGTTGATCCAGATTGTTCCACTCCTTCAACGGCGATTCGGCGTATATCCTTCAGAGTAGTTGATGGGTCACGTCGCCCATAAACAGCCCTTTTCCAATCTATCCCAGGCATGTTCGATACGGTTCATGTCTGGAGAACATGCTGGTTACTCTAGTCGAGCGATGTCGCTACCCTGAAGGAAGTCATTCACAAGATGTGCACGATGGGGTCACGAATTGTCGTCCATGAAGACGAATCCCTTGCCAATATGCTGCCGATATGGCTGCATTATCGCTCAGAAGATGGCATTCACGTATCGCACAGCCCTTACGACGCCTTCCATGACCACCAGCGGCGTACGTCGGCCCCACATAACGCCACCCCAAAACAGCGGGGAACCTCCACCTTGCTGCTCTCGCTGGACAATGTGTCTAAGGCGTTGAGCCTGACCGGGCTGCCTCCAAACACGTCTTCGACGACTGTGTGGTTGAAGGAATATGCGACACTCATCGATTAAGAGAACGTGATGCCAATCCTGAGCGGTCCATTCGGCATGTTGATGGACCCATCTGTATTGCGCTGCATGGGTAGTGGTTGTGAAGATGGACCTCGCCATCGATGTCGGGAGTAAAGTTGCTCATCATGCAGCCTATTGCGCACAGTTTGAGTCGTAACACGACGTCCTGTGGCTGCACGAAAAGCATTATTCAACATGGTGAAGTTGCTGTCAAGGTGCCGACGAGCCATAATGCGTAGGTAGCGGTCATCCATTGCTGTAGTAGCACTTGGGCCCCTTGAGCGAGCACGTCATCGACAGTTCCTGTCTCTCTGTATCTCCTCCATGCCTGAACAACATTGCTTTGGTTCACTCCGAGACGCCTGGACACTTCCTTTGTCGAGAGCCCTTCCTGGCACAAAGTAACAATGCGGACACGATCGAACCGCGGTATTGACCGTCTAGGCATGGTTGAACTACAGACAACACGAGCCGTATACCTCCTTCCTGGTGGAATGACTGGAACTGATTGGCTGTCGGGCCCCCTCCGTCTACCAAGCACTGCTCATGCGTGGTTGTTGTTTACATCTTTGGGCGGGTTTAGTGACATCTATGAACAGTCAATGGGACTGCGTCTGTGATACAATATTTACAATCAACGTCTATCTTCAGGGGTTCTGGGAACCCGGGTGACGCAAAACATTTTTTGGTGTGTGTACTTTGTAAACAGCAATGGCCCTGTCACACTTCCTTGTAAATTAACTCTACATCTTTCGATTTTGTTCCGTTAAGAGCGACTTGTAGAGTTGAATCTACAAAGAAGTTTTGAATCCAGTCGCAAATCTGATCTGATACTCGGTAACCTCGGTTTTTTTTTCAGTAAACAGCAATGCGGCATGGTGTCAAATGCCTTCCTGAAGTCAAGGAACGTGGCAACAACGTGAACGGCCGTTGTCTACAGCGCTATGGATCTCACTGAGGAACAGAGCGAGCCGAGTTTCCCAGGATCTCTGTCTGCTGAACCCATATTGATTTTTATAGAGGAGATTTTCCTTCTCCATAAATGTTACATTTCTTGAGCATGAAACATGTTGTATAATTCTATAACAGACTCACGTCAGGGACATAGCCCTATTTAGGCACATCTGTCTTACGACCTTTCCTGGAAACGGGAATGACCTGCGCTTTTTTCCAGTCGCTAGGTATCCTTCGTTGCTCCAGCGACCTACGATAAACTGCTGCTAGAAGAGGAGAAAGTTCTTTCACACAACCTGTGCAGAATCTTACAGGTGTCTCAATTGGTCTTGATGCCTTTCCACTACTACTTGCTTTTCTGTTCAGTTATCTCAGTATCTGCCATTTCGATGTTCGTACGATGATTGATAGCAGGGGCCTTATTACTATATTCCTCGGTGAAACAACTTGGGAAGATCGAATTCAGAATGTCGGTCTTCTTTAAACGCACGCTGTTGTCACACTAGCATTTCGCTCACGTAGCACCATAAGGAAATGACTACAACGAACAGACGTCCCATGGGTTATGTGTCAACAGTGCGCTTGGGTAATGCAACTGCCGCCTACACAACTAGTTCATATGAACACCGGAGTTTTTGTTGCTACTTCGCTACGTTATTGTGGGATCTCAAAGTTTTGCGAGTGGGTGCTGAAGCAAATATACTATTTGACCAAAGGCTTCCGATTTCTGGCAACTGAGAACCGGAGAGAAACTGTTTAACCTAGAGTGCTGCGAAGTATTTGATAGAATATTAAGGGAAAGGGGAAATATCTCACATATAACACATCGTTTCATTTCACTTTAATTTCATGTCAGGCACGGCTTAAATGAGAGCTCTGTACCTTATTTTGAAAATTGTAAATCAGATTTTGCTGCAAAATATAGCAGAAATACCGAAGCAGCAGAACTTATTAACAGAATAACGGCTTTCTGATTCCAATAGAGAGATCTGATGAAGAGCACTGTTACAGCTTCAAATTTGGAGTTACGAGATGCTATCCGAACACTGAGGGTATTTATGACAATTCTTGCGAGTGCAAAACACCTTGTCAAAACACTTTCACGAAATTAAAGATGGTAAAGAACCACTTAATGTTGAATTTACCTGTAGGTAAAGCAGACTGCCAAATTCAGCTATCTTATCGATAGAACACGACACAGCTGCTAAACTTGACTTCGATCTCTTAATAAGTCTGCTTCACTCAAAGCAAGGAAATGCAAAATACGACGATAATAAAAACTTATTTCTTGGGAAGTGTCCTCAACGCAACAATGTAGCACATTTTCTTTTATTTCCAATTAATACGTTACGTGCGTTAATAATGTATGAAGAGCAAGTCAAATTTGCTCTTTATTATACATAACACTACAACACAGAAGCTCCTGTAAAGAACGAGTCGTAGATTTGGTTTTATTTTCTATTTTTTAATGTTTATACATTTTTTATTTTTAACTTTTTATTTATTGCTCGTATAATGATAATTTTAAGAGTTTACAGTGTAAGAAATGACAAGCAAAATACAGGTACGGAATCAAATGTCCGAAGCATTATACTAAATTACGTGCACAGTACACAAGTTCTTAGATTCTTAAAGTCCAATCTGTTGATCCAGTTGAATCCTTCAGGTAATGCAAGGTGGATGTCATTTATTGACTGATGACCTCAGAAGTTAAGTCCCATAGTGCTCAGAGCCGTTTGAACCTGTTCGGATGCGGGTGATGGTTCTCTACTGGCGTCTGGGGAGTGTGAAACCTGGAACTCGCGTGGAAGGCTTTTCAACCAGATGACCGTTGAACACTGACGATTCTTCCCACTGACTTCTCCATGCTTTGTTGATGTTAAAGTTGGAGGCTTCAAGATGTTGTGCAGTTCGGCAAAGTGGTTTTCTTGACTTCAGATGCTGATGTTCTGCTATTAATATATCGCAGTGCACGGGTAGCTGGGGGTTGTTCTGAATGTTTCTCCAGAACTTCAGGAGAGCATCTGATCTTCGTAGAGCTGGAGGTTGGATGTTACTCAAAACTGGTAGCCAACCTCCAGAAAGGTTATTCGCTTCCGTGGCATATCCTAAGTCACACGTGCCTCCCGGGTGATGCTAAACGAGTAACAACAACAGGATGATACCGAACTGCCCGAAAAGGCCTCCCGGTCATAGAATACAGAGCAAACGACCAAAAAATCCTTCTCAGGACGCACAAGTTCGTAGAATTTATTTAATACAATGATACATCGAATTTATTGTCTGCAATATTGTTCTTCTACATAGCTTATTTAAGTAATATTTTTAATAATGCTCCCTTTTTATTAATTCTACTTCACAAGTTACAACATTTCCTATACGTGTGTAAGAAATTGGAGGAAGGTAGTATTTCTGCGGGGGGAGGAAGGGGGGGGGGGACAAAATTCTGCCAGGGGCGTATGATCACCCCTGTACGTCTCTGTCCTACGCTCACACCCAGGGACGGTGGCAAGGGGCCAGGGGGGGGGGGGGGGGGGCGGGGGGGGGGGCTATAGCCCCCCGTCCCCAATAGAGTATCATATTACACTGGATAAAATGACTTCAGAAATCAGCGAATATATTACTACAACAGATTCAATCAACTTTTTATCATGTAGCAATATAGGTTGCAATATATTTCAAACACATTTTAACAGAAGAATAAGAGGGGCAAATAGCTTACTATCTAAACCAATAAATATCATTTAACTTAAAATAGGCATCTTATCATTTTTAATACACATTTTTTACACAGACCTCCAAAACAGTTACCAAAAACTACTTTAAGCAACACCAAATGTTACGAATTTGTCGGTGGAGACAAATGATTACTATTTCAGAAAAAATTGGATGATCTGTACAAAAGAATGATCTTCATAAATTTAGCAAGTCAGCAACGCCTTGGTCCACCTCTGGCCCTTATGCAAGTAGTTATTCGACTTGCCATTGATTGGCAGAGTTGTTGGACATCTCCCTGAGGGATATCATGCCAAATTCTGTCCAATTGGCGCATTAGATTGTCAAAATCCCGAGATGGTTTGATGCATCTGTCCATAATGCTCCAAACGTTCTCAGTTGGGGAGATATCTGGCGAACTTGCTGGCCAAGGTGTGGTTTGGCAAGCTCAAAGACAAGCACTAGAAACTCTCGTCATGTAGGAGCTAGCATTATCTTGCTGGAATGAAACCCCAGGATGGGCAACAAAACGGGGCATAGAATATTGTCGACATACTGTTGTGCTGTAAGAGCGCCATAGATGGCCATCAAAGCGGTCCTGCAATGAAATGAATTGCAGCTTACACTGTTATTACTGGTTGTTGGGCCGTATGGCAGGAGACAGTCAGGTTTGTGTCCCACTGCTGCCCGTGGCATCTCGAGACACGAACTCGGCCTGAAGCTCGTTGGCTGGTTTAGAATTGTATTCAGTGATGAGCCCCATTGCAAACTGAGTCCCGATGACCAGCAAAGACATGTCTGGGGATGCCCCAGACAGTGGTGGGATAGCAACCTGACTGTAGCCTGCTATAAGGCCAGACAACCAGGAGTGACGATCTGGGGAATAAAGGAGAGGAACTCGGTAGTTCAGTCGGTAGAGCACTTGCCCACGAGAGGAAAAAGGTCCCGAGTTTGAGTCTTGGTCCGGCACACAGTTTTAATCTCACAGGAAGTTTCAAGTTTCACATCAGTGCCCACTCCACTGTAGAGTGAAAATTTCTTTCTGGAAACATCCCCCAGGCTGTGGCTAAGCCATGTCCCGGCAATATCCTTTCTTCCAAGAGTGCTGCTTTTGGAAGTTTGCAGGAGAGCTTCCATGAAGTCTGGAGAGTAGGAGATGAGGTACTGGCGGAATTAAAGCTGTGAGGATGGGTCATGAGTCGTGCTTGGATAGCTCAGATGGTGGAGCACTTGCCCACGAAAAGCAAAGGTCCCAAGTTTGAGTCTCAGTCCGGCACACAGTTTTAATCTGCCAGGAAGTTTCATATCAGTGCACAAGTCAAATTCCCTGTCATAAGGCATGTAAGAACATCCTGACACTAGTAATTTCAAATCCACAAAATCAAAATAATTATTTGCAATTGGTATACCAGGACCATTAAAATCATATTATTCTTATTTTGCCCTGCACAGTTGTTGTTGGCCCCATGTTTGTAAATTCCATCTGATGGTGGTGAAAGAAGATGGAACTTTCAGAAAGCAAGATGCAACCTCATTTTCACCATGACCAGCAATGCCCTTGTGCTGCAACCACATGAAACTTTGTCAAATGGCACGAACATACAGGCACAGGTTGTAATTTGATAACTGCCTTCTGCAAAACATCTTTGTATGAGTTAATGTGGGAATAAAAATTACCTTTTTATGTCAATGCAAACAGTACAAAACTTCCTGGCAGATTAAAACTGTGTGCCGGAATGAGACTTGAACTCGGGACCTTCACCTTTTGCAGGCTCTGCTGAATGAGCTATCCAAACCCAATTCACAACCTGCCTCACAGATCCTGCAAAGCAGGAGCACTTCTGTGAAGTTTGGAAGGTAGGAGACAAGGTTCTGGCAGAAGTAAATCTGTTGGGATGGGTAGAGAGTTGCACTTCGGTAACTCAGTCAGTAGAGCACTTGCCCACAAAAGACAAAGGTCCTGAGTTCAAGCCTCAGTCTGGTACACAGTTTTAAACTGCCGGGATGTGTCATATCAGTGCACACTCTGCTGCAACCAGTATAACTCATACTTGAAGGCAAAAGTGACATCATGTTATCATTGTTGAAAGTGCTTATTGCTTTTTCTGTCTTTTGTAGATGTAGTTTTTTATTAGCAGTGATGCACAATTTGTTGATGCTAACTTCGCAGCTTATCTGATTTGTCAGTCGGTCACATGTTGTGCATGTGTCAGCATGAACTTGATGGAATAACAACTTAAGAAACTTTCGCTTATAAACATTCTCCTGTAGAATCGATGACATATCTAACTGTCAGGATGCAACACTTTTAAACACCTATTACATTTCATGAATACTGAGATCTGGGGAAAGCTAACATTTTGTTAATTTATGCCATGCATAATGACTTTCCTCTGTTGAAAATGGCAGTGTATGTGATTGACCAGTTCTTAATCAACTTTGGTATATTTTTGTTTGTGAACAGTGATTGTCAGATGTTTGTGCACCTTTTCTCTTCTCCTATGTTACAATATACACATGTTTGTCTGTTAACCCTAACATAATTTTAAAAGATCTTCTGCAAACTTACACATTGCCAAAGTCAGCAGGTAAGCAATATGTGACAGAAACTTGCCTCCTACGTAATGCTGGATCATCATATTTTCCATAATGCCTTCTCTGAATATTCTTGATATTAATGAAACCCATCAGACATGTTCCTTGAACATCAGCTGTCTGTTTCCAAAATTCTGTATGAAGTTTTCTTATAGCCTCTTCAGTGAATTCATGACACTTCTAATGACACTTGGGTGTTGCCTAGGAAAGAATTTTGTGTATATGCAAATTTTGGTTAAACACGCAAGAAACAGTGAAGTATGAGTAAAGAGTTAATAATTTCATCTTACCATTCTAAATGGAAGAGGTGTTGGTGGCATACTGATTTATCAACACAGATCTGTATCACAACAAACAGTACTACTCGTTACCAACCATCTAGGCTTTCTCTTTTACCATGAAACTGTAAAAAGAGATACCACCTTATCCACACCAACAGCTCTGCACATACAATTTGCCCTATCTGGCCACTATGTTTTCAGCTAAGTTTGATCATACCTAGAATACTAACTTCTCTGTGCCATTGGCATGGCTCCATACTACCTTCTCAATATAAAACCTCAAGACTGGAATTTTTGGCAGTTACAACCTTTCCCATGTCAAAGCTTCAATTATACTTGTTGTCATCATTACTGTAAAATTTGTAATCTATCAAGCAATTGAAATACATATGAAAAATAAACCTTGAAGCTTGATCTTTTTTAGTGTGCATCACCTTCAAGATACATCAAACTCAAACATACCAGTGACAATATGAAAAGGAAAGTTGCTACTTGCCATATAGCAGAGATTCAGAGTCGCAGATAGGTTATTTTCGACAAAGGCCTTGTTGGCCGAAAGCTTATTGTGACAGTGTTTTTGTTGTTCCTATCTGCGACTCAGCATCTCAGCTACATGGTGAGTAGCACTTTTTCTTTTTGTTACATTCCATCCTGGATTTTCCATTGTTTGACAAAAATACCAGTAACATTTTAAATAATGGCATAAACGGCTGATTTTCTGAAGCCATTGTTGTTTTGTAAGTGGCTGGACCTCAAAGTGCAAAGCCACAGTGCACAGTGTCACTCACATGTAGATGTGCGTTTTCGTTCAGCTGACTCTTTAATGACAAAAAATGAAATAAAAACAAAATTTTATCGTCTTGAATAGAGTTTTTTCTGATATTTATGGTGTCTTGTTTTGTATTAGTACTCTCTCACTGAACAGTTCAGTGGATAGCCAACAAAAGAAAAGATTAGAGTAAAGAATAAATTTCATGCAATTGGTTACGTGCACAAATGACTGAGACTTCTACCTAATTTGCACATTTTACTTGATGTTTGATCGAAGAAAGAAGTTCTTAAAGGAATAAATTTTCATGATTATTCAAACTAGTAATTAAATGTTCTTAAAATGGAGTTTCATTTAAGTTGAAATTGATTTAAAATTTCTGTATGTCATACATACTCTAGTTACATCTTCTGTATTAAGTAAATATTTATACTAGTATATTTACATTGTGTATAATGCAATTAGGATATTGTATCATTCAGATACATTTCATGTTTTAATGTCTTAACGATCTGCATATGAACCTTTAGATGAATGAACCTGCTTTGCTTGAGTGTTGAAAGTATCTGACTACATATACTTACATCAATAAATGCTTAAGTTTTCTTAAATCTGACTGACATTGCATTTCAGTGGCTTGATGCCTTCTTCTAAGAAGAAAAAAATCCAAGTCAAAACTGTTAAATATTTATGTAAAATTTTGGAGTATGAGTGAGTTGCAGCATTGTTTTGCTGGAAAGATTGTAGCCACAAATGTTATGTTGAGGGATTTACCTTTTACTATTTTGTCAAAATTTACAATTTTATTATATTACTATTGTTTTAACAATAAGCCTTTTACATACAATGAAATATATAAAATTGTGTAATATAATAATAATTTGTTTACATGAGTGGTTAGTACAGAGTTTGAGCATTACTTCCAAAAAATTCCAATTCAGGGACAGTGTGATCACCATTATCAGCCTTTCACATCTGTGAACACAGGCCTGCATATTATGGCTATGCAAATGAGTACTGACTAAAAAGCAGTTTCTTTCAGTCATGTCCACCTATGTTCACAGAGACAAGATCCCATTATTTTTCTTGATGGAAGGTCATTCCCTCTCTTTCTTTCCTTACGTACCTTCCTGTAGTTCGTTGGCTGTACCTGTTGAATTGCAAACTGTGTCAGATTTGTTTTTGACAGTAAGTAGGTTCAGCTTGTGAATGGGCTCCTTTTCCTGGGTGGAATTTTCCTGCAGGTCAGGCATTTATGCAAATAACTGAAAAACATCCCGTGTTTGTTGTTGAGAATTTCTTGCCATTTTTGAGACTTTTAGTTTTCATGCCAATTTATTCTCCAAAAATTAGCTGAGAAATTCTGTAACTGGTGAATATAAAACTGGCTTTTGTGTCAGGTGGGAAGGGAAAAGGGGGAGGAGGGGAGGTAGGTTGTCATAACCCTCTGGATCCACACCTGAATTTGATGACAGAAATTTCTGCAGGATTCATGCAAATCATTTCTTACGAATACCTTAATTGCCGTATATTCCCTCACCAATTTACCTGCATTGTATTTTGACATGGAATTGCAACAAATTGTTTTAGCAACTTTCTCGAAATACTATCATTACTCCAAGCTGAGTTTTTTCCCCGTTTTATTGCTTTGCTTAGTACGTATTTATGCACGGGGTTATATATGATTTTTTGAACTTTACCCACAACATTTGAACTCCATGTACTCACTTTGTCTTTTAATAATGAGATGTATACTTTCCTACTTTTCTCCATTAGGGTTTTCTAACTGGTGATCTTACTCACTTTACTGGTATTATTTTCACTATTCCCTTCCTTTCTTGGGTGGATATGTGTATGAGGAAAATAAATTCCCTGGTTAAAAATACACCTTCTCCCGGGTGAAAATACACTTTTTCATGTGAAGTGACAGTGTACCCTCCCTCAGAATTGTAAAACTTATCAATCCTGTGAATGGTTATGATTTTATACACCGGCATAGAATTTCCTGGCTTTTAGAGAACGAAACTCATACTGTATCAATGCTTTCAATGGTTATGGTTTTATACGCTGGCGTAAAATTTCCGGGCCTTTGGAAAACGAAACTCAGGGGGAAAAAAAACATGTTTTCGAAATATCTTTGCTGTGCAGCAACATGTAAGCTGCATATTTTCATGTTAGGAAAGTATAAATTCGAATTTCACCAAACACTGCATGTTACTTTCCGAAGCATTGAAATCAAGATTGCGATGTGCTTTTTGTAAGTGAGTCATAGTTCATGCCGTGTGATCTCACCGGCTGATGACAGCGGATATGCACAGCATAGGACACATGATGTAATCAGCCAATAACAACATCACTGTTATGTAGTGCGAACACACAAATAGAAAATATTAATGGTTTAAATTAATATACATAGTGTTGCTACAAGAAAAGAAAAGCTTTCACATATGATATTGGTCTTGAAGATTAATAAGCTGCAAGGGAAGCTAACCTTTCACTTTTGATGCTGATCTTTTCGGTGCTTGTTACGCTTTAAGATACATCACACAAATGTGCCAGCAAAATTTTTAATAACGACATTAAGTGTCTGAACTTCTGGGCTCGAAATTCTTCTAAATGGCTCATCCTCAAAGAGTGGATTTTTAAATGAGAGTCAAAAACTCTGTGGTTTCACAAATTCAACATACATTCTCACACACAGTTCATCTTGAGTAAAAGAAAATTTGCTCTATAAGTAACACTCCTAGGGGTAAGATAGATACTGCCTACAGGAAAATTAAAGAGACCTTTGGAGAAAGGAGAACAACGTGCATGAATATCAAGAGCTTTGATGAAAACCCAGTTCTAAGCAAAGAAGGGAAAGCAGAAAGGTGGAAGGAGTATATAGAGGGTCTATACAAGGGCAATGTACTTGAGGACAATATTATGGAAATGGAAGAGGATATAGAAGAAGATGAAATGGGAGATACAATACTGCGTGAAGAGTTTGACAGAGCACGGAAAGACCTGAGTCGAAACAAGGAACCCGGAGTAGACAACATTACAATAGAACTACTGACAGCCTTGCGAGAGCCAGTCCTGACAAAACTCTACCATCTGGTGAGCAAGATGTACGAAACAGGTGAAATACCCTCAGATTTCAAGAAGAATATAATAATTCCAATCCCAAAGAAAGCAGGTGTTGACAGATGTGAAAATTACTGAACTATCAGATTAATAAGTCACAGCTGCAAAATACTAATGCGAATTATTTACAGACGAATGGAAAAACTGATAGAAGCTGACCTCGGGGAAGATCAATTTGGATTCCGTAGAAATGTTGGAACATGTGAGGCAATACTGACCTTAGGAAAGACAAACCTACGTTTCTACCATTTGTAGACTTGGAGAAAGCTTTTGACAATGGTGATTAGAATACTCTCTTTCAAATTCTGAAGGTGGCAGGGGTAAAATACAGGGAGCGAACAGCTATTTACAATTTGTACAGAAAGCAGATGGCAGTTATAAGAGTCGAGGGGTATGAAAGGGAAGCAGTGGTTGGGAAGGGAGTGAGACATGGTTGTAGCCTCTCCCTGATGTCATTCAATCTGTAATTGAGAAAGCAATAAAGGAAACAAAAGATAAGTTCGGAGTAGGTATTAAAATCCATGGAGAAGAAATAAAAACTTTGAGGTTCGCCGATGACATTGTAATTCTGTCAGAGAAGCAAAGGACTTGGAAGAGCAGTTGAATGGAATGGACAGCGTCTTGAAAGGAGGGCATAAGATGAACATCAACAAAAGCAAAACAAGGATAATGAAATGTAGTCGAATAAAGTCGGGTGATGCTGAGGGAATTGGATTAGGAAATGAGACACTTAAAGTAGTAAAGGAGTTTTGCTATTTGGGGAGCAAGATAACTGATGATGGTCGAAATAGAGAGGATATAAAATGTAGACTGGCAATGGCAAGGAGAGCGTTTCTGAAGAAGAAAAATTTGTTAACATTGACTATAGATTTAAATGTCAGGAAGTCGTTTCTGAAAGTATTTGTATGGAGTGTAGCCATGTAAGGAAGTGAAACGTGAACGATAAATAGTTTAGACAAAAAGAGAATAGAAGCTTTCGAAATGTGGTGCTACAAAAGAATGCTGAAGATTAGATGGGTAGATCACATAACTAATGAGGACGTATTGAATAGAATTGGGGAGAAGAGGAGCTTGTGGCACAACTTGACTAGAAGAAGGAATCGGTTGGTAGGACATGTTCTGAGACATCGAGGGATCACCAATTTAGTATTGGAGGGCAGCGTGGAGGGTAAAAATCGTAAAGGGAGACCAAGAGATGAACACACTAAGCAGATTCAGAAGAATGTAGGCTGCAGTAGGTACTGGGAGATGAAGAAGCTTGCACAGGATAGAGTAGCATGGAGAGCTGCATCAGACCAGTCTCACGACTGACGACCACAACAACAACAACAACAAGTAACGCTTTTCAAACTACCATTCACAATATTTTCCTGCGACCTGTTAGAAATACGTTCGTTTCAGCAGTTGCCAGAGAGCACCAGATAACAGGCGTCACTGCACTTGTGCTAGGGTGCCTGTATGTTCGTTCGTGTAAAACATTAAAAGATATTACATTGCCATAAAGCAAACAAGACATCAGAGGATACTCCAAGAGCATCGAAATTTTGAGAACCATACTAAAATGCATAATTCGGCTTAAAGTGCACATTCCTATGTCCAGATTCCCAATGAAGGGCTCAACCTGATTTTAAGTTTTTCAGCATGGTTTTCAGGACGTAAATTTTCTTGGCGTACTAGTACTGTATTATCTCGTGTTTGGTTCTTTATTATGGCATAGTGCCATATGTGCTAGAAGATCAAAACATGCATTTGAAATGCAGTGAACAGTTGAAACTAGCCAATAGTGTGGAATTAAACACTTTGTTTCAAATACATTGACTGCCTCAGCGGAAAAAATTAATGAAAGCCAAATTTACTTAGCAATCCAACAAAAATAACGTAATTTTTCTCCAATGTGATTAATGCTTGACTGTCAGAGAAAGGTGGAAATAAAATAAAATTTGAAACTGACAACATATTTTAGCCTTCTGTAATTATGTGAATAGATTTTAATCCACTTGATAGCTCCTGGCCACAGAAACCCGTTTTTTTTCTTTTGACATGACAGCAGTAAACTAAGGGGAAACAGCAAAATTACTAAACGTAAACAAGGGTCATGTGGAGACTACCCACCTCCCCACTGCAACTCAGATGTCTCTGCGCATCAGAGCCAGATCTACGATATTACCGAACTGGGCAGTACCCCCCCCCCCCCCCCCCCCCCCGTCCCACCCTCGAGCGTTTCAGATAGGACATAAAAAATTTTTAAAAAATCGACTTTCCAAAATATGTTCTTTTGTAGCACACATCTTTCTGAAGAATCTGGTAAATAAAAAATATATTTTCAAGGAAATGTAAGACATGTTATTTGCTCTTAAAATGTGACAAGGTACAGTGCCACACCTCTTCACACAGCATTCTTCTATTGCACATCAGTGTATTTTGCTCTGTGAACTTAAACATGTATATTTCGTAATGGACACCATCAAACTATATTCAGGGCAGTGGAAATTAAAATGTCCTGTGGCGCCTCTCCCGCTCGCAGTCAGATAGTTTTACATCCTTCCCCTCTTTTAAAAAAACTCGCAATTAATACTGGATAGGATTATTTGTAACCGCAGAACAAGAACTCTGTTCTGTCCCCCAGGCTGTAGCTAAGCCATGTCTCCGCAATATCCTTTCTTCCAGGAGTGCTAGTTCTGCATGGTTTTCAGAAGAGCTTCTGTGAAGTTTGGAAGGTAGGAGACGAGTTACTGGCAGAACTGAAGCTGTGAGGCCGGGTCGTGAGTCGTGCTTGGGTAGCTCAGATGGCAGAGCACTTGCCCACAAAAGACAAAGGTCCCAAATTCGAGTCTCAGTCTGGCACACAGTTTTAATCTGCCAGGAAAATTCAAATACATGATACATAAAACCAGTAAAGATAAGATACAACATTTCTACAATCCTTAGGTCCTAGCATTTTTTTCTCTCTAATCTTGCTACAGCTTTACATGGCATGCTTTTCTTTCTGCAAAAGAATCTATTACCTCATCAAAGGTCATCAAACATTTTGCTACATGAAAAATCGAAATGTTGTCTAATACTGACAAAAGGTGTTATTACAAATAGACCCAAGACTGGTGTGGCTTCTTGATCTAAATATGTCTATTTTGTCACTGTCTGTTAGATAAAATGAAATAAGCCTTTCTAATATTGCAGCAATTGTAACAAACACCAAATGAATGAGACAAATGGTCATTTTTATAACATGACAGAACATAATTCACAAAGTAACAACATCAAATGCCTATTAGGCCTACTACAAGCAAAAAGCTTTATGTCAGGAATTAGTTTCAAATTTCATTCACACGCTCCAGTTTCTCAAGCATGAGGTCGAAAAGCAGTAGTACGAAGTTTTTATATAAATTTGGAATCATCATATTCTTCCATAATTTGTGTGACGTCCCTGTTTTTTCTCCTTCCTCATTCAAACAAACAATCTTCTCACCACTAATACTGTAGCTATTCATGCCAGTGTCAAAACTTATTCTCCAGGTAACTTAACTAACCCTGTCACAATCACTGGTTTAGTTATCCCGCATTTATTCTTCGGCTAAGCATTATTACGTGTTCGTACATGATTTCTGTGCAACTCCCAAAATAGAACTTAAACTGCTGCTAGCCAGGGACTGTACAACTGGCCCTTAGTAGTGTAGGGATCTGGGCAAAAATATTTGTTAAAATTTCATTTTCTTGGATACACCGAGAAGATAATATGTTATCTTTCTTACATGTTATTCCTGTTGGTCATTTATTTCCACTCTGGTAGTCTCAATCTAAGAATTTTGCTAGTAATTATAAGAACGCTGATCATTTGCTAACTCACTCAACCACATAAACAAATAGCGGTTAGCATTCACCCGTTAGGTTTTATTCCGCTCAGTTCTTATATCCCTGCCCCTTTTGCTACAGGAAAGTTTATTTGCCCCTTTTGCTACAGGAAAGTTTATTTCTAGATGCAATGGGGGTTCCTGTGGCAGAGACCACATATACACTATGCACACATTCAGAAATCAACCTAGAATGTGTTCAAAAACCAACAGGAATGTGATTCAAAATGAATGAATAATCGATAGACCAATGTAAGCTGAATGCTAGATGCTTTGTGAAACAAGGTTTTATTCCTCAAGAATATGAATTTGGCATCCCCCTGAAATTGCCGCCCAGCCCATACATCCGGGCCTGCTGCACATGTGTGAATCAGGCAGCTTGAGCGGGATAAGATATTACTCATAAGTGACTCACCTACGCATGTGCACAAGCCCGCTCGTAACTGCTCAAAGGAGCGTAAACAGTTGAGTTATCATGCCAATTGGAGGCAATTTGTTGTTATGAAGCACTGCATTTTCTTCCTAAAGCTTTTGACACATTTTGCTGTTGGCAGATGCTTATATGAGTACTGTGTTTTGTTGTTGTATATGGCACATTTCCATTGCAACTTAAGTTTTATTTTCGTTGTTTTTCTCTCATTCATGTTTCATTGCTGCAGTATTATTATGCAGTAGCAGGATACAGTAATACCCTTTGTTAGAGTATCAGTTCTTACCAGTCAAAATTACAAAAATTTAACTGAAAACTAAAACAATGAAAATTTCCCAGATTTCTAAAAAATTTCTGGGTTTTCCCTGGTTTTCTCCCGGGTTTCTCCTGGTTGTCCTAGGTTGTACGCACCCTGTTTCTGATGACACTGTACTCGTAGAAAAGGTGTGATTTGTTCTTTTGCCAAAATGTCTAAAATATGTAAGCTGTGTGTGGATTGTCTGCTTTTTTCCTTGAAACAGATGGTTAATACTGCGTTCAGTATGTCTTTGTAAGAATTTTTGGCTTTAGTCAATAATATACAATCTTATGAGATGAATCTGAGTCAGTTCTTATTACTACCATATGAAACCAAATAAATTCTGTTACTGCATTAAGTCCATATTTAAATTTAATTAATAATAGCCCAAACACATCACAATTTACAGGCCAGACTGAATAAGGTACTATACATGTATCTCCATGGGAAGTTAAAACCTTATATTCATTCTGTTATGCTATGGGAATGTAACTCATACTCAATTGCAGGCTTGAACAAGAGATAACCTTAGGTATACACAGCCCATCCAAGCTCATAAAGAAAATCCCTGGAACATTCCATGGGAAAACTTGCAGAGAAAGTAAAGTCCATAGTGGTGACTGAAGGATGCAAGGTGGAAAGGAAGATTATAGTTTAATGCTCCATAGACATCAAGAACTTTAAGAGACAGAGCACAAGCTTGGACTGTGGAAGGAAATCGGCTGTGGCTATTCAAAGAAACTATCTCAGGATTTGCCTTACTCTAATTTAGGGAAACCACAGAAAACCTAATCCTCGATGAGGATTTGAACTGTCATCCTCCCACATACAAATCAAGTGTGCAAATCACTGTGCCACCTCACACAATGAAGGAGCCCTGGTTAACTGAATTCAGATCAACCGAAACCCAGGTTATCCAAAATGCCCCCAAAAATCACAAAAGTAAGACTTAATATTGTACTGCACAGAAATAATTTGAGGGTGGAGTGCTCTATGTGATAGCTAGTTGATGTCCGACCTTGGGCAGCTTCCCCAGCCATTGACTGCCAACAATAGTACATTCAAGTGGTTGTTTACTTCCGTTGCTTGTGTATTTTTGTGCTATGGTGACTAAGTGGAGATGTGTTGTCATTACTTTCACTGATTAATTATCTGCTATCAATGAAGTTAAAAAAGGCAGTTTATTCAAAACTGTCATGGCTGATTACGGAGTTCGTATCCGTCAATTTGGAATGGGTGAAGTATAAATTTCTAGGGAAAGCTGTGAAAAATCTTCACAGAAAAACACTGAAAACATCCAACTCTGAAATAGTAGGTGAAACTCTTTATCCTTGGTTCACCCAAAATGAAGTAAAAGGCAAGCCTCTCACTGGCCCAATAATACAAGAAAAAGCTAAACTGTTCACCAAGTTGTTCGGTGAGGAACAAAAAGATTATTCTTTCAAGCTCCAGGTACTTAGAGAGGTTTGAAAACAGGTATTCAGCAATTTAATGTTTGTGGAGAAAAGTTATCTGCAGACCCAGGTGCAGATGATCTTTTGAAAACAGAGTTTGAAGATTACAGCCAATGCTACACTAAGTATGATATTTACTGTGCTGATAGAAATGGGTGTCAATTTTAGCCTCCTTAAAAAATCTGCCTCACGATACAAAAAGAAAAAAAGAATGGAAAGCGTCTCTTTTGGCATCAAATGCTTCTTGCACACATACAATGCCCTCCATACGTATCACGTAAGTGAAAAGCCTTGAGCATTGAAGGATGTTTCCGAAATACCCTATCAGGTTTTTATAGAGCCCACAAGAACTTCTTGGATGTCTTGTGAACTCTTTGAAGAATGCTTTAGTGATCAGTTGTAGCGCAAGTTGTAAAATTTTTAACTGGAAAAGGTCTCCCTAGAAAAGTGAACTTATTGATTGACACTGCACCTACACATCCTTGTGACTTTTGTGTTGTGTGTTTCCTGTCCACATACTTTAAATGTTCACGACTTCACCGAAAAAATTGTTATCAGAACTGGCTTCCTCTCCCCCCCCCCCCTTCAGCTTTGGTTAATCAGGGTTGAGTGTACATATTTCTCGAGGTTATGAACCAATGCTGTGTGCAGTGGAATTCACAGATACAGGTAAGCAAACATCAGGTAAACCATAATCTTAAATTCTTTTTATTGCATCCTCTTAATAGATATGTGAACATAAATGAACAAAACATAATAGAACATGAACTTATATAAAAAAGACTATAAACTTATATAAAAATGAACACTTTCATAATATCACGTAACATGTAATAAATCTGAGAAAAGTCGTAATATATAATAGAAATAGCACTGTGGCACTGCTGCCATATTTATAAATACAATGGGCTATTTCATTTCAGTTTAATGATGGTCACACATAAACCATACACTCCAGTCAGCTCTTACCTAACATCATGAAAAAGGCACACACTATTTTAGATGCTTGTGTTTTCTTATTTCTTGTTTGCCACAGCAGAGAGTTGGTCTCTTATATGCCCCATTCCTTCCAACAATGAGTCTAAAGTTGACTGCTGCAATTCAAGTGTCACATTTGACACTTGGGGTTCTGCTCCAACCTTCTTGGCATTTTCCTGCAGCTAAAACACATAAAGTGTAATGTCAAATATTATATAACTGCACTGAAGATCTTACAGCTTACTATCATTTAGAAATAAATTAGCAACTTTGTGGCAAAAAACAAGCCAACGTTCAGAACAAAATTTTCATTAGGTTTGCACTGCTGAAAACGTTCATGACACACAATGTTTTAATAAGTAGTGGTTGCGTCACATAAAAAAGGAGAGAGAAGGTATAGGAGAACAGTGAATATCCAGTTCTTTCCTCTTTTGGCATATGAAGGAACATCTACTCCAAAAAGTGACAATTTTTGATATCATGTTCACTTAAAAGACATGCTTAACAGAGATGCTGTTATCAGTTCAAATATTTCTTAGTTTTACTCTGCCTTATAATTTCTTAAAAGACTTAGTGCTACAATGTCATTCTCTTCTTTTACTCCTCAATCATATGGATTAATACCTACTAGCATAAAAATTATGAATGAAATGACATTTGTATGAAACAAGAATTTATTTACATATAAAATATCAAATACATTGACGTCAAATGAATGTGTAAAATTTGACACATGTCCATGCACTATTCCAGTGCAACAGACCATATGACAGAAGTAACTGCAATGATATTTTATATAGTAGATCATTTATTAAAGATTTAGTAAATGACAGCCTACTTGCTGTAACAGTTGGGAAAAATCTGGAAACGAAATTACGTGGTATACTATAAATAATGTACTCAATAGTAGTCTCACAATTACATAGAATCAATTTACTTAACATATCACAGGTTGAATTCCAGATGGATTGCTCGGCTGAGAATGCTATTTATACATCCACTCATCAAATTGTGCAAGCCTCAAATAATAATGCAATATACCCAGTTGGTATTTTTTTGTGAATTTTTCAGGGCTTTTGATTGTTAACATCATGTTACTATCCCAGTAAAAAAAAGTAACAATATTCTCACATGCTGTATTCTTCGAATTCATTTTCTTTTTCTGCATTGGCAAGTATGGAAATGATCACTCTCCCATTCTACTTCCGACCTAAATTTGATTTGATGTGAGAGCTAAATAAATAAGTACGTAGGTAAATTCTACCACATCACAGTCTTATAAAAACCTGACAATTTTTACCCTTTCATAATGAAAATATGCTTCTAACCTCAATGGAGAAAAAGAGGAAGACTATTTAGCGAGTAACAGACTATTATTTTTACACTTACATCATTTACTAATCAGTTTCCAAATGATGATCTGTAACAACAAATTTCATCAATGCATACTTAAGCCAACAGTAAGCATTTTTTTTTTTTTTTTTTTTTTTTTTTTTTTTTTTTTTTTTTTTTTTTTTTTAGCACTGATCACATGTCTTGCCAGACCGAGCCCTGCAGGGTTTGACTGAAGCCATACGTACATATCTGAGTTTCTGGGATATCAATATTAAGGCCTGTGTGTAGTACTGAAAGTACTGACATGAGGGAACTCAAGCAATAGATGCGAGCCATGGAGCATCCCTAGCTATTTCTACTCCCACACCCTGCAACTTACAGTTCAGTTAAATAGGTAATAAAATGGACCTTAGAAATCTGATTGATTCTACTTTATTTTATTTTGTTTAGAGGACAAAAAGGCTCAAGTCTAGGGTACAATGATAGGTTAATAGAATCAGAAGATGACTGAAATGACTTCAAACTGAATCTCATACAGTTATCAGGAAAAAATAAAATTAAAATCTGGACAAACATTTTACTACAAAGGGACAGGGCAAGGAGCAAATACAAATGTAGGATTTATTGTAAATCAGAAAATTAAAACCATGTTTGAATCTCAAATATAATAAAACAATATTCATGTATAACCAACATACCAAAAACAAACAGATACAAGTAAATAATGAAGTCACTGGACCAGTTGAAGGGGTTTTTTGTATTTAAGGCAATCATTTGGAGAGAGCAAAAAAGTAAAAAAAGAGCAAAAAACAGTCTGGACCACCTTCGATAAACTAAATAATGTTTAAAAAACTAGGCGAGTCAATGTAACAATATTCCTGAAAGTTTCATTGGGTTGGGTGCTTCAGCTTCCCATGTCTCTCTCTACCAATGAATGGCATCAAGGAACAGACTGAAGTGGGCAAAATAATTATGACCATAAGGAAAAATCAAATGCAGGTGGGCAGGTCAGTCTAGAGGTGAATTTTATCCAGCAATGTAAATCAAATAGCTCGTGGTGGTGATGAAAGTCAAACAAAGTGATACATCTACATCTATAAGCAGCAAGCCACCTAACAGTGCACCCCATACACACATTGCCACACAATTAACCCATCCTGTATGTAATGCCCACATCACCTACTCAAGGTTGTCCTACAGCTCGTGCCCAATGGTACAGGTCAATTGACTCACATTAAAGACAGTGCACAACTGTTGAAGCCTGTGGTTACAGTCCTCTGTCTGTCTCCAACCCAAAGGAACAACATTGCAAACCAAATAAAAGATGCACTTTCACACTGTGAGTAAGACTACTAGTACTCATATCTTCAGATGATCACCTAAATAAACCTAGAGAGGGCTCTGAACTAAGGCACCAAGCATAACTAGCAGTGGAATAGCCATATTAATTTTGCTAGCATCTGCAGCCAGTGTACTCAAAATCTACTAGCAGAGCTTTCTCCAGTTCTGTAACAAGATATAGCAGTCACAATATAGGAAGAAAGGCATGTGAGACGCCCTAACTAGGGAGTGCCAGAAGACCCAAAAAGCAGAATGCAATGAGAGTACATACACCCCCCAACCCCTGCCATTTACCAGAGGTAGCCCACTCAGAAACTGCCTAGTAACAGGGCAAGAGAAGCACAGATAGACATAAGACGAACAAGTTGAACAGACCACAGGGGAGGGGGGGGGGGGGGGGAAGAGCAAAAGAGCAGGTACAGTGAAGGCCATGGCAGACCACCAGGCCCAGACAGCTGCGGCCTGGTCTGGGCAGAGGAGGCCAACACCTCAACAGACAGATAAGGTTAAGTGGTACTCCCTTAAAGAGAGTGGTAAAAGCCCCCCGTCACAATAAAATGTAAAACTACGTCAGCTGCTGAGGTGTAGTCTCCTAATACCAGAGGTAGCAAGTCAGGGAGATTGAGAGTCCGCTACAGGGTGGCTAGGTTGGGACAGTCGAGCAAAACGTGGACCAACATCAAACAGAAAAGGCAATGACAGTTGGGTGGGTCCTCGCAACAGAGGAGGTGGCGGCCATGAGTCATGCAAGTATGGCCAATGTGGTGCCAGCAAAAGACAGCAGAATCTTTGTGATAGGCCTGGAAGGAGGACGTCCACAGATTCATAGTCTCCTTTATCATTCAAAGTTGGTTTGGTAAGTTAGAGTAACACATTCTGTACCAGATCCCTAAAACTTGATGGTGTAACACCAATCGGAGGCCTGTTTCCAGAATACTGATCTCAAGAGTTGGCTTAGTGGCAGCCTTTCTGGCAGTGAGTTCATTCTGTAGGGTCACAACTTGGCCTGGGACCTGGACGAACATCACCGAGCATCCACATTGTTCATGTGCATACAGGTAATCCTGGATAGCAATGACCAAGATTGGTGAGGGTAACACTGGTCAAGAGCTTACAAACTGCTCAAAGGGTCACTGCAGACAAGAAAGGACTCATGGGTGCAAGAACGGATATGCATGAGAGTCTGCTACCAACTCCACAGTGAAAACACTGCAGCCATCTGGCAAGGAGTGCAGTTCAGTATGTCCTACATGATTATAAGCATCAAGCCATCAGTATATACTACTTCCGAACCCCGAGATGTGAACAGGATGGAGAAGAATTGATGGTGGATGGCATCGGGCTGAACCAAGTCTTTCAGACCTTACGATAATTCGACACAAAGCTGCGGCCAAGGGATGCACCACAGACACGTACTTGAGTGGGCACCATTGTGGGAGATGGATTTCTGTGTTTGGGAAGAGGAGATGGTAATTTGGATGCTTAGGGGGGCTGCAAACCTGTGTAGCACCCTTGACAAGCTGTTGTTGGCACATGATCCACAATAGAGGGACCTCAGCCTCCACAAGTAAGCTGTTCACAGGGCTAGTTTGAAAGGCTCCTGTTGCAAGTCAAACCCTGCAGTATAGTATTGGATCCAGTATCCACAATGCTGAGGGCATGCCGAACCATATGCCAGACTGCATTGTATCAGGACTTTGTAAAGCTGCAGAAGGGTAATGCAATTTGCACCCCATCTGATGTTACTCAGGAAGCAAAGTGTACTAAGGTGCAGCTGCACTTTCGCTTAAACTGGAGATGGAAAATCCACTTCAACTGAGCATCGAAGACCAGTCCTAAAAAGCGATAAGTCTCTACCACATCAAGTATTTGATCGTGGAGGTAAAGTTCTGGTTATAGGTGAACAACAGAAGTGCACAATGCAAGTCCTGGCGGCTGAAAACTGAAAGCATTGAGTGATGGCCCATGACTGTACTTTTTGTTTGGTGCATTGCAGTCAACATACACCGATCTGCACACTAGAGGAGCAATAGTACAGGTAAAAGTCGTCATCTTACAAGGAGGGTGATGCTGAGAACCCCATAGCTGCTTGGGAACTCACCCTCGCTCAAGATGCAGTTAAAGATGGCAAAGATATGGTGCTGACAATCCACCGATAGGTGCTTGATCACTTGGTCGTGGATGTGGTTCAGCCCTGGGGCTGTATCAGGGCAGTGGGCTAGGACACTGATGAATTCCTACTCACTGAATGGAGCATTATATGGCTCCAGGTGGTGTGTAGTAAAAGATAATTGTTTTCCCCCACCCCCATTTTATACCACAAATGACAGGTTGATAATTTTCAGACACTGAGGCTCAAAAATAATGCAGAGCAAAATGTTTGGCCACAATGTCTGGGTCAGTGTAGACAGTGCCATTCAAAGTAATACCAGGCACAGCTGAAGGTGTCTGGTATTCGTTGAGAAGTCTGATCACTGCCAAAACCTGTGAAGGAGAGGTATGTGGTCTGATGGCTGAACGAACCATTCCCAGCACTCACACTTCCCTTGTTTTATTAGGTGGCAGACCCAGGCACAGAGCTGCTTAAAGGTAATGAGGTGCTCCATCGAAGGGTGACACGGCACTTGGGAGCCTGCATACAATCTCTAAAGGCCTCTGCAACTCCTGATGACCACCAAGGTACTGTCTTCCTTCAGGGTGGGCCTGCAGAACAAGCGATCACTAAATCAGCTGCCGAAAGAATAGCTGTAGTCATGTTCTGGACTGCCTCATCGACATCTCCATGCAGTGGGGAGCCAAGGGCGACAGCAGAGGCGAAAGCCTCACGCAAGGTTACGAAAGATGGGTGAAGCTGAGAAACCAATGCAGACAATACGTTCTGAGACACTTCACCATCGGGAGGAAGGTAAGCACAGCTGATGGTAATATCCTGAAACGCTCTTACTCGAACAGCCACAGCCCCCATTAAGAGACATAGTTTCACTATATAGCATGTTCAGAACATAGGTGCAAACACCACTGACACCCTGTCACAGGTAGGTTGATTCTTATAATATCTCTGATACCCAAGAAGAGTCAGGGTTTGTACTGCTGGGAACCAAGCCTCCTGAAGGGCAACGCAGAAAGCAGGGGAAGTAATTAAAAGATGTAGCTCAGCCAGATGGTGGAAAAAACTCCTGCAATTCCACTTAGGAATAATGTTGTAATGTATCATGAGGCCATGAAGGGACCAAGGAAGCCGGGTATATGCCAGGGTAACCTGCTGCCACTGGTTGAGGGGTTAAGTCATCAACACAAATAGGTTTTTGGTTTTGTTGTGTGGTGCAGCACGGGGCCTCAGGGGGCACCAGAACCTCTGCCTTGGCCACAGGAGTGGAACAGGTGGGACCTGCTGGCATGTGGGTCACTAGAATCTCCTTCTTCTTGGAGGACTTTGTCTTATCTTTCCTCTCTTTGGAGGATGTGCGTGATAGCAAGGGTTTCTCTGAATCAGTTTCAGGTAATGATAATGATTCCAAAGCCTGAAACCAGCAGCCTGAGGCTCCTTCAACCATTGGTTGGTGTCCAGTTGTAGACTGGAAGAAGCCTTGGAAGGAAGTGTGCTGAGGGTCCCCATCCTGGTGAGAGAAGCCAGAGGTAGGTAATTTGTCTCTGGCTGGAAGGTGGGGACCAATGTCACCAGTGGGAGGGAGGCCAATGATCCCAAAAGTAGATGTGGAGGAAACAGCAAGAAGAAAGCACCCAAATATCAGGGAGCAGGCTTGATCAGGAGGCCCTGAGAATCCACTTTAGGAAGTGTAATGGGCGGGTGTGCGTCATAGCTGCAGCATATGACTTATTCATGCTGGGTGCAACCACTCATACTTCTTCTTTTCCTGCTGATAAGTTAGTTTGTCCAAAGTCTTATGTTCATGTATCTTCATCTCTTTCTGGAAAAAGTGCAATATGGCAAGCAGGGAGAATAGTGCTTTCCACAGTTAACACAGACATTGGGGATGGGCACAAGGAGTGTTCACATGCAGCAGTCATCCGCTATCTCTACATATGGGGCTAGTGTTGCAAGGTGACGACATGCTCAAATTTCAGACACTTGAAGCAAAGCATGGGGGGGAGACATGTTCTCACATCACATAAGTATACCATCACCTTTACCTTCTCAGTCAATGAATCACTCACAAAGGCCAAGATGAAGTACCAGCAGCAACCCTATTGCCCTTTGGCCCCTTATGGACATGACACACAAAGCGTACAACCCATCACTCCAAGTTGGCAGGTAGCTAATTATCGTATTGCAAGAGCAGGTCTCCATGAAAAATGATGCCCTGAACCATGTATAGACTGTTATGGAGAGTGACTGGTATGTGATCCGACTTGTTACAAGCAAGCAGCATCTGTGACTGGGCAGGGGAAGGTGTTTTGATCAAAACTCATCCACTTTTCATGTTAGAGATAGCTGCCACTTACTCAAACTTGTCTTCTACGTTATCCACAAAAAATAAGGGTTTTGTGGCCAAGAAGGAATCACCATCAGCCCTTGTGCAAGTCAAGTACTGCAGGGAATATTTCCCTGCTTACTGTTTAACCCTATGTTCTGCCCACACCATAACCAGTGACTGGAACAACTTGAGGTCGTATCTCTAGGCATTGGACAAGGACTTTTCTTTAACAGAGATTGCTGGGGCCATATGGCCACCAGCGGGAGACAACTTCATCTGCTTCATTTACAGCTCATCCGCCACGGTGGCACCCACTCCGAATGGGAGCACTCCCCATGGCCGCCACCCAGACTCAGCAACAGCTACCTGACCAGTAATTCATTGCTGAGAGTCCCTGTGCCCCAGTCATGATGGGGAGATACTCCTTAGCATACATGGGGAGTTTTCAGTTGAAGCACCAACAGTATGATCCCTACATGGCCAGGGGGCTACCATAGTGCAGGTACTTGATGACCCCCTCCACAGGAGGATGGTTGAAGTTCAGGATTTTGGATGTATTACATTATTAAATGGAAGGGTGAAAAGATGGAAATGCAAAAAGGTGGAGCATACACCACATTGGGCGACCTTTCCTACATCAAACTTAACAATGCGGACCACGTGTTTGTTTATCAGAAAGTTGTAGAAACTCAAGTGCCAAATCATAAATCTGGTCCAAGCAGGTCTGCACCAAGAAAACCATTTGATGGACAGGCAGAGGGGAAAAGGGATAGTGGAAGTATAAGCTTGCAGCACAGAAAAGAAGTTATTCTGCAAAGGCTGGGGCCCCATGGTAGCCAAGCATGTACTCACAAAAGAGTTGTGAGCCCCAGAGAAATTAAATCTAATTCAGTTGGTCACAAGCGTTAATCAGTTTCCAAAAAACTGAAAATCATTTATTGTTGTAGTTACTTTAACAGAACCCACACTGGCTATACCACGTAATGTGTCTGTGTTACTCAGCAATGAAACACACAGAACGCATTTCAGTATTAAGAAGGAAGAATTTAGTTAATGTTCAGTCAACAAGATCAGTAGATAAAGAGTACAAGCTTGGATTTGGAAAGGAAATCAGCTGTTCCTTTTAAAAAGAACCACCCTGGTATTTGCCTTATGCGGTTTAGGGAAACTGTGGAAAACCTGGATCTTTGGCAGATATGAATTTGCACCATAAAAGTCCCAAATCCACTATCTCTACAGATGGGGGTAGTGTTGCAACGCAAAGATATGTGCTCAAATTTCAGACACGTGAAACACTGCATGGGGCCCCCCCCATCACATCACATCGCATAAGTATACCGTCACCTTTACCTTTTCGGTCAACAAATCACCCACAAAAGTCAAGATGACGGTACCAGAAGTGTCCCTATTGTCCTTTGACTGCTTATGGACACAATGGACAAAGTGTACTAGCCTACTCATCGCTCCAGGTTGGCAGGTAGCTCATAATCAGGTAGCAAGAGCAGTGTTTATTACCCTGTTTACAAAGAGATCATCAGCAACAAGAGAACAAACTCAAAACTTAGATGGAAATTCACTATGTTCTTTACAAGGGAACCGCCTCAGCCTTTCCCTTAAAAAGAATTATGAAAACCATAGAAAATTCAATTCTGGATGACCAGATGGGGACTTTAATTCCTGCTGAGTACAAGGGTTTCTTTTCTATATAAATTACAATCTGATTTAGATAGACAATAAAACCACATACACACAGTTCATTTAATTACACACACGGCAGAGTACAAGCATCACTGGTAACAAGAGAATCTGGCAAAAAGTTAGTTTACTTAGTTACTTCCTTTCATTAATATCAACAGAATTTTATGAAGCAATCTCACACTTGGGACATGAAGCATTCATTGCAAAGCAACATGCTATCAGGGCAATAGCCAGTGTACATCCTTGAAGGTCATGAAGACAGCTGCCAACTATTGTGATTTGTTGTTAAGACTTAGTTACAATTTGGCAGTAGTAGAAGCATTTGTAAATATAACACTAAGTACAAATACCACTTATTATTTACAAGTAAGTAAACTTATTATTACAACAAAGGGAGCAAAGTATGCTACTAATCCTTCCCATGTGTCACAATACTCATTTTTCATGAGGTTCATTACTCAGTACACCAACATTTCTTCTTCTAAATGCCAAATAATTCACTTAGTTGATTGTGCAGAAGTAAACACAATTCACAAATTAAATTAATTTTTTAAAATTATATTTAACCAGAAAACTAAAGGTTTGGTATGAGACTTGAAAAATACCTTGCAGCATTCAAGAACGTATCCTGCAAATTCCTGAAGTTCCATGACTTTATTTGAATAACAAGCCTCTTTTGTTAAACAGAAATACATCTCATGCAATAAGTGAACCTACAACGTGAACTCTTACCTCGACAGATATACACACAGGGCAGTTGCAAATTCTGTTGTTCTGAATGGAATTTTTGATATCCTACAGTCAAACTGAAACCATATATATAAATTATAAGGTTTGAACTCTTTATGGATGGTTTTATATTACTTTGTTATTTTACGTCTTTAAATTTTCCTTTTCCCATCAAAAATTAATATTTTTATTTGTGTATGATGTATATTAACACTAAGAATTTAAAATTAAAATAAAATGACTCTAGTGCCACGACCAAAAGAATTTCCTTTATAACATGCACTACAGCACACAGGAAGTTCCATAGTAATATACACACACACACACACGCGCGCGCGCGCACAGAGAGAGAGAGAGAGAGAGAGAGAGAGAGAGAGTACAACTTTAACTTTTCAACCAGCATGCTGTTCCATATACACTCCACTTTGAAGAAACTTGTACTTTCCATAAAACAAAGCAAGCAAAGACCAGACAATGACTGCTACATTTCACTTCTTTCAACATTTACAAAACTGTTCCGAAGTATAAGATAAATAAAATATCAAAACAGCTTCTCGCCTCAAAAAATTATTTTAATCAAATGATCTAAACGAAACCTATCGTTCTTGAGACAAGTTATTTGCTCACTTTTAATTGTAGCAGACAAGAAGTTGTCGTGTTTGCTGGGTCCGCCGCTGGAGATTTCGAACATATCTGACATGAAAAATCAATTAGCTTATGCTGACCTTCTGGAACTACAACATTCATTTTCACTGTTTACTAACTTGACTGCTATAGAGCCCACAATGTTTTGTATTTACTGTTTACGTCCCAGTCAAGACATGTGTTGGGAAGATGAAACACACAATCTGTGCCACAGATCACGATAGAGCATAAATGACCCTGGAGTGAGAATATCTTCATAGTTAATAGAAAATGCTGACACTGTTCCCACTGCATTTAGTATAGCAAATGCGACACAAAATCTGATCTTAAGTATGAACAGTTGAATCAATGGAAATATAACCGTACCAATTAGTGAGAAGACAATGTGTTTATACCACTAAAGGAATCAAAGCTGAGAAATGCTACTAATAAATTAAAACATAAAATGTTGATTGAATTACAGCCCACGCAATCAAATAAAGTTTCACGAGTATCGATGCCCATCTTACTGATATAACTAATACTTTCACAGAATAGGAATGTTTCCATCAAGACTAAGCCATCCATTATAAAGCCATCCATAATAAAGTCATTCTGCAAAAATGATTTGACATACATAATCGTAGAACTGTGTAATTATTGCAGGCTTTTCCCAAGAAAACGGAAGAGTAATGAATGAAAGGATAGCTGATTTGCTGAATAAAAATGAAGTGCTGACTTATGTTCAGTAAGGGTTTAGAAAGAACACCTCAGCCGAACAGTAATCTTTCAATTCCAGAGAATTGTCGTAAGCTGTTTGGACAGGAAGGAATGAGGCAGAGTGATTTTCTTAGATTGATTCAAGCATTTGACCTAACCAACAGTGACTTCAAGTTTTGTAAAACGAGACTGTTACGGGACTCAGGAATGGACCTGCAAGCGATTTACGACCTATCCCTCTGATATCCACCAGAGAGTGGAAATATGTCATAAAGGCAAAGAATACCTTTCACATAAAAAAGTAATTGGCTATTAGGAATTTGGATTTCGCATTAGGCCATCAGTTGTTCCCCATACATATAAACGATTTCCTAAACCACTTGATGACATCAGATGCAGTACTGTTTGCTGATGACACAAACAGTTTGATAAAAGGGGACACTGAAAACGATCTCGGATAGGAAACCTCCAAGGCAGTAAATGAGGCAGGAAAATTGGTTCAGTGATAACACTTCGGTCATAATTAAGAGAAAACGGTATGGACGAATTTCACAAATATTAGAAGCAAAGTTAGAGACAATCATGACAGTCGAGTTGCGGAACTACACTAGTGTACAAAATATCTAGGCATATGAATGGATAAACATTTGAAATGAGAAAAACATCTACAGTTTCTAAATAAAAACTAAGTGAATGTTATCTACTAAGAATTTTTCAGGACAGTCACAACGTTTAATCATTAACGTGCATATGTTACACATACACTGGCAGCTTACTTAGATACTCTGTGTTCTTTGGGGAAAACATGAACTGATGAGACAAAGCGTTATGACCACCTGCTTAATAGCTTGTTTGTAAATCTTTGGAAAGAAATACATCACTGACTCTATGTATCAGGAATCCGACAGTATGTTTGTAGGTTTGTGGAGGTATGTGGTATTAGATGTCTACACACAGGTCATGTAATGCCCGTAAATAGCGGACCGCTGATGTGCGTACGCAGTGATGACGCCCGATTACGTCAGTCGAATTTGGTCGCCGAGATATCAACGTGAGTTCACAACAATGCTCCTCAAACCACTGTAGCACGGTTCTGGCTCCAAGAGACAGACAATTATACTGCTGAAAGCTGACATCACTGTGGGGGAAGCCATCAACCACGAATGGATGCAGGTGGTTCACAACTTCTAGTGTGTCTCCCATTCGTACCACAAGTCCCACGCTAGCGCAGGAGAATGTCTCCCATAACATAATACTGCTCCCACCAGCCTGTGTCCATGGCACGCTGCGCATTTCCAGCCGTCGTTCACCTTTGTGATGGCGTTTGTGGATATGGCCATCGACCTAGTACAGCAAAAATGTGATTCGCCTGAAGGGCCCACACGTTTCCATTGATCAACAGCTTGAATCGGGATGGTTCCATGCCCTCTTCAGACGTAATTGACGATGTGGCCGGATCAACATGTGAACACATACGGATGTTCTGCTGTGGCGTGCTCATAACTGTATGATGAATGGTGTGCTCCGAAACACTTGTGTGTGCACCAGCATTGAGATCTTTTGGCAGAGATGCCACAGATCACCACCTATCCTGATTTACCGAGCACACAAGCCTCCGGACGCCACGTTCTACGATGAGTCGTGGACGCCCAACCATTTAGCGCCTAGTGGTAGTTTCACTGTCCTTCTACCTCTTCCCATAGATGCTGCTCACAGCAGTAGCAAGTGAACATAAGACCACCTTCACCGTTTTCGAGGCTATACTTATCTTACCTTTGTCAAAGTCGCTTTTCTCAATAGATTTCCCCATTTGCAGCCTATATCTTCTCTAGGGTGATCCCCCATCCATGTCTGCTTCACTTATATACTTTTTTTTTATCGTGTCATGTGCTCGCGCCATCCAACATCGTGGTGGGCAGTGGTCCTAATGTTTTGGCTTATCAGTGTAGTTCCAAAGTAGTGTCGTTAGGATTGTGACAGGAGTTGTTACTCACAGAGAGTCATGTAGCGAAATCTTTAAGGAATTTGAAATAAGGACACTGCCTGGCTTAGACATGTATTAATTTGTGGCGTCCATCGTTATTTCTTTGCAGGAAATTTGTATAATTTTTGGTTAATTGCATTCTGATGACACATAAAAACTGTGCCACACTTTGAGTGTCACGAGATAAATGTAGCTAACACACCATCAAATCTAATTTATTTGTAACATCACAGTAAATATAAAAAATCACAATATAATTGAGTCACTCTTACAACACTGTTGATCTTAAACCTGCAGTGCAGTAGTTCACTGCAGTGGACAGCTGTTAATGCGATTCTTTGGCGTTTTTAAGCAGTCCTGATGCTGTAAATGCACACAGGGCACAGCACCAGTAGGGAGAATCCACTGGAGTGGACGCCAAAGAAATGATAGTAACAGCTGTCCACTGCAGTGGACAACTGTGTCACAGGATTAAATAAGATCTGAATAGACTTAAAAAGGAAAGCTTTTTTTCATTAGAACAGGATGGTACACGGATTGTAATAAGCAAGCGAGCAAGGTGCACAAACTCCGGAGTTAGTCCTCTTGTCCATAAAAAGTTTTTTAAGAACTTCACAACTTCCTTCAAGTTTTTTTCCAGCTCATTTTGCCTCTTCAGAAGTTGCAATAAACTTGTCCCTATTGATTATCAGTCTCACTCTATCAAAAAATTATTTTTGTAAAATTTGAAAATTTTGTGATGCCTGTAGGATGTCCAAAAGTAAATACTTCCAACGATTTAAAAACATTTGCAGAATCATTGTCGAATCTACTCTGGAACGACATAATCAACTGACTGAAAACTTCAAAATATGATTTTCAGAAAAATTCTTGAAGAATTTTGAATTAGATGTATTCTTTTCTACCTTGATAGAAATATTTTGCAGTTTTGTGCTGATGGAGAAGTTTAGGTTCATCAAGATTAACATCAGAAACAGCTTGGTCACTTTCATAGCGAATTTCCTCACACATAAAATCACAAGAAGTTCTTAAAATATCAGTAATTGCTTCTGTTTGTAGATTACGCTTCTGTAATTCTCTGTTTAAAATTTCTGTTCAATGAAAAACTTAATTACACATTGTTAAATTAAAATAGCACTTGAAACTTTGTAAATACTTTATCATAGAATCTAGATGATTTGGCTGATATCTCTCTATCAGTTTCTTTTGAACCATCAGTCACATTTCAATAAATTTTTTAATCATAATATATACCATGCTGGACAGTTGGTAAACGCTTTTCAGTTTCTTTATCGCCTTCAATCTGCAAATCTTTGAGCCAAGTACATTGCTTTACTGAGTCCCATATAAAGTTCACTAAACCATGCAGTACTTTCATTTCAATAAAGTTTCTTGCTGGAAAAAGGTTTTCAATCTCATTGTGCATAATTGGATTAAGCTAATGAGCATTACAATCCATAAACAACTCTCAAGATTTTTCTTTGCCTATTTGTGACTGTAATCCAGAGTCTGAGCCAGAAACATTTGATACCATGTCCTAATTCTGGCCTCTGGATCTGATACCGATAACTTGTGCAGGGCTAAAATGTCGTTGTGTCCAATAGAATTGAAAAATATTCAGCAGTTTGTATCTCTTTCATAATTCCTGACAAGATTGTTGTGGGGGAACAGCTCGAAAATTTCATTTTGATTATCGTTGTGAAACCATTTGTAAAGAAACTTCTTTTTTGAGGCAGCAAAAAAGGCCTGGACCTAGCTGGTTTACCCAGATTCATACTCGAGAACCAGTTTAAAATTAAGCTAGATTTAATTATATCAATACTAGGCCTATGAAGATGGTCAGGGAAAATATCAAAGATGAGAGCCAAATTAGCATTAGGAATATTACACATAGTTCTTCACTTCATCCAGAGTGAAGTTTGTCATTGTTTTGAGAAAGATAGCAGGAATAATGATTGCCCTTTTAATTCACAACTTCGTCAATTAAGATAGGCACTCTCAATGTCGAATTCGGAAAATATGCAGTTTCAAATGATTTTGCAAATACGAATATGCAGAATTCATTATGTTTGAGGGAGTACTAGCACAAGTAAATGAAATTTATTTTCATATATTAGATGATTTCCAGTTAGTTAATAGTTTCAGCAGACAGCAGCAGATTCGCAACATTGTGTCAGTTTATCTTAAGAAACCTTTAATAAATGATAGTAGAGTAGACCTTGGTTACTTCTGTACTGTGTTGCACTTTGAAGCTATAGGTATATATTTTGTGCATTTAAACATTGTTATTGTCTCAGTATACTCGTATAGGTCACCCAATGGTAATCCACAACCTTTTTAGAAAAACTTGAAAATTTATTACCTTTTCCATAGTTGTCAGTGGAAAGAATACAGTATAGAGATTGAAGATGATGTAAATGTTGCATTTGATGTGACAAAAGGTACACTTAGTACTAAAGAATTTAAAATTCTGTTAAAATAATTTATTTTTAGTTTTACTAACTGTAAACTTAGAAACGAGACTACTTGTCTTGACAGAAAAAATACTTACAAATGGTGAATTCTTCTCGGGTTTTAACAGCTGTGCTAGGTGCTTGGCTACATCATACGTCGGAGAATTTATGGTGTTCAGTATAGGACGTAGTGGGACATTCTCCTTGCGGTTCTTTGGGAAGCCGTACAGTCGTGGTGGAGCCGGTACCCAGGGGACTCGATCTTCAAAAAGGCAGTGGAGATAAATCTGTACAACAATTTAGTAAATAGGGATAGCGGTTTTCAGCTCAGTGCAGCGTGGAATCCTGCAATTGACAAAATACGTCAGGAACGCTCCGATATGAAGTCAGCGGAGTCCGCAGACAGATTGATAGCCGCCAGGTCTCGACGCCGGGCTGCGGCGTGGCTTCCCACCACCACCGATGTGGTACCCCCTTCCAGAGAAACGTGATTGGCCGGCCTATAGAAGCGGACGACGGCGAAGCAGCTGTGTTAGATATGCAGAATGCAGCATCCTGACACTTCGCCAAAAGATGATGGGTACGAAACTCATCAAAACGTTGCTACAAGACGATGCCACCACTCGGCTGATAACCCGAGAAGAATTCATAACTTGAATACGCCGAGAAAGACCGCAATCGGAAATACTTACAAATGTCAGTAGAGATTTAAGGAGTTCTGGTATAGCTGCTTTTGCGTTCTCTAATCATGATTCAGTTTATGTAGAAATAAATAAGTCTCAAAGAGCGCAATGCAGCCATTAAAAGACTGATAATGAAGTGCAAAATTTCTAGTTTTATGGCTTTACTCAAGAAATATGTTACGAAAGATGTGCTTAACAATAATAGTTATTGTTCTGCCTATATAATCTCAGAAAGATTTTTATGATTCCTTAAATATTTTTGAGATCAGCTTTCGTCAGCACAAATGTAAAGTCAATCCTAACCCAAATAATTATTGATATAAGAATGCATAATATACTTCTCAACTATATAGTATGAAATACAGATGATTAATGTATTTAAGTGTTTATGGACAAAACGAAATAGCTATGGCTAAGCTAAGATACTTAAGAGCTCAAAAGGATTATAAATTTTCATTTAATAAGGCTAAGAAACAACTTAACTTGTTTAGTATAAAATCATCAAACGTTAAAGTAAAAAAGCATGGGGTGTAACAAATTCAGTGGCCAAAATCAAACAAAAAGAGTCTCCAGCTGTATCACCAGTTGACTTTAATAATTTTTATACACAGTCTTTTAATGAAATTTGTGAAAGCATTGTTAAATCTCATGAAACAGTATCTGATATCATAAAATGCCATAACATTAGCTAGGCTCTGAAAGACAATTTCTTTTCTCAGAGATAAAACCAGATGTTGTTTTAAGTATTATAAATAATTTTAGACCGCTTATACTGCAGATATATATGATCTTCCTAGTAATGTGTTGAAAACCTATTCTCCTCTTACTAATGTATAAATAAATGTTTAAATGAAGATGTATTTCCAGAAGCGTCAAAATCATCAAAAATTGCACCTATTTATAAGAAAGGAGAGAGAAATTACCCCTCTAGTTATCGCACATTATCTCTCACACCAGTTTTATCGAAAGTTTTAGAATCAGTCAACTATTACCAGTTATTTTATTATTTGGAGTATAATTACATTCTTTCTATGGCACATTTTGGTTACACAAAGGGTAAATTTATAGTTCATGCTATTGTCTCTTCGATTAAAAATGTGTTTGTGCCTATGAGGAGAAAAACTTTGCTCAGGTTAATGTTTGTGATCTTAGGAAGGCTTCTGAATGTGTAGAGCATGATTTGCTTCTCAGCAAATTAGTTTTGGGACCTTTGTTGTTTATTCTAATGATAAATGATTTGCTATTTTACATAAATACTCACTCCATTATCTACACTATTGATATGACTTTTTTCAGTATCAGTTCAGACTTTGATATCCTTCAACCTATAACTAAAGACATTCTGTCACAAGTACCAATCTGCTTTCAAGCTAATGGATTTTTGCTCACTGAGAGCTAAACTTAAAAAGCTATATTTAGTTTAAGAGATTTGCAAGTACAACACTGTTTAGTTAGTGTTAAGTGTTTGGTATTATTATTGACAGTAAATTGTCTTGGGATTCACACATTAAGTATATTAGTGCAAGGTTGCCTAGAGTGGTGTATTTGCTAAAACATTTTAAAAATCCTGTACCTTTATCTTATCTGAGAACAGCCCATTTTGTTTTTTGGAGTATCATATCCTATGGGCTTTTATTTTGTGGCAATAGCACACTTGTTCAGGATATTTTGGTACTTAAGAAGAAACTTATTAGGATTATTACAAACTCAGAATAACTTGCCTGTTGTAGATGTAAGAACATCAACTGCAATAAGCTTGTACATTTACACTTGTCTCTTATCTGCAAACGACATTTATCAGAATACAAGTTTAGAGAGAATTTGCACTCTCATGGCACTAGAAATAATAGTTGTATTGACATACCTCACTGTAGACGATCTAAATCATTGAACGGCTATGAAGTGATGCATACAAAAACGTTCAATAAAGTGTCTGTAGAATGGGTAGAAGCTGCGTTCGACTTACTTAAGTACAGGCTGTACTGTTGGTTGTCCATTAATCCTTTTCATTCAGTTAATGAATTTTATGATCATGAAAATGTGATGGGACTGACGTAATTCATTGGAGGGTGTACCACAATTTCTATAATGTTGTTGATGCTAGATGCTTTGTTCAAATTGTTTTAGCTTAAATATCATACTTCATTAAAATTTATTCTAGTTTTAGCTTTTATGAAGAAATCCTTTTTGATTATATACTGTGTATTTATACACATTTGTAATTTCACAGTGCCTGTTGCTGTAACAGTTGAATGACAGTAAAAATTTATTTATTTTATCCATCTTTTTTATAACCCAGATTTTAACTCTCCCACATCTGCTCAAGCCTTTAAAATTGTCACAAAGTTCTTAACTTTCATCATTGTTGAATTCACATATTGAGAGACCTGAGCTTATCAGAGCCTAAATATTTTCAACAACTCAGCTCAATTACATATCATTTGTTTCAACTGAAATGGCAGTATCAATTGAACAGCGTTAGCAGTTTCAATATTTTCTGAAGTTTTGGTGCAGTTAATATGAAAAGAACTTGTCATGTGAGTCCTTATCGACTCTGCTCCATGTTTCCAGTTTGAAGAGTCATTCACAACCCAAGTTCTTTTTCAAATTTATGGCCTCTCCATCGAAAGTCACTGCTAACTTCAGCTCAAACACTATAATACAGATTTGACATTTCTGTCATCAGTTTATTATTTTGAAGCCATGCAGTATATTTTGCCTGATAAAACAATGTGAGTGACACAGATTTCCTTTATTATTATGAATTTTTTATTTAAATTTCAGGTACCAGTAAGTAAAATATTTCGAAAGTTCAAAGACGTGGTAACAAACTGCTTATCAGAGTCACTATAACACGTTTTGTAAAGCAGAAATTTAAACTACATGTTTTAGAGTGTATACTGGCCAAGACCCCTTTGATATGGACAATCAAAATTTCTCATAAATGTGTCAAACATGATAAACACATGAAACAGCACTGCATATGGTCAAATATTTGGCAAGCATAGTCTGAAAAAACTGCTTCGCCGAAGCTCTCTTCGTTTTTCTTTTGCTTCTCATCATGAATCTATCCATGTCTTTTTCTGCAATGAGATTTTCTACAATGAGAGGGAAACAGTTCCATCTATTGTAGATAGTCTCTTAATTAATTATAATATTCTTGACTAACTGTGAGAAATTTCAATTGGTAATATGACAATACACATAATGCTGAAAAAACAAATATTCATTAATATTCTTATCTTCAGATGTACTGGAAAATCGACTATTTGTCGACAAAAACAGACTTTATCTGACGTTTAAATAGTTTCACTACCGCCCTTTACATTGTGAAATTTTCACAATAAGCGGTTAATAGCCTGAAAAACTATTATTAATGCTTTCTCTACAAAGTGCTAAGAATAAACATCAGATTTTCGGGAAATTAATATAATAGAAAAATAGATTAGCTTATAGCGCTTTTATGTGCCATTTAGCCTCATTTCACTTTTAGGTTAATTACTTTAGGTTTGTGGAAGCTGTTGTGCTAGTCAGTATGGCTGCTACATGTCACAATGATTAGCAGAAATCTGAATGCTTGAGTGACCTGCTGTCTCTTTTGGGCTGTGTTCCAAAACATACAGCAGTGGCTACATTAGGATAATAGGTTAGTATATGTGATGCTGCTGCCCTACTGCTTTTGGGAGAACACCTCCCCCAAAAGAGATATGGCTACTGTCTGGCATGTTGGAGAAGTAGGTTCCATATTTGGGAGAGCAGCTCCCCAAAAGTAGTAGAGATGTAAGTACCGGGCCTGAACAAAGAAAGGAAACATCAAAAACACAACACATTACCACGCCTAATACAGAGTAGAAAAACCATTGCCATTAAGCTTCCAGTTATCTTGGAACAGATAAATACAGATCCTGTATTGGTTTCAAAGTAATGTTATACCTTTCTTTCTGCAAAATAGTGGTATCTCCAAAGCAGACTGCAAAGGCTCAACAATATTGTGATCCAGTGATTGTGGTGGCCAGGGGAGATCCAACGATTTATCCTCATGCTCACAAAATCAGTCCTCGGCAATAGGAGCTGTGTGAATAGGAGCCCTATCGTCTTGCAACGTGGCATCACCGTTTTGGAACAGATATTCTACCACAGAATGGAATTGATTGGCAAATATGGTCACATAATCCTTGGCAGTAATGTGACCTTGCAGAATAACCATGGAACAGGGGAGGATGGGGTTAGTGTGGACATGGGGTGGACACAGAGCAATTTTAATGAAACAATCTTTGAAAACTCCGTATATTCATATTGCTAGTTCTCAGTATGTAGTAAGTAATTGCATAACGTTTGGCATCAGGTCAATAACTTTTGCAAGCAAGAGAAGTTGAAGTACGACTTCAGTTGTGTCACCTTTGTTTTTTGTGTTATAGTAATTTCAAGATCAGCGCAAATACTTAGTGCTGAAAATATAATAAGTTGTGGTTTATGACTCTACAAACGCTGCTATCACTTTCTTGCGTAACATTTCATATAATTAAAATAAATTCATTACAGTTTGGTTTTATATGCAAAATGACCCCTTGAGGCAAGTGTGGACATTTGAAGAAGAGTAAATGTAGATAGCATCCACTGTTAACCCAGTCATGATTGAAAACAGAGGACAAATTTCAATTCCATAATTTACTTTTATAAACAATTTTGAGTAAAATCTATATTGTAGATGGTGGGGACATATGTCTGCAAAACAGATAGGGCTAATATTGATTCAGGATAAGTTCTGAAAGTGGTAAAAGAAGGTTTGTTCAAAAATGAAGTAATTGGGCAGCCAGAAGCCTCTGCATCAACTTGTGAACACATTCTCTTGTAGTACCTGCAACTTTATGAGATGCTTCAACTTCCTTTAGACCTTTCCAAAAAGCTGTGAAGCGAGAAGCAAAATTAAGAGAGAAAATTCTGCTGTTTACAGTAGAACTCCAGCCAAAGACGAATTGGAATCAGAAATGTTGGGTGAAATGAGACCAATTTTAAAGAAAGTATTTTTTTTCAGAGCAAGAATCAATTGAAGATTTCTGCAAAAAAATAAAATGAGTGCTGATACACACAGTGAATCAGAAACGTTTTCAACCAGTCTGCTGAAATCTGAGGATGAGGGATACAGTGAAAGAGAAGGTGATGAAGCCCAAACATTACGACATTTGGCAGGTGTTGAAGAAGTCAGGTCTGGTGATTTTGTTTTAGTTCATTTCGCTTCCAATAAGATCTAAAATTATGTTGGCCAAGTTAGGAATACAACTCGGAAAGGGGAAGTGTATCTGTCCCATCTGCAGGAAAGATCTGGATTTGCCTTCACTATTATTTCACATAAGTTAGTAGAGGAGATACCTGATATCATTTGTCTCCTGCCTTTTGTAAAAACAGTTGGGACACAAATACTAGGGTATATGCAGTCCAATGGCAATTTTGAAATGTACCATACATTTTAAAAAACAAAAATAAATTTCCATTAGTTTAATTTTGATATGCACAACATTTATTAAGCAATAAACTTGACCTTGTTTATATCGAAAACATAACATTTACTTTTACTGCATGCAGTTTCAGCTATGACCACACTTACCCCACCACAGTGTAAACAGCGTCAGCTTGCAGGTGTTGGCCAACCTTTGATGCTACGAAGAATTCATTTAGTGCTTCTCTTAGTCTGGAAACTGGGGTACTAAACGATATTAAACTCAAAAAGTCTATCTCAAATAGTTTTAAGACAAAACATGAAAGATAAAAGGTGTCCACACTAGCCCCACCCTCCTCTACCAGGATATGCCAGCCAAAATCACCACTGAACCCCCTACCATATTTTACTCTTGGAAAGTAAACTTGGCCAGAAGTTGGAAACAGTGTGATACAAGACTCATAAGAAGCAATTACTGTCCCCTGTTGGTCCATAGTCCAGGTTGTATGGCTTTGGAACCACGTTTTCCTGTTATGGGCATTTGCATTCTGATGAGCAGATTTGGAATTCCAGCTCTCTCTGCAATTCCTTGGTTGTGAAGCTCCCTTCATGCTGTTTTGGTGCTGACAGGGTTAGCAAGTGCAACATTCAGCTCTTAGTGAAATTTGCAACAGCTGTCCCCTTATTTTTGGTCACAGTCCTCTTCAATGACCATCCATCATGATCACTCGACACCCATTTTCATCCTTATTGTGACTCAGCTGGTGATAATTTTCCACTTTCCCTTTACATGCCATAAATCTTCGACATGGTGCCCTTGAAACGCCAAACACTATGGCTACCTTGGTTACACATCACCTACCATATAAACACCAACAATTTGCCCTAATTCGAATTCACTTACTTCTACCATGATGCATTCACAATTCACAACTACGCGGAACACTGTTCTGACCACGACTGATATTTGCAATATATTTAGGATATTTTGCACACTTTCCATTCATGGTCAAAAATAGCAGTACAAAGTGAAAGCTTGGCTAGCATCTGCATTTATGTTAAAGCGTACATTTATAGCGGCTTTTCCTTATTTTTCTTCAAGCTCTTTATGCCAGTGTAACTACAGTTACAACAGCTGCTCCGCTAAGCTTCTCTCAATTTATGTAAGTAATATATAGCACAGCATTCATTAATCCGAAGATTGTTTTGAACACCACAGTGCTTTATAGGCATGGTCATGTTGGAGATGATAGTCTCTTGCCTACCTTCGACCATCAAACTGATTTGCCGCTAGTTGACAGGAAGAGAGGTGCTGTTCTCACCTTGCCAACTCCACATGTGTTAGACAATGCTACAGAAGGGGTTCGAAAATGAGTTACTCTTAGTGGCAAATTTAACATTTTTCAGAATGCTCAGAGAAAAGAGGAATGGCATGGAAAAAGCAATTTACAAACAAGGACATGGAAATTTACGTGAGGCTTTCAGAGATGTTGAAACTAATGAATCACTTAACTTCTTAAGAAGAATACCTGAAAATGATTACTGTCAACTTGTTGAATTGTGTATCATGTTTATGAGACAACGGTGGACTTCAGTCTACAAATAAGACCACCTGAAGCTTTGCATCATACAAGGTAGATGGCTAAAGGAATTTATTCATTGAAGATGTTCCTCTTTCAGTCTCAGCTATCCCTCAGTATTGGTGAATTGTTTGGCCTGAATGACTTTTGTTTGTTTGTGGTAAAACTATGTACAAATTGGTGGTTTCCGAGATCATCAGCAAATGGAGGAAATTATAATGACTTATGCTCTTTGTAAGAATTAAAAATGTATGAAATAGTATGCAAGGAATACTTCGAAAACTCTAAGGTTGTTTTGTCAGCAATTGTGGTGTATAACTGAAGGGAGTTGTGTGTTATCACTGTTTCATGACAATGACACTATAACATATATGGTTAGAAAACTGCTGCAGGAAATTTTGGGGACCAAAGGGAGGTATGCTGTTATATCTGTTTCATTTACGAAACGTTTGGATAGATTTGATTTTTAGCCTAATACAATTTCATAAATTTAAATTTAGCACTTTTGCACAGGCCGTTAGAATATATCAAAATATTAGCTAATGGGTTGTGCTTTGAGTCTCTTTGTTACTTCAATAAGGAAACTGATGAGTTCATTTTGGTCAAGACTTTGGGCATGTTGAAGAAGTTAAGAATATATTTGGATCTCTTGAATAAGGTTCTGTTTCTTGGAATTCAGGCACTTCCTACCTTAGTGCCAAAGTGACTATGAAAGATCGTAAGGTAACAAATGATACCCCAGACAGAGGAGTGGAGGTAATCAAGATTTGATGAAGAACAAAAAGAATTCATTTTGCAGTGTGTGTGAAATCACTGATTGTACAAAAGGACCCTGAAAAGAAAATTGTGGTAAAATTAGTGCTGATTTATGCTGAAGTAATATATTTTTTGTTTCATAGTAACACTTAAATTTCTCCCAGTTTAATGTGTTCAGTAATGTGGCGACTGTCAGTCTGCCACAGTAATTTAAAATCCTGCCACATTGGGTCTGGTGCTGGGGGCACCACTCTGTGTGACCAATGGTGAGCAATGGCCCACATACAGAGGAGGGGATAGAAAACTTGGGAGTCAGGTAGAGAGGGCAGTTCTGGCGAGTGAATGGGCTCAGGGCCTGTGTTGACATACAGCAGTAGTGTGTACACTGTGGAATATGATTTCTGAGTCACACAGAGACCTTGTGAAGATGACACTACAAGCTGATGTACAATGTTTTCTTTTACTTCCTTCCTGCTTTATTTTTATGATACATTGAAAAGGTTTTTTAAGAAAGAGTTTCGTAAATTTCATTCTTGGTGTAATTATGTTTCTGTTTACATAATCTCATCGTTATGATGAACATGAGTGCCATTTTCAATTATTTTGATGCTGTATACTTTCTTATTTGCTAACATGTTACTTGAATTCATTTTCTATAGAAAGAGTAATATGGACCTGTGATTTTGTATAAAACTGTAAATCGGTGTAATCAGAATTTTTGATATTTTTAAGTCGTCTTCATACACACAACAAAAGTGTCACCACAGCTAGTGGCATACTGTAGGTGCAATGCAGATGCATGCATAAGTTGCCAGATTTTAGTGGCGCAACTGAAGAGACGCAACTTTCATCATGCCAAAAAAAGTGCAACTTGAGCAACACACACAACTAATGTGGCGCCACAGCTTGTGGCTTTCTTTAGTGGTGTCATGAACTACCATTCACACAGTATGGTACAAATTCTACGTAGTTGAACTGCTTTCAGTATGGCGTCAGCTGAAATCATATGGGCTTGTATAATGCTAAAGTGCAGGTTATGTCATTAGAGGTGTGCAAGACAAAATCCAAATGTTAGATCCAAAAATAGATTTCTAACAGGGGTAAGTGAAGGGCCACAAGCACATTTATTAAAGGAATAATACTCTGCGACGAAAATGCTGCCTGTAACAGCAAACTAACCAACAGCTGATATGTAAATATCACCAACAGACACGTCACTCTTCTAAGATATTAGAATCTTATTGAATTCGTTGGTGGGCATTTCAAATAACTAATTTTTAGTTTAACAGTTGCGACATCGCACTTGGGAGCTATTTGCTGCATATAATCCACAATTTATACAATGATTGATCTCACATATCACACCATTTATATGACAAGCTTTTTTTGTTACCTGTATTGAGTATATTTATTTATTCATCCAAAAGTCTTTTAAGATTCTGGGATATGTCACTGATTCGTAAATGCTGTATACATACACAGACTGCTACGGAACTCACCCATAGGTTGTTGTTCTTGTAGTTCCAGGAGCTACGAAAGTCTACCCACCGACCACTGGTTTCGCTTTTTTCGGTAACAATATGAAAACACACTGTAATCAAATAGAGTACAGCAGCAATGTTTCGAAATACTGCCATCGGTCAGCAGTGGTGGAAGGAATGTGGTGCCACGAAGTAAACTGTCTTGAACTTTCTGTGGAACAACAAAAATTGTGTCTCATAAGCTGTGCCACTAAAACCTGACAGTCGACACATGCAACTGCAGTATGCCACTAGCTGTGCTGACTCTTTTGTTGCGTGTGTGAAGCCAGCTTTAGTTGTACTTTGTTGTGCCACTTTCCTTTCACCACTGCTCCATCGTGACAGTAATTCGAAACATGGGGATTCTGATCGTGGAGTACTTGATTCTGCACTCCATTTGATTCCAGAGTGTTTTCATTTTATTACTGAAAAAAGTGAAAACAATGGTCGGCTGGCACACTTACGCTGTTTCTGGAACTACAAGCACAACAACCTAAGACATTCTGCAGCAGAGAGAAGGAAAGAGAGAGAGGGAGAGAGAGAGAGAGAGAGAGAGAGAGAGTGTGTGTGTGTGTGTGTGTGTGAACATAGTATTTGCAAACCAATGATGTATCCCACAATCTTAAAAGATCTTTGGATGAATAAATAAATTAAAAAAAGAAGAGAATAGAATAGAAGAATGCTGAAGATTAGATGGGTACATCACATAACTAATGATGAGGTGGTGAATAGAGTCGGGGAGAAGAGAAATTACGGTACAACCTGACTAGAAGACGTGATCAGTTGGTCAGACACATTCTAAGGCATCAAGGGATCATGAATTTAGTACTGGAGGGAACTGCGTGGGCTAAAAATCGTAGAGGGAGACGAATAGATAAATACAATAAACAGATTCAGAAGGATGTAGCCTGCAGTAGTTACTTGGAGATGAAGAGGCTTGCACAGGATAGAGTAGCGTGGAGAGCTTGGACTGAAGACCACAATAACAAAATGTAACTCAAAAAGCTAATTGTATGAACTTCATGACTTGTTAGACCAACATTTGTATAAATTTTTGATTATAACCAGGAAATAGCTCCCTAGTGTGTTGTGGCAGCTGTTAAACTAAAAATTAGTTGTTCAAAATGCTTACATCAACGAATACAATAAGATTATAATATTATGGAAGAGTGGTGTGTCTGTAGATGATATTTACATGCCAGCTGTTGGTTATTTTGCCACTACAGACAGCATTTTCTGTCTCCGAGTGTTATTTGCTTTATAACTGTGTTTGTGGACCCTGACAGTTCCGTGTACGAAATCTATTTTCGGATCCTACATTTTGGTTTCTTCTTCCTCGTATTTAACGCTTGTCACAGCTCTAATGCTATAACCTGCACGATAACATCATACCCACCCATGCGATTTCAATTGACGCCATATTGAAAGCCGTGCAACTACATAGAATCTGTGGCGCCCTGTGTGATAGTAGTTCACAATGCCACTAGAGAAAGAATGTTCAAATGTGTGTGAAATCTTATGGGACTTAACTGCTAAGGTCGTCAGTCCCTAAGCTTACATACTACATAACCTAAATTATCCTAAGGACAAACACAGACACCCATGCCTGAGGGAGGACTCGAACCTCCGCCGGGACCAGCCACACAGTGCATGACTGTAGCGCCATAGACCGCTCGGCTAATCCCGAGCGGCACTAGAGAAAGACATGAGTTGCGGCGTCATATTAGTTGCGTGTGTGAACCCGGCTTTACATGCATAAAATAGCTCCAGATGTTATGTGGCAGCTGTTAAATTAAAAATTGAAACTTCCTTGCAGATTAAAACTGTGTGACAGATCGAGACTCGAAATCTGGACCTTTGCCTTTCATGGGCAAGTGCTCTACCAACTGAGCTACACAAGGACGACTCACGACCAGTCCTCACAGCTTCAATTCTGCCACTACCTCGTCTCCTACCTTCCTAACTTCACAGAAGCTCTTCTGCGAACGTTGCAGAACTAGCACTCCTGAAAGAAAGGATAATGTGGAGACATGGTTTAGCCACATAATATGGGATGTTTCCAGAATGAGATTTTCACTCTGCAGCGGAGTGTGCGCTGATATGAAACTTCCTGGCAGATTAAAACTGTGTTCCAGACCGAGACTCGAAATTGGGACCTTTGCCTTTCGCAGGCAAGTGCTCTTCCAACTAAGCTACCCAAGCACGATTCACAAGCCGTCCTCACAGCTTCAGTTCTGCCAGTACCTCGTCTCCTACCTTCCAAACTTTACAGGTTCGCAGAAGAGCTTCTGTTAGTAGCACATTTATCTGCAAGGTTAGGTTACTGTGTTGTAGTGTGAACAGATATAAGGAAAGAGTTTAGTGTGTGTGTCAAGGAAGATTAGGTTGGGCTTAGCATTGCCGTCTGCTTTATCATGATGTTTGACACAAGAATGCCTAATTAGGCTGGCGACCTGTTTTAATATGTAATGTTACAACTTGATTTTGTGCTGGGAGAACGTTTGTTCCTGACCCAATATTTACTGTTGTTTACACTCTGCTGGAGTGTTTCGGAAATGAATCCGTTTTATTGCTGTGTTTCCGTTACGTTATCTCGCGGTCACATCTCAAAAATTCCTCGCAAGGGTATAACTTTACAATCGATTATCGTTTAAGGTGATCGGTGGTAGCGTTACAAATTGTGCCACGTACCGTGATAATTGGTCACGATAACTGCATTACTGACATACCTACCACAACTACTGTGCATCGACGTCAGCTGCCACCTCTGTCAGCGCCATCAGATGGTGTTCATGAACCTGCTCCATGTACCCCATCCAATTACAACAACCTCATACTGGTCCCGGCCCCTCGCCACCAGGTGGATTACCACCGGCCACACACCAGGTTACATCTGTCGCCATTAAAGTGTGCGTCATTTATGACGGCGGCCGAGTTTAGGTTCGTTCTGCGCATCTGACGTCACAAAACACAGTCAGCCAAGGACAGAGAACGACATTGCCAGAGCTCGACTGCAGTGCAGAGCACGGACGAGTGTCTTCAGTTTTAGAAACGTTCAGTCATAAATAAAGTAATTGAACAAAAGCAGTGTCTTCATAGCAGACTTTCTTTTATAGAAAGTTTGGAAAAAGCATTCTTCATACCAATTGCTTCATATTCTATTAATTAAACAAGCAATAAGCCTCCTAATTCAGGCGATAGCAAGGAAAGGAGTTTGTATCATTCTCACTAACCACTTTTTCGCAATAAAGAACAGCGGTAATTGTTTATTTCCTATTGTACTTCGACGAAGCGTGAGTAATTCATAGTCATACCAACAGTGTTTGTCGGTATTTTGCGTGATATTTTTAAGTCCTCCGGGAAACATATTGATTGACGAGCATTGTTAGCGTAATGGTTAAAGTGTATAGCTGCTAAATGAAAGGCTTCGCGTTCAAACCTCACTCGGTGCTTAATATTTTCTTTATTTAAAAACAATATCAAAGTGTCTTAATTCATGAATTTTAACCATTTGAATGTAATTTTTTGAAATTTCTTGTGGCAACTATACGCTATGGACTTTTACCTCTGCAAACTCTTCAAAACTTTGTGCAGTGGTTTACTACATCTAATGCTGCACAATAACTGCGTTGAACTTCGAAACAAAATTAAGTCATTTATGGGGGGAAGGTATCAGTCAAGAAGATGTGTAAAAATCAAATTTTTGGGCCAAATAGATTTTGTGAAATCGAATGATAAATTGTGTCAAAACAGTCGAAACACCGTATGTCTGCTCAGGCGAGCAGTGCAATGATGGCAAAATTGCGCACATCGCGGAATGCGGGGAGGACGTCTCTGTAGCAGGGAAAGGATTCATGCGGCCGTGGTGGCTTTACTTCATAAACTGCCGCTCCCCTCTAAACGTAAGTTTGCGAACTATACTATGGCGCTGCTTCTCTTGGCACGTACAACTGGCAACGCCCCCATCTGGGCGGGCATGTGCGAACTGCCAAGGTAAAAGAATTGAACTATAATACCTGATTCGCACTCTGCGAGTGCTTGGTGCAGTTGGCCAAGATCACATGTGACCATAAGGTTTTGGTGCTTTTGAACCTGCACACCGGCTGTGTCCACATTGACCACTGCGCAGCGCACACTGTGCAACGTCCAGTCAACTGACAGATGCCTGAGCCGAGCCCTTCCACACTGGACCTGCAGCAACCTCAGAAGATGTTGCTGCAGCAAGGCATCAACAATCAGATTCCACGACGGACCTAGGTGCCTTGTTTGTAGCAGAATCTAAACAACTGCCTACCACATTCATGCCCAGCAGTCAACCCACACCTAATGGACACAACAACTCACCTGGCCAGAACACTGCACTTACTCGGAGCCGACGCTCGCCATTGTCGCCCAGCCTGCAGCAACCCAAACCAGTACAGTGGCCTGACATAGGTGTATAAGGTCGCTCCCCTGCTTCAAGCTGCCTCACAACGAAACATGACAGTGCTCATCATATCTCACGTCTACATCCTAACAGCATCCAGCTCTTCATCTACGACAACTATCTAAGAACATACTTCCTAATCAATACAGGCGCCGACGTTAGCACACTGCCACTTCAGCTGGCCAACGTACACCATCCACTATACAACTACGTGCTGTGAACGAATTAGTGATTCCCGTGATAGGCCTGGCCTGTATCACAGTTCAACTAGACAACCACACCCTTCGTCCATGGACGTTTTTCGTAGTTGACACAGTACAGCCAGTTTGAGCACAGATTTTTGAGGTATTATAATCTTCTGCCAGACCTGGGCATGGAATTACTACTGCATCGCGACAGCCACACGCCGATCAGTGCAGTAAACAGTGACCACCTACTGACGGATGAGACTCTGCCACCTACTCGTCCTACCTCTGAAACAGCACTGGACCTCATGCTAAAGTGCCCGACATTGTTTGTGAAGTTTAAAACGGTGATTGTTGCATACACCTATCTCCACCGCACCAATGCTAGCTCATGAGCAGCTAACAAACACCTCCGGAACTGCTGCTGAGCTCATGGCAGAACTGCACATCACACAGCAACAGCTGTCGTCACACCAGCAATAATGAGAGCCGCCCGCCAAGGCGCCGCCAGGCCTTCAGAACCACAGGTCAATCCAGTGCCTCTTACTTCTGGTGATGACGCTCCCACGAGCAGGCCACGCAAAAACAGTGATATTGCTCTGGCGACTGGGTTGAGTGTAAACAGTGATATCGCCTCCACGAGTGGATCGTGTACTACCCCTCGTCAGCCCTATAAGAAGATTAACATTGTACGTGACAGTACTGTACACAGAATTAATATTACCGCCAGTCCCCCTGTCCAATGCCGGCCCCACCACCTCGCCCCTCACAAACTAAAGGTGGCCAAGGCCATGATCAAGGAAGTGTAATGCAAGGGTACCATCAAATCATCAGACAGTGCGTAGGCCTCATCGACTGCTGTGAGGATGGGAAAAGATAAAACGTGGCAGCTGTGTGGAGACTAGACATTTGAATGCACACACCATAATTGATAGTTACCCCATGCCTAAAATTCAGCAGTCTTCCACGAACTGGCTGATGCAACCATCTTTAGTTCAAAAAATGGTTCAAATGGCTCTGAGCACTATGGGACTCAACATCTTAGGTCATAAGTTCCGTAGAACTTAGAACTACTTAAACCTAACTAACCTAAGGACATCACACACACCCATGCCCGAGGCAGGATTCGAACCTGCGACCGTAGCAGCCTCGCGGTTCCGTTCTGCAGCGCCAGAACCGCACGACCACCGCAGCCGGCTCCACCTATAGTGTGATCGACCGCAAAAGAGCTTACCGCAGAGTCCAATGGCCACAGAGGACATCCTGGAAACGACAATACTTACGCCATTTGGCCTATTTGAATTCCTCTTTATGTCCTTTGGACTGAAGAACGCAGCCCAGATTTGGCAATCGTTCATTGACGGCTTGTTTTTTACCATGCCCTTTTGCTACTGTTTCTTGGACAATGTAATTATCTTCTCATAAACAGCTCAGGATCATGAGAAACACCTCCAAGTGGTATTCAACCAACTAGCAGAGCATGATGTTGTGGTCAACAAGGACAAATGCCAACTCTGGCGACGTTTTGGGCATCCACCCCACTCCAGAAAAGATTGACCAAATTCGTAATCTATCATCCCTGATGGACTATCAAGAAATGCGCCGTTTTTAGGCGTAATTAATTTTTACCAACAACATCTCTCCCATGCCGCAGAAACACTTCTGCCACACACAGAATCACTCCGCGGCAAGGACACGCCAGGCAGACATAAGCTCGCTTGGGCTCCTAATACAAACGCAGCTTTCAAGAAAATCAAAACCAAGCTCGCTCAGACCACCACCCTGTACTCCTATCGCCAGACACCCATATGGTTATAATGGCTGATGCCAGCCACCAGGCAATTGGAGCAGTGCTACAACAGGAAGTCCCTGGTGCAACCCAACCCCTACGGTTTCTCTTGCAGAAACTTACCGACTCCCAGAAAATGTTGTCAAGCTTCGACCATGTAAACAGAACTCTCCACCACATGGACACACCTTGGCTTCGACCAACTAGTGGAGGCACAAGCAACTGACACTGAGCTTCAAACACTGCTATCTGGACACACGATAGGCCTCCAGCTCAAGCAGTGCACCATTGCAAGAAAAACCAAACTAGTTTGGTGTGATGTATCCCAGGGTAGGCAATGACCAGTCCTTCCACAGAACTTCAGGAAGACACTTTTCGACCTCCTCCACAACTTGTCTAATCCCAGAGTATGCCTGACACTGAAACTCATAATGGAACAGAACGTTAAACGAGACTGCAGTGCATGGACGAGAGCCTGCATCCAATGCAAATTCTCAAGACAGCACTCATATGCCACAAGCAGGAGTGGACGGAGGCCCTCCCCTGGGTGCTGCTGGGTATACAAGGTGCCTACAAAGCATTTCTGGACGCCTCACTGGCAGAGGTTCTCTATGGGGAACCGGTAACCCTCCCAGCAGAATCCGTATCACAAAACATCAACCCTGTGGATGTCAACCTGCAGACCTAGTAAAACATGTCAGGAACTACATCCGCCATGGGTGAACAAAATGGCGTGGTGGCCCAAGGAGAAACATTGTCGGATTCCACGACAGGAGGGGGACTGGCGGGAGAGTCGTTAGGAGAATCAGACGGAGCCGTCCCTCACGTCAGGATTCACAAATGCAGCTTTGAGTCGGTGTAACGAAACAGTTTGCGGACTGTCTTTGACAATGATGTCGAAAGTTGTATCGCCCCAATGGAGGACTTTAAGGGGGGTGAGATAAGGTGGTTGCAGAGGTTGTCACTCCAAATCGTCTCTCAGCATTACGTGGGAGTAAGTGTTGAGAGCAGTTGGCATTAAGTGCCCGGCGAGGAGTGGCTGATAGATGAGTCCAGGTGTGCATGTTTGAAGTGTGTGCGCATGCGACTTATGAAATCTTGGGAGGGGGGGAAAATCTTCAGGTTCTTGAGGTTGAATGAGTTCCCCTGGTAGGACGGGTTCTCCCTGAAAACGAATTCTGAGGTTGTACCTGGTAAGTCGGGCTTGAAAGTTGAACGGAGGCCAAGCAGTACCCATGGAAGTGCTTTGGACCAGAGGCAGTCGTGGAACCTGAACGACGTTTTTGGAGTGCGGTGCCACTGCTCCACTAACTCGTTGCTTTTTTGGTGGTAGGCTATGGTGTGAATTTTCTTTATGCCACAGACGTTACATAAAATGGTGAACAGGGATGACTCAAACTGCCGATCCTGGTCGGTGGTGATGGTGGTCGGACAACTGAACCTAGCAATCCATGAGGAAATAAAACCCTTGGCCACGGTCTCGGCAGTGGTGTTAGGTAAGGGAACTGCCTCTACCCAGCGGGACGTGCGGTCAATTGTGGATATAATGTATCTGTGGCCCTCAACGGTGGAAGAGGACCGATAAGATCGATATGTACGTGACGAAACCGTCCTGGAGGGATGTAGAACTTGCCCAGTGGTGGGGTAGTGTGGCGGCCAATTTTGTTGAGACGGCAGGGGACGCAGCTGCATGGCCAGGTCTGAAAGTCCTGTTTTATATTTTTCCAAACGAAACACTCAGAAACGAGCCATGTAGTGGCGCGGACGTCAGGGTGAGCGAGGTTATGCAGAGAGTTGAAGGCCTGCCGGCACGGAGGGGGGGGGGGGGGGAGTAACGGACCTAAGGTACCGGTATGAGAGTCGCACCACACCTCATCCACAATGCTGGGGAATTTAGCTTTAGTAAACGGAAGGGATGTTTGAGGGTGCGTGAGGAGAGCTTGAGATTCCTCGTCAGAGGCTTGTAAGTTGGCCAGGTTGGATAAGTCAATGATGCATGAAATAGTACTGATCAGCGAAAAAAAATCTGTGGCGATGTTGTCTGTGCCTTTGATGTAGCGTACATCGGTTGTGAATTGGGAGACTAGATCAAAGTGATGGAAACGCCGAGGTGGTGGCTCCTTGCGGGGGGGGGGGGGGGGGACTGCATAAAGCATCTGCGAGTGGTTTGTGATCCGTGAGGATGAAGAATGAGCGACCCTCCACATCGAGGCGGAAGTATTTGACGGCCTTATAAGGAGTTCTCTATCGAAAGTGGAGTATTTCATCTGAGCTGTTGATAGCTTCTGAAGAAAAAATGAAGAGAGGAAACCGTGTATGCCTTGCATTGCTGTAGCACCGCTCCCACTGTGATGTCACTGGCGTCCGTAGTGATGTACAACTCAGTCGAGGGTTCGGGGTGGGTGAGTGTCACAGCGTGAGCTAAAGAAGTCTTTAATGCATTGAAAGCCTCCAGCATAGGTGCAGTCCAGCCAACGAGTTTGTGTCCTGAAGTCTCTTTACCTGACAGTGTGTCTGTCAGCGGGGCCTGCACGGTGACGGCAGAAGGCAGTTGATGACGGTAGTAATTTATTGTGCCCAGGAAAGGTCAGAGTTCTTTGTAAATAGCCGGAGGCGGCAGTGAAGTGATGGCATGCACGCGAGATTTGGGAGGCTGTATTCCGTCGGTGGAGATGGTGTAACCCAAGACAGTGACGGAAGGCTGATGCAACTGGAATTTTTCTTTGTTGACCTCGACGCCGTTGGAGTTCAAGGTCTGGAGGACCATGGACTCGAACTGTCGTAAGATGGAGTCAATGAGACGCTGCCACGTTTGTGCCACGTTTTTTAGGGCGAATGGCATGAAGGTGAGTTGGAACAAACCAAGCGGCGTGATAATAGCTGTTTCAGGGATGTCATTCGGCGCTACACAAATCTGGTGGTAGGCACGTTTACAGTCAATAACACTGAAGATTGCAGCGCCTGATAACATATGACTGGAATCATTTATGTTAGGCACGGGGTAATTGTCCATGACAGTACGAGCGTTTAAACGTCTGTAGTCGCCACACATTCGGAAAGAACCATCACGTTTGAGGATGAGGTGGATTGCTGAAGACCAGTTGCTGTCTGACAGTTGCAGGATATCTACCTCCAAAAGTTCGTTAATTTGCTGCCGGGTTGCGCACAACTTAATTGGGTTGAGGCATCTAACCTTGTGCCTAATAGGAGGGCCAGCAGTGGTAACTATCTTGTGTGTCATTCCGTTAGTGATGGAAGAAACTGAGAACTGCACACGAGACTGATCAATGTCCAGACGCGAAGTTTTTGGACAGGTAGGACGCGACAATGCGTAGTCGTTAGTGCGAGTGGGGAAAAGGCAGCACAAAAGTCACACGTCCAGTACGTGAGCTCGGTGTGCACTTGTTTGGAGAGGCCGGTTTGGAATGCACGGTGACTGTCTGCTGTCAACCTCGCACTTGATACACGGCATTGGAGAGAGCGGCGTTGGCGTCGCGCGTGAAACAGCAATGGCTGCCGAGTCACGTGGCTGGCATGCGAGAGAGGGGGAATGTTTATCAACACGCTGGGCGGCTGCCCGCCTGGTGTGCGCGACTGTTATTAGAAGCACTTTCTGGCACATATGGCAGTGCACGTGGCTAGCACATCAGGGATGCGGAGTCTTCAAAATTGTTCAAATGGCTCTGAGCACTATGGGACTCAACTGCTGTGGTCATAAGTCCCCTAGAGCTTAGAACTACTTAAACCTAACTAACCTAAGGACATCACACACATCCATGCCCGAGGCAGGATTCGAACCTGCGACCGTAGCGGTCATGCGGTTCCAGACTGTAGCGCCTTTAACCATTCGGCCACTCCGGCAGGCGATGCGGAGTCTAACGGACGCGAATCATCACATGCAATTAATGTTTCTGGACTAACCTGATGAGTGTCCAAGCTGGTGTCTACTAGAGAAACATGATTAGGTGGCGGAACTGTGGACTGCAGTTTCAGCAGTGAGGTACGAGTCGCGACAAGCTTGTTGTAAATGTGTGCTATTTGTTGTCTCAGCTCATCGTTTACCCAGTGGAGTTGTGCTGCCGAGTCGTATTCTGACAGTATGTTAGTGATGCAGGCCACAATGTCACCCGTGAGGGCGGAGCACTCGCGTACCATCTCACATGTCACTAGAGAAACAGTACATGGAACATAAGTGCGGGAGCACAGTATTTGAGTGTTAGTGGGATGGTGTAACACTGAGCCCTGAACTATATTCAGAGAGAGTTTGTAATGGGACAAAAAGTCCATACCGAGAATTGGTTCATCGATATCAGCAATGTAGAAAGTCCATGCAAAACACAGAGAAGGAGATAGGTGCACCGTAACTTGAACAAAGCCTGTTTGTAACATTGATGCGTTTACAGCTCATAGAAATGACTCTGTTGGTGAAAAGACGGGGAGTCATTGATGTAGGTATGATAGACACACCAGCACCCGTGTCGACCAGGAAAACGAGTCGTGACAAAATGTCAGTCACGTACAAATGACCGCTCAGCCGGGCAGATGAGTAGATAGAGTGCAATGTATAAGGGCGCTTCTGAGGTTCCCCACAGGACTCGGCATCTTTTAGGTGTGCCATTGGCATTTGGCTGCAGGCAAGGTAATCGGTACTTCTTGGCATTATCACCAAATATCTTGTGGTACCAGCAGTACGGATGAGTCAGATGCGGTGGTGGTGGTGACTGCGGCAGCGGAGGAGGTTTGTCCTCAATGATATGTTCCGGCATCTATACCGGCACGTATGGTGTGTGGGCGATCCTGGAGTGCTTGGATGGTGGAGAGAGTGAGTGGATACTGCCAGGCGATGTAGAAAGCGTGGAGGCAGAGCGAGACCTGCCTCTACCAGCAGACAGCCTGCAAACAGGAGCAGTTGTGCCAATGAGCGGTGAGTGGTGAGCTGGTGGGTGTTGTCGTAGCAATGAATACAGTTGGTCTGTGATGAGGAGACGAGAGTTGGTTGACTCAAAGGAGTGCAGTAGTCTATGGATCTGTAGGTCGGTAAGCAATTTGGCGGACCACACCGCTGACAGAGTGATGTCCAGCATCGTATGCTCACTCACAAGTAACCGAAGGTGGTGCCAGAGTTCTCATGGAGTTCAGTCCCCTAGGTGTTCCTCATACAAGATCCTGATGATTAATTCTTGTGGTGTGCAGGCGAGTCGTTCCATGATCATTTTCTTCACAAACTCGTACTTTGGTGGAAGGGGTGGCGAGAGGAGTAGATCGCAAATTAAGTCCGAGTGATCATGGAGATGCATGACGAGACACAGGAATTTAAAGTTGTCATTGGACATGTGATGCAACTCGAAAAGATGCTCGAAAAGCACAAGCCATGATAAAGGGTTGTCTTTGCATAAAGGTGGCAGCTTCGGCAGATGACCTGGGGGAGGGGACGAAGGCGGCTTCAGTGTCCCTTGGCAAACCAGCTGGTCTGTGGCAGGATGGCAGGAGAGGTTGTGTTACTGGCAAGAACCTCCGTAGCAATGAGGGGTTTCCTTGTCCTTGATGTGTCATGAAAACATGACACAGTTGGCATGGTAGGTACCATGGGAACGAGCAGTTGCACGATACGTGTAGGGGCCTGTAAGTTGGACCGTAGGTTACAGGTACTGATTTGAATTTGCCCACCTCAGAAATAACGCGGAAGGCCGGTACGGCAGACACGGGTAGAGCCGTGGGAGAGGCAAGTGGCTGAGTGGTCGGATTCGGGCCCCCCTGCAAGTGTGTGTGTGTGTGTGTGTGGAGGGGAGGGGTACGGGGGGGTTGGTAACTTGTGTGACAAAAACGTGAGTTCTCCACGCATGTTGAAAACACACCTCATGTGGTCGGGCTATAAATTACTGGTGGAACTTGCAGAAGATCTCCGCAGTGTGGTAAGATGCCCCTGGAATGCGAAATGCCGAAAGATGTACTTGAACCCATGTGGTCAAAATGTTGAGCTACAGGTCTGGGGGGTCAGCAAGGAGAATTTTGCCCACGAAAATGTCCATATTTAGTCTGCAAATGAGGCAAAACCGGAACAGGTCATGATTGATAGTGGCCGGGTGCGTTTTGCACATATGGCGGTGTTCCACATGGCACGACTAACTGTTGTTGCGGCCTGTTGAGAGTCAAAGTACGTGTGCAAATGTAGATCACTTTGAACATTACACGATCAATCAGTAAGTACACAGTTCTGAATATCATCCACTTCACACTTCACATGTTGGCGAGCTAAGTCCATTGACACGAAACCCAAGTCCATTGTTTGAGTTAACAGTGTAGAACTCCACTGTTGTAGAACAACGAAGTTTGAGGTTAACGTGATTGGAAATATCGAATCACTATGGAGTAATGGAGAGCCGGCCATTGGCAAAGGATTGGAGGGGCCCAGTAGTCATAGTTGGGCTTCCAAATCTTTGAACAAAGTATTTGGTGAGGTGGCCATGGTGGCATGTGCATAACCTGTTGATTTACAACACCCAGTGTGGAAGTCGCGGAAGACGTAGAAACTTCGGGGTCATCAGTATTGGAACAGGATATGAATCTGCACATACATATATTTCGACAATTATCATACACGTGCACACAGTACAAGGTATAAGAACAGATTGAATTAACATGGCAGCTCAGATGAGTGACCTGAATCCCAAAGATTAATGTTGTGTAAGGTCAGTATGACCAATGAATGCCACAGGTAGTTCCAGTACATAAAAAGGGAGATAAGGCTCGCCTGCAAGTTGCAGGTTAATTCCATAGCATCAGCATTTCTAAAGTATTGGAATGTATAATTTAGCAATAATTATCTACTTACTTTGAAAATCTGTGAATAATTAGATGATTACTGTATGATTTTAGGAAAAACTTGTCAGCTATTGATGCTGTAGGCTCTGTAGTCAAACACTTGATTTCAGTGTTTGAGGGTTACACTACAACACTGGGTTGTGCCACTTGTTGGGTGAAATGAGTTGCACACCAAAGGTTTCATATATGTCTGTAGACATGGCACCACCAGCGTACAGTTCACTTTCATCATTTTGTGAGTACCATAGTTGTGTCTAAAATGAAAGTTTTCGCAGTTTGTTGGATATGGTGAAGTTAATGCTTGTTTGTGTGAAATTCTTGCATAAGAAAAATGAAAAAAAGGGAACATATTTGGGTTCATGACTGGACAAAGAAAATATGTCACCTCTGTTGCTCAGCAACCTTGTTGAAAACTGTAGTGGGAGACACTAGAAGCTGTTTTAATCATCTCAGTATGTCACCAGATCAGTTCATGTTTCTTCTAAATATAGTTAATAATGCAATAATGAAGAAAGGTACTGTAATGTGTGAAGCATCGTCAAGAGATCTGGAATTACAAATCACATAGCATTTCCTGGAAAGAGGTGATTCATATTCAGCCGTACAGTACCTGTATCATGTTCCAAAATTCACAGGTGCCAGATTTGTTCCAATTGTTTGTGATCTGCATGGGACAGCAGAATACATGAAGATAGAGCATAACATCATTTAATTACGTATGTATTAATATGAAAGATAAAAAAGTACAAATGCAGTAATGACCCCATTAAAATTTAACTTAATTTATTGCTGCATCACAGTATAATCTTGGTGACTTCTGCCTGTGATAGCCCTCGTTCCCCACCCAATATTCTGGCCATAATAAACTGTCTTGAGTGGATGTATTCTTTCTTTGCCTTTCAGCTTAGAAATGCTTCTGCTTATAGTTAACAGGGAACTGCATTTCCTCATTAGTTGATGTTATGCTCCTCTGGCAGTTTTTGCATCTCCTTCATAATGCTTTTTCAAAAATTGGCAGTTTGATCCTCCTTCTCAGGCTGATATGTGATTGACCATAGTGCATGAATAACATTGTTGAGATTCTGAAAATGGTCTGTGACACACCTTTTCTTATACTCAGTTTTGATGCTGGCTGCAAGCTGTTGCAAGAGTGACCACTCACACTGTCACTGAAACTGCTTATGGTTGGTTTGGGCAACAGTGGTTCATTTATTTGTACCATAATTACAGTGGCACCTTCAGCATTGTTCTCTTCACAGTTGCAGACAGTAATTACTGTTTCACTTACATTGGTATAGGTGAAGCATGAAGGACATCTGACAGTGGTATTTTTGCAAGTATTGCTCTAAAATCGGCAATAGAGCCCAGAACTCTTGGCCTGCCAGAATGTGCTTTTAATTTGGTGATGATGCATTTCCATTAACACCATATTTAATGAAGCCTTTTTCTAAGCATAAAAGCACTCAGTCTTCAGGTCACAAGTGACCCATCGAGACCATCCGATTGCCGTGTAATCCTCATCTGAGAATACGGATAGAAGGGGCATGTGGTCAGCACATGGTTTTCTTTGAGTGGACCACTACTATTAGGTTGAGTAGCTCCTCAACTGGCATCATGAGGCAGAGTGCACCCCAAAATATGGCTACAGTGCATGGCGGCCCGGATGGTCATCCATCCAAGTGCCAGCAGCACTTAACTTCGGTGATCTGACGGGAACCTGTGTATCCAATGGGGCAAGGCCATTGCCTTTTTTCTAAGCATGTTCCACTGAAAATGAAACAAAGAATACATAACTACAGATGTTCAAGATCTCACCTGTTGTGAAAAATCGTACCTGGAATTCTATTTTCTTAACTTTTTGTGTTCAAAAAACCAACACCACTTGGCACACAAATAGTAGGCAAGATAGTCAAAGCTAAGGTGCAATATGTATCTAGCAGAGAAAAACAACTTCCCAACAATATGTACAACCACAATTGATAGACTAGGAGAATGTGGATTGTGGAATTTACCAGCCAGGAACATGGAGAAGCATAAATGATGCAGGGATGATAGATGCAAAACTGTGAGCCAGCAGCAATAATTATTTGATGCAGGCTGCATTAAGAAGAGAATCATTTGCAAATTACTTTCTTGCTGATGGATCTGTATTGTGGCAACATAAATGCTACGTTTAAAAATATGTACTATAAATTATGAATGTGAAGCACTGCTGTGACATTTTAAATAAATTAATATTGAAGATTCAGCTTGTCAGTTTTGTGTAGTCTTTCATCCTGTTAACAGTTTTCCTTAAAAAAGAATCTGCCAACTTGAACATGGAATTTTCGTCTTGTAAATGTGAGCTGTTCCACAGTTTCGCCAGCCTGTATATGTGTAATTCATTTATGTAAGTACTCCTGACTGAGTGTATTTGCTCTGCAGCTCAGATGTTGGCAGACCATCAATGTTCATCTCATGTAGGATGGCCTCAAATGCAGCAACATACTGCTGACAGTTTTTGTAGTCGACAAGCACCCATGTATAGACAGGTATTCAAAAACTGAACAATTTCTCCTGTTCACCATTTCATATTTCACATTGTTTACACTATTCTGAGACACCTAACCTCAAACTCACACAAATAGTCTCATCAAAGTTAGAACAAGCTAAAACTGTTTGGATTCACCAATGAGTTGCGCAAATATGCACTGTGAACAGTAGCAAATTTGCTTGCAAGCTAGTGTCTTTGTGCAAACTAGGTGTAAAGGCTTTGCTCAAGTCACTTTTTGTGATACAAGCAAAGCATTTGACTGTGTAGGGGAGGGTTAGTCATGGCTTGCTAAATCCCCCCGCAAACCTAATGTGTGGCTAGAGGCTTGGCCTGTCTCAGCTTCGCTCAGTGCTTCTTGGAAGTACTCAGTACAGCATGATATTTCGTTTAGTATTGTGGTACAGTATTTTTTTCATTCAGCATGGCATTCTTCAATTCAGCAGAATCATGGTGTTTCAGTACTGTTTACCCTCTGCTGTTTCATAGTAATATAAAGGAAGTTCACAGGTCTGATGGCTGTTTGCACAAAAAGAGGCAGTCAAGCAGTCTACCATCACAAGCCTCTAAAAATTAATGGGAATGACAGACAAGAAGGATGAGAATTCTCATTATCTATTTTACATTCACATAATCAATGGGTACCACAAATCTGCTATGGGAAGACATTATATTACATCACCACACAGAAAGAATTATAAGATTTAGTGGTCAATGAAGTAACAAGAAATTATGATGACCAGTAGATGGGATTTATTGTTCTGTACATCAACAAGCACATTGTGCTAAATTTATAGGCATGGATCATGTGATGGAACTGGCGGTACTAATAAAAAAATTTTAGTAGTTGCATACATTTTTACACTGTCAGTTACATCAGTTTTCAGTGAAACTGAACAAAGAGTATGGAGACTTAACATATTACTGAAAATACACTGGTTAAGTCAAGGGGCATGCCTGGAATGATTTTTCAGTTTTAAACCCACTATTGTTGAATTTATGAAGAAAAAAGGAAAGCAGAAATGAAAATTAGAGTACGTGGAATGGATTTCAGGCCTTGCATTTTAAGTGGAATTGACTGCACACTGCCCATAGTAAGACTTTGCCAGATAGAAACAATTTATTTCTGATGTAACGATTCAGGCTTTCTCGGCGAGATCTTGACATGTGGAATAATCGGGTCTACTGCCGGATGTTTGTGTCGCTTTGGCACAATATTTCGGCCATGTAACTTGTTGTCTAGGATGGCGACCAGTCAGGCGCGGACATCTGAGGGAGCACCGGGGAAGAGACAACACCTTACAAGCAGCGCCAGGTGGGTGCGGACGGCAAACAGAGTGCCCAGTGCCTTCTGGGCATAAATACTGGACAATATCTTCCAATACAGCAGTCTCAGGTAGCACCTGGAGAAGGCAACGAGTTACGTGGCCGAAATATTGTTCCAGAGCGACACAAACATCTGGCAGTAGACCCGATTATTCCACATGTCAATTTATTTCTGATTTGATGGGGATGCACTTAAAAAGGAAACTGCCTGACAAAAAACACCGTTCATTTCTGTAAGCTCACTGACATTAAAGAAAATATGAGTTTTGAAGAATTTATTGTGGTCTTGAAAGAATTATAAGGATAATCTCCTAAATGTTTTGAGGATCCTGCCAATCTTACACTTGTATTCCAACTGTTTTGGAAACCATTTGCCATTTCAGTTGAAAGTGCAGCTGTGCATGTCAGATAGAATGGATTGAACAGCAATGTAATTCCCATTTAAGAAATGAATTGTTTTACATTAAAATTGTGCAGGATCTACATTGCTTTTCTCAGGAAGAGTAATGTGGTTGCAATGTGATAAAATATTTTGATCGACATATGTATGTGCCATAGTTTATAAAACTAAATAAGTCATGATTAGGTGGCAAACAGAGAGCAAAAATGTGTGAAACTGTCTGTCTATCAGTAAGCTGACGGTTTGTACCAGGTAAAAACTATTATTTTATCTTCAGCATGCCAAAAATAGCCAAATAATACTGACATTTGAACAATATTAGGAAAAGGATATATTGCTATGCACCATAAAGATGACCCACTGATTTACAGAGAGGCACAATGAAAAGACTATTAACATTGTAGCGTTCATCCAAAGCCTTCTTCAGCAAAGAAAACACACACACATTCACACAAGCAAGCACACCTCATGCGCATGTGACTGCTACCACCGGCAGCTCCAACCAGAGCTCCAGTCAGAGCTGCTAGTGGTAGCAGTCATGTGCATGGGTGTGCTTGTTTGTGTGAATATTGTGTGTTTACTTTGCTGAAGAAGGCTTTGGGTGAAAGCTACAATGCAAAACAGTCTTTTCATTGTGCCTGTCTGCAACTCAACTGGTCATCTTTATGGCAAGTAGCAATCTATACTTTTCCTAATACTGTTGATACTCTGTTGTTAGATACTGAATTTTTTTTTTCATTTGTGGCCTATGGTGTTGAGAAATATTATATACAAAACCAAACAAAGGAAAATCCAAGCTGGAATAATGACAATATTAAAATCTAGTCTGACCTCAGCAGCCAGAGACTGTGGTCATGCGTATGTGAGTTGCGTTTGTGCATTTGTGTGTGTGTGTGTGTGTGTGTGTGTGTGTGTGTGTGTGTGTGTGTGTGTGTTGTCTATTTTCAATGAAGGCCCTTATTGCTGAAAGCTTACTTATGGACAGTCTCTTTGTTGTGCCTACCTGCAGCTCAGCATCTTCACTATGTGGTAATTGCAGATCACCCTCTCCCCCCCCCCCCCCCCCCCACCACCACCACCACCACCACCACCGTGATATTGTGACAGTTATTCAGTTATTAGGATTTCTTCCTATCCCATTCACATATGAATTGGGGGAAGAATGATTATTTGAATGCCTCTGTGAGTGCAATAATTATTCTAATCTTTTCCTCATGATCCCTATGTGAGTGATACATAGGGGGTTGTAGTATATTCCTAGAGTAATCATTTAAAGCTGGCTCTTGAAACTTTGTTGATAGAAATTGTTAAGGTTTTTGTGGCCACTTGTTGACAAACTGCCTATTGGCTTCTGTCTCGGCCGAAGCACCCAAGACAGAAGCCAATAGGCAGTTTGTTGATAGACTTTCTCAGGATAGTTTAAATCTATCTTCAAGAGTACTCCGGTTCAGTTCCTTCAGTATCTCTGTGACATTCTACCATGGGTTAAACAAACCTGTGACCATTCATGCTGCCCTTCTCTATATAAGTTCAACACCCCCTGTTAGACACATTTGATATGGGTCCCAACATTCTAGAACTGGTTGCAAGAGTGATTTGTAAGCCATCTCCTACGGAGACTGATTGCACTTCACCAGTATTCTACCAATAAACCAAAGTCTGCTACCTGATTTACCCATGACTGAACCTATTTGATCATTCCATTTCATATCCCTACAAAGTGTTACACCCAGGTATTTGTATGAGTGGGCTGATTCCAATAGTGACATATTGATAAATGATACTACATTTTTTTCATTTTGTGAAGTGCAAAATTTTATATTTCTGAACATTTAGAGGAAGTTGACAATCTCTGCACCATGTCGAAATCCTACCAAGATATGAGTATACATTTATGCAACTTCTTTCAGATAGTACTTCATTACAGATAACTGCATCATCTGGAAAAAGCCTGATTTTAGTATTAATGTTGTCTGCAAGGTCATTAATATGCAATATGAATAGCAAGGGTCCCAACACTCTCCTCTGGAGCACACCTAAAGTTTCTTCTACATCTGCTGATAACTCTCCATCCATGATAATGTGCTGTGTCCCTACCAAAAAGTCCTCAGTCCAGTCACAAATTTTGCTCGATACCTCATATGATCATACTTTTGACAATAAGCATAGGTGCAGTATAGAGCCAAATGCTTTTTGGAAATCAAGAAATACTGCATCTACCTGTTTCCCTTGATCCAAAGCTGTCACACTCAGAAAGCATGGTTTGGTGGTGGGGCAAGTCTGCAGCCAGGCAAGAGAGCTATATCACTTATGCCAGCATGTATGTGTCCCTGGGGTAGTTCATACGCCATGTAAACTGCCATGAGTCATTTGTTTATTACGGTGACTTAAGGATTTCATACTTGAAATAGCTGGTTTTCATTTTACCAACACGTAACATCATATGGTATTATTTTATCAGGAAACTCTAGCTGTGTGCATGACATCTTAATACTGCAGCAGAAAGCTATTAGGGTAGTTAATATTTTTTCACATAAGGCACATTGTAAACATTTGTTTTGAGGACAGAAAATTATGACTGTAATAAACTTATACATACAAATATTTATACAAAGAAGAAGTTGCCAGAATCAAAACAGAGAGAAAATATACATTGTTATAACATGAAGCAGTAAATTCATTTATACTGCATACCACACGCTATCAAAAGCTGTAATACAATACTATAACATTCATAACTACCCTGTGGCTTCTGTTAGATTACCAAGTGTATTGCACAATATGTGAGACAGTGCCTATTGCTGTAATGGCCTAATGATAATAAATTTATTATTATTATTATTATTATTATATTTTCAGGATAAATTTCAGTCATCAGTTGCAAATAAATTTTATTATACTTTATCAGTGTCAACAAATTGTCATCTTCAGAAGCCTCCAAAATTGGGGTATTATAAATCTTTAGACCTTGGTTTTACATTTATGTAAGTATATTATACATTTAGGTGAAGTATATTACAGAAATATACTTCTATGAAGAAGATATTGAATGCCTGCTAAAGTAAGTAAGTTTCTGTAATATACTTTTTATACTTCATGTAAATGTAAAGCCAGGATCTAAAGATTTATAAGTGTTATAACTTCAAGTTGAACAAATATATTTCAAGGACAACACAATACATGTAAGTCACGGATCAAGTAAACAAAGTTAAGACGTGTGTACACTTTAACAGTCAAATCAGAACTGAGTCCGAGTCTAGCGGCCACTGGCTGGTTGGCCGCTTAGGTGGCGCTGCTGCTGCATGGCTGGCAGACAGCACCGCATGTAGAGGACACGTGTAATTGTGCGGCAGCACTTTGAAAGACTGGCGAGTCACAACACTTTTCCCCCCTTTAAAGTTTTTGCACAGGTCTTGATGGAGGTGGCCTGTAGATTGCTAACATCCATAGGTGTTGTTTGACTGGCCGTAAAGTCTCGAATTGGAGGCTTCCCGTACGGTCGGAAGTGTCCCCGATGATAATGGGTCGAGATGACAGGAGATGTGGGGGTTGAATCTGCTGGGGCCCTGTGCACCAATCTGCCCGATGCGGCAAGTCCAGTTGTTATAACAGGAGACATGGGCGATGTGTCCACGTCCGTAGGAGAAGGACGCCGAATAGAGTTGCTCCGACAGATGATGGTCATCTGGTTCCTGCATGGCCATGTCTCCTGTTGGCATCAGTTCTTGTGCTGGCACTGATATGATGGTGAGAGGACTGCATAGTGTGTAATGAGAGATTCCAGGATCCCAAGTGTCAGGTAGAGCCGAAGGTGGTGTAGCGGCATCCGGAACAGGCTCTGCCGGCACATGAGGCCGAAGCTGGTCTGAATGATGCACTGCAACACCCATGTCCATCTGGATTTCATACAGGCATCGGCCACAGTGTCATAAGATGCAGTCAGGACTCCATTTTGACTGCCTGCCTTATCCCCATACCCATACAAGGTCGCCGGCAGTGAATCGGCCAAGCAAAGGCACCTAAGGCCGTGAGATGGAAGGCCACAGAAGATGAAGTAGCGTGTGGGGTTTCGGCCATGTAAGAGCTCAGCCGGGCTGTGGTCGTCCATGGGGGTGAAACGATAAGAAGCCAGAAATTGGAGAAGTGCATCTTCAGCAGCAGAAGAAGTCAGGAGTTTCCTCATCTGAGCCTTAAATGTGCAGACCAGTCGTTCAGCCTCACAGTTTGACTGTGGATGGAACAGAGTGACCATGACATGCATGACGCTGTGACAGGCACAAAAATCTGCAAAATCGGAAGAGGCAAATTGCGGACCATTATCAGCAACAAGAGTAGAGGGAAGGCCTTCCAATGAGAAAATGCGAGCTAGAGCATTGGTGGTTGCCGACGTGCAATGGACAATGAAAGGAAAGTTAGAGTAGGCATCAATAACGAGAAGCCAATAAGTACCTAAAAAAGGTCCTGCACAGGCAGCATGAATACGCTCCCAGGGCTTCTCAGGCGAAGGCCACAGTGACAAAGATGACTTCAGGGCAGTGGCCTGTGACGCACAAGGGCCACAGGCAGCAATCATGTGTGCGATTTCAGAGTCGATGCCGGGCCAGTACACATGACGGCGCGCCAGAGATTTTGTGCAAAAGATGCCCCAGTGCCGTTGGTGAAGGAAGCACGCAAAGACACAGGTACACAATACGCAGCGAAGCATTTTCGGTGGAAAGGAGGATAACACCATCCCTAGCCATGAGGCGGTAGCACAAAGCGTGGTAGTTCTGCAACAGATCAGAAGTCTTAGTGGACGGACGATCTGGCCAACCCTTCTGAATACAGCATAAAACCCGGGAGAGGGTAGGGTCAGAACCCGTAGCAGCCGCCAGCCGGTCCCCGGTGATGGGGAACCCGTTCACAACCCGGTGCTTGGCAACACCCAGGTGGAAACACAAAAGTTCGTCCCTATTGAATGCCAGATCAGGACCCATGGGAAGGCGAGACAGGGCATCAGCATTCGCATGTTGAGCAGTCAGCTGGAAATGAATCTCATAATTGAAATGAGACAAGTAAAGAGCCCAATGCTGAAGGCTGTGTGCAGCCTTGTCGGGAAGTGACGTTGATGGATGAAACAAGGAAACAAGTGGTTTGTGATCCATAACAAGATGAAATTTGGATACATAGAGATAAACACCAAACTTATGAAGAGCATAAATAATGGCCAAAGCTTCTTTTTCAATTTGAGAATACTTTTGTTGGGCATCCGTGAGCGTTTTGGAGGCATAAGCAATGGGTTGTTCAGAACCATCAGAAAAACGATGTGCAAGGACTGCACCAATCCCGTATTGAGAGGCGTCCGTGGCAAGAACAAAATGTTGGCCAGGTTGACAAGTAGCCAGGCACATGGCCTGTTTCAGCATAGTCTTCAGATTCTGGACCAGTGAAAAGGCATGTTTTTATGCAACAGGCGATGCAACGGCTGAGCCACTGAAGCAGCAGACGGTAAAAACCTGTGATAGTGAGCTATTTTCCCCAAGAAGGCCTGCAGTTCCTTAATAGATGTAGGGTGAGGAAGGGCATCGATCGCAGTGACAGTTTGCTGAATTGGACGAATACCATCCCGATAGAGTTGAAACCCCAAGTACATGATAGATGCCTGAAAAAAATTATTATTTCTCAAGATTACACTTAAGACCAGCAGTCTGTAAAACATGAAAAAGTGTGCGGAGATTCTGAAGATGTTCTTCAGTGGTGGAGCCAGTGACAACAATGTCGTCCATGCAATTTATACACCCAGGGGCAGTGAGCAATAATTGTTCCAAGAATCGCTGAAAGAGAGCAGGAGCGCTGACAAACCCGAATGGCAATCGTTGGTATTGATAGATGCCGAAAAGCATGTTAAGGACCAGAAACTGCCAAGAAGCAGTATCGAGAGGAAGTTGATGATAAGCTTCTGACAGGTCAAGTTTAGAAAAATACTGGCCTCCAGCAAGTTTAGTGAACAATTCTTCAGGTCGAGGCATAGGGTAAGTATCAATGAGGCATTGAGCATTTACAGTGGCTTTGAAATCGCCACAGAGATGAATATCACCATTGGACTTAGCAATCTACAATGACAGGAGAGGACCACTCACTGGAAGTGACAGGAAGCAAGACCCCTGAATCAGTGAGATGATCCAGCTCCCGTTTGACCCGATCACAAAGGGCCACAGGAATGGGCTGAGCCTGAAAAAACTTAGGCCGAGCAGTGGGTTTGTGCATGATATGAGCTTCAAAGTCGTTTGCACGGCCTAACCCAGGAGAAAAAAAGGGATGAAAATATCATCGACAAGAAATCCAATTGAGCATAAGGAATAGCATCAGAGACGATATTGACAGAGTCATATATGGAGAACCCAAAAACGCGAAAGACATCGAAACCAAAAAGATTCTCCACATTACTACGATCGACCACAAATATGGGAACAGTGTGAATGACAGATTTGTAAGATACCTCAGCATCAAATTGTCCCAAGAGAGAAATCTGTTGTTTATTGTAAGTCTGTAATTGCCTAGTGACAGGTGACAGGATTGGAGAACCCAACTGAAGATACGTCTGAGAATTGATGATAGTGGCAGCAGAACCAGTATCCACCTGCATGCGAACATCCCAACCAAGTATTTGGACAATGAGGAATAACTTCCCTTAAAGGGAAGAAGTACAATTGACAGACAACACAGAAGCAGAATCAGCATCATGTTCATGAACATCAGGTATGTGGTCGGATTTGCAAACGGATGATACATGACCCATTCTTGTTGCATTTGTGAAAAAAGGCCCAACATTGGGGATAATCCTCTCGTGAATGTTTCGTAAAACACTGCGGACATGAAAGAAGTTGCCGTGGGGTTTGCTGCAGTTTCTTAGAGGTTTGTTTATGGTTAGGCCGAGGCTGCGCTTGGGAGTGTACTGCGGCCACGTTGGCTGGCGGGGACACGCCGCATGCTTCGTCAACAGTGCACAGAGGTTGTATGTCCCCAACATCACCCCATGCCTCTATTTGTGCTCCAGTGGTGCGAGAAATTTCAAAAGACTGAGCGATGGATAGGACTTCATCTAGAGTCAGATTTGCCAACTGAAGGGCATATTTCCTAACTTCTTTGTCGGGCGCCGACCGGATAATAGCATCCCTTACCATGGAATTGGCGTACAATTATTTGTGAATGTCAGTAACAAATTGACACTTTTGACTGAGGCTGTGAAGTTCTGCAGCCCAAGCACAATAGGATTGATTCAGTTGTTTTTGACAATGATAAAAGGCAACATGAGAGGCTACCACATGCATATGCTTTTGTAAATATACCGACATAAGTAAGCACATTTCAGCAAAGAACAAAGACGCAGGATCTTTCAAAGGAGCCAATTACAACAACAACCGATGAATTTGAGGTGAAATCCATGAAAGGAACAGAGACTTACATGTTTGGTCATCTGCAACATGAAATGCCAAGAAGTGCTGTCAAAGACGTTTTTTGTAATCAGATCAGTCTTCTGCCGTCTTGTCGTAAGAAGGAAAAGGAGGTAGAGACAATGACGAGAGACGCCCCGCATTGGATGCCGTGACGAAATCACGAATCGCATTGGTGAGAAGTGTTTGCTGTTCTATGAGACCTTGCAATAGTTGCTCTAAAGTATCCATGGAAACCTGTGGGTCAACGATGAAAAAGAAAATTTCACTACCTCATTGCCAATTGTTATAACTTCAAATTGAACAAATATATTTCAAGGACGACACAGTACATGTAAGTCACAGATCAAGTAAACAAAGTAAGACTTGTGTACACTTTAACAGTCAAATCAGAACTGAGTCCGAGTCTAGCGGCTGCTGGCTGGCTGGCTGCTTAGGTGGCGCTGCTGCTGCATGGCTGGCAGACAGAGCCACATGTAGAGGACACGCGTAAATGCGCGGCAGCACTTTGAAAGATCGGCGAGTCACAACAATAAGCTTCCTAATCTTGTAGCCTTCTGAAGATGGCAAATTAATTTGTTGAAACCATTAAAGCATAACAAAATCTATTTGCAAGTGATGATTGAAATTTATCCAAAAATATTTTTTTACAGTTTCTGAAAATTACAGCCTTGAATAAACTATTATATTTCTTATCTATTCAGGATTGTCAATGGATAAAGGGCAACTCAGTTTTTGTAGTGGGCATTAAAGTATTAAGCTTGTTCCAGAATGTTTTCACTTGGTGTGAGGACCGTCTTCCATTATTTCTAAATGACCAGTCATTGGAAGTGACCTCTTCTATATACTGTTCAGCAGATTTCCTTTGCATATATCTGGTACTGTAACAGAAGGATACAGATAACGTTAGTCCATGTTGTAGAAATAACTGACTATAATGATTTTTCTAGAAATAAAGGTAACACAATTCCAGTTCTTAAATTAAACGATTTTCCAGTTTTCTGATACCAGTGTCATGCATAATGCAGTGAAAGAAAGCATAAAGTGTAGAATATTTCATTGGTGGATAGCTACGATCACTGTTGCAGGCCATTCATTTCTATAGTGATGACCAATGTTTCAACTGCTATACTTTCTTTATTTATTCCTGTTTCACCTACTTATCATTTTAGGGAACTTATTTATTTCAATATAAAGGTTATTGTATCACTACTATTACATTTTAGGGGTCTATTTTTGTTACTATGCACTGCCCTTTTCATTTTCATTGCACATGCTTGGCTGTTTCATTATGTTACAATTCTAGAATATGTTTCAGTTCAGTTGTGATGACATTTTTAACAGTAGACACCAAGTGGATTCTCTTATTGTAATACATAGGACAATTGTTACCTTTTTTTAAAGATTATATTGATTTTATGAACCATTATTGTTAAAGGCCGAAACTTAAATATAGATTCTCTAATTTTCCAATATCACTATTTATCATACTGTTATGATTGCTAATGGACTCTGTATGTTTTGTGGCTGTATTGTGTATATTTGATCTATTACTGTAATTGTTTCACTAGATCCTCTCTCTTTGTGCACACAGAAATACTAATAGTGTAGTGGGGTGTATGCCTCCTTCTTCTAAGTGTGTGAATTAAAAAACAAATGCACAAGCAAGATTGTAGTATGTCATTTCATTCCAGGACAAGCTCAAGTTTCAGGTAGGGTACAGGTATGATATTTGGCAGAAATCATATTGTTGTTGTAGATAAGAATACAAGGATATATGTCACAAAACAGGCTCAAACAGTCACATCCATATCTTGTGTCAAATGTCTGATGTCTTTGTGGCAATTGCAGTGTGAAGGCCAGTTGTTATAAGATTCAACAGAGCATGTAACAAATGAGTCAAATGGACAGCCATTGAAATTTTACTTTCTCCAACCATTGTAATCAAAGGATTGTGTTTCTATGATTAGAGTTTGTTGAATCCATGTTAGCATGGATGACAGATCTCTAATCAGATGAAATCATTTTCCATGTTCCACTACACCTTCATTATTGGGTTCCTTGAGCAGAATCTTCAGAATGTAAAGTTTAGAAACTGTAAGTAAAATATCAGACATATCTGTTGTAAATTAGATAAACTTTAATACATGCAAATCAAAATCCACCATGAAAAGGGAAACTGGAAAGAGTGACTGAGCGGTAGTATCGTCAGAAAAATCAGAGCCATAATCACAGATGCTATACAGTAGGAGGAGCCTCATTATTCAAACAAATTTAAAACTTTGAGCTTTTCATTTTCAATGAATACTTAATTTGAAAAACAAAAATTGCATTACTGTGTACATTTAAAATGAAACTATATTACATCAATATTTAAAGACAAAAAATATTATTAATCCAGTATTGGTATTTATTATGAATAATTATAATTTTTGTATATTATGATTTTAGCACAAGATCTCTAACCTAACCTTACAACATGTACACTGGTTAGTTTATGGTGTATACTTTACAGGAGATAATGTTATGAAGTACAAGTACATTGATGCATGTAATCTTGAAAAAAAAATTATTATTACATCTGTATATGAGACTTGAAAGTCTTCAAATCGATCATGGAATAAAACTTATAAAATTATAACTCCAACCTGAGGCTATTTTATTTATTATTATTATTACTATTGATGATGTCAACATTTTTGGGGAAACTGATGGGTGTAGACAAACATCTAGGTGACACATTTTGTTTTTATGATGGAATATTATGAATTATTCTCAGGTTATCAGCTGAGTGGTGGTGTTGTTTTGTCACAATGTTTCGATGAGTGCGAAACTCATCGAAACGTTGTGACAAGACGACACCACCACTTGGCTGATAACTCAAGAAGAATTCATCATTGGAATACACTGAGAAAGACTGCAATTGCATATACGATGGAACATATTTTGGGATAATGAAAATAGTAAAATGGCCGTGGTGTCTATGGCACAGTGTGCCCTATCTTTGGGGACCTTTTTTCTTTGGACTAGAGAGTCTGGCATGAATTTTCTGCTCATGATATATGTAACAGCCATAACTGTTGTATGCACAAGTGTTCAATAAATGTATATTTCACACCGAAGTGAGTTAGTTAGACATTGTGGTCTATCCTTCATGTACATCTTTACCTTTGGGATGGCTTGGCGTGCCAGCAAACTTCCAGGACTGTGAATCGAACATTACAATGCACTGGGTAGCACATTCTCATTTACATACTGTTGCATCATCCCCCCCATCCCCACCCTCCACAAGCCGTTTCAGCAATGCCGGTCGCCTCGACTGCGCTGGTTTCCGCGACCATCACACCATGGTTGCACCATGACCACTTTCTGCTTGCTTTCATAATGGCACTGGCCATTCCATCTGCACTGGATCCCAGGTCCACCACCCCATGGCACTACCACGACCATCTCCCGCCCACTTTTGCAACAGCACTGGCCGTTACACCCACGCCTCTTTGTTCGTCAGGTTTGCTGGCTGGACACACCTTGACAGCTTATACGCCCACCACCACCTCTGCTCCCTCCATATCACATGCTGCATGCAGCCACCGCCCCACTCACACCTCAGGTGACACACCATTCACCACTACCGCACTTTCAGCATTGGAGGCATCCTGCTCCACCTGCACGGATCCCAGCTCCCGGTACAGACTCAACATGTGTTGCCAGGCAGGTTCCCTAAGCTACCTGCATTGCAAAAAGACAACTCAAGAACTTGGTTCACCTTAGTGGACCACTACCTGGACATCCACAGCATTTCCAAAAGCGGCACCCATTTTGTCTGCCTGGTAAGCTATTTCCACGCACGTACGGACCTCATCAGTGATTTGCTCCTCTCACTGCCCACCTCACACAAATGTTCAATGGCCAAATTACTGCTCATTGAGTGTCTTTCCTGCCCTCTGGTGGAGGCTATCCATCACATTATACATGAGGAGCATCTTAATGCGCACCGAATCATCACATGCATGGCATACCATACATCGACTACCTGCAGCCACGCAGCAAGGTGGCCCAGCACACACCTCTACAGAGTCTTCTCGCCAACCTGCTCCTGTGTTGAGAATTCCCCCACCTGCTGTTTTTTTTGCATCACCGTGGATGAATCTCCAAGATGCACCTGCATGTGCCTCTCCAGATTCTTCGTGCCACTTCACTCATGCATTGCACCTTCCATCGCCGACTACAGCCAACACCTTGCCTATGTCATCCTTGTTCATCATGCTCAGTGAACCAACGTTGCTTATGGATACCTTCTTGACCCCTCATGCTGACTCCCCTACACTATTATTGGCCATAGTAATGGCACTTGCCATAAGATTCACACCACTGATGGCCCACCTGTTTGTTATAAGGCCATGCATCTTAACGCTTCCAAACTTCTGCGCTCCAAGGAAATCCTTCAGGATCTGTTGGCTTTGGGCATCCTCCACCCCTCTGATAGCAACTGGTCTTCCCCTATTCACCTTGTTCCCAAAAAGGATGGCACCTTGCGCATGTGCAGGCACTATAGGTCCCTTAATGCCCACACCATTATCAATAACTACCCCATACCGCATATCCAAGATTTCACACAGTTGCTTCATGGTCCTACCTTTCCCTCCATATTAGATTGTTCCAAAACATATCAGCAGATTCCTATGCATCCACTGGATATTCTGAAGATGGCCATTATCACACCCTTCAGCCTATTTGAATGCTGTTACATGCCTTATGGATTGAAAAATGCTGTCCAGACATGGCAGCAGTTCATTGATTCTATTTTGCTTCCTCTGCCTTTTTCTTATGCTTACTTAGACAATATCCTTATCTTTTCTTCCTCTGCTGAGAAGCTTCAAGTTCAACTCACTTCAGTCCTTCAGCCCTCGCTGCCAACATCAGTTATCTTCCTTGGCCATTCAGTCTCTGCTGATGAGTTCTCATGTCGAAATCATACTTAAACTTCCTCTCCCCGAGGATTATGCTCAGCTCCATCATTTTCTGGGTATGGCAAATTTTTACAGCCACCATATTCCTCAAGCTACCTTTCCCACATCTGCCTGCTAACCACACCACTGAATCTGGAGGAGCTTGCCCGACTACAAGCCAAAGATGACAATACACAGCAGCTAAGATCAGTCAACAGTTCATCGCTCTCTGTCCAGCCCCACGTACTACCGGTTTGGCAATCCCTGTCCTTTGTGACACCTCCACGTGCATACTTCAGTCCCTGGTCCCCGCTGCCATAGGGTCTTTACCACCTTGCATGGCTTAGCTCACCCTGGGACATGAGCCACAACGTGGATGGTTATGGAGCACTTTGTCTGGCCAGTGTCAAGCAAGACTGTCATGCTTGGAGCTGTGGGTGTGTTCCATGACAGCACAGCAAGGTCAGCAGGCATGCCCAGCTTAATCTGGGCAAGTTTGACATCCCTAAGGGGTGCTTCTGACACATCCATATCAATGTCATTGGTTCCCTTCCTCCACCTGAGGGCTACAGATACATCTAGTCAGTCATCAACTGTGTGACCCGCTGGATTGAGGCGGTCCCCCTTACTGACATAATGGCTGAGACCGTTGCCCGTTCCTTCGTCTCAGCTTGGGTTGCTCACTTTGGCTGTGCCCTATATCTCACCACCGGCCAGGGACAGACACCAATTTGAGTCTGCACTCTTTGCACTACTTTGTGAACTCTGCAGCGTTGCCAAGTTTCATATGACAGTTTACCAGCCGCAGGCGAACAGCCTCATCAAGCAGTGGCACTGCACACTCAAGGCCACCCTAATGTGCCATGGAGTTCTATGGCTGGAGGACCTCCAATGTGTCCTGCTGGGTATTCGCTTGGTTCATAATGAAGATCTTAATGCCACGCTCGCTGAGGCTCTGTAGGGCAAGCCACTCCTTCTTCCTGCTCAGTTCGTCAAGGAGTCACCTCCGGTCGCATCCAAGGATCTCTCTGCTCTGGTTGAGCATGTCCGCACGCACGTCACGCACCTCCGCGCCCCCTTGCACTGCCCCCCGAGCCCCCCCCCCCCCCTCCCTCCGTGTTTGTCCACAAGGACCTAGCTACATGCAACTATGTTATGCAGCAGAATGACACTGTGCGAGTAGCCCATCAGCTGCCCTATTTGGGCCCTCACTGTGTACTACGCCTCAGTACCAACACGTTTGTCATCCATCTCCACAGATGGCCCCAGACAGTCTCAGTTAATGGACTTAAACTGGCCCTGTCTTTGGTTGACTCATCTCTACCTGCCGTCAACTCTCACGTGCAGTCATTGGACCCACCAGGCTGCAGCACCACCGACATCACCACTCCCACTTCCCACTTCCCACGTCAACCACCACCTGCACCCACCACATTGGCACCAAGATTACGACTTCTTCTCGTGAGCCTTCCCTCTGCAGCACTCTGCACTACCGGGAGTGTGTGTGTTTGTGTGTGTGTGGGGGGGGGGGGGGCCTCTAAGTCATCTCTGGCACAGAGTGCCCTATCTTGGGGACCTTTTTTCTTTGGACTAGTGAGTCTGGCATGAACTTCTTGCTCATGATATGTGTAACAGCCATAACTGTCATATGCACAAGTGTTCAATAAATGTATGTTTCATATCAGACTGAGTTATCTCTCAACTGATCTCCCATGGTAACCACATGGATAATAGTGAAAAACAGCTGTGTTGAACTACCACCAGAGTGTTTCTTCAGAGTGTATACACAGACAAGAAAAAACATTTCGGATTCTTCCCGGATTTCCCAGTTAAAAATACACTTTTTCCTTCATGAAAGCACACTTTTTCACGTTAAGTGACAGTACTCTTTCCCTCAGAGCTATAAAATTTATCAATCCTTTGAATGGTAAAGGTTTTATACATCAGCATATAAGTTCCCAGCAGTTTAGAAAACAAATGCAATGACATGTACACTGCGTATTTTGTTATTACAAAAGTATAAACATGAATTCCACCAAATACAGCATATTGGTTTCCAAACATTTGAAATTGATATTGCTATGAGCCTTTGTCAGCCAGTCATAGTTCATGTCACGTGACCTCACCAGCCACTAGCATGAAGACACAAATAGGAAAAGTTAATGGTTTAAATTAATATCCATAATGTATAGCTACAAGCAAAGCTAAGCTTTCAGATATAATACTGGTTCTTCATTGCATGTGTTACCCTTTAAGGTTTACCAAACACAAATGTGCCATTAAAATTTAAATAATGACATAAGTGGCTGGTCTTGCAGGCTTGAAATGTTTCTAAATGGCTGGTCCTCAGAATGTCATGTTTTGAATGACAGTCAAATGCTCTCTGATTTGAAAAATTTATTGGACATTCTCACACATAACACAATTCATCCTGAGTGAAAGGAAATATACTTTGAAAGTAATGCTTCTCAAACCAACATTCCCAATTTTTTCCCCGGGACCTGTTAAAAATAGGTTTGTCTGAACAGTTGCCAGGAGAGAAAACAGGTATTACTGTGCATGTGCAGCTACTATGGCACAAGAAGTCTGTGCTTGGTGTTTGCTCATGTGCCTTTCGTTTCATTTCTGTTTGGAATTTCATACCCCGTGGGGCATCATGTGACGGTGGGCAGCACTGTAGTATGTTGTTCGGAGAGGACAAACGGAGTTATTGTACTGAGGACAGCTGTTATATCCTATCCAGATAAGGAATGCAAAATAAGAAAGCAGTCCTTGGCATAATATTCATTAAAAATTAGACTCTACAATTCTCAAAAGTACGCTGATATATTGCTGATGTGCTATGTGGTAACTTAAACATAGATTTTTTTTTATTCGTACTCTACAGCACGTATCTAGCATTTCCAATCAGGTTTACATAAACACAATACCACAAAAAAGCTAGTTAGAAGAAATACAAATTTTTTGCAAAAATAAAAAAAACAGTTGTTTGTATACATGATAACTATAGACAATAAATTTTTCAGACTTCTTCAAATGGTATATGAAATTACTTGGTTATCTGTGGAGCCAAAAAGCTATATAACTGACAGTTTATATTCTACTCCAGGAATAAACATAAAGCCTTGTGGGGAGTTAACAATGATAAACCATGGTGTGGTGCCAGTCTATAAACTACCCAACAATGGGGTTCTGTAAATGTAAGATGTAAACAACACCAATTACAAAATAACATCAAGCAAAGAGGAGGTACCAGACAATTGTTGAAACACATCTTATGATCAAAAAACATTGTTTTTCACAGAAGGCAGATTAGTAAAATTCTGCTAAAGCTGTCAATGTTTTATAAACAAAACATTTTATTCTTTACTACTGACCAAATTTGCCCTCTTATTCATCTTCAACTGAAGAGCATCAGAATTTTGTAACCATACTAAAATGTATAATTTGGCTTGAAATGCACATTCGTATGTCCAGATTTACCCTGAAGTAGGTTCCTATCTGCTATTAAGCTTTTCAGTGTGGTTTTTGGGATGCTTATTTTCTTGGAGTGCCATTACTGTATTATCTCATGTTTGGTTCTTAATTATGGTATCCATACCAGAAGATGAAAATGTGCCTTTTAAATTCAGCTAAAAGTCAGAACTAGCCAACAGTGTGGAATGAAATCCTTTGTTTCAAATAAATTGGCTGCCTCCACAGAAGGGATTAATAAAACCCAGTTTCCTTACCAAACCAACAAAAGTAACTTCATTGTTCTGCAAGACAGTTAATGCTTGATTCCCAATCATGTGGGAATAAGATCAAATCAGAGAACAGACATTAATAACATGTTTTAGTCTTCTGTAATTATGTGAATGTATTTTAATTCACTTGATAGCTCCAAGTCACAGAAATCCTTTTTGTTTTCATTTTATGTGAGAGCTATAAATGTAGAGAAAGCAGCATTATTGCAAAATGTAAATATGGATCATGTCAAGGCTAAGCACTCCCCCCCCCCCCCTCCCCCCACTACAACTCATATTGCCTCTATGTATGCATAAATCTGGCTGCTTGGGGGCACCAGAAATTTTTTTCTGGCTGAATTTGGCTGCTTGCTGCTCTGCTTACACATCCAATAGCTACGCTTCAAGTAGCAAAAGTGGGAGAGCTGCTCATATATAACTTCAGCTCTGTGGATGCATGAGAGCCTGCTGGCAGCTGATCAAACAGAACCGATGGAAACAGTTGTGGTGTCATGCTCACTGAAACCAGTTTGTTGTTACTAAGTATTGCATAGTTTTTGCCCCAAAGCCTTTGTCATATTCTGCTGTCAGGAGACGCTTGTGAATGCACTGTATTTTGTATAAATAGCACATTTTCTTTGAAATTTAAGTCTCATTTTGTTGTTTTTCTCTTGGTAATGTTTTATTGCTGCAGTATTATTCTGCAGTATTGGACTAAAACCTTCTTTGTTAGAGTTTCAGTTCTCATCAGTCAACATTACAAAAACTTAACTGAAAACTAAAACAATGAATATTTCCAGAATTCTAAAAAATTCCTAGGTTTTCCCTGGTTTCGCTCTGGATAAAAAAATTCCTGTGCTTTTCCCAGATTTCTCAGCTGTTCCAGAGTGTATGCATCCTGTTGTTGAAAAAAAAATCTAGGCTATTCATAAGGACTTTATGCCAGAGGGAATTTTGGGAAAGGGGGGGGGGTGCTGAAATGGAGCAAAATGGAATTATTCCATCTACCACCAACCACTTCCTTAACTAAACAAATCTTCGTATCTGGTCTGTCAATTGATCTCCCACTTATTCATGAATGCGTGTTATACCACATGTGCACAAAATTACCAAATTATTATTCATGCAGTACTTTACATAATCTTATTAGCCACATTACAGTTTCCAGTCAAGTGATTCTATTGGTATATTTGGTTTTGATTAAAAATTGTAAATTAAGAGAGATGGTGATTGAAGTTTTTCCGTTAGCAGATAATCGTGGAATGGTGTGAGCTAATAATAGTTTATTCACAAATATGCTTTACTCAGTGGATAGCACTATTTTTATGCTTTTTGTAATGATTTAAATTTTTTTCAAAAACTCATTACCTAAGGAATTATCCACGTTTAAAGTTTTGCTACACCCAAAAATATTTAAGTTATTTGAGTCTCTAAGCTTATTTTTCCCACATTTGACTTTTTTTACCCTAATTTTTATGAATCAGGTAATGTATTTGTTTTTAAGAATTTGAAAAATTAGAGAAATTATTAACCTAAGAAATTTACATTAAAATTGGTAGTTGTAGGTGCTATATTGTATCAACCACATAGTACACTGAACTTAAATATTTCAAAAAATTCCTGGAATATAGTTAAACAAAATTACAACATCATCTAATAGACCAACATTCCTACTGATTTTGATCCTTATATTATTATAAGCTATAATAACAGTCACCAATTTCACAAAAAGAAGGTGTGATCAAAGAGTAACAGAAATTTTTGTGTTTCTTAAAAAACCTTTATTTATTCATCAACACCAGCTTTGTCTCCTTGAAAGTAATCTCCCTCAGATGTAATACTCTTGCACCAGCACTTTTTACAATTTCAGAAACACTTATGAAACTTACTTTTTGTTATGATATTCAGCCCCTTCAGCAGTTATGTTTTATCTTATTAATGGTGGCAAAATGATGTCCTTCCATGGTTCTCTTCAGCCTTGGGAAGACGCAGAGGACCATGTCCAGCAAATACGGTGGCTGAGGCAAAATAACAGTTTTGCTTTTGGTGAAAAATCATGAAGGACCATTGAGGCGTGAGCAGGAACATTATAGTGATGCAATTTGCACCACAATTCTGTCACAGTTCTCATTGTTTTCTTCAGATTGCTTCACAAAAATGCCACATAACTTCCAAGTAGGATTCCTTATTGACCATATGACTATAAGATAAGAACTCATGATACACTACCCCATTGTGATCAAAGGAAACAGTGGAAATAACCTTCATATGTGATTGAACGTATGGATTTTTACTTCTTTTTTATTTTTTTATTTTATTTTATTTTTTTTATTGTGGCTCTTCAGTGGTTTCCATTGGATTACTGGGTCTTGGTTTCAATGTCATGCCCATATGCCCATATTTTGTCACCTGTTATAACCTTCTTTAGAAGTTCTGGATTATTGTCAACTTCATTCGGCAATCCCTGAGCAATATCTATATGATGTCATTTTTGCTTGAAATTCAACAATGTAGAAAAAAACTTTGCTGCTACATGTATCTTGCCCAAAACATCTGAAAAAAAAATGCTCGCCATGAGCCAAAGGACATCATCAGAAACCTCTCTGATGGTGATTCAGTGATTTTCCAGAATGATTTTCTTTACTTCTTTCACGTTGTTGACAGTAATTGATGTGCTAGAGCATCCAGATTGATCATCATCTTCAACAAATTCTTGATCCTCTTCAAAATGTTAATACCACTCATAAACTCATGTCTTACTCACAGATTAGCCAAAAGCCAAACTCAACATTTTGAATGCAGTGCTGCAGTTGATTCCATTTTTCCAGCAAAATTTCTACATCTACATGTGCATGGACACTCCACAAATCACATTTAAGTTCCAGACAGAGGGTTCATCAAACCACCTTCACAATTCTCTATTATTCCAACCTCGTATAGCTCATGGAAAGGACGAACACCTATATCTTTCAGTATGAGCTCTGATTTCCCTTATTTTATCGTAGTGATCATTTCTCCCTATGTAGGTTGGTGTCAACAAATTATTTTCGCATTTGGGGGAGAAAATTGGTGACTGGAATTTCGTGAGAAGATTCCATCACAACAAAAAACACCTTTGTTTTAATTATGTCTAGCCCAAAGTCCTGTATCATTTCTGTGACTCTCTCTCCCATATTTCATGATAATACAAAATGTGCTGCTTTTCTTTGAACTTTTTTGATGTACTCTGTCAGTCCTATCTGGTAAGGACCCCACACGATGCAGCAGTATTCTAAAAGAGGACAGACAAGTGTAGTGTGGGCAGTTTCCTTAGTAAATCTGTTATATTTTCTAAGTGTCCTGCCAACAAAACTCAGTCTTTAGTTGGCCTTCCCCACAACATTTTCTATGTCTTCTTTCCAATTTAAGTTGTTCCTAATTGTAATTCCTAGGTATTTAGTTGCATTTATGGCCTTTAGATTTGACTAATTTATTGTGTAACTGAAGTTTAACGTATTCCTTTTAGAAATCATGTGGATGACCTCACTTTTTTCGTTATTTAGTGTCAACTGCCAATTTTTGCACCATTCAGATACCTTTTTTAAATCATTTTGCAAATTGTTTTGATCTTCTAATGACTTTATTAGTCATCTGCAAACAATCTAAAACAGCTGCTCAGCTTGTCTCCCAAATCATTTACAATACATAAGGAACAGTAAAGTGCCTATAACACTACCTTGGGTAACACCAGAAATCAATTTTGTTTTACTCGATGACTTTCCATCAATTACCATGAACTGTGACCTCTCCAACAGGCAGTCACAAATCCAATTTAATGCAGATTCTTTGAGCCATCTTTTTGGAAAGTAATAATTCACCATGTGCTCAAAACATGTAAACCTTTTTGACTGTCAACAATAAACTAAATATTCAAAACAGCTGAAAATGCAATCCTAAATCAGGAACATATGTACCAATGAAACAAAACAAAAATTAAAAATTGGAAGTATAAAGACCACAAAATTAAAAAATTCCCATTCCTTTTTTATCACACCTCATAACAAATGCCTGTCTTTATATATCCCCTCCAGACAATGAATCCTCAGTTGATGTCTAAATTTCAGTTTGTTAATATCTCTTTCACAGTGTCTGCTCTTACATACAAGGAATCCACACCAGGTACCAACCAATTGACTTCTTAGTGATGAAGTCCGATTGTAGAGCTCAGTCAAGTATATCTCTGTGTCAGCCATCTCATTAACAGCATTTAGTTTCTTTCTCATTAAGAGTCCGCACTTGGGAAACATCATGTGTCTGTGCCTAGTTATCAATTGTCCACCAATGTTAATGTCTGCTTTAATTATTTTATTGATTTTTGTGTGTCAACAACATGAAAATTTGCATATTGCTATCAGTAATCAGAAAAACTACTGTGTACAGTGACTGTGCAATCAAAACTAACTTAGTGATAATCATCCATCAGTACTTGCATGTGAAAGTACACTGTCTGAATGTTTCATAGTTAATTGGTAGTTTGCACTTATGATTAGAGTTATATGTAACATCTTAAAGACAAATTGTGAGCGATAAAAAATATGAAAACCAGAAGAATTAACTGAATACTGTGGTGTGTGTATTATTTAAGAATGCATCATAAAACTAGAGTACAGCTAGATGATGGACATTTTACAATTCACTACTGAGAGCAATCAGGAAATCACATGAAGGCTTGTTGCAGGTTCAGTGAAATTCTGTTTTGAAATAGAATAGGCATGGGAGGTAGTGATATCTAATACAGCAACTGAAAATTTTTACAGTTTTTAATGTGTATGAAAAGGTTATAATTTTTCGTAAAACATTATTCTTCAGATACACATTTTGACGTGGGACTTTGAACTGCTATGGGGGAATGGTTAAACTTTTTCTTCCTTTAGTAATAATAAGTATTTTTATGCTTTTGTATGAATAATAAGACATTTTCTCCATGGTTTTGAAAAGAAAACATATATCCCTTTGTCTTAAACGTGGAAAATACTTTAAGGGTGGATTAAAATTTAATATTTTTGTACTATCATGGAGAATTATATGCATGATGTTTAGATAGCTTATGCTATCATGCAAACTGAATTAATATCCTCTCATCACAATGGAACAATATTGTCACATAAAAGTAAAATTTGATGATGTATCTGGTAATTTTTGTCAAGACTCAAAGAAGTCTGTGTGACTCTGTAGGAGCTGACTTGGAAAAATTATGATGCTTTATTAGTGAAGTATTATGTGAAAAAACTGCTGTGTGTTACATGAAAAAAATTATGTTTCAGAATATTATTAATCAAATATGATTTTCACATTCTAGAATTTTTTTAAGTGGTGGTTAATTGATTCTCTCTGCAATGAGAAATATGCTAAAATATCTGATTAAGAAGTTAACAAGGCTGGGGGGGGGGGGGGGGTTGCAAAATGCAAGCACAACAATAAAGATTTCACTGTTTTTCCTGAAAAATCATAATTTTGAAGAAATACACAAATATGTCATGTCTTATAATTAAAGATAATTTATTCTTAAGAGTTTTACCTTGTTTTTGAAAACAAGAAAAAATTTCCAATGTTTGTCAAATGTGCTTTGAAAGAGAGCCAAAACTTTTCTTATGAGTTGGCTAAGCTATTGAAAAATTGACATCGCTGTTCTAACAATTTAGGAAAAGGACAGATCGCTACTCATCATAAAGATGACATACTGAGATCCAGACAGGAACAATGAAAAGACTGTTACACATTTAGCTTTTGGCAAAAGGTTTTTTCAGAAAAGAAAACAACACACACATACACACAAGTATGTACACCTTACACACACAACTGCCATTATCGGCAGCTCAGACAAGAATGCGTCATGTTGAACAAAGGCAGCAAACTGGAGTGGGATGGGGAAAGGGGAGGTAAGCAGGGTATGGGTTGGGGGAGAGAAGAGTACTGTCTCGCTGAGTGTGCAGGGACTAGATGGAGGCATGACAAGACTGCCAGGTGGAGTGTTGGGAGGCTGCGGAGCAGGGAGGTGGGAGGGGGGAGGGGGACTGAAAAAGAGAGGAACAGAGAAAGGGAAAGATAGGGCAGATCCATTGGCAGAAGGTGGCATACATTGATGGTGAGGGGGCCCAGATAGGGAGGAGGTAACAGGACAGAGGGGGTAGAAACTGGTGGGTGGAGGTTGTGGGGCAGTAGGTTGGGATAATGTTGAGAGTGGAGAATGTGTTTATAAGGATAACTACCATTTGCAGGGGTTGTGATGCAGCCTTTGAAATCAAGCATGTTGTTCAACTCTATGTTGTGCCACATGGTAGACCATGGTAGACCATGCTCTTGGCCACATTTTGGTGTTGGCCGTTCGTCCAGGTGGACAGCTGGTTGGTAGTCATACTAATATAATGAACTATGCAGTGATTACAGTGGAGCTGGTATATGACATGGCTTGTTTCACAGGTGGCCTAGCTTCTGATGGGTTAGGATAAGCCTGTGACAGGACTGGAATAGGATTTGCTGGGTGGTTGAATTGCACAGATCTTGCACTGGATCTTCCACAGACATATGATCACTGTGGCAAGGGGTTGGGATTTGGAGTGCAGCTGAACATAACATGCTTGATTTCACTGACTGCTTCACAACATGAGCCATCTGGATCCTCCACTCCACTCTAAACTGTGCAGATGGGAGTTATTCTTACAACACATTCTCTGCTCCTGTGATTATCCTGGCTACAGTAACATTCTGTCCTCGCGCCCACCACCCAACAGTTTTCACTCCCTGTGTAACATCATCTCCTCCCCATTCCCGTCTCCCAGCCTCTTTGTTTGCCACCCTTTGCCAACACACCTGCCCCCCTTTCACTGCTCCTCTCCTTTTTGCTCCTTTTTGCCCACCTCCCTGCCTCACAACCTCCTGACACTACACCTGTTGGCATTCCAGTTCCTGCACACTCCGCCAGACAGTGTTCATCTATCACCCACACCTATACACTGCTATCCCTTCCCTACCCCTCTAGATTGCTGCTGCTATCCCATGTGATAGTTGCATTCTGGCCTGAGCTGGCGGAGTTGGCGGTCATGTGTGTGTGTGAGATGTGCTTGCTTGTGTGTATGAATGCTATGCATTTCTCTGTTTCTCTTTTGCTGATGAAGGCTATGGCTGAAAGCTTTGTGTAAGTGTCTTTTAATTTTCCTCTCTGCAGCTTAACATGTCTTCTTTATGGTAAGTAGCAATCCATCTCTTCCTACAGTGCTGAACATTTAAAAGGCAGTGAAATAATGAATCTTAAAGAGATTTCACTACATCATTTAATTCTATAGTTGTATTTCATTAGAATAATACTAATTATAAATCAGTAGATAAAAAGATTCTTTCAAATAATTGTGTGATTTTTTTCTGTATCAGACTGTTATTGATATTCTAATAGAGATTCAGGCAAATATATGCTATGTACTTTTTTTTAAACAACAATGTATAGGTTTCCTGTTACAACCAAATATGAGAAAGAAATTTCTGTGAAATTGTACAGGTTCACTTTTTCCTCACAGTCGATGTTAATTGCAATAGTAGGACATTAAACCATTATATAAATTGTTTCTCCCTTTCACTAACTCTTACCACACAGTATCTCAAAAACTAAACCTATACTCAATACCATTAGTACATACACTGTATATTTTTAAACAACACTTTATACGAAACAATATTTATGTAATAGTCTAGATGTGGTGTGATAATGTGTTGTTTTGTTTTCTTCTTCACAGTCAAGTTTTAACTATGATAGCAGGGTATTTAAAAAACTAGCCGAATATTTCAGATGGTCATTTGTATGCTGTACTATCATGAACAGGTATTTCAGGAAACCAGTTCTTACACTTTACCACACAGTATCCAAAAAACAAAAAATGTTGTATATTCTAAACTTTTGTAATTGTACTGTGTACAAAAAACTAAAAACGAAAACAATCCTTTGTTTCATTCATATCTTACATGATTTATTATACTTTCGAGTTCCATTTTCTCAAGGTGGCTAAAGTCAGTTCCCAGGGATACCCCCTATTATGATATGTATCTAGTTCCTGTATATATTTAGCAGTTGTGAAGCATTTTCAGGTTCACTCTTCACCAGTGGAGGTGGTGCAGTGGTTAGCACACTGGGCTTGCATTCAAGAGGATGACAATTCAAACCTGCGCCCGGCCATCCTGATTTAGGTTTTCTGCGATTTCCCTAAATCGCTTCAGGCAAATGCCAGATGGTACCTTTGAAAGGGCACAGTCAACTTCCTTTCCCATCCCTCCCTAATCCAATGGGACTGATGACCTTGCTGTTTGGTCCCCTCCCCCATGCCAATCAACAAACCAATCAGGTTCATTACTACATTCTATAATTTTACAGAATGTCATGTACATTCTATTCATAAAATATCAATTTGGTTTATATAAGTAGTTAAGATGTTTTAAATATTATATAAGTTTGCTTTCTGTAACAACACCATATCAAATGAAAGTAAGGCCACCTATAGCAAATCTAGGGAAAGCTTCATCTACTCATGCTACTGCAATAAAAAACTACTGTAAATCAATGCTGTGCCAACAGCAGACTTACCCTACTCTTTTTTCGAAAGAAGATACATACTGATGATGACAAATAAAACATCACAAGCAGTATCATAAATTTAAAAACATTCTATGTTGAAATAATGGAATAGGCATACCATGATAAAACTATACATGCAAACGTGCAACAACAATGGCAAATAAAAGTTCATAAGAGATGTTTCACAACATAGTGTGGTGATTGTGCCTGAAACTGTTGTAAGGCTTTTGTTTTTATCATTCTGGCTGATGAAATGATTGACATAGCACAAAAAATCTATAAGAAATAGACGTTTTGATTGTAGTGATGAAATTTGGTAATATGTGCTACTACTTAGACAAAATATTTTTTTTTCTCTCTATGCAAGGGGCACATCTTGTGGCTACCACTTTAGGTACATGCACTACAGTTGTACTGAATTATTAAAAAAAAAAAAAAACAAAGCAGTAATATTTCAGTGTTTATCAATAGTACATGCATGTTCAAATATATCTGTATTTATTGGGACAAAAATTAAAATACACCTATGCTCTTGAGTGATCTAAGAAAGCATAGCTACGTTACGTATTCTGACATGCATGTTGCACCCGCAATCAGAGAACAGAAGATGAATCTAGCAGCATGAAAATTCCTGGACAATAACAAAGACTCTCAAGATCAGTGTGTACATTGAATGGGTTTGTGATTGAACAAGAAACATTAAAACTCAGTGCCTTAAACTTCCGTCTCACAACTACTGACTCCAGAACTGATTGGTGTCCTAAGTAAGACTCACACAGTGTTTTGTGGTAAATGTCTCAACAGGTAGACATTTGTGTCTTTCATCAACCAGTTGAAATCCCTGAGTCTTTCAAAATTACCAAAGTGTCATAGAAATCCCTGATATTGCCAACTTATTAGGATAAAATCAATTTCCATGAGAGTTCATCATCCTGCTGACTGCAGCCTAATGTCTGCCTTCCATGCCATATGTGGCGTTCATTTATGGAGCTCATTTAGGTCTCTATTTAAGAAGCTCATGATATTGCCAACTTATTAGGATAAAATCAATTTCCATGAGAGTTCATCATCCTGCTGACTGCAGCATAATGTCTGCCTTCCATGCCATATATGGCGTTCATTTATGGAGCTCATTTAGGTCTCTATTTAAGAAGCTCATGAGATTTGTGGTTAACATTATGAACTTATTTACAGGGAACAGCAGCATTCACTCACTGATGAATGGTCTTTAGGTTATGAACACACCACTAACTATTGTTCAAAAATCAATGCATAATGTACATTTTAATAGGTAATAGGCTGACACAAGTCAGATCATACTGTGGAAGTGGTGATATAGGTGCTGTCAAGGCTACAGGCACAGGAATGTGACTTCTCCTACCCCTTGTGTTCCTGTCTTAACGTTTCCCTTGCTGCCTCTACTGTGTCATTCCATCCAAGCAGCATGATAAAGAAATGACTCCTACCCAACAGATGTCAATTCCTAAAATGCTTTATGTGGGAGCAGTGCACTTAATTCACACACCTGTCATTACACAGCTCACTTGCGTTCGACAATGCAGTTCTTGTTGCTGCAACTGTATGGTCAGTGAGCAGGTACTGAACGAAATGTAATATTTTATTTAAGGCTTCCAATTTACTCTGATTTATGCTGACTGAGGTCTGGAGCAAGATGTGAAGTGGTAGAAGCACACAAAAAAAAAGATGGAGGACATATTTGATTCAAATGCGTCTCCAGTGGTTACTTTTGGTACTCAGTTGGCAAGATCTATTGTGTAAATAAAAGGGAATTAAAGACTGAGACTTATGTGGCTGATTGATGGTATTATGGGAGTTTTGTACCTATAGGAAGTTGTACTCGATCATCCTCTTTCTTTATTTAGTACATCCAATTTTCTGCTGCAGAAAATATAATTCCTTCAATAAACATAACAGATCAAAAGAAGTCAGTATCCAGGGTAGAGCATACTAAGTTTTTGGGTGTACATGTAGATGGGAATCTTAATTGGACAATTCATATTTTGGATCTCCTAAAGCGACTAGGTTCAGCAGCTTTTGCAATCAGAATAATTGCCAATTTTGAGAATGTAGAAATTAGTAAACTAACATACTTTGCATACTTCCACTCTCTGATGTCGTATGAAATAATATTCTGGGGCAACTCAACACTTAGCAAAAGGTATTCACCGCTCAAAAGAAAGTGGTTAGAATAATGTGTGGGGTTCATAGTCACACATCTTGTAGGCATCTGTTTAAAAGGTTAGGAATTCTTACAACTGCTTCACAGTACATTTACTCAGAAATGAAATTTTTTCTCAACAACATGGACTAGTTTAAAATCAACAGCAACATTCAGGATTACAACCATAAAAAAAGGAAAGACCTACACTATTCTTTACTTAACCTATCTTTGGCACAGAAAGGGGTAAAATATACTGCTATAAAAAGTTTTGATAAATTACCAGGTGAAATGAAATGTCTGACAGACAGCAGTAATAATTACTAAAACAAATTGAAATTGTGCCTCCTTGACAACTCCTTCTATACCATAGATGAATTCTTGAATATGAGTAAATAAATCTGGAGATATAATTTATGCATTTTGTGCCATTTAAGGGAATGGGATAGATAATAGAAATATTTAGGTATAACACTGTAATGATAAAAAAACACCTTGTTTCCTGTGTGCATTTCCTGTGCATTTGACACATTCCACATCATAGGGGTTTTCCATGCTATTGATCAATGGAACACATAACTGACTAACTTTCTCATTATTAATTTATGCACTATCAATTATCTGTGAGGAGCAAATAAGATATGCTGTTTATATGACATCTTGCTAAAAACAGTGTACAATAGCTGTCTTCAACAGTAAGATTTAGATTTTCTTTTACTTTTAATGTTTTTGAAAGTTTATTCAAGCTATAATTTATTTGTAATGATGACACATGTAATTTTTTGTGTGTGATATGTTTCATTGATACAGTTCATTTAAGTAATATTACTCAATCACACTTACTTTTTATTAAAGCTATTTTTAAAATTATATGATCGGCTAATAAATTTTTAAAAAATTGTAGGAAGATAGTCTTACGGGAGACTGGGGTGGGGTGAGTACGCAACTTTTGATAATTCTGCTAAGGGCACTGGATCAGTTCAGCACAGTTCTGGACACAAGAGTTGAAAGCTTTCATTGTGACACTCTGGATTTTAATATGCAAGTTGGGCACTTTTTTCTGTCAAGCTCCGTTCATCTACTACAGGAATACTTTACATTCACCTAAGTGTGTTATGGGAATTTAATTCATGAAATTAATGAACTGGTAGGCAATATTGCTCACATATTATTATTTAACATTTATTTGATTGTATTATTGTAATTATAAGTCACAAAGGTGGACAGGTAAATGCAGCACCTGTTATTCTCTAGAGACTACAGGCCTGTTTATCTGGTGGCCATCCAGATTTAAGTTTTTGTGTGCCTTCCAAAATAGTAATAATAATAATAATAATAATAAAGTGTGTCTTCCAAGCCATATGTGGTGTTCATTTATGGAGTTCATGTAGCTCAATGGGGCTCTTAGGTAAATACTGACATTACCAATGTCTTCCCCTTTCCTCAGGTACTATTGAAACTTGTACAATTATATTAATTGTTATAATGTGCATTTCGTTAGTATTACTATCACTATATTTTTAAATCCGAAATGTTGTTATTCCATAATTTCTTTTCTTTCAGCAAGTTTTGTGTGCTAGTGATTCTGTGATAGTGTGTCACTGACACAGATGTTCAGTTGACTAATAATGAAATTCATTTAAACAAGCATCTTCTACTGCTAACATGTATCTGTATTCTACAGACTCTATTGACTTATAATAGAGACCACATTACAGACTTGTCCCAGAACACTTTTCTCTCTGTTGTGTAATGGTGACATCATCAGTGAGTTTCAGCTTTACATGGACACAACTTGCAACAGCTGCATGTGCTCTTATGCCTCAGTTGTACAGCTGAGTAACAAGAAAAATGTGGAATACGGTATTAAATGGCTAGTATTGCTGTTACAGTCATGTGACATTGTCTCACATATTACTTACTTCTGTGATAAACTTTATACTTTACTTTCACCCAGTTCACCCTTTTGTCTCTCAATCTTTGTTAGAGTTTCCTTTTCATGGATTATGCTTCATATTCGTACTCTAATGAGCACCACATAAACTATGCTAATATAAAAATGGAAGCATTGATTGCCATGAAGTTATTAAATTATGTACTAGGGGTGTTCAAAAAGAAATGAGCCAGAGGCATAATAAGGCCTTTTTAAGGGGACCAAAAATAGCATAATAACAGGAAGAGAGGTCTAGACTGTATGGAGGATAGCCGAGAACCTCCCATTTGAATTTCTGCAGGAGCGCCATGACTGTGTTGGCTGTATGAGGCTTTGCATTGTCATGGAGCAGAATGACCCCAGAGGTGAGATTGTCTGGGCGTTTTGATTTGATAACTTGGCGAAGGGTGGTCAAGGTTTGCAAGTAATGCTAGGCATTCACTGTTGTCCTGTGCTGCAGGAAGTGAATCAGAAGGGGGCCAAAGAAGAACATCAGCATAACCTTCCCTGCACTTGTGTGGATGGCCTTGGGTGTTTTTGGTGGTAGTGACCCTGGATGCTTCCACTGGAGACTTTGTCATTTTGATTCTGGTTTGAAGTGATGACACCATGACTGATCTCCAGCCATCACTCGTGCCAGGAACACATTCCCTTCCCGAGCATAGTGCTGCAGATGAGTAAGACAGAGGGCCATTCAACATGTCTCCTGGTGTGGTCAAAGACTGTGGGGCACCCAGTGGGTACACACTTTGCGCATGTGCACTCATTCCTTCATGATGGTGTGAACACGTCCGATGTTCTATACGACCATGGTGGCTATGGCTTTTACTGTCACTCGGTGGTCCTGGTCTAATGAGTGCATCCACCAGCTGGACGATGCCATCGGTAATGAAGTGTGGTGCTCCAAAGTGTGCATCATCATCTAATGACACCCATCCTCCCCTGAAGTACTCTATGCCTTGACCCTTGCAAGGGGCATGCAGTGTTCGCTGTACACTTGTGACATCTGTCAATGAATGTTTGTTCCTTCTACTCCTTCCACCGTCAGAAAACAAACAACACCTCTTTGCTCTTCTGTTGATGCCTCCATGTCACTGTTTGCAATGTGACTGGCCGCATTGGCCAATTGACGCATGCTGCTGCTAGCTCTGTATAGTAATGTGATTACACATGCCACGATATTACCCTCTTGTCACTGGTTTGCACATTCCAGACTCTGGCTCATTTCTTTTTAAAAGCCCATATATGTTAACAATTTGCTTGTCAAAACATTTTATGAGGCAACAAATCATTGCTTTTTAATAGTACCAACCATTGCCTCACTAGTAGCTCAGTGGGTAGCAGCAGTATTGCAATTGTCAGACCCACACCAAACATTTTAACTGCAGGCCACACGTCATCTAGTGTGATCCTCACAAATCCAGTACTGGAACTAGCTTCTTCACAGTGCAGCTCACTGGCTGGCCGTTTGCCAAAATAGCGATGCCATTCTCTCTTGACTAACCCATGCTCCATCAATCTTAACAACCTGTCATACAACAGAACATAGTATATATTGATCACCTCAGCAGCATGTAAGTTTTCAGCATAAATAAAAGACACATTACTATACATGTATTTAACGTACGAGATACCATACGTTTTTGAGTTAAACACATTCTTTATTTACTTATTTTATTATGTGAGTAAACAGTGACACAAAATGGATATCACAGATCTAATGAAAAGAAAGTTATGATGCCAACAAAAGAATATTCTATATTAGGTAATTCTAGTCCTTAAAACTTCAGAAGTGTCTAGATATGGGAAATCTCTTTTCAGAGACTAATCATCAAACCTCATCGAAAAGCATTCCTCTAGTTACAATCTAGTTCTGTAATAATGTGTGGCACAGATGCCAAATATGGTCTTGCAAGGTAGTGTTCCTTGCTTTTTGCAGCAGAATCAGTCACCCAAAGAACATTGTAACTAAAATAAAGTAAATATTACAGAAAAAGACTGTTCTATGGTTATTTATTTGGATGTTCATCATGCAGATGGTGTATATGAGGCAGAATGCATTTATGCATAATTTTGTGAGAGTTATTACACAATTGTGTGTGCTATCTTTGAAAAAATAGAACTATTTTAATTTTCCTGGATGAACAATATTCTATCTGCACAACTACAATGTTATACTGCTGAAACACACTTGTTTTTCAGTGTTACCCATTACGGAAACAGAATCTTATTTCAAGAACATACAACAAAACAGGTCAAAATTGATAATGTTTATTGCAATACAAATATGAAGAAGCTGTAGCAGAACATAGACTCACTGAAAAACTTAATACAATTTTGTTTGCTATTCCACTAAATATGTACATTGAGCTTTACATCCTCAGCCATCAAAGAGTTTTGCAGACCAATGTGTAAATCCACTATTTACTTTGTAGCTGCTGATAAATATCCCTTTCTTCAGCTTGGGAAGCAAATCTTCATTTTATGTGTTTTTGATTGGCAAAAGTTTATGATACCAGACAGGGAAAGCAAATGTTAGCTATAGGCAGGTTTCTTCTCCCAGTGTCTCTCAGCTCCTTTACTAAAATTGGTCAAACCACATCTACAGGATGTTATGACTTTTCTCCTCAGTGTAGTAGTTCATCATGAAATTTGTAGCCAGACATAATTTTATTGTGAACAAGCCTATGTACAAACCTTGGTTTAGTGCACTGGGATCCCCAAAATCCTCTTGATCCTGGTTCCATCTAACAGACAAAGAAACTGTTGTCTTTGGCATTGAAAATAAATCCAGTTATCTGTGTGAAAGGCCATTTTGTTTCTCTATGTAAGGGAAAAATATTATGTTGTTGGAAACTAGGCTCTGCCAAGAGGAGTGGGCCTACAGCAGATATATTAAACAGATATTCCATTTTGGACTAAGTGTTAGAAATCTGCAGTTGGTAATGAAATACAACATTTTGGCTGCACAAAATGTGAGCAACTATTTTTCATTATGAGTAGCAGCTACAACATAATTGTACTCACCCTCTCAGGTGGCAGTTTTTCAGAAACAAAATCACGTCTTCTTGACATATATAAGCACATCCACTATTCCTCAGTCCCTTTTGTTTATTGTTCTACCACCCACAAATATTAACATCATGACAGTTCCCTTTATTAAATAACTTCTGTGCTCCATTCATAACCTCAATTTTCAGTGTGTCACCCATGATGCCTTCACTTACAACAATAGTGGTCACAACAAGGAATTTTGTTGTTCACTAGTGGTATGAAAAAGTTCAAGGCACAAAAAATTTAAGAAGCAGGTAAAGGAGGTCAGATATAATGCTATTCCGACTCTAACTCACTTTCAAAAAAGATGTTAGTTACAACATTTGAGACATAGTTAAGCACATCTACATCTTAAATTTTTCTTTTTTCCCATTATATATGTAATACATATGTTAGAGTTCAAGAAAAATCTATTTTTTTTTTTAATAAAGCAGGAATTCATAAAAATTTTATTATTCGTTGAGTAATTTCCTGATTTCTCACAACAGTAGTATAATTAGTTTACTTGGAAACAATTTTCATAAAGAAATAGTCATAATTTAGGATTCATCTTGAACGCATGTAAGAGAAATTTACAGCAAGCTTATAGATTAATTTTGCTAAATTGATACATATAATTTCAGAGCCCTTATTCTTCTATCGAAAGTAGGAAAAGGAAGAGAAGGAAATGTAGTAGGTGAATATGGATTGGGGCTAAGAAATGAAAGAGGAAGCCACCTGGTAGAATTTTGCACGGAGCATAACCTAATCATAGCTAACACTTGGTTCAAGATACATGAAAGAAGACTGTATACATGGAAGAACCCTGGAGATACTAGAAGGTTTCAGATAGATTATATAATGGTAAGACAAAGATTTAGGAACAAGGTTTTAAACTGTAAACCATTTCCAGGGGCAGATGTCGACTCTGACCACAATCTATTGGTTATGAACTGTAGATTAAAACTGAAGAAACTGCAAAAAGGTGGGAATTTAAGGAGATGGGACCTGGATAAACTGAAAGAACCAGAGGTTGTACAGAGTTTCAGGGAGAGCATAAGGGATCAATTGACAGGAACGGGGGAAAGAAATACAGTAGAAGAAGAATGGGTAGCTTTGAGGGATGAAATAGTGAAGGCAGCAGAGGATCAAGTAGGTAAAAAGACGAGGGCTAGCAGAAATCCTTTGGTAATGGAAGAGATAATGAATTTAATTGATAGAAGGAGAAAATACAAAAATGCAGTAAATGAAGCAGGCAAAAAGGAATACAAACATCTCAAAAATGATATTGACAGGAAGTGCAAAATGGCTAAGCAGGGATGGCTAGAGGACAAATGTAAGGATGTAGAGGCTTATCTCACTAGGGGTAAGATAGATACTGCCTGCAGGAAAATTAAAGAGACCTTTGGAGAAAAGAGAACCACTTGTATGAATATCAAGAGCTTTGATGGAAACCCAGTTCTAAGCAAAGAAGGGAAAGCAGAAAGGTGGAAGGAGTATATAGAGGGTCTATACAAGTTGTGATGTACTTGAGGACAATATTATGGAAATGGAAGAGGATGTAGATGAAGATGAAATGGGAGATATGATAGTGCGTGAAGAGTCTGACAGAGCACTGAAAACCTGAGTCGCAACAAGGCCCAGGGAGTAGACAACATTCCATTAGAACTACTGACAGCCTTGGGAGAGCCAGTCCTGACAAAACTCTACTATCTGATGAGCAAGATGTATGAGGCAGGCGAAATTCCCTCAGACTTCAAGAAGAACATAATAATTCCAATCCCAAAGAAAGCAGGTGTTGACAGATGTGAATATTACCGAACTATCAGATTAATAAGTCACAGCTGCAAAATACTAATGCGAATTCTCTACAGATGAATGGAAAAACTGGTAGAAGCCGACCTCGGGGAAGATCAGTTTGGATTCCGTAGAAATATTGGAACACGTGAGGCAATACTGACCCTACGACTTATCTTAGAAGAAAGATTAAGGAGAGGCAAACCTAAGTTTCTACCATTTGAAGACTTGGAGAAAGCTTTTGACAATGTTGACTGGAATACTCTCTTTCAAATTCTGAAGGTGGCAGGGGTAAAATACAGGGTGTGAAAGGCTATTTACAATTTGTACAGAAAGCAGATGGCAGTTATAAGAGTCAAGGAACATGAAAGGAAGCAGTGGTTGGGAAGGGAGTGAGACAGGGTTGTAGCCTCTCCCCGATGTTATTCAATCTGTTTATTGAGCAAGCAGTAAAGGAAACAAAAGAAAAGTTTGGAGTAGGTATTAAAATCCATGGAGAAGAAATAAAAACTCTGAGGTTCGCTGATGACATTGTAATTCTGTCAGAGACAGCAAAGGACTTCAAAGGAGGGTATAAGATGAACATCAACAAAAGCAAAACAAGGATAATGGAATGTAGTCAAATTAAGTCGGGTGATGCTGAGGGAATTAGATTGGGAAATGAGACACTTAAAGTAGTAAAGGAGTTTTGCTATTTGGGGAGCAAAATAACTTATGATGGTCGAAATAGAGAGGATATAAAATGTAGACTGGCAATGGCAAGGAAAGCGTTTCTGAAGAAGAAAAATTTGTTAACATCGAGTATAGATTTAAATGTCAGGAAGTCGTTTCTGAAAGTATTTGTATGGAGTGTAGCCATGTATGGAAGTGAAATGTGGATGATAAATAGTTTAGACAAAAAGAGAATAGAAGCTTTCAAAATGTGGTGCTAAAAAAGAATTCTGAAGATTAGATAGGTAGATCACATAACTAATGAGGAGGTATTGAATAGAATTGTGGAGAAGATGAGTTTGTGGCACAACTTGACTAGAAGAAGGGATCGGTTGGTAGGACATGGTCTGAGGTATCAAGGGATCACCAATTTAGTATTGGAGGGCAGCGTGGAGGGTAAAAATCGTAGAGGGAGACCAAGAGATGAATACACTAAGCAGATTCTGAAGGATGTAGGCTGCAGTAGGTACTGGGAGATGAAGAAGCTTGCACGGGCTAGAGTAGCAAGGAGAGCTGCATCAAACCAGTCTCAGGACTGAAGACCACAACAACAACAACAATTTTTCTATTTTCCATTAGTATTTTATTTTTCTAAAAATTTCCAATTTCATAATCAAAGTGAGTCATGCTTGGGTAGTTCAGTTGGTAGAGCACTTGCCTGTGAAAAGCAAAGATCCCGAGTTCGAGTCTCGGTCTGGCACGTAGCTTTAATCTGCCAGGAAGTTTCATATCAGCACACACTCCGCTGCAGAGTGAAAATCTCATTCTGGAAGCTTCCCCCAGGCTGCGGCTAAGCCATGTCTCCACAATATCCTTTCTTTCAGGAGTGCTAACTCTGTAAGGTTTGTAGGAGAGCTTCTGTAAAGTTTGGAAGGTAGGAGACGAGGTACTGGCAGAATAAAGCTGTGAGGACGGGGCGTGAATCATGCTTGGGTAGCTCAGTTGGTAGAGCACATCTCCAAAACACTACAAGGAAGAAGGGAAGATTAGATTTTAATGCCCCATCAACTTTGAGGTCATAAAAGCAAATTGCAAGCTCAGAATAGGAAAGGATGGGGTAGGATATCAGTGATGCCCATTTCAAGGAACTGTCCTGACATTTGACTCTAGCAATTTAGGGAAATCACAGAAAACCTAAATCTAGTTAGTGAGATGTGAATTTGAACCATCATCCTCCCAAATGCGAATCCAATGTGGTGACCATTGTGCCACCTCTCTCAGTTGCAGTCACTGTATAAGGATGACAACGGATTAAGCTGGAGATGACTTGGATGTACTTTTGTGATTAGTGTTCTCTTAACAAAAATCAGAGGAATTCAGTCATACAATACCATGGCTCATAACAACATCATGCCTGGAGTTGTTCCTGTATTGTTAACTGATACATTCTTCCAGCTGCCATTATGGTGGTTGAAGCTGGACTTGCAAATGAAAATCACTGTCACCAGGTACAGGTCTGCTCTCATTACTAAACATAGCTGAGAGCCATTAACCTTTCATTTGAGTCTTTTATTACTTCAGTTCACACAGCCTTCATAGTAATTAGATGTGAGAGAAATCTGCCAAGGGGCACATAGTAACTATGGTAACTAAAGTTAATAAATCAGTCAAGAAAGCTAGGAGAGTGTTTCTACTTGGAAGAGCAGATAAGCAGTTGTTAGCATCTCACTTAGACAATGAACTGACATCATTAAGTTCTGGTTTGATGGATGTACAGGAATTATGGGCAAAGTTTAAATAGATTGTAAATCATGCTCTGGAGAAGTATGTGGCAAGTAAGTGGATTAGGGATGGAAAAGACCTGTCGTGGTTTAACGATGAAATTCAGAAAATGCTGAGGAAGAAATGGCTGTTGCACTCTTTGTTCAAAAAACAGCATGCAAATGATGACTGTCAAAAGTTAGTAGAGATTCATGTTCTATAAAAAGATCTATGCCTGAAACATGCAACAACTACTGCCGTTATACCTTAGCAAAAGATCTGACTGAGAATCTGTGAAAATTCTGGTTCTACATGAAATTGCTAAGGGGCTCTGAGGTTTCTATCCAGTCACTCATTGAGTAGTCTGGTGTGACAGCAAAAGGAAAGCCAAAGCTTTAAATTTTGCATATAACATTCTTCACACAGGAGAATCATACAAACATACCATCATGTGACTATCACAAAGAATCCTGTATGGATGACATAGTAATAGGCATCCCTGGCATAAAGAAACAGTTGAAAGAGTTGAAAGCAAATAAGTGAACAAGTCCAAATGGAATTCCAATTTGGTTTTACAAAAGCAATTCCCAACCCACGGGCCACGGCCAACTTAAAGGCCATGGGCAGTGTGGCACTGGGCCGTGAACACTAGTCAAGATTCAAAAGACAATATAAAAATTATTGGAAGCTTCAGGGTTTTGACTCATCAGTTGTCAGGGTCAGTGAGTACAGAATTAAATAAGAGTCAAAATGCACTATAGCTATCCTATACCATTCACCAGGTAATGGTCCATTTTATCATATCAAATCTACCCTGCCCCTCCTTTAAAAAAAAAATAAATTAAATAAAATAAAATCTGCACACCTACAGACTGCACTACATGTCTAATGTGCAGCCTTAGCTGTTTGCTCATGGCTTTAACACATAACATGCCACAATCTGATTGTAATTTGTTGTGTTAGTAGTTTGTCAGATGCAATTGTTCACAAGGATGACTTGCTTGAATTGCTCATTCAATATCCAGCCACAACAAGAAAGGAGGGAAGAAGATTGTTATGCTACCTCCCATCCACTGCTACACAGCTAAGATGACTAGAGATGGAGCTTTGCTTGAATTTCATACTACTTCAGGGAAGGAGGTGGGCATGGCCCTTTTAAGGTACCATACCGGCACTTGCTTGGGTGACTGCAGAAAACTGATATCTGAAAGGCTAACCCAAGAACTGAACCCAGTTGTCTTGAATGCAAATTCAAGGTGTCAGCTACTATATCACCTCACTCAGTTCCTGTGGAGATGATGCTGATATAGTATTCACGGACTTTTCCATATATTTGGCTGTTAATAGAATCCGTATTTATGCAAGTTTGTAGAACTGATATTCAGATACTGAATTGTGGCATGTACAATAATTTTTATAGCTAAGTCATTGCAAAATAAAGAAAGAGAGAGAGAAAAAGAGAAAACTGTTGCTGAATATTGCCTTTAATTTTTATGGATAAAATTTCAGAATACACTGAGAAGTCAGTCTGCATATAATTTATGCACTGTTATAGCTGGCATCTGACACATGTGTGTATTGTTCACTGTCTTCGACAGTTTTTTACAAAACTGCAACAGAAGAAACATTAATGCAAGCATATTCTGTTTGCACATGCGGAGATAATGAGGTTTGAAGGCAAAGAGATACATCTCAAACTGTATGGATGACTGCAATGACTAAGGTTGTAGCGACTTTGAAATACTATTTTCTCTGTATATTTTCTTAAAAATTTCTAGCTCTGATGGGTAATCATTAACAATGGAGGCATAAAAAATCTCTAACAACTGAGGTACACTTTTACAACTAGAATTTAATATTGTATGAGCAATTTCCCAATGGGTCAAAATACATCTAACAGTGTTTCAGAATTTTTGTGACAACATAAGGAAACTCATTAAAGAAGGGATATGTTAATATGAAACTGAAGACAATGAGTGACACATAGACATGGTGACAGTAAGCATAGTTTGCACTGTCATGGTCATGCCAAGGACGAGTGTGAACACTGCCATGTAAATTCCTACAACAATACTTCTAGCCACATCAGTGGAATCATGGCCCAGTTACAGCACTGCTCCGTCTCTTGTATGTACATGGCTGGCATACTGGCATATATTTTTGGTGCCTTTAACATTCTTAATAACTCTGCAAGATAAAGCAGAAGCAACATTAATGAAACTTCAACCATGGGGTCAACAAATGTAACAAGATTCCTTTGGCATATTTTCACTCTAACATGATTTTCTGGAAACCAACAAAATCAAAATTGATAAAATATCAGCTACAATCATAACAGAGCACTAATTTCCTTTAAACAGTATCTTTATTTAGAACTGTTAATTTTTTGAACATGCAGTTTTCAAAACTAATAATAACTGATTTTAGTTACTTATCTTAAACTGTAATTATACATTTTGTTCTTCAGTCATATGAATGAGAAATCAACCAACTAGACTTACTACAGCAATATCTAAGTATTTTCATGTTTCTTTTAGGAATTACTTCCTAAAAAAGAGGGTGAAATTCAATGGATCAGAAAGCCCTTTGAAGAAATTTCATCATCTGAAGACGACTCATTAATGTTAATTGAAATATCATGTAACCAGTCTCTAAACTCATTTTTTGAAAAAAAAAAAAAAAAAAAAAAAAAAAAAAAAAAAAAAAAAAAAAAAAAAAAAAAAAAAAAAACAAAAAAAAACCACACACACACACACACCACCAGTCTCATCTGGGATAAGTGTTTGGCAAGTATTTGATGGGCTTTTAGAGGACCTATCTGTGTGAACGAGCCTTTTCAACCTTACTTTTCTCAAAAAATAAGTACAGAAATAGACTGAATGTAGAGAGTAATTTGAGGCTAAAATTAACAATTTTAATCCAGATCTTGATTCTCTTGTGGAGGACAAACAATGTCAAAAGTCCCACTGAATTGTTTTTAACACTGATCACTTGATTTTGAGGTTCATATAATTGTGACAGATGAGGGCATACAACAAAATTTTCTTGTAAAAAATAAATAAATAATAATAATAATTGCACAGTATCTTTTACTAATGTCAGTAGGCCTAATTTTGTATATAAAAGCTTTGTAAGATAGGTGGCCCACACATCTATGATATTGGCCCCTTACTTAGCTTGCATTTATCATGAATCTCTCGCCAAGCACCAAGTCTTACAGACTGGAAGAAAGGGCAGGTGGCTCTTGTATATAAGAAGAGTAAAAGAAAGGACTCACAAAATTAAAGACCAATATCCTTAACATTGGCTTGCTGCTGAAGTCTTGAACATAGTCTGAGTTTGAATATAACAAATTTCCTTCAGAACAAAGAGCTTCTGTCCATGAATCAGTATGGTTTCAGAAAGCATCGCTCATGCAAAACTCAGCTTACTTTTTTCTCATGTGGTATACTGCAAACTAAGGATGAACAGCAACAGGCATTCCATTCCATATTTCTAGATTTCTGAAAAGCATTTGACACAGTGCCCCACTGCAAACTGTCAACAAAGGTACAAGCATGATGAATAGTTTCCCAAATATGTGAGTGGCTCAAGTTATAGAACTCAGCACATTTCCTTCGATGATGAGTGTTCATCAGAGACCAGGATATCACCAAGAGTGTCCCAAGAAAGAGTGATAGACTGCTGTTATTTTCTATGTACATAAATGATCTGGTGGACAGGTGGGGCAACAATATGTGGCTGTTTGGTGATGATACTGTGATGTATGGGAAGGTGTCATTGTTGAGTGACAGTAGAAGGATACAAGATGACTTAGACAAAATTTATAGTTGATGTGACAATGGCAGATAGCTCTAAATTTAGAAAATGTAAGTCAATGCAGATGAGTAGGAAAAACAAACTTCTAATGTTTAAATACAGTGCTGGTAGTGTCCTGCTTGACACAGTCATATCATTTAAATATCCAGATGTAATACTGCAAAGCAGTATGAAATTAAACAAGCATTTGAAGACTCTGGTAGAGAAGATGAATGGCTGAACTCAGTTTATTCGGAGAATTTTGGGAAAGCATGGTTCATCTATAAAAGAAACTGCTCTAGAATACTGCTTGAATTTTTGGGATCCGCACCAGATCATATTAAAGGAAGACATTGAAGCAATTCAGAGGCTGGCTACTAGATTTGTACTCACTGGCCTGAACAACATGCCAGTATTATGGAGATGCTTCAGGTATTCAAATGGGAATGGCTGGAGAGAAGTCAATATCCTTTTCAAGAAACACTACTGAGAAAATTTAGAGAACTGGCATTTGAAGCTGATAATAGAATGATTCTACTGCCACCAAAATACATTTCGCAGAAGGATCACAAAGACAAGATATGAGAAATTGTGGGTCATATGGAGGCATATAGACTGTCAATTTCTCTGCAAGTTGAACAGAAAAGGAAATGACCAGTAATGATATAGGATACCCTTTACCATGCACTGTATGGTGGCTTGCAGAGTATGTATCTAAATGCAGAGGTAGATGTAGATTTACTTGTAATTCAGTTTCCAGCAATTAATAGCTGGCAGTGTTTGATGATGTCCTGGCTGCATAATTTGTTCTAATTTATTGTATGAGCAGTACTAGATGGTAATTTGATGTGGCTATCCAATCATTAAACTATATGCCACTACCATTGAGAACCAGGTCAATGAAAATGTAAATTTTCTTTGGATAATTACCCAACTTTAACACCTGGCTGACAACTTACACCCACTAAGTTGGCCAGCTTTTAAGAAGAAGAATCCATTTTCTTGCAGGTCCACTAAATGACCGTGAATTAATTCAGTTACTTGTATGAATGTGTTTGGGTAACACTACTCTGGATTGTCTCCAATTTTTATTCACCAGTCCAATGTTAGAAATGACTGCAAGTCAGACACAACTGTCATTGCCTCAGCATTTTCATGCACAACATAGTGTTGCTGCATGATCCATTTTATGCACCTTTGAAGCATTGTCTTGAATCCTGTACTTCCCACAATCACTGTGTGTGTGTGTGTGTGTGTGTGTGTGTGTGTTATTTTTTTTTCATTTTTCTCTGATATAAGTGTTATTCAGTATAAAGGTGTAAATTAAATACAAAATTCAATGGATATGCATTGTTTGCAATTTGTAGCATGTATTACATAGACACATAAAAACTATTATAAAATGACAACAATAGATTGTTTCAGACATTCTCAGTTGTTTCACAGAAAAAAATTCGCTAAATATTATCTGTTCATATATATTTCCAAGTTAAAAAAAGTATGATGACATTCTTTCACCTGCACTGAAACATTTCCTAATAATAAAGATAGTGTGCTGCCAATGAAAAAAGAGAACACTGTGGGATTAAGTAGCCATCTAAAATTATGTGAGGGACTGTATGAATATGTATTATCATACTTGCAGGTACATAAGATGAACTGTAGTCCTTTTAGACAGGGTGTACATATACAGAAACTTCATGGATTTCATTCATCTTTGAAGTTAAAACACAAGATAAATATTGTGATATAAAGTCTTAATCAAATGAAATAAGCCATCTGTGATTAATACCAAACAGCAACTGCATGTTGCCACATTTTAGAACATCAGTGCAGTCTCAGGTTTGCTCAAACATTGGTGGCATGTTTGGTGCTGAGATAGGTTAGAATTGTTAAATGATGAGTGAATTCCAGGTGGAGATGCAGTAGGAATGTAGCATTCTGCTCATTGCTTACCCTTTATCAAATGCTTTTCTTAATGGTGAATTGTGTCTCAGTGCAAAACTTCTTTGATATCCAACACCACTGACAACAGGAATTTCACCTAAACCACACAGACTTTCTTCTGAGTGTTGGCTGTTTTGTAGGTATGTATGGGCATCAACTTGACCACATGAAAAAGCAATAGTCCCCTGAAATTCATAATCACAAGTAAATTTTTTTTTCCTGTCACTCATAGTGAATATTTTTATTAAAATTTGTTTTTCGCTTCTTTATAACTAACTGACCATAAAAATTACATATAACAATGTATTTTGACTAAAAAGTGATCACCTGTTAAATAACAAACAAGAAATAAGGAGAAACAAGTACTTCCCTTCAGATGAAGTGCAGCTGCATTTATGATTAGAAAATCACATTAACTTTCATGTGTTTACTCTTATCCTGCCTTACACCCACCCACCCACACACACACACACACACACACACACACACACACACACACACACACACACACACACACACACACATTCCAGACTCAGAATACTTACAATTATAAATTTATACATCTATGTGTCTGTACTCTATATTAAAAATAATATTTCAGAATGTATTGCCAGAAAGGAAATACACGAACACAACACCAGGTTGAATGGTAATTTAGACATACCGCGCCACAGATTAGCGAGAACAGGAAATTCCCACAAAGTTAACCCACTCAAAATGTTCAATAAACTGCCAATTCATGTTCAGTCTATGGATACAAATTCTTTTAAAATTAAGTGGTACAGCTGGCTGTCAGATCATCCATTCTATGACATTAAAGAATTCTTTGAGATGCCTGAGGAGAATATAAGCATTTAAAAGTTGTCTGTAGTTAAACATATTATTTTGTGCTGTGGTTAATCGTGTGTAATTACAAAGTTTATACTATAAACAATAAAATACCATATTATATTAGATTATAATATAGCTTGTTGTGTTAGCTTTTAAAAGCTATCCTTTGTAATTTGGTACACTGCCATGCTTCAAATGTATTTATAATGTATTGACAGAAGTTTATTTTGTTATTCTGTATGTACTAGTACATCTTGTATGACGAAGCCAATATCATTGTAAAATGATCTATGGTGAATAAAATCCTTGAAATTCTTGAAGTTCTTGAAACTGGTTATTAATGCCTGTCTGGGCAGACAGATGTGAGGCTAGAGGACTGGATTAGAACATGAAGAAGGTAGAAAAATGTGCATAGCGTGGAAGGTTGGAGGAGTATTTCATTTCAGAATAGGTGGGGAACAAATGGCTCTTAGTGGCAGTGGCAAATGTCTTCTAAAACTGATAATAATTACAAAACTTATGAGATGTTATGTATTTGATATTGCAGTGCCATGTTCAGATAGCCAAGTGGCAAGGCAACTGCTGATGATAAGCGGAAAATCTGGATTCAAATCCCAGCCTGGCACAAATTTTCATTGTCATTATTCTATTATACAGCTGATGGTAGTCCGTATTCACAACCAAAAATACATTTCATGAGACAGGATGTGTGTGAGAGAGAAAAGGCACAGAAAAGGGAATTAAATCTCAGTGTAGGAGAAGAATGGGCTAGAAGTTTGTGACGTGAAGAGAGATCAAAAGGTGAGGGCAAAGCTGTATTCTGATAACCTCAGCACTGTGTGCCCATAAGCTCCAGGCAAAGCTGTAGGAAGCTAGTAAGAGTGAGAGAAGGATGTAGTCAAAGATGAAGACTAGCCAACATTTAATACACTATTCAGAGGAGCTGTTGTTGGGGCAGGAGAGAGGGCGAGTCAAAATTGGGAGCATATTAATGGAGCTATTTAAGACATCAATATTGTGGTGAGCAATCTGTCCGGCAACTGGGCAATTACGTTTGTACAATATTTTAGTGCCTGTATTATTCTGAGTTACGATGTAAAAGCACTGTGGCAGCTACAACTGTTATGAAATAAATCAAATTTATTTATCCATCGACACTGAGCAAGTGATTTTCAAGTAAAATGTCTCACCTATACGGAAATACACATAATGGATGTATGAGCACCATTTTTAGGTGCATGGTTGATGACATATGAAAGTTTGGGTCTAGCTGTGAGCTGTGTGTGGCTAGCCACATGGTAAGGCAACTGCTCATGATAAGTGGGAAATCCAGGTTCGAGTCCTAGTCCGCCTCAAATTTTCCTTGTCATTCCATTTTACAGCTAATGGTTGTCCCTATTCACAGTTCTGAATACATTTAATGTAATTAAATTTGTAGTTTTGTGTACTGCCCATTTTTTTGGGTGGGGAGCTGATTAATTGTCATACCCACACAGAACACTGTGCAATAATTATATGCAGTATATGATGAGTTTTCTTTCACTTGTTATGAAATGAAAAATACCAAGCAATAATAGAGGCTGTTTGCATGGAACAGATCCTGAACTCAGGATGCAGAATTGCATATATGATTGGCATAGTGACAGACTGAGATATTGTGTAGTTTGAGTTAATGGTGGAATATCACAGAAGATGAAGAATAAAGGTAAGAGTGTGCATGGGAGATCCTCCACCTCAATGCACAATGAGATGTAATAGAAGCCCTAGCAAAAGTTATGGTTGAGTTTTTACAAATACAAATGTTTTATTCCACTCTTGAGCATATTTACATGCAACTGGTGCCGTCAGTGTTCACATAATAATAATAATAATAATAATATAAACTTTGACATTACAAATTTTATTAAGTACAATATAATAATCCAGGATGGATGCAATACATATTTGTGCAAATGTAAATAACAACAAGAAGCTTACTAATAGATCAATTACAAGATAAATAAACTACATAGTTCAGTGAATGACAAATAAATAATCAAACAGATAATTAACAATAAGTACATGAAAAAGTAATAAAATAGTTGCACAGTATGGCATATGTATAGTTTGCAGTTAATAGTACTGGTCATTATTTACCATCAGCACAGAAGTTACAAGGAGGTCTTGGCTGGTTTATAGGTGTGGTGAGTGTGTTATAATTATGGATAGAAATGGTGAGTTATTACAGTTTATAAACTAGCTGGACAAACTGTTGTCTGTCTGAAGATCACAACAAGAGTACCGGATTATTAAGGTAACGTTCTATTCACGCTGCAGATACAGTGCACACAGGTAGAAAAGGACAAAAGTGTCTGATGTGAAACAGGTAACAGTTGTCCAAATAACATCATGGAATTCTGCATGACCTGCTCATATGGGATAACATGCAGCATAACAGGAATGTGAATCAGACATTGCTCAAATCCACACAATTAATTGATGGTCCCTTGACTTGCACACAATACACCATAGCTGCAGTTTTTAGGCAGTCTTCCACACATGCTTAGACAAATGACAAACTGGTTACCAATCTCCACCTGATAAAACATACACCACAAACAGCTAAAATATCATAACAAATAACAACAAAGTTTACATAATTCAGACAGGTTGCAGACACAGATTTTCTCCCTTAGGTTAGCTGACAACTGTGGAAACAGGAAGGTAATCCATAAATAAATAAATGCCAAACCATCAACTAAAACAAACCTTGGGAGAGCTCTTAAGAGGAAGAGTTTGATTCTGGTTCCAAACATTCATGTTAGCACCTAAAGAAACAATCATCAGTGTGAGTAAGTCTTCTTTATATTGGTAAAGATGATTAGCTACAAAGTTTTTCAAGACTTTTCTTGGATGAAATGTTCTTGGTTAATTTGCTGTGTCAAAAATCTGATAAAAACTTTCTATGAATTTAATGTGGCAAGTTAACTAAAAACCTTTTACCCAGAATGTATTATTGTTAAAAATGTCATAGTAGATGAAGAGTAACTGTGCAGTAACACAAATACAGATTCTTTTTAAGCGTAAATAGCGTTTAGCAAACCAATGTAATGACAGTTTTTTGTGTCTTATATGAAAATAGGGAGCAGTTCTGCAGTAATCCATAGTTTCACTTGTATCATGTCATGAGTGATCTCCCTCAGGGTGGCATCTACAAAACATAGAGAGTGAATGAATGTTAAAGTTAGATAAAAATCACATCATTACTTACTTCTAAAGCTCCTTCTAAGCCCTCTTCTAATGAGAGAAATTCTGGTACCAATTCCAGTTTGTGTAAATTTTGGGATAGTGGATTTCTTTCAATCTGTAATTAGATAAATAAAATATGTTAAAAGAACTGGTAACTTTCTGTGGTGCTGTAGAAGATCATTGTGCTTCCCATCACACGTAGGAGGTGCAAGCACTCAAATATCCATCAAGATTTAGATTTTTCTAGCTCTGTTAACTTACTTCATCCAAACAGTGGGATGGTTTGTGTGAAGGAGCCCCAGTCAGTTTCATCTCAATTGCCCTCACTGTTAAACTCTAACCTATTTGTTCTTTTCCCAACACATGAATTTACATGGCGTCTGACAAAGTTAAGGGAATGCTATCTTCCCTTCCCCAAACAAAAGCAGGAGATTCTTCCTGAAATCTTGCAACTGAACTTGGGCTCGTTTACTACCTATTTTTTCACGTGGCTCATCTGTAAAGGGGGTTGATAGTAAACGGTTGCATTTGTGCCCCTATTATTGAGTCAGATATTGGCTGGCTTTTGAAGAGCAGTGAATTGAACTATATACGTTCAGATTGAAACTTATTTATTCAAAAGAAACACTTTAATGTTGTGGCCATGCATTTTTAACTTCACAAATAATAATCAGTGCAATTCGTACACTGTCTCACACCCACACACTTTCACTTTGTTCCTTCGCGTACCCTGGCATCCATGCTTACACTTGCGGCACTTTGCCACTCCCAACTCTCTACCACAACGGCCAACGACCAGAGACCCCGATTTTCCCGCTCATATCCACAGTCCTGAGTTGGGTCACATGACACTACAGTAGTCAAAATAATCGCTAAACATGGCCACAATTCATTTACAATATTTTATAATATATAAATACTTAAACCTAAATACATTATATAATTTTACAAATTATCACCACACTTATATAATTCGTTGCAATTAGAAGAAAACCAAAACACTATGCAACGGAACTACAACGCCCATCAAAACACAAAACAAGTATTTTCCGGTCTATTTTGCCCAGCATATTATCTATGCTGCTGTGCTTTAAATTTTAAATTACTTGAAAGAGTTCCATATTATCTCCTGTTACCTTACAATCTTTGGACAGCCTAAAAATTGAACTGGTTGGAATCACAAGGAGACTTTATAGCAGCAGCATATTATGGCATACACTATAATAGCAAACATTAAGATATCAACTTGATAAAAGCACCAGTAAATTATTTCAAAAACAATAAGTGATAATTAACTTTTTTTAATAGGATTTGAAACCAACTTTGTGGGCAGTAGTCCTTATGCACTGCTGTCAATAATGTGGTATACGTAACTTCAAATACTGTCACTAAGAAAAAACATTGCTTGTCATAAAGATCCAAGTTCACTAACAACTTCACTTTATCTTTTAGATTAATAAATTAGTCAGACAAAAACTTTCTACTGTCTAGGCAACAGCAGATGTAGGCACAAACAACAGATGACATGAAGGCTACTATGCGAGAAAATTGTTGGAGAATCTGAGACTGTCCAGGGATTAACTGTTCTTATGCCCATAATTAATTACACACACACACACACACACACACACACACACACACTCAATTGTGCTAATCTTTCTCTCTCACTCTCTTTCTCTGTTGCATACACATAATACTAATACATATTCAGAAATTATCCTATGGAGTAGAAGAAGTTGTCAGGCAGATGTGAATTCAGTTAAAATTCAAAGTTAATTTTATCAACTATTAAGTTCTTTACATCACTGGACAGGGGCTCAAAGGATTTTAGGGTTGAATACTTTCCTCCAGAAGGTTGTATACATGGAAGAACCCTGGAGATACTAAAAGGTATCAGATAGATTATATAATGGTAAGACAGAGATTTAGGAACCAGGTTTTAAATTGTAAGACATTTCCAGGGGCAGATGTGTACTCTGACCACAATCTATTGGTTATGACCAGTAGATTAAAACTGAAGAAACTGCAAAAAGATGGGAATTTAAGGAGATGGGACCTGGATAAACTGAAAGAACCAGAGGTTGTACAGAGTTTTAGGGAGAGCATAAGGGAACAATTGACAGGAATGGGGGAAATAAATACAGTAGAAGAAGAGTGGGTAGCTTTGAGGGATGAAGTAGTGAAGGCAGCAGAGGATCAAGTAGGTAAAAAGACCAGGGCTCTTAGAAATCCTTGGGTAACAGAAGAAATATTGAATTTAATTGATGAAAGGAGAAAATATAAAAATGCAGTTAATGAAGCAGGCAAAAAGGAATACAAATGTCTCAAAAATGAGATCGATAGGAAGCGCAAAATGGCTAAGCAGGGATGGCTAGAGGACAAATGTAAGGATGTAGAGGCTTATCTCACTAGGGGTAAGATAGATGCTGCCTACAGGAAGACTAAAGAGACCTTTGGAGATAAGAGAACCACTTGTATGAACATCAAGAGCTCAGATGGAAACCCAGTTCTAAGCAAAGAAGGGAAAGCAGAAAGGTGGAAGGAGTATATAGAGGGTCTATACAAGGGCGATGTACTTGAGGACAATATTATGGAATTGGAAGAGGATGTAGATGAATATGAAATGGGAGATACGGTACTGCGTGAAGAGTTTGACAGAGCACTGAAAGACCTGAGTCGAAACAAGGCCCCCGGAGTAGACAACATTCCATGGAACTACTGACGGCCTTGGGAGAGCCAGTCCTGATAAAACTCTACCATCTGGTGAGCAAGATGTATGAAACAGGCGAAATACCCTCAGACTTCAAGAAGAATATAATAATTCCAATCCCAAAGAAAGCAGGTGTTGACAGATGTGAAAATTACCGAACTATCAGTTTAATAAGTCACAGCTGCAAAATACTAACACGAATTCTTTACAGATGAATGGAAAAACTAGTTGTCGACGCGCTCAATAGCTGACGGCAATGAGACAATTTCTGTACAGGTTTGTCAAGTTTCTCATGCAAGGTTATAAAATAATGACAGTTTTTGTAAAACTGTGTACTATGTGGGGTGATTTCAGACAATGCCCAGAACGTACAGGAGCAGGAGAGGTGCTACAGTATAGTGTAATTATGACCCGGAACTTTTAGATAAAGCTGTTCGTGATATTTAGAGTCGTAAATTATCATACAGAAAAGCGTGTGATTTATATGGTATACCTAAATCAACCCTACAAAATAAAGTGCAGGAAGCACATCTGAAAAAAATGGGAGGACAGCCAGTGCTAAATAAAGAAGAAGAAGAAATGTTGAAGCAAGGTATCTTGAGGTTTGCACATTGGGGATTTCCCTTCACTAAATTGGATATTAGATATTCAGTTAAAGGCTACCTTGATAAATCTGGCCAAAAAGAAAAGAAATTTCATAATAATCTGCCAGGAGAAGAATGGGTGCATTTATTCCTCAAATGACAGTCAGAAGATCTTTCCGCTCGCTTAAGCGAAAATATTAAACGAGCTCGTCCAGAAGTGAACAAAGAGACTGTTAAGATGTTTTGCTCCAATATCAAGGCAAAGCCGGAAAATCTCTCACCTAACAACATGATCAACTATGATGAAACCAACATGTCAGATGATCCAGGCAAGCAGCAGTTAATTACGAAACGAGGGAGTAAGCATGCTGAAAAAGTGATGGACTCATCAAAATCTAGGGTCTCAATAATGATGGCAGCTAGTGCTGATGGTAAACTGCTTCCTCCTTAGGTCCTTTACAAATCAGAGTATTTGTGGGACATTTGGCAAGAAGGTGGACCACAAGGAACCCATTTCAATAGGAACAAAAGTGGATTGTTTCACCTGCCAGTATTTGAAGACTGGTTCTTTACAATAGCTTTGCCCTATTTGAAGAGGCAAAATGGGCCCAAGTCATGATTGGAGGCAACTTATCCAGTCACATGTCTTTAGGTGTTATTGAAGAGTGTGAGAGGAACAATATTTCATTCATTCTCCTTCCCCCAAATAGCACGCACCTCCTCCAACCGCTTGATGTAAGCTTCTTCAGGCCAATGAAAGCAGCGTGGTGAGCTGTATTAACTGATTGGAAGAAACACACTCATGGGACCATTTCCAAGGATGTCTTCCCATCTCTTCTGAAGCAGACACTGACTAAGATTTCAGCAAACTCCAAGGAAAACATAAAGGGTGATTTCACGCCATGGGCCTAATCCATTTTGATCCAGATCATGTCTTACAAAAATTGTCTGATAATGAGGAGAGCTAGCAAAGCAACGCAGATGCATGGTCTTCCGCTTTTGAAGAAATGCTCAAAGAAATTTTTTATCCTCCAAATAAGCTTGGTAGCTCCCGCCACCACTGCAATCTAGATGTTCAACCTGGAAAATCAAACACTGGCCGAGATTTTCAAGGAAATGAAAACAGTGCTGAAACAAGTGACAGTGCTTCTAGCAGTAGTGAAAGTGAAAATGGCACATCATCCAATGAAGTTTTACTGCTGAAAGAAGAGGCTTTTCTTGTTGCAGAGTACATATATAAACATGGAAACAAGGAGCAAACAAGGCAGTATGTTGGAGTGGGTACAAATGTTGGTGTTACAGAAGTAAGTGTGAAATCCTTGCACCCACACGAGAACAGTAAAAACATATTTGTGTTTCGTAATGTCCCTGATGAAGACACAGTACAAAAATTGCAAATTTCAAGAATACTTCCTAAACCAGTTGAGAGGAGAGGAATGTTCATTTTTCAAGAAGATGTGCTTTAGACTCAAAGACAATTGTTTATTTAAAGTGTTTGGAACTTAATTTAGAATGATGAGTGAGAAAAATTATTTTGACCTTTTAGTTCAAATGGTTCAAATGGCTCTGAGCACTATGGGACTCAACATCTGAGGTCATCAGTCCCCTAGAACTTAGAACTTCTTAAACCTAACTAACCTAAGGACATCACACACATCCATGCCCGAGGCAGGATTCGAACCTGTGACCGTAGCGGTCACGCAGTTCCAAACTGAAGCACCTAGAACCGCACGGCCTCACCGGCCGGCTGACCTTTTAGTTAAATTACTTTGTTTGTTTCTGTCTGTTTCTAATATTTCAGTTAAGAACCGTAAAAAAATAAATTTTATTTAAATTCTTGCAAAATAAAAACTTATCTATAATATATAAAATTCATTATATCATTCCATATCACTTATTCGTAACAAAGGGCTACCTTAAAATGTGTAAAATGTCACCAAAATCAAATAAAAGGCATGTATAATTTTTTAAAAAGGCAGTAACTGTCCAAATGCACCCTCTATATACTGTAACTTTGGACAGAAATTTAAAAAACATATGTCTGAAATCACCCCAATCCATGGGATGACTTTAGACACTTTGTTTAACTGCATCAGATAAATATACCCACACATACACTTTCTGGTTCTGGAATATTTTATTCGTTACACATATTCCCTACCATTTTCATAACATTCAACTTAATCTAGCAATATGTATGAAAGTTACAATCAAAATAATGACAGAACCATCTGAAATCACCCTGTTTGACAGTACTATATAATATATGAATGTTACTATTATTTTCTAATGGTAATTGAGAATGGACACCACTTACTATACTTCATTACACACTTCTTTTCAAGAATCCCTTTTTCCTTAGGGACGAGCTACCATAGAATATGATGCCATAAGACTTTAATGAATGAAGTCAGGGGAAGTAACTCAACTTTTATATCTTTTATCTCCAAAATTTGATATTATCTGTAATACAAAAGTTGCAGAGCTTAGACATTTAAGATTGGTAACATGTAACTTCCAGATCAGGTTCTCATCAATATGAACATCTAAGATTTTAGAATACTCTGTTTCATTATTGATTTTTCCTCATACAGAATTTCTAATCGAGTAGTTAGGTCTTGTATGACACTGAACTGCTTGTATTGTGTTTTATCTACATTCAGAGACAGTCGATTTGCAAAAAACCAGTTACCCATTTTAAAGAAAATATTACTTACATTTCATATGTTGAAGTTACTCCATCAGACCTGATTATAATACTTGTATGATCAACTAAGAGAACTATTTTTGCTTCTTGGATGTATTATAGAAGATCAATAGTGGACTTTTTCCTGTGGGACACCTGTAGTGATTATTCCCTATTCTGATGATGCTGTTTCATTGTGTACAGTCCCCAAGTTTCTTAATACTTGTGTGATCAACTAAGAGAACTATTTTTGCTTCTTGGATGTATCATAGAATATCAAAAGTGGACTTTTTCCTGTGGGACACCTGTAGTTATTATTCCCTATTCTGATGATGTTGTTTCATTGTGTACAATCCTCAACTTTCTTAATGCAATAGTCTTCATATTTTTAGTCGATTAGAATGGGAAATCAGCTACCCACAAGATCTCTGATGCCATAATATTTGAGTTTCTCTAGGAGAATACTGTGGACTACATAACCAAATGCTTTTGGCAAGTCAGAGAAAATACCAGTTGGTAACATTTTGTTGTTTAAATTTGGTATAGTCTGATTTGTGAATTGAAAAATAACTTCTTTTCTGGAGAGACCTTTCTGAATTTCAAATTGAGATTGCCCTTGTACACATTTTTTTCAGCACCTTTGAGAAGAATGTAAGTAGTAAGAGTGGTTGGTAATTTGTAATATCTGTCTTACTACCTTTCTTGTAAAGTGATCTGATAATTGCATAATATTACAGGCTGTCTTGAAATATCCTCTGTGAGAGTAATATGTTGTATGTGTTACTGAATTCATTGCATGCATGTGAAGAACAGGATTTCAGTACTTTTCTTCAACTTTGTGAAAGATTTTGGTTTTTAAAGTGTTAAATACAATCTTAACTGATTTTTCAGATCATGGAGTTGTTGTAATTTACCTGCATGTATGAGACACAGATTTTATTGTTTTATCTCTTGAACAGTCCATGCCAATCTTTTGAACTACTTCAAGGAAGTGTTTATTAAATATTTTGGCAACATGTCTTCTACATTTGTTACTTAGCTGCTTTCCTTAGTAACAAAGTCCTCACATTCCTTAACTGATTTCTTAGTTTCTTTCTTAACTATTGCCCACAAATTTAATTCAATTATCTGAATTATTTCTTTCAGAAAGAGGAAGTGATAAACACCAAGAAAGGAGGAGAAACACTGATACAGGATGAAGTAAGTCTGGAGATGGCAAGAGTAGTTGAAGAGTTGCAATGGCTCAATCAGACCATGTGAACAGTATAGAAATAAAGAAGGATGCCTGTAGACTGGAAAAAAGGAATCATAGTGCAAATTTTTTAGAAGATTTTCAGGAAACTATGTGAAAAACTTATAGAGGAATGACTCTGATGTATTATGCTGCCAAGGTATTTGAGAAGATTCCAGAAAAGAGAGCATGGGAGATAGTAGGAGGAGGTCTGAGAGAGGTTCAGACCAGGCAACTTCAAGAGAGAAACTATGAATATGGGAGGAACTTAGTAGGAATGTTTCTGGACATTGAGAAGGCATATGATAAGTGTGAAAAGAAGCAAGATATGGGAAACCCTTCAGAAAAGGGAAATTCAAAGGCTGACTGTGAGAAGAATAAAGGAAATATATCAAGGAAGTGTGAATTGTCTAACAGTAGGAGGAGAGAAGATAGACTATGTGAAAAAGCTGTAGGGGGATGTCTCTGATGTGTTGTGCTGCCAAGATATTGAGCCACACAGTGCTTCAATTGCCTGAGACTGCAGTCATGTGTGTGCGTGAGTTGCATTTGCATGTGTGTGTGTGTGTGTGTGTGTCTATTTTTGACGAAGGCTTTACTGCTCAAAAGCGTTATTTGTGACAGTCTTTTTGTTGTGCCTATCTGCAACTCAGCTTCTCTGCATGGTGAGTAGCAACTTTCCTTTTCATAATATTATTACATTCCATCCTGGATTTTACATTGTGTGAAGATTCATCACTGTTATAGATGAGGGGCGGCAGCATGGATAGGAGATGAAAATATGAAGGCAAAGGTATTTGTAGACATTTTAATGATGTGGGGAAATGGAGATGGAGAGGTACAACAAATACTAACTGTATGAGTGGAAGTGGTGGGACAGTTTGTATTGAAACTGGATACAAAGAAAGGTGAAGTGATGATGACAATGAGGAATAAGGTGAAGGCAGCAATGGGTATAAATATTACAGGACAAGTTCTAAAGAAAGTGGAAAATTTCAAGTACCTGGAGAGTATGACAGAAGACAGTGATAGGAAAGACAAGGAGATAACAAGCCATTATTTCCTGCACAGTGGAAGAAGCATGTACTAGAGCAAGGATATACTGCCAAAATTATATTATACATATTATGCTCCAATACTCAAATATGCATCAGAAATCTGGGTAACATAGAAAGGGCAGGTGAGCAGGATATATGTTTGTGAAATGAAATGTGAAAGAAGCAGAATAAGGCTTACTAGAAAGGATAGAGGTAGGAATAAGACAGTGGGAGAAATACTGAAAGAGGAGCCAAATCAAGAGACCATAGAAAAGACAAGATTATGGTCATATAGACATGTTAGAGGAATGGGAGTTGCCAGGATACTGAAACAGGCCCATGAAATGACAATGGGAGGCAAGAGATCTAGAGGAAGACTGAGAGGCATGTGAATCATTGGAGTGAAGGAATTATGATGAAGAGAATGGGAGACTGGAACAGACAGGAGAGAGACAAGTTGGGAGGGCAGGAAAAAGTGGGGAGGCTTATATATTCTAAACAGAATCAGCCATGAGTTGGAAACTGTAGAAGAAGAAGAAGAAGAAGATGATGATGATGATGATGATGATGATGATGATTATGATTATGATTATGAATTAGTTATTTCAGGTATTATATATGGATTTTTTTAAGTCATCTTTCTTAAGATGTGCAGAATTTCTTGTAACATGTAATCAGTCTTATTCTTCTGTTTGTCCTAACTGTTTCAAACAATTTAGTTGTCCTTGCACATATATGTCAACTGATCTTCAAAATTTGTGAAACAGTACTTATGCTTGACAGTAATGTGTGCTCTACAAGATATCTTTGTAACAGTGTTGTGTATAACAAAGTAGTATTCTGTGTGTGGCACTCACTTTTTGTGCTGTTCCTCCAACAGTGGCATTCAGAATCTCAATCAGAAGTCTGATGTTCATGTGTGGGATTGAACGGTGTGCAATGACACCTCAGCTGTGCATCATGCCATCCAACATGGCCCATGGTAACACCTTCCATTACAGAACAAGTTGTGACAACCCCCTTACCTGTTTCTTAATGTTGCACTTGGTTTTGATGAATGTGGACAGCATTGTGATTTTGGTCCTTACGGATATCAGCACCTCATTTGTATTCCAGTCAAGTGACCATGTTGCTAGACATTATTACTTGAGATTAATCATTTCCAGAAAAGGCACTTTGTGTTTTAAGTTGGTTGTTTACTCTGATGAAACCAGCTTTCGTGTGCAGTCCTAACATGAGCTATGAAGAATCTATTTTAAATACTAACAGAAAAGTAAAGCTATGAGGATGGGTCATGAGTCATGCTAGGGTAGCCTAGTCAGTGGAGCACTTGCCTGCGAAAGGCAAAGGTCCTGAGTTTGAGTCTCAGTCTGGCACACAGCTTTAATCTGCTAGGAAGTTTCATATCAACGCACATTCTGCTAGAGAGTGAAAATCTCATTCTGGGAACAGAAAAGTAAGTTATCAGGAAAAGTTAGCCACAAAGGTACCAGGGCCTCTGAGAACAGATGCTTTGATTGAGAGAGTGATGAAATCAAATAAGTGTGAGTGTAAGCAAATATTTAACAAGGAAGTGTACAGTCAGCACAAGCTGTTGTGTGAGTGCAGCACAAGAATATTGGATTTTCAGACCAGAAGTAAATTTGTAAACTAATACATCTGTTAGGGATCTTGTACATACATCTGTTAGGGATTTTGTATGTTTATCCAAAAAAATGCAAAAGCACAAAAACTCTTACTTACACAAAAATGCGAAATGGAGAGTTTGAAAGCTTATACATAATTTTGTTATTGCCCTAAATGTACATAACTGTGTACAAAACAACAAAATTCCACAAAACAATTCCTTCATTTGTCAGATAAGTTATGCACTTACTATTATTATTATTACTCTAGTTATTATTTTTGGCTGTGGCTGCAGTTGTATAAACTTGTTGATATGATTAACTGTTGTAAATCGGATACTATTAATTCCACACTCACTAATTTATCTGAATCTAAAAATTTGTGAACATCCAGAATGTATACTCACAAGTGCCAGTGTCAACTCACTCACATCTGTCCATAGCACGTGTATATAATTTCTGAAACAAGCCAGTGACTAGATCTCTATAAATTATGCATTTTACTGTCATTACTAAATGTGCTACAGTGTCTGTTCCAGCACCCCCACAGCTTACTTTCATCAGAGCAGCACCAAACAAATTTGAAGTCTGAATTTCTCTGAAGAGGGAAGGTGTGCTGCAGTGCAGATGGAATATAGTGACACAGAGGAATTTCAGAACACACTGATCCACTTACCAACCTGAAGGCACATGGCTAAAGAGACACTTGACCTGCTATCCATCTTTGATGCTACGCCAACATGTGACAAGATTTCTATATGCTGACAAAGCATTGCATCAACTATCTGTGTGTGACATTGCTACCAGGTAGAAAAATAATCTGGTACAAGAATGCTAAAAATAGGCAGGCTTGATGGTCTATCAGCAGTAAAGAGTTCAGCAATTGATGGTCTACTAGCAGTGAAGAGTTCAGCAACAGATTGATGGTCTACTAGCAGTGAAGAGTTCAGCAACAGAGTTCAAAAGGATCCATGTATTGGGTCATGAAGCCAATTGGTCACACTCCTTGGGATTCATGGTTTGATGCCACTGGCCTGCCTATGGAATCCTGTGAATGTGCCATTCTGTCATCAGTTAATAGACAGCTGCATTTGCTCCACCCTGTAACAACACTGCATTTTCTTCAGCTGGCCACTGCTACTGCATTTTTCCAGTACTTTGCCTCAGCAGCTTGCTTGGCCTTTAGGCACATCCATCCCCATTGTACCATGTATGAAGCAACCATGAATTGACACCTGGCTGTGCCCACCAGATGAGGGTGCACACCTGTAGAGCTGTGTCACTGCAAACTGTCTATCTTGCTGTGGTCACCCTCACTTTTGACAGACTCCTGTCTCCCTCACCCCACCAATCAAACCCCTAATGCACAAATGTGAGAACGGTTTTGTGATTCTGACAGACTGAAGTATTGCTATGACAGAACGGTTGTAACTGAACCATTACAGGTGCTATCTTGACATCATTTCAAAAGCATTTATTCTGATACATTTAAGAATAAAATGGGAGGAGCACTTCAACAAAAGGAGACAATATCTCACCTGGAATTGGGTATGATAATAATGGATGTCATGAAGAGCAACAGACATTTTGGAACTGCTCTCAAGGATACCCTGCAGTGAATTTGAAACAGGTTTTGTGGATGACATGATTGAGATTACACTTGCTGAATATGCTGTATACATCAGGACAGCCAGCAGAAACAATACAAGGAATAAAATCCGAGCCGCCATCGTATTAGGATGCCTATCTGCACCTGAAAACATGGGAACTAAGGTTACAATAGTATATTAAAATACAGCTACAAATTCACAGTTCATCAAAAGATGTAAAAGGTGTGATATCTTTTAAGTGCAGATAAACATATGTACATACACACAGAATACACATCGCTGTATAATCTTATTCCACAAAACACAGTGCCTAAGAATGTCATCAAAATCAGAAGAAAGCATAAGTCGATTTTGACCTTTTTTTGTATCAGCAGGTAAGAGAAATGTACATTTTAGGCTCTTTATACAGTTTAACTCATTCTCTGTATTCAGGGCTGAACAATTTTTTAGCACCATTACAAATAACAGTTCTCATCTTGAGGTTGAAGCTCACTCTTGCCGACCATGTTTGCTTACAGATAAATTTATTTGTAAGCAAACATGGGCACAAGAGTGAGCTTCAGCTAAAGATGAATATTTCAATGGCATCCTAAGCAGTTCCACAAATAAAATTAAAAAAAAAACAATGATGATGCTGTAACTTCAGTGAAACATATCTGGGTAAAAAGAAGAAAAATTGAGTTTGCTCAAGCAGGAGCCTATCCAAAAACAAATTTTCAAATAACAGTGCTCACTGTAAACAGATCAGTATTTTGAAAGCATGTAATATATTTCATTTTTATGATTATTAACCTAATAAGCAATAAACATACAATAATTAATAATTAGCTCAGATAACTACACAACCTGACACTTTCATCAAAGTAACATTTTCCTTCATTGTTTTTGTTATAGCATGCATAAACACAAATGTATTGTTGTAGCTTAATATTTTGATAATGACAATTTCATGATGGAAATGAAAAACAAAAAATCATGAAAGGTAGCCATGTTCTTGGAGCTGATGGATAGGTGGAACATATGTATACTTCAAAGATAAGAAAGCTTTTGAGATTTTGCACATGCACTGGTGCCCAAACTCATACATCCAGAATTTAATAACTGGTTGAGGAAGGCACTTAAAGAGTTGGAGGAAAGCAAGAACCATGTGTAGTAAAAAACTAGTATTAGAACAGACCTACAGGCTGAGACTAGTTTTTATAATGATAAATGATATACAAATAGTTACTGTCTTTGATTATACAAATAGTTACTGTCTTTGATTTATTTATTTGGTCCTGATGATTACATATTATACAACAAGTGTACAAGTAATATAGGAAAAGTCAGTTGATACAATTACAGTAGTACATGAACATTTATACATCACATTGCCCAGACATTTGTTTATTTAACAAGAACAATTACTTGCATGCAGTATTAAAGCCTGCTTTATGCCAAAAACAGTTTAAGTGACTGTTTAAAATAGTAGAATAAGTGATAGAGCATATTTTTATGTTACTGACATATACAAGCAGGTAAATTTGCTGTTTATAATGTTATTTCTTGCACATTATACATAGCCATAGCCACAAATACCACCTAATTTGTATGTATGCCTGGGAATATTCTTATCATTTTAGTCTTTTTTTTTATCAGATTTCACAGTTGAAGCACTGTAGTTTTTCTAGCCTACTGAGGTTTGTGTTTATGCATACATATCAATGTACATGAACATTAATACTATTTTTGCTAGCAATAAATATAAAATAGAGCCATAAATTATTAACCAGACTGGTAATATCAATAGAAGTAATAGTAATAGAAACACATTCAGATAATATCAGTAGAGAGAAACAGAAAAATAATTAAGAATTGTGGGCTGACAGATGTATCCATTAAAATGATTCTTCTCATTTCCTTCTAATTGAAGATATGCATCTTCCATAAACTGTTTCCATTTTTGTAATCATACCATCATGCAGTTTTTCAAAAAACAATAGTTTGGCTACTATTTCAAGTGGAAACGTGATGATGCAGTCGCATACCTGGAAACATTTACTGAAAAAGACAATGGCTGTGGAAGCCTTTGAGTTCTTATGAAACATAAACTGGTCAGGGAAATGTCTGGTATATTCTTTTCTTGTATTAAGATAATATTACGAAAAGGATAGATTGCTACTCATCGTATGGAGGAGATGCTGACTTGCAAGCAGACACAATGAAAAGACTGCTACAGGTTCGAGCTTTCAGCCAAAAGGCTTTCTTCTGAAGTACAAAACACACACACATTCACATAAGCACTACTCATATAAACATCATCACTGTTTCTGGCTGCTGATTCCAGACTGTGTCGAGGTACAGCAACTGTGCCCAGTGGGAGAAGCAATCTGTGGGTGGTGAGGGTAAGGAGGTTTCTGGGGCGAGGAGAGGTTGGAATAGCAGAGGGGGGGGGGGGGGTAGTGCTACTTGTGGCAGCAAGAAGGGTCTTGATGGGTACAGGGTAGTGCTGGTGGAACAGATGGCTATATAGTGCTGGAACAGAAGCAGTCAAGGAGACAGGAAGGTGAAGGACAGGGACTAGTGAAGGATGAGGCCATGGGAGTTATGGGAAAGTAGAATATAATGCAGGGAGAGTTCCCACCTGTGCAGTTCAGAAAAGCTGGCTTTGGTAAGAAGGATCTAGATGGTGTTAGGATGTGAAACAGTCATTGAAGTAAAGCACATTGTCTGGGCAACACATTCAGCAACTCCATGGCCCTGCTGTTTGTCAGTGTCCATTCATGTGGACAGACAGCTTGTTGGTTGTCATGCCCACATAGAAAGCAGCACAATTATTGCAGCTTAGTTTTTAGACCACATGACTGCTTTCCCAGGTGGCCCTGCCTTTGATAGGATGGGAGATGCCTGTGACTAAAATGGAGTAGGTGGTGGTGTGAGGATGGGTGGGACAAATCTTGCAACTAGGGTGGTGGTGTGAGGGTGTATGGGACAAGTCTTGCATCTATGTCTATTGCAGGGATATGAGCCATGAGGAAAGCAGTTGGGAGCAGTGGTTGTTTTCTGTAAAGCATCTGTGTACAAATTTGCAACTGAGGTTTCATTTGTGACCAACTATAAACTTAATGTCTTCAAAGGATACTAATAAATTTTCCTCTGGTCTCAGAAGCTTTACTTATTTACTTTTGTTTGTTCAACCCTTCTCTCTTCAAATAAATTAACATTTCAGTTTGGAGGGCTAAAAGTTCAGGTGAATGTCCAGGTGGATACATTACATTGGTCTCTTTTTCACTTCCCAATGAAAGAAGTGGGACAACCTATGAGAGGTATTCACACATGGGTGTATGTATCATCATTGTTTGGCTGCATCTCACAGTGTGGTCTGCATTTGAATGCTTTATGTAAGGAACTACTTGCACATCTATTTATCAGCAGCAATCTGTGTGACAAAAGCAGTATCCATCTTATCCCAACGATATCCTATATTTTCACTTTTTAAGGCAATTTTTTCTCAAAGACAGATCCATAGAGTATTATGGCAACAGCTGAAATAGCTATTTCCAGATCAAAATAAAAGATGACAAATAGTGAAGTTGAAGTCACAGAAACATAGTGCACAACTTCATCATAACCTAATATTTTCTTAACTGTATTCCTCCAAAACTGTGAGTCAGGTTTTGCCTTAAAACAGATAATGAAATATTTGAACAATAGCAGAGACCATGGAGGTAAGAATGGAGGGAGACGCCGTGACGTCACAGCTGCAAAGCCATGTGAAGCCGAGGTAGCCATCTCAATCCAACCAAAACATTGCTGCTGTAAGCTTTTGTGCCTAGGCTTGTCACTCGCTTTTGGAAGGATTTTGCACTATTATGGTGACTTGTGTGGTGTTCGGATGTACGAATCATTCTGATTGTGATGCGAAATTGAAGGGAATAACATTTCATGTGTAAGTTGTCTCGTTAAATGTGATTTTACAACTTCATTGTGAATGAACGTGTGCTACATCGGTACTTGTACTATAGCGTGTTTTTCTCCTGTATGATTTTAGATTTCCTAAAAATGAAAGTCGGAAAGCTCTGTGGGAGAATGCCATGAGGAGGAAGAATTGGCGTGCGTCTAAATGGAGCACTATATGTTCTCAGCATTTCCGAGAAGAGGACATAGACCGAACTTCCCTTTCAACAGTAAGACTTCGAGAAAATGCTGTACCATCAGTTTTCCCTACACACCCAAAACTTTTGCAAAAGGTATGTTAATTCAAAGAATTAAATTCTTAGTTTTCAAGTTCACGTTTCAGTATAATACTTACGTATCGTCGATAATCGAAGTGTTGAGTAACTCACTTTGTCTTCATCATGTACCAAATTAAAAGCTAACACTACATTAACTGGCATAAAGTATAGGCCTAAACAGGACACTGTGTAGATTTGCCATTCTATGTACCGTATTTCAGTAAATATTGGTGGTAATGAACAGTGTTTCCCAGTAGTGTAACGTAACTGAAATGTCCCAGTACGTATTACAAACAAGATGTATTTATGGGGCTTTGGAGGGAGGGTATAGCTAACTTAGTTTTCAGTTTCTATTATTTAGTTTGTGATACACGTTTATTACTGAATTAACAAAATTGTATCATTTACATTGAAGGCTAGCTATTCGTAATATTACATTTAAAACTATTTTTAATCAGAAGAAATGTGGAATTTCGCCTTTACGAGATTTTATTTTAAACAAAAACTTTGAAACAACCAATCTGATGATGTTACATGCGTATATGGTGCAATTAGCGACTGTAATACACGCAGCACACTGGCAATGTTTTGGTCAGAGTGTCATGGCAGCGAGCCACGCCCCCATGGCTTCAAAACATATTACGGCTGGGATACGTAGCGCCATCTCCCCTTATTCTTACCTCCATGGCAGAGACAATGGGTGGTTCATGGGTGAGATAGAAATATCTTGTGCTAAGAAAATAAAAATTCTGCTGGAAGGAGCAAAACTAAATATGTTCGTATTTGCAATACAAAGATTGTTGGGCATATGTGCTGTAAAAAATAATAAAAACAAGCATACTTTACTTACTTTCATTTCAGAAAGTCATATGGTAATTGTATTCTGCGGGAACTTACTAAACCAAGAAAAGTTTTCAGTAGCCGAAAATATGTGTTGTGACTCGCCGATCATTCAAAGTGCCGCCGTGCAATTACGCGCGTCCTCTACATGCGGCGCACAGTGGGCCAGAATCTTGAAAACGTGGCCAAAAAGGAAAACAAAAAGTTTAAGGATGGGGATTTTGGACTATCAGGTTGGCAGCAGCAATGCTGGGACAACTGAATGCCAGCTGTGCGGATGACCAGATGTTCATTTGTTCGGTAATATCTCAGGTCAAATGCGGCAGTTCATTGTTAGCGTGCGAGCAGCTGGCCAGGCTACAAAAATAGTCGTGTTGTTGAAGGAAGTTACTTATGTTTTGTGCAAGTGAAACCAATACTTTCCCAGGAGGTATGTACTAGTGAAAAAACACTTATATCACTATTAAATCATCAATTATGCACGTTTACATTTCAATTAACGTACTACAGGGAAATGAATGACAAAATCGTAAAATGCACTTAAAAATAGAGATAAGATACGAATTCCACGACATTCCGCTTTCTTTTGCACTGTGTACGCAAGTATATATTATTACTTTTGCAAATTAAGCTTCAAATCCTGTGACTAGTTGCAACTCTGGCTTTGAGCCACGTTTTAAGCGACACTTGCAAAATGTCATTGTTCAGACATCTTCAAAAATGACAGTAGAATCAATTAATTATGAGTTTTATTTGTACAATTTAAATTACAATCGACATGTAGAAGCATTGTAAAGAATAAAATAATTAGAAAAATGACGAAAAGTGTAACACAGATTTTTTTTTTTAAATTTCAGTTTCATCTGATCCAGCGTATTCCAGAATCGGATTTTCGAGGAAAGATATTTTTCTAATAACAAAAGAGTATTTGTCAAATGATTTGGAAGGGGTCAAAGAACATTTGGAAAGGTCGTTGACAGAAAAAAGTGGACATACAATTAAAATTCCCTATGATATGAGGCTTACCATTTCGATTTTGTTACCAAAGTTAAGAAGCAAGTATAAGGAAGCAACTCGGCCACAAGGATATTTTTTCAAGAAGAATGAAACCTGGTTAAATACAATAGTATATATTCCAATTGATTCGAAACCTGCAAGTGTGACTAAATCAACAGGCCGACCTGCCACAAAATTTGAAACATTATCTGATGGGTCTAAAAGAAGGAGAACTGAGGAGATTTGTACGAAGTTCAGTCTTGTCGAATTATCGTTCGCCGCGCAAATGAGTCTTCGATCTTCAGGGCACCCAGATGCTGCGAAGATTGTGAAAGACATCACACTCTCAAGTCCATCCAAGGTGAAAAATACAAGGCAGGCTTGCGATTTTCAACATCATCGCCATCCTCATATGATGCAAATGAAGGTCTAGCACTCCTTTTCGACTTGAAATTGTCAAAAGAATCTTACCAGCATTTGAGAAATGGGGCTAAAGGAAAAGGCTTAAACACACTACATCCACCGTATCCAGCTGTTTTGGTAGCAAAAAAATCTTGCTGCCCTCCAGACGTAACCCTCACTTTTACCAAATCAAAAGCTGAGGTACAGTTGCAAGCTTTGTTAGACCACACTGATCAACGTGTTCTACTGCTGAAATGAGACGATATTTTACATATGAGTGATTCAGAAATGTCTAATAAGGCCCTTCTTTGTAAGTGGGGCTTTGACGGAACCTCCGGGCAAAGCATGTATAAAATGAAGTTTTCAGATTCGAGTATTTCAGATGCAACTTTATTTTTCACTTCACTTGTTCCACTGAAACTTGCAGGTGTAAATGAAGAAACTAAAGAAGAAAAGATCTTGTGGATTAATCCGAAGCCATCTTCAACCCTCTTTTGCAGACCACTGAAGTTAGAATTTACAAAGGAAACAGAGCAAACGTCTTTAAATGAGAAAGCGTATTACGACAAACAGATCGAACAACTCCAGTCATTCGAAACAGTTATTCATGGGAAAGACATTTCCATCAAATACAATTTAAGCATGACCATGGTAGATGGTAAACTGTGCAATGCTATCACCAACACGAAATCTGCGCAATGGTGCTATCTCTGCAAGGCTACGTCTGCCCAATTTAATAACATTGACGATATTTTGAAGAAACAAGTTACCGCCAATTATCTGCAGTATGGACTATCAACTCTTCATGCCTGGATTCGATGTTTTGAATGTTGTATTCATTTGGCATACCAAATGAAAACAAAAAAGTGGCAGGCATGTAAAGCAGAAGATAAAGAGGAAAAAGCAATACTGAAAGCCAACATTCAAAAAGCTTTCAAAGAGCAGCTTGGAATTGTAATTGACATGCCAAAACAAGGGTTTGGCAGTATGAATGACGGAAACACCGCTCGACGTTTTTTTGAAAACACTCCAACATCAGCGCTGATAACTGGAGTTTCCGAAGAACTAATCCACCGTTTCCACATAATTTTGCAGACGATTTCGAGCGGACGTCAGATCGACGTTGAAAAGTTTCGAGTATATGCCTTAGCAACAGCCAGGTACTATGTGAAAGAATACCCCTGGTACAACATGCCAACAGCAGTCCATAGATTGTTGATTCACAGTCCAGACATTATTTCTTCGGCCATTTAACCCATCGGTCAACTATCGGAGGATGCTCAGGAATCAACCAATAAGTTGATAAAGCAATATTGCCTGAGTTTGTCTCGAAAGTTTTCAAGAGTTAAGACTATGGAAGACGTGTTGAGGAGATTGTTGGCAACGACAGACCCCTACGTTTCTTCCTTACGCAAATCTTCGCCGAAGAAACTGAAGAGTTTGTCACCAGAAGCCGTTGCCCTCTTAGTTCCTGTGGCGGAAGACTATGAAGATTCAGATGCAGATGCAGATAATGAGGAAACAGTGTTTGAGGATGATGATGATTCAGTTGAAGCAGAAGATGAAAAAGAATAAGAAAATGAAAACTTGTAAATTAAGTTATAAAAAATTTACGAAATAAATAATTGTAATTGAAATGAAATAATTTTTTGTAATATTTTACTCCGTCTTGTAACCTATATTTGGTCCTTCTTCGAGTTTTCCACTTTTTTGGTTTATTTTTTGAGCATTAACTACAATAACCCCTAAATACTGACTTTTATATCAATAAAAATATATAAATATAAATAAAAAAAAGACATAGATTTTGACCGCCATCTTGGATCCACCACTTTTAAATTTTTTGAACTCTGTCATCATCAGTAACCTCAATAATTCCCTAAAAATTACTTTTATATGTAAAAAATGATAGTAGTGTACATAGAACCTGCCATCCTGGGTCCGTCATTTTGTTTTTTTTCACTTTTTGATATACTCTTAATCAGAAACTCCGTAAACCCTTACGTACTAAGTTTGGTACAAATTGAACAACTACTTATATTTTGACCAGCTTTTTGGGATTCTGACCCACTGTGCGGCGCTGTCTGCCAGCTATGCAGCAGCTGTGCCACCTAAGCAGCCAGCCGAGCAGCGGCCGCTAGACTGGGACTCAGTGCTCATTCGATTGCTAACGTATACACATGTCTTGCTTGTCAACTTACTCTGTGACTTATATGTGTTGTGTCGTTCTGAAATATATGTGTTAAATTTGACGTTATAACAATTGGCGATGAGGTAGTGGATTTTTCCTTTTCACCGTTGACCCATAGGGTTCCATGGCTACTGTCAAGCAACTATCACAAAATCTCCTTGAACAGCAAACGCTTCTAACAGCGGCAATTCGCGATTTCATCTTGGCGTCAAATGCAGGGCATTTCTCGTCGTTGGCTATACCTCTTTTTCCTCCTTACGACGAGACAGCGGAAGACTGGTCTGATTATGAAAAACGTCTTCGACAGCACTTCTTGGCCTTTCATGTCACGGATGAACAACCGTGAGAGTCTCTGTTCCTTTCCTGGATTTCACCTCAAATGTATCGGTTGTTGTCGCAATTGGCTCCTTTGCAAAAGCAAATGCATGTGGTAGCCTCTCGTGTTGCCTTTTATCATTGTCAAAAACAGCCACAATAATCCTATCGTGCTTGGGCTGCTGAACTTCACGGCCTCAGTTGAAAGTGTCAATTTGTTACTGATGTTCACAAAGAATCCTATGCCGATTCCAGGGTACGGGATGCTATTATCCGGTCAGCGCCCGACAAAGAAGTTTGGCAACATGCCCTTCAGTTGGCGAATCCGACTCTAGATGAAGTTCTCTCCATTGCGCAGTCTTTTGAAATTTCTCTCGCCGCTGGGGCGCAAATAGAGACGTGGGGTGATGCCGGGGAAATACCACCTCTGTGAACTGTTGACGACGCGTGCGGCGCGTCCCCGCTGGCCGACATGGCCACAGTGTGCTCGCACACGCAGCCTCAGCCTAGCCGTAAACAACCCGCTAAGAAACTGCAAGAAACATTCACGCGAGGATTGTCCTCAACATTGGGCTGCGTGTCACAATTGCAAAAAGAAAGGTCATGTGCCTTTCGTTTGCAAATCCGACCGCATACATGATGTTCATGAACATGATGCTGATTCTGATTCTGTGTTGGCTGTCAATTGCACTTCTTCCCTTTCAGGGAAGTTATTCCTCACTGTCCAAATCCTTGGTCGAGATGTTCGCATGCAAGTGGATACCGGTTCTGCTGCCACTATAATTAATTCTCAGACGTATCTTCAGTTGGGTTCTCCACTCCTGTCACCTGTCACTCGGCAATTATGGACATACAATAAACAGAAGATTTCTCTCTTGGGACAGTTTAATGCTGAGGTATCTTACAAATCCGTCATTCGCACTGTTCCCATATTTGTGGTCGACCAGAGCAACGCAAAAAATCTTTTTGGTTTCGATGCCTTTCACATTTTTGGGTTCTCCATAGATGACTCTGTCAATATTGTCTCTGATGCTATTCCTTATGCTCAACTGGATTCCTTGTCGACGACATTTTCGTCTCTTTTTTTCTCCTGGGTTAGGCCGTGCAAACGACTTTGAAGCTCATATCATGCTCAAACCCACTGCTCGGCCTAAGTTTTTTCGGGCTCGGCCCATTCCTGTGGCCCTTCGTGATCGGGTAAAACGGGAGTTGGATCGTCTCACTACTTCAGGGGTCTTGCTTCCTGTCACTTCAAGTGAGTGGTCCTCTCCTGTCATTGTCGTTGCTAAGCCAAATGGTGATAATCGTCTCTGTGGTGATTTCAAAGCCACTGTAAATGCTCAATGCCTCATCGACACTTACCCTATGCCCCGGCCTGAAGAACTGTTCACTAAACTTGCTGAAGGCCAGTATTTTTCTAAAATTGACCTGTCAGAAGCATATCATCAACTTCCTCTCGACGCTGCTTCCTGAAAGTTTCTGGTCCTTAACATGCCTTTCAGCCAGCGTCTATCAATACCAACGCTTGCCATTCAGGGTTGCTAGCGACCCTGCTCTCTTTCAGCGATTCTTGGAACAATTATTGCTCCCTGTCCCTGGGTGTATCAATTACATGGACAACATTGTTGTCACTGGCTCCACCACTGAAGAACATCTTCAAAATCTCCGCACACTTTTTCATGTCTTACAGACTGCCGGTCTTAAGTGTAATCTTCAGAAATCACAATTTTTTCAGGCCTATCACGTACTTGGGGTTTCAACTCTCTCAGGATGGTATTCGTCCACTTCAGCAAACTGTTGCTGCGATCGATGCCCTTCCTCGCCCTACATCTGTTAAGGAACTCCAGGCCTTCTTGGGGAAAACAGCATACTGTCACAAGTTTTTACTGTCTGCGGCTTCTGCGGCTCTGCCGTTGCATCGCCTGTTGCATAAAAACATGCCTTTTAACTGGTCCGCGTCATGCGAAGCGGCTTTCCAGAAATTGAAGACTATACTGAAACAGGCCCCGTGCTTGGCTACTTATCGACCTGGCCAACATCTTGTTCTTGCCACAGACGCCTCTCAACATGGGGTTGGTGCAGTCCTTGTGCACCATTTTTCTGACGGTTCAGAGCAACCCATTGCTTATGCCTCCAAAACGCTCACGGATGCCCAACAAAAGTATTCTCAAATTGAGAAAGAAGCTTTGGCCATTATTTATGCTCTTCATAAGTTTGGTGTTTTTCTCTATGGCTCCAAATTTCATCTTGTTACGGATCACAAACCACTTGTTTCCTTGTTTCATCCATCAACGTCACTTCCCGACAAGGCTGCACACCGCGTCCAGCGTTGGGCTCTTTACTTGTCTCATTTCAATTATGAGATTCATTTCCGGTCAATGGCTCAACATACAAATGCTGATGCTCTGTCTCACCTTCCCATGGGTCCTGATCAGGCATTCAATAGGGACAAACTTTTGTGTTTCCACCTGGATGTTGCCGAGCAGCGGGTTGTGGACGGGTTCCCCATCACTGGGGACAGTCTGGCGGCTGCTACGGGTTCTGACCCTACCCTCTCCCGGGTTTTACGCTGTCTGCAGAAGGGTTAGCCAGATTGCCCATCCCCTAAGACTTCTGATCCGTTGCGGAACTACTACGCTTTGCGCTACCGCCTCACGGCTAGGGATGGTGTTATCCTCCTCTCCACTGACAATGCTTCACCGCGTGTTGTGGTACCTGCATCTTTGCATGCTTTGGTCTTGTGCCTCCTTCACCAAGGGCACTGGGGTGTGTCTCGCACAAAATCTCTGGCGCGCCGTCATGTGTACTGGCTTGGCATCGACTCTGAAATAGCACACATGGTCGCTGCCTGCGGCCCTTGTGTGTCACAGGCCGCTGCCCCGAAGTCATCTTTGTCACCATGGCCTTCGCCTGAGAAGCCCTGGGGGCGCATTCATGCTGACTTTGCGGGACCCTTTTTAGGTACTTATTGGCTCCTCGTAATTGACGCCTACTCTAACTTTCCTTTCATTGTCCGTTGCACGTTGCCTACCACCGCGGCAACCACCAGTGCCTTTGGAAGGCCTCCCCTCTACTCTTGTTACTGATAATGGTCCACAATTTGCCTCTTCCGAATTTGCAGATTTTTGTGCTCGTCACGGCGTTATACATGTCACGGCCCCGCCGTTCCATCCACAATCCAACGGTGAGGCTGAACGACTGGTCCGCACATTTAAGCTCAGATGGGGAAACTTCTGATTTCTTCTGCTGCTGATGATGCGCTTCTCCAGTTTCTGGCATCTTACCGTTTCACCCCCATGGGCGACCACAGCCCGGCTGAGCTCTTACATGGCCGACAGCCCCGCACGCTACTTCATCTTCTGTGGCCTTCCACCTCACGGCTGCGGGTGCCTTCACTTGGCCAGTTCACCGCCGACGACCTCGTCTGGGTACGGGGATATGGCAGGTGGCCAAAATGGAGCCTGGGTCGCATCTTAAGACACCGTGTCAGATGCCTGTATGAAATCCAGATGGACACGGGTGTTGCAGTGCACCATTCGGACCAGCTTCGGCCTCGTGTGCCAGCAACGCCTGTTCCGAATGCCGCTACACCACCTTTGGCTCTACCTGACGCTCGGGATCTTGGCATCTCTCAATACTCATAACGCAGCCCTCTCACCGTCATCGCGATGCCAGCATAAGAACGGACACCACCAGGAGACGTGCCCATGCAGGAACTGGATGACCATCCTCTTTCAGAGCAAATCTACTCACCTCCTCCTCCAATGGACGCCGACACATCGCCCATGTCTCCTGTCATATCAACTGGAATTGCCGCAACGGGCAGATTGGTGCACGGGGCCCCAGCAGATTCGACCCCTACATCTCCTGTCATCTCGATCCGTTATCATCGGGGACACTTCCGTCCGTACGGGAAGCCTCCTCCTCGAGACTTTACGGCAAGTCAAACAACACCTATGGATGTTAGCCATCTCCAGGACACCTCCATCAAGACCAGTGCAACAATTTCAAAGGGGGGAAAAGTGTTGTGACTCGCCGATCATTCAAAGCGCCGCCGCACAATTACACGTGTCCTCTACGTGCGGCGCTGTCTGCCAGCCATGCAGCAGCTGCACCACCTAAGCGGCCAGCCGAGCAGCGGCCGCTAGACTGGGACTCAGTGCTCATTCGAATGCTAACGTGTACACATGTCTTGCTTGTCAACTTACTCTGTGACTTATATGTGTTGTGTCATTCTGAAATATATGTGTTAAACTTGACATTATAACAATATGTAATACAAATTATTTGTGGTGTTAATAGAAGAATGACTTTTACAGAATCCAGGTAAGACTCTAGTACACTAACTACTGCTTCTTGATTTACTTCGTCCTAAAAATCTTGTTCAAAGCAACAGATCAGTTAACAGAAACAAAACTGTGGATAAAAGCAATCAACACAATGACTTAAAAGTCATTTATTCTGGTGCAGAAAGGTGTCTATCATCCAAGAATATGCATTTTCAATAACTTTCTAACAACCATGAAAAGTTTAGCTGGTAATGAAGTACAGTTTCAGAGGAGTCAACAACATTTATTGGTGTCCAATTCCTAGTCTGCTGACAAATTTCTTAGCAGAACCAGCTGATGTATGTATTACTAACAACATGACATAATGTGAATGCTACATAATATCTGACTTCTAGGTGTCATAAATTGAATAATGCTATCTGTTTTTATTATTCCTACCTAGAATTTATCTGCTATTGCTTCCTGGAATGTTTCACATCCACAAGGATTCCTTCACTATCTAATCTCCACTGGGAAATTTTCATATGTTCTTAGAAAGTTTGAGACATTATTATGTCATGTGTCAGTCAAAAGAAAATCATTCCAGCTGACAAGAATCAACCCTGCTCCCAGGCCCACCCTTACCTCAATGCAAGCCATAGTGGCATTATAATTTAAGACCACACCATCAACTATAGTTGTTTTTTAACTCCCATACAGAGCAGAGATTGATGCTGATGGAGGCAGAGCTCTTCTGGCACCCAGACACCTCCTAACACTAACTCTACCATAGGGAAACGCCACCAAGCCCTGGAGTGAGCCACCCCTTCATAATCCTGGCCACTATTAGCTCAGTGTGCCATTTAAAGTGGGAGAGGGATTTTAATATTCATTGACAATGCTATTGAATCAGACATCATAGCAAAGATACTACTAATTTTCAAGTTGAAGTTTTTCAGATGGCCTTGTGTAAGTCATTTAAGCAGCAAATTTTATCAAAATAGCAGCATTTGTGTAAATTTTAGTATTTTAAATTTGGCTTGGATAAGTAAATATAGACTATAGGAGTTTAGTACTGGTTCTTTATTGATACTATCCTACAGGTTCTATCACTCTGTCGATGTATTCATTGACTCTTTCCACATCTGTAAATGTACTCCTTCACGATGGGAATTACAGAACATGGCAAATGCTCAAAGACTCAATGAATTCTAGTGTCTCATCATGATTGACTCATTAGAGACAAAGTAATTTGCCAGTGGAAGTAAGATAAGAAAAAGAAACCACAGTGTTTAAGGAACTGCCTCAACAGTCACCAGAAGTGATTAAAAACAATCACAAAAAGCCTAAATCAGAATAACTGGATGGGAGTATGAATCTCATTCTCCTTAACATGCATTCAATGTGTTTATGAACATGCCACAATATTAAGTGATGCTATTGAGTGTAACATTTTAAAATTTCCTTACATGTTTTAACATAGTTTGATAATGGAAATTCCTGAAAAAATGTTGAACAACCGTACATCGCTCACTCTTTTCCCAATTTAGGCATACACACATTCACAAATACATATGGCTATGGCCATGATGCCATTGTGTTACTATGTAGTTCTGTTCTTTGTGCCAACAGCTTCCCTAGTAGATGTTACATCCTGTCACCAGGTGGGCCAGCATGCTGCCTGAGAAATCCCACTGCCAGGGCTGGAATAATGCTGAGGCAACTTGGTGCAAGACTGCACTGTCTCCACCCCTCTATGATCCCAGAAGTGGTGCCTTTTTACAATAATAGCAGGGCAAGCAAGCATAAATACTAGTCACTTCAGTCTCCAGAGTTTGTCATCAGCTGCTGCCTACATCAAGAGCTACTCGACACCAGCTGTTGACCTGATTTGGGTCACCTTGCCTCAACTACAACTACCTGCTGCCTCTGCCAGCTGTTGGTCTATGGACCTCTCCTAAGCCTGATACAGTGAGTGCCTGAATAAGTGCCAGCTGGCTGGGGGTCTCTTCCTAACTGTAATCAACCAACTCCTGGATGTCTCTGAGGGCTCCCAGGTGTACCCTGCCCCCAGGTGCACCCCACACCTGACCTACTGTTGTGGCTGCCTCCTGACCAGCACTTCCTCAACTTTATGTTGGCAGAGTACCTAATGGAGAACCACACTCACGAGGCCACTGATGCAGTGACTCTTCATGGCCATACTGTTACCTGAAGGTGTCCATGCAGTTCCAGCACACCACCTTGTGTTATACTGACATGGACTCTGCTGCCTAAGAGTGACACCATAGCTGATACAGTACCAGCCACCACTGTACGAGTTCTTGTTAAATAAAGTGTGAGGCTTATATTGCTGCATTTCAGATTTCGTATGCATCAGAGAACTGGTGCTTCGCATCTGTCACCCTGTTCACCACCCAGACTCATCATCCTGACATTTTACAGTGTCAGTGACTATTAAACCATCCAGATGCTTACAAAGGTACCAACTCACAACAATTGCTACTAGAAGTGTGGTTGTACGTAACAACTGCTGTCAGAAAAGTCAGTGACATCGAGCAGCATTCTGGGTCAGCTATGCCATTGCCATCACAGTGGGGTGAGTGACAACAAACTGTTTTGGCTGTTTGTCGTTTGAATCAGTCAAGATGCCACACCAGTTATACTGACAAATAGGATTCAAAGTGTGCTTTGTGAAAAATGATTCTGGCTGAGATTTGAGCAAGTCCAAAAGGAACACCAGAGAGACTTATGCAGGTATGCACTCAGTCAGATTTATGCAATGTAATTTGCTGGAGCATAGTGCCCCCTCTGTACAGTAGATACCTACAGTTGGTTTTAAATGTAGGAGACCTGGTAATCATATCAGATAATTCAGTGACTGCACTTCGTTTGTGCTCACATGTGAAGATCAATTTTTTTTTAAATATTACAGTCTTGCTAAGATTAAGTGTTTCCTTGTGTTTGCCCTATTATATTTTGCTCTGTCATTACCTAGAGGCTTCACAATAGGTAAGTTAGAGGAACAGATGATTACCAAACCAGAAGCTGTTTAGTGTTTATTAGATCCAGCACCACAAACAAGAATAGAATGAGTCCTGCTTCGGTAGCTCAGTTGGTAGAGCACTTGCCCGCGAAAGGCGAAGGTCCCGAGTTCGAGTCTCGGTCGGGCACACAGTTTTAATCTGCCAGGAAGTTTCATATCAGTGCACACTCTGCTGCAGAGTGAAAATCTCATTCTGGAAACATCCCCCAGGCTGTGGCTAAGCCATGTCTCCGCAATATCCTTTCTTTCAGGAGTGCTAGTTCTGCAAGTTTCGCAGGAGAGCTTCTGTAAAGCTTGGAAGGTAGGAGACAAGGTACTGGCAGAAGTAAAGCTGTGTGTACTGGGCGTGAGTCATGCTTCGGTAGCTCAGTTGGTAGAGCACTTGCACGCGAAAGGCAAAGGTCCCGAGTTTGAGTCTCGGTCGGGCACACAGTTTTAATCTGCCAGGAAGTTTCATATCAGCGCACACTCCGCTGCAGAGTGAAAATCTCATTCTGGAAACATCCCCCAGGCTGTGGCTAAGCCATGTCTCCGCAATATCCTTTCTTTCAGGAGTGCTAGTTCTGCAAGTTTCGCAGGAGAGCTTCTGTAAAGCTTGGAAGGTAGGAGACGAGGTACTGGCAGAAGTAAAGCTGTGTGTACTGGGCGTGAGTCGTGCTTCGGTAGCTCAGTTGGTAGAGCACTTGCCCGCGAAAGGCAAAGGTCCCGAGTTCGAGTCTCGGTCGGGCACACAGTTTTAATCTGCCAGGAAGTTTCATATCAGCGCACACTCCGCTGCAGAGTGAAAATCTCATTCAAGAATAGACAATACAGAACTGCATAGACAGTCAGACATACAGATCTTGACTCAGATTACTGGTGCCCATCCTAGATAGTAATACCGCTATCTTGTTACATATGACAAAATTACATTTAATAAGAGATTCTAAAACATATGTCATATACCATGAGGACCTGAGAAATGGTCCAACATTTTAAGTAATGAGGAAATGATTAGTGCAGCAGTACAGAAGGTAAAACAGTTTTAGGTATTATTGGGAACAGTTAAATGGCGTGTTCCAAAGACAGTTTCATGGGCACAATAAGAAAACCCAATGTTAATACCTACCAGTTAAAGTAGAGTGATGACAGAAATGGCGTGCTTCTGCAGAAAGCAGATCAAAGGGCTTTGGATGCATTTTTACTGTTATTGCTATCCAATGTGTTGAGAATGGCACATACAGATGAAATTCCTAAAAATTTACATAAAACCATAGGCACAGCAATGGCTGTAGAAGAAATGGAGGCAGTTTCTACTAAATAAGACAGAGACAGATTATTCCCCAACAGAGTAGGAAATGTTGAGGCTCGTTTATGGTGTGACATACTTCTGTTGCTATCTATTTGGTAAGAAGTTTAAGGCAGTAATGGATCATACAGTGTAGAAATAGTTGTTGGGGTTCAAGGATCCATCCAGCTTATCAATGCAGTGGGCACTTAAACTAAGAGACTTTAATTTCAAAGTGATCCATAAACCTGGTACATATCATTGGAATGCAAATGGCCTTAGTAGAAAAGTCATTGTATTACTGAGAGTGGAATGGCAAAAAGCCCTAGCAACTGACAAGGGCTGCATGTGCTGACAATAGCATGTTAGGCAAGATAGCGAACCTTGGACTGTGTGTTGTAGTTCCAGTCACATTGCGAGACAAAGTGTTAAAACAGCCACATAATCTATGTTATCTGGCCAGAGGGGTCATATGACTACAGAACAGCATGTAGCTGAGAATTACTGGTGGTGTACATGTAGACAAGATGTGGAAAAACATGTGAAACATTGTGTAGCATGCACACAATGGACTGAAATTGAGGCATCACCATATTCTTCTGCAAAAGTTTCTGGAAGCTAGTGACCCTTTTAAAATGATTGGAATGGCTATCTTGGGCCCTTATCTACAAACACTGGTTGGGGAACTGCTATATTCTTGACATAACAGATCATTTTTTGCAGTATGTGGGAAGGATAGCTATCCCAAATCAGTAAGCTGTTATAGTAGCACAGATAATGGTTAGTAGTTGGTTATTAATGTCTGACATTCCAGAAACATTAATTACAGATTAGAGCACCAATTTTATGTAAGTGTTAATGAAGCAGGTGTGTCATCTATTATGTATATATGAGTTAAGGACAAGTGTCTTACATCTGCAGTGAACAGAGGAACAGAGAGTGTGGATTGAAAAATAGGGAAAATGCTATGCCACTTTCTAAATAGCCATCACAATGATTGATATACTTGTTGATATATATTTTCGCCATGTATAATTCTAATATCCATGAAAGTATAGTCTATCACCATAAGAAGTGGCATATGGTCAAAAAATGTCATCACCTTTTGGAATTATCAAATCTAGGATAGGAAATAATGTAGAACCAGTGCAACTTTATGCTAGGACATTCCAGTAAAGTGTGGAAGCAGGTAACAAATGACAATACAAAGCCTCTGAATGTCAGGAATGATAAGGCAGCACAATGTGAAGCTACCTAAGTACTATATAGGACATTTCAAGATGGTAACAAGCCTGTATACCCTAAAGGGTAAAACAAAGAAATTTGCCCCCCTGTATCAAGATCCTTATCAAGTATTTGAATGATCTCACCAGTGAATGTTAAGCTGCAGCTGCCAATGCATACAGTGGACAAACAAGTCAGATGTATCTGTCCTTTATGGGTGTGCTAGATATGTTACTGCTGTTACCAGTGCCACCATTGAAAAAGGGAAAAGGGGGGTGGTGGGAGTGGGAATTGTGAGAGAAAGAAAGGCAGATTGCATCCACACAAGCTACTACATGCAAACCACCAAATGCTGTAAGGACATGGAAGTGATAGTGGATTAGAATTTCAGATTTATTAGGTGTAGGAAAAGATAGACTACTACTTACTGTAAAGATAACATGCTAAGTTGCAGACAGGCACAATTAAAAGACACTTACACATAAGCTTTCAGCCATAGCCTCTATCAGAAAATGTTCATTCACACAAGCAAGCATGCCTCACACACATATGACCACTAATGCCAGCAGCTCAGGGCAGAATCTGGCCTGAGCTCCTGGAGTTTGTGGTCATGTGTGCATGAGATCTGCTTGCTTGTGTGATGAATGGTGTGTGTTTCTCTTTTTCCAATAAAGGCTGTACCTGAAAGCTTATGTGTAAGTGTCTTTTAATTGTGCCTGTCTGCAAATTAGTGTATTATCTTTACAATAAGTAGCAAACTATCTTTTCTTATGTTTTTGATGTTCTACCTGTAGTTTCATTGCTAGACTTATTAGGTATATTTCTGTGTATCTTATGTTATGTAATGTGGTAATAAGAATATGTGAAGTGATTGTTGTACAAATGATGAAGGCATTTAACATTTGACAATGCCACTATGGCTGCAGTACATTAGGACTTTGTTTTTGTAAAACAGATCTGATGATGGTCATTATAGACCAAAACTGGTAATCTGTTAACAAAACATTTGTGAGCATAGATGTAAATTAAAGGAAACTTATTGTATATAAGGGTCACTGTTTTATTCGCGACAAAGTCACAGCTTCTGAAAATGATGAAGGGTTTCTGAGTTACTTAAACTTCTGAGGTCATCAGTCCCCTAGAACTTAGAACTACTTAAACCTAACTAACCTATGGACATCACACACATCCATGCCCGAGGTAGATCTGATGATGGTCACACGGTTTTGGAAGCAGCAAATGGGTATGTGTTTGGGAGGAGGGGTGGGGTGGGGGGGGGGGGGGGAAGGAGAATTCCTTACAAAGTTTATGAAAAAATAAATTAAATAGAGGAAAAGTTTGTTGTAATTAATTGTGTATAGATTTAGGAAGGACGTACTGTAACTTGCAGTTGCACTGGGAGAGGAAGTAATGTACAGTGAATGGTTTTTTTTTTGTAAAGGCTGTCCCAGATGATCCAGACTGCCAGAGAGATGTGTGAAATGGAATTGTTTTTAGAAAGGACAGGAGCAGAAGGGTGGCAATGTGACATTCTGGTACCAAAACTTTATTTTCAGAGGGCGGTTCCCCACTAGATATACTCAGTATATGATCCAATGTTAGTTACTGCTAATTGCTACAAACAAGGATGATCTAAGAATACAGAGCACCTGGAGCTGTGAGGCAACAAAACATTAGTTAACGGTATGATGTGTGACATTTTGGGACTGACTTTCTGGGTTCCAACACCCATAACAGGGCTACAGATCCATTGGACAAACTCATATTAGGGCAGAAAAGGTGCATTAGTGCCAAGCACATTCAACAGTATCACAGTAGATACAATCACACAATCATTGTGGTTGGAATCTCATGTACAGTACTATATTGATTCTGGTTCTCACTTGTGAACTTATGTCTATCTATGGTGGAGAACCACCCAACCTCCTGAATTTCCTATCTATCCTACACTGACCAACTGTATCACTCCAACAGTGTGAGTAATCATAAGTACACCAATCATTCAACACTGTGAATTGGACTGGACTAGTAGGAGGGCAATGAGAGTGGAAAACATAAATATTTGTTCAAGGGAAGAATATATAATGTACTACGTAATGTTTAAGTAATTTACACATTTAGCAGAAGCCTGAGATTCAGTGGACAAAATCTTTTAAAGTGGGAAGAGTGTTGCACCGACACCTACCATACCAGACATCATAGGTGAGCCAGCATGCTGCCTGCAAAATTCCACTGCCAGAGTTGGAAAATTGCTGAGATGACATGGTGCAAAACAACCAGTCAGAGCAGTGGCAAAAACAGTTAGTCATGCTACACTGTCTCAGCCCATCTACATGCTCAGAAGTGGTACTTTGTCAATATAAAACTGGAGTGAGCAAGCTCCACCTTGGCAATTTCTGTTGCTGACTGCTGCCTATGCCAAAAACTACTCCACACCAGTCACTGACCTGATGTGGGTCAGCTAACCTCTTCTACAACTATCCAACACTTTGCCAGCTGTTGGTCTATAGACCACTCCTGGCCCTGATACTGCTGGCATTTGAATGGCACTGTTGGGCTGGGGTGTCCTCCCAGTTGTCATCAACCAACTCCTAGACATCTCGAAGGGGTACCAGGTTTGCAACCTTTGCTTAGGTGCATCCCACATCTGACCTACTGCTGCTGCTGCTGCTGCTGCGTGACTGGCACTTCCTTGCATTGCAGTTGGCAGAATGCCTGACTTAACACTGCACTCATAAGGTCATTCACATAGTGACTCATCACAGCCACCGTGCAATGTGTTGATGATATGTGGAGCCAGCACACTGCCTTCTGTTATGCTGACACAGGCTCTGCCACCCAGAGTCAATGCACATTATTAATAAGCCACCAGTGGTCTCTGTACAAGTTCTTGCAAAATAAACTGTGATGTTTATATTGCTGTATTTCTGATTCCACAACTGTCAGAGAACTGGTGCTTCTCACCCATTGTCCTGCTCACCTTCCAGAGTTGTCATCCTGTCATTTTATGTTATCAGTGCCTATTGGACCATACTGATACTTATGTGGCTGGCTACCCATAACACTAGGCACCATGCACCAACCAGCCACTAATCAATTGTTTGCAGTCCTCATAAATGTAAAAAACATCAACATACCAAATAGCAGCTGAAAAAGCATACACAAAAAAAACTGGCAAAATCAATAGGTTTTGGACATATATTCACCCAACAAAAAAAAGTTTGCAGTTAGAAGCAACAAAAAGAACTAGGCAGGAAAACCACAGAGGACCCAAAGTTAAAAGCTACAGTATAGCTACCTGTGTCTCCCTCGATTAAACATCTCATGATTTTCCCAATACAAAGTTGTATTTCCTCTTTACATCAAATATTTCAGATATTATGCAAATCAGTGCTTTGCAAGGTTATGTATACATCCTTTATTTTACCACAGCTTAACACATGGAACTTTTTTTTAAACTTTTTCTTTTACATAAATTCGATACAGATATTTTCGTCTCTATAAACACAGGAAATTTTGACACATACCTTGTTGACTTAGAGCACCAATTGTAACAAGCATTACTTCACTCAAGTCCCATGATGGTTGCTCCAACATATTAAGGCTAAACTGCTTCCTTGATGCATTGATCCCAGTGAATGGAAAATTCTCACCAGTAGAATTTTTCTGAAAAATATATATTTATTCTTAGGTCTCAGAAAAAGTTTTTCTGCAACAGGACTTAAGAACTTCAATTGGCCCATGTTGATTATACCTGTGCAATAGGTAGCCTTGTTTCACTACCCAATATGAAAGTAAGGAGAAATGTGATACCCACAAGTAGTGAGAACAGAGAGACCCACACATCCAGAGAAAATGGTAAAGAGTAAATGTTACGAGCAGCTCGAAGTGACTGGACCTTATAGAATAGTTGTGGTCTGGAAAACAAGAAACATTAAAAAGACATTCCATCTTCTTTAATTCATCATCCGATGTCTAGATAATTTAATTTAATTTAAACAAAGTTACCAACATCTGAGTGGTGGTATTCTTAACTGTAGGGGATACCAGCATATAATTAGCTCTAATAATAACGTATTTGCTATCTAGAAATTCAGTGAACCTTTTGGAGTAAATTTTGGATCACTGGTACTAACCTTGCTCATGAAAAAATGGAAAATAAACCCCCTGAAGCAATGATAATAACGAAACAAAACTTTATCACATGCTACACACATCATATATTGTAGATGACCACAGTTATTGTCGACTGTCTTTAATAACAATTTCAGCATCTTATATGCCTTTTTAAATGGTGCTGTAGCCCTCAAGTTGTGCATAGAAATGATGAATTTCAGGTCATATTGATATGAATGCTTCAGGCTACTTCTGTCTGTTTTTGTAGTTTGTATGAGTAGCACAGGACAGCCTAGATAGGATTGCATCATGTCTAAAAGATGCTCACTAGTGCACAGGTCTGATTACTGTGGTAGCCATGAGAATTGGCAAACTTTTTTGAGATTGTATTTTGTGATGCAAGTAGTATATGGAAGGACACAGCCCTGCTGAAAGTGTATGCTACACTAATGCTGAAGGATTGGAACAGAATAGATTGGATGATGTTCTAGGCATAGCCTACACCATTCATTATTTCCTCAGCAAATATTGCAAGTTCATGCTCGTCGTATGCAGTGGCTCAACACAGCACAATCCCTGGAGTTAGTCATGTATGTTGCTGTCTCACAAATCACCATCACTGATGCCATGACAGATTATGCTTTTATCAGTAAACACATATTTGAGCCATCCTGGTTGTGTTGTTCACTTCACTATTGAACTAGATGGTTATGAAGTATGAGAGGGAGTCTGGTGAGTAGCTTCCTTGTTCATTGTCTACATCCAATGATGGTCATACCTGACATTCTGTGTGCAACATTGTTGGTGATTTACGCTGTGCCAATGTGAAATAAATAATGGCTGCTCCTCCATATATCATTCCAGGCTGAATCTGCATACCATTGCCATCTGTAAACAGGATGATGAGTGTGATCACCCTGTTGAACACTGATGCCAGTATTGAAACACAGTTGAAGTCTCATGTCCAAAATTGGGTGTCAATGCCTTCTTTGCATATCTACAGTGATTACTAATTCAGTTTGAGTCCAGAAACAACAGACCATTCCTTCACCAAGTAATAATACATTTTATATGAGACCAGCATTTTCATTCTCACTAAGTACTTCCTTTTCTATCCACAATATTGTGCATTGATATATTGCTATACTAATCCACTTAAATGTGGTTTTGTTCTATGTAACACCTTTTGCGGTAGTCATATTTCACGCCTATTTCATATTCCTGTGTTTTTTTTCTTTTTTTTTTTTTTTTTGCAACACTATATACAAAGGGTGAGGTCAACATTATACAGATGATGAACTTTGATGCAAGGAACTAATGAACAGAAGAAATATTAAGTTATTTGTTGACATAAAAGAGTTAAACTTTATAGCACCAAACTTAAACTTATAGCCATCATTTAAAATTATCCTGGATGGCTGTCCATGCCTTGAACAACCCAGTTTCTCATGAGTGTCTGTCTGCTGTGGTAAGTTTCTTCTGCCTGTTGTAAAACTTGCCTCTGTTTGCTCAGTTGACTTTCAAAAATCTCAACATCACGAAATGATTAAAATAGAATAATGAAGTACTTTTGTCTAGGTAACATATTTAAGTGATTAATGCTACAAGATCACAGGTTTGTGTAACCACGAGAAAAGCCAATGCATATGCGAAATGCTGGTACATTAATAACCCGTGCAACCACTAGAATGTTGAATGCAAGCATTCAAATGTGCCTGCATTGTGTCGTACAGGTGCTGGATGTCATCTTTTGGAATGGAGTTCCATGCCTGCTGCACTTCGTCGGTCAATACAAGAACAGTGAATGTTGGTTGTGGATGGCAATGGAGTTGTCATCTGATGATGTCATGTGGGTGCTTGATTGGAGATAGATCTGGTGATTGAGCAGACCAAGGTAACAAGCTGACACTCAGGAGAGCTTGTTCGGTTACAACAGTGGTCCTCAACTGGCCCCTCCTAACTAACCCAAGGCTATCACTTGCAGTGAGGCAGAACCAGCTGTCATCAGGAAACACAACAGACCTGCACTCTGCCCTCCATTGAGCAAATTGTGGAGGTTTGTGGTCAGCAAAATGTGTGCTACAGGGGACCTGGCTTGGAATTGTCCTTGATGTAACCAATTTGTAACAGTTTGGTGAATCACTGTGGTGTCAACTGCTGCTCAAGTTGCTGTTGCAGATGCAGTATGATGTGCCTGAGCCATGTGCTGAACACAATTGTCTTCCCTCTTGGTATTGTCATATGGCCTTCCAGAGCCCAGTCTTCTTGCAATTGTAGGCCATACATTCTCATGATCTCCTCTACCAGCAGTCATGTACAGTGGCTACTTTCCTGCCAGGTTGTTCTTCAACATCAAAGAAGGAAAGTCCAGCTTATCATAGACCTATGACACGATCTAGTTAAAACTTAGTGAGGTGTTGGTAATGGTGTCTTTGCCATCTTAAAGATGTTCTTGACTAACATCAACTCAGTACATCCAATGTCAAAGGTAACTAATGCAGCTTGTATCTGAAGCATACTTAATTTGCATTCCCAGATTGGTGCTACAATCGCCACTCCTACATAAGTCCCACGAAACTGATTAGATGTCATCTTTCAGGTGCAGAAACACACCTACCAACTTTCATTTACCTCACATAAGTCCTTTTTTGTGGTGTTGCTGTTTTTGATATCAGTGTATTAAATACATATTTGCAAGTTAGTATAATGAATAATATTTTGTCTTCAACAACTGGTAAGGAACTGAAAACAGTGGTAAACCATGCTGTGGACACTTCACAAACAATTGTGAGTTGTTTTTCATTGTAGCGTCGTCAAGGTTGATGCAGTCAGTTTCTTGTTATGAAACACAAGTAATTTCAAACATGTCTCTCACAACCATAGTGCTTATTCAAGATTTCATACCAAGTGACCATTTGTGTCCTTATTTCAAAATCCTCAGTTTAGGATCCTCGGGAATCAATTCTGACACTAAAGGTTTGGGACATCCCATGCAACACTCAACAGTTTTACATCTACACATCTAAACTGAAGTTTCACAAATATGAGTTTGAGTATTAATAACAGCATGTAGCTGTTTCCTAGAGTGGCATCTGATCCAGAACTCTACTTCGAGTGGGTGCAGTTAGCTATATGCTGCCTGACTGCCTGAGCTGTCCAGCCACATCCCACCAAACAGTTTTCTTTGGAAGCAGGTCCACAGATGCTAAACAGTTTTGAGATGACTCCATAACCACCTGAAACTCTACAGTAACAGGCTCAGCGTAGTTAATTACTCAGTTTCATGTTCCATACACCATTTTCATAATAAACCTTAATTATGTGCAATGAATGTCTATGAGACATTTTATATCAGTGGATATTTTAGTTGCAGCATTGTGCACCCATTTCTGTACTAAAGACAGCCTTAATGTGGAGTAATGAATGTCATTTTTCTTCTGGCACTGTAATAATGTACATCATTGTTCCTTCTGAACTGCAAATGGATCATTTACAGCAAATGTTATGAGGGAATAAATACACTGTGAAGTAGTAGTCAAAATGTCCAACTCCTTAAACACATCTACTAGGTGTTCATAGGTGAGCATCCTATATTATTCATACAGCACATTTTTTTAGCAATGAAGACTTTCTTTCTTAAAGATGAGTTACCGCAGAACATTATTAAATATGATGTTATTAACTGAAAATAAACAAAATATGTCAACTTGATGATTTTTCTCTCCCCAAGATTGCAAATGTGACTGAACTACGTTGTTTTACGTGCTCCAGAAAGTGTTTCTCCATTTTAAATTCTCATCAATATTGTCTCCTTAAAATTTTGAACTTTCCATTCTATTTATTAATTCCTTACCATCTGTTATACTTATAGTTGGAGTTGTGCCCCTAGATGTACAGAACTGAATGTGTTGTGCCTTTCTGAAACTGAGAGTGAGACCAAATGCAGACCCCCCAGCTAATGACACTGTTAAGAACATTGTTTACCATATCTTCTGTTGGTATGTGTATGCTTGGACTGATTGCAGAACTAATATCAACCACAAAAGAACTAATTTTGGTTAAATACATACATACACGAGGAACATTGGCAGATCTAAGATTGAGCCTTGGGGAACCACATATATGATTTCTCCCCAGTCAAAAGAATCTCCCCTTATTAGTTTGCTTGAATTAATAAGTACAACTTTCTGCATTCTTTTGGTTAGCTATGACTTTATTGACGTTATTCATTGGTTGGCTATACCACCAGTTCCATAAAACTACAGTTTATCTACGAGGACAGGGTAATTCACACAGTCAAATTCCTTAGATAGGTCACAGAAAATACTAGTTGGTGTTATTTTGTGATTTACTAGTTGTAAAAATTTGTTAGCGAATGAGCAAATGGCACTCATAGGAAATCTCAACTCTGATTTCCTCAGTATATTAATGTTGCTCAGGTGGGATACTATCATGACAGACCTGCATACATGGCCTTCTCAAAAATTTTGGAAAATGATGTCAATAGGGTCTGCACTTATTTTCATCTCTTGTATAACATTTCTTATAGAGGGTATTAATAGTGACATATTTCAATCTCTCTGGAAAAATGCCCTGAGCAGGTAATGTATTACATATTTCACATAAGATAGGGCTTATTATATCAGAAAAAAATCCTTAGTTCTCTGTTGGAAACATCTTCAAATCCATATGAGCCTTTAATTTTGAGAGAACATATTATTTCTTAATTTCAGAGGGAGAAGCTGGTGACACATTCTGAAGACTGAATTTTATGAGAGTTACTTTTTCAACTTACTGCTGTGATTTTTCTCTTGAACTGCTTGTGTCCATATTTTATACTATACTTAAGAAATGACTATTAAATGAATTTTCTACCTGTGACTCATCATTTATAAGCCTTCCATGTAATTCAGTAGGTATTTTATCCTGTTCTTTGGCCAGTTGTCCTATCTCTTGTTTCACTACATTCCATATAGCCTTAAGTCTGTTGTCAGAATTACTGACATAATATGCATATTTCTTGCTTTTTAATAACTTTTCTTAATATTTTGAGTAGTTATGGTAGTGTAACTAATGCAGGATCTCTACTTGTTCTTACCAAAAGATACATTTCCCTTTCCCTTTCACAAGATACTCTAATCCCTGTACTCATCCTTGTTTTTTTACATGGCTCTTCTATGTTCTTCTGATTAGCATGTGCACACAGGTGTTTTCAAATACTGAAAGTAATTTATCATGGAAAAAATTAAATTATATGCCAGCATCTGATTCATTACAAAGTTCATCCCAGGAACAACTGTGGAACATGATCATAGAGAGCATTTGTCATTCAGTATACAGTTATTTTCTTGCTTTGAGCTTCATCAGAGAAAACATTTAGATTGTGGTCCTACTGTCTTTACGCATTTGTGTTGGAAAGTTAACTGCTGAAATCAAATTGTAAGATCTAAGTAAGCCTTCCAGATCATTTTTTCTATCAGATTCCTTTAGAAAATCTACATTGAAATCACCACAGACAGTTAATTGCTTGTTGCTGCCTGACAGATAATGTGAACCATCATCAGCGACAAGTGAAAATGTTTGCTGGACCAGAATTCAAACCCAGGGTTTCCTGCTTACTAGGCAGTTATGTTAACCATTGTGCCATCCAGACACAGTGTTCATCACATCTGTGTGGACTGTCTTGACATGTCTCCTGGCTGACCAACATTCTTACCTATACGCAGTTGCCATCAACATACTCCGTGCTCTCTACTTTGAGATTCCTGCTGGAGGTTGAACATGACTAAGCATCTGCACTGAAGGTGGTGGATTCATTGCCCATTGAAGGAAATCAATTATATAATTGATTCACCTTGAAAGTCAATGAATCCACCACCTTCAGCATGGTTGCACAATCATGTTCAACCTCCTGTGGGAATCTCAAAGTAGAGAGTATGGAGGTCATGGATGGCACCTGCAGATATGTGGCACCAGGTGAGAATGTCGGCCATACAGGAGGCATTCTGAGATAGTCCAGGCAATTGTGATATGACCTGTGTCCAGATGGTGCAGTGGTTAATGCAAATGCCTAATAAGCAGGAGATTCCAGGCTCAAATCCGAGTCAGGCACACATTTTCACTCATCACCACTGATTCTGTACTAAGTCATGATGCAGCTGATATTAATCATTCCTTCCCTTTCCTTTCTCTCCCCTCCACAGAAGGCCAAAAAATTTTCTGCAAGCATGTCACAACACAATCACAGTGTTAAAGAAAAACTATGTTTTACTGATGAGCTGAAAAAATTAAGATGCGTAGTATTGTTGTTACATGATCACTACAAAACAGCAACAGATCCCAGTGCAAAGGAAGTGTTGTACAACAGATATTTACAAGCAAAAAGACATTACAGAAAGGATGTAGGAGAAGCCAAAAAGAAAAGCAATGATCGGTTTGTGGCGTAGAGCACCATAAATATCGATATTTGTTCAGTGCGTAAGTGTGCTATCTTTGAGGAGAGGGCTTTGGGCAGGATGTTGGATGCTAACGGCAGTTAGCCTCTGGACTTGTATCTGTGTAGAAGCTAAGTGTGAATAAATCTGTATCTGAGAGAATTCTAGTTGTTTACCTACAACTATTCCATATTCCCTCACTGGTGACCCCGTTTATTGTGTAATACGTGTCCAAGTTACCGCTCGAAGGTTATTTACGTGCCTACCGCGTCGGGTTTCTCTGCGATTGCGAGGGCCTTTGTTCAGCTCCAGACAATGGCCTTTCAGCACTCACCGCTGCCCGGATTCCAGCAACATCTCTCCAGCACTCCTGCCGTCGTAGTGGACATGCCGCAAGAATCTTCAGAATCCTTCAGCCAGAACATGCAGTGGAATTCATCAAGTGCCGCCAGTTTCTTCCAACCGCCAACAGTCGTGGACTCTGGCTTTGTTAGCCTAGACCTTCCCACGTGTTCTCCACAGAGTGTTACTCGGAACATTCCTACTCCTGTGTCGAACGCACAATTCAATACAGTTCGTGGCGTCGAGTGAGGTTTTGCTACTTTGGAAAATCCAGTAGTAAATTCAAACTCGAATCAGTTCCCGCCATGTGTGTAATCTTCCACGCCGGATAGTCAACAGGTGTTCAATGCTCTCCAAACAGCAAATATCACACCGAGTGTGCATCCTAGTGGACGTGTGTGGGATCCTTGTGTTGCTTCTAATCAGGTCAACAATTCTGTGCTGGACAGTAATTACTCTGACATCTACAACCAGCCCCACCACTCACGGTCAAGTGAATACTGTGTTTTACCCCCCCCTTAACAAACATATTCCTTTCACTCCACCGAGTGACAGTTCGGCTAACACCAAACATGGGTGCTGTGCTAAGAAGTGTGTAAACCTATCCTTGAAGCTGCAATCTTGGACAAACAAGTGGCTAGTGGAGTGCGCCAAGTCTTCGAAGTTGCAGATGGAATGTACGGAAATGCTGCTGCATCTCCGCAACATACACCACGAGTTGGCCTCCACACAACAACGCCTCATGGCACTACAAGCAGACGACTTGTCGGCTACAGACAAGGTCAGTCTGTGCCAATCTGGTGTTCCCGTGCCCGCGCACGTTAACGACAATGTTGTGAACTCCGTAAACTGTGTCAGCACCCCCTTTTGTAATGATAGTGTATGCCCGAGTGCTCATGCTCCTTGCGTTCCGAATGGACAATTAACTTGCCAAGCTTGTGGCAATGAACTACGGCCATCTGCTGTTCGGCCATGCCCACTCGTGCCTACAGCGCTCGTAGCGGCACGGCCCGCTACCAAGAACCAGTGTACCAACTTCGCCCATGTTAACACGCATGCGGCCTTTACACAGCCTACGAGCGGTTGGCACACCTGTACTTCCGTGCCCTCAGCCCCACAGCTTTTCCCGTCCGCCACTGCCTGCTCCACTTCACGGACATCTGACTGTCGTGCCGCGCCATGTATTGCAGTGGTCACTAATGGCACAGTTCATCGGTTACATCTAACCGATGGGCCGTCCATATTGTAACGCCCACGCCGCCTCAAGCCGGAATTTATGAAAATTGCAAAAGAACAATTGGATGATCTATTACAAAAGGGAATAATTGAACCTTCTTCCGGTTGCTGGGCTAGTCCTATCCTGTTTGAACAAAGGAAAGACAGTACTTGGCGTATGGTCGGAGACTATAGGCGTTTAAATGCCCGCACCATCATTGATAAATATCCGGTCCCATACATTGCAGACTTCAATCATGCACTCGCAGGTGCAAAGTACTTCTCTGTTTTGGACTGTAAGCACGCATTTCATCAGATTCCTATGGCTCCGGAAGATATTGAAAAGACTGCCAAAACCACTCCCTTCGGGCTGTTCCAATACAAATTTATGCCTTTTGGGTTGAAAAACACCCCCCAAACGTGGCAGCGTTTCATCAATCAAACTTTATCCCATCTAGACTTTCGTTTTGTATACATGGACGACATATTGGTTTTTGCTTCTACTTTGGAACAGAGTGAGGAGCATGTTCAAGTCATGACAGATATTTTAGCAGCCACTGGTATTGAACTGAACAATAAAAAGACTCAATTGCACCAGTCATCCATCACATTCCTAAGTTATGTTGTGTCATTGGACGGTCTGACACCACCGCAGGACAAGATCAAGCCTGTTCTTGAGATGCTACGCCATCAGACCTATAGGGAATTACCCAGGTTCATTGGAACAGTTAATTATTACCGAAAACATTTGCCAGCCGCTTCTGCAGTGCAGGCTCCTCTCACAGATGCTCTCGCTGGCCCACAAACTTCTGGCACCCGCCAGGTACCATGGACACCAGACATGGACAAGGCATTTAACGAACTCAAACAGCTGTTGGCCTCCGCTATCACTATTGCTCACCCACGTGCGGACGCCACAATGTTTATCACTACTGATGCTAGTGACAATGCTATCGGCGCAGAACTGAGTCAGACATACAACGATGTTACGACCCCCCTGCAGTTTTTCTCAAAAAAACCTAAACAACACGCAGAAGAAATACTCAGCATTCGACAGAGAATTACTTGCAGTTTATGAGGCCATAAGACACTTCAGAACTGATGTTGAGGGACGAGATTTCTATGTGCTCACTGATCACAAGCCGTTGGTTCATGCCATAAAAAATCCTGCGGCTGATCCGCCCCCACGACGCTTTCGTCAGATTGATTACATGTTGCAATTTACAAATGACATTCGCTACATCCGAGGAGCGGACAATGTGGTTGCTGATTTTCTCTCACGTGTTGGTGCTGTCACAACCTTAATTGACCTAACGGACCTACCTCGGTTGCAATTGGCAGACCCCGATACCATGCAGTTAATTTCGGACCACAGCTCCTCTCTCCAACCGGTACACTCTACTTTTCCTGGCATATCTGACTTAGTGTGGCATGATGAATCGACTGGTATGTTGTGGGCATTCATTCCTAAGCCCCTTCAACGCCAGGTCTTTTACAAACTACACACATTAGCACACCTCGGTGTCAAAGCTTCCACCCGTCTGGTAGCTGAACGGTTTGTCTGGAGAGACATGCACCGCGATTGTCAGTCTTAGGCAAGGGCATGCATATTGTGTCAACAGAACAAAGTTTCCAGGTACACTTCTCCACCCCTTGGCTGTTTTGCCCAACCCCCAGGCCGGTTTCACCATGTTCATGTTGACCTCGTAGGCCCTTTGCCCCCCTCCGAGGGTTTCCGTTACTTGTTTACAGCTATTGACAGGATGACTCGGTGGGCTGAGGCTGTGCCTATTCCGAACATTACCTCTGAGACAGTAAGTCGAGCATTCTTAGATGACTGGATCTCTAGATTTGGCTCACCTGTTTACCTCACCACTGACCAGGGGCAACAATTCGAGTCTTCAGTTTTCTCTAACCTATGTAAAATGTGTGGTATTGTCAAAATTCATACTTCTGCATACCACCCCCAAAGCAATGGGCTTGTCGAGTGATGGCATCACACCTTAAAGTCTGCCCTGCGTTGCCATGACTCACTATGGACAGAGGCACTGCCCTTTGTGCTTCTTGGCCTTCGTGCGACTTTCAAGGAAGACCTCAAGGGTTCCGTAGCCGAGTTTGTGTATGGCCAACCTCTGGTTTTGCCTGGAGAATTAGTCACTCCCACCCCACTTCCATGGCCCTCTGAACTCCCTTCACTTCTCGTGCAGGTGCGTTTGCACTGCAGCAAAATTCAGCTGCCACCTCCGGCTGCTCATACACCTCCGCACGTGTACGTACCGCGCACGCTAGACTCTTGTGAGTACGTGTTTCTCAGAGACAACTCAGTCAAAGCCCCACTTCAGTCGCCCTACAAAGGTCCTTACAAGGTCATCAAATGCTCTGAGAATAACATGGATCTCCTCATAAAAGATTCTGTAACCATGGTCTCACTTAAGCGAGTGAAACCAGCCTTCATTGAGCCTCAGGTGAACCTCCCTGATTCTGCCCCTATTTCTCCCACTCCTGCTTCGAGCGGCCATCCATCTTCCCATACCATGCATTCGGGTATTGATTCTCCACAGTGTGCTTCTCTGCCGAGCACTGCTCCTTCTCTGCGTTCATCTAATTCGAGAGGCCAATCTTTTCGGGCCTTCACTCCTCACAGCTCTCGCAGTCGAACTGCCAACCACTCGGATTCTACCATTGTGTTACCATCTTCGTGTGACAGCTCTTTGTCACGCCGTTCAAGCCATGCTGGCTCCTCGTTGCCTTCAGTCACGCTTCCTCGTCTGTCAGCTGATCGCCCGAGGTTGTCCCCTGCGCAGTCCAGTGCACCTGCCACCCCCCTCTTAGCAGATGCTTCCCCCTGCCATGGCTTTCCCACACCTCCCTACCATTGCTCGTACAGGTGCCACCCAAGAATTCACAACACATGTACACCGTGATGACATACATAAATTTTCTGTTGTCGTAGATAGCGATACGGTGTGTGTGGTACTCGCATGTGACAATGTTGAGGGAGGAAGTGCAGAATCTCGTGTGGTGCGCCGCTTTAAATTGAGCAGAAGTGCTGCGTGTGGCAATTTGCATGCCTTTGTTAGGCCTTCTGGCAAGGTGATTCTCCACCTGCCGGCTGACGAAGTGCTAAACCTCCACTCCAGGATGGGACGTCGTCTTCAACCGCCGGCGTCGCTTGCTGACTTCGCCGTCGACATACCGGGTTTCATCCCCCGGTCTCCTACCAGTCGACCGCTTCCGCTTGATGCAGAAGAACTGTACGTTACCTTCCTAACTTTTCACCCCCCCCCCTCCCGCACATTCACAGGGACGTACTCCATACTGTGCAGGGGGGGGGGGGGGCCTCCGGACTTGTATCTGTGTAGAAGCTAAGTGTGAATAAATCTGTATCTGAGAGAATTCTAGTTGTTTACCTATAACTATTCCATATTCCCTCAGGTTCATTGCAGGAGCTCACAATCCATGTCAGGCAGCCTGGGACCTGATCAGTGAAGACAGGAAGAAAAAAATTAAATAATAAATATTGTAAAATCTTATAAACTTTCTCATAGTGATAATATGTACGGGATGTCCACTAACATTCCCAAGAAAATTATCTACATAACTGCTGAACCAATAACTATGGTAATTAATAAGTGTTTCATGGCTGGTGGATTTCCAGACTTTCTGAAACCTGCATGGACAGTGCCAGTTTATAAAAAGGGTGACCCAGCCACAGTAGCGAGCTGCAGACCAATCTCAATAAATCCAATCTTCATTAATGTCATTAAGACTGCAATGAAAGAGCAAATATCAAATTACTTTGAAATTAATGAACTCTTCACAGATGCGCAGTATGGTTTCTGGAAAGGCAGATCTACAACAACAACAGCACTCTATCTGGTTGTTGGGGTAAAGCACAGTTTTGATTACAAAAATCTGTGAGCTTAGTAAGGCTTTTAACTGCATTCCTGATTAAGGTACTCTTAAACAACCTCAGTAAGTATTGAGTTGCTGGCACTGTTCTGGCAACACTCAAATCTTGTTTGGAAAACAGACAGCAGATTGTATCAATCCAAGGAGAATTATTATGTGAAGTGAATTTGGAGTGCCACAGGGATTGGTAGTGGGTCTCCTACTGTACCTTGTTTTTGTAAATGATTTAAGGTCTCATAAACAGTACCTGCAATTTATGGGTGGCACAAGTCTATACTCAAAAGGCACTGGCACCAGCAAGGCTCAAGAAGAAGTAAATGCTTCTTTCAGTGCTGCAGAGGAATGATTTGTTACAAACAAAATTAAAATAAATGAAGGAAAAATGCAAAACTTGGTATGTAGCCTCAATGACAAAGGATACCTAAATTGTGCAGGAACTGTGAATCTTCTGGGGTTTATGGCAGATAGTAAACTCACTTGGCAAGAACAAATTGCACATGTGTGTGACAAACTGTCATGAGTTGCATACCTCCTGAGGAAACTGAAGCATGTTATAATTGATCAGTATCTGCTGATGGTATATTTTTCACTGTTCCACAGTTCCATCAGCCAGGTTGCAAGAAAATGCTACTACTACTACTAAAAAAAAAAAAGTGATGAGGATCGTAACAGTAAGTAGAAAATTGGATCACTGCCAACCATGAACAGGAGTGACATCTACAATTACAAGTGCCATAAGCAAAACCAACATAGACATCCTAAGCTGTTGATTCTCCATGACATCGGATAGTTTTCCAATGGTAGCTATTAAAATGTTTAACCACCTAAATATTAAAATGCAGACCTTGGAATTGGTGAAATTTTGAGGAACGATGTCACAAAATCTCTGCTAAAAACCACTGTACAATTTAAATGAGTTCTTTGACAGTGAAACAACAAATTGTACCATCTAAACAATCCACTACTGTGTGAAACCAAGTGAACATGTACTCAAAAAGTTTTCATGCTACATCTCATTTAGTGTTATGCTATATTTATGCAAATTTGTTCTTATATTATTATGCAAACTTATGCTACTTTGTTCTTGTATTATAATGCTTGCACTACACAATCTATCCACTCTTGACTGGCGAGCAACATAGCTGTGGCAATAAATAATAAATGGTAAGGGTAATAAAATATTTCTGATCAATAATTGACATCTGGCAAACTAATGTATTTATTTTTTTAAAAATTAACAAGCTTATCTGGAAATGGCTTGAGGCTGAAACTGTATAACTACACTGAGAATTAGTCAAACAGCTTATATTTCCAGGAAATTATAGATCCAAAAGGAGACAGAGAAAAAAGAGAGGGTGAGGGGGAGAAAGAGAGAGAGAGAGCATATATCATTTTGCTCTAAGTAAGTTGAGATTGCCAAAATTTGTTTTTCTGAATTGGGTGCAGTTAAGTGTGATGAGTTCTGTTGCTGTGAGTTCTGGATTGTTTCTGTTCACTGCTATGCACAGCAGTTGAACATACTATGTTTCACAGAATAAATATCTTGGTAAGATAACCTGGATCCCATGAGAGATAATCCTACACTCAAATGTGAGAGGTTTTAGAACTAATTGATACAAATTAAAACTTAACACAAGCAACATCTTTATGTATATGTCTGTGAGAGACTCATTTTAAGTTTCCTGATGCCATTGTTCCTTGTGGCTATAAGCATCACAGGAATGACAATGTAGATGTTGACACAACTAAGAGACATGTGCCTGCAGTCACTAGCCACTCATTCATTCATACTCCAGCATCCCAGTTCACAAGTGAATTTCTCAGGCCTCTTCCAGCAGCTGTGGTATTGCTGACTGTCTTCAAAAGCAATGAAGGAATGTTCTTTTTTCAAATCCACTTTTGCAGTTAATGTGTGCTACACATACTTTCCTTGCTGCTTCTGCAGAAAATTTCATCATTTCTTATCCTACCAGTCCATTTAATTTTTGGCATCCTTAAGTAATATCACATCTCCATTAATCTGATTTTCTGTACTACCATTCAAAAATGCCAACAATTTCCTGTTACTGAAAATCATCATAATTAGCATAATTTTGGCTGTTAAAATCAGCAATATTTTAAAATATAAGCATGTATCCAGGCTTCAAGACTTTGTAATTAAAAGTCTAAGAAGCTGACCTTGCCTAGGGTACGGGACAAGTAACAGATAGTGCATAGTGAATGTTACATCAGATATGGTGGACAGCTGTGAATACAGAATAAGCAACCCCAGACCAAGGAAAAACACAGCCAGTTCCACTTTGCATCTGTCTTGTAGCAAACAGCAGAGTGATTAGTATCTGTTCACCAGTGGTGCGGCTGGAATTTATATTCTGGAATTAACTCTTCCAATCTTAACACACTGAGTTCGCTTAATGAGTCTACTCAACCCCACCTGATTCCAGGTACAATCATCATAGAGCATTTTGATAATCACAATATTACCCCAGATGGTCAAACTACCACCAGTATTACTGGCACAATTGGTCTTTTGGATTCTGGGGCAGCCAGTTTAAAACGCAATGTGACTCAACAACTACATTTTTTGCAACACTTAACATACACAACTACTACATATTTAGCAACACTTAACATACAAACACTTTTGCAACCAAGTAAACTTCATAACTTGGGATATACATTAACAGAACACAAGATTCAAATTTTGACACTTCAAGAAACCTGAATGATGGATGATAACACTATGGATCTTGGCAATTATCATCTTTTCAAAAGTACAATGATAAAAGAATACTTAATAATACACCACATCTAGGAGCTGCTTTTGCAGTATCCAAAGATATTTTAAATTAAATAATGGAGGTAAAGCCCATTAATAATTGACTAATGACAATGTCTCTTAAATGTGCAAACAAAACATACACTTTAATTAATGTCCATGTACCAGTCAATGAGGATAACCATAAAAAACTGGAAGGAGTTAAATGAAACTTGGGAAATGTTAGAAAGCATCATCTTAAACCATGATAAAATTTTAATGGCTGATTTTAATGTTCAATTAGGTAAAGAGAAAAAATATAAGAAAATGATGGATGGATTTCCTATGCATAAATGGACAAACTAAAATGTCCGAAGACTTGTTGAAGCAAAGAAAAATTTTAACCTTAAAATCATGTCAACACATTTTAAAAAGAATCCTTCTAAACAAAAAAAACTTGGTGGGCACCCAGTACATTTATTGGGGAATTTCAGATCCATTATGTAGCAATTTCATACCCTAACTATAAAGAAATTTTAAATGTACAAGTTAGGATAGGGCTAATACTGATTCTGAGCATTATTTTACATGAGCAAAAGTAAAATTTCAACCTCACAAACTGTTGAAAACAAAAAACATTATCCTAAATTTTACACTGCTAAAACGACCCCAACTCTAACAAGCAAACTTCACAGAAAACACTCCAACAACTGGCAAAGTCTAAAAGCAAATTTCATCAAAACACTACAAAATTTAATTCCGCTTCTAAAAAAATAGAAACAGCCTTGGTGGAACGCAGATTATGAAACAGCAGTTAAGTCTAGGAATGAGGCATTCAAAAATTGAATTAGTAAGAAAACTGAAAACACATACACCACCTTTCTAACTGTAAGAAAAGAAACCTCTAAATTAATCTGACATATTAAACAAACCTACAAAAGTGTGCAACTTTTAGGAATCAAAAAGACTTCCAAAAGAACAATACAACAAACTTTTATGAAACATTCAAAACAAAGCTAACTGGTTACCAACATCAAAGTCCTTGCTTCAAAAATGAAAATGGCAGTTCAGCTCTTAACAACCAGGAAAATTGTAAGGTATTTGCTAATTATTTTGAAAACTATTAAACTGTCCAGAAACTGAATAAATTCCAACCACAGTAAACTAATAAAAATAAACCCTAACTCTAAAGAACCTGATGAAATTGAAATAACTAAACAAATTAAGAGACTTAAAAACAATAAATCATCTGGAGAAGACATTATAATTGCAGAACTACTAAGATCAGCTGGCCCTAACACTATAAAATGCACTACTCAACTAATAGGACATATCTGGTAATCTAAGAAAATACCTGAGAACTGGAAAACTGCCCTATGATGTTAATAATTACCACGGAATCTCTCTTCTCCTGCTTGCATCAAAATTCTCTCGCATTGTTTACTTCATCAAGCCAAAGAACAGTTAGAACTTAAAATTGGTGAATAACAAGCAGGCTTTAGACCAAACATATCCTGCCGAGAATAAATTCTTAACTTAAAACCAATCCTTAGGCTGGTATTAGACAGGGAGACAGACTCTCCCAATTATTGCTCAACTGTGTTTTGGAAAAGGTAATTACAGAATGGTGAGAGCAAAAGTCGAGTCAAAATATAGATCAAACAATCAAGTTAGGCAGAAGTAATATTAGAGTAGTTGCCTCACCTTTGCAAATGATCTGGCAATTTTAACTAGGGATATTACCACAGTTCAAAAACAAATTGAAATTCTTAAAGAAGTTGTGGAAAAAGCAAGAGTACAAATATTATTTGAAGAAATGGAATATAAGACATGCAACAAACAAGAACCAAAGTTTCTGAGCATGAAATACAGAAAAATAAAAATTGTTTCTCAGTTTAAATAGTTGGGGGAAATCATACAAGAAAACGGTCTGGAAAAAGCTGCAAACAAAGTTCACAATCAAAAAATTGCAAGTGCAATCAGAGTAACACAAAATATTTATAATAAAAAATCACTTTCTAAATTTAGTAAACTTAGGCATTACAGGACTATAATCAAACTTGAATGCCTTTATGGAGCAGAATAGAAAGAGGAACTTTCAAGAAATTCAGAAGAAAGAAAGAAAGCTTATTAGGGAAATATTAGGCTCCAAAATTACTGATGGAGAAATCTGTAGGCTGAGAAGTAATAAGGAAATAGAAGAATACACAGACATACATGGTGACATCAGAGAATGAAGACTTAAATTTCATGGGCACATTAAAACAATGGCACCCACTAGGTTGACAAAACAAATAGAAAATGTAAGTAAGACCAAAACTGAGCCTATTAAATGGATCACTGCAATTAAGGAGGATCTTAAAGTAGGTGATATAACTGAGGCAGATGTTACAGATAAAAAACATTCAGACAAAAAATATGTGATTGGAAAACTGGTCAGAGGGAAATTAGAAAACAGGTTGTAACATCAAGGTCATGAAAGAAAGAGACCTCCACCTGCAAGGATGAAACAAATTTGGACACAAAAGAAGGCCAACCATCAAGAGTGACATTGATTGATTATACTTTGCATGGTCCTATTGGGCCCATGTGTGGATAATAATAATGATGATGACGATAAATATTTAATAAATTTACTGCCTTTAATTATTGGTTCTGAAATACATCTTTGTCCTCTGGAACAAATAGTGTAAAATGCTTTCTCTTTGGAGGTGAGTTATAGATTGTACATCTAACAGCTGTCATTCTTTTCTGATTCATGTTTCTAATACTATAAATCCATGTTCATGAAACAAATGCCAGTAGTGGTGGATTTTTGTATCTGGGTGATTTTTCATTACTTGACTCTAGATTATTTTCCCCATTTCTCATATTCAGTACCTCTTTGTTTCTAAAGGTGGAAGCATGGTTCTAAAACACCTAAATATGAATTTCCACACTTCTGAAAAGAGCAGCAACCTAAACTGTTGCTAATATTATTGCCTGCATAAAAAAAAAATATTAAATTGTGATTATGTATTACATTGCCAGGTTCTCTGTTTTGGATACTTTTATGAAATAACGCACTTACTTAAATGTGTCCACACCAATGCTATAATCTGCCATTCCAATTCGATCATACGTTAGTAGAATAGTGGTTGATCCTACATCAATTTTATTGGTTGCTAGTTGCCTCAAAATTGAAAGATCTCGTGAATATTTCTTTCCATCGTGGTTTGAAACTTTTAACCTGCAAACGTGACCATACTGAGAAAAAATAAATTAGTGATACAGCATATGCTGTAATCTAATACAATCATTTCTAATTTAAAATTACTGCTGGAGGACTAAACTGGAAAGATTTCTAGTCAGTCACTAAAATTTGTATTTATTAGTCAAGACACACTTCACAAACTTAAAATATTAATTTTTCTAACTGACTGTGCAGTGTTTTGTTGAAGCTGCCAAAGTATAAAAATTTAAAATAACTTAGAGGAATGCAGCCAGGTGAAGTCTTCAACACCCACTGATATTTTGACATGTGCTGACCCTGTCATCTGAACACACAAATGCAATGAGAGAGGACTGATCAAAGAAATGTAAAACCTCAGTATCTGGGTTATATGCCAAAAGACAACAAATACACCATAAACACTAGTAGCATTAAACTGCCAAAGGTGACCAGTTTGACCAGACAGAACAGAGCTCCATGCAGAACTGAAGCAAAAACGTCCATCTCTATTTGTAAGGTCATTTCCTAATTTAATCACAACTGATTGCTAATAAAACCATTGCAACAGCTGAAATGCATGCTAGGATGTCCATGTTGTATTCCATAAGACAAGGTGATGTTTTGCAGTAACATATTTGCTTACCTGTTGTAAGTGCATGTATGATGGTATGACCTCCATGGTTCTGATTGTCCACCTATGCCACAACTGCAAGGAATACAATAGATACCCATCTTACACAAACTAAGATCATCCTATACAGATCCTGAAAGGGCCTAATCTAATATGGAATTCAGAAAATCACGTTCCACACTATGTTTTGATAGAATATGACCAACTCAGATAACAAACTATCTGGGTCTGACATGATATCCTATGAAGCAATGTTGGTTCCTTCACACTAAGCTGTATGATGAAAACCATCAGCCTTTTAGATACAAACCAGTGCAAGTTATTTTCCTATAAATGGCATGATGCAGCATACCACGAACCATTCTCCTGACAAATGCATCAAGGAAGAGAAGGCAGCCATTCCTTACCGCTTCCATCATGAAGTAAATATTTGGGTGGACCAACTTCAAATGCTCTAAAAAGTCACTTAAGAGAAGAGGAGTTTTTGGCACAACTTGACAAGAAGAAGGGACCGATTGATAGGACATGTTCTGAGGCATCAAGGGATCACAAATGTAGCATTGGAGGGCAGTGTGGAGGGTAAAAATAATAGAGGGAGACCAAGAAATGAATACACTAAGCAGATTCAGAAGGACGTTGGTTGCAGTAAGTACTGGGAGATGAAGAAGCTTGCACATGATACAGTAGCATTCAGAGCTGCATCAAACCAGTCTCAGGACTGAAGACCACAACAACAACAACAGTTGACAATGGGCTCCCCATTACAGTTCTATCAGTCTGTTCATAATACTGGTCGCAGAATAAAAAGTAAGTTGAAATAAACACAAGTTGAAGTAGATTCTTTAATTTAACACCAAACCCAACATCAGTTAACTGCAATGAATCAAACAGAGGACCACACCAAAACTTACTAAAATATCAGAGTCATACGAATGAAATCCCTTTAATTGATGCCAGCCGGAGTGGCCGAGCAGTTCTAGGCGCTTCAGTCTGGAACCGCTACGGTCGCAGGTTCGAATCCTGCCTTGGGCATGGATGTTTGTGATGTCCTTAGGTTAGTTTTGTTTAAGTAGTTCTAAGTTCTAGGGGACTGATGACCTCAGATGTTAAGTCCCATAGTGCTCAGAGCCATTTGAACCTTTAATTGACATAAGAAGTACATTGAGATTTTAATGTAATAATGTGAAGCACACTCTGACCTACTAGTGGGCTCAACAGAGTAGTTGTTTTGCTTCACAGTTTGCCAGAAGACCAATGTTACTGACAATAGGCCTAAGAGGAAGTGCTTCCTTGTAGATCTTCAGAAGGCCATATAATCAGTGGAGAGTAGCATTAGAACTAAGACTCTTGATAGTTTTCTGTGACAAAGAACTTTTCTTTAGGAGGTTGTTAGTCTTTCTTTCAAAACTTTTTGCTAGGTCAACATTGACCCTATGATATGCTGAATCAGATAGTAAACAATGCAATTTTTGAATGTAACCCTCCTTATCCAACAGAACCGTACCTTGGTTGACAATACCCCCTCATCTCAGACCCAGGAAGTTTTTCAGATATGTGGTATGCTATTGACCATCCCCGAATCAGGAGTGTGATTACAATTATGAGGTGGCACCTAAGTCTACTGCCTTTTACCTTACACTGGAAGAATTTATCACAGTATTTATCAAATTCTGTGAAAAAATTGTGTGGAAGTGTTTCTTGACTACAGTCAAAGATTAGGGTCCTTGTAGGATGTGTGAAGGCTTGTGTGAAGTGGATGTCTGTCAAATTCCTTGAACTTGTGGTATGTCAATATCGATAAGTCCTTCAGGACCAAGGAGACCATTGTATTGAATATAAGCAACACACATGCTTACAACAGCAGGGCAAATCTGTTGTTGCAGAGCATTACTTTGGCATTGATCTTCCTGTTGTATATAACATCATGGAGATTCTGACATGCACTTCCAGCTATTCACATAGTGCTATTAAGGAAGCAATTGAGATTAAATTAGCAAGTGACCTTTCAAATAAAGATGGAGGTTTTTACTTAAATTTTCCATGGAATCCTGCTGCTTCCCTGGTCAAATGCAGAGAGACAAACTTAATGTTACCTCACATGATGGCTATTAATATTCACTATCAATATTCTGATGTCGGTCACCTTTGGTTGTGTGGTGGCGTACTTGTTGCATTTGAGTCTTGAAAAATGCAGGGTGTGAATGGTGTCATCAGGTTCATTCCTGTAAGCTATCTGAAAAGTGTTGTTGCTGCCTTTACAGTTCAACACATAGTAACAGGCACATCCTTAAAATACAGTTATGTGTAAAGGTCTTTCACATTACCTAAACTCCAAAATATCCTGCAGCAGATGAAGAATAGATCTGTCAAAAAGTTCACGGTTCCGACTCATATCCATTTGAAACTGTAATGGATGTAAAGGACAACTGTTCACATTTTATGCTATAAAACAGAATTCTAGTGACACAATATAAATAGCACTTTCACTATAACCTAAAGAAAGGCAGGTCATCATCCTTGGTTAGTAATGTCAATATAAAAAAGATAAATCAGTCTTGCAAACATCATTTCATTCATTTATTCATAGTTAAAGATTTGAAGAAAATACTGTGAGGTCCTTGGAAATATTATACTACAGTTCTCATTGACCAAAATAACATTACTGATGTAGCTCATGATTTGTAATCCTAGCAATGTTATGCTGCATGCCAGTTTCAAATATTCCATTGTTTTACATTTATATATAGTAAACTCATATTTAGTAGACTTACATTACTATCTGTTCTGACCACTGTGCCTCTCGCAGAATATTTGTAATTACTATCCCCTCGAATATCATATACATTAATTTTGTAACTTAGATTTCCAACAAGTGATTTATTTAGTCTCATATCCAGAAAACTGCAGGCATCCTTGTGTGACAAGGCAGTTTCGCTTACTTCTGTTGTGAAACTATGTTCTCTGTGTGATATATTTGCAGTGCATTGGAAGTTGACTTCCGATATGTTTAAAGCAGTGGCTGACATGAGGAAGTCGTTTTTGGAGAAGAAACTTAAATTAGACTGTTCTTTTACCATGCAGAACCAGTGGGCTCCACAATAGCCAAATGAATCATTTTTCAAAACCTGTCAACAAAGAGATTCAGTATCATTTGCAAATGTAAACAAAGCAACAGAAACATTTCTACATCATCGTTCCCTTTTACTTTGACAATGAACTGACTTCAGTCATTCATGATACACAGTATGTATTACTTTCCAGCTGCAGATGTTGTATTTTATGTAAACATTAAGTACAGCAACTACTTAGCTACAGCTTGTGGATGTACAGGGAAGCTAAACTACATCCAAAACACACACGCACGCAAGAGAGAGAAAGAGACAGAGAAATAAAATTTTCCACTGTATTTGTTGCTATGGAAGAGAATAAAAATTGTAGAAAGAAAATATGAAAATGTGTGAAAATCAGTGGTAATATCACACATTTTTCTATCAAAAAATGTTAACAGGCAACTCAGTTTACTTATTTACTTTTCTTCTATAATTAATTAAATTGGTAACAGTATTTTATCTGCTCACTCAATGAATCTGCTTATGGTTTCCAGAAATAACATAATTTTCTCACTTGTGTTAATTATGAACAATCTATACTGGACTTATTGACCTCAGATGGGGACTACATACAGACATGTTTCTGGAAAGGAACACAAGTAAGTTTAATTTCAACTTAGAACCTGCATCCTGGAGTACCTTGGAAAATATTTGTCTGACTGATCTATCGAATGTACGCTCTTGAAATTTATTTTATCATAACCTTTGTTTGAGTGGCTTAATGATGTAACTGTTAAGTGTTTTTAAATGCCAAGTTCTAGGATACACTTTTAAGTTCTTGGCATGATACAGGGTGTTAAAAATTATTAGAACAACAAAAACAGTCAGTAGACTGTCATTAGAATATGTATTTACTAACATCATTATTACAGTCTGCCACATCCACAATGAAGTATGTATTACATAATTGTTTTATAAGAAGGTTTAAGAAGGTTCTAGCATCACCTTTCAAGAAAGTAAGAAGCTCAGCACTTGCAAAGCTATATTAAAGTATAGATTAAACATTTTATTCATATTCATTATGTACTAGAATGAAAAATTATGAAATTATAAATTTAACTTACATTAATCCTTCTTTTCTGATGGTTTTTGTGTTAACTAAAATGGGAATGATTTTGAATAAATAGGAATCTGTGACTATTATTCTTACTTTCAATCATGCTATTTGGCTTCACAAAAAATATTTGAATTTAGCACAGTTGTAACACATACTCACTGATTTCAGGAATGTTTCACCTTTTTCACAAGTAAGATCAATAATGACTCCATGTTTTGAATTATTTCCATATCTGTGCAAATCAGTAACCCACAAATTTTTCTCAATTTCACAGTCAAGTAATGATGAAAATACACCATACTCAGAAAGTTTCTTCATGTATAGAATTGTATTACAGTTTTCTAAAACAATAATAATCATATATATTAATAATTTTACTGATAAGATAAGAGAGTGATCACTGAAAATGTCAAAAAATAGTGTTACCATTTTCACAGCACAGAAAGAAAATAACATATGATATCATTTTTTTGTGGAAAATCTTAGCAAGAAGATTTAATAAAGAGACATCCATACTAGTGGACTGCCTGAACATCATACTGTTCATTAGGAAAGTGCTTCACTGGATATATCTGTCTGCCAGTCAGAAAATCTGACAGGGGTAAATGTACTTGATGGGCATTATGAGAGGACAGAGCTTGGTATTGATTGTCCATTTCTGGCATTCAAGTGATATACTACATGAGAACATCCTTCGTGAAATTACATTAATAAAGGCACAGTGATCTAGATGTATTTCACTGGTCTAATTTTGTCTAAAATGTTCTCAAGAAACCAATGAATATACAATTGCCTTAATACAATTTCAAACAAAAAGTACACAATCTAAATTTAGAGATAGATCATTGACTGTTACCTAAAAGAGATAGACAGAGAAAGTGCTTCTTTATAACTTCTAAATATTCTGCAAATAAAAATTTATAACAAAATCAATATTATCAAGAGACTGTTCTTGCACGAACTATGTTCGATGCCACTTAACTCAGTAACTGTGAGAGAACATAAGCTGTTTGTAATATTAATTATTTTAAGTGGAAGAAAATAATGGTTTAGGTAAAGACTAGCACTATTCAAAGAACTAAGAGAAATCACGAATAAAAAAATTATCCCCGTTTTCTAAATTTATGTGAGTGTATCTCTGAGAGCTACATAATGAAAAATATGTAATCCCTATGTACCTTGACACAGTCTTGAGAATGTCACTTTGCATTTATATGAGTGCTTATCAGTAAAACTATTTTGAAGGATTACATAAATAAACCTCAATTATTAACTAAGGAAAAGATTTCTTTTAGACATGCAAAATTTCTCATGAGTTTTTGGTGACGATACGTTGCTGTATGTCTACATCTTGATAAAAGAATTATCTTCAGAAAGAAATTTTCTCACCAAAATATGATATACACACAAATATTAATGTATCCCACTGCAAAATTTTAGTATATTTGTTATAATGTGATCAAAATTCTTGATGGTTAAGCTCAAGTCACACACCAGAGTGTTAAGGAACAACAGAATAAATAAAATGTGGTTTTGTAGCCCCTGCTAACAGAATATCATAAAATAAAATGACACAGCAATTACTCTTCAATATAGAATCAGAACTTTCTGGTTTCCTTGCATAGTTACCAAGTAATAAGAATTCCTCTATCACTGAACATTGAATGTTGTTTATTATGCAGTTGGACCTATGTAGTACTTCATATCTTGGCATGAAAACGCCAATGATATTCAGAAATGACAGTTTTCAGACTTGCATCATGCCTATGGATGAATTTCTATCTCATTTCCAACAACTGTAGCTGCAGCTACAAGAACAGAAGCAAAACCATCAGCAACAAGTGCAAGTAATTGATGAAGAGCAGCAGGAGGTTGTGGCCTTACAAAATCATTAATGTCTTCTGCTTGCACCAGCTGATTATTCTACTTGCTTTTCAAACTTTTGATGAAAATCCTCTTCCTGCTTGTGTCAGCTGATTATTCCACTTGCTTTTGCAACTTTTGGTGAAAGGCCACCTGAACAGCAATACTCTTCATATTTGACATGGTAGTCCCTGGCAGTGATGTGGCTGTTGCATAAACAAAAGACATTTGCTGATCTGAGAAGGTTATCTTCTACACAGATCTTTGCCTTGATATCTGCTCATTTTGAGAAAAAGCATGCAGTGTTTTCAAGATTGGAGTAACAGGCAGTTCTGCAGTTGCCACTAGAAGTTAACACAAATAACCACCCCTTTAGCATTGGGAATTAACGTTATGGCAGTTCCACAAATTTTGCAAACAAATTGATCATCATTGAACATGCTTCACGTTATGGCAGCTCCACAAATTTTGCAAACAAATTAATCATCATCGAACATATGCTCTTCCATTATATCAACTTCATCCTCTAAACAAGAATGCTGCACCCAGCTGCACCATAAGTTTCTCTTCTGCCTCAACTGACTCCATTCCATTAGGTCGGTGCTTTTCCTTTAAGAGAGTAGAATGCCTACTTTCATAGCCATGTTCTGTGTGCTAGAAGACAACAAGGAATAGACTCATGGCTCAGTTGCACTCTATTAAAACTACTGGGAACTTTGTATAGACATACCTCATAAGCTTGTGATTGATCTTCTACTGCATTTGTAACAAAGCAGGGGAGTCTTCCCAGCTGTTAAGTTTTTGTTCCCCAAAATGTGATCTTTTTCACATTATTTAAAAATATCAGCTATTGACTCAGAGAATGTGCTGATATAAATTAACTTCAATATCTATTGCCTTTGTTTGGTTATGCTGAAACTGTTAGTATGATCTGTTTGGCTGAAAACTATGCTAATTACAACATATACAAGATTACTGACTTTCTAATAAAATATACAAAAACACTGTAGAAATAAATGAAATACTCAGATAATCATTGACAAAAATCTGTTAGTAATACAAATGTTCATTTAATTTTGTAATAATTAAGATTTTTAGTTAGAACATTGTTACTGAAATAACGTACCTCGTTTAGACAAAATATTTGGTGTAATTCTACAGAAATTATTACTATATGTGAAAGTTTGCATTTAAATGAATCTCCATTCACTATTGAAATGCTCAGAAACGTAAATCTTTAATTGTAATTAGTTAAAATCTGGTAAACAACAATAGACAAATTAGTTTTAATTATTGTAAACTTATAAAAGAGACATGTCGGAAGCCATGTTAGTTGAGTTCTAGTTCAGTCTTTGGAGAGTTATGAAATGAGTAAGATCTGTGTCCAAAAATATGGGGAAAATGTACCACTCATGATTCAATGCAGATTATAAGTTGGATATTCACCATATTTTATATAAATTTCATATCCAGGAATTTATACAATAATTCAGTGACTGTTTATAACAATTAGTTGGAGTATAAACTTAAAATTAATTTCATCGTCTGTGTTTAAGGTTCACTAATGGCTATGCAAGCTGTGACAATAGGATCAGTTTATAATCAGCAATGCTTAATGTGTGCATCGTTTTTGTTTTTGTACGACCATTAGAGTGGAAGGACAGTGCTTTTACCATTTCATACAGTGCTGTGTTAATTATATGTTTGTCATATGTGGACTTTTTGAATAATCATGTCAGTCTTAGATTATTGTACTTGAATAATATTGTAGGGCAACTATGAAGTGTAGGATGCAGGACATCTATGAAGTCCCAGATGTCACTTCTCCTTAATCTGTACCATAATTAAAACTGATGAGGCCATAAAAAATAGTTTATTCAGTAGTCATTTGTAGTTAAAATGTGGGAACTGTGGTGTGGACTTTATTACTGGTAGTAAATTACTTTTCAGCCAGTTTCAACAAAAGCACTGCTATGAAGGCTGTGCAGGTAAAAATGGTAAAAATGGGTAGACTACATACTCTAAACTCATAACATTTCAAGTGTCACGTACACGATGGTCTTTAAGTCTCTCTTCCCCCAGATTCACGGGTCCAGAGCACAGCACGGCCGCACCAGCCGGCGGAGGGTGTCTTCACGACACTGCGGGACGACCCAATGGAGACGGAGCCTTCGCCTCCTCTCGTCCTACCCATGGAGGTGGACCTGCCGCCTTCTTCATCTGGTTCATGGCAGCAGGAGGTGGACGCATACCTCTCTGGTGGTTTTCCGGGAGAAATTTCCGCCAGAGCGCAGGCCGGAAGCCGCTCGTCTCCTGCAGCTGCAGCTTCCGGCTCATCAGAGCATCCAGCCTCGTGCATCACCCGACGTTATTGCACTCCATGTATGACGACGGTCCGTCGCTTTGGGGGGGGGGGGGAGGGGAGGTATGTCCGGCGTAACCACAAACGCCTTAACGAAGGGGCAAGAGCAGAGAAGGCTGTGAAGAAAGAGCGGCCAATGGAGCGCGGAATCGGAGCGCGCCGCACAAGGCGCGTCCCCCCTGCAGCAAGTGAATATATACGCACTTCCTGCTAGCCTCGGCCGCTTAGATCGAACCGAGTCTGCAGCGTTTTATAGCTTCGCTACATGGAGGTAAGAATAAGGGGAGATGGCGCTACGTATCGCAGCCGTACTACGTTCTGAAGCCATGGGGGCGTGGCTCGCTGCCATGACACTCTGACCAAAACATTGCCAGTGTGCTATAGCGCTGCGTGTATTACAGTCGCTAATTGCACCATATACGCATGTAACGTCATCAGATTGGTTGTTCCAAAGTTTTTGTTTAAAATAAAATTTCGTAAAGACGAAATTCCGCATTTCTTCTGATTAAAAATACTTTTTAATGTAATATTAAGAATAGCTAGCCTTCAATGTAAACATACAATTTTGTTAATTCAGTAATAAACGTGAATCACAAAGTAAATAATAAAAACTGAAAACTAAGTTCGCTATACCCTCCCTCCAAAACCCCATAAATACATCTTGTTTGTAATACGTACTGGGACATTTGAGTTACGTTACACTACTGGGAAACACTGTTCATTACCACCAATATTTACTGAAATACCGTACATAGAATGGCAAATTTACACTGTGTCCTGTTTAGGCCTATACTTTACGCCAGTTAATGTAGTGTTTGTTAGCTTTTAATTTGATACATGATAAAGACAAAGTGAGTTACTCATCACTTCGATTATCGACGATACGTAAGTATTATACTGAAACGTGAACGTGAAAACTAAGAATTTAATTCTTTGAATTAACATACCTTTTGCAAATGTTTTGGGTGTGTAGGCGAAACTGATGGTACAGCATTTTCTCGGAGCCTTACTGTTGATAGGGAAGTTCGGTCTATGTCCTCTTCTCGGAAATGCTGAGAACATATAGTGCTCCATTTAGACGCACGCCAATTCTTCCTCCTCACGGCATTCTCCCACAGAGCTTTCCGACTTTCATTTTTAGGAAATCTAAAATCACACAGGAGAAAAACACGCTATAGTACAAGTACCGATGTAGCACACGTTCATTCACAATGAAGTTGTAAAATCACACTTAACGAGACAACTTACACATGAAATGTTATTCCCTTCGATTTCGCATCACAATCAGAACGATTCGTACATCCGAACACCACACAAGTCACCATAATAGCGCAAAATCCTTCCAAAAGCGAGCGACAAGCCTATGCACACAAGCTTACAGCAGCAATGCTTTGGTCGGATTGAGATGGCTACCCTCGGCTTCACATAGCTTCACAACTGTGACGTCACGGCGTCTCCTTCTATTCTTACCTCCATGCTTCGCTATCAGACTGTATTCTTTTCATGTCGCCTCTCGCTAGCGGTTATTTAATTGAATTGTTGTATAGCATTCCGAGAACGCTGCATCCTGCAGGCACCCTATTAGCAACGACTGGCGCAAGACACCACGTCAAGGTCACCACGAATTACCTTGAGTATATAACGGAACTTTTCCCCTGTCATCTCATATATTCGTAAAACTTGTCTGGTTATTCCGATAACTGAGAACCAAATGTATAGTACTCCCCTTGTTCTTTACGAGACAGGAAAGCTCGTTCACATTAATTCGGCGTGTCTTTAACAGCAGAAGCCGCTATGCAGCACTCGTATTCAAGTACAGAGCCGTTGTGGTATCCACCCCACCCTAAAAGGTTAAAATCTGTCCTACTCCATAACAGAATAGATTCTAACCTAACGTATCCTGACCTTCTTTGCCCCTGCCAAAAACTGACGAAAGAGATGGGACGCACTATGACCACGCTATCGGCCGATGCTATCGGGCGACCTCTGGCGATGGTGTCCGACGACCGCTGTCGGTGCCTCTGTGAACGCGGCCTAAGTAACTCGGACTTCGAGAGAGAAGGACGTGAGGCAAGGCAGTCTTATTTACATTCTCTGGGGAGTTCTACAATAACTCTTTCTGTCTTATAAAAACATCCGCTTCCGACGCACATTTTCTGATGTTCTCGATCTCGTTTTGGGAGTCGAAAGCTGTGTAAATGGCTACCAATATTGTAAGTTACGTTTCACGGATCACTCTGGAATTTTCTACACATACCAGTTTTAAACATCAATATAGCACTAGGAACGAGGACAATTTCGTGCTTCCCACTCATACATTAAAGCTATAAGCAGAAATCCCAGGTTACATGGGCATGAAAATTTACAACATTCTAAAGCTAGGGGAACTGAAACAAAAGCAACGAAAGTTATTAGTGTAGGAATGCTATTATTCCTTGGAAGCGTTTACGAGTGATAATGTGAAAATCTGAACAAGAAAGCAATTGGTTGACACATTTTGTTAGTTAAGCTTAGCATTTTTTGGTCAAATAAACGACTGAAAAACTTAAGTTTTTTGTTTATATTAATGCTATTGTTATGTAATGATAATTAAGTAGACACCGTAGCTGCAAGCAGGCGTTGATATACTTCATTGGGGACATGTTGAAAATGTGTGCCCCGACCGGGACTTGAACCCGGGATCTCCTGCTTACATGGGAGACGCTCTATTCATCTGAGCCACCGCGGGCACAGAGGATAGTGCGTCTGCAGGGACTTATCCCTATTGTTATGTGTTGTTTCTGTAGTTCAAACGGTTTGTAATTTTAGTACTGACTTCGATTTAACTTTTTATGTCATGAGTCAATAAAAATTCTAATCTGATTCGGAATTTGCATTGATTAGCCTGTCGAAACTGCTCATAAGAAATTTAGTGTTCTGTGACATGTTGGCTACTTGATAATTTATAACTCGGCAAAGCTAAGTATTCCCTGAGCCAAAGCGGCTCAAAAACATTGTAATACTGATGACATCTTATCTTAAACAACGCTGTAGGATGATTTTTCGTCAACAAGAGCACAAATACCTACATGTATCACTGATATTATTGATAAACATACAAAGCGTTTCCCCTGCTATAAAAGGGCTCTATTAGTTGCTCCTGCTTTGCCTGCAACTACAAAACTGAATGATCTTTCAGCACTCTACGAAGAGTAAAAATGTGGCTTCATTATACAATAAATGAAAACCTGGAAATATTTCTGCGGACGTCCATGGCTCCAAGTGGTAAACACTTAATAAACTGTGCATATGTAATATTATACAATCTCTGTTAAGAGTTGACAATCTGCCTCAAACAGAACGCATTGTTAACAACCTACTACTCAATACTATAAGATTGTGCATAGTTAAAACTTTTTATCTTCTACCACTTTGGAACAAAAACATCTTTTTCAATAGTACGTTTCTGTAAAGCACTGAAGAATTTACATGTAAGAGGATACATCTGCATTGAAAATGACAATAATGCTGTCAAAATTTTATTATATCTATTGCAACTCTCATGCTGTGCATGAAATTAAGAAAAAGCGCAATAAAATGAAATAAAACAAAAATAATTAAAACAAAAGATTTTCCATTTCACTCAGAATGTTTTACTCTGAAGCTTAAGGATCAAACATTGACCTTCAACTGTAACTGTTTGACATGAAATAACTCGACATGCTTGAGTTGTATATGTTGGATGTGTAACATGAACATGTACAGTATATCGCATGCGTTGGACGTGACCTACAGTTACATATGCCTGTTATTGACAATGTGCAACAGTCGTATTCGACGTTATAGTTGCGACATCTGAAGTCAAGCTGCGATCACACAGCTTGTTCATAAGTGAGGAACAAGGAAGGAGGTTACAGTTTTGCGCCCTGTTCATGACGAAGCCATTAAAGACGGAGTACAAGTTCAGATGTGGAAGGAAATCAGTTGTGCCTCTTTCAAAGGAACCATTCCATTATTTGCCTTAAGCAATTTAGGGAAACCACGGAAAACCTAAATCTGAACATTCGTTCTCCTGAATGCAAGTCCAGTGTCTTACCACTGTGTCTCCTTCCTCAGTTACTAAAATGGGATACCACATTCTGCAATGGTGTGATTAACCTGCAATATCCTATGTATTGCTTTATTTTACATTACATGAAGACATCTGTAGCTGTGAGCTTGATCTATGAACGAGTGGTGTGGTTCTTCATAAATAAACCACACTCACTGAAGCAGTTGGCCACTTTTCATGTTTTGATATCGTAACCATTAAAACAGACGTAAAGAAGCTTAACGTTCCTTAAAGAAAGCATAGATGGCCAAAGTCGTTTTTCAAACCACCTGTCAATCAAGTCTGACAAATTGTTTGATCGTGGTCATAGTGCGTCCCATCTCCTTCGTCAGTTTTTGGCAGGGGCAAAGAAGGTCAGGATATACCACAACGGCTCTGTGCTTGGATACGAGTGCTGCATAGCGGCTTCTGCTGTTAAAGACACGCCGAATTAATGTGAACGAGCTTTCCTGTCTCGTAAAGAACAAGGGGAGTACTATACATTTTGTTCTCAGTTTTACGAATATATGAGATGACAGGGGAAAAGTTCCGTTATATACTCAAGGTAATTCGTGGTGACCTTGACGTGGTGTCTTGCGCAACTCGTTGCTAATAGGGTGCCTACCGGATGCAGCGTTCTCGGAATGCTATACAACAATTCAATTAAATAACCGCTAGCGAGAGGCGACATGAAAAGAATACAGTCTGATAGCGAAGCATGGAGGTAGGAATAGAGGGAGACGCCGTGACGTCACAGCTGTGAAGCTATGTGAAGCCGAGGGTAGCCATCCCAATCCGACCAAAACATTGCTGCTGTAAGCTTGTGTGCATAGCCTTGTCGCTCGCTTTTGGAAGGATTTTGCGCTATTATGGTGACTTGTGTGGTGTTCGGATGTACGAATCGTTCTGATTGTGATGCGAAATCGAAGGGAATAACATTTCATGTGTAAGTTGTCTCGTTAAGTGTGATTTTACAACTTCATTGTGAATGAACGTGTGCTACATCGGTACTTGTACTATAGCGTGTTTTTCTCCTGTGTGATTTTAGATTTCCTAAAAATGAAAGTCGGAAAGCTCTGTGGGAGAATGCCGTGAGGAGGAAGAATTGGCGTGCGTCTAAATGGAGCACTATATGTTCTCAGCATTTCCGAGAAGAGGACATAGACCGAACTTCCCTATCAACAGTAAGGCTCCGAGAAAATGCTGTACCATCAGTTTCCCCTACACACCCAAAACTTTTGCAAAAGGTATGTTAATTCAAAGAATTAAATTCTTAGTTTTCAAGTTCACGTTTCAGTATAATACTTACGTATCGTCGATAATCGAAGTGTTGAGTAACTCACTTTGTCTTCATCATGTACCAAATTAAAAGCTAACAAACACTACATTAACTGGCGTAAAGTATAGGCCTAAACAGGACACTGTGTAAATTTGCCATTCTATGTACCGCATTTCAGTAAATATTGGTGGTAATGAACAGTGTTTCCCAGTAGTGTAATGTAACTGAAATGTCCCAGTACGTATTACAAACAAGATGTATTTATGGGGCTTTGGAGGGAGGGTATAGCTAACTTAGTTTTCAGTTTCTATTATTTACTTTGTGATACACGTTTATTACTGAATTAATAAAATTGTATCGTTTACATTGAAGGCTAGCTATTCTTAATATTACATTAAAAACTATTTTTAATCAGAAGAAATGCGGAATTTCGCCTTTACGAGATTTTATTTTAAACAAAAACTTTGAAACAACCAATCTGATGACGTTACATGCGTATATGGTGCAATTAGCGACTGTAATACACGCAGCGCTATAGCACACTGGCAATGTTTTGGTCAGAGTGTCATGGCAACGAGCCATGCCCCCATGGCTTCAAAACGTAGTACGGCTGGGATACGTAGCGCCATCTCCCCTTATTCTTACCTCCTTGTAGCGAAGCTATAAAACGCTGCAGACGCGGGTCGATCTAATCCCCACTAAACCTCTCCCTCCCTCCCTTCTCCCCCCCAGTCCTTTTGTATTCCCCTCCTCTGCCTACCCCCCTCCCTGTCGCGTCTGCCCCCCACCCCTCTTTTGGGTCCTCATCCTCCATCAGCTCCTTTCCCGGTTCCCCCCCCCCCCTACGCTTTTACTCTCCTTTCCCCCCTTTTTTGTTTTCCCATCTTCTGTCCAGTTTCCCCCCACCTGCTCTCGACTGTGGTGTCACATTTGCCAACTTTTTCGTGCAGTGTTCCAGTGACTATTCAGTGTTGTTTGTCTTTCTCGTGTTGCGAACAGAAACCATGCTGTCGCTGGGTGTGAATTTTATGTCTTTTGCGAACAGAATCCAGACTGTCGCCGTGTTTTTTAATTGCCTATTGTTTTCCCTGTCTGCTCCGTATGTACTTTTATTAGCATCATCATCCCTCTGTTGTTTGTTTTAAGTTCCACGATTTCATTTCGCCTTGTTACTCTCTAAGTCCCCGATTTTATCGCCTGCTTTTTATTATTATTTGTTCTCCTGATCTTTGTCACACAATCTGTAGGCTGAAGAGCGGCATACTAAGCTGCTGCCAGCCCGCCCCCTTCGGGGGGAATTGAAATTCAGTAAAGAAAAAAAAAGAAAAGAAAAAAAAGGTCGATCTAAGCGGCCGAGGCTAGCAGTAACTGCGTATATACTCACTTGCTGTAGGGGGGACGCGTCTTGTGCGGCGCGCTCCGATTCCGCGCTCCATTGGCCGCTCTTTCTTCACAGCCTTCTCTGCTGTCGCCCCTTCGTTAAGGCGTTTGTGGTTACGCCGGACATACCTCCCCCCCCCCCCCAAAGCGACGGACCGTCGTCGTGCATGGAGTGCAACAACGTCGGGGGATGGACGAGGCTGGATGCTCTGATGGGCCGGAAGCTGCAGCTGCAGGAGACGAGCAGCTTCCGGCCTGCGCTCTGGCGGAAATTTCTCCCGGAAAACCACCAGAAAGGTACGCGTCCACCTCCTGCTGCCATGAACCAGATGAAGAAGGCGGCAGGTCCACCTCCATGGGTAGGACGAGAGGAGGCGAAGGCTCCGTCTCCATTGGGTCGTCCCGCAGTGTCGTGAAGACACCCTCCGCCGGCTGGTGCGGCTGCGCTGTGCTCTGGACCCGTGAATCTGGGGGAAGAGAGACTTAAAGACCATCGTGTACGTGACAGAGGGGAAGTTGATTTTGATGACAGCGCTGCAAACTACCTGGACCTGAAAGAAGGTACCTGCAAGCGCCTAGTCGACGGACGATCTCGCCTCGCGCCCACCTTTCGCTACCTCTAAAAACCCTGTAAAAGACAATATCATGCGGCACAAAGCGATACTTGCGGCCTTCCTGCGGCGCCGGATGCTGAGGAGAGTGGAGCAGGCGGAGCAGAGTCCGATGGCGGCGGCCGTGAAGCAATTCCGCCAGCGATGTTCCATCTCGTGAGTGCGAACGATACGAGGCGAGAAACAGTTGCAGCGCTTGATCCCTGGTGTGTGCGGAGCGAAGTTTGGCCATGTGCTGCTTGAATGTTCTGACGAAACGTTCCCTTCGACTTTTGACTGTGGATGTACACCTTGACTATTTATGACATGACCAAGATACTGCAATTCAGGTTTAAAGAAAATCACACTTGTCCAGTCTGCACTTTAGACCTGCATCAGGAAACACACGAAACAAAGCACGTAAATTTACAATATGTTCTTCAGGTGTACGGCCTGCTACTACAATATGGTCCAAATAGTTGAACAGTTTTTCACTTGTGCAGTCAGCTGTTTCAAATACCGTAGGAAAATTGCGGGTGCGGAAGCACTGCCAAAAGGCAAACGCAAATATTTAAAAAAGCCCAAGTGAGTATTCACTACACATACTTTCTGAGATTCTTCATCGAGCGGTATTTGAATATTTGCGTCGCGCAAATCAGTTTTTGAAAAGTAGCGTCCAGCGACTAATTTGACCATAAGATCTTCTGGGTGTGGCAATGGATAAGTATCAATGACAGTTTGTGGATTAACTGTAGACTTAAAGTCAACACAGAGGCGAATGCGACCTGAAGGTTTGGGGAGAAAAACCAGTGGACTTGTCCATTGAATAGCTGATATGGGCGCAATAACTCCGTTATCGTGAAATTCGTTACGTTCAGCAGCGACTTGTCCCGTAATGGCATAGGAACAGTTCTGGCCCGCCAAAATTTCGGCTGATCATCGTCTTTCAGCGTAATATGTGCAACAAAATTGTTAGCTTTACCTAAACCTTCAGAAAAGCGTTCTGGGAATTCTTTTAGCTAACTAGTTACACTGTCTTTTGCATTGAATGCAGACACTGACAACACATTGTCCTGAATGTTAAAGCCCAACAAGTCAAATGAGTCAAGACCAAATATGTTCGCCGGCTGTTGTGGCCGAACGGTTTTAGGCGCTACAGTCTGTAATCGCGCGACCGCTACGGTCGCAGGTTCGAATCCTGCCTCGGGCATGGATGTCTGTGATGTCCTTAGGTTAGTTAGGTTTAAGTAGTTCTAAGTTCTAGGGGACTTATGACCTAAGATGTTGAGTCCCATAGTGCTCAGAGCCATTTGAACCAAATATGTTCTCACACTCGCGTGATTTTAGCACTGCAAATGTCAGTGTTCGCGTATGCGAGCGATACATGGCAGGCAAAGTACATGTTCCGAGAACGGGAATGTCTTGTCCATTATAAGCCGTCAGTTGCGTGCTAGTTGTAGACAGGCGTGGAGAGCTATCAATTACAATTCATATGTGTGACGACTGAGCAATGTGACGGAGGTACCCGTGTCGAACTGAAATTTCCCATATTTCCCGCATATAAGTAAATGAACAAAACGTTTGTTTGACTAACGTATCACTGACGAAACTGCACACTTGCTGGTTGCAGACTATACTGCATTAATGACATGGACCTTGTGATGAGAATTTTGTGAGTGGGCTGAATGCTTATGTTTGTTCCGTTGCAAAGCTATGGTTTGCACATGTCCTTTCCGTCCACAAATGTAACACTCAACTTGTCGGGAGAGGCAGTCTTGGCGTTTGTGCCATGTATACCAGCGAGGGCAAGACTTAGTCTGTTCACCTGTGTAGCCGCCGGTCTAGCGAACTGCTGTCGCGGCATGGACAGGTGTTGTTTACTTGGCGTGGCTAGCGCACGCCGCCGGTGCGAAATGGGCCGATCACAAACAACGGACTTAACCCGACAAACAGCTGGCTGTTCAAATGTATGAGCCGACAAGCACCAGAATCGTACTGTTCTAATATTTGCACTACCTGCTGAAACGATGGATCGGACTGTTTCAAAATTTGTTCTCTGACTTTGACATCAGGCACATCGTACACGATCGCATCACGCAATACAATGTCTGAATATGAAGCACTGGCCGGCCGCGGTGGTCTAGCGGTTCTAGGCGCTCAGTCCGGAACCGCGCGACTGCTACTGGTACGACTGTTCACCTGTGTAGCCGCCGGTCTAGCGAACTGCTGTCGCGGCATGGACAGGTGTTGTTTACTTGGCGTGGCTAGCGCACGCCGCCGGTGCGAAATGGGCCGATCACAAACAACGGACTTAACCCGACCAACAGCTGGCTGTTCAAATGTATGAGCCGACAAGCACCAGAATCGTACTGTTCTAATATTTGCACTACCTGCTGAAACGATGGATCGGACTGTTTCAAAATTTGTTCTCTAACTTTGACATCAGGCACATCGTACACGATCGCATCACGCAATACAATGTCTGAATATGAAGCACTGGCCGGCCGCGGTGGTCTAGCGGTTCTAGGCGCTCAGTCCGGAACCGCGCGACTGCTACGGTCGCAGGTTCGAATCCTGCCTCGGGCATGGATGTGTGTGTTGTCCTTAGGTTCGTTAGGTTTAAGTAGTTCTAAGTTCTAGGGGACTGATGACCACAGATGTTTAGTCCCATAGTGCTCAGAGCCATTTTTATAAAGCACTGCCAGCACATTTAAATTTGCATTTGCTTGTCATACCCTGCAAATCTGTTACCCACTCGCGGTATGTTTGTTCTGACCGTTTTTTGCAATTAAAGAACTGATACCTAGCTGCTACCACATTCACTGGTTAGTCATAAAAGTTTGTTAGAGAGGCAGTAACCTGGTCGTAATTAAATTTACTCGGGGTGGCATTTGGAAAAAGTTTGTTGATGAAGCGGAACACTGCACTCCATACCGTTGATAATTCACACATCAAAAAAAGTTTGCATCACCTTGGTTCCGAGAGTTCCGGAACCTGTACAGAAAATTGGAATAGAGATCAACATAAACATCATTTCCGCCCACTTTTTGCTCATGAAAATCACACATTGCATGTTGTACCAGCATACAGCGAGATCTTCAGAGGTGGTGATCCAGATTGCTGTACACACCGGTACCTCTAATACCCAGTAGCAATTCCTCTTGCATTGGTGCATGCATGTATTCGTAATGGCATACTATCCACAAGTTCATCGAGGCACTGTTGGTCCAGATTGCCCCACACCTCAACGGCGATTCGGCGTAGATCCCTCAGAGTGGTTTGTGGGTCACGTCGTCCATAAACAGCCCTTTTCAAACTATCCCAGCCATGTTCGATATGGTTCATACCTGGTGAACATGCTGGCCACTCTAGCCGAGCGATGTCGTTATCCTGAAGGATGTCATTCACAAGATGTGCAGGATGGGGGCGCGAATTGTCGTCCATGAAGACGAATGCCTCGTCAATATGCTGCCGATATGGTTGCACTATCAGTCAGAGGATGGCATTCACGTATTGAACAGCCGTTACGGCGCCTTCCATGACCACCAGCGGCGTACATTGGCCCCACTCACTGCCACCCCAAAACAGCAGGGAACCTCCATCTTGCTGCACGAGCTGGACAGTGTGTCTAAGGCGTTCAGTCTGACCGGGTTGCCTCCAAACATGCCTCCGACGATTTTCTGGTTGAAGGCATATTCGACACTCATTGGTAAAGATAACGTTATGCCAATCCTGAGCGGTCCATTCTGCATGTTGCTGGGCCCATCTGTACCGCGCTGCATGGCACCGTGGTTGTAAAGATGGACCTTGCCATGAACGTCGGTCACAGTTGTGCACCATGCAGCCTGTTACGCACAGTTTGAGTCGAAACACGACGCCCTGTGGCTGCACGAAAAGCATTATTCAACTTGGTAGGTAGCGTTGTTGTCAGGGTTCCTCCAAGCCATAATCCGTAGGTAGCGGTCATCCACTGCCATAGTAGCCCTTGGGCGGCCTGAACGAGTCATGTCATCGACAGTTCCTGTCTCTCTGTATCTCCTCCATGTCCGAACAACATTGCTTTGGTTCACTCCGCGACGCCTGGACACTTGTTGAGAGCCCTTCTTGGCACAAAGTAACAATGCGGACGCGATCGAACCGCGGTATTGACCGTCTAGGTATGGTTGAACTACAGACAACACGGGCCGTGTATCACCTTCCTGATGGAATGACTGAAACTGATCGGCTGTCGGACCCCCTCCGTCTAATAGGCGGTGCTCATGCATGGTTGTTTACATCTTTGGGAGGGTTTCGTGACATCTGCGAATAGGCAAAGTGACTGTGCCTGTGATACAATATCCACAGTCAACGTCTATCTTCAGCAGTTCTGAGAGATGGGGTGATCCAAAACTTTTTTTGATGTGTGTAGATATTGAAGTGTCACAGTACCTGGAACGTTGTGGACGAGTAAATGTGTCTCGAACTGGGACAACTACTCGAGCCATTCTTCATTGTGTTCACTAAACTTTCTAAAAGCTTGTATAGCAGCTATAGTCGGCGGTGCTGGTTCTCTTGGGCGCGCAGCGTTGTCGAGTACCTGCTGCACCGTGTTGAGAAGAGTCGAAATCTGGTTTGTCTGAAACTCTAACAACTGCATTAGCTGAGTGCCATCTAACGCTTGCGGTTTCGGCGCCTGAGCAAGGGGCGGGACAGATGGGGTGACCATATTGTAAGACACAAATACAAAAAATATACAAGGTAAAAATTCCTAATAACGACAAGATCAAAGCAATATTCTACAACGTCCGCTTGAAACCACTGATTAGCAAAAACGATAATAAACTGTTAAAGTAAAGCGAATGTCCCTGCAAAGTAAAGACAAGAGAGAAATTAGGCGCTTGACGTAAAAAAAAAAAAGTAAGTCTGTGGCCGGCAGACACGTACTTCCGTGGTAAGACTCGTCGCCAGTTGTGGTGTCTTGCCCCATCCGCTGCTAATAGGGTGCCTACGGGATGCAACGTTCTCGGAACGTCATACAACAATTCAATCAAATAACATTAGTGGTTTCATTTCCAGAATGAAAAGTGACAATACTTAACTTCCAGAATGAGATTTTCACTCTGCAGCGGAGTGTCCGCTGATATGAAACTTCCTGGCAGATTAAAAGTGTGTGCCCGACCGAGACTCGAACTCGGGACCTTTGCCTTTCGCGGGCAAGTGCTCTACCATCGTTTTTTTTTTTATCGCATTTTGTTCGTTTTAGTTCGGTGCATCGCTCGGGGTGGATGTCGCAAGACACCCGTTTCAGTTCGTCGTTGTTCCATTAACTCAGTTTTTTTATTACAGAGGGCAGCTACCCCTCTGACCGAACACGTTGAGCTACCGTGCCAGCTGCGTTGATAAATCCGTGCAGCCATACTGTGCTCACTAAATGAATTTCTTTTTATGGTTAACTGGGAAATATGTTGGGTAACTTCCGTCCATCTGAGCTACCGAAGCACGACTCACGCCCGGTACTCACAGCTTTACTTCTGCCAGTATCCCGAGTTCGAGTCTCGGTCGGGCACACAGTTTCAATCTGCCAGGAAGTTTCAATACTTAACTTGTCTATAATTGGTTCAAATGGCTCTGTGCACTATGGGACTTAACATATGAGGTCATCAGTCCCCTAGCACTTAGAATTACTTAAACCTAACTAACCTAAGGACATCACACACACCGATGCCCGAGGCAGGATTCGAACCTGCGACCGTAGCAGCAGCGCGGTTCCGGACTGAAGCGCCTAGAACCGCACGGCCCAATGACTGTCATTTAGCACTCGAGTGAAAGACAAGCATAAAGTGTAGCATGAGATACTCTGTTAACCTGCAGCACTTAAAAATAGAAATACTTACCGTATACCACATTTGCAAACCAATTCATATTAACAGAATCACTACCCCACTGGCATAAAACGCCAGCAAGCAGTAATAATAATTTGTAAGCAACTAATGACAACCTACCACAAGAAGACCCAGCACAGTAGCTATAAGCATATAAGATACGTCAGCCTTTTCACTTGAAAAAAATATTTTTTGAGGTTGTAATCTATGCATAAAATTTCCAATAAGGATTTTGCCTATTTGAGGTTTAGAATAAACCTACGATTTCAGTCCATGGATTCCTAACTATATTCCGATTGCAATTTTTCATCCTCAGGATGCCACAAACCAAATTTTTCTTAGACTGAACGTACCAGTTTCTCATGCTCCATATTTCGTGTGCGAGAAAGTCGGTCGATTTGACCGAAGTAAACAAATTGATTTGAATTTCACCGATCGTCGTCCGAAGTCTGTACGTTCGGGAGATAAGTTCGGCTATAGTGTGACCGCACACGTAGTGGCGTACTGTTTTGGAAACATCGGCCGTCTCGTCTCCGACCGATGTCGGTCGTCGGCGGAATCCACCGATATCGGAGCCACTGTGACCGCAGCCTTAGAAATGGGGTCGGCTGACGGCTTCCGACGAATTGTTTATTATTCTACACATCAGTCGTTGATTCCACCTTTCCATGCCAGACTTGAAAAATATGAATGATCGTTGTATCCGGTTTTAGCTGACAGAAGTCCACAGGATTAGCCTCATTGCGAGTCAGAAAGTCCAGTCCTGTCAGAAGCGTTCAGTTGTTGTTAAATGAACTTAATAGACTAAACTAGCTCACCTAACTTCCACACGCAGGCTACAATTCCTTCCAGCACAATGAAATGGCGTAGCGTGCTCTGGGCTGTCTTCGGCACAGAAATAAAGAGCTCGTGATGAAGACAACAAGACTGCAGTGAAATCGATAGTTTAAGAAATAGCGCAGTGGACAAGGTGCCGCACATGGCGTTCTATGAAACCCAACAATGCTCCAGGAAGCGCTGCATTTAACTATCGTTTTTTATGTTATGGAGACTCGACTCGGCATATGATTCCGCACCGCTAGGATACGCCTCTTGGCCAAATTGACAACAATATTTCGAAGAAAGCAATAAAGGAAGTTGCCACGACACGCGAGAGCGGTCTTTTTTTCTGCGTTCGTTTGGGATGACTCACCAATGAATGTAGCCTACGCTCTTCGGCTGGTGATACACATTCCAAAGAGAAGATGGCAATTGCTATAGCTTTGTCTCAGTGCCATCAGTCACATAATGCTACAGTTGGCTAAACGAGACGTTTTGCGGTATCACGGGAAATCACTTCTAGAAGTGTATGAGAATTCTGTAATAAATAAAACTCTGTACTCCAGATTCCAGGGGGAATGGGGGGACAGGTGCCCCTCTCGCCCCTCCCCCCTCGCCTTTGTGGACGCCCGTGCGTGGAGCGTGTAGATGTGTAACAAGCGGCGCTTAAGACGATGGGTGGCCCTGACCACCATTTGGCTATAAATAGGCAAACGCTCACCAAGTTTTTGTCTGGTCGGACCGCAGAGGTGCGAGCACTGTAAAGCGTCCCACAAAACGTAAAGTCCCGCTCCGTTTCTAACCACTGTTTCGGGGCTGTTCGTATTTGTTGTGAGATTCCGACAGGGACAAAAGCAAAACTGTTATCACCGTGGGGAGGTGAACCATGCCTACTTAACAACAATTTGGTTACAGTTTGCCGAATCAGTAGCCGTAACTGATCAAGTGTGGACACCTTCTGTTACAAATGAAAATTTTATTTTTCTCATTTTTTCTGCATGACTTTGTATCAGAATGCCAGTGCATCAGGACGTTTCCTTTGGAGATGAAACATTAAAAATAGAGAGAATCTAGCCTATAGTTAACTTCTCCAGATTTACAAACTAACAACGCAAAATATCGAACTCCCTCTTCTTAAATTGTTTAACTTAAGAAGATAGTACAGAGGAGAGTGTTAGTCCTTGGAAGACTTTCGCCTTCGGAAAGTCCTGTAGTTGAAGTTTAATATATTTTCTTGTACCAGTTTTAAATAGTTGCATTCACTTTTTACATGATGCAGTCTTCTTGGTTAAAACTAAACTTTCCCTATTTAACACGTTATAACGCGGAAACTAATTACCGTACGACTACCAAACTTGGTAGCATTAATGTCAAGGACATGGGGAAGAGAAATAATGCAGAATCAATTCGGTTGAAACACTTTTAATGTGCTACTATGGTACGTCATACAATTAGTTACCGGTACCATTAGTGCTAGAAAAGGGGCTCAAAATAGCGTCCATCAGTGTCCAGAACAGTCTGAAAGCGCAGGATTGCATTCTGCACAGCAGAATGAAGCATGTCCGTAGGTATGCCGGCTACCTCTCCTGGTATGCTGCGCTTCAGGTCAGCACATGTGTGAATGCTTCCTGGAAAACCCTGTCGTTCAGGTAGCCCCACAACCAGAAATCACAGGCAGTGAGATCAGGTGATCGTACCGGCCAAGAATTTGGAAGCGATCGGCTGATAATTCGATCGTTTCCAAATGTGTTGCGGAGAATCTGGTGAACTTCACGAGCGATGTGCGGTGGGGCCCCATCTGGCATGAAAACTGTTGAGTTCAATGCGTCTCTCTCCTGTATGACATGCTGGCGAAACATATCGCAGTAACGCTGGCCAGTCACACTTAACGTCTTTGGTCCTCGGGAGCCAACCTGTTCAATAAAGAATGGGCCAATGATGAACGTAGCTGTGAAGACACACTACCGCAGCTCGTGGTCGTGCGGTAGCGTTCTCGCTTCCCACGCCCGGGCTCCCGGGTTCGATTCCCGGCGGGGTCAGGGATTTTCTCTGCCTCGTGATGACTGGGTGTTGTGTGATGTCCTTAGGTTAGTTAGGTTTAAGTAGTTCTAACAAGGGAAACTCCCCATCGCACCCCCTTCAGATTTAGTTATAAGTTGGCACAGTGGATAGGCCATGAAAAACTGAACACAGATCAGTCGAGAAAACAGGAAGAAGTTGTGTGGAACTATGAAAAAAAATAAGGAAAATATACATACTGAAGAGTCCATGTGCAACATAGGCAACATCAAGGACAATAAGAGCTCAGGAGCGCCGTGGTCCCGTGGTTAGCGTCAGCAGCTGCGAACCGAGAGGTCCTTGGTTCAAGTCTTCCCTCGAGTGAAAAGTTTAATTTTTTATTTTCAGACAATTATCGAAGTTCAGGCACTCACACATAATCAACTTCGCTCTCCAAAATTCCAGGACATGTTCAGATATGTTTGGACATATGCAGGATTTGACGGTCTACACACGGAAATATTTGAAAACGTTAAAAACATATGTTTTGACAGAGCACAGGGAAAACTGTGCGACTGTGAAACTGTTGCATTCATTTGTTGCAGTTCATGTGACAAACTCTTATGTTTTCATCACTTTTTTGGGAGTGATTATCACATCCACAAGAAAACCTAAATCGGGCAAGGTAGAAGAAACTTTTTACCCATTCGCCAAGTGTACAAATTAGGTGGGTCGACAACATATTTCTGTCATGTGACGCACATGCCGTCACCAGTGTCGTACAGAATATATCAGACGTGTTTTCCTGTGGAGGAATCGGTTGACCTATGACCTTGCGATCAAATGTTTTCGGTTCCCATTGAAGAGGCACGTCCTTTCGTCTACTAATCGCACGGTTTTGCGGTGCGGTCGCAAAACACAGACACTGAACTTATTACTGTGAACAGAGACGTAATGAACGAACGGACAGATCATAACTTTGCGAAAATAAAGAAAGTAAATATTTTTTACTCGAGGGAATATTTGAACCAAGAACCTCTCATTCTGGAATTGCTCACGCTAACCACTTTTTTTATTTTTTTTTTTTTATTTTCTTAATCTCATTTTGTTCGCTTTTGTTCGTTGTATCTGCTCGGGGCGGACGTCGTAAGACATCCGTTTTAGTTCGCTATTTATCGATTAACTCAGTTTTTTTATTACAGAGGGCAGCTAACCCTCTGACCGAACACGCTGAGCTACCGTGCCGGCGTACTGGACCACGCCGCTGCTGGGGTCAGAGTATCCTTAATGTTGCTTATCTTGCACACGGACTACTCAGTTTGTATATTTTGCTTATTTTTTTCATAGTTCCACACAACTTCTTCCTGTTTTCTCGATTGATCTGTGTTCAGTTTTTCAAGGCCTATTCACTGTGCCAACTTATAACTAAATCTGACGGGGGTGCGATGGGGAGGTTCCCTTGTAAGTTCTAGGGGACTGATGACCATAGATGTTAAGTCCCATAGTGCTCAGAGCCATTTGAACCATTTGAAGACACACTATAAAGTGACACGTTCACCATACAAAGTGTTGTGGGTTGGCAGGAGAGCCAATACCGGTTTACTAGAGGAAGCCGAAAGGCACGCGTTTTAGCTCACGCAGGCTGGCGTGAGGTCTGGAACAGGACAAGGAAATTAGACTTTAGAAAAACGGACGTAGCAGGTGGAATACTTAACTTTAATCCATTAATGATGAGCGTCGCTCTTGACTGTACATGACTCAGTATCAATAGTAACTGGTAATGGCGCCTTGCTAGGTCGTAGCAAATGACGTAGCTGAAGGCTGTGCTAACTATCGTCTCGGCAAATGAGAGCGTATTTTGTCAGTGAACCATCGCTAGCAAAGTCGGTTGTACAACTGGGGCTAGTGCTACGAAGTCTCTCTAGACCTGCCGTGTGGCGGCTCTCGGTCTGCAATCACTGATAGTGGCGACACGCGGGTCCGACGTATACTAACGGACCGCGGCCGATTTAAAGGCTACCACCTAGCAAGTGTGGCGTCTGGTGGTGACACCACACAAAGGAACTTCATGCACAATGACTGGAGGTGAAGATCCCACACTCGACAATCCTGTGTGCTCACCTCACCCATCAGAGAAGGATGAGCTTTGTCTGTCCATAGGATGGTCCAGGGCCAACCCTCGTCAACTTCAATCCTTGCGAGAAAGTGGAGAGCGAAGTCAACACGTCGTTGTGCGACCTGTGGTGCAAGCTGCTGTACGATATGGATCTTGTACGGATACTATTTGAGAACGGTACGAAGCACCTTCCACACAGTATACCACGGGATGTACAACTGTCGTGACACAGCGTGCGCACTGCCTGACGATCGGCTATTGCGCGCAGCGTTGTCTGCCATAGCAACAGCGATTTCATCAACCACCTGTGGCGCAACCGGTCGTCGGCCTCTTCCCGGAGCGACGCCCAGTTCCCCAGTTGATTCGAACTTCTTCATAATGCTCCACGCAGTAGGTGGAGAAAGAGGACCCTTCCGTAATCCTTCCAGCCAGAGCTTCACCAATCATGCCCCGTTCCTTTTGTCCAAGCTCATGTTGACACGTTAACAAGTGCCCAGAGACCGACTGGTCACGTGTGTGAGACTATGAATCACTATGACTGATCACGGCGCCCGGTGACCATGGTTGGAACTGGATGGTGACGCTGTGAGGCATCGAAATCATCCACTCCATAATCTGGACATTAATGCTACCAAGTATGATACTCGTATGGTAATTAGTTTCCGTGTTACAACGTATTCAATAGGGAATGTTTAGTTATAAAAATGGCTCAAATGGTTCTAAGCACTATGGGACTCAACATCTGAGGTCATCAGTCCCCTGGACTTAGAAACTACTTAAACCTAACTAACCTAAGGACATCTCACACATCCATGTCCGAGGCAGGATTCGAACCTGCGACCGTAGCAGGCGCGCGGTTCCGGACTGAAGCGCCTAGAACCGCTCGGCCACTGCAGCCGGCAAAGTTTAATTATAACCACCCGCTAAATTAAGTAGAAGTATTATCGAAACCCAGTTACAGTTACGAGTTCAATACATTTTGAAATAGAAGCTATTGTAAACTAACACAGATCTTCATTTTCAAGACAGCTAAAACGGATACGACATTAAAGAAATTCAGTTAATTTCCTAATATCACACATTCCATGGTGTTAGACATTCTTCCATTTCGTGGTAAAAGACAGTGCACGACCGACGAAGGGGCTTACTCGTACACACGTTGTATGACTAGTTTTAAAAATATACAGAATTTTAAGCGCCATAAAATTCTGTTCACCGAGGAATTAACAATGTCTTCCAAGTAGCTGCAATATGAGGTGTGATCAAAAAGTAACGAGAATTTTTTAAGTTCCCGGGGTTTATTCATCAGGTTTACAATTTTTTTGTCTTGTTAATATACATTTTCCTGATGTATGCATTTTCAGCAGCTTTGAATATTTAGCTTATTGTTGATAGCTGAAAAGATTACACGTGTTTACGAGTGCTCGATGAATTTTTACTTCCGAACTTTTACTTCCGAATTTACTATATATTTTGCTTAAAAAATGGAATAAAGTGCAGCACCGCACTCGAAATGTTGACTGTGACTTTTGACAAATTTAATATGGGTCAAATTAGTGTTTACGAGTGGTATAAACGTTTCAAAAGACGCTGGGAACGAAGACCGCCTGGACGCCCTAGAACCTGACGGGTATGTAGAAGAACTAAAGAATATGGTCCTGGGAAATCGCCAAATCACCATCAGAGAAGCTGCTGACGATGTCGGCATATCCTTTGACTAATGCCTAGCATTTTTTTCGGATGTTTTGGGCATGGAACGAGTAATAGCAAAGCTTGTTCCAACATTGTTGAATTTCAGCCAAGAACGACATCGTTCAGGAGTTGCTGAATGAAATCGACAACGATGCAGAATTTGTAAATGTTATAACAACTTGGGTGTACGGGTATGACGTCGAAACCAAGGCCCAATCGTCCTACCGGAACTCCGTGAAGAGCCAGGAGCGAAAATAGTTGATTAGTTCAATCACGTGTGAAGGTTTTTCTCAATTTTTTCTCCGATTTCAATGAGATAGTGCATCCTGAGTTCCCGCCTTATGATCCTGGAAGTTATGCGCCCGAAAAAAGGGTGGGGGGCAGCAAGACCTGGAGTATGGAGTATTTTTAATATTTTGGAAGACGAACGGCACTAGTACGTAGTCATGAAAAGTTCCAATTCTGATCCTGCTGAAACTTGCATATTAAGATTTTTAAATCTTTTCTTGACAGAAAAAAAACTGATTACAATATATCTTTTTCCTTTCCATGAGAGGCATGGGGGGGGGGGGGGGGGGGGAGGGCCGGCCCCCTTGCCAAATGTACATTACAGACGTCAAAATAATTACAAACGCTACTCGAAACACAGCTTCGTCTCTCGTGACAATAAAAACAGTAGGAAATACCGGAGACTGCTTATGGAAGTCTCTGGTACGCATTCCTTCATGTGGTTCTAAAATCGGTCATCAGTTTGAAACACCGACCAGGAAACATTATATGTTCCTGGGTATATTTTCCTCTAGGTATAATACTCTCCCCTGCTTACAAATACAATGCCGGAAAAAAATTAGTACACCTGGAAAGGTGATGTCGATTTTGTTCCGATGATAGCATACGCCACATGGGAGAAGTAGATGTACTGATAATGGTTTTAGCGCCGTCCGCCAACAGATAGCATAGGGCACAGCTCCCAGAACGCCATCTATGTCTACCCTTTAATAGGGAACGCTCACAGCCGTAAGGCTCGGTGTGGTGGAAACGTTTGAAGTAAACAGGCATCCATGTCACTGAATCGCACTCGTGCTTCCTATAGCCAACTGAGCGAGTTTGAAAGGGATCAAATTGTGACATTCCGAGTGGCGGGCTTGTCCTTCCGGAGAACTGCCACACAAATCGGACGTACTGCGTCAGTTGTGCAACGATGCTGGTATCAGTGGTCACGTGAACATTTTCATACCTGTAGACGAGGTTCTGGACGTCCACTCAGCGCAGACGCCCGCCAGGAACCTCGTAATGTAAGGGCAGCAGTGGCAGATCGTACAGCTACCTCAGCATAGATAAGAGAGCTTGTGAGACCAGACGTGTCAACACGAACTGTTTATTAGCAGTGGGACTATGGGGACGCACACCTCTAGCCCGTCTTCCAATCTCGCCTCAGTATCGACATGCATGGCGCGACTAGTGCCGTAAGAGGATCACTGCAGATGGAAAGCACACTGCAGTCTTAGGGGATGAAAGCAGGCTCTACCTTCACGCAAGAGAAGGTCGTTTGGGCTTTCGCCTAAAACCTGGTGAGTGCTGTGGAGTGTATTCGTCCAAGACACACTGGCCCCATCCAATGCATTGTGTCTGGTGTGCGATAAGCTACAACTCTCGTTCACCTTTGGTGTTTCTGATGGGAATACTATGCCGAGTTCAGTGCATGCAGAATTTTGTTAGACCTGTTCTTCTGCCATTCCTGCAACAGGGAGAGGATTTGATTGTTCCAACAGGATAATGCTCACTCACATACTGCCCGTGAAACTTAACATGGTCCGCAAGACGTGCAACAACTTCCTTGGCCAGCGCGATCTCCGTACTTGTCTCCAATCGAGCACGTGTGCGATAAGACGGGCCGAGAAATCACTCGTGTGGCTCGTAAACCTAAGGTGCGGAAAACGTATCCCAGGACAGTATTCGCCATCTGTGCGATCGACTGGGTGGCAGAATCAGTGCCTGCATTGCCGCGTGTGGAGCCTACATCACATACTAAATATGGGTGTTCCAACATGGTTTGATATTTGGTACCTCAGAATTGCTTGCGCAATTGATCTGTAAATGCAATCATTTCAGGTACTCCGCATGCGCTGGTGCCCCAATAGAGCGGAATGAACTGGAAAACCTTTAAAAGAGTGTATTGTATTGTAATTTATGTTAATCGGGGTCCTAGAAACAACGGAGAGGCTCCGTCCCCGCCGCACCCGCAGTGGTCCACAACCCCGTGACAACTACTGCAGTCCACTTCACCCCTCCGCCGCCCACACTGAACCACTCTTTCAGGGTTACTGTGCGGTTTGGTCCCCGGTGGACCCCTCCCCCCCCCCTCCCGCCGCCCACCCATGGAACGTTTCACACCAGACGAATGTAACCCCTCTGCGTGGTAGAGTAATGATGGTGTACACGTACATGGAGAACTTGTTTGCGCAGCAATCGCCGACATAGTGTAGCTGAGGTGGAATAAGGGGAACCAGCCCGCATTCACCGAGGCAGGCGGAAAACCGCCAAAAACCATCCACAGACTGGTCGCCTCACCAGACCTCGGCACAAGTCCGCCCGTCCATGCAGAGGACCAGCTGCTCCTTCCCAATCTGGGATGCCGTGCGTTAGACCGCACGGCTAACCGGGCGGGCTTAAAATGGTGTACTATTTTTTTCTGGCAGTGCAACAAATAGCGAAAACTGCAACTAGTCTATTTTTTAAATATTTGTTTATCCTGTCAACCTGGTTTCAGAGTCTTTTCAGGCTCATCTTCAGATGGAAGTAACACCTTTATTTCTGCAGCATGATGTTGGGTACTGGCTGGCGACAGTATGGACAGCACTGTAGTTTGTGTCCACCTGCCAGCTTCCATTTAAACTGCTGTTGGTCACAGATTAATCACTTTTCACTATAAATATAAATACTAAGTCTCACCATAAGTCTGTCAGCATTCAGCACATGCTGTAAAACTTCCTACCATCGTGCGAATGCTGGAAAGACAGAGATAAAGTGATCGTGGAAATGGGCATTATTTAAAGAAGTTAAATAGAAGAAGGATCGCTAGACTCGATAGGATACTTGTACGATTCTATACTTATTTATATGATAGTAGCAGCTCCACTACATTGCAGGAGCAACAGAGCGACGGGTAAAAGGTGCAGGTCATTTCCAGCTCCAAGAGGAGTCCATGGATAGTTGAGTGTGATTGAAGACGTCGATCTTAAACAGTGGTAAGGTACAGTCAATGACAGAGTTATTGCATGTGACACATGGTATGTGATGTCCTTTATTCATATCCTTTCGTAATTCCACATTAAATCGAGAAGTGACAGTTGTATCTCTAATTTCAGATTCCGACTAACGGCAACTTTGTTGAGATGTCTGCATGCGTTAGTTTTCCACAGCACAGGATAAGTCACGAATGAATTTATTGAGATAACATACAAAATCGGTACGTGTGTTATTTTGTAACAAACAACCTCAAGCCTGACTCACGTAGTGCATCAGTACTCCATTTCGCCACCAGGAGCGACAGTGTAGTGCACAGTTCAAATGGCTACTTCCACTGGTGTGGAGTGCGCTCGCTATTTGTTTTGGTTTCATGAAACGAACTGTTCAGCGTAAATTTCGCACCGAATATTCTAAAGAACCTCCAATGAGGCCTACAATTTACTCTTGGCACAAGGACTTTGTTGAGACGGGTTGTTCACTGTGACATGATAAATCACCAGGTCGCCCAGGTGTTAATGATTATGTTGAATAAGTTAAGGAAAGCTTTGCCCACAGTCCACAAAAATCGACTCGACGTGCATCTAGTGACACTGGCACTCCACAAGACTGTTTGGCGAGTATTGCGTAGACGTTTACACTTGAAACCATACAATCCACAATGCCATAGCACGTTAGTGATGCAGATAAGGTAGTTTGTAGGGAATTCTATGCGGAAATGTTGCGTCAGATAGAGGAGGACGAGACATTTCTGATCACAATAATCATTAACGATGAGTCAACATTTCACGTCAGTGGCGTGGTGAACACTCACAATTACAGAATATGGGGCAGCGAAAATCCACATGCAACACTGGAACACGTTCCTGACAGACCCAATGTTTTGGGTCCTTACGAAATTAAAAGTATACGGCCCTTCCTTCTTCATGGAGAAAACCGTTGCTGGTATTGTGTATCTGGATGTGCTTGAAAATTTAATTCCACAGATCGATGAAGATGACTTCCTCACAGAAGTTCGAGGTTTCCTCGGCTTCCCAGGTCGGTGTGGATTGGCTGTGAAGGGCAAATCGCGTGACCACCTCGCTCACCAGACTTGACACAACTGGACTTCTTTATCGGGGTTTCATTAAAGACTGTGTGTATGTTACTCCCTTACCAAACAATTTAGCCAACCTGAATAATCGAATCTACATTGCAGAAGTTGCGCCTGACATGCTGCAATGACTGTGGGGAAAGAAACTAGTTACCCGTGAGACGTTTGTCGCATCACAAATGATAATCACATCGAACCAAAATGATACTTGACGCTTTTATGTGAAACTTAACGTTGTTTACAACTAAATAACACATCTACCGATTCTGTAAGTCACCTCAATAAATTATTATTATTCCAAAGTTGTAAAGTCCCTTTCAACTCACCCTGTACTATGCACCTGGTTGTGAGTGCACTTCGGTCGGCTTTTCATGAATCTTTTTATGATATTTCACGAGGACACGCTGAAACACTTGATAATATATGCACATCTGTTTTGAAATCGTTCACAGTGCGATCCGTTTTCCTAAGTCACCACTGTAATTGCTTGCTGCAACGCCGTCGCCTGTTTCCGATAACTAAGTTCAATAATACCATAATCGGGTAGTAAACAGTGGACAATGCCAAAAACATGGCTGACAACAGTAGCAACATGTGCCATGTTCGTGCCACAAAAATGTTTTTCTGGGGCGATATACAGGGTGCTACAAAAAGGTACGGCCAAACACACACAAAGAAAGAAAATATGTTATGTGGACATGTGTCCGGAAACGCTTACTTTCCATTATAGAGCTCATTTTATTACTTCTCTTCAAATCACATTAATCATGGAATGGAAACACACAGCAACAGAACGTACCAGCGTGACTTCAAACCCTTTGTTACAGGAAATGTTCAAAATGTCCTCGGTTAGCGAGGATACATGCATCCACCCTCCGTCGCATGGAATCCCTGATGCGCTGATGCAGCCCTGGAGAATGGCGTATTGTATCACAGCCGTCCACAATACGAGCATGTAGAGTCTCTACATTTGGTACCGGGGTTGCGTAGACAAGAGCTTTCAAATACCCCCATAAATGAAAGTCAAGAGGGTTGAGGTCAGGAGAGCGTGGAGTCCATGGAATTGGTCCGCCTCTACCCATCCATCGGTCACCGAATCTGTTGTTGAGAAGCGTACGAACACTTCGACTGAAATGTGCAGGAGCTCCATCGTGCATGAAGCACATGTTGTGTCGTACTTGTAAAGGCACATGTTCTAGCAGCACAGGTGGAGTATCCCGTATGAAATCATGGTAACGTGCTCCATTGAGCGTAGGTGGACGAAACTAAAATGAGCTCTGACATGGAAATTAAGCATTTCCGGACACATGTCCACATAACATCTTTTCTTTATTTGTGTGTGAGGAATGTTTCCTGAAAGTTTGGCCGTACCTTTTAGTAACACCCTGTATATGAATCTGTGGATGACGTAGATAACTACGACTCAGATAAAAATCCTGAATACAGGATGTCCCACAAAGGGATTTACGCTGTTTCAACTTAAATAACTGAGGAGTTATTAATGATAACCTGAACAAGCTGTGAGGAATCAACTTATGCTGACGGAACTATTGGTAGACTTGGCTCAAAAACTAAGTTCTGCAAGGTCCCACTCTCTCCATTTCGGTAGAGAATGAAAGATGAGTAAAAAAACGAAGAAATGCACTGGTTTAAACGAATAGCGAACAAATACTGGACACAGTAGCAACAGTAAAATATCTAGATGAATGTATCCAGAGCAATTTAAAATAAATTGGAACAATCACATAAAAATAACTGTAGAAAACATAGATGACAGGCAGATTCATTCGAAGAATTCAAATGAAATGTAATGAGGTAGCTTACAAAACCCTTGTTTGGCCAAAACGGAAACATTCCAGCTTATATAGCGGCCTACTGAGAATACGTTTATCTGAGGAACATCTGCTCTGGTAGGAGTGGAAGATATACTCTTTGCTACACGTGGTAAATATGTCGTGTGACTGGGGCCTCCTGTCGGGTAGACCGTCCGCCGGGGTGCAAGTCTTTCGATGTGACGCCACTTCGGCGACTGGCGCGTCGATTGGGATGAAATGATGATGGTTAAGACAACACAACAACCAGACCCTGAGCAGAGAAAATCTCCGACCCAGCCGGGAATCGAACCCGGGCCCATAGGATTTACATTCTATCGCGCTGACCTCACAGCTACTGGAGCGGACGCTAGTCATGCTAAGATGGCTTGAGAAGAACAAATGTAGACGTACATTTATATCAAAGATTTTGCAGACAGCTTCTTTGCTCAGTTCTTCCCGTTCAGAACTGTCATATTAGAAGTTAAATTACTGTATTACAACTCAATTCTGTAACATGTTGATAACCTATCCATCACAGTCAGTAATACATCATTTAGTATTAATGTTATTCCAATCCATTTAGATGGAAACAAATTAACGGCGTCCTCAATGGACGAGGAGATACTGAAGTGAACAGCTTAGACGACGTCATTTACACTGTGCGCAAAATAAAACTAGCCCGGAAAATGTTTACAGTAAGACTGGTGCAGAGTTGATCCCTGTTAGCCGGCCGGAGTGCCGAGCGGTTCTAGGCGCTACAGTCTGGAGCCGCGCGACGGCTACGGTCGCAGGTTCGAATCCTGCCTCGGGCATGGATGTGTATGATGTCTTTAGGTTAGTTAGGTTTAAGTAGTTCTAAGTTCTAGGGGACTGATGACCTCAGAAGTTAAGTCCCATAGTGCTCAGAGCCATTTTTTTGATTGGAAGAAAGATCCCCAGAATGGCCATGGCCGGAGTGGCCGAGCGGTTCTAGGCGCTTCAGTCTGGAACCGCGCGACCGCTACGGTCGCAGGTTCGAATCCTGCCTCGGGCATGGATGTGTGTGATGTCCTTACGTTAGTTAGGTTTAAGTAGTTCTATGTTCCAGGGGACTGATGACCAAAGCAGTTAAGTCCCATAGTGCTCAGAGCCATTTGAACCATTTTGAACCCAGAATGGCATGAATGAACGCCAGTACATTCACCAAAGTACCTGATAGGTGAAACTAACTGGCTGTAAATATTAGATGTGCGAAATGAAACCCTGATGCAGATTAACTAGCTTCGTGTCCTCCTAGTCTCAGTGGTTGCATTGGCGGCAGATACTTAGCACTCTTCAGACGTGCAAGTCTGGAAGATGGCTGCAGTAGCACCTGGAGTTTCTTAGTCCAGGTTGCCCCCTGTACCATGCTCTAAGTCAGAGACATCTCTGTCTCCAAATATCTTTGATGTCTGTGTAAAACGAAGTACATTCTCAGTGTTATCCCTGAAACCAGTGTTCTCTTTGCTCTTCCTGGCCAAGTGTGTTCTGACTTTACTGTACAAAACTTACTGGTTTTGTCAGCGGTCGGATGTCACCACCAAATTGCATCAGACCTTGTGAGTTTCAAACACTAAGAATTTTATAGAAAAATTTAACAATTTCCTACTGTCACAAATTCTGTCATGGTTAACCAATAAATTATTACACGGGGAAGAGGGTGGAAAATCTGTGCCTCTACATGACAGACTGACAGCCACGGCCAACTAAAATCTTTGCAGGTGTGCTCACATGGGAAATCGTTGCTTGTACCAAAATATTTACTGTGACCAATCACAGAACCCCTTTCTAGGATTTGAACAAAAATTTCCTGTGCGGGTTGTGGGTGCTAATGGCCTGTGCCATTGATTGTCCGAAGCTCTGTATTTCACCTGGCCTTCAGATATTATCTAGCTAAAAAGGTTTCCTTTTAGTTTCTCGCACAATGCGGTTTTATAGCATACAGCCAGGCTCTTTGACGCTCCTGCTGTGGAGACATGGCAGAGTACTATTCCTCGTTCTATACCTTTTTTAAGACGCTTTCAGCACCAAGAAATTTTACGACACACCTGTTCTGGTATGTTAACTTCCCTGTCACAAGCCAGCTAAAAAGCCCCTAAGGCTGCAGAAATAACAAGTCTCCCTCAACGTATAAAGAGGAAAAGAGGGGAGAAAGTAATAGGCTGCAGTACTGCCACTGTAGAGCCCTGTATACGGGAGAGTACCGCCAACCTGCCTACTGCGCAATGGCAGCCCTATGGACGGAAGAAGGGAACCGTTCTGAATATGATAGTGCGTTAAGTGAACAAATAACTATCGTTATTAATCATTACATCCTTGATAACTCGGCGTCTACTGGGAAAATTAATGAAAGTTTGCTACTCTATCGCTGAGATCTAGACGCTTATAAATATAACTAGCAGTAACTTTTTTCTCACGCTGACCTTTGTGAAAAGTATTACATGCTCTAATGATAGACTCCAGTCAAGGTCTTCTGAGGTACATACATGACTTACAGTACATATTAAAATACAAATGCATACTTCGATTTGGGTAATTCCTTTTTTAATGCTTGTTTGTTACAAATAATGGTAGTTATTTGTAATAAAAAATAAAAAAAACAAAATTACAAATTACCGGTACATAAATTTAGCTAAAACATATGAAAGACAATAATTTTCTTCTTCTTAAAATACCTTTACTGCATTTCTCATACCAATACTTCTACAACCGCACTTTACTGTGGCATCCTTCTGTACCTGGCAGTTATATTTCCTCAGAAAAATATAAATTCGCGTCTTCAAAAATTCATGTACAGCTCTGTCCACGACACTGTGACAAGAAGGAATATTCCGAATGAGTTCCTCGATTGATATGCGTGCAACTGCCTCCAGTGCTTGGAGAGACAACTTAGATAACAGGAACAGTTTTTCATTCACACGAAAGACTTTTTTCTGTCATCTCAATAATGCGAAATATTTCTTGGGAAATGCATTCCAAGCTGTCTTGAGTTATGTAATTTTTTAGTTCATTGAGTCTTCGTACTGCTTCACATTCAGACTTCTCCTTTGCTGAAAGTGATTCTCGGCACGCTTCACAAAGCAAATACTTTTGCTTCATTTGCTTTATTGTTCTGCCTGCTAAATAATATAGAGACTGTGCTTCCTCAGGTGGCATTTCTTCAACATCGCTTACGTCTGAATTCGCACTTGCAAGCAAGTCTGCATCGTCTGTGCCCTTTGCTTAATCGTACGTCCGTCTGTGTTTCAAGTAGTCGACAAGAAATTCAGCATCTTCTGTCTGATAACTTCCATGGCGACTAGGACGAAAATACTATGACACAACAATAAGCCGCAGTATCATCTTGAAACTGAGACAACCCGGAACAGGATTACTAACTCGAACCATGCTGAAAAGGTTTTCCAAAGCATCCTGTGACAGCCTGCACAACAGAACACACTGGAAACCTTTTTCGTTCAGAAGATAATCCTGAACATTAATAGCTGTGCATGTTGCTAGAATAATTCCAGATTGTACAGGTTTCCAGATACCCCTCTTTCCAACTTTCAAACAGCGAGATGACACTCTTAAAGGAAGTGTACAGCATCATTGTGTTTGCCCTCAACGGCTCTACTCATGACAGTTTTCCTGTTCCTTGAGGTCATTAATTTAAACCAACGGAAAAATGTGTCTATGAAAAACGCTGTTGATGTTGCAGAATCTTTAAGAACATGTTCCTCTATTGCACACTGTAACGCTGCTGCAACGCTGTGATTTAAAAGTGTGTAAGCAGGACCAACCTTCATTTTATCATAATGCCCTGGCCTTATGAGATTATCTTTTAAATCCCAAGCAATATTTAATTTCTTTTCCTTGCCAAATTCGTACAGTTTTTTGATAGGCTCAATCGAGACTACCGGTCCCGCCGAATTATTGTCTGCGACTACTTGCTGTGGTAGGATAATGTAGTCGGAATTAGTTGGGTGACTCCTCACACTCTTCAAGATATGAGCTACGTCAGGCATGAAGTACAGCTTCCACTCTGGAGAAGATGGATGTTGGCAGAAATTCTAAGTTTCATTATAACGGCCAGCAATAATGCCACATTCACGCCACAGTGCCTGATTTTGTCCACCCATATCTGATACAATAACTTCTACCATCAGACCAATCGCTTCACACTTCATAATTAACTGCCACGGGAAAGACTTAAGTTCTTTACCTGAAATTGATTTCCCAGTGAAATGGTAACGAATTATATGTTTCCATCGCGTACTTAGACCACCAAGCATAAATACCAAGGCGTGAGAAGCATGTTTTTCAAATGAACCCATTGGCTGCTGGGTTGTTGGATGGCCAATTACGAATTTCGATGAAATGTCGTAGTTTAGGCCTGGCGTGAGACTCATCTCACCCATCATAATTGCAACATGTCTTTCAAAGGGATTCATGGTGTCTACCTTCACTTTAAGAGCGGATACGAAATCCTCCAAAATACATGGACTGAATGCCAGAGACTCGAGTTTCCTTTGTAGAGTTCGTTCGCTTGGTAATGGTTGTCCCATTACTCTTACCACATTATATCCAACTCTTCCACAAGCTAATCGAATTTTCAAAGCCTTCTTAATAGTTTCTGGTGATCACTTTGTCCCTCACATAGTTTTTTTCTGCAGTGACGAGATCTGATCGTCGTTTAAAACAGGTTTTACAGACGCAGCCAGTGTATCAATTTTACCATTCGCACTGTGTAATTGCTTCTGTAATAACTGGATTTTCCTTTTCAAATTTTTCTAGTACCGTTTCAGTGTCATTTTCAGGAGGTAATCCGACGTCAGAACTGTGAACATCCGGCAAAACTTCTTGAGGAAGTACGGAAACTTGCTCATTACCTGAAAAGAAATAATATTAATAATAATAACAAAAAAAAATGTTTTGTCGAACTACAAGGCGAGAAATTTAAGTTTCATAAAAAGTTAGCAGTGAATAAGATAGATAAGTTTCTCTTTAGTTACATATATTCAAACAGTACGTGGCTCTGTCTGCGTAGTGTAAGTGCACTCAGGTTCCCTTTGCAAACCCCTATCCTTTGGTGGCTCTCGTTCCTTAATTTGAGGACGACGGCTAAATATAGTGGGTACCACATTAGGTTTCAGTTTTTAACACCATCCTTACGATTTCCTTCAAACTGATCAGGTGTGAAGTGAAGCTAAAAATGACAATCCAAATTACACTGTTAAATGAAGTTCAAAACTAATACTTGTAAAGTAGTAAAGATGGCATTGTGAATAACTAACAAAATAAACCTTTTCAAAATTCATATACATGAAGTACATCCGTATTTGAAGATTTGATTCTTCAGGTTCTGTCTCTTATTGAATGGTGATCGTAGGCATTATTGTAAAAATGATGTGGATGTAGCTTTATTAATACTATCAATAACCTTGTTAATGCATTTAGAGCTATTTCTATATAAATATTACTAACAAAACTTTATAAAGTGAAGAAAAAAATTTTTGGTTTCAGGTGGAACTGAACCCGGGACCCACATATCAAAAATCAAATGATATACCGACTTTTTTTATTGGGACTCGAACCCGGGTCTCCTACTTACTAGGCTGATGCTTTGGCCACTTTTTTTGGTGCAATAATCTTTATTGAACAAACTAACACACACACACACACACACACACACACACACATATATATATATATATATATATATATATATATATATATATATATATTGCAACAGTTCTTCAATGTGCCATTTAAACATATACTGAGCTATACTTGCACTGTCGCACTGGGCTTGTAAGACGTAATTGACATAATTATCTGATACAAAGATAAGTTTCCTTACCTCACACAATTTAGCTGTTTCGTTTGGAAATGTATCTCTTTGTCCAATACAGTGTAGCCACAATTCGCGTCTTTTCGCATTCCTTTCGCCCTGTGTAATGCGGAAAAGCTTGCTGCCTCGGATTGGTTTCGTATAACAATTTACAGCACAGCACTGCGGCATTTTCACTATAGAACAGTGGAACATGCCACGTTAAGCTCTTAATTTAATACACAAAGAGTATATATATTTCCAACACCTGTAATTTCTAAAATATCGGCTAGTTAATTCAGATTTGCCACTTACGCTCGCGTATTGCTTAGGCTCAAAATAGCTGCCTCCCTCTGCTCGCCTCAACCGACCAATAGCAGCCGCCGATTATCGGCAATCCGCACATAAAAGGTTGGCGGCACTCTCTCTTATACAGGGCTTCCGCCAGCTCCCTCTCCCTGATGATGTCCTCCTCCCCTCCATCTACCCCTCCTATCAACTTTGATCCTCCCCCCCCACTTCCTGTGTCCTTTCCTTTAGGCACCCTCCCTCCCTTCTCTTTCCTTTTCCCCCGTCCCCTCCCTCCACCCCTCTTCCCCCGGGCTTCCCCTCCCCCTATCACCCATACCCCTGGCATCTCTGCTCTCCCCTCTCCCTCTCCCAGTCCCCTTCCTCCTCCTCCTATCTTGGCAGGTCCCCGGACTCGCACACGCTCAGTGAACATTCGCGCGCCGGAGATCATCGCCATCAGTGTCTCGTGTGTGTGCCTTCGTCTGCGTTTAGTGTTCTTTCGTCGTCACGCCTCCACTGTTCACGTGTGCCGTCGCAGGCGTCCGTATGTGCGCCGTGTCAATAAATTTTAGTGTTTTTTTCGTCCAGCGTGAATGGCTTCATGTTTATTGTTTTTGTATCTACATTTTTTGCCCACCGTATTTATTGTATTGTTTCTGTCACCTATATGTCATATTATTGTACCCCTTAAGGCTGAAGAGCGGCGTAATATGCTGCTGACAGCCCGCCTTGTATGAGGTGCTTAAAATTACAATAAAGAAAAAAAAAAAAAAAACTCTCTTGTACAGGGCTCTATGCCGCTGCAGGACTCCTAAACTTCCTGGTAGCCTACCTTCTATTTCACGAGGCACAATACGATCTTCTCTCAAGCAACCAACATTAAAATGTGGTTTCTGAATGGTGAAACTGCCGCATAACCTTTAAATACAATTTGTACAAACGTAAAAGTCATTACTCTGTGTGCTTTGTCAAGTGTGCAGAATGCTACTCACTTGCATATTCCAGCTTGTAAGTATACTTAATAGTAGTTTGATGTATATCGCATGCCACCTTACAGGTGTTGCAGTTTTAATCGTCAGCATCAGTGGGAGCCGGTTAACACGTGCTAATGTGCTACAGCACACTGTAAATATTGCATTAAAATTATACCTTTCATTTTTGAATGCAATCTGGAAATCGCACTAAACCTTCGCCGTTTCTCTTAGAATATATGCTGGTATACAAATAAAATAGATGGGGACATGTTTTGAAGCGCTCTGTACGTGATTACTAGACACCAGTGTCAAGTGCTGAAATGATGATTAGCCGGCTAGGATCAACATGAAGATGGGACGCAGCTATCTGTTTTCGACTGCGTGTGAACTAATGTGACGTCCTCTCTTCCAACACTACGAGTGCTACATAGCTCACAGCACCAGGTCATTATTTTTCTTTGAAATTGCGTGTAGGGTACTGTTCAAGTAGAATATGAAGGATTCTGAGGACTCGCTGTGACGGCGGTCTGGCCAAGTCGTGCCAACACGGTAGCTCACCATATTCGGGTAGACGGCTCGCTGACCTCTGTAATAAAATAACTGAGGAAAGGCCCTACGATAAACTTGAACCGGTGTCATGTGACGTACGTCACCGACTAAATACAATGAGCAAAAAAAGAAAAAAAGCGGTCAAGTGCACAGACGGGCAATTCATCTTCTTGGGTTCGATGTCCACTGTTACTAAACATTTCTTAATTTTTTTATTCCTCACGATGTTAAACTTTTAATTACAAAATTTTATATATTTATACAGTTCAATTTGTGCATAAAATTAATATATTCAATTAAGATACGAATATTATCTTTCTAAGTGAAAAGGCTATAGGCTAGATGTGGTAAAAGAAGCTAGTATACAAGGAAATTCATAATGAAAGTGTTGTCTGAACGTGATCTGCTGCTACAAACGCCCTTTTCCAATCAACCTTTGGAAGAGAACCCGATATTTAAGGGGCTAGGTAGATCTACCTTTCAAACGTAAATGTGATAACAGAGAGGCGTGGGACGAGGCTCAATTTGTCTTACGCAACCGTCAAAATTTCGAAATAACTGCAAAATATTTTGATCACCTTCGTAATTGAAACTTCCTGGCAGATTAAAACTGTTTGCTGGACCGAGACTCGAACTCGGGACCTTCGCCTTTCGCGAGCAAGTGCTCTACCAACCGAGCTACCCAAGCACGACTCACGCCCCGTCCTCACAGCCATACTTCTGCCAGTACCTCGTCTCCTACCTTCTTAATTGTCCAGAACTAATGCATAAGATCGAATTGTTAAATAGTCTAGAAGAAAGAAATTGAAGAAATTATTAAAAGCTTATAAAGCTAGTGGAGAAGACCCTATTATAGCAGAACTTTTGAAAAGGTCTCTACCACAAATGAAAAAATGAGCCAAAATTAACCTTTGAGAAAATCTGGAAAACAGAAGAACTCGCAGGAGAGTGGAACGCCTTGATGCATCCACTAACTTATATGAAAGCTAGTAAATAAGATGTTAACAACTACAGAGGAGTTTCTTTGCAACCAGCAGCATATAACATATTTTCCAAGATTATTTTAAAAACAGTAGAAACAACACAGGAGAGTAATTTAGGTGAGCGTGAAGGTGGTTTTAGGAAGAGCTGATCGTGTTCTAAACAAGTAGTTAATCTTGGTTTTAATCTTTGGTTTTAAGTCACCGCAGTATTCAACGATTAATTATAAAATTTAAATATATTTAAACAGTTCAGTTCACATACGTAAAGTTAACACGTTTAATTTAGTTACTATTACTACATTAGTAAGTCAGAAGGCAGTAGGCCACCACATTTTAGCACAATGGTAAGTTTCTGGACGAGCCGCTACTGGTTAGCAGCACATCTTCCACGAAAATTATGATTTGGACGAAAGTGATGGAAAAAGTGCAGGTGTTGCTATTGACAGTGCTTCTTCGAAGAAACACGAATGCGCAGGAGTCACATGCTTCAGGTCTCTAGAAAAACCACCAGATTTATTATCTACAAAGCTGAAAGTTTCCAGAAGCTTGGAACGAGACAGGCAGTACTGCGTAGGAGCAGAGAAAAACAAGGAAATAAACATCGCGGCTCAGCACAGCATCCCACTTTGTTCAAGGTAAACGGCAATATAACTCTGCCAGTCACAGGCATACAGAACACGTGACATTAAACCACGCATCAGTCAGTAACATTTAATCGAACGACTAAAAGTAACAATACTGTTTCTCATGCTAAACAATAGCTCGAGCAACTGCGGGCGATATTTAAAGGTCTTCCGCAATACGTCACACGGACTTGAGACCAACCACAATGGACACCCAAGGATAACTTCGTTGACTAGCTCTCTGGACAGGCTAATGGGCAACGCAAACGCTGTTGGCACAAACAAGTCCGCCAGATGCGAATTAAATCCACGAACCAGATTAATGACTGTTAGTCTGATACATTGGTCAGCATACGCAAGACTCAGCATTTATTTCAGCAAACAATAGACTGATTTCGTAGTCAGCTAAAGAGAGTATGTACATTACATGAGCACATGGGATATAGAGGGAGCGTAAGTACATGAATTAAATTCGGCAACAAATTCCTCCCTCCAAAATGATGTAAAATGCACGGTAAACATACCCTACGTTCGGAAATTTCTGGTTTTTTACCTATGATTCTAAGTTATGTTACATTACCGATAAAAGCCAACCCGTTAAAGATCTCTTCTAGCCTTAGCACAAAATATGTCAAGACTCATGTAGTGACTGCAGCATCGTCCGAAACACATTGGCAGAGATCTACATGACAAATGGATATAATGTTTAAAATTGTTATTTCTACTGAACAGGATCACAATTGCACCAAAATTTCTCCATGATCGAGTTTGATCCTTAGGCCATTTTCAACTGTTCGCAACAGGGAAACAGTAGCCTCTCTGTCAAAGTAGAGTGCATCACATCAATGTTAATGAACTGACGCCATCTTAAGCTATTAAAGAAATAGTTTCACCCGACATCGGCCTCTTAAGGTCTATAACTACAATAAAAAAATATATTTTTGTTACTTTTTAAATACATAAATATGAAAAACTATAAACATGTTATGAATAGGTGCAATTTTAGTTTTTTTTTTTTTATCATGACGAGAAGTAACTGTAAGTTTATATTTCATTGTTAAACGTAAATATACACATTGTGCACAAATGTGAACGGTAAGAAGAACTTACGTACATAGAACCGAATCCCAGATGTTACTTCAGTGCCATCTAGTGGCCATAGCTTGAACCATATACACAGTGAAATATCTTGTGATAACGCCGAAAATAAACATTTTAAATTTTTTTGTCTCCTGTGCAACTAAAATACCATATTTTCTACTGTGTGTGCCAAGCCAGACGTTAGGAGACATTAGCAAATACACTAATTTTTAAATTGAAAATACAGATCGCTGAATTATGTATACAGCTGCTGTCCATCACGGTCTATTATCCTCAAATATTTAAAAACAAAAAACATGTTTGTATTTTGTTTTGTATTTATAAAAATGAAAGTAGTTCATGCCGGCTGAAACGTTGTTTTTGTGAGGTATCTTCCGATTACAAAATTTGTCCTGTCAGTCGGTAAGTATTTAGGGGAGGAGCTGTTCCATGAACTGCACATTCGACCTCAGTTTGTTCGTCTGATCTTTCTTCCTCGGAACCTATAGCAGAACTAATTTATACAACCGACCCTTCGTACGTAGAGAGGCCTTAGCGACATGTCGTAGACACCTGAGAAAATTTTCGATGCCGTGTGAGTGTTCATAAAGTGTGCGACGGCACGTGTTACAGGTGCATAAAACCAGAATTATGATATTTTGAATATTTTGCATGAGGTTCTACAAGTTAGTGGCACTGAGAATAATTCCTGCCACTTAACATCCGTAAGTAGGAAATGAACCACTGTAGCCGACATATTCGTCGCGAGAGAAATCAGCAACTGTATTTGAAATTACAATATTTTTTATATATCGATTATTTTTCAGACTCAGTTGCAGCTTTTTAATACAGTATGGCTAGTTTCGATCTCACTGAATCATCTTCAGATCTTTGTAGTTTCATCAACAGCCCGGCGTGTTTGTACCGGAACTATATATCAAAATCGCATCTGTATGGCAACTACACGTAACAAGACACTGCTGCGTAGTTTCGATATACGACGGGTTGCTGACGCAAATACACAGTTCTGAAGACGATTCAAGGAGATCGAAACTAGAGATATTGCGTTAAAAAAAAAAGCAACAGGACGTGAAAAAATACATATATAATTTTTTTAAATGAACGTTGTACAACCGTTGTAATTTCTGGACGTATACTTACCTAATACATTTTCTTTGGACTTTTGGTGAGAATTCTATCCTTAAAGTTTGCCCATGTGTTTTTGATACACCTGAAACGTGCACTGTCTGATCGAAAGTATCTGGAAACATATTGCTGGGCATTAATATGGGATGCGTCTGCCCATCGCCTGTATGACCGCTTGAACTCTGGTGGGGCCACTTAAGAGTCCGCCGGAGGTTCGAGTCCTCCCTCGGCCATGGGTGTGTGTGTTTGTCCTTAGAATAATTTAGGTTAAGTAGTGTGTAAGCTTAGGGACTGATGACCTTAGCAGTTAAGTCGCATAAGATTTCACACACATTTTTTTGATTTTGATGTCCTCCTTGCTCTATCCGTCACGGGTCATTTTGCTGCCTAGCTAGCAGAATTCCTTAAGTTCATCTACTTCGTGATCGTCAGTTTTGATATTAAGCTTCTCGCTGTTTTCATTTATTCTACTTCTCATTACTTTTGTCTCTCTTCCGTTTTCAGTCCATATTTTACACTCATTAAACTGTTCATTCAGATCAAAAGATCCTGTAATTCTCCTTCACTTTCACTGAGGATAGCAATGCCATCAGCGAATTTTATCACTGCAATCTTTTCACCTTAAATTTTAATCCCTGAACGTTTCTTTTATTTCTTTCATTGCTTCTTAAATGTATAGATTGAACAGTAGGTGCGGAAGAGTACATCCCTGTCTTACGTTCTTTTTAATCTGAGCACTTCGTTCTTGGCCTACCAGTCTTACTGTTGCCTCTTGTTTCTTGCATATTTTGATGATTACCTGTCTTTCGTTGTAGCTTATCCCTACTTTTCTCAGAATTTGGAACATCTTGAATCATTTGACATTATCGAACGCTTTTTCCAGGTCGACAAATGCTATGAAATGGTCTTGATTTTTCTTCAGTCTTGCATTCATTATCAAGCGAAAATTCAGAGCTGCCTCTCTGGTGCCTTTACCTTTCCTAAAGCCAAACTGATCGTCATCTAACAGATCCTCAATTTCCATTCTTCTGTATATTATTCTTGTCAGGAAGTCGGATGCATGAGCTGTTAAGCTGACAGTGCAGTAATTTTCGCACTTGTCGGCTCTTGCAATCTTCGGAAATGTGATGATGATATTTTTCTGAAAGTCTGATGGTACATCGCCATTCTTATACACTCTGCACACCAACATGAATAGTCTTTCCCCCAATGATTTCATAAATTCTGATGGAATGTTATTAATCCCTTCAGTCTTATTTGATCTTCAGTCATCCAAAGCTCTTTTAAATCCTGATTCTAATATTGGATCCCCTGTCTGATCCCTGTCGACTCTTGTTTCTCTTCCACAAGCTCATCATCCGCATCCTGACCTCATAGAGGCCTTCAATACACTCTTTTCACCTATCCGTTCTCTCCTCTGCATTTAACAGTGGAATTCCCATTGCACTCTTAATGTTACCACTCTTGCTTTTCATTTCACAGAAGGTTGTTTTGACTTTGCTAATGTCCAGTCAGTATTTCCGACAGTTTCTCATTTTTCGATTTCATCACACTTTTCATGCAGCCATTTATCCTTAGCGGCCCTGCACTTCCTATTTATTTATTGATGTCCATCCTATCGCATGGACGATGGACTTCAACTGATTATATACAGGATGTTACAAAAAGGTACGGCCAAACTTTCAGGAAACATTCCTCACACACAAAGAAAGAAAATATGTTATGTGGACATGTGTCCGGAAACGCTTACTTTCCTTGTTAGAGCTCATTTTATTAGTTCTGTTCAAATCACATTAGTCATGGATTGGAAACACACAGCAACAGAACGTACCAGCGTGACTTCAAACACTTTGTTACAGGAAATGTTCAAAATGTCCTCCGTTAGCGAGGATACATGCATCCACCCTCCGTCGCATAGAATCCCTGATGCGCTGATGCAGCCCTGGAGAATGGCGTATTGTATCACAGCCGTCCACAATACGAGCATGTAGAGTCTCTACATTTGGTACCGGGGTTGCGTAGACAAGAGCTTTCAAATGCCCCCATAAATGAAAGTCAAGGGGGTTGAGGTCAGGAGAGCGTGGAGGCCATGGAATTGGTCCGCTTCTACCAATCCATCGGTCACCGAATCTGTTGTTGAGAAGCGTACGAACACTTCGACTGAAATGTGCAGAAGCTCCATCGTGCATGAACCACATGTTGTGTCGTACTTGTAAAGGCACATGTTCTAGCAGCACAGGTAGAGTAACCCGTATGAAATCATGGTGGTGAATCGAGGAAGTACAGTACATTCTGACGAAACTAAAATGAGCTCTAAAATGGAAATTAAGCGTTTCCGGACACATGTCCACGTAACATCTTTTCTTTATTTGTGTGTGAGGAATGTTTCCTGAAAGTTTGGCCGTACCTTTTTGTAACACCCTGTATATGAGTAAAAAAAAAAGTACCACCACAGCCGTATCTTGAGAATGTCTTTCAAAATGGTTCAAATGGCTCTGAGCACTATGGGACTTAACATCTGAGGTCATCAGTCCCCTAGAACTTAGAACTACTTAAACCTAACTAAGCTAAGGACATCACACACATCCATGCCCGAGGCAGAATTCGAACCTGCGACCGTAGCGGTCACGCGGTTCCAGACTGAAGCGCCTAGAGCCGCACGGCCACACCGGCCGGCGAGAATGTCTTTATTGTCTGACACGACTAGTTTCGGCGGCACATTACCGCCATCCTCAAGCCTCACCACTGCGAATAGGGTATCAGATCTCCTTGGCACGTTTATTGTGGAGTTCAAATGGTTCAAATGGCTCTAAGCATTATGGGACTTAACTTCTGAGGTCATCAGTCCCCTAGACTTAGAACTACGTAAACCTAACTAACCTAAGGACATCACACACATCCACGCCCGAGGCAGGATTCGAACCTGCGACCGTAGCAGCAGCGTGGTTACGGACTAAAGCGCCTAGAACCGCTCGGCCACTGCGACCGGCTTATTTTGGAGTCCTTGTTGCTAGTACACGTGGGCTAGCTTTCCTCAGGAGTCTCTACTCGACACTGTCTTGTCTCCAATGCCAGTGCCAATAGCATTTAGTGTACCTCTTGCTCTGAAGTTCTCTAACCAGTTCTAACCGTCAGCAGTTACATTTCTGTTACTATTTACCATTGGCTGCACTAATCGAAGAAGTGACTGTGTAATAACACCAAGTTTTCTTTCTTCATTGCTCAGTCCAGCACCATCAGAACCCTTACCAGTACGTGTATGCATCGTATAAGTATGATGTGCGGGCATCTATCAGACACAAGATTTTCATTCCATGCTTGGCGGGCGTTTTGGGCAAATACACTATGAAGCCATATCTGCCACTAAATAGTACGAACATTTAATCTAAGCAACTTCAGGGTAAGAATTATTGATCTATATGAAATAAAATCGTCATAACTTCTGAACGGTTTGCATTATGACGTTCAAACTGCACGGTAGGTCGCGGGGCATGATGGAAATTAGTGTTGTGAATATGGTTTGGTTTAGCGACGTAGCCCTCTTTCATCTGGATGGGTTCGTCAATAAGCAAAATTGGCGCATTTTGGCGACTGAGGATCCCCATTCGCGATCGAGAAGTCTCTTCACCCTCAATGGGTGTTGTGTGGTGTGTATCGTACAGTCATGGAATAATCGGTGCGATATTCCTTGATGGCACGGTGACTACCAAACAGTATGTAAAGGTTTTGGAAGATGATTTCATCCACATTATCCCAAGTGACCCTGATTTCGACAAGATATGGTTCATGCAAGACGGAGCTCGAACCCATCGAAGCAGGAGAGCGTTTGATGTCCTGGAGGAGCACTCTGGGGGACCGCATTCTGGCTCTGAGACAGCCAGTGGCCACTGGCATGGGCCTCGATTGGCCGCCATATTCTCCAGATCTGAACACATTCGACTCCTTTTTGTGGGGCTATATTAAGGACAAGGTGTAGAGCAATAACCAAAACCATTGGTGAGCTGAGAACAGCCATTCAGGTGGTCATCAACAGCATCGATGTTCGGGCAGACGGTCATGCAGAATTTCGCTTTTCGTCGGCGTCACATCATCGCCAATGATGCCAGGCACATCGAACATCTCATAACCAAACTCCGATTATATGTTGTGATGTTTACATGTTGAATAAGTGAGTGCACCCCGTAGTTTGTAACTAATTTATTGTTTTTTACATATAGTTCAATAATTATCACCCTGTATCTTCTCCAAGGGGGTACAGTTTTTGACACTTTGATTATTTTCTGTTGGGACGTTACAATTTACTGATGACCTTGGCAAAAATTTTCGAAATTGATGCTGATTTGTCTTCCTTCTAACGTATTTCTCTTGTTTCAGGTTCACCAAGTCGCAAACAGAGTAACAAGATTTGGAAGCACTGACATTGCGGCTCTAAATATACACTACTGGCCATTAAAATTGCAACACCACGAAACGTGCTACAGACGCGAAATTTAACCGACAGGAAGAAGATGCTGTGATATGCAAATGATTAGCTTCTCAGAGCATTCACACAAGGTTGTGTTGCCTCGTGAAGGAGGAGAAATGCGTACCATCACGTTTCCGACTTTGATAAAGGTCGGATTGTAGCCTATCGCGATTGCGGTTTATCGTATCGCGACATTGTTGCTCGCGTTGGTCTAGATCCAATGACTGTTAGCAGAATATGGAATCGGTGGGTTCATGAGGGTAATACGGAACCCCGTGCTGGATCCCAACGGCCTCGTATCACTAGCAGTCGAGATGACAGGCATCTTATCCGCATGGCCACGTCTCGATCCCTGAGTCAACAGATGGGGACATTTGCAAGACAACCATCTGCACGAACAGTTCGACGACGTTTGCAGCAGCATGGATTATCAGTTCGGAGACCATGGCTGTGGTTACCCTTGACGCTCCATCACAAACAGGCCGGCCGGATTGGCCGAGCGGTTCTAGGCGCTGCAGTCAGGAACCGCGCGACCGCTTCGGTTGCAGGTTCGAAACCTGCCTCGGACATGGATGTTTGTGATGTCCTTAGGTTAGTTATGTTTAAGTAGTTCTAAGTTCTAGGGGACTGAAGACCTCAGATGTTAAGCCCCATAGTGCTGAGAGCCGTTTGAACCATCACAGACAGGAGCGCCTGCGATGGTGTACTCAACGACGAACCTGGGTGCACGAATGGCAAAACGTCATTTTTTCGGATGAATCCAGATTCTGTTTACAGCACCATGATGGTCGCATCCGTGTTTGGCGACATCGAGGTGAACGCACATTGGAATCGTGTATACTGGCGTATCACCCAGCGTGATGGTATGGGGTGCCATTGATTACACGTCTCGGTCACCTCTTGTTCGCATTGACGGCACTTTGAACAGTGGACGTCACATTTCAAATGTTTTACGACCCATGGCTCTACCCTTCATTCGATCCCTGCGAAACACTACATTTCAGCAGGATAATGCACGACCGCATGTTGCAGGTCTTGTACGGGCCTTGATGAACTGTGGTATTGTGTTGAAACTGCATGGGTAGCTGTAACTGTACACGCAATCCAAGCTCTATTTGACTGAATGCCCAGGCGTATCAAGGCCGTTATTACGGCCAGAGATAGTTGTTCTGGGTAATGATTTCTCGGGATCTAACATGCACCCACATTGCGTGAAAATGTAATCACATGTCTGTTCTAGTATAATATATTTGTCCAATGAATACCCGTTTATCTTCTGCATTTCTTCTTGGTGTAGCAATTTTAATGGCCAGTAGTGTAGATCTTCCAACATAGTAAGTACAGAAGAGTGATAGTATATCTTCGTGTCCAGACTTACAGATGGAAGTTAGCGTAGAAAGCACTGTAAGTGCTTTTATTTCATACGGATCAGTAGATTTGTAGTTACTTAGCTGATGTACTTCAGTCCTGTTTCCGTACCGTTCCAGTTTAACGTTTGTCCCTTTCACAATTACTTCTATGAGTTCCTCATCAGATATCAAAGACCAGATATCTTCTATCTTAGGATTATCTCCTAAATTTTTGACAGCCCTTGTTATATTCTATGTGTCGACTTAAGTTATCAGGAGAAACTCGTCTAGCTTTAGTTGGTTGTTTTGATTCCCAACAAAATTCATTTTTGCTTTTGTGAACAAAAAGAACTGACATATCGTTATTTGCTGTTCACCTGTGCAGGAAAAGTCAACGCATGCAACGAAATCTTGTTCATCAGAGGAAGACCTGGAGGTTGCAATTTTCTGAGAAAAGGAAGGATCGCAGTCGAAATCGCCAGAAAATAAAACCTCTACATCCACATCCCCCCCATCTACTTCTTTCCACACCCTTGCAAATCAAATTTTGGATTATCCAATCTCTGCTTGTCTTCTTTTTCTTGATGTAGATTGAAGCTGCTCCATTTTTCCACCTGTGAAATATTTTCCAAAAATGCTTGGACTTGTAACTTAACAGAATGTCTAAAAGAAAAAGCAATTAGCTGCATGTAGTTTTTTTATTTTATTTATTTATTTATTGTTCCGTGGGACCAAATTAAGGAGAAGTCTCCATGGTCATGGAACAAGTCAATACATGAAATTATAACACGATATTAGAAACAGATAAAATGAAATATAAAAAAAAACATATTCAGGTGACAAGTCGTAAGTTTAAATGAAGACAACTAACAATGTAACACTGGAATTTGCTTAATTTTTTAGCTCTTCCAGGAGCTCCTCGACAGAATAGAAGAAGTTGTAACCTTCCCCTCACTTACCGACCTTAATGACAGTGAAAAATGAAACCGCGTGTACCTAATGGGAGTTTTGGAAAAGCAATCGTCGCCGAAGTTAACCTGTCGGTAAAGAGGGAGGAAAGGGTTACATCTAAATGAAAGAAAATGTGCTAGTGAAACTGGTGGAAATTAATTTTGAAAAGGGGTAAAGTTAATAAAGAAGGTAAATGTGCAGCCATTACGTTAACAATTAACTAGCAGTAATTAGGTATTTGAGATTTGGGGGAAATCACGGTCGCCAGTCCTAAGGACAATTACTATAGTAACTGAAAAAGAAAGGTTATTACACATATAATTAGCACTAGAAGCGTGGCAACTGAAGGTTGACACGTGTAGTGTGAAAACTGAAAGTTTGTCAGAAGTAATAAATTTCGCTACACCCTGACTTAATTTAGCAAAGAATTAATAAAACCGAAAAATCGAAAGTTAATTTAGTGACCTAAGTTAATAGTGAGCTTTCTTTCTGAAGCACATCGAAATTCAGTAAAATACGGTTAGTCTTGGACTACCTCAACAATCATTTCAAAAGCTACTTGAATCTACGCAATTTAGAAAGAAGAGATTTAACTTTGAGCCTGAATTAAATGATTCTGAACAATTAACAATAGTAAAATTTAGTACGTACCAAGCTGAGCTGCAGTCACAGGTAAGCTAAAATATGGTAACAAAACTCGCACTCTTAATTTGTGCTTGTGTAATCTGAACATTGTAGCCAGCTCTGAGACTTTAACTGAACTTTGAAATTAAAGCAGTGAAATAGAATATTACTTTAATGCTGGTGTTCGAATTTCAATGACACTCGGGTTCATTCCGGAAAAGGAAGGGACTCTACTTGGTAATGCAATTGGGACAATGAGCAACAAAAGTTCATGCTAAGTTGCTGTAATTATATTGGCGAAAATGGAACAGTTTGAAAAGCTGAGGTCTGCCATACAGTTCTAAAACTTTACGTGCTTCCAGTCTTCCTTGTTGGTTGATTGAAGGTTTGAAGCCGTCGATCGAGGAGGTGGCGACAGTCACTCATTGTCGGCCGTCGCTGTTGCAGAAGCTGGATGTAGGCGCGCCTTCTTCTCGACACGGTCACCAGACGAAACGGGCTCTTGATGTGCGCTAGTTAATGTTTCCCGTCCGCGACACCATGTCAGAAACTATCATCGCAAGTCGAGCGCAATTACATGCTGCCAAACCCCGAAAGCGCGGCAACTCGCGGGAGCGTCACACAACACACCTGCTCCACTCGCTACTCCCGCCAGACTCCTTCCCTCAGCCCGCGCTCCACGCGGCAGAGTTAACACTACCAAAGATCCTACACACTTTGATTCTTCACACGACCTATCGACGTAATCGTTCGATAGCAGTTTCCCCTAGGCAAGACCCAGCGTAAAAATACAAATAATATTTACGAAACAAACCAATTATACATCGACATAAATGCATAAATATACAAATAGTAAATTACAATATACAAAGAGACAGAAATGTCATATCTTGAGGTAACAAAGCAAGGAAAAAAAATAGTACAATAGATGGAAATAGGAGGATATGCATTTCCGGCGTTACACGTGCCCCACATTGTCTGAGGATGTTCGTGTAACGTAAACAGACTCAGAAAATGTCCCAAAAAAGAAACAGCGGAAATGCATATGCTCAAAACATCAAAAAAATTTAGCATTCGTCTAATTAATCATAAACCAATTTTTAGACAATAATAATTGAGTGGAGACACTCCTAATCTTATTCCACTCTGTCATCTTGCACAAAATAAAACAGGTTGACAACATATCAAAATTCATAGAAAACAAAGAAAATGGTTTGGCTATTCCAAAATCATTAAAATTCGTAACACTATAAGAAATGGAATACTATTTGCAAAATTGATCAGAGTACATGGTCATAAAAAACAGGTATATCAAAATACGCAAACTAATAATTAATTACATAGAATACATAATTTTATGTAACCTTTTCATAATTAATATCCTCGTCATGTCCAATTAACGCTAAACAAGAAAATAATATACAGCAGATAAAATAAAACATAAATATTGACAGCAGAATCCTTTCACATCAGCTGTCCGGGAAGAAAAGCAACTCCACATTCCGTACTCGCGAGTACAAAGAATGCGGACAGCGGAACAAGAGCCGACAGCGACACAAGAGCCGACAGCGGCTCGGTCTTTCCATTATTGTCACGCCCGCCGGTGCGGCACGCTTGATCTCACTCCCCCTTGTAACGGCGTTTCCAGAACGTCCGTTTGACTGAATTCTTTCGGAAAAACTCATTCCCGAGTAATCTCAAGGAGTCCATGAACACTATCACAGCGGATAACTCAACACTGTCCATCATGACACGCATGTACTAGCCTGAAACTTAAAACAGCGTCTAAGTACATCGGCAATGACTAATGAAACACACATTCATGAAATCTGACAGCTAGTTACAAAATCATATTTACATTGCTTAATCTACTGTGACTCAGCTGAAAACTTAAACTAGCAGCTTGGATTTTTCAGATGATTACTAATCAGTTACTCTTAAATCATTTAGTCAAAATTAATTACTTATTAATTACAACTTCTTTAATGACCTCTAGGTCAGGCAAAAGCATCGTAACATGGCACATCCTTAAATCTTACACTCTATATTTACATACTGTACAAATTACCCATTGTGTGGTATTAATCGATCCTAGGTTGGTACAATTTCAAGTCTACAATATTCCGTATACCTAATCGTTTTCCAGAGCTTGGATACTCTAAGCAATAAGCATTTGTGTGAGGTATACCAATGACTTTATATGGTCCATTATAAACAAACTTAAATTTAGAGATTTCATTGTCTATCTCGCTCGATTTCTCATGAGCTTTTACAAGTACTAAGTCTCCGATTGCAAACTTAGCAAAACGCGTTTTAGCGTCATGACGACGTATGCGAGCATCGGCTTTTAGCTTCATTACTTCTCGCAAACGATCTTTTTTCACACCAATACTAATGTCAATCCGTGGAGGGAATTTGATTATCTCTTCCATTTCACTTTCTACACTTTTGTCAATGCCGAGATTCCTCACGTTACGGCAGTTCAAATTCATTCCTACATCAATGTCATCCGGCCAGTTAACAATGTGTATAGGCTGGTATTGCCTATGCACACAGTCTCCTGCCTCGTCAAAACTAACTACTATTGTTTTATCTTGTGACGTACACGTCAAAGTTTTGCTTTCGCAATTAATCACTGCACGGTACTTAGCCAATCTAACCCAATAATTACTTCCGTAGTTAAGTCTGGCACGACGACAAACTCTTGTTCAAATCGTGCCCCACATATCTCGAAGTTGACAAAAATCTGTTTTGTGACCGGTTTACTGGCCTTCCCAGGAGCACCGATAATTTTCACTCCTGCTACTGGCATAACTACGATGCCAGGTCTGTCCTTCAGTAACTCAAATATTTTCCCAGATACAGCACTCAATTCTGCACCGGTGTCAATCAACACGTTTAGTTGTAGGTCATGCATATTAACAGACACTACTATCTGTCTACACTTGTCCTCGGCTGTTTCTTTATTTTCCCACAGTAAATCCTCGTCTATATTCAGGTCATTCCAGAAAAAACCATCCGGCTTTGACCCTAAATCCGGCTTATCTGGCGGCTTTTTCAGCCTCTGTTCACATACAGTTTTAATTTCAACACGTTTGTCCTGAGGCTTAGCCTGTAGCTTCGCCTCCAATACCGAAACCTTTTCCTGTAACTCGTCAACTAGTGAGTGTTGCTTTGCTATCAATTCATTAATCGTCACCTTCGTTGATTCCACTTTGGTCAGATTAATCTCATCCGCCAATCTACCTGGAGGAATGTGTCCAGTAGTTTCTGCAATTACTTCCGCTAGATCTGCGCAACCCACACTGCTATCGTCTGACCGTATAATGTCAGCTCTAACCTCATACACGTTGTAATCTATGTGCTTTTCTACCAATCGTGTCCGGCTATCACTAAAATTTTCGCAATCTTTCTCCTTAATACTCTCGCAATGTTTAAACTGGAGGTTTGCGTCGGATGGGTCGGTTACTTCTACCACTGAAACTTTCGGTAAGGTCTGCCGGTTAGGGCCAGAACTTTCCGTTACTACTGCAACATCTAACTCCTGCGGGACGAAACACGACGAATCTTGCTCGTGCTCCCCCTTAACATCAACTATTTCTAGTAAAGTCTGCCGATTAGGGCCAGAACTTTCTATCATTTCACAAACACTATCTTCCTGCGGGACGAGACGCGGAAAATCCTGCACGCGCTCCCCATAAACACTTCTCCCATACAGACCCCTATAATCTCTTAGTTCGTCGTATAAGCGACCGAACTGCCTTAACCAGACCTCATCCCTCTCTGCATCCCCTCGCTCGATGACGGACGTGTTATCCGACATCTGATCTTCTCTCAACAATTGCGAATCATTCTTAAACTCAATCTCCAGTTCCGCTGTGGGTATTACAGCTGCCACTTTATGGTCGATTTCCGGAACACTACTTAAATTGTTCTCACTGACAGCGAATGTATTTTCTACTGCCGTGTATACAGCTGATCTACTACTTGTGGGTGCACTCTTTTCTCTTAACACTGGCACACTCTCCCGCCGTTGATTATTCCATACGGAATTTTCATAACGGCGACACCTGGGTTTTCTCTTGTTATTGGGCCGCCAAAATTTATCCACGCCCGCTCGGCCCCTCACCGGCGCGGCTAATGGTTTCCCTGTCTCGTCCCAGCAGATACGCTCCCCGGATGCTGCTGAGGCGGCTGATCACACCCTCTGGCGTTATTACTATTCTGTGAAGCCCGTATCACGTTAGTATGATACTGGTTTCTGTCATTCCTGTTATTATTTGCATTGTACCGATTGTTATTGCGGTCCGAACCATTATTGTTATTGCTGCGGTATGCATTATTCCTATGGTTATCATTGTTGTGGTTGCTGTGGTACTCGTTGTTGTTACCACGGCCTCTACCACTGTCGCGATTATTGCGCCAATTGTCCTCGTCCTCAACTCTTTCCAGGAAATCATTCACTGTCCTATAATTGCTTCCTACGTAGCGTTTTGTATCATCTGGAAGCTTCTTGTAGAGTTCCCAGACTATTTCGGATTCCGTGCGGCGATCACGCAAATATTCCAACTTGCGGATCCAGCCCTCACAAAACTCCATCGAGCCGCGCGAATTCGCATCGAAAGGCCTCGATACGACAAATTCGCGCCAAACATTTTGCTGTTTTTGCTCTGACCAGTATTCAGCCAGAAACAAATTTTTAAACTCGTCAAAAGTCAGGTTCGTAATGTTGAGGTTTAAGCCCCAACGCTTGGCATCACCAGCCAGCACATCAATAACCGCATTAATTTTTCTCTCATTAGTCCATGATCTGGGTAAAACTCTTTCACAATTTTTAATGAAATCCGTCGCGTGTATAGCGCCTTTTTTCAAGGGGTCGAACCGCTCCTCTTTCGTCAACAATTCCGAACTATGTGCACAGATTGGCACATAGCTCTGTTTTTCGTCAAGTTTCTTTTCTAATTCCGACACTCTCGTAATTACTTGGCAAGTGGTTGTCGCAAGCGTTTCCACTTCCCTCTTTTTCTCTTCGCAGGTATTAGCCTGCTCCCTCACTTTAGTGTCTACTTCGGACACTAAAGCCTTTAAAGCTTCCACCTTCTGTTGATCCTCTTTTTTCACTAATTGAATTTGTTCCGTCACCTTATTCTCGATGATCGGAGCAACTGCTTATCCTACACTTTTCTCGATTCTGCTGATTTCGGAATCAAAACGAGTATTTATGCTCGCAATTTCCGCCTGAACGCCTATCATTTCCTGTTTAAGATTACCGATTTCGGTATTAATTACAACAATATCTTCTTTGATTTTATCAACTTTTGTATTAACAACTCCAACATTGTTGTTAACAACGTTAATAGCTTTGTTCTGATTGTCTAGCTTGGCCGATTGACTCTTGATTTCGTTAATCAAAACATTCAATAAATCAGTTAAATTCCCGGAAACTACCGGTTCCACTTCCGTAGCGGCTTCCTTTTTAATTGTCCCCCCGTATTCGTCATAAAGGGATTCAGGTTTGATTTTCACTTCCGATTCCGAAACATTTTCTAAAGTTTGGGATTCCATTTCTGCTCTTTGTTGCGTTTCGGTGGTCGCGTCTTTCATGCTAGCCGCCTGCCCCTGAACAATGGGTACCGCGGTGCGCGTTTCCCACTGTTCGACCGATTGTTCCGTATCCAAGTCTACCAAATTTTGGCAATTGTTGCCTTCACTCATTTTAATAATTTTCAATATAAATGCCAAATCTCAAATATAATTAGGATTACTCCCACTACTTATTCTCGCTACGTAACGGCCTGTACGTAACCAATACTTTGTTACGAGATTTGCACAATGCAAAATTCGTGTCCAGAACAACCTCAAATCTGAAGATTGTCCTGTCACCAGGTCGCCACGTGTAACCTCCCCCTCACTTACCGACCTTAATGACAGTGAAAAATGAAACCGCGTGTACCTAATGGGAGTTTTGGAAAAGCAATCGTCGCCGAAGTTAACCTGTCGGTAAAGAGGGAGGAAAGGGTTACATCTAAATGAAAGAAAATGTGCTAGTGAAACTGGTGGAAATTAATTTTGAAAAGGGGTAAAGTTAATAAAGAAGGTAAATGTGCAGCCATTACGTTAACAATTAACTAGCAGTAATTAGGTATTTGAGATTTGGGGGAAATCACGGTCGCCAGTCCTAAGGACAATTACTATAGTAACTGAAAAAGAAAGGTTATTACACATATAATTAGCACTAGAAGCGTGGCAACTGAAGGTTGACACGTGTAGTGTGAAAACTGAAAGTTTGTCAGAAGTAATAAATTTCGCTACACCCTGACTTAATTTAGCAAAGAATTAATAAAACCGAAAAATCGAAAGTTAATTTAGTGACCTAAGTTAATAGTGAGCTTTCTTTCTGAAGCACATCGAAATTCAGTAAAATACGGTTAGTCTTGGACTACCTCAACAATCATTTCAAAAGCTACTTGAATCTACGCAATTTAGAAAGAAGAGATTTAACTTTGAGCCTGAATTAAATGATTCTGAACAATTAACAATAGTAAAATTTAGTACGTACCAAGCTGAGCTGCAGTCACAGGTAAGCTAAAATATGGTAACAAAACTCGCACTCTTAATTTGTGCTTGTGTAATCTGAACATTGTAGCCAGCTCTGAGACTTTAACTGAACTTTGAAATTAAAGCAGTGAAATAGAATATTACTTTAATGCTGGCGTTCGAATTTCAATGACACTCGGGTTCATTCCGGAAAAGGAAGGGACTCTACTTGGTAATGCAATTGGGACAATGAGCAACAAAAGTTCATGCTAAGTTGCTGTAATTATATTGGCGAAAATGGAACAGTTTGAAAAGCTGAGGTCTGCCATACAGTTCTAAAACTTTACGTGCTTCCAGTCTTCCTTGTTGGTTGATTGAAGGTTTGAAGCCGTCGATCGAGGAGGTGGCGACAGTCACTCATTGTCGGCCGTCGCTGTTGCAGAAGCTGGATGTAGGCGCGCCTTCTTCTCGACACGGTCACCAGACGAAACGGGCTCTTGATGTGCGCTAGTTAATGTTTCCCGTCCGCGACACCATGTCAGAAACTATCATCGCAAGTCGAGCGCAATTACATGCTGCCAAACCCCGAAAGCGCGGCAACTCGCGGGAGCGTCACACAACACACCTGCTCCACTCGCTACTCCCGCCAGACTCCTTCCCTCAGCCCGCGCTCCACGCGGCAGAGTTAACACTACCAAAGATCCTACACACTTTGATTCTTCACACGACCTATCGACGTAATCGTTCGATAGCAGTTTCCCCTAGGCAAGACCCAGCGTAAAAATACAAATAATATTTACGAAACAAACCAATTATACATCGACATAAATGCATAAATATACAAATAGTAAATTACAATATACAAAGAGACAGAAATGTCATATCTTGAGGTAACAAAGCAAGGAAAAAAAATAGTACAATAGATGGAAATAGGAGGATATGCATTTCCGGCGTTACAAAGTGAGCCATGAGGAAACTCTTCAGTTGGGCTACTGCTAAGATTTTTGAGTTCTTGTGGTAGCTTATTGAAAATGGATGCAGCAGAACACTGCACTCCTTTCTGCACAAGAGTCAAGGAAGTGCATTCTGCATGCAGATTTGATTTCTGCCTAGTATTAACTGAGTGAAAGCTGCTAACTCTTGGGAATAGGCTAATATCGCTAACAACAAACGACATTAAAGAAAATACACTCCTGGAAATTGAAATAAGAACACCGTGAATTCATTGTCCCAGGAAGGGGAAACTTTATTGACACATTCCTGGGGTCAGATACATCACATGATCACACTGACAGAACCACAGGCACATAGACACAGGCAACAGAGCATGCACAATGTCGGCACTAGTACAGTGTATATCCACCTTTCGCAGCAATGCAGGCTGCTATTCTCCCATGGAGACGATCGTAGAGATGCTGGATGTAGTCCTGTGGAACGGCTTGCCATGCCATTTCCGCCTGGCGCCTCAGTTGGACCAGCGTTCATGCTGGACGTGCAGACCGCGTGAGACGACGCTTCATCCAGTCCCAAACATGCTCAATGGGGGACAGATCCGGAGATCTTGCTGGCCAGGGTAGTTGACTTACACCTTCTAGAGCACGTTGGGTGGCACGGGATACATGCGGACGTGCATTGTCCTGTTGGAACAGCAAGTTCCCTTGCCGGTCTAGGAATGGTAGAACGATGGGTTCGATGACGGTTTGGATGTACCGTGCACTATTCAGTGTCCCCTCGACGATCACCAGTGGTGTACGGCCAGTGTAGGAGATCGCTCCCCACACCATGATGCCGGGTGTTGGCCCTGTGTGCCTCGGTCGTATGCAGTCCTGATTGTGGCGCTCACCTGCACGGCGCCAAACACGCATACGACCATCATTGGCACCAAGACAGAAGCGACTCTCATCGCTGAAGACGACACGTCTCCATTCGTCCCTCCATTCACGCCTGTCGCGACACCACTGGAGGCGGGCTGCACAATGTTGGGGCGTGAGCGGAAGACGGCCTAACGGTGTGCGGGACCGGAGCCCAGCTTCATGGAGACGGTTGCGAATGGTCCTCGCCGATACCCCAGGAGCAACAGTGTCCCTAATTTGCTGGGAAGTGGCGGTGCGGTCCCCTACGGCACTGCGTAGGATCCTACGGTCTTGGCGTGCATCCGTGCGTCGCTGCGGTCCGGTCCCAGGTCGACGGGCACGTGCACCTTCCGCCGACCACTGGCAACAACATCGATGTACTGTGGAGACCTCACGCCCCACGTGTTGAGCAATTCGGCGGTACGTCCACCCGGCCTCCCGCATGCCCACTATACGCCCTCGCTCAAAGTCCGTCAACTGCACATACGGTTCACGTCCACGCTGTCGCGGCATGCTACCAGTGTTAAAGACTGCGATGGAGCTCCGTATGTCACGGCAAACTGGCTGACACTGACGGCGGCGGTGCACAAATGCTGCGCAGCTAGCGCCATTCGACGGCCAACACCGCGGTTCCTGGTGTGTCCGCTGTGCCGTGCGTGTGATCATTGCTTGTACAGCCCTCTCGCAGTGTCCGGAGCAAGTATGGTGGGTCTGACACACCGGTGTCAATGTGTTCTTTTTTCCATTTCCAGGAGTGTATATACTGTGAGGGCAATGTCAGAATTCCCAGATTTTTGAATAGGGGTCGACAAGAGGTTCTCGAACTTACACCACATATAGCTCGAACAGCCCGTTTTTGAGCCAAAAATACCCTTTTTGAATCAGAAGAATTACCCCAAAAAATAATACCATATGACATAATCGTATGAAAATATGCGAAGTAGACTTCTTTTCGTGTTGAAGTGTCACTTATTTCAGATACTGTTCTAATGGTAAATAAAGCAGCATTTAGCTTCTGAACAAGATCCTGGACATGGGCTTTCCACAACAGCTTACTATTTATCCGAACGCCTAGGAATTTGAACTGTTCCGTCTCGCTTATAATATGCCCATTCTGTCTGATCAAAATATCGGTTCTTGTTGATTTGTGAGTTAGAAACTGTAAAAACTGAGTCTTACTGTGATTTAGCATCAAATTATTTTCCACAAGCCACGAACTTATTTCATGAACTACATTATTTGTTACTGTTTCAATATTACACACAAGATCCTTCACTATCAAGCTGGTGTCATCAGCAAACAGAAATATTTTTGAATCACCTGTAATACTAGAAGGCATATCATTTATATAAATAAGAAACAGCAGTGGCCCCAGCACCGACCCTTGGGGAACGCCCCACTTAACAGTGCCCCATTGGGACTGAACATCACTACCACTCTCAATATTGCGGAGAATTACCCTCTGCTTTCTGTTCTTAAAGTAAGAGGCGAACCAATTGTAAGCTACTCCCCTTACTCCATAAAGGTCCAACTTCTGCAGTAATATTTTGTGGTCAACACAGTAAAAAGCCTTTGTTAAATCAAAGAAAACACCTAGCGTTCGCAACCTTTTATTTAATCCGTCCAAAACCTCACAGAGAAAAGAGAATATAGCATTTTCAGTTGTTAAACCATTTCTAAAACCAAACTGAACATTTGACAGCAAATTATGTGAATTTAAATGCTCCAGTAACCTTGTATATACAACCTTCTCGATAACTTTAGCAAAAACCGATGGCATAGAAATAGGTCTAAAATTGTCAACATTATCAATGTCTCCCTTTTTATAAAATGGCTTCACTACCGAGTACTTTAATCGGTCAGGAAACCGACCACTCCTAAAGGAAAAGTTACAGATATGGCTCAAACCAGTAAATCCTCAATTGGCCTCACAAGGGCTGAATGCATCCCGTTTGCCAATAGCGCTCGGTAGACCCGGTTGGTGATCCACCCAAGAGTTAACCAAGCCCGAGAGCGGTTAACTTCGGTGATATGACGGCAACGGTTGTCACCACTGCTTCAAGACCGTTGGCATCATTGTAATAAAAAAATGTTCAGATGTGTGTGAATTCCTAGGGGACCAAACTGCTGAGGACATCGGTCACTATAGACTTGCACACTACTTAAACTAACTTACGCTAAGAACAACATACACACACCCACCCATGTCCGAGGGAGGACTCGAACATCCGGCGGGAGGGAGTAACAAGATATCTAGTAAATAAGTAGGACCTACTTCCAGAAGTGTAACACCAGTGTCCGTATGTTAAGGCTGTTGACCCAGAGTTTGTCGGGTTTATTCTTACGATTAATGAAGTATAGTAACAATAACTGAATGCGGCAATGCTATATTGACTAAGACGTTGCCATTTTTAGCTGGTGAATAGGCGCTTATAGTGTATTGTAACAGAAGCAGCACGCAGATATGACAACTACCCTCCATCACAGCCTCGCATATCGTCCGCCGCTCGTGGTCTCGCGGTAGCGTTCTCGCTTCCCGAGCACGGGGTCCCGGGTTCGATTCCCGGCGGGGTCAGGGATTTTCACCTGCCTCGAGATGACTGGGTGTTAGTGTTGTCCTCATCATTTCATCATCATCCAGGAAAGTGGCGCAATTGGACGGAGCAAAGATTGGGTAATTGTACGGGCGCTGATAGCCACGCTGTTGAGCGCCCCACAAACCAAACGTCATCTCCCCTCAGCCTCGCATATATTGCAGCTACCAACAGTTGCTTACAAGCGCTTAACTGGCAGACACTAGGAGCACGCATTAGTAAATAGGATATAACCAACAAAGTTCAAGCTTTGCATCCGTGTTGTCTCCGCCGCAATAGCTAAAACAGTTAGCTGAATAGCAGGATCTTGCGTTTGAAATTACGTGTATAACGATGAAACAACAAATTAGAAAATATCATAAATCCGCATGCGATTAGAAAAAAAAGGTTGTATCTTTAAACTATTCAAAGGAAATTTTTCTAATAGTTACCGTTTGGCTCTTGACAGTTTCCATGCGCCAAAAAACGCCTGAAAAAGCACGCTTTCTCTTAAAAATTGCTATCTATGTCCCCTCCATTTAAAATAAAACGCAGTATTCAAGCACTAAATAAAAGTAGATTTCCACGATTCCGGCAAGGTACAACATATAGATGTTCGTCATGCGATGTAAGCAGAATATGAGCTCAGAACTGGGGTCAGTCACTATGAAATGGATAATAAGTCTGCCCATTAGTCAGGATTCATGAGGGAGTGGTATATGCCGTTGTGCGCCATCCTTTATCGTCTGACATTTGTATCCGAGATGTAGTGCAGTATTAAATGTTCGGGGGAGCCAATTTCCCCACATCTGCATTCTTGGTTCAGACAGAACTTCATCAGATGAAATTGTATTGGATAAGCAGCAAGTCCGGTTAGGAAATGTAACATTCCATGGCTTGGGGAAGAGTGTTTTATTCATCATGTTTCCCTTTCGTTCGGAAACGACTTTGGACTCTGCGGCTCAAAGCATGTGTCCCACTCCTTTCATCCCCTGCCTTTTGAGACAGTTTTTATCAGAGATGTCTTCTTCTGTGATTGTTCTTTTTTCCCTGACGCTGAACAGTATACAACCATTACTTGCCGTAAGTCATCGACGAAATCTGAACAAAAACAACAACTCGCAACATTCTTCATCACGACATTGCCAGCTGTCTAACAGCATCCTGATATTACTTTTTGGCACTATTATAGACACGTGAAAATTTGGTTTTAATTTATTGTAATATTATGCATAATTTTTCTTCTTGAACTCCCTAATCACTCTTCCACAGTAAAACAAAATTTTCCATTAACTGAGTATATGTTCTTTAGTTGACGTTGTCATGTAAGTTATCATTTGTACTCTGTACAATATGACATGTCCCGTATCCTCCCAACTCACTCGCTACCTTGATCTTCTGAACACGACATAAATTTCAAAATATTGATTATTCGACGGAGAAAAACAGCTAATTAATATCTTATTGACCGTTTCATACAATTTCTCTCCTAACGACTTCTTTTTGTTCCCGCATGTCAAACAAACTGTGTGGGCAGCGATGTTCAATATCTAAAGAAGCTGCTGAATCCTTCCAGTACGGTTTTTGAGGCATTAACATCAGAGTGGATAAAATGTTTCCACAAGTGGGTCGAATACATGCAAGACGGTAAATATTTTAAAGGCGATATTTTGAAAAACAATAAAAACTATTTGTACCAATTCTTTCTTCATTGTTTCCGTGGTGAGTAAGAGAATGCACGCGATCCCTAAATTACACTCTGAATCCTGAATTTTTTATTAATTGAGATTCTTGTAATTCGCGTTTTTGTTGGAGTGACTCCAGCAACAAATATGTCATGATATCTGTGAAAACCTCCAGTGAAGTGAATAAACCTGCGGCCAACTAAGTTCACTTTTTTCATCTACATTCAATTTAAACTGTTGATCGGATGTTGGTGCGAATCTCACATAGCCTACGCATCCAACAAACGTATTTTCTTTTTCTGCAAGAAGACTTCCCTAAATCTTGTCAAAGGTATCAGCACCATCTCTGGATTGTCTAACAGCTTGTGTTGTCTGTTCGCTTTGTACGCGTGGTAAGAATAATAATCCTTGTATCATCTGTCCGGCCTATAGGGTTAGCACGAATGGTAGTCCTTGTATGACATGTCCCAGAAGTATAACCGAGGTACCATATCGGATTATTGCACGTTATTCTTTCCATTCATAACTCACGTAACAAGCTTATAGTCCCCTGTTGTACAGCACTGAATTTATTTTTGTGTGTAGTTTGCTTACCAGCTCTTATCCCTTGCTGGCTCAGCGTATTTGTACCGGATAGGTAATCTTGACATTACGGGCACGTTGTCCTTGTGAGACACTCATGACTTTGCGCTGAAAAGGTAGACAATACTAAAAGTGCGCCTTTCGGTACAGTAATGGGATTACCTGGTAAATTTCGAATTGCTGTCCTTAGGATGTGGGATAAAATCCAGCAGACGTAGGCTTCTAAAACTTCATCACCCAAATGCGTCAACAATCAGAAATTTATTAAGAATAAAATCTCTGTGTCTGCTAAACAGGGATTTTATCCTTTGGTTAACTTACTTCTTCTTCCTCATTTGAGCCGTTGTTAGCAATTCACAGCGTTAATTTTATGAGGCTTCCGAGAAAGATTCTCAGATTAAAACACACTCGCCTCTTTCCAAAATAACAGCCCGCCATCATTTCCGCCTCTGACGCGAGGACGCAGTGAACCTCGACCTTGGCAATGCGCACGCGCGGTATTGCCTTACGGGTTGAAACGTGTGCGCGGGCACCGCTGTGCGCCTGTCAGATTCAGATCTCGCGTGTGTGTTGTGGTTGTATGTGTGATTGTTAAAATAACAATACGGTAGTGAGAGCAGGATAATCACTCTTCATTGCAATGGATTAAAGAAGGATTTTTAATCGCTGTCAGAGGTAAAGATACTTTTCTTTGTAATCTTTTAAGCAACACAAATGGTGTTTGAAACGAAGACAGTTATTTGAACTGTGACTTCCAGGAGTTGTTTTGACTACGGTATGTTTACTTTATCAGCGATGATATGTTTCACTGGAAGCAGGAGTTTCTGAATCGTATATAGAATGCGGAAGTGCTTGGTTGCAGCTGGATTATTTTTGGCTTCATAGCTATTTAACTGTTATCGCTGGGAATATCATTTACTCTTCAACGCCAAGGATTGTGTAACACAATGCTGTAGTGTTTACGATTGAGGTGTAGTAATGTGGAGTGTTTTGTTGATAGTGATGGGGAGGTGACGATCAGTATTCTGACATATTCGGAAAATATGGATTCTTATGCTGAGTTTGTGCATAGTTATGACCCACCTGATTGACAGTATGTCGTAAGATATTTGTGTTAACGTTGACATTGAATTTCTGCAAGTGCTTTTTTGATGCAAGACCAGATTTTCCTCAAATGGCCCACTGTTGGGATATTTTGAGAAGTTCACCTGTAAAACGGCTGAAAACTGCCTAATAAGCATATAGTTTAATTACAGTGAATGTGGAAGGAGAAGTTGATTTCAGTTGTTTGCGATGGTTCATCTAGGGATACCTCGTGTTTCAAAATTTTCAATGCGTGTTACGTTAATATTTACCCAGTAACTTGATATCAAAACCAACGGTAACCGACTGCCGTTACTTTGGAGTTTTTGTATCAAGGAAACGCATGCGTTCAATGTTTTATGATGAAGTGAACACTGTCTTTTATGTGGTATACAAAATTTGAGCAAGGATTTGTTTTACTTTGTAGTAAGTAAGCCAAACGAAAGAAGAAAATGGTACATATGGAAGTAGATCTAGATGAAGTTGTTGCTCTCCTGGTTTATCAGTAATTGGACGTTTCGTAAACAGTTAATGATGTAATTTGCTTGTGAACATCACATAATCTGACAGCAGTGATTACAGCTGTTATTACTCATGTCATGCACAGCTTTTCCGTAAAGGCACTAACAAACAACGCACTGGAAATGGTTAATTTTGATGTTCTTATCATGGATAATTGTTTACTAATTTGTGAGTTTTCAGTTGTAGACAGGTTCTTATATTTGTGAAAGTTTGTTTTGATTTTCCATGAACATGTGAAGCAGCTCTTACTTATTTCATACTGGCTGCTAACTGTTTCAAAAGAATTTCTGGAGATTACAACTTCATGTTATTGAGAAGGTAGTAAGCAAGTAGCCCTATCTCAAATGACTTTAGCAGGAAGAGAGATGTTAGGGCCTATGTGTGGCCAATTTGTGGACTCTCACCTTGTAGTAGCCTTACCAGTTCCTTTGCCTCTAATTTATTTATATGCTATTCAGGGTTCCAAAGGACATGTCTTTCACTTTCTCCTTTGTACATAGAAACAGTATGGTGTTCCTGTTACAGTTAAATGTGATGTTACTCTCCACACTTCCTATGGATTCAGTGTATGTAATTAGATCTATTCCACTTCACTGCATCTTCTTGCTATCTTGGCATAAAATAATATTTGATCTGGCATTTTTGGACAGTTATGAGAGTTAGTGAAAAAAAAAATTAACTCATCATGATACCCGTCTCTTAAACCATTAACTTTGTAAGTACTCAAATTAGTTGTTTTAAAATTCAGGTGTATTTAGTTTTGTGAGTCAGCAGTAAAAACAATATTCTTGCAGGAAGTCAAGAGGAACATTAGATATCAGTCACCACCTTTGACCTTAGGCGTAATGTTAATGGCTGCGTGACATCACCTTTTGGTGCATGTTTTTGCATTTTGCTTATTAGTTGGTGAAGCTAACAGATACAAAAGCAATAAACCTGATTATGGTGATAGACTAATATGTAGCGTAGCTCAGTGTCTAGGTTAGTTTGGAAGGTTTCAGTTTGGTTGAGAGTTAAGAGCTGATGAAAGTGAAAGAAAAAAAAATCTGAATGTGTTGACACACTGATCTGTAGCACAGATTGTTTGAAAAAAGGGCCACTGAAACTGTGTTACACTTACCATGTTGTGTATGATGTTTGCTGCACACTTCCTATGTCACTGGTGGAAGCCAGTTACTAATATTGAATATTCCTCTTTATCCCTTTCAGAGGAAGCCTGCAATTTCATTTAGTGAAATGAAATATACTGAATAAGATAGCTGACGATGTGACCACATTAAAGAGCAGGAGACAAAATAGGTCATATTCAGAACTTCATATGAAATTGCAGTATTACATTATTTTCATTGTGTAACTTAATGTCTGATGGGGCAGTGCTATATGCTAGGCCGTAAACTGAAGCCTCTGAATATTTACTACTGTCTTCCCATGCTGTTAACCTACTCAGGGGTTCCATTTTTAATTGTGCTCATGGATGCAATGGAAAATCTAAAATATGACACAAGCATAGGATTGAGAATAGCTATAGCTGGGACAGTGTTCAAGAAAAGGAGGGAATCGTTATGCAGGCCTCTGAACATAAACTGAGGAAAAGATTGGTTAAACTTTATATATGTAGCATAGCTGTATACTGCGTAGAGATGAAAATATGAAGAAAGGAGGATGGAACTGTGGGTGTGGAGGAAAGTAGGTGAGATGGGAAGACAGGGTGAAGAAGTGTTGAGCCGTTTGGGAGAACAGGAAGGCACTTTAAGGAAATAAAAATTGGCAAGGCCACTTTATGAGGTGCTGATGTATACTCTAGTAAGTGATTGAATGGTAGTAAAGAGATAGTGGGAGGGGAAGAAAAAGATAGAAACTAAGATAGTGTCAGGGAGGAAAATTGTACGTCTGAGAGGAACTACAGAGGATACCATAAGATATGGGGGGAGATTGTGAAGTACGATGTCTGAACGTGCCGCAAAGCAGAACAACTAGGGAGAGGATTGTATTTGCAGTCCACTCCCTCCTCCCTTTTCTTGACATCAGACAATTATTAACTATCATTGCCACTGCACGACATCTCATAATTCTTCTCTTGCTGCAAATAAGCGTACAAATAAATTTTTGATATAGATCATGTTGCCTTTGGTCATCCTTCCATGGAGATTTGAGACCACCTTTTAAAAATGTTGTGGACAGTCGCCTGGGAAACTAACCAAATAAGTAAATTAACACTTAGATTGGGAAAAACTGATACACATGGCTGAGGTTCAGAGTGCTGGGTTTTTCGTTACATGGCAAATTGTTTTAGAATGAAGTGATTGATGAATTTATGAGATTGGTTTCCTGTTTGTGAAATGTCACTGAAGCGCTTCCACGGAAGGCTGGATTTTATTTACCTTCATGTCACTTTATTGTTTATCATAGTGCAATATATTACTGTAAGTCATACTCGGGCATCAGTTATACTTAATTTAATTTTTAACCAGATGAGTAAACAGTATGAATATTTTAGGTTGTCACACAGTTACATGTCTTTTAAGAGATACATTTTTATGATATTTCGGATTATATGTTTTCTTGGGAAAAAAGTTGGGTTATTTTCAGACTGTTTTTGTTCTAAATTGACCTTTGATATCATTTTGGAAGTGAAGTCGAAGGCTGTGAGGACTGACCTCATTGTTTTGCAGTTATACAGCTTTAATCCTCAGATCAGATCTAAACTGAATTTCATTGATTAGCTAAATCTGTGAAACTGAATATTTCCAGAAATTTGCAACTTTATCATAAGTAAAAACTTTTGTTGATATGGTGCTTTCCAGTCTTCATATTTTTGGAGGGAAAGGGAGATCTAAAAATATGAGATAATCAACCAAGTATTCAAGATGAATAACAGCAAAAGATTTGAAAGTGGAGCTTTGCTAGATTAGCTGCACATTTTGTAACTCGTAGAACTCAGTGGTGTAAGAGTTCAGAAGCATACCCAGTTCTGAATGATTTGTGCCATAAGTTTTACAGGTATTGCAATACTTCGTTGAATGCATTAGGCCTATTAAACGTAGTGTGTACAGGAGGACATTCATTCAGAAGATAATTTATTATTGCAATGCATGTTTTAAGGATTTTTATGTGTCGCAGTTTGTGCCTGTCTCGAGCAGTTTTTTTTAGGCTTCACAGTGCTCTTCAGGAGTACATCCATGCCATTTGATAAGCTAAGTATGCTATCCAGGTAATAGTGAATGGCCTGCATCTTTGAAAACTCGTCTAGTCTTGTCTGAGTACAGATTAGGTGAAATAAAGATTTCAGAATTGAAGGCTTCTCAGTGCTGCATCTTCCATATCTTCCGTTACTGTAACTACCACAGTCTTCAGTGACCATCATTTGGTTTGACAGTGGATCATTGTATGTCAAGGGGATGAAAGTGTTGGGTTAACTTGTAAGATTGTGGGTGGGGGGAAAATCTGTAAAAATATCTCATCCCTGAAAATTCTATGCTGATGGGGTGAATGTGCCATTTGGAAATCAATTGGTTATCAACCACTCTATTTTCTTGCCTATACGTCAGTTGTACCAGGCTCATCGACCCGTGCTCTTTAACCAGAAATCCAGGAGAAGATTTCTTGCACTTTTAAATCAATGAATTTTTTTTATAAATTGGCATCTTATAAGCAAATCAGCTCCAAGCCGAAATAATCCTTTCAATAATGTATTGAAACCTAGCTGCATAAAACTGAACTTCACTAAGGGTGATTATTCACGTAGACATCATACAGACATTCACAGTTGAACTGAAATAGGAATGGACGTGGGAACGGACTCTTCATGTCAAAAATATTGTGAAAAATAAGAACGGCTGCATTTATTTTTATTTGCAGTGGAGTGGTTCTCTCAGAGCACATGATATGTTGTATATGCTTAAATGTCAGATACATTACAAACATGGGTGCTGCAATTAATGCCTGTATGGTGACTTAGTTTGGGTGTCTTAGGGAGAGATAAGAGTCAAATGTAATAATGCTGTCCATCATGCCATTATTTGTTAATTTCCACAAACACTTTTAATTTCTCTATAAATAGTCATCTCGAGGGCACTGTGTAGCAAGATTTAGATGCTCTAGCTCATGGTCTGCAGCTCATGGTCTAGTGGCTTGTGTTGCTGCATCTGGATCATGGTGTCCCTGGTTCGATTCTCGGCTGGGTCAGGGATTTTCTCTACCCGGGGACTAGGTATTGTTGTTGTCCTCATCATTTCATCATCATTTGGGAAAGTGGTAGGACTGCACAGTGAAAAGATTGGGAATTTGTATGGGTGCTGATAAAGACGTAGTTGAGCACCACCAAAACCAAATGTTTTCCTAGACATGCTGCAAAAGTTACTGTCAGTACCCGAACTGTAACATTATTATAAAAACTGTAACATTATCCCAACAGATAAGCAAAATATAAATCATCATTATGTCCTCGTCAGTGAATTTACCATCATTGCCTCCAAAGGATAAACTGCTAATAACAACAGAGAACAAAGAGACTGAGTCCAAAGCTATCTGACCACACAACCCACATATTTCCATGTGTGTCTGATAACATTATTGAATCATTGGTTGCGAGAGAACGTCTCGTCCTCTAGTAACCCATGTAACAACATATTTTTCATCTTGAGGAGAAAAAGTAATATTATGTCCATAAAAATGCACCCATACTACAGTAACTCTCTCTCTCTCTCTCTCTCTCTCTCTCTCTCTCTCTCTCTCTCTCTCTCTGTCTCGCTCTGCCTCTGCAACGTGGTTACCGTTATCACTGGCGGCGCAGCGTACCTGTGTATCGCAGTTTGAAGGCGATTGATATTGACTTGGCTGGGCAGTTTAATAAGCAGCAATTGATTGGAGGTCCAAATGTTTTTCGTGGACTCCATCTGAACTTCACCTGTGATGTACAAGCAGTGTTTGGAGGTAGTACCTGGGTTTCCTCCTCGTAGTCAAAACAAATGGCATACTTGGAAGAAGAGTACCATAAGGCTGTTTAGCCAAGAGTCCTGTTGTCTCAGCTATACTCCATGTCTTCCAAGCCAAAATGTTAGCATCTGGAAATGCTTCAAGGCCATCATAATCTGCTTGATTGCCCCATACAACAGCAAGTGTCAACCAGGTACTACCTCCAAACACTGCTTGTACATCACAGGTGAAGTTCAGATGGAGTCCACGAAAAATATTTGGACCTCCAATCAATTGCTGCTTATTAAACTGCCCAGCCAAGTCAATATCAATCGCATTCAAACTACGATACACAGTACACAGGTACGCTGCGCTGCCAGCGACGACGGTAACCACGTTGCAGAGGCATTGCTGTGGCATGTTAACACAATTGTGTTAAAACACACACACACACACACACACACACACACACACACACACACACACACACACACACACACACACACACACACACACACACAGGGTGCTCGGAAACAGGAAAGCTTGTAAGGGTGTTGCCGGGTAGACTGTACTGAGGAATAATTATTAAGAAAAAAATCCAGTACTTTGCATAAGTTCCAAGTTAATTAGAAGTTAGCCAGTCAGGCTATTCCACGCACAAATTCAGGTGGCCGAACTGAATAAGAGTGATACAAAAATTTGATATGGGATGGTATTAATGATTAAATCAGCAACAAAGGCTGTGTGTGTGTGTGTCAAAAAAACTACTGCAGCGGAGACCTTTTATATGTCTCTAAGAAACACATTCCAGAGATACTGGCACCAATGTGTTAGTGAGTTTATAACATCTATTGAAAAGATACACCAGTTCGGAGAAATTAAAGTTGTTGTCACGTCAGTGAATTACATATGTCATAAGTCCTCCCCTCATCCCGTGCACCACCATCTTGCAAGCAGCCAGTGTGGTAGTACACAAGCCACATGATGTTTCTGTTATCTGCTTCCTACCCTCAGTGAAGACCAAGAAGCTTCACTGCACTGATACCTAATCATTGTGGGAAGACATTAATGCACATAATGTGTTATGGGTTTCTGCTGTCTCTATATCAAGCTGTTGAGAGTTATGTGGCTTCAGAAACTGTACGCTTTTTGCAAACAGGCAGTCTGACACTAGCACTCACTTGTTATGCTCTCTTGCTCTTGCAGACACTGCACAGTGGGAAATGATGATGTGCTCACCAATGACCACTTCTCAATCTGGGCACACTTAGCATATTAAGCAATGACCAAAAGAAAGCCACTGACATGAATTTTGAGTAAGAATAACCAGATGGTTTACCCAACTGGCTGTGTGAAGATAGTTTGTTCCATGGTGGAGTGAGGAAAGCCTGTCAGAAGTTTGGGGCAGGCTTGCTGCTCAGCAAATTTTCAGATTCTTCAACTGCAAGTGCAACAAGAGAAGGCCATGTGAAATCTTTTAGGATACAATCAAATATTTCATGAGCCTTACGGAATTATGGAAATTCATTAGAAGTATTTCCTTGAAACACAGGAACACTTAGCAACTGTACTGTTTAGTCCGTTTGTAAACTCAAGAGTGTGCAGACGAGACCCTGCTCTCTCTACCCAACTACATCACAAGGTGCACCTGCAGACTATTCCACAAAGTGACACCAATCTTTCCTCACAGCACCTTTTAAACCATTGTTGACTCATTGTATGGCCATGTCTGGGGTATGTTAATGTTTTACTAAATGAAATAACACTATGTGAGATACAGAAATTATTAGCAAGTAAAATAAGTGCTTTCAAACAAAATTTACGTAAATTGCAGCAGGCTGTATTCCACCATTAGAAGAGATACTGATTCTTTGTCATACTGTACAGCAGTTGTAGCGTTCTTCCAGAAAGTGCCACTTTCCCGTGCCACAGACTCTACTCACTCTTCAGTTTACTGACTGACTTTAGCAGAACCAACAAAGCAAGAAGACGTTACTTAGGCAGCGAGAGAGCATCCCTTCTACACAGACTATGGGTAGAGGAGGTAACCAACCCAAAAATAGTGAAAACGATAACTGTCTTTTTTTCAGGGTGGACTTGGTTTCACTTTTTTCTGAGGCTCATGATGCTGCACACAGTCATTACTGAAGGAGAAAAGTACAGTTGTACAATGCAGCACACTGGCAGCAAATCAAATGAAATGCCCCTAAAATCTTACTACATTTAGTAATGGACAGTTTCATAAATCTTGGAGAGCAACACTTTTCTTACTCTTCCTCAGACCAAGGAAGTATGAAATTTTCCACACATTAATCAAACCATTGTCTTAACTAGCTGTATAGGAAGTAGTTTCGAAAGAATGGTAAATTTAAACTTTTTCTTGGTTTTAGAGTTCAGGAATTTTCTTGACCATTCTCATTGTGGACCTCAGGAGGTACTGATGCAACGATATGCTCCATTCTGAGCACGAGAACTACTACTCGCTGTCTGGGGCCGACCGTGATGGTGCATCGAGGGGACAGGTTCTTGACCGTTCCAGAATCCCCAGTATTCCAAACTGTTATTCATTGTGTCATGGAACTGATTTTTGTAAATCACCTCTGAGTAAAAAGATAGTTTTGAATCTGTACAAAGCAAGTTGTAATTGTTTCAATCTCAACCCAAACCCAGAGTTGGAGCCCAATGTCACATCCACGATGCCCAGAATTTTGGTAGATGTACCAAGGCACATTTACCAGAGCAGCTGTACTCGTGAGTATATTTTTGACTCTGATGATCACTGCAATTCCAGTGTAATATTTACAGATGAGTCAAAGTGGGGGCTGGGGAGATTTGTAGAATTGCATGTAATCTTATGGTCACCTAAATAGGTGATACATAATTGTGATGTGAATGCCCTGTGAATGTTCGACTCTCAGAATATGCCAAATAAACACGTTCAGAACATTATAGACTCATGTCTGCACCTTCTAAGACTGGAAAAGGACATCATTTTGCTGGGATCTAGGGCACACGGTGATTCAGGGAAACAAATTAGAGGAAGCATTTGCAGGAAATACAGTGGCTCAGTTTACTGTCCTGTTACCTGCCGTCACATCCCTATTGAGGCACAGTCATGCAGTTACAAGAAGAGTGGTTGGAGGTGAGAGGCACTAACCTGTAACAACAAAAACCAACCGCTCGTCTAGATTAGCAGACAAGATAGTACCTTTTCACATAACCATGTGCATTTCGTAGTCCATTGCATGTCTTAATGATCTGATGAGAAGACTCAAATGCTACTGGTATACAGATTTTGTTACAAGGTATTTTATCTGAGTGTATTTGTTTTCAGATAAGAGGACAGACACTAGTTTACCAGCTGACCTGTTCCCCATTTTAGCAAATGTTGGAATGAATATGGCTGATTAGCTTTCTAGATAATTTCAGTGGCCTATTTAGTCTGTTTTCAGGGTGGATATATAAACCAGTTTTTTAAGAAAAAATGTGACCACCAAAATTGATGTTCCAATTTTAATATTATCAATTTCTGCTGCTGGTTTTGGTCTAATGGCACATCATGTGGCAGAACATATACTGAAGATAACATGTGCTCACGTAACATGAGCTGTCAAATGAAGGTCCCTTAGATAAAATCTAATGGCAACTTTTGCTGTCATGAAGCCACATCTAAAAGTATCTAAAAGTTGTGGGGCACACTCGGTTACACATACCTCTCCATCTTGTTTTTGCCTTTGCTCCCATTCTATCATTTTAGCAAGTTTTAGAGCAGAGAACACCTTTACAGTTTTACAACCTGTGTGTGATAGGTTGTTATTATTATAGGCAGAAGAACATGAGTTTTCAAAACACACGATTGTCATATATGACTGTTGAAATTACTGTATTTTTGAAGTACGTGTTTTCATTTTCAGTCTTTGGCCATTTTCATGTGAAACAATTTTGTGCTTTAGTACAGTGCTGTTGTACATATTCTCAGTTTATCATCAATATGTGCAGTTATTTGCTGTTACTTATACAAAGAGAGCCAGAAATGAAATGTATGTAGCCATAGAAGATGGAATATATGAGTGAAGATGACATAATAAATACACTGAATTTTTTGATGTTTGCTACTGTAAGAAATTATTCCCCTTAAAAGGCACTAAAGATGAAATTGTAATTGTGGACCTTAAAAGTAATTTTAACAGTAAAGCCAAAATGTCTTTTAAACAGTTTTATTTGACTGTGAAACTTATCCAAGAAAAGATCTCTGTCCGACTCCCTCTCCCTCCCACCCTTCCCATCTCCCTATCACCCTCCCTCTCTCATTCTTTTTGTTAAGGTGTTGATTTCCACTGACCTTTAAAATGACTTACCTAGCCAGTTATAGGTGATCTACAGTTTAACATGGATTCTGAACGATGGTGCAGCTTGGGATTTTTAACGTTATCAAACATTCCCAGAGGGGAAAGAAGTGACTAGTGTCTGAGTAAAACTGAAATATACAGGTGGAGGAGGGCGGGAGAGTAGAACCTTCCCTGCCCCTTGCAGGGAACGCCGTTGAAAAGAGTAAAATTTGGGTGATACGTTTTGTTGTAAATAGAGTTGTATAGCTCGCTTAATAAATTTGTCACGCCGTTTTGGCAACTTCCATTATCAGATGTGTGTAAAACGCAGACGTTGCAAAACAAGCTTCACTGTGAGTGCGGTAAGTTCTGTGTTTTTTGAGGTATCTGTTGTCAGTAGTCGAAACAGCGCAACAAACAAAGAAGTTTATTAAGCAATATACGCGGTATTATTCACAAAATATTCACAGTGATCGCGGACTGCAGGAAATGTATTTCCTTTATTGATAGAGCTTTCGCTGAAAGCAGAATCATTAAGTGTTCCATTTGCATGTCAGTTGTGAGTGTTATTCACCTTTTATATTTATTATGGCCTACTTGCATGCAGTCTGCTTATTCGCGGGGATTGTCGCCGAATAAGCCAGAGGAGAGGTTCATTGCAGCTAAGCCGTCAAGGCCGTGTCGTTTGTTTCTGCCGATAATTACGCCGTGGCGGAGGTCGAAGCACTACCACAACGTGTCCTTCAGCTTCGAGAACCGAGTTGTTACTGAAAAAGAGTACGCATGTGAAAAAAAAACATGTCGCCGTTAGAAGCTGTACATAAAACGATATTAACAAAATCATAAAAGGGGTTTCACCATTGTAATACTCGGTAGCACCTCTGTTTTAACAGCTTTAGGCAAATTGCAGTGCCTCTGTTACCAGAGTGGAAGTTTAAGCGTGAAAATGGGAACGTTACAGCGTAATTTAAAATGTATACTGTGAAAGTAATAAATGCGAAGAAAGAGATAAGTGGAATTAACTTTACGCTCTTTACACTTTATTTAATACGTAGGATATTACGTCTTACTAAAACACTCTGAGAACAAATCGATAAACAAGCCTTAAAGTTGCGTTGAAGATGTCTACATCCAATTTTAACCTTAATTTTTTAGCGTTGTCATAAATGAGGTCGTCGGTGGCTTGTCTACCCCTTCGTTATTCTTCTTGTCAAAACACTTATGTATTGTATTTGCATTTTATAACTTGACGTGCCACTAGCTGAACCTGTTTAGTTTTGACATTTCACTTGTCTGAAAATACAGTAATTTGTTGGTATATTTCATTTGCAGTAATGAAGTATGAAAGATCCATTTTTATAGTATTCATCATTTAGCATATACATCTTACAGTGTCAGCTTTTGTATGGATTGTAACTTAGTTTTTTGATGCTTTTTGTAGATCTCAGTATAGCTGCGTCGACAGAGATCGGTTATATAGTGAAATAATAGTGAATTTGTTGTTTGAATAAATACAACGAAAATGTTTTGTACGATATATTTTTTGTGGAAAAGGATGCTTGCAAAAACCAAAGCTGTAATTTTTATGTGGTCGAATTTTGTTACTGAACAGTAATTCGATACCCTGCTAAAATTTACTTTTGAATGTGTATTATTATTATTATGTGGGGAAAAATCTGTTATTGTTCATCCATCGGTGAACATAGCGGCCAGCATTTTTATTCGCCATATATTGGGCCGGCAACGTTCTTAAACTGTAAAACAGCGTGATTTTAAACTTTTCGCAGTGACCTTCGTAAGCAGCTGGAAATCTCCCTGACTACTGGCAAACTATTGGCCGGTGCTGCGAATCAGTGTGTTGGAAGAGCTCCCGAGGGTCATGTACCTGTGGTACCGGTACCAAAGGACTTCAAGTACTATTTTGTCCTGTATATCCTGTCTCCTCTGCAGAAAGTACGGTATCTGTCATTGGTCATTCACTTGACTGCGAGCAGCTTTTCAATGGTAGATATAGGCGTCCTGTACTGTGTGGACGGGACGAGGGAGGACTTGGGATTTTACACCAATCCCCCTAACCAACAAGTTCGGGGTGCTCTTGGTTGGCTGATTTAGGGGAGGGGACCAAACAGCGAGGTCATCGGATTGGGAAAGGATGGGGAAGGAAGTCAGCTGCGCCCTTTCGAAGGAACCATCCCGGCATTTGCTTGAAGCGATTTAGGGAAACCACGGAAAACATAAATCAGGATGGCCCGAAGCGGGTTTGAACTGACACTCTCCAGAATGTGAGTCCAGTGTGCTAAACCACTCTGTCACCCCGCTCGCTTTGAGGTGCTGTCTTTAACTGAAACTGAGCCAGTGGGATTCAGTTCACCTGTTTTGAGGAAACCTGTTTTATTAAGTGTCAAGATGAGGCAAACGCAAAAGGTTAGGGGTATGTTAATCGTCGGCGTTTCAACGTACGGCAGAAGATTGTACCCTTCGGGGAAATGGCGGAAAGGGACAGGAAAGGACACCAGCCGCACTCAGTGTGCACTTGGTGGCCTTCTTCAACATGTTGAAGCTATTCCGGCAGCCTTTGAGGGAACAAGATGCGAGCAACTGGAGGTCGTGGCATATGTTGGAACAAATAATTCTGTCGTCTTGACTCCGATGTCATACTTGGATCATCCCAGCGACTGGCAGAGATGGTTGAGAAGACCGGCCTTTTGCAAGGAGATTCAACGAAGCCCACAATTTGGTTCTACGGCAAGTGGAAGGATTGAACCAGAGACTTTTGTCTTCTATGTTCTCATACATTTCAGTCAGTTCTGTTTCCAGCACATCAGTGTACATGTTAGAGTTCGTTTTAGTGTTCGTCCAAGAAATGTGTAATTCATCTTTAGCACAGGTTGTCCAAATCATAATACTTTCACCGCTAAAATTTCTGCCCATTCTTGTCTGCTGCTCTCTTCTCAGATCGTGTCCGTAATAGTTAAATCCATACAGCCCATCAAAATTGAACTACTTACATCAACGAAGACCGCTTTATCCCATTCTGAAGTCCATGACATATGTTTTTCAGCAATATCTAATTTAGCCTTTTTATGTTTCGATATTAGCGCAGGTTTCTGCAATCGTTTCTTGAGTGGGTGAAATTGGTCATTTGGCAAAAATTGTCGTACACATCTGTCAGTTAGTGGCAACTGTATGTGGCCCTTGCTATGCGCAAAAGTAACTGTTTCGATGTCTTAGACAATTCTCTAAGCTGTCCATATTTTGCGTTCCGTCCATACGAGGCGTCCGAACTAACGAAATTATCGGTCAATGTACTTGAACGAATCAACTTCCTGGTGATATAACGACAAAGAGCCCTATGTCCTTGTACTCACCGATCTTTGCTTCTTCGATACTGTTTTACGATGTGAAGTTGTCACAGTCGTAGCTTATGTGCACAACGCGCAGTCACTTACAGTGTCTGTTTCCTATCTGCAGTAAAGGCACCTACGCACACACTAACACATTGCCGACGAGCTCCACACTCTACTACCCTCTACTGATGTCTTGTTATATACTGTACTACTGACATCAAATGCGGCACCACTTGATTGCGTTTGTCAGTATAATGGATCTCATACTATTGCATATACACTGTGTACAACTATTCCAACTGACAATGTTAATTTTTCTACAGATACCCATGCCTTTATAACTTCCAATACTGTAGGAGGGCTCAGAAGCTAGCTTGTTAGAACAAGACAGACAACGCACTATCTATATCTTCATGTTAAGCCGTTTTCCTACTTTTTTTCCCCCTGTGCTTCGAACATGCTGTGTACACACAAACATTGACGTAATTTGAGCGCTGTTTTCAACTATCTTCGTCACTACAGCTCCATCTTAACTGTAAGCGAAGTAATGGTTTGTTTCCCTTACGATTTCAATGCTATTGCGCTAAAAGTCAGTAAATTTACGGTGCCCGTATTTAAAAAAAATAAATACATAAGGCATTTGACACAAAATTGACTGGTTGCAGCCCATCCAACACCGAAATTTAAAACTGGTTGAAGTGGTTTTACAATGGAAGTACCCAAAAACACGGTAAAACAGCAGCAATCGCAAGAACAGGTCACTAAGATCGGCCCAAGAGAAAAATTAGCGAATAGATCGGCGTGTTGTTACGATTGCGGAAAGTATGTTACTTGTTCTTTCGAGAAGTGACAAGTTTTCGTGTTGAGATGGGTAAAGTCTGTGGCATAAGCCCGTGAAGGGGCTAGTGGTATTGAATGTAAATAGAGTACAGCCTTTCTGTCACGGCAGTAGGAATGGACGGGTGGCGAGCCCTGCACACTGGTTTTTGTGTTGTTGTTGTTGTTGTTGTTGTTGTTTGTGTTAAAAGAAATAAAACGTATGAAATTAGGTAGTGTTCTGCCGATACCGCAGTATTGTTTCGTATTAACCGATCTGTTTTCCCCGTCTTACAGTGAAACGTTTTGTACTGATTTTTTTAAGGGAATAGTAAATGAAGATAGACTTTTCCGGCTCCAGACTGTGGCGTTTGTTACAAACTATGCTTGTGGGACTGTTAATCTTTTCCCTTAAGTTCAAAACATAGTCTTTTGATATTAGTGCAGCCACTGACGTTGCAACGCGACAAAACGGTAAACAACAAAGTGTACCCGCATCAGAGAATTTACGCTTTAATAACGGCTCTTTGGCTTGGCTTGAGACGACTACGGAACGAAAGGTGCCCGAAGTGAGAGTCGACAAGTGGACCCGGCAAGGAGCGGAGCGACTCTCTCTGCCCCTCCCTCCCTCTCCTGTGGCTCTGTCGGAATGCGGCTGCGACTGCGGGCCGCCATCGCCACTCTATTTGTGGCTGGACGGGCAGCGCAGCGGCCAGACCTTGAAAACGCGCCACAGCCGTTGTGTCCCAGGGAGGCGGCAGTCGACGGTAGCCTGTGGTCATCAGAGAAAGGCAGCCTACAGTTTAATGCCGTCTCTCGCTTCAGTGATGTTGCATCACTTGACTTGTTTGGATTCAGTGTGACTCAGGGAACACCTAGTCTTCTTTGGGTGCCCAGGAAGTGTATCGGGAGGGGGGGGGGGGGGGGAGACACTCAGGTTCGGGTTCAATCACCGTCTCCGTTTTGTTTCCTGCTAGGCCTGTGACGACAACTGTTGGAAGCAGGGGAAGCAGCTTCGGTTTCGAAAGTGGATAGTAATTTAGTGGAGGAAAGATGGTCCGACCGCATGACTTCTGCAAGCGGGTCTAAACTACATGACATGTATTCGTAGTTGCGAATACGAACAACCACCAACTGGATAAGGGAACGACGGTCATGAAAATTTGTGCCGGACCGGCATTCGAACCCGGATCTCCCGATTTATGCAAACGGCCGCCTTCTCCAGATAATAGTAGAGTGGTTTGCACTTTCCTGTGCCCAAGGATAAATTAAAAGGAATTGATTTCGCATCCCAGTGAAACTTCAAGCTTTTCGGCAGAAGCTACAGCTGTACTCGCAGACCCTTGCCGCAAGAAGCATTTTGATTTTAACACAGTGACTGCCACGGTATAGTTAGGTTACCAACCCCTGGGGGCCATTTACTTTTTTTCAATATCCTGCTTTAGTTTGCTCCAAGTAAACTTGTTAAGTGCAAATAAAGTGAAAATATGACATTTAGTATCTTTTTTAAAATATTTTTGTTTGAGTTACATATGATTCACATCTCGTACCAAAGCCACCGCGTTACCTGCAGATTGTGCGCTTGTGAACATGGGAGCAGCCAGATTCAGGTGTACAGTATGCTACGAAAAAATGAAGAATGAATTTAGAAATAAATAAAGAATAAAAAGAAGAGAAGTCCAATACGACTGAGCCACGTGAGTTATATATAACTTACAAATTCAGATGTCAATAACTACCCTTGAGCTCTTGAAAACCGTAGGTCACGAATATGATTTGTTATGGGGCCATAACCTAGTGTAACACCAAGTCACTGCATGCTCCTGTGAGTTAAAACTGCATCACAGAGCTTCAAATGGAAAAATGTCCGTGAGTTGTATTTACTTCACATGGCCCTAAGAGAAAACTTTCTGTGAGTTACATTTAACTCATGTGGCAGTCAATGTTTAAAGAGCTGCAGACGCTTGATCCAAGACTTGCAGACACATGCCACGTCATTGCGCATTCAAGGGAAGTATCATTGTCAAATCAGCAGAATATTCCTTCAAAGTCCTGTTTCTACACAATTAACGCGAAGAAAAAATTTATAAACTCCTAATCCGAATGAGATTTTATCATGATCTTTCCCTAGCCATATGCACCGATAACACGTCCGTGACAATCCTTACTTTAATGTGATGGAATAACAGTAGAGAACATCAGTCACATCTTTTACGAATGTAAACTATATGAAAACTCGCAAATCGAATTTATTCAACAGTTAATCAGATGCCATCAACCATTACCAACTTCCACACCACCTCTTTTGCACGAAAATAATATACTCATTGTGAAAGCAATTATGAAATTTTTGATAAATGTGAGTTCACTTTGTACAACCCCAAAACACTGAAAGATGGCTGTATGGCCTGCAGGCCAAAAGTGGAACAAATAAATAAAAAAAAATAAACACTTTGGCTATCCATGTATGACCCACGTCCAGACCCAAACTTCCATATGTCGTCGGTTCTGCATCAAAACCTCTACTCCTGCACACATTGTTTAGTTCCCGTACAGGGTAGGACATTTCAATTGAAAAGTCGCCGCCTAGTATTGCTGGATAAATACGATATTGCAGTACCTGGGTATTGGATAGGTGGGATTTTTTTTTTTTTTTTAATCAGTCTACTGACTGGTTTGATGCGGCCCGCCACGAATTCCTTTCCTGTGCTAACCTCTTCATCTCAGAGTAGCACTTGCAACCTGCGTCCTCAATTATTTGCTTGACGTGTTCCAATCTCTGTCTTCCTCTACAGTTTTTGCCCTCTACCGCTCCCTCTAGTACCATGGAAGTCATTCCCTCATGTCTTAGCAGATGTCCTATCAACCTGTCCCATCTCCTTATCAGTGTTTTCCACATATTCCTTTCCTCTCCGATTCTGCGTAGAACCTCCTCATTCCTTACCTTATCAGTCCACCTAATTTTCAACATTCGTCTGTAGCACCACGTCTCAAATGCTTCGATTCTCTTCTGTTCCAGTTTTCCCACAGTCCATGTTTCACTACCATACAATGCTGTACTCCAGACGTACATCCTCAGAAATTTCTTCCTAAAATTAAGGCCGGTATTTGATATTAGTAGACTTTTCTTGGCCAGAAATGCCTTTTTGCCATAGCGAGTCTGCTTTTGATGTCCTCCTTGCTCCGTCCGTCATTGGTTGTTTTACTGCCTAGGTAGCAGAGTTCCTTAACTTCATTGACTTCGTGACCATCAATCCTGATGTTAAATTTCTCGCTGTTCTCATTTCTACTACTTCTCGTTACCTTCGTCCTTCTCCGATTTACTCTCAAACCATACTGTGTACTCATTAGACTGTTCATTCCGTTCAGCAGATCATTTAATTCTTCTTCACTTTCACTCAGGATAGCAATGTCATCAGCGAATCTTATCATTGATATCCTTTCACCTTGTATTTTAATTCCACTCCTGAACCTTTCTTTCATTTCCATCATTGCTTCCTCGATGTACGGATTGAAGAGTAGGGGCGAAAGGCTACAGCCTTGTCTTACACCCTTCTTAATACGAGCACTTCATTCTTGATCGTCCACTCTTATTATTCCCTGTTGGTTGTTGTACATATTGTATATGACCCGTCTCTCCCTATAGCTTACCCCTACTGTTTTCAGAATCTCGCACAGCTTGCACCATTTTATATTGTCGAACGCTTTTTCCAGGTCGACAAATCCTATGAAAGTGTCTTGATTTTTCTTTAGCCTTGCTTCCATTATTAGCTGTAACGTCAGAATTGCCTCTCTCGTCCCTCTACTTTTCCTAAAGCCAAACTGATTGTCACCTAGCGCATTCTCAATTTTCTTTTCCATTCTTCTGTATATTATTCTTGTAAGCAGCTTCGACGCATGTGCTGTTAAGCTGATTGTGCGATAATTCTCGTACTTGTCAGCTCTTGCCATCTTCGGAATTGTGTGGATGATGCTTTTCAGAAAGTCAGATGGTATATCGCCAGACTCATTTATTCTACACACCAACGTGAATAGTCGTTTTGTTGCCACTTCCCCCAATGATTTTAGAAATTCTGATGGGATGTTATCTATCCCTTCTGTCTTATTTGACCGGAAGTCCTCCAAAGCTCTTTTAAGTTCCGATTCTAACACTGGATCCCCTATCTCTTCTAAATCGACTCCTGTTTCTTCTTCTATCACATCAGACAAATCTTCACCCTCATAGAGGCTTTCAGTGTATTCTTTCCACCTCTGCATGTAACAGTGGAATTCCCGTTGCACTGTTAATGTTACCACCGTTGCTTTTAATGTCACCAAAGGTTGTTTTGACTTTCCTGTGTGCTGAGTCTGTCCTTCCGACAATCATATCTTTTTCGATGTCTTCACATTTTTCCTGCAGCCATTTCGTCTTAGCTTCCCTGCACTTCCTATTTATTTCATTCCTCAGCGACTTGCATTTCTGTATTCCTGATTTTCCCGGAACATGTTTGTACTTCTTCCTTTCATCAGTCAACTGAAGTATTTCTTCTGTTACCCATGGTTTCTTCGCAGCTACCTTCTTTGTACCTATGTTTTCCTTCCCAACTTCTGTGATGGCCCTTTTTAGAGATGTCCATTCCTCTTCAACTGTACTGCCTACTGCGCTATTCCTTATTGCTGTATCTATAGCGTTAGAGAACTTCAAACGTATCTCGTCATTCCTTAGTACTTCCGTATCCCACTTCTTTGCGTATTGATTCTTCCTGACTAATGTCTTGAACTTCAGCCTATTCTTCATCACTACTATATTGTGATCTGAGTCTATATCTGCTCCTGGGTACGCCTTACAATCCAGTACCTGATTTCGGAATCTCTGTCTGATCATGATGTAATCTAATTGAAATCTTCCCGTATCTCCCGGCCTTTTCCAAGTATACCTCCTCCTCTTGTGATTCTTGAACAGGGTATTCGCTATTACTAGCTGAAACTTGTTACAGAGCTCAATTAGTCTTTCTCCTCTTTCATTCCTAGTCCCAAGCCCATATTCTCCTGTAACCTTTTCTTCTACTCCTTCCCCTACAACTGCATTCCAGTCGCCCATGACTATTAGATTTTCGTCCCCCTTTACATACTGCATTACCCTTTCAATATCCTCATACACTTTCTCTATCTGTTCATCTTCAGCTTGCGACGTCAGCATGTATACCTGAACTATAGTTGTCGGTGTTGGTTTGCTGTCGATTCTGATTAGAACAACCTGGTCACTGAACTGTTCACAGTAACACACCCTCTGCCCTACCTTCCTATTCATAACGAATCCTACACCTGTTGTACCATTTTCTGCTGCTGTTGATATTACCCGATACTCATCTGACCAGAAATCCTTGTCTTCCTTCCACTTCACTTCACTGACCCCTACTATATCTAGATTGAGCGTTTTCTAGTTTCCCTACCACGTTCAAGCTTCTGACATTCCACGCCCCGACTCGTAGAACGTTATCCTTTCGTTGATTATTCAATCTTTTTCTCATGGTAACCTCCCCCTTGGCAGTCTCCTCCCGGAGATCCGAGTGGGGGACTATTCCGGAATCTTTTGCCAATGGAGAGATCATCATGACACTTCTTCAATTACAGGCCACATGTCCTGTGGATACACGTTACGTGTCTTTAATGCAGTGGTTTCCATTGCCCTCTGCATCCTCATGTCGTTGATCATTGCTGATTCTTCCGCCTTTAGGGGCAATTTCCCACCCCTAGGACAAGAGAGTGCCCTGAACCTCTATCCGCTCCTCCGCCCTCTTTGACAAGGCCGTTGGCAGAATGAGGCTGACTTCTTATGCCGGAAGTCTTCGGCCGCCAATGCTGATTATTTATCAAAATTTAGGCAGTGGCGGGCAGCTGGGAATACAGTTTCATAACAGCTGTAGTCGCCGCAGCGTCTGTTCGAAGGAACATTGCATCGCTCTTCTTAACAACATAGGCACTACTGTGTCGTGATAGGGTCTACTGCCCTCCGATGACACTTTAGCAATATATATATATGTTTCAAAAATGCCCGGTATATTTGAAACGGCAATAAAAACTAAACGAGCAGCGATAGAAATACACCGTTTGTTGCAATATGCTTGGGACAACAGTACATTTTCAGGCAGACAAACTTTCGAAATTACAGTAGTTACAATTTTCAACAACAGATGGCGCTGCGGTCTGGGAAAGTCTATAGTACGATATTTTCCACATATCTACCATGCGTAGCAATAATATGGCGTAGTCTCTGAATGAAATTACCCGAAACCTTTGACAACGTGTCTGGCGGAATGGCTTCACATGCAGATGAGATGTACTGCTTCAGCTGTTCAATTGTTTCTGGATTCTGGCGGTACACCTGGTCTTTCAAGTGTCCCCACAGAAAGAAGTCATGTCTGGCGAATAGGGAGGCCAATCCACGCCGCCTCCTGTATGTTTCGGATAGCCCAAAGCAATCACACGATCATCGAAATATTCATTCAGGAAATTAAAGACGTCGCCCGTGCGATGTGGCTGGGCACCATCTTGCATAAACCACGAGGTGTTCGCAGTGTCGTCTAAGGCAGTTTGTACCGCCACAAATTCACGAAGAATGTCCAGATAGCGTGATGCAGTAATCGTTTCGGATCTGAAAAATGGGCCAATGATTCCTTTGGAAGAAATGGCAGCCCAGACCAGTACTTTTTGAGGATGCAGGGACGATGGGACTGCAACATGGGGCTTTTCGGTTCCCCATATGCGCCAGTTCTGTTTATTGACGAAGCCGTCCAGGTAAAAATAAGCTTCGTCAGTAAACCAAATGCTGCCCACATGCATATCGCCGTCATCAATCCTGTGCACTATATCGTTAGCGAATGTCTCTCGTGCAGCAATGGTAGCGGCGCTGAGGGGTTGCCGCGTTTGAATTTTGTATGGATAGAGGTGTAAACTCTGGCGCATGAGACGATACGTGGACGTTGGCGTCATTTGGACCGCAGCTGCAACACGGCGAACGGAAACCCGAGGCCGCTGTTGGATCACCTGCTGCACTAGCTGCGCGTTGCCCTCTGTGGTTGCCGTACGCGGTCGCCCTACCTTTCCAGCACGTTCATCCGTCACGTTCCCAGTCCGTTGAAATTTTTCAAACAGATCCTTTATTGTATCGCTTTTCGGTCCTTTGGTTACATTAAACCTCCGTTGAAAACTTCGTCTTGTTGCAACAACACTGTGTTCTAGGCGGTGGAATTCCAACACCAGAAAAATCCTCTGTTCTAAGGAATAAACCATGTTGTCTACAGCACACTTGCACGTTGTGAACAGCACACGCTTACAGCAGAAAGACGACGTACAGAATGGCGCACCCACAGACTGCGTTGTCTTCTATATCTTTCACATCACTTGCAGCGCCATCTGTTGTTGAAAATTGTAACTACTGTAATTTCGAAAGTTTGTCCGCCTGAAAATGTACTGTTGTCCCAAGCATATTGCAACAAACGGTGTATTTCTATCGCTGCTCGTTTAGTTTTTATTGCCGTTTCAAATATATCGGTCATTTTTGGAACATCCTATATATATATATATATATATATATATATATATATATATATATATATATATAGCTTTACAAAACCTTATTTACAAATGAATAAAACTATGAACAAAAATTTGTAACTATGAAACAAATTCCATGTCTACATCTTCTTCTTCCAGTTTCGTTTTATAAAGAGTGTCCGACGTAATTTTCTCGTACATTTCGTGTGTTGGCTCAAAAGTTACACATGTTCCTTTGTTTCCTGGTCGTTCTTTAATGCATTCAGAGGCAAGAAGTGCTCCATTCATTGTACTGGTTTGGAGTCTGTTCCTAATTTTGGTTTTCATGAGGTTTACCTGAAGTTGAACATGAAACTTCAATAACCTGACAAGTATGAAATCATATCATTAACTAGTTATTAGCTTCATTGCTTTAAATACCTTAGAAAAAACTCTTTCGCAGTCTGCATTTGAATGAGGTTAACTCAAAATTGAGAGAGCGAAAACGCTCAATTCCTTAAATTCTTCAGATTCGTTATTTAATATATTCCACATTTTGTCCCGGGCAGCTATCTCGGAATCTGCTTGCTACAGAATTACGATCTCCCATCATAGTATTGCAACCATCTGCTCCAAAGCTAATAATATTGGCAAATGGAATGTTATGCTGTTGAAACGTTTTTACTACACCATTGTAGAGATTTTCTGCAGTAGAAGCTTTCTCAACATTTAAGTCTCCATCTTCATAAACTTTATATAGCTCCCAAAACTTACTTTCAATACAACCTGTAAGAGGAGAAGTGGTACAAAGTGGTAACTTAACAGGAAAATTTATTTTAGAATTAATTTGGTTATTATTTCAAAACTAGCTCTTATTATTACTCACCTGATCTTTGTCATAAAAGCGGATCGCCGCGCAAGAATTTTCACAGTTCCGATATAGGTGGGCTCGTCCGTCAATATGCTAAATTTGGCGTGTTGTAGTTTTCTCGCCAACACTTCTTTGTGTGACGTCCCAATAACATTAGAAACAATGGCACGTGCTTTGTGCCGTTTAAGAGTCATTGCCCTTGCAATATCAGAGTCTGGAAAAATATCTTTTAACAAACCGGATAAATGGTCAGCAGCTAAAAATGCCACATTATGTTCTGCTAAAAATGCTGATAATTTGATTTCAGCTTAGCTACCTTCCTCTTAAGTGGTTGTGCGTTTGTGACAAATTGAGCAACTGAAGGCTGTCACACGGTAGCAGACTGCGCTATGTTTAGGTGCTTCTTACTGTTGGAACGGTTTTGAATATTCTGTATTTCGGAAACCATGCTGGTATTGCAATATCTGCATCGCGCCCTGAGCGGATCACTATCGCGCACCAGCCAATTACGTAAACCTGGCATATGTAGCCACTCATCACGAAATTTTCGTTGTCGATGGACAGGCCGTTCTGTCTTCGAGATTTCACCTCTTTTTAGACGTTTTTTCTCCGGCGTGCACGAAAGTTTCGTGCTTGTGTTTTCATGTTCACTGTCACTTCCCATTTCTCCACTCACAGTAACACACAGTAACCCGAAACACTTACAAAAAGAAACTACACGGTAAATGAATTCAGCTAAACGTACTCGTAATGACTGTACGCGAAATACGCATTGTTAAGAGTATCGTTTGTTGAAGACGAAACAATACCGTCTGATGAAATGTATTTCGTTTGTACTTAACAATTCCACAGTATTGTAGGGTAATTAGGTCTACTGTTAATTGCTTTCCAATAATATTCGATTAAAGTTCCATTTCGTGCTTTGAGATTCGTTGGCCGCTCTATTTCTGAAACTTAACAATTCGAACTGAGTGAAGTATGTCATGCAAAGCAAAGTGATTCGTTATTGTTAACTTATTTAATTTATTTTCCAGGGCCAGGCTCTGAACTAAGCCTCATTCTCGACTTTTCGTTTAGTCATGTCGGTAGTTTGGCGCTCTCTCTCCTGCCTGAAATTTGTTGATTGACTGAGACTGCATGGATTCGTAACAGTTTCTAATCATTTTTAAAATATAACAGATGAATTGATTATTTTCCAAACAAATGTGTATAATGTATATTTGGTAAAAAATTTGGACGCGCCTCCATAGCCACACGACTTGGTGTGGTGTCACGAGCCACGAGCCCGCAACTACTAAGGTTCGAGTTCTCCTGTGGGCATGTATGTTTCTGTGATGTCTGTAGACTAAGTTAGGATAGGGTAGAGTAGAGTAAGTCGTCTGTAACGACTCCAGTTATCGATCGGATTAAACTTTTGCCTCGTACATCGTACAAATGACGAAATTCTCGTGTGCGTACGAGAATTCTCGTACATATCACAACCCTGACAGGGTGGCTGAGCAACTTCCTATGAGCCAATAGCATCGTGAAAGTAATTTTACTTTGACTTAGGTGTATCTCGTAAAAGGTTCCACGGAGATTATCTGTACATTTTTCGTCCATTTGTTTGTTAATAAATCGAAAGTATATTTTCTGTGTGGTATTTTTAATGAGGTGTGTAACTTTCTAAAGTATCTTCGTTGATTTCTACCGTATCGCCTTTATGTAAACTCTCCGTTTAGTTTAGGGTCTCTTGCAGAGTTACTGGTCTTACCAACAAACTAGGAGGTAGCTTTGGAGCGTGAATGGCGTAGGCGTCTTCCAAAGGATGAAAGGGGGGCACGTTTCTCCTCCTAGAATCTGCAGGCATAGAATCTGTAGACATAGACTGTTTTGTGTCTGGAAAAATATTTAGTACAAAAATCTCACACTTTTTTCGGTAGTCGTCTGCGTTTCTCCTAAATGACAGATTTAGCACCGCTGAGAGCGAAGAGGAATCCTGTGGGGTTTTTAAATTATTTAAATTTCTGCGCTTTGGGGACTAATAATTTAAAATTATTTTGTTCCTGCTGTTGTTATCCTACAAGACTTTTTCAGTCATTCTGAGTTTACTGTTTCAGGTTTTTAATTTTCGGCAAGAACCCATCATTGTTGTTACGGTGAATAAAAATTTGGTTCTGAATAACTGTTTGAATATCCAGGGTTTAATCGTAAGAGAGAATTTGTTTTCGATTTTTGAATCAAAGTGGAGGCATTCACATTAATAATATAAAAATATGTACTTAACATATTTTAATGAACTGTGCTTATCACTTCGGTATCATCAATGTAATATATCCGAAAAAGTGGAGTAAAAAACAATTTACGGTTGAAATACATCAATTTTTATGTAATACCTGACAACTTTAGTAGTATTCCAAAAATGGCGATTTTAGAATCTTTCTCCTCTTGAATGGATTTCCGCGGACGCCCATAATGACGAGGAAACGTATGAGTACGTATTTGTTGAAGTATGTATGAACGGGCTGCACTGAACTCGTTCTTAGATTCGGCAAAAAGATACGTTTTTGCTGTGTGTAGTTAATGTAGCAGTGACAAACTGTCGGTGCGTAATGAACAGCGTAATTGGCAAAACTAAGCATGCATTGCTAAAATTTCTTTCGCTTGCAGCGCTACAGGGGGGAGGGAATGCATAGAACTTCTTTCTTTACTCTGGAGAGCCTGAAGGCTGAGGTCACCGACTCTAATGACGATAAAATTATGGCACAATGAAATAAAACGTATGTGGTAGTGTCCAGTAAAGTGATGTGGTTCATATAGAATATAGTTTCTGGTTGGTCTCTCCTTGAATGGTTACAGTTGGAATTTATTTTGAACTGATTAGATGTACATACACTTCTGGCCGGCCCTTATTTTTGCATCACCGTGAAGGCGGCATGCAACAGACTAGTGATGGGACAACCGACTGTTTTCAACAAGTGGCGAATCAATTGTTTGGCACCGACAACCGTCGTCAGAGGTCTCTCCATAACATCGGACGACAACAACATGGTCACGGTGCGTCCGATTTTATTCGTCGTTTTTGGGCGGGGTCTAGCAGGTTCGATTTTAATCTCCAAGGGTGGGATGGATACCACGAAACCTTTGTGCTAGGAGACGAGCGCTGCAATGCGGCGTTTGCTATTGAAAAGACGACGAATGAGCAACATCTGTCTCGAAAAGAACGTTTCGAGTACTGTACATTGTAGCTATGTAGTTTCAATGATACACCGCACTAACGACCTCTCTAAAATATGTTGTTCAGAGTACGGTTTATAATGATACCAGTGGCGACTTCGGTGTATAAAGGTTTCGCCAATGAGGTTATGAGTACATGACAGTTTTTCTATTGTGTGACGAATGGTTAGAATTTGCGTGTGAGTAAACAACTATGTTTAATTAATGAAAGGTAGATTTGTGGTTTCACGGCAGCTCACTTTATTCTGAAAACAGCAAATATTAATGCAATACTGGCAGTAGGTATATTTAGATAATCACATTTAGTCCTGGAAACTTCACTGTTCTTTAGCAACTTGTCCAGTAGGCTTGGGAATGGATGCAACAAATTATCTGGTGGCAGTATTATTTCAGGTTGAGTGTAGCTTTTAATAAAGAAAATCAACCATAGTGTCTTTAAGTGCACTTGTACGAAGCATAGCTCCAAAATTCGGTATAGACTAAATTAAAAATTTCCTTGTATTTAAGGTAAAAGAGTGAGAATATTAGCTTTCAAATTAGTATTTAGAACATCGTCAATGGTATCCAACATCCCGCAGAAAAACTTTATCAGACAAAAACTTCGAAACTGTACTTCCCAGAACGCGGTAGAGGCCTCATCACTGCAAGATGCAATCGCCAGATGTCAGTGTGTCACTTCTAGTTTTACTTGCGCCAAAACTGATGTGAGTATCGGATTGTTTAATAGAGCTCAAATCACACCTCTACAAGCTCTCGAGATCTGTTTTACTGAATTTCTTTGAAGCTGTGCAGACATACGTCAGTTAACCTTCGTTGACTGTCATTCAGCATACGTGGAAAGACGAACTCAAAGTTTGGGATAAGATACTCAGAACATCTAAAGCACTGTAAAGTTGAAAGACATAAGTACGCTACATTCGCAAACCACTTCATGCAACAGAATCGTCGGCCTACTGGCATAAAAACGCCAGTAAGCAGCAATAACAATGTGTTGAAAGCTAATAATGTTCGTCTACCACAATCCAAAAAGATACACTACAATACTTTTTATCACCATCCTTGTCACTTGAACAAATTATATTTCGAGACTATAATCTAGGCCTAAAATTTCTGAAGAGATTTTACCTACTTGTAGTTTTAAAAAATTCTGCGATTTCAGTCCGTAGATTCCGAGCGAACTATATATACCGATTACGATATTTTTCATCCTCTGAACTCATCGTAGTCCATGCATATTTTGCGTCATGTCGTCCATTACGACCGAAAAAACAAACTCATTTGAATTTCACCAATTGTCCGGCTACATTGTGACGTAGTGGTGGCGTCTTCGGGCGATGTTGATGCCAATGTCACCGCAGCCGTAGCCGCCTCCCTAGGGTGCCAGGACCAGGGAGACAGCCGGCACGAAGAGGTGATGCAGTGGGCAGTCGGGACGTGCGCCAGCGGAGACAGTCTACCTCCTCTCACCATCTGTACTCCTGGCCGTGGCAGCAGCAGGGCGCTGACGTGGAGCGTGCGGGCGGGACTCGGGCACACACACACACACACACACACGCGTCTCTGCGCAGTCCAGTCAAGTGTTGTATGTAATTTCCTTTGTGTCATTCATAGTCACACATACACACAAAATATAGGGAATTGGCGAAATGCCGCGAGTAATGGGGTAATGGGCAACGGGCACTACTACTACATTCCTAGCGTGTGGATATATTGAGAATTTGGGTCTGACGGGGGTCGTGCTAGGAGAGTGGATCGTTAGTGAACTCTTTAAATATGCCTTGGGAACCGTATTTACGTTTGGCTTTTTTGAATGACACCTTTAGTTCCTGTATGTTGTGCTTTGCATCTGTTGTTGTTGTTGTTGTTGCAGCTCCATGCTGCTCTATCCTGTGCAAGCTTCTTCATCTCCCAGTACCTACTGCAACCTACATCCTTATGAATCTGTTTAGTGTATTCATCGCTTGGTCTCCCTCTACGATTTTAACCCTCCACGCTGCCCTCCAATACTAAATTGGTGTCCGCAGCTCGTGGTGGTGCGGTAGCGTTCTCACTTCCCGCGCCCGGGTTCCCGGGTTCGATTCCGGGCGGGGTCAGGGATTTTCTCTGCCTCGTGATGACTGGGTGTTGGTGTGATGTCCTTAGGTTAGTTAGGTTTAAGTAGTTCTAAGTTCTAGGGGACTGATGACCATAGATGTTAAGTCCCATACTGCTCAGAGCCATTTGAGCCATTTGAACTAAATTGGTGAACCCTTCATGCCTCAGAATATGCCCTACCAACCGATCCCTTCTTCTAGTCAAGTTGTGCCACAAATTTCTCTTCTCTCCAGTTCTATTCAATACCTCCTCATTATTTATGTGATCTACCCATCTAATCTTCAGCATTCTTCTGTAGCACCACATTTCAAAAGCTTCTATTCTCTTCTTGTCTAAACTATTTATCGTCCACGTTTCACTTCCATACATGGCTACACTTCATACAAATACTTTCAGAAACGACTTCCTGACACTTAAATCTATACTCGATGTTAACAAATTTTTCTTCTTCAGAAACGCTTCCTTCCATTGCCAGCCCACATTTTATATCCTCTCTACTTCGACCATCATCAGTTATTTTGCTCCCCAAATAACAAAACTCATTACTACTTGAAACCTCTCATTTCCTAATCTAATTCCCGCAGCATCACCCGATTTAATTCGACTACATTCCATTATCCTCGTTTTTCTTCTGCTGATGTTCATCTTATATCCTGCTTTCAAGACACAGTCCATTCCGTTCCGCTGCTCTTCCAGGTCCTTTGCTGTCTCTGACAGAATTACAATGTCGTCGGCGAACCTCAGAGTTTTTATTTCTTCTCCGTGGATTTTAATTCCTACTCCGAATTTTTCTTTTGTTTCCTTTACTGCATGCTCAATATACAGATTGAATAACATCGGGGACAGGCTACAACCCTGTCTCACTCCCTTCCCAACCACTGCTTCCCTTTCATGGCCCTCCACTCTTATAACTGCCATCTGGTTTCTGTACAAATTGTAAATAGCCTTTCGTTCCCTGTATTTTACCCCTAATCCAAACTGATCTTCCCCGAGGTCGGCTTCTACCAGTATTTCCATTCGTCTGTAAAGAATTCGTGTTAGTATTTTGCAGCCATGACTTATTAAACTGATAGTTCGGTAATTTTCACATCATGTCAACACCTGCTTTCTTTGGGATTGGAATTATTATATTCGTCTTGAAGTCGGAGGTTATTTCGCCTGTCTCTTAAATCTTGCTCACTAGATGGTAGAGTTTTGTTAGGCCTGGCTCTCCCAAGGCTGTCAGTAGTTCTAATGGAATGTTGTCTACTCCCGGGGCCTTGTTTCGACTTAGGTGTTTCAGTGCTCTGTCAAACTCTTCACGCAGTATCATATCTCCTATTTCATCTTAATCTACATTCTCTTCCATTTCTATAATATTGTCCTCAAGAACATCGCCCTTGTATAGACCCTCTATATACTCCTTCCACCTTTCTGCTTTCCCTTCTTTGCTTAGAACTGGGTTTCCATCTGAGCTCTTGATATTCATACAAGTGGTTCTCTTTTCTCCAAAGGTCTCCTTAATTTTCCTGTAGGCAGTATCTATCTTATCCCTAGTGATATGCGCCTCTACGTCCTTACATTTGTCCTCTAGCCATCCCTGCTTAGTCATTTTGCACTTCCTGTCGATATCATTTTTGAGACTTTTGTATTCCTTTTTGCCTGCTTCATTTACTGCATTTTTATATTTTCTCCTTTCATTAGTTATTCTTCTACTGTATTTCTTTCCCCTATTCTTGTCAATCGTTCCCTAATGCTCTCCTTGAAGTTCCTTACAACCTCTGGTTCTTTCAGTTTATCCAGGTCCCATCCCCTCAAATTCCCACCTTTTTGCAGTTTCTTCAGTTTTAATCTACAGTTCATAACCAATAGATTGTGGTCAGAGTCCACCTCTGCCCCTGGAAATGTTTTACAATTTAAAACCTGGTTCCTGAATCTCTGTCTTACCATTATATAATCTGTCTGAGACCTTCCAATATCTCCAGGCTTCTTCCATGTATACAACCGTCTTTCATGATTCTTGAACCAAGCTATGATTAAGTGACGCTCTGTGCAAAATTCTACCAGGCGGCTTCCTCTTTCATTCCTCAATCCCATTCCATATTCACATACTACGTTTCCTTCTCTGCCTTTTCCTACTACCGAGTCCAGTCACCCATGACCATTAAATTTTCGTTTCCCTTAACGATCTGAATAATTTCTTTTATCTCATCATACATTTCATCAATCTCTTCGTCATCTGCGGAGCTAGTTGGCATATAAACTTGTACTACTGTGGTAGGCGTGGGCTTCGTGTCTATCTTGGCCACAATAATGCGTTTACTATGCTGTTTATAGTAGCTTACCCACATTCCTATTTTCCTATTCATTATTAAACCTACTCCTGCGTTACCCCTATTTGGTTTTGTATTTATAACCCTGTATTCACCTGACCAAAAGTCTTGTTCCTCCTGCCGCCGAACTTCACTAACTCCCACTATATCTAACTTTAACCGATCCATTTCCCTTTTTAAATTTTCTAACCTACCTGCCCGATTAAGGGATCTGACATTCCACGCTCCGATCCGTAGAACGCCAGTTTTGTTTCTCCTGATAACAACGTCCTCCTGAGTAGTCCCAGCCCGAAGATCCGAATGGGGGGCTATTTTACCTCCGGAATATTTTACCCAAGAGGACGCCATCATCATATGACCATACAGTAAAACTGCATGCCCTCGGGAAAAATTACGGCTGTAGTTTCCCCTTGCTTTCAGCCGTTCGCAGTACCAGCACAGCCATGCCGTTTTGGTTAGTGTTACAAGGCCAGATCAGTCAATCATCCAGACTGTTAAGAAACTTCCTGGCAGATTAAAACTATGTGCCGGACCGAGACTCGAACTCGGGACCTTTGCCTTTCGCGGGCAAGTGCTCTACCAACTGAGCTACCCAAGCACGACTCACGCCCCGTCCTCACAGCTTTACTTCTGCCAGTACCTCGTCTCCTACCTTCCAAACTTTACAGAAGCTCTCCTGACTGTTTCCGCTGCAAGTACTGAAAAGGATGGTGCCCCTCTTCAGGCCTCTTAACAGATACCCCTCCGTTGTGGTTGCACCTACGGTACGGCTATCTGTATCGCTGAGGCACGCAAGCCTCATGGGGGGGGGGGGGGGGGGGGCTTTCCATCTATAAAAGGCGAAACAGATAAAAAATAAAATAGTAAAAACATTTTATCCCTTGAATCATATCCCCAAAAAAGGGAGAGAGGAGACATTGCGGCCAGGTCTCGGGTTGCGACCCCTGCCCACCCTGCGTCCGCCAACCCATGACCAGATCCCTTGGAGGAAAAAAAAAAATAGTACTGGTCAGAGGATGTGCCTAGTAAGCCGGAGACGCGGGATCGAATCTTGGTCCGGTATGTATTTTCAACTTCCCCATTGATTTAAAATGCTCAGTCACAGCCAATGTCTGTAATTTCGTTATGTCTTACTACAGGCTGGTTTCACTCAGAACTAAACCCACAGAACAGTGGTTTCAGCTGAATGAACGAATGAAAACATGTTTCAACCGACAGAAAAACTAAATTTTGCAGGAACACATAGTGTGTAGTGGGGCGATCACTCTGTTGTAGAAATAATTCAAAAGCCAAAATGGTTTAAATACTGTCTACTGGATAACCGGTTTCAACACACTAAAGGTGTTATATCCAACTGGTTTATAAATGTTAATCCACATTCAGATCCGACGATGGCACCTTTAGTGTGTTGAAACCGGTTGTACAGTAAACGCTATTTAAGCGATCTGGGCTTTTGAATTATTTCTAGAAAAACTAAAGACTAGTTTCACTTGAAAAGAAAGAATGAATAACTCGGACAGTACTAAAACACAGCCGGATTGTGCCGACTGTTTTCATTCGGTTGCTTACAGACGAGTTTCAGTCGAAAAAAAAGAAAAAGAATGAATAATAATCCATCTGATACGTAAAACTACAACCGACTGATTCGGTTGCTCCCACTGGTTTCACTCAAAAGAGCGAAAGAATAATTCAAATGATACGTAAAACTACAACTAGGTGTGTCGATTCTTTTCCAAAAACCGACTGAATCTGTTGTTTGCAATCAGTTGTTCCCATCACTACTACAAACGTTACCGTAACATGACGTGTACTCGCATGATCACTGAAATGATTAGCACCCCAGTGCAACCGCATAGAATGGGCAGGACGAACACCGTCTGCAGTGTACACAAGGAATGCTTGCGTAGTGAGTTTCTCATTCAGAAATCGTACTTGAATGTTGTTTGTTTGCCAGAATATCGTGTGTAGTGTTGTATCCCATGTAAGGAGAGAAACCGTCACATCTGACATGTCGACGCTAGCAAGATTATGGCCCTATCGAGTTCGCGATGTTGCCGCTCACATTGTTCCGGATCCGACGACTATAATGGCAATATGAAATCTTTGGGTTCAGAAATAAGGGGCTTTCTTACGGACCCTCCTAATCGCGCGATTTAGTAAAAGCCACGCAGATATGAGCGCGAGGAGTGTCCTTGTGAAGCAGAGTCATTAAAGAGGCAGTAGTGCGGTTAAGCCATCGGTCAGTTGCGCCCCGTACTTGCTCGCCAGCGCATTAAACGTACCCGCCAGGCGTCTGGCATTGTCACTCAAGCTATTGTGCGCTATGCGCTATCTGTCATTCTTCCGTCAGTTGCCTACAGTACGCAGCGGGACTGTTGTGTACTCTTTCTCAGTGTCTTGTCGGTAAACTACGTTACACGATACGATCATGGCGGATTCCAATTGTTGGACCAAGGATTTTTTTATGGAATTTGTAAATATATACGAGTGCAAAGAACAACAGTACTTACTGAAAGTGAGTAAGAATTTGAAGACTAAAGCTTACGATAAATTGACTGCATTTTGCAACCCCTTGTTCCTCGAATCGAACCGTGACTTTGCTGCAAAAAATACAAAGCTTATGAAGCTGATTTGGAAAGAAACTGAAGAAAGTGTCTAACAGTAAGCGTAGTGGCAGGTCTCTCCATCACACTTAATGTACCAACTTTTAGTACTACGACATGCTTTTATTTACTGTGCTTCAACAGCTGCCAAAGTTTGCTGAAAGCTTTGACTAATCAGACTGATTTGTGCGTCAATAATATGTGTAAATCCAGACTGTTACCAGCGTCATCCCATGGTTCAACACCTTTTCCTCTTTCGTCTCATTATACACCTGCAGGGTCTCACGCTTCTGTTGCAGATCAAGGCACGGCTTCCGTAAAGACATTTTACGACCATTTGGTAATAACATGAGCACAGAGTGGTAGCAGTGGCGTGGATTTTCCTCGTTTTTAGCCAGCGACGTCGCCGAAAATATTACCTGAATGTCTGTGTGTGTTTTCTTCCATGTAATTTTCTGCAATTTCTTTTTAATTTTTTATCATGACTTCCGGTCACAGTCTATCATAAAGTGTTTTCATGTCTCAGGAATTACATTAGACAGCGCCGATGTGGAATTTCCTGTGACAAATTTTAAATCTTGGAGGGTTTCACCCTTTGGTAAAAGTCCGAGAGTAGCTGTCAGACGTTCATTTGCAGAAATGCTCCTCGTAACTATGTCGTTTCAACTGTTTTTTCACTTGACGTTTTCAAGCAATATATCACCCTTAAATATACTTGATATTGGGTAATTATATCGCATATCCTTAATCAAAGGAGTATGATTGCGACGCTTTAACCCAAGTACCATGTTTTGGTTGGGTTAATGTTCACATTCATGTTAATATGTATTACGTCTGTCTGGAACCGCACGACCACTACGGTCGCAGGTTCGAATCCTGCCTCGGGCATGGATGTGTGTGGTGTCCTTAGGTTAGTTAGGTTTAAGTAGTTCTAAGTTCTAGGGGACTTATGACCACAGCAGTTGAGTCCCATAGTGCTCAGAGCCATTTGTATTACGTCTATTGATGTAGTGCCGGTAACAAAACGTCTTCTATCTGTTCTCGCACGAACATACCTACAACTATAGTACTCGATGCGCAAGACTTTAGAACTTAGGGAACTCCACACGCCACGCTCGCGTGCGTACCTGCGCGCTTGTTTCACCATTTACACGCATACCGATTGCCCGTGGTACAGTTGAACACCGAATTGCGCAACCGCACGCCGCTGTTCTGCGCACGTTCAGGAGCGCGCGCTGATGCGCCCACTCAGTTGCGCAATTAAAACCGTATGGGGTGTGAGGGACACTATTCTCAAGGGCAGCACGCGACTGACGCTCCGTCGTGCACAACCGTGTAAGCTACGTCATATGAGGCACTGAGAGCACAAGCGGACTAACCCCGGAGAAGTCAATATGGAGGAAACAGGTCTCATAATACGGGCCCACAAATAATGTATGTTTGTGATACATTGCAGCCTTGTAACATGCATATGATGTAACTGTGGTTTTATTGAACAATATTTTGACATAGATAAATTACAAAAGTACTATATAGTAGAATATTAGCAGTTTTGTTGTGGCTTAGTCCATTTTCGCTCCAAGTAGTTGAACATTCTCAATGACAGGTCCGTTAGTACGCTGATGCATGTGACAATAGTATTCATTACTAGTATACATTGTACACATTACATGTACCATTTTACATTGGTTTCTGTAATGTTACGCATTGCGTTACATTTCAAAATCATCCACAGGCAATGTTTCTACAGCATTTGATGACGTTTGTAAAGTTTTGTAGAAATCATGATGAAGTGGAGGTACATACGGAAGCAAACTTAGCAGATCCTTCTTTTTTGCCTCTGTAATTACATTTCCATTAGGATAAAGCAGTTCGAGATTGCTGATGCATGTGGATGTTCGTTTGGCCACATCAATTTCCTGAAATGGCTCTTGGTTTTGGTTCGAGTATTTATACAATATTTTGAATCTGTTGGTTGCTTCATACCGCAGCCACTGTATGTTCAACCATTGTACTTTACAATTGCCAGAAGACATTTTTCGATTCGTGATGTTTCTTTCGAGTTGTTTTGTTGAAAAGAAACATTCCGCATTCATATTAATTACCTTGAATGGATTCCTTTTTCTGGCACTCACTACCACATCATTCCAGTGTTTAGGACGGTAAATATTAGGAAAATACTTTTTTCGTTTCTGAACTAAGCCAAAATCCTGATCACAGGGCAGGTACGAGTGTCCGCTAACTAAAAATTTATGGTCTATTTCCTTCACAGAGAACTCTGAGCTGTTGACAATGTATTGGCACAGTACAGCAACCTTTATGTTTCTATTCTGGCCTCCGCACTGATCAGAGTACATAATTAGTTTTTCAGTCCTGACAAAATTGCGTATGAAGTACAGCAAACAAGAACCAATTTCTTGTGGCCCTCTCGACGCAATGGATTCATGCCACAGAAACATGTATACATCATCATTGTGCATATTGTGGATGCCAAAGCAATATGTCCACAACTGACGTTTGTAATAGCAAACTCCAGTTGAGATGATCGGTGTAGGCAAAGTTTTCATCAAATCAAATGTTATCACTGTAACGTTACCATCTGATTTGCTAAGCAATGTATCACTATGTAAACCTGCCCGTGCATACTCAGCTTTTTGCTGATGGAATTCACGTTCTGCAATTAACTCCGTCCTCTCCTTATCATTATCGGCAGCTGTTATTTTTACCTGCAAAGCATCACATGTTCGACAAGAGTCGGACACTGGTGGATGAAATGACAAATTGAAGTTTTCGTAAAAAATTTTGCGGAAAATAAAATGAGAAACGGGCATTTGCTCCTCTGCACAGTACAGTGAATACATGACTGATAAATTTAAATCTGGTCCTAAATACTTTCTACCGTTATTTTTATGATACGCATAATGGCTTTCATACGCCGGGAATTTTTCTATGAAACGTTTTACTACATCAACTTTGTGGCGAGGTGTTTTATTACCAGGTTCACCTTTACCTCTACCATCACGAGGAGGGGTGGCTTTTTCCCCTTTATTCTTGAGTACCCTATCGATTCTTCCAGCAGATACGGCTAAAGTATTCTGAAAGAATCTTTTGCACACCCTCGTTTCAGACCCATTTGAATTGAGCAAGTAATACAATCTCGTCTTCTCCCTACGTGAATGTTGCTGACCTACGTAAGACCGTGCTTTATCAACGACTTTAATCATGGTAAACAGGAAAGCCGACTGCAGATCGTGGCTGCCTAAATTATAAAACTCATTGAACACTTGTTCCTGCTGTTCTTCGTTGATGTGTTTGTGGCACTCATACCGGCACGTACACTCGCTGATTTTCCGCAATTCCTTTCGAGGTACAAGGTTACCCTTACGGTTTACATACTCTTGACCTAGAGCTCTCCGTTCTTTCCTAACGTTACGAAGCCATTTATCTTCGTTTCTAAGGCGCTTCTTTCCTCGGCTCCGTACCACGGCATCGTCGTTCGTCTCTGGCACGTCCTCTGGAACAGTTGTTGCTGCAGCCGTGCTCGCTCTCGCGTCTCCCGGCACGTCCCCATCGGACGCAAACATCTCTGTAATAACAATATCCATCCCTCAATGTAATATTAACTACACTACAGTAATGGTCAACGTGTGCATTGGTATCCACAGGCGAAGCAATTGCTCAACACAACTCGGCGGGCGGTAAAACATTGTTGTACACATAACATTACAAGTGATCGTTACTTGATTACACAAAATAGCAATACATAAAGTATTGTTTGTATGTCATTCTGTTTTCGTATGGAAAACAACCTGCATTTTCTGAACAACGTCACCATTCGAGATACGGTACATCTAGACGTGTTTGCATATAAACGCGTTAGTGTACAATCGACAATGTTATCCGCAAAAAAGGAATGGAACACAATACAAACTAACCTTCCAATTGCTCCTCCACGCTTTTCGCAGGGGCTGCCATGCTGATCAACTGAAATACACGTCCACGTGGTCACTGGTCCAATACGTTGTTCCACACTAAATACACAAGTCTTTCGTTCGCCGGCGTCACGCGCAATGGCAGTGGACGGAGAGCATAGAGCACAAATGGACTATGACGCATAGTCCACCCCTGCTCTCAACGGTATCTATCGGCGGTTGAGTGCAACAGCAATGTTTACGTTGCTACATTAGACAAACCTTCAGATAAACAAACAGATCAACATGCATTGCATAATACTCGTATACTGTTATCACAACATGTCAATACCTCAAATTCACAAAAAGTGTGGGTTAGTCCGCTTGTGCTCTCAGTGCCTCATATAACTTGGACCAGGAAATGTGCATGTTTGCAGCAAGACAAGTAACCACATGAACACAGCGTCAACATCTGGTGCACCGCAGACTGTAAACACAGTGGCTGTTAATGACTTTTCCGTAGTTGGGGCCACAGTCAAAATGTACTATTTGGATGACATTGCCACCATTTGTCTGTAAGTTTAAATTACAGTCGAATGGCTGTACTTTCATTGAAAAAAAATGACGGTAATTGTTGCTGCTTCCTTTGACTAGACAGTGGAGAAAGGCCTAAGGACAAACGCTGGTTACAGGAGTGTCACGAGTCCTGGTTCTGCACGATTGAATTACCCTTGTGTGGAGGCTCCGAGGAGAACGAACGTTGCCATGTTGCATTTATCAACGTCAGTTGCGCCCAGCACTTGACGTGCTGGTTTGCGATGCCATTGGCTACACGACACGATTGCCTCCGGGTGACGTAGCCAATAATTTAAACAGCAGCCGTTATACGCTGATGAGCCAAAACATTATGACCATCTGCTTAATACATTATTTGCCCGTCTTTGGAACGAAATGCATCACTGATTCTGCGTATCAGGGATCCTACAGTTTGTTGGTAGGTTTGTGGAGCTATATATAGCATTAGATATCTACGCACAGGTCATGTAATTCGCGTAAATAATGGGTCGCTGATTTGCGTGCATGATGTTGGCGCCCGATAACCACTCAAAGGGGTTCCACAGGATTTACATCGGGCGGCTTTGGTCACCGAGATATCAACATGAGTTTGAGGTCACTGTAATGGTCCTCAGACCACTGTAGCGCAGTTCTGGCTCCGAGACACGGACAGTTATACTGCTGAAAGATGACATCGCCGTCGGGGAAGACATCAAGCATGAAGGGATGCAGGTGGTTCGCAACTATCAGCATGTCTTCGATTACTACTATAGGTTCCATCCAAGCGCAGAAGAATGTCTCCTATAGCATATTACTGCTCGCGCCAGCCTGTGTCTATGACGCGCTGCACGTTTGGAGTCGCCGTTCACCTCGATGGCGGCCTTAGTGGAGACGACCATGGACCTAGCGTAGCATACATGCGATTCACCCGAAGAGCCGACACGTTTTCATTGATCGATGGCCGAATGCCGATAGTCCTGTGCTCAGTGCAATCGTAATCGATGATGTCGTTGGGTCAACATGTGAACACGTAGAGGTTGTCTGCTGCGGAACTCCATGTTCAACAATGTACGATGAACAGTGTGCTCCGAAACGCTTGTGCGTCCACCAGCATTGTGCTCTTTTCGCAGAGATGCCACAGGTCACCATCTATGGTACTTTAATGAGCAGACAAGTCTTCGAACCCCATCTTCTGTGAAGAGTCGTGGACGTCCTACTATTTAGCGCCTGGTGGTAGTTTCACTATCCTTTTACCTCTTTCCATAGATGCTTACGACAGTAGCTCGGAAACGTTTGACCACATTCGCCGTTTTCGAGATACTCGTTCACAGGCTCTGCGTAATCTGCCATTTGTCGGAGTCGCTTATCTCAATGAATTTCCCCTTCGCTAGGGAGATCCCCCCATTCTTGTCTACTCCGCTTACATACATCTGTTACCGCGTCACGTGCTTACAATTCCACCAGGCGGCATCCAACATCGCGGTCATAATGTTTTGGCCGATCAGTGCATCATTATTGTTGCACAATCGTTCCAGAGCCCATGACATTTTGTTCACTTTGCCTGAAATGCTACGCGGAGTATAAAGCAAAAAGGTACTGTAGCAACGTTTCAACACCTTTTTTCTTATAATGTTAACAATTACGACAGCCATAAATCACTGTGTAGGAAGATGAAGTAACTATTTCTATTCATTATGTAATACATTTCCAAAGGTTATCAGACGATGTAATATATGAATGAAAAATCATGGTCTTACCTTATCAGTGACAGTACATAGCTACATCCATATTATATAAAACATTGTACCTGTGGTTTTGGTATATAATCTCAGAACGCGCTGCATTTTCGCACTTCCCTTGGTTACTTGTAGTTAATTGGAATTCCTGTAAGCTTTTGCCTCTCAGACGTGCACCATTTATAATTTCTATGAAATAAATGCGTTACATCAAAAATGGTTTAAATGGCTCTGAGCACTATGGGACTTAACTACTGAGGTCATCAGTCTCCTAGAACTTAGAACTACTTTAACCTAACTAACCTAAGGACATCACACACATCCATGCCCGAGGCAGGATTCGAACCTGCGACCGTAGCGGTCACGCGGTTCCAAACTGACGCGCTTAGAGCCGCACGGTCACACCGGCCGGCTGCGTTACATCGATAGCGTTTCTATTAACTGTCTAATTGTTATTAGTTGTAGAAATAATTAATCACACAATATCATAAAAATGTTTTCTGGTGTATGGCTATCTACGAGAAAGGTTTTTCAGAATTCTACCGGTTATTCTCTTATCAAACGATCGCGCTTTATTTGAATTCTGTTTTAAAGGTGTTTTAATTCAAAGTCGAACCTACTTTTATTTGGTAATGTCCGTGTATGTGGCAAAAAATCTTACTACACTGTCGGAAAAAAAAATAAAATAAAAACAGCAACACCGAAAAGGAGTTGTGCAACATAAACGAAATTTGTTAGGGTGTTTCTACACTTGAAACATGATGTCTATTCAAATTTCGCACCAGTCGAGTAAGAGTGGCTCTAATTGCACCACTACGATGATGCAAGTCAGGTTTGCTTTAAATACGCACTCTAGCGGTCGTGAACGTTAGTTACCTTTGAGATTGGACATGGTGAGTTGATGGTAGTCAAGAATGCCTGTAAAGCGACCAAGAGGCCATTGTCAACATCTCACTGAGTTTGAACGAGGTCGTGTTTTAGGGCTTCGAGAAGCAGGATGTTCCTCCTGCGATATTGCGGAAAAACTTGGCAGGAACGTAGCCACTGTACATGATTGCTGGCAACGGTGATCACGAGAATGTACAGTCGCAAGATAACTGGGCTCCGGATGGCCGCGTGGCGCTACCGAGAGGGATAACGATCGTGTTCGGCGTATGGCTCTGGTGCCTCGTAGTGCATTTGCAGCAGCAGTTTGAGCAGTAGTTGGCATCACAGTGACACAACGAACTGTTGCAAATCGATTACTGAGGACAGCTCCGAGTCAGACGCCCTGTAGCGTACATTCCACTGACACCAAATCGCCGTCATTTGCGACTTCAGTGGTGTCAAACGAGAGCTCATTGGAGGGCAAGATGGAGGTCTGTTGCTTTTTTAGGATGAATGCTGGTTCTGCCTTGGTGCCAGTGGTGGCCGCGTGTTGGTTAGAATGAGGACAGTTGACGTCCTTCAACCAACCTGTCTGTGCGCTAGACATACTGGCCTACACCTGGAGTTACGGTCTGGGGTGCTGTTTTGTATGAGAGCAGGAGCACTCTCGCGGTTATCCCACTCAACCTGACTGCAAATTACACTCCTGGAAATGGAAAAAAGAACACATTGACACCGGTGTGTCAGACCCACCATACTTGCTCCGGACACTGCGAGAGGGCTGTACAAGCAATGATCACACGCACGGCACAGCGGACACACCAGGAACCGCGGTGTTGGCCGTCGAAGGGCGCTAGCTGCGCAGCATTTGTGCACCGCCGCCGTCAGTGTCAGCCAGTTTGCCGTGGCATACGGAGCTCCATCGCAGTCTTTAACACTGGTAGCATGCCGCGACAGCGTGGACGTGAACCGTATGTGCAGTTGACGGACTTTGAGCGAGGGCGTATAGTGGGCATGCGGGAGGCCGGGTGGACGTACCGCCGAATTGCTCAACACGTGGGGCGTGAGGTCTCCACAGTACATCGATGTTGTCGCCAGTGGTCGTCGGAAGGTACACGTGCCCGTCGACCTGGGACCGGACCGCAGAGACGCACGGATGCACGCCAAGACCGTAGGATCCTACGCAGTGCCGTAGGGGACCGCACCGCCACTTCCCAACAAATTAGGGACACTGTTGCTCCTGGGGTATCGGCGAGGACCATTCGCAACCGTCTCCATGAAGCTGGGCTACGGTCCCCCACACCGTTAGGCCGTCTTCCGCTCACGCCCCAACATCGTGCAGCCCGCCTCCAGTGTCGCGACAGGCGTGAATGGAGGGACGAATGGAGACGTGTCGTCTTCAGCGATGAGAGTCGCTTCTGCCTTGGTGCCAATGATGGTCGTATGCGTGTTTGGCGCCGTGCAGGTGAGCGCCACAATCAGGACTGCATACGACCGAGGCACACAGGGCCAACACCCGGCATCATGGTGTGGGGAGCGATCTCCTACACTGGCCGTACACCACTGGTGATCGTCGAGGGGACACTGAATAGTGCACGGTACATCCAAACCGTCATCGAACCCATCGTTCTACCATTCCTAGACCGGCAAGGGAACTTGCTGTTCCAACAGGACAATGCACGTCCGCTTGTATCCCGTGCCACCCAACGTGCTCTAGAAGGTGTAAGTCAACTACCCTGGCCAGCAAGATCTCCGGATCTGTCCCCCATTGAGCATGTTTGGGACTGGATGAAGCGTCGTCTCACGCGGTCTGCACGTCCAGCACGAACGCTGGTCCAACTGAGGCGCCAGGTGGAAATGGCATGGCAAGCCGTTCCACAGGACTACATCCAGCATCTCTACGATCGTCTCCATGGGAGAATAGCAGCCTGCATTGCTGCGAAAGGTGGATATACACTGTACTAGTGCCGACATTGTGCATGCTCTGTTGCCTGTGTGTATGTGCCTGTGGTTCTGTCAGTGTGATCATGTGATGTATCTGACCCCAGGAATGTGTCAATAAAGTTTCCCTTTCCTGGGACAATGAATTCACGGTGTTCTTATTTCAATTTCCAGGAGTGTAGTTCGTCAACCTGATGACTGGATCTGTTTGCTGCCATTCGTGAACAGCATTCCAGGGAGTGTTTTCCAAAAGGATAACGGTGGCCCTCAACAGCTGTTGTAACCCAACACGCTCTACAGAGTCTCGTCATGTTGCTGTGCGTTCTCGATCACCAAATCTGCCTCGAATCGAGCACACGTGGGGCATCATCGGACGACAGCTTCGGCACCATCCACTAACAGCGCTAACCGTCCCTGTACTGACCGACCTAGTGCAACAGGCATGTAACTCCGCTACGGTCGTAGGTTCGACTCCTGCCTCGGGCATGGATGTGTGTGATGTCCTTAGGTTAGTTAGGTTTAACTAGTTCTAAGTTCTAGGGAACTAATGACCTGAGCAGTTGAGTCCATAGTGCTCAGAGCCATTTGAACCATTTTTTAAAATTTCTGCGGACTAATGGGTTCGACATCGTGACATGTTAGCACATTTTCTGCAGCTTTCAGTTGAGTGAACTCATACCTCATATTTACAGTCGCTCACCCAAAAGTGTGGCAGTTACTGCTGACCCGTCCTCTTGATTTCCTGGCGTGTTGACCGTTGGTGCAGCGTTGTCGTATGGTTGCCTTCTAGTCAAAAGGACAACCCGGAGTTCCTGCTATATTGCGCCCCATGCAACGCTAAAGTGTCCCTACTTCTCTTGAAACACTTCAACAATGTGACCTCCGTTACGATCGGCACATGAACGATGTTGTCTTTAAAAGTGATTATAAACACTGTCATCAAGCTTCATTTTTAGCCACAAAGATTTTTATTCGTAGTTCGTTCAATTTTATGATTGTGTTTAAGAATGTGAGTTACCTCTCCAGTTATTGGGTTGGTGCATAAATTCGTAGCGTTTCTTGATAAGTTTAATAAACATAACATATACCATGGTTGGTTGGGTTGTTTGGGAGAAGAGACCAAGCAGTGAGGTCATCGGTCTCATCGGATTAGGGAAGGATGGAGAAGGAAGTCGGCCGTGCCCTTTCAAAGGAATCATCCCGGCATTTGCCTGGAGCGATTTAGGGAAATCACGGAAAACCTAAAACAGGATGGCCGGACGCGGGATTGAATCGTCGTACTCTCGAATGCGAAGCCAGGGTACAGATACAATAACAGACTGCAGTCATTAATAAACGCATGCGTATTCAAATACAGAAATTTGTTGGTTGGTTGGTTTTTGGGGAAGGAGACCAGACAGCGTGGTCATCGGCCTCATCTGATTAGGGAAGGAGTGGGAAGGAAGTCGGCCGTGTCCTTTCAGAGGAACCATCCCGGTATTTGCCTGGAGTGATTTAGGGAAATCACGGAAAACCTAAATCAGGATGGCCGGACGCGGGATTGAACCGTCGTCCTCCCGAATGCGAGTCCAGTGTCTAACCACTGCGCCGCCCCGCTCGGTCAGAAATTTGTAACGGCCAGAATAAGGCACTGCGGTCGGCAACGCTGCATAAGGCGACAAGTGTCTGGCGCAGTTGTTACATCGGTTACTGATGCTACAGTGGCAGCTTATCAAATTGCAAGTGAGTTTGTACGTGGTGTTATAGTCGACACACGAGGGATGGGACACAGCACTTCCGAGGTAGCGATGAAGTGGGGATTTTCCCGTACGATTTCGTGAGTGTACCTTGAATATCAGGAATTCGGTAAAACATCAAATATCCGACACTGCTGCGGTCGGAGAAAGATCGTGTAAGAATGGGACCGATGCCGACTGTAGAGAATCGTTAAACGTGGCAGAAGTGCGACCCTTCCGCAAATTGTTGCAGATTTCAATGCTGGGCCATCAGCAAGTGTCAGTGTGCGAACCGTTCAACGAAATGTCATCGATATGCGTTTTGGGAGCCGAAGGCCCGCTCATGTATTCTCGATGACTGCACCACACAAAGCTGTACGCCTCTCCTGGGTCTGTCAACACCTACTTTGGACTGTTGATGCGCTACGGTTGCAGGTTCGAATCCTGCCTCGGGCATGGATGTGTGTGATGTCTTTAGGTTAGTTAGATTTAAGTAGTTCTAACTTCTAGGGGACTGATGGCCTCAGAAGTTAAGTCCCATAGTGCTCAGAGCCATTTGAACCATTTGGACTGTTGATGACTGGAAACATGTTGCCTGGTCGGATGAGTCTCGTTTCAAATTGTATCGAGCATATGGACGTGTACAGGTGTGGAGAGAACCGCTTGAATCCAGGGACCCTGCATGCCTGCAGGTGACTGTTCAAGCTGGTGCAGGCTTTGTAATGGTGTGAGGCGCGTGCAGTTGAAGTGATATGGGACCCCTGATATGTCTAGATACGATTCTGTCTGATCGCATGCATCCATTCGTGTCCATTGTGTACTCCGACGGACTTGGGCAATTCCAGCAGAACAATGCGACACCCCACATATCCAGAATTGCTACGGAGTGGCTCCAGGAACACGCTGCTGAGTTTAAACAGTTCCGCTGGGCACCAAATTCCCCAGACATGAACGATGAACGTTATTGAGCATATGTGGGATGCCTTGCAACGTGCTGTTCAGAAGAGATCTCCACCCCCCCCCCCCCCCCCCCCTCATATTGGTACGGATTTGTGGACAGCTCTGCAGCATTCATGGTGTCAGTTGCCTCCAGCACTACGTCATACATTATTCGAGTCCATGGCACGTTGTGTTACGGCAGTTCTGCGTGCTCGCGGTGGCCCTACACGATATTAGGCAGGTGTACCATTTTCTTTGGCTCTTCAGCGTATATTCTCCTTCACTATTTGCAGCTGTCTGCAAACGCTTGGGTAACTTTTCGATTCCGCAACTGTAGAAATAACACGGTTTTAAGGGGAAGAACTGGTTTTTCGATAGAGAGCTGTAAAGGTAAGAATCTGAGGGCGCAAGATCAGGTGAATATGGTGGCGCGGGATGACTTCCCTACTCAGTTCCTGTATAGTGTTTTTTGGCGGTCTGTCAGAATGCGGACGGGCTTTACCGCGGGGCAGCATCACTTCACGTAGTCTTCCTGGTCGTTGTTCTTGAATTACGTCTGCAAGACGTCCCAGTTGTTGAAAATAAATATCAGCAGCGATGGTTACACCCTAGGGAAGCAATGCGCAGTACACCACGTCTTCGCTGTTCCACCAGATGCATAACATTATCTTCTATGGATACGCGCAGGTCTTTGTACGCGGAGCTGCTGCTTTGTTTGGGCTAAGCCATTCCTTTCTTTCCTTTGTGATAGCATAAAGACACAGTTTCGCGTCAGCAATAATGGTACAGGATAAGAATGATCGGTGTTGTTCATAAGCCAGTTGATGGCGAGTACGCAGGGATGCACATATGGCCGCCCGCTGGTTTGTGTGATTTTGGCTTCGAGCGTTTGATACCCATACACCCGGTTTTGAAATATTCCCCATTGCATGCAAATGTCGCACGATGGTGGAATGACGGAAATGGAAATGCCGTGTGGCTAGGACCTCCCGTCGGGTAGACCGTTCGTCTGGTGCAAGTCTTTCGAGTTGACGCCACTTCGGCGAACTGCGTGTCGATGGGGGTGAAATGATGATGATAAGGACAACACAACACCCAGTCCCTGAGCAGAAAAAAAATTTCCGACCCAGCCGGGAATCGAACCCGGGCCGCTAGGCATGACATTCCGTCGCGCTGACCACATTTTTTTTCCCTTTTTATTCTTTGTTGATCTCATTTTGTTCTATTCTGTTCTTTGTATATGTTCGGGGCGGACGTGTCATGACACCCGTTCAGGTTGTTCGTTGATTCGTTCACTCAGTTTTTTTTTTATTACAGAGGGTAGCTAACCCCCTGACCGAACACTTTTTTTTTTCGCTGAGCTACCGTGCCGGCTACCACTCAGCTACTAGGGGCGGACGGTTGAATGACTACAGTTCATCACATTTGAGTAGATTGACGCCGATCATTGTGGTTTAATGCTTTTAAACGATATTCAGCAACCTCCGAAGATCTTCTGGAACGTGGAAAGTGACTAATGTCAAAAAGATCCTCCTTAAAATGAGAAAACCATTTTCTTGCCGTGCCATGTCCAATGGCATTATGCCCATACACGGTGCAAATATATCTGGATGCCTTCGCTGCTTCTGTTGATATCGGACAGAGGAATATGTCGGAAACGGTCCGATTTCTCCACTTGGCACTCCATTTTCTAGCGTCCACAGCTCCACTTATTATCTCCAATGACAAAATATCAATATGTATACTCAGACAGCAGCTGTGAAGTACAAATAAAAATGACAGTCGATAAATAAACCCATAACAACCGCAATACCAATATGCAGAACAAAAAGCTACGAACTTATGTATCTACCTAATGATATGGGAGTTCTTTTTGCCACGACCAGTGCGCGCGAAGACCAAATAAAAAAATAGCGGTTGGCTCCTAGGTCAAAACCAGGTCATCCGTTTCGAAGTTAGCCGTTTTTATAGTTACACATCATATATGAATTGTTTCCATAAATTTGCCTCGGCATTTCATTTGCAGTCAACAAAGGCGTGTTCATACTCCTCGTGTGTGGCGTGTACGATACTAACAGAAAATTCATAACTCTAAGACATGTGCTAGATGGGGTTCGCGCGCATGGCGTATACGGTACGAAAACAAATTTATAACTCCCAGACGTATCCTAGACGAGATTCGATCCTGCGACTTCAGCCTTACGAGGCTGTTCTGGGAAACTGTTTATTGTTATTATGGAGTACATAAAAACTGAAAGTGGTTAAATTAAAGCGCACGTGCATTCATTCCAGTGTTGATGTCAAACACCATTTCTCGTTTTATGACGTTCCTGCAATGCTATGCAGTTGATACAATGTGTGCTTCTAACACCCCTAACCTTTAGAAGTTTTAAGTGGTCGTTGAGTGTGTTCCCAGGAGTAGTAATTAGCATATCTGTCGGAAGCCTTATGACTCACATCACGCGTTCTGTGTTTCGCTGTCGGCCTTGCTTCACCCAGCGGTTTCCTGTTATGTTGCGACAAGCCAGCGACAAGGCTGTTGTCATATATAACTGAACTGAAAGCTGGTGTAGACTCGGAACAAATGTTGTATGGAGGCGGCACCACACCATGTGTTCATTCCTATTGTACATCTGTGTGTGTTCCCTGATCGTTGTGTGGAAGTTCACAGAAAGCGGATTAAGAGAAATTTGGAGAAATGTAGGCATTATGTTCACTTCTGTCCATAGCAAAGCGGGAACCTATATTTCGATAATTTTGTATAATAATTTATTACGTCCCTTAGACATATAAAAATATTAACACTTTCGGCAAACAGTTGCCATCTTCAGATGTGGTTAATCCACGAAGAGACTCAGTATTTTAGCATACGACGATATAATGTACATTCATTGAAATGTGAGCATTAAAGCTAACGACAGCACAACCTAGAATTTGCTACTAACACTCAGACCACTATTACTTACAAACTGCTCACTGAACAGAAGTAACTGACGACTAAAACCCATAACATTCACGAGTTCACACAGCTTCCACAGTACCGATGCCAAGTGTTCCAGAGTGAAGTCGTAGCCACAATAGGAGACGGTCGTTTGTTTCTACGCAGTACTCCGTGCTCTCCCTCTGGGTGCGATGATTGTCGACGGCGAGCGGGGTGCGATGATTGTCGACGGCGAGCGGGCAGAGAAACGGAGAAACGACGTGTAAGTTGCTCAGTCATGATTTGGCAGTGCGTGTAGCCGGCTAGCGGACCTCGGAAGTGGGCGGTATCAAGCATTGTTGTGGTACGCAGAAACTGTGACCGCTGCAGCAGGCGAGCGACGATAGCTGCGAGATTATCAGTGGTGATGTAAAAACTAGCAAATCGCCGTATAAGCGCTGCCTCACATAATTTTAGCAGCTTACGTGTGTGATGATCCTTCACGTTGGACACATCCTTGACCCCTGTCGGAGAATGCGCCAGTTGCAACTGAGAATAAGAATTTATATTCATTTATTTAACCTGGCAGGACTAGAGGCATCAGCGCTCTCGTACATCTAACCAGCCATTCTGTACACCTTAGGTTACGTTGATTACTATAAGCATTTCATAATTTAAGAGTAATATGGAATCCAACCTTTTAAAACATACTATGACATAAATAGCGCATAACGGAACAGTTTATGATGCGAAAGAAGTGTCGTAAGAAGCAACGTGTGCTGTGTAGTGGAAGTGTATGGGGGTTGTGAGGCCATGATGATAATTTAGCAGTGATGCCATTTATTAACGACACTACCATTAACTAAACTTTTTCTGAGACAATTATTTTAAAAGGGCACAATAATAGAAGCATAATCTCACTGGTTCAGAATCAATAATAACAGTTCCCAAAACTTGATATAAAAATGTTCAATGAATGAAGTAGCGTTACCGGTAATTCACTAACTGTGGAACGTAATCGCTCTGCATGAGCGTCGCACAAGTCACAGTTCATAAGGAGTTCTAACTTAGTGATGCCGGAAACCCTCAATCAGAGAATGATAAATCATCAAATTAATACTAAAATCCTAAGATAAGAGATATAAAATAGCATTACAGTTTAAAAAGTAGGTCTCCAAATGTCTTCTGAAAAGACAGTACATGCATGACCTGTGCAACGAAGAAGCACGAAAATTCCAGGAGACGAAATATGGCAAAATTAAACGAGTTCCACTATTTAAATATCTCGGTGAAACCATTCAGGAAAATAGACTCTCAATAAAAGCAAACGAAATTAGATGCCAGATGATCGAAACTGCATGTCGACATACTCAAAATATCTACAACAAGAAATATATCTCCAAGCACATAAAACTAAGACGTTACAATAGAATGATTAAACGAGAATGCCTCTGTGGATCAGAAACACTTATTTTGAACTGGGAAGCAGACATTGAAAACGTCGAGAAAAAGGAACTGAAAATTGCAACAAAAGTTATAGGCCCAAAACTTGTCGACGAACGGTACCAAATCAAAAGCAATCAACAAATCAGACAGTATACAGATACCAATAGGGCATTAGAACACGCAGGTTAACATTCTATATACATAAACTTACAAAGAAAATAGTTAAATTTTTTGACCGGAGGAGCAAAACGAAAAATGAAACGATGAAATGGATTGGCGAGATCAAAACTGAGCTGAAATTGAGAAAAAATACTCCAGAAGATGTCTAAAACAGTGAAATCGTTAGGTCCAAAACTGACAAATAATAAGCTGACCAAGAGGAAAACCAGGAAAGACTGAGACATCATGGTGTGATGAAAGTACCCCACCCGAAAAGAATGAAGGCAAATGCCCACCTGTAAGTAATTTCCGTAGTCCTAATGACCTTATTCGCAAATAATAATAATAATTATAAAAACTTCTGAAACATAAATTACGCAGAACAAGTAGAATATTACCCTCCAGGCACCCCACACTGCTGGTTTAAGCCAAAATATTACACTAATCGAAAATCTGTCTTGCACACAGGTCAGATCGTAGGAGTATGGCAAACCCTTTACATAGCTAAACCGCAATGCCGAAAGGTATCGTGATACCAAACTTAAAACTTGAGAATTTAAGAACAATGTTTTTATCAGTAGAATACGGACCTGTCCTGTAAATGGTGGAATAAGCGATCAGGAAGTGGACTTCTGGTTTAGGGGGATCGAATAAATAAGAAATGTCAGCTGTCAAAAATGAACCCCAAAGGGTTAATTTCAGAGAAGGGGATTATACTTTGGTGGCACCTAGGCAAGTGGAAAGGTGGCTGGCTACTAAGGCCAAAAAGTGACTGCTGGGGTGAGAGGGAGCGGAAAGTGTAAACTGTTCAGGCGCCAGGGAACAAGGGGGCGGCACGTTTTCACTCAGTCCCTTGCGCACCCGCATCCGAGGCACCACCCACTTAGGCAACCCCACTGGCCAAGGCAAGTGAACGTACCTTGTTCAGTATTCTTTACGTTAACGCTGAAGGCGTGAGAAACTGGGCGGTCCGCCCAGTATCCAAGATTACAGCAAGCCTCAATAAAGTTTCTATAAAAAATTTTGAAAAATCTACTGTCTCTAGCCTAATGCCCTCCCATGAACAGTAACAAAGAGAACGGACAAGGTAGGAGGGTCAGTGCGTAAACGATATTGCGTCTGCAGTCGTGTGTATTAAATAGTGAGCAATAAGCTCCACAGTTTCAAAATATAATAAGCACGCAACTAAACAAATCCACCGTGACAACTTGCGGAATCCATAACAAGTATCAAAGACTGCTAATTGTGCACTGAAGTTTGGAAGCTCCCTTGAGCAATCCTGTGCAGGACAGACAACACTAATCGCAGCCACGTCCTTGAACTCGAGGCACAGTCTTCCCGGAAACCAACAAAATACCGTCCGACCCACTCCTACAATGTTTGGCGCCGCTCCCTCGGTGTCAGTACTTTGTCTCGCAGGAGTACTATTCCAGAGTCGACTGCACTGCTTCTTCCAAACAGACTCCAGACCCCAAGATAACTGTGCTGTCGTTCTGTCCTCCAAATAAATGTGGCCACAACCACAAGATACCAGCAGCCACCAGCCACTCGTCCCACAGGCGCGCTGTCCAAAACTCCGTGGTTCCACGACACGCCGACAGCTCAGCAAGCACACACTCCGGAACAGACACGGGTCGGCGCCCCGTCAAGCATACGGTGCCACGCACGATGCATTGAAATTCCAGAGCTACCCACGGAAGCAGCGCTCGCCGCAAGTTCCAGCTGGTCCGCAGTCACAAACATGACGCCTTTCTGATGTTGTTGCTCTCACCCATTCGTCGACTCGGAGTGGCGCTAGTGTAGAGCAGGGCGGGACTTAAACATAGTCGCGACAAATTGCAGGCAGGCAGATGTAAACTACACTGAAACTGGTATAGAAATGAGTAATCAAATACAGACACATCGAAACAGGCACAATACGGCGCTGCGGTCGGCAACGCCTAAATAAGCGTCTGGCGCAGTTGTTAGATCGGTTACTGCTGCTATAATAGCAGGTTATCAAGATTTAAGTGAGTTTGATCGTGGTGGTGTAGTCGGCGCATGGGCGACGGGGCACAGCATCTCCGACGTAGCGATGAAGTGAGGAATTTCCCGTACGACCATTTCACGAATGTATCGTGAATATCAGGAATCCAGTAAAACATCAAATCTCCGACATCGCTGCGGCCGGAAGAAGATTCTGCAAGAATGGGACCAATCGATCAGCCACAGTAAGCAACGCTTTGTGACTGTTGGCTGACGCTGCTGTTGCCACAAGAATGCACTATCGTCAAGAAACTGTAAGGAAACTGAGAACTATTTTTATAAAAAATCAAGTGGAACTTCTCTTTAAATGTGATTACCGCCCATCAAACTCAAGTGACAGAAGAAAAATTGCAGAGTTTTCGAGCAGTTAACACTAAATATTCAGGGCTCCGGACGATCATGTGGAGCACAAATGAGTAACATTCAAAAGTGTCGTTCAATATACATTAGGCAAATATGTTCCGAGCAAGGTTTAAGGGATGGGAGAGACCCACCACGGTTTAATGGCAGTGCTCGAAATTTACTACGTAAGCGAAGAGGGCTTCATCACTGATTTAACTGAAGTGAAAACCTACCTGACAAATAAAAGCTAAACGAAGCGAAAATGAGGGTAAGTAGCCCAATAAGAGAAGCGTTCAATGAATGTTATAGTGAAATTTAGACAACTCATCTGACTAAAAATCATAAGTTTTGGCCATACGTAACATCAGCAATTTGATCGAAATAACCTATTCAGCCCCTCAGTGACTGCACTGGCACCAGAGCGGAAGATGACAAAGAGAAGGCCGAAATACTTAATTCGATCTACCAGAACTGTTCACAACGAAAATCGTAATAAGGTCCCTCGTTTCGATCATCGCACGAACGCCGAAATGGCAAATAGGGAGATAAGTGATGGCGTAATAAAAAAGTAACTACACTCGCTTAGTAGTGGAAATGCATTGGGACCAGGTGAGATACTTGAAAGATTCTGCAGAGATTATACGAAAGAACTTGCTGCCCTTGTAGCAGCAGTTTATCGTACAGTAGGTCTCTGTAGTAACGAAGGGTACCTAGGGACTGTGGAAAAAGCTCATGTCATTTACGTTTTCAAAAAGAGTCGTAGAATTCTGAAACGTGTTTTATGCTCATGTATTATGTCGTTTTTTAACTGAAAATCTCCCCTATAAAAATCAACACGATTCCGCAAATATAGATCTTGCGAAACTAAATTCACTCTGTTTCTCCATGAGATCCATGGCACTGTAGACAACGGCGCTCAGGTAGACACCGTGTTTCTTCACTTCCAGAATGCATTTGGCTCCGCCCCGCACTGCTGTTTAATGAAAAAAAATACGAGCTTACCGACTATCAGACGAGATTTGCGACTGTATTCAAGACTTTCTTGCAGACAGAACTCAAGACGTTGCTCTTAACGGAACAAAATCGACAGATGTAAAGGTGAGTTCCGGAGTACCCCGTTACTGTTAGTAATATAAATGAACGATGTAGTGGGTAACGTCGGATGCTCTTAAGGGGGAATAGGACGTGAAACGGGCCGACTTGGGGCAGGAGAGGCACCATAGGACATTTTAATTTACACTATCTATACTTTAACAAATAAATTCATAAAACGTTGTTAGCATGACCAGGAAGGATTCAGGATTCACATTCATAGCAGAGGAAGTTCAAAAACATAACAAAACAATTTTTTTGTACATGTGACATTTCATCATTTTTCCACTTGGTATTAGCTGCATTTGTTGCTGTAGGTAAGCTTTTCTTCATAAGTAAGAGAGATTCTTCGATGAATTTTGCACAGCATACAAACCATACTTACAGGTGTATAAAACTCTAGAATTTCCCAAATCTGTTAAAAACTGTGGTAAAAATTGAGATAATTAACTATAAAATCGAATTTTCTCTAAACACGAAGTTTAAAACGTAACAGCTCATTCATTTTTCCATAGATTAAATAAATTCTAGAGTTTCATACACCTGTAAGTATGGTTTGTAAGCTGTGAAAAGTTCATCGAAGAATCTCTCTTACTTATGAAGAAAAGTGTACCTATAGCAACAAATGCAGCCAACAGTAAGTGAAAAAATCATGAAATTTCACATTTAAAAAATATTATTTTTTCTTGTTTTTGAACTTACACTGCTATGAGTGTGAATCCTGAATCGTTCCTGGTCATGCTGACAAAGTTTTATGAATTTATTTGTAAAAGTGTAGACAGTGCAAATTAAAATGTGTTGTGGTGCCTCTCCTTCTCGAAGTCGGCCCGTTTGACGTCCTATCCCCCTTAAAGCTATTCGCAAATGATGCGGTTTACTGTAAGAAAGTAGCAACGCCAGAAGACAGCACTGAGTTGCATAATGATATGCAGAGGGTTGACGAACGGTGTAGCGACTGGCAGTTGACTCTGAACTTAAATAAATGTAGCGTATTCCGCATACATATAAGAGGGAACCCACTACCGTACAACTGTGCTGTTGGTGACAAACTGCCACAAACAATGATTACCTTAAAACCTAGGAGGAACTATGCGGAACTATCTTCGAGGGTTGAATGAAAAGTAGTGCTTCCACCTTCGTTAATTGGTTTTGGATGGGAATATTTTAATAAAGCAAATGCAGAAATAATCCTTAAAATGTGATCTTTAATTACTAATATTCACTTTTCCACATAATCACCAGCCATATGGGTACATTTCTGCCAACGATGAACAAGTTTTCTGAAGTTGTCACGGAAGAAGTCTACACACTATTTCTGCAACCACAGTTTCACAGTTCTCTCAACGTCTTCAAAAGAAGCATAATGATGTCTCCGCAGATCGTCTTTATTATCGGGAACAGATGGAAGTCAGACTGTGTTAAATCTGGACTGTATGGAGGATGCCGTACGGTAGTGAGATCAAGTTTCTGAACTTCTGCCGTGGTGGTAGGTGAAGTGTGTGGTTTGGCATTGTCATGCTGCAGGAAAACACTTCCCTTTTCCTTTCAGACCCTTGTTATCCGTCGTCCTGAATCAATCTGTCAACATTTTGGTTGTGAAACTCTGTGGTTGTTGTCACAGGACGTCCAACTCTTTGTCACGCAGGTCAGAGGTTCCTGCCTCAACATCTTTAAACTTGCTCGTCCAACGACGCACAGTACTCACATCAACACAATCACCATAAACTGCTTTCATTCTCTGATGATGAATCTCCTTTGAGGTGGCACCTCCTGCTGTCAAGAATTCATTGACTGCACGTTGCTTAAATCGTATTGACCGGCCGCCTGCGCAGGATTCCATATTTTACACTGTAACAACACAACCATTCACTGCTAAGGCTTCCTGCCACCGTCTTTAATGAAACCCCAGAGAAAGAAATCCAGTCAAGTCTGGGGAGTGTGATGGGCCCTTCAAAGAGGATCCACCGGCCTAGGAAGAAATTAGCAAGGAAACATCGAACATCTGTGAGGAAATGAGGTGGTGCATCATCTTGCTGATAGTAAACCACGTCATTTCTGTTAACTTCATCGATCTGTGGAATTAGAAAGTTTTCAAGCATATCCAGATACACAATACCAGCGACAGTTTTCTCCATGAAGAAGAAAGGGCCGTACACTTTCAATTTCGTAAGGGCCCAAAACACGTTAGCTTTGGATCAGCCAGGAACGTGTTCCAAGGTTGCGTGTGGATTTTTGCTGCCCCATATTCTGCAGTTGTGAGTGTTCATGTCACTGATATGAACCGTTGAGTCATCACTGAAGATTACTGTGTTCAGGAACATCTTGTCGTCCTCTCTCCGATGCAGCATTTCCGCACAGAATTCCACACGAGCAACTTTATCTGCATCACTAGTGTGCTGTGCCATTGTGAATCTGTATGGTTTCAAGTGTAAACGTCTACGCAATACTCGCTAAACCGTCTTTTGTGGAATGCCAGACTCGTGAGACGCACGTCGCATTGACTTTTGTGGACTGCGGGCAAAGTTCTCCCTACGCTGTCCACCAATAAGCGCGCGACCTGGTGATTTATCATGTCGCACTGCGCAGCCCATCTCAACAAAGTTCATGTGCCAAGTGTAAATTGCATGAGTGCTTCGAGGTTCTTTAAGTATTGGCTGGGAAATTTACGCCGAACAGTTGTTGCAGAGTTCGTTTCACGAAACCAAAACATACAGCGAGCACGCTCCGCACCGGTGAAACGAGCCATTCTAACTGTGCACTTAGCTGCCGTTCCTGGTGGCGGTTTAGTCCGGAACCGCGCGACACTACTACGGTCGGAGGTTCGAATTCTGCTTCGGGCATGGATGTGTGTGATGTCCTTAGGTTAATTAGGTTTAAGTAGTTCTAAGTTCTAGGGGACTGATGACCTCAGAAGTAAGTCCCATAGTGCTCAGAGCCATTTTGAACCTGGTGCCGGAATGGAGTACTGATGCAATACCTGAATCAAATTTGAGGTGGTTTGCTACAAAATGACACCTCTACCGATTCTGTAAGTTATCTCAATAAATTTCTATATGGTTCCAAAGTTGTAAAGTCCTTCTTGACTCAACCTGTACAGTAAAAACTAATCCTAAGATACAGGCACACAATATTGCTTTTGCCTGCAAATGTCTTTACAACAGGGCACCAAAATCAAAACAGCAACAAACAAAATGGCTGATTAGAATGATCTAAGAGACCACTAGTACCAACATTTCCACTGTGTCACAGCCAAACAACAGACAGACAACAGAATCTACTTGGATATACAACCTACTATGCAATCTTCTAAAAGGAAAAAGCATAAACGACCAAAGATATACTGATTTATTGCTAATGTACAGTGATCTCACAACCACCTCGGTGTTCTTCTTCATAACAAAAAACAATAGCAGGCCGACTTCTCTGATCTTGTCGCACAACGCCACACTGTACTATCAACAGCAATTACGGCACACACGAAAGCTCTGCATCGTATAGCTGTAACAGAAATTCTACACCATCCTTCCTTCCTGTTTATGAGCTGCCAGACTTTAGAAGACATAGTCTGCTACCACATCTCGACAATATCCAGCTGGCCATCCCCCCCCCCCCCTCCCGTCCTTCCATAACCCTTGCAGTCCACTTCTGACTTCTTCCATGCCTTTCTCGGCTCCACAGCACTGTGCTTCCCCAGGGTGTTTCCCTTGCTGACCATGAATGAACTCCAAGGCCGATCTCCTGCACTGCAGTGTCGTCAACAGATGACTGCTGCCAACTATTTGTTCAGCCGCGCTGATTAGCAAGTCAAGCACAGCCGAAATGCCAACAAGGTCCGGCGTTGAACCCACTGGTTGTCCACCACTGCCCACAGCGGTCCATGGCGCTGGCTCCAATAGGTGCAGCCATTTCCACTCCATGTCGCAGACTCGCAGTCCACAAAAGTCAATGCGACGTGCGTCTCACGAGTCTGGCATTCCACAAAAGACGGTTTAGCGAGTATTGCGTAGACGTTTACACTTGAAATCATACGGATTCACAATGGCACAGCACATTAGTGATGCAGATAAAGTTGCTCGTGTGGAATTCTGTGCGGAAACGCTGCATCGGAAAGAGGACGACAAGATGTTCCTGAACACAGTAATCTTCAGTGATGACTCAACGGTTCATATCAGCGACATGGTGAACACTCACAACTGCAGAATATGGGGCAGCAAAAATCCACACGCAACCTTGGAACACGTTCCTGGCTGGTCCAAAGCTAACGTGTTTTGGGCCCTTACGAAATTGACACATCCTGGGCTAGCCCACCGGTTTCGAACTACTCGGTCCCAGTCACCAATCTCCGGCCTTGCAACGCCGAATTGTCAACCACTTCCACAATGCGGCCCCAGAGCTGGCTTCCAGTTGATGTACCCGATTCAGCAACTGCAAAACAATGTGTTTCGCCTACCCCCTCTCACCGCAAAAGCTTCCTCTGGCGAGACAAGAGCGCGCAGGCGCGACCGGCTGAGTGGCGGGAAATTTCAATTTCACGGCACATCGTTACAATCAGCAATATTTTCTGGTTGTATCCCTAGAACATGATAGAACCAGGGAGGTTATCTGTTTACCTGTTAGGCGTGTTTAATAATACCATTGTGCAGAAAATCATGAAGAACATAAACAAGGAAGCCAGAGTTATTACACGAACTGATACATATTCCTGACATTGCCAGAATGGGGGCGGTTTTGGTATAATGAACTACGGAAAAACTCCAAACAGCTAAGATTGCTAGTAAAGTAATTATTTAGAAGACCGATTTCTGTTAGACTATGTTACCATCTTCAGGTCTTCAACTATAAAATCCGTTCATTTGGCAGAGACTGCATGAGCTGTAAAGTTGAAGATCAGAAGATGATAACATAGTCTTACTGTAACCAGCCACGTAATAAATACTTTAATAGCTGTCTTGGCTATTTGGAGTTTTCCCGGAATTCATTACACAAACTGGCTAAAACTTTGCATCACCTGGATATCTACAACATGTGTGGGCGTAAATTCAAGCGCAGCAGAAAATGATAAATTAAAACTTACGAAATAAAAAATAAAAACCACTTTACACTGAGGCGACGAAAGTCAAGGAATATCGTGTCGGACCTCCTTTTGTCCGGCATAGTGCAGCAACTCGACGTGGCATGGACTCCATAAGTCATTGGAAGTCCCTACACAAACGTTGAGCCAAGTTGCCTCTGTAGTCGTCCATAATTGCGAAAGTGTAGCCAGTGCAGGATGTTACACACGAACTAGACTCTCGATTATGTCCCATAAACATTCAAGGGATTCATGTCGGGCGATCTGGGTCGACATATCTTTCGCTCGATTTGTCCAGAAAGTTGGTCAAACCAGAAAGGAACAATTGTCCCCGGTGACATGACACCGTTGTTTGGGAACATGAAGTCCATGAAAGACTGCAAATAGTCTCCAAATAGCCGAACATAATCATTTCTAGTCAATGATCGGTTCAGTTGGACCAGAGAGCCATGTAAACACAGCCCATACCATTATGGAGTCACCACCATCTTGAGCAGTGCCTCGTTGACAACTTGCATCATGGTTTCGTGGGATCAGCAGCACACTCGAACCTTACCGTCAACTCTTACCAACTGAAATCGGGACTGATCTAACCAAGTTGCGGTCTTCCAGTCTAGGGTCCAACCGTTATGTCGCGAGCCTATGAGAGGTGCTGCCAGCAAAGGAACTCTGATCGACCATCTGCTGCCACTTTGATTTCTGCGGTTATTTCACACATTGTTATTTGTCTGTTGGCACTGACAACTCTACGCAAACGCCGCTGCGGTCTGTCGTTAAGTGAAGGTTGTCGGTCACTGTGTTGTCCGTGATGAGAGGTATTGCCTGAAATATGATATTCTCGGCTTACTCTTGCCACTGTGGATCCCGGAATATTGAATTTTCCTAACCATTTCCGAAATGGAATGTCCCATGCGTCCAGCTCCAACTACCATTCTGCGTTCAATGTCTGTTAATTCTCGTAGTAATGCCATAATCACGTCGGAAATTTTTTCACGTGAATCATCTGAGTGCAAATGACAGTTCCGCCAATGCACTGGCCTTTCATACCCTGTGCACGGGATATTGTCGCCATCTTTATATGAGCGTATCGCTATCCCTTGATTTTAGTCACCTCACGCCGAGGGGCGCGATAGGCGACAATTGAAATTCACAAGTTGTATTTTGAGATTTCTTAGTTCAAAAACATTTTCTGGGGACGAATGTTCATACTTCGTAATTACAAACAGAAAAGTTTATCCTTGACGTTTCCTGGAACGTGCCTGCAATGTCGAAGTCCATAAAACCATAGTAAGCGGCGGGACAGAAGGGTGCCAAGGATGATCGTCTATAGGATAAGGCAGTGCGAGGGTGTGCTCTCGAAGACGACGGTGCTTCCGGGACGTCAGGGCATCGCCAACTGATGAGAATGTGGCTTGATGTGCGGTAGATGCCGGTGGGAGAATGGCGTCTCCGGGACACTGGGCGTCGACAGATGTCGGAGGCGTGGCTCGACGATGGCGGCCGCCTGTGGGACAACGTAGTCCAGCGAAGCATGACACGGGATTTGCTGATAGAGCCCCAGTGTAGCTGATGATAGGCACTCACGGCTAGAGCGAAGACGACTCCGGTCGGTTGGCTGCAGATGCGGCCGGCGGCGTGAAGCCAAGTGTGTGCACTGGCTGCAGCGTTAAATTCTCACAACGCAAGCCTTTGCGACGTGGTATGCACTGGTGAATAAGGTAGGTAGAATTTTAGTTTTCTTTATTTTAATTCCGTCATGCGCTTGAAGGAATAGGCTGTACTCGGCCTCGAGCGCCCTTAGGCGGCCCTCTTATGTGTCACGTCACTTTGTCTTCCATATTAGGGTCTGATGTCCATTTTTAAGGACTTCGGCGAGTATGCGGAGTCGTACTTTAAATCTTTAAATCTGTGATTTGGCTGTAGGTGGGCAGTTCCTAGATACTCACCAGGGTAGCCGAGAGCGCTAACGCGCTGCTTCCTGGACTCTGGAAGGTGCGCCGGCCACAGATCGAATCCACCCGGCGGATGAACGACGAGGGCCGGTGTGCCGGTCAGCCAGGATGTGGTTTTTAGGCGGTTTTCCACACCCAGCTAGGTGAATAGCGGGCTGGTCCCCACGTTCCGCCTCAGTTACACATGTCGCAGACATTTGAAGCACGTTCACAGTATTTCACGATTTACACTAGATGCAGACAGCTGGGGTACACTGATTCGATCCCGGGGAGGACGGGGTGGCGGCAGGAAGGGCATCCGGCCACCCCTAAAACTAATCTTGCCAAATCCGTTGTAACCACGCCGACCCTGCGATCGCTGCGGGACTACGGCGTAAGCGAAAGAAGAAGAAGAAGAAGAAGAAGAAGAAGAGGGTAGTTCTAAGATCGTGCAACTGGTGCGCGATGTGGCATAAGTGGTTGCTTTTATCAAAGAGTTTCGTTGCTTTTTTCCAGAAGGCTTCTTTAATTGTTTCCATCTGCGTGGCTTTGTGCATGTCTCGCATCTTTTCCAAGGGAGAGGGATTCAGAATTATGCCGTGTGGTTATATCGTGGCGTGATTTAATATCAGTAGATACGTCTGTTTGGGAGCATCGCTGGCGGTGGTAGAGTCAGAGCGATTTTCCGCCGCCATAGGGAAGCCCAGTGAAGATGAGGTCGATTTAAGCGCGACCGCAGGGACGGGTGCTCTCTTTGAGAACGGGGGTCACGCGGACAGCGTGTGGTTAGCGCCGTGACGTCGTGGCCGATAACATCCTTGGCTCGCTGCTGCATTTGGAATGTTAGTCAGAGCGGCTGACGTGATGTGCTATATCGGCCGGATCAGTGGAGATTGCCCCACGTAGAAATTACTTCTGTGTGTTGCTTAGGCACCTAGTTGTATTTGCATTTTGACCACTCTGAAGAAGCCTGTGTCCCACTGTGGTGCCGGGTTTGTTTCCCGTAAACCAGCTGCAAAGGACTGAACGCAAGGGGGACTGGTGGATATGCTCAACTGGTTACAGCTATTGATCGGGCAGTTGTTGACCTAAGTTCCTACTTCCTGGGAATTATGGTGAGCATTCAATTATAGTCCCAACTGCCGTTATAGTTCGGGTTATCCATCGTTGTCTGTAAAGCAGTTTTTGTGAACGCTTGAAGTGATCTCATTCAGGTCATTTTACTATGTATTTTTGACTATTAAATTGACATTAAACTATGGCTGGGTTTGGCGATGCTAACAAGCATTATCTAAGTTAAGCAGTAAAAAACGGGATTTCAGCGCACGACTCGCTTTTTCGCTAGTGTCTTTTGGCGTTGTAATTTTTTCTAAACTTGTTAACTACTGGCCATTAAAATTGCTTCACCAAGAAGAAATGCAGATGATAAACGGGTATTCATGGGAGAAATGTAATTATTATATTTGAACTGACATGTCATTACATTTTCACGCAATTTCGGTGCATAGATCCTGAGAAATCAGTACCCAGAACAACCACCTCTGGCCGTAATAACGGCCCTGATACGCCTGGGCATTGAGTCAAACACAGCTTGGATGGCGTGCACAGGTACAGCTGCCCATGCAGCTTCAACACGATACCACAGTTCATCAAGAGTAGTGACTAGCGTATTGTGACGAGCCAGTTGCTGGGCCACCATTGACCAGACGTTTTCAGTTGGTGAGAGATCTGGAGAATGTGCTGGCCAGGGTAGCAGTCGAACATTTTCTGTATCCGGAAAGGCCCGTGCAGGACCTGCAACATGCGGTTGTGCATTATCCTGCTGTAATGTAGGGTTTCTCAGGGATCGAATGAAAGGTAGAGCCACGGGTCGTAAAACATCTGAAATGTAACGTCCACTGTTCAAAGTGCCGTCAATGTGAACAAGAGGTGATCGAGATGTGTAACCAATTGCACCCCATACCATCACGCCGGGTTATACACCAGTATGGCGATGACGAATACATGCTTCCAATGTGCGTTCACCGCGATGTCGCCAAACACGGATGCGACCATCATAATGCTGTAAACAGAACCTGGATTCATGTGAAAAAATGACGTTTTGCCATTCGTGCACCGAGGTTCATCGTTGGGTACACCATCGCAGGCGCTCCTGTCTGTGATGCAGCGTCAAGGGTAACCGCAGCCATGGTCTCCGAGCTGATAGTCCATGCTGTTGCATACGTCCTCGAACTGTTCGTGCAATTGGTTGTTGTCTTGCAAACGTCCCCACCTGTTGACTCAGGGATCGAGACATGGGTGCACGATACGTTACAGCCATGCGGATAAATGCCTGTCATATCGACTGCTAGTGATACGAGGCCGTTGGGATCCAGCACGGCGTTCCGTATTACCCTCCTGAACCCACCGATTCCATATTCTGCTAATAGTCATTGGATTTAGACCAACGCGAGCAGCAATGTCGCGATACGATAAACCGCAATCGCGATAGGCTACAATCCGACCTTTGTCATAGTCGGAAACGTGATGGTACGCATTTCTCCTCGTTACAAGAGGCATCACAACAACGTTTGACCAGGCAAATCCGGTCAACTGCTGTTTGTGTATGAGAAATCGGTTGGAAACTTTCCTCATGCCAGCACGTTGTAGGTGTCTCCACCGGCGCCAGCCTTGTGTGAATGCTCTGGAAAGCTAATTATTTGCATCTCACAGCATCTTCTTCCTGTCGGTTAAATTTCGCGTCTGTAGCACGTCAGCTTCGTGGTGTAGCAATTTTAATGGCCAGTAGTGTATATTACAGAATTGCTTGAGTACATATATGATTTATATTGTGAGTAAAAGAAATGGTTAAACCTAAAGTGATTAATCTCTCTGTTAACCCTACTAAAGCGAGCGTCGAAAAAGTCAGCTGCCCAACCCGGTTGATTATTTGTCATAAGAAAAGGGTGAAGTTGTTTTGGTCCTGCACGAGCACCTTATTACACGATCAAGTGACTGTATTTTATATAAACTTGTTATCAGCCTCTTAACCTTGATTTGTTTTCTTTTAGTTACGCACGGTGTTTTTTTCTTGCCAGTGGATGTTGGATATTAATGGCCTGTTAATCATTTTTGTAGGGTACTAAAGCTTAAATTTGGGATTTATTGTTAAACGTCACAATGTTGATCTTATTAAACATCTGTGTTCAGGCTAAGGTCTGATGTCAAGATTTAAAGAAAAAATTCGGAAGATTCTTTTCTTAAATTGTTTTAAAATGTTATTTTAGAGGTTTTGTAAATTCGCCCACCGGTTGTCTTGCTTCCAAAACGAAAAGAAAGTCACTAGTGAATTAAATTCTGGTGGTAGTTGCTGAGATTTCTGGATGTTTTTGATGTACCCATAAAATGGTTTGTTGTTTTTATTAAATTTTGAATAAAAGTACACCTATTATCCTACCGCTGATAATGGAAGAAAAACTGAAGAAAGATGAAGAAACTTTTCATAGGATTTTTCGACCTGGAAAAAACATTTGACAGTGTGAAATGGTGCAAGGTGTTTGAAATTCTGAGAAAAATAAGGATAAGCTGTACGGAAAGACGGGTAACATAACAATACGTACAACAACCAAGAGGGAAGAGTAAGAGTGCGAGACCAAGAACGAAGAGCTCAGATTAAAAAGGGTGGAAGACAGGGATTTAATCTCATTTCAGTAAATCCATTGTTGATGACAAACTGCGACTGTGATTTAAATTGGCGTTTATCTGGTACTAAATATGCAACCAGTCGCTTTTTTACGATTTATTCAACCGTGAACATGTTTTCGAGGCACTGCAGGCTCATCGTCAAATGGAGGTGTTATAAGAACGTTACGTTGTGGACCAAGTGTAGCTAGATGCAGTGCTGGTGCTGCTGGTGGAAATGACAGAAATTTAGTAATCGGTGACGAAACACTTACGAACTCCATAGGTTTTTATGTTTTAGGTAGTTACAGTGCACTGCCTGGAGGTACCCACATCAGATTGCTTCTTATAAGGTGCTATGTACACAAATAAACACAGTATGTAGCTACACTTGGTTTTACACTGGCTCACAGGATATAAACATCCGAAGTTTCTACAAATAATATGGATATGACAGATACTACACGTTACTACATGATGGTCTTTGGCAAGAGATGTATTGTATTATGGTACAAATATTACTAGTACAGATTTTACGTTTCAGTAAATGATGTTAACTGCAGAAGTGTCTTTATATTGACAAAAACATTAATATGGGTTAACAGTTATGAAAAAGGTAAACAGCTTGAGTGGAATATTTAATACATAATTAGAAAGTTTTTGTAAGTTACAGAATACCATAGTCGTTACACGCCAAGAAGAACAAGATTTATGCAGGATGATGAATTGAATTTGGATGTTTCTGGGAAGGAGACCAGACAGCGAGGTCATCGGTCTCATCGGATTAGGGAAGGACGGGGAAGGACGTCGGCCGTGCCCTTTGAAAGGAACCATCCCGGCATTTGCCTGGAACGATTTAGGGAAATCACGGAAAACCTAAATCAGGATGGCGCAGGATGATGCATTATTGTCAATTTTGTTGTTTTGGTGCCAGGATACCCTGGAAATTCTGGAAGAAAAGGTCTTGTGTTGACTAGTCTGTTCATTCAGGATGTAGTCGTCCGCCTCTACTGTTCCATCTATCGAAAAAGCAATGATGGAAATAAAAGAAAGGTTCAGGAGTGGAATGAAAATCCAATAATAAAAATCAATAATAAAATTCGCTGATGACATTGCTATCCTTAGTCAAAGTGAAGAAGAATTACAGGATTTGCGGACTGTAATAAACAGTCTAATGAGTACGCAATATGGATTGAGAGTAAATCGAAGAAAGGGGAAAGTAGTGAGGAGTAGCAGAGATGAGAACAGCGAGAAACTTAGTATCAGGATCGATAATCGCGAAGTAGATTGAGTTATGCAATTCTGCTGTTTATGGAGAGCAAAATAACCCATGATGGATGGAGCAAGGAGAACATAAAAGGCAGACTAGCACTGGCAAAAAGGGCATACCTGTCTACTGGTATCAGATATAGGCCTTAATGTGAAGAACAAATTTCAGAGAATGTATGTTTGGAGTACAGCATTGTATGGTTGTGAAACATGGACCGTTGGAAAAGAAGAGAATCGAAGCATTTGAAATGTGATGCTACAGAAGAACGTTGTAAATTACGTGGCCTTGATAAGGCAAGGCATGAGGAGGGTCTCTGGGAAATAAGGAGTATATGGAAAACATTGATAAGAAAAAGGGACAGGGTCGTAGGACATCCGTTTAAGACGTTAGGGTACCTTGTCTCTTCAACCTGCAGGTTTTAACTTCTGTGTCCGAGGCAATTCCCCAGGCGACGAAGCCATGGGGGGGGGGGGGGGGGGCAGGAGCACTGTGACTTGGTAGAGTTATAGCTTTACACATAGGTGAAAGTCCTGGCTGAGGAAAAATGGAGTGAGCCACGTGCAAGCATTTTTGCCTCTTGCCTTGGATGTGTTTGGAAAAGGACAGGTTGGAGTCGAACACGACTCGCAGTATTTCACTCGGGGAGACCATGTGGTCCTTCAGTTCGAGCAGGTCCAGTGTGTGTCGCTTCCTGGCGACATAAACTGCTGTCTACTTGTTGATGTTCAGTATCGTTTTGTTGGTTCGGCACCAGGTTGTCACTGTTCTCAGTTGGCGTTGTAATCGGTTAACTTTGGCAAAGTGTTGCCTGCTAGTTGTGAACAGTGGCCGGCCGGTGTGGCCGAGCGGTTCAGGCGCTACAGTCTGGAACCGCGCGACCGCTATGGTCGCAGGTTCGAATCCTGCCTCGGGCATGGATGTGTGTGCTGTCCTTAGGTTAATTAGGTTTAAGTAGTTCTAAGTTCTAGGGACTGCTGACCTCAGATGTTAAGTCCCATAGTGCTCAGAGCCATTTGAACCATTTTGTAAACAGTGAGTTGTCATCTGCGAATGCCCTTCCTGCCTAGCGCGCGATCAGCCGTGAAGCGTGAGCATAGCCTAGTGCGACGCACTCCTCTCGGCAAGGGAAGGTCGTTCATGTAGTCGTTAAACAACGTTGGTGACAGAATTGATCCTTGTGGTAGCCCGGCGGATTGTGTCGTAAGACTTGAATCTTTCCCTTCGATGGCAACGTAGATGGTTCGATTTTGAAGAAAGACGTCCATTAGATGGACGTAACAATCTAGGATTGTCGTCTGGGTGTGTGAATGTATTTCGCAGTTTCTACCTATTATGGGAGACGACGGCAGTCGATCTCGACGTGCTGAAATGGAAGGCGACCTGTTGAACCACATGAAACACCGCCGCAGCGCCGCAGCGCCGTCGGGCGGACGCCTAAATGCCCTCCAGGGAGGGATACTAGCGTAGCAGTGAGTTGGCACGTGACCTGGCGTAGGAGAATGTTGCCCGCGACTGCATCGCGGTTTACCATGATATGGCCGCCACCGATCGGCGAGGCTGGCGCCGCGCGACACCGTGGCGACTGCGTGAGACTAGGACGTAAACAGCCCGAGTCGTGAGAGACCACGATGTAAAGCAGCTCACCGAGTCCTGTCGAGAGTCCTGGAGAGGTGGCAACCTGCTATACAAGTGTGCTTTACGTACTTACCATTGTAGCCCAGATGGATACTGCACCTTCGCTGTGTAATTAAAACGATAACCAAAATAAAGACAGTTCAAATGTCTGTGAAATCTTATGGGACTTAACTGCTAAGGTCATTAGTCCCTAAGCTTACACACTACGTACTCTAATTCGTAGGCGCTCGAAGAACGTCTATGGAGACCTGGCAGTGAGCAAAAGTACTGTGAGTCGTTGAGTGAGGCGTCTGTCACCATCGCAACAAGGTCACCCAAACCTGCTCGAGCTCCGGCGTGCCGGCGTATCACACACATCTGTGATTCCTGCAATGTTGGAACCTGCAGACACTCTCATTCGTAGTGGTGGACGAATCACAATCAAACACTACACTGTTTAAATGGACATCACTGTTGGTAGAGCTTACACACTTGTCCACCAGCTGGGGTGCTCAAAGATCTGTGCCCTCTGTGTTCCTCGCCGCCTAACAGACGACAGTAAAGAGCAACGAAGGACCATCTGTGTGATACTGCTTGCGCTTTACGAGGCTGATCGTGACAAGTTTGTGTGGAACATTGTCACAGGCGATGAAACATGGGTTCATCACTTCGAACCGGAAACATAAACGCAATCCATAGAGTGGCACCACACCACCACTCCTCCGAAGAAAAAGTTCAAAACCCCACCCTCAGCCAGTGAAGTCATGGCGAAGGCCTTTTGGGACTCTGAAGGGGCTATTCTGCTTGATGTCCTTCCTTGTGGGTCGACAACCAGCTCAGGAAATTGAAGAAACGACATCAGCGTGTTCGTCACCACAATAATGCAATCGAACATCATCTTCTCCATGACAACGCAAGGCCTCAAACAAGTCTGCGAGTCCAAGGGGAGCTCAAAAAACTCCACTGGGCTATTCTTCCTCATCCACCCTACAGCTCCGGTCTCCTATTTTCATCTGTTTGGCTCACTGGAGGATACACTCCTCGGGAAGCAGTACATGGATGATGGGGAGGTTATTGATTCAGCAAGAAGTTGGCACCGGTGTCGACCAGTAGAGTGATACCAAGCGGGCATACAGGTCATCCTAGTAAGGTGGCGTAAGGCCATGGCATTGAATAGAGATGTTGAAAACTAGGTTCTGTAGCCAAAACAGGGGGGGATTGATATGCTGTAGTCCTGAATAAAACAAACGTGCTTTCAGAATAAAAAGTGTTACACTACTTATTGAAAGCCCTTCGTAAAGGTAGTATCTGGAGTACCCCTAGGAAGTGTGATAGGGTCTTCGGTCTTTACAATACATTTACATGAGTTAGTAGGAGGTCCTAGACGCTATTGGCAGATGATGCATTTGTGTAAACAGTGGTAAGAACGCCAGAAGACTGTGGTGAAATGCAGAAGACCTGTTGAGGATCGATGACGGGTGCATGGATTGGTAGGTGACCTTGAACTGCAACGTATTTCATATAAACAAGCGAGAAAGTGCACTATTGTTCGATTATATTGTTGGCCACATGTCACTGGGAACAGTAACCGCTGTAGAATATCTAGGAGTAATCATTCCGATCTACCACATAAAAAATTGTAGGAAAAATAGATCTCAGATTCATGTAGTCGTTAAACAACGTTGGTGACAGAATTGATCCTTGTGGTAGCCCGGCGGATTGTGTCGTAAGACTTGAATCTTTCCCTTCGATGGCAACGTAGATGGTTCGATTTTGAAGAAAGACGTCCATTAGATGGACGTAACAATCTAGGATTGTCGTCTGGGTGTGTGAATGTATTTCGCAGTTTCTACCTATTATGGGAGACGGCGGCGTTGGGAACCTTACCACTTTGCGTTGGTAGGAGAGATAGAGAAGATCCAACGAAGAGCTGCGCGCTTTGTCACAGGTTCGTTTGGTTAGGGCGAGAGCCTTACGGAGATACTCAACCACTCCAGTGGCAGACGTTACAAAAGAGGCGTTCTACGTCACGGAGAGGTTTGCTATTAATATTCCAGTAGACAGCGTTGCAGGAAGAATCGGATATCATTTTAGTTCCTCCCAGAAATACGGTGAAAAGACAATGAGAAAATCAGAAAAATTGGGGCTAATAAGGAAGTTTACGACAGTCAGTCTTCGTAAGCGCCGGTCGCGAGTGGAACAGGGAAGGATGGATCAGATATTGCTACCAGAAGTACCCTCCGTAACGCCTCTTAAAGTCGTAGTAGTACAGATTGAGAAACCTTACTCAGAAGGAGATAACTTTTTGTAACTTCCACAGAAGTCATCTGTGGGAAGAATGTGCAACCAATTCCTGTTGCGGTGGCCTTTCGGAAACAAACTGTGGTCTTTGCTTGATAATGGCAGTACTTTCTACGAACACTACTTTTCCTGTTTTTTCCTGATCTCAATTTGTGTGTTACATTGGAATAATTTTTAGTGGGTGATTGAACAACAAAGCTGAACAAGTGGCTTCAGAAAAAAAGCTCGTCAAATCACTTTTAAAAATCTTCACATTAACAAACCTATCTGTTTTCTTAACTAATTTGGATTCACTTAAATCATTGTATGTAAAGGAGGGTCTGGTTGCGCTAATTTTGCCAGGTTAACCAAATAAATAAATAAATGAATCAATAAATCGAGGTTTCGGTACATATTTATCTTATAGAATGAAAATATTATTTTAATTTTACTTATAACATAGATAGTGTAATGTCTAGACTAAAAAAAAAAAAAAGAGAGAGAGGGCATGAGAGTAGGAACAAGAGTGTTAAAACAACTGTCAGTTGGTAAGTGACAAAATCGACACTCGCCCAGCACGTTTTCTCCTGGTGAAATATTAGATGACGCCGGTTTGTGGTTTTTCGTGTCCCTGGAACTTTCGACAAGGTAACTCGAGCTAGAGAAGGCTTTCAAAATGCCTGCGCCATTGTCTTGCCGACAGTTTGGATATGTTACCCACAACATATATTCAGACTATAGATGAGCTATACTGAAATTAACGCATGCTGAAACTTCTGTATTTGCTGCAGCGCGATGTGCGATAACTGATATGCAACAGGGACTAGCTTTCCTTCTTTAGTAATTCTCTCCCTCAGGTTTTCGTTTGGGTGCGAAATGACGTTCCATTACACAGGGGTTTTATTTTCCGTACACAGAGAAAATTTAGTGATGATTCTCACCCGCAGCATGAAAACAGTCTCTGAATAGAAATGTAAATGCAGAATTCTGTTGGCATTGACAATTTATACTTTATAGTGCGTTTCATATATGATCAACTACATTTTTGAAATTTTGGAGTATGACTCAGTTCTCTGTCGATCTTGTGTAACATAAATCAGGAATTAATCTTTACCTTCAAGCCTCAAACGCCGTCGATCGCATCCTCTTAACTGAGTTTACAAGTAAGTAAATACACTTACACATAAAACAGGCTTTTAAATCTTTGTCCTGAACATATTGTCCCGAAGGTAAATTAAAAATATTTCCCGTCCGCTGATCCTGACCAAGGTTTCCGGGAAGTTTGTTGGTGTGAAGGCAAATGCCTGGACTGGATTTTCGCTCTCAAAAATATTATCAATTGTGACTCCCTCTGCCACACTACCTACACGATTGTATTCGCAGTAATAGACGGAAAGTCATCGAGTAAAACAGAAGTGATTTCAGGCGTTCCCCAAGGTAGTGTTATAGGCCCTTTGCTGTTCCTTATCTATATAAAAGATTTGGGAGACAATCTGAGCAGCCGTCTTCGGTTGTTTGCAGATGACGCTGTCGTTTATCGACTAATAAAGTCAGCAGAAGATCAAATCAAACTGCAAAACGATTTAGAAAAAATATCTGAATGGTGCGAAAAGTGGCAGTTGACCCTAAATAACGAAAAGTGTGAGGTCATCCACATGAGTGCGAAAAGGAACTCGTTAAACTTCGGTTACACGATAAATCGGTCTAATCTAAAAGCCGTAAATTCAACTAAATGCCTAAGTATTACAATTACGAACAACTTAAATTGGAAAGAACACACAGAAAATGTTGTGGGGAAGGCTAACCAAAGGCTGCATTTTATTGGCAGGACACTTCGAAAATGTAACAGACCTACTAAGGAGACTGCCTACACTACGCTTGTCCGTCCTCCTTTAGAATACTGCCGCGCGGTGTGGGATCCTTACCAGGTAGGACTGACGGAGTACATCGAAAAAGTTCAAAGAAAGGCAGCACGTTTTGTTTTATAGCGAAATATGGGAGAGAGTGTCACAGAAATGATACAAGATTTGGGCTGGAAATCATTAAAAGAAAGGCGTTTTTCGCTGCAACGGAATCATCTCACGAAATTCCAATCACCAACTTTCTCCTCCGAATGCGAAAATATTTTGTTGACACCGACCTACATAGGACGGAACGACCACCACGATAAAATAAGGGAAATCAGAACTCGTACGGAAAGATATAGGTGTTCATTCTTCCTGCGCGCTATACGAGTTTGGAATAATAGAAAATTGTGAAGGTGGTTCGATGAACCCTCTGCCAGGCACTTAAATGTGATTTGCAGAGTACCCATGTAGATGTAGATGAATTTGACTGAAAATACTAAGTGGGTCAGAACGTGAGCAGACCGCTCCACCGTTAGGAGGAGATGGACACGGAGCCCACACCCACAACAGTAGTACAAGTTTGTATGCCAACTAGCTCCGAAGATAATGTATGATGAGAAAAAAGAAATTATTGATATAGTGATGGAGTGAAATTCGATAATAGGAAAAGGAAGATAAGGAAAAATAGTAGATGAACATGGACTGGGGAAAGGGAATGAAAGAGGAAGCTGCCTGGTAGAATTCTGCATAAAGCATAATTTAATAATCATTAACATTTGGTTTCAGAATCATTAAAGAAGGTTTGCTAGAGTCCACGTCTGTTAAACACTTCTTATCAGTAAAAACTGACCGACTCCCGACATCTGCTTCTCAGTTAGTCGTTACAGTGACTGTTAGTAACTCTGCTGAAGGACCAAATCAACAACATGCGGATAAAACTCCATTTAATCTTCACTCTTTATACAACGACTCAGTGTCATTGCGTTTTACAGACAAGATCTTAACATGAACATATAAAAAAGCCTTAATGCCGATGACATTCCTGTCCGTCGGACGTTCGGGTCATCGGCGCAGGCGTCTCTTTCCTGCAGTTGTGGGTGACGTCAGGCGCAGCTCGACCAAACTCGGCGCCGTGCTAAGCCCAGAAGGTATTCCTCAGATAAACAATCCACAACTACGACAACAACAACAAAACGTACTCCAGAGAAACTATGACCTCAACTAGGAATAACCTTAATTCTGGAGAAGATGGTATTATCCCACTTCCCACTAACGCGAAATTCGTCGTGCTTGCCCTCTTATATGCGACTACAGTGCATGATTTTCCCATCCACTCCATCCATCAGAATTAATACTTAAAAAATCATAGAAAATCTCGTACCCCCACGGATTCTATACGTGGAAGAGACCTGGAGACACTATAAGGTTTCAGATTGATTATACTGTGTGATAGTAAGGCAGAGATTTCGGAACCAGATTTTAAATTGTAATCCATGTCCAGGGACGGATGTGGACGCTGCCCATAATTTATCGGTAATGAACTGTAGCTTAACAACAAAAAACTGCAAAACCGCAGGAAATTAATTAGGTGGGACGTGGGTAAGTTGAACGAACGAGAAGTTGTTGACAGCTTCGCTGGGAGCATTAGGCAACGATTGACTACAACAGGGAAAAAGAATACAGTAGAAGACAAATGGATAGCAGTGAGAGATGAAATAGTGCAGGCAGGAGAAGATCAAATAGGTAAAAAGACAAAGCCTCGTAGAAATCCTTAGATAGCACAGGAGATACGGAATTTAATTGATGAAAGATGAAAGTATAAAAATTCTGCAAATGAAACAGGCGAAAAGGAATACAAACTTCGAAAAACTGAGAATGACAGGAAATACAGACTAATTAAACAGGAATGGATAGAGGACAAATGTAGGGATTTACAGGCATATATATCACGAGGGATAAGATAGATACCGCCTACAGGAAAACTAAAGGAGCCTTTGGAGAAAATAGAAGCAGCTATATGCTGTATGAATATCAAGAGCTTAGATGGTCAACCAGTTCTATGGAGTTGAAGGGTGGAAAGAGTATATTAAGGGTCCTTACAAGGAACGTGAACTTGAACGCAATATTATAGAAATGGAAGAGGACGTAGATGAAAATGATATGACAGATATGATACTACGATTAGAATTTGGCAGAACACTGAAAGACACAAGCGGAACAAGGCCCGGGTAGTAGATGACATTCCGTCAGAACATCTGATAGCCTTGGAAGAGCTATCCATGACAAAACTACTCAATCTGATGTACAAGATGTATGAAACGGATGAAATACCCTCAGACTTCAAGAAGAATGTAATAATTGGCTCAAATGGCTTAACATCTATGGTCATCAGTCCCCTAGAACTTAGAACTACTTAAACCTAACTAACCTAAGGACATCACACAACACCCAGTCATCACGAGGCAGAGAAATTCCCTGACCCCGCCGGGAATCGAAACCGGGAACACGGGCGCAGAAAGCGAGAACGCTACCGCACGACCACGAGCTGCAGACAGAATGTAATAATTCCAATTCGAAAGAAGACAGGTGCTGACAGTTGTGAATATTACCGAACTGTCAATTTAATAAGTAATGGTTGCAAAGTGCTAAGACGATTTCTTTACAGATGAATGGGAAAAAATTAGTGGAAGCCAAGCTCGGGGAAGATCAGTTTGGAATCTGGTGAAATGTAGGAGGCAATACTGGCCTCACTACATGTCTACCGAGCGAGGTGGCACAGTGGTTAGCACACGGGACTCGCACTCGGGACGACGACGGTTCAAACCCGCGTCTGGCCATACTGATACAGGTTATCCGTGCTTTCCCGAAATCACTTAAGGCAAATGCTGGTGGTTCTAGTGAAAAGTCACGGCCGAATTTCTTCTCCATCCTTCCGTAATCCGATGGGACTGATGACCTCGCTGTTTGGTTCCCTCCCTCAACCAACCAACCAACCAACCAAAGACTTATCTTAAAAGGTAGGTTAAAGAAAGGCAGGCCTACGTGTACATCATTTGTAGACTTACAGGAAGCTTTTGACTTTGTTGACTGGAAGGTTTTCGTTGAAATTCTGAGGGTAGCAGGAGTAAAACATAGGGAGGGGAAGGCTATTTAAACAAGTTGTATAGAGACCAGACAGCAGTTATAAGAGTCGAGGTGCACGAAAGGGAGGTAGTGGTTAAAAAGGGAGTGATGCAGGGTTGTAGCCTATCCCCGATGTTATTTAATATGTACATTGAGCGAGCAGTAAAAGAACCCAAGACAAATTTGGAGTATTAATAATAATAATAATAATAATAATAATAATAATAAAGCTTTGAGATTTGTGGGTTCAGTGTAATTCTGTCAGACGGGAAAGAACTTGGAGACAGTGTCTTAAAACGAAAGCAATGTAAGAATAATTGGAATGTAATCGAATCAAATGCCGCGCAGGATTAGCCGAGCGGTCTTGGGCGCTGCAGTCATGGACTGTGCGGCTGGTTCCTGCGGAGGTTCGAGTCCTCCCTCGGGCATGGGTGTGTGTGTGTCTGTCCTTAGGATGATTTAGGTTAAGTAGTGTGTAAGCTTAGGGACTGATGACGTTAACAATTAAGTCCCATAAGATTTCACACACATTTTCGAATTAAATCATGCGATGGCGGGAGTTAGATTAGGAAGCAAGAGACTTCAAGTAGTAGACGAGTTTTGTTATTTGGGCAGCAAAATACCTGATGATGTTTAAAGTAGAGAGGATGTAAAATGTAGGCTGGTAATGACAAGAAAAGCGTTTCTGAAGAAGAGAAATTTGTTAACACTGAATATGGAGTTAAGTATTACGAAGTCTCTTCTGAAGGTATTTCTATTGAGTGTAGCCGAGTATGGAAGTGAAAATGGACGATAAACAGTTTAGACAAGAAGAGAATAGAAGCTTTTGAAATGTGGTGCTGTAGATTAGATGAGTAGATCACGTTACTAATTAGAAAGTACCGAATAGAACAGGGGAGAAAAGAATTTTGTGGCTCAACCTGACTAAAAGGAGGAATAGGCTGATAGTACACATTCTAAGACGTCAAGGGACCACCAAGGGAAGTGTGGGAGGTGAAAGTCTTAGAGAGAGAGAGAGAGAGAGAGAGAGAGAGAGAGAGAGAGAGAGAGAGAGAGAGAGAGACCAACAGATAAATAAAAATTGAAAAACTCGCAATTCTGCCAAACTGACAAAATATCATTTAAAAGATACTAAACAAATTTTTGTGTTTAACACTTAGTTACACGTCTCGTACATGTAACAGTAAAATTTATTTTAGTGAGCATTTTTTTATTTAAAGACCTGAACTTGAAAATAAGAAGGTAAACAAAAGCGCAATTTCTCGAATACTCGATTATAATTGAAAATTTAATTTAAAAAACAGCAACTGTTCTTCGGTTACATTTAAAGTGTAGTTTCGAAATGTAGCCATATTTACTGTGGTTCACTTTTGTTTAGAAAATTACTGATAACTTGAGAAAATATTCGTTCTTGAATGTTAACGTGTGAACCATTGTTTAGAAATAGGCAGAAAGGCGCGCCAACTGGAGGAAGGCTAGCGACTCAGTTGCCATTGTGATTGATATGCAAAATTGTTGTGTATTATATGACCTACAATTGTTTGTGTAGACACAAGCATTCGGGCTGGCTGCTGTGGCCGAGCGGTTGTAGGCGCTTCAGTCCGGTACCGCGCTGCTGCTACGGTCGCAGGTTCGAATCCTGCATCGGGCATGGATGTGTATGATGTCCTTACGTTAGTTAGGTTTAAGTAGTTCTAAGTCTAGGGGACTGATGACCTCAGATGTTAAGTCCCACAGTACTTAGAGCAATTTGAACCATTTTTGAATGCATTCGGATGTAAACATTGTGTGCAAACTGTGCGAAAACTGAAAACAGAAAAATGAAGAAAAATAAATAAGAATGACTATGCAATCATCGTTTGATCTGATCACTAAAAATCCACCTATAGCAGGGACAAATAAGTTTCATCGTCTAGATTCAACGTAAAAGTAAAGTAAACATATACGTTAATTGTAATAAATCGTTACCAAAAATAAGATCAACAATTCCCAAAATTTATTAGTATTAACAGGAGGGCACTGAAATCGTTTGTGGACAACGTGTTTTATGAGATGAATATAGGTACATGTATAAGGGAAATTTTTTTGTTTACGATTGAGGAGGACATAATACGAGTAGCTTCAATGTTTTATTAAATAAGGCATAATTCTGAACGTAACTTTACAAATTGCAATGATGAGAAAAAGAGTCCTTATGAATCGCCCATTCAATTAATTACATCTGAATGATATACAGTTGTTGTGCGAGTTGTAATTAGATGGCCCCAAAGTAAAAATTATCGACATATCGTAATAATTCCAGAATGAGATTTTTACTCTGCAGCGGAGTGTGCGCTGAAATGAAACGCCCTGGCAGATTCAAACTTTGTGCTGGACCGAGACTCGAACTCGAGACCTTTACCTTTCGCGGGCAAGTGCTCTACCATCTGAGCTACCCAAGCACGACTCACGCCCCGTCCTCACAGCCTTACTTCTGCCAGTACCTCGTCTCCTACCTTCCAAACTTTACAGAAGCCCTCCTGCGAACCTTGCAGAAGGTAGGAGAAGGCTCAGATGGTAGAGCACTTGCCCTCGAAAGGCAAAGGTCCCGAGTTCGTGTTCGGTCCGGCACACAATTTTAATCTGCCAGGAAGTTTCATACCGTAATATTACATGCATATGAGGAGATGCCATTTCGTTAGTTTTTTATTTATTATAATTGTAATTGTGGCAAGTACGAACATTATACGATCGAGTGAATCGTCCCATCCGACAGGAACACTTCGTTCAGTCCCATCATACGGAGATTAAGGTGTTGGACGCAGGTCTGGCATCGAGTTAGCTTGCAACTAGTCGTTACTGTGCCTTCATGATTTCTTTCGTGTTGTGACGTCATCCGTAATATCATGCTTTAAGAATTGTTCGTTATATTCGCATTTAGTCAACGAATGGTAGGTCCGTGACCAGTTTGGTTGCAATCACCTTCTTTGCATACCAAGAAGCTACAGCGATATTCTAGGAACGCCCGAGCAAGGTAAATATGAATACGCCGCCCACAACCGTTCGCACTCACCTCCATTTCTAAGGATGGCGCTTCGTATCTGTTGACTTAGAACGTCCGCCATATATAAATACCTTATGAAAACATGATGAAGGGAGAGTTATCGAACCATTTTGATTTTCAAATATGAAGGAGGACTGCTGTCTGTCGAAGAATCCGTAATTTATTGCAGATCTAGATTTCGACTATAACATCCCAGAAGAGCCATATAGGCATAATCATGTCAGAGCATAATCATGTGACATATGACTCTCCTGGTAATGCACCGAAGATGACTACGTTATAGTCAAAAATCTAGACCTGCAATGAATTACGGATGCTGCCACTGACACACATTACATGTGAATATTCAAGGGTCGCTGTGCACCACCGGTATAAAATGGATTCCAATTTATTTTGGCTTTGTTTCTAACCACCGACTGTTCATACAGCAGACTTCCGGTTTCGTTAGTGTTGTCTTGACGCGTTCTTAATGGTGATGCAGGATCGCAAATATTCAGTTTGCACACCTCGCATCGGACGGTGTTTACTGAAACAAGTTGTTCGAGATGTCACTTGTGTGGCATTAGCAGTGCGGTTGTTTGGATCAACTTGCCCTTCCATATGAACTAATTTTTCTCTGGGCAGTAGAGTGTGCACTGCTTTGACACTACGTGGCGTGCCTGGAACCGAATGTGGAGAACAAAGTTTGGAAAGTAGACATGAGCTGACGGAATAGAAGTGCGAGGGGGATCGATAATCGTGCTTGGATAGCTCAGCTGTTAAAAGTACTACGCGCGAAGGGCAAGGCCCCAGGCTCAGCTCTCAGTCTGGGACAGAATTTTAATATGTCAGAAAGTTTCAGCTCTCTTCAGTGTTCGGCAACTGAAGTAGCTAAGGAATTGTTTTTCTTCCATTGTTTCCTGCAGAAAGCCGTTTCATCTAACAATCAGACAATCTTCACGTTAACCGTAATGGAATATAGTACGGTATTTAAGTAAGATAGAAAATGGTTCAAATGGCTCTGAGCACTATGCGACTTAACTTCTGAGGTCATCAGTCGCCTAGAACTTAGAACTAATTAAACCTAACTAACCTAAGGACATCACACACATCCATGCCCGAGGCAGGATTCGAACCTGCGACCGTAGCGCCCGCGCGGTTCCAGACTGTAGCACCTAGAACCGCTCGGCCACTCCGGCCGGCTAAGTAAGATAGGATTTCCGTTTTGTCCACCTACTTGTTTTTTCACTTCATTGACAAACGACAGTAGTTACGCACGAATTATACGTGTTGTCACAAAGATGTGTTCCAGGCCGTTCCAGCTTTTTATTATTTGGTAACCGTGTTTACTTATGAAATTCTTGTTTTGTAGAGCCTCTTTCATCACACGCATGACATGTTCTTCCAATAAGCCTCTGCTGGTCTCATTGTCATTATCCTCTTCTTGTACTCCCTTCTTCTTCTTCTTCTTCTTCTTCTTCGTCTTTTATTTTTCCCACTAGAGGTCGATCATTTTCTCCTTCCCCCAGGCTCCATTAACGTAATCGAAAGCTATTAACCCCTTCTCATGTTTGGTCAGTATATAACTCCTATGACAAAGGTGCCCCCCTCCCCCTTTTAGTTCTTCTCAGGGCCCACATAAACATCTTATGCTACCTGAAATTGCTCATTCTTGTATCATGCCCTGACCACTGAAGATATTTATTTTCCAATCTGCTCGTTATGCACTATGTCACTTCCATTTTTTCCAATATTTTAGATGTTTTCATTTTATCTCCACTGGTGACCTGCACTCAATCTTCGTATAACATAATTCCACTGTTCTGATGTTGTTCCTTTTATTCGTAAGTGGACACATTTCTGCACCATAAGTAAACGTATCCTCAGTAATGCTACGCTATATCTCTTTTTTGGTCTATTGACTAGTAGTATACGGTTATTCCAGATCAGCCCATGTAAGGACATCGTTCCTAGTTTACCCATCGAGCCGGCCGAAGTGGCCGCGCGGTTCTGGCGCTGCAGTCTGGAACCACGAGACCGCTACGGTCGCAGGTTCGAATCCTGCTTCGGGCATGGTTGTGTGTGATGTCCTTAGGTTAGTTAGGTTTAACTAGTTCTAAGTTCTAGGGGACTAATGACCTCAGCAGTTGAGTCCCATAGTGCTCAGAGCCATTTGAACCATTTTACCCATCGCTGCTTTGATCTCAATATCTTTTTCAGAGGTACCCACACCGGATATAATAGAATATACACACATCAAAAAAAGTTTTGCATCACCTCGGTTCCAAGAGTTCCGGAACTTGTAGAGAAAATTGGAATACAGATCAACATAAACATCATTTGCGCCTATTTTGTTGCTCATGAAAACCACACATTGCGTATTGTACCACCATACAAGGAGACCTTCAGAGGTGGTAGTCTAGATTGCTGTACACACTGGTACCTCTAATACCCTGCCCGCATCTCGTGGTCGTGCGGTAGCGTTCTCGCTTCCCACGCCCGGGTTCCCGGGTTCGATTCCCGGTGGGATCAGGGATTTTCTCTGCCTCGTGATGGCTGGGTGTTGTGTGCTGTCCTTAGGTTGGTTAGGTTTAAGTAGTTCTAAGTTCTAGGGGACTTATGACCACAGCAGTTGAGTCCCATTGTGCTCAGAGCCATTTGAACCATTTGAATCTAATACCCTGTAGGACGGCTTCTTGCATTGATGCATGCCTGTATCCGTCGTGGCAAACTATCCACAAGTTCATCAAGGCACTGTTGGTCCAGATTGTCCTACTCCTCGACAGCGATTCGGCATAGATCCCTCAGAGTGGTTGGTGGGTCACGTCGTCCATAAACAGCCCTTTTCAGTCTATCCCAGGCATGTTCGATAGGGATCATGTCTGGAGAACATACTGGCCACTCAGTCAAGGGATGTCGTTATCCTGAAGGAAGCCATTCACAAGATGTGCACGATGAGGGCGCGAATTGTCGCCATGAAGACGAATGCTTCGGCAATATGCTGCCGATATTGTTGAAGTATCGGTCGGAGGTGGAATTCAGTATCATACGGCTCCTTCCATGACCACCAGCGGCGTACGTCGGCTCCACATAATACCACCCCAAAACGGCAGTGAACATCCACTTTGCTGCACTCGCTGGACGGTGTGTCTAAAGCGTTCAGTCTGACCGGGTTGCCTCCAATCACGTCTCCGACAGTTGTCTGGTTGAAGGCACAGAAGGCAAATACGACACTAATCGGTGAAGAGAACGTGATGCCAATCCTGAGCGGTCCAGTCGGCATGTAGTTGGGCCCATCTGTACCGCGCTGCAAAGATGGACCTCGCCATGGACGTCGGGATTGAAGTTGCGCATAATGCAGTATATTGCGCACGGTTTGATTCGTAACACGACGTACTGTAGACTGCACAAAAAGCATTATTCAACATGGTGGCGTTACTATCAGGGTTCCTCCGCCATAATTCGTAGGTAGCGGTCATCCACTGCAGTAGTAGTCCTTGGGCAGCTTGTTCGAGGCATGTCATTGACAGTTCCTGTTTCTCTGTATCTCCTCCATGTTCGAACAACGTAGCTTGGTTCACTCCGAGACGCGTGGACACTTCCCTTGTTGAGAACCGTCCCTGGAACAAAGTAACAATGCGGACGCGATCGAACCACGGTATTGACCGTCTAGGCATGATTGAACTACAGACAACACGAGCCTTGTACCTCCTTCCTGGTGGAATGACTGGAACTTATCGGCTGTCGGGCCCTCTCCGTGTAATAGGCGCTGCTCATGCATGGTTGTTTACATCTTTGGGCGGGTTTAGTAACATCTTTGAATAGTCAAAGGGACTGTGTCTGTGATACTATATCCACAGTCAACGTCTATCTTCAAGAGTTGTGGGAACCGGGGTGTTGCAAAACGTTATACTCTGTCTTTTCGAAATTAATGTTTAAATCCCACCTTGTGTATTGCTTCTGCAATTCATCTTGCATATGTTCGATAAATGTCTGCTGTTAGCGAAAATTATTTGGTCGTTAGCAAAAAGCATTGAATGCATTCCGTCCTGCCTGTCTTACATAACCATTCCCGAACATTTTTTGTACTATGCCTCCAGCACTTGGTCTGTTATATGTTAAAAAGTAATCAGGATAGACAGTGACCTTGATTAACGACTTGGATGATTTTATCTCTTATTTGAAAAAAAATTAAATGTTACTTCAATTGACGTTTTTACTTTCTCACACGCACCAAATTGATTTGCGCAAGACTAATAATGCCTAAACAGTGAAACCTAGCGGTTTAAATACTATTTATTTAATTTTTACTCATTTACTTCAAAAAATTCAAGAGATGTTTACTTGCCTCGGATAAGAAATGGAATAAATTTCATTTCCATTTCAGTTACTGCAAAATACTTGAATAGATTCATTGCTAGTGAACGTTGTGTTGGTGCCTTAGAAATATTTCAGTGTGTTGTAAGAATGTTATAAAACACTGAAAATTCGCCCTTGCTGCTGGGACGTAAACACGGGCGTCCCAGAGCGTGTTGTCGTGGTCAAGACATTTCAGAAAGTGGGAAGCCTGCGCATGCTTGGATGGGAGCCAGGGAGGTGCTGTTGGCGCTAACACGATTCGGAATTGCGTACTGCGGTGGCTTTCCCCTGTAGCAGCAGCAGTACTCGAAGCAGCACTTAAGACAGCTCAGCCCTGCGACTGCTCGCTAAGAAAAGATCTGCCCACCTCTTAGTACCAGAAATATACTCAAAGAAGTAAAAAATATTATTTGTTAGACGCGTAATCAACTCTGGGAGTTACAACATTGCTACGATTGTCACTGTGTAACCTTTTGCACCACTCCCACAGTGAGTGTTACGACACATCGATTGTACTATCTCGACACAAGACGCGTAACTGCTCCCATTACTAAGGAACTATCGTGGCGTATTATTGCGCGACTGATCTTCCATTTTTGGCCCTGTGCCGTTGTGCTGTGACAAGTGTTTAAATCGAACAACGCAGTCGCAGTAAACGAACAGTTTTGTTAAAGAGTTCCCTCGCACCACGTGAAAACATCGTGTACATGGCGAGAAAGAAAAGTACGTTCAATTAGATCCACAAACATATACAGCTTTTCCGTTTGCTGGACAGAACATTTCTGCGCATCATTTTCCGTGAGACAGCACAGGCGCTCCCGTGTCTGTCTAGTTCAGTGATCATCCACATCTCTTATGATAAAACTTGTTGGAGGAAACGCTTCAAAGTCGAAATCCAGCCACGCATTAATGACTCACTATCCGTCTTGTGTCGAGGTAATACGCTAACAGTAAACGTGGCTCTGTTGGCGAGGAAAATGCTTTGAGTTATGAATCCACGCATGTAAAGCATATTGCACCAGTGTAAGTCATCTTGACTGAATCTTTCACTCCCCGGACTGTGTGCTGTTATGAATCTGACTTCAGATCAGAACTGTGTGTCATGCCAGAATCCGAACAGGAAAACCTTTGCCTTGGGGGGGGGGGGGGGGGGTGCTCTTTCTGACTGAACTCTCCAGTCAGCTTGTAATTGTATCTCGAAGGCATACAGAAAGAAATGGAATTTGAATTGAAATGCTAGAGTTGCATTCTTCGGAAAACTAAATGTTCGGAAGTCGACGAGACAACATCACGGAAGGAGCAGTACGTGGGAAGACAAAATATTCTCAGTCTTCATTACTAAAATATCTTAAAATTTACGATACCAGTAGGTTATAAAACAGGTCAGTTTGTCCTTAATTTGGTATGTAACATACCATTCGAGATCTAATAATTGTTATTAACTTATGCATAACCTACAATTTATGTTTTCCTTTGCATAAAATATGGAGTAGTAAACTTTACGGGGGTTTAGTAGAAGTGTAACTTTTTCTGCCCTTTAGCGTTCTAAGGGTCCCTTAGCCTGCTGATGGTCCAAGTTGTCGGGTCCAGAGTGTTTGTTGCATATCAGGTAAGTTTGATAACGCCGGACCGTGTCAACACGATGTATAATGCGATAAAATGTTCTACATTATACTTTAAAAACATTAATCGGACTTCGTGAATGTAATTTAGCCTACAATGTTCGACCTTTGCCACATGCAAATCTGCACATAACTGCGCTTAAATGGACAAGTCACCAGACTGATCGCTTCCCAACATAATTACAACTGAAACACGAAGAATTGCTGTAGCACAGGATTTCAAGTGATTACAATAAAATGAACTACCTGTTTCAAATTAAATATTGTGATTATTATTCGAAATGACAACACGTCCTTACACTGATATGGACAGTTGAAATCAGACATGAGCTAAGAGGCGAATCGTTCCTCAAGTATTTTTACAATTCGAACATTGTAATTATCCTCAGAAATTATACATGATGACAGTAATACGTGAGAGATAGAATCTTGACCGTAAATTCAGTAAATTAATTTATTACAATCTTTATATAGCCAGTCGCTCCTGTACTTTCCAACTACCCGGCATAATTCGTAACTAAATGCGAGTGGTGTTCAATAAATAGTGCAACACATTGTTTTCCTCGGCCAATTTCGGTTGAAAAAATACGGAATTTGTTGTGGGACATCGTGGAATATTCCAGCTTCAGCCCCTATAGTTTCATGTGGTACCGATAGATGGCAGCGCTATAGGTAGCGTTCAAAATGGCGTCCGTAACGGAGGTGCGTTCCAAGCAGAGAGCTGTCATTGAGTTTCTTTTGACGGAAAACCAGAGCATCGCAGATATTCATAGGCGCTTGCAGAATGTCTACGGAGACGTGCTAGTGAATAAAAGCACGGTAAGTCATTGGTCGAGTCGTCTGTTATCTTCGCAACAAGGTCGCACAGACCAGTCCCATCTCCCACGTGCCGGCCGACCGCACACAGTTGTGACTTCCGCACTACTGGAACGTGCAGACACTCTCATTTGAGGTGACTGACGAATCACAATCGAGCACCTCGGTGCACAAATAGACTTCTCTGTTGATAGTGCTGACACACTCACCTCCTAACAGAACACAATGAACCACCTGCGCAGAATTGCCTGAATAAAACCAGCCTGCTTTCAGAAAAAGAAGTTGCTTTACTTATTGAACACCTCTCGTATGTCATATTAATAATTATGATTCGTCGTCAGCTTATGTCAAATATGCAATTATTATTGTTACATGTTTGCAATTTCTCCAATAGGCAGAGCACCAAATGTGCAGGACATGCTTAAGAGCATTGTTCCCTAGTGGCAAATTTTGACCCAATTCGTGGTCTAATAAGCAGTTTTAATCTGCAAGGAAGTTTTACTATAAAGCTTATAGCATTACTATTATTTTGAAGGTGGCAGGGGTAAAATACAGGGAGCGAAAGGCTATTTACAATTTGTAAAGAAACCAGAAGGCAGTTATAAGAGTCGAGGGCATGAAAGGGAAGCAGTGGTTGGGAAGGGAGTGAGACAGGGTTCTAGCGTATCCCCTATGTTATTCAATCTGTGTATTGAGCAAGCAGTGAAAGAAACAAAAGAAAAATCCGGAGTAGGGATTAAAATCCATGGAGAAGAAGTAAAAATTTGAGGTTCGCCGATGACATTATAATTCTGTCAGAGACAGCAAAGGACCTGGAAGAGCAGTTGAACGGAATGAACAGTGTCTTGAAAGGAGGGTATAAGATCAACAAACGCAAAACGAAGACAATGGAATGTAGTCGAATTAAATCGGGTGATGCTGCGGGAATTAGCTTAGGAAATGAGACGCTTAAAGTATTGAATGAGTTTTCCTATTTGGGGAGCAAAATAACTCGTGATGGTCGAAGTAGAGAGGATATAAAATGTAAATTGGCAATGGCAAGGAAAGCGTTTTTGAAGAAGAGAAATTTGTTAACATCCAGTATAGACTTAAGTGTCAGGAAGTCGTTTCTGAAAGTATTTGTATGGAGTGTGGCCATGTATGGAAGTGAAACGTGGACGATAAATAGTTTAGAGAAGAAGAGAATAGAAGCTTTCGAAGTGTGGTGCTACAGAAGAATGTTGAAGATTAGATGGGTAGAGCACAGAACTAATGAGGAGGTATTGAACAGAATTGGAGAGAATAGAAATTTGTGGCACAACTTGACTAGAAGAAGGGTTCGGTTGGTAGGGCATATTCTGAGGCATCAAGGGATCACCAATTTGGTATTGGAGGGCAGCGTGGAGGGTAAAAATCGTAGAGGGAGACCAAGAGATGAATACACTAAACAGATTCAGAAGGATGTAGGCTGCAGTAGGTACTGGGAGATGAAGAAGCTTGCACAGGATAGAGTAGCATGGAGAGCTGCATCAAACCAGCCTCTGGACTGAAGACCACAACAACAACATTATTTTGTGTTCGATGTGTTACTTGAATTTTCTAACGAAACCTTAATTGTCAGCCAGTTATTTCGTACACCAGAACAAGTGAGGAAGATCAGGAATTATTGTCGCGTCGAAGCCTATGTACGAACTGCTGTGCAAAAATCGGATAAGACGGGGATGGGGAAGGAATCAGTCATATCCTTTTCAGAGGAACCTTTTTTGCACTCTTCCTAACTGCTAAAAACCTAATTCTGGATGTCCAGACAGCGATGTGAACCGCGCTTCGCTCGAAACCGAGCCCAGTGCTGTAACATTACTGTGCCGTGTCACTCGGTATTGGACTACACACATATGAAGTTACGAATTAAATCAATGAGACCGACATTCAATTATGAGCATTATAATGCAGCACCGGAGCCCGGCATTTCAGCAAGGTTCCGTGATCAACGTTTACCACTACCTTCCTTCGATCTGTGGATGGGAACGATTTGGTTAGCAACTGATAATGTACATGATTGTAATGAATGTTCATAAGTGTAGTGTTCATTTTGCTACGGATGCTGCTGCTATTTGACGATGAAATGCGATGTCACTTGACAGCCTACTATTCTCAAAGAGCACAAGGGAACTTCCGAGTGTACAAGTAAAGTCTCTTGCCACCAGATTTTTCGCCGTCTTAATATTTCACACCCTTATTCTATAATACATCACATGGAAAGTGCAACATACCATCTGGTGATCAACTACACCTGCCGCGTCGCGTCCCTTAGCGATAGAATTCTGGAATTGAAGAATCAAAAGACCTTTTGCAGTCTCGATTAAACTGGCTACCGCATTTTAGCAACGTCGATAATTAAAGCGCTAGCTTACACGCACATGACCGTATTTCCAACGGTGAAAAATTTATTTTCATCCCGTGAATATTTGAGAGCACCACTGGATTTCTTTGGGGAAAAAAATCTATTAGGTAAAATCTACGAAATAACGCTAGGAAATCCATGACCCACTGTAAGGATGGGAACGTTCAAACAAAATATCATGCAGATAAACTGAGAAGTAATATTTGTTTAATAAGAGTAGTGTTAGTAGTGTTATGAGTGGGTATTTTTATAGGGGAAAGAAAATTGATATTATATGTTCGTCATGCATAGTTATTATGGAGGGAACCTAAGTCATTATGTATTGACTGATGTAATTGGAAAAGGACAGATAAAGAGCTGTAACCCATAAAACAAATAATCGCTAGAATTTATTAAGAAGTTCAGATTTAAAAATCGTGGACTTTGTGGGTGTCACAGCAGTATACCACTACAAATAGTGTGTGATACAATAGGTTTGACGTATCTCCTGTAAAATTTAGTTCTTGAGCCATGACATGCCTTCAAACTTAGAGACTCAGTCATAAAAAAATTACAATTTTAAAATCTTGCTCCTTCTTTAAAAAATATTATGTGGGAGCTTATGTTGTACACAATACAAATTAAAAATAAGCCAGTTGTTATAAGTAAACGCAATGTGTGATGGGTATAACTGAAGATAATAAAGCATTTCAAGACATACTCTAGCCGCGCGGGATTAGCCGAGCGGTCTCAGGCGCTGCAGTCATGGACTGTGCGGCTGGTCCCGGCGGAGATTCGAGTCCTCCCTCGGGCATGGGTGTGTGTGTTTGTCCTTAGGATAATTTATGTTAAGTAGTGTGTAAGCTTAGGGACTGATGACCTTAGCAGTTAAGTCCCATAAGATTTCACACACATGTTTTTTGACATACTCTGCCTGTACCAGATAGCCAAAGTGACAAGAAAAGTAAAAGGAGCATTTCATGATTTTTTTTTTCCACTTGATGTTGATACCACAAAGATGTGATTTTGAAAGGATTGAACAACGTTCTTGAGCATATATTCATGTTCCTCTTCGTCAAGTAATCAATTATTTCATTTTCTGTGTGTGTCAGGTAACATTGTCGTGGTGAAGAACAATGCAACATTTTCGGTTGCTGTTTCTGAGGTTTCTTTAGACTATTTTCTGTGTTTGCAAATTAAATTTGGGTTTTTAAATTGTGCCTTTTGCAAAACACACTGCATTCTTCTTTATTATTAACCTAAACATGTATCACCACCATTGTGTCATCTGTGGGTCTCATTTATTTCTTAAAAAAAAATTATACAAAGTTCGTATTTGTTTTTCTGTTTTACTCCTAAAAACGTGTACATTTTTATTTTGTTTGATTGATCACTTGCTTGTGAAAGTGGATTTATACAGGTCGGCTTGCATGTATGCTTTTTTATCGCTCGCCAGCGTGTCATCAGCAAAGGAGTCGGAAGAATTTGCTTGAAGAGTTATTAGTTTTGAAATACTTTGTTCGTGAACAGTAGTGTTGAATGTCCTGTTTTCCGTCCTGCTGTAATTTCATTCTCTATTTTTCACTCTCCTTACAGTTCACTTTTACGAAGGCAAATGAAGTATATTGTGTTTTGAAGGAGGCTGAGTTTAAAAACCCACTATCAGCGTTTATTGTTCGTCGATCTTCTGAAAGCAATGGTGGAAACATGTCAACTGTAATCAAAGAAACAAGCGTTCATTTTTCCTGGAAATGCTTCGCGAACAAGACAACTGTAATCAAAGAAACAAGTGATCATTTTTCCTGGAAATGCTTCGCGAACAATCTGTTTTTGTTGGTATCAGTTCGTGTTGGAACACCCGAACGGCTGTTGACGGCTTAGTTGCAGGCTCATAGAAATATGTCCCCTTTTCATCTTCTGCTTCTACTTCTACATCTACATCCATACCCCGCAAGCCACCTGGCGGTGTGTGGCGGAGGGTACTTGAGTACCTCTATCGGTCCTCCCTTCTATTCCAGTCTCGTATTGTTCGTGGAAAGAAGGATTATCGGTATGCCTCTGTGTGGGCTCTAATCTCTCTGATTTTATCCTCATGGTCTCTTCGCGATATATACATAAGAGGGAGCAATATACTGCTTGACTCCTCGGTGAAGGTATGTTCTCGAAGCTTCAACAAAAGCCCGTACCGAGCTACTGAGCGTCTCTCCTGCAGAGCCTCCCTCTGGAGTTTATCTATCATCTCCGTAACGCTTTCGCGATCACTAAATGATCCTGTAACGAAGCGCGCTGCTCTCCGTTGGATCTTCTCTATCTCTTCTATCAACCCTATCTGGTACGGATCCCACACTGCTGAGCAATATTCAAGCAGTGGGCGAACAAGCGTACTGTAACCTACTTCCTTTGTTTTCGGATTGCATTTCCTCAGGATTCTTCCAATGAATCTCAGTCTGGCATTTGCTTTACCGACGATCAACTTTATATGGTCATTCAATTTTAAACCACTCCTAATACGTACTCCCAGATAATTTATGGAATTAACTGCTTCCAGTTGCTGACCTGCTCTATTGTAGCTAAATGATAATGGGTCTTTCTTTCTATGTATTCGCAGCACATTACACTTCTCTACATTGAGATTCAATTGCCATTCCCTGCACCATGCGTCAATTCGCTGCAGATCCTCTTGCTTTTCAGTACAATTTTCCATTGTTACAACCTCTCGATATACCACAGCATCATCCGCAAAAAGCCTCAGTGAACTTCCGATGTTATCCACAAGGTCATTTATGTATATCGTGAATAGCAACGGTCCTACGACACTCCCCTGCGTCACACCTGAAATCACTCTTACTTCGGAAGACTTCTCTCCCTTGAGAATGACATGCTGCGTTCTGTTATCTAGGAACTCTTCAATCCAATCATACAATTGGTCTGATAGTCCATATGGTCTTACTTCGTTCATTAAACGACTGTGGGGAACTGTATCGAACGCCTTGCGGATGTCAAGAAACAAGGCATCTACCTGGGAACCCGTGTCTACGGCCCTCTGAGTCTCGTGGACGAATAGCGCGAGCTGGGTTTCACACGATCGTCTTTTTCGAAACCCATGCTGATTCCTACAGAGTAGATCTCTAGTCTCCAGAAAAGTCATTATACTCGAACATAATACGTGTTTCAAAATTCTGCAACTGATAGAGATATAGGTCTATAGTTCAGCGCATCTGTTCGACGTCCCTTCTTGAAAAAGGGGATGACCTGTGCCCTTTTCCAATGTTATGTTTTTGAGCTATGGTCAGCCGGCCGCTGTGGCCGAGCGGTTCTAAGCGGTTCAGTTCAGAACCGCGCTGCTGCTACGGTCGCAGGTTCGAATCCCGCCTCGGGCATGGATGTGTGTGATGTCGTCAGGTTTAAGTAGCTCTAAGTCTAGGGGACTGTCGACCTCAGATGTTAAGTCCCATAGTGCTTAGAGCCATTTGAAACATTTTGAGCTTCGGTAAAATTGTGCGAAATCCATCGGGTACGGATACTTTGCACATATACATGTTGATGAAAATTGAATGTACTGCAATCTTCGATATTAATATTGATGCCTGCATCGCTTTTTTCTGTGTGTGTTGATTCTGGTCGACCTGACGGAAGAACGATCATCAGAAAATCCTGCAAACTAATTTTAAGCACTCTTTTATGAAGGTGATTGAACGAAGCGGATCGAGGCTTCTTTGTTGATGTAGACATTTACGAAAACTGAAAAAACAAGTATCTGTCAGGTGAAAGACATTTCCATTTACCATCCTGTCTTTTAGAGAATTTTTGTCTTTTGTACCACTGCAGCCGATTTTGTTTGTTTGCCATTTTCAGATACGTACTCCTATACTTGTAAATTTACACGGTCATTCTTTGCGGATGTATACAAATGCGCATCTGTCATTTTAATACGTAACCGTTATAGTAAACACGAGCAAGAACAAACGTGCCTCCCCCCCCTGTCGGAGGTTCGAGTCCTCGCTCGAGCATGTGTGTGTGTGTGTGTGTGTGTGTGTGTGTGTGTGTGTGTGTGTGTGTGGTGTTCTCTACGTAAGTTAGTTTAAGTTAGATTAAGTAGTGTGTAAGGTTAGGGACCGATGACCTCAGCAGTTTGGTCCCATAAGACCTTAGCACAAATTTCAATTTTCAAATGTTCCATATTCGTCAGTGCTTTAAAACCACATTATTGTCATAGTGGAACAAGTACGTGAAAATAAAAGTCGCAACATACCGCACAGATTCTTGTTGTGCCCAGGTTGATTCGACGTCGTCCAGTTTACTGTAAACAGTTGCTCGAAAATAAACCGAAAGTCAGTATTGCCCAGTTGATCGCACCTATCGATATGTGCCGGGGATATGTTGCCTCGCTGTACGTGCCTTATACCGGTGTCTGTAAAATTGTCATATATGCGTTCCTCCTTGTACGCACAAATATGTTCATGTTATTATGTTCATGCTTGCATCATATCATATGTCAGTTTAAAAATCAAAACAAAACTTTAGAAACAAACGTTTTCAAGCTGTGAAATTTAAAACAAACGTTTTCAAGCTGTGAAATTTGAAACAAACGTTTTCAAGCAGTGAAATTTAAAACCTTCACACGCTTGACGAGGTTGTAAGTAATACAGCAATGCACGTGAAACTGCAGACTGTCTGGGTACTCATTTGCTACTTTTACTTGGTTCCGTTTGCCCCAGATGCTAAAACTTTACGAGAACCTTATGCTACGTAAATCTTTTCGTTCATCATATTGACCCACTCTCATTTAGTACCCATGTATATTTCCATTTCTTCGAGTGCATCCATAACTCTTTCTCTCTTGCTTGTATGTGGTATCAATAGCGCTTTGGTGGCTCCTAAAATAATGTGGGCTGTCTCTTTCAAATGTGTTGCCGCTGTAGAATTATCGATGTCAGTCAAACTATCGCGCTCTTTAAATACTATGTTGATACTACGTTCCGTCTGAGATATGTAAAATTTCTGGCGCACGCCATAGTTAATTTTGTAGATTGCAGACCTTAAGAAGAGGTCCACTTTATTCTTTGTGTGACGCGTCAACCTGTCCGATGTATGTCCAGTACGGAAGCTGATATTAACCTTTTGTAAAACCCGCGCGATACTGTCCAAGATTTTACGAAGCGGTGACGAGTATGGAACGTTGTTCTTTCTCGTGTTTACAGCGACGGTTGGTTGATTGATTTGGGGAAGGGGACCAAACAGCGAGGTCATCGGATTAGGGAAGGATGGGGAAGGAACTCGGCCATGCCATTTCAAAGGAACCATCCCAGCATTTGCCAGAAGCGATTTAGGATAATAAAAAAAATGGTTCAAATGGCTCTGAGCACTATGGGATTTAACATCTATGGTCATCAGTACTCTAGAACTTAGAACTAATTAAACCTAACTAACCTAAGGACATCACACACATCCATGCCCGAGGCAGGATTCGAAGCTGCGACCGTAGCGGTCACGCGGTTCCAGACTGAAGCGCCTAGAACCGCACGGCCACACCGGCCGGCTAGGATAATCACGGAAAACCTAAATCAGGATGGCCGGACACGAGTTTGAACGGTCGTCCTCCCGAATGCGAGTCCAGTGTGACAACAACAGCGACGGTTAAGTATTAAAATGGTAAATGGGCATTTTTATTCGCCCGCGAAGGGCGGCGGTGTAAATTTGCGAGGATAGTACGTACAGTGGCAAACAGTTGAAATAGTGGTATAAATAACAGTGATTGTACCGGATGTCCCACGTAAAACCGGTACGCTTCACGTCTGGTTAAATATCTCTTGTCGAACTGTTCATGTAGTGGCGACACTGTCTCAAAATTTGGCTACACTGCATTTTATCGGAAAGTTGAGAGCAGCTGTGTGTTGGTTCATCAGCTGCTGTGAGAAGCTCGTATTCTTGAGTTGTTACAGAAGTGGGGCAGTTGACATTAGAACAGCGAATTGATATTGTGGAATGTTACATAAAGACAAGCTCCATGAAGGAATGGAAGGAAATGTTTCAAGTGAATTATCCCTGCAGGAAACTCCCTAGGACTAGCACTATTCAAGATCTGTACAAGAAATGAAGGGCTGTAGGATATGTTCAGAATGTGCAGAGGAATAGGCGACTGATAGTGAGGACCCTTGAAACTAAAGACATAATTCGCGTGAGCTTTACGTGAAGTTCCCTCAATTGTGTAAGGAGGTAATTACAAAAAAACTTCAAGTACTATGGGACTTAACATCTGACGTCATCAGTCCCCTAGACTTAGAACTACTTAAACCTGACTAACCTAAGGACATCACACACATCCAAGCCTGAGGCAGGATTCGAACCTGCGACCGCAGCAGCCGCGTGGTTCCGGACTGAAGCGCCTAGAACCACTCGGTCACCACGGCCGACTTATCACAGCAGGTTGGTGTATCTTGAACGTCGTGTTGTCTTGTACTAAGTGATGTAAAATTAAAAGCCTACCGTGTGAGTGTGGTGCAAGAGTTGAAATCTGAGGATCAGGAAGAAAGAGATCGTTATTGTAACTGGCTGTTACAATAACGATCTCAGATGAGGCAATTTGTCACGTTTATGCAAACTCCCAGAAATGCAGATACCGGTCGCTGTTACAATAACGATCTCAGATGAGGCAATTTGTCACGTTTATGCAATCTCCCAGAAATGCAGATACCGGTCGCAGGACAACCTACATATTCTGCTTGAAGAACCTCTCCACTCGGAGAAGACAGGTGTTTGATGTGCGTTGTCCGACATTCGCTTTATTGGCCTCATATTTTTCAATTACACCTTAAACAGTGCCAGATACCTATAGATCTTTGACTCTTCCTATGTACATTTAACACATGCTGAGTAGCTAAAGTATGGCCCATATCATCGACACGTTCCCTGAAGGCAGACTTGGTATTAGAGGCCTCTGGCCCCCAAGGTCCTCGGACTTGACATTGTGCAATTTTTATTTAGGGGGCACACAAAAAAGAAAAGTATTTGCTGACAATCCTCGTACAATACACGATCTTAGACAGAACGTTACTATAGAAATAACCAACATCACGCCTCCAGAATTACAGCGTGTTGCTGGTAACATCATCACACGAAGTAAGCGATGCCTGGATGCCCATGGCCACCACTTCCAGCTGTTGTTGTTGTGGTCTTCAGTCCTGAGACTGGTTTGATGCAGCTCTCCATGCTTCTCTATCCTGTGCAAGGGGCTTCATTTCCCAGTACGTACTGCAGCCTACATCCTTTTGAATCTGCTTATTGTATTCATGTCTTGGTCTCCCTCTACGATTTTTACCCTCCACGCTACTCTCCAATACTAAATTGGTCATCCTTGATGCCTCAGAACATGTCCTACCAATCGATCCCTTCTTCTAGTCAAGTTGTGCCACAAATTTCTCTGCTCCCCAATTCCATTCATTACCTCCTCATTAGTTATGTGATCTACCCATGTAATCTTCAGCATTCTTCTGTAGCGCCACATTTCGAAAGCTTCTATTCTCTTCTTGTCCAAACTACTTATTGTCCATGTTTCACTTCCATACATGGCTACACTCCATACAAATACTTTCAGAAACGACTTCCTGACACTTAAATCTATACTCGAAGTTAACAAATTTCTCTTCTTCAGAAACGCTTTCCTTGCCATTGCCAGTCTACATTTTATATCCTCTCTACTTCGACCATCATCAGTTATTTTGCTTCCCAAATAGCAAAACTCCTTTACTACTTTAAGTGTCTCATTGCCTAATCGAATTACCTCAGCATCTCCCGAATTAACTCGACTACATTGCATTATCCGCGTTTTGCTTTTGTTGATGTTCATCTTATATCCTCCTTTCAAGACACTGTCCATTCCGTTCAACTACTCTTCCAAGTCCTTTGCTGTCTATGACAGAATTACAATGTCATCGGCGTATCTTAAAGTTTTTATTTCTTCGCCATGGATTTTAATACCTATTCCGAATTTTTCTTTTATTTCCTTTACTGCTTGCTCAATATACAGATTGAATAACATCGGGGATATGCTACAACCCTGTCTCACTCCCTTCCCAACTACTGCTTCCCTTTCATACCCCTCGACTCTTACAACTGCCATCTGGTTTCTGTAGAAATTGTAAATAGCGTTGCACTCCCTGTATTTTACCCCTGCCACCTTCAGAATTTGAAAGAGAGTATTCCAGTCAACATTGTCAAAAGCTTTCTCTAAGTCTACAAATGCTAGAAACTTAGGTTTGCCTTTTCTTAATCTAGCTTGTAAGATAAGCCGTAGGATAAGTATTGTCTCACGTGTTCCAATATTTCTACGGAATCCAAACTGATCTTCCCCGAGGTCGGCTTCTACCAGTTTTTCCATTCGTCTGTAAAGAATTCGTGTTAGTATTTTGCAGCCGTGACTTCCAGCGTCTCTTATAATCATGTAACTACATATTTTATCACGTTACTATTATGTGTCTTTTTAGTTAGTTCATTGTTATTTGAACTCGGTCGTGAGGCGTACCGGTTTTATGAGGGACACCCTGTATATTAAAGCCAGCGTGAAAAATAGCACTGTCTTTCAATCTATTTGCGGCTGTTGATGCGAAAATTTTTCCAAGAACATTGCTCCTTTAAACGTGTACAGCAAATAAACTATTCGGCCAATTTCTGAACTGCCATTATTTTAAAAACACATTTATTTAAAACAACGATACTGTCACATCTCAGAAGCGACATCAGGTGACCTTTGATATATTCCATAATGAAAGTGAGCCCCTGGCCCTATCATCCTCGCCGGTAGACAGACGACGCTACGGCTCAGGAGGCGTCGCCGTCTATTCTTCGGTAACGGCCGAAGAGGCGCCTCTGGGGTGGTACGAACGCAATAGTATGCTACCCGCACTCGACGAAGGACGTGACTGCCGATTGGGGGGCCGTCTAAGGAGCTACGTTCGTTTTCCTCGACATAACATTGAACGGATCGGGGGCTTACGAGCGCGGCCTTTGTCACAAATGTTAGTTGGAGCAGGAAGGCAAGGAAGTTGTACGGAACCTCTGTCTGCGCTGTGCGAACGCTGTGTTAATGCCCGTCGATGACGCCACTAAAACGTAACACGTAAACAATGTTCGTTTACCTTGCGAACTGTGATGTCCATCAAAATAACGACAAAGTACGCAGTGCAGAATAAGCTGTGTTAATCCTGTTGCATTACAACTGTTTCAAAGCTAATGGTGTAACAAATATCCTCTATACTATAGTCTTCGTGCTGCACTATAATCTTTTCCGTCTTCTTCTGCTTCCTGTGCCCTGATAAGCACTCCGGGATGTCGGAACACTGATCTCTCCCTTCTTCCGATAAGACTTCCATAGCTTTCTTTCCTCGCCAATTTTTTTTAGTGCGGAACTTTATTATTATCTCTTCGCTTAATTTTTCGTATCCTTCTAAAGCATCTGGTTTCAAATCTCCCAGTTTCTTCTTCTTCTTCAGATTTCTATTTCTGGTGGTCAACGTTTTACTTCTCTACCATTCTGTGTTCCAGATGTAGACTTCGTTACTTCTTCCTCGTGTCCATAGCAATATCGGATTCCAATAAAGCTATTATTATAGAAAGTTATCTTTTTCTGTGCCAATCTACCTTGCTTCCTGTATCCTGCATAATTTTGCACCTTAGATTGGAAAGTTGTTTCACTAAAGTTGTTATCAGTTTTTCGTCGTAAGCGTATTGCAATTAAACTGTATTTTTCACCAGAAACGTTTCGCTTTTATTTATAAAACGTCCTCAGTGGTTATTCTGAAAATATGAATTTATGTCTCTACATTTTGGTACTTAGAGACAGTTTGTCCTTATAAAATTGACGTGGAATTTACTTGTTTACGTATTCTGCTCTTTCCTTCGTTGTTAGCAGAAGTTGAGGTCGGGGAAAGTTGATTGCATATGCACCTTTGGCTGTTTTTCGCCTTTTTTGAAAATTTTGAATACGCTGCATTCGTATTTATTCTACTACAACTCACATTTGTAAAACTTCACAACACAACGCAAATAGTACCGTTGTTTCTCGTGTTGCGCAATCAGCACAGTGTTTATGCTTATTCATTTGTTTTCTCTGTATATTTTGAGCAATGCCAGCCAACCTTCGATTGCAATTTTTTTCTGTAATCGTGTTTGTTTGTTTGTTTGTGTGTGTGTGTGTGTGTGTGTGTGTGTGTGTGTGTGTGTGTGTGTGTGTGGTGGGGAGGGTGGAAGGTTTCGAGAGAGAGGGGGGGGGTTCGAACTATGTGGCTGCAGTACACTAGTTTTGCGGTATGGCTGGGGACTATAGCTGATGGAGATCGTTGTGGTACGGAAATCTTGACGTATCGCCGAGGTATTGCCGGTGTTGGCCACAAAGATTGGAGTGTTTTTCGTAAGACTGGGCCATATCTGCTTCTGTCCGTCTGTAAATACTTCCTTCTCACTTTCAGCCTTGCTTCCTCTGTCTCACGCCGCCAGCGCTGCGCTGCTAAGTTACGCAATTTCGAGAGAAATAACGAATAAACCATTGAAAGAAACAAATTTTAATTTCCACATGAGAGGGTAATATTTGTTAATTGTGTACCAAGTTGACGTTCCAGGTTACAAATGTCGCTCATTGTGACGACTACCTGCTTCCGCGACAGCCTGGAACCGCACAAGAGATTACTCTTCTACTGCCAGGTGGGATGTGCTCGCCTTCAACCTCCAAGTGTGTTAGTGTTCCGTTGATAAACACTGTCCTCCAGGTAACATCACAACCAGATATCACAGGGGTTCAAGTGTGCTATCTTGGAACGATCGGCCAATGATTTGGTTTTCTCCGTATGTAATTCGGAGTAACCGACTGACCTCACGAGCAATGTGAGGTGGAGCTCCATCGTGCATCAAAACAGCTGAGTCCAAAGCACCCCTCTCTCGTAGAATAGAGATCACATGTTGACGAATAAGTTTGTCGTAACGTGTGCCATTCACGCTGCATGTCCTTGGAGTCAGAGTTGCTCAAAGAAATATGGACCAATCACGAACTGTGCCGTGAAGGCAAACCGTCCAGTGACGCACTCATTATGCAGCGGAACTTTATGGACGTACGTTGGCGGCGGCGATACCCAAATGCGACAATTGTGTTTACTGCCCCAGTGAGCGTAAAGCGTACTTAGTCATTCCATAAAATGTTCCAAGGCCACATGTCGTCAACTTCAAATTTTGCAAGAAATGTGAGAACAAAATCTACTTGAATGTCCGCGTCACGAGGCAAAGTTGTTGAGTAATGTGAAGTTTGTGCAGAAACCATTTCACAGTTGTTCGCAGCACTTCGAACGGTGGCCCATGGAATGTTCAGCTATCGTGACACAACTCATATTCTGCTTGAAGATCGCATATTGTGTGCAGAATTCTCAGCCATGGCAGCAGTAACTTTTTCAATAATTTGTGGCGCCGCTGGTCGTCAGCCGCTCCCAGGAGAAATTCCCAAATCTCCAGTTAATTGGGACTTCCGAATCATGTTCTTCAACCCCAGGGCGGAAAGAGGACCTCTCCATACTCTTTTCATGCGTCGATACTCGTGAAGATCAGCAGCACTATTGCCGTTGTTTTGATAAAACAACTTTTATAAGTAAAGCCTCGCTAACCTTGTTCAGACCCATGCTGACTTCCTGCAACTGTATTGCACACTGATGCTTGTGTTTTACCGGTGCCTAACGGAAAGGCATGACAGTAACACTACTACAACCTAAATACTGCAGCACACAATCTGAACATCATTACTGTAAACCTGGGTACCCATACGGTAAGTAGTTTTTCGGCTACACTGGCTCAAGTACCGAAAGTTCAGTAATAATCACGCTGCCTAATTGGGAAAACGAGACAACCACGAATTCCACGAATTTGATATGTGTATCTACGAACAGAGCTATGGAACACAAGAAGTAAATTATATACAAAGACAAAAACTTATACATGACAGTCTCGCTTTCAGATTCGTAGTAGAAGATCTACAGTGGTAAGCCATAATTTTATTGTCAGGTTCTTCAGATTTTCGTCGGGTGTGTTCATGGGTAGCTGCCTACTAAGTATTTTTTTTAAATAATGATTTCTATACACTACTTACTACCCAGAATTATAGTCACAAATACATCGCATTTACGAAATTCATTGTTCTGTCGCAGTATTCATGAAACCCCCCCCCCCCCCCCCAAAAAAAGAAAAAAAGAAATCGTATGGCATTGTTGGCCGGGAGGCCCTATTCGGGGAGTTCGGCCGCCGTATTGCAAGTCCTTTTTAGTTGACGCCTCTTCGGCGACTTGCGAGTCAATGATGATGAAACTGATGATGAAGAACACACAACACCCAGTCCCCTACCGGGAATCGAACCCGGGCCCCCTACGTGTTTTTTTTTAAATTTTTTTTAAGACGGTAACACTTCTGCTTCACTATGGAGGCGGACCATGAACCACAATAAAATATTAACGTAAACTCTTGCGTACCACTTCGTTCACTATGGTAAGATAGGCTTCACAGTGGTACAGATGTCAATGTAGGGAAGGTGGACAGGAGCAGAAATGATTAGTGAAAACGCAAATACAGTAAACAGAAGTTTTAATTAATTTATAGCTTTCTCCAAGCGTTGCGAAGAAACTTTACAAAAGAACAAGCAGCAATAAAGTCCAGCTGTTGCAATACTAATGAGTGTCATGTAGTGTGAGACCCCTGCATGTATTACGTGAGTGAACTGTTTGTAGGCTGACTAAGACTAATGGTTGTCGAAGACTGCGACTGAGACAGTGGCGTGTAGCTGCCGCCGGCCATCTTATATCGCGCTGGCAGAGGGCGCTCATAGTCAAAGCCGCTGAGGGCATGGCTCAGTGGGCGCGCATCATTGGATCCACCGGCTCCCCACGCGAACGCTATCAGCATCTGTCGGTAACGTGCATTTCCTTGCCAACTGTGGGACGGTGTGATGGCGGGGGGGGGGGGGGGGGGGTTCGACCTATGATGCTATACAAACATTTAATAATTATTTCAAAGCGCTTTAACGAATTCCAAAGCACTTCAACGAATTCCACCACTGCTTTGCTGAAATCTTTTACCAAGGGGAATATCGATCGGAAGTGCACTTTAAAGGGATACATAAAACTTCTGTATGAATCAACAGTAGCTAAAAGATGATGGGTGGTCGCCAGTCTGGCTGTAACTGCTATATGGCCTTGTATATGATATATTCAAAAATCATGTTTCTTCATTCTGGGAAATGGATGTATTTAGCATCAGTTCACAGGTTTAAGTTTCGGAATCAGTTTGCATACTTAAAAAACAAAGCATTCACAAAGCCCATTTTCTCTAACTTTTGTCCTTGTGGAATGCAAATGCAGGTGAACTGCTCTCACTTCCACTAACTCGCTTTTATCTGCTTCACAGCCACAGTGGGACTCTTTTAAATGCTTGAGAGCCGGAAATACAGGGTGCAGACTAATAATTATAGCCATTTCCAGTCGTATGTTTTTAGGTTGGTTAGTAGCTCAAAGTACATTTGAAAGGATCAAGCCGGTTTGCGCTTTTTCCCCTGAGCAGCAGCTAAGATGTTGAACTTTGGTCACTTGGATCCAAAATGGGTTAGTCTGTACTGACAGGCGTAATCCATTGAGTGGTGCAGTACAACCATGCGGAAAACATTAGTTCATAAAGTTTCTGACATGTTTGTAAAAGACTGTTCGACGCAAAGAAAAAACAACCATTACAGTGAGGTATGCACGTATTTAGGCACCAAATATAAAAATATGCGGGCAGGGTGGCCGAGCGGTTCTAGGCGCTACAGTCTGGAACCGCGCGACCGCTACGGTCGCAGGTTCGAATCCTGCCTCGGGCATGGATGTGTGTAATGTCCTTAGGTTAGTTAGGTTTAAGTAGTTCTAAGTTCTAGGGGACTGATGACCTCAGAAGTTAAGTCCCATAGTGCTCAGAGCCATTTTTTTTTTTTTATAAAAATATCCGCACTTATACACGTTACACGCTGTGCACTGCCACAAACATTTCCGGCCACTATTGCTCAGAAATGTTGACTGCAACTTGTGCAAGTGGCAACGTTACTGGGCAACTTCGTAGGCCATATTGTCGGCCACATGCAGTTTTTTATGGCCCGTTTGAATGTGCTTTTACATTCTTGTTAATTCTTATGTTTCGCGACGTCCCACTTTTATTACCGTGACTAGGGTTTTGTGAATGTAGTAGATTATTCTTCTGTCTCTGTACCTTACCTCCGATCATCTAAGGATTGTGTATGTCTTACTCTGTCTTACATTGTCGACGTCATTCTGTAGGTCCACACATATTCGGAAAGTATCTGGATTTTTTCTCAATTTGTTTTCCATTACTAAGTGTAACGTCAGAGTTAGTACTATTTCCGTTCTTGAAACCAAATCAGTTTCCGTGTAGTATGTCTTTCTATTTGTTTGCATTATTCTGGTCAGCGGCTGAGAAGTGCGACTTGCTAGACTTATCGTCCGATACCGTTCCGATTTTTCCGCTCGTGCTTTTTTCCTATTGTGACGATAATATTTTCGTGAAAATATGATGCTAAGTCACCCCATTCACAGACTTTCGACACCATAACCACTGACCTCACAAGGGGAGGCCACGACGTTGGGATCATGGATTTACAAACTTTGTACGCCTTTAGTATGCCATTAAAAGAACATGATGTAAGTAGTAAGGCGCACTACTCCGGTAATTCCGGGAAAATCGTAGGAGAAGTTTAATGCTTCTGTTATGTAACTGATGTACCTGTGCGTAGATGGCGAACGTTGAGTGTTCATGGTGACCAAGCAGTTAGTATTCGAGCTACGTGTATGAGGCGACGGTTCGACTCTCGCTCAAATCTTCATTTTTGTAGTACAAGTGTAAATTCTTTGATATTAAAAAAAATTGCACATACACTATTCGTTCTTGCTACATTAGCAATGTCTCACCGCTACGCAGGTTGACTGCCGAAAGGGACTTTGATCTGTGTCTGCAGCTCGAAGCGTCGAAGTACAAACCTTATCAGATTACATTTATAGGGGATTTCACAAATCACGACAGGCATACGTTTTCAGGAAAACTCTATGTGTTTCTTCATTTACTTCTCAATGGTTATGAATGTGTTTGTTCTAATAATTAAATTTAATTAAAAATAGGAAATAGTCAAATGTTCAAATGTGTGTGAAATCTTTTGGGACTTAACTGCTAAGGTCATCAGTCCCTAAGCTTACACACAACTTAACCTAAATTATCCTAAGGACAAACACACACACCCATGCCCGAGGGAGGACTCGAACCTCCGGCGGAACCAGCCGCACTGTCCTTGACTGCAGCGCCTGAGACAGCTCGGCTAATCCCGCGCGGCAGGAAATAGTCAAATAACATTAAATTTACTAACACTTCATACAAATACAGTAGTTTTTTAAATTATATTACCTCTAAAATGTCATATGAATTAAATAATGTGAACAGTCATAAGAAGAATATAGATTTAAGCTTAAGGTTGAGCAGGAGTCGAACCGTCGCCTCATACACATTCGTCTTACGTAGCTCGAACGCTAAGCACTTGACACGATGGCTTCTAACGTCCAGCCCCCTAGGTACAGATACATTAGTTACATAATAGACGCATAAAACTTCTCTTGCGATTTTCCCGGAATTGCCAATGCACTTCACTACTTGCACATTGTGTTCTTTTAATGGCCTACTAAAGGTGTACAGATTTTGAAGGATATCTGTGATACGAACGTCTTCGCCTCCCCTTGTGAGGTCAGTGGCTATTACACGTGGTGTCGAAGGTCTGTGAAACGGGTGACTGAACATCAGATTTTCACGAAAGTATTATAGTCACAACACGAAAAATGCATCTGCGGAAAAATGAGAAAAGTATCGGTCGATAAGTCACTAATTACCACTGTATATCATCGAGTACTGCTGACTACTTTCAAGTCAGTTCAACACTCGGTTAAACTCTGACTGCGTTACTGAATCTCCTAATTTTTCAGCATCACTTCTGTCACACTCTTCAGAACAGTTTTCTCCTTCATTCTGATCTACGTTGTACTCCTGCAATCTGTCAGCCCTTTTTTCTGTATTTATTAGCGTTCCCCGTCAACATCTCGTAGGTTGACACCTTTGCGTTTTATTTATCCGAAATTATTTTTAATCTAACTATACGCAGTATCGGGTTTTCCTAGAATCACACGTTTATTAATATTTGTCCACGTTTCTCTAACTCATTCTGCCGTCCGTTGTGACGGAGCGGTTCTAGGCGCTTCAGTCCGGAACCGCGCTGCTGCTACGGTCGCAGTTTCGAATCCTGCCTCGGGCATGGATGTGTGTGATGTCCTTAGGTTAGTTAGGTTTAAGTAGTTCCAAGTGTAGGGTTCTGATGACCTCAGATGTTAAGTCCAATAGTGTTCAGAGCCATTTGAACCATCTAACCCATTCTGATTTAACCTGAAGCACTTCCTGTTAATTTCACCCCTAAACAACCCGTTCTCCTGATATCCTGTGTTATCTTTAAGCTGCTTACATTTTCTTCTTCCTTCTCCTAGCTGGAATACCCCATAGCATTTCTATTTTACTGTCGACCGGCCAAATCAAAACATTATGGCTTTCGTAGGTTTGCTTAACGTGTTACACTGTTTTTGATGAGGCGTAGGTAACGATACAAATTTTCACTGTCGTCATGTCGTTATTCAGCTGAAGGTTGTACCTAGTTGCAGCTGTGAATACATTTCATGTAAAAAAAACAGTCAGTTTCTTACTTCCTCTCTGTTTTTTTTACATGAAATATATTCACAGCTGCAACTAGGTACAACCTTCAGCTGAATAACGACATGACGACAGTGCAAATTTGTATCGGTACCCGATGGAGGCCCTAGTCACACGACATTTACATTTACATTTCACTCGATGATGTAATCACAAAACTAACATCACATATTTCTCCCACACGGTGAAGTTTCATCTCATTTCCTTCACTTTTTTGTCAGGCTGTGTATTTGATTACATCGGTCATACGTTCAGAATCATTAAAAATGTTCTTATCAATAGCAAGGGAATGTTAGTTATGCTGCAAAAGATTGACACACTAAGGTTAATAGGGATGTTTTTAATACTATCCTTTTCCGAAATAAGTATAGCTAACTCACTGCATTTCTTAATCCTTCAAAATTTCTGATCAGACTTTTTCCCAAGTGCATTTTGGATGACGAACACACACATTTTCCGGCGCGTGCAGACGCTCTGAATCCGCGGAAAACTGCTGCCTTGTTTAGTCTTCACTGTTGGAAACACGGCGAAAGTGTAGAGCAAGACTAAGGTTATACCTGCAGCTGAAGAAATTTGAAGGCGGTTCCTGCTATATAGAAAGGACAATTTATTCACCGACCGAAAAAGCAGTTATTGGGTAAAAATCGTCAAGGTACTATTAGTGGGTTGTCGTCATTGTGTAAATAGTGAAAGCAGACACTGAAAGAGAGGCGGAATCCAAAGTATGATGGTTGTTGTGCCACCTCGGTTGTTTCCTGATATTAAGTCCCCCTCCTTCCGTGATGAGTTTTACGGGCTTGCGTAGTGGTGTTTTGGGTGTATGTGAGGAGAGGTATCACACTACACTGCTTCACTTTGATCTAGTGTAGAGAAATGTCATACGTGCAATTGTGCTCTACCAAATCTACGGTTCGGTAGTTGTGGTACAATACATACATGACGTAGTAAATGGTAGTATTACTGGTAGTATTGGTAGGGAAAGAAACATAAATAAATGTGTAATATTTTCTTGTTTATTTTGCTCGTAATTAGAAATGCACATCATTCAGTGTTATTTCATTGAGTATTTTATATTCCTTCTGAATACAAACTACATTTTATAATTAATAAAAATTAGTTGATCGCGTAACCTATGCACTTTTTTGTAACCAAAGCCATTACTTTTGATGCAAGTACAGTTTACACGCACAAATATAAAAAACAATACAATTACTGTTATTTTGTACTCAATAGAACGTCCTTCATCCTGATCAAAGGCAAGAGTTTCCTGTTATTATTGATAATCGCGAAAGTTGTTTACGAATAACAGAAACATGTTTTACATAAGTTCGACGAAGTATTGGAGCGATGTTTGATATATTTTTGTTTTGCGTTTTTTTTTTTCAAATTGTACTGTTCTTGAGGAAATTTGCATTTAAAGTGCTGTTTGCATAAATTTGTTTCTACAACGTCTCTCTGCTTCAAGTTACAAATCAACAACTTTTGAATAAAACCTGAATTAAACATTGACAATTTCAATTTTGCTATCAGTACTGTATTTTTAAGTAACAGTCAAGAGGATAACTATGTAGAACATAAATGTTCTGCAGGTATGCAGTCCTTTACAAGCCCTCATCTATTGTTCAGGAAACACGGGTACATAATTAAATAACCAAGCCTACTAGGAAAACAACCGCAGTCTACACTTCCTTACGACAGTAGTTTTTCAACTCTAATCGTACGTGCTTGTCATACGATGTACTGTCGCTAGCAGATATGGGGTTTTGACACTTTTTTCTGACGCTAGATGGTTACGCACACATAGTTCCAAAATGATGTACACTCGAATTCCGCCTGTTGATTCTTGCTTGGGTGCCATCCTTCCCGTGCCTAGTCTCTGCCAGGTACCTATTGTCCGCCGTCCATATGCGCCAGGACAAAGGAGGACGCAGTATAATGTATTCCACAGACCTGATCTTTAATTCACTTCGTGCAGCATCTGGTTTGTGCCTTTATCAGTCGTTCAGTATGTTAGTTCTGTGAATGCTGCTTCGCAACCCAAAAATATGATCAGCCACAAGCTAACAAGACTAGTTTATCATTGCTCTGAAGTTATTACTTTACATGACTTATGCAGGCATTTCATTGGTCGAATCCAAAATTCATAATCTCCATTTCGTTACCTACACACGTCCTTGGAATACTGTATAATGTATATGAACGTTATGCATTCGTTTTTTCACTAGGACATATAACTGACAGTACTAGTCAGGGTTGCAAAGAATGACAATGGTTTCTTTGTTAAGTCATAGGTGCCAAATTCGAAAATGAAATCAGTTTGTTTTTGCTATTGGGCTCAGTTTTCTTTCGAAATTCTGGAAAACACTGGATATTGGTTATTGTACATCTACATAGATAGTTCGAAGCCACCGTAAGGTGCGTGGTGGAGAGTGCCCTGTACCACTAATCCCCCCCCCCCCCCCCCCCCCCCCCCCACACACACACACCGAGCGAGGTGGCGCAGTGGTTAGACACTGGACTCGCATTCGGGAGGACGACGGTTCAATCCCGCGTCCGGCAATCCTGATTTAGGTTTTCCGTGATTTCCCTAAATCACTCCAGGCAAATGCTGGGATGGTTCCTCTAAAAGGGCACGGCCGACTACCTTCCCCATCCTTCCCTAATCCGATGAGACCGATGACCACGCTGTCTGGTCTCCTTCCCCAACCAACCAACAACCCCCCCTCCCCCCACCCTGTTCCACTCGCAGATAGAGCCAGGGAAAAACGACTGTCTGTACGCCTCCGTATGAGCCCTAATTTCTCGTATCTTATCTTTCTGGTCCTTACGCGCGATGTATGTTGGCGGTAGCAGAATCGTTCGGCAGTCGGCTTCAAATGCCGGTTCTCTAAATGTTCTCAATAATGTTTTCCGAAAAGAACGCCGCCTTCCCTGCAGGGATTCCATTTGAGTTCCCGAAGCATCTCCGTAAAATTACGTGTTGTTCAAACCTAGCGGTAACAAATGTAGCAGCTCTCCACTGAATTGCTTCGATGTCTTCCTTCAATCCTGGTGCGGATCCCAAATACTCGAGCAGTACTCAAGAATAGGTCGCGCCAGCATCCTATATTGCGGCCTCCTTTACAGGTGGACCACTGTTTCCTAAAATTCTCCCAATAAACCGAAGACGACGATTTGTCTTCCTCACCACTGCTTTCGCATGCTCATTTCACCTTACATCGCTTTGCAACGTTACGCCCAGATGTTTAAATGACTTGACTGTGCCAAGCGGGAGACTAATAATACTGTATCCAAACTCATCCCTATTAACTTACATTTTTCACATTTAGGGCTAGCCGCCATTCATCATACCAACTGGAAATTTTGTCTAAGTCGTCTTGTATCTTAATACAGTCACTCAATTCCGACGCCTTACTGTACATCATACACCACAGCATCAACAACAAACAACCGCAGACTATTGCCCACCCTGTCCACAAAATGATCTATACACACACACACACACACACACACACACACACACACACACACACACACACACATATATATATATATATATATAACAACAGCGCTCCTATCACACTTCTCTGGGACACTCCTGTCGATGCCCTTGTCTTTGATAAACACTAGCCGTCGAGGACAACATACTGGATTCTATTATTTAAGAAGTCTTCGAGCTACTCATATATCTGTGAATTATTCCATATACTGGTACGTTCGTTAACAGCCTGCAACGGGGCACCATGTCAAATGCTTTTCGGAAATATAGAAATATGGAATCTGCCTGTTCATAGTTCTCAGTATTTCATGTGAGAAAAGGGCAAGCTGAGGTCCGCTTGAGCGATGCTTTCTAAACCATAAGCTTCTCAAATGTTTTTTAATTCCAGTCTTTGATCACAATATCAATTCTTTTGACGATGACCTGTTTCAGTCCGTAATGACCATCCTCAGATCTTTTGTACACCTTGTCCTAAAGTGAGAAGGCCATAATGGCATAGTCAAAACATATAATCAGCATAGCATCGTCACGGACTGAAACCGGTCATCGTCAAAAGAATTGATATTGTCATCAAAGACTGGAATAAAAAACATTTGACAACATTAGATCACTGTTCGTATACGCGACTGTGTCGCAGCTGATGATGAGCTTCTCAATCTCAAGAAAGTTTATTTTTATTCGAACTGAAAATAGGTTCAAGGATTCTTTAGCAAACAGAAGTTAGGGGTATTGGTCTGTAATTCTGCGGGTCCGTTCTTTTACCTTTCTTATATACTAGAGTCACTTGCGTTTTTTTCCAGTCGCTCGGGACTTTGTGCTGGGCGAGAGATTCACGATAAATGCAAGGTAGGTAAGCGGCCAATGCCGTAGAGTACTCTTTGTAAAATGGAACTGGGATTCCATCCGGAATTTCTGTGGCTTACATATTCTGCAGTTTTGATTGTTGAAAAATAAACGAAATATGTGTAAGGAATCACCACATATGACCCTCTTTTGCATTTTCCTAGCCTTTAGCCTGCGTCTTCACTGGGTCGGCATGTTATTTGTGGATTTGGCAATATTAGTATGAGGTGCATTCAAGTTCTAAGGCCTCCGATTTTTTTTCTAATTAACTACTCACCCGAAATCGATGAAACTGGCGTTACTTCTCGACGTAATCGCCCTGCAGACGTACACATTTTTCACAACGCTGACGCCATGATTCCATGGCAGCGGCGAAGGCTTCTTTAGGAGTCTGTTTTGACCACTGGAAAATCGCTGAGGCAATAGCAGCACGGCTGGTGAATGTGCGGCCACGGAGAGTGTCTTTCATTGTTGGAAAAAGCCAAAAGTCACTAGGAGCCAGGTCAGGTGAGTAGGGAGCATGAGGAATCACTTCAAAGTTGTTATCACGAAGAAACTGTTGCGTAACGTTAGCTCGATGTGCGGCTGCGTTGTCTTGGTGAAACAGCACACGCGCAGCCCTTCCCGGACGTTTCTGGTGCAGTGCAGGAAGGAATTTGTTCTTCAAAACATTTTCGTAAGATGCATCTATTACCGTAGTGCCCTTTGGAACGCAATGGGTAAGGATTACGCCCTCACTGTCCCAGAACATGGACACCATCATTTTTTCAGCACTGGCGGTTACCCGAAATTTTTTTGGTGGCGATGAATCTGTGTGCTTCCATTGAGCTGACTGGCGCTTTGTTTCTGGATTGAAAAATGGCATCCACGTCTCATCCATTGACACAACCGACGAATAGAAAGTCCCATTCATGCTGTCGTTGCGCGTCAACATTGCTTGGCAACATGCCACACGGGCAGCCATGTGGTCGTCCGTCAGCATTCGTGGCACCCACCTGGATGACACTTATCGCATTTTCAGGTCGTCATGCAGGACTGTGTGCACAGAAACCACAGAAATGCCAACTCTGGAGGCGATCTGTTCAACAGTCATTCGGCGATCCCCCAAAACAATTCTCTCCACTTTCTCGATCATGTCGTCAGACCGGCTTGTGCGAGCCCGAGGTTGTTTCGGTTTGTTGTCACACGATGTTCTGCCTTCATTAAACTGTCGCACCCACGAATGCACTTTCGACACATCCATAACTCCATCACCACATGTCTCCTTCAACTGTCGATGAATTTCAATTGGTTTCACACCACGCAAATTCAGAAAACGAATGATTGCACGCTCTTCAAGGAAAACGTCGCCATTTTAAGTATTTAAAACAGTTCTCATTCTCGCCGCTGGCGGTAAAATTCCATCTGCCGTACGGTGCTGCCATCTCTGGGACGTATTGACAATGAACGCGGCCTCATTTTAAAACAATGCGCATGTTTCTATCTCTTTCCAGTCCGGAGAACAAAAATCGGAGGCCTTAGAACTTGAATGCACCTCGTAGTAGAGTATGGCCGGATGCCCTTCCCCGGGACGGAATTCGTGCACCCCAACTGCCTGCGTCTAGTATTGTCTCATGTGAAAGTGTGCGAACGTTTTCTAAATATCTGCGAATCGTGTAACTGAGGCTTGACATGGGTACCGGCCCGTTATTCACCTGGTCAAATATGGGAACCCACATAAAAACCACATCCAGGCTGGCCGTTAAACCGGCCCTCGTCATTAATCCGCCGAACTGATTCATCCGGGGCGGCGTGGCTCTCCGAATTCCCGAAGCGGCGTGCTAACGTGCCCGTTTTGTATTAAAGCAAAATAGGGGAGAGAGTGTAACGGATATGATACACAAATCAGAGCTCGCACGGAAAGATTTAGGTGTTCGATTTTCCCGCGCGCTGTTCGAGTGTGGAACGGTAGGGAAATAGCTTGAAGGTTGTTCGATGAACCTTGTGCCAGGCATTTAATTTTCAATTTTAGAGCGGTGATGTAGATGTAGAAGAAATGTTATATGGATAAGTAAGTGGGAAACGAAAATAAATTGTGGCGCTAATAAATTCCAGCACTTAGCGAAAATCTGCTTCTTTATTTCCATTTCTTTATTTCACCTGTGGCCACTCTTATAACCACATAAAAGTGATGCGTGGAAATACTAGCCATGTGGGTTGTGTACTCCCGAAGACATTCGTTTAATATAATTCTACTTTACTGATACGAGTATCCAAATTTAGGAGAAACAAGATTACTGATACACAATTTACAGTTTTCTGCCAAATATAATTAATTACTTTCTTTGTAAATGAACTGGAACAATGAACATTTTTTCATAAAATGGTTTTATAAAAATTGCAACAAGCTAGTTTTTGAAATTTTCGAAATAGAAGAAAAGTTAAGATTAACATGAAGCTGGAGAATTACGGTAGGATAGTTTCTTCTTTAAACTGGCTTTGCGTAGAAGTGTTGACAACTGCATGTATTCGCTTTTCGCCCTTTCATTTTGATTTGAATTTGGTTGTGCAGCTTTGTGTCTTAAATTTCTAGATTTTGTGCAATCCTCAGTTCGCGAATTTGTATTGTATATGCTTCCGTTTTTACCTATACCGTCAACATAGTGCCCATTTTCAAGCAAATTACTTTACCAGAACAAAAGAAACTGCCTCGTTTTTAAACGCCTCCTTACCTTATGACTGCTGACACTTCTAATCCCATGCGTTCCTTTATTAGTAGTTTCTTCCAAGATTACGTTTCATGAGGAAGTGACTTCGGGCCGGTCTATCGTATCTGATATAGTAGACATCACACTGTTAATTTCTGCTCGACTGGGTAATTCCATTTACAGCCCAGATATTCTCCACTTGTGTTTTCATTACGAAGATTCTTTAAACTTGTTTTCCAAGTCCAAGATTTGAAAAATAGAACTGACAGCACTGCTATCGGCATTAAGTTCGGTATGAAGGCGAGTTTGCCAATAATTTACCTTCAGATGGTACTCCTATTTCATCGTAAACTATAGTCAACGGATCGAAGATGACTGTTTCACAAAGTACACACTTAGTCTGAACTTCATTTGATACTGTCAGTTTTCGAAAAATTTCTATATTCTGTAATGTTGTAAAGCTCTTAGTCAGCCAACCTGTACTTGGATTAAAATTCAGATGGCTTGGTTTGCATCTGAACTTAATTAAATGAAAAAATCAAAGAAAGAAAGACTATACAGTGAAGTTGTGAGCGTAGATCGTTTGTGAGCCACATGTTAGCATTAATGCAGGTCGCACACGGTACACGACTTGCCCATTATGGTGACAGCGCTTTAGTCAGTTTTCTCGAACACTCTGTGCCCTTGTCTTGTGTAACACAACACTGGAAGCCTCTAAGGAACGGACGTAAAAAAAAAAAAAAAAAAAAAAAAAGAACTGTGTGGTGCTACTAGATAAGCACGTGACACGTATATAACTGGTATTGTACCATTTTAGGACGGCGGCAGTGAGGTCGTAGTAGCAGCAATAGTAGTGATACTAGTAGGATGGAATAATGCATTTCGTTTGACTGGCCTAAATTCAACACTTCGGATGTTACATGAGCTCAACACGCGAAGACATCTGAGCTGATTTTCTTTAAACATCTGTGAGTTCAGAAACCGTTTTAGAATTGTGGTGCACGCCTGTGTCGTAGCAGTGAACTACGATTTGTACACTTGTTTTATTGGTAAGAGCATCAGCTGCTCAGTGTAAAACGTAGTTTTTTCTCAGTCTTAAGTGTTTTCTTTTTTAAAAGTGACATGGTCCTCGCAAGCTGATTGAAAGCTGGTAGGAAGGTTGATTTTAACGTTTGGTCAACATGTATGAGACGGGTCTCAAATTCAGTTGAACCTGAACCGATGGGAAGAATCGGTTATGGCCATGTCAAAGCAACCACCGAAGCTTTTACGTTAAGCAATGTAGGAAAATCACAAAATAATAAAGTTGGTTAGCTCCCGAATGCGGACGCAGGTCTTTCGAGCAATATATCACCAAGGTCGGTATAATGTTTCAGGATGTGATGTTAAAGGGTCTTTCTAAAATTTATATACTTTCGTCATCAGAGATGCCAGAAACACAGCATGAACTGGGCTACTGATGACACTGGTCAACAAAATAATCTGTTTGCAGTTACGAAAACAATATATCCCGTCGTGTAACATAATGCGACCGTGAATCCAGATCTAATTCTGAATTTCTGTTCCCGCCTCAGTTTCCATTGATAAAGGTACTTGTGAATGCTTGCAGTAGCCTATGTAGTGTACACAGTTGAGCCAGAACATTATGGCCATCTTATTACACTACTGGCCATTAAAATAGCTACACCAAGAAGAAATGCAGATGATAAACGGGTATTCATTGGACAAATATATTATACTAGAACTGATATGTGATTACATTTTCACGCAATTTGGGTGCATAGATCCTGAGAAATCAGTACCCAGAACAACCACCTCTGGCCGTAATAACGGTCTTGATACGCCTGGGCATTGAGTCAAACAGAGCTTGGATGGCGTGTACAGGTACAGCTGTCCATGCAGCTTCAACACGATACCACAGTTCATCAAGAGTAGTGACTGGTGTATTGTGACGAGCCAGTAGCTCGGCCACCATTGACCAGACGTTTTCAATTGGTGAGAGATCTGGAGAATGTGCTGGCCAGGGCAGCAGTAGAGTTTCGCAGGAATCGAATGAAGGGTAGAGCCACGGGTCGTAACACATCTGAAATGTAACGTCCAGTGTTCAAAGTGCCGTCAATGCGAACAAGAGGTGACCAAGCTCCGGACGGCCATGTGGCACCACCGGGAGGGTAGATCGGAGGAGAGAGTGGAGATTTGTCGTGTTTTCTGATGAAAGCTGGTTCTGCCTGTGTCCCTGTGATTGGCGTGTGTTGGCCAGGGGGAGGCCAGTTGAGGGCCCGAAACCACCCTTTTTGCATGCTAGGCACACTGAACCTGCACCTGGAGTTACGGTGTGGGGTGTGATTTCATATACTAGCAGAGTACTCTCGTGGTTATCCCACACACCACTAATGCAAAATTGTACGTCATTATGGTGTAGACCTGTTGTCCTGCAAATCATGAGCAGCACTCCGTGGTGTGTTTTCCAACAGGACAATGCTCGTCCACATCCCTATTGAGACGCCCAGCAAAACCTGCAGAACAGGACAGGTAGTTTAAGTTGTGGAAAGGGGCCAAAATAAGAGGCTGTCAGTTACACTCAAACATACAACCTTTTATTTGATCAAACATTACAAGAGCCAAGAAAAATTAAAAAAAAACACACACACTGCTTTAGTTTTGGAACCTAATTAGCGCCTGAATGCGCCGTACAATCTCACGCCTTTAGGACATAACAACTTTATTTTAAAAACGACTGAAAACCAATAACTTAAAGCTCAACCAAACTCAAAAATGTAAAAGGTAAAGCCTTATCTTAAAACAGTTCCTTAATTAGGCTGAAGGCCCAAAGAATCTGATACTTTAAGATCAAACAAATTATATTCAAAATCGGCTGAAGGCCCTATACTTAAGACTCAATAACATTAATTTTAAAGATGCCAAAGGCTTTACATAAAACATTTCTTAAATTAGGCTGAAGGCGCAAAACATCTGACACCTTAAGGGCAAAACATCCTTAATCTAAAAATTGGCTAGAAGCGATACAAGTACAAACAACAAGAACAAACAAGAAAAGGCAGTACACCCAAGGGCGCTCAGAAGTTCCGAGGGTCGGCCTGGAATTCAAATACAAACGCTCGCTTAGGTGAGACAGGCATTCGGCCCAACCATTGTCGATCCGACGACAACCCAACCGACAGACAGTCAACGGACCCACCGACAAGCTATCCTCCGCTTCACCCAACCAGCACACAACAGGGAGTTCAATGGAAGAACGTAGACGGTATTGGCGCCCTGAACCAATTATACATTGAGCTATCAAACTACACACGGTGATGGACAGCGACAAGACGATGAGGAAAATACACTGCCTGAATTTACGTCAACGGCCAGAGCAGGTAACCGAAACGTTAACGGCACAAGGCCGCTGGTGCACTTCAATTCAAATAACCAAGTACGGTTAAACTCCACCAGAGGGAGGTAAAATTTGCCAACTTGAAGACACACGTTATTGCTCGCGGGAATATCTCAACAGCCGACAACGAGCTCCAAACGACACAATGTGAACAGTCGTGACTTACTGGTAGATTAAGTCAAAACTCAACTTTCATGCCCAGGATCGGTGAGCCACGAAGCTCCTAGCAATGGGAACAGCACCACACATTCCGACACTGCATAGAGGCCGCCAGCGAGCCCGGCCAAACTATGCGCCGCGGAGATTTCCTAGCTGCTCCACGACAACCGACCAACAGCCCAGGGCCAGAAATGGTGAAAGGACCAAATATACGTCGGCCGATGAGACGACCAACCAAACGACCAACCGAACGACCAACCAACAGTCGTCCCACTCCAATGTCCCGCCGTCGACAGTTCACGCGTGTCGCCAGCGGTCGGCGAGCACTGGCTGTCGGCGCCTCACCGGCGCTCCGTCCCCGACTTCACTGCGGCTGCGTCCCGACTGCACTGCTGGTCCGTCCCCAACTGACTGCTAGACACACGACGACCCGGAAATACTATCGGCCGCTCCAGAGAGCACTTATCGATACGAGCTGCTGCTGCCACTCACAGGCAATTAAGGCAGGAAGTTAGTGACGCCAGTAAATGGAATAAGAAAACGAGGTTCAGTACCGTGATAGAAGATGACAAACAATAAATGGGATAAATGCGAGCCATGCACGGCTCACCTATGTTGTAACCCAATATGCTCTCCAGAGCGTCGACGTGTTGCTCGATCGCCAAATCTGTCTCCAGTCGAGCACATATGGGACATCATCGGACGACAACTCCGGCGTCATCCACAAACAGCATTAACTGCCCCTGTATTGATCGACCAAGTTAAACAGTCATAGAACTCCATCCCACACACTGACATCCTGCACCTGTACAACACAATGCATGCGCGTGTCCATTCATGCATTCAACATTCTGGCTGTGACACCAGGGAAATATTCTCAAAATTTCATTATTGTAATTATTTTTCTGGTGTTGCGATTTTTTTCTGTCAGCGTATATCTGAAATTGTTTTTGTGTTCTGTTTACACTGCCTGACACAAAAACTGGAGTCATCCTAAAGATGTCGGATGTCACTGTAACCTCATACACGTGCACACCACTGGCGAGTATGTAAATGATTACAATTGCAATTCTCTGCGACAGGGTAGAAGGGCCACCAGAGTTCATTAGTGCTGTTCGTGTTTAGTGTTGTCACCAGGCCTATTAGGGTATATAAGGATCGTGAACTGCATCATATGTTGAGTGATCACACTGTAGCGCACCAAGATGCTGCATACTCCTTTGAACATTATCAGTATCTGACAGTTTGAAAGGCTCCTCATTGTAGGTGTCCATTTGGCCAGCTGGTCGAACTGTGGGTTATGCAGATCTGTGGGGCATTCGGATGTGATAGTTGCCCGATGTTCACTGCACGGGAACTTTAATGTAGGCATACTTATTGTCAACGTGTCGGTGACCACATCTGACTACCGCAAGGGAGGTTCAAAAGGCTCTGAGCACTATGGGACTTAACATCTGAGGTCATCAGTCCCCTAGAACTTAGAACTACTTAAACCTAACTAACCTAAGGACAATACACACATCCATGCCCGAGGCAGGATTCGAACTTGCGACCGTAGCGGTCGCGCGGTTCCAGACTGAAGCGCCTAGAACCGTTTGGCCACTCCGGCCAGCCACAGCAAGAGAGGATCACCATATTGTGCACCAAGCACATCATAATCCCTTCACATCTGAGTCTGTCATCTGAGAACTAGTAATGGTTCACCTACCATATTTTGTCTCGTCCAGTACCATTGGTCGGAGATCAGCAACGCCTGGACTAGGGGATTACCATTCCATGCTTAGTCGCTGTCAACACCCAACACAAACGACAGCGTTGTGAAGTGGTGCCTTGACTGGTGCACCAGAAGACGTGGTTGGGGAGCGGAGCGCTGGGTTTTTTGCGACTGAGGTTTGGCCGGAAAAAAAAATACATTTATGACACTTTTTTATTTTTCACAACTCAAATTTCATTGACAAATCTTCGAATGTGATGCCAATTTGGAACACCTGACGTCCTTGAAGTGAGAATCTGACCGAGCTCGATAAGCGCAGTGTCGACAGCAACGACGGCGCACACCCATCAAGTTCTGAGAGCGCAAGACCAATGGTAAGCGGCAGCCCTCTTGCTCTGAAACAAGAAATCTGAATATGTAACGTGATCTCAGTCCAATTATCTGTAAAACGTTCGAAACCATACCAAAAGCACTCAGCCGAGCAATGCGCTGAGACTTGGGCAGAAATGCATTGAGTAATCATTAAATAGAGGCTTAAATTTTAGGGAACTTTTAACATTGCAGCGCGTCAGCAATCGTGAATAATTTAATGATTATAAAGAATCCGCCTCGATTGCATATAGAAACCTGATGTTGACCTAGGTTTCGGTGCGGATAACCATGGCTGCTTCGGAACATACTAAAACTACAAACTGCCTAAAGAGGCAGGGTCCAACATTAATACAGAACGCCCAAAAAGGCAAAAGACTCGCATAAAATGTAAAACAAACGGTACGTGTGTACCATGTCAATAGCTGTACTTAGCTCGAACGTCAGAAGCGTGCTTCATCACCCCAGCCAACGTTCGATGGGGCGCGGGCTCTCAGGTATGCGCGTTCCTTTCTGACATTCTCACAGCCTAGCTGCCGGCGCCACCTCAGCTTACATGAGAGCCCGCGGCCCACCGAACGTTGGTTGGGGTGAGGAAGCACGATTCTGACGTTCGAGCTAAGTACAGCTACTGACATGGTACACACGTACCGTTTGTTTTACGTTTTATGCGAGTCTTTTGCCCTTTTGGACGTTCTGTATTAATGTTGGACCCTGCCTCTTTAGGCAGTTAGTACACTATTGGCCATTAAAATTTCTACACCTAGAAGAAAAGCAGATGATAAACGGGTATTTATTGGACAAATATATTATACTAGAACTAACATGTGATTACATTTTCACGCAATTTGGGTACATAGATCCTGAGAAATCAGTATCCAGAACAACCACCTCTGGCCGTAATAACGCCTGGGCATTGAGTCAAACAGAGCTTGGATGGCGTGTACAGGTACAGCCGCCTATGCAGCTTCAACACGATCCACAGTTCATCAAGAGTAGTGACTGGCGTATTGTAACGAGCCAGTTGGCCGGCCACCATTGACCAGACGGTTTCAGTTGGTGAGAGCTCTGGAGAATGTGCTGGCCAGGGCAGCAGTCGAACGTTTTCTGTATCCAGAAAGGCCCGTACAGGATTTGCAACATGCGATCGAGCATTATCCTGCTGGAATGTAGGGTTTCGCAGGGATCGAATGAAGGGTAGAGCCGCGGGTCGTAACACATCTGAAATATGACGTCCACTGTTTAAAGTGCCGTCAATGCGAACAAGAGGTAACCGAAACGTGTAACCAATGACACCCCATACCATCACGCCGGGTGATACGCCAGTATGGCTATTACGAATACACGCTTCCAATGTGCGTTCACCGCGATGTCGCCAAACACAGATGCGACCATCATGATGCTGTAAGCAGAACCTGGATTCATCCGAAAAAATGACGTTTTGCCATCCGTGCACCAATGTTCATCGTTGAGTACACTATCGCAGGCGCTTCTGTCTGTGATGCAGCGTCAAGGGTAACTGCAGCTATGGTCTCCGAGCTGATAGTCAATGCTGCTGCAAAAGTCGTCGAACTGTTCGTGCGGATGGTTGTTGTCTTGCAAACGTCCCCATCTGTTGACTCAGGGATCGAGGCGTGGCTGCACGATCCGTTACAGCCATGCGGATAAGATGCCTGTCATCTCGGCTGCTAGTGATACGAGGCCTTGGGATCCAGCACGGCGTTCCGTATTACCCTCCTGAACCCACCGATTCCATATTCTACTAACAGTCATTGGATTTCGACCAACGCGAGCAGCAATGTCGCGATACGATAAACCGCAATCGTGATAGGCTACAATCCGCCCTTTATCAAAGTCGGAAACGTGATGGTACGCATTTCTTCTCCTTACACGAGGTATCACAACAACGTTTCACCAGGCAACGCCGGTCAACTGCTGTTTGTGTATGAGAAATCGGTTGGAAACTTTCCTCGTGTCAGCACGTTGTAGGTGTCGCCACCGGCGCCAACTTTGTGTGAATGTTCTGAAAAGCTAATCATTTGCATATCACAGCATCTTCTTCCTGTCGGTTAAATTTCGCGTCTGTAGCACGTCATCTTCGTGGTGTAGCAATTTTAATGGCCAGTAGTGTAGTTTTAGTGTGTTCCGAAGAAGGCGTGGTTATCCGCGCCGAAACCTAGGTCAACATCCGGTCTCTATTTGCAATCGAGACGGATTCTTTATAATCTTTAAATTTTAGGCCTGAATAAATATTAATTGTGAAGACAACACACAATACCATTAACAAACAATAACCTTCTGCAAGGCAGTTACATATCTGACATATTATCTCGCACCCAGTTAGTAATAAGTTACTACACATTAGTAGACAAAGTAGCGGCCGCTCTCCGAGCTACACCCAAGCTACTTAAGGTAGAGCGCTCGTTATTCGTCAGCTTTAATGACCTTAACGTCACTTACAACAATGCGAGTAGGCATTTATCATACGATATCACTCAACTATTAGATGATAAGATCCTTTTGCTAATAGGCACTAGCCGTAGCTTAATCTAGTTTTTCAGTTCAAATGGTTGAAATGGCCCTGAGCACTGTGGGACTTAACATCTGAAGTCATCAGTCCCCTAGACTCAGAACTACTTAAACCTAACTAACCTAAGGGCATCACACACATCCATGTCCGAGGCAGGATTCGAACCTGCGGCCGTAGCAGTAGCGCGGTTCCGGACTGAAGCCCCTGGAACCGCTCGCCACAACGGCCGGCGTTTTTCAGTTAAGACCGTGGACTTCACCACTTTGTAACTAAAGAGGCATTAGCCTGATCGTCACTAACAGTTAAACACAGGATACGGCGGTAGCCTCAGCAGTAATCACCGCTCCAGGCTGATTATTTTATCACTTCAAGGATTAGAACAGTTCGCGCTGTAGGAGAGTCGATGTGAGCCCCGTGGGTTCAATACACAGTACCAAAAACACGTCGAGAATGCTCAATTCATAGTGGTGCAAGCGGTCTTACTTCAGTTATAGCTGCTCAGGATTACACAGCGAGACATACTTGTCATTTCCGGCCGAATGGCTTTCAAAATTCATTTTCGCATCAATAAAGGCACTACTCTTACCATGCAAGCCCTGAGATAGGGAATCATCGAGATTTCAATCGAATTCCACAAATATCTCAAAACAACTGTGAATACAAGACACCAGACTGACAAAGTATTAGTAACTGATCTTCCACTCGATTTGCGTGCGAGGAAACGAACAAAACTTAACCGTCCCTAATCACCAACTACACGTCGTTGCGGAAATATTCACAAGCGGACCTAAACCAGTTTCCCAAGATGTGGTACGTGATTAACCGGGTACACATACTCTCACCACTTTCACGGCAGAACACTTGGAGGTAGCAATCTGGTGCCTGCAGCAAGAAACAAACACTAAACTGCTGCTGATAGAACACGACCGACGCCAGCTGGTTCTTTCGACAACTGATACTTGAGTTTCCGAGCCCTGTGACAACTGAGAGAAACGACTCGAAATCATTTCCACTTCCAGGAGCATACCACACTGTATCTATCTCCCTGCAGATACGGTTCCACATCACTAAACTCTCTACGCGAATTACGCAATCATTGATGTAGGGAATCAGTGCAAGAATTCAATGAATTCCAGCAAGACAACGATCTCAGTTGGCAGTTGATAGTACAAAGCATCAGACAACTAAACTATTGGTCCGCGATCCTCCACATGGTTCAAACGCACAGAGAGCATAAGTGTCGCCATTAGCAACACAGACGTGGTGCATAAACCGACCAGGAACATCACTAATCCGAAAATATCTGACTGACAACTATTAGTAACTAATGCTTCACACGGTTTGTATACAAAGAGACAGCACAAATGTCCCTAATCACCAATCACACGTCTTTGCGGAAACACTTGCAACAAAGCCGAAATTAATTTCCGAAGATGCGGTACATGACCGACCAGGAACGCACGCACACTTAACCAGCCACGAAACCACGCAGACGTCAACTTGCCGGCCCACACAACAGAATTCTAAATGCAGCTGGTAGAATATAATGAGGCACCATATTTATGAAAACTAGCCAGATATGTGCTTACGCTGATGACATTGCTATAGTAGGAAGAAATACCAATACACTCCTAGAAACATACTGGTCAATGGAAACAGAAGCCTTAAAAATTGGCCTCATAGTAAATGTAAACAAAACAAAATATATGGTAATGTCACAATCTGAGGCCAGAAGAACCCCTAAAAACCTAAACATCAATGGGAAATGCTTCAATGGAGTGTCCTCTTTTAACTACTTGGGAGCCCTAATAACAAATGATAACAGTATTGGAAAGGCTATAAGGGAAAGAATACAAGCAGGAAACAGAGCTTACTTTGCAAATATGCAGCTTTTCAAAAGTAGCCTTGTTACAAGAAAAACTAAATTGCTAATATATAATTCCCTAGTCCGCCCAGTTATCACATACGGCTCAGAGGTATGGACGTTGACAGAACACGATAAAAATGCTCTAAGAAGCATTGAGCGGAAAATACTACGCAAAATCTATGGGCCACTAAGGGAGGAAGAAGGCTGGAGAATACTCTACAATGCTGAATTACAAGAGTTAATACAAGGCAGGGACATAGTAAAATTTGTTAAATCACAGCGAATACGATGGCTAGGACATTTGGAGAGAATGGCAGAGGATAGAATTCCAAAGAAAATGATGAAAGGTGTGATCCATTCAGTTAGGCGAAAAGGGAGACCTAGAAGAAGATGGATCGATGAGGTAATAATGGATATCAGCAATATGGGAGTCCGGGGTTGGAAAAGAGCAGCAAATAACCGAGAAGTGTGGAGGAAGATTGTTGAAGAAGCCAAGGCTCACCAAGGGCTGTAGAGCTACTGAAGAAGAAGAAGAAGAAGAAGAAGAAGAAGAATATAATGACTCTAAACGATGTTTTTTCTATTCACAGTTGATTAGCCGCACCATCGGACAACAGAGAAAAAGTTCGAAGCACTTCCGCTACTTATGAGAAAATAGGCAACTCCACTCTTTTGTACATGACAGCGGGATAGGAACTGCTCACAACAGCATTAACATACGCACTTAATCTCAACGATTGAAGGAGGAAAGCTATCATCACAGCCGCTAGAGAAGGCCCACATTGCCGGCTAGCTCCGCTCTACTGAATGTCACGAGAGAGGAAACCCTGTCTCTAGCCATCTCATTGTCAGTCGGAACCAATCAGTGTGGCGAACCAATAAAGAAATATAATCATTCAGCATGCTACCGATAATCAGATCCGGCAAATACTTCAGGGAAAGTGAATACGATAAATTTCGAAGGAACGCAGATTCAGAATAGGATATTGTATATATACAGGATGTCCATAAGTGAAGTTGCAGTTTCAAAACGCTGTAGAAAGAGTACCACTACTCAAAATGACGTGAGATTTGAACAGCATATTATTGAAGCAGAGAAAAAAAGTCGTGGGGAAAAAAACCCACGAAAAATTTACCGATAGATGGCACTGTAAGCTTGTTAAGGTAAATAGGGTCGGCCACAGAAGATAGAAACGCAATACGACGGCTATGGTTCGAGCTGCACATTACACCATCCGTACTGTTCAATGTTCATGACTGCACGAGTTCGGCAGTCAACAGTTGTGACACTGGTAATAACGTAAACCCTTCCACCACGACAAGTTCGTGCCACATCGGATGACAGAAATTGCTCTTTAATTGTCCTGTGGCCAAAAACTGCATAAAAAGCATAATGAAATTGGTTTTCAATTGCCCTGTGGTCAAAAATCGCATGAAAAGCGAAATAAAATCGGTTTTTGATTGTCCTGGGACCAAATGTAAAAAATTGATTCAAATGGCTCTGAGCTCTATGCGACATAACTTCTGAGGTCATCAGTCGCCTAGAACTTAGAACTAATATTCCTAACTAACCTAAGGACATCACACACATCCATACCCGAGGCAAGATTCGAACCTACGACTGAAGCGGTCGCTCGGCTCCAGACTGTAGCGCCTAGAACCGCACGGCCACTCCGGCCGGCGACCAAATGCAGCATAAAAGCAAGATTATATCTGTTTCTGTCGTGAGACTGGCGCAAGACATGTGCTGTCCATCATTTTCAGCCACAAGTTGAAACCGAGAAACAGAATGTTCCACAACAGACCGGGGTGTCTCGGGAGTCACGTTCAGAACACGTTGCGCAATGCGTGCCTTCAGTTCAGCCACTTTCGTAATCGGAGTACTGATGATATATTTCAGTTAACTCCACAGCCAGAAGTCACACGGATTAAGATCAGGCTATGTGGCTGGCCAGGCTGTAGGGACATAATGACGACTGTTGGAGGATTGGAATGACTTTGGTGCGCGAAAGACACTCATAGCGTTTACAAGTGCCGCAGGACTCATCTCAAAAAGTTCGGTCCTACGATGCGGTCAACACGCCCACAGAGTCACTTTTGCAGAATGAAGTGGTGCCGGTTGATGCGCATGCGGATTTTCCGTTCCCCATATTCTGCAATTCAGCGTATTGACGTCATCGTGTTCTCCGGACCCTTATCAGACATGTCCGGAACTGCTGCAGGCCTACTGGCGTACAGTTACTATTCTTATAACCAGCAGCGCGCGATCCTTCACGGAACAGTCGTCTTGGACGTCTCGGACACAAACTCAGGAACAGCGTGTGCCGCGCGTCTTTTGGTGTCCGTATTCTGACGCTCACAGCGCCAACTACTGGTCAGGTTTACGTTAATTTTTTTGGTTCCACGACGTTTCCCCCTGAGTTAATAATATGCTGTTCAAATATGACGCCATTCTGAGCTGTGGTTCTCTTTCTACGGCGTTTTGAAACATGAACTTCAATTATGGACACTCTGTTTATCGACCAGATATACTGACGTTTGTGAAAACTGTATCAAGAATACATGTATCTGAAATAACAGCACGTAAATGATTAGAACCACAGCACTGCACACACTCTGAATTGTGTGAAACAAGATGCTGAACTGACTCTGTTTGCTGATGATACAAGCATAATTATTAATCCAGTAAAAGAAAGTCCGATAGAAAATGATACAAATAAGGTATTTGGAAAAGTTATTAGTTGGTTTTCTGCGAATGGGCTTGCTCTGAACTTTGAAAAAACACAATACATCCAATTTTCTGATGCAAAAAGTATAATTCTTTCAATAAACACAACACATCAAAAGAAGTCAGTAGCCAGGGTAGAGCACACTAAGTTTTTGGGTGTACATATAGACGAGAATCTTAATTGGAAAATTCATATTTTGGATCTCCTAAAGCGACTAGGTTCGGCAACTTTTGCAATCAGAATAATTGCCAATTTTGAGAATGTAGAAATTAGTAAGGTAACATACTTTGCATACTTCCACTCTCTGACGTCATACGGAATAATATTCTGGGGCAACTCAACACTCAGGCAAAAGGTATTCACAGCTCAAAATAAAGTAGTTAGAATAATGTGTGGGGTTCATAGTCGCACATCGTGTAGGCATCTGTTTAAATGGTAGGATTTCTTACTACTGCTTCACAGTCCATTTATTCAGTAATGAATTTTTTTCTCAACAACATGGACCAGTTTAAAATCAACAGCGACATTCATGATTACAATATCAGAAAAAATAAAGACCTACACTATCCTTTACTTAACCTATCTTTGGCACAGAAAGGGATAAAATATGCTGCTATAAAACCTTTTGATAAATTACCAGATGAAATAAAATGTCTGACAGACAGCAGCAATAGTTTCAAAAACAAATTGAAATCATACCTCCTCGACAACTCCTATACCATAGATTAATTCTTGAATATGAGTAAATAAATCTGGAGATATATGCATTTTGTGCCAGTTAAGGGAATGGGATAGATAATAGAAATATTTGGTATAACACTATAATGTAAACAACAAAAAAACTTGTTTCCTGTGCGCATTTCTTGTGCATTTGACACGTTCTACACCATAACGGTTTTTCCGTGCTATTGATCAATGGAACACGTAACTAACTAACTACTTCAGGCTTTTGTGGTCACTTGTTGACAAACTGCCTGTAGGCTTCTCTCTCGGGTTCTTCGGCCGAGGTTTGTTTGGTGATTTTTCTGACGTTTCACCAGAGTTAGTGGCTGGCATTGTCAAAGCTTCACCCGGCACCAGTAGTATACGGCGAAGTTTCGACAACGCTGGCGAAACGTCAGAAAAAATTCATCAAACAAATGTCGGCCGATGAACCCGAGACAGAAGCCTACAGACAGTCTGTCAGAGTTTCTAAACATCGTGGCTCTAAATCAAAGATGGGTTCTATATAATTCTGGAGAATCGCCCTCCACACAGATAGTCCATAGAACACCAACAGTAACTCAATGATGACCTTGACGAAGAGGTTCGATGAATAACACGTCACACGAACCTGCAGTGCACACCAGGGAGACAGTGTTCAGCATCTTTCTTCCATGAAGGATTTTCATATTGTTCCCTAGAGTGGCCAGTCATTATGTTGTACCGTGGGCTCAGAAACTTTTTCCATATAGGTGTTTCTGCGTAAATTATCCTCACTCTTTAGAAGTCGCGAACGCCAAGTTGTATACGGTGGTGCTCAAAACAATCGCACTTGCATGTTCCCAAATGTGATCACAAGGATAGTGTCTAGAAAACATGTAGCATAACAGGTTAAAGCTGGGCTCGTACAAGAACACTACGTTCTGCCACTCATCACACCATGAACAATGTTCACGTACCCATGGGCATATGAAGTGTTGTTGATTCTGGGGAACGGGAACTGACTTAGTGACGTCCCTTTCGGATTTAACTTTTTAAGGCAAAAATGAAATACTGGATTCGGATAAGGAAGGAGCTAAGACATTACCAGACGACTGACTGTAATACCTTCAGTGGCTTCGATATTTAACTACTCTCTTACGTTGCACGCAACTTATGCAGAAAAATTACCCTGTGGTTAAGTCAGGAATTTTCATCATTCTTGGTTTTAGTTACAATAGTACGTTAGCTAAAAACGATAACGTGTTGTGGTTTTCGTCTAGGCGTCTAAGGAGAGTATTGTGGGAGATTTACAGTGTATTATTTCGTTCTGCTTAAAAATTAAATGACATTCGAAGCGGTATTGCTCCTCTGTTCGTCTCTTTTTACGTGGGAACTGCGACTGGCCACGTCACTGTTAAGCTAGCTGTACCAGCTAACCGGCCAGTGCTGTCCAAGTTAAATGCGCCGGTAAAGCTGTTGTCCCTTATTATGGCTAGGTCAATGTACCCTTATTATCGTACTTGACAGTACTCGAGACAGCTTGGCTGCAGTCCCACAAGAAATGGAAATCCAATGAGGTACCAGCAAACGCGGAAGAATACATAGTGCAATGTTTACATCAGGTTTATTCTTATGATGAACGGATTATAGTCATGTTACTCTTCATACCACCAAAGGCACTTCTTCCAACATGGGAAGTAGGGTCACCCGCAGATAGTGTAGATATGTCTCGTCTGTGAGACTTTGTGGAAGGATAACTGGTCGAACGAGCTGCTTGCCAGTAATCCCCGCCCACACATTGAGGCTGAATCCGGGCTGATGGTTCTCTACCACCACGTCATGGGGATTTTCCGTAGCCCACGGACGGGTGTCGCGAAGATTGTCGACATTGTCTCTCGAAGAGGTAGCCTCAGCTGTTATGAGGATGAATAACAGAAATCCCAGCACATTGGTGACCTTTGGGAATAACCAGCGACGAAACCAACTCTGCGGAGGCAAGTCCATAGGAAATTTAGATAGTCAGGGGCAAAGATGCGTATTTAACACTTTTCTGTTTTTCCCCTTCTGGTTACGTCACAATGAAAGTTGTACACAATACACTTAGGATCATTGCTTGTGTGGTGTCTTAAAGTTATATTGAACAAAATGTTGCAAACAAAGAAACCGGGTCTTTGCCTCGGGCATCCTAATGTTATGAGGCAAAATTCCGCACAAAAATAAATTATTATAACAGGCTAAAGGAGAATGCCCCTATTAACTTGTACAATGTTTTACTATATCAAAATCACAATCATCATCATCATCATCATCATCATCATTGCCTCGATCATCGTGATCGGATAAAACCTCAAAGCATGACATTATGGTATCACTAATTTAAATACAGAGCATTTTAACACATGGAAACACATTGTTTCATTATTATTTGGCCTTTTTCTTGTCACACTTTTCTGCAGTTTTCCCGGTAAAGTCTCTATTCCTTCATTACAGACTCTATGGGGCGGAAAATTATATTTAGACTACGACTTTAGGGGGGGGCTATGCTCCAGACTGAACGCTGAAAGGCATAATCAATCTTAAATGATGATGATGATGATGATGATACAACTTTTCCAAGTTGCTGAAAAAGGTTCCATTTGTGCTTTATTGAAACCCATTATGCTCCCGTTTTCTCCAGTTGCCTCTAATTGTGATGAACGATGAATGAACGAGCGCGGTCTTCCCCTGCCACTTGGCTTTTTTTTTATTGAACGGCTACTTTACGCCATTACTGTCCACAAACTGATATATTAAATGTCTGAAGTGTTTAGACGTAAGGTCATAGTTGGTCAGGTTGGTACAGTGCTTCGCCAATTCAGTTTCCCCTCTCACAGAAAGTACTCTTTTGAAACGCCCCAAGGATGCCACTCCATAACCTGCTTTAAATCTTTTACATAACGTGAATTAATTACAACTAAGCCTTTTATCTGCATTTCTGATGAATTGGCCATTCTCTGTTAGCTTCTTAGCCTCCTATAACGTTTTAGAAGACAGCGGCGTGTAGGACGTTTCTCTCTCATAGTTTCTGTAACATAAAGTTGAACTAGTCTTATTAATACTGCATCAGTCGATGTCAAATGGTGAACTATAAATTAAGGTGCATTAAATATATTAAATAAACCTTCGTGTTCACTATTAAAATCGTAGAAATAAAAGACAAACGTTTTAGGGCAGGTCAGGTGTTGACAGATGTGAAAATTACCGAACTATCAGTTTAATAAGTCACAGCTGCAAAATAATAACGCGAATTTTTTACAGACGAATGGAAAAACGGGCAGAAGCCGACCTCGGCGAAGATCAGTTTGGATTCCGCAGAAATGTTGGAACACGTGAGGCAATACTGACCCTACGACTTATCTTAGAAAATAGATTAAGGAAAGGCAAACCTACATTTCTAGCATTTGTAGACTTAGAGAAAGCATTTGACACTGTTGACTGGAATACTCTCTTTCAAATTCTAAAGGTGGCACGGGTAAAATACAGGGAGCGAAAGGCTATTTACAATTTGTACAGAAACCAGATGGCAGTTATAAGAGTCGAGGGGCAAGAAAGGGAAGCAGCGGTTGGGAAGGGAGTGAGACAGGGTTGTAGCCTGTCCCCGATGTTATTCAATCTGTATATTGTGAGCAGGCAGTAAAGGAAACAAAAGAAAAATTCTGAGTAGTAGTCCATGGAGAAGAAATAAAAACGTTGAGGTTCGCCGATGACATTGTAATTCTGTCAGAGACAGCAAAGGACTTGGAAGAGCAGTTGAACGGAATGGACAGTGTCTTGAAAGGAGGATATAAGATGGACATCAACAAAAGCAAAACGAGGATAATGGAATGTAGTCGAATTAAGTCGGGTGATGCTGCGGGAGTTAGATTAGGAAATGAGACTCTTAAGGTAGTAAAGGGGTTTTTCTATTTGGGGAGCAAAATAACTGATGATGGTCGAAGTAGAGAGGATATAAAATGTAGACTGGCAATGGCAAGGAAAGCGTTTCTGAAGAAGAGAAATTTGTTAACATCGAGTATTGATTTAAGTGTCAGGAAGTCGTTTCTGAAACTATTTGTATGGAGTGTAGCCATGTATGGAAGTGAAACATGGACGATAAATAGTTTGAACAAGAAGAGAATAGAAGTTTTCGAAATGTGGTGCTACAGAAGAATGCTGAAGATTAGATGGGTAGATCACATAACTAATGTGGAGGTATTGAATAGAATTGGGGAGAAGAGGAGTTTGTGGCACAACTTGACAAGAAGAAGGGACCGGTTGGTAGGACATATTCTGAGGCATCAAGGGATCACAAATTTAGCATTGGAGGGCAGCGTGGAGGGTAAAAATCGTAGAGGGAGACCAAGAGATGAATCCACTAAGCAAATTCAGAAGGATGTAGGTTGCAGTAAGTACTGGGAGATGAAGAAGCTTGCACAGGATAGAGTAGCATGGAAAGCTGCATCAAACCAGTCTCAGGACTGAAGACAACAACAACGCATACGGACATTTACCCCAGCTACTTTGCAGCATCTTTGGCCTGCGCCACAAATTTCTGAACTTGCCGCGTGGGGTAGCCGCACTGTCTACAGCACCTTGCCACGGTTCGCGCAGCTCCCCCGTCGGAGGTTCGAGCCCTTCGTCGGGCTTTGGTTTGTCTGTTCTTAGCGTCACTTAGTTTCAGTTAGATTAATTAGTGTGTAAGCCTAGGGACCGATGACCTCAGCAGTTTGATCCAATAGGAACTTACCACCACCATTTCTGAACTTACGGTAACAGCAGCCATAAACGCTACTTATTAAACTAACAACTAAGCTTAAGGCGTGACTTAGATTATGTACTTACATACGAGGTATTGCGTATTCTTTGGGATTTTTTTTTATAGAAGACATATAGCCATCAGTTGATAAATACTTATAATCGAAAGTTCCAAAAAACCCACTCACCTCATATCTTGAAAACTTCAAAGCGCAAACCACTAAGACAACACACCTGAAACTCCCACCATGAAAGCTCTCAACCGAAGATGCAGAGCTGCCACACTACACTCACAAGAAAGAACGCTAGATTTGGATCTTTGTCTCATGCCCCCGCCTACCATAAGACCTGCACGCGTTGCACGCCGTACAGATAGTGGCAGCTGTCGAGAATGTTCGACACGGTCGTGTGGCTGGCGGGCCACCTGCTTGGTGCTGATACCGGGGTCACTGTCAAACAGCTCTTATCTTCACCTTCGAGTGGGTGTACCTTCCTTAGAAAGCATTTCCGGCTATATGACCAAGTGACCCTTATTGTTCGTCCACTCAGGGATCTTTTCGTGTAGTTTGCCCCATTTAGCAAAACCGCTCTTTGTAAAAATGAGATAGTGCAACGTAACGAGAACACTGGAATGATGTACACTCATCCCTGCTCCGATTATATACTTTCCTTAGCGCGTCACGTGATGGCAACGTCACCAGGCAGCTAAGACTTCTTTAACCTGAGCTGAACTGTACGCCATGTTTTCGCCAAAGTGATAGGGTATTCATAATTGTTTACAAATGTGTCAGGATGCGAGTGGATATTTCTAGTTAAATGTGTTGAAGAATACATCGTAAATAATGATGACAGCTCAACTGTGAACTGTTTTAATCATTGCAAAAATGGTTTTCACAATTTTAGATTTCCGAGTGACCCTGAATAAAGAAAAAACAACCGGGAAACAGGACCTGGCGCTCAATTGTGTATTGCAAACATATGTTAGTAAATTATCCTCGACCGCTGCCATTACCTGTATGACTGCGTATCTATTAAAGGTCGGTATCTAGCGTTCCATTTGCACACAATTGTTTCCAACCAGTTCGTCTCAAACTTTTTCGATATCTGAGATATTTTCTCAGTTCGCAAAGTGGAGAGCAATATTTATTATGATGTATTTATGCATCGTTATAATGAACATACATACGATTAACAAACTGAATAATATTTAACCCCATAGCTTATACAGTATATACAACGTTGGACGAGTGAGATATTTTTATAGCAGATTGGTCATTGTGAGGTAACCTGCACAAGTAACATAACCTTCAAATTTTGACCACAACTCAACAAGAAACAAATTTTCCTTTTTATGTTTTTGTTAACGACAAAGTCATTTAATAACAGCGTGAAACTAATCGAAACACGATTGTTCCTCTTATTACAGAAGTTTATTCCATGAGATCGCATAAAAATACACAATGATTACTAATTTTCAGTGGAATTAAATCTCCATCTTCAGATCATTTGTATAGAAAAAATTTTTACGGGGTCAATCCACTTCGTCGACTGTACATATTAATTGGGCACAACTTGTAACACGTCCGGGGGTACAAGTGGGGTTGGGGGACCCTTAAAATGGTTATCACTTCTGGATCGTGCGCCCTGTCCACACCACGTACCTGATAATCCCGGGGCGGTCGTACTGTTCTGCTCCACACTGCTGCTGGCGTGCCTGAAATTATCTATCGAAATATGCAAGCGGGTTTAGGGGAGCCACTCAACGTTAAAACACCACACTAATCTACGTCTGGTATGAATATCTATATTCTGAGGCGATATGGAAATCACAGGTTGCACTGTTTACACTCTTAAGTCGTAAGTGTTTATTCCAATTGACAGTCTTGATGATTATCTGACCACAATATCACTTGGACGAGGGTACGCGTGCCGAACACGGCGCGGATGATTGTTGATAATGCGAAAGCCGAATAATTGAACGAAAGTTCTTATGCCCGCCACGCGTACACAGATTTCTTTTGGTACAAGTCCTCCCTGACATCAGTAACGATATAACACTGTCCGTAAAGCTAATTTTTCAGTTCTCAGTTCTCACGTGTACGAGCGTGCGCGTAACCGTCGCGGCGCGGCTGATGTTGATAATGTGGAAACACGGTGATCGAACGCACGTCCTCACGCTCGCTACAAGACACTGGCACATGACTGCACTCATTTATGGTAACTAATTTGTACTGATTCACATTAGTTCATTCTGGGAGACCGAAAACGGCGCGGATGGTGGATACAGTACGGTACGACACGCAACGAGAGGATACACAAATCCGTTATCAGCAGCACTGCTCATTTTTACATTACTTCTTGACGTACTTTCCTCTGAATAATTTACTTATTTTATCACTTTACTGTAATAGCACCTGTAGCAACACTTCAACTTCCATACTAACAATGCCTGTCACATACAGAGCTACACACTACACGACATAACAGTTCCGTGTCCCATGCTCGACTCGACAGACAGACTGCCCGCAAAAATACTCCACAACTAATCCAGCGATATGACAGCACACTTACAAACTGTAATGTACGCACAGGAACAATTACGGAAAATTCTAACGTCAAGCCAACATAAAATGCATACAATTTCAAAGAAAACCTATCTTATAGAGACGATATTCCATAGTACTATCTCTCGTCATATATCAGGTATGTTTATTCGAATTTTGATTCCAGCTGTATCCAATTAATGTGAACATTGACCACGTAAATTTTTTTTTCACACAAGTGATCTGAAGATGACGATTTAATTCCGCTGAAACTAGTAATCATTGTGTATTTTTATAAACTGGGAGAATAAACTTCTGTAATAAGAAGAAAAACCGTGTTTAGATTCTGAGATCGCCTCCAATACAGCTGACAGTGTCAGGTAATCATCATAAAGAACTAATTTAATCTAATGAACAAAAAACTAAAATGTTAGTTTTGAGTAAAAGCCTATATGAACGTACTTCTAGGGTTTAGTTCATATACTGTACAATTCGAGGGGCTTTATAGTGCCGCATTTCTTAAAATATATTCTTATTTTAAAAAAATAAACACCACCTTTGAAAATGCCTATTTACGGGCGCAAACTAATAAACAGTCGCAAATTGTTACTGCATAACACACTTATTCGAAGACACATTTAACATTAAACAAACTACCACGCAAGTTCCGAGCCTACATTTCTGTAGCCGTGTAATATTACATTTCAATTTTTCTGTTGAAGGAAAAGGCATTCTAAATATCTCTATACATATTAATTACTGTTTGGTACATTTCATACATGCAGTATCAAATATTATATAAAAATATGAAAAGTTGCGTGAACAGATTAACCACCCACAAGGTAAACCTCACCCTGTCCTCAGAGTTGGGGAGAACATGGCGCACGATTCGTGTGTTATAGGATAGTGGAAATCAGTATACTGTCAGGGAGCCTACGAAAATAATAGTACAATGTCTGGAGCATATATGTATTGAATTTATTATGAAAGTAGTAGATACATATAAGACGTAAACAGTCATCAACGAATTACATAGGTTCATTCATACTACAAAAAAAAGAAAAAAAGAAAAAAAGGCGTTTGCATTTCCTAGATGGAAATTGGTATAAAGGCATTCACTGTCCTGTTCTGTTATTGCTTTGTCAGTACTTTGTCCAGCCTGCGTTCTCTCTCAGTACCTCAAAAATTCTCTACGGCATTGATTTTGATGGAGTTTGTAGTTCTTACAGTGAAATTATCGACCACTCTTCTCGTATCCTTCTTCCCAGCTGACATATGGCCACAAATTACCATCCATTGCGATAAACACCCCTTGAAAGTATTCCTGAAAGATTTTTCATAGGGTTCAGATCCGGACTAATCGCAGGCCAAGGCAAGACATCGATATTTCTATCTTAAAACCAAATTTTGGTTGTAACAGAAACGTGCACAGATGCACTATCTCGTTGAAACATTAGACTTCCGTTCCCGAGGTCCTCATGCTAGTTCATTCTAGTGTTGAGCCGAGCAAAGCGTGATTTATCTTTAGTGGAAAAGGCTGCGCAAATCATAACACTTCACCATTAAAATTCTGTTCATTCGTACATGCTGCTCTGTTCTCAGATCATGCCAATAATACTGCAATTTATTTGGCCAATCTGATTCGAACATCTTCTCATCACTGAAGATCATCTTAGCCCATTCTGAAATCCATGACGTATGTTTTTCAGCGAACTTCAGTGTAGCCTGTTTATGTTTAAGTGTTAGAGCAGGTTTCCGCTTTCGGTTCTTGAATGGAAGATGTTTGTCTTTTGACAAAATTTGTCGTGCACGTCTGGTAGTTAGTGGCAGCTGTAAATCAGCAACAAGTTGAGAAGAATAACATTTTGTGGTCCTTGATTTGCGCAAAAGTAATCTTTTCGACGCCTCAGATGAAACTCTACTTTGCGCATATTTCCGTTCTGTCCAGTCGTGCGCCCAATCTAGCGAAATTATCAATCACTGTTCTTGAATGGTTCGACTTCTTGGCGATTTGACGATTAGAGTCTCACCTCCTTGTACAAACCAATTTTTGCTTTTTCATTACATGATAAATGTTTTCCGCGTGGTATTGTCACAATCGTGGGTTATGTATACAACACGCTCTGTCACTAATGGTGTCTGTTTTCGAACTACGATGAAGGCACGCACGCACACGCTAGCAGAGCTCAGAGCCGACTGCGTTTATATCTAATTCCAATCTCTACCGTATGAATCGTTGGTGTCTTGTTATGCACTGTACTACTGACATCAAAGGCGGTACCATTTGACTGCATTTGTCAGTATAATGGATCTCATACTATTGCATTTACTCTGTGCACAACTAGTCCAGCTTACAATGTTAATTTTCCTTCAAATATCTATGCCTTTATACTGATTTCCACCACTGTATAGGAGCTCTGAGGCAGCAGTGGACAGTGACCATAATGTTTTGGCTCATAATTACACTAATATATGTTACTTGCATACACTTCTAACTCGAACTATAGTCCTTCAGTGTCCTTGGCGTAGTATGTTGTTGTTTGCACGCGTCACGTACACATGGCGCTGAGCCAGAGGCGCACGGAGCGGCTCCCGTTTAGAAGTAAGTGCTTAGCCAGCACAGATCCTCGGCTCAGCGCTACAGCACTGCTGCTCAGCCCAAGCCAAACAGACGCAGCTGTTTACTCGCCTACCCAGATAAGGTATGTGTGCGTGTGTGCGAATATTGCTGCGATAGCGAACGGGTGGCCAGCGCCTATAACAGGTTAATGTCGCCTAAGTTGTCCTTGTTCCGTAGCATGTGACAAACTCTCAGTAAGAAATAATGTGCACAGCTTCAATAATTTTTTCCGCTTAAAAGGTTTGTCCGTAAGAAATGCCGTGTAAGGCGTTTCTAAATGGTTAACTATACAGAAGAGACATATTCTATTCCCTACAGGTGCCAAAGACGTTTCTTTGGTGGTAGAACTTGATAGAGATTCAGAAAGATTTGTGTCAACGTGAAGAATCTCTTATAGGAGACTCGGCAGTTCCCGTTTTGAAACCGAAGACAACGACCAGGACAGGGGAGTGGCGATCACGTAATGGACCAATTCTTCCATCCAGCGACACCTTAGGCATAGAATGTATGTTTATATTCCGCAAGCCACTTTACAGTGATGTTGGAGAGTATTTCTGGCACCAGAATCCATTCCACCCTTCAGTGTTCCAGTGACAAATGGCGCATGGGAAAAGTGATTGACAGTAAAGCACCGTATGAGCTATAATTTCTCCGATTTTGTCGTCGTGGTAACTCCGTGATACGCGTAGAGGAGGAAAGATTAGATTAGATTAGATGACACGATTAGATGTACTTTTCGTCCCAGTTGATCCATAATGAGGAGATCCTCTGGGGTGTGGAACATGTCACGAAAGGAGAGTACACAATAAATATTTACAAAATACGAATACATATGCTAATGCACCTTCCACATGTCCCAAATGAAATTGCTCTTATGGATGTGGAATGGGGGAAAAAGTCGTAAGCGTATTTACAATTAAAAATAATAAAAAAACTTGTCATCAAATATTAAATGTACAATGTACTTGGTGCATATGACAATTCTTAGGGTAGGCCTATTGTATAAAAATATTTAAAAGAATTTACAGCACATATTTACAATTATTGCATTACTTCACAAAATTTGTACAGAAGTCAGATTGTACGCAATATTCACATTATGCGATATTATTAATAACATACTGTCATCAGTGGTTCGGCTAAGAAATCCATCAGTAAAGTAGAAGGAGTTGGCCACCAATAAGTCGTTTAGACTCTTCTCCAACTGAACTGTATTATAAGTTAAACTTTTTATGGTCTGCTATGTTATTCAAAATGTGTATAGCCGAATAGTGGACAACTTTGTGAACCGGAATAAGTGACTTTAAATCTTTGTGAAAGCTACACTACTGGCCATTAAAATTACTACACCACGAAGATGACGTGCTACAGACGCAAAATTTAACCGACAGGAATAAGATGCTGTGATATGCAAATGATTAGATTTTCAGAGCATTCACACAAGGTTGGCGCCGGTGGCGACACCTAGAACGTGCTGACATGAAGAAAGTTTCCAAACGATTTCTTATACACAAACAGCAGTTGCCTGGTGAAACGTTGTTGTGATGCCTCGTGTAAGGAGGAGAAATGCGTACCATCACGTTTCCGACTTTGATAAATGTCGGATTGTAGCCTACCGCGATTGCGGTTTATCGTATCACGACATTGCTGCTCGCGTTGGTCGAAATCCAATGACTGTTAGCAGAATATGGAATCGATGGGTTCAGGAGGGTAATACGGAACGCCGTGCTGGATCCCAACGGCCTCGTATCACTAGCAGTCGAGATGACAGGCATCTTATCCGCATGGCTGTAACGGATCGTGCAGCCGCGTCTCGATCTCTGAGTCAAGAGATGGGGACATTTGCAAGACAACAATCATCTGCAGGAACAGTTCGACGACGTTTGCAGCAACATGGACTATCAGCTCGCAGACCATGGCTGCGGTTACCCTTGACGCTGCATCACAGACAGGAGCGCCTGCGATGGTGTACCCAACGACGAATCTGGGTGCACGAATGGCAAACGTCATTCTTTCGGATGAATATAGGTTCTGTGTACAGCATCATGATAGTCGCATCCGTGTTTGGCGACATCGCTGTGAACGCACATTGGAAGCGTGTATTCGTCATCGCCATACTGGCGTATCACCCGGCGTGATGGTATGGGGTGCCATTGGTTACACGTCTCGGTCACCTCTTGTTCGCATTGACGGCATTTTGAGCAGTGGACGTTACATTTCAGATGTGTTGCGACCTGTGGCTCTACCCTTCATTCGACCCCTGCGAAACCCTACATTTCAGCAGGATAATGCACGACCGCATGTAGCAGGTCCTGTACGGGACTTTGTGGATACAGAAAATGTTCGACTGCCGCCCTGGCCAGCACCTTCTCCAGATCTCTCACCAACGGAAAAGTCTGGTCAATGGTGGCCGAGAAACTGGCTCGTCACAATACGCCAGTCACTACTCTTGATGTACTGTGGTATCGTGTTTAAGCTTCATGGGCAGCTGTACCTGTACACGCCATCCAAGCTCTGTGTGACTCAATGCCCAGGCGTATCAAGACCGTTATTACGGCCAGAGGTGGTTGTTCTGGGTACTGATTTCTCAGGATCTATGCACCCAAATTGCGCGAAAATGTAATCACACGTCAGTTCTAGTATAATATATTTGTCCGATGAATACCCGTTTATCATCTGCATTTCTTCTTGGTGTAGCAATTTTAATGGCCATTAGTGTATTTCTGGTCTACGAGGGGATTTCAAAAAGTAAGTTACACATGTTGTCCCACACTAAGACCTTTGCGCAGCGTGAATGACCGAGAGAGGTGGCACAGTGGTTAGCACACTGGAATCGCATTCGCGACGGTTCAAAGCCCCCGACCGACCATCCTGATATAGATTTTCCGTGAGTTCCCTGGATCGCTTCAGGCAAATGCCGAAATGGTTCCCTTGAAAGGGCACGGCCGACTTCCTTCCCCATCCTTTTCTAATGCGATGTGGGAAATGACCTCGCTGTTTGGTCCCCTTCCCAAAATCAATCAATCAACCAACAAACAAGAGTGGCGCATTGTCAGAAGAACGGAGTACAGATTTTTGCTGGCGTACGATGACAGGTGCATCACAGTGTGGGAGTGAAATGGCGAGATAACTGTAAATGTGATCCAAAGTTGAATTGCGAGGTACGACAGGATTCTTGTGGGGCAAAACACCTAAACTGTGCACAGACTCACCATGAAATTCTGGCGATACATAAACGAAGTGCAGTTTGCGTCCAGCAGTGTCAAAATAGTAACAACAGTTTGACCGAGACTGCAGAGAGGTGGGTTGATGCAGAGGGAAGGAAGGCCATAGACATGGACCACAGACGATATTGCCCGGGCAATCGAGGAACTGATTCGAAAAAATTGCAGCCTTTCCGACGTTGAGAACGTTCACTCAGCGGTTCTCGAATGGCCCCGTGATCAAGAAGCGGATTTCTTTCGTCGCGAAATTAAACGATTGGTAGAACGTTTCGACAGTCGTTTAAAGAGACTTGGTTACTTGTTTTGAAAAACAGTGTCTTGTATCTGTTTCGTTTTGAAGTATAGTGTAGCGTTCAATAAAAGACAAGTTCAATAAAAGTCTGCCGTAGTATTCTGTATATTTTGAAAGTAACTCTCTTAATTATAATATTGGAGTTTTGAGCTCAGTTCTTGTGCTTCCATAAAATAATAATGAGTTAAGGGTGAGTTCGCCTTTTTGCAAGTACACAAATTATCGGTTTGTTTTAACACCCAAACATGTTTCACCTCATCTGTGACATCTCAGTGTTTTTTTCCTTTTATTTTTCTGGAATGCATATATTCAGATTATGTTTAAGTTAGGAAATATTTTGCATCAGATATTGATGTTATTTAAAGTATATGCGCACTTTACAATTTATTTTACATTGTGTGTCTCCTTTGGCTGCCAACTGAAATCATCCTCGGGTCTAAATTAATACCTCATGTCATCTGCAAACATGAAGGATGTTAGAAAACGTTTGCATCGATTCTTTTTTAATAATCTAATGTCTAAAATTTATGTTCGGGTAGAACTCGTTTAATATTTGCCTTGCCATTGTAGTATTTGGCTTGTCCTGTGCTGTGGCAAGTTTGCTTTTGTGTCCCGAACGTGTTTTTGTGTAGCTGAGCTGAAGCTGTGGACGCAGCTAAACGTTTGGTGAAGCTTAGGTACGGCGAGCTATGTTTCGCGTTTTGACAACGTTTACTCACGTTTTCTGCTGCTCGTTTTGTGAATGTGCGTCTTGCTATATTCCTGTGACTTAAACATGCGTTTAACTGCACAAATTCATGTTCCTGATGCGCTTCCGACTGCCGTTAGTTCACTGTTTTATTTTGGTTCGACGTCCGCGAACTGTGAATAAGTTCCGTTTGTTTTCATTCAGCGCGCGCACACGTACATATACACGCGAGCCTGTGTGTGTGTGTGTGTGTGTGTGTGTGTGTGTGTGTGTGTGTGTGTGTGTATTTGTTTTTGTCTGATAATTAGTTTAAGAGTGTTAAATAGCTTTTTTTTGCACAGTACTGTTTGGTCATTGATAACTTTTTTGCAATCTGTGATATATTTTTGGATGTGGTAAATTTCTTCCATTGTTAAAAACACTTCTTCACATTAATCGCAGTCAGTCGTCTGGCAGTCTCTTAGATCCTTCCTTGCCCTAATCCGAGAAATAGATTTCAGTTCTGGAATTGTCATCTGATACGTTGATAACGAGTCGATCAACAACAGAAACGCCGGCCGCGGTGGCCGTGCGGTTCTGGCGCTGCATTCCGGAACCGCGGGACTGCTGCGGTCGCAGGTTCGAATCCTGCCTCGGGCATGGGTGTGTGTGATGTCCTTAGGTTAGTTAGGTTTAAGTAGTTCTAAGTTCTAGGGGACTTATGACCTAAGATGTTGAGTCCCATAGTGCTCAGAGCCATTTTTTGAACAACAGAATCTACGAAGACATCCAGGCTGCGCATTTCTCCTACTACGTGCCGTTGTATATTCTGTCAGCGTTCGGCAGTGACTTGTGAAAAAGCTGCGTCCGTTTCTTCCAGTACATCTGGTAGCGTAAGTCTTGTTATTTCTCGGGCCAATTCCCGTTAACTCCGGATCAGCTGGATTTATATTGCAGTGGTACAGTGGCAAATGTAAAAATGCAGCTTTTGTACGGTGTGCTCGATGCTGTGAAAATGATTGTTTTTCATGTTTCTACGACACTTACCAATCTGGTTTGTGTGAGGCCACATATGTTGTATAAAACAATGGACATAGTCCAAATAAAGAGTATTTGGTTTTTCGTTTGTGCCCTAAAAATTAAACTGACATGCTTTCTTAATTTAAGCATCCTTTATTAACAATTTTCATAAAATATGGGTAATTAAGAATTTATATTTCAAATGAAAACAGGAATTTCGCGTGCAGTGTGTAATTAGAAACAAGAAGATGTGCATTATTCATAAAAATGATGATGAATTTTAGAATTACGAGATGTAGGTATTTAAAATTGAACGAAATAAATGGCAGACGAGCCAGCGATCTGTGAACTGCACTGGGTTATCAATATACTACGCTACTGATTCCGCTGTACATCCTGTTTGCTTTGTATCTTGACTGTATCAAATACAGTCCCTCGGAAAACTTCAAAGCCGATTTTTCTGTAAATTTATGAAAAACATTAAGAACAACCTATTTTCGGCATATTTTAACCGTTTTACAGTACGGAGAATGTAGCAGCCTCATCCATTTTCATATTGCGTATTAACAGCGCGATAATCAGAGCACAGCACTGTACACGACTTTTTAAATAAAAACTACATAGCTAAAGCGTGATTAAGAAACCGTTGATGGCTATTAATACATTATAATATATTAAAGTTTCATTTAATGTAAAGTAGTATTAAGATATCTAATACACACATCAAGAAAAGTTTTGCATCACCCCGTTCCCAGAACTCGTGAAGATAGACGTTGACTGTGGAGAGTGTATCACAGACAAAGTCCCTTTGACTGTTCAGAGATGTCACTAAACCCTCCCAAAGATGTAAACAACGATGTATGAGCAGCGCCTATTGGACGGAGTCCGACAGCCTATCAGTTCCAGTCATTCCACCAGGAAGGAGGTACACGGCCATGTCGTCTGTAATTCAACCACGCCTAGACGGTCAATACCGCGGTTCGATCGCGTCCGCTTCGTTACTTTGTTCCAGGAAGGGTTCTCAACAAGGGAAGTGTCCACGCGTCTCGGAGTGAACCAAGCGATGTTGTTCGAACATGGAGGAGATACAGAGAGACAGGAACTGTCGATGACATGCCTTGCTCAGGCCGCCCAAGGGATCTACTGCACTGGATGACCGCTATCTACGAATTATGGCTCGGAGGAACCCTGAAAGCAACGCCACCATGTTGAATAATGCTTTTCATGCCGCACAGGACGTCGTGTTACGACCCAAACTGTGCGCAGTAGGCTGCATGATGCGCAACTTCACTCACGAGCGGTTCTAGGCGCTTCACTCCGGAAGCGCGCAGCTGCTACGGGCGCAGGTTCGAATCCTGCCTCGGGCATGGGTGTGTGTGATGTCATTAGGTTTAAGTAGTTATAGGTCTAGGGGACTGATGGCCTCAGATGTTAAGTCCCATAGTGCTTAGAGCCATTTGAACAATTTTTTTTTCACTCATGAGGTCCATGGCGAAGTCCATCTTTGCAACCACGACACCATGCAGTGCGGTACACCTCTGAAGGTCTCTGTGTATGGTGGTACAGCATGCAGTGTGTGGTTTTCATGAGCAATAAAAAGGGCGGAAATGATGTTTATGTTGATCTCTATTCCAATCCCGGAACTGTCGGAACCGACGAGATCCAAAACTTTTTTTAAATGTGTGTATACAGTGTAAGCGTAACAGCACCAGTGTACTTGTGCTAGGCCGTCTGACCAATCATCGCGTTTATATTTATTTACATGAGTTTTACTCTTACGACGAACAGAATATAGAAAGGACAGGTACTATTAACCTTTTTTGTTTTATTTACTAGCGGACCCTCGACGCGATGACGATTAGATCAAAATATTACTATGTGTATTAAACTTAAAGGCCAATAAATATTTTTTTTTACTTTTTCAGAGTTTTTCGTTTCTGTTTATTTTTTAAACTTTTAATTTGAATTCTTGTAGGTCTCATGGCACTGTAATAGAAAAATGGTTGCCTGGCCTGATCTAACGGCGATAATGTCATTGTTCATGCGTGCTCATACCAATATGAGTGATTACTAACCGATCGTAGAGCCGTGTTTGAAACATGTTTTTGTGCCTGGTGGTATTTTAAACCAATTTAAGCTGCAATGAGAATTTCGTTTCCCCATTGTACGGTGTGTTTCGAAGCTTTCGCAACATACGTCTAGGGGTAATAGAACGCAACTTGGGGAACAAAGTTTGTAAGACACAAAATGTTCGTTGTTGCTCAGCGACACTAGTAGCCATCGTTTACGGCTGATTATGCTCTGAGAGGTGGCGGGGCATAGACAGTGTGCGGCATTCATGTGTACAGGATGGCAGCCAGTCAAGGAATATTGTAGGGAATTGGTTTAAAAAAATTATTCAAAGGCCCAGTCAAATCTCCCAGAGGAACTTCCAGTGTGTCTACGTGACACAGGTTGCCTGCCTTTCAGAACCGTGGCAGTTCTGTCTTGAAGCTGCTGACAAGAGACGCCTTGAGCCCTCTGCTGAAACTGCTAGCGAATTCTCGCCATCGGTTTTAGCCAAGAGCGTGCGTAGGATACAGGTAACGTGTGCGGACTCTCGAGGATTCTATAGTGCAGAACACAGTTGCCTCTCTCTCTCTTATGATCCAGACTTCCAGCAGAACAGACGTCTTCTTAGGAGGCAGAACCTCCGGCTCTGCGTTCCATGTCCTGCCACCGACACCAATTAACATGAACCGCCTCGCCATCCGTTGCCCACAAAATTAGTTGTTCGACCGCCTAGACTGTCCTAAACCTGGCAACTTCCGGCCCTAGGTGCGCCTCTTGTATAACCTACACTGAAATATATTCTACAAGTCCGACCGCTCGACCTCCTGTACATTGTCGTCATAATCCGGATGCAATGACCTTCTTTCCCCTTCCCTGGCCATGTACACATGTGCAGTTTGTGTTGCCTCCTCCTTTCCTCTTCCCTGGCCATGTACACACGTGCAGTTTCTGTTGCCTATGATCCAGTCACCTGCCCACATGAGAGGCGGTAATCTGAGCAGAGTTCAAGCTCCTGAGTCTCTTCTAAAATATCTTTGCCCACTTTGGGACACTGATTCTTACAAAAGTCACTGAGTCAGTTTACTAGGAGAGGTAGTATCCTGCAGTCCTGGTTAGTAGACCATGACAGGTCGGTGAAATGCCGTCGTCTCAGGCCTGGTGAATACTAAAGGACGTCTAGCACCGCTGGGAAGCGTCTCGAATAAAAGTTGTTCGCCGTGACGTGATCTGTCATCCCTAGACGTCTGTGGCAAAGACTTTGAAATACCCTTTATGTGGGGTTAGGAAATGCGTTGTATTATAGTGAAGAATTCTTCCAATTGAATAACTGCTTATCTTCGTCCTAGTGGACGAGAGCGCCTACCAGTTTGGTATTCGTACACTGAGTGTTGAAAATGTTCGGGTCGTTCCCAGTTTAGTAGTTAGTGTACAAAATGAAAGAGCATAGGGTTTTAAATTGTTCAAAACAAATCTTTAGTTTTTGTTCCTATGTAGAAGAGGTCCACTCAGCAAAGAAGTGAATCGATGTTACCTAGGCAGTAACAAACGAAAGAAGCACAAAAAATTATAAAGTTAACAATTGCTGTTAAAATGAAAAAGTACATGCATCTAATGCGCCAAACTGTCCATGTCCTCTCCTTCTCGTTATTTGCATTTCCTGTATAGCTGCGGAGTTCTTTCAGACCCACTAATACTAAAATACGTTTTTGAAGAGCCAAACTCTCAAAGAATTAATATGACACAGTAAACAATGAAACTGAAATGTTCCATTGACATCTGTTCGAAACTGCCGAAATTTTGGACATCCTGGTGTACGCAGGCCAACTAAGTAAAACTTCAGGACTACACGCATGTAATAATATGATCAGGAAACCGCCACTGAAGATACTTCATAGATAAAAAGAAGCAAAACGCGTATGGCGCAAGACAAACAGCCTTCATTTAGTTGCACAGGCGGACCACATCTCAAGGAATATAGAAACCATTAGGGAGCTACGGAGAACACAAAAAACGATGAAGTAAAAGGATATAGTGGCGTGTAGTGGACAGCATTATGAATATCGTCCAAAATTGCATATCCTGTGACACTGCGAAAAACTTAAATATTTCTGAAGAACTTCTTGAAGCATCCATGGTTATGATATTTCATGATCATTGTCTGGGGATAAATAATTTGAAGGTGTACAATTTGACAAACAGTGTGTTACTAATGAAGCCATTGAGGTAGTATTGTTTTTTATTGCTTCTCGCCAAATCTTCATTGAATTTAGAGCACATGCAAGAAAGGACTAGAATAATATTTGTTAATCATTGCAATGAACTATTTTACAAAAGTACGCGGTAACGCGTTAAAAAGAATTAATTTTGGTTTTAAGGACAGTGCTGTGTAAATCCTATGTAGCCACCAAATTTAACCTGCATGTTGATAAAACTCTCTTAGACGGTCAAAGTTCATGACCTCTGTATCAGAGCGGTGTCTTGGTAAAAACATGTCCTCTGTCGCGTAGCAAACTCAGACTTTCCATTCTAAGTACATTACGACACAGAGGAATATCCACGCTACAAAAACTTAGATGAAGAAAAGAAAACCGCGTAACCGTAACTTCTGGTAGCTGCGAAGAAGGATCTGATGGCCAGTCATGTTTTGAATTTGATGATGAAGATGATGATGATGATGATGATGATGATTCTAGCAATGTCTCACCGTTCAGTAATTATGGGTAATCTATACCACCTGCAGCTTTTTCATTTGAATAAATCATTCAGTTTTTCTGAATTGTAACCATTTGTTTGTCTGTACATGTACATCACATCTACCGATTTCCGTCTCATTAGAATAATTCCTTCGTGGTGCATGGCTCTCTCTCTCTCTCTCTCTCTCTCTCTCTCTCTCTCTCTCTCTCTCTCTCTCTCTCTCATTTTATTTCCAGAAGACTTTGGCATTTTAAAACAGATTTTGCACCTCATTTCATTATTATCAAGTTTATCAAAATACGGCCAAGTTTCACGATTGCAAGCGCCTTTTGATGATTCATGATTCATACACTTACACTGTTTTAAACACTAGTGCAGAAAGTAAACGAACTGCAAACGTCACTTTGGCAAGTTTGGCGAACCGTCGCAAATGTTTTGGTGCAGTCACTCTGCCCATCCCACGCATACCGCTCGTTCAATTGTTATCTGTTGATGTTAGCGTGTTCTGTTGTTAAAAGTATCGAAACTCAGTAACGCCCCAAAAATTTTGGTTATATAATAATAATGTAATAAATCATTACTAAGATCATTCGATACGATACCTTCTATAAAGTACTGATATGAGTAAAGGTATCGTTCGAAAGGTGTCGAGTAGGAAAATATTGATATCGAGATAAAAGTACTCGATACCAAAATCGATCGATACTTTTTCTGTGTTCCTTCTCGGAGCCCAGTGGTGTGATGTGAGATCCGAGTATCCAAGGTCCTTAGAAAAGCTCTTATAAAACCCTCCCAAAGTCATTGTGCTTCTTCAATAGGTCTCACTTTTGTTGAAACTTTCTTTTGCTTCTCTCGTTAACATGGTGTGTTAACACTGGCACTCCTACTACAAGGCAAATTACATTACTCTTAATCGCTCGTTTCCGTGGTAAATTTAGTAAAAAAAAAATGATTCAATTGGCTCTGAGCACTATGGGACTTAATATCTGAGGTCATCAGTCCCCTAGAAGTTAGAAGTACTTAAACCTAACTAACCTAAGGACATCACACACATCCAGCCCGAGGCAGGATTCGAACCTGCGACCGTAGCAGCAGCGCGGTTCCGGACTGAAGCACCTAGAACCGCTCGGCCACAACTGCCGGCTAAATTTAGCAGTTCGGAACAATAGTTTGTAACAAAATCAGCTTCTTTGAAATGACGAGAGCATATTCTAGCATCTGCAACATTCACAGCGTCTTTTCAGCAGCATTTCCACTACCAAATTCTCTTTGCAGGCCTCCATCGCGATTGTGAAAATTGCAGCCAACAACAGCACAAATAGCACTGCTTGCACACATTCAGAACACTTCCAGTTACAAATCACTCACTACACAAAAGTAACCAAGCGAAAACGAAACTACTCACGAAGTCACACAGCCTCCATCATACAAATAACGGCGCGAAGCCTTCCCCTCTGATGTCCTGCGCACAGTGGTAGAAACGCATTTGCTTCTCCGCAGCGTTTACTGCACCCCCTACATACACCTCTTTAGGCCAATTTATTGTTGAGGCAGCTTTTTGTTAAGAAATGCTCTTACAGTCCGGTAAGTGCCCATGCGGTGATGTTCCGTACTGTTGAAAAACGAGACTTCCAGCATGTTCTCGGCTTTAAGTTCACTGGGTAATGAGCGAGCGAGCGAGATAGCTGCACCACAGACACCTGTCGGCACCCACACGAATCAACCACTTACATCTGCCTCAAATGTGAACCAGTAGTTTTCGATAAGTTAAAATTCACCTCAGTTTTGCGTAATGTCATTTTGATTTCTAAGTATTCTGAACTGCTAAATAACATGCTTTTTTACCACATGTAAACCGTCACTTCAGTTATGTGTGATTCTCCATAATAGTTTATGTAATGCCAACATGCAATTTAAATCTTTTAACCTTAACCAAGAAGAACTGGCATTTTTTTCAGACGATGTAATAATTTCCATTCGAGAGTTAGCAACAGAAGAAATTTTTAAGGTTTTTTTTTTCTAGGAATCATTAAGTGATTATCTGAAAATTGACTCTCTTAGTTTTGAGAAAACAAATTGCGTCTAGTTCTGTACAACAAATAGAGCCATACTAGCAGTTAATGTATCACGTGAACAGGGAACGGTAAACACGGTACAGTGTTCAGAATACGAGGGGCATCCACATGATAAGTAATGCAGCACATTTTTTTTCTTTCGAAAGCAGGTTGGTTTTATTCAGGATTCCAACACATCACATTATTCCCCACTCTCTTTCCTGCAAAACCCTATTTTTTGACATAATCTCTGTTCAGTGCAACGGCCTTAATTTTGCCACCTTACTGGGAAGGCCTGTTTGCCCACACGGTACCAGTCCACTCGTCGACGTCGGGACCAACGTCTTACTACATTAATAAACTTCCCGTCATCCACATACTGCTTCCCGTGGAGCCCATTCTTCATTGGGCCAAACAGATGGAAGCTCTTTATGATCTTCAGTAGGCTGCGAGGAACCTTTGAGTACCCCAAACTGGTGGACGAGTGAGTCAGCAGTTCCAACAGAGACATTCAGTTGAGCGGCGCGGTTTCTGATTGTGATCCGTCGGTCATCTCGAGTGAGAGTGTCCGCACGTTCCAACGTTGCAGGAGACACAGATGCGTGCAGCTGGCTGGCACGCAGTCGCCCAACGACTCATCGTTATTTTGTCCATTGCCATGTTTCCGTAGATTTTCTGCAAGCGGCTATGAATGTCTGAGGTGCTCTGGTTTTCCGCCAGAATAAACTCAATGACAGCTCTCTGCTCGGAACGCACCTCCGTTACAGGCGCCATTTTGAAGGCTACGAGTAGCACTGCCATATATTGGCGTTACATGAAACTATAGGGGCTGAAGCCGGAATATTCCACGACGTCTCTCAATAAATTTCGCATTTACACAAGAGTTTCGTGAATATGGACAACCATCAGCTGTACATCAGGGTTTGTGGAACTTGTACGAAAGCATGTGTCGCAGATACACGTTGAGCAACGAAAAGCGGGGCCATGACTTGGAGCGGGTCTTGTATGGCACACTGGTCAAAGCTGACGGTCTCTGTTGAGCGTGAAGCGGGAAATACGAAAGTGATCCGGTCTTTGAACCCATTTTATATCCAAACGGTACATTTACAGACATGCTTTCCTTGTCATAACTGAACTACTTAAAGACAAGATCTACAAAATGACACTGGTGAAAGCCACATACGAGTGCTCGATTTTGTGCAATCAGCATTATGTGTTGAGTTCCCCAGAAAACTGTTCTATAGGATATTGTGTGGAAATATGCCGAGTATGTTAGTACGTCGATGCGCTTCTTTCCAAGACTAGCTATAATACGCAGAAAAAAATATGCAAAACTTAAGCTCAGTAATACGCTTCTTCGAGCTCAAGCTTTCGTCAATATAATCAACTAAATGCGAGGGGCGTCCAATAAGTAATGCAATACATATTTTTCTTGGCCATTTTCGGTTAATAAAATGCGGAATTATACGATATTGCAGTGCCCATGTCAGTCCGAATTGCATGCATGCATCTCCGAAGGAAAAGGCACTGCGGCGACTATAGCCGCTACGGAATACAAGAAATTTATATCGCAGTTGCCAATATGGGCAAGCAGCAACTTTATAGTGGCATGACGAAACGAAAATTTGTACCGGACCGGTGCTCGAATCCGGATTTCCCGATTATTTCATTGACGTATATAAGAAGGACCCGCAAAATTACAGAGCAACATCCCTAACTTCGGTTTGCTGTACAATCCTTGAACGTGCTCTCAGGTCGATTATATAATAAATTTTCTTGAAACTGAGAAGCTTATGTTCACGAATCAGCATGGTTTTAGAGAACATCGCTCGTTCGAAACTCAGCTTGCCTTTTTCTCACAGGATATACTGCGAACTGTGAATGAAGGGCAATATCAGGCGGATTCCATATTTCGAGATTTTTGGAAAGCGTTTGACACTTTGCCCCATTGCAGGCTGTTAACGAAGGTGCGGCCATTTGGAATAAGTTCACAGACAAGTGAGTAACTCGAAGACTTCCTAAATAATAGAAAGTAGTATGTTGTTTTCGACGGCGAGTGTTCATCGTCAGGAGTGTACCAGGGAAGTGTCATGGGACCGCTGTTGTTCTTAGCGAACGGGGTGGGCAGCAGTCTGCCGTTGTTTGCTGATGATACTACACTACTGGCCATTAAAATTGCTACACCACGAAGATGACGTGCTACAGACGCGAAATTTAACCGACAGGAAGAAGATGCTGTGATATGCAAATAATTAGCTTTTTAGAGCATTCACACAAGGTTGGCGCCGGTGGCGACACATACAACATCCTGACATGAGGAAAGTTTCCAAGCAATTTCTCATACACAAACAGCAGTTGACTGGGGTTGTCTGGTGAAACTTTGTTGTGATGCCTCGTTTAAGGAGGAGAAATGCATACCATCACGTTTCCGACTTTGATAAAGGTCGGATTGTAGCCTATCGCGATTGCGGTTTATCGTATCGTGACACTGCTGCTCGCGTTGGTCGAGGTCCAATGACTGTTAGCAGAATATGGAATCCGTGGGTTCAGGAGGGTAATACGGAACGGCGTGCTGGATCCCAACGGCCTCGTATCACTAGCAGTCGAGATGACAGTCATCTTATCCGCATGGCTGTAACGGATCGTGCAGCCACGTCTCTATCTCTGAGTCAACAGATGGGGACGTTTGCAAGACAACAACCATCTGCAGGAACAGTTCGACGACGTTTGCACCAGCATGGACTATCAGCTCGGAGACCATGGCTGCGGTTACCCTTGACGCTGCATCACAGACAGGAGCGCCTGCGATGGTGTACCCAACGAAGAATCTGGGTGCACGAATGGCAAAACGTCATTCTTTCGGATGAATCCAGGTTCTGTGTACAGCATCATGATAGTCGCATCCGTGTTTGGCGACATCGCGGTGAACGCACATTGGAAGCGTGCATTCGTCATCGCCATACTGGCGTATCACCCGGCGTGATGGTATGGGGTGCCATTGGTTACACGTCTCGGTCACCTCTTGTTTGCATTGATAGCACTTTGAACACTGGAGTTACATTTCAGATGTGTTACGACCCGTGGCTCTACCCTTCATTCGATCCTGCAAAACCCTACATTTCAGCAGGATAATGCACGACCGCATGTTGCAGGTCCTGTACGGGCCTTTGTGGATACAGAAAATGTTCGACTGCCGCCCTGGCCAGCACATTCTCCAGATCTCTCACCAACGGAAAAGTCTGGTCAATGGTGGCCGAGAAACTGGCTCGTCACAATACGCCAGTCACTACTCTTGATGAACTGTGCTATCGTGTTTAAGCTTCATGGGCAGCTGTACCTGTACACGCCATCCAAGCTCTGTTTGACTCAATGCCCAGGCGTATCAAGACCGTTATTGCTGCCAGAGGTGGTTGTTCTGGGTACTGATTTCTCAGGATCTATGCACCCAAGTTGCGTGAAAATGTAATCACATGTTAGTACTAGTGTAATATATTTGTCCAATGAATACCCGTTTATCATCTGCTTTTCTTCTTGGTGTAGCAATTGTAATGGCCAGTAGTGTATGATGTGCGGTAAGGTACCGAAACTGAATGACTGTAGGAAGATGAAAGATGACTAAGAAAAAATTTCTAGTTGATGTGATGAGTGGCAGCTAGCTTTAAAAATGGGATCTACATCTACATCTACATCTACATTTATACTCCGCAAGCCACCCAACGGTGTGTGGCGGAGGGCACTTTACGTGCCACTGTCATTACCTCCCTTTCCTGTTCCAGTCGCGTATGGTTCGCGGGGAAGAATGACTGTCTGAAAGCCTCCGTGCGCGCTCTAATCTCTCTAATTTTACATTCGTGATCTCCTCGGGAGGTATAAGTAGAGGGAAGCAATATATTCCATACCTCATCCCGAAACGCACCCTCTCGAAACCTGGCGAGCAAGCTACACCGCGATGCAGAGCGCCTCTCTTGCAGAGTCTGCCACTAGAGTTTGTTAAACATCTCCGTAACGCTATCACGGTTACCAAATAACCCTGTGACGAAACGCGCCGCTCTTCTTTGGATCTTCTCTATCTCCTCCGTCAACCCGATCTGGTACGGATCCCACACTGATGAGCAATACTCAAGTACAGGTCGAACGAGTTTTTTGTAAGCCACGTCCTTTGTTGATGGACTACATTTTCTAAGGACTCTCCGAATGAATCTCAACCTGGTACCCGCCATACCAACAATTAATTTTATATGATCATTCCACTTCAAATCGTTCCGCACGCATACTCCCAGATATTTTACAGAAGTAACTGCTACCAGTGTTTGTTCCGCTATCATATAATCATACAATAAAGGATCCTTCTTTCTATGTATTCGCAATACATTACATTTGTCTATGTTAAGTGTCAGTTGCCACTCCCTGCACCAAGTGCCTATCCGCTGCAGATCTTCCTGCATTTTGCTACAATTTTCTAATGCTGCAACTTCTCTGTATACTACAGCATCATCCGCGAAAAGCCGCATGGAACTTCCGACACTATCTACTAGGTCATTTATATACAATCCTGGAAATGGAAAAAAGAACACATTGACACCGGTGTGTCAGACCCACCATTCTTGCTCCGGACACTGCGAGAGGGCTGTACAAGCAATGATCACACGCACGGCACAGCGGACACACCATGAACCGCGGTGTTGGCCGTCGAATGGCGCTAGCTGCGCAGCATTTGTGCACCGCCGCCGTCAGTGTCAGCCAGTTTGCCGTGGCATACGGAGCTCCATCGCAGTCTTTAACACTGGTAGCATGCCGCGACAGCGTGGACGTGAACCGTATGTGCAGTTGACGGACTTTGAGCGAGGGCGTATGGTGGGCATGCGGGAGGCCGGGTGGACGTACCGCCGAATTGCTCAACACGTGGGGCGTGAGGTCTCCACAGTACATCGATGTTGTCGCCAGTGGTCGGCGGAAGGTGCACGTGCCCGTCGACCTGGGACCGGACCGCAGCGACGCACGGATGCACGCCAAGACCGTAGGATCCTACGCAGTGCCGTAGGGGACCGCACCGCCACTTCCCAGCAAATTAGGGACACTGTTGCTCCTGGGGTATCGGCGAGGACCATTCGCAACCGTCTCCATGAAGCTGGGCTACGGTCCCGCACACCGTTAGGCCGTCTTCCGCTCACGCCCCAACATCGTGCAGCCCGCCTCCAGTGGTGTCGCGACAGGCGTGAATGGAGGGACGAATGGAGACGTGTCGTCTTCAGCGATGAGAGTCGCTTCTGCCTTGGTGCCAATGATGGTCGTATGCGTGTTTGGCGCCGTGCAGGTGAGCGCCACAATCAGGACTGCATACGACCGAGGCACACAGGGCCAACACCCGGCATCATGGTGTGGGGAGCGATCTCCTACACTGGCCGTACACCACTGGTGATCGTCGAGGGGACACTGAATAGTGCACGGTACATCCAAACCGTCATCGAACCCATCGTTCTACCATTCCTAGACCGGCAAGGGAACTTGCTGTTCCAACAGGACAATGCACGTCCGCATGTATCCCGTGCCAGCCAACGTGATCTAGAAGGTGTAAGTCAACTACCCTGGCCAGCAAGATCCCCGGATCTGTCCCCCATTGAGCATGTTTGGGACTGGATGAAGCGTCGTCTCACGCGGTCTGCACGTCCAGCACGAACGCTGGTCCAACTGAGGCGCCAGGTGGAAATGGCATGGCAAGCCGTTCCACAGGACTACATCCAGCATCTCTACGATCGTCTCCATGGGAGAATAGCAGCCTGCATTGCTGCGAAAGGTGGATATACACTGTACTAGTGCCGACATTGTGCATGCTCTGTTGCCTGTGTCTATGTGCCTGTGGTTCTGTCAGTGTGATCATGTGATGTATCTGACCCCAGGAATGTGTCAATAAAGTTTCCCCTTCCTGGGACAATGAATTCACGGTGTTCTTATTTCAATTTCCAGGAGTGTATATTGTGAAAAGCATTGGTCCCATAACACTCCCCTGTGGCACGCCAGAGGTTACTTTAACGTCTGTAGACGTCTCTCCATTGATAACAACATGCTGTGTTCTGTTTGCTAAAAACTCTTCAATCCAGCCACACAGCTGGTCTGATATTCCGTAGGCTCTTACTTTGTTTATCAGACGACAGTGCGGAACTGTATCGAACGCCTTGCGGAAGTCAAGAAAAATAGCATCTACCTGGGAGCCTGTATCTAATATTTTCTGGGTCTCATGAACAAATAAAGCGAGTTGGGTCTCACACGATCGCTGTTTCCGGAATCCATGTTGATTCCTACATAGTAGATTCTGGGTTTCCAAAAACGACATGATACTCGAGCAAAAAATATGTTCTAAAATTCTACAACAGATCGACGTCAGAGATATAGGTCTATAGTTTTGCGCGTCTGCTCGACGACCCTTCTTGAAGACTGGGACTACCTGTGCTCTTTTCCAATCATTTGGAACCTTCCGTTCCTCTAGAGACTTGCGGTACACGGCTGTTAGAAGGGGGGCAAGTTCTTTCGCGTACTCTGTGTACAATCGAATTGGTATCACATCAGGTCCAGTGGACTTTCCTCTATTGAGTGATTCCAGTTGCTTTTCTATTCCTTGGACACTTGTTTCTATGTCAGCCATTTTTTCGTTTGTGCGAGGATTTAGAGAAGGAACTGCAGTGCGGTCTTCCTCTGTTGTAATGTAGTTAATGCGAATGAGTAGGAAAAGCTAACGTTCAGTGTTCGGATACAGCATTAGTTGTGTACTGTTTGACTCAGACACGTCGTTTAAATACCTGGGCGTAACGTTGCGAAGCGACATGAAATGGAATGAGCATGTGAGGACAGTGGTAGGGAAGGCAAATGATCGTCTTCGGTTTATTGGGAGAAGTTTAGAAAAGTGCGATTCATCTGAAAAGGAGACAGCATATAGGACACTGGTGAGACCTGTTCTGGAATACTGCTCTAGTGTTTGGGACCCGTGCCAGGTCGGATTGGAGGAGGTAATCGAAGCAGTTCAGAGGCGGGCTGCTAGATTTGTTACCGGCAGGTTCGAACAACACGTAAGTATTTCGGAGATGCTTCTGGAACTCAAATCGGAATCCCTGGAGGGAAGGCGACGTTCTTTTCAAGGAACACTACTAAGAAAATTTAGAGAACCGGCATTTGAAGTTGACTGCGGAATGATTTTACTGCCACCAAGACACATTGTGCATAAGGATCACGAAGATAAGATAAGCTCATACGGAGGCGTACAGACAGTCGTTTTTCCCTCACACTATTTGCGAGTGGAACACGAAAGGAAATGACCAGCAGTGGTACAAGCTATCCTTCGCCACGCACCTTACAGTGGCTTCGGAGTATCTATGTAGATGTAGATTCATGAACAGAAGTCCAAAGGGGTGTTTTCCAACAGGATAACGCCCGCACACATTCCGCTGTTGTAACTCAACATGCTCTGCAGAGTGTCGTCGTGTTGCCTTGGTCTGCTCGATCATCAGCTCTGTCTCCAATCGAGCACATATGGGACACATCGGATGACAATTCCAGGATCAGCCAGAAACAGCAATAACCGTCCTTGTATTGCCCGACCAAGTGTAACAGGCATGGAACTCCATGCCACAAACTGACATCCGGCTCCTGTACAACACAGTGCATGCACGTTTGCACGCTTACATTCAACATTCTGGCAGTTACACCCTTTATTAACATCCCAGCATTTAGTATTTGCAATGGCGTATCTCTTGCTTACATTAACATGTGATCTTGGAATGTTGATCACTTAAATGTGTTACGTAGACAAATGTATTCCTGAAATGTCATTACATTAATTGTTTTTCTTTTGTGTTCTGATTTTTTTTCCCTTCAGTGTAGCTCTCATCGACCTATATCCCGCTTTTCGTACATAAAACTTAAGCTAAACAACCAAGTTTTACCTGCTCTGTAATTCCTGCTCGCGTTGATGCAAACCGGAAAACTGCTCTATAAAGTGGGTTGCGTAAGAGCAATATGCTGACGTCACCCGACCAGGTGTTGCCCACGGGGAATAGCGTGCAGATGGTGTCCATCCACTCGACAGCACAAGGCCGCCGGAGTACGTGGACGGCATCGGAATAAGAGCTCGGGTATCTCCAGAGGGAAATCAACTGTGGGTAAACGAAATTATTTGCTTTTGCGTAGTCGCCTTGTTGACTTACTTCTCTCTTTATCCCCCTACAAAGGAAGGATCAGTCAAGAACTGCACTACTACCGAACACTTGCTCTCATATCCCACGCAAGCAAAATTTTGTTTTACATCTTGAATAATTGTTTGAAACCGCACGCTCAGCCTCATATTTTTACAGACGAAACAATTATTGTTGAAGGAAAAGTAACTCGCGAACAGATCCTGAACATACGACAAATAACTGATAAATAACGAGAGTTACAAATAACTGAGAAATAACGAGAGTTCTCTGTTCCCGTTTACATCTGCTTCCTAGACTATAGAAAGTCCTTTGACTGTGTTTTCTGGGAAGGACTGTGTCAGGTACCTGAAAAGGTCGGTGGCCCACCACACTTGATGATAGTACTGATCAGAACGCTATGCCGTACTTAACTTTAAGCTGTCAAGACAAGTGCTAAGCTGTCAAGACAAGTGCTGGCACTTTTTGATTTCTTGAGTGTGCCAGAAAGTGTCAAACAGTGTTGAGTCCTATCCCCGCAACTGTGCAAGATCTGTGCCGAACATGTCATTAGGAAAGGTCCTGATGTAGATCTTATGATGGAAGAACCATTAACAACCTCCGATTTGCTGATGACATCAGATTTTTAACCAGCAACAAAGATAAACTTCTTGAGCTACTAACAGAAGTAAAGTACGTGAATCAGTCATATGGGCTGGACATCAATCCCAGCAAGTCCAGACTCAAGACAACTGATCGAGGAGTACAGGTCCAACTCACATGTCGAGTAAAGGAATTGGAAGTCGTGCATATTTCATATATCTTGGCTGAACCATCTGTGTCACGGGAAGTTGTGAAGACGAGATAAGAAGGCGGATCACGCTAGGGCGACTGGCTGTGAAGAAACTCACGAGGATCTGTCAGAACAGAGCGATAAACAAACAGTACAAAGATCCGGCTTGTTGAAACACTCGTGTTTTCCGTCTTCTTTTACGGTTACGAAACATGCACACTTCAGGGCAGAGGCAAGCGGCTTTGGTGCTGATGCAGGATGATGTGCATAAAATAGGCCGAAAGAAGAACTGATGTGTCCATCACTGAGCAACTCAGTATCTCCAGGCCCTTTTCTTCTCGTGTCAATCAAAAAAGTCTCCAGCTATTTAGCCATATTGTGAGAAGAGATGGAGAAAATAGAGAGGAAATAATCATTGGAGGAGGTATCGAGGGCATGAGACTGAAGGGGAGAACAGCGAGAAGAAGCGTGTGTCAAATGGAGATCTCCAGTGTGCCTCTTCAGCGGGCTCAAAAGCTGATAACCGTCCGGTATGGAGACGTTTGGTTCAAGGCGTCTGGATGCTGAGCAATGAGAACGACAACTTGTGATGATGGTGTGTCTTGACTATATTTATTCAGTACTTAAGAATGAGAGCACTTATGACTTGCAACAAACTTTACTCATAATTTCAAACCTTACCGAAACTTTTTCTCGGTGACATCCTCCATTAAATGATGGAACGAAAAAGGTTTGTCGCTTACTACAATTTCCCTGTTCGTGAAGCAAAACTGCTACGTCAGGCGTGACCTTTCAATTTATTACTTGTTTACTACTAACTCTGTTCGTAACACATTTTGCAGACAGTATCTGCTTATATCACTGTATGTACTTGCAAAATTATCTCGTTCTAAGACACATCATTCACAAGGTACGACGTCACAAAAATTGGGGTGCGTGAAAACTAGCTTTTGCTTAAAACTGTGCCCAAATTACCCAGGATATATTCATTCAGCATTTGATAATGAGAGCAGTAAACGACATCCGACGAACTTTAAACACAGTTTCAACCCTTTTCTAAACTTTTTCTCGCGTACATACCTGACGTCGAATATTTAATACATTACCTCATTTCTAATCACAAATTTGAAGTTCTTTGCGGGTGGGATTTCGATTCTTTCGAGAATATGGAGTTTCTAGTAGAATCTAATCTTCATTAGCCTTTCAGCATGTTTTCTATGCAGTTGGCTTCGTCAGTACGTTTAATATAAGTACATTTATACAAGTAAATATGTACACAAATACGTACATTTTACTAGTGATTCCCTTTACATTTCTCCCTACACTAATCTTTCCAGTTTCACAGTATACTACTAGCTCTACAACTTTGCTTCCGCCGTTTTTTCTCGAGGTTGGGGACTTTATTGTGAAAAACTTACAAAAAAAATATGATTCGTAGTATTGCTCATCGCTGGCCATTACATTCTCCCATCTTTCGGATAGCATAAGAATCCCGTGGTGGAAGAACTAGGCGTCTTTTATGGGGGTCCATGAATCGATTCAATTTTGCACTTGTTCATATAACCGGAAGTGCTGGTCAGCCAGACTGTATACCACTGATCGAGAAAGGCGGTAGCCAGAGAGAACTATGTTTGGAGAATACGGCGGGAGGGATAGGACTTCTCATTTCAACGTTTCCATGTATATTTTGTCGGGTTTTGCGACATGGGGCCGAGCACTCACCTGCTGCAAAATTGCCTTTACGTGTCTACCGCTGCATTGTGGCCGTTTGTGTTTCAGTGCTGGGCTCGAACGCATCAATTCCTTTCATGATGATGTCCTGTGACTGTCTTCGTCTGTTTCAGTAGCTACGAAAACATTCTGTTTTCCGCCGCCATGTCGGTCTTCGACATCAAAATCACCGTTCTTAAGGCGTTGAAAACATTCTCTGCACGTTCTTCCACTAATAGTTCCCTCACCATTGGTCTTACCCAGCATTTTGTGAGCCACATCCACATTTTCGTCATGTTAAAGCAGAAAATTAAAACTTCCCGCAAATGGCGAGAAATGGGTACGTAAGTTGACGTACTTAATCGGGAATAACCTTATGATGCAATCACAAATCGACTAATAATTTTATGATATTATGTTTACAGATGTCTAAGCTTATTGTATTACACCTATGACCAACCACCCGAACCTCACTTGCCGCTACTGCCGTCTATAGCAAAACGGCGGAAGCAAAGATGTAGACCTAATAGGTGTGATCAAAAAGTAACGGCTATTTTGTTTTTATTGAAGAATCTTTATTGATTCGTCAACATTAACTTTGCCCCCTTCAAAGCAATCCCCCCCTCAAATATAATAGCCTACACTTGTGCAGCGCTTTTTCTAATCTTGGAAGCACTCCGAGAACTCACTTTTTCTTTATGGTGTTCAGCTCCTTCGGCGATTCTATTTTTATCTCATCAGTGGTGGCAAAATGACATTTTTCGTGCTTCTCTTCAGCCTCGGGAATAGAAGAAAGGCCCAGGGCGAATACGGTGGTTGAGACAACACGATTTGTTTTCTGCCAAAAAATCATGAACAACCAGTGAGGTGTGATTGGGAACGTTATCATGATGCAGTTACAAGGGCGGTTTTGCCACAGTTCTGGTCGTTTTCTTTGGATTGCTTCACGCAAACGATGCCTAACTTTCAGGCAGTATTCCTTATTGACCGTACGACCATAAGGCAGGAACGTTTGATGCACTATCCCACTGTAGTTGAAGAAAACTGTGAGAAAAACGTTCACCTGTGATCGAACTTGTAGAAATTTTGTCTGTCTTGGCTCTTCAGGCAATTTCCATTGGGACGTTTGGGCCATGGATTCGACGTCATACCCCTATACCCGTGTTTCGTGGATTCTTGTCGACTTCATTCAGCAATTCCTGAGCAATGTCTACGGGACATCGTTTTTGCTCGAATTTCAACAACGCCAGAACAAACTTTGCTGCAACACGTTTCATGTCCAGAACACCCGAAAAAGCTTCTTACCATGAACCAAAGGATATGCCATCATCAGAAAGCTCTTCGATTGTGATTTAGCGCTTTTCCAGAACTATTTTCTTTATGTTGTACACATTTTCGTCAGTAGTTAATGTGTTCCCCCCTGCGGGTTCGGGGGTTAGAATAGGCCCGCGGTATTCCTGCCTGTCGTAAGAGGCGACTAAAAGGAGCCTCAAATGTTTCGGCCTTATGTGATGGTCCCCTCTCGGGTTTGACCTCCATATTTCTAAATTATTCCGAAGAGCGAGCCAATTGGGGAAGGGCGCCTTACATGGTGCGCTGTATCCGTCGTGCATTGAGACCTTTAGCCGGCTTTTTCGTCGTTGCAATGGTGTCCCGCTCGTTTTCCATCTCTTGGGCGAGGATACGTCCTTGGGTGCGATTCCCACGCTGCACTCATCAGTGTTTCTTTTAACTGCGATGACGAACTTGGACAGTTTTGCACCTAAGATCCAGCACGGTAGCCAGTCCGTTGTGGTGGGGCCGCCATGTACCCTCTTGGTTGTAGCCCCCTGACAACACAGGGATCGCTCTACTGATGCATGCGCCGTTAACTGCCCACGTATGCCAAGGAGTAGATGCCTATCTCCCTGGGGCATCGGGACTCCCGGCAATGGCCGTCCTGCCAGGTGGCTATTGCTGCGGCTGGGTGGCGCCCGTGGGGAGGGCCCTTGGTCGGAGTAGGTGGCATCAGGGCGGATGACCCGCAATGAAGCGTGGTACATCATCTATCGCTGGTGGGCCTCCACCAGCAGTCTCTAAGCGATCGAGGTCTAACCTCAACGGGAAGAAATTTGATCAGAGATCGTTTCCCTCCCTCGCTACTCCATGGGAGAAACGTCTTGCTAAAGAAGGCAGTGGAGAATATTCACCGCGGTACCTCGTGTGTACGCGGGTTGATGGAGAATCGTTCATGTTGACCAAGCCCCAGTTTTTTGTGGAGCATTTAGAGGACAAGTTCGGGGAGGTGGAGGGCTTGTCCAAGATGCGCTCTGGTTCTGTGCTCATCAAAACGGCATCCTCTGCCCAGTCACGGAGGTTGCTCAATTGTGACAAGTTGGGGGATGTTTCTGTTAACATCACGCCGCATAAGAGTCTTAACATGGTCCAGGGTATTATATTCCACAGGGATCTTCTTCTGCAGTCCGACGATGAATTACGCGCCAACCTAGAACGACGAGGTGTTCACTTCGTCCGGCGCGTCCATCGGGGTCCGAGGGATAATCAGGTAGCCACCGGTGCCTTCATCTTGGCCTTCGAGGGTGATGTCTTACCCGAAAAGGTTAAGGTGATGGTTTACCGTTGTGATGTGAAGCCATATATCCCTCCTCCGATGCGGTGTTTTAAGTGCTGGAAGTTCGGGCACATGTCATCTCGCTGTACTTCCAGCATCACCTGTCGGGATTGTGGCCATCCTACCCATCCCGATAGTCCATGTGCCCCGCCTCCTATATGTGTTAACTGCGGAGAACACCATTCCCCCTGCTCACCGGACTGTAGGATCTTCCAGAAGGAAAGGAAGATAATGGAATATAAGACTCTGGACCACCTGACCTACACCGAGGCAAGGCGGAAATATGAGCGGCTACATCCTGTGCCCATGATATCCACCTATGCCGCTGCTGCAACAGCGGTCCGATCCTCTCCCATGTCGTCACGTACTGTTGCCTCTCAGCTATGTCAGGATGAACCAGCCCCCTTGGTTGTGGGGGGCAATTCCCAACCTGTTGCTCCTGCTCCATCTACTCCAGGAGCAACACCACCCCAACCATCGGGGACACTCGTCCCCCCTTCCCAGCCGGAGAAGCGTGAGGCTTCTTCGGCTACTCTAGCTAGGAAGGGGTCCCTTGGGGCCCTCCCTTCCCAGGCTTTGCCCAGTGCCAAAGCGGACACCCGCAAATTTATGAAACAACAACCAGTCGCTGGTCATAGGGCTTCCCGCTCGTCGTCAGTCCCTGAGACTGACCCAGTGGGGCCCTCCCAGCCAGACCCTCCAAAGGCACAGCGTGCAAAGCAGTTGAAGAAAAAGGCTCCCAAGCATCCTAACATTGCGGTGGCACCTGTCCCACCGCAACCTTCAAACTCTGCGTCTGAGGATGAGGTGGAGATCCTGGCGTCCGCTGAGGACCTCGATCTCGCCGGTCCCTCCGACGCCATGGAAAGCACTAGCACAGGTGCTCAATCGGAGGCAGCAGGTGACCCAGAGGCGTAATCTCCTCGTCCCGTCACGCCTTTCCCAGCCATGGACAACACCATCCTCCAGTGGAACTGCAGCGGTTTCTTCCACCATCTCGTTGAGCTCCGACAGCTTATCAGCCTTCACCCTTTCTTCTGCATAGCTCTTCAGGAAATTTGGTTTCCAGCAATGCGCACCCCCGCCCTCCGTGGCTATCGGGGTTATTATAAAAACCGGGTAGTTTATGAAAGGGTGTCTGGTGGCGTCTGCATCTATGTTCTTAACTCTCTCCACAGCGAGTCTGTCCCTCTACATACAACTTTAGAGGCTGTCGCTGTTCGGGTGTGGACGCCACAGGCTGTTACTGTCTGCAGTCTTTACCTTCCACCGGAGGGCGATGTCGCGCAGCATGTCCTGGCTGCGCTGATAGCCCAATTGCCGCCACCTTTCTTGTTACTGGGCGACTTTAACGCCCATAACCCTCTGTGGGGTGGGTCAGTGGCAACAGGTCGAGGCGCCGCTATTGAGCATTTATTGGCGCAGCTCGATCTCTCGATCTTAAATGATGGTGCCTCCACACACTTCAGTGTGGCGCATGGCACATACTCCGCCATTGACCTATCGCTCTGTAGCCCTAGCCTCTTGCCGTCTGTCCAGTGGGGTGTGCATGACGACCTGTGTGGTAGTGACCATTTTCCAATCTTTCTGTCACTGCCACGGCGCCACTCTTCTGGGCGCCCCAGCAGGTGGGCTATGAATAAGGCTGACTGAGACTTGTTTTCCTCCACTGCCGCTATTGAGCCTCTCTCTCTTGATGACATTGATGCGGTGGTTCAATCGGTCACCACCGGCATCGTTACTGCCGCCGAATCTGCCATTCTCCGTTCTTCTGGGTCCGCTCGGCGGAGGGCTGTGCCTTGGTGGTCGCCTGAGATCGCTGAAGCGATTAAAGATCGCCGGCGGGCGCTCCAGCGTCACAAGCGCCATCCCTCCATCGACCACCTTATCGCCTTCAAACGGCTGCGTGCACGGGCCCGCCTCCTTATCCGCCAAGGCAAGAAGGAGTGCTGGGAGCGGTATGTGTCTACCATTGGCCTCCATGTTACTCCATCGCAGGTCTGGGCGAAGATTCGACGCGTCTATGGCTATCGGTCCCCTGCCAGCGTCCCTGCACTCTCACTGAATGGAGCAGTTTGTACAGACTCTGACGTCATTGCAAGCCGCTTGGCAGAGCATTTTGCTAGGAGTTCCGCTTCTGCGAATTACCCCCTGGCCTTCCGCTCCATTAAAGAGCGGATGGAACGTCGGAGCCTTTCGTTTCGCACCCACCATCCAGAATCGTACAATGTTCCATTCAGTGAGTGGGAATTCCGCAGTGCCCTTGCCGCTTGTCCTGATACCGCTCCTGGACCGGATAGCATCCACTGCCAGATGCTGAAACACCTCTCAGTGGACTGCCAGCGACGGCTCCTCGACCTTTACAACTGTATTTGGGTCGAGGGTGAGTTTCCGTCGCAATGGCGGGCAAGTATCGTTATTCCCATTCTGAAACCAGGCAAGAACCCTTTGGAGGTGGACAGCTACCGCCCCATTAGCCTCACCAACGTTCTTTGCAAACTTCTCGAACGGATGGTGAGACGGCGCTTGAATTGGGTACTGGAATCTCGGGGCCTTCTGGCTCCGTCTCAGGGTGGGTTCCGTAAAGGCCGCTCCGCCGCCGACAATCTGGTGAGCCTGGAGTCGGCCATCCGTACTGCCTTTGCCCGCCGTCAGCACCTGGTCGCTGTCTTCTTCGACATGCGGAAGGCGTACGATACGACATGGCGTCATCACATCCTTTCTACGCTTCATGAATGGGGTCTTCGGGGCCCTCTGCCGATCTTTATCAGAAATTTTCTGTCGTACCGTACCTTCCGCGTGCAAGTCGCAGCCTCATATAGTTCCACCCACGTCCAGGAGAACGGTGTGCCACAGGGTTCTGTTTTAAGTGTCTGCCTGTTTTTAATTGCAATAAATGGTCTCGCTGCGGCAGTAGGAAATTCTGTCTCCGCTTCCCTGTATGCTGACGACTTCTGCCTTTTCTATAGTTCTATTAGCATAGCAGCAGCTGAACGTCAGCTACAGGGCGCAATCCGCAAGGCGCAGTCTTGGGCTGTAGCGCGTGGTTTTCAGTTTTCGGCTGCCAAGACCCGCGTTATGCATTTCTGCCGGCGCCGAACGGTCCATCCTGAGCCGCGGCTTTACCTTGCCGACGAACTTCTTGCTGTGGTGGAGACCCACTGGTTTTTGGGTGTACTTTTTGATGCCCGGTTGACTTGGCTGCCTCATATCCGGCAGCTTAAACAGGCGTGTTGGCGGCATCTCAACGCTCTGAGATGTTTGTGCCACACCCGCTGGGGCGCCGATCGCTCTACCCTGTTGCGGCTCTACCAGGCGTTAATCCAGTCCCGTCTGGATTATGGGAGCCTGGTTTATGGCTCAGCATCCCCATCTGCACTGCGGGCATTGGACCCAATCCTCCATAGCGGGATCCGCCTTGCCACTGGTGCTTTCCGGACCAGCCCAGTGGAGAGCATTCTTGTGGAGGCGGGTGTCCCTCCACTGCGATTACGCCGCCAACGTTTGCTGGCTTCTTATGCTGCCCATGTTTTCAGCTTGCCGGGGCATCCTAATTATCGGCTACTCTTCCCACAGTCGCACGTCCATCTTCCAGACCGCAGGCCCAGGGCTGGATCTCCGATCGCGGTCCGCGTCCGAAAGCTTCTCTCCGGGCTTGGGGCTTTCCCTCTTCCGCCTCCTTTCCGGGCACCTCTGCATACACCCCCGTGGTGTGTGCCTCGCCCTCGCCTTCAGCTGGAATTGGCACAGGGCCCGAAGGACTCAGTACCTCCGGAGGCTTTCCGCCGCCGCTTTCTTTCCATCCTCGCCACGTATCAGGGCTCTGGCATTGTTTACACTGACGGTTCGATGGTTGCTGGTCGTGTCGGTTATGCGCTCACTCTAGGGGACCATCGTGAACAACGTTCGTTGCCGGCTGGCTGCAGCGTTTATACTGCTGAGCTGGTCGCCATCTTTCGTACCCTAGAGTATATCCGCTTCTGCTCAGGTGAGTCCTTCGTTATCTGTAGCGATTCCCTGAGCGGTTTACGAGCTCTCGACCAGTGTTTCCCTCGTTCTCGTCTGGTGATGGCTATCCAGGAGTCCCTGCATACTCTTGCCCGTTGCGGCCGCTCTGTGGTCTTCGTGTGGACCCCAGGCCATGTTGGGATACCCGGCAATGAGAATGTTGACCGCCTGGCGAAAGAGGCCACCAGTACACCATCTCTGGACATTGGCCTCCCGGAGACAGATTTGCGAGCGTTCCTATGCCGCAAAATTCTCGACATTTGGGACGCTGAATGGCGCGCCCTGCCTTCACGAAATAAACTTCGGGCCATCAAGGAGCCTACTGGTGTGTGGCGCTCCTCCTTGCGGGTCTCTCGCAAGGAGTGTGTTGTCCTCTGCCGGCTGCGCATTGAGCACACATGGATGACGCACGGTCACCTATTGCGACGCGAGGCCCCACCTTTATGTCGCTGCGGCTCCGTTTTGTCAGTGGTCCACATTTTATTGGACTGTCCACTTTTAGCTGTGCTCAGGCAGTCGTTCGCCCTGCCTGACTCGCTCCCTGCCCTTTTAACAGATGACTCTGCTACGGCTGACTTAGTTTTACGTTTTATTCGGGCAGGGGGTTTTTATCATTTAATCTGAGTGTTTGTTTTATTTTATTGTTTTGTGTTGATTCTGGCATTTGGTCTACAGTTTTAAACTGAGTTTTTAACGTGTTTTCGGTGGTTGGCTTTTCATTTTTTTGTTCCTGTGGTCGGCCAACCACCATCACACTGTGTGATTTTATTTCGTTTTGTCTGATCTCTGCCGGAGTCTTTCCTGTCCTGTGTCGTCTGACGTCTTTCATGTTGTTCGTTTTTATTCTCGATGGGTGGTTTTAATTTTTTGGAAAAGGGACCGATGACCGTCACAGTCTGGTCCCTTTAATCCCCCAAACCAACCAACCAACCAAGTTAATGTGTTACGGCTATTTGGTTATTTAGGAATGATACAAGTTTTTCGTAGGGAAAAAAGCACTGGTTTATTAGAAGTCTGCGGAATAACGCTTAACAACGATAATAAATTTCCATTGGGGTAAAGAACGCAAAGCAAGCCGTGTCTGGAAAGACAGAGATATTTAAATGCCAAAGACGTTATTAAATAAAACTATTCACGACACATTCTCATATTTTTGCACGGCTGTCTTAGTCGGGCAGCAAACAATGGTTTTGCTAATAAATCCGCAAGCTGATTTTCTGTATCAACTCTTGAAATGGTAATTTCACCAGCTGTAACTAACTCTTGGACAAAGAAGGGTCTGAGACGAATATATTTTGCCCGTCGGTGAAATTCAGGATTCTGTGTTAGTCGAACTGCGGGACTTATTTGTCTCCTCGTAAGGCTTCGTGTCTTTTAGCTGGCAAAGCTCAGTTACAAATCTCGTCATCCAGACCATTTCTCGTGCTGCTTCACTAGCCGCTACAATTTCAGCTTGTGTAGTAGAGATTGCAACTGAAGTTTGTCGCTGCCTTATCCAACTGCCATGTGCACCAATGTACAGGCAGAGAACACCTGAGGTAGATGGGGATCACTTTAACGTGCAAGAATGCCTTTGTCTTCACCGCTTTTGAAAATAAATCCATAGTCTCTGAGCTGTGCGTAGGTTGTGTTCCAAAAATGAACAGCATAGAGACAGAAGTGATGACACTTTCTGCAGGAACTGACCATCATTTTGCAGGACAATGCTCAAGCACGTACAGTGTAAGCTGTTACTGATTTGTTTGACTGCTGGGGCTGCTAAGTGCTATACCACATACTGCACTCCCCTGGCTTAAGCTCTCGTGAGTTCAACTCGATTTCTAAACTGAAGGAAACACTTCACGGCATTCGCTTCAGAACTGCTACAAATTTGTCGGGCAATAGACAGCGCTGCTCGAACTGTCAACACAAGTGGCACTGCTAAGAGTATCCTACGAATTCCACATCGCTGGCAGCGGGTTATACACAATGCTGGTGACTACTTTGAAGGTCAGTAAAACTTTGAAACTCGTATCTATTTTGTACGAGCTGTAAATAAATAGTTGTCACTATTAAAGTTCCAACCATGGTAGTTTTGTGACTCACCAGTTTTAAAATAACATCTTTCCGTTGCGGATAAAAATGTAGTTTTTGGATTTTTGTCTTGTGCTGTTATGACTGAAAACAAATTCTTTTTAATTTTGGCACGTATCATATTTCAGTCAAAGTGATTTCATGCCAGTTTCTATTCACTGTTCTTCTATTTCTGTTGTGCCCTCGCCAACAGCCTCAACAGTATCACCATCTGCTGCTGTAATTGTGTCGTAAAAAATAGTTCAAATGTCTTAAAAAAATTGTCACTATTGGTGATATGACTTGTTGCACCATTATCTACAACTCAGCTACCATTATCACACTCAGATGACGTAACAGCAGACGTTTCAGCAAAGAGAACCATGTTCGTATTTGAAGTTTCAGCAGCTTCTGACACATCACTTTTCTGAGGCATTTGTTGTCGACCATCTGCAACCCACTTTCGGCATTTCTTGATCACGTGATGTAGCTTCTTACAGTAATGACAGACGACTTTCTTTTTCCACTGTGGTTGTGTAGAAGACTGTTTCAATAAGTTACTTATAAAAGCCTCTTGCGATGTAGAATCCCCTCCTTTACTCGACAAAGCTTTCTCATATGCACAAAGTTGAGTTGTCAAGTTATCAACAAAAATACAGTATTCATCTGGTAGTATGCCAAAAATTTTACAGATTAAAAATAAATCGGGTAATTCTGGATTACTACGTGAGCCCCATCTTATTCTGTTACTCGCACCTGTGAACGGGAACGCGTTATGCAGGTCTTGGAGTCACTCGCGTCCATCAAGAAAAGTTTTTACTGAGTTTAACGAAGGCGATGTTGGCCTGATATATTCGACGATGCCTTTTGGCTACACTGACTAAAGGATCCTTCTAAGAAATATCAATAACCAGAAGATGCCTAAGTAAGGCGAAACGCGTGGTTGAAAAATGAAAAACTAAAATTGCAACCAAGACTGTTCGTAACCAATACTTTCTTAAATTCGTTTAAATAATTAAGCCGTAGCACACCTGGGCCAGTAACTTGTTTAAGAATGACAAAAGTTATTTGTAGATAAAAAACAGTGATTTATTATAAGTCTGCAGAACAACGCTTTGACGACGATAGTAAATTTCCGTTGCGGCAAAGAACGCAGAACAGCTCGTGTCTGGGAAGACAGAGATATTGAATGTCAGTGAAGTTATTAAAAAAACTGTTCACAACGCGAAACTTTAACAAGGGCGGCCAGGGTGGTCGTCGCCTTCAACGTGTTCTGGACCCTCTTTTAAACGTTTACATCGGTCGCAAGATCTTGACTTAACTTACGGTAGAGTCGCCAAAGGGCAAAGTCAGCATTTAGAATTTTGGATTATTTCATTTTTAAAGCAAAATTTAATGCAAATTCTTTTATCTATCTTTTTCAAAAGTAAAAGCTGTCAACAATAAACTAAATATTCAAAACAGCTAAAAATGCAAACGTACACCAGGAACATGTTTATCAGCCAGATAATTTTTTTTTATCGGATGTATAAACCTGCGAAATTAAACAAAATCTCGTTACTTTTTGATCACACCTCGTAAGTCTACATATCATTTTGAGTAATTACCGTACTATGTAAGTACCGTACATATTATTTCAATAAAGAATAAAGTGCGTAGTTGACTTACATCCTAGAACTAGAGCCCTTTGCAAACTATTTGTTATAGAAATAACTGTGAAAGAAAATCATCTGAATTTTAATTCACTAATAGGCTTAGCGAATGTGGGGGCATGTTGAAAGGGGCGAAAGAATTTGACTCTTACAACTAGAGCTACGCTTTCTCACGTTGCTTTCTGAGGAAGTAAACAGCTAGAGAGACCGAACAAGTGTTGGTGGATTCGACGATAGCTTCGTCCAGAAGTAGCGAGCTATTATCTCCAAATTGCCGCCGCTGCTATGGCAACGTGACGCAGTCGGCGATGGGGGCAAACACACGAGGCGGCACTTGCCAGTGTCTGCGCTTCTTAGCAAAGACTCAGGGGTGACGAAATTTACTGCCATCAACCATTCTCGTAATGTTTTGTCATAATTGTTTGTGAGATTGCGTCAGATGAGTATAACTTTTAGGGTAGATGATTCATAAATAAATTTTATCATTGAGCACCTGGGACATACTGTGAACGCTACGGTATTATTACAGTTTTTTTTGCCGCTGCTGGTATTGTGATTGTGTTAGAAACTGGTGACATGCTGGCAGCAAGGTGTAAACACTAACCAAGGCCTGGTGTATATTTTGCGTTGTGGAAGTAAGTCTCATCAGACGAATACTGGAACGGATTCTTCAGTATCCGTTTCACTGCCATTCTTCAATTCATGGCCTCATTGTTGAGCGCGAATTACATGTTATTGTTTTTCCACCCGCCGCACCTTTGTCAGAAAAATGACAAAACGTTAATTTTATTTTACAATACTTTAATTGTGTTTGAAACAAAGCTATATAAGGGCTTCTGAGTCAAGGAATGAACCTCCTGCAGGATCTTCATAAGCAATTTTGGGGTTTTTACACTTGTGTGGTGATTCTCTTTACTCCCCAATCCTAATTGAACTGCATAACAAGAGTTAGTTTAGAACAGATAGTGACATTAAAAGCTGCAATAATAGGAATAAATATAATTTTCATATTGATTTTCCTTTACCATCTAGGGATCAGAATGAAGTTTCATATTCAGGTACAAAAGTTTCTAACAGATTGCTGGCTGACATGGGGAAGAAAATTGGAAATAATTAGATATTCAAAAGTGAACTATAATGTTTCTGAATATTTGAACTGAAGGATGTGAATTATGGCTAACACTAATGTTAGCATGAAACAGTTTATAACATTTCCCATGTAGAGAGAGATGATAGCAATCTCTAATATCAGAACAGGTACATAAATGCTTCATATTTAGTAGTAGATAAAAACAACAACTGAGAAAGAGCAGTAGCAGCATTTCATCCAAGGAACATGATATCATGAAGTATAGTGCATTTCAAAAATGTGATGTGGAAGTCTTTTTCTCATAATTAACACTTGAAGTAGATTAGTGATAGTTGTAATTGAGTAGTAGCACATTGCAGAAGTAACCTATGATGGTTTAATGCATCACTTGACTTGCTGCACATCTCTGAAGTCTTTCCTTCATTATAGGGTTTGTGGAATATGATGTGTAAATAAATACATTTTGGCACTTGAGTTGTTTTAGATGTGAAATACTATCTCAGCTGGGCAAGGGAGAGGGAGGTAATCAGCATTTTCCTTGTTCAGTCAGTCATCCCACAGTTTGCTAAATTGATACAGAGATACCACAGAAAATATGAATGAGAGTGACTATACGGTCCGTATGTCTTTCATATAAACATAATGTCCTGAAAGCTACTTGAACCTGCCTTGTCAGTATGCTGTAAGCAGTGGCAGAAGTTATATGGATATTGTCCTACTTCTTTTTTGTACAGGATGAAAAATTCAATCCAGAAAAACCATTAAAGTATGAGGCAGAATTTCGGTTCTCACCTTCAGCAAGCGATAATAATAAAAATAATCATGTTATCGTCATTAGGCCATGGGAACAACAGACAGTGTCACATACATTGACATGACAAAAGCCGTGGTTTTTGGCAGTATTATCGCGCACACAAGGTATAAAAGGGCAGTGTATTGACGGAGCTGTCATTTGTACTTAGGTGATTTATGTGAAAAGGTTTCCAACGTGATTATGGCTGCACTACAGGAATTAACAGGATTGCTTTGCAAAACATTCTGGACAGTTTGAGTGAATGATTTGTCCTCCCAGGTCACCTGGCATGAATTCCATCAAACATTAATGGGGCATAATTGATAGGTCACTGCTTGCACAAAATCCTGCACTGGCAACACATTCACAATTGTGGATGGCTGTAGAGGCAGTGTGGTTCAACATTTGTGCAGGGGACTCCCAGTGTCTTGTTGAGTCCATTCCATGTCGAGTTGTTGCACTAAGCCGGCAAAAGGAGGTCCAACACGATATTAGGAGGAACCCCACCTCTTTTGTCAGTTTAGAACACATAACACAAATCATCTGATGATTTAAAAGAAACGACAGGAGAGTTATCAACATTATGGTATTACGTTAAAAATTTATGGATTCCTTTATACTGTAGAATGGGTGCAGTGTTTGTTTGAATGGTTGTTCTGGTAAATCCTATACAGTCTGTGAAATATTATTAAATAATTTGTGCCATAGGAGTTCATATTCTGTAACAATGTACATTCTCTTAGCGTTTTGCTCCTGCTAATTTCTTCTTTGTACAAATTAAAACACAGTGTGTATACATTTATTACATTCATGGTTTCTTGTTCACGAAACAAAGGTTTTCAGTGTGTCTTAAGTAACCAGAAACTACCATAATAGCTCTCTTTAGCAGTATTAAGATCTCATGCACACAACTAGAGTTTCCCCATAAAATAATACCATGTGGTGATAAATAAGACATCATAGACTCTTAAGTCAAAAAACTATGCACCATGAAAGGATTATCTAAATAGGATGGAAAGTGGTAGATGTGATGTACATGTTCAGACAAACAAATGATTTTTTTGTCGTAAGTGTACATTTCAGGTACACAATCCATAAGCTGCCTTATCACATTACTGTAGACATCGTGCCATTGATGTAATGGACATGTTGCCCGAAGACAATGTATCATCTAAATAAACCCCTGGAAACCCAACTTGTATCATCTGACTGAAGCTCGTCTTTTAGATAAAAGCCATCTGCTGCATTTTGTTCTCATTTGAGGAAAATCTTTTTGCTTTAAATGGATAGGATGCTTGAGCAATTGTTTTTGTGTCACAAGATTTAAGGCTACTGATGTTACTACTCTGAATAAAAGTTATTTCATCTGCATACAGTACTGTGGTGGATTTAATAAATGGAATCAAGTCATTAATCATTACTAGGAACAATAACAAAGGTGCCACACATACATTAACTTGTTCTTCACCAGACATTTCTTTGTCAACACAGACAACTTGCTTACTGCTCTGCAGATAAGTTCAAGTCTTTATCTCTAATGCCATAGAAGTCCTTTTTCTCCAGAAGAGGTATGTGCCCTACACATTCAAAGGCTTTGCTTGCATTCCAAAAAGTGACTTGAGCAAAGCTTTAGCCGTCAAACATTTGAAGCTGGTATTTGATGACAAAGTCTATACCATCAATATGCAAGTAAAAGTACATGATCCTATCCTAGCTTTAGGAACTATTACATCCTTTTTCAGGCAGGAGAGAGATGTAGACTAGAGAATGTTAAAATGTATGAGAGAGAGAAAGAGAGAGAGAGAGAGAGAGAGAGAGAGAGAGAGAGAGAGAGAGAGAGAGCACCAATAGTGATGGTCTGCAGACAGGCCCAGTGATGTGGTGCACTGTCATCCATAAAACTTCCATTGTTGTTCGGGAACATAAAGTCCTTGAATGGCTGCAAATGGTCTCCCAAGTAGCTGAACACAACCATTTCCAGTCAATGATCGGTTCAGTTGGACTAGAGGACCCAGTCCTTTCCATGTAAACACAGCCCACACTATTATGGAGGCACCACCAGCTTGCACACTGTCTTGTTGACATGTGGAGTGTGTGCCACACTCGAACCGTATCATCAACTCTTACCAACTGAATTCAAGACTCATGTGACAAGGCCACAGTTTTCCAGCCATCTAGTGTACAATCAAAATGGTCAGGAGCCCACTAGAGGCACTGCAGGTGATGCCATGGTGTTAGTAAAGGCACTCGTATCAATTGTCTGCTGCAGTAGCCAACTAATATCAAATTTCACCACACTGTTCTAATGGATACATTTGTCATATGTCCCACATTGATTTCTGTGATTATTTCATGCATCGTTGCTTGTCTGTTAGCAATGACAACTCTACGCAAACGCTGCGGCTCTCAGCTAAGTGAAGGCTGTAGGCCACTGCATTATCTGTCATGAGAGGAAATGCCGGGAAATTTGCTATTTTTGGGACACTCTCGACACTGTGGATCTTTGAATATTGAATTCCCTAATGATTTCCAAAATGGAATGTCTCATGCATGTAGCTCCAACAACTCTTCCACAGTCAAAAGCCTGTTAATTCCTGTAGTGTGGCCTTAATCGCATCATAAATCTGTTCACATGAATCACCTGAGTACAAATGACAGCTCCACCAGTGTATTGCCCTTTTATACCTTGTGTACGTGATACCACCACCTTCTTTATATGTGCATTTCGCCACCCCATGACTTCTGTCACCTCAGTTTATTACCATTAAATAATAAGAAGTGTGACATATATGTTTTATTATCTTTTCCGTGTTTAATTGGCATTTGCAGTGACATCTCGTGGAAATGATGGGAGCTATGAGCTGGTCAGCTATAGAAGAAGGCGGTATCTGGTGAGAAAATCAGTAAAATAAACAGCTTCCGCAACTCCAGGGAACAGCAAAATATGACTGGAAACTGTCTCAGACCATGAGTTCTAGCGATCAAGTGCATGCCTTGAACCGCAAAGATCACACTATTAAATCCCGGTTGAACCGCAATTTTTTCAGCCTGCTTTATAATCTAACATTCTCCTCATAGTGATGTGGTGATTCACCAGAAAAGAAATTTGGTTTGGATTCCATGTTAAACTGTAGGTCCCCTTTTCCTGGTTGGATAACTGAGATAGGTTAGGAACGTGCAAGTTGCAGAAATGTCATCTGATTGAAATGCTCAGTACCAGGCCACTGGGCCAAATAAAATTATTTTTTACCAGAATATATATATCTGTATATTTTTTCTTCTATACATTTTATAAATGAAGGTCCCACCAGAATGACTTTTAAGATTTAGTATACGGTTTTCACTTTTAGATACACAGATTCACCAGAAAGGTTTGTGTGTATTATTTACGAGTTGTCTGGCCATAAATATTTAGTGCTACCCATGGAAAGCCAGAGCAGGTCACTAGGAATATGTAATGTTGTGATTATGTGACCAAGTACTTTTCCCTCTGATGGTCTTGCAAAAATTGAGAAAAATAAAAATGCGACAGGCTGTAATATGACATGGATGCTGTCAACAACTATTCAGTTCAGTCTGTAGATTCTTAGCATTTTTAAATTGTTAATGTGTCTATGCTCCATAATAGAGGGAATTTAAAAGGTTAATGGTGATTTTGCTTTGGTAAATTACACAGTTGTAGTTTGAGACAGAAAGTTCATTTCATGACTGTGAAAGTGACAAAAAAAAAAAAAAATTGAGTAACAATAAAATGACGAATTTTCTTCCATGTTTCTGGAACGTGTGTTCACAGCATTTTAATTAGTGGTTTATGAAAGCATGTTGCATATTTACTGTGTACGTTATCATGTGTTGGGATGCATGGATGAATACTTACGCTTGAATAGCATTTACTGTTTTTGAAATGCATTTTAGTGTCAGTTTATGTTGTAAGCTATTGCCATTGATTAAATTGTAATCTCTGTTCACAGGGTACTAACATAAATTTGTAGTTCATATTTCAAATATTTCAATAGAAACCACCACTATCTCATAGACTTCTACATACTGTTACTTATTTGATGAGTCAACGTGCAATTTACTTTTTCTGTGTCACTGCAGAACATTATCTTGTTACATATCATAGTCTTTTTTAAAATTTTTGCCACATTGTACATAAAATTTTGTTCAATTTCAGATGCAGGGTGGTGTGCCAGTTGCTAGACTGCCGCTATGCTGCCTGCTGTTGATGTTCCTACCAGCTCTGTGGAATGCAGCAGGCAATGAAGTGGAGAGTTGTTTGCACGTGAACACCACCCTGTGTGTGGAGAACTGCTGCGCATCGATTAACTACACTACTTTGCTCTGTTGCCACCTAGACAGTGATTTCCACCTGAAGGAAGCTGTTGCACAAATAGCCCGTAAGTCTAAATTTATAATATATGTATTCCATTTTATTTTTCTTCACGTTTTCTTTCATTGGTACTGGATTACATTATACGGCTACAACAGTATTCACCTGCTCTTTGTAACTAATTTTTTTTTTCTCTTTTTAACAGCCAAAAATGCAAATATTCGTTCTTTATATGTATATAATGCTAGTTATGATACAGTGGATGTAAGCATAACAAAAATATTTAATTTTGACGTCCTAAGCATCACTGGTGGGAAACTGAAGCGTATCAGTGGTGAGCTGCACAACACGACTGTGTGTCTAAACTTCTCAGGCAATTCTATTTCTGAAATAGATGACAACACATTTGCGTCATTGAATCAGGTCAAAATATTAGATCTATCCAGGAATAATCTTTCAAGCTTACCAAAAAGCCTCATGTCCATCAGGAACCTTACATTAGATATCTCAGGTAAGTAGTATGTGTCTGCTAACTAAAAACAGTTATAACCTTAATGAAACCACGGGAAACTGTAATAGTACATGAAAAAACAATATTTGATCATACACGCTAGAAGTTTCTATGTGCAGCTCTGAAACAACTTCACTAATTGTTTTACTTTTTATTTCAGGAAATTTCAAATTGTGGTGCACAGACGTGAAGAGCCTGCTGGCTCCAAATCGGAGTGATCCTGTTGACTTCAGAAATCCTAATGACACATACTGTTTAGCAAATAAGACATTCCACTGGTTTAATTCAACTGATAAATATTCACTGAAAGCACTGGAAGAATCTATCAAGGTAAGTCTCTCTCTCTCTCTCTCTCTCTCTCTCTCTCTCTCTCTCTCTCTCTCTTCTCTCCCCCTCTCTCCCTCCCCCCCCCCTCCCTCCACCACTCCACTATAAAAAATATAAAATTACAAGGACACTTCAGTTAGCTTGTATGGAAGTTCCCCAATCAAACTGTAATCGTTGGTAGAACGTTAATCATCCAACAATCCTTTGGGGAAAATAACAGTTTTATTAGTAGTGGGCATGATAAAACATCCTGTGAAACATTACTAAATGCTGTGCCTGAAAACTATCTAGAACAGATAGTTCAGAATTCCACGCATGATGGAAATATATTGTATATAATGGCAACAAATAGACCCCTTTGAGGACGTCCATGTTGAAACTTGTATCAGTGACCATGATGCGGTTGTAGCAACAGTGATTACTAAACTACAAAGGACAACTAAAACAAGACAAAAGATGTATATGCTCAGTAAACTAAATAAGAAGTCAGTTGTGTCATATCTCAGTGAGAAGTCGAAACTTTCAGTGCAGGGCAGGAGCATGTGAAGGAACTATGGCCTGTTTAAACGAATGGTTGACCTTGTGCTGGATAGATATGAACCCAGTAGAACAGTTCATAATGAGAGGAACCCTCCATGGTATACAACCACTGTAAAGAAACTTCTAAAGAAGTGAAAAATAAATTGTAGGACTATAGATAGAGAGATGCTGAATGAAACACTTTTAGTTGTCAAGGGAATGATACATGAAGTCTTCAATGACTACCTTAGCAGAATTTTGTCAAATGATCTTTTACAAAACCGAAAGAAATTCTAGTCATATGTAAAGGCACTGAGTGGCACCAAATATAATGTCCAGTCCCTAGCAAATGAGACAGTAACTGAAATTGAGGGTAACCAAGCAAAATCTGAAATGCTTAACTCTGTTTTCAGATATTCCTTTACTAACGAAAAACCAGGAGAATTGCCCCAATTTAATCTTCATACCACTGAAGGGGTGAGTGAAATCAGTATTAATATCAGTGATGTTGAGAAATCCCTCGAACAAAAAACTGTGCCCAGTAGTTGGAAGAAAGCACAGGTCACACCCATCTACAAGAAGGGTAGTAGAAGTGATCCACAAAAATACCATCCAGTATACTTGACACTGTTTTGTAGTGGAATCTTAGAACATATTCTGAGCTCAAACATAATAAGGTATCTTGAACATAATGACCTCCTTCATGCCAACCAGCATGGATTATGTAAACATTGGTCATGTGAAGCTCAAATTGTACTCTTGTCACGTGACATACTGAAAGCTTTGGATCAAGGCAGTCACGTATATGCAATATCTCATGATTCATGAAAAGCATTTGACTCAGTACCACAAGTATGCTTATTTTCAAATGTATGATCATATGGGGTTTTGAGTGAAATTTGTGACTGGATTGAGGACTTTTTGGTAGGGAGGGTGCAGAATGTTATCTTGGATGGAGATTCATCGTTAGGTGTAGTAGCAACTTCGGGTGTGCCTCAGGGAAGTGTGCTGGGACCCTTGCTGTTCACATTGTATATTAATGATCTTGCAGAAAATATTAATAGTATCTGCAGACTTTTTACAGATAATGCAGTTATGTGTTATGAAGTACTGTCTGAAAGAAGCTGCATTAATATTCAGTCACATTTTGATAAGATTTCAAAGTGCTGTACAGATTAGCAGCTTGCTTTAAATGTCCAAAAATGTAAAATTTTTTACTTCACAAAATAAAAAAAAATGTAGTGTCCTATGACTATAATGTCAGTGAGTTGGCCAACTGGTACAAAACCTGGATGTAACACTTTGTAAGGACATGAAATGGAATGATCACGTAGGCTCAGTTGTGAGTAGACTTCAGTTTACTGTTAGAATATTGGGAAGTGCAGTCAGTCTAAAAAGAGATTGCTGACAAATCATTTGTGTGACCCATTCTAACATATTGTTCAATTGTGTGGAATCCGTACCAAATAGGACTGTCAGAGGATACTGCATGCATACAGAGAACGGCAGCACAGATGGTGACATGTTTGTTTGACCTGTGGGAAAGTGTTACAGAATCACTGAAGAAACTGAACTGGCATTCTCATGAAGCTGGATGTGAACTATCCCAAGAAAGTTTACTGACAGAATTTCAAGAACTGGCTTTAAATGATGGCTCTAGGAATATACTACAATCCCCTAAGTGTCACTCACATAGATATTGCAAGGGCAAAATTAGAATAATTACAGCTTGCACAGAGGCATTCAAACAGTCATTCTTCCCACTTCTTATGGAAATGGAATGGGAAGAAACCTTAATAAGTGGCACAATGGGACATATTCTCTGCCATGCACTCAACAGTGATTCGCAGACTGTAGATGTTGATGTAGAGGTAGATGTAGAAGACAGCATGGCTGGTCAATTCTTACTTTCAAGAGGCAAAATTGCAATGTTGGCAGTAGACACAGTAAAAATAACAAAAATCTTTTCCAAGGTTTTGGAACCATTAGTTCTTTCATCAGAGAGGAAGGAGAGATAAGGTTTGGAAGGTTGGGAATGAGGGCCAAGTAACTCATGTGCCAGGATGAGAGGGACTCACTTGATATGAGGACAAGGGGAGATGAATATGACTGGAATTCAAAATTGCTTCTGAAAGAATATGTGGAGACACCCATGATGATACAAATAAATTTTTATGAATGTGTTTCAGAATTCATGAAGACAACGAATCCAGTATTGGGAACATACAAGTGTGATGAACCTATCGGAGAAATAATATGCTGTCAAATTAATATAGTATCTTGTAAAAAAAAAAAGAAAAAAGACCTAAGATGAAATAAATATTTTTGAAGAAATAAACTCTGAACCACAGAAAAGTATGAATGCACAGAGAAAGTGTGTAGTGGGCCTTTGTGTATAAAAATAATCTTATGGTGTGATGTAAAGAAACAAACTGCATATAGTGACTCAGGAATCTGGAGTTAATCTCAAAATGTGATAATGTTGAGAGGTTGAAGTAGCAGTGAAGAGAAGTGAGAGATAACAACATTTTTAAAATTATTTTATTTCGCAGAAAAATTGTAATAGGTTAAGAACAGACAGCTTTTAGGGTCACTACCTGGTTATTACAAAAGAGAACACCATCTTCAGCCATCTGATTATGGCTTACGCAGGAGGCAATTTCTCATAGTCACAAGGAATTGCTAATAGGTTACAATCAGTTAGACAAGAACAACTGAAATGTATTTTGTAAGGACTGACCAAAATTTGTTTCAACCAAAAATATTGGTTTTGGCCAGAAATCAGCCAAATCTTCAGCTCATTCTAAACCAGTTTTTGTGAACTCACAGATGAAGTTAGGTCGTGTTCGGAATGGATTCAGTCAACAATAGTGCTTGACTTCTAATAGTGAGGTGCCATTTAACTGTTAGGAGAGTCTATCCTCATGTGTAAAAAGTGTGAGTGACTTGTTGTTAATCACAATATAATGTAATCGTATCTGACAGTGTTCTTACATTGAAAGGTTTTATTAATGAGTTTCTTCGAAAGCAAGGGGTTTTTTTCTTTAATAATCAAGGTGGGTTTAGAAAACATGGTCATGTGGTTCCGGTTCAGTTTGCATAACTTTTCGACAATTCCACTGTTAGTCACAACTGTGATGTTATTTTTTGAACTAGATTCCACAGCACTCATTGAAGTTGATTTACTGACTGTAACTTATGTACACTAGTAATTAGGAATGACAAACAGAAGATATATCAAGTTGTTTGTCGATTGCAAAAACGGAAATGAAGATGGCTGTATGAAACTAATGCTCCCAAGAAACATGTTTTAAAGGCTACTTGTGGAAGCAAACAAGTTATTAGTTTGTCTGTATTTTGTATTATGGTGTGATATGCCATTAGTCATGTCCAGGCTATATCATTTTGTAGCATATACTTGGTGGTTTTGTGGTACACGTAAAGAATATTTTACCTACTAGTAGATAAGCAGGGCTGTAACATTTTTAATATGATGTGGAATTTTTTGTGGTAGCTATATCTAGTTCAGTTTACTTATTCTGTAATTTACTTTAATTTTTTTGGTTATAAAATGTCACAACAGAGAGAGAAGAATCCGATTTGGACATACTTTAATAAAAGTACAACTGATTTATCTATAGCCATTTGCACGGTTTGCAACAAAACACTTTCGTCGGGCAGCTGTGAACCCAAAAGGCAAAGACTGCATGAACTGAAGCAACGTTTACCAAAATTTCATGACTCGAAATATAAATGGGTTTTAAAATGTCAGTCAGAATTGGATGATTTGAAAAATGAAAACAAATCAAAGTGGATGGATTCCATATTCTTCTTGTGTACCAGTACTGACAAGGATGAAAAATCTGATCTAATTCAGTCAACCATTCCAAGTTTGATCTCTAAATCTGCACACTGGGCAGACAATCATGAGATTATGAAAAGAATAGACAAAGCTTTTATGGATTTGCTAATTGTTGATATGCTGCCGTATTCTTTGGTAGATGGTGATGCGTTGCGTTGTGTCAATTTTATTGCTCCACAAGCTGTTTACAAATATCAGCTCAGATCTGAAAAATTCTTTAGAACAACGTTGATGTCGCAGACCTACAGCGAAGTGAAAGCCATAGTAAAGAATCTGATTGCAAAATGGAAGGGGTTGACTGCTACCACTGACATATGAACCAGCACAAGCAAAACATGATCTCCTCAGCTTTCCAGAGCATTTCATCATTGAGCACCAATGTTTGAAATATTGAGTGCAACTGTGTTATAACATTATCGTACTAGGCAATATATCAAACAAAAGTTAACAGAGATGATTAATGAGTGGAGTGTAAGGGACAAGATTTTTCTGATATTACGTGTCAGCACACTAAGTATGGTTTGTGCAATGCGTGGGCAATATGAGTCTATAGCTTGTGTGTCACATACGTTGCAGTTTGTGATAAAATGTTCCCTGTTCTCAAATGAACAAACCAAAGCCATAGTAAAAAATCATGGACCATTTCCACCACAGTGAGTAAGCTTCCAGAAAACTAACAATGTCAGAATCAGTGTGGAGTGCCAAAACGTGATTTGATGCAAGATGCCGATGTGAGATGGAACAGCTCATACTTAATGTTGCAAAGATTTTTAGAAAAAAAAAGGCCAGTAAACTTGTGTAGTTTTGAACGTGGTGCAAATAGCACACTTTTCCGTTTTGACCGGCTTGTTATAAAACATCTTCTAGATGTCCTGAAATTTTTCTACAAAGCCACATTGGACTTATCTCTCAGTAAAGCTTGTATTTCTGTAATGATACCTGTGTCATCTTTGTTGAACTGCAAACTGCAAGCTCGATGCGAAAATGATGATGGGACAAGGGCAAATATGAGAAAGGCACTGCATGAATCTTTAAACATGAAATTCTTTTGTGTTAAAGGACATCCTTCACTGATTGCTGCAACAGTTCTCAACCCATAGTTTAAATCTACATATCTTACTTCTGACAGAATGTAACAATATTACATTCCATCCTGGATTTTCCATTTTTTGTTTCTTTTGATTCTTGAAGGGGCATAATGGTAGTTTACTGATAGGCAAAGGCCATCAGTCAGGCAGGCAGTCAGGCTTGGACACAACAGTATTGCACTTTATATACTTTATTCTTTATTTTTCCATAGATCGTTTCTTACAACGATACTGGACACGTCATGTTTACATGAAGCGTACGTGTATGTAAATAATACAGTGGCATATACCAGTTTATGTCTGATAACATTTATAATCTGACTGGTACATATATCTGCTAGTTACAAAAAGATAATATATGTATTACACATTATAGAATTTACACAAAAGTCGTTAAAAGTACATTATAAGAGGCACTAGTGATAATATAGTTCATTTTTCTGTAATTGTTTGGTAGGATCAAACTTCATTGTTCAAGCAGACAATCCAGTGTTACCTTTTGAACCACACAGTGCTAGCATATACTTATACTGGAACTCTAGTCCATAACCCACTCTAAGAAAAGCAGTCTTGAAGTACCTTTCTACTCCACCTACTATCATTCCTAGTGAACAGCTGTTCAGTACCGTTGTACAAATTTATGCAGATTGTCAAATTTATGCCGATCATCGAAGTAATTTGCTCAGTGAAAATGTGGAAAAACTTCTTTTCTTAGCTTAAAATTTAGGACTTTTTAGTTACAATTACTAGGACTGCTTCATCAGCGGAACATTTAAAGTGTTTCTGGTATTATTTGTATCTATAAATAACAGTTATTTTTTAGATTTTTTACTAATAATTTTGTTATTTACATTAATTCAATTTTCTTGTTTTGAAAACCTGACCATATCATTATTTTGACATTGAGAGTTAAAAAGCGTCAAATGCAAGATCTTAGTGATTTAATTAATGACTTGCTGTTGAGTTAAGGAAAGAATATTGTTATAGGAGACCACCAAATATAATAAAAATTATAAAATGTATTACAGAACAAACATGTAGCTATCAACCAGATACTAACAAAAAATTCTTGGAAACACTAGTTGATTGTGATACATAACAAGAGACTTAAAGTGATATAAATTGTAGCTCAATGGATTTTTTTCTTTATCTACAATGTATTAAAAAAATTAAGTGATTTACTAATAAATCAAAATCTTTTATTTTACCTTAATCCAATAATCTGCTGCAAAGTTGGGCAAAAAACTAGTGATTTGGACTATAATGTAAATTTAGCAAAATTTTAACTTCATTGTGTAAGTTTTGATTTCAGTTATGGTTTCACCCAAAACTGGAGGAGGAGCCAAAATTCGGTTACAGATTCGGTTTCGGCCGCAAATTATTTTTCGGTCAGACACTAGTATTTTGTAAGAAGTTAACGTTTCACACATATAGTATTAACCTTCACATTTTTATCCTTCCAAAAGTAATTATAGTAGCATCAGTAAACAAAATAAAATACTTAAATATTCCATGATCTTTTTTTAGCAGTGCATTGGAATATCATTACTTCCTCTTTTTCTGATAATATGGCTGAAATGCCTCTTATCATTGCCATTGTGAGTCAAGTGATGAGTATTGGAGTATGCCCATTTATTGTTTCATGTGCCAAATATATAGCTGAAAGATAACCCGAAACATCTCTCAAATGCAAAAATGTGCTGCCTCTTAGACATTAAAGTTTCTTATCACATAACTCAACATTAATTGACAAAAGTTAAGAAAAGAGTCAGCTAAATCATATTAGAAGTAAATTTGATACTCTTCAGCATGTGGATTGTTGTTTACATTATGTAAAACAAATACAAAATACCATAAGTATATGTGGCCATTTAGTATCAAATGACTGTTAATATAGTTACACAAGTCATGATATTCATGAATATAAATGAAAAATTCAGAAAATGTAAACAAAGGTAATGATTAGTTGAACTGAAAATATTAAATCACATCACTTTCGCATAGTTGAAGCACATATACTTACTTTACTTTAAATGTAGCAAGGGCCTTATCGACCATACGCCTGCTCTATGAGTCTCTTCCACTTCTGTCTGTCCAATTCGCTGTTTGTCCAGATGCTGTTGCTGTTGCTGTTCATCCTAGTTGTGTCCTCCCAAATGTTATCCCGCCATCTAATTCTGGGTCTTCCTCTTCCTCTCATTCCATCTATTGTTCTGCCGAATGCCATACTGGGTAGTCTATTCTCTGTCATTCTTGCTATATAGCCTGCCCAATTCAACGTTCTCTTCTTGAGCACTTCGATGATGTTACGGTGTTTGTAGAGCCCTCTTAATTCTTCATTTCCTCTTATTCTCCATTCCATGTTATTTTCATCGTATGTATTTCACATAAATTGGTGAATACATATGGTGCACTTGTATGCCAGTTTCCTTTTCTTGGACTGAGGAAACTTCATACTCATTTCCAGAATGAAATTTTCACTCTGCAGCGGAGTGTGCGCTGATATGAAACTTCCTGGCAGATTAAAACTGTGTGCCCAACCGAGACTCGAACTCGGGACCTTTGCCTTTCGCGGGCAAGTGCTCTACCATCTGAGCTACCGAAGCATGACTCACGTCCGGTACTCATAGCTTTACTTCTGCCAGTATCTCGTCTCCTACCTTCCAAACTTTACAGAAGCTCTCCTGCGAAACTTGCAGAACTAGCACTCCTGAAAGAAAGGATATTGCGGAGACATGGCTTAGCCACAGCCTGGGGGATGTTTCCAGAATGAAATTTTCACTCTGCAGCGGAGTGTGCGCTGATATGAAACTTCCTGGCAGATTAAAACTGTGTGCCCGACCGAGACTCGAACTCGGGACCTTTGCCTTTCGCGGGCAAGTGCTCTACCATCTGAGGTACCGAAGCACGACTCACGTCCGGTACTCACAGCTTTACTTCTGCCAGTATCTCATCTCCTACCTTCCAGACTTTACAGAAGCTCTCCTGCGAAACTTGCAGAACTAGCACTCCTGAAAGAAAGGATATTGCGGAGACATGGCTTAGCCACAGCCTGGGGGATGTTTCCAGAATGAAATTTTCACTTGCAGCGGAGTGTGCGCTGATATGAAACTTCCTGGCAGATTAAAACTGTGTGCCCGACCGAGACTCGAACTCGGAGAGAGCTTCTGTAAAGTTTGGAAGGTAGGAGACGAGATACTGGCAGAAATAAAGCTGCGAGTACCGGACGTGAGTCGTGCTTCGGTAGCTCAGATGGTAGAGCACTTGCCCGCGAAAGGCAAAGGTCCCGAGTTCGAGTCTCGGTCGGGCACACAGTTTTAATCTGCCAGGAAGTTTCATACACATTGTCCTCTTTTATGTTTTATCACATGGTACGCCTCCAACATGTCATCAGATAAATTCTCTAGTGTTTGAGATTTGGTAGGCCTTTGTCCCAAAATTTGGAGACATTGGGAGTAACATGACTAGTTACATGTACTCCAAAATGGCTCAGATGCATTTTATTTATGGCACAGCCATTTGCAATTGACGAGAAGCTGTGTGATTGTATCACACAAAATACCCCAATAGAAAGGTGCCCTTCCACTCATTTTTGCCACCCTGTGTTGCTGATTGTGCGAAACTGGTTCATTCAATGTGCACAAGATGGATGCTAGTCACCAACAAACAACATGGAATTTTGCGGTGGAAGAAAATGTTCTCAAAAATGTGCAGCCTACATCGTCAAGTACATGATGTGTATCCCGTGCCATTGATATACCCCAACCCTCCATCTGGCATGTTGTACGTTATGGAGGACTGCATCCATTTCATTTCCAACGCACCCAGGCATTGCAACCGGGAGAGTACAACAAGTGCATGGGATTTGTGTGGTGTTTTCTGCAGGAATTTACTGCAGACTGAAGCTTCACTGGGAGTTTCCTCTTCACTGATGACACTGCGTTCTCACTCGCAGGTGTGATGAACGTTTGCAGCCTGCATACATAGGTGGATGTGAGCCCACATACTAGACGTATGGATGCCTCACAACACGAATTTATCCTTGACGTGTGGGCCAGCATTGTCGGAAATTGGTTAATTGGGTTGTACATTCTCTTAGACCGATTTGATGTTTGCATGTTTCTTGCATTCCGGTGATGGGTTCTGCCAGACATGCTGAACAGTGTTCACTTGCCTATTTGTTGCCACAATTGTTTCAGGCTGATGGAGCCCCCATGCATTTCAGCAGATGGGTGAGGACATATCTATAGGCAACCTTTGCCAGCCACTGGATTAGTTGCAGTTGGCTGGGTGCATCGCCGCCCTGATACCCGATCTGTCCCTAATCGATGTTTTCCCAAGGAGTTATCTGAAGGGCCTTGTATATGAAGCAGCAAGGATTGTTGTGGCAGTAAGATGTCTTCAAGGTACACCAGATATCTTTGAGATGGTGCGCCATTAATAGCAGTGTCGATGTCAGGCATCTCTCGGTGTATCTGGGCAAAACTTTGAGCATCTCCTGTAGTGTGTGTCAATTTATAGCATATGACTAAATAACTGGAGTGCCATTTAGCAGACCTGATGGCTTTTGCAAATCCTGGTTCCTACATGAGTACTGCACCTTGTTTTATGCCCGATGTGCCATGGTAGTTTATGAACTTTTATTTTTGTCACCCTGTAGTGTAATACACTTTAGACATGTTTGTCAAGTAAAGCGGTGAAGGAAGGGGAAAATATGCTGTTGTTCAGTAGCCAGTAACAGATGCTACAAAAGCAAGCAGAACAAGCTAAAGCAGAACAATCCATGAAGTGTTCAGTGAATATGGGGGAAAAATTTTATGCACCAGTATGATGAAAAATAGTAAGTTTTGGTCCTTTGTAAAGCAAGTAAATGGAGATAGCTTCCAGTCATGTGGTGATTGTAATGGCAATAAAATAGACAATGGCAAGGAGGAGGCCGAAATACTGATTTGTGCTTTCCGAAATAGTTTCTTTGAAGAACATACAATGGCTCTTGTTGCTTGTTGCTCATGTGTTGCAGTGATTTGTATAATGATAAAATATCAAATGGGAAAATTAACTGCAGTCTCTGTCAACAAAGATAATAAGTCAGTCATCAGCTGCACAAGAAAATCTTTATTTGATTCACGTTACCAGTTTCGACAGTTTAAACTGTCATCTACACAAGTGAAATAGACTCAAATCATTGGTAAACCATATAGCAATTGTTGAATGAAATTTTCACTCTACAGCGGAGTGTGCGCTGATATGAAACTTCCTGGCAGATTAAAACTGTGTGCCGGACCGAGACTCAAAGGTCCCGAGTTCGAGTCTTGGTCCGGCATACAGTTTTAATCTGCCAGGAAGTTTTATATAGCAATTGTGTTAAAAACAAATGCACAAAGTTCCAGCAGCAGAAGTAAAACAGGTTCATTAAAATAAATGTAAAATAGTTAAGCTTAAGAGCAACAACATACCTTTGTGACTGAGCCAATTAAAACAGAGTGACATTTCTAAAAATATATGATACTTGCGATGAGTGGCAAGCAGTTAACTGTCAATTATCACATTGTACATAGTACATGTTAGAGAAGTCAACCAACAGACTGATGACATATAGGCCATTGAACACGCCTATATACGAAGTGGGAGCTCTGGTGTACACACAACTTGTCATAAATTCTGCAGCAGGTAAAGAGCAAGTATGCTTTAATCCTTATAAAATCGTTTAAAATGATTAACAGAAGACAGTAAACCATGGACCAAGTGTTAAATAAGCAGACATTTAAAAATCACATCATTACTATGTACGAGGTGCATTCAAGTTCTAAGGCCTCCGATCTTTTTTTGCTCCAGACTGGAAAGAGATAGAAACATGTCCATTGTTTTAAAATGAGGCCGCGTTCATTGTCAATACGTCCCACAGATGGCAGCACCGTACGGCAGATGGAATTTTACCGCCAGCGGCGAGAATGAGAACTGTTTTAAATATTTAAAATGGCGATGTTTTCCTTACTTGAGCAGCGTGCAATCATTCGCTTTCTGAATTTGCGTGGTGTGAAACCAATTGAAATTCATCGACAGTTGAAGGAGACATTTGGTGATAAAGTTATGGATGTGTCGAAAGTGCGTTCGTGGGTGCGACAGTTTAATGAAGGCAGAACATAGTGTGACAACAAACCGAAACAACCTTGGGCTCGCACAAGCTGGTCTGATGTCATGATCGAGAAAGTGGAGAGAATTGTTTTAGGGGATCGCCGAATGACTGTTGAACAGATCACCTCCAGAGTTGGCATTTCTGTGGGTTCTGTGCACACAATCCTGCATGACGACCTGAAAATGTGAAAAGTGTCATCCAGGTGGGTGCCACGAATGCTGACGGACGACCACATGGCTGCCCGTGTGGCATGTTGCCAAGCAATGTTGACGCGCAACGACAGCATGAATGGGACTTTCTTTTCATCGGTTGTGACAATGGATGAGACGTGGATGCCATTTTTCAATCCAGAAACAAAGCGCCAGTCAGCTCAATGGAAGCACACAGATTCACCGCCACCAAAAAAATTTCGGGTAACCGCCAGTGCTGAAAAAATGATGGTGTCCATGTTCTGGGACAGCGAGGGCGTAATCCTTACCCATTGCGTTCCAAAGGGCACTACGGTAACAGGTGCATCCTACGAAAATGTTTTGAAGAACAAATTCCCTCCTGCACTGCAACAAAAACATCCGGGAAGGGCTACGCGTGTGCTGTTTCACCAAGACAACGCACCCACACATCGAGCTATCGTTATGCAACAGTTTCTTCGTGATAACAACTTTGAAGTGATTCCTCATGCTCCCTACTCACCTGACCTGGCTCCTAGTGACTTTTGGCTTTTTCCAACAATGAAAGACACTCTCCGTGGCCGCACATTCACCAGCCGTGTTGCTATTGCCTCAGCGATTTTCCAGTGGTCAAAACAGACTCCTAAAGAAGCCTTCGCCGCTGCCATGGAATCATGGTGTCAGCGTTGTGAAAAATGTGTACGTCTGCAGGGCGATTACGTCAAGAAGTAACGCCAGTTTCATCAATTTCGGGTGAGTAGTTAATTAGAAAAAAAATCGGAGGCCTTAGAACTTGAATGCACCTTGTAAAGGCATAAACAAAGGAAGGTAAGCTGTTCAAATTTTATCATCATTTTATAGTAGCGCCATGGGCCACTAGAACAGCAGTGATACATTAAGTTCCTGCAGATGAGGCTGGCCGCTTTACACATGTTAGCAAGAAAGACAAGTGTGTGAGCTACAGTTGAGCCTCGATAGTAAGAAGTGGATGCTGCCGAGTCGAAGGTGTGCGAGGGGCCCCAGCGCATGTTTACAAGTCGACTTTCTGTATGGAAACGTGCCTGTAACGTATCTAGATGCTAAGCCAAACTTGGTATTTGGGAAATAATAAACCTTGGTAGACATTTAAAAAGTCAGCATGTGACAGTTACACATTAAAAATAAGTATTAGTTCATGGTTATACCGAGAAGACATTGTCTAGAATGTAAAAAATCAATAGTACAAATTACACTGAAAGACAGATTATTTTTTGATTGTATAGCTTCTCTGTTAAATGATTTACTTTGATCTACATCATGTCCAGCTCTTGTTTTATCTGACTACTCAATTGATGCTGACTTTCTCACAGGTTTTAAAGTAATTTTATTATATCTTTTCTATCCATTATGTACTAACGCATTTATATAACAGATTTTTTACACTCTGACGATGTCTCCTCTGTATAACCATGAACTACTACTTAATTTTAATGTGTAACTGTCACTTGCTGACTTTTTAAATGCCAACCAAGGTTTTTAGTTTCCATGCACCAAGTTTAACTTAGCACCTAGACATGCTACAGGAATGTTTCCACACAGTAAAGCAGCTTGTAAACACTTGCTGGGACCCCTCGCACATTCTCAACTTGGTGTTGTCCACTTCCTGCTATCGAAGCTGGACTGCAGCTCACTCGTGTTTCCTGCTAATGTGCATCCAGCGGCTGGCCTCATCTCCAAGATACACTCCTGGAAATGGAAAAAAGAACACATTGACACTGGTGTGTCAGACCCACCATACTTGCTCCGGACACTGCGAGAGGGCTGTACAAGCAATGATCACACGCACTGCACAGCGGACACACCAGGAACCGCGGTGTTGGCCGTCGAATGGCGCTAGCTGCGCAGCATTTGTGCACCGCCGCCGTCAGTGTCAGCCAGCTTGCCGTGGCATACGGAGCTCCATCGCAGTCTTTAACACTGGTAGCATGCCGCGACAGCGTGGACGTGAACCGTATGTGCAGTTGACGGACTTTGAGCGAGGGCGTATAGTGGGCATGCGGGAGGCTGGGTGGACGTACCGCCGAATTGCTCAACACGTGGGGCGTGAGGTCTCCACAGTACATCGATGTTGTCGCCAGTGGTCGGCGGAAGGTGCACGTGCCCGTCGACCTGGGACCGGACCGCAGCGACGCACGGATGCACGCCAAGACCGTAGGATCCTACGCAGTGCCGTAGGGGACCGCACCGCCACTTCCCAGCAAATTAGGGACACTGTTGCTCCTGGGGTATCGGCGAGGACCATTCGCAACCGTCTCCATGAAGCTGGGCTACGGTCCCGCACACCGTTAGGCCGTCTTCCGCTCACGCCCCAACATCGTGCAGCCCGCCTCCAGTGGTGTCGCGACAGGCGTGAATGGAGGGACGAATGGAGACGTGTCGTCTTCAGCGATGAGAGTCGCTTCTGCCTTAGTGCCAATGATGGTCGTATGCGTGTTTGGCGCCGTGCAGGTGAACGCCACAATCAGGACTGCATACGACCGAGGCACACAGGGCCAACACCCGGCATCATGGTGTGGGGAGCGATCTCCTACACTGGCCGTAAACCACTGGTGATCGTCGAGGGGACACTGAATAGTGCACGGTACATCCAAACCGTCATCGAACCCATCGTTCTACCATTCCTAGACCGGCAAGGGAACTTGCTGTTCCAACAGGACAATGCACGTCCGCATGTATCCCGTGCCACCCAACGTGCTCTAGAAGGTGTAAGTCAACTACCCTGGCCAGCAAGATCTCCGGATCTGTCCCCCATTGAGCATGTTTGGGACTGGATGAAGCGTCGTCTCACGCGGTCTGCACGTCCAGCACGAACGCTGGTCCAACTGAGGCGCCAGGTGGAAATGGCATGGCAAGCCGTTCCACAGGACTACATCCAGCATCTCTACGATCGTCTCCATGGGAGAATAGCAGCCTGCATTGCTGCGAAAGGTGGATATACACTGTACTAGTGCCGACATTGTGCATGCTCTGTTGCCTGTGTCTATGTGCCTGTGGTTCTGTCAGTGTGATCATGTGATGTATCTGACCCCAGGAATGTGTCAATAAAGTTTCCCCTTCCTGGGACAATGAATTCACGGTGTTCTTATTTCAATTTCCAGGAGTGTATTAAACAGTGCAATGTATTACTGCTGTTCCAGTAGCCGATGTTGCCACCATAAAATGATGATAAAATTTGAACAGTGTACCTTTCTTTTTTTCTCCCTTCACATGGTAATGATGTTATTTTTATAAGTCTGTCTGCTTAACACTTGGTCCATGGTTTACTGTCTTCTGTTAATCATTTTAAGTGGTTTTATAAGATTTAATGTGTATTTGCACTTTACCTGTTGCAGAATCAGTTTGTATGTACGCTAGAGCTCCCACTTTGTACATAGGTGTGTTCAGTGCCCTTCATGTCATCAGTTTGGTGGCTGACTTTTCTCGCATGTGCTATGTACAATATGAAATTTGAAAGTTAACTGTTTGCCACTCATCACACGTGTCATACATTTTCAGAGATGGTACTCTGTTTTATTGACCCTGTAGGAAAGGTATGTTGTGGCTCTTAAGCTTAACTACTTTACATCTGTTTTAAAAAAAATCTGTTTCATATTTCGTGTTCAATCTTTGTAAATTTGCTTTTAACATACTTGCTTTATGTATTATTTTTTGCGAATCCCTTGTAGGACACTAGTGCCCGGTTGTTATTTTTCTGTTGGCCTACAATGACTTGAGCCTGTTTCACTCCTGAAGATGACAGTTTAAACTTAAGAAACTGGTAAAGTGAACCAAATAAAGGTTTTCTTGTGCAGCTGACACATGACTTATTATCTTCGTTGAAGTATTCTGCAACTGCTGAACTACAGCTATGAACAAAATTATACAGTCTCTTAATAGGGGAAAGGCCAAATTACCTATTAAATTTTATGTAAGTGTTGCTGGAGCTAAAAAGTATTCTGAATTATATAAAAATGCCAATGTCATTACTGTTTTCAAGAAGAGATATTTGACGCAAGCTTTAGGCGTACCAGTTTACCTTGGTAAGTGTCAGTATCAGACAGTACTTGTCTCCTGTCAGTCAAAGTTCTAACAACATTCAGAATCTACAAAGGATGATGACAGCTCAATATCGGTAAGTATAACTTCTTATAGATTGATATATTGTGCACAAGATGTCCTATAGCCCCCATCCCTCTATTGAACTTGATTGGAAGAGGGAATAATGATGTCTCAGATGTACACATGAAACTTGATGAAATATTCTATCTTGTCAGGAAAACTTCAAAAATAACACAAATAAATATTATGATTTTTCTTTTCCCAATAGGCGGAGCAGACATGTCCACCAGTATGCAAATGTGATGCTGCAAGGACTATGTTCATCGGAAGAGAACCATCATTCAGTGTGATGGCTGATTGCTCCAATAGCAATTTAACTAGCCTACCTCCAAACTTACCACAGAATACATATTATCTGAATGTTTCTAACAACAATGTAAGTAACAGGTAACATTGTTCTTATTAAGATTGTATGGTTTACATTAGACTGTTTTTGCTACAAGTTTCTTTTATTGAATAATCAAATACTCTTTCTTGACTTACATTGGTTATTGTAGTTATCCTGAAGTATTTTTACCTGTGGTAATATTATTGTTTATTGTGTTTTCTTTCAAACTAATATTTCTTTTTCGTAATCCTTATTACTATTCCATTACTGTCACAATAGATGTGTTTTGGGTTACAGATGCCTATTACATTATAGCCTTCTTTACTGGTGAGTTGGTGCCAGGTTCTATAAAAAGCCATTCACTGCCTTTCAAAGTTTCTCTACTGTTCCATTCGTTGCACTTAAATGAACTTACATTGTTTACGTTTCTTTTTTGCACTTTTATTGGTGGAAATACAGATCTTCCCCATTGTATAATGGACTAGAGCCATTTGTAAGGAACCTACAAACTTATGAATACAAGTTAAGTAGAGGTTATTTTTTGCGATTAAGACAGACAGGCTTATATTCATGTGCTTCTATCTTTTAGTAGCTTCTGTATCTCCCATTCTCCTCTTTCTACAGTCTACACCCCCCCCCCCCCCCCCCCCCCGCCTCTTTCTCCAAAAGTATAATTACTACACCATATTGTCCACTGACACTAACAAATTCACTGCACAACCAGCTACCGATCAGTTTTCCCCATCTCACTAACAATTTGAACAACTCTATCACATACATTGACGGGGTGTGACTACCTCTGATCCTGCTGTGAGATAACAGATATAATACTTCGACACTTATCCTCACCTCCAAAATGACATCTTGATGTTCATTATATCCACTCAGTATTCTGCTCAAGCACAATGTCACTTCTACTCCCAGGAGCGCATCTTGTAGTTCATTTATCTGTGGTTAAACCAAGAGCAAGATGTGACCTATACACTCACCCACCCACCACCTCCTGTTGCAGGCTAGTGAGCTATTCAAAGGCCACTGCGAAATCTTTGCAATCTTGACCCGTCAGTACATACTGTACACAACACTACTTTTAATCCTTGTGATTTTTTTTTTTTTTTTTTTTGTGTGTGTGAAATGCTACTTTTAGCTCTTGTGATTTCAACTGTTCAATTTTATGTAACTTGTTTTTGTACTGAGAGGTTTTTTGTTATGTATGTGGTAATAACATTACATTTCCATGCCATGGTGGAATTCCATTTTTCCCATAATAGCATATATTTTGTGGACGTGGTCTAAATTCTGACGATAAATACTGTCACCTGTTTTGGAAATATTAATATTAACTTCAGCAACTTAAGTTTCCTGTTTTACAATTTATCCCTGACATTTTATGTTGAAGATATTGCATATGTACTGACAGTTTTCCTTGTATAGTATTTTCTGCTGCCTTAATTCTGTACTCTTTAAGTCATGAGTTTGTTTTGTATTTTAATGATTGGAACATACTGTCGTAGAAGATTATGTGTGTGATTCTAATGTAATTATGCTGACCAGGCTATATTGGCTGGAAATACATGTTATCTTTCATCTGCATCTAGATGATTAATGTGCAGTTTGCAATTAACTGCCTGGCAGAAGGTGTACATTGTTTTTCTCTATTGCAGATTACATCTTTAGCTGCATTGAGCACTGATCCTACTTATGAAGGAATACGTGAACTTGATGCAGATAACAATTTCATAACATCAATAAGTGAACTGGAAGGAACAAAATTCATCAGCAATTTTCATGTACTTAGTCTGCAGAATAATAGAATAGCATCAGTAAGTGAATATGTATCTCTGTGTGCAAATGCATTCTTTTGATGTATAATGGATCTGTGTGACACATCATATCATATGAGAGAACATATTTGAAAAATCTGTAGTCACATAATTCTTAACATGCTTGTGAAGGCCAATGGTATCTCTCATTATACCTCCTTATCCACTTGCTCTTAGACATATGAAAGCCTTATCATGTGATATGTCCGATGAACATTGTTTGGTTCCAGCCACCTCATCCCAACCACTGCCAAACTAATGTAATCAAAGTATACAACAGACTTTCAGAGGATATTTAATCTGACCACTGGTTTGTACATTGGTTCTGACATTTTTCTTATTGTGTGACCCATTTTCAGTAGCAGTTCAAAGATATGGTAACTTTTTCTCAAGCTGAAAGAAGTGTATATAAAATGTTCAGTGATGAATAATTTATATTCTGTGCTGTGTAGACTGACTCAGAGCATCAATTTGACACTGAGTTCATGAAAATTGTATATTTTATTGGTACATGTCAGGTCTGTTGGAGTTATTTAAATGCTGCACTGTAAAAAAGTTCCATAAAATTTGACAACCAGTTAAATCAGTATATCTCCACCTGAATATGTTATGTCTAACAAAATTTTGTGCCAGATGAAGATACAAACCAGACCAACTGGGCCATATGAGCATGCCTCTGGGTTTGACATAAACTACCATTGTCACCATTGTTTCCACTTACAGATTCTGAACAGTACTACGGTATCAGAAGTTCTTCCACAGTGTACATGGGAACAATATCATGAGAGGGAGAGGAGGGGATGGCGAAGTCAGCAGAATACCATGGTTTGTTCTACCACAAGGAATGTGTGTCAGTTGTTATGCAGTGCAAAGAAATATATATTAGTTGATACTCAGTAACTACGTACTCCTTGTGGAGGGTAAATCAGGGTCCTCCACTGACTCCATTCCTCCAGTGGTGGCATTTCCACATATTGTATGGGTAGGGTTCCCATTCATACAGATTTTTCCAGATCTGTCTCAATTTTTAACAAAATTCAACAGAATGTCCGCAAATCCTCTTTTGAGTCAGTGGAATGTCCTGGATTTTCATGGTATGTAGCATGTCTTTTTGTGTTTCTAAACTAATCACCTGTCTTTAAACATCAATTTTGAAGTTCTGAAATCTTTGGCATCATGCTTTGTTTCTGTCCTTGCATGGTGGCAAGGTCACAGGAATTAAACAGTGGTTCCCAGTGACATCTGCAAGGGTTTATTGCACAAGCATAACAACAAGAAGACGGATGGTATTAAAATGTAGAAAGCTCTTCCGGATGTGGTCTGGATCCAGCTTGGTGCTGTGGCTAGGATACAGCTGGTGCTTGGTGATGCCCAACAGGGTGCAGCAGGTGCTCGGACAGAGTGGCAAGAGGATTATGGTCAACAGGCATTGGCAGCAGCAGGGATATGGTGCTTGACCAGGAGGTCCCCTGGGATGCAATGCTGCCAATGGAGTGATGAATTTGGCAGGCGTCAGTGACTGAGGGAAGAAATGGCATGACCAGTGGTGATGGCAAAGGACAGGGCAATACAGACAGGCTGACAAGACAAATGGTTAGATTCTGACCGTTGGGCCGCAAGTGGCCAGTGTAATTGCCCAGAGTGGGAGAACTGTCTGGCTGCTGGTGTTCTCCAGCAAGGGTGATGTTGCCGTGCAGTGATGGCACTTTCAGCAGGGATGGATGGCACCTAGGATGCGGCACTCAACCAGCAGGCCCCCGCGATGAGTGAGTGATGACATTGGTAGGCATCAGTGACTGATGGGAGTAACGGCGTGATCACTGGTGGCCCCAAAGGACACTACGATACTGATGTATGGGTAAGACAGATGATGAGGCTCTGACTGGTGGGCCGCAAGAGGCCAATATAAATGCCCAGAGTGGGAGAACTGTCTGCCTGCTGGTGGCCTTGGTGTTGCCCGTAAAGGTAGGTGGACTGATAAGTGCATAATTGCATGACTGTGATCACAGTGCCACTATGAAAGATGCATGCACAGATGTGTGTAGCCACATGATCCTGGATGAAGTTAATAATTTCGTGATCACTGCACCATTATTAAAGTGCACGTGCAGCATAGTGGTAACCTGGTGCCTTGGATAATGAAACGCCTGTGGCACAGTCCCTAGGCAACCAGCAGGATGTGGGGAAAATGTTGGTGGTTGTAGGGTCCCAGTTAGGGCCTGGCTACATTAATATTCAACTTCAGTGTGTTGTCCTGTTGTGTCATAGTTTAATGTTTCAAGTGCTTTCAGCAGTGAGTTTCACTGACTTTATCTTAACGTTACCTGTGTTAATAATGGAAAAACACAAGTGGAAATTAAACAGCAACATGCAGCAAGAATTCCTGTTTGTTAAAGGACACAGTACAGTTTGTGTGTGTTTGTGGTGCGAAATTTACCATTGGATACAGAGGACACCAACATAGTAACTCATGTGAAATCAACAGAGATAAAGCTGTGCTTCAGGTAAACTCTTCAAGATCAAAACTGGATAACTACTTATTAGTGAAGGTAGGTTCAGATATGGATTAGCAATTTGTAGTGCAAGAATGCACACTTGTGCACCAAAAAGTTATTCACAACAAGAATTTCAAGTCCTTGAACCGCACCTCTGACATAATTAAATCAGTGTTGAAGACGTTTTTGTGGTCATACATGAAAACCAAATCACCTTTCATGAACATGATATCACCCTTTGCTATGGAACAAATGATGGATTTGAAAGAAACATAGCCTATGTCAGTGATGATAGATTCTCCCTGCCACATGGGTATGAAGCTGGTTCCTTCAGGTTTACAAGCCAGATATCTTAATGTGAGTGTTGGAGTTGCTGACCTTTGGTGTGAAGTGCAGGGTTTTTGTGTTTGTGTGTGTAGTAGCCACCAGAAAGATTGCGGGAGGCGCACATTGACCGATCGTGATGTATATAGCACGATGCATAGGACGGCAACAGGGGCCGGCGGCCGGAATTCTGTTTACGCGCCGCGCGGGAGCGGCCGTAACGGCCGGATTGTACTGCTCGCACGTCGTCCACCCCGGACACAGTGGACGCGGCTGCGCCGCCCTGAACCTCCGCGACGTCGCACCACGCTTCCAGCTGTTGACCTGCTGCGTGAGAGACTTCATACGATTGAGCAATGGACAGGACTTCTTCGAGGGAAGGGTCTTCTAACTGCAGGGCCCGTTGCCGGACCTCCCTATCAGGGGCCGAACGAACAATGACGTCGCGTACCATAACATGGGCATACGACTCCCGCGACTGCTCCGTGACAAAATGACACTTGCGACTAAGACCGTGCAGGGTTGCGGCCCACGCCCGGTAAGACTGATGGGGCTGTTTCTTGCATTGATAGAACTCGACCCTAGCCGCCACAACATGCGTGTGGCGGCGATAATATGAAGACAGCAAGGAACACAATGCGTCAAAAGACAAGGACGAGGGTTCCTGCAACGGCGCCAGCTGCCGCAAAACTTGATACAGCGAGGGAGATATCCAAGACAAGAAGAGAGCACGACATACCTCCGCATCGGCAACATGAAACGCCTGGAAATGCTGCCGAAGGCGATGTTCATATGCGTCCCAATCCTCCGCCGTCTCGTCATACGGGGGAAAGGGAGGAGGGAACGGCGCCGGAGCAGACGGTGGTGAGAGCAACGCCGGAAGCACTTGTTTCATGGTGGCCATGAGCTCCGTCTGCTGCGCAACCAAAACCCGCACCAAATCCTCCATGCCATGGAGAAACTGCGAAACCGGAACAACGACGCAACACGCGAAAGAACGACCCTACTCGTCGCCAATTGTGTAGTAACACTGTTCACGTTACGTCGCACTTCACTTAGCGTAGACCGGGACTGTGTCCTAGGCATGCCCGATGTTGACTGACTGCGCTCTGCCTGTCCTGCCGGAGTTGTTGTTGTTGTTGTTACGCCGGCAGAGGGCGCGTCCGAATTCTCGCGTGCCCTCTGGTGGACGGGACTCTACTTGCGGCAACTACTGTCCATGACGCGCCGTGCCAATGTGCGCCTCCCGCGATCTTTCTGGTGGCTACTACAGTGTGCTTTATATGTATTCTAAAATTTCATTCTTAAGAAAAAGTTTGTAACACTGCAATCTGGCAAAAGAAAAGGAAAGATGCAAAAAAATCAGAGTTTTAAATTGGAAGAAGAGAGTGAAAATAATGTAGTACGTGTGGGATGCCCTCATATAGTGCAGAATACTGTCCAAATTGGCACAGACAGCTTACTCATTGATATACAGCTCATAATTGGTAAAACCTGTCCTTTCCATATTTACTCTGTATGAGTTGAAAAACAAAAATCAGCCTGTGAGTTTGCTGAAGTGGAGTATAAGAAAGATTTAGGTCGTAGTAAAAGTAGGTGGTTATCTCCCCTATCAGCTGTTGAAAGAGTAACTACATATCTCTTCCAAGCATTAAAATCCTATTTCCTGTCCCTTGACAAGTGTCCAATCACCATGAACAATTTTTTTCAAAAATCCTTTCTCCTTCATCATCTTTCAGTTCTTTTCAAGTCGATTAATCAATTTCTTGAACAATATTCTGTTCACTGAAAAAGAAATTGTAACTGTAATTGAAGTTGCAGACAAAGTAATTTTGTTATACCAGAATTAGAAGCCAGAAACTTTGAAATATTTTTGACAGCAGTTAAACATGTTGGAAAGTGAGGGCAAGTAACACTTGATCAGTTTAATAGTATCACCACAGCTTTTATGATACCTGCTCTATGGATATACCAGTGAATGATGTGAACCAGTTTTGGAACCTTTTCAGCCAATGAAGTAGCCCACCCCAAGAAAAATCATCAGCTGGATTAGTGTTCAAAAATATATAGTTTAATAAAATATAGTGTCATGAACTTCACTGAGATGACAGAAAACAGTTTGTCAAGTGCTGTGTAGTAAGTAAATATCATGAAGGTAAACTGCTAGATTGGAATATAAAATCAAATATTAATGGTAGTGAAAAAGGTAGGAAATTTGTACTCATTTTCACAAGAATGAGTTTGTCTAAAACTTATTAGAAGTTTGGTTGAATTTTCACTAGCTATTCCAGTTCTAATGCATCAATTGAAAAAGCATTTTCTGTAATTAAGCTTTGTGAACAAATGGAGGTAAAAAATGATTTAAATTAAAAACAGTAAAAGCTCTGACAGTGATAATAGCCACATTTGTTAGCCTCTCTTGTATGGGCTTATGCAATTTGATACTTAATGAAAATAAACTTCTAGAGCAAATACACAGACTAAACAGTACTACACAAGTGACAGTAACAATGTGTCTCTGCCATCATCTTCCATATAATCTGTATGAAATTATTGTTTATATTTACATCCAAATTGTCTAGGTTTGTTCAATAAGTAATACCCCACATTTTTTTTAAAGCCAGTAGTATACATAGACAAACATCTTTCTTGGTGCTTCACATCTGATATTTGTTCTGTGCGCCTGTGAAGTTTCGAAGCATTCTGGCAGATGCCAGAGCCATAGTACAGCATCAAAATGGTGTCTACATATGACTCATGTTACAAGCAACATGCTGCTGTTGAATTATTGTATGCAGGAAAAGAAACCATGGTGAACATCCATAAACGTTCGTTTGCAGTGTACGGTGATGCTGCAGTTGATAGTACAGTTGGGCAAAGTTTCAGCCTCAGGAAATGAAGAAACTGAGCTCCACGACCAGCCACTCTTGATGGGATGTCCTGTCACAGCCACTGCTCCAGACATGCTGAATCATGCGGATGCCATTACTCATTCTGACCAGCGCATCGCAACTCAAAAATTGGCTCTGTAGTTGTTGGTCAGCATTAGAAATGTGCCTGCAATGATTGACATTCTCGAATGTCCAAAGAGATACTCACGATTGGTTCCATGAATGCTCACAGTGTACCACAAGATTCAAAGAAAGGCTATTTCAACTGAATTGTTGGAGTATTTTGAGACTGACAGAGAGGCCTTTCTGTCACGGATTGCAACGGGAGACAAAATCTGGGTGCACCACTCTGTGCTGGAAAGAGCTTTTATCAGCAGGGAATACATGGTCTTCCACAATGTTGGTGTACAGCCATGGAGCGTGATGGAGACTATGTAGAAAAATAGGATATGGGCAAGATATGTTGATGTATATTGTCACCAAATTCTGACTCTTAACAATAAATATGCTCTGAGAATAAAAATATGGGACATTCCTTACTGAACGATCCTTGTACGTGGAATGCTACTGTTAACCTCTCATCAATGTATGTTTGATTTCTGCTCATTTGTCCAGAGTTTTTGTATATTATTTTAAAAATGTCCTGAATTTGATGAAAAGTGATATGGGAGCTTATCCAGAGAGAGAACTGCTAGTACTGTTTGTAAATTGTAGGTGGAAACATCAGTGACAATGAAAGTTTGAGCTAGACCTGGAGGTGTGCTCAGGCTGCCTAAGGAAGCTGCTCAAGGGAAAAATAGAAAATCTGCGATTGTGTCCCATAATGGGAAAAATTTTCATCTTTCATGACATATTTATTACATTGCAGATTGGGTGAGGTTGGTTTGTTGGTCAGTTATTAATTTCCAGTTTTAATTCTGTTTTACTCTTGGATTTTTTCTTTTTTTTGGGAAAGGGGAAGATATTTACTTGTTTTAATGATTAGCTTTACTTTGTTAATAACATAATTTTATTTCTGGAGAGAGAATTAAATAGTGTTCTTCCTTCTCAGTGAAATATGCTTTGTTCAAATAGGTTCTGCATATTTTGAAGAAAAACTGGATTTACTTACGGCTATAAGATATTTAAGAAGGAACTAAGTTTCTTATGTACAGTATCTGTTAGGTAAATCTCTTCTAATTACACTTCTACTGCGGTGTAGTGTAATTTGGATTTTTTGAAATCTCATTGAAGAGCAAGAGTGGCATGATGTTTATAGTGCTAATAACATAGACAATAAATTTAATGCTTTCTTTAACACCTTTCTCATGCTCTTAGAAAGTTGCTTTCCCTTAGAACATTTTAAACATGTTACTAGAATTAAGATGCATCATGGGTGGCTGACTTAATGGGCTAAAGATACCATTTAGAACAAAGTGGGAGTTTGTCAAAATGTTACAAATAGTCATTACTGAGCTGCAGTAGCCCATTACAGACAGTGTTGTAAAGTGCTTAAAATTGTTATTAGGAAGACAAAAATCATGTGGTATGTGAATAGAATAGCTAATTATCAGGATAAATTTAAAACCATGTAGTCACTCTTGAAGAAAGTGTCTGACCAATAGTGAAACATTGATGACATTGACAAAGGCCCTGGCTGCATGTGCCTTTGTAATCTGTAGAAATTTATCACTGAATATAACATCTCCATGCAACAGCACAATGCCGTGTTGTCTGATCTTTATTCCGGCAGCTGCTTTGTGATGAAGATGGCCAAAGCAAACTTCTCAGAAAAATCAGTAAAGTGTAAAATTATGTAACAAATTATGCAGACAATGTACAGGTTTTTTGGATGACTAGCTTGTTTGTGTAATGTAGCTAGGCATATGAGAACTAGAATTTACGGTGAGTTCTTGAGGAGGAGTGCTCGGGCGCAGTGTGCAGGATTGCACCTATCATTGGAAGATTAACTGGTGACCTGTGCATGAGGCAGAAAAAATTAGGCCCCTTGGCAGTCTCCTCGATGGATGAGGAGGGGGGAGCAGTCTAGCAGATGAGTCATTTGCAGACCATTGCTTCTGCCAACAGTTTTACTTCCATTATTGTATATTTTCAGCAGTGTCAATTTTTGTTACTAATTATGATACAGCCTGTACACAAACTGTGTCTCTGGCCTCTCAGGTGGGTGCCCCAAGCAGCTGCTTGTGCACTTGGGCATTAAACTCGCTCTGGCTACAAGGGCCATTCTAATCTGAAGAAATTTATCAGGGACAGGTTCACTCAAACCACAGATAACTGGCCATCATTCATATTATAGCAACTGAGACGATGGTGTTGGATTATCTGGGAATTGACACCCATCAGCTGCCTTTGTGGCATGCACACTTTTAAGAATAATGTATGAAGAGTACTGGTGGAGAAGCAATTACAACGTCTACCATGAACAATGTGTGCAAGTAGTGGGGCCAAATGTTTTTAAACCCAGAGTTTAGTTCAGTTAGTGGATTACCCAGCACAGTACTACAGTTCCACACTTCTTACAGCTTATATTGGTCACAAATGAGGGCTCTTTTAACCGTGATAGTGTTTTTCAAACACTGTAATGGCTAGGTTTGGAATTGCAGGGGTGAATTACTTCATGCTCATCTCAAATTGTCAGCAATGATTTTCTTTTAACTTGCGGGCTACAGGCAGATTCCATATTCCTAGATTTCCGTAAAGCATTTGATGCAATGCTCCACTGCAGACTGAGCGTACAGAATACATTCTCTGATATGTGAATGCCTCAAAGACTTCCTAAGTAATAGAAGCCATATATTGTCCTTGACGGTGGGTGTTCTTCAGAGACAGGTGTATCATCAGGAATACCACAGCAAAATGTGATAGGACAACTCTTGTGTGTGTGAGCAGCAGCCTGTGACTGTTTGTTGATGACATTGTAGTGTATGGGGTAGTGTCATAGTTGAGTGGCTGTAAGGCGATATCTGGTAACCAAGGCAGAATTTCTATTTGTCACAGTGAATGGCAACTTGCTCTAAACGTAGAAAAATGTATGTCACCCCAGATAAATAGGAAAAACAATTCCGTTATGTTAGAGTACGAGTGAGGACCCAAAAAAACCGGAATTTCTTTCTAGAAAGCATATACTTTATTGTTTGCAAATACAACCTTAATCTCCTTCGAAGTACTCTCCATTAGCATGAATGCACTTGTCCAAATGTTCATTCCAGTGTTCGAAGCACCTTTTAAATGTGTCCTCTTTGATACCTTCTAGCACTTTCATGACATTGTGTTTTACGTCTTCCACATCTGCAAAACATTTCCCTCTCAAGTCTCTTTTCATCCTCGGGAACAGGAAGAAGTCTGAGGGTGCTAAATCCAGCGAATAGAGCGCATGGGTCAAGGAAGTCATCTCCATTGAGGCCAAAAACTGGTGAACACTGAGAGCTGTGTGTGTGGGAGCATTGTCGTGATGTAGGAACCACACGCCAGAATCCCACAAAGCTGGACATTTTCGTGAAAAACTTCTGCGAAGCTGTTTCATAACCTCCAAGTAGAATTGTTAGTTTACTGTCTGGTTTTCAGGGACAAATTCAGTGTGTACGATCACTTTGATGTAAAAAAAAAAAAAAAAAAAAAAAAAAAAAAAAAAAAAAAAAAAAAAAACCAGATCGACATCGTTTTCACATTTGATTTCACTTGTCGAGCTTTTTTTGGTCGAGGTGAGCCAGGTGAACTCCATTGTGATGACCGTTGTTTACTTTCTAGATCGTACCCATAGCACCATGACTCATCACCTGTAATGATTTTATTGAAAAAATGTGGATCATCTTTGAACGCGTCCTTCATTTCGAGACAGGCCTGAACGCGACGATCCCTTTGATCTCTGGTAAGAAGCTTCCCCACGAATTTTGCTGCCACTCTTCACATCCCCAAATCGATGGTCAAGATGCGCTGAATTGAGCTCCAGGACAACCCAGACAAGTTCTCGAGCTGGTCGATTGTCCTGCGTCGATCTTAACTGATGAGATCACGGATTTTGTTGATGTTGTCTTCGCTTCGAACAGTTGAAGGTCGACCGGAATGGGACTGATCTTCAACCACCATTTCTCCCTTTTTAAACCTAGAAAACTGTTTGTACACTTGCGTTTTACTAAGAGCATGGTCTTTGTAGGCTGTCTGAATCACCGCAACAGTTTCTGCTGTGTTCTTGCTGAGCAAGAAACAAAACTTCACTGCCGCACGTTGTTCGTAAGAACTAGCTATTTCCTCGTGTCACGTCTGCACTGTATGCACACTCCAAGAACTGCCAAAGAAACCATACTTCTCACTGTTGCGTGACGCTGCATGGCAGAATGACAGCAGAGCTCCTACTACAACCCTCTGGCGGCACAACCTGCTACTACAAGTACACGATGTGCAGCATTACGATTCTGGTTTCTTTTGGGTCCTCCCTCGTATAATATTAGTGGTGCGCTGCTTGACACAGTCATATTGATTCAATATCTAGGTATTACATTGCAAACCATGAAATGGAACAAGCATGTTAGGTCGGCTGTAGCCTCAATCTGATCACCAGCAACATGAGATACCTTGAAAGATTGTGCAATATTCAACACTTCAGGCAAAGGTAGATTCTCACATTGTAGTGCTTGTTGACACACCTCCTTGCCAGGAGCCTACCAAATGATGGTGTCACGGACCACAGGAGCAGCATATGAAAAACATGATGAGCATCAGTAACAAACTATGATTTGCAACTGAGTCTGTGAAGTTTGGCTGCCCAAGCCCGGTAGAATTGTTGAGGCTATTTATTACAATAGTACACTACTGGCCATTAAAATTGCTATACCACAAAGATGACGTGCTACAGACGCGAAATTTAACCGACAGGAAGAAGATGCTGTGATATGCAAATGATTAGCTTTTCAGAACATTCACACAAGGTTGGCACCGGTGGCGACACCTACAACGTGCTGATATGAGAAAAGTTTCCAACTGATTTCTCATACACAAACAGCAGTTGACCGGAGTTACCTGCTGAAACGTTGTGATGCCTCGTGTAAGGAGGAGAAATGCGTACCATCACGTTTCCGACTTTGATAGAGGTTGGATTGTAGCCTATCATGATTGTGGTTTATCGTATTGCGACATTGCTGCTCGTGTTGGTCGAGATCCAATGACTGTCAGCAGAATATGGAATCGGTGGGTTCAGGAGAATAATACAGAACGCCGTGCTGGAACCCAACGGCCTTGTATCACTAGCAGTTGAGATGACAGGCATCTTATCTGCATGGCTGTAACGGATCGTGCAGCCACGTCTCGATCCCTGAGTCAACAGATGGGGACGTTTGCAAGACAACAATCATCTGCACGAACAGTTCGACGATGTTTGCAGCAGCATGGACTATCAGCTCGGAGACCATGGCTGCGGTTACCCTTGACGCTGCGTCACAGACAGGAGTGCCTGCGATGGTGTACTCAACGACGAACCTGGGTGCATGAATGGCAAAACGTCATTTTTTCGGATGAATCCAGGTTATGTTTACAGCATCATGAAGGTCGCATCTGTGTTTGGCGACATCGTGATGAACGCACATTGGAAGTGTGTATTCGTCGTCGCCATACTGGCGTATCACCCGGCGTGATGGTACGGGGTGCCATTGGTTACACGTCTCGGTCACCTCTTGTTCGCATTGACGGCACTTTGAACAGTGGACATTACATTCCAGATGTGTTACGACCCGTGGCTCTACCCTTCATTCGATCCCTGCGAAACCCTACATTTCAGCAGGATAATGCACGACCACATGTTGCAGATCCTGTACGGGCCTTTCTGGATACAGAAAATGTTCAACTGCTGCCCTCGCCAGCAGATTCTCCAGATCTCTCACCAACTGAAAACGTCTGGTCAATGGTGGCCAAGCAACTGGCTCGTCACAATACGCTAGTCCCTACTCTTGATGAACTGTGGTATCGTGTTGAAGCTGCATGGGCAGCTGTACCTGTACACACCATCCAAGCACAATGCCCAGGCGTATCAAGGCTGTTATTGTGGCCAGAGATGGTTGTTCTGGGTACTGATTTCTCAGGATCTGTGCACCCAAATTGCGTGAAAATGTCAGTTCTAGTATAATATATTTGTCCAATTAATACCCGTTTATCACCTGCATTTCTTTTTGGTGTAACAATTTTAATGGCCAGTAGTGTAGAATTCAATACATGTTACAAGGACATGTGTGCACTTACAGGGCTAATTGGTCACCAACTTATGCATTTCATCAAATGAAAGTGGTGCAGGTTCCTGGAGCAGGGCTAATAGGCAAACAGCTGGTAAATCGGCGGGCAAATCCAAGAAAGGAACAAAGCCATACATGTTATCATCACTGGCACCAAAAGTGAGGAATTGTTGCTGAAGCCGCTTCTCATATGACTCCCAGTCTTTGATCACATTTTCATAAGGGGAAGGGGGGGGGGGGATTACGTCAACGACGCGGGAGACTGCATAGTCAGTGTGACCGGCAGCTTTGTGATAGCAACCATAAGAGCCTGCTTCTGCTGCTCGAGGAAAGATTTGAGCGCTGCTTCTATGTGTAGATGAATCAAAGGAACAACCAATAATAGCACATGGAAGTGAACACCACACTTATCACCTACTGTATCATAATGCTAGGCACAATCAGTAGTGCAGCCACAAAGAACAAGAGTTTCTGTACTCACATTCAACTAAAAAACAAACATAGAAAAATGTACAACAAATAATAGAACACAGTCTGGGGATGGGTGCCTGTCGCATTGTGCTTATAGAGAGGAGAGCTCCGGTACACAGTATGGCATATGCTGTGCGGTGTTCACAAGTCTCTTCTGGCCAGATCGCACAAATGCCATTGGCGAAGTATTTGAGTGTAGCAGTTTGCAATCTGGTACCATGGCAGATATCCAGGTGTGATGTACACAGTTATAGTCCTTTCAGTGTGAGCCGTTTAAGCTAGTTTAATACGCTGATCAATCAGAACATTATGACAACTGACCCACATCAGTATAAACCCATCCAGCTAAGCCACCTAGTGAGAAATGGCTGCTAGTCAGACACTTGCATGGTGCCTATAGTATCAGTGAGTGTGCTGTCTGTGTGTAGAATGGTGAATGTACGGGATCTATCTATCTGAGTTTGACCGAGGGCAGATTGTGATGGAAGCTCGGTATGAGCATTTCAAAACTGCTCTACTTGTTGGGTGTTTGTGGAGTGCTGTGGTGAATATCTTTAACATGTGATGAAACCACATCCAGAATTCGTGGAGTTAGGCGGCCCACTTCTCTACAGATGTTGGACATCATAGGCTGGGCAGACTGGTGAAACAGTACAGATGGTAAACAGTCACAGAACTAATATCAGAATTTAATGCTGGACAAAGTACAAATGTGTCTGAATGCACATTGCACCAAACAGTCCCAACGATCGGCTTCCGCATCCGATGATCCATTGCATGTGCAGAGTTAACACCATAAAATCAGCACTTTGATTAAAATAGGCACGTGACCATTGGCACTGGACATTGGTGCGCTGGCAGTGTGTTACACAGTCTGATGAATCCTGATACCTTCTTCATCATGCCGATAGGAGGGCGCGAATCTGTCATCTCCAGGGAAATAGGCTCCTTGACGCCTGTACTACAGGATGGAGACAGGCTGGTGACAGCTCCATCATGTTCTGGGGATCATTCACATGGGCATCCATGTGTCCAGTGGAGCTCATGCAAGTCACCATGGCACCCAAAGAGTGTCGTACACTGGTTGCAGACCACATGAATCCCTTCATGACAATCATGTTTCCCAACAGCAGTGACATTTTTCAACAAGATAATGTACCATGCCACAAGACTAGGAGTGTGATGGAATGGATTGAGGAACACGGTGCAAGTTCTAGTTGATGTGCCGGCCCCTCAACTCACCAGATCTGAACCCAGCTAAGCACATCTAGGATGTGATTGAAAGTGGCATCAGAGCTCATTGCCCCCACCCTCATTGGAATTTGTGGGAATTAGGTGACTTGCATATACAGATGTGTTGCCAGCTCCCTCCAGTGACCTACCAATGCCTCATTGCTTCCATGCCATGACCTGTCACTGCTGTTATCTGTTTCAAAGGTGGACAATTAGCTATTATGTAGGTTTTCAAAATGTTCTGGCTGATTAGTGTATTTATACTCTGACAAACATTGGAAATGTGTTAATAGAATTTTGAGATATTGTTAGTTTGTGATAAGTTAATTAACAATGTCGAAAAAGACAGATTGCTACTTATCTTAAAGAAGACACATTAAGCTGCGTATGGGAAAAAGTAAAAGACACTAATGTAAAGCTTTTGGCCATAGCCTTCATCAGTAAAAGAGAGACACAACATCATTCATACACACAAGCATCTTGGGCCGGGTGCTGGAGTTAGCAGTCACATGTGCATGAGGTGTGCTTGCTTGTGGGTATTTCTTTTACTGATGAGGGCTGTGGCCCAAAGCTTTATGTAAGTGTCTGGTAATTGTGCCTGCCTGCAACTTAAATGTGTCTTCTTTATAGAAAGTAACAATCTGTCTTTTCCTCCATTGTTACCTAACTTAATGTTGTTTCTGTTCATAATGTGGTCCTTGTGTTAGTTTTAGTGAAAGAATGTGTTATATTTCTGATTTGTCTTTCATTAAAAGTGCTCCATTTGTTGTAATTTGTGTCATAACATCTCCACCTCCCATTACTTTATAATATTCCACCATGTTTAACATCAGGAACAACATATTCTTCTAAATATAAACTTGTCAAAATATCTCATCATGTTATGGCTATAAAAAGTAATCTCTCAATTTCTGATAACATGTGGCATTATTTGAGGGTTAAATGGTTCACTTGTTCATTTGCTATGTAATTTGATTCATGGTTTGATTAAGTTGCTATCATGGTTACACAAGTCGAGTTTGATTTTTTCAGTAATCACAAAAATCCTAACAATGCTAATGCTAATAACTTCGTTACAGAGGTTGACCCAAATGCCACAGTGACTAAAGAACAGAACCCATATTCAACAGTTGTTGTTGTAATCATCATTTGAATGGTTGGTTGGATGAAACTACCCATGCAACTCTATCCTAAGCAGGTCTTTTCATATGAGCATAACTGCTGCACCCTATCCACCTGACCTTGTTTATGTTATTCAATCCTTGCTCTCCATCTACAATTTTTACTGCTCCCTCCCAACTTTTTCATTAACAGATTAATTATTCCTTGATGTCTCAGTATGTGTCTTATTAACATATCCCTTGTTTCGGTCTAGTTGTGTCCTTATACCCTTTACTCCACAGTCTGATTCAGTACCTTTTCATTGGTTTCAGAGTAAATTCATATAATTCTCAGCCTTTTTCTGTAACATCACATTTGAAAAATTTATATTCTGGTCTTGTCTGTACTGTTTGTTGTCCATGTTTCACTTCCTTATAAGGTTACTCTCCAACTAAATTCTTTTAGGAAACACTAACACTTAAATTTCCGCTTGTGGGCACAGGATTGAAAAGAAGTCAGTCCAGCCACTTGGTTTAATTTTTGATATAATTTCTATAAATATATTATATAGTGGAAGAAATTTATTGAACTACTGATTCATTGTAATTTATCAGTAACTCTTTATAACATAGTTTCCTGCATAATGAAGCATTATGAATACATTGCCAACTGCAGATGTCAGTGTTGCAAATTGTGAGAACAAAGTTGTCCCTTTGAACTAGTTTGAGTGTCTGAGTGCCTCATAAAATTTAAAATAGTTTCGGCAATAGAAGTAGAAAATATATTAACACTGGATAATGAAAATTCTTCAGTTTGGTATGGTATTCCCACAAAAGTCCCTAAACTTGTTCGTGAAATGATAGGACACCTGCTATTTATAATAATCCAATCTTTTGAACACAAGTGCTTCCCAGAGGTGCAAAAGTATGCAGAAGTAAAACTGCTGTTCAAAAAAGTGTCTAGAGAGAAAAGCAAAATTATTTGAAAAAGTTGCTGCCATCCAGATTCAAAATTATACTGAAAAATGAGAGATTATTTTGAAAAATCAATTTAGCTTCCAGGGTGGAAAAAGCTCTTTAGGTGCAGTGAAGAAATTTGTTGACAAGATTAACACATCATTAGAAAATAAGAATAGTGTTTCAGAAATCTTTTGTGACCTCACAAAAGCCTTTAATTCAGTAAATCATGTGCTTCTTATCTATAAACTTCACAGGTGTGGAATTATGTACTTGATCAATAGAAAATATATGCAGCAAATTATTCTTCCAAATGGAAGACATTGAAACAAGGTGTCACTCGAGGTTCTGTCCTAGGACCTGTTTTGTTTCTATTCCACATTGATGACATGCCAATTAATGTAAATACCCATCTGCTTTATTTGAAGATGATACATCTGTATTAATTGAGGACTATGAATGAAAAAACACCCCTCTCTGCATAATCAATACATGATCATTTAGAAACAGTGTTTGCTCAATGGTTTAACCCTGAACATTGCAAAAACGCATATTCCAGTTCAGAACAAAGTAGTCAGCATCCCAGGAAATTATTATAAATCATTAAAATCAAGATCTGGAAGAAGCAGATTATCAGCAATTTTTAGGATTAAATGTATTCCAATCTCTGTCTTCATCTACAGCTTTTATCCTCTACAGCTCCCTTAAGTACTTGATGCCTTGACAGATATCTTATCATCCTGTACCTTCTTCTGGTCAGTGTTCTCCATATATTCCTTTCCTCTCCGATTCTGCAGACTTTGAGTCTCTTTGGTTCCAGTTTTCCTTCCACAGTCGCATATTTCACTGCCATACAACGCTGTGCTTCAAATTAATGTTCTAAGAAATTTCTTCCTCAAATTGGTGCCAATGTTTGATACTAGTAGACTTATCTTGGCCAGGAATGCCCTTTTTGCCAGTGCTAACCTGCCTTTTATGTCATCCTTGCTCCATCCATCACGGGTTATTTTGCTGCCTAGGTGACAGAATTCCTTAACTAATCTGCTTCATGATCCCCAATTCTGATGTTAAATTTCTCACTGTTCTCACTCCTACTACTCATTACTTTTGTCTTTCTTTGATTTATTTTCAGTCCATACTCTGTATTCATTAGACCTTTCATTCCATTCAACACATCTTGTAATTCTTCCTCACTCTCACTGAGGATAGCAAAGTCATCAGAGAATCGTATCATTGATATCCTTTCACCCTGAATTTTAATCCCACTCTTGAACCTCTCTTTTATTTCCATCATTGCTTCTTCGATGTATAGATTGAACAGTGAGGGTGAATCCAATCACTTCATTCTTGATCTCCCAATCTTATTGTTCCCTCTTGGTTCTTGTACGTATTATATATTACCCACCTTTCTCCACAGCTTACTCCTATTTTTCTCAGGGTTTCGAACATCTTGCATCATTTTATATTGTTGAACACTTTTTCTGTATTCACAAGTCCTATGAAGGAGTCTTGATTTTTGTTCAGTCGTGATTCCATTATCATCTGCAGCATCAGAACTGCCTCCCTGGTGCCTTTACCTTTCCTAAAGCCGAACTGATTGTCATCTAACAGAATCTCGATTTTATTTTCCATTCTTTTGTACATTATTCTTGACAGCAACTTGGGAGCATGAGCTATTAAGCTGATAATGCAATCATTCTCACACTTGTTGGCTCTTGTAAGCTTGGGAATTATGTGGATGATGTTTTTCTGAAACAACTGAAACCACACTGTGAGCAGCAGCACCGGTGCATGATGGGAGTGGCAACTGGGTGAGGGTAAGGAGGAGGCTGGGATGGGGGGGAGGAGGAGGGATAGTATCGTGGGGGTGGTGGACAGTAAAGTGCTGCTGTTTTGATGGAGGGCAGGATAGAAGGTGGGGAAGGGGGGGGGGCGGGGTAAGTAGCAGAAAGGAGAGAAATAAAAATCAATTAAAAGACAGGGTGTGGCGGTGAAATGATGGCTGTGTAGTGCTGGAACGGGAACAAGGAGGGGGCTGGATGGGTGAGGACAGTGACTGACGAAGGTTGAGGCCAGGAGGGTTATGGGAATGTAGGATGTATTGCAGGGAAAGTTCCCACCTGCGCAATTCAGAAGAGCTGGAGTTGGTGGGAAGGATCCATGACACAGGCTGTGAAGCAGTCATTGAGATGAGGGATATCATGTTTGGCAGCGTGTTCAGCAACAGGGCGATCCATTTGTTTTTTGGCCATAGTTTGTCAGTGGCCATTCATGCGAACAGACAGCTTGTTGGTTGTCATGCCTACATAGACTGCAGCACAGTGGTTGCAGCTTAGCTTGTAAATCACATTACTGGTTTCACAGGTAGCCCTGCCTTTGATGGGATAGGTAATGCTAGTGACAGGACTGGAGTAGGTGGTGGTAGGAGGAAGTGTGAGACAGGTCTTGCACCTAGGTCTATTACAGGGGTATGAGCCATGAGGTAAGGGATTGGGAGCAGGGGTTGTGTAACAATGGATGAGTATATTGTGTAGGTTCGATGGATGGCGGAATACCACTGTAGGAGGGGAGGGAAGGATAGTGGGCAGGACATTTCTCATTTCAGGGCATGATGAGAGGTAATCGAAACGCTGGAGGAGAATGTAATTCAGTTGCTCCAGTCCCAGATGGTACTGAGTTACGAAGGGAATGCTCCCCTGTGGCTGGACTGTGCAACTTTGGGAGGTGGTGGGAGACTGGATAGATAAGGCATGTGAGATTTGTTTTTATACTAGGTTGGGAGGATAATTACGGTCAGTGATACCCTCGGTATATTTTGACAGGGATTGCTTGTCACTGCAGATGCGACTACTACGGGTGGCTAGGCTGTACAGAAGGGACTTCTTGGTATGGAATGGGTGGCAGCTGTCAAAGTGGAGGTATCGCTGGTGGTTAGTAGGTTTGATATGGATGGAGGTACTGATATAGCCATCTCTGAGGTGGAGGTCAACATCTAGGAAGGGGGCTTGTTGGGTTGAGTATGACCAGGTGAAGCAAATGGGGGAGAAGTTGTTGAGGTTCTGGAGGAATGTGAACCAGGTGAGGGGTTTAGGATTTTGGGTTTTCAGGAAGGATACTTCTAGATGGCCCATGAATAGGTTGGCATAGGATGGTGCCATGTGGGTGCCCACAGCCATACCCCAGATCTGTTTGTAGGTAATGCCTTCTAAGGAAAAGTAATTGTGGGTGAGGATATGGTTGGTCATGGCGACCAGGAAGGAGGTTGTTTGTTTGGAATCCGTAGGGCATCTGGAAAGGTAGTGTTCGATAGCAGTTAGGCCATGGGAATTAGGAATGTTAGTGTACAGGGAGGTGGCATCAATAGTGACGAGCAGGTTTGGTATATCACCAGTCTCGTACATTCTACACACCTATGTGAATAGCCATTTTGTTGCCTATGGAATATTATCTCTCTCTTCTGCCTTATTTGACCTTAAGTTGTCCGAAGTTCTTTTAAATTCTGATTCCAATACTGGATCCCATATCTCTTCCCTGTCAACTCCTGTTTTTTCTTCTGTAATGTCACCATCAAGTCATACCACTCATAGAGACCTGCAGTGTACTCTTTCCACCTATCCACACTCTCCCCTGCATTTAACAATGGAATTCCCACTGCACACTTAAAATTACTGCCTTTTTTTTTAATTTCATCAGAGGTTGTTTTGACTTTTGTGCCTGCTGAATCAGTCCTTTTGGCAGACATTTCTTTTTGGATTTCTTCACACTTTTAATGCAGCAATTACGCCTTAGCTTTCCTCCCCTCCACTTTCAGTTTATCTCATTCCTAAGTGACTTGTATTTCTCTATTCCTGAATTTCCAGGAACATTTTTGTACTTCCTTCTTTTGTTGATCAGTTGAAGTCTTTCTTCTCTCACCCATGATTTCTTTTCAATTACCTTCCTTGAACTCGTGTTAACTTATGTGAAGTCTGGAAGGTAGGAGACGAGGTACTGGTGGAAGTGCAGCTGTGAGAATGGGTCATGAATTGTACTTGGGTAGCTCAGTTGGTAGAGCACTTGCCCATGAAAGACAAAGTTCCTGAGTTGGAGTCTCAGTCCAGCACATAGTTTTAATCTGCCAGGAAGTTTCAGTTTCTGAGATCCTTCTGAAAAAATGTTTGCTTGATGCCATGACAGGTTGGTTTTTCCAGAATGAGCCACTGCGTTGTGTGCTGCAGTGTCTGTGCAAACTCTTGCCATACATGGGGCAGGGGAGTTGTAACCTCCTGGCTTTCTTTGAGATCTGCTGGAACAAGAATTTGCTGTCCATAAACTAGGTGGCTCAGGGCCAGGTCTCTGACTGGCTTAATAACTGTTCTCAAGCTGAGTAGTATGACAGGCAGTGCATTATTTCAGGTACTGTAGTGGCACATGAATGCTACTTTTAGGTGTTCTGTGCAGCTGTTCTACCATTCCATTACTTGCACGGTGGTAGCTCATAGTCTTGAGATGGGAGATTCCACTTCGTTTTTTGAGCTCGTAAAAAGTGAGCAATCAAGTCGACAGCCACAATCCTTGGTCACTTTAGCTGGAACTCCAAATCTTGCAATTCATGTGTAAACAAAATCTTTAGCCACAGTCTTTGCTGGATAATTGGTGTGTTTTCTGACCAACGGGTAGAATGGCCTATTGTCATCAAAATGTACTTGTACGTGTTGGAGTAAGGAAGTAGTCCAAGAATATTCAGGTGCACATATGTGTATTTGGTTACTGGGGTGAGTATATCTCCAATAGGTGCAAGGTGTGCTGATTGACATTGTTTTGTTGGCAAAGCAAATATGTTCTTGCTAGCTGTTGGCACTGTTTATCGGCTCCTGGCCATATAAAATGTTGTGTCAGCCATGTCCGGCCATGACACTCCACTGATTGCATTGCATGGCCATGAGATGTGATCAGGTGACAATGTTTTTTAACCTGCTTATGTGGTGAATGTCTGTAGTTAACTGCCCTATACACCCTAAAAGTGTCCTGCAGTGAGGTGGGCTTTGCTGACTAATTACTGACTAATTCTCTGGAAAGCCATGACGAGAGGTCGATGATCCATGAAGATGGTGAACATTCATACATTTCCAATAATTCTTGATCAGTTACTGACCAAAAGGTTTAAGCCTGTGTAAGTTTATGAGAAAAAAAATTAATAACGAACTCCCAATACCTGTTGTTGTAATGCTGCACCAATGGCTGTTTGGCTAGTGCTTACTGTTAAAAGTAACTGTGCAGAATGATTTGGATGAAAGAGCAAGATAACCATTGCCAGTGCATCCTTAAGTCTGTTGCAGGTTTCTGTCATCATTTGTGTCCATAGTACTAAGCATTTGCCAGTGTTGTATGTTTCTTTGGGAATAGCATTGAGAGGGGCTTGGATTTGGGCCACATTTGGCAAATGTCGTTGGTAAAAATTTATCATTCCTACAAGAATGTTTTAAATCTTTCTAAGTTTTTGGCTGAGGCATATTCAAAATTGTCTGAACATGGTCTTGGATTGGTTTTATATCTTCTGCTGACAATTCGTATCCTAAAAATTTAATAGAAGGCTTCCCTAATGTGCACTTGTTTGCATTTAGGAGTAAGCCATATTGCTGGAAACACTGAAACAGCAACTATAAATGTTCCTTGAGTTCTTATTCATCGTGTAAAATAACCAGAATGTTATCTGTATTATGTGAAATAAAAATTCAGACCCATTAAATTGCACTGAAACTCATAGCACTGTGGAAAGGACATGTTAAGTCCTGGACATTTGTAATGATATAATGATTTGGGACAGTCCTAGCATTCAGATCCCTAAAATCAAGATGGTACCATCGAATGAAGTGGTGATGCCCAGTGGCTGTCTGATCTGCATGTAATTCCTGCATCCAACCACTTGTCGAAATGCTGTTTGGTTGCAGCATAATATTCTTGTGCTAAGTGATGGGTGTGGGTGGAAAAAGGCTGTCTAGGAATTGTTGGAATGTAGTGCACTGTTGAATGCCCCATATCCTTTTGGGTATGCTTAGTGTGATTAAGTATGGAAAGCTCTGTAGAAGTTTTTGAAGTGGATCATTGTCCTCCGTAGCAGTGGTGGTTACATTTGACTTTTCATCATTGTTGCAGGATTATTTGTTGTAGATCCATTGTATATAGCTGATGGTTGTGTACATCCACAAGAGGTTTGAAGTGATTTAAAAAATCCATCCGTAAGATAGAGTGAGAGACTGTGCCAACTTTAAAAGTCCATTCACCATGTATTTGCATGCTGAGGTTCACTACCAGGTGAGCTATGCCAGAAGCAGGGATGACTGTATTGTTTGCAGGTGAAAATGTGTGGGTGTAGTGCACTGTGGGAACATGTTACTTATATCTTATCCTCCGTGAATTAAATATTTGATGTTGGTCACTATGTCTTTAGCATTATATGCTTTACTGAAGTGTTTGATACTTGCGGATATGAACAGTGTGGGTAGGTGGAATTGTCATGCACTCACTTTTGTTCAGTGTCTGCAGTGTGATTGAACTGCTGTTTGTAGCCAATAATGTCCTATATCAGTTGCTTTTAGCACTTGGGTAACAGCACTGTAGTTCACACCTCCTAGCTCTATTTCTGAATTTGACATGACACCAGGACCACTTGTAAATATGACTTCTGTTGATCCTTGACCTGTGGTTGTATTTTTGTCATGCAGATTGAGAACCATTTTCGTGGTGGTAGACACCAATATCCTCTTCCAAAATAGTGAAATGGTGTTGTAGATCTCTTAAAGCACCTAAAAATGTATCCTTTTCTCAATACATTTTGGGAGAGGTGGTGTCAGTCTGAATGTCTGGTGTGTTACTCTCTATTACATCACCATGACATAGAGCATCTGGAACTGACCTTGTTGTAGTGCATGTATACTGAGTGAGTGCAGACTGGGAAAAATGTAAAAATTTCTTAGCTAAAGTCAACATTGGTAAACTGTTGTATGTCACCAAAACAATGTTCATTGTTGATGGAAGGTCGTTGAGCCGTATCATGCATAAAGCTTGTTCTGAAAAAAGGTTCTGATTCACCAAATTATTGAAGTGCTGCAATAGTTCTGACGCGCTTTGGTTTCTGATGACCTCCTCATGTAGAATGCAGTGCATATGTTGTTCCTTCAGCACCAACAAGTGCTTTATTACTGTGTCTTTAAAGCTTTAGTATGACTGCTTGGTGATTGGTTGTGATACCAGATCATGCACCACTTTAACCAGTTCCTGATCCATGTTGGTGAAGGTATAGTTCAGTTTGTCATTGTACACACTATTGCTGAAAGTTGCATTCTACTTGTACAAACCATTCCTTAGGAAGAGTTGTCCAGAAAGTAAGTATTCGTACTGATTTTTTTTATAGGTGAAATATTCATTTATGAAGAAGTTGATGACAAAACCAGGGAATTGTGATTGTACTGCTGCTGATATTTCTGTGTGAAGGGAGGCATCTCTTGATCTACCATTTTGTGGTTTGTGGAGTGTGGACGAATTAATCTTTGAATTGTGGGGTCACCACTTAAGTTACTTGTTTTACACTAAAGTAAGGAGCACTCACAAAAGGTATTGATGCAGGGTACTTTATTTTAACTTTCATGCAAGAAATCAGTAACAAACATCAGTCACTAGAAGAATGGTTCAAATGGCTCTGAGCACTATGGGACTCAACTGCTGTGGTCATAAGTCCCCTAGAACTTAGAACTACTTAAACCTAACTAACCTAAGGACATCACACAACACCCAGCCATCACGAGGCAGAGAAAATCCCTGACCCCGCCGGGAATCGAACACGGGAACCCGGGCGTGGGAAGCGAGAACACTACTGCACGACCACGAGATGCGGGCACTAGAAGAATGAAGAATAAACTGAAATATACAGTCTTGCATATCATCACTCTTATTTATAAGTCTGAAATTGTTAACAGTTCCTTCCATTCATATCTACAATATTATTATCTTTTGACATAGCTATTTAGAATCAAGCAAGTTAGACTGTTATGATCACTCCTATAATACAGGAAATAAAGATAATTTAAGTCCCTACAAATTGTTCAAATTTATATGCTTCATCTCCCCAATCTACAGCTACATCTACATCCATACTCCGCACGCCACCTGACGGTGTGTGGCGGAGGGTACCTCGAGTACCTCTATCGGTTCTCCCTTCTATTCCAGTCTCGTATTGTTCGTGGAAAGAAGGATTGTCGGTATGCCTCTGTGTGGGCTCTAATCTCTCTGATTTTATCCTCATGGTCTCTTCGCGAGATATACGTAGGAGGGAGCAATATACTGCTTGACTCCTCTGTGAAGATATGTTCTCGAAACTTCAACAAAAGCCCGTACCGAGCTACTGAGCGTCTCTCCTGCAGAGTCTTCCACTGGAGTTTATCTATCATCTCCGTAACGCTTTCGCGATTACTAAATGATCCTGTAACAAAGCGCGCTGCTCTCCGTTGGATCTTCTCTATGTCTTGTATCAACCCTATCTGGTACGGATCCCACACCGCTGAGCAGTATTCAGGCAGTGGGCAAACAAGCGTACTGTAACCTACTTCCTTTGTTTTCAGATTGCATTTCCTTAGGATTCTTCCAATGAATCTCAGTCTGGCATTTGCTTTACCAACGATCAGCTTTATATGATCATTCCATTTTAAATCACTCCCAATGTGTACTCCCAGATAATTTATGGAATTAACTGCTTCCAGTTGCTGACCTGCTATATTGTCGCTAAATGATAAGGGATCTTTATTTCTATGTATTTGCAGCACATTACACTTGTCTACATTGAGGTTCAATTGCCATTCCCTGCACCATGCGTCAATTCGCTGCAGATCCTCCGGCATTTCAGTACAATTTTCCATTGTTACAACCTCTCGATGTACCACAGCATCATCCGCAAAAAGCCTCAGTGAACTTCCGATGTCATCCACAAGGTCATTTATGTATATTGTGAATAGCAATGGTTCTACGACACTCCCCTGCGTCACACCTGAAATCACTCTTACTTCGGAAGACTTCTCTCCATTGAGAATGACATGCTGCGTTCTGTTATCTTGGAACTCTTCAATCCAATCACACAATTGGTCTGATAGTCCATATGCTCTTACTTTGTTCATTAAATGACTGTGGGGAACTGTATCGAACGCCTTGCGAAAGTCAAGATACATGGCATCTACCTGGGAACCCATGTCTATGGCCATCTGAGTCTCGTGGACGAATAGCACGAGCTGGGTTTCACACGATCGTCTTTTTCGAAACCCATGCTGATTCCTACAGAGTAGATTTTTGTCTCTAGAAAAGTCATTATACTCGAACATAATACGTGTTCCAAAATTCTACAACTGATAGACGTTAAGAGATATAGGTCTATAGTTCTGCACATCTGTTCGACGTCCCTTCTTGAAAACGAGGATGACCTGTGCCCTTTTCCAATCCTTTGGAACACTAAGCTCTTCTAGAGACATATGGTACACCACTGCAAGAAGGGGGGCAGGTTCCTTCGCGTACTCTGTGTAAAATTGAACTGGTATTCCATCAGGTCCAGCGGCCTTTCCTCTTTTGAGCGATTTTAATTGTTTCTCTATCCCTCTGTCGTCTATTTTGATATCTACCATTTTGTCATCTGTGCGACAATCTAGAGAAGGAACTACAGTGCAGTCTTCCTCTGTGAAACAGCTATGGAAAAAGACATTTAGTATTTCGGCCTTTAGTCTGTCATCCTCTGTTTCAGTACCATTTTGTTCACAGGGTGTCTGGACATTTTGTTTTGATCCACCTACCGCTTTGACATAAGACCAAAATTTCTTAGGATTTTCTGCCAAGTCAGTACATAGAACATTACTTTCGAATTCATTGAACGCCTCTTGCATAGCCCTTCGCACACTACACTTCGCTTCGCGTAATTTTTGTTTGTCTGCAAGGCTTTGGCTATGTTTATGTTTGCTGTGAAGTTCCCTTTGCTTCCGCAGCAGTTTTCTAACTCGGTTGTTGTTCCACGGTGGCTCTTTTCCATCTCTTACGATCTTGCTGGGCACATACTCATCTAACACATATTGTACGATGGTTGTGAACTTGTCCACTGATCCTCAACACTATCTGTACTTGAGACAAAACCTTTGTGTTGAGCCATCAGGTACTCTGAAATCTGCTTTTTGTCACTTTTGCTAAACAGAAAAATCTTCCTACCTTTTTTTAATATTTCTATTTATGGCTGAAGTCATCGATGCAGTAACCGCTTTTCACTGATTCCCTGTTCTGTGTTAACTGTTTCAAATAGTTCGGGTCTGTTTGTCACCAGAAGGTATAATATGTTATTGCCACAAGTCAGTTCTCTGTTTAGCTGCTCAAGGTAGTTTTCAGATAAAGCACTTAAAAAAAATTTCACTGGATTTTTTGCCCCTGCCACCCATTATGAACATTTGAGTCTCCCAGTCTATATCTGGCAAATTAAGATCTCCACCCAGAACTATAACATGATGGGGAAATCTACTTGAAATATTTTCCAAATTATCCTTCAGGTGCTCAGCCACAACAGCTGCTGAGCCAGGGGGCCTATAGAGACATCCAATTACCATATCTGAGCCTGCTTTTAACTGTGACCTTCACCCAAATTATTTCACATTCCGGATTTCCGTCAATTTCCTTTGATACTATTGCACTTCTTATCGCTATAAACATGCCTTCCCCTTCACTGTCCAGCCTGTCTCTGCAGTATACATTCCAATCTGAGTTTAGAATCCCATTACTGTTTACATCTGGTTTCAGCCAACTTCCCGTCCCTAGTACTATGTGGGCATTGTGACCATTTATTAATGAGAGCAGTTCTGGGACCTTTCTATAGACGCTCCTGCAGTTTACTGTTGTCAGATTAATATTGTTATTCCCTGTTGCATTTTGCCTACTCCTACCTTGCCGCGTCTCAGGAGGCATCTTGTCGGGCCTAGGGAGGGAATTCTCTAATCTAAAAAACCCACATGTGCACTCCACATGTACTCCACTACCCTTGTAGCTGCTTCCTGCATGTAGTGCATGCCTGACCTATTCAGGGGGACCCCACATTTCTCCACCCAATAGTGGAGGTCGAGAAATTTGCACCCCAGATCTCCGCAGAATCGTTTGAGCCTCTGGTTTAAGCCTTCCACTCGGCTCCAAACCAGAGGACTGCGATCGGTTCTGGGAACGATACTACAAATCGTTAGCTCAGATTCCACCCTGCGAGTGAGGCTTTCCGCCTTCACCAACTCCACCAACCGCCTGTATGAACTGAGGATGACCTCATAACCCAGATGGCGGGAGTCATTGGTGCCGGCATGAGCAACAATTTGCAGTCAGGTGCTTCCAGTGCTCTCTATCGCCGCCGGCAGGGCCTCCTCCACATCTCGGATGAGACCCCCTGGCAAGCAGGCAGAGTGAACACTGGTCTTCTTCCCCGACCTTTCTGCAATTTCCCTAAGAGGTTCCATCACCCGCCTAACGTTGGAGCTCCCAATCACTAATAAACCCCTGCCCCTGTGTGCCTGCTCGGACCTTGCTGCAGGAGCGGCCACATGTCCACTCACAGGCAGAGCGGGCGATGCCACACGGCCAGCCTCCACATTGACCCTCCGCCTCGTGTGCCGCGAACGGTGCTGAACCCGCCACTCCCCTTGGGGAGAGGGTGGCCCATCCGCGCACAGTACCTGCGAAGATGTCTCGACAGCAGGGACAGTGGGTGAAGCATGTAACACCTGGGGTGTACCATGTGACACACCAGGCTCCCCACTGCCGCTACACTCCGAGGCAGCAGCCTGCAGACGGCTGACCACGGCCATCAACATGTGCAGCTGTTCGTGAACAGTGGCCAGCTCCTCCTGTGTCCGTACGCAGCAGTCACACATTCTATCCATCCTAAGAAATCAATTTACTGTAGAGAGTTTATCGACTTTTAACTAGACTGCTAATTCACTAAAGGCGGCTGATAGTTGACTAAACTGTGGTTACTAGACACTTCTTTAGAAAACAATGAAAATAGCACTACCTGTCTCTGGACTGTATTCAAAACAAACACTAGCACTACTGGCACTATGGCTGACTAAAGGGACTCTCTCTGACTGTATTCAAAACAAACACGAAATCTACGGGACACTATTACTAGCACTCGACAATTAAAGCTTCCTAAAAGCAAAAACACACGGAAGAAGAAGTGACAAGTAAGAAAAATACAGTTAATACTAAAAGTAACATAACTCGCTGCACAGCAGACGTGACACAGACTGCAGTTACGACGACACAATATTTGAGACTGAAAATTTACAACAAACTAAAAGCCAAGAACATTCTGACTAGGAACCTAGATTCACTGCAATGGAAGCTACATGATACTCTACTTGACTAATGTCACAACTCAGTTGAAGATTTCATGAAGGATGAACTAATATTTGAACAGTCATCTAGTTATGTGAATATAAATGTCTTTCCACAAAAAAATTACATTAAAGTTTAAACAACACTCTATCTTATTAGCTACAGTTTCATATCAGTGAAGTGGTATTAACAATTTTTTTACATGTCTCTTGTACTCTAATCAGAATCAAATGATTGGTATCTATATGCTAGCATTTGAGTAAATCACAACCTACTATTCCTGAAAGTGCATAAAATCACATAATGCTGTCTGTAATGACTAGACTTCATTAATATGTTCTAGCCTCTTTCCAGAGGCAGATGTGTACTCTGACCACAATTTATTGGTTGTGAACCATAGATTGAAACTGAAGAAATTGCAAAAACATAGGAAATTAAGGAGGTGGGATCTGGATACATTGAAAGTACTGGAGGTTGTTGAGAATTTCACAGGGAAAATTAGTCAACAATTGACAAGAACAGGGGAAAGGAATACAATAGAGGACAGATTCCTTTGAATGGTATGGTGTTTGGAGTATCACAGGCTGTGGTAATTTCCTAAGATGTCCTCCAGATAGACAACTTTCAATCTACTGAAATATACAATGTGCGAAAATCACAAGATTATTGTGTGTGTGTGTGTGTGTGTGTGTGTGTGTGTGTGTGTGTGTGTGTGTGTGTGTGTGTGTGTGTTTAGCAACTACACCTGTGCTGTCACAATTATTGCTGTGTTCAATATTTTTCTGATTTGAGAGTTTGCACTAAATTAACCTGACAGAGGCTAAAAGGAAAGCTTTGAAAGATGAAATAGTGAATGCAGTAGAGAATCAAATAGATAAAAAGGCAAACCATAGTAGGAGTCCTTGAATATCACAAGAGATACTGAATTTAATTGACAAAAGGAGAAAATATAAAAATGCAGCAAATGATGCAGCCGAAAGGGAATACAAATGTCTAAAAAATGGGAGTGGCAGGAAATGCAAAAATACTAAGCAGGGATGGCTAGAGGACAAATGTAAGGGTTTAGAAGCATATAGCACTAGGGGTAAGATAGGTACTACATACGGGAAAATTAAAGTGGCCTGTGGAGAAAAGAAAGGCAGCTGCATGAATATCAAGAGCTTGGATGTAAAACCAGTACTACACAAAGAAGGGAAAGTTGAGAGGTGGAGGCAGTACACAGAGAGTCTATACAAGGAAGATAAACTTGAAGGCAGTATTATAGACAGTGAAGAGAATGTAGACAAAGATGAGAAATATGATACTGTGAGAAGAATTTAACAGAACACCGAAAGATCTGATTCGAAAGAAGGCCTCTGGAGCAGATGATAGTCCATAAAAACTTCTGATAATCATAGGAGAGCCAGCCATGACAAAACTGTTTCATCTGGCATGAAAGATGTATGATACAGGTGAAATACCTTCAGACTTCAAAGAAGAAGGTAATAATTCCAGTTCCAAAGAAAGTAGGTGCTGATAGGTGTGATTATCACCGAACTACCAGTTTAGTAAGTCTTAGTTGCAAAATACAAACTTAGATTTTTTGCAGAAAAATATATAAAAAAAAGCTAGTAGAAGTTGACCTTGGGGAAGATCAGTTTGGATTGTGGAGAAATGTAGGAACGTGAGACAGTACTGATCCAATGACTTATCTAACAGATAGGTTAAGGAAAGGCAAACCTATGTTCACAGCATATGTGGATTTAGAAAAAGCTTTTGACAATGTCCATTGGAACACTCACTTTGAAATTCTGATGGTAGCAGGAGTAAAATACAGGCAGCAGAAGGCTATTTACAACTTCTACTGGGACCAGACAACTGTTGTAAGAGTCAATGGGCATGAAAGGGAAGCAATGGTTGGAAAGGGAGTGAGACAGGATTGTAGCCTATCCTTGATGTTGTTCAATATATGCCTTGGACAAGCTATAAAGGAAACCAAAGAAAAATTTGGAGCAGAAATTAAAGTTCAGGAGAAGAAATAAAAACTTGGAGATTTGCTTCCAAAAACATAATTCTGTCAGAGGCAGCAAAGTACTTGGAGGAGCAGTTGAATGGAATGGACAGTGTCTTGAAAGGAAAGGAATTAACAAAAGCAAAACAAGAATAACGGAATGTAGTCCATCTGAATCAGGCGATGCTGAGGGAATTAGATTAGGAAATGAGACACTAAAAGTGGTATATGGGTTTTGCTATTTGGGCAGCAAAATAACAGATGAAGGCCCAAGTAGAGAGAATATAAAATGTAAACTCACAATGACAAGAACAGCATTTCAGAAAAGGAGCAATTTGTTAACATCTAATATAAATGTAAGTGAATCTGAAGGTGTTTGTCTGGAGTGTAGACTTGTACAAAAGTGAAATGTGGACAATTAACAGTTCAGGCAAGAAGAAACTTTTGAAGTGTGGTGCTACAGAAGAATGCTGAAGATTAGATGAGAAAGAAAGGAAGTTTGGGTTTAAGGTTGTGTCGACATCAAGGTCATTATAAACGGACCACAAGCTTGGATTTTGTCAAGGATGGGGAAAGAAATGGAGCATGCCCTTTCAAAGGAACCATCCTGATATTTGCCTGAAGCAATTTAGGGAAATCATGGAAAACCGAATCTGGATTGCTGGACTTGGGTTTGAACTGTCATCCTTTTGAATGCGAGTCCAGTGTGCTAACCACCGCGCCACCCACTTCGCTCGACAAGATTAGATGGGTAGATTGCGTAATTAGTGAGGAGCTACTGAACAGAATTGTAAAGGAAAGAAACTTATGGCACAGCTTGACTAAAAAAAGGGATTGATTGATAGTACCCACTCCGAGACATCAAGGAATCACCAATTTAGGGAAGTGTGTGTGTGTGTGTGTGTGTGTGTGTGTGTGTGTGTTTTTGTGTGTGAGGGGGGGGGGGGGGGTGATAAAATCATAGAGAGACCAAGAGGTGAATCAGTAAACAGATTCAAAGGGATGAAGAGGCTTGCACAAGATCAAGTAGCATGGAGAGCTGCAGCAAACCAGTCTTCCAACTGACAAACAGAATAACAACTACAGTTGATAATGTATTCAGTATAAATGTTCACCATGCAGGAACTCGTATTACAAAGTGTAATTGATAATTTATAATGAATTTGTGATTGAATGTGTTTCTTCTACTGTATAATGCAGAAACCTCAGAAATAAAATTGAAGATTTTGGACAAAATGTTTCAGCTTTATAATCTTTGTGTTATAATATCTTTATCATGTTTTCCAAATGTGGTTTTGAAAATGATATATTGTCCAATGTTTGTTTTAGGTGCCAACATATTTTCTGACTGACACATTTAGTCGGAACAGAAATATGTTAAGTATAAACCTGGCTGGAAATAAACTGTCTTGTGAATGTAATACTGCACAGGCCTTAAAGGTTTGTAAAATGGTACATGAGTCTGTTTATTTTCCTTTCATTTTATAGTTTTGTTTCTAATCATTTATTTTCGTCTGCAGAAATGGTTCCTGTCAAATAAAGGTCATATAAAAGATACAGACAAAGTAATGTGTGCAAATCTTCCAATATCGGTAAGTTTATTGCTGATATCATTAATAGATCATGGAAACCTGGCAAATAAAATGATGTATTAATTTATCTATGCACCATTTGAAGTATTCTGTTTACAGTGTAACTTGTTCACAGATTGAATTGTGTTAATTGTGAAATAAGGATTATGCATTCAAGAGAGTTATGTAACAATCAGGCTCATAATTTGCTGTATTTTAATTAATGAAAAGCTGCTCTGGTTACTTTTCTTAGAACTTTATTAAGTTCACCTAAGCAGTTAACTTAATAAAATTCTTAAAAAAATAAATAAATAAATAAAAAAAGTGAGTGGAGCAGCTTTTCATAAACTGAACATCAGTTGCGGAATCAAAGGCATCATCATCCAGGCATGGAGAAACTAATATTTATCAGTGTAGTCCAAATATAAATCCAAAAGTTTTGGTAAAACAGTTTTGACATGTGTGATGCCAGATTGTTGGATGATGAAAACTGGAGTAAATGCAGTACAAAGGGATTTGAAAAATTATTTGCGAAATGACTGTGAAATAAGACAAGGCTCCAAAACTGGAGCAATGCTATAACTATTCTATTTCATAAGAAGAAATACAGAAAAAAATTAGATTCCTTACCTGTTAACTTCATCTCTCTAATGTACAATATTTTCACTAAAATCATCTCCAAGCACTTAGAGAAAGCAAAAACATTTGATTGTAATCAGACAAAGGAACAGGAAGGTATCACAATGAACAATTTAAAAGTCATCATCATCATCATCATCATCATCATCTTCTTCTTCTTCTTCTTCTTCTTTTCAAGGATTAGGCTGTTGCTTGTTCCAAACTCACAAAGAAAATCATTCTCATCTTTTCTGAGGCCTCCCAATTTCGCTTTTCCCATTCAGCTTGTAGTTCAGTATCTTCTGGGGAATCCCGTGACGTGGTGTTCTCATGAGGAGTTGTCTCCAATCTTCATGACACTTTTGAATGTTTTAATTCATGTTGAAAACGTTTAATTCTGTTCTAGTATCTTTTTCCCAGCTGTTGCTTTCAGAGGATAACAAAGGAACCACATTCGCTTTATAGAATTTCGTGATTGTTTCATTTTGTAGTTTATAGCCCAATGTTGTCCTGATGGTACCACAGACAGCTTAGAATTTGTATATTTTATTTTCAATATCAAAATCAAAACTTACAGCACACTCTGAATAAGAAATTTGAGAGACTTGTTCTAAAACTGAATTATCCAAAACAATTTTTGTTTTGACTGGGTATTTTTTTTCCTCGGGTTTCCATTGCAATGGTACTTTGATTTTACATTCTTCGATTTTATGTTTTCGCAATTCTACACTGTAAATTCATAGCCCCTGTAAAAAAAACCATAATATCACTGCTAAAAATTCCTGAATTTTACATTTCTTCCGAGTAAAGTATTCCTCGATTCTAAGTTCTTACTCGTCATCTCTCTTAACTTTATCCCATTTTCGTCCTATCGACATTTGATGTGACTGAATGAGTTATAAACGGCACAAAAGACAGATGGTTCTCACCATGGGTGGTTGCGGAGTTAAGGGAATATTTTAGGCTGTTCTGGAGAGGGGAGATGTGAGAGAGGAAATGCTGATATAATCCACAATCGATGTTACCAACACAGCTTGCAATATTTAGCTTCACCACACAGTTATAATACAACTGCTGCTGGGATGCAGTGGTAATGGAAAAACAAGGCAGTTGACGTGAAGTTCTGGACTGAGCCAATACATGACAAAGGGGCCCAGCCACTACCTTTTCTTATGTCACTTAGAACTCAGTCTCATGATTTTGCATGTATTTCAGATGTACTGTATTCAGCATCAATATCAGTCATCAACCTTTTAAATTCAAACACTGAGTCTTGAAGGATATGCTCGGTCATAATCGAGGAAATGTTGCCCATTTCTGGCTAGTGAACTCTTATTGGCTGGCAACTTGTTAGGTCACTCAATAGGCAGCACAGCCACTACACCATACTAACACACATAAAATGCGCTCACATACTGGGTGTGGGGCGAGGGGGAGTGGCCCTTCCTCTATGAGAATGCAGGTAGGGACGAAAGCATTTTGTGAAGTGCAGAAAATATACTTTTTGTGAAGATGATGTGCTATGGCAGAGATGTCACACAGAAATAGAGCAAGAGTTTTATGATAGTGCATTTGAAAGACTTTTGTGTTCAAATCTGATACAATACAGTTGCATCTCTGTTTCTCTCACCAACTTCGAAATAACACTGTAATGGTGGTGAGCATAAGAAGTATGGCTCATAAGAAAGCAATGGTGACAAAGTTCATCACCTAGTAGATGTTCGCATTTATGCTTTTGGTTTAACCACTTAGCTGCTGTGATGTTTTTGGTTTAATTTAACATGTTCATCAATTTTTGCTTTTCTCTGGGTAAGCACAAAGGATGATCTCTCGAAAACGTGTGTTTTGAACAAATAATTTGTGGTTGTAGCATGTTGTAAAATAGCTCTGTTACCTTGTACCCAGATACCAATTTCAATTCTTTGATGAGTCTTTACATGCTGTTACACATCTGTGACTTTTTAAGAACTGATGAAATCCATTACCACAAATTATTGTATAAACACTGTACTGTACATTTAATTTCCTTCACTTAGACAGATTTTATGCAAAGTATTGGAGAAGATTGCAATATTTAATCGTATAAGGCAATTACATGTGTCTTTGCTCATATTATGGGGGGTTTTAAGTCTGGACCACAGGAAAACGTAAAATAGGGGTTTCACTGTATTTTTGTTTTATTACTAATTTTACTGTTGTATTTCTTGTAAATCTATATCTATATGGATACTCTGCAAGCCACATGTAAGTGCCTGGCAGAGAGTTCATTAAACCACCTTCACTATAATTCTCTATTATTCCAATCTCGAGCAGCTCATGGAAAAAAACAGATACCTGTATCTTTCCGTGTGAGCTATGATTTCTTATTTCATTATGGTGATCATTTCTCCCTATGTAGGTTGGCATCAACAAAATGTTTTCGCATTTGAAGGGGAATGTTGGTAATTGAAATTTCATGAGAAGATTTTGTCTCCATGAAAAACGCCTTTGTTTTAATGACGTCCACCCCAAATCCTGTATCATGTCAGTGACACTCTCTCCCCTATTTCTTGATAATACAAAATGTACTGGTCTTCTTTGAACTTTCTTGATGTACTTAGCTACCCCTTTCTGGTAAGGATCTCACACCGCAAAGGAGTACTCCAAAAGAGGACAGACAAACATAGTGTAGGCAGTCTCTATAGTAGATCTGTTACATCTTCTAAGTGTTCTGCCAATAAAATGCAGTCTTCGATTTGCCTTCGCCACAACATTTTCTATGTGTAATTTAAGTAGTTTGAAATTCCTAGGCATTTAGTTGAATTTACGGCCTCTAGATTTGACTCATTTATCATGTAACCAAAGTTTAACGTATTTCTTTTAGCGTTTGTCATTATTTAGGGTCAGTTGCCAATTTTTGCACCATACAGGTATCTTTTCTAAATCATTTTGCAGTTTCTTTTTCTCTTCTGATGATTTTACTGGATGATAAAAGACAGCATCATCTGCAAACAACCTAAGGGGGCTGCTCAGATTGTCTCCTAAATCATTTGTATAGGTATTCCATAAGCACACAATTTTACTACAAGTTGCTTGCGAGGTACAGTGTCAAAAGCATTATAGAAAACTAGAAATAGAGAATAAATTTGAAAGAATTGTGGAATCAGTTTGAAATCCCTTGCTGTCTGCCATGTATGTCATGTTCTAACATACTTCTGAATGAGTCCCAGAATTCTTGGTGTGCTTTGCACACTATTTGTTCCACTGCATTCCTGTTTGTTTTGTATATTTCCCATCTCTCTGATGAGGTTTTTGTTTGTAGAAACTGCAAATAAGATACTTGTTTTTCTGTAATGGCTTCTTTAATTTCTGTGTTCCAAATTCTGGGTCATTTTTTCTCATCTGTTTCATTCCCTTTATCAAGTGCTTCTGAGGCTGCTTCATTGATGTAGGTCTTAATATTATACCATTCTGTATCTATGTCATCTTTACTGATTGTCAGTGAAGCAAGCTTTTCATGGAGGCTGTCTTGATAATGTTTCCTAATATTATATTCTGACAGGAGATGAAACTCATGTTGTGGCTTCTTTTGAGGTTTCTTTGTTTTCTTCCATTTTAATAGTTGCATTATTTTGCTGCCTAAAATGAATTGGTCGCTGTTACCTACGTTGCTTCCTCTATAAACATGTAAATCTTGCATAAGGTTCTTCCTTTTCTTATTAATTAGTATATTAACCAATCACAGACCTCAGTCCTCGTGCATTGCAAGTAAACTTGTGAATTTCATTATTTCTGTGAAATGTGTTAGTAATTTTTAAAATTATTAAAAGAGGCAAATTGGCATAGCTCCCATCAATCATTATTAAGGGTCTTTTTCTCCAAATAATCATACTATTCCTGGTATAGGTAGATTTCCAACTCTTGCATTAAAACTACCAGCGATGACAACGTGGTCTAGCTTGTTAATTTTGTTCACTTCTTTCTGAAGGTCATAATGAAAGTAATGTCATTCCTTCCCTCCTCTGGGCTGTATACAAGGTCCGTTCAAAAATCTCAGAACATTGATAATTTTGCACAAATGGTGTGCTGGAGCAAAATGCGGTTGGCATCCCTGCACATGTCTGTGTTTAATGTGTAACTGTTGGAAGTTTCATTGTTGTATGTTTGTTAGTTATTTTTCAGTGCTGTATTGAGTAGAACGTTGTGTTGCACAGTTTGAGTTTCAAGACAGCAGATTTAAAGGAACATGTCTACATTAAATTTTGCGTGGGGGGGAAAAAAAAAAAACCTTTACAGAGACACACCAAACGATGCAGGAAGCCTATGGTGCTCAAGTCATACGCTGTGGTATGAATGGTTCACATGTTTAAAAAACGGCTAGAGAGAAGTTAAAGATGACCCTTCTTGAGGACGCCGTTTGATGTCTACCAACGACACTCATGCCAGGAATGTCAATGAAATTGTGCATGTCAATCGAAGACTGACTATCCGAAAGATTGCAGAAGAACATAACATTTCAGTTCTATCATGTCATAAAATCCTGACATAGCATCTTGGAATGCATCGTGTTACCACCAGGTTTGTCCCACGGCCCTTGAGTCAAGACCAGAAAGACTTTTGCCTCGCAATCTGTGATGTGTATGGTGCGAAAAATGGTGTTGCCCTTAAATTATAAAAAGTTTACGGCATCCACATGAGTCTTAAAAGGAGTCTGCTAAACTTCAGTTACACAATAAATCACATAAAATTAAACACTATCAATTTAACTAAATACCCAGGAATTACAATTACACACACTTACATTGGAATGATCACGTAGATAAAATTATGGCGAAGGCAAATCAAAGACTGTCTTTTATTGGCAGAACACTTAGAAGATGCAACAGGTGTACTAAAGAGAGTGTGTGCGCAATGGTTGTCCATTCACTGCTAGTGTTGCCGTGTAATATAGCATCCTTACTAGATAGGATTGAAGGTGGACATCGAAAAAGTCCAAGGGATGTCAGCTATTTTGTATTATTGTGAAATAGGGGAGAGAGTGTCACAAATATAGTAAATGAGCTGAGGAGGCAATCATTAAACAGTGACATTTTTAGTTGCGGAAGGATTTTTGCACAATATTTCACTCACTTATTTTCTCCTCCAAATGCAGAAATATTTAGTTGTTGCTCACCTACTCTGGGTGAGATCATCATTATGATAAAATAAGAGAAATCAGAGGTTATACAGAAAGATTTAAGTGTTCATTTTTTGCATGCACTTTTAGGGAGTGGAACGGTAGAGAAATAGTCTGAATTTGGTGTGGAGAACACCCTGCTGCCACTTTATTGTGAATTGCAGAGTAGTCGTGCATATTAATGATTGATTTATTCTCTCAAAGTACGATAATACTTCAGACTCTTAACTTGAGTGCTTGAATTGTAGCAAACATAACTCTCCTCTTTTACATTAAGTATCATTTTTATTTTTTCTGTAGCTACATACAGTATTTGTGATTGTTACATGGCTCCACCATGGAATCTCCCAATCCATTGTACACTGTGATGTGCTGTACAGTACTGTAGACTGTCAGCAAAAACTTGCACTGATCTCAGCGACCTGAATGGATGTCTCCAACTGCCACACGAAGGCGTAGGAGTACCTCAAACAGAACATTATCAAAACGCACAGAATCATTTCAACAATCTTAACCTGTACATCAAGACTTCAAGTAGTTTGTTGCTGAATCTTAACATGTTTTTTCATTTATGCTCAACTTGAACAGAACTTTGATCTTCACACTGGTATCCTGACTGTGATACATTCTGTTGGGTTTAAAAGGGGCCTTTTCCCCCCTAAAATGAAACATATCAGGAAGAATATATATTCTGCAATAGATGTGAAGATTTCAAATTGCTTGGAAAGCTTTCTACATGTAGATCTATGGTGGTCTGCACTTGTTATTCTGATCACTCATATCAGTGCCCATAGCACATTTCTGGCTCTTGGCTAATTTTTTTGTTATTCCTTCTGTTTATCTTCTTCTCTTGATTGTTTTGGAATTATCTTCTGAAATCTTGTTTTTGGTTATTTTAGCTGTTTTGTTTGATCAAGCATGTTTGTTTGGAGATAGGAGCATAATCATATTTATAGCATTTTCTGAGATGGATATTTCTTTTGTGGCACATAAAGATGTATTTGTTACTTGCTGATGTAGTAACTGCCCACACATGACAAAAAAATATGTAGCACTCCAGAATACATGTTAATCTATGCCAAAGGGTGAATAGCTCAGAAGAGTCTTCAGAATGCACTCAAGTCTAAGTGTAGGCATGGTTCATGTTGGCTTATTACAATCTCTTAATATTATGTATGCTAGCTGTTTTCAAACAGTGTTTAACTGAAATCCATTGTTATGGTCAACAGAAACCTTGTTATGATTATTTTATAAAATGTTAAAGTGTGAAATATTGTGCTTTGATGTTATAATAAACTGTCTTCTGATCATCATCTTCCCGTGAACCAGGGACCTTGCCGTTGGTGGGGAGGCTTGCATGCTAATCTGGCTTTGTAACATTTAAACGACCTTGCTGTGCTGGTACTGCAAATGGCTGAAAGCAAGGGGAAACTATAGCCGTAATTTCTCCTGGGGGCATGCAGCTTTACTGTATGGTTAAATGACGATGGCTTCCTCTTGGGTAAAATATTCCAGAGGTAAAATAGTCCCCATTCAGATCTCCAGGCAGGGACTACTCAGGAGGACTTCGTTATCAGGAGAAAGAAAACTGGCGTTCTACGGATCGAAGAGTGGAATGTCAGAACCCTTAAACAGCTAGGGAGGTTAGAAAATTTAAAAGAGAAATAGATAGGTTAAAGTTAGATACAGTGGGAATTAGTGAAGATTGGTGGCAGGAGGAACAAGACTTCTGGTCAGGTGAATACAGGGTTATAAATACAAAATCAAATAGGGTAAAGCAGGAGTAGGTTTAATAATCAATAAAAAAAATAGGAGTGCGGGTAAGCTACTACAAACAGCATAGTGAATGCATTATTGTAGCCAAGATAGACAGAAAGCCCACATCTACAACAGTAGTACAAGTTTATATGCCAACTAGCTCCACAGATGATAAAGAGATTGAAGAAATGTATGATGAGGTAAAAGGAATTATCCAGATAGTGAAGGGAGACAAAAATTTAATAGTCATGGGGACTGGAATTTGATAGTAGGAAAAAGGGAGAGAAGGAAAAGTAGTAGGTGATTATGGAATGGGGGTAAGGAATGAAAGAGGAAGCTGCCTGGTAGAATTTTGCACAGAGCATGACTCAATCTTAGCTGACACTTGGTTTAAGAATCATGAAACAAGGTTTTATATGTGGGAGAGGCCTGGATACACTGGAAGGTTTCAGATAGATTATATAATGGTAAGACAGAGGTTTAGGAACCGGGTTTTAAATTGTAAGACATTTCCAGGGGCAGATGTGGACTCTGACCACACTCTATTGGTTATGAACTGTAGATTAAAACTGAAGAAACTGCAAAAAGGCGGGAATTTAAGGAGAAAAGTGGCCTGGATAAACTGAAACAACCAGAGATTGTAGTGAGTTTCAGAGAGAGCATTAGGGAACAATTGACAAGAACAGGGCATAGAAACAAGAACAGGGGAAAGAAATACAGTAGAAGAAGAATGGGTAACTTTGAGAGATGAAGTAGTGTAGGCAGCAGAGGATCAAGCAGGTAAAAAGATGAGTGCTTGTAGAAATCCTTGGGTAAAAGAAGAGATATTGAATTTAACTGATGAAAGGAGAAAATATAAAAATGTTGCAAATGAAGCTGTCTAAAAGGAATACAAAGGTCTCAAAAATGAGATTGACAGGAAGTGGAAAATGGCTAAACAGGTATGGCTAGAGGACAAATGTAAAGGTGTGGAGTCATATATCACTAGGGGTAAGATAGATACTGCTTACAAGAAAATTAAAGAGACGTTTTATGAAAAGAGAACCACTTGTATGAATATCAAGAGCTCAGATGGAAAACCAGTTCTAAGCAAAGAAGGGAAAGCAGAATGCTGGAAGGAGGATATGGAGGGTCTATACAAGGGCAATGTACTCGAGGGCAATATTATGGAAATAGAATAGCTGAAGATGAAATGGGAGATAGGATACTGTGTGAAGAATTTGACGGAGCACTGAAAGACCTAATTCTAAACAAGGCCACGGTAGTAGACAACATTCCCTTAGAACCAGTGATAGCCTTGGGAGAGCCAGCCCTGACAAAACTCTACCATCTGGTGAGCAAGATGCATGAGACAGGTGAAATACCCCCAGACTTCAAGAAGAACATAATAATTCCAATCCCAAAGAAAGCAGGTGTTGATAGATATGAAAATTACCAAACTATCAGTTTAATAAGTCACAGCTGTAAAATACTAACAGGAGTTCTTTACAGACAAACGGAAAAACTGGTAGAAGCTGACCTTAGGGAAGATCAGTTTGGATTCCATGGAAATGTTGGAACACATGAGGGAATACTGACCCTACCACTTATCTTAGGAGATAGATTAAGGAAAGGCAAACCTACGTTCCTAGCATTTGTAGACTTAGAGAAAGCTTTTGACAATGTTGACTGGAATACTCTCTTTCAAATTCTGAAGGTGGCAGGGGTAAAATACAGGGAGTGAAAGGCTATTTAAAATTTGTACAGAAACCAGAGGGCAATTATAAGAGTTGAGGGACTTGAAATGGAAGTAGTGGTTCGGAAGGGAGTGAAACAGAGTTGTAACCTATCCCCGATGTTATTCGATCTGTACGTTGAGCAAGCAGTAGGAATTAAAATCCATGGAGCAGAAATAAAAACTTTGAGGTCAGAGACAGCAAAGGACCGGGAAGAGCAGTTGAATGGAATGGACAGTGTTTTGAAAGGAGGATATAAGATGAAGATAAACAAAAGCAAAATGAGGATAATTGAATGTAATGGAATTAAATCAAGTGATGCTGGGGAATTAGATTAGGAAATAAGACACTTAAAGTAGTAGATCAGTTCTGCTATTTGGGAAGCAAAGCAAGGAGGATATAAAATGTAGACTGACCATGGCAAGAAAAGTTTTTTTGAAGAAGAGAAATTTGATAACATGAAGTATAGATTTAAATGTCAGTAAGTCTTTTCTGAAAGTATTTGTATGAAGTGTAGCCATGTATGGAACTGAAATGTGCGATAAATAGTTTAGACAAGAAGAGAATAGAATCCTTCGAAATGTGGTTTTACAGAAGAATGCTGAATATTAGATGGGTAGATCACATAACTAATGAGGAGATAATGAATCAAATTGGGGAGAAGAGGAATTTGTGGCAAAACGTGAATATAAGAAGGGATCGGTTGGTAGGACATGTTCTGAGGCATCAAGGGATCGCCATTTTAGTATTGGAGGGCAGCTTGGAGGGTAAAAATCATAGAAGGAGACCAAGAGATGAATACACTAATTAGATTCAGAGGGATGTAGGTTGAAGTAGTTACTTGGAGATGAAGAAGCTTGCACAGGATAAAGTAACATGGAGAACTGCACCAAACCAGTCTGTGGACTGAAGACAACAACAACAACAACAACAACTACTACTACTACTACTACTACTACTACTACTACAACTACAACAACGATCATAAAGATAAGTGCTCCTCAACTTATGGGGAACATATTGTTCTGTTTATGGTTGCAGGATTCATCAGTTCAGCTGTTTCTTATTTGTAAACTACGATACACCTGTAAAAAATCAATCAGACATTAGTTTTACATTTACCTGAATTTTCGTTGATTAAGCATGTACCAGCTGAGTGCTTCTAGATGCGGAAAAATTTTTGTAGGCGGTTGAAGAATGAGTCACTTTTTGTCAAAATAATTTAACTGGATGCATAAAAAAAAGTACTCACCAAGTGGTGGCAGAACACACACATAAAAGATGGTTGCAATTGGCAAGCTTTTGGAGCCAGTGGCTCCTTCAGACAGAAGGGTTGAAGGAGAAGGAAGAGGGGGGGGGGGGGGGATGAAGGAAAAGGACTGGAGATGTCTGGGAAAAGGGGTAGATTTTGGGAAAGTCAGGTCAGGGAAGACTTACTGCATGGGATGAGAAGGAAAGACTGACTAATACTTTTTGTGATTCTTTTCTGCTTTTAATAAAAGCTTGGGTGCATGTAAAAGATATGCTGTGACTGTAGTTTTGCCATCTTCAAATTTATAAATTCTAATTGGAAGTTTCTTCTGGAGACAGAATGAGCTTAACCACATTTTAACATCTGAATCTGTCAGTGATAAGATAATATGCTGCTTACTAAACAGTAGGAGAGAACTGAAAACTCATCAACTAAGCATTATTAAGTGGGAGAATTTTGTTATGCATTAGAAATATTATGTTTTGTTGTGTACTGATTTTATTTCTTTCTTCTGAAATTGCTGTAGTGGTGTATTATCATTTATTACAATCATCTGTCATAATATGAAATTTTGATGCAGCATTGTTAATTTTGCAGGTTGTTAACCTTGAAATCAGTGAAATATGTGCAGCCAATCGTGTGTTAACAGACTACATTTACTACATAATAGCTGGAGAAGTACTATTGCTGGCACTATTGATCAGTAAGGTCTCTTATGATTACTGGGTCTTTAGGACTGTTGGACACTTACCATGGCCTGCTTCTAAAATGCCAAAGTTGCCTTGTGACTGGCTTTGTGAAGCCTAAAGTCACTAAATCAGCCTTGCCTATTCTGAAAACTTCCTGTAATGGAAACTCAAATTTCATATTGTATATTTTTATACAAATGTTACTTGCCATTTATACTGGTATTGAAAAATGTACAAATAATTCTGAAAGCATTAGAACATCTCTCTCTAATTTTACAATTAGTTGCTTTATGCTGGACCCATGTGATGAAGACAGTAAGGTAACCATTATTACAGTTCAGTAAATTTCAGATAAATTATCAGTTGTTGATGCCGTACACATCAGTGGAGTGGTGTGGAATCTTGCTTACTGCTGTTGCTCATGTCCTTATGAAGTTAAAATGGTACTATAACAGATCAAATGCATCGTGTGGAGTGCATTGATTTTGTATGTACATTATATTTTAAAGAATAAACTGAAAGCTTTTGCTAAAATTTGATGGTCAGAGATTGAGATACATATGAAGAGTTATTAGAGTATGTATTTCCATTCCATGGGTCCAAAAACTTAGTAATATGATTTATTATTATTGTTATTATAGTACTAGTTAGGCAGTTCCTTCATTTTGAGCTTTATATTTACAGAGCGTGTGTTGCATTGTGTACATGCAGACAGTGTGAGAGGCAAACATAAATAATACAGCAATTCATCTATTTTTAAGGGAAATACGAATTCTTATGCTCTCTCTGAGGTATTGAAATTGCTGTTTGACACTTTGCACAATAGGTGTGAAGACATGGCCATGCCGTAGTGTTCACTCCAGTATATTTTTTTGGCTTTACAAAAAAATTAATATACAATAGTGTAAAAAATTTAGTGCACCTAAAATTTAAAAAGGAAAATTTGCAACTGAGATGTGACAGTGTATTGACTTTTTTAACACAAGTTTCAAATACCTATTTTTCTGAATTGTGTAGAGCTTTACACTTCCAGTTTATTTTTATTATTATGGTCTCATTTTTCTTTATTGCATTGCTTTTTCTGTGATGTACATGTTTTCTTAAAATTTTATGCCCATCCCCTCTGTTTATTTTGTTTATAATAGTTATGTAGAGATCAGATTCCTGAAAAGTTGTTTATTGTTCTCTAGTACTACGGAAAAAATGACTTCTGTTTTTGACAATATCTGTAACTTTTTTACTGGTGTATAATCTCAATTCATTTCTTTCTAGTCCAGTACACCTTTCATAGCAACACGTGAGATCTGAAGATGTTAACAATTTCTTTATTTCTGAGATCTGATTTTTAAAAAAATTATTTTATTTGTGTTTCTTGAACTAGAAATGTATTGTTTCAGTGCTATTATTTAGCGTATGTTGGATGTGCTGTGTTTCTGTGAAATTTATTTAATTTGTCATGTGAAGAAAATAAGTGAAAGAAAAAGCTACTTTACACTGTGAACATGTCTTTTTTTAAATAAAAAAGTCACAATCATTATGTCAGGGGAGGAAACAGGCATTTGAATGGCTGCCTTAGAGTACAGAAAATCTAATTGTTTCTCACTGTTGACAAGTATATTGCATCTGACAAACAATTCTTAAATCAATGCGACTTGTTCACAGTGGCATGCATGAATAAAATCATCTCAGCTTTCAAGCCATATCACTTCACATAAAACACTTGGGCTTTTGACAGCTGGCTCTGCTATCATCGTTAGGGATAAAAACTACTGAGTGCCAGAACTGCCACACTGTTCTGTGTATATGGTTATTTGGGCATGATAGCAGCATCTGCACCTGATAGAGAGCCAAAGTGATGCATGCATGGTAAAATGAGTTGGGCAGCTTGTAGTGGCTCTGACTCACCATGAGACAAGAGTATTGGCTTATGCATCACCACATTGGGACTCCATTATAAAGGAGGTGGTAAAAATTAGAATAAACTGCAACAGTTTTAACGGAGAAAAAGTTACACCCTTATTAGAGCATGAGGGCTGGCTTTGGATATCAAGCAGAAGCAAAGATGGATGCTTAATGCTGTTAGGAAGGTGGAAGTGTCAGTTTCGAATGTGGTACCAGCCGTTCACATCACCTGATGTCACTCAGTCCTGTGGCAGGCAGCAGCTGCTACGAGCTGCCCAGCTCACCTTCCCATGCAAGTATCACTTCAGCTTTCTCTGGAAGATTACAGATACTGGTATCATGCCTAATATAAGTGGAACACCGAGCTGGCTCCGGCAGTCATTGGTATTTAATCCTGATGGCAGTGGTAGAGATAGCTGTCAGAAGCTTGAATGTCTTTTCAAAATGACATGCCTTGAAAACCAAGCAGATTTTATTCAGTGTGACTTTAGTAGTGCAAGAACGAGAAATCTTTTAATTTCTGTCTAAACCTTTCACGTGGATTGCAGCTCTCTTGTATCCTGTTGTTTTTTTTTTTTTTTTTTGTCATTAAATCAATGTCTAAATACTGAAGATTGATCTGCAACTTATTCAGCATATAACGGATTGAGTAGGTTGATGGACTGAGTAAACATATAGCATATCAGTCATTGCTGATAACTGTAGTAATTCTGATTGATATTTTATATGGTATTTTATTGTAAGTAGATATAAATTTACATTTGTACATATATTTTTGTAAAGTTATAATAAGTCTGTGTGTGTGTGTGTGTGTGTGTGTGTGTTGGAGAGAGAGAGAGAGAGAGAGAGAGAGACTCTTTTCTAATGCCAAACTGAAATGCCTATCACCTAACTTTACATCTTCATATATCATCAGATTCAAATCAACTGAAATTTACATCTGCAGTATGAGTAACAGTTCTAAAGAACCTCAAAGATAGTCAGATGCTGCCTTCTGTTGTACTTCATATGTTGTACACAATTTTAATCACTTTGATATATATATTTTTAAATGAATGTGAAATGTGATTTGAATTGATGTCTGTTTTTAATGTCTTTATATTTCAAATAAACGAAGTTTTTACTTCCAATTTAACAGCTTTTCATTTTAAATAAGACTCATTTGCAGCTCCATTTCATGTGTGGGTAGTTTAAGTACTCTTGTGAATTTTTTGAGAAAGAACCAAGAAATAAAGAAAAGTTAGTACTACAAGACATTCAAGAATGTGGAGTCTTATACATATTGTTCTAGACAATAAAACAACAGCCTGGAGTAAGTTGTAGAACACAAGACAATACAAGGATGATATGCCACCATCATCACACAAGCAAAGAAGAGAGCTTCATCAGCACCTTTAAAAATTTTGGCACACAAACATATTTACACTATTTTTAAATCCCACAAGCTCCCCTAACTGTAACTCACTCGCTAGTCCATTGCTGTAAGTTGCTCGTACCCGTATCCTCTCTCAGTTGCCCTTTCTCTCTTGCTCGTTCAACACAACTCATTGTTATTATCTCTTTGTGTCTTTCTGTCATTGTCTCCTGGGTCACAGCCACAGCCCCGTTCATTCTGTCCAGCTACTAGTCTCCTATCACTTACACTGTCTCCCTCTTGGTCTCTCTTACTGCTGAAAACTCATTTCTTCTTTCCTTCTGCTGCTGTCTTTTATCACTGTCACAATCTCTCTCTCTTGTTGTCATTGTCGTATACTCTGTCACTCTATCAGTGACTGTTACCCACTTCCACTTTGTCTTTCCATTTCACTGTCTCCTTCACTCTTTTACTAGCACTGTTCTGTCACTTTCAATTATGTTACACTGCCACTGTGTCTGTCTCTCTCTCTCTCACACAGCCATTGTCTCCTTCACTTTTTCTATATCACAGCCAAAGTCTACCATCTTCCACTATTTATTACATTTCTCTTTCTGTGCCACTGTCTTCATCTCTCTTGGCCTAAAAAAGTGCAAATATATATGCATGCCAAAATTTTAGGGAAAATTTTTAAAGGTGCTGAGGAAGGTAAAATTAGGCAGCTAGTAGCCCACTTTTCAGTCACAATCTGTTATATAAACAGGAACTTATTCACATTTTTTATGCTCTGATAGGAGCATTTTTCCATTGGTTCTCTTCTTTTCCCTACTGCAGCAGGGCAAGTAACTCATATGAAATGAAAGTAAAATTTAGACAGTTTACTTATGTGAAACTGAAATAATGCAAAACTAATTTTACATCCCAGACCAAATTTTACTTGTAAAAAAGTTTGCATGTGCTTTAGTCATAACACATGGGGTTTCCAGATGATAAATGAGAGACTTTACGGACTATTTCTCTGTGCTATATCACTTTATAAACTACACTTTCACCTCACACTGGATTTTATGTGTACAAGAAGGGTGACTTTGAAGCCCTGTATCTAGGAAATGGATAAGGATATGAAGAAAATTTTCTTACAGGGCTATTACAAATGATTGAAGCGATTTCATAAATTCACTGTAGCTCCATTCATTGACATATGGTCACGACACACTACAGAAACGTAGAAAAACTCATAAAGTTTTGTTCGGCTAAAGCCGCACTTCAGGTTTCTGCCACCAGAGCGCTCAAGAGCGCAGTGAGACAAAATGGCGACAGGAGCCGAGAAAGCATATGTCGTGCTTAAAATGCACTCACATCAGTCAGTCATAACAGTGCAACGACACTTCAGGACGAAGTTCAACAAAGATCCACCAAATGCTAACTCCATTCGGCGATGGTATGCGCAGTTTAAAGCTTCTGGATGCCTCTGTAAGGGGAAATCAACGGGTCGGCCTGCAGTGAGTGAAGAAACGGTTGAACGCGTGCGGGCAAGTTTCACGTGTAGCCCGCGGAAAATTGGCTCATGCCACAACTGGAGACCGACAGCGCCGACTTCATCTTTCAACAGGATGGTGCTCCACCGCACTTCCATCATGATGTTCGGCATTTCTTAAACAGGAGATTGGAAAACCGATGGATCGGTCGTGGTGGAGATCATGATCAGCAATTCATGTCTTGGCCTCCACGCTCTCCCGACTTAACCCCATGCGATTTCTTTCTGTGGGGTTATGTGAAAGATTCAGTGTTTAAACCTCCTCTACCAGGAAACGTGCCAGAACTGCGAGCTCGCATCAATGATGTTTTCAAACTCATTGATGGGGACATGCTGCACCAAGTGTGGGAGGAACTTGATTATCGGCTTGATGTCTGCCGAATCACTAAAGGAGCACATGTTGAACATTTGTGAATGTCTAAAAAAACTTTTTGAGTTTTTGTATGTGTGTGCAAAGCATTGTGAAAATATCTCAAATAATAAAGTTATTGTAGAGCTGTGAAATCGCTTCAATCATTTGTAATAACCCTGTAGTTGTTGAGAAAAATTGCAGCCATTTGCTGTGTATAGCCATCTTGGAATCTGCTACTGGGTTTTGTTCTGCTGGCGATGGTGAGAATAGAGTAAAATAAAAAATAAATAAATAAATAAAATGTCTGCAGGAGCATAGAGCAGTAGTGTCCGTAGATCATAAGGTGTCGAGTGTTTATGACAAGCTGTAGATGGTTGCCTGATGAGACAGACCACATATTTACAACAGTTCAATATTACCTTTTATAGATGTGAAGGTAAACACCTTGACAAGAATGCTAAGAGGTTAGGAAAAAGCAGTTTTTAGAAGAAGGATCAACATAGAGATAAGGATATTCTGTGTAACATCAGTAAAAGACAATGATCTTGAGAGCACAGTTTGCCATATATAGCAGTCATAATCAACAGTGAGCTTAAGAGTTCAGTTTTCAGAAATATCCGACAGCAAGATGATAGCAATAGGTTGTTGGTAGTGAAATGGTACTTGAAACCAAATGACCAACCCAAGAGAAAATATATTACATGTTGTAAAATGGAATACTGCTCAGCTGAAATTGAGATGTTGTAAATTGTACTTGCCAGATCATGATGTAAATAAATTGTTTTGATTACATAAAACAAAGTTATGGGCAATTTGGTGTCAGGAACTGTACACTGAGGTGACAAAAGTCACAGGATACCTCCTAGTTTCATGTCAGACCTCCTTCTGCCTGGTGTAGAGCAGCAACCTGATGTGGCATGGGCTCGACAAGTCATCGGAAGTCCCCTGCAGAAATATTGAGCTGTGCTGCCTCTATAGCCACCTACAATTTGCGAAAGTGTTGCTGGTGCAAGATTTTGTCCACACTGGTATAGAAGCACTGTCCACCTTTTTGTCCTTCTGCAGACGAGACTTTCAGCAGTTATTTTACACAGATCACCATATTGCACTGGTAATTAAATGTTGATCATCTCACATAAATGTTTAATGGGATTCATGTTGGGTGTTCTGGGTGCCCAAATCATTTTCTCAAATTATCCAGAATATTCTTCAAACCAATTGCGAGTAGTGTGTTTACATTTTGTGGCATGCACTGCAGCTGTAGTGGTTATAAAGCTAAGTACTGACAAACTTATTTGTGCACTGTTATACAGTTCTTAAATTTAATAGTGGCAAAATAATGTTTTAGTAAACTTTTGGAAACATTTGTTTGCTGTGTTTCTTAGAGTTTTCTGTGCGTTGAAGTCATTTAGTAAATTTCGTGCTTTAGTTTTCAACTGGCGTTTCTTATTGTTTCTAGTGAAATATTTCAGTAAAATTTGCATTCAGTGTTTTAACTTCATTAAGTGTTCCAGTGGCCATTTGAAGTTTTTGGTTTTAGCTAATAAATTTGTGAAGTCTTGTTGGTATTGGTATTAGCTGTGGTGTAGTAGTATTAATACAAGTAGTTGCTTTCTTAGTAGGCAGAGAATTTTGAGACCATTATAGTTAGTTCTATAAATAGTTCTACTGGTGTAACTGAACTTTGGTAATGTAGACATATGGTTTTTCTCAGTAACTGTAAAATTTTACCATGAGTGAGAAGTGTGGGCTCTGTTGTAGGTTTGTGAGTAGTGGGTTACGGTGTGGGATTTGTTCAACGTATTTTCATTGGGGGAATGCAGTGGGGAAGCCAGTGGTCATTTTAGTGAGATCCTCTCCTGGGAATGCAGAATCTGTAGTAGAAATAAATTGATAGAGGAGCAGGAGTGTAAGATCTGTGCCTTTCAGATGCAGTTACAACGCGCCAAGGAGGAACTAGATAGGTTGAGGAGGGTGAAGGGTGATAGGGAATGGGAACTGGCAGTTGGCAAGAAGGCAGCTAGGAAGAGGAGATATTCAGACAGTTTTACTTTGGGTATGCAATAGATCTGACCAACTGTCAGAGTTGAGTGAAGAGGAGCCTCATGTAGCTGTAGATGTAGGGAACATGCAGCAGTGCTCAGGAATTAGGAGGCCTATGTTAGTTGCAAAGTCTAGCAGAAAGAAGGAGGTGCTGCTGCTAGGTAGTTCTCATGGTAGAGGTGTGGGCCAGCAGTTACAGGATATGTTGTGGAGTGAGTACCAGGTCACCAGCATTGTGAAGCCCAGTGCAGGGTTGGCTCAAGAGACTGACAGCATAGGGGAGTTATGTAGGAATTTTACGAAGGAGGATGAGGTAGTGATATTGGGTGGAGCAGGGAACAGTCTTGATAGGGATGGGGAATATGATGTAGGTGGTGAGCTGGTAAAGATAGCTACTCAAACTTGTGGCACTAATGTCCATTTCGTGCAACTGTTTCAGCATCATGATCGGCCTCACCTTAATGCGGCTGTTAGGCGTGTTAACATGGGGCTGGGGAAGGCGCTGATGGCAGAGGGCATGGGTCACATCTCAGTGGTGCCAGTTGGGTCTGTCAGTAGACTGGGTTTCACTAGGCATGGCCTGCACCTCAGTAGGTATGGGAAGGGGAAGCTGGCTAAAATTATAGGTGACAGTGTAGTGGGTGGTGGTGGTGGTGGTGGGGTCACTCATGGAAAAATTCCTGTAGTAGTTGGTGTTAGAGCTGCACCTTTTTTTAGATTGAAGTAAGCTGATAGCTATACCTGCTTAAAGGAAGTCCTCTAACTAAGGGCTCACCTTCCAAGGATGTAATGATTCCAAGTAGAGAAGGAATTAGCATATTTCATCAAAATATAAGAGGTATTAGAGAAAAAGTTAGTGAACTGCTTATAGATGTTGACTCTAAAATTATTGATATATCAGAGCACCACTTAAATAATTTGACAATTCAGAGGCTTCCTTTACCAGGATACAGAATGAGTGGCTTTTTCTCAAGGAGTTCCTTGCGGGATGGTGGGGTGGCTATGTACGTAAAAAACAGTATTCCATTTGAGTTCATAGATGTATCACAACACTACACTGAACAGATATTTGAATGTTGTGCAGGGGCAGTTGAATTTAGTAAAACTAAACTTGGCAGCCCAGGTGTCTGACCAGTGGGATAAGGATATTTTGCAGAACAAAGCGGGACTTATATCAAAATGTTAGTAGTAGTCACAATCAAGCAATAGTAGCCCATTACAAGCAGTATTGTAAGGTGCTTAAAAATGTTATTAGGAAGGCAAAGAGTACCAGTATGTGGTATGCAAATAGAATAGCTAATTCACAGGATTAAATTAAAACCATATGGTCCGTTGTGAAGGAAGTGTCTGGTCAGCAGCACAAGGTCGACAATATAAAGTCAATTCGTAGTAAAAATATTTTTGTTACTGATAAATCAGATATATGTACAGTATTTAACAATTATTTTCTGAGCATTGCTGGTGAATTAAATAAAAATTCAGTTTCTACAGGAAATTATATAAATTTCTTGACAAATGCCTTTCTGAGATTGATGTCTGAAATACGCCTCTGTGATACAGACAAGAGGGAGATCGAGTCAATAATTAAATCACTGAAGACTAAGGACTGTCATGGTTATGATGGAGTGTCTAGCAGAATATTATAATACTGTGCTGTACATGTCAGCCCTCTATTTAGCCATATATGTAATTTTTCCTTTAGGAATGGTCAGTTTCCTGAGCGATTAAAGTACTCAGTAGTAAAGCCACTTTATAAAAAGGGAGAAAGGGATAATGTAGATATTTTAGACCTATTTCTATGCCAACAGTGTTTGCAAAAGTTATTGAAAAGGCTGTGTATGTAAGGATAATTGATCATTTCATATCACACGATTTGCTATCGAATGTAAAGGTTCACCTCTAGAAGTCGTTTAACAACTGAAAATGCTATATTCTCTTTTCTCTGTGAGGTACTGGATGGGCTAAACAAAAAGGTTTCAAATACTTGGCATATTTTTTTATTTAACTAAGGCATTTGATTGCGTTGATCACAAAATATTGCTCCAGAAGTTGGACCATTATGGAATACGGAGAGTAGCTCACAGTTGGATCACCTCTTACTTTAGCAACAGACAACAAAAGGTCATTATTCACAATGTTGATAACGGCTGTGATGTTGGGTGTGAGTGGGGTACTGTCAAGTGGGGGTGCCGCAGGGATCAGTGTTGGGGCCACTCCTGTTCCTTATTTATATAAATGATATGACCTCTAGTATTAAAGGTAACTCTAAAATATTTCTGTTTGCTGATGACACTAGCTTGGTAGTAAAGGATGTCGTGTGCAACATTGGCTTGGTTTCAAATAGTGCAGTACACGACCCAAGTTCATGGCTTGTAGAAAATAAACTAACGCTAGATCACAGTAAGACTCAGTTTCTAACACACAATTCAACGAAACCTGACGTTTTAATTTCACAGAATGGGCATATGATTAGTGAAACTGAACAGTTCAAATTTCTAGGTGTTCAGATAGATAGTAAGCTGTCGTGGAAAGCCCACATTCAGGATCTTGGTCAAAGACTTAATACTGCCATTTTTACTATTCGAACCATATCAGAAGTGAGTGATCGTTCGCCACAAAAATTAGTCTACTTTGCTTATTTTCATTTGCTTATATCATATGGCATTATATTTTGGGGTAACTCTTCCAATTCTAAGAGGATATTTTTGGGTCAGAAACGGGTGCTTCGGGCAATAAGTAGTGTAAGTTCACGAACCTCTTGTCGACCCCTGTGCATGAGTCTGGGTATTTTGACAGTGGCCTCTCAATATATATATATTTTACTGTCATTTCTTGTTAACAATATTAGCCTATTCCCAAGAATAAGCAGTTTTCACTTGGTTAACACTTGGCAGAAATCAAACCTGCATTTGGATTGGATTTCCTTAACTCTTGTGCAAAAAGGGGTGCAGTACACTGCTGCATCTATTTTCAATAAGCTACCAATCGAATTCAAAAATCTTAGCAGTAATCTACATGCTTTCAAATCAAAACTGAAGAGTTTCCTCATGGGGTCACTCCTTCTATTTTGTTGAGGAGTTCCTTGAAAAATTAAGCTGATTCTTATTATATTGTTGAATGCGTTTACTTAAACTTATGGACTGACTTTTTTCAGGCTCATACACATTTATTTTTATCTGTTATTACTTTTATGTTGTAATTTCATGTACTGACACATTCCATGACCGTGGAGATTTGCTCCTCAATTTGGTCCTATGTTATTTGATGTGTAAATAAAATAAAATAAAATAAACAGTGGTGGCCCAGTGACATGGCACATTGTCATCCATAAAAATTCCACTGTTGTTTGGAAACATGAAATCCATGAATGGCTGCAAATGGACTTCAATTAGCTGAATGTAACCACTTACAATCAATTATCAGTTCGGATGGACCAGAGAAACCAGTCCATTCCATGTAAACACAGCCCACATGTTTATGGAGCCACAACCAGCTTGCACAGTGCATTATTGACAACTTGGGTCTGTGGCTCCATGGGGTGTGTGCCACACTTGAACCCTACTATAAGCTCTCACCAACTGAAACCAGGGCTAATTTCACCAGGCCACAGTTTTCCAGTCATCTAGAATCCAATCAATATGGCCACGAACCCATGAGAGGCACTGCAGATGATGTCATGCTGTTAGCAAAGGCACTTACCTTTGTTGTCTGCTGCCATAGCCCATTGATGCCATATTTTTCTGCACTGTCCTTATGGATATATTTGTCATACATCTCGCAATGATTTCTGTGGTTGTTTCATGCATTGTTGCTCACCTGTTAGTACTGACAACTCTACGCAAACATTGATGCTCTTGGCCGTTAAGTAAAGGTTGCCAGCCACTGCATTGTCTGTGGTGAGAGGTAATGCCTGAAATTTAATTCCTGTTATGCAGCCATAATCATGTTAGACACCTGTTTACACGAATCACCTGAGTACAAATGGTAGTTCAACCAATCACTGCCCTTTTATATTTGTGTGTACGATACTACCACCGTCTGTATATGTGCATATCACTATCCCATGACTTTTGCCAAATTGGCTAGTCAAATTGCAAGAATTTTTGAGCTTTAACAACCTGTCAATGAGGTTAAAGAATCACCTACAGGTATTTTACTGATGCCAACATGTAAAAGCATCAACTGATCTAATACAAGGCACACTACATATCGAAGATATTCAAGGAATGCCTGGAAAGAAATAAAATAGATTTATAAACACTTTCCATCAGCAAATATGAGCAGAATCAGAGTGAAGGGTTTAAATCATTTGTGTAGTGTATAATCTCACAGAAAACATTCAGCACAGTCTGGTTTCATATCAGTAGTGAGAAGAGCAGCATTACAGTAATAACTTCTTGTAAAAAGCAGTAGGGCTTTTTTCTTGCCACGTTATGCCAGGGGAGAAACTGAGAAACATAATTATGGAAGAAACAGAGTTTCCGGTAGTTAAAAAATTGTTTTTGGAAGGAGAGGGAAGACTGGCTAGGCAATGGATGAGAAGAATGACCAATGAGAGAAATACGAGGTACAGTGAAAGAGTCAAGCATATCAGCTTTAAATTGGAAACTTCATTCTAGTAAAGACTAAGAATAATTCCAAGCAAATAAATGAAGAAAAAAAGCTTGGCTTGAGAATGCTTTAGATCTGAAGTCCATCACCGACGTGGAGTGCATCCTTCATTGGACCAAACAGATGCAAGTTAGAAAATTGGTTTTGTAAGGAAAGAAAAGACTGGTTAGGCAATGGATAAAAAGAATGTCCAATGAGAGAAATAGGAGGTACAATGAAAGATTCAAGCATATTAGCTTTAAAGTGGGAAACTTCATTCTAATAAAGACTAAGACTGGGGAAAGAAGACGAGAGATCCAGGCTGTAGAGTGGGTGAGAAAGAACAGTCCAATGAACCACAGATTTGCACATACAGTACCCTCCAATCTACTTTTACTGTGAGTAGGGAGGGCCAAGCTATATCGAAACATAATATGACCTACCAAATTCCTTATTTGCAACCTCTCCTACATTTGCAGTGCAATAAGCAATCACATTACGAGAATCCATACTTTCCAACTCAGCAGCAGTAGCAGTAGTACCACAGGTGTGCAGACTTGTGTGAGGCCTCGCGTTTTCATGGAGAAGGAGAAGTTTTTTTGCATTTTTGTGGCGACAACCACGCTGAAGTTGTTTCTTCAATTTCCTGAGTGTAACACAGTGCACTTCAGAGTTTAATGTTGCACCATAAGGAATGACATCAAGCAGAATAACCCCTTCAGAGCCCCAGAAGGCTGACACTGTAACTTTACTAGCTGAGGGTGCAGCTTTTAACGTCTTCTTCTTGTTTCCAGTTAAATGTGATGAACCTATTTTTCATCGCCTGTGATGACGTTCAACAAAAAATGGTCATGGTCAGCAGGTTGTAATGCATAAACAATTCCACAAACATGGTACTTTGTTGGTTTTTGAGATCTGCTGTCAGGCAGCAAGGAACCCAATGGACACACACCTTTGAGTTCTCCAACTTGTGAATGAGTGTGTCAACACTACAGACAGAGACACCCAGTAGAACAACAAGGTCTTTGATTGTGGTTCGTCTTCTTGATTGAGAATCTTCGCACATTTCAACATCGCAGGAGTCACAACTGTGTGCGGCTGGCCAGGACACTGGAGATCAGACGGGTTTTCGTGCTCATGTTGCAAGAATGATAGAACCCTTGCCCAGTGACCCACAGTGCTTTTGTTCACTGCCAGGGCTCTGTAGACATTCTGCAATTGCCTATGAATGTGTGCAATGCTCTGGTTTACCACCAAAAGAAATTGAATGACAGCTCTCTGCTTGGAATGTACCTCTGTTACAGATGCCATTTTGAAGGCTACATATAGGACTGCCACCTATCAGAGCTTCATGAAACTATAGGTGCTGAAGCTTGAATATTCCACTATGTCCCACAACCAGTTCCGAATTTTTTCAGCCAAAATTGGCTGAAAAAAAAGTGTATTGCGTTACTTATTGTAAGCTGCTTGTAAATCTCTATCAGTTATCATCATTGAAATGTAAGTATTTCTACTGTTACCTTTTGACTACAACCTTTGATGGGTTGGTATTATACTGCTGAAATAAAAGTAAAATGTTTATGAACTTTTCAGTATGCAGAATGAAAACTTTGAATCTTCTGCTCCTAACCTAAAACAAATTACACAAAAAATACTGACAACATGTTTTATCCCTCACCACTTTAATGTGTTGTACTTCGATCAGGTCAACTAAACACACTTTATAAAATTAATTACAGTTGACATTAACTATGAATAGAATTAATTGCGAGAACTCTTTCAATTAATGTTTCAGATGTCTACTCAGTGATTTGTTTCGCACTGCTAGAATACATTTCAAGATACTGAGTGTAAGACTGGCATCATGCTGGGAAAAAAGTGATATGCAAAATAAGGAAACTGCCACAAAGCTCATTCAAGAAAGAATGATGACTGTTGCCAAGTCTTCAGGGTCCTTTAATTTAATGAAGTATCTTGATTTTCCACCTCAAAACATTCAAACAATTAGACATTTTTATGTATATGTATTTAAAAAAGTTTTCATTTACGAAGAGGCTCAATTATTTCTCAAAATTTGATAACTATGCCTAATATGTTCTATGACCTTACAAAAAGCCAAGTAATGCCTTTGCTTTATGACTTTGTAATAAAAAGTCATGGATTCCTCTTGAATTGGCCAAAAAAGTGTAGGTAAACAAAGGCTGAAGTTTAAGGCAATAATTATCATGATAAGCTGTCCCTTTGGAAACCTCAAGCAAAAATTTTGGCTTGGGATATTACTTTCAATAAAGAAATTGTGCAGATATCTGTAACAGCTACAAAAAGATCCTTGACTATCATCAATGCCAACAAAATGGCATACAGAATTATGATGGGACAAGATTAAGCTCATATGAGCTTTCAGAAGTCATGGTACCAAAATGCTGAAGGAACTGCACCTGATGAGAAAGGTTTGTGCTGTGACTGCTGCTGGCAATAAATTCTCAGATCTATTTATTTTTCCCAGGGTAAATTTCATGACTCCCAAGCTAATTGGGACTCCTACAGCATTAACTGGAGCTACCAATTCCTAAGGTTGGTCTAATGCTTCGATTTGTCCTACAAGTTTTCAAATTCTTTGTTGTCCACTTCCACCAAGTGCTTTCTATATCATGGGAAACCATAAAACCTATGAACAGGATATGCACATTAACTTGGACAAAGCAAATAATGTAACATTATGATCCTCCCTCCCCCTTTCTGCTCCAGCCACAAATTGCAGCCTCTGTACATCTGCGCATTTTTTAATTATTTCTCCATCCCATACATCACACTCCCCAGGTTCCATGAAATATGGCTAATTTAATGTAATATGTGGTTCATACATTAAAACTTGTGACAACGGGGTTGCAAATAACTTGATGTTTGTTTGTGATTCACATAACAGAACCTTGACACCATCAAAAATAAAATTAATGGTTTCATGTTAACTCACTAAATGAGAATATCTTTGCACAAGGTATCTGCCTTCCATAATGAGTTATCAATGGATTAATTACTCACATTTACTACTTTATCAAAATATAATTTTATAATAAGAATATAATAGAGGGAAACATTCCACGTGGGAAAAATATATTTAAAAAGAAAGATGATGAGACTTACCAAACAAAAGCGCTGGCAGGTCGATAGACACACAAACAAACACAAACAAACACACAACCAACTATCGACCTGCCAGCGCTTTTGTTTGGTAAGTCTCATCATCTTTCTTTTTAAATATAATTTTATAATAAACTTCACAAATTGCTTCTTGCATATGTTTGCATAATGTGTTCTGCCACTGAGAACAAATACGAACACAGGTCAAATTGTTCATAAAATAAAGATTATGATAAAAATTAATTTAGTAATTTTCATTACTTATCTTACTGTCAAAGTTTGCTGTATTTTGATGTGTTTGTTAATTCTGTAGATAGAAGTATGATTTCTGTTTGTGGGAGAATATTCAGGTTTTAATTAAAAATATTTATGGGAAATAACTTGTTAGAGCCACTATATCTCCGACACAGATCATTTAATTCTCATCTCTTTGACATATCACAATTTCAACTTTCAGGCAAGTCTCAAACTTAGAATATTTTAATCCACACAGGAACTTCTTGCCATCTTCCAGCCAAATTTTCGACTAACTCCTAAGAACAATGAGAATGCACTCATCAAAGAGTCTATTACATATGAAATGGGCTACTTATCAATCACCTTTTCTGGGCTTATTTTGTAAGTCTGTTATAAACAGTTGCAAAGTAACTATTTTAAAGTGTAAATACAATTGGATAACTTTTTAACCAAATTCTGAAATGAATATATGAAGAAAAAGAAGAACGGAAGAATGGAAAAATGAAAGGGTAGCCCAACAGGCTAACTGGCCATTTTCATAACTGGATAATTTTTTTACTCTTAATCTACAACAAAATTTGATAAATTTAACACAACCACAGTGACATTACATACTGTCTACTCAGTAATGCATCTACAGAGTAGAGGTAGTTGACAAGAGAAATAATTTCTATTAATTCTTCAAATTTCATTGTCTGGCAATAGATAAAAGAGGTGGTCAATGGTAAAATGTTTTTAAGGCAGCAATTTTGCTCCTTTCTCTACAGGAGAAAGTGCAAGAATGAGATGAGCAGTGTGAAGATTAGGCCTTCCTTTCAATGAAACCAATTTTGATAAAGGGGGTTATATTCTCACAAGTTTATCAAGTAAGGAAACATTTAAGGTGAACCAATCTCACAGACAGTGATATTTGGCTAGGTCATAGTTTTTGGTTGGTTCTCTGCTGTTTTTGTGGAGTTACTTTTGGGGTAATGCACCTAAAATAATATTCAGCAGACGCAAGCAGCAAGAATATTGTGTAAGGTGGATATTGGTGCATCTTACAGGGACGTGTATAAGGATCTTGTAATTTTTACACTTACGTCTACAATTTAGATTGGAGTTACATAATCTGGTGAAAAAGTATCCAACAAGTTCCCATCTAATGTTAAACAAGAAATGGAATCTCCCTGCTAATTAAAAATAAAATAAGAAAACGTATTTGATTGGCCACTCCTACAAATTGTCTGGTTATCTGCATTCAAGGACTGAAAATCCTATTTGCTGCACAGGAAAGGTAAAGGTGCATGACAAGTAGTACATTGTAAACATACCTTAGTTGTTATAGTCAAGTAAATATTAACCTACCAAGAGGAGAAAGAACTGAGGAAGAAGTAAATTTCTTTTCCTTCAAAGTGGCAACTCGTATTCTAATTTATAATATTAGAATTTGCCAGCATAGACACAAACTGTATTAAGTAACAGAGTTTGGTTTCTTTTGTTAAAGCAGCTTTCCATTGCTTTCCACTTCTTATCATTGGCAGTTCTGCTTCTTGCTATGATTTATGGAACACAATGAATGAATTAAGTCCCTTTTTTGTTACAGGTACAAACAATTTTCTATTAAATATCATTGCATTCATGTAAAATAAGTAGATAAACAGTGGCTATTTAATATGACTAAAATGTAGCAGCAGTGATTTCTTTCCCTAGAATAGCAGTTCTCCTTTTAATTTACTAGGCTTCATTCATAAATAATATTGAGCATATAGTCAGAGTTCATAATTAAATTCCTAAATGTTTTTCTTTTGTTAAAGCCTTAGCTCATAACCCTGAAGGTCCTCATTCTTGATGGGTTCTACAGAATACCATGAATGATTAAATAAAAAGAAGGAAAAGTGACACACTGGAGTTTTAATGCAGGTGCAGTACTTATTTACAATAGCATATTTGCATTGTCATGGCAGATTTAATCTTTGCAACAGTATTAAAATATGTAACATCCCAACAAATACGCAACCACTTCATACTACCTAAGTAAAAAATACACCTTATCCTTATCCTATCCATGCTTCTACTTTGAAAGGAATCGCAGCTCATATAATGATTTCTCTCCAACAAGCTCTTATCCTTCTGCTTTATGATGCAGTTTATAGTGACTTGCTGGATACATACTAAAATATGTATATGTGTGTCTGATATTTTGCCCACCCCTGGTTGCATGGAAAATGTTTACAACAATAGCCACCAATTAATGCAACAAACACACGCATGTGTTCTGTGTGTTCTGTGGTACACACTCCCTTTGCATTGCCATTCGTTAATGATGTGGAAGAAGAGCTTAGATGTTAATCTAACTGCTGCGAAATGTTCACATTACTTGTAATATGTTCATATGTTACTTTTGTGTATAAGTGTAACACAAAATCACAAGGTATGAAGATTGTCATATAGTTCAAACATAAATCTAATTTTATATAAAATTCTACCTGTGAGAGGTAAAACAGAGATTATTTTGTGTAGCAATTTAGGTTAAGGTATTGGTACAATGTACAGCTACAAATAAGCCTACTTTCTGTGATCTGTCTAAAACATTTGACTGTGTGAATCACAGTATTCTCCTAGATAAATTGAAGTTTTATGGGATTAATGCAACAGCTAATCAATGGATAATGTCATATCTATCCAAAATAATACAGGAATTTGTGAAATTCAACAATTATAGTCTGTTGATGTAATTTTGACTTGGGAGAAATCCTGTATGGTGTCTCCCAAGGTGTCCAGTATTGTTCTTCTTGTATGTAAACAATTTTCTGTACTATATTCAATAAGTAGGTTTAGTTCTCTTTGCAGATGACACTATTTTTGTAATAATTCCAAGTATACATACAGAATCAGAAGAAATGGTAAACAATGTTCTTGAAAGTGTCAATGAATCAAACAATGGAAAATAAATTATGGAATTATGACAATATTATGAACAGGACAGATTGCTACTCACCATATAGTGGAGATGTTGAGTCACAGGCAGGCAACAAAAGACTACTAAACACTCAAGCTTCCAGGCAGAAGGCTTTCTTCTGAAATAGGCAAAATACACACACACATTTATGGAAACATTGCTCACACACATATGATCATTGTCTCTGGCTGCTGGGGCCAGGCAGCCAGAGACTGATCATGTGTGTGTGAGCTGCTTTTGTGTGCATGTTTGTATATTTTTAGTCTATTTCAGAAAAAGGCCTTCTGGCCAAAAGCACATGTGTTTAGTAGTCTTTTTGTCGTGCTTGCCTGTGACTCAATATCTCCACTATATGGCGAGTAGCAATCTATACTTTCCTAAAAGTATCATTGTCTGGTTTTCTGCAAATGGTCTACACTCAGTTTTTAAAAAAAAAAAAAAAAAAAAAAAAAAAAAAAAAAAAAAAAAAAAAAAAAAAAAAAAAAAAAAAAACACAGAATATTCAGTTCTGCATATCTATGGGTACAACATCAATGATAAGGAAATAATAAACAGGGTGCAAACTTCAAAATTCTTATGTATTCATACTGATGAGAATTTAAACAGGGAAAAACACATTTTTGAACTCTGAAAACAACTTAGTTAGCAACATTTGTACTTATAATCATTGCAAATCTTGGGGAGAGACAAATCAGTGAGTTGACATATTATGCATATTTTCATTCAATATTGTCGAATGGCGTAATATTTGGGTTTAACTCATCTTTAAGAAAGGAAGTCTTCATTGCTCAGAAAGTGCTGTAAGATTAATATATGTAGTTATCACTCATGACCATTTTGCGGATATCTGTTTAAGGAGTTGGGTATTCTGACTACTGCCTCACAGTATATTCATACCCTCACAAACTTTGTTGTAAATAGTCCACTAGAGTTCAAAAGGAACAATGATGTACATAACTGCACTACCAGAAGGAAAAACTGGCATTCATTACTTCACATCTAGGTGGTCTTTAGCTCAAAAAGGAGTGGACAAAGCTGCAACAAAAACTTTTGGTCACTTACCAGGTGATATAAAATTTCTAACAGGCAGTGAAGTAAAATTTGAAAACAAACTGCAAAAATTGCTCTTTGACAACACTTCATATTTTTTTGTAGAAGAACGTTTTATTAAATCACATGTGTGTGTGTGTGTGTGTGTGTGTGTGTGTGTGTCCCTACATTGACAAATTAATTTGCAATGTGAATGTAAAATGTTTTGTTCCACATCATTACCAGTTATCAGGCAAAATGATCCATGGAATGTGAAACTAACTAACTAATTAACTAACCAACAATAATTGCATTATTAGTAAGTGTAATGTTTCACAGTGCAAACCTTTCATTGGCAGATAAAAAACCCTGATATGTTTGGGCAGATCTGTCAAAAACTATTTTTAGGAGGAGGGTAAGTCACACTCTCTCTTTGAATAAACTAAAAGACCTGTGTATGCTGGGCACCACAGTGAAGTTATATTGCGTGTAATGAGACACTAAAGTGATGTAGCCGAGCATTTCTGATGTTCATCTATCAGTGTGCACAAATCAAGCTGATGTCGAAGTGGTGGGACAGTTCATTTGTTTTTTGTGTCTGTAGTTGGCAAACAGATCTGAGAGGCAATTGATCTAGTTGTTGGTTATTCTGTGTTTGTGTGAATTCTGAGAATGTATGTGTTGACTGTGCTCTTGACTGGAAAGTGGGTGTGCTTGAGAAGTTTATTGAGGTGAACTGTGTAGGATGTATGTTCTGTACCAATGGAGAGATCCATGGCTTTTGAAAAATGGAAGAGTTGATTGCAGAACTTCTGAGCAAGCCAAGAAGTGCCTCTTGCCACCAGTAATCTTCAGGTGTTACAAAATGTAAGTCAAGTCTCTAATTCCATTTTGTGCTAGAGATTTAACATATCCTCATTACAGAATTGTTACTTTGTTATTTTCCACATATCTCCCCCAGCTGAATTAAAAATTAATGTAATTAAATGGTTATTTGTGCTAAAATATAATGTTGCTTGTAAAACAGATTCTTTTGCCTTTCTGGAGCTAAATGTATTGTATCTTACGTCTTTTGATTTTCTCAATACTTTAGGCCTACACTTTTAATCCTTAAATGATGTATTTTTTAAATTGCATGAACAAAATAATGTTTGGGGTGGGGAAGGGAGCAAGCCACGTAGCACATATGAAACATTTCCTAAGCAAACTTAATGGATGTACAGCAAAAGAAAGAAATTTGTCAGAGGGGGTTAGAATGAAGTTAAAAAAAGACTACAGCTGCTTAAGATCATACAAATGAGATTTGTTACTGTAGTGTACTTACAACGAATCAAGTAGTTTGTGTTTCTTTTTCTTTTTCTAGGCCTATACTGTGAGAAACTTACTGACCAGAACACGGGAGAAATACCATTAATTTCCAGACAGATGCAGGCTGCCATAGTGGAGTGAACAAAGGGGTTTTGTGAATGGAGGAAATAAAAAAAAGGGGGTATTAAGCCTTATAGGCAATAAGCTTTAAAGTGCATTACCATGTGGCTCAAGTGTAGATACTAATATACAATAGCTACTAGTAAACACTTTTCATTAACTAAACTAGATTTATATAGCTGAAATGTACTGTAGATACTGATACATCTATTTGTAACTAGAGTGTCCATGTTTGAAACTTCCATGATCCTGTCTCTATCATCCCAAATTCTTTATGGTGTAACGTAACTTTAAGTGACTGTTTATGACCGTCTGTTGTGTATTGTCTGTTATGTATGTAGCTGCTTTATCATTATATCAATTAAATTTACAAAACTGTATGCCCATTAGTGTGTGAAAATGCCGTAGCTAAAAAGGGGGGTGGCCAAGATGTTGAGATCACGGATTTACTTCAAACTTTGTACAACTTTAGTAGGCCATTAAAACAACATAATGTGCAATTAGTAAGGTGCACTACTGTGGCAATTCCGAGAAAATCACAAGAGAAGTTCTACTTATCTATTATGTATCTGATGTATCTGTGCACATGTGCCAGAGATTAGAATTCATGGTAGTCAAGTGGGTAGTGTTCAAGTTTCGTAAAACAAATGGGTATGAGGCAATGGTTCAACTCTCGCTAAAACCTTCATTTTTGGATTACAAGTGTAAATTCTTTGATATTCAGAAAATTTGCACCTACACTATTTGTTCTTGCTACCTTAGCAGTGTCTCACTGCTACGTAGGTAAACTGCCACAGAGGGCCTACCTCAGCGTCTGCAGCTTGAAGTGTCAGGGTGCAAAGTACTTTGGATACCTTACCAGATTACATGTATAAGGGATTTTGCAAATCATAACAGGCATACATATTCATGAAAACTCTATGTGATTCTTCAAGAACTTATTGATAGTTATAAATATGTTTATTCTAGTAATTAAATTCAATTAAAAATAGTAAGTATTCAAATAATATGAAATTTAATAAAACTTCATGCAAATACATGTAGTTTTTTTTAAAATTATATTAACTTTCAAGTGTCATAAATTAAATAATATGACCAGTGATGAAAAAAATATAGATTAAAAATTAAGTTTGAGTGGGAGTTGGACCATCGCCTCATTCATACCTTTATTCACTTGAACACTAACCCCTTTTTTCTTTTTTAATCTCATTTTGTTCTACACTGTTTATTTTATTTGTTTGAGGCAGACATCCCATGATACCCATTCAGGTCTTTTGTTCACTCAGTTTTTTTTAATTTTTTTTTTTTTTATTACAGAGGGCTGCTATCCCTCTGACCAAACACACTGAGCTACTGTGCTGGCTATCACTTGACCACCATGAACACTGACATTTAGAACCTACACACAGTTACGTCCATTACATACTAGACATGTAAAACTTCTCTGGCAATTTTCTTAGAATTGCCAGAGTAGTGTAACATAATGCTTGCACATTATATTTTTAATGGCCCACTAAAAGTGTACAAAGTTTGAAGTAAATCTATGATCCCATTTTCATGGCCTCCCACCATACTGTTCGTATCTTTGGGCCACGCTAAATACTTGCACTGAAAAATAAATCATTTCCATTTATGGATGACTGTATGTGGAGGTGATAAGGTACACTGGATGATGTATAATTGAAAATTGTAGAGGTGGGCTGGCAAGTGGTGGGGCCCATCATTGTGCAAGTTTGTGGGGGCACCAGGAGTAGAAGGTGTAGGAGGTGGGTCATACATAGCAGAGTGTGCCAGTGTTTTGGTAAGTTAAACTAGTATAACTTTAGGATATCAAAATAAAACGAATAGTTATCAAGAAACATACTTTAATGTACATCAAATCAAGTTTAATTTTGAGTTAAAAGCTTAACATTTTATTATGACAATGGGAAAGCTTGAAATTATTAGGAATTATGGTGTCTTAATACAAATCAACCAACTTTAATCACTCTCCACATGCAAGGGATCAGCACAGTTATAATACACATAAAATAGTCCATGGATTTCATTTTTCACGCATGTCTGATGAGCCCAACGCTTGCAGTTTGTGCACTGAATCCATTGTGCTCCAGGTTGACTGTTTGAAAAAGGCTTGAGACACCTTAGGCACAGTGAATCTTCATCTTCCTCATTGTCAGCATCATCTTCATCATTGTCATCTTCCATTGGCTTCTTCTTGCATTTTAGGCCTACTGCAGCTGATTTAGTTAATTTCATTCTACCATTACTCCTACTTTCTTTTTGAAAAAGTGCTTTTTTAGCCTGTGATTTAAGTTTTCTTTCCAATGCTTTTGCCTTCTTTTCTTTTGCACCTTTTTGTTCCTCCTCGAGGGCTTTTTTTTTTACTGGAGTGTCTGTCACTATCGCAGAAACTCTTTTCTTTTTCCCTGCACCCATACTTTTTCAGGGCTCTGCTTTTTCAAAAGGACTGACCTCTTCTGAAGTTGGAAATGGTCTCACGTTTATGTCAGCTTGAGTTGATGGACTGTTTTCAGTGTTTGGGTTTGGCCTATCTGAAATGTAGAAAGGCATAAAATCACTGTCAGTAAAAATATTTTTGTTAAGGGGAGTGATCCCAGTTACCTTGAATCCACTGCTTATGTTATTGGGAGTTGCAGCATTTGGCAGTGCTATTCGCACTATAGACGCGATGTCGTAAATAGTCATAGGCCGTTTATTATTGGTAATCCATGCATCACTTGCTGAGTTTACAAACTTTTTAAAAAGCACATAAACACTTCTGTCTAAATGCTGCAGCTTGTGGCTACAATGCGCTGGAAAAGAGGGCAAGGTGACTCCATTATCTTTACAATAATCAAGAACTTCAGAGTCGAGATGTGAACTGTGATTATCAATCAGAACAAGCAAGGGTTTTCTTTTGATCAGCGAGCATGTAGAACAGAATGTTTCATATATTTTGCAACGTTTGTCTCCGTCATCCATCCCGAAGAATGAGCTGTTACATCACACCCAATCGGGCCGTCAAGGATAAAATGAGGCTTGAAGTTGACCCTCGGGAAGATGAAGAATGGAGGCACACTATTACCCAACGCACTAACTGCAAAAGCGATCATAACAAGTGACCCTCTCTCAGTCAATGTCACTCGCCCTATTTGGCGAAAACCTCTTCGAGCGACTACATGATCAGGACACTGGACGGTAGTTACTCCAGTTTCGTCAATGTTCCAGATGTTCGCAGAGGTCACTTTTAATCTTTTTAAAACTATGTCGAGATTATTAAAAAACAGTTCTACATTATGCTTGTTGAAACTGGTGCATTGGGCTAAACTAGTTGCTTGAGGAGTCCGAATGGAGAGTTGAGGGTGCCTCTTCAAGAATTCTGTGAACCAATCACTTCCCGCCATTTTGGTCTCAGTCCATGTTTGGGGTATTTTATTGTTGTATGCAATAGCATATCTACATGCAAACCGCCTGACTTCTTTCGGGGAAAGACCATAATATATGTCACTTGCCTTCATGAGGTATTGTTCAAGCATATCTTCTTGTCTGCAATTAAATACCTGAAAATAAACAACTCTAGTTAAGTTGCCCATAGAGGCACAGTTTTTCTCTTCATGTGTGTTTGTATGCATGAGTGTGTGTGTGTGTGTGTGTGTGTGTGTGTCTTCATGTGTGTTTGTATGCGTGAGTGTGTGTGTGTGTGTGTGTGTGTGTGTGCGTGTGTGTGTGTGTGTGTGTGTGTGTGTGTTTGAGAAAGAGAGAGAGAGAGAGAGAGAGAGAGAGAGAGAGAGAGAGAGAGAGAGAGAGAGAGAAATCAGTAGGCCTACAGTGCACAAGACGACATAGAGATAGACACAATAACAATAGCAGGGATAGAGAAAAAAACATTAGAAATAGAAAAATAGCTTTGCAAATAAAAATAATTTTAGTTAATAACATTTCATACCTGAAATCTTTAATCATAACTAAATTTATCCCAAGGCTTCTTTTTGTCATTAAGTATTTGTAGGACTCCTCCAGGCTGAGGGTTTTGGTCCATGGGTTGAGGTTCAGTTTCAGTTTCCTGAAGTTCAATTGACCGTGTAGGCTGAAATGAGGTCTGTTTGTACTTAGCACAGTACCTCCCCAAAGTTTTTCTTGGAATCCCAAATACCTCACTAGTAGCCCTCACAGATCTTCTCTTTTCTTTTACTTCTAAAACTGCTATTAGCATCGTATCTTCAGAAATCATTCATCTTTCACTTTTTCTTTTATAATTTCGCACCATTTTTATGTTCCTATAGATAAAACAAATGGATTAAACTAAGGCCGTAACTCTGATGTTCTACAAACAAAGAAATGAACCAGATTCTGACTACTCAGATCACTATTTAAGATTATAACAAAATTTACAGGTTTGTGTTTTCTTTTTAAAACGCTTTTTATCTCGTGAATATGACGATCTTTTGACCTCTGAAACATATCAAAATATGTTTAACTTCGAAAATTATGTTAATAATTTCATAAATTCAATGAATTATAAATATTATTATCATTAAAAATAACAAATTTTTCATCGAGTTTAAAAAAAATATATAGGACAGGGCAGGTTGGCCCAGGTGGCCATCATGCCCCATTGTCTCTGGGACAACCTGCCCCATCACCATGTTTACAATAAATTCTATTTGTCACAAAACCCACTGAAGCAATTTAGATTGTATGCCATATAGAAATAATCCTTAAACTACGACATTTAATTATACTACTCACCTCTTGCACCTAAAGTAAGCAAACATTACATAACACACATTTAACCGACAAGTAGAAGTTTACTCACACACGCACAAAAACAGTTAATCAACACAACTTGTCCAAAACTGCTCTGCCAGTCATATTGCTCCTGTAGAGGGAGCAGGACAGTGCTACCAACCTACTGATTGATTCCCAGCACGATCTAGTGTCTATTGTATGAACTAACTTGACTGGGCCATCCTGCCCCTCTGGCCAACGTGCCCTGGTCTCCCGTATAATTGTTGATAGTCTTATGGTGGAACCAGTTGATGGATGGTCTCAATACGCAATACGTTGTGGTGTCAGCCTAATTCCCCATGCACTTATAATCTGTCGGAGAAAGGTGACTTCTTTGTGACAAAGTTGATATTCATGTATTGTGACACCATTGCGAGAGAAGATGTTGAAAACTTGTTTGAAGTGATTGTTGTGTGATTCCCTATTGGATGAAAAAATTAAGATGTCATCTAGGTTGGCATAAGTAACTGGGAGCCTGAAGAGTGGTCCATCAATGAAGTGTTACTAAATTTGAGCTACATTTTTAAGTCCATATGGCATGAACATAAATTCAAACAGACTGAATGGCATGATTATGGCTGTTTTTGGGATCAGATTTGTAGATACATCATTTTACAATCAATAATGCTGAAGACAAGTATTAGCCAAATGCTGGGTGAAGTTCTGTATGTTTGGAACAGGGTTGCTGTCTATGATGATGCGAGCATTAAGAATTCTGTAGACCTCACAAAGACTGTAGAAATATTTTTCTTTGGGACCATTTTTATTGAAGACAAGGAACTGTTTGAGGGGCAGAATATTCCCCTTTGTATGAGCTCATTCACTGATTCCTTGGCAACCCTTAGTAGGTTGGGTGGCAGTCGATATGGTAGATGACATTCAGGGGAGCCAGGTGTGCTGATGATTTTATGGACTGTTCTGTTTGTAATGGTACACTGTCTGATACATACTGGTGGAGGACCATGCAAAAAATCACCAGGGATTGAGTAAGCAAGCTGTGCTGCATTAACCTTTGAAGTGTCTGCTGGAAGCGATCTCATGGGCTTCTTCCTGGATGGCAATAGAGGTGTTGCTTTGACATGTCATGGGTGTGGCTGCAAGGAGGAGGCTATGAACAGAGACAGTTGATGTAGACAGTCAAGATGCTGCTGTGCCCTGAGGAGCTCATGTTTTATGTCTTTAACCTTGTCCCTGATGGCATCATTGTTGTGACATAATTGAAGATTTATTTCACACATGTCAGAAAAAGTTGGAAGACGTATTGCTACTGTTGGATCACACTGATGCACTCCTGAAGTCTCTAATGGTTGTTGAGAGCATCCTTGGGTGGAGGAGATTGGGGTGCAGAGAGGATTGTGCCATTATGCTGAGCTGTTGAAGGGACATGGCCACAGACACCACAGATGGAGTGGCCACTGGTCATGTGGATGATCCTGTTGCTGGGGTGATCTGGAATCTTGTTGAAGTGTCATAGAAAATTGGCACCAATAACAGGTTCTGCTATGTCATACGTGCAGGAGAACTGTTTAGTGAGGATGAGGTCAAGTGTGAGAACCTGTGAGCCATAAACATGGATTGTTGAATTGTTCACTGCATGGAGATGAACAGGTGTGTACATAGGTGTGCTCATGGCAAAGAAGGTAGCATAGCACTCAACTCAGAACCTGTGTCTATGAGGTATAGTCAACTGCTGGTGTTGTCATGCCCCGAAAGTTTGTTATTATGGAGTAGGCATGATGAATGTGATCTGTCACTGCCTCCATGGGTGTTGGAAAGCCATGAATTTTGTTTGGGAAATTACATGTTTGTCTGCATCTGCGGTTTGTGGTAGTGTATGTTGCATTATACCAGTAGAAGCGGTTCTGCTTGGGTGTGGTGTGGTCAGCTGCATGTTGTGGCTGTGTGTGTGCATTGTGGTTGGTGGCATTTTGAGCAGATGTGCATGAAGTGAGGTAGATGGTGTGCACACATGGGCATGGTGTGAATGGTAGGCAGGTGGGGGATTGTTGATGTCGTGAGAAGGTCACTGTTCTGACTGGTCATGGTGATGTCAGAGTTGGCTAGGGTCAAGAGAAGTTGTCTCAGCTCATGGCTGGCAGGCTGTTACGAATGCAACCGCAGGAACTGCATGTCAGCCCCTGTCATTGTTGCCTACATGATTCATACAATGTTTCTGTGACATGATTGAATGTATCTGATCTGCTAGTTTAAGATAAGCATCCAGAAGTTCATGCTGATGGGCAACTATAACCAGTTGTACTTGCATAGGAAATTTCACAACCCAAAGAGTCCATAGCATGTGGTCCAACTTGAGATGAATGTCAATCTGTGTAGAAAGATGGTTCCATAATTGTGGTGGTGTTATATCACTAACCACATAGTCATAAATGACATGATGAATTTGTCCTCTGGAAAGTGACTGAAGTGACAAAGTAGAGCAGCTTACAAAGTTTTCATTTTACTGTCTGTTGGTGGCACAAGGATGATATCACTTATAGTATCTGTGGTGTCTCCTAAGTGACTTAGGAGCATAACGAACTTGGTGGTATCACAGATTGCGTAATTCAGAGTGGAGATATTGTCCATGACGGTGAACCACAGCACTGGTTGGTCTGGTCTCAAAGGCAATAGTTTGAGATGGATCCTGTAGTTGATGGGTTACCTTGATGATATTTGCATTGGGATTAAATCAGGGCACATGTTACCTGACAGCAGCACAATGTGATGCACATTAGACAGCGTAGTGATGTAGCCAGCTGCATAAATTTCAGTGTGGTCTTATTTAAGCATGGCACGGTTGACTGATCAAATGTGTTATGCATATGTGCATCGGTTGGGTTGTCTTGATTTGGGTGTGACTTGATTGCTGAAAGGAATGGAATTCCAAGTGAAATCACAAAGCTCATTGTTTAGCACATTCCATTGTTCAAGTTGTTGTACACCACTAGCCAAAAGAATGTCACTATCACTTTTTGTCACAAGGACTGCATTGATATCCACACTGGCAGGGACCGTGCATGAAGAGATTTTGTATGTGAGTGAAATCTCAGAGAGTCTCTTGCACCAGTCAAGTTGACTGGCAGTGTTCCCATAGTTTCAAGCAATGGAAAATCCAGGATGGAATGTAGCAATATAGAAAAGGAAAGTTGCTACTCACCATATAGCGGAGATGCTGAGTCACGATAGGCACAACAAAAAGATACTTCCACCTATAAACCTTGCCACAGTGACCACATTCCAGTAATCCAGCAGGATTTCCAGTCACTCATAAAATCCTTAGGCCCATCCCAGGACCTCTCACCAGAGTCCATCTCTGTACTTGCCCCTACCACTCCTCGCACCCCCACCTTCTACATGTTTCCTGAAGTCCATAAACCCAACCACCCAGGATGACCCATTGTGGCCAGTTACTGGGCCCCAACTGAGAGAATCTCTGCTCTCATAGGCCAACACCTTCAACCTATTACCTGGAACCTATCCTCCTATATAAAAGATACCAAGAAGATATGCTTGAACAGACCTCATGAAGGCAAGTGACATATATTATGGTCTTTCCCCGAAAGGAATGTGAACCAGGTGAGGGGTTTAGGATGTGAATGTGAACCAGGTGAGGGATTTAGGATTCTGGGTTTTTAGGAAGGATGCCTCTAGATGGCCCATGAATAGGCTGGTGTAGGATGGTGCCACGCAGGTGCCCACAGCTGTACCCCAGATCTGTTTGTAGGTAATGCCTTCAAAAGGAGAAGTAATTGTGGGTGAGGATATAGTTGGTCATTGCGTCTAGGAAGGAGGGTGTTGGTTTGGAATCTGTAGGGTGTCTGTAAAGGTAGTGTTCAATAGCAGTAAGGCCATGGGCACCAGGAATGTTAGTGTACAGGGAGGTGGCATCAACAGTGATGAGCACGGCACATTGTGGTAAAGGGACAGGAACTATGGAGAGTCGGTTGTGCCTATCATGACTCAGCATCTCCGCTATATGGTGAGTAGCAAATTTCCTTCTCTAAAATTGTTACTCACATAGTTTGACACTTATTGGTGAGACTTCTCCTCCATTTGCTTCACCTGGTCATACTCAACCCAACAAGCCACCTTCCTAGATGTTGACCTCCACCTCAGAGATGGCTACATCAGTACATCCATCCATATCAAACCTACTAACCACCAGTAATACCTCCACTTCGACAGCTGCCACCCATTCCATACCAAAAAGTCTCTTCCATACAACCTAGACACCCATGGTTGTGGCATCTGCAGTGATGAGCAGTCTCTCTCAAAATATACTGAGGGTCTCACTGTCACCTTGTACAAAAACAAATCTCCCATGCCTTGTCTTTCCAGTCTCCCACCACCTCCCTAAGTCCCACAGTCCGGCCACAGTGGAGCACTCCACTCGTAACTCAGTACCATCTGGGACTGGAGCAACTGAATTACATTCTCCACCAGGGTTTCAATTACCTCTTGTCATGCCCTGAAATGAGAAATGTCCTGCCCACTATCCTTCCCACCCCTCCTACAGTGGACCCGCATTCAGGAGGATGACGGTTCAATCCCGTGTCCAGCCATCCTGATTTAGGTTTTCCGTGATTTCCCTAAATCACTCCAGGCAAATGCCGGGATGGTTCCTCTGAAAGGGCATGGCTGACTTTCTTCCCTAATCCGACGAGACCAATGACCTCGCTGTCTGGTCTCCTTCCCCAAACAACCCCAACCCTCCTACCAGGTTTTTTGAATTGGACAGGTGGGAACTTTCCCTGCAATACATCCTACATTCCCATAATTCTCCTGGTCTCAGCCTTCATCAGTCACTGTCCTCACCCTTCCAGCCCCCCCCCCCCCCCCCCCCTCTGTTCCCATTCCAGCACTACACAGATGTCATTTAACCATCACACCCAGTCTTTTAATTTCTTTTTATTTCTCTCCTTTCCACTACTTCCTCCCCCCCCCCCTTCTCTCCTGCCCACCATCCCTGCCCCAGCTTCCTCCTTACCCCCACCCAGTCACCACTCCCATCATACACTGGTGCGGCTACTTGCATTGTGGTTTCTGTTCTCTGAGACTGAATATGCTTGTGCAAGTTGCGTTTGTGTGGGAGTGAGTGTGTGTGTGCATGTGTGTTTGTGTGTCTATTGCTGACCAAGGCCTTAATGGCTGAAAGCTATAATTGTGTGAATCTTTTTGTTGTGCCTATCATGACTCAGCATCTCCGCTATATGGTGAGTAGCAAATTTCCTTCTCTAAAATTGTTACTCACATAGTTTGACACTTATTGGTGAGACTCATCACACACCATCCCCTTATTAAATTTAAATTTGGAATTGGGTAAACTGAACAGTTATTGACCATTTAAAGAAATTTTTCATATTTCGTTCAACAGAAGGGTAAGATTTCATTTGAAAATATTTCAAATTCATTTTTAGAAAGCCTATTTATTCACCTAAACATGTACAGACAGGAGATGCATTAAGAAATTTTAAAAATAAAAACGAAAGCTAGGATGAGACATGCTAAAAATATACAGTTATTTGCCACTTTAGACAGTTATTGGCCACTATAGTTATGGTTCTGGGCCACTATGAGTTTTTCATAACAAATGCATATTCTGATAAAATTTACTGCACCAGGATCTTTGTCACAAGGTTGAACAATTGTGATCGCTCATCATTATCATCATCTTCATCTTTGTCTTCTGCAGTGCTGAAATGTGCCTCTATTTCACTGGCATTGATGTCATTTGGCCTTACCTTGTAGCAGTCGTGACGCAAAATTTCACCTCCATCTTGTTAATCAGGGATGTGTACTTTGTGATGCTCAGGAACACTCTTTTGATGGAAGACTCTCTTACATTTATCACAACATATGCTGTACTTAACCTTAGCAGCTTTAAAACAAGTTGAGCAAGAGTTAACTGTCTGTAACTGTGTGAGTAACTTCCGCTTTGCAGTTTTAGTTGAATAAAATGCTACGTTTGTCATTTATTTTGCTTCAAGTCGCTTTATTTTCCTTTCTTTCAGTTTCTTCTTCCACTTTGTGTTTCTCTTGCTTTTTTACTCACATGTATTTTGGTGCATTCTTGATGTTGCAGCATAAGATTGTCTTGGAACTTTCCTTTTCCCTTTGCACTTTGGAATGAAAGTCCACATGAGGAATTCCTTGATAGGCCTCTGTTTGTTAAGCCTACTTGTACTGCTGCTAGTATAGGGCTCAGGATGTAGCTCAGTATCTAGTAAACCATGTGGTTCAGTTTTTATCATCACCAAAAGTTCATTCTACAATTTCACAGGGAAGTAAATTTTCTCCTACTGGCATGGAAAAGCTGAACACTCTCTTGAACACAGTCACTGTATCCTAAAGTCACTAACACATCTCTGACTTGAATGGGGAGCCATCTGTTCTTTTGAAACTTCTCCCAGAGACAGCAATAAGTAAAAAAAAGTCTCCATTGTCATTAATACATCTGATATCCTCTCTGAGAATACTGTTATTAATTCTTTTGAACCTCTCCACTCTCTTCTTCATGGCAATGCTGACCAATGTGCTGTAGCCATGGGAGCAAGTGCTCCTTCTAGCACTTCTGTCATATAGGCATCCTTACTATTTGTGCTGGTAGCCATGTTTTTACACAGACATTTAATGTAATCCACAGCATTAGCATTGAGTGGGTACAGACCACATGCCTAGAAGCTACTGACTAATGTTTTTGATAGTATGGTAGGTGCTATTAGTTCTTTAAGAAATGGTGCAAATGATTCCCTCTCTAAAACTTCACCTGGGTGTTTTGTATACCAGTCTCTGACTGCTTTGCACCAACCTAGTTTTACTGGCTGAAATACAACTACAACTGCGCGATTTATGATCATCAACAAACAGAACCATGGGAAATTTTATTTCTTGAGAAATAAGATATTGGTGGAAAACACTGGCAATGTATTCATTGAATACTTCAGATGTCATCTGTCCTCTGTCACTTTGAGCAAGTCCCCATTCAAATGGAACTGTCTGGGAAATCCTCTCTGGGATTTTTTTTATAAATATATACTATCATTGGACAGCATCTGCTGAAAACATAAATATCACTGTTGCATTTTCCTTTGAAATTCCTTTGTCAACAGGGTATACGTTGTTTACCCCTTTTCTTGTGAAGACATGAGCTGTGGATGGAAAAACCTGAAACCTTGTTTTGAGTCCATTATTTATTCATGATGGGTTGTTCAGCACTTCCTCCAAATTTTTCTCTTTGACATAGTCTTGAACTTCATTGAACCATTTCCTAATATTTTCTTGTGAAACACATACACTCGCTGCTGTTATTGCTTCTCTTGTCCTTCCTCATATTTCAGGACAATGCCACAGTAAAGCCTGTGATGAAAGAACACAAACATACTCACAATTCGCAAGTTGTAATGAGAGTAATAGGTTTCTCTAGGTCATATTTCCAAATAGGAGTGCAATGTCTGTATGAAACATAAACAATTTTCTTCTTCTTTACCTTCATCCAGTCATCTCCAGGTCGATTATTTTTGAATGGGTTTGGTGTAGGTTGCAAAATCAAGAAATTCTGAATGCTTGAAATTACATTTTCTTTCCTCCTCCTGGGAAAACCTAATCTTGCCATCTCTTGTATGCACCTTCAGTGAAATGCGCACACTCATTAGCAGTGACATAGTCAATACAAAATAGGCTTACAAGGTAGCTCTCCTAGGCAGTAAAGCATGTGCTCGTAACAGGATACAGTCTTACCTAACTAATGTCTCATTTTCGTATGTGTGAGAATAGGATTTGGACCATAAGATTTCTTGTGCTGTGGACTTTTTGTTGTGAACTGCAGACTTGTCGTTCGGACCACATATTTCTTTGGCCACACACAATCTTACAATGAATCAAAATATATTTACTTGAAATTCGTTGTCTATGAATACATACAGCTTCCACTTACTTACTAAACCATTCACAGGCCTCCAACAATACATTTTCAATTACCATAAAGATTCAGACTTTTTGTATCCTTAATGATTTAACAAGAATCACAGGCTCAGCTGTGGTCAGTTTGTTGGTATAATACTAGGGAAATGCAATCAGTCTACCAAGGAGGCTTCTTACAAATCACAAACATGGTCCATTCTAGAATGTTTCTCAAGTTTGTAAAATCTGTGCTAAATGGAATTAACAGGGGATGTTAAATGTCGACAGAGAAGGATAGTACAGATGGTCACAGGTTTGTATGACACATTGGAAAGTGTCACAGCGATGTTGAAAGAATGGAACTGCAGACGCTTGAAGATAGATGTTAACTATTTCAGAAAGCATACTGACAAAGTTTTGAGAATTGACTTTGAATGATGAATCTAAGAATAGACCACAACCCCCTATGTATTGCTCCTATAGGGATTGTGAGAACAAGATTGTATTAATTACAGCACACACAGAGGTATTTTAAAAAATCATTCTTTTCACATGCCATATGTGAATGGATCGGAAAAATATCCTGATAACTGGTGCAATGGGACATAAGGGTATGCCATCCATTTCACAGTGATTTGTGGAGTGTAGATTTAGATGTAGAATAAATGGAAAATGAATGTGTTACTGCATGACCTTTTGTGATACATGAGTTGCCTTTTGCATTAAATTCTGTTGATCGTTTTTCATAATACCATTACTTATATTTTATGTAGGACTTCTCCTTAATATGCATATGAAAGGCACTGCACCAACAACATGTTTTGGAATCAACTTACTTGTGTGGGACAACATTTCCTGCAATGGCATTAATCAAGACAAAATATCGGCCTTGACTGCAGCTGAAGTGGATCTGTGAGTTGCTGTTTCAGATATACAACCAAAATTTTAAAAACCAACCAAAATATATAAAAAAATGTTTAATGTACACAAAGAACACTATCTAACTATTATTATTATTGTAACTGATAGCTGCAAAGTTTAGAGAGAAGTAAATCGATATCATGGGCCGTTTTTGTGCCAAGTGTGAGATGTGCCAAGGACAGAAAGAAAAATGTGTGTGTGGGGGGGAGGGCAAAAAATTATTATGTTTCACGAGGGGGGCATGACAGAAAAAGTTGGAGAACCTCTGTCCTATTTCACCCCATTAGGGATGGAATTTTGAAAAATCCCTTCTTAAACGATGCATACAAAATAGGATCAACACCCTCTCGAATAGTGATTAATATCTCACGAAATAAGCATCAAACAAAAAAACTACAAAGAACGAAACTCGTCTAGCTTGAAGGGGGAAACCAGATGGCGCTATGGTTGGTCCGCTAGATGGCACTGCCATAGCTCAAACGGATATCAACTGTGTTTTTTTAAAAATAGGAACCCCCATTTTTTATTACATATTTGTGTAGTATGTAAAGAAATATGAATGTTTTAGTTGGACCACTTTTTTCGCTTTGTGATAGATGGCACTGTAATAGTCACAAACGTATAAGTACATGGTATCATGTAACATCCCGCCGATGCGGACGGTATTTGCTTCGTGATACATTACCTGTGTTAAAATGGACCGTTTACCAACTGCGGAAAAGGTCAATATCGTGTTGATGTATGGCTATTGTGATAAAAATGCCCAACGGACTTGTGCTATGTATGCTGCTTGGTATCCTGGACAATGTCATCCAAGTGTCCGGACCGTTCGCTGGATAGTTACGTTATTTAAGGAAACAGGAAGTTTTCAGCCACATGTGAAATGTCAACCACGACCTGCAGCAAATGATGATGCCCAAGTAGGTGTTTCAGCTGCTGTCGTGGCTAATCCGCATATCAGTAGCAGACAAATTGCATGAGAATCGGGAATCTCAAAAACGTCAGTGTTGAGAAAGTTACATTAACACCGATTGCACCCATACCATATTTCTATGCACAAGGAATTGGATGGCGACGACTTTGAACATCATGTACAGTTCTGCCACTAGGCACAAGAGAATTACGGGACAATGACAGATTTTTTTGGACGTGTTCTATTTAGCAACGAAGTGTCATTCACCAACAGCGGTAACATAAACTGGCATAATATGCACTATTGGGCAACGGAAAATCCACGATGGCTGCGACAAGTGGAACATCAGCGACCTTGGCAGGTTAATGTAGGGGTGCGGCATTATGAGAGGAAGGATAATTGGCTCCCATTTTGTCGATGGCAATCTAAATGGTGCAGTGTATGCTGATTTCCTATGTAATGTTGTACCGATGTTACCACAATATGTTTCACTACATGACAGAATGGCACTGTACTTCCAACATGATGGATGTCCAGCACATAGCTCGCGTGCGATTGAAGCAGTATTGAATAGCATATTTCATGACAGGTGGATTGGTCGTCGAAGCACAATACCATGGCCCGCATGTTCACCGGATCTGACGTCCCCGGATTTCTTTCTGTGGGGAAAGATGAAGGATATTTGCTATCGTGATCCACCGACAATGCCTGACAACATGTGTCAGCGCATTGTGAGTGCATGTGTGAACATTATGGAAGGAACTACTCGCTGTTGAGAGGAATATCATTACATGTTTTGCCAAATGGACTGAGGTTGACGGACATAATTTTGAGCATTTATTGCATTAATGTGGTATTTACAGGTAATCACGCTGTAACAGCTTGAACCGAATATAGAACTTAAAATTTTACAGTCTAGGTGAGTTTTTAACTCACGACTCTCAATGCAAGAGTCATGTATTATAACCACTACACTACAGCGACTGTGCTTCTCAGTTTCTTCTGTGACATTGGTGCCTCTTTAAGAGAACAGCGTTTCGGTGTTACATCCTCCTAGTCTACATCTACATCCATACTCCGCAAGCCACCCGACGGTGTGTGGCGTAGGGTACCTTGAGTACCTCTATCGGTTCTCCCTTCTATTCCAGTCTCGTATTGTTCGTTGAAAGAAGGATTGTCGGTATGCTTCTGTGTGGGCTCTAATCTCTCTGATTTTATCCTCATGGTCTCTTCGTGAGATATACATAGGAGGGAGCAATATACTGCTTGACTCTTCGGTGAAGGTATGTTCTCGAAACTTTAACAAAAGCCCGTACCGAGCTACTGAGCGTCTCTCCTGCAGAGTCTTCCACTTCAGTTTATCTGTTATATCCATAACACTTTCGCGATTACTAAATGATCCTGTAACGAAGCGCGCTGCTCTCCGTTGGATCTTCTCTATCTCTTTTATCAACCCTATCTGGTACGGATCCCACACTGTTGAGCAGTATTCAAGCAGTGGGCGAACAAGCGTACTGTAACCCAGTTCCTTTGTTTTCGGATTGCATTTCCTTAAGATTCTTCCAATGAATCTCAGTCTGGCATCTGCTTTACCGACGATCAACTTTATATGATCATTCCATTTTAAATCACTCCTAATGCGTACTCCCAGATAATTTATGGAATTAACTGCTTTCAGTTGCTGACCTGATATTTTGTAACTAAATGATAAGGGAACAATCTTTCTATGTATTTCAGCACATTACACTTGTCTACATTGAGATTCAATTGCCATTCCCTGCACCATGTGTCAATTCGCTGCAGATCCTCCTGCATTTCAGTACAATTTTCCATTGTTACAACCTCTTGATACACCATAGCATCATCTGCAAAAAGCCTCAGTGAACTTCTGATGTCATCCACAAGGTCATTTATGTATATTGTGAATAGCAACGGTCCCATGACACTCCCCTGCAGCACACCCGAAATCACTCTCACTCAGGAACGAGTCATCAGTCCTGTATACTTCGACTCCTGATGACTGATGTTCGCCCTGGCGGTGATCTTCTTAAAACTTCTCTTGCCGCTACGTTCTTCATCACCTTTCTGCTTGTTGTCTGTTGCTGGAGCTTCGAATTTACCCTGGGTTGCAGGATCCTTATAGGACTTCATTCAAAGGACGTAGACCGTATCTCTGATCTTTCGTCATCTTGTGTTGGGGTCGAAATCTTACAGCTTTATAAGGTCCAAGGTAGTGCCTGAGGAGCTTCCTCAGAGAGACCAACGTTCCGAACAGGAGTGAAGATCCAGACGAGGTCACCAGGCTGGTAAACAACAGGGCGGTGGCTCTTGTCATACCTTCGGCGATCGTTTTCTTGAGCCTACAGCATGCGGAGTCGAGCTCACTAGCATTATCAGTCAAAAACAATCAGTATTTTTGTAGCTATTACATTTTCGGGAAATGCAACACCAAAAACTTGCTAACGTGAGTGGAAGGGATTGTGAGTGACTGTGTTAAGACTTACACGGGCTTGGCAGTGATACTTGTTCACCTAAGTTTCAGAATATATTAATTGAGGGCAAAATTTCCAACCTTTCATTTCATGTGAAAACTTTCTCCCGAAACTTAGATTAGTGACTTTAATTGCAGCCTGGTTCACGTTGAAGTACAGTAGGTTTCGCTCGGCTTCCCTACTGATGATATTCTGAGACATTGTTCACAGGTAGGTGCAGGTTAGTCGTAAAGGGATGGAAGGAACCAAGCCGCTGCAAGGCCACTCCAAGAGTTGTTAAAAGCCGATGCTAAATTTATCTGGGGTGGTGCTCAACAAGATTCTTTCGATGTGCTGCGAAAAGCTCTGACAACTGACCATGTACTTGGTCTGTATGATGAGAGAGAACCTACAGAACTACGCACAGATGCCAGTGGGTATGGGATAGGTGCTGTTCTGGTGCAGACTTCGGATGGAAAAGAGAAGGTTGTAGACTATGCCTCTAGGACACTTACAAAAGCCGAGGGAAAGTACTCAACTACAGAAAAAGAATACCTTGCTGTGAGCTGAGCCATGTGCAAATTTCGACAGTATCTGTATGGAAGGCCATTTACAGTTGTTACAGACCATCATTCACTTTGCTGGTTAACAGGTCTTAAGGATCCAACAGGATGACTCGCCAGGTGCGCACTACGTCTTCAAGAGTACGACATTACCATAGTGTACAAAAGTGGAAGAAAACACCAAGATGCTGACTGTCTCTCAAGAAACCCTGTGCATTACCATCAAGACTTTGATGAAGATAGTGACTGTCTCGCTGCACTCCAGGATCTCTCTGCTGAGCAGAATAAGGACGCCAACATATCTCAAATTATGCTTGCCTCAAATCGGTCAGAGGATGTGAAAGGACAATTTAAGGTAGTTAATGGATTACTTTGCAAGAAAAACTTTGATCCGTTTGGAAAGATTTGGCTACCAGAGATTTCTAAACACATGCGCTTAGATGTTATACAGAAATTCCATGACACATCTGAGACCGGACATTTAGGATTTATTAAGACATATGATAGGATCCGCAAGAGATTTTTCTGGCCAGGTTTATTTAGGAGTGTCTGTCACTATGTGCCGCACTGCCGAGAGAAACAGAGGAGGAAGGCAGTTCCTCAGAAACCACCTGGCCGACTCATATGAATTCCACCAGCCGAAACGCCTTTCCAACGTGTCGGGATTGACATCCTCGGACGATTTCCAACGTCTGCTAGTGGCAATAGATGGATTATTGTTTGCACTGATTATCTGACACGCTGTGCCATTACTAAAGCCATGAAAACAGCTGAAGCATTCGAGGTAGCCAAATTCATCATAGAAGACATTGTATTAAAACAAGGTGCCCCAAGGTCATCACCAGTACGGATCTAGGGAAAGTTTTTCAATTGTATCTTGTCACAGAGATGAACCGTCAGTGCAACATTACGCATCACATGGCAACTGCCTACCATCCGTACACTAATTTTCTCACTGAACACCTTAATAAGACCTTGGCCGACATGCTATCAACACGTTGAGCATAGCAACCGGGATGCTTTTCTACCTTTCGTGACGTTTGCCTACAACACTGCCAAACGAGACACCACAGGATTTACGCCATTTTTCTTGGTGCATGGGCATGAGGTGACAACGACGATGGACACTGTGCTTCCATTACATACTGATGACATGGACGACGAAGTGTTAACCATAGCTGAGGAAGCTATGGTCAGTTGTCAGAGCTTTTCGCAGCACATCGAAAGAATCTTGTTGAGCACCACCCCAGATAAATTTAGCATCGCCTTTTAACAAGTCTTGGAGTGACCTTGCGGCGGCGTGGTTCCTTCTGTCCCTTTACGACTAACCTGCACCTACCTGTGAACAATGTCTCAGAATATCATCAGTAGGGAAGCCGAGCGAAACCTACTGTACTTCAACGTGAACCAGGCTGCAATTAAAGTCACTAATCTAAGTTTCGGGAGAAAGTTTTCACATGAAATGAAAGGTTGGAAATTTTGCCCTCAATTAATACACTCCTGGAAATTGAAATAAGAACACTGTGAATTCATTGTCCCAGGAAGGGGAAACTTTATTGACACATTCCTGGGGTCAGATACATCACATGATCACACTGACAGAACCACAGGCACATAGACACAGGCAACAGAGCGTGCACAATGTCGGCAATAGTACAGTGTATATCCACCTTCCGCAGCAATGCAGGCTGCTATTCTCCCATGGAGACGATCGTAGAGATGCTGGATGTAGTCCTGTGGAACGGCTTGCCATGCCATTTCCACCTGGCGCCTCAGTTGGTCCAGCGTTCGTGCTGGACGTGCAGACCGCGTGAGACGACGCTTCATCCAGTCCCAAACATGCTCAATGGGGGACAGATCCGGAGATCTTGCTGGCCAGGGTAGTTGACTTACACCTTCTAGAGCACGTTGGGTGGCACGGGATACATGCGGACGTGCATTGTCCTGTTGGAACAGCAAGTTCCCTTACCGGTCTAGGAATGGTAGAACGATGGGTTCGATGACGGTTTGGATGTACCGTGCACTATTCAGTGTCCCCTCGACGATCACCAGTGGTGTACGGCCAGTGTAGGAGATCGCTCCCCACACCATGATGCCGGGTGTTGGCCCTGTGTGCCTCGGTCGTATGCAGTCCTGATTGTGGCGCTCACCTGCACGGCGCCAAACACGCATACGACCATCATTGGCACCAAGGCAGAAGTGACTCTCATCGCTGAAGACGACACGTCTCCATTCGTCCCTCCATTCACGCCTGTCGCGACACCCCTGGAGGCGGGCTGCACGATGTTGGGGCGTGATCGGAAGACGGCCTAACGGTGTGCGGGACCGTATCCCAGCTTCATGGAGACGGTTGCGAATGGTCCTCGCCGATACCCCAGGAGCAAGAGTGTCCCTAATTTGCTGGGAAGTGGCGGTGCGGTCCCCTACGGCACTGCATAGGATCCTACGGTCTTGGCGTGCATCCGTGCGTCGCTGCGGTCCGGTCCCAGGTCGACGGGCACGTGCACCTTCCGCCGACCACTGGCGACAACATCGATGTACTGTGGAGACCTCACGCCCCACGTGTTGAGCAATTCGGCGGTACGTCCACCCGGCCTCCCGCATGCCCACTATACGCCCTCGCTCAAAGTCCGTCAACTGCACATACGGTTCACGTCCACGCTGTCGCGGCATGCTACCAGTGTTAAAGACTGCGATGGAGCTCCGTATGCCACGGCAAACTGGCTGACACTGACGGCGGCGGTGCACAAATGCTGCGCAGCTAGCGCCATTCGACGGCCAACACCGCGGTTTCTGGTGTGTCCGCTGTGCCGTGCGTGTGATCATTGCTTGTACAGCCCTCTCGCAGTGTCCGGAGCAAGTATGGCGGGTCTGACACACCGGTGTCAATGTGTTCTTTTTTCCATTTCCAGGAGTGTATATTCTGAAACTTAGGTGAACAAGTATCACTGCCAAGCCCGTGCAAGTCTTAACACAGTCACTCACAATCCCTTCCACTCACGTTAGCAAGTTTTTGGTGCTGCATTTCCCGAAAATGTAATAGCTATAAAAATACTGATTGTTTTTGATTGATAATGCTAGCCAAATATTAAGTCTGTCGGTACCTGATGCAGTCACAGTTTTTAGCCACCGACTTGCTCAATACGCCACGCGGAATATATGTCTTTTCTCGTCACCAAATTCACTTTAAAAATTCCGAAATTTCTATACACCTATCGGAATAATTATGCCGTCACTTCACAACACTTTCGATGTATGAAACACTGCTAGATCCGGCAACTTATCGTTTCCATCGGAACTACTACTACACACGTCCGAACTGTTTCATGGCTAGGCTCCGACTCTTCCCTACAATACTCTGTCTTCTCTACCAGCAGAGAAAGGTGCGCGAAGAATATTGCTTTACCATTGGTCAGTTTACTCAACAAACAACATTCTCCCGCGTCAGTCCGCGCTTTTCATCAAAAACCAGTCGCAAAATGTAAACCTAACGACTGCACTTTTTACCCACGTAATTATCTAATAAGCGGAAGTTTTGCTTATGAATAAAGTTATTTACTATTTTTATTTATACCTGAATTAACTTTCCCTTTACCACAAACTTACTTTACAAATCTATTCTACAAAAATTCCCTTTGTCCATATCCATACTTCTTCGAAATGTTCCCACCACACTACATCCCACTACATAACTCGTTAAACAATTATCTTCATATTAATCTTAAACCACACTCATGCATAATTCATACTGCTAAAACACATTTATAACATTTTACATACACAAAAGATATAATACCGGTAACACTTTATGAAAATACTAGAACAGTTTATGAAAAACATTCTATTACTTTAATGCACTCTAGTGGGCACAATCGAAACTAAAATCACAATCCCCCTATCCAATATTGTCCTCTATCGGCTGATACATAAACTAGGTGCGCGTCCAGTCTCGCGTCACCATCTGTCACTATCCAGCTCTGAGACACATCTCCCACTTAACCGCCTCCAAGGCAAGATCGGTATGCGGCGCTACGCCTCAGCCTGGCTTTGATACAGAGGTCTTTGATAAAACGACGGTAATAAGAACATAATCCGACGAAGCTTCTCACATATCGTAACACTTTTAGGAGTAGGAAATTCCGTTATAGATCTCATCTTTTATGGGTCTTGCAGCACACCTTCGTTTTACACAAGGTGTCCAAGTATTTTGATTTCTTTTGCTCCAAAGAGACACTTTCTTGGATTAAGTTTCAGTCCGGCTCCCTGTCTTTTTATGTCTCTGAGAACACTATAATGTCATCTAAATAACAAAGACACATCATCCACTTCAGGTGACTTGGAAGATTATCCATCATCCGTTTAAAAGTTGCTGATGCATTACACAAACCAAACGGTATTACCTTAAACTCATACAGGCCCTCAGGGGCGATGAATGTAGTTTTCTCACGATCAGCCGCGTCTACTTCGATTTGCCTGTATCTCGAGTACATGTCCACGGTTGAGAAAAACTTAGCCCTCTTCAGGCAATCCAGTGTATCCTCAATTCGTGGAAGAGGGTAAACGTCCTTTTTAGTTATCTTATTAAGCTTCATGTAATCAACGCAAAAGCCCCAACTGCCGTCCTTCTTCCTGACGAGAATTACTGGTGACGACCATGGGCTCTGCGAAGGCTGAATGATGTCATTCTTCATTTTCTCTACCTCGTCGCGAATTATTCGACTTTCCGTTGCTGACACACAGTATACTCTCTGGCTTATTGGTTGGTGGTCTCCAGTGCTAATCCGGTGCTTTACCGTCGATTTGCCTAAGTTGCTCTTCAAGCGCAAATTTCGCCCACAGACTCGGCAAGTGACGTTTCTATGACCCTCAGATATTCTGCAATTAACGGCTCGGCGTTTGCTACGTACGTGTGTCTTGGAAGGATCTGAGATTCTCGGCGGCAGTTAACTATCCACAATTCACAGAATCCGTTCTTAAACGAGACGACAGAGGCTGGGACGACGAAGTTATTTTTTCAGTGGCATGCTTCTCTTACATGCCACCACAAGATCCATGGGTTGACGTATGGCATGGCACATGACAGGTACCTTTCTAGCACTGACTGCAGGAATGATCACTTCATCCAACACACATAGTCTCCACACACTCGGATGAGCATCTTCCCGTCCACAGTATCTCATCTCGTCTAGCATAATCTTCGAGTGACCACAATCTATTACTGCCTGAGAAACTTTCAACAAGTCCCATCCGAGAATGACGTCATGACTACACTCTTGTAAGACGGTGAATTCTAAGGACTGTATATGGCCACTTATACCCACACGAATGACACATCTTCCTGTAAGTGGTCTGCTGCTGAGCTCCATGTTCAACAATGTACGGTAAATGGTGTGCTCCGAAACACTCGTGCGTGCACCAGTAGTGTGCTCTTTCGCCAGACATGCCACAAGTCACAGTCCATCGTGCTTTGCAGTGCGGATAAGCCTCTGAACCACATTATGTGAAGAGTCGTTGATGTCCAACCATTTAGCTCCTAGTAGTAGTTTCACTGTCCTTCTGCCCCTTTCCTAGGTGCTCACGACAGTAGCGCGTGAACATTCGATCAGCTTTACTGTTTTCAAAGTACTAATTCACAGGCTCTGCGTAATAATAATCTGCGCTTTGTCAAATTCACTTACCTCAATGGATTTCCCAATTTGCATCCTTTATTTTCGTTAGGGTGATGCTCTGCTTACATACTTTCGTTACCGCATCACGTGTCCCCAACGGCACCTGGTGGCATCCAACGTTGCCATTGGCAGTGGTCATAATGTTTTGGCTTATCAGTGTAGACTGGATTACTTCTGCGACGACTGGCGCACTTCACTGTCCCCGGACGTCCCTGTTTTCGCTGTTTACATACCTGTTATCGGGTTAATTACGACAGGAAACCGACACGATTTGGCTAGAGCGTTATTACTGTACTCAATACACAAACTGAAAGCTTTGTATTTATTTTGTTTGTTTATTGTTGTTGTGGTTTTCAGTCTGGGGACTGGTTTGAAGCAGCTGTCCATGTTATTTTATGTGCTGGCCTCTTCATCTACAAACAACCACTGCAACCTGCATCTTACCGAATCTGCTTACTGTAGTCATCTTCAGATCTCCCTCTAAGATTTTTACCCCCTACCCACACACACAATTTCGTTCAGTTCTAAATTGGTGATCCCTTTATGTCTCAGAATGTATCCTACTCACTGATCTATTCTTTTAGTCAAGTTGTGACACAAATTTCTTGCCTCCCCAATTCTGTTCAGTACCTCCTCATTACTTACGCGTTATACCATCTAAATCTTCAGCATTCTTCTGTAGCACCACATTTCAAAAGCCTCCATTCTGTTCTTATCTAAATCATTCATCGCCCACGTTTCACTTCCGTATGTGGCTGAAGTCCAGACAAATTCCTTCAGAAAAGAGTTCCTAATACTTAAATCTATACTCAATGTCAAGAAATCTCTCTTCTGCAGAGGCGCTTTTCTTGCCATTGGCGGTCTACATGTTATATTCTTTCTACATTAGCTGTTTACTGTTTCAATAAAAGTAGGCAGTGTACCGACAGAGCAAATCTGACTGTGCGACGAAGAAAGGAGAAAAGCCACAGGGTAGATATTAAAACACTTAGCGTGATCAAAGTAATGGAGATGCAAACTGAAACTAACGTACTTGTGATGTTGCCGAAGCAACTTAACGCTTCGACTGCCGATCACGTAAACCTCCCTGTTTCTTACAAGGGAACCTCCCCATCGCACCCCCCCTCAGATTTAGTTTGGCACAGTGGATAGGCCTTGAAAAACTGAACAAAGATCAATCGAGAAAACAGGAAGAAGTTGTATGGAACTATGAAAAAAATAAGCAAAATATACCAACTGAGTAATCCATGCGCAAGATAGGCAACATAAAGGGCAATGTGAGCCCCGGAGCGCCGTGGTCCCGTGGTTAGCGTGAGCAGCTGCGGAATGAGAGTTCCTTGGTTCAAGTCTTCCTTCGAGTGAAAAGTTTACTTTCTTTATTTTCGCAAATTTATTATCTGTCCTTTCGTTCATTGACATCTCTGTTCACTGTAGTAAGTTTAGTGTCTGTGTTTTGCGACCGCACCGCAAAACCGTGCGATTAGTAGACGAAAGGACGTGCCTCTCCAATGGGAACCGAAAACATTTGATCGCAAGGTCATAGGTCAACCGTTTCCTCCACAGGAAAACACGTCTGATATATTCTATACGACACTGGTGACGGCATGTGCGTCACACGACAGTAATATGTTGTCAATCCACCTAACTTGTACACTTGGCGAATGGGTAAAAAGATTCTTCTACCTTGCCCGATTTAGGTTTTCGTGTGGATGTGATAATCACTCCCAAAGAAGTGTTTAGGTGTAGCGTCCCCATACTACGGCGCAGTTACCTCGCATCGGACGGACTGACGGACAGATAATAATTGTCTGAAAATAAAAAATTAAACTTTTTCACTCAAGGGAAGATTTGAACCAAGGACCTCTCGTTACGCAGCTACTCACGCTAACCACGGGACCACGGCGCTCCTGAGCTCACACGCTCCTTGATGTTGCCTATCTTGCGCATGGACTACTCAGTTTTTATATTTTGCTTATTTTTTTCATAGTCTCACACAACTTCTTCCTGTTTTCTCGATTGATCTGTGTTCAGTTTTTCAAGGCCTATCCACTGTGCCAACTTATAACTAAATCTGAGGGGGGTGCGATGGGGAGGTTCCCTTGTTAGAATACCGGCCGTTTTTATGATTTTTTCCTACCTGTCTCTCGCAACGCAATGTCGACATACTTGATTTTGTATTTAAAAGCGGAAACAGTCGTACCCTGACAAACGACGGGATCGACAGTCTCTGAAATTTTCGCGTCCCATTGACTGACGGGATTGGCAGTTCGCGTGTTAAGTAAAGTGGACAGATACAGTAAATCATGGAATAAGAAAGTACTGCAAAGAAAAGATGAGGAAATAAATTTGTCAAGAAATGGCATATCGGAATAAGAGATAGGTTAGTGTGAATATACGATACAGATGAAGGAACTTAGCATTGGTAGGAACTGTCAACCAGAATGACAGTCTCTGAAATTTTCGCGTCCCATTGACTGACGGGATTGGCAGTTTGCGTGTTAAGTAAAGTGGACAGATACAGTAAATCATGGAATAAGAAAGTACTGCAAAGAAAAGATGAGGAAATAAATTTGTCAAGAAATGGCATATCGGAATAAGAGATAGGTTAGTGTGAATATACGATACAGATGAAGGAACTTAGCGTTGGTAAGAACTGTCAACCAGAATGACAGTGCTGGGGAAATCAAAGATTAGAATATGCCGAACAGATTGCCAAAGATATTTGGTATGTAAATGAGAAAAAGGGGAACCAGTCAAAACATTGCTGATTTCTGTAAAAAAAAATTAAAAGAAAGAGCAGCGAGAGAATTGTGGAGGTCATGGCGCTGTGTCACTAAGACTTAACAGTCAGTCTCTGGTTTAAAAATATCCATCAACTGAAAGACGTACAGTGGAAACAGCATTCTTACGTCAGCAAAAAGCTGAGATTATATTTCAACACAAGGCTTAACAGCGTGTTGCCTTCAATGCTGAAGTATTCTTTGTTGCTAGTAGATATTGTACTTTTGTCTCTGGTTTACCTATTAGACCAATATGTCTTTGTATGGGAATACTTTATCAAGATCAAATGGTAGTTGGAGTTTCCGTTAGTGTGAGTGATTTGTCCAATCTTTTCTTAACTAAACTACATACATGATAAAATTACGAGATGAAATACAACATAGGCGTATATTATTCTCTTCACCTTCATTACAAAAAAAATCCAATTTTTGTCTCCATTGCATTCTCATATACAGGGTGGTCCATTGCTCGTGACCGGGCAAATATCTTACGAAATAAGCGTCAAACGAAAAAACTACAAAGAACGAAACTTGTCTAGCTTGAAGGGGGAAACCAGATGGCGCTATGGTTGGCCCGCTGGATGGTGCTGACATAGGTCAAACGGATATCAACTGCGTTTTTTTAAATAGGAACCCCCATTTTTATTACATATTCGTGTAGTACTTAAAGAAATATGAATGTTTTAGTTGGACCACATTTTTCGCTTTGTGATAGATGGCGCTGTAATAGTCACAAACATACGGCTCACAATTTTAGACGAACAGTTGCTAACAGGTAGGTTTTTTAAATTAAAATACAGAACGTAGGTACGTTTAAACATTTTATTTCTGTTGTTCATATGTGATACATGTACCTTTGTGAGTTTATCATTTCTGAGAACGCATGCTGTTACAGCGTGATTACCTGTAAATACCACATTAATGCAATAAATGCTCAAAATTATGTCCGTCAACCTCAATGCATTTGGAAATACGTGTAACGACATTCCTCTTAACAGCGAGTAGTTCGCCTTCCGTAATGTTCGCACATGCATTGACAATGCGCTGACGCATGTTGTCAGGCGTTGTCGGTGGATCACGATAGCAAATATCCTTCATCTTTCCCCACAGAAAGAAATCCGGAGACGTCAGATCCGGTGAACGTGCGGGCCATGGTATTGTGCTTCGACGACCAATTCACCTGTCATGAAATATACTATACAATACCGCTTCAACCGCACGCGAGCTATGTGCCGGGCAACCATCATGTTGGAAGTACATCGCCATTATGTCATGCAGTGAAACGTCTTGTAGTAACGTCGGTAGAACATTACGTAGGAAATCAGCATAAATTGCACCATTTATATTGCCATCGATAAAATGGAGGCCAATTATTCTTCCTCCCATAATGCCACACGATAAATTAACCCGCCAAGGTCGCTGATGTTCCACTTGTCGCAGCCATCGTGGATTTTCCGTTGCCCAATAGTACATATTATGCCGATTTAAGTTAACGCTGTTGGTGAATGACGCTTCGTCGCTAAATAGAACGCGTGCAAAAAATCAGTCATCGTCCCGTAATTTCTCTTGTGCCTAGTGGCAGAACTGTACACGACGTTCAAAGTCGTCGCCATGCAATTCCTGGTGCATAAAAATATGGTACGGGTGCAATCGATGGCGATGTAGCATTCTCAACACCGACGTTTTTGAGATTCCAGATTCTCGAGCAATTTGTCTGCTGCTGATGTTCGGATTAGCCGCGACATCAGCTAAAACAGCTACTTGGGCATCATCATTTAGTTGCAGGTCGTGTTTGACGTTTTACATGTGGCTGAACACTTCCTGTTTCCTTAAATAACGTAACTATCCAGCGAACGGTCGGGACACTTGGATGATGTCGTCCAGGATAACGAGCAGCATACATAGCACACGCCCGTTGGGCATTTTGATCACAATAGCCATACATCAACACGATATCGACCTTTTCCGCAATTGGTAAACGGTCCATTTTAACACAGGTAATGTATCACGAAGCAAATACTGTCCGCACTGACGGAATGTTACGTGATACCACGTACTCACACGTTTGTGACTATTACAGCGCCATCTGTCACAAAGCGAAAAAAGTGGTCCAACTAAAACATTCATCTTCCTTTACGTACTACACGAATACGTAATAAAAATGGAGGTTCCTATTTTGAAAAACGCAGTTGATATCCGTTTGACCTATGACAGCGCCATCTAGCGTGCCAACCATAGCGCCATCTGGTTTCCCCCTTCAAGATAGACGAGTTTCGTTTTTTGTAGTTTTTTCGTTTGATGCTTATTTCGTGAGATATTTGGCCCGTTCACTATCAACGGCCAACCCTGTATAGTCTCAAAACAGCATTCATTATTTTCTTATTCTTTTTCTTCGGCATTTCTCCCCAGGAGTTAGCAGGATATCTATCTTGCATTGCTTTCTGTACGTATTTTCACAGTCTTAGCGCTGACCTTCCACTCCTCTTTTCAGGCTGCTCCCAGATTAAAACCTGCGTTGACCATCAATGGTAAGGCATTCTCTATCGCGTCTGTACTACAGGAGTGCTCCGTTCTCCAAAGTGATAATAACGCATTGTACGGAGTGTCCCATATGAAACTGGTACGTCTAAGGTAACAGTTAACCATCTCTGGTCGAACTGCTGGTAAAGTGGCAGCACTGTCTCGAAGGTTAGTCACAATGCGTTTTATCGTAAAGTTGAGTGCAGCTGTATGTTCATGTGTCAGTTTTTATGAGAAGCATGTATTGTTGAGTTGTTACAGAAACGGGGTAGTATGCATTGAATTGATATTTTGGAGTGTTACATAAAGACAGGCTCTATCAAGGAATGTAAAGAACTGTTTCAAGCGAAGTGTCCTGGTAGGAAATTCCCCACTAAGAGGACCATTCAAGTTCTGCACAAAAAATGAAGGGCTGTAAAATCCGTTCAGATTGACAGCGAAATAGGCGACAGACAGTAAGGGCACCTGAAACTATAGACAGAATTCACATGGATATTACGAGAAGCCCCGCAAGTCGGTAAGGAGATTATGGCATTGGGTGGATGTATTTCGTACATTGTGTCATCATGTACTGTATGAGTGTGGTGGAAGAGTTGAAATTTGAGGCAAGAAAACAGAGTTCATTATTGTAACTGGCTATTAACATCAATTGCCAACTGTTGCTTGGGCCCCTTGCTTTACTTCATGTCAAATGAGGCCTGGTTTCATTTGTCAGAACTGCAGATACTGGTCGCAGGACACGCCACATATTCTGTATAAAGAACCTCTCCACTCAGAGAAGATAGGTGTTTGGTGTGTGTTGTCCGGCGTGTGCATTATTAACCCCATATTTTTCAATTACACATTAAACAGTGTCAGATATCTACAGATCTTTGACTCTTTCTGTGCAAAATCAACAGACGCAGTATTCCAACAAGATGGAGCAACCGCTCACACATCCAACCAAAGTATAGCCCACATCATCTACGTGTTCCCTGAAGACAGACTTGTCACTAGAGGCCTCTGGCCCCCAAAGTCCCTGAACAGAACGACATGTGATTTTTATTTATGGAGCCCACTAAAAAGCAAAGTGTTTGCTGACAGTTCTCACACGATACACCATCTTAAATTGAACATTGATAGAGTAAGTCTGTTTATAATGGTCAAAATAATGTACATTCAAAAGTTCCAAAAACAAGAGAGTCCAAGTTACCGAGTCTGTCTTACAGTTTCCTGAGCACTGTGTCCAAAATATAGGGTGTTTATAACCTACAGGGTGTTTCAAAAATGACCGGTATATTTGAAACGGCAATAAAAACTAAACGAGCAGCGATAGAAATACACCGTTTGTTGCAATATGCTTGGGACAACAGTACATTTTCAGGCGGACAAACTTTCGAAATTACAGTAGTTACAATTTTCAACAACAGATGGCGCTGCAAGTGATGTGAAAGATATAGAAGACAACGCAGTCTGTGGGTGCGCCATTCTGTACGTCGTCTTTCTGCTGTAAGCGTGTGCTGTTCACAACGTGCAAGTGTGCTGTAGACAACATGGTTTATTCCTTAGAACAGAGGATTTTTCTGGTGTTGGAATTCCACCGCCTAGAACACAGTGTTGTTGCAACAAGACGAAGTTTTCAACGGAGGTTTAATGTAACCAAAGGACCGAAAAGCGATACAATAAAGGATCTGTTTGAAAAATTTCAACGGACTGGGAACGTGACGGATGAACGTGCTGGAAAGGTAGGGCGACCACGTACGGCAACCACAGAGGGCAACGCGCAGCTAATGCAGCAGGTGATCCAACAGCGGCCTCGGGTTTTCGTTCGCCGTGTTGCAGCTGCGGTCCAAATGACGCCAACGTACACGTATCGTCTCATGCGCCAGAGTTTACACCTCTATCCATACAAAATTCGAACGCGGCAACCCCTCAGCGCCGCTACCATTGCTGCACGAGAGACATTCGTTAACGATATAGTGCACAGGATTGATGACGGCGATATGCATGTGGACAGCATTTGGTTTACTGACGAAGCTTATTTTTACCTGGACGGCTTCGTCAATAAACAGAACTGGCGCATATGGGGAACCGAAAAGCCCCATGTTGCAGTCCCATCGTCCCTGCATCCTCAAAAAGTACTGGTCTGGGCCGCCATTTCTTCCAAAGGAATGGCTCAAATGGCTCTGAGCACTATGGGACTCAACTTCTGAGGTCATTAGTCCCCTATAACTTAGAACGAGTTAAACCTAACTAACCTAAGGACATCACAAACATCCATGCCCGAGGCAGGATTCGAACCTGCGACCGTAGCGGTCTTGCGGTTCCAGACTGCAGCGCCTGTAACCGCACGGCCACTTCGGCCGGCTTCCAAAGGAATCATTGGCCCATTTTTCAGATCCGAAACGATTACTGCATCACGCTATCTGAACATTCTTCGTGAATTTGTGGCGGTACAAACTGCCTTAGGCGACACTGCGAACACCTCGTGGTTTATGCAAGATGGTGCCCGGCCACATCGCACGGCCGGCGTCTTTAATTTCCTGAATGAATATTTCGATGATCGTGTGATTGCTTTGGGCTATCCGAAACATACAGGAGGCGGCGTGGATTGGCCTCCCTATTCGCCAGACATGAACCCCTGTGACTTCTTTCTGTGGGGACACTTGAAAGACCAGGTGTACCGCCAGAATCCAGAAACAATTGAACAGCTGAAGCAGTACATCTCATCTGCATGTGAAGCCATTCCGCCAGACACGTTGTCAAAGGTTTCGGGTAATTTCATTCAGAGACTACGCCATATTATTGCTACGCATGGTGGATATGTGGAAAATATCGTACTATAGAGTTTCCCAGACCGCAGCGCCATCTGTTGTTGAAAATTGTAACTACTGTAATTTCGAAAGTTTGTCTGCCTGAAAATGTACTGTTGTCCCAAGCATATTGCAACAAACGGTGATTTCTATCGCTGCTCGTTTAGTTTTTATTGCCGTTTCAAATATACCGGTCATTTTTGAAACACCCTGTACCTTTACAGCTAAGACTTTAATATCTTTAAAGCTATACTAGTTATTAACAAATGATTTTCAGCGTGCGATAAGACACCTCATAGAGCTTTGTTTTCCCATTCATACACATCAATGCGTGCACCTTTAGTGGCACTGATCATGTCTAGTCGGAATTCCATTTCTCTCTAAGTACGATTCAATATCTCCACGGTGACGTGTTCAAAAATACATTGCGAACGCGTGCCTGAAAGTTCCTGTAGTTCTTTAATCTTGGTTTGCTACACCAGATCCTTTACAAAATCCCACTGGAAGGAGTTTAGTGGTGTGAGGTCAAGGGATCGTGGCAGGCATTGAATTGGACCATCTCGTCCAATCAACTATCCGGAAAGTTTTCGTTAGAAACTGACGGACATTTAGAGGCCAGTAGTGTGGTATTCCATCCTGCTGGATTATGACATCAGGTTGCAGGTGTTCCAATTGTGACACAGAAAACTCCTGCAACATGTCCAGGTCGACGGAGTATCCAATGAAAAAGGATGGACCAGTGATACAGTTGTGCATCAGTCCGCATCAAACGCTGACCCAGGGACTGCCCGTTTCCATTTCACGTGTGCCGTGAGGATGCTGTGAACCCCATATACGAGCGTTATGACGATTCAGTTTGCCGGATATATGGAACGTTGCCTCATCAGAGAAACAAATCTTTTCCAAAAAGTCATTTTATGTGTCAATCTTGTCTAATATATCCATTGCACACCGTTTGCGTTGAAGTTTGTCCGTAGACTTTAAAGCCTGAGGCAGCTGCGCCTCGTATGAATATAGCCGTAACCTCTTATGCAAGACATTGTGCGCTGTTACCGTCTCATTTCCAACTCTCTGCCCGCGGTGCGCACCGGTTTTGTTGGACTCCTGGCAAACGCCTACCGTACATTGTCCACGATGGCGCCTGAAACGGACGGGCGACCCGCCCGCTCCTTATGGAGAACACTACCTTTTCCATAAACGAAGTATTCCAAGCCCGAATAGCTGGTCGGGACGGTGGTTGCCTTCCATACGGCGTTCGAAAGCTTCTTTGCACTTGGCTATCGGACGACGTCTGTATGAAGCACGGCACACACTAAGCTTTCTCCTGAGGGGAACACATTTTATCAGATTTTCAAGTTCTACTTCGCACCAGAATTGCGTCAGTTTTATATGTTAACTTATCTCATGTTAAAAACCATTTGTTAATATTTGATACAGTTTAAAGTTATTGAAGTCTTAAGTTGTAAAGATTATTTATGGACACCCTGTATTACAGTAGATTCTTACAACGTTTTTTTTTTTTTTTTTTTTTCAAATTGACAACAGCGTCATGCCTAGGACGTCTATTTAGTCGTTCATCCATACGTTGGATATGAATTACTCTCTCCCGCATTCCTTAAAATCTGTCACGTTTGGTTTTCAACATTTCTTGAAATTCATTAATTTTTGTTACAAATTAGCCAACGTCGTAAGTTTTGGAATGCAATATATCAAATAAGGAGTCCGTGTCAGGGAAAATATCTGCAAAATCACTTAGAATAAAACTGACTTGCATCATGATTTCAGAGCCTTGAGTTGCGTAGAGGCTACTTCGCCCCAATTATCTGGATGTATTATTTTGCTGAAAAATGAAAGGTTTTCATCAAACTATATACAGAACTCTGTTGCATGGCAACTTGAGGCACTCGCTTCTTTACTGTCATATATAGTGCTCGCAATATTTTTGGCGACTTGCAAAAGGAGTAGCAAGACCATTCAAAATGAGCGAAAAATTCTGCATATTTTGATCTTTGACATGACTTACGACAGCACTGAATTCAGTCGACGAGTGAAATAGTGAACGAACGTTGCGGTATAAAACGTATTTATCAGTCTTGATTACAATCCATTCCCTAATTGCAGCTCCATCGTAGCTCTGAGCTTGTTCGTATATTTTGAAACTCTTACATCGATATGGCCAACAACTATGACATAATGAAACGCTGAGGAGACCTATAAGAAACTACATACATCAGATACTTCATCCAGAGTAACTTACCACCGATCTTACTTTATTCGTGAACGTGTCTGAAACAGGAGCAGTCAGTACTACAGCTGATGTCGCAACCTGTATGTGCGCCACATGTAGCTCCTATGAAAAGAAATGTATTGACCAATATAATTTGGAACGTTTACTTGCGTGAAACTGAAATAACGCAAAACTAATCTTGCACGTCAAGCTGAACTTTAAAAGCAAAAAAAAAAAAAAATTTGGTTCTTCAGTACTACAACATGGGGTTCCCTGATGACAACGTAGAGACTTAACAGCATATTTCTCCATGCTACGTCATTTTATAAACTATGTTTTCGAATCATACCGGATTTTACGTACGTGTACAAGCAGAGTAACTCTGAACCTCTATATTTGGAAACGGATAAAGATATAAAGAAAATTTTCAAGGTTGTTAGAGATCTGAATCTTAGGGATGAGCAGCACGGGGTAGCTGCGCGGTCTGCGCCGCCTTGTCACGGTTCGCGTGGCTCCCCCCGTCGGAGGTTAGAGTCCTCGCTCGGGCATGGGTGTGTGTGTGTGTGTGCGTGTGTGTGTGTGTGTTGTCCTTAGCGTAATTTAGTTTAAGTTAGATTAAGTAGTGCGTAAGCTTAGGGACCGATGACCTCAGCAGTTTTGTCCCATAAAACCTTACCACAAATTTCCAAATTTTCTTAGAAATACATCGTACAAATTACAACCATTTGTTGTGCATAGCTGTCTCGGAATCAAAGGCTGGTTTTGGTACCCAAAAAACTAGTATTTGGGATGCATCTAGATAACGGATAAAGATTTTTGGAAATGGGGAGCTGGCTGGTCTAGATAATTGTTTAAATAATATACCGTTAAAATGAGAGCCACAGACGGTGCTCCAGGTATCGATCTCTGAGAAGGTCCAGCAACAAACTCTTTCGCGAACGATGAGATAGGCAGGCAAGAGCTGCATTCACTTCACAAGATGGTAACTCAGACTAGTGGGAGTCCAACGAATGACTAATGATAATCTTGCTGAAGCTGCCTGACGTCCGATAAACCAAATGTAATATGGAACAATACGCCAAAGCCGGAACCGGCGGTCTGCACTACGTCCCCAGAATACTGTGTTCAGAGCGCCCGGAACGAGAAAGGAATCACTACCACCAGAGTAGAAGAATCACCAACCGGCCTACAATCAAGAAAGCTGTCAAAACTACACGCCTTACCGGACAGCAGCGGCAAGGCGAGGAAACGTACACTGCCGTTACATACACTAACCCCCAGGGCAGGTAACTGGGGCGTTAGCGGCCACCAGGCAAGAAAAATTACCGCTGGTTGAACTTAACAAATTGTAACAAGTTGAATGCAGTAAACAGTAATAAGAAGTCGAGGAAAGCTAATCAGATCCGCCTTCCCCTAGCACTCCACTCACTGCTCTTCGCCTCGGCGATACTACAAGCAGCAACACGAACCCAAGTCGCTGGAGAATCGCTAGATATCAGGTTTTTCTACTTGGATTGAAATGCACTAATCTTAAAGCTTGCTGGATTCGGTTTATAACGAGGTCTTGCACCCTCATGACCACAGCCCTTCCATCTGGCAGTCCATGCGTGCCTCCAGCGGTCCCGGCGTGTTCTGGGACTGCGCGGACCTGGCTCCTCCTGAGTCTCCAACCGAACTGGCCCACACACACGACCCGGAAAGACAACGATGTCTCCCCAAAGATAGGTCAACAGTCCCTACATATCGATAACCGCCGCTGCTGCCACTAGCGGACAGACAATACTTGCGAAACCGAGTGGTACCAGTCAACACGAGAAGAAGACGAACAACCTCAACCATGCCAACTAAACGACACCATCTGGCCTCCAACAGAGGACGGAAACCTACAAACAGCACCAACGCGAGCCACAGTACGGCTCAGTAGAGTAACTTTGAACACCTGTGTCTTGGAAAGGATAAAGATATCAAGATAACTTTCAAGGTAGTTCGAGATCAGGATCTTAGGAATATATCGTAAAAATTTCAGCCATTTGCTGTATGGTTGTCTTCGAATCCATTGCTGGGTTTTGATCCACTGGTGATGTCGAAAATATACTAAAAACCTTTTTGTGAGGTTTTCCGAGGAACCGTCCATGAACTAACGGTATCTCCACAGGTCCCAATAAGCCCACCGTAGACTGCATCAAATGCAAAAGGAATCAACCGATTTGCCGATTTTCTCCCTTTACTTAAGCAGGGGGAAGTGTGTAATATTCATATTTGACCCTGTAGTGTAGGATAGTGACGCTAAGATGATCTTTCTGTTGGGAATATAAATAGTCCTAGCCCAAGGGCTGTCCACAACAGCTGACCCAACCTTTTTATCGCCCATAAAACCCGAGGTGCACCGAAAAATTCTGTTTTTATGTCCTATGCATACTCGTACGCATAATACGCTCTTCACTGCAGTCTCTGGCGTACATACAGCGAAGCTCTAGCGTTACGCGTGTGACGCGGTCCCTCAGATAAAGAGCTAACAAACGAAAGCTGGAGGGGTCTCGTGTGTTTACTCAAGGGTCTCGTTCGATGCTGATGGCTATTGGTTGGAATGGGTGCAGCCGGCTGCAAATCATATATTTCGGCACGAATAGCACCTACAGCCTCGATTCGGAGTGATCCTCAGTTCCCTCAGATGGCTGGGGCCGGCTGAGTTAGGAAGACAGATAGCCTCGCAAGCTGGATGGAAGCACAGCCCAGGACTTGCATCGCAGCACCCAGAACCGGTCGCGGTCCTCTGGTTAGGAACCGAGCGGAGTGTTTAAACAGGAGGCCTAAACGACTCTGCGATGATCTCGTATGTGGATGTTCGATCTCGGATGCGAATTTATTTATCTCCGCTGCAGGTTGGAGAATCTTAGGTCCCTTCTTGATTAGCCAGGTAAGGACTATACAGGGTGTTACAAAAAGGTACGGCCAAACTTTCAGGAAGTATTCCTCACACACAAATAAAGAAAACATGTTATGTGGACATGTGTCCGGAAACGCTTAATTTCCATGTTAGAGCTCATTTTAGTTTCGTCAGTATGTACTGTACTTCCTCGATTCACCGCCAGCTGGACCAATTATAGGAAGGTAATGTTGACTTCGGTGCTTGTGTTGACATGCGACTCATTGCTCCACAGTACTAGCATCAAACACATCAGTACGTAGCATCAACAGGTTAGTGTTCATCACGAACGTGGTTTTGCAGTCAGTGCAATGTTTACAAATGCGGAGCTGGCAGATGCCCATTTGATGTATGGATTAGCACGGGGCAATAGCCGTGGCGCGGTACGTTTGTATCGAGACAGATTTCCAGAACGAAGGTGTCCCGACAGGAAGACGTTCGAAGCAATTGATCGGCGTCTTAGGGAGCACGGAAAAATCCAGCCTATCACTCGTGACTGGGGAAGACCTAGAACGTCGAAGACACCTGCAATGGACGAGGCAATTCTTCGTGCAGTTGACGATAACCCTAATGTCAGCGTCAGAGAAGTTGCTGCTGTACAAGGTAACGTTGACCACGTCACTGTATGGAGAGTGCTACGGGAGAACCAGTTGTTTCCGTACCATGTACAGCGTGTGCAGGCACTATCAGCAGCTGATTGGCCTCCACGGGTACACTTCTGCGAATGGTTCATCCAACAATGTGTCAATCCTCATTTCAGTGCAAATGTTCTCTTTACGGATGAGGCTTCATTCCAACGTGATCAAATTGTGAATTTTCACAATCAACATGTGTGGGCTGACGAGAATCCGCATGCAATTGTGCAATCACGTCATCAACACAGATTTTCTGTGAACGTTTGGGCAGGCATTGTTGGTGATGTCTTGATTGGGCCCCATGTTCTTCCACCTACGCTCAATGGAGCACGTTATCATGATTTCATACGGGATACTCTACCTGTGCTGCTAGAACATGTGCCTATACAAGTACGACACAACACGTGGTTCATGCACGATGGAGCTCCTGCACATTTCAGTCGAAGTGATCGTACGCATCTCAACAACAGATTCGGTGACCGAAGGATTGGTAGAGGCGGACCAATTCCATGGCCTCCACGCTCTCCTGACCTCAACCCTCTTGACTTTCATTTATGGGGGCATTTGAAAACTCTTGTCTACGCATCCCCGGTACCAAATGTAGAGACTCTTCGTGCTCGTATTGTGGACGGCTGTGATACAATACGCCATTCTCCAGGGCTGCATCAGCGCATCAGGGATTCCAAGCGACGGAGGGTGGATGCATCTATACTCGCTAACGGAGGACATTTTGAACATTTCCTGTAACAAAGTCACGCTGGTACGTTCTGTTGCTGTGTGTTTCCATTCCAGGATTAATGTTATTTGAAGAGAAGGTATAAAATGAGCTCTAACATGGAAAGTAAGCGTTTCCGGACACATGTCCACATAACATATTTTCTTTTTGTGTGTGAGGAATGTTTCCTGAAAGTTTGGCCGTACCTTTTTGTAACACCCTGTTTACATACAGAAAGAGGTTATTTTAGGGTACGTGTGGCCTCAACATTTTTTGTGCGATGAAGAATTCAGTCCTTAGTCTGAAGATAATTACATACTTTGTGCATTGAGATCAACATTCTTTCTATAAAGGCAGGGTGAAAAAATGGTAGGTAGCTGCTGAAGCGTTCGCGATAAAGTCCTAGAAAGACCCTTTATTAAAGGCACAAGTGACGACCTAGGGCTAGGAATAGAAAGCTGGATAAAACCTGAAGTGAAATGCAGGGAAATCTTAAGTTTCAATTCGAGCCTATAGAGAATCGCAAGGAAAGACCGGTCCTCAGTGCGATGCGTTTGTTGCCGTACTGTAGAGAGATTACTACACATTTAAAATGGGTATAATCTGAGTACGAATACCGTGTTCAAGAATCACTAGAGGAGAAGGTATACTTGGAAATGGCCGGGAGATACGGCAAGATTTCAGTTAGATTACATCATGGTCAGGCAGAGATTCCGAAATCAGATCTTTGACTGTAAGGCGTACCCAGCAGCAGCTGTAGATTCAGATCACAATATAGAAATGATGAAGAGTAGGCTGAAGTTTAAGAGATTAGTAAGAAAGAATCAATACGCAAAGAAGTGGGATACGGAAGTACTACGGAATGAAGAGATAACGTTCAAAGTTCTCTGAGGCTATAGATACTGCGCTAAGGAATAACTTAGTAGGTATTTCAATTGAAGAGGAATGGACATCTCTAAAAAGGGCAATCAAAGAAGCTGGAAAGAAGAACATAGTTACAAAGAAGGTAACTGTGAAAAACATAGGTAAGAGAAGGAATAGTTCACTTGATCGACGAAAGAAGGAAGTACAAAAATATTCTCGTAAATTTAGGAATACAGAAATACAAGTGAGTGAGGAATGAAAATAAAAGAGGGAGTGCAGGGGAGCTAAAGCGAAAAGGCTACAAGATAAACGTGAAGAAATCGAACAAGAAACGACCGTCGGAAGCACTGACTCAGCATATAGAAAAGTCAAAACAACTTTCGGTGAAATTAAAACAAAGGATGGTAACATTAAGAGTGCAACGGAAATTCCACTGTTAAATGCAGGGGAGAGAGCGGGTAGCTGGAAAGAATGCATTTAAAGCCTCGATGAGGGTGAAGATTTGTCTAATGTGATAGAAGAAGAAACAGGAATCGATTTAGAAGAGATAGGGGATCCAGTATTAAAATCAGAATTTAAAGACCTTTGGAAGACTTAAATCAAATAAAGCAGAAGGAATAGAAATTTCTAAAATCATTGAGGGCAATGTCAACAAAACGAGTATTCACGTTGGTGTGTAGAATATATGAGTCTGGCGACATACCATCTGACTTCCGGAAAAAACGTCATCCACACAATCCCGAAGACAGCAAAACCGTCAAGTGCGAGAATTGTCGCACATTCAGCTTAACAGCTCATGTATCCAAATTGCTGATAAGAATAAAAATATGCATAAGAATAGAAAAGAAAACCAAGGATGTCTTCGATGACGTTCGGTTTGGCTTTAGGAAAGGTAATGACACCAGAGAGGCAGTTCTGACGTTGCGGTTGATAATGGAAGCGAGACTGAAAAAAAATCAAGACTCCTACATAGGATTTGTGAATACGGTAAAAGTGTTCAACAATGTAAAATGATGCAAGATGTTCGAAATCCTGAGGAAAATAGGGGGGAGTTGTAGGGAAAGACGGGTAATATACAGTATGTACAGAGCCAGGAGGGAATAATAAGAGTGGAAGACCAAGAACGAAGTGCTGGGATTAAAGAGGATGTAATCTTTCGCCCCTACTGTTCAATTTATATATAGAAGAAGCAATGACGGAAAAAAATTCGAAGCGAAAGGATATTAATTATAAAACTCACTGGTGACATTGGTACTATCAGTGAGAGTGAAGAAGAATTATGGTATGTGTTGAGTAGAACGAACAGTCTATTGAGTACGGATTATGAATTGAGAGTAAATCGAGGAAAGGCGAAAGTAATGAGTAGTAGCAGAAGTGAGAAAAGCGAGAAACATCAGAATTGTGGATCACGAAGTAGATGAAGTTAAGGAATTATTCTGCTACGTAGGCAGCAAAATAACCCATGATGGAAGGAGCAAAGAGGACATAAAAAGCAGACTAGTTTTGGCAAAATGGCATTCCTGGCCCAGAGAAGCCTACCAGTATCAAACACAGGCCTAAATTTGATGAAGAAATTTCTGAGAAAGTACGTCTGGAGCACAGCATTATATGGTAGTGAAACATGGACTGTGGGAAAACCGGAACAGAAGAAAATCGCAGCACATGGTACTACTGAAGAATGTTGAAAATTAGGTGAGCTGATAAGGTATGCAATGAGGAGGTTCTCCGCAGAATAGGCCAGGAACGGAACATACGAAAAACAGTGACAAGAGGAAGGGACAGGATGGTAGGATGTCTGTTAAGACATCACGTAGTAACTTCTATGGTACTAGAGGGAGCTGTAGGGGGTAAGAACTGTAGAGGAAGACAGAGACTGGAATACATCCAGCAAGTAACTGAGGACGTAGGTTGCAATTGTTACTCTGAGATGAAGAAATAAGCACGGGAAAGGAATTCGTGGGACTGCATCAAACCACTCAGAAGACCGCTGCTTAACAGAACTTGTAGTTTTACAGTAGTTCTCTCTCGATGTCGCAAGTTTTTAGGTGGAGAATTGTAAGAGTACATGTTGTGGGTAAGGCATGAAACCCAAAAGAATTTTTTTTCGGCACAGAGAGCTCCCTTCGTCATGAAATCATTATTCACTGACAGTTACTAGTGAAGAAGTATTTACACGGTTCTGTAAAGGGTTCTGGGTCTCATCTGAAAGTTAAGGGATGAGAAAATCCTGGATGTTGTTACTTACTGGACTGTCACTGCACAGAAACAAAAACAATGAAAAGCTGTGGGCCCCTACATTTCTAGAGTACTGCTCCAGCATGTGAAACCGTTGTCAAGAAGGCGTGAGCAGAAGACATCAAGCTAGGGTCGTAATAGGTCGGCATAGCCCACAGAAAATTGTAACAGACATACACGGAGTAATTAAATGGGATATTTGGAATAAAAGTGACGTTATTCTCGTGAAACTCCGCTGATTAAATGTGTGAATTCGATGTATTCGAGAAAGACTATGCGACAGTTCCACGCTACCTTCGCATATCTGACGAACAATCATGAAAGATAGTAAAGTTTACAGAGAAGTACAGTAATTTTTCCTTCGACCACAAGGAGAAGGCATCAGATGCGGCCAATCGATTCGGTTCCTGTCTGGGAGGTCGCTTGTCTGCAACTTAAAATGAAAGATTTTAAGATATTTTGGCTCAACACCTCGTTTTTGAGAAAACTAGCCCTAAAGTTCAGTAAGTGCAGTCGACGAGATTGACAGACAATTGAAAAGTGACAATTTTTTATCGTCGAATATGGGGACTGCAAAGCGTATTTTCCTAAAAAAAAAAAAAAGGAGGGAAGAAACTGTCATGACCGACCCTTATGTATCCATAATGTATACGCTTGTAAACGAAAGCTCCGCTGGCCTAGTGAACAGCCGGCACGGTAGCTCAGCGTGTTCGGTCAGAGAGATGGTTGGCCTCTATGTTAAAAAAGCTGTGTGGAAGGATCAACAAACGAACTTTAACGAATGTCATGTGGCGTCCCCAACAATCAACTACGAAAAAAAAGCGTGTTCGGTCAGAGGGCTGCGTGCTCTCTGTAATAAAAAAAACTGAGTCAAGGAATCAACGAAAAACTTGAAGTCTTGTGACGTCCGCCCAGACCAAACGTAACGAACTATATCGAACACAAAAAAGTAACTAGGCAATTGCCTCGGGAGCAGAGAACACGAACAAATTCTGGTGTTTTCTATTAAGTTTTTTTTTTCGTATTGAATTTGGTAGGAATCGGAGGGTTAATATGGTAAGTAAAACAATAAAGAATAATGATAAGGTAGGCAAACAAATTTCTCAACCAACTTTGATTAGTAAAGAGCTAAAATTTAATCCTAATCGCATTAAAATGGCTCTTTCAATCATTCTGTTACATGTACTCGCTTTCCTTCGAACAGCTACTTGTAGGGAACTTGACACATAAACACTCGGCATAAACATTCATGGCATCAGCAATATCTAATGAATACGATACCCGCACAATTATATTGTTCCTTCCGAAGATTTGGTAAACAATAGACTTGGTTGAAAATTTACGTATTTGTTTTTCGGGATTTAATTTTGATGTGTACAAGTTATATGATAACATGTCCTGAAAAATCGGTGCTAACAGTATATCACGAATCACGCCATAAATCATTATTGCATCCGCGCGGTTGGGTAATACCCGCTGAGTTTCCAGAAAAACATTGCAATTCTGAAACCTCAAAATAAAATTCTGTTCCACGCCTTACTACAAACAAGCATTGTGACATAGCGGCCTCTCCGTCACAATGGTCAGCTGAACTAGAGGAGATGCGTCGGTCTGTCAGAAGGCTCAGGAGGCACTACCAGCGCAGTGTTGTCTGGCTAGAAAGACAAAGATGGCTGCAACTATACCGGGAAGCGAAAGAAAATTTCCACAGACACTTACGTGAGGTACCATCCAAAAGTTGGGAACACTTTGTTCTAAACCAACTTGCTCTAGACCCTTGGGGAGTTCCCTACAAGCTTGTCCGGGAAAAAATCCGCTCTCCGATGGAGCTCTCAATCGTCAGGCGTGGGGATGGGATGACGGAGTCCTGGCAGGAAACTGCTGAGGTCCTTCTCCAGTCCCTGCTGCCTGATGATACAGCGGACGGAGAGAGTACTATAGCAGCAATGTATATGGAAATGAAACGGCAGTCTACCCATTCTCTGAAGAGGAGGTAGCTGCCCACATAAAATCCCTGAAGATAGGGAAAGCTCCCGGGCCAGATGGCATTGTGGCGGAGGTGGTGCAATTTCTGGCTCCCCAGATAGTCGCCCCTCTAACTCACCTTTACAACGAATGTCTAAGGCAGCAAAAGTTCCCTCGAATTTGGAAGAGGGTAAATGTAGTGATCATCAAGAAAGGAGCTGACAAAGACCCAGCAGAAACAAAATCCTACCGGCCAATCTGCCTGCTTGATCTGCTTGGGAAGGTTCTGGAGAGACTGCTGGCTGACAGACTGGCTACGCACCGAGTGCTGTGCGGGATGAGCAGCAGGCAATTCGGCTTCAGGCCTGGGCGTTCGGCATCTGATGCAATCGCCCTGGCGGCTGAGGTCTGTGGCTCTACCCCGTACAAGTACGTTGTCGGCATCATGGTGGACATAAGTGGCGCCTTCGACAACCTGTGGTGGCCTTCGCTCTTCTCCTGTTTACGGGAGAAGGAGTGTCCAGGGCCGCTATATGGGTGTCTGAGGAGCTATTGTGAGGATCGGGAGGTCTGGCTATCATCCCCTAGCACAACGGTAAGAAAAACAATCACTAAGGGATGTCCCCAGGGCTCCGTACTAGGTCCCCTGTTTTGGGACATCCACATGGAACCCTTACTAGACAAACTACAGCAAAGTGATGAAGTGCTAGAGGTGATAGCCTACGCCGATGACCTCCTCCTACTGGTTGGCGGCTGAAGCCGAGAAGACATAGAGCCTAAGATACAACGAGCAATAGAAACACTACAACTTTGGTGCCGGAATACTAAGATGACAATTTCACCAACTAAGTCCACATACCTCCTTCTAAAGGGACAACTACTCAGAAATCCAACAGTCAGGATGGACATGGACCCTATCCGACATACTTATGTCGATTCGGGAAAAAGGCGACACCCGCGTGTGACTGCGGTGTTCCGGAGGGTACTCCTGACCATGTAGTCTACGAGTGCCCCCTTTTCAATGATGTGGCCTCAGTGTTACGTGACCAACTACCACATAATGACACGCATAGACTGCTGAGACATCATGACACCTTTCAGACCATTAACAAATTGGCTAACGCGGTATCACAGAAAGTCTTAAGGGACTACCTGAGAGAACCAAATTAGCACATGATTAGAGACCTACCAAAATACCGATACCCTATTCCGAAACCGCCCAGGCGTGGAATAGGTCGACTCTTCAGTCTAGAATCCGCCGTGCCTCGGGATTAGGGGGAGTGGGGTGTAACTTCACCGATCAAGACAACGCACCCAATTGTGACCTTAGGATAAGTTTAGTTGTAGGACCTAGTTTATAGATACTTTTCTTAGGAACCTGCAGCGACCAACTCCATGGCCTGCCCAGTGTCAGGGGCACGCTCATTGGGGTTAGCTCAATGAGCATGGCCTTATAGTAGGTTTATACTATCAGCTGACACATTTGTAACGCTGCAGGCTTTAGTGACTAGTTTATAGTTAGTTAGTTAGGTTACCACTTAGTTCTCAATTAACATACTAATTTGCCCATTGAAGTATCCATGTATTTTGCTACTAACTAGTTACTAATTACACTTAGAAAAGCTGCAATTTGTATAAATGTATAAGATCTTTGGCCCACTAATCACATAAGGCAGTGGGCTAGATTGTATAATCAATAAGCATTTGGAAATAAAGAATTTAAAAAAAACAAGCATTGTGCTGTTGGCTGTCTTCGGTCCCTCATGACAAATTCGGAGCAGTCAGTTGTTTCCGTGCAACGAGGATCAAAATTTTAATTCTATACTAATCAAAGTAGTTTGAGAAATTTGTTTTCCTTACCTAGTTATTAGACTTCATTATTGATTTACTTACCTTATTAACCCTCCTATTCGTACCAGTTTCAACAAGCAAAAAATCGAATAAAAAAACCCGGCAGAATTCGTTTGAGAATCAAATACGGGTTTTTCTCTCCCCAGCCAAATGCCTTGGTCGCTAGGCTAGCGGCGCTTAAGTTCAGCGCCATATACCTTATTACTACGTAATTGGCAGTCGTAACAGTTCCTTTCCTCGATTTATAGAAAAATATGCATTTGCAGCCCCACATATGCTGATGAAAGGTGTCCAGTCTTCATTTATCTATCGACCACGCCAATTCTGAGTCGATTCCATGTTGAGCCAACATATTTTAGAGTCTTTCTTTTTTCGTTGTACTTGCACTAGCGATCTGCCAAATATGAGCCGAATCGGTAGGTCGTGTCTAAGGCCTTGTCCTTGCCACTAGGAGACTGGAACAGAATGGAAAACCGTATCTGGCTCTGTCCAGTAGTTCAGCAGAAATACTTCATCTTTCCTCTTTCTATATATGAAGATGGTATGTGTTCTTTCGAACATGTCCGAAAGAACAGATACCATCGGTGACCGTGCTGCTCATTAGAATGAAATTACAATTAAATCAATACAATGAAATGAATACCCTTAGCTACATACAGGCGTTGATATACGTCAACAGGGACAGTTGAAAATGTGTGTCCCACCGGGGTTCGATCCCGAGCTCTCCTGCTTACATGGCAGACGCTCCATCCATCTGAGCCACCGAGGACACAAAGGATAGTGTAACTGCAGTGACTTATCTCTGCAACGCCTCCGTAAGACCTACATTCCCAACTTATTGTCCCTCACTATATTCATAGTGCCCCTGCCCATTACAGTCATTACTCACGGCTTTACCGAGTCCCGTAAGAGTTGGGGCATTGTTTGTGCATCCGCACAGAAGATTGTCAAACGGCCGGTGAGCCTTAACTATACATATGGAGATGGTATCTGTTCTTTCGGACATCTTCATATATATAGTATATATTTTCATATCTTCTTCATATATATATCTTCATACAAATAGTTAAGGCTCACCGGCCATACGACCATCTTCTGTGTGGATGCACAAACAGTGCTCGAACTCTTACGGGAATCGGTAAAGCCGCGAGTAAAGAGTGTAATGGGCAGAGGCACTACGAACATAGTGCGGGACAGTAAGTTGGGAATGTGGGTCTCTTGGGAGGTTGTAACTGCTCATCTTAAGATATATTGGAAATGTTCGTTGATGAAATTCGTGCTCCGGCTAACTAGCGGTAATATTGTCTTATGAGGAACATTACATAAAAAAAAATCTGTCCTGCTACACTGTATTTATGCCGAGTGCGTGTCAATGATACCGACCAGTTCAAATAATTATATGCTCCCCGATGTATACGAACACAGCTACACGTAGTTGCACACCAATGGCTATCCTTGTACTAATTATGGCTACAGTTCATGTACGGCTATTGTTTCTCCCTTAAAGTTTTCAGTTTACGCAAGCTTAATAGTTCGAATCGGTACAATAACTGTCTAACGCGGCAAAGAATATTTATGCATGCTGCACTCTGTTATTAATCTATGCCGTCGCACAAATAAATATTTCATAAACACACAATATTAAATGGATCGAAAGAAATGTCACACAGTAAATCCACTTTACGCTGGTTTATTCTATACTATTCACTTCGTATCATTGTATTAAGGAAGTAACTTTTCCCTAAGCTGGGGGGGGGGGGGTTAGTTACGTAAGTTTCGGTCAAAGAGGCTGTAACAAGATCCAGATTTCATTTGCTACTTTAACGAAACTTCAGTACTTTCTCGCAATTCAATACCAATGTTCACTTCCTATGTTGGTAAATTGCTAACAGTCTATTACTTTGGGGTAAAGTTCAGTCTTCCCTGTATGATAATCAATTTAAGACAAGTTCGAATCTTTTCCCCTCTTGGCTTTACGTAATGATATACCCAAGGTTGCTGATCTACCTATTTCAATTCAGTGATTTCTAGCACATCGCAAAATTTCCAAAAAGCACAAAAACGGTCTCGTCGCGTCTACGTACAAGAGCATACGTTGAGATATGACCCGATCCAGGAAACGCTAGCAGCACATTAACAACGTACGACTTTTTTCTTCTGTATTACGCAGTGTTCTCAAAGAGTACTTACAGAGTATTCTTTGCGTTCACTCGGTCTATTCCGTGATCTATAAGTACACTACTTTGCGATCTACTATTATTTTAATTTGAAACTAATGGATTCTATTTCTTTTCTTTCCCTTTTCAAAACATTAAGTCACCTTATACTGGATTTCCTTTCTATATACTTGCTACTATTCAAGTGATGCTATTCCAGTGGGACTTGAAATTTGGATCTTGAATTTTGGGACTTTTGTTGGGTTATGGGTACTATTTTATATTTCCAATTTTGCGTCCAAAGGAAGCGGCGTTACAAGGCGTGACAGAGATAAGTCCCTGCAGTCGCACTATCGTTTGTGTCCTTGGTGACTCAGATGGATAGAGCATTTGCCATGTAAGTAGGAGCTCCCGAGTTCGAGTCCCAGTCGGGGCACACAATTTCAACTGTCCCCGTTGACGTATATCAACGCCTGTATGCAGCTAAGGGTATTCGTTTCATTGTATTGATTTAACTGCAATTTCATTTCCTCTTTCTGTTAGTGTGTGAGGGGCGAGTTTTGCATTAAGTTTCCATTCCCTAAATCTTCTCGTAAAATCTTATGACACACATCACAATTCAAATTAAGTTTTACTGATATCGCATGCACAGTTGCACGACGGACATCTTGCAATAATTGCCTCATATGCTCCACGTTTACATCAGTAAGTACTGTAGGCGGGCGACCAGGTCTGGGATCGTTTTGCACTGAAGCTCTGCCTTCACGAAAATTTTGTCCCACAAAACACCACTTCTTGGAAGTGCCCGCCTGCATATGTTTGCTTAATCAATGTCCATGCTTCACGAGGGGTTTTCCCGAGCTTAACGCAGAACTTAATGTTTACTCTTTGTTCATAATCAGCATCCACTGTTGCCACCGTAACTAATAAGCCAAGAACCCAAACACTGTGTTGCTAAGCACAACCCTGCCACCTACTGAGTTTCTGAGGAAACATGGCCATGTCATTTCAAGGGCGCACACATACCACATAACATAAGAACATTTTTTTCTTTTTAGTATTGTAAACTAAGAAAGCCGGCCGTAGTGGCCGTGCGGTTCTAGGCGCTACAGTATGCAGCCGAGCTGCCGCTACGGTCGCAGGTTCGAATCCTGCCTCGGGCATGGATGTGCGTGATGTCCTTAGGTTAGTTAGGTTTAATTAGTTCTAAGTTCTAGGCGACTGATGACCTCAGAAGTTAAGTCGCATAGTGCTCAGAGCCATTTGAACCAAACTAAGAAACGCCTCGCGGGATTAGCCGAGCGGTCTAGGGCGCTGCAGTCATTGACCTTGCGGTTGGTCCCGGCGGAGGTTCGAGTCCTCCCTCGGGCATGGGTGTGTGTGTTTGTTCTTAGGATAATTTAGGTTAAGTAGTGTTTAAGCTTAGGGACTGATGACCTTAGCAGATAATTCCCATAAGATTTCACACACATTTTTTAAAACTAACAAGTGAAAAAAACTGTCTAGCAACTTTTATGACAAAGTTAAAAAGTCTTTTCTCTCCAAAATGAACCTCGCAATAAAATGACGCTAAAAATACTACTTCGCAATATGGCCACTGAATGACGATAGGTTCGTTTTTTGGAACGTGCATTAAGCTCTTAAGGCTGCGACAATGGCTGCCGTTACCTTGCATCAAAGTGTTAAGACGATCGACAACGAATATTTACTGGAAGACATTTAAAAAATTATTTGAGGACAAGGAATAAATTAAATAATAAGAAGTGAATCAAGTAAATGTTCATGACATAATTGAACTCAAACATTGTATCAGACAGGACACTACCTATTAATCCATCTGTACAAGCGAGAGGCTAACGAAACACAGAGTGAAGACGGTGTTGAGAAACTAGCATTTGTCCTTCAGAACGAAATAAAGTCAGAAGAAGAACTTCTATACAGTTTACCATACCTTTGAGATCGGGAAACCATGTGGATCATGTTGAACGTTGTATTATACGGGAAATGTCCGCCTGCTTAGCTGGGTGGTAACGTGCTCACCTCACATGCAAGCGGGCCCAGCTCGATTCCCGGTCAGATTGGAGATTTTCTCCGCTCGGAGAGTGGGTGCTGTGTTGTCCTCATCATTTCATCCTCATCACCAGCGCGCAAGGCGCCCAATGTGGCGTCGAATGAAGTAAGACTTGTACTTGGCGGCGGAACTCCCCCGAAGGGGGCCTCCTGGCCAACGATGCCATACGCTCATTTCATTTCCATATGGAAAATGAGCCAAAACACTATTACCGGTCCCACCATGAGGTCGAATGCCGGCTGGCGGCGTCGTGGGCGCTTGACACGTTGAGGAAAGTATATAAGGGGAGCAGAGACGATGGGAAATCAAAAATGTACCACCGACCATCGACCTGACCACGACCAACGACTTATCTTCCGACAATCACCCTCCGCCGCATAACCACACGAACGAGTAGCTACACCAAGGAACGTCATAAAAAAGATGACTCGCCAAAACACCCAAAAAAACCTTAAATCTACAATGGAGGACGACATAATCTGTGCAGTCGATTTCCTGACCCAAAAAAGTCATTCGATATACGACATTTGTCATGTTCCCCGACCAGCTAATAGAAGATCTTCCGCCTCTTCTCCATGAACTCCGACATAAAAAAACTGGTTGAGGCGCAGGTGACAAACGTATAGAAACCCCTACGAAAGGCGCCAGATGCATACAGTGCAAAGGCAACTGCGCGTCAGGTTTATGGAGTGGAAACGAGGACGAGGGAGGCTTTCCATTTTCAATAAAAACAAGAGAGACATTTGGTGAAAGCCATAAGAACACCACGACACGAATACGGAGCAGCAGTAGCTGTTTTATTAAGAAGTACAATGCAACATTCCTTCGGACATGTTTACATAGACTCTGCTGCGACTACAGCCTCCAAGAAATACACGAAATATATTCGCAGTTGTCAATATGAACCACTTTCGGATGTATATTATAATGACGACCGTGAAAATTTGTGCCGTACTGGGTATCAAACCCATGTTTTCCGGCCGGCCGGAGTGGCCGAGCGATTCTAGGCGCTACAGTCTGGAACCGCGTGACCGCTACGGTCGCAGGTTCGAATCCTGCCTCGGGCATGGATGTGTGTGATGTCCTTAGGTTAGTTAGATTTAAGTAATTCTAAGTTATAGGGGACTGATGACCTCAGATGTTAAGTTTCATAGTGCTCGGAGCCATTTGAACCCGTTTCACGCGAGCGGACGTCTTAACAACTTCGGCTACACGTGCACGAATCACGGCTAGACCCAAATTCCATACGTCCTCGTCCTTGTGTCAAAGGACAACGACGTACGAAAGTCGGGGTCTAGCCGTGATTAGTGCACAGATAACCGAGGCGACTGCTCGCAGAAAGCAGGAAATTCGTCTTCGAGTCCCGATCCGTCACAAATTTTCAGTGTCATCATTCTAATATACAGCCGAAGTTGGTACATGTTCGGAACCGCGAATATATTTCCTGTAACTCTACGACAAACAAAGCGAGCCTGAGCATTTGCTCAGAGAATAGTGTACGAAACTTTCCAGACAGCGTAAAATTTCGATGACACTTGTGAACGGCAAGAACTTTCCCACTGCACGACATAAACGCAGAAGAACGCCTCAAGGAATATTGCACACTCCAATTTGTAGAAGACTCCAGATGACGCCTGTTACCATCATGAAACGTAAAGGTACAGCTGCAGCTGACATCGACCGCGTCTCCAATGAGCACCTGAAGAACGTTCCGAGGAAACCTCTCGGACTTCTCACCAGAATTTTCATTAAGTGTCTCCAACTGAAGTTCTTCCCCCGATAATGGAAGAAGGCAAAAACCATACCCATACCGAAACCAGTTAAGGATCTTCAAATCCTGGAAGATTACAGGCCCGTCAGCTTGCTCAGCACTATTAGTAAAGTCTTGGAAAAAAGCCTTACTCAACATAATAAAACAACAGCTAACAGCAGATGCACATTCAGCCAGAACAGAATGTCCTCCAAATGATGCTCTTTACAGAAATGCAGGTGCTTCTTCTGCTGGAGCACGTTCGATCCTTTTGCAGACTTTATTCAACGTTTACGTCGACCTACCCTCGAGAACAATGTGAATCTCGCGCAGCGCGCAGATGATACTGCGGTTTTTAATAGCGGTAGACAACTCTTTGAGCCGCACGGGGTAGCCGTGCGGTCTCAGGCGCCCTGCCAGTGTTAGAGTCCTCCCTTGGGCATGGGTGTGAGAGTTGTCCTTAGCGTAAGTTACTTTACGTTAGATTAAGTTGTGTGTAAGCCTAGGGACCGATGACCTCAGCAGTTTGGTCCCATGCAACTTACCAAAAATTTCCAATTTCTACAGCTCTTTGAACATCTCGCCCGTCTGTAGAAGCAGATGAGACGGCAGTTATGCGTTGTGGAACTAATGTCATCTTAGGCGCAAATAAAACAACGGTTGTGTTTTCAAAGAAGCGACCAGGTTTAGAAGTGCAGGGCCTTGGAACTCCATGGTCCCCTTGCGTGATATACCTCGTGATCGCGTTGGACACGGGTCTGTTTTTTCATAGCCATATTCAGACAAAACGTCAAAAACTTCATTCGGGTGGCAAAAATCCGCACACCATTCATCCGTGACGAGCTCGAACAGAGAGCAAAAATCCACGTATACCAAGGTATGCCACTTCTGGCTCTTCTCTTCAGCAGCATCGCTTGGGCACCCATATCCATAAGTTGCAAGTACTCCAGAACAAAGTCCTCCGATAGGTTCTCAAGGCGCCTTTCCACTGTGCGCGCGGCTCCCCCCGTCGGAAGTTTGAATCTTCCCTTGGGAAAAGTCAACGAAACAGATCTCGTGCGTTCCAAGCAGGTTATCGTTACAAGGTACCCTTCTATCTTATAAAAATTACCACTAGCGGCAGACAATTACGCTCTTCAACAACGTGAGAACCACCGATGGCGCGATACCGAGGAAGCCTGGTTAAGGACGTTTGAGGTCCCTTGCAGCCCACTCCTTTCAAGTGAAGTTTTATTAAGAATAATGGAATAAAAAATTTCACCTTAATCTGGTAAATGGCAAATGTTACAAGCAATGGGACTGTCACACACCACAAGAAAAAACAAGAAAAGACAAGGAAATCCTTCTATCGACGACATGGGGCCGCAAAAGTGTATAATCCACTGATATAAGTGACTTTGAAGGAGCAGATATTTATGGTCTGGTGCCTGGAAACGAGCATCTCGTAATGGATAGATTTGTCGGCTGTTGTAAGCATCTAATGAAAGTCTTTGAAGGACGGTGAAAACTCGAGTACGAAAAAAGGACGTCCACGCTTCATCACTGAACGTAGACGCTGGACGCTTCCCAGCTTTGTAAAGCATGATAGACGACTATCTGTGGTGGATATGACGAACAATACAAAGTTGGTGCAGCCACAAGTGTTTCAGAGCACTCCGTTTAGAGCACATTGTTAGACATGGGCTCTGTAGCTGACTATCCCTAAGTGTTACCATTTTGGCCCATGCAACAAAACCCTCTAGGACTCTGTTCATCGACACCAGGGTATAGTTTATGCATACTGAGGGGTTGTTAAGTAGAGTTGTAAAACTACTGTGGACTATCGTAAGTAAGCGTAGATTACAGTAGCTTTCCTAGTAGCTTTGGTCAGTTAAGATCGTAACCGTATTACCTGTACAGTAGGTGTGTTGCATACCTGTCAGGCGTTACCTCTTTTCGATAGATTTGTTTGTGTATGTGATCAGTGTTCCCCTAGAAAACAGGAAGTGGTGAACTGTCTAGAAAGTAAGTGAATGTATAAAGGGCCACATAACCTATGGAATATTTCAGTTACACATAGTTATCCTCCTGTCAGTTATTTAAAAAAAACAGTATTCACAGCAAAATTGAAATTGTCATTATTTAATTCAGGTTTTAGTCGAAAAGTGTTGATTTAGAATGTGAAACACAGGGGTGTTGAAGTAAAAATTAAAAAAAAATACAGATTTATCATATAGCGCTAGAAAGGGCGGCCGGCCCGTGTGGCCGAGCGGTTCTAGGCGCTACAGTCTGGAACCGCACAACTGCTACGGTCGCAGGTTCGATCCTGCCTCGGGCATGGATGTGTGTGATGTTCTTAGGTTAGTTAGGTTTAAGTAGTTCTAAGTTCTAAGGGACTGATGACCTCAGAAGTTAAGTCCCATAGTGCTCAGAGCCACTTTTTTTTAGAAATCACGGTTTTCTCGAAAAAGGTAGAAAAGGTAAAATTAAGAAATGCAAAACAAGTGCACACAAAACTGCTTCAACACTTCTTCGAGCTTATACAAAACATGTTTCTGTTACTGCTAAACAACTTTAGCACTTATCAGTTGTAAAAGGAAACTCTTGCCTTTGATCTCTATTAAGTACAAACTCTATTAAGTACAAACTGACTATAAAAATTATATAGATCTTTTTTGTGTTTGTGCATGTAAACTGTACTTACTTCAAAAGTAAATTTTTTGGTTATATAACAACGCATAACTTACGCGAACATCTAATTTATTTTACTTATAAAATGCAAATTACCGGTATAATTGTAGGATGTAAAATACACAATACACTAATACTGAACAATGTGCGGCTCTAATTATAGGCAAAACAAGCGAACAAACAAAAAAAGATCCTCTCTCACACATTCATTTACGATTGTTTCTCTACCAGTGCTACCAATACTACTGATAATCCTACCATTTACTGCTTCATTTATGTACTGCGCCAAAACCACCGAAACGTAATTTTGGTCGACGGAAACTGCAGTAGTAATCGATTTATCACGATCTCCGCTATCAGACTGGATTTGTGATTTCCTGTCAGAGAGGTCACAGATCGTAGAATTGACGGAAAGTCATCTAGTAAAACGGAAGTATTTCTGGCTTTCCCCAAGGTAGTGCTATAGGCCCTTTGCTATTACTTGCCTATATAAACGATTTTGGAGACAATCTGAGCAGCCGTCTTCGGTTGTTTGCAGATGACGCTGTCGTTTATCGACTAATTAAGTCATCAGAAGATCAAGACGAACTGAAAAACGATTTATAAAAGATATCTGAATGTTGAGAAAAGTGGCAATTGACCCTAAATAACGAAAAGTGTGAGGTCATCCTCAAGAGTGCTAAAAGGAACTCGTTAAACAAATAAATGTCTGTGCACAGATGCTACAGCGCACTGTGCTCTTTGTGGTGTACCAAAACTGCCCTCACCATCAAGATCACCAGATCTAAGGCCAGTTGAACAGGTATGGAGTAGTAGGGCAAAAAGGACGTCACCCCACTCTGCATTGTTGCCAAATGTATTCAAGAGGCGGATCCAAGATGGAGGCGATAGATATGGCAATGTCGCAATGATGTCAAGGCAGAAAGTTCAAATTTTTGGCGGGAAAATAGGTCAATTGAGCTACCTTCACTAACCTAACTCCCTCCCCTCCCCTAGAAAATGGCAGTAAGTTCAAATTACAGCAGGACAATGCAACACACCATGGCTACCTCCACTAACCGAAGAAAATGGCGGGAAAATAGGCCACTTGGACTATCTCCACTAACCTAAGTCAACCGACTGAACCATCTTCAGAGGAATTGGCAGGGAAAGGACTCAGCCTGTGCTGGGCTGCTAGATATGGTCGACATAAGTCTTTATTTTGCATGTCCATATTGGACAGTTTAAAAGTAGTGAGTTTGTTTGAAGAGTGTTATACAAGCATTATGCTGACAATTTTCGAGTTTTCTGCATGTCTGCACATCATTGTATTGCTTTACTTCGACATTTTACGAGTAGTTTGCAGGTCTGTATGCTGTGTACTGCAATATTTCGGTAATTTACGGGTTGTTTGTGTGTCTGTACATCACTGTACTGCGTTATTTAGATAATTTATGAGTAGTTTTCAGGTCTGTAGGCTGTGTATTGTCAGAGCATGTGTTTTGTGTCAGTGTAATAAATGAACAACGCGAAATCCACCCCTAAATAAATTGTTCCAAAATAAATAAAGTACACTCCTTCCTCTCTTCAGCAGTCCAGAACAGGCTGAATCCTTTTCCCGCCAATTCCTAGAAAGAGGTGGCGGTCAGATGACTTAGGTTAGTGTTGGTAGCCCAAGGGACCTATTTTCCCGCCACTTCTTAGGTTAGTGGAGGTGGCCATGGTGTATTGCATTGTCCTGCTGGAATTTGAACTTCCCACCATTTTCTGGGGGAGGGGAGGGGGGTAAGGGAGGGGGTTAGGTTAGTGGAGGTAGCCCAATTGACCTACTTTCCCAGCAAAATTTGAATTTCCCGCCATGAGATCATTGCGACAGTGCCATATCTATCGCCGCCATCTTGGATTCGTCATCTTGAATACATTTGGCAACAATGCAGAGTGGGTTTACATCCTTACTGCCCCATTTTTACTGTGTGGGTGGTGATGAAGCAGGAACTTGCTCATTCTCGAGGGCTTACAAGAGCCATTGACGAATTGCAACACTATCTACCGCAGGATGTCAGTGTACATCATGGCTACTCTGCAAATCACACTTCAGTGCCCGGCAGAGGATTCGAACCACCTTCCTGCAAATTCTCTATTATTCCACTCTTGAATAGTGCGCGGGAAAAAAAGAACACCTGTATCTTACCCTGTGAGCTCTGATTTCCATTATTTTATTATAATTATCGTTTTTCCCTATGCTAATCGGGCACAACAAAATATTCTCGCATTCGAAGAAGAAAAATGGTGACTGAAATTTTATGAGAAGGTCCCGCCGCGAAGAAAAGTGCCCTTGTTATAATGATTTCCACCAAAAATCCTGTATCATGTATCTGTGGCACCCTCTCATATTTCTCGATAATACAGAACGTGCTGTCTTCTTTGAACTTTCTCGACGTAATCCGTTAATCCTACTTGGTAAGGATACCACACCGCGCAGCAGTATCTCAAAGATAACGGACAAGCGTACTGCAGGCGGTCTTCTTAGCAGGTCTGTTGCATCTTCTAAGAGTTCTGCCAATAAAACGCTGTCTTTGATTCGCCTTCCCCTCAAAATTTTCTATGTATTCTTTCCAATTTAAATTGTTCGTAATTGTAGCTCCTCGGTATTTAGTTGAATTTACGCTCTTTAGATTTGATTGATTTATCGTGTAACCGAAGTTTTGGATGACCTCACAATTTTAATTACTTGCCAATTTTCGCAGCGTACAGATATCTTATTTAAATCCTTTTGCAATTGAGTTTGAGCTTCTGATGACTTTACTAGACAATAATCGACGGTATTATGTGGAAACAACACGCAATTTGTTTATAACCCGCTGTCGAAAGCCTTCCGGAAATCTAGAAATACGGAATCAATTTGAAATCCCTTGACGATAGCACGTAACACTTCGTGTGAGTTAAGAGCTAGTTGTGTTGCACAAGATCGATGTTTGCTAAATCCGTGTTGCCCATGTGTCAATAGACTGTTCTCTTTGATGTAATTCACAATTTTCGAACACAATATCTGTTCCAGAATCCTGCTGCATATCGACATTAATGATATGGGCCTGTAATTTAGTGGATTGCTGCTACTGGCTTTTTTTGAATATTGGTGTGACCTGTGCAACTTTCCAGTCTTTGGGTACAGATCTTTCATCGAGGGAGCTGTTGCATATGGTTTTAAGTATGCAACCATTGCATCAGCGTACTCTGAAAGGAACCTAACTGGTATACAGTCTGGACCGGATTTGAATTGCTTCACTACTCTGAGGATATCTACTTCTACGTTACTCATGCTGGCAGCTGTTTTGGTTCGAATTCTGGAATATTTACTTCGTCTTGGTTGGTGATGGCATTTCGCAAATCTGCGTTTAGTAACTCTGATGTAGCAGCACTGTCATCGATAGTACTTCCATTGTTATCCATTGCTGTCGGCACTTTCATGGTCATTTGCATCCTACAATACATGCCTGCCTTGCCGCAGAGGGGGATTAACTGTGTATTGATGAGATATGCTCTGGTGAGCCAAAACATTAGGACCACCTGCTTAAAAACTTGTTTGTCATTCTTTAGAACGAAATAAATAACTGATACTACGTATCAGAGATGTGACAGTTTGTTGGTAGGCTTGTGGAGGTATGTGGCCTTAAGTGTCTGCTCACAGGTCACGTAATTTGTTTCAATAATGGACCGCCGATTTGCATACGCTGTGACGGCACCCGACAGCGACGAAGTTTGGTTCCTAGGATTTACATCAGGTGAATTTGGCCACCGAGACATTAGCGTGAGTTCACTATAAATTTACTCAAACCACTGTAACACGGTTCTGGTTCCGAGACACGGCCAACTGTATTGCTGAAAGATGATATCTTCTTCGGGGAAGACATCTACATCTACATCTACATCTACATTTATATTCCGCAAGTCACACAACGGTGTGTGGCGGAGGGTACTTTACGTGCCACTGTCATTACCTCCCATTCCTGTTCCAGTCGCGTATGGTTCGCGGGAAGAACGACTGCCGGAGAGCCTCCGTGCGCCCTCGAATCTCTCTAATTTTACATTCGTGATCTCCTCGGGAGGTATAAGTAGGCGGAAGCAATATATTCGACACTTCATCCAGAAACGCACCCTCTCGAAACCTGGACAGCAAGTTACACCGCGATGCAGAGCGCCTCTCTTGCAGAGTCTGCAACTTGAGTTTGCTAAACATCTCTGTAACGCTATCACGCTTACCAAATAACCGTGTGACGAAACGCGCCGCTCTTCTTTGGATCTTCTCTGTCTCCTCTGTCAACCCGACATGGTACGGATCCCACACTGATGAGCAGTACTCAAGTATGGGTCGAACGAGTGTTTTATAAGCCACCTCCTTTGTTGATGGACTCTCCCAATGAGTCCTAACCTGGCACCCGCCTAATCAATAATTAATTTTATATGATCATTCCACTTCAAATCGTCCCGCACGCATACTCCCAGATGTTTTACAGAAATAACTGCTACCAGTATTTGTTCTGCTACCATATAATCATACAATAAAGGATCCTTCTTTCTATGTATTCGCAATACATTACATTTGTCTATGTTAAGGGTCAGTTGCCACTCCCTGCACCAAGTGTCTGTCCGCTGCAGATCTTCCTGCATTTCGCTGCAATTTTCTAATGCTGCAACTTCTCTGTATACTACAGCATCATCCGCGAAAAGCCGCATGGAACTTCCGAAACTATCTACTAGGTCATTTCTATATATTGTGAAAAGCAATGGTCCCATAACACTCCCCTGTGGCACGCCAGAGGTTACTTTAATGTCTGTAGACGTCTCTCCATTGAGAACAACATGCTGTGTTCTGTTTGCTAACAACTCTTCAATCCAGCCACACAGCTGGTCTAATATTACGTAGGCTCTTACTTTGTTTATCAGGCGACAGTGCGGAACTGTATCGAACGCCTTCCGGAAGCCAAGGAAAATGGCTTCTACCTGGGAGCCTGTATCTAATATTTTCTGGGTCTCATGAACAAATAAAGCGGTTTGGGTCTCACACGATCGCTGTTCCCGGAATCCATGTTGATTCCAACAGAGTAGGTTCTGGGTTTCCAGAAATGGCATGTACGCGAGCAAAAAACATGTTCTAAAATTCTACAACAGATCAATGTTAGAGAAAATAGTTTTGCGCATCTGCTCGACGACCCTTCTTGAGAACTGGAACTACCTGTGCTCTTTTCCAATCATTTGGAACCTTCCGTTCTTCTAGAAACTTGCGGTACACGGCTGTTAGAAGGGCGAAGTTAGAAGGGATGTAAGTTGTTCGCAGCTGACAGCGTCTCTTCGATTACTACCACAGGCCCGCCCCCGTGCAAGCGCAGGAGAATGTCTCCCATAGCGTAATACTGCTCCCACCAGCTTGCGTCCGTGGCGCACTGCACGTTTCGTGCCGCCGTTCACATCGAGGACGGTTTCGTGTAGACGACCATCGACATAATGCAGCAAAAATGTGGTTCACCCTAAGAGCTGACAGGATTCCATAGACCGACTGTCGATTCCCGATGGTGCTGTGCCCACTGCAATCGTAATTGACAATATCGTTGGATTAAAATGTGAACATGTAAGGGTGGCCTGCTGTGGATCTCTATGTTCAACAATGTACGATGAACGGTGCGCTCCGAAACACTTTTGAGTGCACCATAATTGTGCACTTTCGACAGAGATGCCACAGATCACTTCACAAGCCTCCGAAACCCAAGTTCTGTGAAGAGTCGTTGAAGTCCAACCATTTAGCTCGTAGTACACTACTGGCCATTGAAATTGCTACACCAAGAAGAAATGCAGATGATAAACGGGTACTCATTGGACAAATATATTATACTAGAACTGACATGTGACTACATTTTCAAGCAATTTGGGTGCATAGATCCTGAGAAATCAGTACCCAGAACAACCACCTCTGGTAGTAATAACGGCCTTGATACGCCTGGGCATTGAGTCAAACAGAGCTTGGATGGTGTGCCCATGCAACTTCAACACGATACCACAGTTCATCAAGAGTAGTGACTGGCGTATTGTGACGAGCCAGTTGCTCGGCCACCATTGACCACACGTTTTCAATTGGTGAGGGATCTGGAGAATGTGCTGACCAGGGCAACAGTCGAACGTTTTCTGTATCCAGAAAGGCCCGTACAGGACCTGCAACATGCGGTCGTGCGTTATCCTGCTGAAATGTAGGGTTTCGCAGGGATCGAATGAAGGGTAGAGCCACGGATCGTAACACATCTGACATGTAACGTCCACTGTTCAAAGTGCCGTCAATGCGAACAAGAGGTGACCGAGACCTGTAACCAATGGCACCCCATGCCGTCACACCGGGTGATACGCCAGTATGGCGATGACGAATACACGCTTCCAATGTGTGTTCAAGCGATGTCGCCAAACACGGATGCGACCATTATGATGCTGTAAACAGAACCTAGATTCATCCGAAAAGATGACGTTTTGCCGTTCGTGCACCCATGTTCGTCGTTGAGTGCACCATCACAGGCTCTCCTGTCTGTGATGCAGCGTCAATGGTAACCACAGCCATGGTCTCCGAGCTGATAGTCCATGCCGCTGTAAACGTCGTCGAACTGTTCGTGCAGATGGTTGTTGTCTTGCAAACGTCCCGATCTGTTGACTCAGGGATCGAGACGTGGCTGCACGGTCCGTTACAGCCATGCGGATAAGATGCCTGTCATCTCGACTACTAGTGATACGAGACCGTTGGGATCCAGCACGTCGTTCCGTATTACCCTCCTGAACCCATCGATTCCATATTCTGCTAACAGTCATTGGATCTCGATGAACGCGAGCAGTATTGTCGCGATACGATAAACCGCAATCGAAGTAGGCTACAATCCGCCCTTTATCAAAGTCGGAAACGTGATGGCACGCATTTCTCCTCCTTACACGAGGCATCACAACAACGTTTCACCAGGCAACGCCCGTCAACTTCTGTTTGTGTATGAGAAATCAGTTGGAAACTTTCCTCATGTCAGCACGTTGTAGGTGTCGCCGCCGGCGCCAACCTTGCGTGAATGCTCTGAAAAGCTAATCATTTACATATCACAGCATCTTCTTCCTGTCGGTTAAATTTCGCGCCTGTAGCACGTCATCTTCGTGGTGTAGCAATTTTAATGGCCAGTACTGTAGCTGTTTCACTGTGCTTCTAATTCTTTCCGTAGGTGTTCACGACAGTAGCACGTGGACATTCGACCTGCTCCGCCGTTTCCGAGATTTTACGTTCACAGCTTCTGCATAAATGTAATCAGCCCTTTGTCAAAGTCGCTTATCTGGAAGGATTACTCCATTTGCAGCCCATATCCTTGCTGTGGTGATACACCGTCCGTGTCTGTTCCGCTTACACAGTTCATTTCCGCGTCAGGTGCCCGCATCGCCACCAGGAGGCATCGAAAGTCGCGATGGGCAATGGTCTTCGTATTTTGGCTTACCTTTTTGTGTACTCCTGCAATCATGAGATATTTGGAATCTCACTCGTCAATGAAATGACCTTTTCTTCGTCTACATCTACATACATACTCCGCAATCCACCATACGGTGCGTGGCGGAGAGTACCTCGCACCACAACTAGCATCCTCTCTCCCTGTTCCACTCCCAAACAGAACGAGGGAAAAATGACTGCCTATACGCCTTGTACGCGCCCTAATCTCTCTTATCTTATCTTTGTGGTCTTTCCGCGAAATGTAAGTTGGCGGCAGTAAAATTGTACTGCAGTCAGCCTCAAATGCTGGTTCTCTAAATTTCCTCAATAGCGATACACGAAAAGAACGCCTCCTTTCCTCTAGAGACTCCCACCCGAGTTCCTGAAGCATTTCCGTAACACTCGCGTGATGATCAAACCTACCAGTAACAAATCTAGCAGCCCGCCTCTGAATTGCTTCGATGTCCTCCCTCAATCCGACCTGACAGGGATCCCAAACGCTCGAGCAGATGAACCACATCTTCCCAAAATTCTACCAATGAACCGAAGACGACTATCTGCCTTCCCCACAACTGCCATTACATGCTTGTCCCACTTCATATCGCTCTGCAACGTTACGTCCAAATATTTAATCGACGTGAATGTGTCAAGAGCTACAATACTAATGGAGTATTCAAACATTACCGGATTATTTTTCCTATTCATCTGAATTAATTTAGAGTTAGCTGCCATTCTTTACACCAGTCAGAAATCCTGTCCAAGTCATCTTGTATCCTCCTACAGTCACTCAACGACGACACCTTCCCGTACACCACAGCATCATCAGCAAACAGCCGCACATTGCTATCCACCCAATCCAAAAGATCATTTATGTAGAGAGAAAACAACAGCGGACCTACCACGCTTTCCTGGGGCACTCCAGATGATACCCTCACCTCCGATGAACACTCACCATCGAGGACAACGTACTGGGTTCTATTACTTAAGAAGTCTTCGAGGCTCTTACATGCTTGGGAGCCAATCCCATATGCTCGTAACTTAGTTAGGGGCACCGAGTCAAACGCTTTCCGGAAGTCAAGGAATATAGCATCCGCCTGATACCCTTCATCCATGGTTCGCAAGATTTCATGTGAAAAAAAGGGCGAGTTGCGTTTCGCAGGAGCGATGCTTTCTAAAGCTGTGCTAATGCATGGACAGCAACTTCTCTGTCTTTGAGGGTGTTGCTCTTTTCCGGCAGGATATTTGGTGCTACATGCCTCCGGAAGTTTACCAATGACTTGACGAGTCTATGTCTCACAGAATCACTGCTCTATCGTGATCAACACGCTACAGCCGCTGATCGTATTGCTTTCGTTCATTATTGGATGCAGTTCGCAAGGCAAAAGGAGTAACTGTGCGCTATATCACTGCCGACAGACTTCGCAGTAGAAGGTCAGTGCAGAACGGAGGAAGTCGCACAGTGGTGGCGAGTGGCGAGCGGCAGCGTTCGGCGCGGGCGCTGACCGCGGTGCGTGGCGGCGCTGGCGTCTGCGGCCCGCGCGGGGACACCGCGCAGGAGCCCGCCTCTCGCCACTCCGCCGCCTGCCGCCATGGCGACCACTGCCGCGATGTGTGCGCCCGCGCTCGCGCTACTCCTGCTGCTCGTGTTGGTGGACGCGCCAGGCGCCGCGGCGCAGAGGCTCGGCTTCGGCAGGTGCCCGTCGCACCGCGGCATGCGGGAGTTTGACATCAAGAAGGTCAGTCACGTCTCATACTTCACAGTCACCCACTCTGATCCCCTCTCGGTGACTCAGGCCGTCAACAACAAAGCACCTCTCATATGTCAGTGCTACCGGGCACACAGGAATTATGACGACAGTTAGTCACCACGTTAACAGCATGTACAGGTGCTACCATTACAGGCAGAAATCTGTCACAGCGGACTGTGGTTTGTAAGCTCGATATTCAGTGAAGAACAAAGCACTGTTACGGTTCGCAGTCGAAGCCTGTTCAACCTGTTTCCTTGGGTATGGTTACACTTGTTTGATTCATAATATGAGGTGAAAAAAATAGACTGGTGTTAAAAATTGGTACGAACCAAACAGAAACACTCTCGGAAGTTGTTTTATGGTACGTACTGACGAGGAGAACACGGCAACACGATTTCCCAGAAACTTCACTGAGTGAAAGAGGGGTCAAAATAAGGAACACGCGTCTCGAAAAAATGGTTCAAATGGCTCTGAGCACTATGCGACTTAACTTCTGAGGTCATCAATCGCCTAGGACTTAGAACTAATTAAACCTAACTAACCTAAGGACATCACACACATCCATGCCCGAGGCAGATTCGAACCTGCGACCGTAGCTGTCGCTCGGCTGCAGACTGTAGCGCCTAGAACCGCACGGCCACTGTGGCTGGCCACGCGTCTCGGCTTAGCTGTAGAACTCGATCGTTGCTGAGACAACGACGGGTAAGTTCGAGGTACTTTACGTCCCTTTTTGCGAATAAACAGATCAACCGAAGCTGTGGCACAGTAGCTATCGTTGCGGCTACACGCTTTTTTACTTTTATTTTTATCAGTTTGTCTATCTTTGTCTGTAGAAGTTTGTTACACAATTGTTTGCCAGTTCATATTATAATAACATTGTCCTTATTAGCTTGATAATTGTATCTGTGGTGAATTAATAAAAAACAAAATAAATGTGTGGAAAAATAATTTGGAATTTTTTTCGACGAAATTGATTCAAAATCAGTTGTAAGCGTCAGTTTTCGGAAAAGTGATCCGTTATGCGTAGTTTTCCACGAAATCATAGGCAATACTTGAAATCTTCATCAATGCTAACGACATTTTCTTCAAAAATGTTCAAATGTGTGTGGGATTTAACAGCTAAGGTCATCAGTCCCTAAGCTTACACAATACTTAACCTAAATTATCCTAAGGACAAACACACACACACACACACACACACACCCATGCCCGAGGGAGGACTCGAACCTCCGCCAGGACCAGCTGCGATATTTTCTTCCCGAGTGAGATTCATTCGAAGAAATGTCGCTGTGGAGAACCTCCCTTTGTGTGATGCCGATGCTATTCGGAATTTACGTTTCGAATGTTTCCACGATCGATATCATCCAAAGGTATGCATCAAGTCTTCGTGGAGAATAAACATAAAAATAAAATATCTGACTCAAGAATTCATAGAAGAATGAAATATAAGACTATGCGAATTTTAAGAAAAACACACTGGAATTGCCATAACCACATACATACAAATTTGTGACACTTAAAGTTAAACCCTGTTGTAGTTTTACAATTAATATAATGCCCTTCAGTCCCCCAACTTCGTACGAAACATTCAACATGCTTAGATAAACGAAAATAAATAAATAAAAACAGTAAAAGGGTTAGGAACACAAGAGGCGAAAATGAGAAGTAACGACTATGCCACCAATTGTACTGCGCTTACCACGCGGTGAAAGACATCTAAAGTACGTCGAAAACTTTGACTGCCGTTTTCTCAGAAACGGTCTAATATCTACGGATAAGCCGAGACACGTAGTCGCTTAGTGTGATTCCTCTTCCACTGAACGAAGTTTCTGGGAAATCGGATTATGGCACTTGCCGTGTTCTCCTCGTGAGCGATTAGATTTGAAGAATCCTGGTGTTCATTGGTGCAGAGTAACCGCATTTCTCGAGAGACGGTGGAGGCAAAGTTGCTTTTCTTGAGAGTCTGTCAAATGTTATTCTAGTCTCACAGACTCTTTACGATTAAAATGTGTATCTCTGACAGATCTTGGACCCTTGTAGTTTCAACACCGGAGGCGGGGGTTCGCTTTCATCGCACTGTCTTTGGGGAAACAGCTTGGAACATCCCCTTTGAAAAATTATGAAGTGACAGTGCCGGAAATACCCTTACGGTATTTGATTTTCAAACAGTTGAGCCAGACTGAACGCACTCAGATATTTCTCTCTTTACTCATTCTGATCATCACTGAACTGACACACAATATTTTAGCGCAACGCAGTCTGGCTTTCAATAATCCCCACAAAAGAATGGCCCTGACTAACAATAACCTATACCTTTCACGAATCACTTACCTCACAAAACGTTACTCGAACTACTGCAATACAGCGAGCGCCATTACTGCCAGCTAAATAAAAAATTCTAATTACTGAAGGCACTAACTACTGATAGGCATAGTTAGCAAATGAAAGATTTTGATAGAGAACAAACAACGTATTTACCTTAATAATGTTCAAAAGTCATCATATACAGAGGGGTCCAAAAAAATGTATCCACTGTTTAAAAGTCCATAACTTGCAAACTAATTGACAGAGTTGTCTCATTTTTGGTGAAAGTGTAGCTTAAAGCCCAACTTAAAGATATCATTGTAGGTGTTCGAAATGGTCACCATTAACATCCACACACAAACGATGCCGCCGAACTGCAGCACGAACTACTGACTGCAACGTGTTCAGTTGGATATTTGCACATAAATGTACGATGGATTCTCGAAGTTCATCCAATGTGCATGGCTTTTGTCGATAAACAACTTCCTTTAGTGTTCCCCACAGGTAAAAGTCCAGAGGAGTTAGGTCTGGGGAACGTGATGGGTACTCCACAGCACCTCTACGGCCTATCCATCTTTCTGGCAGATTTTCGTCGAGATGGGCCCTAACACGATTTTGGTAGTGGGCTGAGGCACCATCTTGTTGAAAGTAAACTCTTCCGTCTCCATACACGTCTCAGATGGCAGGTAAAATGGATGTTTGAAGCTTCTGAAGGTGCACCTCACCGGTAACTGTGCCGTCAAAGAATGGTCCAATCAAGCCCCGGTAAGACAACCTGTACCACACATTTACTCCTGGTAAATTCACGGCTTTGTCTACATGGACGTTCGGATTTTCGGCGGCGCAGTAGATGCAATTGTGGCGATTTACTATTCCATTGAGTTTGAACTGTGCCTCAACAGACCACACAATGATCTCTGCAAACTCTTCATCGTTGAGCACCATGTTAGTAAACCACTCGCAGTACTCCATTCTACGATCTGGGGCGTCCTCGTTCATTGCGTGTAGCAATCGTGGGATGTAGCACTTCCTTTTTGCTGTCTTCAAAATTCGCCGAACACTAGAGCGACTCACTCCAGTTTCACGGGCACACTGTCTCACAGACTTCTGTGGAGAGCGAGTGAATTGTAACACACGACGGGAGTTAGCTGGACTTGTTACTGTTACAGGTCGTCCAGATCGTTGTTTGTGTACATCTTTAACACAGCCTTCGGCTTCAAATTTGTCTCGAATGCGACGAATCGTTAAACGTGTCGGTGGCTCTGTTTGATACTCATTTCGCCATTGCCGTTGAACCTCATTAATGTTTTCGTACTTAAAATACCACTTCAAAACTGACTTCCTTTCATAGAATGTAAGCGTTGCGCCAGCCATGTTTACCCGAGTAACTAGGCGCAACTAAGAACATAACACTGACTATCTGTCGACTGTCGTATTCCTGGATACTGATCATTCCTAATGGGACAAGCTGTATTTTACTAAAGGGGTGTGAAAGATTACATTCCTCAAATTCCAATTTATTGATTCTGATTATTCATTGGACATGACCGATTTCGGAAAACATGTTCCATCGTCGATATAGATATTGTTGGTTTCTTAGATACATCAGATGATTGAATGTGCATTCTGAAACTGATCGTGTATGTTGTACGAATAAGCAACGTTAATAAAATAGAGTCTGGGGAACTCTGCAATCTTTCATATAATGCAGTATTGTATTGTCTTCAGTGAAACTGCGTGTTTCGCCCGAAGGTTGTTGGATTGATCGCCGGCCGGAGTGGCCGAGCGGTTAAAGGCGCTACAGTCTGGAACCGCACGACCGCTACGGTTGCAGGTTCGAATCCTGCCTCGGGCATGGATGTGTGTGATGTCCTTAGGTTAGTTAGGTTTAATTAGTTCTAAGTTCTAGGGGACTTATGACCACAGCAGTTGAGTCCCATAGTGCTCAGAGCCATTTGAACCATTTTTTTGGATTGATCATGTAACGTTCTTTCTGTTTTGATTATATGCTACTGTGTACATAGGATTAAGTCGTACTAATACAGTGAGTAGCCGATTTCATATAAATTTCTACCTCCCATTATCTCAGGAATGTTAGCTTTCAAAGACATCAACTCCCAACTACTTCGCAAAGAACCGCGTAACAATTATCTCCGAACACCTTACTACATTTTTACGAGGATCGTGCTGGCGTAGCACTGTGACAGAAATTTGAATTAATGTTTTATAGAAACAAATTGAGCGTAAACGTTGCATTCTTTTCCTTGTGCCCCTACCAAACACTACAGACTAAAACATTTCACAATCATATCAAGTTTATTTCCTGGTGCTGTTTCTAACCATGTTATATTAATTATAAATAAAGTAGACTCTGGCTACAATACGTTTCATAACTTATTACAGGAACAATTTCAGGAGTTTCATTCCCATCATTCTTGGGCAACAGACTACTAACAGACTAGGCAGCCTTGACCAGCAGCGAAGTGTCATTTTGGTGTGGTGTTGTGGGCGCGGGCTTGCACACTTGCCATTCAGTTGACAGCCAGCTGTGATTGGGAAAATAAAACCTAACATCTATTAGATGCAAAAACATTTTGTTCGCAACATTTAGCTACACCTTTCAGATACTTCTTTACATAGTCGCTACTCCGACTTGGACATTTGTCGTAGCATGGTACCAGCTTCCCAGTCATAGAAGGCAGCCGTTGGGAGATTTTCATCGATTCTTTATACTGGCGTGCAGCTCGTTGTCTGTGCCAATACGCTGACCTCATAGCCATTCTATTTTCTAGGCATCTTTACGTGCTCACTGTGTGATCAAAACTGAAAAGTGCATACGAGAGTCACTGCGGAACACATCTGTGCAAAGCTTCACTTCATTTTCACTGGGGTTTTAAGTTCGCGACCGACTGGTGGTTGAAAAAAAAATAGCACTCGTATATTGTTGTTTTTCATAGATTGTTCTGCGTAGAACTCCTCAAATACTTATTAAGTGTGTACATTCTTCATTTATACACTTTTAATTTTTTCGTTCTTTTCTGGACTGAATGATACTGTTATTGTTAACTGCAACACTAAAAATATAGCTTGCACTTCAGTTGTGATTCTGTAGTAATTACGATATTTCGTTCTTGATGTATACTGACTGAAGAAAGAACGCACAAAGTAGACACTTCCGCTTTCGTAGTTAATGTGCACTTAGAATATTATATAAGAAGTACCTCCGCTAGAAAGTCTACTGTACTTTATTCTCTGTCTGACATTTGCTAATGTAATTTGAAGAAAAAGAAATTAATTCTGATCTTTAGATTCAAAGGGAGAATTATTACACGAAAATTTATGGCGGGAAATCATTCAAATGTACGTCCTTTTAAATTTCTGATTTTTTTTAAGTAGAGAAAAGCAGAATACACTTGAGGTAGACAAATATTTCCCCAACATATTTTTATGTGTTCCAGTATATCTACCACTCCGGGACTAAGCTACAGAAAACAAGTACTGTTTAAAGCTTACTTAATCCAAAATAATGTAATTATTTAAAAATCTTGAACGCTTCATACTCCGCAGCTTTAAGATGTTTGTTAAAGAACATCTTCCAAGCACCATGAGCTGCACTTGAAATGTTTATTTGCCAAATCGGTGTTCGGGTCAATAACCCATCGTCAGTGGCATCTGATACAACGGGACAAACAACTGCATGTACAACAGTTTCTAAAACATGACGACTGCATATATAATAGCAGAAATATAAATCTACTTACGTTATGTATATCTGTAGCAACGATATGCGTTTATAAATTCTTTGGGATGTTGAGCTTGGTGTGCATCTAGAAATCTGAACATCCTAAATACACATATGAAAAAAAAGTTTTGCATCACACTGGTTCCCAGAACTCCTGAAGATAGACGTTGACTGTGGGTACTGTATCATAGACATAATCCCTTTGACTGTTCATAGAGATCACTAAACCCGACCAAAGATGTAAACAACCATGCATGAGCATCGCTTATTAGACGGAGGGGGTCCGACAGCCGATCAGTTCCAGTCATTCCACCAGGAAGGAGATATATGGCTCGTGTTGTCGTAGTTCAGTCATGCCTAGACGGTCAATACCGCGGTTCGATCGCGTCCGCATTGTTACTTAGTGACAGGAAGGGCTCTCAACAAGGGAAGTGTCCAGGCGTCTCGGAGTGAAGCAATGCGATATTGTTCGGACATGGAGATACAGAGAGACAGGAACTGTCGATGACATGCCTCGCTCAGGCCGCCCAAGGGCTACTACTGCAGTGGATGACCGCTACCTACAGATTATGGCTCGGAGGAACCCTAACAGCAACGCCACCTTGTTGAATAATGCTTTTCGTGCAGGCACAGGACGTCGTGTTACGACTCAAACTGGGCGCAATAGGCTGCATGATGCGCAACTTCACTCCCGACGTCCATGGATAGGTCCATCTTTGCAAACACGACATCATGCAGCGCGGTACAGATGGACTCAACAATATGCCGAATGGACCGCTCAGGATTGGCATCACGGTCTTTTCACCGATGAGTGTAGCATATGCCTTCAACCAGACAATCGTCGGAGACGTGTTTGGAGGCAACCTGGTCAGGCTGAAAGCCTTGGACACACTGTTCAGCGAGTTCAGCAAGGTGGAGGTTCCCTGCTGTTTTGGGGTGGCATTATGTGGGGCCGACGTACGCCGGTGGTGGTCATGGAAGGCGCCGTAACGACTGTACGATACGTGAATCCCATCCTCCGACCGATAGTGCAATCGTATCGGCAGCATGTTGGCGTGGCATTCGTCTTCATGGACGCCAATTCGCGCCCCCATCTTGCACATCTTGTTAATGACTTCCTTCAGGATAACGACATCGCTCGACTAGAGTGGCCAGCATGTTCCCCCGACATGAAGGCTATCGAACATGCCCAGGATAGATCGAAAAGGGCTGTTAATGGACGACGTGACCCACCAACCACTCTGATGGATTTACACCGAATCGCCGTTGAGCAATGGGATAATATGGACCAACAGTGCCTTGATGAACTTGTGGATAGTATGCCACGACGAATACAAGCATGCATCAATGCAAGAGGACGTGCTACTGGGTATTAGAGGTACCGGTGTGTACAGCAATCTGGACCACCACCCCTGAAGGTCTCGCTGTATGGTGGTACAACAAGCAATGTATGGTTTTCGTGAGCAATAAAAAGGGCGAAAACGATGTTTATGTTGATCTCTATTCCAATTTTCTTTACAGGTTCCGGAACTCTCGGAACCGAGGTGATGCAAAACTTTTTTTGGATGTGTGTATGTTTCGTTGACACTCATGTCATTGCTATAGAGACAGTACAATGTAAGTGGGTTTTTACTTCTGGTATTATATATACAGTTGTCAGGTTGTAGAAACTGACATACATACAGTTGTTTGTCCCTCCGTATCGGACGCCACAGACAACGGGTTATAGACCCGATTACCTATTTGGCAGATACAGTGCAGCTCCTTTAAAATGTAATTATTTTTACCAAAGGGAAATACGTTGGTGACAATAGATATTTATAGTCGATGACACACATAAAACTTATCCGTACAATACTAAACGCTTTCTCTGAAAAATATTTCGAACATTTAATTCAGGAAGTCACTAAAATTGTAAATGGTTGCGAAATCATACTCGACCTCTTAGCAACAAATAATCCAAAGCAAATAAGGAGCATTATGACACACACAGCGATTGTGACCACAAGGTCATTCTAGCGAGACTGAATACTTTAATATCCAAAAACACTCAAAATATACGCAAAATATATCTGTTTAAAAAAAACAGATAAAAATTCGCTAGACGCCTTCGTAAGGGACAGCCTCCATTCTTGTCGAACTAACTTTGTGAGTTTAGACCAAACGTGGCTTGAATTCAGAGAAATAGTATTGACAGCAGCGAAGCAGTTTATACCGAATAGTAAGAGACGGAACTGAACCCCTATGGTGCACAAAACGGGTTAGAACACTGTTGCAGAGGCAATGAGAAACGCGTCCAAATTTAAAAGAATGCATAATCCCCAAAACTGGCGAAGTTTTACAGAAGCTCGAAATTTAGCGCAAACCTCAATGCGAAGTGCTTTTACTATTTTTCATAACGTAACTCTGTCTCGAAATCTGGCAGAAAATTCAAAGAGATTCTGATCGTAGTAAGCTAATCCAACCGAAAGACACAATCAGTACCTTCACTTCCCGTAAGCAATGGTGATGTTACTGATGACAATGGCACTAAAGCTAAGTTAGTGATACGGTTTTCCGAAATTCCTTCACCAAAGGAGACGAAGTGAATATTCCGGAATTCGATTCAAGAATTGCTGCCAACGTGAGTAACTTAGAAGCAAACATCCTCGGTCTAGCAAAGCAACTTAAATCACTTAATAAAGGCTAGTCCTCCGGTCCAGACTGCATATCAATTAAATTCCTTTCAGAGTATGCTGATATAACAGCTCCATACTGAACAACGTACACAACGCTCGCTTGACGAAAGAACCGTGGCTAAAGACTGGAAAGCTGCAGAGGTTACACGAATCCTCAAGAAACGAAATAGGAGTAATCCCATGTATTACAGACCTATGTCAGTGACGTCAATATGCAGTAGGATTTTGGAACATATGCTGCGTTCGAAGATTATGAATTACTTGAAGGGAAACGATCTGTTGACACATTCAGCACGGATTCAGAAAATTTCGTTCTTGTGAAACATAACTAACTATTCTCACGAAGTAATGAGTGCTGTCGACAGAGGATGTCAAATTGATTCCATATTTCTAGATTCCCAGAACGCTTGTGATACTCTATCTCACAAGTGAACTTCTAATCAAATTACGTGCCCATTGAGTATCGTCTCAGTTTTGCTACTGGATTTATGGTTTCCTGTCAGAATGGCTACAGTTAGTAATAAACTGATGAAATGTCATCGAGTAAAACGCATGTGATATCTGGCGCTCTCCAAGGAAATGTCGTAGACCCTCCGCTGTTTCTAAATTATAAAAATTATATAAATGATTTAGGAGACACTCTGAGTAGCCATCTTTGATTATTTGCAAATTATGCTGTCATTTTCTGTCTAGTAAAGTCACCAACAGATGTAAATCAATTGGAAAATGATTTAGGCAAGATATCTGTTTGGTGCAAAAAAAAAAAAAAAAAAAAAAAAAAAAAAAAAAACACGACATCTGACCCTAAATAATGAAAAGTGTGAGATCATTCACATGGGTACTAAATAGAATCCGCAAAATTTCGGTTACGCAATAAATCATACAAATCTAAAGGCAATCATTTCAGCTAAATACCTAGGAATTAGAATCACGAACTACTTCAACTGGAACGATCACATAAATATTGTTGACGGGGAGCAAACCAAAGACAGGAGAACACTTGGAAGATGCAACAAGTCCACTAAAGAGAGACTACCTGCACTACACTTATCCTTCCTCTGCTAGAGTATTGTTGTGTGGTATGGGATCCTTAACAGATGAGATTGACTGAGGACATTGAAAAAGTTCGAAGAAGTGCAGCACTGTATCACGAAACAGGGGAAAAAGTGTAACGGATATGATATACGAGTTGGAGTGGCAATCACTGAAACAGATTATCATTGTGGCGAGATCGTTTCACGAAATTTCCATCTCCGACGTTCCGAATTCGAATTTTGTTGACACTCACCTACATAGAAATGATCATTATAACAAAATAAAGAGATTTCAGAAGTTGCACGAAAATATGTAAGTGTTCGTTTTTTCCGTGCGCTGTTCGAGAGTGAGACGGTACAGAAATAGTGTGAAAACGGTTCGATACAGCCTCTGCCAGGTGCTCAAGTGTGAATTCCAGAGTAGTCGTGTAGATGTAGATGCAGAAATCAGAAAGTAACGCTACAAATTTCGCTTGTCTCCCAGAGAATGTGAATAATATAGTTTCTAAGATTATCATTTTGTTGTTTTATGATAACTGGAGGGAACGTATTCTTACAGTCAGAATCTACATTATGTTGCGCATGCGTACGTGTTAGTATTGTAAATGTAGATGTCACCAAAGCAAGTAAGATCTGAGTTTAGGATACTGTCGATGTTTATTAGAGACGTAATATTAGTGTAAAAGGGGCAGTGGGGAAGGGGGGGGGGGAGGGGGGAGGAGGGGGGGAGCTTGATTTAGCCAAACCATGTAAAATATTAATTACGACAGCCATGCGGGGATCTGAACGTTGCTCTTAGCAAGTACATTTCCATTATTTTAACAACCATGCAGTCTGCCTCCGTAGTTTAATGGTTATCATTGTTGATTACCGAAGCTTGAAACGTCCCCTTACAACAATTTATACAAGACTGTGCTTAAACTGACACACTATGTTTTTAGCGCAACGCAATCTGACTATCAAAGATCCCTGCAAAAGAATGGCCCTGAGTAACATTAATCTATACCTTTCAGAAATCACTTACCTCACAAAAATCTTCATTACTCGAACTACTGCAATACAGCGAGCGCCACTACTGCCAGCTAAATAAAAGATTCAAACTACGGAAGGCACTAACTACTGATAGGGATAGTTAGCAAATGAAAGATATTAATAGAGAACAAACAATGTATTTACCTTAATAGTCATAATATATATAGCAGTTCATGACAAATTACAAAACTCCGCCATCTCTCTCCCCACATTCACCACTGCTGGCGGCTCACCTCCAACTGCGCAACGCTACGCGCTGTTCACATCCAGCTGCCGCTGCCCAACACTACAATGGCAGACAACAATGCAAACTAGCCACATACTGCACACAGCACAGCCAGTGATTTTCATACAGAGCGCTACGTAACGTTGCCAATAAGAAAATATAAACAGCCTACTTACAAGCTGAGATCCTGGGTTTGACTCTCAGTGACCACCTCATATGTGATGCAAGTGTCTGTGTAGAGGGTCCTCTTAGCCTCATGAGATCAAGTGAAAAACTGCTCGATGAAACGAGGAGCAAACTGACAACCAATCTGTCGAAGTGACGTCCAATAGGAAGGCTTGTTCCAGGCTGGGAGCCCCACTGTAACATGTCCATTGCCATTTAAACTTTTCTGGTATGTTTTACTTTTGCTGTCAACAACGTAGACATTTTGTCTTCTCACAGAGATGGTACGAACCAACTCATATGGCATATATGCATAAATTTATATTTTCTCTATATCAACTACATCTTTCTTTGATTCTAAACCGTCGCTCAATTTTGTGTGTAATATCGCAAACTCACGTGCCAGTGCAATCTTTCTATTCACAGAAACAAAATTTCTTGTCTTGCAGAGGAAGCGACTCAAGCAATATGATCCATAAACGAGAAAACTTCGTTCAGCCAGTGAAGTTGACTAGTTTCATGACAAAGCCGCTTCTATGAACGCCTGTTACCTCGGTTACTAGCACGGAGCGAGGTTGTGGCACCGGATTCATATTCGGTAGTAGCAGTGAAATTCCTCTCCGGTCATTCAGATATAGGTTTTCTGTAGTTTCCATAAATCAAATAGGTGAATCCTGAGCTGGTTATTTTTAAAATATGACCAGCCGATTTTCTGCCTCATCTTTGTTCAGTCTGAATATGTGCTCGAATGACTTAGTCGTCTATGGAACAAAGTGCTCTCAACATTCGCACATCTTTGGGAGTCTGGTCAGCATTGTTTCCACTAGAAAAGCAAAAGAGAACAGCAGTTACATGTACATTAACACATATAACTTAAATTAACTCTGAATGTGAGACAACTCTCATATTGGCGAATGTCTTGTGAGTTTGCCCACATCAAGTAGGTAAAGCTGCCCTCAACTCGAGAATCTTTCTTAACACCACAGCGCGTTAATTAGCATGGTCCTGTTGGTGGTAGTACGCTTTGGCTTTCCACGGTTCTTTGAAGTGACTCACCCAGTCATTTATAGGGAAACCTACATTTCAACATAAACTTAAAATATGGTGCAATTTGGCACTTTCCTCAGCAATGGGTTCCAGAGCTGAAAGAAGCGATGCGACAGAAAAACCTCCTTGCATCGTTTGCGAGTCGAATCCTGGCTCATAACAGTTGTAGTCTGGCGCTTACCTTCCGAGCTAACGAGCCACTACACCACCCACTAATAACAAAATGGAAACTATATACCTTTGAAGAAATCATATGCGCGCGAATATTGAGTTTGAGAAACGAGGAAGATTGTGTTGTTGTCTACGGCAAGCATGGCTTCACCTATGCTTCACGTGGTTCAAGTACGGTTGTTTCCAAGTAAACTTCAAGCACCTCATCGGGTAAATAACCAACGAGTTTAGTTAGGACTAAGGGGGGGGGGGGTAATGTTAGCTGACCACTCACTACACACACAAGTTGCAACAGGCATAACTGTAGATATTTTTATATGTGGTATCTTAATATGTACTCTCATGAGTGTGTCAGTTGTTTCTTCTCTGTGTCGAACAGTCTTTCGACAAGCACATCACCATCTTTACGATCTGATGTTTTCTGCACAACCAGAACTGCAACACTGGAGTGTTTTTGCGTCCACGCGACCACACTTCAACCCCTGACCTGCTGCCCAAGGGATAATAAGCGTTAATGGCTTGCTTTTCCCATATATACTTGGAGGTAATAACCAACCTAAAAACATCGAAATGCAATAGCTACAATTATTAGTCTCTAAATGACGTAAATACTGATGTAATGTTGTTCAGTATACTGTCTGCAGTCATCCATGAAAATATTTTTACTTATACTCTTTACACCTTGTATTTTGCAAGTGGAAATAACACTGTTAAGGACGAAATATTTATTCCTTGTCAGTGAAACAGCAGTAAAGTTTTGATGTCAAGTGTACATATGCTACTACGATTTTACCATTAGGAAAGGTCAGACAATACCTGCCGTTCGACATCTCGTACCAAACTGCTTTAAAAGAGTAATCTCCGACAAAGTCGCATTTTTGTTTTTCTTGAGCCAAAGATGCTACGTCACTGGGTGCTTGGTGACACGTAACGACGACTCGCTTCGGCCTGATGCGCGCATGAAATACAGCCGGCCGGAGTATTTGATGAGAAAAGCAACACTATGTATGAAGAACGTGCGGTGTATTACAATTGGAATTTCATCTGATGTCGTATACAAGTGGTAATCTCGGTACGTACATTTGCAGCTAAGGGCGTTAATGCCTAATTATTTCAGTACGAGGATGGACAAGCGCTATGTGCGCAAAAACAATAATTTGGCCGTTGTAGCGGCTCCCTCTGGAGCAGATGACCCACTAGAAAGGGTTGAGCTTTCTGCCGTATCTCTAGTTCTTTCGAAGTGGAGGGTCTTGCAGTGTACTAATCAATATTAAACAAAAAGCCATTCAGAAAATTACTTGCAGTAAACAATGTTTTTGTGAGACTCCTTATATTCCATAAAAAATATACAGGGTGTTACAAAAAAGGTACGGCCAAACTTTCAGGAAACATTCCTCACACACAAAGAAAGAAAATATGTTATGTGGACATGTGTCCAGAAACGCTTACTTTCCATGATAGAGCTCATTTTATTACTTCTCTTCAAATCACATTAATCATGGAATGGAAACACACAGCAACAGAACGTACCAGCGTGACTTCAAACACTTTGTTGCAGGAAATGTTCAAAATGTCCTCCGTTAGCGAGGATACATGCATCCACCCTCTGTCGCATGGAATCCCTTATGCGCTGATGCAGCCCTGGAGAATGGCGTATTGTATCACAGCCCTCCACAATACGAGCACGAAGAGTCTCTGCATTTGGTACCGGGGTTGCGTAGACAAAAACTTTAAAATGTTCCCATAAATGAAAGTCAAGAGGGTTGAGGTCAGGAGAGCGTGGAGGCCATGGAATTGGTCCGCCTCTACCAATCCATCGGTCACCGAATCTGTTGTTGAGAAGCGTACGAGCACTTCGACTGAAATGTGCAGGAGCTCCATCGTGCATGAACCACATGTTGTGTCGCACTTGTAAAGGCACATGCTCTAGCAGCACAGGTAGAATATCCCGTATGAAATCATGATAACGTGCTCCATTGAGCGTAGGTGGAAGAACATGGGGCCCAATCAAGACATCACCAACAATGTCTGCCCAAACGTTCACAGAAAATCTGTGTTGATGACGTGATTGCACAATTGCGTGCGGATTCTTGTCAGCCCACACATGTTGATTGCGAAAATTTACAATTTGATCACGTTGGAATGAAGCCTCATCCGTAAAGTGAACATTTACACTGAAATGAGGATTGACACATTGTTGGATGAACCATTCGCAGAGGTGTACGCGTGGAGGCCAACCAGCTGCTGATAGTGCCTGCACACGCTGCACATGGTACGGAAACAACTGGTTCTCCCGTAGCACTCTCCTTACAGTGACGTGGTCAACGTTACCTTGTACAGCAGCAACTTCTCTGACGCTGACATTAGGGTTATCGTCAACTGCACGAAGAATTGCCTCGTCCATTGCAGGTGTCCTCGTCGTTCTAGGTCTTCCCCAGTCGCGAGTCATAGGCTGGAATGTTCCGTGCTCCCTAAGACGCCGATCAATTGCTTCGAACGTCTTCCTGTCGGGACACCTTCGTTCTGGAAATCTGTCTCGATACAAACGTACCGCGCCACGGCTATTGCCCCGTGCTAATCCTTACATCAAATGGGCATCTGCCAACTCCGCATTTGTAAACATTGCACTGACTGCAAAACCACGTTCATGATGAACACTAACCTGTTGATGCTACGTACTGATGTGCTTGATGCTAGTACTGTGGAGCAATGAGTCGCATGTCAACACAAGCACCGAAGTCAACATTACCTTCCTTCAATTGGGCCAACTGGCGGTGAATCGAGGAAGTACAGTACATACTGACGAAACTAAAATGAGCTCTAACATGGAAATTAAGCGTTTCCGGACACATGTCCACACAACATCTTCTCTTTATTTGTGTGTGAGGAATGTTTCCTGAAAGTTTGGCAGTACCTTTTTGTAACACCCTGTATAACGTGTATTTGCCAAGAGGCCGTAAAGAATTAAGCTTTTGAAATAATAGTATTAGCTTAATGAATTTTATGTGTTTCGTAAACGAAGAAAAAACGACTTTTCTCACAAATTATACAGCATTCAGATTAGGAAGTTTCTCATAATTAATGTTCTTCTCTCCTTACTCGTTTCAAGACAATTGAAAACGTTTCATCTTTCAACAAGGTCGCAAAATGCACAAAATTACGTAAAGTATCGCCATCATTAAGGACAGAATCCTCGTCTGACATACAACAGACTCTAGTTTAAGACAATTTGCTGCAGCCTGTTTGTCAACGAGTTTACTATCGTATCATACACAGAGCCAGGGATTTGGCTTTACGTTGACTTTCGCAAAAATGTGAGTCCATTAAAGCGTAAGATTTATGCCTTATATGGCATAATGAAACAACAGAAAAAAATAATGAAATTTATGGTCCCCGCTCGAGATCATAGTTTTGCTGAGTAGTCTCAAGGGTTCCTATGTGCCTTCTCAGTTCTTTTGCGGTGGCATCCCCTAAATAAAATCCTATCTACCTATAAGACACGTCGATTCCGCTTAAGTACTTGTATATCAGCTCCACTGTTGTCAGGAACTAACTTCGTTGGACGCTGACTGGACTCAGAGAAACAAAGTTTAAAGAGATGCAGGAGTGATGACGATGGCGACACTTGAGGTCACTGATTTCCGTAGTGCAACAGAAATGCCCATCGTCTCTCGGGACTTGCAACCTATCGGCCTACCTCTGTACACTCATACACTCTCCTGTACTTGCCCTACAAATGAAACATATAAACAGTAGTTGGATTTTTCGCCGATGTTTGACAGCTCACGACATAAATAATAAAAAGCATACATTTTTCTGATCAGCTGCAAATTATAATTTAATTGATCACGAACCGATTTTTAGGATAGTATTAATTTTTATTTTATGCAGAAATCGAATTCTAAAAATGAGTAAACATATGACACAGAATGCAAACTTTAAACGACAGTTTCCTTCTCCTATGTTAAATTATGTTTCAGTTATGAAAATGTTAGATTATGATAGTAAATTCAATTTAATTTTTCTTTTTTTTGCTAAATGTAATGATTTCTGATTAACATAAACTACTAATTTCCTTTGTCAACACTGCATATCTCATCATTTTATGTATCTTCTGCATGGGGGTAGTCATAATGTCACATAATTGAAGCAGAAGTCCACCATGTCACTTGCCACAAACTTTAACTTCTGATGGAAGTTTTTTGATCAAAACTGCCAGCTTGCATCATTTACGGGTGTACTAATCGTTCCGACTGTATCTAAAGTACCAAGGAGTCATATTTCATTCATAAGTGCACTCGATCAACGAAATTTTCTTTTATATTCCTGAGTTCTGGTTGCGTCATTTACTTTTAATGTAGTGGTTTTATTTCTGCCATTTGGCTTTAGATTTTCATCTGTCCTATTCGAAAAACTTTCTGGGTGAACGATATGAAAAGGAAAATGAGAAACCGAACAAACAAACGAAATACGTTCGCAGTATTTTCGGGAAGGGGACATAGACCGAAATTAAGAAGAATGCTGAACTAGGAAAACAGCCTTCTGATATCACATACTTCTCTTCTTATTCGAAACATGTAACAAAAAGAAAGTTACATTAACAAGGCCAAACGCCAGTATTATTGGATCAAGTAGGCATTTAAGATCAGAAAAGCGTCTGAAAATGGATACCTGAATGTGTGTTTCTCATAAAACTACTGTAACGATTACTATTTGAAACATCTGTTGCCCGCAAATGACAGAAATTAAGAAGCAATCGTAAACAGTAGTCTGCAAATGTTTTGCAGCATCTAAGACGACGGCGCCGACTTCAAAGCAACGTACAACGTAAGTCTGTATCACCCTCCCCCTTTATATACCTGCACAAACTTCTGTATTCGCAAGTCACATGTCATTCTATCTGTTGTTGCGACGTTCAGTTGTCGCCTGACGATGGCTCAGGATGCAGAAAGCCGGTTCCTGATCAAATGAACAACATTTCAGACAATATGAGGCAAGTGTTTCCCATTTAATGTTAGAAGAAAACTGACCTAGCCCCTGCAGTCGCTACTTCGTTTCTGACGATGATGACGATGATGCTGAAAGTGTGGAAAGCTCAGATATTTTAATGGAACTGGTGTGAACTGAGGACAGAGAAAATCTTATTCAGAGTCTCTACATGCCCTGGCGGAAATGAAAGAGTAGCAGGAAGTATTTTCAGGATGTTGTCCGATTGTCCGATTCGATAACGAATGTTATTCATACCCATTGCTGAAGGACATTGCGCCGCTAATTGGCAAGCGACCACTTATAATAAGAAATGTCTCTCTTAGACAAACCTAGCTCATAGGTAGGCCAGGGATGAAGCATAGTCTCTTGTGATAGAGGTCGTCTCGGAACATTCTATCAGAAGTGTGACGAAGGAAGGGTATGGCTGAATTATCTACAGCACACTCAAGCTGAGATCGTTCACGATTCTCACAGTGAATAACAACGAGATCATTATTGATTCCTAGTGGCACCAAACACTCTGTCTTCCACTTCGACTCTTCGTAGAGAATTCGTTAAGCTGTTAAAATCGTGCTAGGGCTCTTTGGTACGCCTGCAATCATTCTGGACAGCGCTGCAAGTTAGATGTTTGTGATACTCGGAAGTGCCTTTCACTTGCAGGTTGCGCGCAGTGATCGCCCAGTTGGCCTTCGGTTGTTCCTCGGTAGCTAGCTTACTGCAAACTAACTAGCTGCTTCGATCAGTTCGTTTTCTTCGAAGAAAACGAAGAAGAAGAAGATTGAAGTTCAGACTCATCGAATTAATTAAAGAAACGAAACAGCTGATTGGAGAAGATTAAACGTATTTTAAAGGCGACTGCCAAGAGCTGTTAAGGAATGCGTAACACTTAGCTGTCTGTACGTCCTTTATTACCACTAATGATACTGGTTAATAACCATCATCACAGTATAAAAGTTCATATATTATTTACGCATACTCATATGGCAAGATGTGACATGGAAATAAAATATGAACTTGTATATTGTCATGATGGTTATTAAGCGAAACAGACAATGGCGTGGCATGAACTACACAAATGGAGTACGATGGGGACGAGGAGCCTGAGGGACGTTTATGAAAATAATCCCAGCAGACTCCTGGAGTGATTTAACGAAACCGCAGAAAACCTAAATTAGAAGAGTGTGAAATACTTTTCGTGAATTCACCACTTATTGTGTTCAGAGATCAAGAGAAAGCACCAGATCGATAGCTGATCGACTGCTGCTGACTAAAAGCTCCCTGATTTTGTGGCCTAAATTTACACATTTTAAAAGTTGGCTGTGATGCATTATGTCATACTTTTGACTATAACATATGATTACTCGAAATTTCCTGCATTTACTTCGAAATATGTCGACATTTGACTCAGTTTTTCACTTAGGGGTTCCTTTTCAGAGATCTTGCCTGAAATTTCTAATATATAGTAACTTTTAACACCACCTTCTGTTCTGAGTGAGAAAAAAGACCTTTGGAGGACAAATTTCATGAGCTTCTTCTTATTATTCTCCTGCTCCCTCAGGTATTAGACCTGCAGGTCCGTTGCAACTTCTTGATCCGTTCATTTTCTCTTGGGTCTACCAGTGTTCCATTTTGCTTTAGGCAAGTACTGTAGCAGTTGTTTTCGGATACGTTCATCGCCTATTCTGTCTTCATTTTCTTTCTATTCTTTTCAGCATTCCTTAATCTTTTAATGTAAGTTATAAATTTTTACATTCTTCCTAATGGTTTCACTTTTTAATCTGTATCTTCTTATTCCTCCATGAATTGTTCTCAAAAACCTCGTCTCTGCTGCATGGAGTCTACTGTGTCTTCTGGAGTTCAAAGCCCATTTTTTTTCCATATGATCCACAGGGAATTGCCATTAACTTAAAGAAATTTTAGTCCTGTGGGCGTTGTTTTGATGGCACTACTCATCATATTCAATCTCTCGATCTTTTTTTAATGTCAATTTCGCCGAGATTTGACACGGCACAGCCGAAAATCTGAATGTGTTAACTTCTTCAGTTGTTTTGTTTTCCCCTAAGAACTGACATATTAACAGTTGTGGGCCTTGGAATGCCATGAACTTGGTTTTATTAGTCGATATGCTTGAATTGTGTTGCTATGCTGTTTCATATGGTTCACACAGTTCTTACCGTAACTTATCTTCGTCACCAATAACTATAAGACGTCACAAGGCACCTCTTGAAGTTAATTGTTGAATACTTCACTCAGCTTTATACACAGGGCAGCCAGCCCTCTGCTCGAACACGTTGCGATAACGTCCCGCGTTCCGGAGACATCTATGGTGTATACACGGCTATTACAAATGATTGAAGCGATTTCATAAATTCACTGTAGCTCCATTCATTGACATATGGTCACGACACACTACAGATACGTAGAAAAACTCATAAAGTTTTGTTCGGCTGAAGCCGCACTTCAGGTTTCCGCCGCCAGAGCGCTCGAGAGTGCAGTGAGACAAAATGACGACAGGAGGCGAGAAAGCGTATGTCTTGCTTGAAATGCACTCACATCAGTCAATCATAACAGTGCAACGACACTTCAGGACGAAGTTCAACAAAGATCCACCAACTGCTAACTCCATTCGGCGATGGTATGCGCAGTTTAAAGCTACTGGATGCCTCTGTAAGGGGAAATCAACGGGTCGGCCTGCAGTGAGCGAAGGAACGGTTAAACGCGTGCGGGAAGTTTCACGCGTAGCCCGCGGAAGTCAACGAATAAAGCAAGCAGGGAGCTAAACGTACCACAGCCGATGGTTTGGAAAATCTTACGGAAAAGGCTAAAGCAGAAGCATTTCTTAAACAGGAGATTGGAAAACCGATGGATCGGTCGTGGTGGAGATCATAATCAACAATTCATGTCATGGCCTCCACACTCTCCCGACTTAACCCCATGCGATTTCTTTCTGTAGGGTTATGTGAAAGATTCACCTCCTCTACCAAGAAACGTGCCAGAACTGCGAGCTCGCATCAACGATGCTTTCGAACTCATTGATGGGGACATGCTGCGCCGAGTGTGGGAGGAACTTGATTATCGGCTTGATGTCTGCCGAATCACTAAAGGCGCACATATCGAACATTTTTGAATGCCTATAAAAACTTTTTGAGTTTTTGTATGTGTGTGCAAAGAATTGTGAAAATATCTCAAATAATAAAGTTATTGTAGAGCTGTGAAATCGCTTCAATCATTTGTAATAACCCTGTATATGTAGCCTGAAGCGACCAAGGCCAGGATCTGAACACGGACCTCGTGCTCACTAGGCAGATGCGCTGAGCGCTACGCCATCGTGGCATGCAGCTGAGCTATTCCAGCACGACTCACGAACAGCCCTCACAGCCTTATTTCCGCCCGTACCTCATCTCATACCTTCCAAGTCGAGTTCGGCACACAGTTTTTATGTGCCTGGAAGTTTCAAATCGGCGTACTCTCCAATGTGGAGTAAAAATCCATTCTGGATAATATCTGGTCCTCAACAAACACATAAATTAAAAAGTATAGGTGAAATACACCCTTGTCTGACCCCTTTACTAATATTACGTCCAAGAGGTAATTGCACCATATCCGATATGAGGCGAAACTGCAAAAACAGGCTTGCCGTAAAAGGGTTTCATTTAATAAAACGAATTTGTATGAACTGTGACATGACTGTCTCATGCCACTTTGCGATTTTGTTACATCTGAGTCATTATTACGCTATAATTAACTGTGTGAGCTTAGTACTTTTTGCGTGAAGTGGCAAGTAGTCGATTTCTCGCCTAAAGAGAGTGGATACGGAGGGCCCAGCAGTCCTGTGAGATGGACAGAAGGCGTTTCACAGTGTCTCAATAGCAGGAAACGAGTGTGGCAGCCAGTTGTCTAGGAAATGGTTCTGTTTGCCAAAATGCTTATTGTGGAGAGTTCGTGGCGCTAATTCATCGGCCATAGGAACTGTGCTGCAGGTCGCCGCAGCCTTCCCCCGAGGGTGACTGAAGGTAAAATTTGGCTTTCTGTCTGCGCATCAAGGAGAAGGCCGCCTAACAGCGCTTCCTTGGCATGAGAAAGTTTGTTGTTTCCCTCTAAAATTGCGGTCTGTCCACTCCAAAGCAATACCCCCGCCACCAGACGAGGCGCGTTCGGTGCTGGCCAATGGAAAGAGACTGTTTGAAAGCAGTGTGAACCTCATACATCGTAACGATGCTTTTCTGGAAGGTTTGGTGGGAAGTTTTTGTCATTTCCTTTTGTACATAGAAAAGGAACATATTCGTTTTTTCAAATTGTCAGCAGCATGCAATCTCCCCTCCAAGAGGATCTCGGGAATTATGAGTGATCTGGAAAGAACTTGTTTCTTTTTAAAGAGGATATTAGCTTCACGAATCTCATCTGGTGCGACGAGTGTCCTATCACTGTCCTTGAGGAATGTGCGTTTTGCCCATGCAGTAGTGCAATCCGTCTTCTGAGCAGCTAGCATTTAACTCATTTCGTTATGCATGTCGAATGCTCAGTGGTTTCTGCGAGCTGCTTCCTGTTGTCTTCCAATTAAACGTACGCCTCTCAGAACTTAGAATCATTTTATTTTAGTTTGCAACAATTTCCAGAAGATAGTTTTGTAGGAATATTACTCGTTGTCAATTGTTCACTTGATTAGAGTAAATAAAAGTTTTATATTCTCAAAATGACTTGCATTTTGAGATCCCTAATGTCCTACAACCTCCCTATGGTTAGGCGACCCTTAAATAATAAAAATAATCAGCTGCATTTCTAGAATGTCTGGTTCACTGTCACGAAGTTCCCGTTGTGAGCTGTGGGCAGGCAGTATTTTTTGGAGTTATAAGAGATGCAGAGGTGGCAACGAGTCTCAAACGCTCGCACGTTTTTATAGCAGTAGTTGGTGCACAAATTGTTGAGCCTTATTTCGACCTCTTCCACGCCCATTAATTGTGTCACTATTCATGTCATTTGGATCAAATGTAGAACAGTCTGCATATTTTGTGTTTAATTTCCGAAGGCATTAAATTAGGTAATTACATGTCTGCCTCATTACTACAACGGGCAGCAAGTTTTCAAGACGTTCAGCCGCATAGCTACTTTCGCAGAGACATCATCATCACGACACCATTGCGTTCTACAGGTTCTCACTGTACGCAAACGTTTCGTAAGGAAGTGTGAGAAAAGATGCTTTGGAGTCTGGAAATGCCTCAGCGCAGGCTGTATTTCCATTCTTCCGACGTCCGTTACTCTCCGACAAGGTGTTGTGCGAACATACCTTGCACGTCCAATCACACGTATGTGCGAATGAAGAGCGTGAGAAGGGAGGAGGAGAGAGATAAACAGAATGAAGCAGAAGAACACCGGGAAACGCCATCGACTGGGCGAAACTTTAATTAGGTTCTAAGGTACGCAATGGACGGACGCCAGGCGGCGGTTCGCCGAGAGCGAGTATCCAAGGCGGGTGTAGCTAGCCGTCGCTGCAGCCCCTGGCCTCCTGGTTACATCACAGGCGCCGCCCACTGCCAAGCTTTCTCTGGACTCGCCAAGTTTCGCACGCCGGCGCGAGTACACCCACTCTCCCGTCACGTCATGCCGTTAATGTCAGACCTGCGACAACACACCACTCAAGACTGGTGTTTCAGGAACTACTCCTGTCGACACGTCCCTTCAGCCAGCGGTCACCCTAAATAACTAGTCGTTCCCGAGCCATTATTCAGTGGTTAACTGTCTGTACTGACTTCTCACCATTTACACTTCAGCTCCTCATTCAGAGCCTGTGGTTCAGCTGGTCAAACCACGGAAACAATTCAGCAGCGAAGAGAGTTCCCTTGCTGGTGGAACTTATTTATAGATATATAGTACATTTATTTCGCGACATTTTTTTTCAGCCTGCGATCGGATGCGAAATGGAAACAACAGTAAGAAAAGACTGTTTTCCAGAATGAGATTTTCACTCTGCAGCGGAGTGTGCGCTGATATGAAACTTCCTGGAAGAGTAAAATTGTGTGCCGGACCGAGACTCGAACTCCGGACCTTTGCCTTTCGCGGGCAAGTGTTCTACCAACTGAGCTACGCAAGCACGACTCACGCCCCGTCCTCACAGCTTTACTTCTGCCAGTACCTCGTCTCTTACCTTTCAAACTTAACAGAAGCTCTCCTACGAGAGCACTTGCCCGCGAAAGGCAAAGGTCCCGAGTTCGAGTCGCGGTCCGGCACACAATTTTACTCTTCCAGGAAGTTTCATATCAGCGCACACTCCGCTGCAGAGTGAAAATCTCATTCTGGAAACATCCCCCAGGTTGTGGCTAAGCCATGTCTCCGCAATATGCTTTCTTTCAGGAGTGCTAGTTCTGCAGGTTCGCAGGAGAGCTTCTGTTAAGTATGGAAGGTAGGAGACGAAATACTGGCAGAAGTAAAACTGTGAGGACGGGGCGTGAGTCGTGCTTGGGTAGCTCAGTTGGTAGAGCACTTGCCCGCGAAAGGCAAAGGTCCCGAGTTCGAGTCTCGGTCAAGCACACAGTTTTAATCTGGCAGGAAGTTTCAAAGACTGTTTTATTTGTAACATTTAGCTAAACCTTCCAGCTACGGCTTAAACATTTGTCATAGCATGGTACGAACTTCCCAGAACCCACGTCATATAAGGCAACCATCTGTGATTTCCGCCAATTCCGTATGGTGGTATACAGCTCCTTGTCTGTGCTAAAAAGTTGTCCTCATAGCCAGCGGTTCATGTGAGCGAAGAGATGAAAATCAGAGGGACCTAAGTTCCGGCTGAAGAAGGAAAAGCATGACTGTAATGTTATATTGTTGTATTCGATGCATGAAATCAGGCGGAACTCCTCAGCAGGACTTCAGACTTGGTAGGAACGCTATTTATAGGCATCTTTAAGTGCTCACTGGGCGTTCAGAACGGAAAAGCGCGACGTCATGCGATAGACGGGAATATTAGACATATTGCACATCACATCTGCGTGTAGCTTCACCGAATTTTCACTATGTTTTAATTTCGTGACCCATCGGAATTCGAAAAAAAAAAAACGCCCTCGTATGTCGCTAGACACTTTTCTAAGAGACGTGCGCGAACTATTCAGAGACAATAAAATATTTCTGATGTGCTGTATCCGCGTTTCAAATTGGAGGTTGTCTACTGAATAGTTATACTTTTACACATTATCACCGGACTCATGCAAGCACTTTACGAAGCTTGGTACGAGTCTTTTTTTTTCAGTATCGGAGAAGTATGCCACCTGCTCTGAGCACTAGCTGTGCGGTAATATAACATAATAAATAATTTCTGGTGTGAGTGTTTCTTGCAATTTATTTTGAAAACGTAGAGTCATTTGCGCAACATGTAGTAGAAAATACATCCCTTGACAGCATGTCAAAGCGGCACAACTTCTACAAGAAGTGACCGTTTCCCATTACCCAGTGACCGTTCTAGCTCCAAGTATTTTCTAATATATATATATATATAGAGTAGGCGAAAGGAACGTGAAATACTGTTTTCCTCTCCTCCCTTCTCCCCACATGAACAACAGATCTACGGTATAACCCCATAACTTGCTTTTGTTTATAACTTCTGATTTAGTACAAATTTCGAAAATAGTAATATGTACACAGTGCGTCTCGTTTGCTATCGAATTTGGAACTCTGTGAACAGTTTGAAAAATGTCATGTTACCGCCTTAAGCTGCTAATCTATAAAAACTGATTGACGATGTAATTTATATTACAATATGATAAGTGTCAAATTCATGGTTTTATCATCTGACGTTAATGATTTTATATTTTGTCGAACATGATGCTGTGTATACTGTTGATGGTCAGACGACCGAAACTGGGTGAGCAAACAAGGAATTTTTCAAATATTTACGAGGAATGACATTTTAGGAGGAGTATGTTACAATATACAATGAGAAACGAAAATCCTGTGTAGCGTTGCATTTTATTGTTGAAACATACAGCGCCGGTTCACCTTACACTACCTTGCTTCTCGCTCTTCTCTATAGCCTCAGTTCCCTTTTGTTACTCTGTAACTTAAATGTTCATGTGAGAGTGTATGTCAAGAATAATGTACCTATATTCTCTGCAGCAGTGAGTTGGAAAATTTTAGAAAAGTTAGGGTTTAGCTTGCCGTCAACTCTAAGACAATTAGAGGCGAAGAACACCCTCGGATTGCAGAAGAAATGAACCGTCTTCTGAAACTGAAACTTATCTTGCGTTCTGGAACCGTCTTCTGTTCAAAGCAACCGATTTACCATACGTGAATTAGAAGAACAACGAAAAAATCTAAATCTGGATGCCCGGACATTTGAAAGTCGATATCGGAAGCATGTCCGCTTTGTAGAACTTTTATAGGTGGCGATCTGTGGTAGTTCTGATGACAGAGTAGAGTACTGGTGCCGGCACAAGTGTTTCGTGGCTCACCGTTCAGCGCATATTTATGAACATGGGGCACCGCAACAGATCATATCTAGTGTTCCCACAGTTACTCAAAGACGTTGTCAGTTACGATTGCCTTGGACACGGGATCGTCGGGATCGGACTGTAGATCAATAGATGTGTTTCGCCCAATGGGACGAACTACATTTCTTGCTCGTACGGTCGGACGAATCAGGTTTCCTGTAATAAAAGGTCAATGGTCGTGTGCGCCATCCACGCTAATGGCTGCTCGAAACATACGCCGTGCCAAGGACTCACACCGGTAGGGGCAGTATTATGCTATGGGAGACTTTCACCTGGGCTTCTATGGGACCTGAGACAGCAATGGTAGGGACCATAACAACTGTGGACTACGAGAACATTATTGCGGATCACCTGCATCCATTCGTGCTTGATGTTTTCCCTGATAGAGATGGTATCTGCCAGCAGGAATATCGTCTATCGTGGTACAGTGGATTGGGGAGCATGATAGTGAGTCCATGGCGATGCCTTTGCCGTTAAATTAATCTAGTATTAACAAGGCCCCGGGAGTAGACAACATTACACTGGAACTACTGACGGTCTTGGGAGAGCCAGTGCTGACAAAACTCTACCATCTGGTGAGCAAGACGTATGAAACAGGCGAAATACCATCAGACTTCAAGAAGAATATAATAATTCCAATTCCAAAGAAAGCAGGTGTTGACAGATGTGAAAATTAAAGAACTATCAGTCACAGCTGCAAAAAACTAACGCGAATTCTATACAGACGAATGGAAAAACTGGTAGAAGCCGACCTCGGGGAAGATCAGTTTGGACTCCGTAGAGACGGTGGAACACTTGAGGCAATACTGACCCTACGACTTATCTTAGAAAATAGATTAAGGAAAGGCAAACCTACGTTTCTAGCATTTGTAGACTTAGAGAAAGCTTTTGACAATGTTGACTGGAATACTCTCTTCCAAATCCTGAAGGTGGCAGGGGTAAAATACAGGATGCGAAAGGATATTTACAATTTGTACAGAAACCAGATGGCAGTTATAAGATTTGAGGAGTATGAAAGGGAAGCAGCGGTTAGGAAGGGAGTCAGACAGGGTTGTAGCCTCTCCCCGATGTTATTCAATCTGTGTATTGAGCAAGCAATAAAGGAAACAAAAGAAAAATTCGGAGTAGGTATTAAAATCTATGGAGAAGAAATAAAAACTTTGAGGTTCGCCGATGACATTGTAATTCTGTCAGAGACAGCAAAGGACTTGGAAGCGCAGTTGAACGTAATGGATAGTGCCTTGAAAGGAGGATATAAGATGAACAGTAACAAAAGTGTAGACCGTAGCCTATTAATAAAAAGGAGGTGTGGCTTGCACTTTCGTTTCATTTACATTTTTAATACAACGTTTAATTTTTACTTTCTAGTCCTTTTCTACGCATATACACTCGCTATTCCTATTTCTAAATCCAGTTCTTACTGAATTCCCTGCAGATATTTATGGAAGCTAGAGTCGCACTGATCGAAGCAGTGTTTTTGCTGCGATTCCCTCGGCCACGAGCGTGAAATCCTCTTTCTACGCTACTTTCTTCCGCTACACTGTTTTAGCATCGCTGGGTAGTTTTAGGTGTTTTATTTGGAGATAGCGCGTGAAAGAAACGACCTTATTTATCTCTCAGCTTATGTCCTGACGTGAAAGTTATGCAAGTAGTAATCTTCCTCCACATCGTTTCCGCAGGGCTAAGCTGTACGTGTTATCTTGTGAAGAACAACATCCTTTCTGCCTGAGCTATAGCCGTTGATTACAAACATAAAGGTATCGTCCTGCAGTCCCTTTTGAGAGCCCTTTTAAAGGGAAACGAAGAGGTAGGAACGATCCAGAGCGGTGTCATCTTTATAAGGTAACTGCAACGAAAGGCACCAGAAATTCTGTGAGTCCAAACAATGCTGGCTGGAAGTGAAGTTAATCTTCCACTCACATCAGCGTTCTACCAACACTGAACAGTAGAAGTCGAGTTATTTAGCTACTGAGTGTCAGCAACTGGTATTAAGATTCTTAATAATATATTATTGTTTAAGGTATAAAACGATTAATCATTTTAAACGTAGACTTATACTTCTAAATAATGTGTCCCTGAGTTATATATTGCTCAGTTTTCGTTAATTGGAGTATTATGTAGACGATAAAGCAAATATGTTTGTATAACGTTATCAGAAACACATAATTAAATAATTGTTGTGCGAAAAACCTTTCTTTCTGGTAAACAGAAGTTAAGCAAATGGCAAACTAATTAAAACTTTTTAATAAATATATAATATTTTTTGGCCAGTACGATGCTTAGCGTACACTACACCATCAAGACAAGCCTTTGGCGTCAAATCGATTATCATGGTTGAATGAATATGACATAGCTCCTTAGTTCTCTGCAATGACAACGTCCTTTAGTTTAGGGTAGGATTCAGATAAGCTGCGGTACTTATCAGCTGCTATTTTCTTCAGTTAGTCGAAATCAGAGTGGTCAGTTCTCCGCCAAGCGACTCATCAGATGACCTCACAAGGCTGAATGGGCCCAATTACAGTCCTCTCCCTGAGGTCAATTCCTTGGTGGTACCGCGGAGCCGGCCGCTCTACGCGCTTCAGTCTGGAACCACGCTGCTGCAACGGTCGCAGGTTCGAATCCTGCCTCGGGTATGGATGTGTGTGATGTCCTTAGGTCAGTTAGGTTTAAGTAGTTCTAAGTTCTAGGGGACTGATGACCTCAGATGTTAAGTTCCATAGTGCTCGGAGCCATTTGAACCATTTGGTACCGCGGATGGAAAACAGATTCCTCTGGCAGCGACGCTCACTTATCACGCAACAACCGAGGTCTATTCAATGATCGCTGTCTATCAATATCTGGTCGAAGCTGTGGCGAACAGTAACTGACAGTGCGTTACTCGATCTCTGCTTCCCAAGATCGACTCGATGGAGCAAGTGAACAAGTATTAAAATTACACTTTTGTTACATTGAACGTGTCCGCGCAGTTAGGTCCTCCCATTGGCATTAAACGTTCCTCAGACGAACGACGCTATCAGTTTTCTGAGGGAGCTCCGTGTTGTGTCTTATGCAACCGCGTTTCGGCGGTTACAGATGCAATTAAAGACGTGTGGAACTGCGCAAGCGGAATAATTTCGAGTACGAACAGGCTAAACGCGTTAATATCTTTCTGTGGCTATTCCCACTGAAACAGTGGAGAGCAGAACACGTCAGGAAGCTATAGCGTGACGTGTCTGCGCAAGAAAGAAAAACTTTGCGTCCAAACTGACGGCGTTCTGGGAAGTGGAGCCAGAGTCATTGCGACTCAGACGACTGGTTATCGACGAGAGCTGCCACGAGCACAAGGTTCAAGCAGAGTTCATGTGACAGCGCTTCTCCGTTTCCATGACTCACGTTCTGCGTTACAGCATGTATATTTCTCGCTGCGATTTGACGTTCTGCTGACAGCGAAGATCGACAGGGACGAAGCATTAGACAGCCAGAAAAGTCTAAAAATAATAATATTGAAGGAGTTTTTCAATAAAACAACGCACGTCAGAGCTCTGTTAGACCTGTAAGTGCAGCTTAGCACTTCTCGAGACAGGTAAACATGCGCGCCGGAATCAGTACCGCTGGTATGTTAAACAAGTCAGCACCAGCACAATTTTGAGGCGGTTTTCCTCGTTCGTTTAGGCAAATGGAGAGCAGGTTCCTAATGTCCTCCTTAGTAAGGGCAGTCTGAGTGGCCTTCTGCTGCTGCATTCAATGAACGTGAAGTACGATGGATGCACCAAAAGCAAAAGAATACATAGAAAGAAAGATCTCTTATCATTTAGCAACAATATAGCAGGTCAGCAACTGCGAGCAGTTAACTGGAAGCAATTAATTCCATAAATTATCTGGGTGTACGCATTAGGAGTGATTTAAATGGAATGATCAAATAAAGTTGATCGATGGTAAAGCAGATGCCAGACTGAGATTCATTGGAAGAATCCTAAGGAAATTCAATCCGAAAACAAAGGAAGTAGGTTACAGTACGCTTGTTCGCCCACTGCTTGAATACTGCTCAGCAGTGTGGGATCCGTACCAGATAGGGTTGATAGAAGAGATAGAGAAGATCCAACGGATAGCAGCGCGCTTCGTTACAGGATCATTTAGTAATCGCGAAAGCGTTACGGAGATGATAGATAAACTCCAGTGGAAGACTCTGCAGGAGAGACGCTCAGTAGCTCGGTACGGGCTTTTGTTGAAGTTACGAGAACATACCTTCACCGAGGAGTCAAGCAGTATATTGCCCCCTCCTACATATATCTCGCGAAGATAAGAGAGATTAGAGCCCACACAGAGGCATACCGACAATCGTTTTTTCCACGAACAGTACGAGACTGGAATAGACGGGTGAACCGATAGAGGTACTCAAGGTACCCTCCGCCACACACCGTCAGGTGGCTTGCGGAGTATGGATGTAGATGTAGATGTAGATACAGAATGAAAGCAAAATCCAGTGGGGGAATTACTTAAAATATAAGAACGTATTGTAACGTCTCCTTAGAAAAATTATGAATGACAGTGCTGGTAAGACCTTACGTTATTTGATTTTCAAACAGCTGAGCAGAACTGAATGTACTCAGACATTTCGCCCTGTACTTACTCTGATCAACACTAAACTGACACACAATGTTTTTAGCGCAACGCAATCTGACTATCAATAATCCCTACAAAAAGAATGGCCCTGACTAAAATAACCTATACCTTTCATGAATCACTTACCTCACAAAAATCTTCGTTACTCGAACTACTGCAATACAGCCAGCGCCAATACTGCCAGCTAAATAAAAGATTCTAACAACTGAACGCACTAACTACTGATAGGCATAGTTAGCAAATGAAAGATTTTGATAGAGAACAAACAATGTATTTACCTTAATAATATTCAAAAGTCATCATATATATATCAGTTCATGATATACAGTATTACAAATTTACTCTTTCTGATGGATACTCGTCCAGATCATCCGCTCTCAAAATTCTGCCATCTCTCTCCCCACAACCACCACTGCTGGCGGCTCACCACCAACTGCACAACGCTACGATCTGTTCACATCCAACTGCCCAACACTACAATAGCGAATATTCCAACAATGCAAACCAGCCACAGACTTCGCACAGCACAGTCAGTGATTTTCATATAGAGCGCTACGTGGCGTTACTAACATAAAAACCTAAACAGCTTACTTACTGTATCAAATGTGTACATTGAAATTAGACACAAAAGCACAGTAAATGACAAGCAAATAGAGTTCATGCATAACTCCAGTGTGCTGGGTTCAGTGGGCCTGCAACTCATTTTCGAATGCGATGGAAAATACTTTTTGCATCACGCATAGGCTTAAGACTGGAGGAAATATACACTGCAATAAAAAGAATTACAAATAGAAAATGTCCGAGGCCACATGGCATGAGTTAGTAAAATATGGGGGGGGGGGGGGGGGGTTGGCGAGTATTATATCAACAGCTGGGTACTTTATTTAACAATATTGTGAAGGAAGGTAGGATACCAAAAGAGTGGAAAAGAAGAATTACTATTACAGTTTATATTACTATTACAATATATAAAAAAGGAGATAGACAACTGTTAGAAAATCACTGATTGTTAGCATCTTAAAACTGTTAATATCAATCATTAGAATACAGAGTAATATAGAAACAGCAAAAGAACAGCAAGGTTTCAGGAAAAAGAGGAGCAATATAGATGCTATTTTTGCTCAAAGACAGATTGTGGACAAATCCGTAGTGTTTAATAACCAAGCATAACTGTGTATCGTTAACTTGTCGAAAACCTTTGATAGGATAAGGAAAAATGGTGTAATTCAAACTTTAATCGACAAGAATTAAAATACACGATGGATTGGCAGATGCAACTGTAATAGATAAAGGAATTAGACAAGGAGATCATAAAGAACACTCCTGTTCAACTTAACAAATAATCACAACATTGATGCGTAAGAAAACAGGGTGTAAAATCGTAAAGAAAGTGGTTAATAATGTATTTAATGCTTATGGTACAGTACTGGAAGCAGTTAACCTGAATAATTTATTGAGATTACCTCAACAATTTAATAAAACAGCTAAGCAACATAACATGGAAATCTCATCTAAAAATCAAAGAATATGGTAATATCAAAAACACCCATCAGATGTAAGATAGAAGTAGATGGTGAGTCAGTTGAGAATGTGATAAGCTTTAATGATCTAGTGACTGATATCACCAGCTATAAAGACTCGACCACGGAAGTGAAAAACGAAATGAGAAAGGTAGTAATGGTAGCCAGATGCCGGCAAAATACTTTCTGGAGAAACAAATTTGTGACAATCAAGGAGAAAATAAAATATATTTATAACGATTGTGCGTCCTGTTAAGACATATGCAGCAGAAACTGCAAAGGAAACGAAAAAGATAAAACAAAATGTAACGGAAATGGAAATGAAGTCACTAACGTAAAACAGATCCTAGAATAACGATGTGGGACAAGGAAACAAATGTATCGATAAGGGATTAATGTAGTATACAAGGTATAAATAAACGGAGGAAGGCAAGAAATTGGATCATGTTGAAAATATCGACCCAAAAAGAGTATAAACATGGACGACGGCAAGGGAGACGACTGCCCGGACGAACACCCAAGAGACAGACAACAGCTGATCCAGTATATCCACGGAATGAGGCAGACAAACAGGTTAATTCTGTTCGATGCAGTTCGGGATTTCAACCGGATTACATCGACTTCTTACAATAGTATTTCGGGTGACAACCATTCAGCCTTCTTCAGGTGAGTGTTTTGCAATGAAAATTGCTAGTTCACTTCGCTAACTTCGTACCAAAAATTGGCGCGGAGACGCATGCGCTAAGGCAGCTGCTATATGAGCTACTTCTGTCGTGTTTCGCGTCGTCTTTGGAAATCGCTCCATCTATGGTGGACAGGCGCATGCGTAATGGCGAGACAACATGCGCGCTCTCTTCCGGAATGTCGGGTCGCGGAGTCAAAATTCGTCAAAATTAATAAACTTCCATTAATTATATTCGAAGAAGGCACGAAACTCAACAGAGGTCACCCATGTACAGAGGATCGCTCAGCGCATGTGTCTCCGCACCAATTTTGGGTATGATGTCAGCGATGTGAATTAGCAGTCTCAAGTGCAATACACTCACCTGAAGATGGCTTACTGGTTGTTAGCAGAAATATGGTGGCAAGTATCCGGCTGCAATCCCGAAACCTCATGGAATTCTCTATACGCCGGGAAAAATTCAAGAATCTAAGGGGAAATCCTAGTCACTAGAAGAAGAAGAAGAAGAAGAAGAAGAAGAAGAAGTCAAATAACTCTGTACTAAACTCGCAGACGCTCCTCGCTTACGTCCCTCGCTTAGTGTGTTTGTTGTTGTAGACAGTGTCCTTTGTCAGTCAGTAGGAACATTTCTGCTCAGATGTTAGTTACTAACAAGAAAGGTGACTGACCGTTCTGCTATTCGGGAAGAGGCAATGTTCTCGAGGAGACACTCTTCCTGCATACGTGACACCATGGGCGGTGGAGTGTTGAGAGTGCAAACGACTTACTGGAATATTTTACTGGTATTAAGCCTCTGAACTGACGTTGATATTTTCACAAAAACACTCTGACGATCACTGAGGCTTACAATGGACATGAACTTCGAAGACAATTAAAGTTATTGGCATACCTTTGCGAACGGAAAGCTCGTCTGTTCTGCAACCCGTTGCTATTACGAATTCTGATCTGACTGTCCAAAAGCGAATTTCATTTGCCGTACTTGCAATGCACAATGCAAGACAGTGTCTTACCAATTATCACCAAATGCTTCTCAGTAAACAACTCGTGATGTGCAATGCGAGTAAGCAAACACAACCACTGAAAAAATGGAAAAGGGGAACTAATCTTAACGAATAATAAAGGCTCCCAGTACAACTATGCTTCACTAAGCCGTAACAACAATTCACCCTTTCCTAAAGTTCTCACAAGTAGACAAGTTAGCAAAATATTTCCTTACAATTTTTCTGTGTACAACTACTTTCCTTGACTCTTGTTTCAACTACAAGACAAAATCACATACATGTTGCATTATAATATTTCTACAGTAAAGTTCAACCGTACGCAATGCTCCAACAATAAAAAAAGTACAGAGTTACAAATACGTATAAAAAACTGAATTACCTTGAAAATTCCTCTTTTGACAGTCTTGTATTGATATAATCCTCAAAACATATTAGTACAAAATCCTTCTTAAATACTGCTGCCTGCACTAAAGAGCAGGGCAGTTTCCATCCCATTCCGACCCAGTACATTGCCAGACTAACATACACTACACACTGCTACTCTCTGACTTACTCTAGCATCTTTGGTCTCAAAACACAGACTTACAAAGAATATTATTATATCGATACTACAGATGTTGAGTACGTTTATCAGATTCGCAGCTTCATTCACAATTATGGCCAAAACTTCTTGAAAATCTACTTGTCAAATCGGACAGTTGCCTTTCAACTTTTCTTACAGGGACTCAGTTGATTCTGAAAGTCTGGTAACAGTAGAAATGTTCCGATGCAGCTGAAGAATATAATATATGACGAATATCATCATTTCAAGTCTTTAGATCTTATTCGATGGGTCGGATTTTCGCCAAGCGAGACGTCTCTTCCTCTCACGGTCCTTAAATTTCTCTCCCTCTACAACGCTGTCCCAGATATGTCCTCTCTGGTCGACGACGGATTTCACCATATCCTTGTACCTAAGTCTTTTATTTCTGGTTCTCAGACAATACTTTAATCTTGGTGGCCTGTTCGCATCCATGCATCGCGTAAGTCCATACCATCTCATCCGCTGCGAAGTTACTTTGTCTTGTAGTCTTACAACCAGAGTCTGTTTCCCGATTCTATCCCTCCGTGTATGCTACGAACGAATCTCATCTCAGCTGCCTGAATACTGCTGATGTATTTACTTCTCACGGTCCATGTTTCACAATCATATGTCAAAATTGGCATGTAATAGGTTTTATAGATGACTCTCTTACATTTTAGTGGTATTTTCTTCTTCTGTATTAGGTCTTCAGCTATTTGATAGAAGTTGCTATCTGCTTGAACTAAGTGAGCGATTTCTTTGTCTGTAGAAACAGTATCGACGATATTCATATCTTACTTACAAATATATAAATCTACAGTAGTCTCATGCTACATGCAGAAGCGATAGAAAAATTTTGCCTTGCAAATGAAGGATTTTCGCAATTTTTCGATGTAACGGAATTTTCTCGGTATACTAACCGCGTCAATTTCCATGGGGTTTGTGATGAAACGTGGAACTCGTTTGGCACAGTGAGTAAGTGGGGAAGTGTCCTATTACATTTTAAGAGGTGTGGCATTCATTAGTAAATCCTGTTTTCTTGTCGTGCATTACTTCTGTCACATTTTATTTGTAGTTGTAAAAAATTCTAAATTGCAGGTTGGTTCGAAGTTCACATTAAACTGTAGATGTCCCGGTAAGTTGGACGTCAGTTCGAAGGCCAGAGGAAGGAGAGGGCATACCACCTCCATTAAGACCGTCCCTAGTAAAACACTGAGGTGTTCTAACAAATATTCAGGTTGAGGAAAGCTTTGCGTTTACTAAGATTGAAGGCGAGAATGTTTCTTTCCCAAATTTCTCGGACAGCATACAGACTAACTCAGTTAAACTGAAAGAGAAAATTGGGTGAAGGTCTTTGCTAGAGGCGAAGCCAAAAGCCTGGAATGTAAGACGACTGTAAACTTTCAAGAATATGCCAATATTGCTTAATGTCATGGTTGCTTTTTTTGTCCAGTCATGAAGATTTCGATTAGTATGAGAGGTGTGACTATCTATTGGAGATCGAATAACAGAACCCAAAGTGTTATTACTGTATTCCAATATCGCTCTCCGGTCCCCGTGTCTTCTGGAATTCCATACTAAGGCGCTGTGCTCCACTTATGCCAAAACACAATTAATAGCCACGGCTGCTGTCTATAAAGATCTTCACATTATGATATAAGTTCCCAGCAACATAATTGAAAGAACTAATAAAGCGCTTCCAGTATATAAACATGTCACAATATTACGGTATATTGATGATTTATGCTTATGGATCGTCTGACAGCAACTGAATAAAACACAATTTTAGAGCCATACGCGTTCAGTTCTTAGTGCTGTGGTATGTGGGAAAAAACCGCAAATTGTCATTCATAAGAAGAACAACACCAAAAATGCAACAGGAGCGTAATGTGTAATAAATTGTCCTCGCAACCTTCCACTGATAATGCCTTGGAGAAAATAAAGGCGAAACGTGTATGGCACTAAAATTTTTTTATTCAGTTGCTGTCAGACGGTCCATAAGTATAAATTATCAATATACCGTAATATTACACGCAACTGAGGAAGACAAGACCGAAAAAGTTGAAGATGTCACGATATGCTAAAGTCATTTTAGTATAGGGCATAACGTTTTCGCTGGGAAATTAGGATGGTGGGGAGACGAACAGTTGTACATTAAAGTCTCTCTTATGTTTATGTATTGCTGTGTTAGCAGTAGGAGTTAAAATACCTCGATAGAAGCAAACGCCGATCGAAGGACGGTGTTAATTACAAACTATATCTCTCTCTTGTGAGAAACACGGGCAATTTGCGGAAGCAGGAAACACTTCGGTGAACTATGGTGTAGACCAGCAGAGGGAGCAACGAACGTCAGCCTCTTTTTCGTACCTCAGGAGCAAGAATGGGGAACTCTACGTTTCCGCGATCCTGAGTGAGTTGCAGGAACGCTGCGCGGGCGCTTTAGAAAGCCTCCAAGTGCCGCTAAGGAGGAGTTCCGGCGAACTCGCCAGGCTGCTCGTGACGTGCGACATAACGTAGGTCACCAGCACGTTACTGAGCACACAGAAAGGTCCGTTTTTGCAGTTGAATCGCAGTTACATTCAACACCAATTATCGCTAACATGCTAGCAGCAGATAACGTGACGCTGTGTACAGGCGACGACATTTGCTACAATTGACACTATCACATAGATTGTAAAAATTGCATATGAGCACACGCTTAAAAACGAACACAAAAACAAGTCTACTGATACGTCCCTCATATCCCTCGAAAGAAACGCCAAGTCTGAACGAGTCACTTTACAGTACATTTACTCCATAACGGTATGTATTATTAATAATTAAAATGAGTTTTACTTGAAATCCAGAGTAAAAAGTATGAAAGTAACATTCACATAATGTGTCACCGCCAAGTACCACAGCTCGACGGAGTTTGGACTTACACAGAAAAAACTGCTACACTGTAGGACAAAAGTTAACTGAAAGGAATACGCAATAACACGAACGGAAATTACGCTTTTATTTGAAGACAGTAGACGCCTTCGCGATTTATGATATTCCTCTGATTACTACACTATTGGCCATTAAAATTGCTACACCAAGAAGAAATGCAGATGATAAACGGGTATTCATTGGACAAATATATTATACTAGAACTGACATGCGATTACATTTTCACTTAATTTGGGTGCATAGACCCTGAGAAATCAGTACCCAGAACAACCACCTCTGGCCGTAATAACGGCCTTGATACGCCTGGGCATTGAGTCAAACAGTGCTTGGATGGCATGTACAGGTACAGTTGGCCATGCAGCTTCAACACGATACCACAGTTCATCAAGAGTAGTGACTGGCGTATTGTGACGAGCCAGTTAACTCGGCCACCATTGACCAGACGTTTTCAATTGGTGAGTGGTCTGGAGAATGTGCTCGCCAGGGCAGCAGTCGAACATTTTCTGTATCCAGAAAGGCCCGTACAGGACCTCCAACATGCGGTCGTGCATTATCCTGCTGAAATGTAGGGTTTCGCAGGGATCGAATGAAGGGTAGAGCCACGGGTCGTAACACATCTGAAATGTAACGTCCACTGTTCAAAGTGCCGTCAATGCGAACTAGAGGTGACCGAGACGGCCGGCCAGTGTGGCCGAGCGCTTCTAGGCGCTTTAGTCTGAAACCGCACGACCCCTACGGTTGCAGGTTCGAGTCCTGCCTCGGGCATGGATGTGTGTACTGTCCTTAGGTTGGTTAGGTTTAAGTAGTTCTAAGTTCTAGGGGACTGATGACCTCAGATGTTAAGTCCCAAGGTGCTCAGAGCCATTTGAACCATTTTTGACCGAAACGTGTAACCAATGGCACCCCATACCATCACGCCGGGTGATACGCCAGTATGACGATGACGAATACACGCTTCCAATGTGCGTTCACCGCGATGTCGCCAAACACGGATGCGACCATCATGATGCTGTAAACAGAACCTGGATTCACCCGAAAAAATGACGTTTTGACATTCGTGCAACCAGATTCGTCGTTGAGTACGGCATCGCAGGCGCTCCTGTCTGTGATGCAGCGTCAAGGGTAACCGCAGCCATCGTCTGCGAGCTAATAGCCCATGCTGCTACAAACGTCGTAGCACTGTTCGTGGAGATGGTTGTTGTCTTGCAAACGTCCCCATCTGTTGACTCAGGGATCGAGACGTTGCTGCACGATCCGTTACAGCCATGCGGTTAAGATGCCTGTCATCTCGGCTGCTAGTGATACGAGGCCGTTGGGATCCAGCACGGCGTTCCGTATTACCCTCTTGAACCCACCGATTCCATATTCAGTTAACAGTCATTGCATCTCGACCAATGCGAGCAGCAATGTCGCGATACGATAAACCGCAATCGCGATACAATCCGACCTTTATCAAAGTCGGAAACGTGATGGTACGCATTTCTCCTCTTTACACGAGGCATCACAACAACGTTTCACCAGGCAACTCCGGTCAGCTGCTGTTTGTGTATGAGAAATCGTTTGGAAACTTTCCTCATGTTAGCACGTTGTAGGAGTCGCCACCGGCGCAACCTAGTGTGAATGCTCTGAAAAGCTAATCATTTGTATATCACATCATCTTCTTCCTGTCGGTTAAATTTCGCGTCTGTAGCACGTCATCTTCGTGGTGTAGCAATTTTAAAGACCAGTAGTGCACATAAATCGGATCACGATTCTTAACAGGATGTGTGATCACCACGGACAGCAGTGCACGATCTCCGATGAGCTGCCATGTTGGCCACAATGGTGATAAGAAGTTCTTGAGGTACAGCGTTCCATTCTCCCACCAGCGCGGTTGACGATTGCTGTTCGTTGACGCGTAATGGACCCCTGAAAAGACACACGCAGGGATGTAGAGTGTCGCAATAATAATGTCTTTTAAGTGTAGCGCTTTCAAAGATTTGGAGGTCTGTAAGCCTTCCCACACCTTAATATCTGGACCACAAAAGATCATGATCGACAATGTTTCTGGGTGAATTACGTGTTCCGATCTCTCGCCGTGAGAGGATAAGTCCAGAATTACTAATTAGACTGAATCTGTTCCCATTCGAGAAGAACACTCTATCCCACTCTTCGTTGGTCCAGTCCCTATGTTCTCAGCACCACCGCAACCGGTACCGACGATACGAGGGTATCAACGGAACGTAACGTACGCGTCTTCGGCCGAAGAGATCACCCCCGTGCTCTCGCCGTACCATTGTGGAGCGCGAGATTGTGTGCGTCGCGTGCTGTGAAATTTGGTTGCACTTTCACTCGCTGTTTGACGTGGGCCCCGGCTTGCCTGTTGCACACTGTAGCTGTCGTTTGCTGCTGTGGTTGACACTGTCGACCACCTTTTCTCCTGCAGCGCCTGTGGTTCGGATCGCTCCTCACGAACGTGGAACAGTGTTTTGAGCAATACCAATCTTCTGGAGTACACTCATCGGACTGCGTCCGTCTTCCAGTTGCCCGATGATTCTTCCCCTGAGAAATCCAAATGTTGTCTCTGGGCCATGTTCTAGTGAAGAACCCCAGCACAGTGCACCGTAATTCCTCACAGACTGACACACACTGCCTTTTCCTGTTTCTCCAGCTGCCTCGTGCGGTGGGACCAGCTCCACTTTGCGCTATGATCACGCTGACCTCACGCCATTGACTCCCAGCTTTCTGTGGGAGACCTCTGACACATACTTCCGCGCATTTATTCATTTCCGCCGAGTGGTTAATATGTTACATTACTTTATCTAGCCCGTCCTTAAGTTTTGCAGGACAGTGTACTATTCACGTAGATCTTGCCTTTCTTTCTAATGTTCAGACATGGGTGCCGACTTTGGTGTGAGGCTCTTCAACACTCTCCAACCGGAAATAAACAAGAGACTGAGAACGCCAGTAAAGTAAGGAAATAAACAAGATACTGAGAACACCAGTAAAGTAATAAAATGAAAAGCGTATCTTGGCTCAAATGGCTCTGAGCACTATGGGACTTAACTGCTACGGTCATCAGTCCCCTAGAACTCAGAACTACTTAAACCTAACTAACCTAAGGACAGCACACAACATCCAGCCATCACGAGGCAGAGAAAATCCCTGACCCCGCCGGGAATCGAACCCGGGAACCCGGGCGTGGGAAGCGAGAACGCTACCGCACGACCACGAGATGCGGGCGAAAAGCGTATCTTGATAGCCCTTCCTTCCACATTACGCAAGACCTCACTCAAGTCTGTGCATCCGAGATAAACTCGCAAAACTTCACTGGACTGTTCTTCCTCATTCACCCTACAGCCTGTATCTCGCATCTTTCGACTTCATCTATTTGGCCCAATGAAGAAAGCACTCTGCGGGAAGCAGTACGTGGATGATGGGTAGGTTAGTGATACAGAAAGACGTTAGCTCCAACGTCGACCAGTGGAGTGATACCAAGCGGGCATGCAGGCCCTAACAGTAAGGTGGCGTAAGGCCGGCGCATTGATTGAAGATTATGTTGGAAAATAGGGTTTTGTAGTCAAAAGAGTGCGGAGTAAAATGGTGTATTGGAACCCTAAATGAAGCCAACCTGCTTTCATAAAAAATGTACTGCATTACTTATTGCACACTCATCGTAACTGAAATAAAGAGAGTTGAAGTCATCGCGGCTTATTTGTAGTCCCAGAATCGTGTAAGAAGTCAATATTTCCTCTCCAGTCACTGTTCCATCAAACATCCAAGGCCCTATTACATCACGACATGAGATACCACTCCAAACAGTCACCCCACTTTGATTTAAACGTCTTTCAAAAATAATTCTGTGGTTCTCTGCTTGCCAGTAGGTAAAATTGTGTCTATTGACAGTGCCTGATAATTTGAGTTGCCTCATCACTCCAAATTATATTAAAAAAACTCATTATTATCTTCTTTTTATTCATTTAACTTGTCTCGCAAAATTTAAGTCTGCAATCATGATCGTCTTCCTATAACCCATATATGAGATGCAGTATGTTATGTTTGAATTTGGCCTTGTGTAAAATTCTCCGCACAGAAGTTCTAAAAATATCCTTTCCGACAGATAGCCTACGAGTAGATATTTTAGTGCTCTGAATATCCGCTTATAAAACTTTAAACTTAGTTTCATCACTTATCTATTGATGGCCTATTTGACCTGTGGCAGTCCGCTGGAGATCGACTTTTCCCTAAACGTTACAGTAAATTGTAGGCAGCCTTCCTTGTAGGTTTAACAGTGATGACATTATTTTCCTCTCATTTATTATTAAATTGTAACCAATTTTGAACCATGTTTTTAAAGCAAACGCTTATTCCTCCTTAGAAAAAAATATTCATTGCAGATTAGAATAAAAATTGAAAAATGTCAGAGATGTTTGACGTAATAGCAGTGCACTCTGGCGTTTGTATCAATAATTATCTGGAAAGAAAATACAGCAGCGCACTTTGGTGTTTATATCCATAATTATTACAAGCAAGGAAGGTTACCTTAAGTTATCAATGGGTTACGACGGATAGTGACTTTTGGTTCACCCCTGTGCAATACGAGCATAAACGGTTGTAACTGAAATGTGTCCAGTGCCATCAGACTGGGGACTGTGCGAAATTGTAATAGTCAACAAATAACTGGTTTCACTGAAGAATAATTGTTGAGAATGTTGGTAAAATTGGATTTTGGAGTCGGTAATCCAGCATTGTAGGGGTTTGCTGACGGAGAAGATGCTTTCGTCGACATGACTGATAGCAACAGCGATGACATAATTCTGTTGGCAGCAGTTCAGTGCAAAATTTAATGTAGAGCCTTGCAGTACTGTAAGAAACCACAACTGCGACGAAGGCTGAACTGGTAGCACCTCGCCAACGCAATATCGTAATTGCATGCCTCCTTCGTCGATAGTCTATGTTTCATCAACTAGTCACATGTGAGTGTGGTTGTATTAAAAACCCGCCACACAGAGACTAAATGTACTAAACGGAGAGGAGCTTGTGACCTCCGGATGGCACACGGCGTCAGATGTGAAGCCCTGTGTCCGCCGCGGACCTCGTGGCAATCAAAACGTAAAATCGCCACGGTTGTGATAAATGCGTGTTCGCCACTCAAGTAGAAACCTTTAACAGTCTTCCAAGGTTCAGTTAATAATGATTACTATGTATACAGAATTTCTGAACTAATAGTGACGCAGTCGGCGATTTTGGACGAGAGAAAAATTGTCTCATACTGGGCTGGCGTGTAACCATCTTCCAAAACTGAGTCTTACGTGTTGACCACTGCTTCACCTCGATTGATGTGGTCAGTTTTAAAAATTATTCATGTGTAATAAATAAATGTCGTTTTACCGAATTTTTCTTCAGCTGGTATGCCGTTACTGCTGCTCCTTCTCAGCTTTCTTATTCTGACTACGTTTGTATCCAGTGCAGAATGTCACCGTGTAGTCCAGCGGACGTAAAAATGTGGCCGGCGGGCCGCATGTGACGCGAATGAAGTATTCGTGTTGCCCACGGTTCTCAGCTGTATTTTATAATAACATGCATCTATCAATTCAGAGACGAATCCAAAAACGCCAAATAACTTCAAGAATTTCTTAGGGGTACAATTTTCCTGCTCAGAAAACACTTACAAAAACACTTACAAAAACAGTAATGTTTTAATATATGTTTAATTGTAATTGACGCTGGTGAATTTGGCCGTGAGCTAAATAAAGTTGGCTGCTTACCTCAGGGTTAACAGCTGAGGTCATCAGTCCCCTGGAACTTAGAACTACTTAAACCTAACTAACCTAAGGACATCACACACATTCATGCCCGAGGCAGGATTCGAACCTGCGACCGTAGCGGTCGCACGGTTCCAGACTGAAGTGCCTAGAACCGCTCGGCCACAACGGCCGGCAGGGACAGAGGATAGCGGGGCAACTGCCGTATTAGACAACGTGAGAGGGGGAATGTTTTATTGTCATCCAGTACTGATAACTGGCGCGAATTCGGGACTCGTACCGGTCAGAAGCAATGGTGTTCCGTGGATTTTTACACGGAAGTAACAGAAATTCGTGAATGTACATTAGAGAGGCAGTCATCTTCAAATGTGGTACATATTTATAGCACTGAACATGAAATCAGATTAATACAACGCAATGAGTAGAAGAAAAATGGCAGTCAAAATATTTTGTAAACATTTGTGACCGTGTCTCATATTTCATAGTGTTTTTAAATATAGGTACAGTTATTAACCAACTTATTATTTGCTCATTCAGACAACACAACAACACTCGAATATTTTGGTAATATTTTTGGGAAACCAGCGACCATATAATCCATATAAAATCAACGAAAAAATCGTTTTGATCGCGATGGTTGTTTTATTAAAATGACCTGTTTCGACCTAGCCTTAGGCCATCTTCAGACAGCACCATCAGCTAACGTTGACGATGTGTGGAACAGCCAGTTGACCTCGGTCGCTGAAACTGAAGTATTATAGGCCCTCCATTGTTACTGATCTATATTAACGACAAAGGAGACAATCCGAATAGCCCTCTTAGATTATTTGCAGAAGATGCTGTCATTTGCCGTCTTGCAAAGTCATCAGATGACAAAAACGAATTGCAAAATGATTCAGATAAAATATCTGTATGGTGCGAAAAGTGGCAGCTGACCCTGAATAAAGAAAAGTATGAAGTTATTCACATGAGTAATAAAAGAAATCCGCTAAATTTCGATTGCGCCACAAGTGACACAGATCTGAAGGCTGAAATTCAAGTAAACACTTAGGGATTACAATTACAAATAACCTAAATTGGAACGATCACATAGGTAATATTGTGGGTAGAGCAAACCAAAGACTGCGATTCATTGGCGGAACTCTCGGAAGGGGCAACAGGTGTACTAAAGAGACTGCTTACACCACGCTTGTCCGCCCTATTCTGGAGTACTGCTGTGCGGCGTGGGATCCGCATCAAGTGGGACTGACGGATGACATCGAAAAAGTTGAAAGAAGGGCGGCTCGTTTTGTACTATCGCGAAATAGGGGAGATAGTGCCACAGATATGATACATGAATTGGAGTGGTAAACATCATAACAAAAGCGTTTTTCGTTGCGACGGCATCTTCTCATGAAATTTCAATCACCAGTTTTCTCCTCCGATTGCGAAAACATTCTGTTGGCACCCACCTACAGAGGGAGAAATGATCACCACCATAAAATAAGAGAAATCAGGGCTCGCACAGAAAAAAATTTAAGGGCTCGTTTTCCTCGCGCGACGTCGAGAGTGGAACGGTAGAGAGACAGCATGAAGGCGGTTCATTGAACCCTCTAGCAGGCACTTCATGGCGAAAAGCAGACTAATCACGCAGATGTAGATGCAGATGTACGTTACCAATTAATAATAATATCAATATTGGCTCTTGAGCAAAAGAATTTGACGACTTCTGGTGTAATCGATGTTCCGAATGTTAAAAGGTCCGTTGTGTGAGTGATTGTCAACGTGTGTACATAAACTTTTTCTTGGTAATATAGCTGTAGTACAATGCTATCATTCATCATAAATGTGTAACTTTAAGTGTTGGACGGTCTTCAGTTTAAGCAGTTGTGTGAATTTTCTAGTAAGCAGCTTTCAAGAAATAAGCAACTCATGTGTTACGTGAAGACTAAGGTAACATCGCTTATCCGCAGGTATTGTCTTCACATTGCTGCCTCTGCAGAATGAGAGGAATGAAGTCGGAAGAGATCAGCAGTAATGCGCTATTGTTTTGACGCTGCTGCGTCTCCTCTTACATCACGCCACACCAACGTGCGTCACAAGTCGGGGTAAAGTGATAAGACTGAAAACAAAACATCAGCTTCCGTGTTCTGTCAACGATCTCGGCCGGAGAGGGGGGTAAACGCGTGACGCCTTCTGTTCCGCTGCCTGTCGCGCCGCTGGAAGGACCGCGGCCTACTGCTTCTGTGGAAGACAACATCTCCACGCGTAAAGATGCTGCGATCCAGGCAAGGCCACGGAAAAACGTCAGCGGCGACCTGGTTTTGACCGCGAAGCGCAGACCGCAGTTCACGTGAAAGTCACTTGCAGTTAGATGCCGTCCTCTTCTGGCTACGCGAAACGGAAGACGGCTAGCCGCCACGGTTTTCCTGGGGTAGAAGACCTGCAGCGCTCTAAATTAACACTTACGCCACAGATACGAGTACAACTGAGGTCAGGGTAAATGTAACCGAAGAGTTTAGTTAGATTCGCATGCTATAAAAGTCATATATAGCAGTATCTATTGCTGCATTTCATTACTTTCAATAATATTATAAATGAAAAGCACTGATTGTGAATGTTGTACCGTTTTAATTTATTTTTTAACCAGTCTCCGGCTTACAAGGCACCGTCAGACGTTAACTGAATATGTCCTCAGAAAGGATACAATAATGGTGAACACACAAAAAGTCCGCAGCTCGTGGTCGTACGGTAGCGTTCTCGCTTCCCGCGCCCGGGTTCGCGGGTTCGATTCCCGGCGGGGTAAGGGATTTTCTCTGCCTCGCGATGACTGGGTGTTGCGTGATGACCTTAGGTTAGTTAGGTTTAAGTAGTTCTAAGTTCTAGGGGACTGATGACCACAGATGTTAAGTCCCATAGTGCTCAGAGGCAACACACAGAAAGTGAGGTACAAATACAGAGTAAACGTCATCTTTTACGGGGCAATAGTAACGTAACACACGTATTAAGCGGTAAAGAAATGTAATGCGAAACATTAAAATTGAGCATAGAAAAAAAATTGTGTGTGTGTGTCTGCTACCACACAATTACGCTGAAGAGAAAACGTACATGTTGTAAAACAACCTAATGTTCCATATAACTGCTTAAAATTAAATTAACACTCACAAAGAAATCAAATAAAGTAAAATTTATACAACAGTACTTTTATTAAATAATAGTTTGAAATAGTATTAAATATAGAAGGTGATGCAGGAAAAAAGAAAAAAATAGAGCAAGAGATATATTAGCTAAACTACATATCAGTGGTATGAAGAATTTTCCTTACGCAGGGAGATGTACATACAATAAAACAACCTATATAAGGAGTACATAGACAATCAAAATCAAATAAATAAATATAAGAAAACTAGAGGAGTTGAACGGAACAGACAGTGTAAGAAGAACTGGAGAAATATTAAACTTAGCTGTAATTTGGGAGAAGGGAAGTATTGACGTGTGTTTTATCATTTAATATTATGCAAAAGAATATACAAGTGCTTTTACCTTGGGTTCTTTAGTCTATCTACTTTTAACGTACACGAGAAAAAAGTGAGATTAAACCAAATGTAAGACTAAATATATGAAAGTTCTCATCATTATAAAAAAAAAGTTTACATTTCCTCCTTCTCGATTGTTGCAAGCACTCAACTATGAAATAATCTGCCCCATAACATCAAAAATAAATTAATGTCTTTATTTTTGATACAATTTTAGCTGTGCCTTTATTTCCTATTGTACTTCCGCATTCTTCCATTTGGAGTCTTTCTTTCACTCTAAGTCCTAGATAAATTATATCTATTCCCGCCTTAAATTTTACTCTTCACTTTCCACTTTTTACTATTCGACTGCAGTGTTCTCAAGTATAGTAATACACCCATTGTGTTGCTATTAACTTTTGCGCGGTAAGTACATACATCTATCAAGTAATATGTTGTGATGTTAGAAAAGACCAGAAGGCTTTAACGAGGGCACGAAAAATTACACAGTATATAAAATAAATAAATAAATGAAGCACAAAACTGGGGAACAAACCACATCTATAATATTTTACTGTATGTGTACGATTTTTATAAATTTGTAGTAAAACTGCGTACCTACCTGAGTATTTACACAAGCAGGGCCATGATGTCAAGTCAAGCAGCTTGTATTGTCGAGCTTTGTGCGATGTCCATGTTAACTGTGCCCATTTTCTGTTTTATTTATGAACATAATGTTAATCCAGTTTTGTAATGACTTACGCTGATAACCACATAATCGTTTCAAGTAATTTGCACCTAAACAGCGATCTCCTCCTCTGAGAGGCAAGAAGAAGATTAGTATACCCTTTTAGAGGTTTCCAATTCACTCAAGAGTTTGTGGAGCTCATGAAGTGATTACATTTACAAATCAATAGCGCAAGCGGTTCTGAGGTACCAGGTATCGAATCATGCTGAAACATCCATATTAGTAGTCCTCATTACTAGCCCCCACGAGCGGCAATGTAGACGCTGGCATTGACATCCAATCGATCGTACAGAGGGTGAACAATCTCGTGGCATACGTTATGATACCCCTGCTTGACTTCTTAGAGTTGTTGGCTGATGAGTCACATGAATCGTTTCTCGTCCCATCATATCACACACGTACTCGATTGAAGACAAGTCAGGAGATGGTGCTGGCCAGAGAAGTTGATGCACGTCATGCAGAGCACGTTGAGTTTCACGGGCAGTGTATGGGCGATCATTATCCTGTTGGAAAAACACATCACCTTCCTTTTGCAAGAACGGCAAAATAATGGTTCTAACAACAATCTACACATACCGAGCGCTGGTTAGCTTCCCCTCCCAAAACACCAATGGTTTATGAGAGTTGTAGTTTATCACACTCCAGGCTGTGTCTTGGAAGAATGCACTCTGCGAGATAGCACTCATCAGACCTAAGTCGTACATGCAGATGACCATCACTTGCGTGCAGGCAGAATCCGCTTTCATCGCTGAAGACCACAGGTGTCATTCCATCTCCCAAGTGATGCTCTGATGGCCCCAGTCTAGTCGTGCACGTCGATGCTATGGCGTGAGTAGAAGACGGGCTAGAGAGGTGTGTGCGTCGCCTTAGTTCCACTGCTAATAACTGGTTGGCAACAGTCTATGTTGAGACCTCTTGGCTCACAGGCCCTATATCTGTGGTATGGTAGCCGTACAACCTGTCACTGCCGCCCCACAATACGACGTCTTCGTGGACATCCAGAGTCTCGTCTCCGGGCGTGAGAATGTTCCCGTGACCACTGATACCAGCATATTTGGACAGCTAGCGCACCACGTCGAACTTGTTGGGCAGTTCTCCGGAAGGATAATCCCTTCACTCGGAAAGCCACAATTTGAATCTTTCAAACTCGCTCAGTTAGCTGTAGGAAGCACGAGTGCCTCTCCGTGGCATGGTTGGCTGCTTTGTTCACACGTTTGCGCCACGCCGAGCCTTCTGACTATGAGTATTCCCTATTGAAGGGTAGGCTGAGATGGCGCTGATAGCTACGCCACTACCCTATCTGTTGGCGGACGGCGTTGAAACCATTATCAGTTCATCTATTATTCCCCAGCTGGCATATGTCGTCATCGGATCTAGATCGATCTCGTCTTTCCAGGTGTACTAATTTTTTTCCAATATACGAGGTGCGACAATAAAGTAATGAGACTGATTTTCATTGCAAGATGTGGCAACCCTGCAGGCTTCCGTAGCCACAATATCTTTGACCTTGGTCTATAAGCTGCTTCTAGTCCAAGCAGCACATCGATGCAACTGCTCAGTCGTGTGTTGTGCTGTAATAAGTTAACACGTGTTTGTGTCTCTCGTCACGGAAAAATTTGGCAGCCGATCTGTTAGAGCGAACGGAAATCAATCCAGAATTGTTGAGCCATGTTATCACTGGTGATGAAAGTTGTTTTTTTCAGTACGATCCAGAGACAAAACGCCAAAGTTCGCAATGGTGCTCAGAGGGATCACCCAGACTAAAAAAAGCTCGCGTGTCAAAGTCAAAAGTGAAATGCATGCTTGTGTTCTTCTTTAATTCCAAGGGAATTGTTCATAAAGAGCGGGTGTCCCCTGGACAAACAGTTAACCATTATTACCACAAAGAAATTTTAGAAAGACTTCGTAAAAGAGTTCTTCGTGTCCGTGCCAACATTGCTGATAATTGGATTCTGCATCACGATAATTCGCCATCCCATACTGCTCTGTCAGTACAGCAATTTATAACCTCAAAACAAATTGCACTACTACCACAGCCACCTTATTCACCAGATATCGCTCCGTGCGACTTTTTTCTATTTCCTAGAGTCAAAACGGCGGTCAAGGGACACCATTTTCAAACAACACAAGATGTCCAAAAAGCTGTGACGATGGTCTTGGAGGATATTACAGAAGATGAGTTCCAGAAATGTTACCATCAATGGCAGAAGCGCCGGAAAAAGTGTGTGCAATCAGAAGAGAACTACTTTGAAAGAGACAACACTAAACTTGACCAAAACGGTAAGCAACATTTTTTTTCACATCAGTCTCATTACTTTATTGTACCTCGAATACACTGAAGCACTGAAGCAACTGGTATAGGCATGCATATTCAAATACAGAGATATGTAAACAGGCAGAATACGGCACTGCGTTCGGTAACTCCTATAGAAAACAAGTGTCTAGCGAAGTTGTTAGATCGGTTACAGCTGCTGCAATGGCAGGTTATCAAGATTTAAGTAAGTTTGAACATGGTATTACAATCGGCACACGAGCGATGGGACACAGCATTTCCGAGGTAGCGGTGAAGTGGGGATTTTCCCGTACGACCATTTCACTAGTGTACCGTGAATATCAGGAATCCTGTAAAAAACATCAAATTCCCGACAGCGCTGCTGTCGGAAAAATATCCTGCAAGAACGGGACCAACGACAACTGAAGAGAATCCTTCAACGTGACAGAAGTGCAATCCTTCAGCAAATTGCTGCAGATTTCAATCAACAAGTGTCAGCGTGCGAACCAGTCAACGAAATATCATCAATATGGGGTTTCGGAGCTGAAGGCCCACTAGTGTAGCCTTAATAACAGCACCACACAAGGCTTTACGCCTCGCCTGTGACCATCAACACCGACGTTGGACTGTTGATGCCTGGAAACATGTTGCCTGGTCGGACGAGTCTCTTTTCAAATTGTATCGAGTGGATGGACTTGAGCGGGTATGGAGACAACGTCATGAATCCATGGGCCCTTCATGTCACGCTGGTAGAGGCTTTGTAATGGTGTGTGGCGTGTGCAGTTGGAGTGATATGGGACCACTGATAGGTCTAGATACGTCTCTGACAGGATACACGTACGTAATCATCTTGTCTGATTACCTGCTTCCATTCATGTCCATTGCACATTACGATGGACTTGGGTAATTCCAGCAGGACAATGCGACATCCCACGCGTACAGAATTACTACAGAGTGGCTCCATGAGCACTTTTCTGAGTTTAAATACTTCCGCTGGCCATATTGAGCATATCTGGGATGCCTTGCAACGTGATTTTCAGAAGAGATCTCCATCCCGACGAACTTTTATGGATTTATGGATAGCCCTGCAGGATTCATGGAGTCAATTCCCTTCAGGACTACTTCAGACATTAGTCGAGACCATGGCACCATGGCACGTTGTGTTGCGGCCCTTTTGTGTGCTCGTGGGGGCCCTACACGATATTAGGCAGGTGTATCAGTTTCCTTGGCTCTTCAATATATATATATATATATATATTAGAAATAATTAGTACACCTGGAAAGACGAGGTTTATTTCGATCCGATTTTTCTCGCCTGGATTAAAGTTGTTACTTCGAAAAACGCACGTTTTAATTGGTAATGAGCGTCTGAAGAAGTGGTAACTCACGGACGCACATATGTCTGTGTGTTACCTCATTTTAGCGCGTCCAGGTGCTTGAATATACGAACCCAACTACCTGATGGGCTAGCATCAATGCCAAATAAGTCGGAAACGGCGTGACGTTTTGAATTTTTTTCTTAACAAATTTCCCTCAGTATATCTCCTCTGCAACACCCTTGCATACTTTTCAGACTGTTTCTGCCGAATAACTGCTAAGAAAAAATCGATACGCCACGCCGTTTCCGAATTGTTTATCACTGATATTAGCCCATGAGGTAGTTGGGCCCGCAGATTCAATCGCTTGCACACGCTAAAATGCGGTAATGCACAGACATCTGTAGATCCGTGCGTTACCACTTGTTAAAATGCTCATTACCAGTTAAAATGTGCGTTTTTCGAAGTAATAACTTTAAGCTAGGCGTGCAAAAGCTACGTTTGTTCAGCCTGAGGAAACCAAAGGAACAGGTTTGGCGAGACTGTCTCTGGAAGGCTGCTTAATTTGCCCACGCATCGACCTGATTGGCTAACTTCAGCGTCAAATAACTCAGAAACGGTACAACGTATCGAATATTTTTATGAACCGTTATTTCGCATCACAGCCTCCCCGCAAGACCTGTACAAGCTTTTCAAACCACCCTGTGTATATATATACGGGGTGTAACGGTATAAGTGCAGATATTTGTACGAGTATTTATGACTGAGGGCAGTGTACTGAACAACATTAGTCAGTACTTACATTATTTTCAGACCAATAATTATAGTTACCACATATAATATGTTTTTGGGTTGGATAGAATCTCCAAGTGCATGTGACAAGAACAAGCCATTGCATTAATGCTTATTTTTCCCTTGGGCAGAAGATCATATTTTTAAGTGCGGACATGTGGACGCAAAACGGTTAGTCTGAACTGACTGTGCAAAAAACATCAGGTCGTAATGTTTGTGACGTGTTTCTGACAAGATTGTTCGACTCAGAGAAAATACAACGAATGCAATGATGTGCGTACGTATCAAGGTCCCACAAGTAAAAGTATTTGCACTTTACCCGCTGTGCACTGTGTATGTCAGTTTTTAATTTAAACTTTTATCGGCTCTTTTGAACTATACAGCTTGAGAAGGATTGAGTGGGAACATGTTAGGCAATACTCGTAGAATCAGAGCTTGCTGCGGAATAGCTCCAGCTTTAGACAGTTTTTAATTTCCGTGTAACAAGAGGCTTTCACTCTGTAGAAATGTCATGTGCGACGTACTTGTAATTTCCGCTGATAGGAGCCATTCATATAAGCGAGCATCTACTCGAATCGTGCATTTCTAATTTCCGCGAAGTTGCCGATTTCTGTAGATGTTCATACGAAAGTTTCATCTCCCTACAGCCCGCGGCTCGTGGTCTTGCGCTAGCGTTCTCGCTTCCTGCACACGGGATCCCGGGTTCGTTTCGCCGTGGAGTCAGGGATTTTCTCTGCCTCCTGATGACTGGGTGTTGTGTGTCTTTCATCATCATTTCATCCTCATTCACTCGCAAATCGCCGTCGTGGCGTTAAAGAACGTGTGGAGCGGCGGCCAAACCACCCCGCGAGGGGTCTCCCGGCCACCAATGCCATACGCTCATTATTATTATTATTATTATTATTATTATCTCCCCACATGTAAGTTTTATGTATCTGCTCCGTCAACCTATCTTTCTGTTGATAATGCATCGGCCCTCGGTCAACAGAAAAGAAAATTATGCAGTTGGTCGCTTGAATAAATATAGAAGCTACACTAAAAGCTGTTTGCGAGAAATTAAGAGTATGTTGAAGCCCAAGATTTGGACCTGCTTTTCGTGGGTATTTCCCCAAACACGTCTCAACAACGGATCAACTGATTTATTCTCTTACCTTTACCTGCTGTACGTTCTTCTCAAATTTCACAAAAATTTCCTCATACTCTGTAGAACAGATACAGCCGAGATATTGAATTCAGTACAGCACATCTCTTGGAAATTACATGATTATATTTCTATCATCGGCAGAATTTACGTTATGTTTTTCTTAAAAAATATTTGATGACTTTGGAAAATTAATGCTAGTACAAAGTAAAACATAATTTGGATAACATATGCAGTAATGTAATACTGTTACGTCCTATATCGCTGACATATTTCGTCGAGTGGAGTGAATACGACTGTCATCTCATGGGTGATTATGTGGTAGTTTGTGAACTAAAAATGCTGTTTTACGAGTACGAGTGAGTATAAAAATCTGCCGTCAATTTTTCTGCATGGATCATATTGAGATCGCGTATATTTGAGGACTTACGCGGGTACCAAAGCATTTTTTAGCGGGTTCAGAATTCTTGTGCAAGGCAGCCGCAAGTCAGCTGCATGATGTAACAACGCCCATACTCGTAGCGTAGCATGTCGTTTGCAGACTAACGAGTATTTGACAACAACAGACTGTACTTTTCTTCCAAATATCACCCTCGTTGATTTTTGCCATGATTTCTCTAAAGTCAAAACGCTGCAGTTGTAAAAAGTGGCAACTCTGACAGAAGGTCTTAGTACAGACACTGAGACAACGAACGATTGACTCCTCGAAATTTCGTTTAAAACTCAATTGTTTCCCTGCGTTTGTTGTGCTGCGTGCCTTTTACTGAAACAGCTCTTGCCAACGGAGTATCATAGCTCTTGACAAAACGTGACGTGTCGAACGGAGAAACTATGGCAGGGCTGCTCTGGACCTACTGAACGGATACAAGCAAAAAGAAGTGGCGTCCAATCTGTTTTCGTTGTCGGTTTCCAATTATTCTATAGATATATTTTCGTGAAAGTTGTCCGTTTGTATGTCAGGTTCACATAGTACAGTCATACGTAATATGTAGCTTTCACATCTGTGACTCTGAAACAGGTGAAGAGGTAATCTAACCGTTGCGCAGGGGCGTTATTCCTGTATGTAGTTGGAGTAAGGACTTTATTATGATAATTTGAAATTGTGAAATAAAAAGTAAATGCATAAATAATGGAATTTGGAAGGAACTTTAATTTAGTGATGGAATATGCTAAGACGACTAACAACTGCATCACAGTAAAGAACTGCTAGTCCTGGACTTGGTTCTGTGTTGAAAATATGCACAGAGTAGACAGTTCTTGTGCTCAATCCCATAGCCACAAATCAATGTCTTTCGAAATTCCAAGGAGAGATAATTTAACCAATTATACACACGTGCTCTTTTATACTGAGAAAACCATGAAATATATCGAACAGAAATGGGTTTTGCTTTCATAAATCTTCAGCAATTTTATTGTCGGATACGTTTTGTAATTCCTATATCACGTTGAATAATCTGTGAATTATCGCTGTTTGTAGTACATTGAGAAAACGTCCAGAACTTTTTTTCACACGTATCTAAGATAAATCTAGAAAAAAAAGGGAAGTGATTTAATAGTCATCCAAAAACATAGGTGGAGATCTGATGAACCTTACCCAAAATACAGAACACGTATATATATATATATATATATATATATATATATATATATATATGAAAACAAAGTTCCAGACAACGTGATTGCGTCGCAATATAGAATATGTTTCATATGTTTCGAGTATTAAAATACTGTTAGCACTTGCAATAGATAAAAGGAACTTGGCAATTTCGTTTAGTACGAATAAAGTCAGTAATGAGTGTTATTTCTTCAAATAGCAATACAACACATGAAGTGCTCAGTGGTTTTGTTAATGTCTCTGTCTGATGTGAATGGCATTCTTCTTCCAAAGTTTTTCTCAGTAGGGGATAAGTGTAGGACGGAGAGTGCGAGCTGCAACAAGTTATCGAGGAACGATCCAAACGTTACGTGTGGCATTAAGGTCGAGAAATTGTGGTGGCGAATTCATATCCTGAATAGTTTGAAACTTAAGCCATTCGTCGTTGGGACGAATCCTGTGTGGTCTATTGTTACCTTGTAGGAATAAATAAATACATACTGAAATAACACAAGGTCACACATCCGTTATTCTGAACACTCACAGTTCCACGTGCATAGACATGGAGGTCGGTGCGAAACTCTTCTATTTATTTACTTGTGTCAGTATAAACATGATTAGCATGTTGATATGTTTCTGCATGATAACATAGGGACGTGTACGAGAGAGCAAATGCAAAAACAGATAAATTAATAAAATGAATACATACAGAAATTATACTGTTAAGTAGATATTTTCGAATAAGAGAAATTGTAACTCTGAGAGAGAGGCATCTCTTAAAGTTCATTAGATCAGTATTTAATATGTTCTTGGCGATTTGGTATTTCCTTAACTAGGTACTCCATGATGCACAGTATAGTATTTTAGCCATCGTTTGTTGTTCGCGCCCTTGTAAAGAGTCGTCTGTCAAAGAAGCCACAATCCTCGATATTTTACTTGATTCTTCTAATGGCAGTCTTAATACTGTTAAGGATTTTCGCCGCGTGGTCTGAGGCGTCTTGTCACGGTCCGAGCGGCTCCTCCCGTCGGAGGTTCGAGTCCTCCCTCGGGCATGGGTGTGTGTGCTGTGCTTAGTGTAAGTTAGTTTAAATTAGATTAAGTAGTGCATAAGCTTAGGGACCGATAACTTCAACAGTTTGGTCCCGTAAAACCATACCACAAATTCCAAGGATTTTCACATGGGCCATGCTTCAAATCCTAACCGGAGGATTTTCAGTTTATCTCTGGAGTGGTGGGGAATCACATTATGGTCGGTGCTTCAGTCTCAGAAACTCATTAACAATCTCAATGAATCCGTTTCACGCATTTTCGATGAGCACAGGCTGTTCGTATGTATTACACACTGCAAATTATAGTTGCTTGGCTTGTCAAATTAATTCCCTCTTGAATACAGTTTTCTAGAGAAGAGTTAAAAACTAGCAATACCAGTATCTTCCAGTACATGTGACTGCACATGGTTCTGTTACATCACAGATATATTTACGCTCACAAACAAATGAATTAGAGACAGCTACATTGTAGCGTCATGACAGCGACGACAAGTCGCTGGAGGGGCTCCACGAAACATCGAAAACGTGATGCATAGCTACTCAACTGTCACCCACAACTCTCGCTCAGTGGGCTCCCAGAGGCGCCCAGGGGACTGTGGTCAGATAACCTCGGAACTTGAGTGCTATTTGTAGTGTGGTCACTGTTATGTCCATGGAGAGGTCCTCCAACCATTCCGACGGAATTCAAAAAGTCTCCTGTTTCCATTGTCCAGCATTGAGATAAGTGATTAGATGCAGTGAACCCGTCTAACCAGTAGTGCATGCGCGGCAGTTAGTTATTTGCATGTTCCTTGGATCATAGTTAAGGCACCTCGCTGTGATTTTATACGACCCAGTTATGAATCCGTGGTTCATTTTCCCCGCAAAATATAAGGCAATATGCTATTTACGAGCTTTCATACAGTGATCTGTTGCCCCATCTCTTAAAAACAAGTACTTTCTATCTCTCTCCCATTTCTTAAGACACACTCACACTAATACAGGTTCAGTAATAGTTCTGTGGACTAGAAGTAGTTGTATTTGAATTTAAATTCTTTGCAACACAGGGCAGGTGAATCAAAGATTTGTATAGTTGCATACCTTATCTTTTCCCGTGCCACACTAAGGTTGAGTAAAGGACAGTGTAAATAATTCAACTTCTAGTATTACACTAATGAGTGTTACTGTTGTTTTCAGATTATGATTGATTGTTGACGACAAACGTCATGAGGCAGTAAACATACTTTGTAAAAGAGGTTCTTTGAAATTGATTGTCTCCCCTCTTTAAACATTTTAAACCACCTTCAAGCTGTGGTGTAGGGAAGAACAGACTCTCCACAGGCCTCCTGTAACATTGTACAGGCCTCAGCTGAAGATTTGTTGAGATGAAAGCAGAATTTCAAAGACGCATATTGTTCCTCTCGTGTTACCTCCATTGCAGCGGTAGTCGATACTAGACTTGGCCACTGTTTCTATGTTTCGATACAGTGTACCGATACGTGGAACTGTTTCAGTGTTTCGGAACGGCTGTGGTTCACTGTTTCGAAACAGTGGTGTTCCATTCCGCCCCTGTCTCGGGTAACCGGACCAGATTCGATCTCGAGCCAGACACAGAAATTGTATCGTTGTTTCAAAATAAGGCTGTTTCAGTCCACCTCTGCTTGGAACGGACTAATTGTATCGAAACAGTGATGTTTCATTCCGCGCTGTGTCGGACGAGATTCGAGCTCGGCATAGGTACTGAAACACAACATACCACTTCATGAAACACTTTCAAGAGTGTCGAAATCTTTTTGACAAGCTATAGCATGAAGCTTAAGATATCCGAAAATAAAGCTTCGTTTCTATCTGACTGTCCTATTCTGAAATGGCGTAACATCTGCTTTATAAGCACTAACCAAACAATAAAACAACGCATACTATTCACATTCAAAATAATAAATATGTGAAAATCATTCAATTAAATTACACTTTTTTTTACAACATACGTTTCTCTGGTCATGTACAGTAATCATATTAAGAAACGCAAGTAGGCCTACAACATTTTGAATAAAAAAAAGCGTAAAGTGACAGTTATTAGACATATACATAAATTTGATGTAGGTATAATTGCAAGCAATCTGTTTGACGTATCACTGATAGTGTAATGGTGAACGGGAAGGGCTGGGGAGCATGGTGAATTTATAGTAACGGTTCGAAACACCTTGAAAGCAAAAAAATTTTTCTGTTATATTTTGTTATTTATTCGAATTATTTGGCATTATTTGTGAGTCTATAGTCACGGTGCCTATTATCCACAATGATTCCCTTTGTGTGCATGGAAATTAGCAAGATGGGATATTACCCATACTAACGGAATGTGGGAATCCCAGTAGCATATCAGTTGTTTCTGCAGTTTGCTCCCACCTCCAGTTCCGTTCGTGGTGGTTCTTCTGTCTTCAGCTATGGCTGTCCTCAGCCAATTGAAAAGTATGAAAGTCACACGACACGAAAGCCGCGCATTTGCTTCAGGAAATACGAAACTGCCAAGACGCCTAAGTGATAGTTTCATAGTTTCTGCGATATGATTAGCGCTCTCGCACCTCATTTATGTTTATATGGACATACTTATACAGTAGACATTCAAGATGATAAAGTGTGTAGGTTTATTAGATTACAAAACACAAACTGTTTCACTGTTTCGAAACATCGTATCGAAACATTACATTGTACTGTTTCATTTGTTTCGAAGCAGTTACGTGTTTCAGTTTGCCCATCTCTAGTCGATACTGACCATGTCTTCATTTGCCTGCCTCTCACAGGCGGGAACCAGGAGTCCTAACAATGAAAGCAGTACGGCGTGTTTGTTGCACATTAAGCTAACAGAATATTATAAGATTACATTTTAGCGCGAGGAATTTTGGCCACTAAAACATTATGACCTTTCTTTATAGAATAGCCCTCGTACATACCTGGTATTATACAGATTATATACTGACTGAGCATTTGATACATGAAATACATCAATTTTTACTTTACATGAAGAATACGCTTATAGTTGTAAGTTTGTTAGTAGAAACGGAATGTAGTTCACTGGTACTTGAGTGCAATATTCCTTAAATAACTCAATACATTACATTTTTAGTTTCATACATAGTTTATACAGAAAATACATTTGCTGTATAAAATACGTTGATTGTAGCTTTACATAGAGAAGAGAATATGCTTCGTCTACACATAATAAGACGAATAATACATTACTGGATTGTATGCAATATGCCACGTGCCGTTTGGGACGAGGAACATCGGAATGAAAGTTCTTCGAGCCTTCTCCTCCCAAGTGACGTTACTTTATTACTAGGATCTTAGTATGTGGTGTCACCGCTTGTGTCGGTGTTCCTTTTATAATTGTTACTGCCTGTTGTGTTGTTTGTGACTGTGTTATGGCATGCAGTGTCATGATTTGCTGGTTTGGGTCCCTTATGTGATGATCCCTTCTGAGTCATCTTCACTTAGTGCATTGGTTTCTTCCTCGTGTTCGGAATCTGTGGTCGTGCTTGGTTCCTCGCAGGTGGTTTGTTGTGCTGCTCGTATTTGCCTACGCCTCCTTCCATTTGGATTTTGGCGCTTGTATTCTTCGCACATAGAGTTCGATGCAATATCGGCTACGCCATTCATTGTGTTCCGATCATCGGTATTATGTATTATTCTGGCGATGCCATTGTCGTTCTGTGTGGGTCTCACACGCGCTAGCGTGTTGCATAGCAGTGTGACATCTTTTGGTGTCCCAGTTTCTCCGCAAATGCATAATGTCGTTGTTAGTCGGTCCTATGCAGTGTAAGTGAATCGGGTACGGCCCGTGGCCGGTCAGGAAATGAACCATCCACCGGCTTGGGTCGACATGTTTTAGTTGTAATCTTTCGCGTACGTCAGGAAATAAAGTGCGTACTCCGCGAAACTTGTCGGAAGCCTCCCACTCTCTCTGCCAAGTTTCAGTCCGCCATTGTTTCATTTGCGTTTTGTTTATAGTGTTGGTTCCTGTAATCTCGGTGACTTTATCGAGCATGTCCCCCTTAAGCTTGTTAAGTGTAGCTCTGTAACCTATTGTTATGCCTATAGGGCAGGTCCCCATGACAGCGCAAAGTGCCTCTAGTGACCCGGTGTTGAAGGCTTCGCTCATTCTCAGGAGTGCACTACGTTGACCTCGTCTTGCAATTGTGTTAGTCTGTACGTTCATTCACTCTGTGAGCCTAAGCTCTTGCGGTGAAGCATGCTATGGATTCAAATTTCGCAATGTGGTGGGACCTTATCGTCTGTATAGGTAATTCGTACTGATTTGTATGGAGTTTTGCTAGTTTGTGCATAATTTTGGAGGATTTTTCAATTGTAAGTTGGATATTATAGTTGAATGTCTGTTTTTCGTCAGGATGCAGTTCTAGATAATGTGTGGCTTGCTTCCTCTGTTTGCTAGTGTCGTCTAACTTTAGAATTGGGTTTCTTTATAGCGTTAGCGTTCGTCTGAGCAGTAAGTATACAGTTTTATTGGGCTCTATTTTTAAGTTATTTTCTTTGGACCAGCTGCTCATTTTCTGAAGCAATTGCGTGCCTTTTGTCTCTGGTGCTGCTCTCGAGTTGGTTGACAGCAGTACGTGCGGGCCATCTGCGTATGCCACCACACCTCTTATCCTGTCGTCACCGCCCAGGGTGCTCAGCAAGCATCCCTTTTGTAATTTTCTTGACAATCTTGCGTGAACCAACCCTCCGCCCGCCCGGTTAGCCATGCGGTGTAACACACGGCTTTCTGGATCGGGAAGGAGCGCCTGGTCCCCGGCACGAATCCGCCCGGCGGACTTGTGTCGAGGTCCGGTGAGCCGGCCACTCTGTCAATGGTTTTAAGGCGGTTTTCCATCTGCCTCGGCGAATGCGGGCTCGTTCCCCTTATTCCGCCTCAGGTACACTATGACGGCGATTGCTGCGCAAACAAGTTCTTCGCGTACGCGTACACCTCATTACTCCACCACGCAAACATAGGGGTTACACTCGTCTGGTGTGAGATGTTCCCTGTGGGGGGGGGGGGGGGGAGGGGGGGGGCGTCCAACGGGGGCCGAACCGCACAATAACCCTAAAAGCCGTCGACCGCTGTGACCGAGCGGTTCTAGGCGCTTCAGTTCGGAACCATGCTGCTGCTACGGTCGCAGGGTCGAATCTTGCCTCGGGCATGGAAGTGTATGATATCCTTAGGTTAGTTAGGTTTAAGTAGTTCTAAGTCTAGGGAACTGATGACGTCAGATGTTAAGTCCCATAGTGTTTAGAGCCATTTGAATCGACCCTGAAAGAGTGGTTCGTGTAGGGCGGCGGAGGAGTGAAGTGGACTGTGGTAGTCGTCGTGGGGTTGTGGACCACTGCAGCTGCGGCGGGGACGGAACCTCTGCTGTTGTAGAGTCTATTGTAGAGGGAAGAGGCTGTTGTAGAGGGAAGCTGATAGCCGCACTTCCCTTAACCTGGTGAAGAAGGAAGGCTACCACAGGTTGTCAAAAGCACCTGGTCCAGGCAAAATACTTTCAGAGACATTAAAACACACAGTAACACAGATAATGCCTTTTCTTACGATGATGTTCAACGAGACACTAATAATAGGCAGAATTTCAAACCTCTGGAAAACTGCTAATGTAATAATAATCAGGAAATCAAAAGACAAAGAGCCAACAGACCCCAAAACGTACCGACCGATCTGCGTTTTAAACACTCTCGCCAAGGTACAAGAAAGACTTTGTGCAACCACCCACAGTCACACAGACACCTCCTCGGCCCAACGCCACATCAATTCGGCATCAGGGAAAGTAGATCAATAGCAGACGCCGTCAACCAGGACTGACAGTAACAAACAGCATCAGCGACAAATACGTACTTGCCCGCCATTCTACTCGACATAACCGAACTGAAGAGAGTTGGGACGACTGAAAAATGCTACACCGCAGTACTAAATGAAATGTCTCGCTGTAGCGAGTACTTGCGAGAAGCACCGTGCAACGCCGAGACGGGCGGGGTCTCGTCTCGCTCACTGCTCGCACACCCGGGTAGCGTGCGGTTTGGCACGCCGTGGCTTGTCTGCCCTAGAGCTACCAAATTGCGTGGATACTGGCTGCTACCTTTCGCATTCGGTTCGAAATATTCACAGACATTTTCTAAGGGACTAAGCGAGCTAGTCAATGTGCAATAGGATGCCTGAGTATTCGCCAAAACGTAAACATGTGAACACGGTCGTTGTCATACCGGGAAACACATAGTACACTTATCATCAATATGTGGAAGAAAGGAGAACACTCGGTCACCAGCAATGTTGAGATAAACATCTTGTTTCTTATTAATGGTAACGAATAAAAGGGCCAAAATAATGATACGGATAACAGCACCAAAAATCATACCACCACCGCCTGCTCTCAACTGTAGCTGCCAAGCACTGCTCATCAAAAACCTCACTTGGGCAGTCGGTGCTCTTTACGCCTTGCAACATTTGGAAAGAAGCATCATCGTAACCACAGTCCATACACTACCCTCCATAAATTTGGAAACTTCTAAAAAAAATCTTCAAATGGGTGTGAAATCTTATGGGACTTAACTGCTAAGGTCATCAGTCTCTAAGCTTACACAGTACTTAACCTAAATTATCCTAAGGACAAACACACACACCTATGCCCGAGGGAGGACTCGAACCTCCGCTGGAACCAGCCGCACAATCCATGATTGCAGCGCCTCAGACCGCTCGGCTAATCCCGCGCGGTTGGAAACACCTAGTAATTATAGACAGTGGAAAGGAAATACAGCCGACCGTGGTGGTCTAGCGGTTCTAGGCGCTCAGTCCGGAACCGCGCGACTGCTATGGTCGGAGGTTCGAATCCTGCCTCGGGCATGGATGTGTGTGATGTCCTTAGGTTAGTTAGGTTTAAGTAGTTGTAAGTTCTAGGGGACTGATGACCACAGATGTTAAGTCCCATAGTGCCCAGAGCCATTCGAACCATTTTTGAAGGAAATACAGTATGAAAATGCATTTTGTTGCTTTCCAAATGTTTATTAAGCTCAAATAATACACAGGAAGATGCAATAATTAAATTTTCGATTCCTCAAAATAGCCACCCTTTGCTTTCATCACTGCCTTGCACACTCTCGGCAAGCGCTGCGTCTGTTTTGCCAAGGTTTCAGTTGGAATTAATCTCCATTCTTGCTGCAGGACCTCCCACAATTGTGACCCACTCATAATTTTCCGTTTTCGGATCCTCCTGTCCAATTCATCCCATAGCAGCTCGACTGGGTTACAATCAGGGGATTGGGGCGGCCATTCCATGTTTTTCAGTATTTTACGAACCTCTAGAGAGACTTCACATAGTTCTGACACAAGCGAGACCTACGTTTCGCGTCGTTGTTTTGCTGCAAGACAAACCCTTTCCCAATCAGAAGCAAACCAGATGTCTTAGCATGTCGCTGGAGAATGGCATGATAATCCTTTTGCTTCATTTTTCCATTTTCACCAAATCTCGACTTTATTCCCTCCAAAGGATCCCCATACCATCACAGAACTCCATGCTTTACAGTTGGAGTTACGCTCTGAGGATTCAAGCGTTCGGGGGTAAACGGCGTACAAATTGACGGCGTTTACTTCCAAATGTTTCGAACTTGGATTCATCAGTGAATAAGACTCTTTCCCAATCCCCCGCTGTCCAATGTTGGTGTGTTTTAGCCCACTGAAGCCTTTTCTTCATGTTAACAGGGCGCAACAGTGGTTTCCTTGTTGCTACACAACCCCGGAGGTTTTTATCTGCCAAGCGTCGTCTCGCTGTTGACTCACTCGCCGGTGTATCCCTCGTTGCGTTTAGTTCAGCAGCCAATTCACGGACAGTTTTTAATCTGTTACGTTTACTGGTCACTACCAAATATTTTTTCTGGTGTTCTGATATTTTCCTGGGTGCTCCTGAGCGAGTACGATCTCCATAGGAGCCTGTTTCTCGATGCCGGTGTATGGTTTTGACAACTCCGCTGATGGAAATCATCAGTTCCTTTGCTATTTGTCTGACACTATTGCCTTTTTGGTGCAAAGCGATTATCATTACCCGTGATTCATAGGGAATCTAGCACTTTGGGGCCATTTTCAATTACTTTCGCGGCGTGTTATACCTTTATGCAAACGCAACTACAAGTGAACAGAAATGTAAACAACGTACCTCTACAAAGCCATGCGGTCTACTCGCGCCACCTGGCGTGTTTAGAAGAACTGCTTGGACAGGTAACGTCGGTTTACATAAAACGGAGAAATACTAGTATATTCAAATATGTACGTATACGTACAATAATTAAGTGTACAATACTGTACGTGTCATTATTAACCGTTATTTGAGCTTGCTATTCTGTATTCTAACCAATAACTCACACAGATCACTTCCATCTTGCTCCGTTGTAATACGCAGCATGGTGTTCCCAAACTTATGGAGGGCAGTGTACCTCCAGTCGGTTACAGTCCAGTAATTGTGTGACGCTGTAGGCAATGGCCTTTCGCCAGGTTCCCGCCTGCAGATGCCCTCTGCTTTCAGTTCCTTTCGCAATATTCGCTTAGAAACCGGTTGAGATGGGGTTCTATTCAGAGACAGCAGCAATGCCTGTCGGATTTGAAACTGACTGTTGTTTCACGAGGCGTGGGACTTGTCATCGGTTCCTGTCGGTTAGAACCTTTTAACGACCACTGTTGTATGCCGTGCTACATGGCTGCAAGGTTTGCACTATGCCTTGAAGACTCGTTGCAGCCCGCATTGATATACCAGCAAATAGGGTAACTTCATTCACGGTGTGGTCATAGGCATGTACAAACTCAATACCACCATTCTACCAGTGTGTCCCGTCTCCATGTCCAGCCACCTTAGTGAACTGATTCCATACAACTGACTGGCACTGCTGCTACGTCAGCAGTGGAGGATCATGTGATTGCGAGTACCAGTTCTACGGCATCTATAGCGCTTCAATGAGACCAGTATGCTCCCTTTAAGGGGACGACGACTAAAATTTGGTCTCTGTTGATCCATTGTGGACACGGGATAGCGGTTGGTCAAATATTTAACAATGAAATTCGCCAAACAGCCGTGCACTTGAGAAGTTATTTTACTTTATTTTCGCTACCAGCTTCGGCAGTTAATTATGCCATCTTCAGGCCCAATGTGCACCTTTAAAAATAATCGATATTGGCATACTGGGACCACATGTTTCTGGATGTCGTCAATTTTCAAGTGGTTCCTTGCAGTTAGTCTTCGAAGGAAGCACTTGAGAATTCACGACATCCAGAAACAGTGGCCCCTGTATTCCGGTATCGGTAGAGGTGCAGATGGAGCCTGAAGGTGGCGTAATGAAATGCCGAAACTGGAGCGAAAATGAAATAACTTCTCAATTGCACGGCATGTTTGGTGAATTTCATTGTTAAATATTTGGTCTGGTGAGCTTATTGGTTCGTTTACTGCTCAGCGAAGTAGATTCGTCAGAAGAGTTGCATTTTTACATTATTGTGTGTGTATGTGTTATTATTGTGTATGACTGAAGAACTGAAGGGTGAAGTGGACGATGACACACTAGGTCGCCACTCGGCCCACTCTAGGGCTCACGTTATCGTCCGATCGTGTAGATAGGTTTCTCTTGCTTTCCGTTATTTACTTCAGGTTCCTGCCAGAAGGACGCGTGCAGTATACTTCACCATCCTTGTCCAGTCGAGCACGTGCCCTTTCTCTAGCGACTGCGCCGTCGGCGGATCCCCGCTTTAAGGATTGTCTTGTTTTCTTCGATACGCCGGAAGCGTTTCCTTGAAATTAAGCCGAATCCTTATGAACCATCTTATAAGTGGTACACCATCCGACTAAGATTGCAACTCTGACCGTGTGAAAGACAATTACCTGTAAGTATAGCGAGGTTGTAAACTACCTTTTCCTCTCCATCACCAAGTGCCCACGAAAATTTAGCTACGTATTAGCTCATCTAGACACTTTACGAAAGAGGCAAGTAGCCAAATCTTAAGGAGATATCCTTGATGTTAACTGGTAGCTCTTAGTGTTGCAATTAACAGTGTTTTCAAAGGTCGGAGTTCTTCATTACGTTGATTAAAATATTGATAATCTTAGTCTTATGTGAATGAACTTATAGATCTTGCTTTTTATTGATATTTCAGGTTTATTAGATATCATAAAAGAAATCAATTTCACAAAAGCAGACCGACTGTGCAGAAAACAACTCGCGAAAGATATTTAACTAAACATTTAATGAAATGTACTACTTTTAGGGGGCCCAAGTTTTAGTGTGTAAGGTATCCCTGTGAAAGCCTGTAAAGATTTTTCTCGAAACAAAATTTTACTAATTTAGAAACTTCATTGAACGTGTATAAGAAGACTGGAATTTTGGAAAGATAACGTGTTAAGATTGTAACATTCTGGAATTCAAACAACAATAATGCTGATTAAAGACATTTCCTAAAACTCACATAGGTCTCGAAGAAAAAATGTTGTTTATGAGGAGGGAACTGAGCGATTTCAAATAAACTGTGTCGGTCTAGACAAAGAATTATTAGCAAGATCGAGTTGTTATGAGAATATGTTTTTGCAAAATTTATCCTCATATTTCCTAAAAATAGACTATCTATAGACAAACTACTTATAAAATCAAGCTTGAGGACTCAGTTAATTCGTAACAATGAAGAATACACAAGTGAAATCCTATAACAGGTTTTGTTGGTATCTCATACATGGCTGTACCAATTTCACGTAGGAATCACTTGTTTATTTTAGTACTAGCGTGAAGTGGTTACGGCGAACTAGGATTTATCGAATTAGAAATCCTATCAATACACACAGATTAACACAGCGTTGTTTATGAGCCTTTTGCTAACGTCTACGGAAAACTTTACTTGATGGTAAATTAGACGATGCGATTACAAAGCAAGCCCTAAATAGAGATAACAACACATGCCATGCACAAGCAGTGCGTATTAAAAATTCACCGGTTTACTCGTCTTTTACAATACTAGCAAATCCACTGTTCCTAAATACACCACAGCTATCGTTCATGATTACAATAACTCCTAAATATTATCTTTTACATTCTGGAACTGAGTTGTCTAGGAAGGTGTGGAAATACTTGAGGTAGATCTCATTACTAGTGAAACAGGATTTCTGCATGGATAGATTCAGTCTTTCTCTCTCATTTTCTCCCAAAAAAGACATCATAATGTCACCAGGTTAATCTACTACAAAATATCTATGTTGAGCATGTAGAGTACTTGAAGGTAATGCACCCTTGTAACAGAACGGTGCACGTTTCAGATTTTTCATTGTCCATTGAAACTTGCATCATTTAAAACGTGTGGCTGATGCATGTTCTCGCTGTAGGAGTTAAAGGATAACATCCGGAAATGATTACAGTAATTTCTCATACTTACTCTGAAGTTAAAATACAAGGCTAATAACTGATACAGGGTGTTTCAAAAATGACCGGTATATTTGAAACGGCAATAAAAACTAAACGAGCAGCGATAGAAATACACCGTTTGTTGCAATATGCTTGGGACAACAGTACATTTTCAGGCAGACAAACTTTCGAAATTACAGTAGTTACAATTTTCAACAACAGATGGCGCTGCGGTCTGGGAAACTCTATAGTACGATATTTTCCACATATCCACCATGCGTAGCAATAATATGGCGTAGTTTCTGAATGAAATTACCCGAAACCTTGGACAACGTGTCTGGCGGAATGGCTTCACATGCAGATGAGATGTACTGCTTCAGCTGTTCAATTGTTTCTGGATTCTGGCGGTACACCTGGTCTTTCAAGTGTCCCCACAGAAAGAAGTCACAGGGGTTCATGTCTGGCGAATAGAGAGGCCAATCCACGCCGCCTCCTGTATGTTTCGGATAGCCCAAAGCAATCACACGATCATCGAAATATTCATTCAGGAAATTAAAGACGTCGGCCGTGCGATGTGGCCGGGCACCATCTTGCATAAACCACGAGGTGTTCGCAGTGTCGACTAAGGCAGTTTGTACCGCCACAAATTCACGAAGAATGTCCAGATAGCGTGATGCAGCAATCGTTTCGGATCTGAAAAATGGGCCAATGATTCCTTTGGAAGAAATGGCGTCCCAGACCAGTACTTTTTGAGGATGCAGGGACGATGGGACTGCAACATGGGGCTTTTCGGTTCCCCATATGCGCCAGTTCTGTTTATTGACGAAGCCGTCCAGGTAAAAATAAGCTTCGTCAGTAAACCAAATGCTGCCCACATGCATATCGCCGTCATCAATCCTGTGCACTATATCGTTAGCGAATGTCTCTCGTGCAGCAATGGTAGCGGCGCTGAGGGGTTGCCGCGTTTGAATTTTGTATGGATAGAGGTGTAAACTCTGGCGCATGAGACGATACGTGGACGTTGGCGTCATTTGGACCGCAGCTGCAACACGGCGAACGGAAACCCGAGGCCGCTGTTGGATCACCTGCTGCACTAGCTGCGCGTTGCCCTCTGTGGTCGCCGTACGCGGTCGCCCTACCTTTCCAGCACGTTCATCCGTCACGTTCCCAGTCCGTTGAAATTTTTCAAACAGATCCTTTATTGTATCGCTTTTCGGTCCTTTGGTTACATTAAACCTCCGTTGAAAACTTCGTCTTGTTGCAACAACACTGTGTTCTAGGCGGTGGAATTCCAACACCAGAAAAATCCTCTGTTCTAAGGAATAAACCATGTTGTCTACAGCACACTTGCACGTTGTGAACAGCACACGCTTACAGCAGAAAGACGACGTACAGAATGGCGCACCCACAGACTGCGTTGTCTTCTATCTCTTTCACATCACTTGCAGCGCCATCTGTTGTTGAAAATTGTAACTACTGTAATTTCGAAAGTTTGTCCGCCTGAAAATGTACTGTTGTCCCAAGCATATTGCAACAAACGGTGTATTTCTATCGCTGCTCGTTTAGTTTTTATTGCCGTTTCAAATATACCGGTCATTTTTGAAACACCCTGTATATGTATTAGCAGAATAAATGAATTAAGACGGCTTGCAGACGCGAAATTTTGTTGATTATTTGTGTAAAGTGTCTCGTTGGCTCGGAACACAAGGAAACAGTCCTTAGCAATAATTCTGAGCATAGTGTTTCTCAGCTTCACATTAAATTTCTTTGTTGAGCGCATTTTTAAAATATTATAAAGATCTTCCATGCGACGTGCAAAATGTTACCGTATCCAATAGTGACTTATTTTTGGTGTTTAAACTAGAGAACTAATGTTGCTGTTGTGTATCACCACTCGCAGCGAAACTGAGCAAGATCGTCACGCCTGAAAAGATGAGACTATTTTCCCGGCACGGCCTTGTAGGCCGCTGAAACATTGTCAAGTTGGTTTAAACATCTAGCAGCAAACCTAAGTAGAACATAAACCACTACCCAGTGAAAAGCGACGTAGTACCACGGAATTAATATTTTTGTTTGTATTTTTATACTTCGTGTTGTAATAATTTCTGCCGTGTCGTTTCTTTGTTAAAGAACCTCTTCCGACACGCACACTCTAGAAATGTACGTAACCAATAGTCACATGTTACTGAAGCATGGGTTATCAGCTGCTAGTAGGACATTCTTGCTATTTTGTTTTCATCCGAACAAACTTGAGCGCGTTCTGTTCTTGTAATTCTCTGCTTTGAAATCGTCTTATCATGTCGTTAATTATAACTGATTAATGATGGGCGAGTAGCAGCTAATTAATAACGACGTATTACATTCCGCCGATGACATCTATAGTGTCAACAAACACTGTAAGTTTTTTGGCGATAAACTTAGAGTGAGCGAGAGGGTTATCTTAGGTCGATAAAAATGGGACTGCGCTTTGCAGAAGACCGACGGATGCAAAACGTTTATCACTGGTACGATCGTCGACTTGAGGAGCTGTGGCATCCATCTTCTGGCGTCGTAGCAGTTAGTAGGTTAAGTGGTAAGGCAAAGCTGCTCAGCTGACGACGCTAAATATCGGCTTCATCATTCCTGTTATTTACAAGGGCAAGGACAAGACCAGAGCTAAAACAGTCCTGCATTCATACCCTCTTTCCCAAAGAAAAGGAAGTTACACAATGAATCTAATAAACTGAACTCACAGGACATACTGCAAGATTCTCAACGGAGACCACTTGCTGATTTTCAGTTTTGGATCATAAATTAAGCAAAGCGTGTCTTATAAAATTCAGACACGATGTTTTACGACAGATGCTGTGAACCACAAATAGTTTTAGGGGTGGCCCACGATAAGTGTGAATGTTATTGCCAAATGTAGCACAGTTCAGGAATAATCTTACTATGTCAAACATTTTCAAATAGTTTGACAGCCGTTTAGAATTTGATTGTAAATTTATGTGTATTCTCCTGTGAAAAGGGAACAAGGAATGACACCGTTACAACTGTAAGTCAGTGAACTGAACAGAATGAAACGTCAAAACAAGCTAAAATGCAGATTTTCCAAGAAGAAAGTTTTCCCGTGGACATCGTCTGGTTAATCAGTTCTTCAGTGTTGTATGGCCGTGGTCCATGGAACTCTTCTATCCCTATCGGCCATACAACCCGGAAGAATTCTCAGCAGCTGAAACATCCGGTCGTGGAAGCCTTCATTGTATGATAACCAATTCTCTCTGCATCCACTTTTGAGATAGTAGTGGATTTTGTGCCTTTGGGTCTTCTTGATATTCATGTTATTGACTGCAGTGTTTTCGTGACTTTCTCAGCTGCAGAAGGACTTGATATTTTTCCTGCCAATATTCTTCCACAAAATTGAAAAAAATGTATCAAAACGTTAATGGGAAATTGCATAAAAAAGTAAAAAATGCTATGTACCAGCTCCTAAAATTTTTTTGTAGTGCTTATACATACGTATTTTCTACACGATAGATGTTGATCGCTTTCATAACACGCTTCATATCTCTTTTTAATTTGCAGCAGCTGTGTAAAATTTAGTATACGCCCCTTATCAAGAACATTCGTGCTGTAGTTTCGTTTGGCCATTAATAAATTCTGCTACTATTGCTAGCTTTTTATTGATGATACTAGATTACGACTTTCCTGAAATGGGCGGTTTCTCTTAACCCCACTTTCACCATTCAGTGCAGGGCTGAGCAACGTGAGGTTACATTGACGTTGTGTATAGTGCGAACACATCACCATTTGATGTTGACATTTCGTTCAGTGACGATGCGTTGGCGTAAAGTGGAAATCGACCTGTAAACAGATAGACCTATTGACAGAGGTCGCAACTTAGGAAGCTGTATACAGTGTGAACCTCCCCTACCTGGTGTGTTATTTATGGACAGGATGTACTGAAAAGGCCTACGAAGGTTGCATCTACTTTGTCGTTCCACTGGGAAGACCTCCCGCTTTTGGGCAGTCACGAATGAAGTAGCGGTCAAGTGACTGACAAAGAACTTTTGCCTCAGTGACCACCAAATTAGGGTGATCTTGCCCATTTCTGGGCAATACGGATCTCCAAACAATTTTAGATAGTAAACGTGTTAGACAGTAAACGTGTTTCATGAAGAACTTCAGTGTTTTGTTTACAGCTATGCACATTGCACTTATACGTCAGAAATGTCCATTGCCCCCCCCCTCTCCCCCCCCTCCCCCGCACTCTGATAGCTGTTTGGCCGACGTAAATACGTAAAGTTGTTTCAGACTTAATCGGCCTCCTCTCATTCTCTCTCTCTCTCTCTCTCTCTCTCCAGAATATTATACATTCCTCCTGCCTGAATGTTACTAGCAGGTGGTTACGCTGCTTTCATTGTGATTACTATGGTGTGAATTATCTTATTCTGCTAGCGGTGTTATTTCGTTTGGTAGAATCAGCTTTTATCCTTTGATAACTTCATTCACATTGTTGACATGCGCGGTACAAAGTGAATCAGTGGATGCTTTAACATAGAAGGTATTCTGGGTGTGTTTCAACTCAATATCTTCGCCCGTATACATCATTTAAAGTTTGCCGTGTTAATTCCCCCAATCTCCTTCACCATTTAACATCTTGCTAGGGATCAGGAATATTCATCGTCAGAAGAATTAAGGAATTTTTACCTACACAAGACGGGTCGGTGCCAGAGACTTAAAAAATGCGGGCGTCAGCTTATTAACATATAATAAATTAAATTTAATTATTTATTTTTATAACTCGCCCTCCATCTATCAAAAAGTCTTAGCAACTGTGAATCCAGGTTCAAAGCAAATCAATTTAATTAAGTAATTTAACAGTCTTGAGAGGGTTGAGGGAATTACGACCACAAGTTAACAACCACTGCTGAGAAAAGCAAAACGGGCGCTCATAGCGAGAAAAGAGACAAATGCAGAGGAGAGTATGAACTACAAAATTTCACTCCAGAAATGTCCTAAAGCATGTGGGTATTTTTATGCACATTATCACTTTTAGGGTCGTTGGTTGTTTCACGATAATAAAATGTAAAATGAATGAGTGTCTCTTCAAACTGGTGTTGCTCTACGCTGCGTCAGTCAAACGGGCAGCTGGTCGAAAACAATAAATCAGATGCAGGGTTTCTAGAAATTACCCTTACAGAATCATACGTCTTGTACAAGGGATTCACGCCACACTCCGAACTGTCACATTCGCTTTGGAAACTGAAACGTCGCCTCTCCGTTTACATTCAGTAGGTCGTGAGGGTAAAAGAGTACCCTGATACAATGAGCGATAGATACCTAGTCTGTTCCCATAATTGCCTTCCATAGTATTGAAAAATTTCGAATGGCAGTTAATGAATTAAGGGATGTGAAATACGGACATGAAAAGTCCCAATGCTCATACTGCTTTAGGGATGCATGCAAACACTGTCAGAATGCGTCCAAGAAGTTCCATGAAGCAAGGCAGTAGCTACATTTTGTGAACTCAGCACGATATACAACAGCCGTATGTACTGTAGAAATTTATTATATGAACTTATGTGCTACCAGTTTCGGAATTACATTTATAATATCCTCAGACCACACACGTCACAGTCGTGAAATCGCTATACATGGAAGGAGCCATCTAACTGGATCCGTGAATCAAATCGTTGTGCAACAGCTCTTGGTCAGGCGTCACAGACTGGGCCTGAAGATGACATCAATGTAATGCCGAAACTGGTAGCATATAAGTTCATAAAATAATTTCTACAATACATATGGCTGTTGTTAAGTTATTGCATCAAGAAACCTCAGAGGTAGTTCTCTCGTCGTTTCTAGGCACGCTAGGAGTGAAGTTACAGTAGCACGTTTGTCACGTTAAAATTCAGAAACTAAAGCGGGGCTAAAATTCAAGCTATTTTTGAACTACGGAAACCCGTTCCAGTGAAGAGCCTTTTTTGGGCATATGGAAATTAAAATCACAGTTCCTTTCTGAGGACTGTAGTGTCTGAAACTGCTTGCAGCTTTATTGGTTACTCATTACAGTTCACAGCTCCCTGCGCCACACATGCCACTTTAGTGTTCTCTTTTACACTGGTCAATAACATTATCGCACTTTTAATCTTACGTTTCTAAATGGAAGGAATCTGCCTTGAATAAAGGATACCAACATTGTAGAAGAATTTATGGCAATAAACGTTTGAAGCACAGGGATGCCTTGTGGTGGGAACCATGGATAAATTAGGAAACAAAAACTATGAGGGAATGGAACTTTGTGAAGGAGCTGAATGTCCGAAGGGTTCGCATTTGTTTTTCCAGATGAAAAACGCTCGTGAAGCGGCACTTCAAAACTGTATTTGAATATGCTTAAATTTAACATGAATGATTTCTAACATATATGAGTGAAACATGGGTTGGCTAGGAATACCGAAAAATGTGGGCTCCCTTTGGTCTGTACATCATCATGAGTGATTATTTTACAAATTGTGACTGTCTCATTTTTCAACATTACTGACCTGTTTTCATAGTGTAGTGAAGCGTAAGTCAGCATGGTGATCCCACAAAGACGTGTTTTGCATGTTCTCGTACATGGTCCATTGCGGTAGAAAATGATAATGTCCAGGGGGTTTAAAACAGTTTGGCATTCGTCTTATGTCTCATGCTTCGCTCCAAGTCACTTTCTCTGTTTCGTGACCTCAAAACATAACTTGAAAGAAAGAAATTTGCGTCTAACGAAATCTATTGTAAATGAGTATTGCACAGAGTCAGAAATGAGAACGATGTAGTCGCTTTGGATCAACGGCTTTGCACTTAATGGAGATAACATTGAGAAATAAAATGTTATTTACTACTTTAATATGAATATAAACAGTTACAACAGCAATAAACTTTTTTCCTCGTTGTTTACAAGATGTGTCAATCTACCCTCTTATTTTCTTTACATGCTAAGATAATAAGACCATGGGATATTTTTCGAGCCTGAATACTGCTTGTTAACGGCAATTCTAAAAAGAACATTTTTGAGTCATTACTCGTCTGGCTACTTTGATCCGGCCCGCCACGATCTCTTCTCCGTGCTAACCTCTACACCTCAGAGTAGCACTTGCAACTTACTTTCTCAATTATTTGTTGGACGCATTCCAAATCTCTGTCTTCCCCTACAGTTTTCATTCTCTACAGTTACATCTAGTACATTAGATGTTATTCCCCAATGCCTGTCCCTTCTTGTCAGCCTTCTCCAGATGTTCCTTCGCCAATTCTGCGGAGAACCTTCTCAAACCATATTTTAACAGTTCGCCTGATTTTCAACATTCTTCTATAGCACTACATCTGAAAAGCTTCGATTCTCTTCTGTTCCGATAAAATGCGTAACAGCGGATCTAACATATCTAAACTGAAGCGAGTTTTGGTGAAACTTCTTCGCGTCATTGGAGAACGACCAAAGAACATTGACCTTCGTCACGCGGGCGTCTCGCTACGAACGATGCAGCTGACCAGAGTCTGTCGTCTTGATAGACGTTGCCTGAGTCAAGTCGGTTTCGCAAGCGCCTTATCCGGTTTCTGCTTGTCTGGCGGATGGATACTGACGCAAATGGCTGCTACTACAAAGTTCACGATGCCCGTGACGTCTGCTCTCCAAGCGGGATCGCAACTCTGCAGACATTGGCAGAATGTGAGGGAACCCGTAACCAAACAATGGGACCAACCTACACAAGCGCAAACGGAAAGATCAAGAACATCGAACCATAGACACGATGGTAAATACTTTCAGACACGAAAGAGAGGGAGATGGTGGGCTGAAAATGTATGGATGAGAGAGAGACGGTGGTTCTGAAAAGACTTCACAAGATGCACGAGATGTTTCCTTAACAATTGTTCAAGGTGAAGTCGCCCAGCTTCACTGCGACATGATATCGTCGCACTAAGTTCCGTCGTACCCGTTCGAACAACTTCAGCATTTGAGCAGTGTCACAGGAGAATCTCCTCAGTCCCTACAGGTATCTCGTATAAAATGTTTTTTCACAGGAGCTCACAAAAGGAAGCCAAGTGAGGTCGTAAAGAGCGACCAAGCTGCCCAAGCGATCTGACCTCCTCTTCTTATTCACGTTTCAAGGAATGTTTAAAGGAAATTAACAAGAACTAGGTGTGCGGAGTCAGTTGCGAATTCATCTTATAGGATTCGTAAGGGTAAATGAAAATCGAGAGGGTCTTTTTAAAACGGGGGATCTTCAAGAAACGGAGCGTACAATGGTGTAAGTAAACGGTGATGAAGCAGATATAGGCCTATTATTTATTAACCATGCTAGAACATAGGTCACTCCATATCTTTGTTGACGGATCTTCACACAATAACTGTATCTTGAGGGTTATCAGCAGTCTTTGCCTGCCTTTTGCGACTGTTGGAGATTCTGTCTCTGCAGAGCCGGCCGCTGTGGCCGAGCGGTTGTAGGCGCTTCAGTCCGGAACCGCGCTGCTGCTACTGTCGCAGGTTCGAATCCTGCTTCGGGCATGGATGTGTACCGAGCGAGGTGGCGCAGTGGTTAGCACACTGGACTCGCATTCGGGAGGACGACGGTTCAATCCCGTCTCCAGCCATCCTGATTTAGGTTTTCCGTGATTTCCCTAAATCGCTTCAGGCACATGCCGGGATGGTTCCTTTGAAAGGGCACGGCCGATTTCCTTCCCAATCCTTCCCTAACCCGAGCATGAGCTCCGTCTCTAATGACCTCGTTGTCGACGGGACGTTAAACACTAACCACCACCACCACCATGGATGTGTGTGATGTCCTTAGGTTAGTTAGGTTTAAGTAGTTCTAAGTCTAGTGAACTGATGACCTCAGATGTTAAGTCCCATTGTGCTTAGAGCCATTTGAACCATTTTGTTTCTGCAGAAATAGGCTTCATCCGAGCAAAGTGAAGAGTGACAATACGGTATCCACAGGAGCGGAAGTCATCAATAGTTACAGCTTTCGCTTTCTGTGAACGGTATCGACGTAGCCGCTGTTTCTGGTTTACTTTGCATATAGCACCATTTTACGTATGACGGGCCGAGTGGAGATTTAAGGCGACTTGTTCGAAGTAGGAAGTCCGTCATGTTAGTTGTCAGCCTCGTTATTCGACTTGCCGTGTTTCCCTTAACCATTTGAACAGACTTGGTGTGCGTCTTCTCTGTCATGTCCGGTAATTTCTAACAGGGTGCAACGGCACTTCACTAGGGTTGATCCGCCGTACCCTACAACTCGTTAAGATATTAACAAGCAAACAGTGCACACATACACCCACCATCTGCAGTGCATTACTGGAGCTTCCATTTCTCATTTCTCTTTATGTACGCCTACATATTGGTTGGGCTTCTCTAACCTACAGCTACATACGCAATAAATCAAATTTTTACGCTGTGCCGTAGGTTCTCCAATTCCATTGGCAAAGTTGTCACATAACACGTTTGGCTTCATAACTTCCGAATTAGGCTTCTTTGGACCAAGTTCCCTCATGTCAAATTTACAGCCCATATCCACCATCCCTGAAACCTTGCATCATCATCATCATCGCGAAGACTCTGCATTTTTGGACAGGGAAGAGAAGACAATAATGGGTAAAGTCATATTGTGGAAGGAGTAGCAACCAAGTACCGAATATGAAATTGCCGAGATCAGAAGAACTGTATTTTACTTTCTGAAAGCGTGTACTGCTGTTACCACAATTTCACTATGTTAGAAAACACTGTAGATATACTATTACAGCGCCAGTGAGTTCAGTTCGTACAGTTCACTAAATTTTTCAGAGAGGGGGTGTTGTGAGCTGGCTAGAGGCTACAGCTTCCGAAGAAATGTTCAACAAGTCAGACAAGAGATTTCAGGAGCTTAACAGATTTTATGTCGATGCTCGAAGATAGGTATGCACGCATGTCTTCTTGGTCCCAGAAGGCAGATTCATTCAAATCCACCATTGTCTCCGAATCTAGCTCCATCACACGGTGACAGCAGCGTCAATTAGCGCCCATTCCGCACGCAGAACCGTTTTCTCGAAGCGGTGGTAATAGCAAGATCGAAGTATGCTGGACACCCTTCACCGGCATCCCGCCTGTGACGGTGTAGCGAAAGACCCAACTGGTAGGCTGAATGGCACAACACTTAGTGATGAAAACAGATTCCACTTTAACGGCAGTCATAGTCATTTATAAGAGCAGCTTTGACCAAGCGAGCAGCTATTGTAATCGGACAGCGGCTCCAGACGTCATAATGTAGGGAACCTGAGCCGACCATGACTTGGTGAGATAACACTGAACAGTGAAGAGTACATCCATCCTACTCTGTTGTCTTTTCAGTAACGTCCGGGATGTGTGGTCTTCCAGCAGGAAAATGTCCATGCACAAATTTTCCCCGTGAACCTTCATGCTTCCCAAGACAGTCATCGGCTGCCTCGGCCAGCATGATGAAAAGACCTGGTCCTAATTGAGCATGTGTGACACGCTATAGGACGGTTCTCGTCTGTCGCCCTTTGCCAGCAACGTAATTTGGTTAACTGTGACGAGAGGTGTAACAAGTGCGTATGAATGCCGCTCAAGACGAACTGTATACACAAGTAAGAGTCTCTACGCACTGGTGCAGCACTAACATGTTCTTGGCTAACGAAACTGTTTTCCAACACGATCAGTGATAGTTATGAAACACGCAACGGAAAACTCGTATAACATGTCAATATCGCTTCATGCTTGTGGCAACGGCTTTAGATATCATGTTTTTGGTTTCGATTAGTGCATAAGGGAGTGTCTGCCTGTATTGCACGGTAGTGGTGTATATATGTTTTAACACAAGTATCTAAATGTACAATTAAAATCCATAGAACTATCATTTAAGGATTCCAGTCAGCTCTGTTGATCGCTGGAATTGCCATTCTAATTTTCCATCTTACATTATACGAAAGGAGAAAGTAACGGACAAACGGAAACAAATTATGGAATTTTTATTTTAATATTATACCGGATGGTTATAATTAAGGTGCAGCTACTCACGAAGGTCCAATGTTTGCACTAGTTGTTATATGATAGCGAAACTTGGTAGACATGCTGATCCGTTAACGCGGAACCGTTTTACAAAAATTGCAAGGTGTACAACTTTTCTTCCGCCGTTTGTCGATAGGTGGCGAATACGATAAGTAGCGGTCGAAAGAAACAGATGGCAGACGTCAGGCAGTTAGCTTGGACCCCGGTCAACATAATCTCATTCAAACATTAGTCGATTTGTGTCTGCATCATAAAATTGTTCTTGATTAAAAATGTCAATTTACGAGTCTAATTCTCGTCATTTGCGGGAGGTACTAATGTTTTGTTTCAGTATGAAGAAAACAGCAGCGGAGTCTCATCGAATTCTCTCAAGTGCATATGGTAAGGGCGCTATTAGTGAAAGAACGTGTCGTGAGTGGTTTCAACGCTTCAAGAACGGTGATTTTAACGTCGTAGACCGGTATAGTGGTGGAAGAGAGAATGTTTTCGTAGATGTATAATTGGAGAGATTACTGAGTGAAGACTCGCGTCAAACTCATGAAGAATTGACACGATTAGTGGGAGTGACACAGAAAGCCATTTCAAAACGTCTCAAGGCTATGGGCATGATTCAGAAAGAAGGAAATTAGGTCCCGTGTGAGCTGAAACCAAGAGACGTTGAACGGCGTATGTGTGTTTGTGAACAGTTGCTTCAGAGACAAAAACGGAAGGGATTTCTGCTTCGCATTGTGACCGAGGACGAAAAATTAGTTCATTACGGTAACCCTAAACGCAAAAAATCATGGAGGTATCCCGGCCATGCTTCCACGTCGACCGCCAAGCCGAATATTTACGGCTCCAAGATCATGCTCTGCATTTGGTGGGACCAGCTCGGCGTCGTATACTATGAGGTGTTAAATGCAATTGAAACAATCACAGGTGCTCGTTATCGAACGCAGTTAATGCGTTTGAGCAGATCATTAAAAGACAAACGGCCCCAATACAGCGAGAGGCACCATAAAGTGATTTTGCAGCACGACAATGCTCGACCCCACGTTGCAAAAGAGGTCAAAACGTATTTGGAAACGTTAAAATGGGAACTCCTACCCCACCCTCCGTATTCTCCAGACATTTCTCCCTCTGACTATCACCTGTTTAGATCAATGGCGTATGGCCTGGCTGACCAACACTTCCGATCTCATGAAGAAGTCACAAATTGGATCGATTCGTGGATCGCTTCAAAAGATGAACAATTTTTTCGACGGCGGTTTCGTACACTGCCCGAAAGATGGGAGAAAGTAGTGACTAGTGCTGGAAAATACTTTCAATGATACATGTGTAAACAATTTGTTTCATTAAAACCTCAAATGATGTGGAAAAAACGGCAGAAGCGAAGTTGTATACCTTGTCGTTCCAATTTTGGCCACCACATGCAGATCTAGCTCTGTACAGCATCTCGTCAGCGTCTCTGGTGCTCATATGGAACAAATTGTGTAAGCGGCAGTTAATAATAAAATCAACATCATGCTTTTCTCACTTGTTTGACCTTCACTGCCCACGTTCCGTTCCTAATCCATTAAATATGCAAATATTTCTATATGTCTTTCTTTGCGTTTACGACGCCAGGTATGCACCTGATGACCAAAATTGGAACTATATTTTTCAGGGTAAATCGGTTCCGCTTTAAGGTATTAGAATATTTACTAAGCTTCACTGCCATACGATACTTACAGACCACACTGGACCTCTGTGAACTGCTACACTTTAATTACAACCGACCAGTACTTTGTGTCCTCTCCAACACTACTTCTTTAATCTCTGGTGGCAATAGATAAACAGCTGATTTAGCTACATATCCGTTATTTATTTTATACAGGGCTTTTACAAATGATTGAAGCGATTTCATAAATTCACTGTAGCTCCATTCATTGACATATGGTCACGACACACTACAGATACGTAGAAAAACTCATAAAGTTTTGTTCGGCTGAAGCCGCACTTCAGGTTTCTGCCGCCAGAGCGCTCGAGAGCGCAGTGAGACAAAATGGCGACAGGAGCCGAGAAAGCGCATGTCGTGCTTGAAATGCACTCACATCAGTCAGTCATAACAGTGCAACGACACTTCAGGACGAAGTTCAACAAAGATCCACCAACTGCTAACTCCGTTCGGCGATCGTATGTGCAGTTTAAAGCTTCTGGATGCCTCTGTAAGGGGAAATCAACGGGTCGGCCTGCAGTGAGCGAAGAAACGGTTGAACGCGTGTGGACAAGTTTCACGCGTAGCCCGCGGAAGTCGACGAATAAAGCAAGCAGGGAGTTAAACGTACCACAGCCGACGGTTTGGAAAATCTTTTGGAAAAAGGCTAAAGCAGAAGCCTTACCGTTTACAATTGCTACAATCATTGACACCCGATGACAAAGTCAAACACTTTGAATTTTCGGCGCGGATGCAACAGCTCATGGAAGAGGATGCGTTCAGTGCGAAACTTGTTTTCAGTGATGAAGGAACATTTTTTCTTAATGGTGAAGTGAACAGACACAATGTGCAAATCTGGGCGGAAGAGAATCCTCACGCATTCGTGCAGCAAATTCGCAATTCACCAAAAGTTAATGTGTTTTGTGCAATCTCACGGTTTAAAGTTTACGGGCCCTTTTTTTTCTGCGAAAAAAACGTTACAGGACACGTGTATCTGGACATGCTGGAAAATTGGCTCATGCCACAACTGGAGACCGACAGCGCCGACTTCATCTTTCAACAGGATGGTGCTCCACCGCACTTCCATCATGATGTTCGGCATTTCTGAAACAGGAGATTGGAAAACCGATGGATCGGTCGTGGTGGAGATCACGATCAGCAATTCATGTCATGGCCTCCACGCTCTCCCGACTTAACCCCATGCGATTTCTTTCTGTGGGGTTATGTGAAAGATTCCGTGTTTAACCCTCCTCTACCAAGAAACGTGCCAGAACTGCGAGCTCGCATCAACGATGCTTTCGAACTCATTGATGGGGACATGCTGCGCCGAGAGTGGGAGGAACTTGATTATCGGCTTGATGTCTGCCGAATCACTAAAGGGGCACATATCGAACATTTGTGAATGCCTAAAAAAACTTTTTGAGTTTTTGTATGTGTGTGCAAAGCATTGTGAAAATATCTCAAATAATAAAGTTATTGTAGAGCGGTGAAATCGCTTCAATCGTTTGTAATAACCCTGTATATAGACTAGGTGTGAAAACGTACGTGCTCGCACAGCATTTGCACAGGAAGTTGTACCTAAAAAACATTTATTTAAAAAGCTGGGTTGAAAGTCCCCTCGATGACGAGGTCAGTGCAGCGGACCTGTAAGGCTACAGGTTTCGCAAGAGCGAGAAATCTGCCCTGGCCTTATCGAGGGATCATTCAGGCATAAGGAAATAGTGACTTAGGTTACGACAGAAAATTAAAATCAACACGACTGGATTTGGATTTGTAGCTCATTACCCTTCAATATAAGTCATTATCTTAGTCATTGCTTGCAATCGAAATATGGTGGCGAGAAGCACATGAACCGAACCTACTACTTCTAAGAAACAAAATCTAACATGGATGTTAGAGAAAGCTTTAAACACCTGTTTGGCAAATATCTCGTGTTTTCCGCCTCGCGTAGCGTCACAGCACAAATAGCAGCAATAAACATAGCGTTGTTTACGGACTGATGGTGTTTCAAAAATATTACAGACTTGGCGTCACCTGAAATCTGAAGAACTAACATTCTTTTTTAGATACAGTGGTGTGACGTTAAAGTTCTATCTTAAAAACCAGTAATAACGCAGTTGTGTGACGTCAGTGAATCTTCTCCAGCGAACATGTTAATATTTTACGCAAGCGTCGAATAATTTGCTAATGTAACACTGAACGCACTCGTAAGCATGTGTGGAGATAACGCGGTAACTTTATAGATGTTGTAACTGCAAGTATTACGTAGTTATATAGCAACACTAGGTCTGGAAGCAGTGACATTATCGTTTCGGTCGCAGTTTCTAGAGATTAAGATAGGTTTTCAACTGACACTATTTGCTAAGGCCAGTCGTATCTCCGCGTTAGGATATTGGTTACTAACAAAGAGGATCTCTTTTTCCTGTAACGTATCCCTTTCAAAATAAAAGAAGAAATTTGATTCAAGAGTAATGAATGTACTTACAGGGTGTTTCAAAAATGACCGGTATATTTGAAACGGCAATAACAACTAAACGAGCAGCGATAGAAATACACCGTTTGTTGCAATATGCTTGGGACAACAGTACATTTTCAGGCAGACAAACTTTCGAAATTACAGTAGTTACAATTTTCAACAACAGATGGCGCTGCAAGTGATGTGAAAGATATAGAAGACAACGCAGTCTGTGGGTGCGCCATTCTGTACGTTGTCTTTCTACTGTAAGCGTGTGCTGGTCACAACATGCAAGTGTGCTGTAGACAACATGGTTTATTCCTTAGAACAGAGGATTTTTCTGGTGTTGGAATTCCACCGCCTAGAACACAGTGTTGTTGCAACAAGATGAAGTTTTCAACGGAGGTTTAATGTAACCAAAGGATGGAAAAGCGATACAATAAAGGATCTGTTTGAAAAATTTCAACGGACTGGGAACGTGACGGATGAACGTGCTGGAAAGGTAGGGCGACCGCGTACGGCAACCACAGAGGGCAACGCGCAGCTAATGCAGCAGGTGATCCAACAGCGGCCTCGGGTTTCCGTTCGCCGTGTTGCAGCTGAGGTCCAAATGACGCCAACGTCCACGTATCGTCTCATGCGCCAGAGTTTACACCTCTATCCATACAAAATTCAAACGCGGCAACCCCTCAGCGCCGCTACCATTGCTGCACGAGAGACATTCGCTAACGATATAGTGCACAGGATTGATGACGGCGATATGCATGTGGGCAGCATTTGGTTTACTGACGAAGCTTATTTTTACCTGGACGGCTTCGTCAATAAACAGAACTGGCGCATATGGGGAACCGAAAAGCCCCATGTTGCAGTCCCATCGTCCCTGCATCCTCAAAAAGTACTGGTCTGGGACGCCATTTCTTCCAAAGGAATCATTGGCCCATTTTTCAGATCCGAAACGATTACTGCATCACGCTATCTGGACATTCTTCGTGAATTTGTGGCGGTACAGACTGCCTTAGACGACACTGCGAACACCTCGTGGTTTATGCAAGATGGTGCCCGGACACATCGCACGGTCGACGTCTTTAATTTCCTGAATGAATATTTCGATGATCGTGTGATTGCTTTGGGCTATCCGAAACATACAGGAGGCGGCGTGGATTGGCCTCCCTATTCGCCAGACATGAACCCCTGTGACTTCTTTCTGTGGGGACACTTGAAAGACCAGGTGTACCGCCAGAATCCAGAAACAATTGAACAGCTGAAGCAGTACATCTCATCTGTATGTGAAGCAATTCCGCCAGACACGTTGTCAAAGGTTTCGGGTAATTTCATTCAGAGACTACGCCATATTATTGCTACGCATGGTGGATATGTGGAAAATATCGTACTATAGAGTTTCCCAGACCGCAGCGCCATCTGTTGTTGAAAATTGTAACTACTGTAATTTCGAAAGTTTGTCTGCCTGAAAATGTACTGTTGTCCCAAGCATATTGCAACAAACGGTGTATTTCTATCGCTGCTCGTTTAGTTTTTATTGCCGTTTCAAATATACCGGTCATTTTTGAAACACCCTGTAATTTCTTCAAACAATGATTGTTACGAGCCTTGATACGTCACAGTGACCACAACAGTAACAGAATAGGAGAAGGTATTGTGTAAGAAATTTTATTCTGATTAAATTCACCTGATTTTGGCTAAAATAAAATTCTCCCGTTACTTAATTTCGTAGCGGTCAGATTCAGAGTCTTAGGTGGGTAGCAGATAAGCTTGGTGACAGCAGATCGTGGTAAGTTTTGCATTATACAAAAAAACATTGACCGCACTTACTGACAAGAAATTCAAAGTCCGACTTATATAGAACGTAATTCTGCATATAAAGGAGCGTGGGTGGGGCCCAAATCACATGACATCAAACCAATCGCTTCCCAATATGGTTAGAAACTGAAGTAGAGAAAAATTCTGGACGCACCATTAGTAACGGAATCTATATTGGACTAGTATAAAATAAATTAATGCATCTGAATGCCATTATTATTATTTGTAATAGAGTCAGTAACAAGAAAATGCATCCTTAGATGAAGACGGACGGTAGAAGAAAGACGATGATATTCCAGAAGCTATGTGTTTCTCATTAACTTTTTAAATTGAGTAACGAAAATCGTAGCAACGATAGCTATAGAATAATACAGATAAAACGTACAATTTTATCTTTGAAGTACAAGAGCAGATTGATTTATGACATGAAGTTAAGGGCTGTTGGGCTTGGCTAACACTTGGATGGGCGACCATCCGGATCTGCCGAGTTCCGTCGGCAAGCGGGGTGCACTCAGCCCTTATGAGCCCAAATGTGGAGCTACTTGACTGAGAAGTAGCGGCTCCGGACGCTAAAACTTGTAACGGCCACGACGATGGTGCCCTCCAGAGACGCCTATCCGCGGAAGATGACACGGCGGCACGTCAGCACCGTTGGGCCTTTCAAGGTCTGTTAGGAGGGAGTCAGTTATTACATACCGGTCCACTTTAAACCTAGTATCAGTTCGTTTATAGGATTCCTATACCTTGAGTACAAAATAAACAGATGGAAAAGAATACTATGAGACGAGGAACTCTTGACATTAGCAACTTACGTGTTTTAATAGCTTAACCACATAGCAAATCTTCAAAGCTGCAGTGCACGCCCTTCGACAGCATTTAAAATTTAGGCACTGAACCATCCCCGGATCGAATCCGCCTGGCAGATTAACGACGAGGGCTGGAGTGCCAGCTAGCCTGGATGTGGTTTTTAGGCGGTTCTCACATCCAAATAGGTAAATACCGGGCTGGTACCCACGTCCCACTTGAGATACAGAATATGCAGACACAGAAAACGTATCATGCTTGAACGTGATATGTACTGTAGACGAACAGACGGATGAGGTACATAGATTTAGCGATCTACCATTCAGTCCTTCCACAGTTTTTAAATCGAGTTTCGAACTACGACGACTTCATCCAACCACATCGGAAAGAAACCACCGTAGACACATAATATACAATTTTATAATGGTTTTAAGTTAGTGCCGTCAACGTGGATGAAAACACGTAAGTGATTTACAAATACGTACCTCACAAAAATTACTTGTTCAATATGTCGAACAACTTGAAAGTTTCGCTTCACACAATTACATCCTTACAAGTACCTAGTTTAGGACCCTCTGCCGTCTTTAAAACACTAAAAATCTGTGACACCCTGTAGCGCTACTCATAGAACTTTACTTCGCGAAGAATAAGGATGTATAGGCTCTCATCCAATCCGACAGGCTACCAAGAATTGCCCAGATGGTACACTGACTGTGGTCTCTCACGTTTCCTCGGCGTACCTCAATTGTCTACAAGTTTTTGGATTGGCAGGCGAGATATGATTTGCTGTTTACACGGTATTTCAACAACGTTCCTAGTTGTCTCTGTCATTTTTCGAGAGCAGATTTATTTGCTTGCTGTTTGGACTCTGACCAAGCTGTGGTTGGCTTGAGTCCAAACGGCAAGCAAATAAATCTGCTCTCGACACTTGACGAACTAATGAACTTGTTCAGTATTGGGTTAAAAGGAAACGACAACTCTGTCACAAAGTTAATAAACTTGTAGACCAGTACACCGACCTGCAGAAAAGATCGGGCTGCTTCATTTACACTTCAAATACGCTCTATCCAACTCTCCCATAGGCGACTCAGTTGGGTGCATAATTTCTCTCCACAAGTCTCTCCATCTCCACGTTACACGTATCCACACACATACAAACACATACACATTAAAGGGTTGTCCGCCTTCGCATGTGCAGGCAGAAGCTTATGTCATTGTGCAGATAAGGCCAACTGATCACAGACAAGGAAGTGCCAAATCCGTGATGAGGAAACTTCCGTTTCCTGTTTTCTCTCGTAGTCCCAGCAAATCATACGCTGTGTGTGTTTTCAATTCGAATAGCGAGCTTGTGTTTTCAGTTCCGCCAATCAAGTTATTTGCGAACAAACTGATATTTTACATTTTCTACAATTTTATCTGCAAGAGTCTCTCAGCGAAATTCGGTCACCAAAATTCTAATGCAGGTTAAAACAATTCGACATAGGTGCTGGAACAAGGTCTTAATGTTTACAGCTGGGGCTTTTTGGATATTGCAGTTATTGCACTTTGAATCTTGTCTGCCGACAATGAGTGTCTACTCCTCCACGGGTTCATGAGGCTATTGAAATGTTCCAGCTATGTTTGAGTTGAAACTGGCTATCGCGTATGTTCACTATTTTTATCCATGTGTGTCTTGGATACTAGTGATCCATTTTACTCTCCCGCATTTGCACACGCAAATCCTGCCACAGATGACGTTACTTCACCAATAGTAAGACAGACCGAAACTGTATATCAGACACACATCAGTTCTGGCAGTCAACCTTGTTGGTGAAGACTGAATGACTTCAAAAGCTCGTTTCAAATCAAATATGACGTGAGTTGTAAACCGGTAACATTTTATACAAGCATGCTACGGCCCAAAACTACCAAAACGAAACCCGTGCGTGTTCGTAGTATTTTTTCTCTGAAGGAGCTTACTGATAATTTTTTCCGAATAACTCGACAGATGACAACGTAACTGAAAATGAAAAACTATTCCAGACGTCATCTTCCAGTTAATGAGAAGGGGGAACACTATATAATGAAGCTCTGTAAGAACATCCTATAATATACAGTGCCGGACCATGGACGAGCGCTGCGATATGTGCAAAATTTCGAAGCCGTGGGTTCACTGCCGTCGATCATCCTCCACACGGTCCCGACATGCCCCCATCCGAATTTCATTTGTTCCCAAAAGTTTAAGAACACCTTCGAAGACTTTACTTTGATAGCGATGAAGTGGCGCCGTCAAAAAAACTCAGACATACCACAATGACGGCATCAGTTGGTCTCTCGTTGGAAGAAATGTCTTCATCGCCAGGGTAGCAATGTTGAGAAATTAATTTGTAGACATGAAGAATAAAGATGAAGAGCGTTAATAACATTTCTTTTATTTAAAAAGCATTGAGATTTTTCACATTAAGAAATCGGAGGCATTACTTTTCAGCACTCCCACGTATAAGGGTAGTCATAAAGTTTTATTTATCACCTTAAAAAGATTGTCTGCGTCATATTGTTTTGGGTGATGGGCAATTTAAATCGTATCAGCACTGCAGCTCAGCACCTAAAAAGAACCAAAAGAATAATTAAATTAGTGTATCATATTCTTAGCGATAATTAAAACCTTATGACTACCCCTAGTAATTAAATACTCATCGTTTAATTTTGAAACCTTGACAGCAGCCATGTTTGCATGTAAAATTATGGGAATTCGTGACGCGTATTATACAAACAATTCTTTTTAGCGTCAAAGATGTTTCGGCACATTTGTGCCATCATCAGTGGATACATTTATTCTGGACTGTAAAATGTAAGACCGGCCGCTGTGGTCGAGCAGTTCTAGACGTTTCAGTCCGGAACCGCGCTGCTGCTAAGGTCGCAGGTTCGAATCCTGCCTCGGACATGGATGTGTGTGATCCCCTTAGGTTAGTTAGGTTTAAGTAGTTCTAGGTCTAGGGGACTGATGACCTCAGATGTTAAGTCCCATAGAGCTTAGAGCCATTTGAACCATTTTGTAAACTGTAAACATGTTTCATTGGAATGCAAATTAGACCTGAAAACATTTATGTCTAATTCGATTCGTAAGCTGGTCTTATTAAGTAATTTAGTCTCCAACGAAAAGTTATTCTGTGGTTCGTTGAAGAAATAACAAAAAATTTTAAATATGTGGTAAGTTCCTATGAGACCAAACTGCTAAGGTCATCGGTCCCTAGGCTTACACACTACTTAATCTAACTTACGCTAAGGACAACACACACACCCATGCCCGAGGGAGGATTCGAACCTCCGACGGGGGTAGCCGCGCGAACTATGGCAAGACGCCCTAACCGCACGGCTACCCCGCGCGGCGAAGAAACGACAAGTCACATTATCTATAACCGCGATGCTGCTGAGTGAAAGTATTTCCCTACTATATTTTGTGGTTACCTTCAGTTATTTTTGTGGCATCTGTCAAAAATGGTTCAAATGGCTCTGAGCACTATGGGACTTAACATCTGAGGTCATCAGTCCCCTAGATTTAGGATTACTTAAACCTAACCAACCTAAGGACATCACACACATCCATGCCCGAGGCAGGATTCGAAACTGCGACCCTAGCAGCAGTGCGGTTCCGGACTGAAGCGCCTAGAAAACGGCCGGCAAGGTATCTGTCCCCATCTGCATGTTCATGTGTTGTAGAAATTCGCGAAGAAACGCGGGTGTGTTTTTAGTTAAACATACCCACAAGTTGTTTCTGCTGTGTGGACCGTCCTTGGAATTCCTATAATATCAATAAATATTCTGTGACACAAAAATTTCACTCGTTTTTGATTAAATAATCACTGTATATGACGAAGATATGGCAATAAACTGTCAGCCTCTCGTGTCGGAAAGCCTTTTGCCCGGAATAGTGCAGCAGCTCGACATGGCATGGACCCAGCAAGTCATTGGAAGTCCTCTGCAGAAATATTGAGCCTTGATGCCTCTATAGGCGTCCATAATTGCAAAAGGTTTGCCGGTGCAATATTTTGTACACGAATTCATCCTTTCGATACTGTCGCATAAATGTTCTATGGGATCCATGTCGGGCGATCTGGCTGACCAAACCATTCGCTCGAATTGTCCAGAATGTTCTTCAAACCAGTAGCGAACAACTGTGGCCCGGTGACGTCGCGCATTGTCATCCATAAAAATTCGATCGCGATGGCTGCAAATGATCTCCAAACAGCTGAACATCCAGAGGACGTAGCCCATTCCAGCTAAACACAGCCCACGCCATTACGGAACCACCAGCAGAATGCACAGTGTCTTGTTGACAACTTTGGTCTATGGATTCGTGGGGTCTGAGCCACATTTGAACCCTACCATCAGCTCTTACCAACTGAAATCGGAACTCATCTGACCACTTTCCAAATGGTTCAAATGTTTCTAAGCACTATGGGACTTAGCATCTGAGGTCATCAGTCCCCTAGACTTAGAACTACTTAAACCTAACTAACCTAAGGACATCACACACATCCATGCCTGAGGCAGAAGTTCGAACCTGCGAGCGTAGCAGCAGCGCGGTTCCGGACTGAAGCACTTATAACCGCTCGTCCACAGCGGCCGGAACGGTTTTCTAGTTGTTTAGGGTCCAGCCGATATAGTCACGAGGTGTTAGCTGCTAGCAGAGCCAGTCATTTCGGTCGTCTGCTGGCGTAGTACGGCAAGAAAGGAAGAATGAATTGATAACTGGTGTTAATAACGATCATCCTCCTTTACCTCCTCTGCATTACTGCAGATGACGTATCACTGAGCACATTTATTCTGTGCATGCAGTACACGTAAGGCGCGTTGTTGTTTCCACTGCACTGTGTGGAATACGAAGGTTCCGTTATAGTTCACTAACCTGCTGTCTTCAAGTTGACGTCCCCAGCGCAGAAAACAGCACGCAGGAAGTAGGTTCTGTATCTTGAGGCTGAAACTTTTAGCGAGGTTCTGTTCTGAAATAATGTATCACTTCTTTGGGATGCCACTCGCGTATTTTAATATAGCCACACGAGAAGATTACATGATCTTAACACAACACCTTCTGATACAGGAAATGTATCTTTACACTATTTGAGGCACGTGTCCGTGCCTCATGACTACCGGAGTGAATCTTTTAATACTGAAAACTGGCAAACACATCCTACGATAGACAAAATGTCTGTTCTTCTCGACTGCCTAATCCAGAGTGACAAACAGGAACTTAAATAAAAATTGGCCGAAGTGCTTCGTCTGCAATTTCGTCAGTCTTTTGTTTTTGATTTAAATTGTTTTTAATAATTCTAAAATGACTAATTGATAGTCAGCTGCTGAGAGATATTTATATTAAAAAGAAGACATTCCAATGAGTAGCTTAACTAATAATACTAACTATACTTTAACGTTTTGGCGCCCTTGCTCGGAACACAGCAGCCAATCACAGAGCAGTAGCATTATGCAGGCGGTCTTTCTCCCGGGAATGGTACCGAATCTAACGTCTGTCACAGGTACCTCACACCACATTTCGTCATCTGTATACTTCTTGCATCTCCACTGCTCTGGGAACAGCTTCTTGGAGCGTAATATGATGGCTGACTAAGCCAGAAATATTAGAGTAGCCCATTAACGCCAAATTTCATCACACCGTTCTAACGGAGTTGCTTGCCTGTTAGCACTCACAGCTCTACTCAAAGACCGCTGATCTCTCTAAGTGAAGGCCGTCGGCCATTGCATTGGCCGTGATGAGAGGTAATGCCTGCGATTTGGTATTTTCAGCACACTCTTGACACTGAGGATCTCGGAATTTTGAATTCCACAACGATTTCTGAATTGGGATGTTCCACGGCCTGCCCCAACTACCATTCCGCGTTAAGTCCCGTCGTGCAGCGCAATCTACATCTACATCTGCAAGCATACTCCGCAAGCCACCTGATGGTGTGTGGCGGAGGGTACTTTGAGTACCTGTATCGGTTCTCCCTTCTATTCCAGTCACGTATTGTTCATGGAAAGAAAGATTGTCGGTACGCCTCTGTGTGTGCTCTAATCTCTCTGATTTTATCCTCATGGTCTCTTCGCGTGATATACGTAGGAGGGAGCAATATACTGATTGACTCCTCGGTGAAGGTATGTTCTCGAAACTTCAACAAAAGCCCGTACCGAGCTACTGAGCTTCTCTCCTGCAGAGTCTTCCACTGGACTTTATCTATCATCTCCGTAACGCTTTCTTGATTACTAAATGATCCTGTAACGAAGCGCGCTGCTTTCCGTTGGATCTTCTTGATCTCTTCTATCAACCCTATCTGGTACGGATCCCACACTGCTGAGCAATATTGAAGCAGTGGGCGAACTTCCTTTGTTTTCGGATTGCATTTCCTTAGGATTCTTCCAATGAATCTCAGTCTGGCACCTGCTTTACCGACGATCAACTTTATATGATCATTCCATTTTAAATCACTCCTAATGCCTACTCCCAGATAATTTATGGAATTAACTGCTTCCAGTTGCTGAACTGCTATATTGTAGCTAAATGAGAAAGGATCTTTCTTTCTATGTATTTGCAGCACATTACACTTGTCTACATTGAGATTCAATTGCCATTCCCTGCACCATGCGTCAATTCGTTGCAGATCCTCCTGCATTTCAGTACAATTTTCCATTGTTACAACCTCTCGATATACTACAGAATCATCCGCAAAAAGAGTCAGTGAACTTCCGATGTCATCCACAAGTTCATTTATGTATATTGTGAATAGCAACGGTCCTACGACACTCCCCTGCGGCACACCTGAAATCACTCTTACTTCAGAAGACTTCTCTCCATTGAGAATGACATACTGCGTTCTGTTATCTAGGAACTGTTCAATCCAATCACACAACTGGTCTGATAGTCCATATACTCTTACTATGTTCATTAAACGACTGTGGGGAACTGTATCGAACGCCTTGCGGAAGTCAAGAAACACGGCATCTACGTGGGAACCCGTGTCTACGGCCCTCTGAGTCTCGTGGACGAATAGCGCGAGCTGAGTTTCACACGATCGTCTTTTTCGAAACCCATGCTGATTCGTACAGAGTAGATTTCTAGTCTCCAGAAAAGTCATTATTCTCGAACATAATACGTGTTCCAAAATTCTACAACTTTACATCGGAAACCTTTCCACATGAATCACCTGAGCAGAAATGACAGCTCTGGCAATGCTCTGCCCTTTAATACCTTGTGTATGACATATTACCGCCATCTGTATATGTGCATATTGCCGTACCATGACTTTTGTCACCTCAGCGTACTACTGATGTCGCGAACGCACTGCCTATAAAGAATCGCGGTGGCTCGTTCCTCCAGCTCGCGGATACGGTATGCGCTCACTGCCTCCCTGCAAGCGCCGCCTCTGAGCGTCCTTAGCTAGACGAGTCCTTGGGAGAGCGGCGACCTTGCCCTTGTACGTCGCTAGTGCTCCACATAGGCGGCTCAGTTACACAGGCCGGAAACGTCGCAGGCCTGCGACGCGACGCGACGCTCCCGCCAGAGCCTACTTTCGTTTCAGAGCCTGACGCACGCTGGTGCGCACCGACCGGGATGCCTACACCTCAGCCGTGCGGCGTCGCCGGCAACCGCAGAAGAGAAAGTAGCCATTCCTTCCTTGTTTCACACCGAGCTAATTGCAAAATCGTTGGGCGGGGCAGTACTTAGTCAAATGAAGCTGATTCTGAGGAAAAGGCGTCGACGACCGCTTAAATTTTAAAAACTTCAGTTTGAAATTATTGATTTGCAGTGTAGCGATTTTCTTAAAGAAAAACATTCAAAGTCAACATTACTGGAATTTATAAGTGTCTTCCATCCACACAGTTTCCAAATTTACGTAAATTTGCCAGTGGCTTTTTTTCCGCTTTTGGCACTACTTATTTGTGTGAAAAACTTTCTCCAAAATGAAACATGCAAGAAGTATTTACAGATCGAAATTAAGTGATGAGCATTTGAAGTCGCTGAAGATTATCCCTACCAGTAAAATTGATCCACAACTGGAGGTAATTATGAAAGGAAAGTTACAGCTACATAAAAGTCACTAATAATCACTACGATGTTAAATTTCTTTACGTGAATACTCTAACACTGTGAGTTTTCAAGATATAAATTACTTACAGTTATTTTTATACATCAGTTAAAACTAAAATATCCAATATCATTATGTACACCAGGTATTGTATTTTCTTTAAATTGCCTTTAAATAAAAATATTTTGTACGATTTTCTTGCTATGTGTATTTTACAACGTAATCAAAAGAAAGTGAAATCGCGCTTAAGAAGCATATTCCATAATTATTGATTACTAAGGCTAGTCGCCGAAGTGGCGTCCATTTGAAAGACTTGCACCAGACTCGTGAATAGAATAAAATGCAAAGAATTTTGTTACTTAAAATGTTTTCGCCAAACTAGTCTGTTAACCGTTCCTTTTTTTTCACTATCGCACGGAGAATGGTCTGTCTGTTTATTGTGGATAGCCACTAGTTTAACCATGACCTTCCGCTTTGTAAAGATAGAGCTCCGACAATGTGGCGGTGTACTGGTAGCGATAGGCCTCGAAACTCAATTGATGGCAGTATAGGTACCACCTCAAATATTTGTCGGGCCGGATACCGGGGATGTCCGGCCAGCTAACGCGGGCCGGTTTGCCGGCCTTCGTGGGCCGGTTTCGGCCCGCGTGCCGTAGTTTGGAGACCCCTAGCTTAAAAGAATGAGTCGGTAGTAACGTGCAGCAAACGGAGAATATCTACACTTTCTGACGCTATTCCACAGTTCGAAATTCACACGTAACAACCAAGTTAAGAAATGGTTCAAATGGCTCTAAGCACTATGGGACTTAACAACTGAGATCATCAGTCCTCTAGACTTAGACCTACTTAAACCTAACTAACCTAAGGACATCACACACATCCTCGCCCGAGGCAGCATTCGAACCTGCGAACGTAGCAGCAGCGCGGTTCCGGACTGAAGCGACTAGAACCGCTCGGTCACAGCGGCCGGCAACAATCAAGTGAACTTCTTGGGTTTAAGATTATCATATTTAGGGAGAGAATGACATGCAAGCCACACACAGGGCAGCCAAACATTGTGCGACAATATTATACAGATGATAAAAGATCATGAACTGATTTCTTTCATACAATCAACTAACGGTGGAAAGCTAACATTTGTTTTTGCTAAATAAAGCAACCAGCCAAAAAATACTTTTAAAATGGTTTATTTCAGACCCTCAGCCACTTTCGGGCATTCATATCCATCAATAGATGGCCCGCTGGGGTAGCCGTGCGCGTTAAAGCGCTGATACCGCGACGGGGAGGTGGGCTGGCAGTAAATCGAATCCACGCCGCGGGTTAACCACAAGAGCCGGTCTGCCGGCCAGTCTGGATGTCGCTTTAGGGCGGTTTCCCTGAAAAACAAATCAAACTATGTGGTTCCACAGACCTTTCAAGCCTCAATCATCTCTGATGTATATATGCAGATTGAAGGATTTTCGTTCGTCGCTTCAGTCTGCATATAAGGGTGGTCCAGTGATCGTGACCGGACCAAATATCTCACGAAACAAGCGTCAAACGAAAAAACTACAAAGAACGAAACTTGTCTAGTTTGAAGGGGGAAACCAGATGGCGCTATGGTTGGCCCGCTAGATGGCGTTGCCATAGGTCAAACGGATATCAACTGCGTTTTTTAAAATAGGAACCCTCATTTTTATTACATATTCGTGTAGTACGTAAAGAAATATGAATGTTTTAGTTGGACCAGTTTTTTCGTTTTTTGGTAGATGGCGCTGTAATAGACATAAACATATGGCTCACAATTCTAGACGAACAGTTGGTAACAGGTAGGTTTTTTAAATTAAAATACAGAACGTAGGTACGTTTGAACATTTGATTTCGGTTGTTGCAATGTGATACATGTAACTTTGTGAACTTATCATTTCTGAGAACGCATGCTGTTACAGTGTGATTACCTGTAAATACCACATTAATGCAAAAATGCTCAAAATTATCTCCGTCAACTTCAATGCATTTGGCAATACGTGTAACGACATTCCTCTCAACAGCGAGTAGTTCGCCTTCCGTAATGTTCGCACATGCATTGACAATGCTCTGACGCATGTTGTCAGGTGTTGTCGGTGGATCACGATAGCCAATATCCTTCAACTTTCCCCACAGAAAGAAATCCAGGGACGTCAGATCCGGTGAACGTGCGGGCCTTGGTATGGTGCTTCGACGATCAATCCACCTGTCATGAAATATACTATTCAATACCTCTTCAACCGCACGCAAGCTATGTGCCGGACATCCATCAAGTTGGAAGTACATCGCCATTCTGTCTTGCAGTGAAACATCTTGTAGTAACATCGGTAGAACATTACGTAGAATATCAGCAAACATTGCACCATTTAGATTGCCATCGATAAAATGGGGGCCAATTATCCTTCCTCCCATTATGCCGCACCATACATTAACCCGCCAAGGTCGCTGATGTTCGACTTGTCGCAGCCATCGTGGATTTTTCGTTGCCCAATAGTGCATATTGTGCCGGTTTACGTTACCGCAGTTGGTGAATGACGCTTCGTTGCTAAATAGAACGCGTGCAAAAAATCTCTCATCGTCCCGTAATTTCTCTTGTGCCCAGTGGCAGAACTGTACACGATGTTCAAAGTCGTCGCCATGCAATTCCTGGAGCATAGAAATATGGTACGGGTGCAATCGATGTTGATGTAGCATTCTCTACACCGACGTTTTTGAGATTCCCGATTCTTGCGCAATTTGTCTGCTACTGATGGCGGATTAGCCGCGACAGCAGCTAAAACACCTACTTGGGCATCATCATTTGTTGCAGGTCATGGTTGACGTTTCACATGTGACTGAATACTTTCTGTTTCCTTAAATAACGTAACTATCTGGCAAACGGTCCGGACGCTTGGATGATGTCGTCCAGGATACCGAGCAGCATACAAAGCACACGCCCGTTGGGCATTTTGATCGCAATAGCCATACATCAACACGATATCGACCTCTTCCGCAATTGGTAAACGGTCCATTTTGACACGGATAATGTATCACGAAGCAAATACCGGTCGCACTGGCGGAATGTTACGTGATACCACGTACTTATAGGTTTGTGATTATTACAGCGCCATCTATGACAAAGCGAAAAAAGTGGTCCAACTAAAACATTCATATTTCTTTACGTACTACACGAATATGTAATAAAAAATGGGGGTTCCTATTTTAAAAAACGCAGCTGATATCCGTTTGACCTATGGCAGCGTCATCTAGCGGGCCAACCACAGCGCCATCTGGTTTCCTCCTTCAAGCTAGACGAGTTTCGTTCTTTGTAGTTTTTTCGTTTGATGCTTATTTCGTGAAATATTTTTCTCGGTCACTGTCAATGGACCACCCTGTACACATCATAAATGTTGTAGACTTGAAAAGGTCTATGGAACCATATAGTTTTATTTGATTAAAGCGATTTTGTGTGGCTTTCAGGTAGGACCCCGCCCCCCATTCTCTATGTTGAGGTGCTATTCCAATACGGTTGGGGATCCTTTACAGTGCTGTTCGTGTTTAGGGGACACGAAGTGTACTTAAACGTGAACGTGAATTTGGATTGAGAAGGGAGGCCTGATAGGTTAGAGCGTGCAGTTGTGAGAAGCTACTGTGCCAGGGTGGCGTAGTGGTTAACGCATCCTCCTAGTGAGCACGAGACCTAGGTTCGAATCCCAGCCTGGTACAGATCTTCAGTCTGCACATTTACGTTTAAAAAAACTGCACGCGGTTGGGGTACACATGTTCCGTCCCAGTGGTTAAAATGGTGTCGCCCGGCCAACCCTTAAGTTAACCATGCCTCGCCCATTAGTAACTGTGGTATCAACGTTCGATACCCCACTTGTTAGGGGTTGCAGTTATCGACCGCGGTCCGTATTAGTATAGTTGGACCGGCGAGTCGCGACCAGCGCCGCTAGCGCAGCTCCGCGGCTTGTATCAAGTTTCTAGCGAGTTATCGTCCACTCTTGCTCGGGACGTCTAGTAGTAAAGTAGCATAGCCTTCAGCTGATAGGAAGCAACCTCTAACAAGGCGCTTAGTAATGTATGGCCTAAGTGAGGCCTCAATAGCTATCTGTTTATAATTATATGTATGCAGCCAAGAAGAATCCTGCACAACCAATTAAGTCCAATATATATCATTTTTTATCAACGACTTATAATTATTTTAGTCGTTACAGATCCAGACCATGCAGCCAGCACCTTATCGAAGTTACTGACAAACCTGCTGTGATTTATATGTTTCTATTTAGCATTGGCCACCAGTCAACATTGACGACGACTCGTTCGTCGTCATCATAACAGTAACGATATCAACACTGCGCCGATGCAGGACAAAAGCACAAGAAAAAGAAGAAGAACCAGACGCCCATCTTCAGATGGCTAATGTTTCAATCACACAATGTTTTCATCAGCGGGGTGTCGTCAGGTCTAGTAACATGTTCTAGTGGACGGCACTTCATCTCGCCACGGTCCCTTTGCTCTTCCAGGACAAGATACAAGATGTTCGACTGTAAACAGTACAAAGATTCTAAAAAAGTCACTGTGACCCGTAAAACACACTACAAAATATTATTCATGCCAGTTTGAGCTTCACATGTGCTTTGCACTTGAACATAGAGTGTAACGCACAATGTAGCTGAAAAAGATAAGTGCAGTGCCTCCAAAAATTAAATTTACGGTAGAACTCGAAAAAGAGGATAGAGCACTGATTTTCTCGATTTAGCAGCGATCAGAATGGTAGTAGACTTTTATTTGGAGTGTCCGGAAAACCGACCATCACAGATACAATTTTAAATGGCGACTCTACTCATCCAGATAGATATAAACGGGCCTATGTTAAATCAGAGACCTAGGTTACACTGTGCTCTGCCTGTAAGACTTTTAATGCCATATGGTAAACTGTTTAACAACACAACCGTCCATTTTATTTTTATAGACCACTTTTACGAAATGTATGTCTGCTGTTTTTTTTTATGAAATGATTGTATGCTACATTTTCGTGTGAAAAGACTGTGTGTTCAGTTTGTAAACTTTATCTTGAATTGAAAGTTCCAGTGCATTATATTTATAGGTTATTTTAGAAATGATTGTAAGCTTAATTTTTAGACGTTAATTTGAATTGTAGTTGACAAAACCGATTGCATTTAACGCCATCCAATGGTCACAGATTGGTGCATAAGTTAGTTCCTTCACGAAACAGCGTTAGACAAGGTACAAGCATACAGAATAAAACGTCGTGTGACTAGGACCTCCTGTCGGGTAGACCGTTCGGCGGGTGCAAGTCTTTCGATTTGACGCCACTTGGGCTACTTGCGCGTCGATGGGGATGAAATGATGATTAGGCAACACAACAACCCGTCCCTGAGCGGAGAAAATCTCCGACTCAACCGGGAATCGAACCCGGACCCTTAGGATTGACATTCTGTCCCGTTGACCACTCGGCACCGGGGGGACAGTATACAGAAGAATTGACCAGATAAAGTGGAGGTTTTATATGTGGTATAGCTGCGTTTTATTCTGTATATACATTGCTTGTCATTTGTTCTGTTTATCTGACAGATTCTGATGATGGCTCCGGTCGGAACCAGTAAAGGCGTACATTTAAAAAACAATTAAAATATAAGTAGCAATTTAGATGGAAAATTATAATGACATCTGAAAATGGGCATGAATGTTGAACCCGATTATGGCTCTGATAATAGCACTTCAAAAGTATTTGTGACTGGTTGCGTTATTCACCAACAATGATTAACGGTCGTGAAGATTGCGCATTGATAAAATAATACTGATGAACATTTAGTTTTTTTGTGTTGACAACTAACACCTTACAGCAACAACGTAAGCTCTTAGAAACTATTCAAAATGAAGACTGCCAGTCTGAATGCATGCGTTACAATGGCGTTTAAAAATTACTGTTGATTCTCAGATTTCCCTGCTGTCTGTTGTACAATAAGATAAACAGTTACTACCATTCCAGTCAGTTCCTCTTGCCGTTTCTACTCGTGTTTTATACGTCTAAGACTTTATGTATCCCCATTACTGGAGCCACTCTGTGGCAACTCTGGATGTTTGGGGTGTCACATTGTCCTGCTGGAAATGCCCACGTCCGTCAGAATGCACAGCGAACATCGGATGCTGGTGATAAGAGAGGATGCTTACGTACATGTTACCTGTCAGAGGCTAATCTAAAAGTAGCAGGGGTCCCACATCACTCCAACTGCACACGCCCGCCGGCCGTGGTGGCCGAGCGGTTCTAGGCGCTTCAGTTCGGAACAGCGCGACCGCTACGGTCGCAGGCTCGAATCCTGCGTCGGGCATGGATGTGTGTGACGTCCTTAGGTTAGTTAGGTTTAAGTAAAGTTCTAGGGGACTGATGAAATGGTTCAAATGGCTCTGAGCACTATGGGACTTAACTTCTGAGGTCATCAGTCCCCTAGAACTTAGAACTACTTAAACCAACTAACCTAAGGACATCACACACCGCCATGCCCGAGGCAGGATCCGAACCTGCGAACGTAGCGGTAGCGCGGTTCCAGACTGTAGCGCCTAGAACCGCTCGGCAACCCCGACCTGCGGGACTGATGACCTCAGATGTTAAGTCCCATAGTGCTCAGAGCCATTTGAATCATTTTTTGCACACGCCTCACACCGTTACAGAGCCTCCGCCATCTTGAACAGGCCCCTGCTGACATGCAGGGTCCGTGGATTCATGAGGTAGTGTCAATACTCGTACACGTCCATCTGCTCGATACAGTTTGAAACGAGAGTCGTCCGACCAGGCAACATGTTTCCAGTCATCAATAGTCCATTGTTGGTGTTGACGGTCCCACGAGAGGCGTAAAGCTTTGTGTCGTGCAGTCATCAAGGGTACACGAGTGGGCCTTCGGCTCCGAAAGCTCATATCGATGATGTTCCGTTGAATGGTTCGCCCTCTGACACTGGCTGATGGCCCACCATTGAAATCGGCAGAAATTTGCGGAAGGGTTGCATTTCTGTCACGTCGAAAGATTCTCTTCATTTGTCGTTGGTCCCGTTCTTGCAGGATCTTTTTCCGGCCGCAACGATGTCGGAGATTTGATGTTCTACCGGATTCCTGATATTCACGGTACACTCGTGAAATGGTCGTACGGGAAAATCCCCGCTTCATCGCTACCTGGGAGATACTGTGTCCCATCGCTCGTGAGCCGACTATAATACCAAGTTCAAACTCACTTAAATCTTGATAACCGGCCATTGCAGCGCAGTAACCGATCTAACAACTGCGCCAGACACTTGTCTTATGTAGGCCTCGCCGACCGCAGCGTCATATTCTGCCTGGTTACGTATCTTTGTATTTGAGTCGCGTGAAGTGGCCGTGCGGTTTGAGGCACCATGGCACGGACTGCGCGGCCCCTCCCGTCGGAGGTTCGAGTCCTTCCTCGGGCATGGGTGTGCGTGTTGTTCATAGCATCAGTTAGTTTCAGTTAGTTTAAGTAGTTAGGAACTCACACACATTTCATTTTTTCTGTATTTGAATACACTTGCCTATACTAGTTTCTTTGGCGCTTCAATGTAATTTTGGCATGCTTGACATACTGAAAAGATTATTTGATGGAGATGATGGCCTGCTTAATGACTTTGGAGCGCTGATGAGAGAAACTGTACTCATTTAGACCGCCAATTCGGCGCTGGTCTGGTGTAAACACTATTTCAGAGTGACATGGCGACGGAAATGAGTTGTTGATGTTCACTCATACTGGAGCGCAGCGTCATCTTGCAGATGGCGGCTCTCCGAAAATAAGTTAAGCAGGGCAGGGAAAGGGGCCCAGAGCTGACTCCACGCGAAACGTAACGATCCTGCAGTAATTTTAAATGCGGCACACTTTACGCTCGAAGAGTAGCTAAATATACTGCCGGGGAGATTTCGTGCTCTCTGCGCTCGATTTAAAATCGCGTGAGCACCCTAAAGAACGGAGCACAAGCAGCGAATTACTAGCTTGTAAAATTTCTTGTACATTCTGAGCTCATAATCGTATCTTTTGAAACGTCCCATTAGAAAAATTTATACACGACTGTGCTTAACCTGACACACAATATTATTTAGCGCAACGCAATCTGACTTTCAAAAATCCCTACAAAAGAATGGCCCTGACTAACATTAAACTATACCTTTCACAAATCACTTACCTCACAAAAATCTTCATTACTCGAACTACTGCAATACAGCTAGCGCCAGTACTGCCAGCTAAATAAAAGATTCAAACTACAGAAGGCACTAACTACTGATAGGGATAGTTAGCAAATGAAAGATATTAATAGAGAACAAACAATGTATTTACCTTAACAGTCAATATATATATATATAGCAGTTCATGACAAATTACAAAACTCCGCCATCTTTCTCCCCACATCCACCACTGCTGGCGGCTCACCTCCAACTGCGCAACGCTACGCGCTGTTCACATCCAGCTGCCGCTGCCCAACACTACAATGGCAGACAACATTGCAAACTAGCCACAGGCTGCACACAGCACAGCCAGTGATTTTCATACAGAGCGCTACGTAACGTTGCCAATAAGAAAACATAAACAGCCTACTTACACTTTTATTGGCTTAATGTTGCATTGAAAGTAGGCCTATTATTCTTCCAACTTTAATGTTTATATAGAGAGCGAAAATATTCTCAGAGCTTTCATACGGTGTCTGGATGCTTGAGCACCCAGTCTCAGGAAATAGAATTTATAACTCTGGTATTTGTATACTGGGTCGCGCAAAAAATAGTTTTGAAATATACAGTTTAACTTTTTAACAAGACGTCGGACTTTGAGGTGGATATGTCGTGGAGAAGGGGGTGGAGCTCAGATTAGAGGATTTGGGTGTCCTGTGGTTTCGTAGACAAATCGCGGTCACTGCAGGTGTCTACTCTTTTCCAAATGACCTACAGACGCGTCTCTAACCGCCTCGAATTCAACTTAATGTTAATCTTCCCGCGTTGCTCCTACAAGTTACCGCTCGCGATTACTATTGTAACCCAAAATTCGAGGTGTCTGTCTCTCTCGAAACAAACGTTGCTTCAAAACAGAAAACTGTTTGTTTCATATAGCAGAAATCTCTAATAAACATGGGTTTAACTGTTAAAAGAATAAATTGCATTTAAATTTTTTTGGATTTTTTTTATTTTTCAACCAGCTTATAAGAGACTATTACAAGAAAAGATTTTCACTCCAAGAGACTGTAAAGATCTGTCACGCAGTTTATAGTGATCAGAGGAGTGTAGCAGTATGTAAAAGATAAAATTAGTCTGGCAGTAGCTAGCAAAGAGGCATATGAAGAGCAATTTTTTTGACGTTCTGTTTGTGGATTGTATGGAAAGAAACTATAATACAAGGCGAAGTACCCCATAGAAAGTACCCCCTATTACGCATTTAACAGTCAGTTAGAGTCCATAAATATACACTGCCTGACCAGAAAGAAGTGAAGCTTCGAGACACACTGACATCCGACACGTACATAGCATCTGCGGGTGGGTAAATGATTATAGATTCGCAATTCTCTGTGACGAGTAGAACGACCACCATGTTGAGTTACTGTTGTTCGTGTTTAGTGTTGTTGCCAGACGAGGTAGGGTATATAAGGGGCGCCAACAGCATCAGATGTTGAGTGAACACTGTTAAGGACAACGGCATGCCGCGTACTCGAATGAACACCTGACACCATTTGAACGGGGCCTCACTGTCAGTCTGCAGTTGGCTGGCTGGTCGAATCGTGCAGTACCCACATTTTTGGAGCATTCGTGTGTGACAGTGGCTGGATGCTGGATGCGTGGGAGCGTGAGGGCAGACATTACTTAACTCGACGTCAAGGTTCCAATTAACTTCGTTTGACCGTAACAAGAATGTATCACCGTGTTGTGCACCAAACACGTGTAATCTCTTCAAACCTGCTCCTCCTTCGGATAACAAGTAATGGTTTCTCTGTAATATTCTACATCATCCCGTACCATTGGTCAGAGACTAGCAGTATCCGGATTAGGAAATTACCGTCCCTTGCGTGGGCAGCCGTTTACACCACTACACAAACGGCTGCGTCATGAGTGCCGCCGTGACTGTGAAGCATGGAATGCTGGTGGATGGCGTCACATGATGTTCAGCTATGAATCGTGGTTCAACACGACCCTGGATGACCATCGTCGGCGAATACGGCTGTGTTATTCCTCGTGTTATGCTGTGGCGAGTCATCGTCACGTCTTGTGATTGAGGGAACTCTGACAGCACAACAGACGTCACGAACATCGTGCGTCATCACGTGCTATCTCTTAGGCGACAATATTGTGATGCCATTTTTCAACAGGACAATACTCGTCCACACATGGGACGCGTTTCTATGAATTTTGTGCATGGTGTTGAGGTGCTCGCGCTGCTAGCAGGATCCCCGAATATGTCCCTGATTGAGTGTGTGTGGGACCACCTCGGCTGACAACTGCGTCCAGGATATCAAGAATCTGCTGCAACAGTGGTGGACTAGCTTGGATCAGGTGAGGCTGCAACGGCTTCATGACACCCTTACCATCGGAATCACTGTATGCTTCCTCGTCAGAGGGGGCGCTGTGTCACATTGATAAAGGGACTCATACTGACAATTTCATTGTAAATTTGATTCGATTCTGCAATCGCTGATAAAACATTGCACACCCTCTCAATCCGTGAGGTCTGATTTCGTTTCCTCCCCCTCTTCTGGGTGCTTAACTTTTTTTGTCTGGCAGTGGAGGTATGAAGCTGTGTCAATGAATTTACTTTCGGCAAGAGGTGGAGGAAGATCTTGTTTCCGTGCTGACGAAATATTGACTATATTGACACTGTAAGTCCACTCCGAAATGTTCGGGTACGGTTCTAGCATTTACAAGCCAGGTGCAATGCACTGTGTACTTATCAATTATCATTGTGCCTGTACATTAGCTGAAGAGCCAAAGAAACTGGTACAACTGCCCAATATCGTGTAGGCCCCACGCAGAAGTGCCGCAACGTGACGTGGCATGGACTCGACTAATTTTTGAATTAGTGCTTGAGGGAATTGACACCATGAATTCTGCAGGGCTGTCCGTAAATCAGTAAAAGTACGAGGGAGCGGAGATCTCTTCTGAGCAGCACGTTTGAAGGCATCCCAGATATGCAGAATGCACAATGGAAGTGAATGGGTGCAGGTGATCAGACAGGATGCTTACGTACGCGCCGCCTGTCAGAGTCGTATCTAGACGTATCAGGAGTCCCCTGCACACGCCCCACACCGTTATAGAGCTTCCACCAGTTTGAAAAGTCCCCTGCTGACATGCAGGGTCCATAGATTCATGAGGTTGTCTCCATACCCGTACACGTCCACCAGCTTGATACAATTTGAAACGCGTCTCAGACTGACCAGGTAACATGTTTCCAGTCATCAACAATCCAAGTCGGTGTTGACGGACCAAGACGAGGCACAATGCTTTGTGTCGTGCAGTCATGACAGGTACACGAGTGGGCCTTCGGCTCCGAAAGCTCATATCGATGATGTTTCGTTGATTTTTTCCGCACGCTGACACTTGTTAATGGTCCAGCACTGAAATTTGCAGCAATTTTACGGAAGGGTTGCACTTCTGTCATTGAAGATTCTCTTCAGTTACCGTTGTTCCCGTACCTGGAGGATCTTTTTCCGGCCGCAGCGATGTCGGAAATTTTATTGTACCGCATTCCTGATATTCACGCTACAATCGTGAAATGGTCGTACGGGAAAATCCTCACTTCATCGCTACCTCGGTTACGTATGGATTTTCCTGGTCCAGTACACGCTGTTATGGCGGTTAATTGTTCCATCAAGTCCGCAGCTCGTGGTCTTGCGGTAGCGTTCTCGCTTCCCGCGCCCGGGTTCCCGGGTTCGATTCCCGGCGGGGTCAGGGATTTTCTCTGCCTCCTGATGACTGGGCGTTGTGTGATGTCCTTAGGTTAGTTAGGTTAATCCCTGACCCCGCCGGGAATCGAACCCGGGAACCCGGGCGCGGGAAGCGAGAACGCTACCTCACGACCACGAGCTGCGGACTTTTGCTAATGAAATGACTCTGTAGCATCTACTAAGTTGTCGTAAAATACAAGTAACTTACGGACTATAAGCTATTCTAGAACCTCCAGTCCCAGTTTTGTTGCAATTAGTCAACATGTGTGGCCGTCCCAGCAATTCCCACATTTACTCTATATTATTAGATTGCCAGAAGGCTTTCGACACCGTTCCTCACAAGCGTCTTCTAACCAAACTGCGTGCCTACGGAGTATCGCCTCAGTTGTGCGACTGGATTCGAGATTTCCTGTCAGAAAGGTCACAGTTCGTAGTAATAGACGGAAAGTCATCGAGTAAAACAGAAGTAATATCCGGCGTTCCCCAAGGAAGTGTTATAGGCCCTCTATTGTTACTGAACTATATTAACGACATAGGAGACAATCTGAGTAGCCGTCTTCTACATTTACATCTACATTTATACTCCGCAAGCCACCCAACGGTGTGTGGCGGAGGGCACTTTACGTGTTACTGTCATTACCTCCCTTTCCTGTTCTAGTCGCGTATGGTTCGCGGGAAGAACGACTGTCTCAAAGCCTCCGTGCGCGCTCTAATCCCTCTAATTTTACATTCGTGATCTCCTCGGGAGGTATAAGTAGGGGGAAGAAATATATTCGATACCTCATCCAGAAACGCACCCTCTCGAAACCTGGCGAGCAAGCTACACCGCGATGCAGAGCGCCTCTCTTGCAGAATCTGCCACTTGAGTTTGTTAAACATCTCCGTAACGCTATCACGGTTACCAAATAACCCTGTGACGAAACGCGCCGCTCTTCTTTGGATCTTCTCTATCTCCTCCATCAACCCGATCTGGTACGGATCCCACACTGATGAGCAATCCTCAAGTATAGGTAGAACGCGTGTTTTGTAAGCCACGTCCTTTGTTGATGGACTACATTTTCTAAGGACTCTCCCAATGAATCTCAACCTGGTACCCGCCTTACCAACAATTAATTTTATATGATCATTCCACTTCAAATCGTTCCGCACGCATACTCCCAGATATTTTACAGAAGTAACTGCTACCAGTGTTTGTTCCGCTAGCATATAATCATACAGTAAAGGATCCTTCTTTCTATGTATTCGCAATACATTACATTTGTCTATGTTAAGGGTCAGTTGCCACTCCCTGCACCAAGTGCCTATCCGCTGCAGATCTTCCTGCATTTCGCTACAATTTTCTAATGCTGCAACTTCTCTGTATACTACAGCATCATCCGCGAAAAGCCGCATGGAACTTCCGACACTATCTACTAGGTCATTTATATATATTGTGAAAAGCAATGGTCCCATAACACTCCCCTGAGGCACGCCAGAGGTTACTTTAACGTCTATAGACGTCTCTCCACTGATAACAACATGCTGTGTTCTGTTTGCTAAAAACTCTTCAATCCAGCCACACAGCTGGTCTGATATTCCGTAGGCTCTTACTTTGTTTATCAGGCGACAGTGCGGAACTGCATCGAACGCCTTCCGGAAGTCAAGAAAAATAGCATCTACCTGGGAGCCTGTATCTAATATTTTCTGGGTCTCATGAACAAATAAAGCGAGTTGGGTTTCACACGATCGCTGTTTCCGGAATCCATGTTGATTCCTATATAGTAGATTCTGGGTTTCCAAAAACGACATGATACTCGAGCAAAAAACATGTTCTAAAATTCTACAACAGACCGACGTCAGAGATATAGGTCTATAGTTTTGCGCATCTGCTCGACGACCCTTCTTGAAGACTGGGACTACCTGTGCTCTTTTCCAATCATTTGGAACCTTCCGTTCCTCTAGAGACTTGCGGTACACGGCTGTTAGAAGGGGGGCAAGCTCTTTCGCGTGCTCTGTGTAGAATCGAATTGGTATCCCGTCAGGTCCAGTGGACTTTCCTCTGTTGAGTGATTCCAGTTGCTTTTCTATTCCTTGGACACTTATTTCGATGTCAGCCATTTTTTCGTTTGTGCGAGGATTTAGAGAAGGAATTGCAGTGCGGTCTTCCTCTGTGAAACAGCTTTGGAAAAAGGTGTTTAGTATTTCAGCTTTACGCGTGTCATCCTCTGTTTCAATGCCATCATCATCCCGGAGTGTCTGGATATGCTGTTTCGAGCCACTTACTGATTTAACGTAAGACCAGAACTTCCTAGGATTTTCTGTCAAGTCGGTACATAGAATTTTACTTTCGAATTCACTGAACGCTTCACGCATAGCCCTCCTTACGCTAACTTTGACATCGTTTAGCTTCTGTTTGTCTGAGAGGTTTTGGCTGCGTTTAAACTTGGAGTGAAGCTCTCTTTGCTTTCGCAGTAGTTTCCTAACTTTGTTGTTGTACCACGGTGGGTTTTTCCCATCCCTCACAGTTTTACTCGGCACGTACCTGTCTAAAACGCATTTTACGATTGCCTTGAACTTTTTTCATAAACACTCAACATTGTCAGTGTCGGAACAGAAGTTTTCGTTTTGATCTGTTAGGTAGTCTGAAATCTGCCTTTTATTACTCTTGCTAAACAGATAAACCTTCCTCCCTTTTTTATATTCCTATTAACTTCCATATTCAGTGATGCTGCAACGGCCTTATGATCACTGATTCCCTGTTCTGCACATACAGAGTCGAAAAGTTCGGGTCTGTTTGTTATCAGTAGGTCCAAGATGTTATCTCCACGAGTCGGTTCTCTGTTTAATTGCTCGAGGTAATTTTCGGATAGTGCACTCAGTATAATGTCACTCGATGCTCTGTCCCTACCACCCGTCCTAAACATCTGAGTGTCCCAGTCTATATCTGGTAAATTGAAATCTCCACCTAAGACTATAACATGCTGAGAAAATTTATGTGAAATGTATTCCAAATTTTCTCTCAGTTGTTCTGCCACTAATGCTGCTGAGTCAGGAGGTCGGTAAAAGGAGCCAATTATTAACCTGGCTCGGTTGTTGAGTGTAACCTCCACCCATAATAATTCACAGGAACTATCCACTTCTACTTCACTACAGAATAAACTACTACTAACAGCGACGAACACTCCACCGCCGGTTGCATGCAATCTATTCTTTCTAAACACCGTCTGTACCTTTGTAAAAATTTCGGCAGAATTTATCTCTGGCTTCAAGCCAGCTTTCTGTACCTAAAACGATTTCAGCTTCGGTGCTTTCTATCAGCGCTTGAAGTTCCGGTACTTTACCAACGCAGCTTCGACAGTTTAAAATTACAATACCGATTGCTGCTTGGTCCCCGCATGCCCTGACTTTGCCCCGCACCCGTTGAGGCTGTTGCCCTTTCTGTACTTGCCCAAGGCCATCTAACCTAAAAAACCGCCCAGCCCACGCCACACAACCCCTGCTACCCGTGTAGCCGCTTGTTGCGTGTAGTGGACTCCTGACCTATCCAGCGGAACCCGAAACCCCACCACCCTATGGCGCAAGTCGAGGAATCTGCAGCCCACACGGTCGCAGAACCGTCTCACCCTCTGATTCAGACCCTCCACTCGGCTCTGTACCAAAGGTCCGCAGTCAGTCCTTCGACGATGCTGCTTTCATCCCGCTAGCGAGACTGGCAGTCTTCACCAAATCAGATAGCCGCCGGAAGCCAGAGAGGATTTCCTCCGATCCATAGCGACACACATCATTGGTGCCGACATGAGCGACCACCTGCAGATGGGTGCACCCTGTACCCTTCATGGCATCCGGAAAGACCCTTTCCACATCTGGAATGACTCCCCTCGGTATGCACACGGAGTGCAGATTGGTTTTCTTCCCCTCTCTTGCTGCCATATCCCTAAGGAGCCCCATTACGCACCTGACGTTGGAGCTCCCAACTACCAGTAAGCCCACCCTCTGGACCGCCCGGATCTTGCAGATTGGGGGGCAACTTCTGGAACAGGACAAGCAGCCATGTCAGGCTGAAGATCAGTATCAGCCTGAGACAGAGCCTGAAATCGGTTCGTCAGACAAACTGGAGAGGCCTTCCGTTCAGCCCTCCGGAATGTCTTTCGCCCCCTGCCACACCTTGAGACGACCTCCCACTCTACCACAGGTGAGGGATCAGCCTCAATGCCGGCAGTATCCCGGGCAACCACAGTCGTAGTCCGATCGGGGGATGCGTGGGACGAGCTGGCCGTCCCCGACAAACCCCAATCCGGACCCCCACAGTGATGCCCATTGGCAACAGCCTCAAGCTGTGTGACCGAAGCCAACACCGCCTGAAGCTGGGAGCGAAGGGATGCCAACTCAGCCTGCATCCGAACACAGCAGTTGCAGTCCCTATCCATGCTAAAAACTTTTGTGCAAAGAACGTCTGAACTAATCTACAGAGAGCGCAAACAAATCGACACAAAATTTAAACGGTTGTTAAAATAAAAGATTGCCTAGTAAATGCAGTAATGCTGCTGCTTGCGCACTGCTGACACACTGCTCGGCGGCGGAAGGAGACTACGCGATTTTACACTATTCAGGTACTAAAACGCGATGCTACAACTCTCAAATACTATAATACGCCCGAAATTTATGAATGAAACAATGCAAGTACCAAAAACACGCAAAGAAATTAAGAATTAAACTATGTAACAAATGAGTGAGCTAGGAGTATACGACTTGCTGCTGCAGCTGCTTATCCAACGGCGGCAGGGAGTCTTTTTGCAGATGATGCTGTCATTTACTGTCTTGTAAAGTCATCAGATGATCAAAACGACTTGCAAAATGATTTAAATAAGATATCTGTATCACGCTAAAAGTGGCAATAGACTCCGAATAACGAAAAGTGTGAAGTTATTCACATGAGTACTAAAAGAAATCAGCTAAATTTCGATTGCGCGGTAAGTCACACAAATCTCAAGGCTGTAAGTTCAGCTAAATACTTAGGGATTGCAGTTACAAAGTCCGCAGCTCGTGGTCGTGCGGTAGCGTTCTTGCTTCCCACGCCCGGGTTCCCGGGTTCGATTCCCGGCGGGTCAGGGATTTTCTCTGCCTCGTGATGACTGGGTGTTGTGTGATGTCCTTAGGTTAGTTAGGTTTAAGTAGTTCTAAGTTCTATGGGACTGATGACCTTCGATGTTAAGTCCCATAGTGCTCAGAGCCATTTGAACCATTTTTTTGCAATTACAAGTAACCTAAATTGGAACGATCACATAGATAATATTGTGGGTAGAGCAAACCAAAAACTGCGATTCATTGGCAGATCACTTAGAAGGTGCAACAGGTCTACCAATGAGACTGCTTACACTACGTTTGTCCGTCGTATTCTGGAGTACTGTTGTGCGGTGTGGGATCCGCATCAGATGGGACTGACGGATGACATCGAAAAAGTACAAAGAAGAGCAGCTCGTTTTGTACTATCGCGAAATAGGGTAGATAGTGCCACAGATATGATACGTGAATGGGAGTGGCAATCATTAAAACAAAAGCGTTTTTTGTTGCGACGGGATCTTCTCATGAAATTTCAGAAATATTTAAGTACTCATTTTTCCCGCGTGCCGTTTGAGAGAGGATCGGTAGAGAGACAGCTTGAAGGTGGTTCATTGAACCCTCTGCCAGGCACTTTATTGTGAATAGCAGAGTAATCACGTAGATGTAGGTGTAGATGTAGAATGTTATTCTACTGATAATTTCGGCACATATCACAGAACTGTGAAGAATGTTTCAAAATGGAGTAACGGCAAGAGGAAGAGCTTTGTGGATGTTACCACAAGCTACAGAAGAAGTAACTTTGCAACTTAAGAACATAAATTTTGTCGTGTGAAATGCTTGCACGCACAGAACCTTAATGAAGTAGAAAGAGATGCGCAGCACTGTGATTAATTGCAAAGCCACTGACACGATAGTAAACACGATTTGTTAATGGTAAAAATCTGAATTTGAAATATTAGTTTCATCGCTAAGTGCAACACTTCTTCGAAGATGGCAATTATTAGAAAGACTGCAGAAAAGGGCACACCCGGTTAGCTTCTAGTTGGTCTTACGAGTTTGAGAGCAACCAGTTCCAGATCTTCCTTTCTGTTAAAAGAAGTGTTGATCTATAGCACTGGGAATGGGTCAGGGGGGATGCTCGACAGCAGTGCCTGCGACAGGAACGCTGCACACTGCACTGTATTCGTCTTGATGGTTTTGCAGAATCTGCGACTGGTTCTGAGCGGCGGTCATTTATATTTATAGTAGCCATTAAGAAACAGTAGTGCGATTCGTTTAGCGAGCTGCTCTGTACGAAGCAGGAAGTGAGCCAGGGTTTTTCCTGCACATATGAGCGCGGCGTCAGCCGCTCTCGCGGCTGTTTCGAGACGTGCCTGCAGCCTGCAAAACCTGCCGCCGCTCGCCGCCCGCCGCGGCGCGAAACTCGATACCGGGAGATAAGGGAGCGACCAGCAGATGGGCATCTTCCAACTCTTCCCTCCGCATGAGGTCGCACGCGGACAAGTGTGAGTCCAAATACGCAACTAAGCGCATTCTGGATGCGCTGTGAGGCACTCCTGCTGAGTGGGCAAATATTCAGATTGATGTCCTCGACTGTATGCGATACGTTCTTCCTTGCTTTTGTTTGACTTTTACAACGTCAGCTAGCATCCATGATCACTGTGATTTAAAGTATGAAAGAAATAACTGTAACAATCGCAAAACTGGTACTCATAAGATGTGGACAACATTAAGATCGGAATTTCACGCTTCCTGGCAAGTGTAATAGATACACGAGTGAACAGATATGGATACTACAGTTGGAGGAGAAATTTGAAGGAAGATGAAAAAAATCATACTGAAGTGACAAAACTTTACAGATTTATCTTCTATTATTTTTGCTTGGGAAAATATGTGAATACGTGAACACATTTGGAACTAGTAAACGAAAATAACTTTTAAGTGCTTAACAGTTGCTAAAAAACCTCTCATGACGAACATTACACAGATTTCACAAAAACCAAATGTCACAAAAGTAGTCCAGCAAAATACAGAAGAAAATCGTGGGGACGAGCAACACGCTGAAGGGGGCAAGGGTGGAGAAAGAAAGCGGTCATGGTAACATTAAGTAAGATTTCAATTATTCACATGTAGTGATTTACGGAAACCAAGTAAAACCTAAATTAGAATGGCCATATTGAAATTTGAATCACCTCGCCCCGAACGCAAGTCAGAGCATAAATTTGTATGACGGTGATAATTATCGTCACTTATTATTTGCGAGCCTGTAAGGATGAATTTTCTTGGCAGTAAATTACCTCATCCGCAATTTCATTCTGAAACTGGGTTAAGCGTAGCACGAAATATAGCCGCGGCACAGGTGTAATCTTCTTCTCACTGAGTTAGCAGAAGGCATTTCCACAGCATATCTGAGCCAGAAATGCGTCTAAGAGCCGCTTAGCTGATAAGCTTCTATTTTTTCTGCCATACACTTTGGAAAGGAGTGGCCTTACTTAAGTTGCATAGTGAATTATGTTTGGGAGGAGAATGGGGTACAATGCCCTCGGGCTGCGAAGGAAAGAGTTCCTGGGCTAGCGTAAGTTTGTAGAAAGTTTTCTATTACGCCAAGATAACTTGTTCTCGTGTAGTCGTTAGAATGCAAAGTAGTCTAGCGAGAGGGCTTGCCAGGAAGTAACACCTAGTGTTGGGTCGCAATTAGTGAATAGATGGCAGAGTCAGTGAGAATACCTGTGACTGACGCAAAACGCAACCAATCTGTAATCACGTGCAGTTTGGATAAAAGGCATAATGCTCAACAATTTTCGAGAACCGTTTGGAACTAGTCAAATCGGGAAGTCCCTCAGTAACCCTCATTGAGTATGCACGAAGGAGACGTCCATTGGGACACAGAAAAGACAAGACATGTTTTTTGAAGTTGTTGTGTGATTAGCTTTCCTAGTAGACGAATTCTCTGACCTAAAATCACGCAGCTACATAGTTAAGCATTTTTAACAACCCAAATATTGCACAAGAACTAGTTGTAAAACAGAAATTTCATATGTATCTGAGTGACTGTTCACCACGAAACTCTGAAAAGCTGTTATTTCTTTGATAACAGAGCGTAAATAATATTTACCGTCAGAACGTAATGTCCACTTTTCGAAATCCCGTAACCGTCTCCCATTATGAAACAGAAGTTTCAAATTTGGCTCAAAGATGGCAACAATCTCGCTCTGCTATGGTGAAAGGGCGTGGCCTCCTTCGACATCACCCTCGGTCTCGACAACGTTTCAAACATCAAGATGTCGACACGTGCGAAAAACAGGCCAGAAGTTTAAGTGAGGTGTAAGGTGGATTAATGACGCCACTTGACGCCTTCCTGAGAGACAATCTCCACTCATTCCAAATTAACAATATAAGTGTAAACCAGATGTGGCTTAAATTCAAAGAAATAGTATCGACAGCAATTGAGAGATTTATACCAAATAAATTAACAAACGACGGAGTTGATCCTCCTTGGTACACAAAACGGGTTAGAACACTGTTGCAGAAACAACGAAACAAACGTGCAAAATTTAAACCGTCGCAAAATCCCCAAGATTTGCGATCTTTTACAGAAGCTCGAAATTTAGCGCGGACTTCAATGTCAGATGCTTATAACAGTTTCCACAACGAAACTTTGTCTCGAAACCTGGCAGAAAATCCAAAGCGATTCTGGTCGTATGAGAAGTATGTTAACGGCAAGAAACAATCAACGCCTTCTCTGCGAGTTAGCAACGGAGATATCGAAGACAGTGCTGCCAAAGCAGAGTTACTAAACACAGCCTTCCGAAATGCCTTCACAAAAGAAGACGAAGTAAATATTCCAGAACTCGAATCGAGAACAGCTGCCAACATGTGTAACGTGGAAGTAAATATCCTTGGAGTAGTGTAGCAACTTAAATCACTTAATAAAAGCAAGTCTTCTGGTCCAGACTGTATACCAATTAGGTTCCTTTCGGAGTATGCTGATGCATTAGCTCCATACTTAACAATAATATACAACCGTTTGCTCGACGAAAGATCCGTACCCAAAGACTGGGAAGTTGCACAGGTTACACCAATATTCAAGAAAGGTAGTAGGAGTAATCCACTAAATTACAGGCCCATATCGTTCACGTCGATATGCAGCAGGATTCTGCAACATACATTGTGTTCGAACATTATGAATTACCTAGAAGAAAACGGTCTATTGACACACAGTCAACATGGGTTTAGAAAACATCGTTCCTGTGAAACACATGAAGTGCTGAGGGCTATTGACAAGGGATTTCAGATCCATTCCGTATTCCTGGATTTCCGGAAGGCTTTTGACACTATACCACACAAGGGGCTCGTAGCAAAATTGCGTGCTTATGGAATATCGTCTCAGTTATGTGAATGGATTTGTGATTTCCTGTCAGAGAGGTTCAAATGGTTCAAATGGTTCTGAGCACTATGCGACTTAACTTCTGAGGTCATCAGTCGCCTAGAACTTAAAGATAATTAAACCATAACCTAAGGACATCACACACATCCATGCCCGAGGCAGGATTCGAACCTGCGACCGTAGCGGCCGCTCGGCTCCAGACTGCAGCGCCGAGAACCGCACGGCCACTCCGGCCGGCCCTGTCTGATAGGTCCCAGTTTGTAGTAATTGATGGAAAGTCATCGAGTGAAACAGAAGTGATTTCTGGCGTTCCTCAAGATAGTGTTATAGGCCCTTTGCTGTTCCTTACCCATATAAACGATCTGGGAGACAATCTGAGCAGCCGTCTTAGGTTGTTTGCAGATGACGCTATCGTTTATCGACTAATAGTCATCAGAAGACAAAACAAATTGCTAAACGATTTAGAAAAGATATCTGAATGGTGCGAAAAGTGGCAGTTGACCCTAAATAACGAAATGTGTGATGTCATCTTCATGACTGCTTAAAGGAATCCGTTAACTTCAGTTACACGGTAAATCAGTCTAATCTAAAAGCCGTAAATTCAACTAAATACCTAGGTATTACAATTATGAACATCTTAAATTGGAAGGAACACATAGAAAATGTTGTGGGGAAGGCCAACCAAAGACTGCGTTTTATTGGCAGGACACTTAGAAAATGTAACAATCTACATGTAGATGTAGATTGTCGCACATGTCACTACAATTGTGGCCAACGCGACTGTGGACGTGTCATACCATGGGAAGGCCGTCTCATCCCCTCTTACCCACAGTTCATCCTTTATCCTGACGCCCGTGCGATGGGTGGTCAGAACCGCGACGCCTCAAGACGAAAACACGCAGTTTCTTTATGGGTGGCCGAGGAAAACACTTCAGAGACATAGCTGCTCAGAATTGATACGAAAAGGTGTCAGTGGACGGCCAAAAGGGAGATAATAAAACCATCCCTTCCCTTGGGGCGTCGATTCCCACACATTTCGCTGTTGGAAAGGACAGTTCGCTGTGTGATGAGCAATAGGGCGACGTTCTTGACAACCTTTGACACTGTTGAGACCCCCCGGACGAGTCAACCCTTCTCTACGGACGTCGTAGACCTGCAACAGCATCGAATGTTGTTACGCCCATTTGGAGTGTAACAGGGCCGCTAATTTTGCTCTGGAATACAGTGTGGAACCGCTACGAACAGTTGTAAACCATTCGACGAAATCTGAACGTAATCTGCAGCAGCAAAGGGTGTTCACGCTTTTTTCAGTCCTCACGTTTCGCACACTGCTGTGACGTGGTCACGGGTGGCGTCGCGGGGGGGATTAAAATTGCGCTTTGATACGTGCTTGAATAAAACGGGGCAAAGACGCCTCAGTTCGCGGCAACATCATAGGTGTCACGCGCATACCCCTGTTGGGCACTTTAAAATGTTCCCGTACAGAGACAGCCAGTCAGTGATTACCAGGAACTGGCATGACAGGCATCCTTCCCTCCGCCCCCCCCCCTTCCCCTCAGAATTCGCATGCGACCAGCAAGCTATAATTCAGAGTCGTAGCGCCACTCAGCTGAGGTATGTCGATGTCGAAATCGTTGCTTGTTACTCTAGCGCTACGAATCAGTGAATGGCTCTCTCTGTACATGGCCATTTTTAAAATGCCCAACAAACGAGCGTGGTAATCATCGGAGGCTGTTGTTCAACTGCGGGAGTCTTAGTGGGACTCTTCGTAGTTTTATTCACACGTGTGTCAATGTCGCACCCCGCCCCATGATCACGCCACAGCAGGGCACGAAACAAGAGGGCTGAAAAAGCATGAACACCCTTTGCTTCTTTAAAAATGGCTCTGATCACTATGAGACTTAACATCTGTAGTCATCAGTCCCCTAGAACTTAGAACTAATTAAACCTAACTAACCTAAGGACATCACATACATCCATGCCCGAGGCAGGATTCGAACCTGCGATCGTAGCAGTCTTGCTTCTTTAGATCACGTCCAAATTTCGTCAAAGGGTTTTGAACGGTCTCTATTGGTTCCATCCCTTGTGATTCCATCCTCTATTCGAGAACAAAACTTGCAATCACATAACACTCCAAAGAGGTGAGATCACGTTTAATGCGGTTCTAGGCACACGAAGTCCTTAGAGAAGAGTTGCATCGTCCGGGGGTGTCAGCAGCATCAAAGATTGCCAACAAAGCCGTCCTGTTGGTTCACCGCATTGCGAACTGTCGTTTCCGACGGCGAAATGTGTGGGAATCAACGCCTCAAGAGAAGGTGTTGTTTCGTTGTTGTTCTTTAATGCCACCTTCGGAGACCCTTAAGTGTCTGTTCTGAACGGCGGTGTGTGAAATGTTTTACCCGGACACCCAAAAGAAATCGCGTCATTTCGTCATTTCAATACTGGGATCCTCGTTTCTATCTTCATCGCAGAGGCATCAAGAGGAGGGGTGGGGGGAGGGGTGACGACCTCTTCGCATCGTGTGACACGTCCAAGTGTGACGTCACTGAGCCAACACCTCCCACGAATTTCTATATTTCTATCTCTTTTTTCGCACTTGTGGACACCTTGCTGTTTGAAGCCTCGCCGAGCGAAAGAGTGGCGTCGCAGGGAACTACGAACTACGCTTTTGCATAAGTACAGAGGAAGGTTGTAGGCACCTGTGAGCCAAATTTAAAACTACTGCAGCGCAATAGGAGACAATTACGGGGTTTAAAAAGAAAGTGAGCGTTTAAGTGTGTTGCGCAATGCCGTTGGAATAGGCCTTGGTGTCTTGCCAGCACGAGCAGTATGACCACATGAAAATAGTGTGCAAGGTTGAAGTTAGTATGACTATTCGTTTACTAAACAATAGTGGAACGATTGACACACATGTACGTCTTAGTCATGTACATCGATGCTGTAGACTATGACAACTGCAATCTTATCTGCAGTATAATACGTCAAACAATTTATGTGGCTAAACATATTTTCAGTCAGAACTAGGTGGCAATTTATTTTCAAGTATTACCCTTTGCCTTGCTGCAGTACTAGAGAAAAAACGCATCATGCTGGAAGGACGTATTTTCAATTTGACACTAGAGTGATTCCTTCTGGAAAGATGCTGTACTTGGCGTAATTTTTAATTCATTATTTCAGCTTCTATCCTTATCGACGATTAAGCTGATACTCAATATGTCTCCAAGAAAATGTAATTTCATCAGATGCTGTACTTGGTACAAAGATCCTTCCAGCAAGACGAAAACCTATACGCTCTGCTATTTAGGTGAGAGACGTGGCTCCTATTGATCGGCAGAGTTACCTTTCAAGTGCGGAGAGAATGTGAAATCTTGGGTTACGGTGTTCGTGATGTTTTATCGGCATTCTGAAGCTTCTAAAGGTGAGTGAGTAGTGACAAAGCTCACAACACACTTCTGTTACATTAGTTAGCTAAGAGCATACCAGAGAAGATTTTTTCGAAGAACGGAACTCGGTGAGGTTTGATTGAACTGGATAAATGGCGTTTTCTAAGGAAACCAATTAGTTTTACGTTTCAGTAACGGAGTTTCAATGCTTTCGACGACACATTTTCTTTTCTGGGCTTCCAAGGACATAGCGAGCAACTCGCTGGGACGTTAAGTGTAGACTGTGGGCCAGTAGTTCTCCGTCCGGTGGTCGGGTATTGGATTGAGAGGCCAAGCGCGGGACAGTAATTCCCTAGTGCCGCTGCTCCTACTCTCCGACCACTAGTGTTTGCTACACAAGACATGGCAGCGGGTCCATTACTCCATCGCGGATGGTAGGCGCCGATGTGAATGTGTTACGATGTGCTTGGAGCTGTATACGGTTATCCGTCCTTGTGGTGGCCACACGTGGTAGACCTTAACTTTAACGTCCAGTATGCCTGCCCTTATGTCCAGTGCGGTCCAAAAACTGTCACATCCGGATGACCCACAAATCTGGATATTACCTTATTCAACCAGCCCTCTATATGAAGATCCACAAGGAAGCGTCTTTCAAACTTACTCAGTTGCTGATAACACTGTCTCACACGAGTATGCGGCATCAGATCACTTAACGTCTGACGCTGTTCACACTCCTGTTATACCCTTGGTAACAATGCAAAACACGAACAACAATAATGCATTCTGCTGGCCGTCCTACTTGTCACAGAGACTTGCAACTCTATAGTTCAATTCTTTTATCTTAGCGGTTCGCGCATGCCCGCTCAGCCGCGGGAGACAGCTGCGTTGCCAGTGGCACGCGCCAAGCAAACTTACGTTTAGGGGGGAGCGCGCAGTTTATGAAGTAAAGCCACCACGCATGCGTTAACCTTTTCGCTGCTCCAGAGACGTGCTCCCCGCATTCCGCACTGTGCGCGATTTTGTCATCACTGCACTGCTCGCCTGTGCAGACACTGGTGTTCTGACTGCTTTGACACACTTATCATTCGATTTCACAAAAAACTACTTGGCCCAAAAATTTGATTTTTAGACATCTTCTTGACTGATACCTTCCCCCCATAAATGACTTAATTTTGTTTCGATGTTCAACGCAGTTATTGTGCAGCATTAAATGTAGTAAACCACTGCACGAAATTTTGAAGAGTTTTCAGAGGTTAAAGTCCATAGCGTCTACTTTCCGTATGGTTGATTTCAGTTGCCACTAGAAATTTCAAAAAATTACATTCAAACGAATAAAATTCATAAAGTAAGACACTTCGATATTGTTTATAAGTAAAGAAATTATTAAGTACAGATTAAGGTTTGAACTTGGAACCTTTCGCATAGTAGCCAAACACTTTAACCATTACGCTAACGCAGCTCAGCATTCAATATAGTTCCTGGAGTACTTTAAACTAGGACGCAAAATACCGACAAACACATTTGGTATAACTATGAATTACTCACGTTTCGTCGAAGGACAATAGGAAATAAACAATTACCGCTGTTCTTTATTGCAAAAGAGCGGTTAGTGAGAATGATACAAACACCTTTCCTTGCTATCGCCTGAATTAGGAGGCTTATTGCTTGTTTGGTTTAATTAATTAATAGAATATGAAGCAGTTGGTATAAAGAATGCTTTTTCCAAACTTTCTATAAAAGAAATTTGGCTATCAAGACATTGCTTTCGTTCAGTTACTTTATTTATGACTGAACGTTTCTAAAACTGAAGCCAGAGTGTCCGTGCTCTGCACTGCAGTCAAGCTCTGGCAACGTCGTTCTCTGTTCATTGGCTGACTGTGTTTTGTAACGTCAGATGCGCAGAACGAACCTAAACTCGGCCGCCGTCATAAATGACGCGCACTTTAGTCATTGTCACACCTGTCGATGTTTCGTTCGTGTACGTAGTTTCACTGACATCCGACCATGTCGTCTGGATGCGTCTCTTTTCTTGCCAAGTAGTAAAGTACGAGCCTGAACTGCAGTTAAGGAACCCAGACCGGCAAGGTAGTGCGCGCTCGGACTCTGCGGTGATCCTGTCCCGCAACTGTTGTGCTTTTGCTCGTTACTCGGGATCGGCGTTCGTAGCCAGCTGGCGGCCCCAGCGGGGGAAAGCGGCTCCTCCGTGCCCTTCCGGAGAAACCCGCGCGGCCGCCGCCTCTGCCTCGACTGTAGGAGTGGCCGATTCAGCGCACGCGGTTCCTAAGCGCGCGCCGCGCCGCTTCGCGTCTCGCCGACCGACGCCACACACTCCATTGTCACCGGCCTCCGCGGGTCTCCGCTTGCGATATAATTAACTAGACCGTGTCCGTGTCCGCGGCGTGTTTCACTACGTTACCTAACATTACGTAAGAGACAGAACTGCACGGAGGAGGTCTGACAGCAGTCGACGAAACACTTTTCGTCGATGGAAGTTCTAGAGATTGTGTAGGTCACGATCGACAGTCCATCGACCATGTGTGCTGGTAACTTATGCACCTGGTGAAAATACTTATTAACATTTAAATAGCTCTGATTTGGTATTCAGTTTAGGGAACAAATAGATAAATGCATTATACACTACTGGTCATTAAAATTGCTACACCACGAAAATGACATGCTACAGACGCGAAAATTAACCGACAGGAAGAAGGTGGTGTGATATGCAAATGATTAGCTTTTCAGAGCATTCACACAAGGTTGGCGCCGGTGGCGACACCTGCAACGTGCTGACATGAGGAAAGTTTCCAACCGATTTCTCATACACAAACAGCAGTTGACCGGCGTTGCTTAGTGAAACGTTGTTGTGAAGCCTCGTGTAAGGAGGAGAAATGCGTACCATCACGTTTCCGACTTCGATAATCGTCGGATTGCATCCTATCGCGATTGCGGTTTATCATATCGCGACATTGCTGCTCGCGTTGGTCGAGATCCAATGACTGTTAGCAACATATGGAATCGGTGGGTTCAAGAGGGTAATACGGAACGCCGTGCTGGATCCCAACGGCCTCGTATCACTAGCAGTCAAGATGACAGGCATCTTATCCGCATGGCTGTAACGGATCGTGCAGCAACGTCTCGATCCCTGAGTCAACAGATGGGGACGTTTGCAAGACAACAACCATCTCCACGAACAGTGCGACGACGTTTCTAGCAGCATGGGCTATTAGCTCGCAGACGATGGCTGCGGTTACCCTTGACACTGCATCACAGACAGGAGCGCCTGCGATGGTGTGCTCAACGACGAACCTGGGTGCACGAATGTCAAAACGTCATTTTTTCGGATGAATCCAGGTTCTGTTTACAGCATCATGATGGTAGCATCCGTGTTTGGCGACATCGCAGCGAACGCACATTGGAAGCGTGTATTCGTCATCGCCATACTGGCGTATCTCCCGGCGTGATGGTATGGGGTGCCATTGGTTACACGTCTCGGTCACGTCTTGTTCGCGTTGACGGTACTTTGAACAGTAAACGTTACATTTCAGATGTGTTACGACCCGTGGCTCTACCCTTCATTCGATCCTTGCGAAACACTACATTTCAGCAGGATAATGCACGACCGCATGTTGCAGGTCCTGTACGGGCCTTTCTGGATACAGAAAATGTTTGACTGTTGCCCTAAAAAAATGGTTCAAATGGCTCTGAGCACTATAGGACTTAACATCTGAGGTCATGAGTCCCTTAGAACTTAGAACTACTTAAACCTAACTAACCTAAGGACATCACACACATCCATGCCCGAGGCAGGATTCGAACCTGCGACCGTAGCAGTCGCGCGGTTCCGGACTGAAGCCCCTAGAACCGCTCGTCCACTGCGTCCGGCTGACTGCTGCCCTGGCCAGCACATTCTCCAGATCTCTCACCAAGTGAAAACGTCTGGTCAATGGGGCCGAGCAACCGGCTCGTCACAATACGCCAGTCACTACTCTTGATGAACTGTGGTATCGTGTTGAAGCTGCGTGGGCAGCTGTACCTGTACACGCCATCCAAGCTCTGGTTGACTGAATGCCCAGGCTATCAAGACCGTTGTTACGGCCAGAGGTGGTTGTTCTGGGTACTGATTTCTCAGGATCTATGCACCCAAATTGCTTGAAAATGTAATCACATGTCAGTTCTAGTATAATATATTTGTCCAATGAATACCCATTTATCATCTGCATTTCTTCTTGGTGTAGCAATTTTAGTGGCCAGTACTGTATTTTCAAGCGCTTAAACGGCCATCTTCATATCTAGAAATAGTTATACAGGACCACAAAAGATTTTCGTATTACAATAGCATTAAGAAAAGTACTTATGCAAAAGTTGTTAGGAGTGCATAGCGGGATGCAAACATGTAATGTCGTGTGACCAGGACAAATGCAACCTGGCAAAGTCCGTTCTCCTCGGAACTCTATTACTGGACTGTTTTGTCCAAAACTGTTCTGTAACCTAATTAATAAACCTAGACTACCAAGTCAACTCAAATTACAAGCGATGCATGAAAATATACACATAACTGAAATAGCAAAAATGATCGTGAATTTCTATATGATGTGAGAGTATAAGGACCACAGAAAGCGAGTCATAGAACTGTTTTTCATTAAAAGTCAAGAGTTTGTGGCAGGCAGGAACTGGGCGACAGGCGCTGCTTGGTGCTTGGTGCCCCGTGGCTGCCACAATAGGGAACAGAAGGTCGAACTCGGCAAGTTTTTAACTGCCATTGAGAGAAGGAGCGAGAAGGGCGCTTTCATCAAAGACAGGATTCTGTAAGGGGGTGGGAAGACATAAGACACGCAGAGTGAGAGGAATTTGCTCGATTCAAAGGAGGTCAGCAATAACTGATGCAAAAGTTTCGGAAGGAACTCTGGTGCTGGCCCACCAAAATTACTTTTGTAGTGGGGATGAGAATTCACGAGTGTCTGTGTACAGTTGGCATCATTGGGGAAAACGTGAAACCATCCTCATAATGGGAGAGAATTCCACTTACTGCCCCAATCTAAAAGAGAAATGTGCGTTACTGGTCAGTCACAGATTCTCTAAGAGAAGAGGTATTTTTATGGATTTATTTATTGCATGGGACTCGAAAGGCACAGAGAGGTTTGGTAAAGAGAACCTGGTGCTAGAAGAACCAACAAAATTTTGACAAGAGGAGCATATAGGTACTTGATACTAGAGGTCTGCGGGGAAGACACTTCGTCTTAGAGCTTCAGAGAGGGAGAACTTCCTCTTTGTCTGCACCTCCTGACGGTCTCTGCCCCAGAGCCAATCACAGATACTGGGACCAAACTTGTAACTTTAAGCAACCACTGCAGCCACTCTCTGCAGTTCAGTTTTAGAATGATGGTAAGCTTTTGCAGTAGTAGCAAAAGGTGTGAAAAGGCAGATGCAAAGTTATTTGTTTGGAGTTAGGGTTTTTGCTTTTTTGAGGTACTCACTCACTCAGCTAATGAGCTCAAGGCAAGGGCCTTTCTTTTAATATGTTAGCTTGGCGTTGTTTGTGGACGCGGCATATTGTACATCATCACTATCATTTCATTTTCTAATCCACCCACGTGTGCCAAGGTATTACAGCCTATGTTTCTAATCGATTTGAACCAATGTGCACTTAGTAATTACTTGTATTTACGTATTCAATATTTGAGGTCGAGTTCATGCGTTTCAGAAATACACATGACTTTATTGTGACCCTTAATTTCATTCAGTAGTTAGATCTAACCTTTTCTTATTATGTCTATACTAACTACAGTACTCACATTTCATGTTTGTTTACCCTTCATGTGACCTTGTCTTAACACTCCACATATTGTTACGGAAAGCAGTATGTTCACTGTATAGGCCACCGGATTCAGATCTTGGTAGTATCACAGGATATGCTTAGAGCTTAACTGTAGTCTCAGAACACCACACACATATATGTCTATTGTGGCGCTGCAGGCGCGACCAGGACTCTGAATAGACGACATGGTGCCACTAGTGCGTCCAGCCTTGTCGTGGGCCCACGGCTCTCTGCTACTGTGTCGAGATAATGGTCACTGTGCTGACAATCCCTGGTGTTCCGAATGTCGTCCACTGTCCGTTTAATTATGTACTTATCTTGCTGCAACCTAACGAATTTCCTGATTCAAGGCGCTTGACGTGGCTGTACGATCAGGCTCAGCCGAGCGAAGAATATGTCTCTTCTCTTGTGAGCTAGCGACGTGGGTGCCGTTCGGATCCCGTACTGCGTTATAGCTCTCTGAAATTTGTCGGTTCCATATTCGCATTCTTGAGATGCCGACTAACACGAACAGAGACATTTTGGAATGGTAAACAATCTCGATACGCCATAATACGCCACTGTCCACCTCCGTGATCCTGGTGTTGTCGAATGTGTTGGTAGATGTTTATCTTCGTATACTAGGCATAATACGATTTTCTTACAAACAACCAGCAATCAAATGCAATTTCTGAATGAGAAGCCTCTTGCGAAACCTTTCCTTTTATAAATAATGTAGGTGATATTGCTCGTATTTACTTTATGAGGTTGCGCTGAGATGCTAATCATTTGCATACCCATGTTACTTTTCATGTTTCCATACTTGTTCCCATATTGTGCATATAAATTTGACGGCTTCCTTTACACGAAAACCGTAGACGCCGCAGTACCGTTCCCAGCTGAAGTACGACAGGAAGTATCGTAAACAAGAAACCACCTGGTCCTAAGAAGACTGCAAGGACGTCGGAAAACATCGAGATAGTGCGACAGGCTTTGAAGCGGTCTGCACAACGACACGAGCGTGAGTTCAGAATAAGTGAACTGGTGCGCACTATTTGAAAAAATGTCTTAAAAATTTCATCCATACAAGATGTGTATTGTCCAGCTGTTTTAGGGGACTGATTATCAGCAACGAGAGGACTTTGACCGTTCGAACGCATGTGTTGGTTGAAGACAATGAAAATGTGGTACTCATCATGAGTGATGAGGCTCATTTTCATTTGAGTGGGGAGATAAACAAGCACAGTTTCCGTTTCGGGGCTTCTGAGAATCCGCGAATCATTTACCGCTCCATGCATGGACGCCGGACAGTTTTAAGCATGTGACTGTAACGTTCACTGTTGACAGTCACAGGGGCACTATTTTCTTCTTCCAAAAAAATAAGGGTCAGTCATACCGAAATTGCTAATCGCACACCACACCACCTTAATGGTGTGGTGTGCGATTAGCAATTTCGGTATGACTGACCCTTATTTTTTTGGAAGAAGAAAATAGTGCCCCTGTGACTGTCAACAGCGAACGTTACAGTCACATCCTTAAAACTGTCCGGCGTCCACAGCTTCAACGGCGACGTCGACAGAACAAGAGCAATGTTTATCTACAACAAGATGGTGCCACCCCTTACACTGCATGTGGGTCTGTGGGCGTGTTTTGTCGCACGTATCCAGGAAGGGTTATTTCCCGTTTCGGTGATCTCCCGTGACCTCCAAGGTCCCCAGATTTCAGCACTTGTGACTTTTTTGTTCAAAATGGTTCAAATGGCTCTGAGCACTATGGGACTCAACATCTTCGGTCATAAGTCCCCTAGAACTTAGAACTACTTAAACCTAATTAACCTAAGGACATCACACACACCCATGCTCGAGGCAGTATTCGAACCTGCGACCGTAGCAGTCCCGCGGTTCCGGACTGCAGCGCCAGAGACTTTTTTGTGGAGATACCTAATTTTACTGATGTATACTAACAAATCCCGCAACTTCGCTAATCTGTAGGAGGCAATCATGCAGGAAGAAGAAGCAATTGAATGTGAAATGTTGGGTGGTGCTTAATTGATTTTCAGCACAGGCATGAAACCTGCTCCCGAGAAAGTGAACATCACCTACTGGACTTATCTTTCATTCATAATATGCATCTCAAATTGCATATAATTACAAAGATGTTGAGCTGTACATGGCTCGTGTTCATGCATTTTATTGTTTGGCATCTTCTACTACGGTACTGCTGCCTCGTTTTCTTATTCCATTTACTGGCGTCACTAACTTCCTGCTTTACTTGCCCGTGAGTGGCAGCAGCGCGTATCGATAGTGCACTATTGTACCATCTCTGGAGCGACAGGTAGTATTTCCAGGCCGTCCTGTGTCTGGAAGTCGGTTGGAGACGGACCAGTAGTGCAATAGAGGGACGGAGCAGCGGTCGGCGACGAAGGAGCGTCGGGAACAGAGCACCAGTGTAGTGAGGACAGCCAGTAATTGCCGACCGCTGGCGACACACATGCACTGTCTGACTGAAGAAGACTGGAGCGGGAACGACCGCTGGTTGGTCATTCGGTCGGTCGTCCCATCAGCGACGTCTGTTTGGTCCTTTGACCGTTTGCGGATGTTGGCGGTCGGTCGGTTGGGTCAGAGCAGCGAGGAAGTCTCCGTGGCGCGTAGTCGGGCAGGAGCCGCTGGTGGTGTGCACATGCGGTTGAAGTTGTGAGGCACTTCTTGCGAGGGTTACGAAGTTCGTCGCCCACCAATCCTGGACACTAAAGTTGAGTGCTCGCTTAACCTACTATCAAGCCTCAACTGCTATCACATCTCTTCTTTTGATCATGGTTGTCGCTTTCTGGGAGATTCAAGCGAGCAACAACATGTATAATTGAAGTCGGCTAGAATTGCAGCCGTCTTCCTGTGTGGTGCTTAACTTAATTTCATTCCTTCATTAATGAAGAGTGCCAGCAGTATCCTGTACCTTGTGGCTTTTGACGTTCCGGTGACCTGCCTTGGTCGTTGACGCAGTTTTTGGCAGTGTATTTTCCTCATGTCGATGCTGTCCAGCTCGGCGTGTAGTTCGACAGCTGAGGTGTTGTTGGTAGTTTTGGGCTTTTTTTCTGACTTGGCTGGATTGGGCGCCAGTATCCAGAACGTTGTGCTATTGACATCTTGTTGTCGTTTTGCTGGTCGTGGAGCAGAACCGATCTTGTTGGTTGGTTCATTGGGTGGCTTTCGGTTGCCTTCCGATTAAGAGGTTGTCGGCCTGGCTGCCTGTCTCACCTAAACATGAGTTAGTGTTACCTTCCCAGGCTGATCCTTGGAACCTTCTGAGAGCCCCACCTTGTGTTTTACATAGTGATTTCCTTTTTAGTCTTAAGTACTCTTTAGTCTAAGTACTCTTCAGTCGAGTTTTAGCTTATTAAAATTGCAAGCTTTTCTTCTTAGGCCTTAAGCAGTAAAAAAAAATTGTTTCTTGTTTGTTAGTGGCCTTCAGCCAAGTTCCAGCCTTTCAAAATTAAAACTGAAAATTCCTTGTGCCTAGGCCTTAAGCCATAAATTGGTTTCAATTTGGTAAGTGGCCTTCACCCGAGTTTTCAGCCTTTTCAAATCAAAAGTTAAAAAATTTTGTCTAGGCCTTAAGCTGTAAGAAATATTTTCTAGTTTTTATGTGGTCTTCAGCCAAGATTTCCAGCTTAAAATTGATAATTTATTTGTCTGGGCTTTAAGCCATGAGATTGTTTGGGTTTCATATGTGGCCTTCAGCCGAGAGTTATGTGAAGCATTTTAGGATAAAGCCTTTAGCCTATTTTAGTTGAAATCAGAAACTGTTCCCTTCAGGCCTTAAGCAATACAATTGTTTTCTGCATGGTGTGTGGCCTTCAGCCGAGTTTTATCATAATCTCTCTTAAAAATTCAAAATCCTTGTCTTGCCCGTAAGTCATTAGATTGTTATTCTTTAGTGTGAGGTCTTCAGCCGAGTTTTACACGAGTATTTTAAAATAAGGCCTTCAGCCTTTTCAAATTAAAAGCTCCTCTTCCTAGGCCTTACGCCGTTAAATTGTTTTGTTGATATGCAGCCTTCAGCCGAGTTTTCAGTCTATTTAGATTAAACTTTGAAAATCTTTGTGTCGACTTTAAGCCGTAAAACTGTTCTTGATTGATGTCAGGCCTTCAGCCGATTTCTATGGGTAAAATTTAAGCTAAGGCTTTCAACCTATTTATATCGAAGATAAAAACATTTTTTTCTAAAGAAGTGAAACCTCCATAAGAACTCCTGTACCTCAATTCCTTGCTTAGGCCTTGGGCCTTGGATTTTCGATGTGGCCTTCAAACGATCTAAATTAAATCAAGGAGGTCTTTCGTTAAAACCTTGAGAGTTTTGATTCTTGCTTGTGTGATTGTGTATTTTAAGAAATAAAGCTTATATATTGAGCGCAATTGACAGTAACTTATTTTGGCCCGTTTCAACAGATATAACCCAGGGAGTTCAGATGTTGTTATAATAAATCCACTTTTGCGTTACTAATTAGGTGCATACTCTTCATTTTAAAACTGCCCGTTTCCGATCAATCAACACGTACTTGTTTGCTAATATCTGCCGCAAGAGCTGCCCCACATCTCTTCCATGTTCCATTTACGAAAGTAAAGCGAACATAGAAGGCATCTCAGTTTTAGAAACGAAAACATTTTCCGCCTAGACTATTATCACGTGTATTAAATAATAGCATAAATTTATTTGAGAGGAATACCTTCTTATGCAAGACACCATTTTGTAACTTTGTTTTCACCCAGATAGCCTATGTTTCAGCACATTTTCTGTTATCTTCAGTGGATTTGTTTGCTTGTTTTCTTGGTGAAAACAAAAGTATAAAACAGTGGCTAGCTTAAGGCGGAATTCCTCTCCTATTTTGCAACAAGCACGGAATAAAGAAGAACTGTTTAACGAAGTGCTGAAACTACGACGTGGCAGTAGGCCGCGAGCGTAAATAAATGAGAACTTACATCACCCGAGGGGAGGGGAGGGGAGAGGAGCAGTGCAGGCCTCTCGCAGGGCTAGCAGCCAAATCCGCGATTTCTGGTTCTGAAAAAGCAGAACTGACCTATAGACATACGGACTGCTGACTCCTTCTGGTATTGTGAGATTCGTACTCTAACCCTGTGATGAACCACTGTTAGCTTCTTCACTCATTTAAAAATAAGACTAGAAAGCAACGGACAACGCACAAAAGAAGCAAAGCAGGGAAAAGCAAAGCATTTGGCAACGCCTACCACCCAATACTTGCTGAGGTTGGAACTGTCGCAAAACTCTACCAGTATCTTATGCACTCATAGTTCAAAACACCCACCCATCTAATACATTCCTGTTAGTGTGTCCACATAATAACTGGAGAATGTTGTCATTTCTAAAATACAGCACGACTGAGGAAACAATAATCTTGACATGTTATGATGGGCCATGATGAACTTTTTCTCTATACCAGATATCTTCTAGAAAACTAGAGCGGGTGTGAAATCAGTCTGAAACTGACGCAGGATACACAATCAACAAATAGTTGGGAAAAATTATTTGACCTCGTCAGCAACAAATAATCCAAAACAAATAGACAACGTCACGACGAATACAGAGATTGGTGACCACAAAGTCGTTGTAGCGAGACTGAATATTGTAACATCCATACATATTTTTAAAAAATCAGATAAAAATTCGCTTGTCACCTTCCGCAGAGGCAGTCTCCACTCTTTCCAAATTAACTGTGTAAGCGTAGACCTCATTTGGCTTAAATTCAAAGAAGTATCGACGGGAAGTGAGTGATTTACGCCAAACGAATTAAGAAGAGATGGACCGTTCCAGCGTGGTACACAAAACAGGTCAGAACACTATTGCAGAAGAAACGAAAAAAGCGAGCCAAGTTTAAAAGATCGTAAAATCTCCAAGATTGGCGATGTTTTCCTCAAACACTAAATTCAGTGTAGAGTTCAATGCGATATGCTTTCCACAAAGAAATCTGGCAGAAAATCCAGAGATATTCTGGTCATATGTAAAATACACCAGCCCCGAGACACAATTGATACCTTTACAGCGCTATAGCGACGGCAATGTTACCGATGACAGTGCTACTAAAGCGGTTTTCCGAAATTCCTCCACCAAAGAAGCCTATGTAAATATTCCAGAATTCGATTCAAGAAATGCAGCAAATATGAGTAACTTAAAAGTTGATATCCTCGGTGTAGTGAAGTAACTCAAATTGGTCTTATGTCAAAGCGGTAGGTGGATCAAAACAAAATGTCCAGACACTCTGTGATCAAAATGGTACTGAAACAGAGGATGACAGACTAAAGGCCGATATACTAAATGTCTTTTTCCAAAGCTGTTTCACAGAGGAAGACTACACTGTAGTTCCTTCCCTAGATTGTCGCACGGATGACAAAATGGTAGATATCCAAATAGACGACAGAGGGATAGAGAAACAATTAAAATCGCTCAAAAGAGGAAAGGCCGCTGGAACTGATGGGATACCAGTTCGTTTTTACACAGAGTACGCGAAGGAACTTGCCCCCCTTCTTGCAGCGGTGTACCGTAGGTCTCTAGAAGAGCGTATCGTTCCAAAGGATTGGAAAAGGGCACAGGTCATCCCCGTTTTCAAGAAGGGACGTCGAACAGATGTACAGAACTATAGACCTATATCTCTAACGTCGATCAGTTGTAGAATTTTGGAACACGTATTATGTTTGAGAATAAGGACTTTTCTGGATATTAGAAATCTACTCTGTAGGAATCAGCATGGGTTTCGAAAAAGACGGTCGTGTGAAACCCAGCTCGCGCTATTCGTCCACGAGACTCAGAGGGCCATAGACACGGGTTCCCAGGTAGATGCCGTGTTTCTTGACTTCCGCAAGGCGTTCGATACAGTTCCCCACAGTCGTTTAATGAACAAAGTAAGAGCATATGGACTATCTGACCAACTGTGTGATTGGATTGAAGAGTTTCTAGATAACAGAACGCAGTATGTCATTCTCAATGGAGTGAAGTCTTCTGAAGTAAGAGTGATTTCAGGTGTGCCGCAGGGGAGTGTCGTAGGACCGTTGCTATTCACAATATACATAAATGACCTTGTGGATGCCATCGGAAGTTCACTGAGGCTTTTTGCGGATGATGCTGTGGTATATCGAGAGGTTGTAACAATGGAAACTTGTACTGAAATGCAGGAGGATCTGCAGCGAATTGAAGCATGGTGCATGGAATGGCAATTGAATCTCAATGTAGACAAGTGTAATGTGCTGCGAATACATATAAAGATAGATCCCCTATCATTTAGCTACAAAATAGCAGGTCAGCAACTGGAAGCAGTTAATTCCATAAATTATCTGGGAGTACGCATTAGGAGTGATTTAAATGGAATGATCAAATAAAGTTGATCGATGGTAAAGCAGATGCCAGACTGAGATTCATTGGAAGAATCCTAAGGAAATGCAATTCGAAAACAAAGGAAGTAGGTTACAGTACGCTTGTTCGCCCACTCCTTGAATACTGATCAGCAGTGTGGGATCCGTACCAGATAGGATTGACAGAAGAGATAGAGAAGATCCAACGGAGAGCAGCGCGCTTCGTTACAGGATCATTTAGTAATCGCGAAAGCGATGACAGATAAACTCCAGTGGAAGACTCTGCAGGAGAGACGCTCAGTAGCTCGGTACGGGCTTTTGTTGAAGTTTCGAGAACATACCTTCACCGAAGAGTCAAGTAGTATATTGCTCCCTCCTACGTATATCTCGCGAAGAGACCATGAGGATAAAATCAGAGAGATTAGAGCCCACACAGAAGCATACCGACAATCCTTCTTTCCACGAACAATACGAGACTGGAATAGAAGGGAGAACCGATAGAGGTACTCAAGGTACCCTCCGCCACACACCGTCATATGGTTTGCGGAGTATGGATGTAGATGTAGATGTAGACTTCATAAAGGCAAATCTTGTAGTGCAGATTGCAAACCAGTTAGGTGCATTTCAGAGCCCGCTGATGTAAAGGCTCCATATTCACCGACCATATACAGCTGCTCACTCGACGAAATATCCGTTGCTTAAGACTGGAAAGTTGCACAGGTCATACCAATACTAAAGAAAGGAAACAGGAGTAATGCCCTGAATTAAATACCCATATCAGTGATGACGATTTGCAGTAGGATTCTGGAACATATATTGTGTTCGAACATTATAAATTACTTCGAAGAAAGCGATGTATCGACACATATATGCGATTGCACACATGGTCAGCTCGGATTTAGAAAATATCGTTCTTGTTCTACAAAACTAAGTATTTATTCTCTTCAAGTATTGAGTGCTATCGACATTGAATCTCGATTAAATATTTCTGGATTTCCAGAAGGCTTTTGATACCGTTCGTCACAAGCGACTTCTATTCGTATTGCTTGCCTATGGAGTTCCGTCCCAGTTAAGCTTCTGCTTTCGTGATTTCCAGTCAGAAAGATCACAGTCCGTAGTAACTGAAGGGGAACCGTAGAAAAAGAGAAGCAATTTGGCGTGTTATAGGCCCTCTGCTGTTCCTAATCTATAAAAGATTTAGGAGACAATCTGAGAACCCATCTTAGATTGTTCGCGCATGATACTGTTATTTAACGTCTATTAAAGTCATCAAATAAAAACCAGTTGCAAAATTATTGAGGTAAGATATCAGTATGGTGCTGAAATTGGCAGTTGGCCCTAAGTAATGAAAAGTGCAGCTAATTACCTAGAGAGAACGGTTGCAAGGAACTTGAATTGGAACGATGACATAGATCATGTTGTGGAGACGGCGAACCAAAGACTGCGTTTCATTGGCGAAACGCTTAGCGGTTGCAACAGATCCACTAAAGAGACTGCTTGCACTAAGTTTTTCCGTCCTATCCTTAAGTATTACTGTCCAGTATGGGTCCCTTATCAGATAGTATTGACGATGGACATCGAAAAATTTCGAGGAAGGACAGCTCGTTTTGTACGAAGCGTGTTTTTTAAGTAAGGTCCATTTGAACATAAGTACACAACGAAAGGTTATTTCAAAAAAGTAAATTTATTTTCAGAAAGTACACACTTCCCTATATTTTTCGATATAGTTGCCAAGTTTTTTGAAACACGTATCATACCTCTCAATCGATTTTAAAATACCCTCTTGCCGCCTGCTCCGATAACCAAGAGTTCACTGCCATTTTCACGTCGTCGTCATTGTAACGGTTGCCACTGAGGAGTTGTTTGAGGTGGAGGAACATATGGTAATCGCTCGGCGCAACATCAGGATTGTAGGGTGGGTGGTCTTAAACTTCCCAGCCAAAACTGTCCAATAAATCACGGGTCTGACCTGCAGTGCGAGGTCTTGCATTGTCATGGAGAAGGATAATTCCCTTTGTCAGCATGCCACGTCTTTTGTTTTGAATCGCTTTGCGTAGCTTTCTCAGGGTTCGGCAGTATGCTTCTGCATTGATAGTGGTTCCTGGTTGCATGAAGTCGACCAACTAAACATCATGCTTATCCCAAAACCCCGACGCCATGATTTTGCGCTGGGACAGGGTGTCTGGCCTTCACCTTTACAGGCGAGTGTGTGTGTCTTCATTCCACCCTCTGTTGCTTCGATTAGGGCGTGATATGCGAAACTCATGTTTTGTCCATTATAATTATCCGAGCTGTTATGCCGTGGTCGGTTGATGAATTCTGTGTCAATTCCCAACGTTTCGTCCCCGTCTGCAGAGGACATCTTCAATGGGGTTTGTAGCTCGATGGGAGGTCCAACACACCTTCTGGTTCGCTACTGAGTCAGTAGACCACGGCATAACAGCTCGGATAATTATAATGGCTATGACATTTCCGGCCGTGAAAGTCTACATTTTAGTATGAAACTCCAGTTACGATCTGACTCAAGAAGACGTCACCTTCTTCGTGATAACGAGTCAATAACTTTATCGCACACTTTGGTTTTTGTGGTCCACCGTTAGGAGTTTCGGGACCCAACGGGAGCACAGTTTCCTAACCTTTAGGCGTTCAGAAACAATGTTGTAAAACACGTCAGGAAATTTGTTTGAGAGACCTGTTGTTGTGAAGCGCCTGTTCTCACAAATTCTTGCTTCAACTGAAGCCACCAAATCGTCTGTAATCAAAGAAGGATCACCAGAGCGGTCCTCATCATGAACGTTGTCACGGCCACCTTTGAATTCTCGTTCCCACTTACGCACTTTGTTTTCACTCATAACAGTATCACCGTACACTTCGCAAATCTGTCGATGAATTTCTGCAGCAGACAGGTTCCTTGCTGACAAAAACCGTATCACTGAGCGAACCTCACACGTGGCGGGCAGTTGATAGTCTTAAACATTTTGAAAGCACAAAACAGTAACGTACAGGTTAGCTACAGAGCTGAAACAGCACAGTTGTTCCCGAGGCATGCCGGTACACGACGCACGCGGTCGTTGCGGTATACGCGCGAATTGCTAGTGTCTACAACGAAACGGACCTTACTTAAAAAACACGCCTCGTATTATCGCGAAAGACGGGATAGTGTTAGGGCTATGATATGCAAGCTGGGTGGCAATCATTAAAACAAAAGCGTTCTTCGTTACGGTGAGATCCTTTGACGAAATTTCGATCTCCATCTTTCTCCTCAGAATGTGAAGATACACTACTGTCCATTAAAATTGCTACGAGACGAAGATGACGTGCTACAGATGCGAAATTTAACCGACAGGAGGAAGATGCTGTGGTATGCAAATGATTAACTTTTCAGAGCATTCACACGAGGTTGGCGCCAGTGGCAACACCTACAACGTGCTGACATGAGAAAAGTTTCCAATCGATTTCGCATTCACAAACAGCAGTTGACCGGCGTTGCCTGGTGAAACGTTGTGATGTCTCGTATAAGGAGGAGAAATGCGTACCATCACGTTTCCGACTATGATAAACGTCAGATTGTAGCCTATCGCGATTGCGGTTTATTGTATCGCGACATTGCTGCTCGAGTTGGTCGAGATCCAATGAGTGTTTGCAGAATATGGAATCGGTGCTCTTAGGAGGGTAATACGGAAAGCCGTGCTGGGTCCCAACGGCCTCGTATCACTAGCAGTCGAGATGACAGGCATCTTACCCGCATGGATGTAACGGATCGTGCAGCCACGTCTCGATCCCTGAGTCAACAGATGGGGACGTTTGCAAGACAACAACCATCTGCACGAACAGTTCGACGACGTTTGCAACAGCATGGACTATCAGCTCGGAGACCATGGCTGTGGTTACCCTTGACGCTGCATCACAGACAGGATCACCTGCGATGGTCTACTCAACGGGTAACCTGGGTGCACGAGTGGCAAAACGTCATTTTTTCGGATGAATCCAGGTTCTGTTTACAGCATCATGATGGTCGCATCCGTGTTTGGCGACATCGCGGTGAACGCACATTGGAAGCATGTATTCGTCATCGCCATACTGGCGTATCACCCGGCGTGATGGTATGGGGTGCCATCGGTCACACGTCTCGGTCACCTCTTGTTCGGACTGACGGCGCTTGGAACAGTGGACGTTACATTTCAGATGTGTTACGACCCTTGGTTGTACCCTTCATTCGATCCCTGCGAAACCCTTCATTTCAGCAGAATAATGCACGACCGAATGTTGCAGGTCCTGTACGGGCCTTTCGAAATTTTCGACTGCTGCCCTGGCCAGCACATTCTCCAGATTTCTCACCAATTGAAAACTTCTGGTCAATAGTAGCCGAGCAACTGGCTCATCACAATACGCCAGTCACTATTCTTGATGAACTGTGGTATCGTGTTGAAGCTGCATGGGTAGCTGTACCTATACACGCCATCCAAACTCTGTTTGACTCAATGCCCAGGCGTATCAAGGCCGTTATTACGTGCAGAGGAGGTTGTTCTGGGTACTGATTTCTCAGGATCTATGCACCCAAACTGCGTGAAAATGTAATCACATGTCAGTTCTAGTATAACATATTTGTCCAATGAATACACGTTTATCTCCTGCATTTCTTCTTGCTGTAGCAATTTTAATGGCCAGTAGTGTATTTTGTTACCGCCCGCCTACATAGGGAGAAATGATCATTTGAAGACCGTGCGGCCCAGAATCGATAAGCCTGTCAGACAAAATCGCCATGAGTATTAAGTGGATCACGTCTCCTACGCACCTAGTTGAAAGTATCCATTTGATATAGCACTGCTGCTTTAAGATGTCCGTAACTGCCTGCTGCACATCCTCGTCCAACAAGTACCGTCGACCCTTCAACGCCTTTTCTTAAGGAACCGGATGTGCGGTAATCACATGGTGATAGCTCAGGACTATAGCGCGGGCCTCGATTGAGGATGAGGATGAGGCTAGCCTCCCGCATCGACTGGCGTCTTGTGTCGAATCGCGACCAGCACAGAGCTTTGCGCACCATTCCAAAATGGTAGTTTCCTCGGACATGCTGCCACATTCATTCTCCTGTGGATGTCTGCCGGTGTTTGTCCTTTGGCAGCCAAGAAAAGAAAAACAGCACGTTGGTTCTGTTTGGCCGCATTAGGTAATAATATCACCATAGTTCACGTTTCCGTATTTGTCACCCGCACGTCAGAAAGACATGAATGACACACAAATCCCTTACATACACGTCGGTGCTTATACAGTGTGATCAGAAGCAGTCTGAAAAGCTTGTAAGGGTGCAGCAGGGTAGGCCGTGCTGACGATAATAATTTTTAAGAGAAAAATTCAATATTTCTAGAACGAAATTTTCACTCTACAGCGGAGTGTGCGCTGATGTGAAACTTCCTGGCAGATGAAAACTGTGTGGCGGACCGAGATTATAACTCGGGACCTTTGCCTTTCGCGGGCTGGCTGGCTGGCTCTGAGCACTATGGGACTCAACTTCTGAGGTCATTAGTCCCCTAGAACTATTTAAACCTAACTAACCTAAGGACATCACACACATCCATGCCCGAGGCAGGATTCGAACCTGCGACCGTAGCGGTCTCGCGGTTCCAGACTGCAGCGCCTAGAACCGCACGGCCACTTCGGCCGGCCTTTCGCGGGCAAGTGCTCCACCAACTGAGCTACCCAAGCACGGCTTACACCCCCTCCTCACTGCCTTAATTCCGCTATACCTCGTCCCCTATCTTCCAAACTTCACAAAAGCTCTCCTGCGAACCTTGCAGAAACTAGCACTCCTGGAAGAAAGGATATTGCGGAGACATGGCTTAGCCACAGCCAGGGGGACGTTTTTAGAATGAAATTTTTACTCTAGAGCGGAGTGTGCGCTCATATGAAACTTCCAAAGGTCCGGAGTTCGAGTCTCGGTCCGTCACACAGTTTTAATCTGCCAGGAAGTTTAAAAAACTCGATACTTTGTGATGTTCCCCAGTTAATTAGCGTTGAAGTTAGCCAGTCAGACTGTTGGGCGCGCTAATTCAAGCAGCCAGTCAGAGAAAGTGTCGCAAATGTGAAGTTCGTTTGCTTTCTTAAAACCGAACAAGAGAGCAATACCTAAATTGGACAAGGGACGGCAGTAAGGATCGACCCAGAGCCAAATCTGAATAGTTGCGTGCGCTCTCCGCAACTCGTGGTCTCGCTGTCGCATTCTCGCTTCCTGATCACGGGGTCCCGGTTCGATTCCTTGCGGGGTCAAGGATTTTCACCTGCCTCTATAAGAATGGGTGTTCGTGTTGTCCTCATCATTTCGTCATCATTCGTGAAAGTGGCGTGTTTTTACTGAGAAAAGGTTGGGAATTTGCACGGGCGCTGATAACCGCGCAGTTGAGAGCCCCATAAACCGATCACCATCATCATCTCGTGCTCTATCATCTATTCTATGAGAACAGCTGACACTAACTGTACTTGGCGGGCCGGTAGAATTTGCGAGCGCAGCAGCCTGATCGGCTAACTTCAACGTTAATAAACGCCGAAACGGCACAACATATTCAGTTTTTTCATGAACAATTGTATCTCAGCAGAACTCACTCTGCAACACCCTTACAGGATTTTCAGACTGGTTCTAACAGCCCCGTACCGGAACTTCGTGGCAGATTAAAACTGTGTGCCGGACCGAGTTTCGAATGCGGGACCTTTGCCTTTCCGGGAAAGTGCTTTGCCATTTGTGATGCAGAGTGAAAATTTCGTGCCTGCCCCGTATCGGAATCGCACTAGGGTTGCGTACATACTGCAGCAACGTCTTCAAACGGAAAGTTTTTGATCGCCCCTTGTAAAACAAGGGAAATCAGATATCGTACGAAAAGTTTCAAGTGTACGTTTTTCCCGCGCGCTGTTCGAGAGTGGAGTAGTAGAGAACTAGTGCAAAAGTGTTTTGATGACCTCTCTGCCAGGCACGTAAATGTGAACTTCAGAGTTGTCGTAGATAAAGATGAATCTCATTCTCCAGAGCTGGTGTAGTCTCAACAACTGGCTCTGATTTAAAGCTTAATGTGGCGAGATACCAACTGCATGAAAACTTGCAGTTTCTTTTTGCGGAAAGTGGACAGTGCATATGTCAGTTTTCTGGACCATTGTCCTGAATCGCACGTCTCTGTTTTCTTTGAGATACACAATGGTACCCATAAATTTTTAAGAATCTCTGAGACCAAGTCAGAAACAATGGTGTCAGAGTTTTTGCAGCTCGGCTGTAAGCATAAAATCAGCGAATGGGCTATTATTTTCTTTCATGTGAATACCTCCCGTTTTAAGTATCGAATCACTAATCACTGAAGTCAGTGTAAGCGTAGGCTTCCGCGGCCGTTGTCACAGTCAATAAAATTCTTCTGGGTTTGGGATCGCATTGTCAACTATAAAATTCCGACGTTTCCTCAGGGTGAATTGCTATCTCGACGTTACGTTCCACTCCCATACAATATTGTGCTTCACACGCACACTTTCAGCAACTTTTTCCTTTTTTTCTTTTGTCAGAGATAGCTTTCGTCGCCTGTACTAATCGACTTTACATATCTTCCTGAATAGGACAATTTTTTCACGTCTTCTATTACTACCCCCTTCACAATTTTGGTATTATGTAAGGAGGTATTCTCCTTTCTGCTACTCCTTAACACTTTCTTCTTCGCTTGGTTCATCCTTATGCCAACCTCCTATTTTACAATGATGAGCCCTATTCTCCAAGTTCACAAGGCTCGCAAGTGAGTGCTGGAATTGGCCGTTGACACCTTGATGACTTACTTAATGACCGATACAATCCCTGTTGTGACTAACTGCCTGAAACCATTGTGTAAACCTATTGAAAATACAGCGTCAGCACTAAGTCTTTACCTCAATACAAAAATTTATTTCTGAGGAACTATGGTAGGTATAGCTAAGCCGTTTCTTGCAAATGGTAGCTTAACTCGTGACTTTTTTTTTATACACTTCAACACGTGCTAAGACACATCAGTATAAGGAATTTCAACCATGAGTAGTGTTTCACGAGATGGTGCACAAACACACTTGGGGTTATTTGTTTGCCAGCTCTTAGATGAAACCATTCCGGACAGATGAATCAGGAGAGACAGGCTAACATCAGGGCCACCACGTTCTCCAGGCGTAATCCCTCTTGACTTTTTTGTGGGGTTACGTTAAAGTTGAAGTGTTCAGATCACCACTTCCTGCCGCGGATACGAGATGCTGTAGAGGCGGTGACGGAAGAGATGTTGGCGACATGGAGAGATACTCGTGTATAGCATATATGTTCTACGAAAAACAAAGTGAACAGATGTTGACGCGTATCCATAAAACATTTTACGAGCTAAGCTACCATTTGCGACAAACCGCATAGCTGTAACTAGCATAGTTCCTTAAAAATAAAATTTTTTAAATCAGGGGAACACTTTGTGCTCAGCCTGTATAAAGGGTGGTCAGAAACAGTCCTGAAAAGCTTGTAATAATGTTTCAGGGCAGGCTGCGCTGAGAAATAATTGTTAAGAAAAAAGTCGATACGGTGCGCCGTTTCCGAGTTATTTAGCATTGAAGTAAGCGTCTCAGGGCGTTGCGCGCGAAAATTCAAGCACTTGCACATGCTAAAATGCGGTAATGAACAGACGTCTGTGGATCGTTGAATTACGACTTGTTCCACTGCTCATTAGCAGCCGAAATGTACCTTTTTCGGGAGTGGTAAAATTCAGTTACGTGAGCAAAAGCTATGTTTATTTGCTTTTAGGAACTCAGATGAGGAACCAAAAAAAAAAAAAAACAAAAAAACAAATGGCTCTGAGCACTATGGGACTTAACTGCTGAAGTCATCAGTCCCCTAGAACTTAGAACTACTTAAACCTAACTAACCTAAGGACATCACAAACATCCATGCCCGAGGCAGGATTCGAACCTGCGACCGTACCGGTCGCGCGGTTCCAAACTGTAGTGGTTAGAACCACTCGGTCACCCTGGCCGGCTGATGAAGAACACATTTGGCGACACTGTGTCTGGTAGACTGCTTCTATTTGCTCGCGCGACTACCTGATTTGCCAACTTCAATGATAACTCGAAAGTGGCGCTACTATCGAATTTTTTCTTAACCTCCCCTGCAATACCTTTACCAAGCTTCTAAAACTGTTCCTGACCATCCTTTATATTGTCGTATGCCACATGTCTGTCACAGTACTTAAGGATGTGTCACCAGCATAAAGAACCTCCCTCTATTTTTTGTTCATTGAATGTAAACTGTTATACCTCTAAAAAAATCTCATAAGCTAGCACAGATACTTCGAAGTCTATGTGTAACTCCTCAACTTGAGCATTTTGCAAAACATTTAATAAATTGAAGAAATGAGCAAATCATTCATTAATTGAAATAAGAATCCGAATGTGAACTGTAGTTTATAATGGCTCTGAGCACTATGCGACTTAACGTCTGAGGTCATCAGTCGCCTAGAACTTAGAACTAATTAAACCTAACTAACCTAAGGACATCACACACATCCATTCCCGAGGCAGGATTCGAACCTACGACCGTAGCGGTCGCTCGGTTCCAGACTGTAGCGCCTAGAACCGCACGGCCACACCGCCCGGCTGAACTGTAGTTTATCATCGTCGACATCCTCAGCCAATTGACATCAACTGCTAAATACAAGTGTCCTTCAGACTTCTCCAGGTTACAGCGATATGAATCCACGTTGCTCCTGTATGCTTTCTAGTCTCATCTACGTCCCTACCCAGCGTAGTTCCTTTCTTGGAATACTGCAAAGAACTTGCTTCGTCCATCTATCATATATTTTTCTGACCTAAAGTCGCGCCCAACTAGATTTTCTTTTCATTGCAGTCATCGTTACGTTTTCCATTCGAGTCTGTCTCCTGATCCATTTGTCTGTTTTCTTGTGTCTTGCACTAATTCGAAAGATGCATCTCTCTATTGCTCACTGAGCACCTCTCTGTCCCGGAATGGTTTCCGCATTAAAAGTCCATTTAATATAAAATTATTTTTCGCTACTATTAAAATATCGATGTGCCAGTGACAGTTACCTGACACTGACACCTACACTCTCCTGGATATTTGCGGAATCCTACTCTGCCCTCTGAACATGTTGGCAGTGCCCCGGTCGGGTGCGAAGTTCTGTATTTCCCAACAACCAACGGCCGCCAGTTCGCTACACCCACGACGGGTTACCACATGGAACAGGTGGGGCGCCATCTGTAAGGTGGGTCACGTACCACGGCGAATACAGCCAAAATGCAGTGTTCATTACCCAGGTATTGCTGCTTCCAACAGCTCCACTAATAACAGCAATCAGTGGCTGAAAGTATTACACACACTGCCAAGTCGAATATATGTAAGGCCATACAGTGACTCACATATGCTTGTACGGAACGTGATTGAGTGTTTTAAAACCCAGCCTCCCAGATGCTTAAGAATTACTAGCGAGTCTTTTGCTGAAGTCATGGTAATGCAGATTGACGACACCTGCCAGCAGTTTTAAAGCTTGGTATTTTTTTTTCTTTTTTAAGATTTCTCAGTGTTCCATTGTCGCACTTGCAACAAAATGGTTCAAATGGCTCTGAGCACTATGGGACTTAACTTCTGAGGTCATCAGTCCCCTAGAACTTAGAGCTACTTAAACCTAACTAACCTAAGGATATCACACACATCCATGCCCAAGGCAGGATTCGAACCTGCGACCGTAGCGGTCGCGCGGTTCCAGACTGTAGCGCCTAGAACCGCTCGGCCAGTCCGGCCGACGCACATGCAACACCGACAGTGTTGAAGAAGCAGGGAGTTATATTACCAACTGATCTGATACACTCGTAACAATGGTTAACCAACAGTTTTTTTTTCAGAAATAAATTTTCCCCAGTGTTTGGAATAAACCAAATATCACCCGGAAGTACAAACAACAAAGATACAGAACCTATTAATAAAAAATTAAAATCTATGTGGCATCCACCATAGATTTTATTACAAAACTACCACACTAAATGCATTTCGCGCTCTCTATACATGATTTCCTAAAAGCTATTGAAAAGATAATCTGGTGGATCGGCGTTTCTCATCTTTTGAAAAGTTTTGATGAAATATACTCACTTGCGATTTCTAGTAACATTTGCGACTGGAGTGTGGATTTAATTACGAAAAGAAAGCATAACGTTACTACGGACAGAAATAATATCAGACGACACTTAATGAAGCGTGAAAATACTGAACATATAAACTATTGCAAGGTAACAGTGTTACTCTGCAACCTCATATTTTTTTGGATTCAACATGTGGGGTTAAGTGTTGTTTGAAGAGACGCAAAGGAAAACCTACCGCATATCAACCCAGTCTTCACGCGATTTCATTGTGGTCAAAATATTGGCAGCTCTCTCTCTTTCTCTCTCTCTCTGGGTGTACAGAAAATGTGAACTTGTGCCCTTAATACCAAGCAAAAAGAGTTCTTGAAAATGTTTACGGGATTAATGAGATCACACTGGAGAATGAACAATGGAAGCAGATATTAATCTTAAAGATGCGATTTATGTCGGCCTGTCAAGCCTGACGTGTACAAAGGAACTATTGCATGAAACAGTGAAATGCAAATAATACTAATAAAAGAGCAAAACAGAAACAACAAAACGCTGAGCTTTTACTGCGGAAAATCTGTGTTCGGGTACCGTATTGTTCCAGTTGCAATTATTTCGAATTTGTTTGGTCCTCTAAATAACTCCAGGCCAACGCTGCGAAAAAAGGAGGAGAGTGATAATACTTATTAACTGGTCCAGTAGCTTAAGTCTAAAACGACGACAGGTTCGTTTCTAGACGATTGACCGATTTGGGCTTTTATTCACACTGTAACGGTATAGCTATCAGCAGGGAATAAATAACCATTTCCTTTTCTGAAATGATAATTAAATCAAGACACTAAGCTGTCGACAGGTGTTGATATACATCAACGAGGCAGTTGAAAATGTGTGACCCGATCGGGGCTCGAACCCGGGATCTCTTGATTACGTGGCAGACGCTCTATCCATCTGAGCCACGAAGGGCATAGAGGATAGTGCGACCTGTCCAAAAGAACAGATACCATCTTCATATATTTCCTTTTCTTGTCAGGTCCTAATATACTGCTGACAACGATTTTATTAAATGCCGCCCACTATATTAAGAACAATAAAGAAAGTAATGGACGTTACTGAGACAAAAATCTAGAAGAGTCGGCGAAATGTGTGATACTGAGACACACCTCTCAAACAAGGCTCCACTATTTTATCAATACATCATCGCTATAGATAAAAAAAAACTGAAAAAAGAATGAAGCACGCCGAGAAAAGTAGAACTGAATTCCATCAGTTGTAAATGTTTCGTAATAGCACACTGGACTAATGACAAGCTAAACAATGTAAAATTAAGTATCTTGTAATAAAAGGCTACCCAGAAGATTAAACGCGTGTACAATGGCAAAGGTCAGAAGGCGTTTATCTGCTTTATGTATTTGTGTCAAATGTGTATGTTTCAGTGACTAGATTGACGCAATACAAAAATGATGGACTTCGAGCAAACAGAAGGGCAATTTATGGCATCCTGTGTTAAAACTGGAGGAAATAAAACAAGAGTAACACCATTAGTTCGTCAATGGATTATCACTACATTCGTCCCTATTAAAAAGGTCCCGCAGTGAAGCTGGGCAATGCAAACATGAAAATCAATCGAGCGCTGTCTTTATCTTGAGAACGTTGTCTCGCTGCGTAATTAGCCTCACATATATCACATGCGGAAAAGAATAGTCGACATCAGTATCAGGAGCGAAATAATGTGACATATTTATAGGCGTTGTGCAGACGTCACAATACGATGCCGGAAGTCTGAATGATAAGAGCTTCTTGGAATTCAACATTTAGGCTTCACAAAGGATTGCCAGTAATTCTGAAAGGAACTCCGTGGTGACTTTGCTACATACTGTATTTATACGCCGTGTAGGAAATTATGAAACAAAAATACCTTTTGTAGGCTACAGTTAATATCGGCATCTACTTCCTTTGAAAGACCTACAGCGGCATTTACGTCCTTATCATTACGAATATACCTCCTTATCATTATGAACTGTTGTGGATAAAATTGATTTGAAGTTGTGAAAGAACTTCTTTTAAGATAACTCGAAAAAGCAAGCAAATAACATTTTAAAGACATTCTTATGGAGCTGAAAGAGGTTCTATATTTTTTAGATTTATTGCTATTTTTATTTTCTGAAGAAGTAAAATGTCAAAGTGTGTATAATTTGGAATTGAGCTATTTTATTTTGCACAGCTGGTGATGGAACCACCTTATTGAACGTCTGTACTTGTATATATTTTATAGTTCCTGCGGGTGACAAAAACAAAACTCTAAAATCGTTTGTTTGTCAGGTAATAACTAGAATCACTTGTCATAGACGCTAGTCTTTCGTGTTACGACTCTTCGGGTGAAAGAGTACAGAAGTTGTTCTTCAACGACCTCTATCGGCCCTCCGAATAAACTTTATCTCCGCGGACAATAATCCACTGAACTTCACTGAAATCCGTCGGAGGGTAACAATGCAAATGTTTAAATACCTTCTAACTCTGCGAGGGCGTTTTCCAGATGAGAACCTCGTACACTGTTGATTAGCTGGTCCTTTAATACGCCAGAGGACTTAAAATTATATGCATATTTACCCTGAAATTTCTAGACGTTATATAGAATAGTTAGTTTACTGACTGTGGTTTCATTGAGGACCCCTGGTGAAAAAAAAAACACACACACACACACACACAGTGCTGTCCATATGTTCCCATATCAAGGAAATAAGGAATCCAAAATCAAAGGCGTATCCACTTGATTGAATACGCAGCCCTCTCATTCTTCTCAGTCGAACCAAACTTTCAGCTTCTCAGCTGAATTTTCAGTTTTGGGAAGAGCAAGTAGTTCGTAGGTGATAAGTTGCGACTTGCTTTTCAGCAAGAAGCTGGCAATTCATTGCTGCCTTTGTACACCAGTTTAATAGCTTCGAGACAGAGCTGATACCGGGCAGGCGCCAGCACGTGTTCATGTTCTGATCGCAGTGCTGTGGATTGCATGTAAAAGTATTGAGAAACGACTGTCTTAGGTAAAAGTGAATGAATAGCCAAGCATGAAATATTTTATTTTAATCAACCAACAAATTTGACACTTGAGGAAATCTGAAGTAATTGTTGAGTATGTGCTTGTGGGAGGCGTCTTTGTCCTAAAGGAGCGATAATACTAACATCACTTTTGAAAACAGAGACGTAAAACAGCACTTAGTGGACCTTTTCCATGAATACTGATCCTACCTGTTCCACCCATCATTATTGAACCACGACATCATCAAAATCACAAACAACTCATCGGCAAACCACTCATCGAAATCCATTGTGCGTAAAACAGGGGATATAACAAGAATTTTAGTTATTTTTCACTTCTCATTAGTTGGCTTCACCAGGTTACAAATAATGTATCACCATTCATCCAGACGTATGCATTGGGGTACACTATAAATCCGTACATCTCTACAGCTCAGATTTCGTATTCACGTTCATTGGATCCGCCAGCTCACAATCTTATAACTCGAGCTACGCTGCGGATGGGTCTGTCACCACAGCGCACATTCCAGAAAATAATATAGACACAAAATAAATGCTGTCAATCTCCTGTTCGATTTCAGTTTGCGCACTATGACGTCACACACACATGACGTCACATGGTAGACCATCATTACGGCACAAGTCAAATGTGACGTCCACTATCTGTGGGTTCAGTCCACCTCATGTTCTTTGCTTCCCTAAGAGATGAGAGAACTGCTCTGCAATGCTCTTTTCGACAGTAGAACGTATAGAAGTGAGTTGAGATTGACATCACGTTCTGTTAGCACTTGCGCTAAGCTGAGAAGATAAATGCGAACAGGTTACGAAGTCGGGAGATGGTCACGCACAGAGCTTATGAGATCGTGTAGCAACATTTATTTGGTTAATGGGTTGAGGGTTGTGCGAGACGACAGACATTCACAGAACTACGGAGATGGACTGAGCAGTCAGCTTCGGGACAAAACATGGTTCAAATGGCTCTGAGCACTATGGGACTTAACATCTGAGGTCATCAGTCCCCTAGACTTAGAACTACTTAAACCTAACTAACCCAAGGACAGCACACACATCCATTCCCGAGGCAGGATTCGAACCTGAAACCGTTGCAGCAGCGCTGTTCCTGACTGAAGCGCCTAGAACCGCTAGGCCGCAGAGGCCGGCTAGCTTCGGGACCGTGGATCACGAGGAGTTATCATGGATCCTCGATATTTATGGGACTGTACATGACTTTGAGAAAAGTAGGGATAAACTATTGAGAAATAAAGGTAATATACAAAATTTACAACAACCAGGAGGGAACAGTATGGAAGACCGAGAACAAAGTGCTGTAACACAAGGATTTAGTCTTTCACATCTGCTGCTCAATCTATACATCGAAGAGGCAATTACGGGAAATCAAAAACTTTTTCAAGAGTGGGATTAAAATTCAAGGTGAAAGGATATCAATGATAAGATTCGCTAATGACATTGCTACAGTCATTGAAAGTGAAGAAGAATTTCAGAATCTGTTGAAAGGAATGAACAGTCTAATGAGTACAGAATATGGATTGAGAGTAAATCGAAGACAAGTGGAAAAAATGAGGATTAGCAGAAATGAGAACAGCGAGAACCTTAACATTAGAATTGGGGATCACGAATTCGACGATGTTAAGGGGTTCTGCTACCTAGGCGGCAAAATAACCCGCGACGGGTGGAACAAGGAAGACATAAAAAGCAAACTTGCACTGGCAAAGAGGGCATTCCTGACAATGAAAAGTCTACTAGTATCAAATATAGGTCTTAATTTGAGGAAGAAATTTCTGAGAATGCAGATTTGGAGCACAGCATTGTGTGGTAGTGAAACATGGCCTGTGGGGAAACCGGAACAGAAGAGAATCGAAGCATTTGAGATGTTACTTATAATCCGCCTTCATAGCAAAATGTTTATTCATATGACCGGTTTCGGTTCATCTAGAACCATCTTGAGATCTGATATTTCGGTTACAGGAGTAACCTGTCCAAATGCAACAACTTTCGCATACTGCGTCACATAAAATTGGTTGGCCGAATGCACGTCATTTTATTAATTATAACACTATTACCGACCGGTAGCGTCTGGTACATTTGTTACATCACATATGCACATACTGTATTCAGTTGATTTTTGTGATTAACTATTATCTCCAAAAATACTTAATTAAAATCTGTAGATGTCAAAATTAAAAAAAGACACAGTAAAATTATCATTTTTATTCGATCTAAAAACATACGACGATTTCTATTATATGAATAAACAGTCTTCAATCAAGACGGATTATAAGTAACATTGTAAAATCACTGATTGCGGCTATCCTATCAGACATTATGTCTGGTTTTGCAAAACATTTGAGATGTGATGCAACAGGCGAATAGTGAAAATTAGGTGGACTGATAAGGTAAGGGATGAGAAGCTTAAACGGATAATCGTCAAGGAAAGGATATATGGAAAACATTGACGAGAAAAAGGGACAGGATGATAGGACATATTCTAAGACATCAGGAACTAACTTCCATGGCAATACAGCCTGCTGAAGAGGGGAAAAATTATACAGTAAGACCGAGATTTGAATGCTTGCAGCAAATAATTAAGGACGTACGCTGCAATTGCTACTCTGAGATGATCAGGCTGGCACGAGTGAGGAATTCGTAGCGGGCCGCATCAAACCACTCAGAAGACTGATGACCCCATAAAAAAAGTGTGATCTCTGTCAGAGTACTGGAAATTTGTATTAACGACTGACTCTGCGATTTCTTTTAGGAACGAATCCGTCATTTCGCCACCGCTGAAAAAAAAGAAATAAAAAGTTTAATAATCAGGCAGTTAATGTGAGGCAGGGCTGTAATCTAGAGTTTTTGGATTATTTAACTGGTAATTTCTCACTCGTCTGACCTTTCTCACTGTAGTTAACTATGAACGCTCGCACGTTTGTGTGTGTGTGTGGGATGTGTATGAATGAGAGAAAGAGAGAGAGAGAGAGAGAGAGAGAGAGAGACTAAACAGGAGGGGGCGGGGGGGGGGGGGAGAGAAAGTCGTTGTTATGCGTCTACGTCGCTGACGTGGTAGTTTTATTTATTTATTTATTGTTCCGTGGGACCAAATTAAGGAGAAGTCTCCATGGTCATGGAACGAGTCAATACATGAAATTATAACACGATATTAGAAACAGATAAAATGAAATATAAAAAAAAAAACATATTCAGGTGACAAGTCGTAAGTTTAAATGAAGAAAATCAACAATGTAACACTGGAATTTGCTTAATTTTTTAGCTCTTCCAGGAGCTCCTCGACAGAATAGAAGGAGTGAGCCATGAGGAAACTCTTCAGTTTAGACTTAAAAGAGTTTGGGCTACTGCTAAGATTTTTGAGTTCTTGTGGTAGCTTATTGAAAATGGATGCAGCAGAATACTGCACTCCTTTCTGCACAAGAGTCAAGAAAGTGTATTCTACATGCAGATTTGATTTCTGCCTAGTATTAACTGAGTGAAAGCTGCTAACTCTTGGGAATAGGCTAATATTGCTAACAACAAACGACATTAAAGAAAATATATACTGTGAGGGCAATGTCAGAATTCCCAGACTTTTGAATAGGGGTCGACAAGAGGTTCTCGAACTTACACCACATATAGCTCGAACAGCCCGTTTTTGAGCCAAAAATACCCTTTTTGAATCAGAAGAATTACCCCAAAAAATAATACCATACGACATAAGCGTATGAAAATATGCGAAGTAGACTACTTTTCGTGTTGAAGTGTCACTTATTTCAGATACTGTTCTAATGGTAAATAAAGCAGCATTTAGCTTCTGAACAAGATCCTGGACATGGGCTTTCCACAACAGCTTACTATCTATCCGAACGCCTAGGAATTTGAACTGTTCCGTCTCGCTTATAATATGCCCATTCTGTCTGATCAAAATATCGGTTCTTGTTGAATTGTGAGTTAGAAACCGTAAAAACTGAGTCTTACTGTGATTTAGCATCAAATTATTTTCCACAGGCCACGAACTTATTTCATGAACTACATTATTTGTTACTGTTTCAATATTACACACAAGATCCTTCACTATCAAGCTGGTGTCATCAGCAAACAGAAATATTTTTGAATCACCTGTAATACTAGAAGGCATATCATTTATATAAATAAGAAACAGCAGTGGCCCCAGCACCGACCCTTGGGGAACGCCCCACTTAACAGTGCCCCATTGGGACTGAACATCACTACCACTCTCAATATTGCGGAGAATTACCCTCTGCTTTCTGTTCTTAAAGTAAGAGGCGAACCAATTGTAAGCTACTCCCCTTACTCCATAATGGTCCAACTTCTGCAGTAATATTTTGTGGTCAACACAGTCAAAAGCCTTCGTTAAATCAAAGAAAACACCTAGCGTTCGCAACCTTTAATTTAATCCGTCCAAAACCTCACAGAGAAAAGAGAATATAGCATTTTCAGTTGTTAAACCATTTCTAAAACCAAACTGAACATTTGACAGCAAATTATGTGAATTTAAATGCTCCAGTAACCTTGTATATACAACCTTCTCGATAACTTTAGCAGACACCGATGGCACAGAAATAGGTCTAAAATTGTCGACATTATCAATGTCTCCCTTTTTATAAATTGGCTTCACTACCGAGTACTTTAATCGGTCAGGAAACCGACCACTCCTAAAGGAAAAGTTACAGATATGGCTGAGAACTGGGCTAACATACATAGAACAATACTTCAGGATTCTGCTAGATACCCCGTTAACAGGAGTAGACTAGCACAGCGGTTAAGTCACACCGCGTCTAACTGTTGACTCGCAGTGGCTGTTGGCCAGGCGTTCACCGGATCAAACCGGCACTGCAACGTGCAAATTTCTCGTCGCGTCCGGAACGCGCATTGGCGGGGAGGCGGAGGTGGGTCTCTATTTGTGGTGACCGCCCTCGCCGGCCGTCGAGACCGGCCGCTGGCGCTCGACAGGAATACTCCTCCAACTGCACTCTGCCGTCCCTGCTTGCCCTGCCGCTGGGCAGCAGTGGAATTAAGAAACACATCGAAAGATTACGCTACTATCCGAGGGGATCAGCACTACCTTACAGGCTGTCAAATTGAGTTCAAATGGCTCAAATGGCTCTGAGCGCTATGGGACTTAACATCTGAGGTCATTAGTCCCCTAGAACTTAGAACTAATTAAACGTAACTAACCTAAGGACGTCACACTCATCCATGCCCGAGGCAGGATTCGAACCTGCGACCGTAGCGGTCGCGCGGTTACAGACTGGAGCGCCTAGAACCGCTCGGCTACACTGGCCGGCCAAATTGAGTGAAAACTGGGTTAGATGGTAAGCTCACCCGACAAAATGTTACACGTCACCTCAAAAAAGCACAGTCATCGCTGGTTTCAGGCAGTAAAATGACTCTCCACTGCTAACGAAAATCATGACAGTAAAGAGGAGTGCATAACCAGACGGCTGTACAGAATCAGCGTAGTAAAATGGATCGCTGTGGAGACGTGACAGAATGGAAGAAAGGAGCTACAGCGTTTGAGAGTGCCATAACTAAGCCTCTTTTAACTCGCAATAACCCTGGTTTCGATGTGACGGCTGAGGGGTGAAGTGGACTGCGGTAGTCGTCGTGGGGTTGTGGACCGCCGGCGGCGGTGGTCTAGCGGTTCTGGCGCTGCAGTCCGGAACCGCGGGACTGCTACGGTCACAGGTTCGAATCCTGCCTCGGGCATGGGTGTGTGTGATGTCCTTAGGTTAGTTAGGTTTAAGTAGCTCTAAGTTCTAGGGGACTTATGACCTAAGATGTGTGCTCAGAGCCATTTGAACCATTTTTCTGGTTGTGGACCACTGCGGCTGCGGCGGGGACGGAGCCTCTCCGTCGTTTCTAGGTCCCCGGTTAACATACACTCCAGGAAATTGAAATAAGAACACCGTGAATTCATTGTCCCAGGAAGGGGAAACTTTATTGACACATTCCTGGGGTCAGATACATCACATGATCACACTGACAGAACCACAGGCACGTAGACACAGGCAACAGAGCATACACAATGTCGGCACTAGTACAGTGTATATCCACCTTTCGCAGCAATGCAGGCTGCTATTCTCCCATGGAGGCGATCGTAGAGATGCTGGATGTAGTCCTGTGGAACGGCTTGCCATGCCATTTCCACTTGGCGCCTCAGTTGGACCAGCGTTCGTGCTGGACGTGCAGACCGTGTGAGACGACGCTTCATCCAGTCCCAAATATGCACAATGGGGGACAGATCCGGAGATCGTGCTGGCCAGGGTAGTTGACTTACACCTTCTAGAGCACGTTGGGTGGCACGGGATACATGCGGACGTGCATTGTCCTGTTGGAACAGCAAGTTCCCTTGCCGGTCTAGGAATGGTAGAACGATGGGTTCGATGACGGTTTGGATGTACCGTGCACTATTCAGTGTCCCCTCGACGATCACCAGTGGTGTACGGCCAGTGTAGGAGATCGCTCCCCACACCATGATGCCGGGTGTTGGCCCTGTGTGCCTCGGTCGTATGCAGTCCTGATTGTGGCGCTCACCTGCACGGCGCCAAACACGCATACGACCATCATTGGCACCAAGGCAGAAGCGACTCTCATCGCTGAAGACGACACGTCTCCATTCGTCCCTCCATTCACGCCTGTCGCGACACCACTGGAGGCCGGCTGCACGATGTTGGGGCGTGAGCGGAAGACGGCCTAACGGTGTGCGGGACCGTAGCCCAGCTTCATGGAGACGGTTGCGAATGGTCCACGCCGATACCCCAGGAGCAACAGTGCCCCTAATTTGCTGGGAAGTGGCGGTGCGGTCCCCTACGGCACTGCGTAGGATCCTACGATCTTGGTGTGCATCCGTGCGTCGCTGCGGTCTGGTCCCAGGTCGACGGGCACGTGCACCTTCCGCCGACCACTGGCGACAACATCGATGTACTGTGGAGACCTCACGCCCCACGTGTTGAGCAATTCGGCGGTACGTCCACCCGGCCTCCCGCATGCCCACTATACGCCCTCGCTCAAAGTCCGTCAACTGCACATACGGTTCATGTCCACGCTGTCGCGGCATGCTACCAGTGTTAAAGACTGCGATGGAGCTCCGTTTGCCACGGCAAACTGACTGACACTGACGGCGGCGGTGCACAAATGCTGCGCAGCTAGCGCCATTCGACGGCCAACACCGCGGTTCCTGGTGTGTCCGCTGTGCCGTGCGTGTGATCATTGCTTGTACAGCCCTCTCGCAGTGTCCGGAGCAAGTATGGTGGTCTGACACACCGGTGTCAATGTGTTCTTTTTTCCATTTCCAGGAGTGTACATACATACAAGGCTCTTTTAAGGGGGGTAGGACGTCAAACGGGCCGACTTGGAGCAGGAGAAGCACCACAAGACATTTTAATTTCCACTGTCTATACTTTTACAAGTAAATTCATAAAACTTTGTCAGCATGTCCAGGAAGGATTCAGGATTCACACTCATAGCATCGAAAGTTCAAAAACATAATAAAATATTTTTTTTAGATGTTAAATTTCATCATTTTTCACTTACTATTGGCTGCATTTGTTGATATAGGTATACTTTTCTTCATAAATAAGACAGACTGTTCGATGAATTTTGTACAGCACAGAAAGCATAATTACAGGTGTCTGAAACTCTAGAATCTATTTAATTTATGAAAACATGAATGAGCTGTTACGTTTTAAACTTTATGTTTAGAAAAAAATCAAATTTTGTAGTTAATTATCTCAATTTTTACCACAGTTTTTAATAGATTTGGATAATTCTAGAGTTTCATAAACCTGTAAGTATGGTCTGTATGCTGTGCAAAATTCATCAAAGAATCTCTCTTACTTGTGAAGAAAAATGTACCTATAGCAACAAATGCAGCCAACAGTAAGTGAAAAAATGATGAAATTTCATATCTAAAAAAAAATTATTTTGTTTTGTTTTTGCACTTTCATTGCTATGGGTAAGAATCCCTGAATCCTTCCTGGTCATGCTGACAAAGTTTTATGAATTTATTTGCGAAAGTATAGACAGTAGAAAATAAAATGTCCTTTGGTGCCTCTCCTGCTCCAAGTCGGCCCGTTTGACGTCCTACCACCCTTAAGAAAAAAAAGGACGCACCACGAAGGAGTTATTCGATTGGGACGGAAACTGGTAGATGTCATATACATGTACAGACAAAAATGATTACAATTTCGGAAAAAGTGGAAGATTTATTCAGGAGAAAAAGTTTCATGAATTGAGCAAGTCAATAACGCGTTGCTACAAAAAAAAAAAAAAAAAAAAAAATGGTTCAAATGGCTCTGAGCACTATGGGACTCAACTGCTGTGGTCATAAGTCCCCTAGAACTTAGAACTACTTAAACCTAACTAACCTAAGGACATCACACACATCCATGCCCGAGGCAGAATTCGAACCTGCGACCGTAGCGGTCGTGCCGTTCCAGAATGTAGCGCCTTTAACCGCTCGGCCACTTCGGCCGGCCGCGTTGCTACACCTCTGGCCCTTATGCAAGCAGAGGTCAGGCTTGGCATTGACTGATATGTGTTGGATGTCCTCGTGAGGGATATAGTGCCAAATTATGACCAATAGGCGCATTAGATCATCAAAAACCCGCCTCAGAGAGAACCTGCAGAACGTCGTGAAGAAGTTTCGTGATCATACTATTGTAATAGGGGGAGACTTCAATCTACCAGGTATAGAATGGGATAGTCACACAATCAGAACTGGAGCCAGGGACAGAGACTCTTGTGACATTATCCTGACTGCCTTGTCCGAGAATTACTTCGAGCAGATAGTTAGAGAACCAACTCGTGAAGCTAACGTTTTAGACCTCATAGCAACAAATTGACCGGAACTTTTCGACTCCGTGAATGTAGAAGAGGGTATCAGTGATCATAAGTCAGTGGTTGCATCAATGACTACAAGTGTAATAAGAAATGCCAAGAAAGGAAGGAAAATATATTTGCTTAACAAGAGTGATAGGGCACAAATCGCAGAATATCTGAGTGACCACCATCAAACGTTCATTTCTGAGGAAGAGGATGTGGAACAAAAATGGAAAAAATTCAGAAACATCGTCCAGTACGCCTTAGATAAGTTCGTACCGACTAAGGTCCAAAGCGAGGGGAAAGATCCACCGTGGTATAACAATCATGTACGAAAGGTACTACGGAAACAAAGAAAGCTTCATCATAGGTTTAAGAGTAGTCGAATCATAGCTGATAAGGAAAAGCTGAACGAAGCGAAAAAGAGCGTAAAGAGAGCAATGAGAGAAGCATTCAACGAATTCGAACATAAAACATTGGCAAACAATCTAAACAAGAACCCTAAAAAGTTTTGGTCATATGTAAAATCGGTAAGCGGATCTAAATCCCCTATTCAGTCACTCGTTGACCACGATGGCACCGAAACAGAGGACGACCGAAGAAAGGCAGAAATACTGAATTCAGTGTTCCGAAACTGTTTCACTGCGGAAAATCGTAACACGGTCCCTGACTTCAGCCGTCGCACGGACGCCAAAATGGAAAATATTGAAATAAACGATATCGGAATTGAAAAACAACTGCTATCACTTAGTAGCGGAAAAGCATCCGGACCAGACGAGATACCCTTAAGATTCTACAGTGATTATGCTAAAGAACTTGCCCCCTTTCTATCAGCAATTTATCGTAGATCGCTGGAAGAACGTAAAGTACCTAGCGACTGGAAGAAAGCGCAGGTCGTTCCCATTTTCAAGAAGGGTCATAAATCAGATGCGAATAATTATAGGCCTATTTCGCTTACGTCAATTTGTTGTAGAATAATGGAACATGTTTTGTGTTCTCGTATTATGACGTTCTTAGATAATACAAATCTCCTTCATCATAACCAACATGGATTCCGCAAACAGAGATCATGTGAAACTCAGCTCGCCCTATTTGCCCAAGAAATTCACAGTGCCGTAGACACTGGCGAGCAGATTGATGCCGTATTCCTGGACTTCAGGAAGGCATTTGATACGGTTCCGCACTTACGTTTAGTGAAAAAAATACGAGCTTACGGAATATCGGACCAGGTTTGTGATTGGATTCAGGATTTCCTAGAAGAAAGAACACAACATGTCATTCTTAACGGTTCAAAATCTGCAGATGTAGAGGTAATTTCGGGAGTACCGCAAGGAAGCGTGATAGGACCTTTATTGTTTACAATATACATAAATGACTTAGTTGACAACATCGGTAGCTCCGTGAGGCTATTTGCAAATGACACGGTTGTCTACAAGAAAGTAGCAACATCAGAAGACTCGTACGTACTCCAGGAAGACCTGCAGAGGATTAATGCATGGTGCGACAGCTGGCAGCTTTCCCTAAACGTAGATAAATGTAATATAATGCGCATACATAGGGGCAGAAATCCATTCCAGTACGATTATGCCATAGGTGGTAAATCATTGGAAGCGGTAACGACCGTAAAATACTTAGGAGTTACTATCCGGAGCGATCTGAAGTGGAATGATCACATAAAACAAAAAGTGGGAAAAGCAGGCGCCAGGTTGAGATTCATAGGAAGAATTCTAAGAAAATGTGACTCATCGACGAAAGAAGTAGCTTACAAAACGCTTGTTCGTCCGATTCTTGAGTATTGCTCATCAGTATGGGACCCTTACCAGGTTGGATTAATAGAAGAGATAGACATGATCCAGCGAAAAGCAGCGCGATTCGTCATGGGGACAGTTAGTCAGCGCGAGAGCGTTACGGAGATGCTGAACAAGCTCCAGTGGCGGACACTTCAAGAAAGGCGTTACGCAATACGGAGAGGTTTATTATCGAAATTACGAGAGAGCACATTCCGGGAAGAGATGGGCAACATATTACTACCGCCCACATATATCTCGCGTAATGATCACAACGAAAAGATCCGAGAAATTAGAGCAAATACGGAGACTTACAAGCAGTCGTTCTTCCCACGCACAATTCGTGAATGGAACAGGGAAGGGGGGATCAGATAGTGGTACAATAAGTACCCTCCGCCACACACCGTAAGGTGGCTCGCGGAGTATATATGTAGATGTAGATGTAGCTGGTTGGAGGGCTCTGCCCATAAAGCCTAGTTTAGACGTCGACGCTGGGTTGCGCCACTCGTTGTGTGGAATGAGTTCTACATCTACATATACATCCATACTCCGCAAGCCTCCTGACGGTGTGTGGCGTAGGGTACCTTGAGTACCTCTATCGGTTCTCCCTTCTATTCCAGTCTCGTATTGTTCGTGGAAAGAAGGATTGTCGGTATGCCTCTGTGTGGGCTCTAATCTCTCTGATTTTATCCTCATCGTCTCTTCGCGAGATATACGTAGGAGGGAGCAATATACTGCTTGACTCCTCGGTGAAGGTATGTTCTCGAAACTTCAACAAAAGCCCGTACCGAGCTACTGAGCGTCTCTCCTGCAGAGTCTTCTACTGGAGTTTATCTATCATCTCCGTAACGCTTTCGCGATTACTAAATGATCCTGTAACGAAGCGCGCTGCTCTCCGTTGGATCTTCTCTATCTCTTCTATCAACCCTATCTGGCACGGATCCCATACTGCTGAGCAGTATCCAAGCAGTGGGCGAACAAGCGTACTGTACTCTACTTCCTTTGTTTTCGGTTTGCATTTCCTTAGGATTCTTTCAATGAATCTCAGTCTGGCATCTGCTTTACCGACGATCAACTTTATATGATCATTCCATTTTAAATCACTTCTAATGCATACTCCCAGATAATTTATGGAATTAACTGCTTCCAGTTGCTGACCTGCTATATTGTAGCTAAATGATAAGGGATCTTTCTTTCTATGTATTCGCAGCACATTACACTTGTCTATATTGAGATTCAATTGCCATTCCCTGCACCATGCGTCAATTCGCTGCAGATCCTCCTGCATTTCAGTGCAATTTTCCATTGTTACAACCTCTCGATATACGACAGCATCATCCGCAAAAAGTCTCAGTGAACTTCCGATGTCATCCACAAGGTCATTTATGTATATTGTGAATAGCAACGGTCCTACGGCACTCCCCTGCGGCACAACTGAAATCACTCTTACTTCGGAAGACTTCTCTCCATTGAGAATGACATACTGCGTTCTGTTATCTAGGAACTGTTCAATCCAATCACACAATTGGTCTGATAGTCCATATACTCTTACTTTGTTCATTAAACGACTGTGGGGAACTGTATCGAACGCCTTGAGAAAGTCAAGAAACACGGCATCTACCTGGGAACCCGTGTCTATGGCCCTCTGAGTCTCCTGGACGAATAGCGCGAGCTGAGTTTCAAACGATCGTCTTTTTCGGAACCCATGCTGATTCCTACAGAGTAGATTTCTAGTCTCCAGAAAAGTCATTATACTCGAACATAATACGTGTTCCAAAATTCTACAACTTATGGACGTTAGAGATATAGGTCTATAGTTCTGCACATCTGTTCGATGTCCCTTCTTGAAAACGGGGATGACCTGTGCCCTTTTCCAATCCTTTGAAACGGTACGCTCTTCTAGGGACCTACAGTACACCGCTGCAAGAACGGGGGGCAAGTTGATTCGCATACTCTGTGTAAAATTGAACTGGTATCCCATCAGGTCCAGCGGCCTTTCCTCTTTTGAGCGATTTTAATTGTTTCTCTATCCCTCTGTCGTCTATTTGGATATCTACCATTTTGTCATCTGTGCGACAATCTAGAGAATGAATTACAGTGCAGTCTTCCTCTGTGAAACAGCTTTGGTAAAAGACATTTAGTATTTCGGCCTTTAGTCTGTCATCCTCTGTTTCAGTACCATTTTGGTCACAGAGTGTCTGGACATTTTGTTTTGATCCACCTACCGCTTTGACATAAGACCAAATTTTCCTGTTTTTTCATATATGACTGTAGACAGGGCGACACCAGTATACACTTCAGTTTCGTCGTTTTGTGGGTCCCTGAGTCGTGTCTGAAATGAAAGTTTTGGCAGCTGCACGTCGAACGAGGTGTAAGGAAGTTAAAGCTTGTTTTGTGGAATCACTGCATAAGAAAAAAAATAAGAAACGTGCTTCGATTGGTGTCTGGATGAAGAAAAGACGTCAGCTCGGTTGCTCAGCATCCTTGCTGAAATAATTTATAACGGAAGATGGAAGAAGTTCTTTAAATTATCTTAGAATGTCACCAGAACTGTTCACGTTTCTTCCAAATAGAGTTAATCATGTGATTAGGAATAAAGGTACCGTAATGCTTGAAGCGCTGTCGCCAGAAAAGAAATTACAAATCATATTGCGTGCATTACAATCGAGAACACTCGGCATGCTGTAAGATACGGCTTTAGTTGGTGGTGTCGCTATTTCATTAACACAATAATTATTACCGTTAATGTTAATAATTATTGAACATTAGCAACAATAATTATTCGAAGCAGGCCGCATTAAGAAAAGAAAGGTTTGCAAACTACTCTCTTGGAGATAGATCTGTACAGTGGCAATATTTCAAAATTCTGACATATGTGAACGGGGAGCGCACTGCATCGACGTTATAAACAGATGAATATTGAATAAATAACGCAGCTTCTTGAATTTGTATAGCCTTCCCTCCTGTCAACAATATTCCTTAACAAAGAGTCGCCAACTCGAACGATGGGATTTTAGTCTTGTAGACGGGAGCATTGCCACAGTTAGAATTACACTTCCTTGTATTTTTCTTAATTCAGTTGTATATGTGCTCCTCACACAATAAATTTTGTCCTTGAGCTCAGACATTGTCAAATCATTTATGTTATGATCGCACATGAAGGCCTCAGCGGCAGCAATATGTTGCTTGTTTTTGTAATCAGCATCACTGACATCCTACAAGCACCTATGCAAGGCACAGATATCTAAAAATCGAACATTATTCTCCGGTCTCCACTTCACATTTCAGTTTGTCTACAGTCTACGAACACACATAACCTCAAAACTCATGCAACTAGTGTCGCCAAAGTTGGAACACGCCGAAAGTGTTTAGTTTCACCACCGAGTTGCGCAAACGGGCGGCACGCATGCGCAGTGGCCGGTAGCGCAGTTGCCTACAACCTAGTGTCGTCGTGTAAACTAGGCTTAACGTTCGAGTCTTAATTGCGGAGAGACCCGGCGCTCTTGCTGGCCAAGGTAAGGTTTCGCAAGCAGGAGAATAAGCAGTAGAAACTCTCACCGTGAGCGAGCTGGCATTATCTGGGTGACATGTAAGCCCAGGATGGCTTAGCATGAAGAGCAACAAAACATGGCGTAGATCATCGTCCGGTACCTCTGTGATGTAAGGGTGCCACGGATGAGAACCAAAGGGGACCTACTATGACCCTAGACCACGGTTCCTGGTTATCAGGTCGTACGGCGGGCAACAATCATGCTGTGTCCCAACCCTGTCCGGTGCGTCTCTAGACACATCTTTGGTGGTCATTGCAGTTCATTCGAAGCAGCACTCTTCACAGAAGACAATTCTACTCCAGTCAATGAGATTACAGGCCGAAGACGTGTCTAGAGACGCTAAGAACTGCGGTGGCATACCAGCTTGATTTGCACTCGCCATACAGACCGATAAACAGGAGTGAAGGTGTGGCGTGCCATTACCTTTGATAGCAGGACCGCTTTGGTCGTCATCTGCGGCACCTTCATAGCGTACTTCAGTCCTTGACACTGCCTTTTTACGGACAACCACCAGAGGGTTATCAAGTAACATAGTCGCTGCAGTAATTCGCAATATCTAACCAGATACTGTTGGACCTTTACTTCTTCGAACCGTGCGGAATCCAGGGTCAGCAGAGATTACTGCAAGCGCGGGCAGTATCTAACATTAGCGCAACAGTCTACTGAACTTGGCTCCTTTAGTAACGCCTTGTTTGTGTGCAGCTGTGTTACCTATAGAATTTCCTTCACGAAAATGAAAATGACCGGTGCGCATCCCAGTTAGCTTTCCGTTCAGGGGGCGTCTGCAGAGTTTTTGAATACATTTTCTACCGTAGACCCCAATCTACTAACTACAGTTTCGAGGTTCGATCTCCAGTTGGCCCTGGAATTTTTTCCATCAGATAGCTATTACTTTGCCTCTGCTACGTTTACTTACGTGAAAAATTCCGAGCTCTGCCACCGTTTTTATTCCTCTACCCCTAAATTGCCCCTACAGTTCATGACGCGCAATCGACTCAGAACTGACGGGATCGACAGATAACACTGTTCGACATGGGTTCTATTCCTGATATTAAAGTATGTGCTTCTAGACCATTTTACTGTGGGAAATTCAAATATGTAAACAAAATATCGTTGTCAGGGATACTTTTTATGTAATATGTATATATATGTATATTCACAATTCATGGCAAACACAGAGACGTTATAGAGAAATACGGGTATGTTGCCGCATACAGTAGTGATAGAACGTGATAATTTCTTGTGCAACAGCAGGTGGGAAGAATCAGACATCAGTAGGTTATCCACCGCCACACCTATGTCATGAAGACCACCTGAAACATCTCATTAACTCGAACGGCGACAGCCGGTCGCTGCCTCGGCAGTAAAGTTTCACGCCTCCTAGGGCAGGTGCATCGAGCTTACAACAGTGCTGTTAGCCGCAATTTGTGTCAGTCTTAACGAGTGGGTGTTTTGGCTGACAAGTAACTCTCTGTCATATTTCCGAGCACGGTTAAATTTTTTAGTTCCTGTGTGTAAACTGATTGAGCCTGGTGCTGAAGGTAAAACGACTGCTTGTTTTTACACATCAGCGTTCCTCTAGTTCCCTACTATTAATTTAATACAAGTGTATTACCAAAGCGGTATTTTTAAATTTGCAGAAATTTCACGTCGTCGTGGATGTCGATATAAGCCGGACAACTTCTGCTACATCTGTGGAAAGTTCACTTTTGCCAGAAATAGGAAGAAAATTTTTTCAGTCATAAAAAAAATGGTTCAAATGGCTCTGAGCACTATGGAACTTAACATCTATGGTCATCAGTCCCCTAGAACTTAGAACTACTTAAACCTAACTAACCTAAGGACATCACACAACACCCAGTCATCACGAGGCAGAGTCAGTCATAAAGAAAGCATAAAAACATTACTTTGGAGTAGAGGTAGGCGACCAAGATAAAAAATGGGCACTAATTTCTGTTGTGCTACATGTTACTGCAAACTAATTCAGTGGTGGAAAGGTAAAGAGAATGTGGCGTTGTTTGTTATTCCCATGGGAGCCTAAGGACTATGTTACTGATTGTTATTTCTGTCTAACAAAAATTCAGGGTTTTACAAACAAAAAGTCGAAGAGGCACATTGTTTACCCAGATCTGCCTTCAGCGAGAATGCCAGTGCAGCATTCCGACAACCTCCCAGTACCTTCAAGAGCTCGAGGTCAAATTCCGAGTGACAGTGAAATAAGCAGTACTGAAGAAATCACAGATGATGATTCTTTATATCACTTCACAAGTGAGTCATCTACACATTTGTTAACACAGGCAGATTTAAATGATTTAGTACGTGATCTAGGACTAAGTAAACAAAAGGCGCAGCTGCTTGGTTCAAGATTACAAGAGTATAATCTAATGCACCAAAGTACTAAAATCAGTGTGTTCAGGCACAGAGAACATGCCTTTATTTCTTATTTTTCAACTGACGAAGCACTGACATTTTGCAATGACGTTGCTGGCCTGATGAAAGTGCTGAACTTCACTTATATTTCACAGGAGTGGAGACTTTTCATAGATGCATCGAAAACAAGTCTGAATGGTGTTTTGCTCCATAACGGAAATAAAATACCCTCTGTTCCAGTAGCTTACGCTAGTTTGAGAAAAGAGAATTACGAATTCGTACAAAGGATGCTAAATTCATTAAAATACAATGAACACAAATGGAAAATATGTGCATATTTCAAGGTAATTGGTATGGTACTGGGAATGCAACAAGGCTACACAAAGTATGCCTGTTTTCTTTGCGAGTGGGATAGTCGAGACCGAAATTCTCACTACGTGGAAAAGAAATGGCCTAGGCGAAGATGGAAAGTTGGCGAAAAGAATGTACAACGTGAAAGTCTGGTAGCTCCTGAATATATACTAATTCCACCGCTTCACATCAAACTTGGCCTGATGAAACAGTTCGTGAAGGCCATGGATCCAACAGGCTGTGAGTTTGCATATCTAGCTACCAAATTCCCCCGTCTTTCATCTGCAAAAATAAAGGAAGGTGTATTTGTAGGCCCACAAATCAGGGAGCTGCATTACAAGGCAGTGGCTCTTTGTTTGTCAATTTTCTGTAATTTCTCATGTCAAATAAATGCTTCAAAGTGTATAGACATAGGTTACTGTGTTATATGTTAGATCCCACCCTCCATTAATGTGATGAACTTATAACATCATAAAGATGTGCATTTGTTTGTCGAATTTGACCTCACGTTTGCTGCACTATATCAGAAACTGAAAAAAAGAAATAAAATTGCGATTACTCATAAACTATCCCTGATAGGAAAAAACCAAAAACAGTTTTCAATTCAGCACTCAAAATACAACTAGGATCACAATATTTTTTATCAGAAATAGAAAAAAAGATTTTTTTTGTAGAACAGTAATAATTGAAAATTGAATAGTTTTCAGCAACATATAGGGGAACCCAAATCCATATTTTCCTAAAAATCGAGGAAACTTTTTCGACTGCCGCTTATGTGTCCATAATGCATGCGCCGTTATAGCACCGCTGTCCTAGCGACCAAAGTATCTGGCTGCGAAGCAGAGAATCTGTGATCGATGCAGTCTGCAGTTTGTTTCATTTGCTTTTTTTTCGGATCAAAGCTGGTAGGAATAGGAGGGTAAGTAAATCAGTAAAGAATAGGAACTGTGTAGGAAAATAAATTTCTCAAACGACTGGATTAGTAAAGAGCTAAAATTTTAAGCCTCGTTGTATGAATAAAATTCCGAGTCAGATTGCTGCGAAGAGAGCATGCGAGGCACGTTGTCACATAAGGGAAAAAAAAACTAACTGTTGTCGCAGTTAGCAGTAAACATAAAATAACCCATTTGTGCTCTGTGCAATATTCCATCATAGCTTCTGGAAAACAGTTGCCTAAAATTTTCCCGTACTTATAAGAAACTAATCATTAAATCGGTCTTCAGGATATAGAAGAAGTCAGTCGTTCAACCGACTCATTCAGTGTTTGGTCCAGATCGGGGAAATAGAAGAATTCTATTTACAATTAGGTCTTCAGAACACGCCAGGGTAGCCGAGAGCGCTAACGCGCTGCTTCGTGGACTTCGGTAGGCGCGCCGGCCCCGGATCGAATGCGTCCTGTGGACTAACGACGAGGGCCAGTGTGCCGGCCAGCCTGGATGTGGTTTTTAGGCGGTTTTCCACATCCTGCTGGGTGAATATCAGGCTGGTCCCCACATTCCGCCTCAGTTCCACAACTCGCAGACATTCGTAACATGTTCGCACTATTCCATGGATTACACTAGATGCAGACAGTTGGGGTCCACACATTCCGTCCCGGGAGGGTATGGGCTGGCGACAGGAAGGGCATCCGACCACCCATTAATATTAACACGCCAAATCCGGTTAACCATAACAGCAGACCCCGCAAGTTGGTATAAATGCTTGAAAAGAGAGAGAAAGAAGGTCTTGAAACGTTTTAAAACCGTACGTTGCTGACAACAAGTTTTGTCTGATACTGAATGCCTGGTGTGGTCAAATTAACACTGTAATGCGTGACAGCATGTTTACAGGTGACAAGGGCCTCTACACCAGCGCACTTTCGTTGAACAACGCATAACTTACGGGTACGTAAGTGGCTGTCGAAAAAGTTTCTTTCCTCGATTTCTAGGAAAATGTGGACCTCATAGATGTTGATGAAGAAGGTTCAGTTTCCAGTTATCTGTCGATCCTGACAATTTTGAGTCGATTTTACTTCATGATCTTTAGGACTTATTTTCTCAAAAACGGAAGGGTGTTGTGCCAAAATACCTTGGAGTTTTTCGATATAGGTTGAACACAAGCGACCTGCCAGATATGAGGCGAATCGGTTGGCCGTGTTCTCCTTGTGAGTTCAAAAGTTAAAGGAAGGCAACGGCCCACCATAGTAAATGCTTACTAAAGCCACGTGAGTACCATGGCATTAAAATCACACTTCGGGCCGTAGACTCTCCACTCCTTTATTTTTTTCAGACTCAGCATTAAAACAAAGTGCCAGCTAACAAAAATTTGTCAAGCATGACACGACTAGTTTTACGGCGCCTGAACCGACTCAGCACTGAACACATTAAGTATGTACACCTACCTTTTCTTAACGAGCTTGATTGTCCTCATAACGGTTTCCTGCACGAAAGAAATCGAATGGTAACATTATAATACGGTAGCCCCACATTCCGTGTTACAATTTTCCATGCTCTTCTTGCCATCCACTTATGTTCATTTACTATCACAGACCGCAGTACCAAAGTAATGGTGCCTGCCATCCACATACTAATTTTGTCCTCTCTATTGAGGAGCAACCACAATACATTTATTTTATTCTTTGAGAGTCTTGCAAGTCGTGTCACAAATTTCAGTGAATAGCTGTTGTTGCAATAGATTTTTGTCATTTTAAAAAAAATTCACATCGTGTTAGTAATGAGAATTTTTGAAGCCAAGTTTTCTCACTTTTTCTGTTTCATACAATTTAAACAATTTTGAAATCTACTGAGCACTCTTTTAGAATTTAAAATTAATCTCCGGATCCATAGCGAAGGAAATTACATACACTCCTGGAAATTGAAATAAGAACACCGTGAATTCATTGTCCCAGGAAGGGGAAACTTTATTGACACATTCCTGGGGTCAGATACATCACATGATCACACTGACAGAACCACAGGCACATAGACACAGGCAACAGAGCATGCACAATGTCGGCACTAGTACAGTGTATATCCACCTTTCGCAGCAATGCAGGCTGCTATTCTCCCATGGAGACGATCGTAGAGATGCTGGATGTAGTCCTGTGGAACGGCTTGTCATGCCATTTCCACCTGGCGCCTCAGTTGGACCATCGTTCGTGCTGGACATGCAGACCGCGTGAGACGACGCTTCATCCAGTCCCAAACATGCTCAATGGGGGACAGATCCGGAGATCTTGCTGGCCAGTGTAGTTGACTTACACCTTCTAGAGCACGTTGGGTGGCCCGGGATACATGCGGACGTGCATTGTCCTGTTGGAACAGCAAGTTCCCTTGCCGGTCTAGGAATGGTAGAACGATGGGTTCGATGACGGTTTGGATGTACCGTGCACTATTCAGTGTCCCCTCGACGATCACCAGTGGTGTACGGCCAGTGTAGGAGATCGCTCCCCACACCATGATGCCGGGTGTTGGCCCTGTGTGCCTCGGTCGTATGCAGTCCTGATTGTGGCGCTCACCTGCACGGCGCCAAACACCCATACGACCATCATTGGCACCAAGGCAGAAGCGACTCTCATCGCTGAAGACGACACGTCTCCATTCGTCCCTCCATTCACGCCTGTCGCGACACCACTGGAGGCGGGCTGCACGATGTTGGGGCGTGAGCGGAAGACGGCCTAACGGTGTGCGGGACCGTAGCCCAGCTTCATGGAGACGGTTGCGAATGGTCCTCGCCGATACCCCAGGAGCAACAGTGTCCCTAATTTGCTGGGAAGTGGCGGTGCGGTCCCCTACGGCACTGCGTAGGATCCTACGGTCTTGGCGTGCATCCGTGCGTCGCTGCGGTCCGGTCCCAGGTCGACGGGCACGTGCACCTTCCGCCGACCACTGGCGACAACATCGATGTACTGTGGAGACCTCACGCCCCACGTGTTGAGCAATTCGGCGGTACGTCCACCCGGCCTCCCGCATGCCCACTATACGCCCTCGCTCAAAGTCCGTCAACTGCACATACGGTTCACGTCCACGCTGTCGCGGCATGCTACCAGTGTTAAAGACTGCGATGGAGCTCCGTATGCCACGGCAAACTGGCTGACACTGACGGCGGCGGTGTACAAATGCTGCGCAACTAGCGCCATTCGACGGCCAACACCGCGGTTCCTGGTGTGTCCGCTGTGCCGTGCGTGTGATCATTGCTTGTACAGCCCTCTCGCAGTGTCCGGAGCAAGTATGGTGGGTCTGACACACCGGTGTCAATGTGTTCTTTTTTCCATTTCCAGGAGTGTAGAACTAACCACTGAAATTCCTTACAGTGCACATAAAAGTTTCCATTTCTTTGCGTTCTGCTTACTAGATTAAGGTTCTAAATATGTCAATTTTTAGACGTGTAATGGTTCAAATGGCTCTGAGCACTATGGGACTCAACATCTTAGGTCATAAGTCCCCTAGAACTTAGAACTACTTAAACCTAACTAACCTAAGAACATCACACGCCCATGCCCGAGGCAGGATTCGAACCTGCGACCGTAGCAGCCTCGCGGTTCCGGACTGCAGCGCCAGAACCGCACGGCCACCGCGGCCGGCTTGGACGTGTAATACATTACGATATTTATCGCAATATGATCCTACAGGATGGGTGTAAAAAAAAAAAGAAAAAGTAGCTTGATATGTTAGTTGTCGGTAGAGGGAAGGAACAGTTTTAAAAGCAGAGAAAGTAGTGGTTTCTCAGTAACATCAGTCGTGCTGACCGCTGAGTCATTGTTTACCTGGCTGATCCCCAGCAACATGGAACTTAGTGTCTGCATTTAAAATAACCGTGTCAATTCTTCGACAGGCACGCTCTCTTCTATGAACTTCTGCGTCCAGCTTCCGGAAGCACTGTTGTTTATGCAAAAGACGGATGTTACTGTGTTACCTGAAATTGCGTCTCATTATGTGGCAAATATATTTCAAAATAACGCTCAGAAATTCTCTATGGTGGAGTGTGAATACCCCACACATATTTTAACGTCGAGTGCACCGTTAACAGCTGCAGCCTACTGCCTAGAGAGTGAAATGTGGCTTATTAGCATGAATCGAGGATGTACAAGCATAAATATGACCCTGCAAAATGAACAAATCTATGAACAGAAAAGGAATCACACATAAGAAACAGTGAAGAGAGCCTACCAGCAAGTATGGAAGAAATACATTAGTAACATACAGCGTGAGTCACTAACTATTGCCACCTAGAATAGCTCCGAAAGAATGATAGTAGCTGAAAAGTTTGTGGGACAAATGTTGCATGGGGCAACAGGGGCCATAGTATGTCGTTGGTTTTTTGTAGCTTGGTGGGGTCGCGTCAGAGATATGAAGGTAAACATTGTTTTTAATGGGATGCTGTAGTTTGATACTTATTTTCTGATAGCGGCTATCGAGACAAATCCAATGACTTGTAACAGTAAGGTCTTTGAAGGTCAACGAAGGTCAGAAAGGTGGCATGAACGTCCATTTACAGAAGGTGTTCGAAGTGATTACCACTGGTATCAATGCAGTGCTGCAATCTTCTTATCATGAATTGAGTGGTATTCCTTATCACATCGTCCCTTATCGAAGCACATGCTCTGACAATTCTCGGTTGTATATCGCGCAAATAGTAAATATTCGCCGAATGCGGTGTATCCATCTAACGTGCCATTGGCATGTGAACACCATTCGACGGTTTCGTAAAACAACACTAGTTAGGAACAGTAAGACTAGTATAGGCGAATCAAGTGAATGTGAATGACGTATTCCTTCGAAGAACAAGTCGATATGCTTCTCATTTACGGAGAATACCAACGAAATTCAGTGAGAGATAGAAATTTGTACGCTGAAAGATATCCTCAACGTACTCACCCTACACGTTGTACATTTAAATATGTGTATGATAAATTGAGAACAACTGGATCTTTAACGCATCGGAAACATATCCGGTACTAACGAGGAAACGGCAGTTGGTACTCTTGCCACTGTGGTTCGAGATCCTTGTGTTAGTTCGTTTCAAATCGCAAGGGAATCTGGCATGGGCCAGAGTAGTGTTGTTCGTGTTCTGCATCTTCATCTTTACCATATCAGTCTCCACCAAGAGTTAACTGGTAAGAATTGTATGCGTCACATTGAATTCTGCCGATGGGCTCAACTTCAGATTCAGAGGGATGACATATTTATTAATTTGATTTTATTTACTGACGATTCTACATTCACGAGCCATGCACATGTTAATCTGCATAACATGCATTATTGGGCAATTGAATATCCATGTTGGCTGCGACAAGTTGCACACCAAAAACCGTGGTCGGTGAATGTATGGTATGGGATTCTGGGGGACAGAATTATAGGCCCATGTTTCATGGTAGAAAGAACACCACATTCCTGCAAGAAACATTAGGTCTGTTATTGGAAGAAATAGCTTTAGGTACAACGAACAGCATGTGGTATCAACACGATGGCTGTCCGGCACATTTTCGGCTGATGGCTAGTAATGAGTTGCAGAGGCAATTCCCAAATCGTTGGATTGAACGCGGAGGAGATGTATTGTAGCCAGCTCGTTCGCCAGGCTTCACGCCTCTCGATTTTTCTTGTGGGGATTCGTAAACGACATTGTTTATAAAGACGTTCCAACTACACCTGAAAATATGCGAGAGAGAATTGTCAGAACATGTGCTTCGATAAGTGCCGGTGTGATAAGGAATACCACTCGATCTATGATAGTAAGATTGCAGCACAGCATTGATATCAATGGTCATCACTTCGAACACCTTCTGTAAATGGACGTTCATGCCACCTTCGTTGACCTTCAGAGCATTACTGTTACGCAATGACCTAACAATAAAAGAACTCATAGCAGCCTTGAAAACCACACAAAATCGAAAAACAACAGATTTAGATGGCATTAATTCAGAGTTAATTAAATATGATTACATATGGGGGATTGTCACTACACTTTAAATTGTTGCATCTGTTTAATACGTGCTGGTAGAAAACAAATGTAATGGAAAATTTGTGGTAAGGACTATGGGACCAAACTGCTGAGGTCATCGGTCCCTAGGCTTACGCACTACTTAATCTAACTTAAACTAACTTATATTAAGGTCAACACACACACCCATGTCCGAGGGAGGACTCGAACCTCCGACGGGGGAAGCCGCGCGAACCGTGACCAGACGCCCTAGACCGCACGGCTACCCCGCGCGGCCAAAAGTAATGTGTGACAAACCTACAGAGGGACAAGCCCGCTTGACACTGCATGTAAACTTTATGCGAAAAGGCTGAAAAAATAGCAGAATGTTTGCAAGTGGGGGAACAGGTCGGATTCAGAGAGGGACGATCAACAACTGATGCAGTTTTTATTTTACTACAGCTTGCTGAAAAACAGAGAGCGTTCACCAAGGAGACACCTACTGTATGAGAAAGCTATTGATAATGTGGTTAGAGAAACGTTGTGGAGAATAATGGAGGACAAAGGCTTATATCAGCTTCAAAACTCTGTATAAAGAAACATCCGTAATTTTAGATATAGAAGGCCGATATTCAGAAAAGATACAAATAAATAAAGGAGTGAGACCAGGTTGTAGTTTATCCCTTACGCTGTTCAATATTTACACTGACGATGCAGTTCGCAGGTGAAATACTGTGATAAACAGTGGGCTACGGCCAGACAATACGGTAAAGCTAAAATTACTTCTATATGTCGGGTACAGTGTTCCTTGACTTTCGAAGAACATTTGAGTCGTTACTACACCAATGCTTCTTGCGAAAGTACTGTCCTGTGAGGCACCAAAAAAAATTTGTAATTGTACTGAGGATTCGTTAGTAAGAAGGATGTAGTATGCCATCGTGAATGGAGAGCAATCGACAGAACTAGAAATAACTACAGACATTCTGTCGGAAAGTGTATTGTGAATCTTGATATTCATGCTGTAGAGGTGGCTTCTATATCGTGTTCGGTCAGAGAGCTGGTCGGCCTCTGTAGTAAAAAAAACTGAGTGGAAGGATCAACAAACGAACTTTAACGGATGTCATGTGACGTCCGCAACGACCAAACACAACGATCAACAACGAAAAAAAAAAGTGGCTAGCGTTGCCGCCTTTGGATCACAGGGTCCCGGGTTCGCTTCCCGACCAGGTTGGAGATTTTCTCTGCCCGAGGACTAGGTGTTTGTGTTGTCCTCATCATCATCGTTCGTGATAGTGGCTGGATTGGACTGCTTAAAACTTTGGAGTGTGAAAAGATTGTGAATTCGTACGGGCGCTGATGAGTGCGCAGTTGAGCGCCCCACAAGCCAAACATCGTCATTAACAAAATAGTATCTGAAAAATACAAAATAGTATCTGAAAAGCAGCACAAACATCCACTCAGATACTGATAAGATTTACATTTTTGCAAAAATGTCAACTTGCTTTAAATGTGAAGAGACGTAAAATTGCGCATATTGCAATACGCAGAAAAGTGTGAGTGTAGTTTGAAAAGTTCGCAGAATTACTACCAGATGTCAGCGCTGGCACAACAAGGTACCCGCTTAATAATAGGCCATATTTTATGGGTAAATGCGTGAGGTGTCATTTCTGGGGCTACAGATCTGTGGTGCGAACGTCTCTATTGTGGTTCCCAAATACTGATCTGTGAAGATGGAAAAAATCGAGATACGAGCAGTGATTTACTACTCCGTAAATAAATATATAAAACCAAAGGAAATTCATGCCGATTTTCACAACACCCGGGCAGACGGCTCCTTCATATTCAACTATAGCCAAGTGGACAAACGAGTATAAATATGGCCGAGACAGCTTAATGGTGATGCGCGTAGTGAACATCCAAATGTACCACTACCCCAGAAATTATTGCAAAAGTGCATAAAATGGTCATGGAAAATCGCCGACTGAAAGTGCGAGAAATTACTGAAGCTGTGGGGATGTGATCTGAACGGACATATCACAATTTAACGGTAGAACTGGATACGAGAAAATTATCTGCTAGAGGATACAACGACTCTTAAAGCAGGACCAGAAATGCGTCAAAATGGAAATGCCCGAACAAAGTTTAACCCATTTTTAGCGCAACCAACGAATGTTTTGTGCCGGGTTCTGACTGTAAATGAAAGTTGTATAACTGCTATACCCCAGAAAGAAAACAACTTTCGAAGCAGGAGAAACATGTTGATGCACTACCACCAAAGAAAATAAAGGCCAAGGAAGCGATTCTGCTGGTATGTTATCTTCCCACCAGTCAAAAAATTACGGGATAATATTAAGCTACCCTCACGGACCGTCTGCAGCAAAAGATAAGCGAAAAGAAGGACAGGTTAGGCAAGGAAAAAAGTCATCTTCCGTCTAGATGATGCAGGTCCACATACAAGTGTCTTTGCCATGACAAAAATATATGAACTAAGACACGAACTGTTGCCACACCCGCCTTATTCTTGTGATTCCGTTCCATCAGGTCTCCATCTCTTCCCCAAGCTTAAAAATTTCCTGGATGGACGGAGATTCTCCTCAAACGAAGAACTGATACCTCACGTTGACGGGATTTTGCATGCCTGGAGCGATCGATTTTTCGATATGGGAACAAGGCATCGGAACAACACTGGACCAAGTGCGTTAATGTACACGGAGACTACAGTGAAAATAGAAAAGTTTCACGGAGGTAAGTCGTTTCTTCCTATTCCATTCCGAATACTTCGTATTAGTCTATGATTGTGAGTCATAATCTGCATCGGTCAACTCATAAAAATACCTGGGTTTACAGTTTGTATAGACATGAAATGGAATGATCACATAGGTTCATTCGTAGGTAAAGCAAGTGGCAGACTTCGGATCATTGGTAGCAAACTGAGAAACTGCAGCCAGTCTACAACGGAAGCTGCTTACAGAACACTTGTCCGTCTGAATAGTGTTCAAGTACGCAGGACCCAGACCAAAGGCCTAACAGGGGAGATCTAATGCATTCAGACAGAGGAAACACGTTTGTTTGACCCACGGGCAAGTCTCACCTAAATTGGTAGACGCTTGAAGATAGACGCCCAGCACCTCGTGAAAGCCTGCTTATAAATTGTGGTGAACCAGAACTAAGTGATAAATCTAGAAATATACAGGGTGAAGCACCTAACACTTGGGCGCAAATATAACGAGAGTGGAAAGTGCTATTGATGTGCGGTTTTCAGAGAATGGATTGGTATTTAGGGGCTCGTATTGTCAGCCAGTAATTATATTGTAATAATACTTAGCGTACTTTTGTGCAAATATGCAACTTTTTAAATGGAAAAATACCTATTGACATTAACAAAGTAAAAATATGGTAAATCAGAATGTTAGTGGTGTTTGTTGCAGGAATCTAGTGCTAGTGTAGTGCTCTACTTACGGGGATTCTGACCAGCAGCGAGACACTTGACCATGACAAGTTGTGTTCAAAATGTCTGCCAGCAGCGGCAGTACACGCTTCCAGTCTGGTACGGAACGACTGCTGCACAAGTGCTAGCATTTCAGCGGAGATGTCCGAACAAGCTGTAGTAATACGTCGATGCTTATCATCGGGTGTAGATGGCGAGTCCTTGGAGACAGCGTCTACAGGAGTCAAATCCGGGGAACGGTCCTCCGTGTCCAAACCAACGATTTGGAAACACTTCGTGAAGATATGCTGTAGTACTTCGTACGCTATGGGCTGGACAGCCATAATGATGGTACCACAGGTTCGTCCTAGTCTGCAGAGGACCATATGCTAACACCTATGAACGTTGTCCTTCAGGAGGCTGCGATAACTGTGCGCATTCAGTGTTTCATCTATGTAAAACGGGCCTATGAGCTGGTGGTTCACTATCCCACACCACGTGTTTGCACTCCATACACGCTGACGTTCCACCAGACGAAGCAAATGGGGTTTGTCAACAGATCAATAGTGCAGGTTTCGGTAGTTTACCTGGCCTTGATTTGAAAATATGGCTTCACCACTAACCAAGATACGTGATACATCTGGAGTATTCTGTCTTAGTGCCAACGTGCAGGGGTTAACACAACTCTTATAACGGTTACCGGCCAGTTCTTGATGGCAAGAGATGTGATAGGGATGGAACCTATGTCGATGGAGACTCCGTAGGACACTTGCCTGACTAATGCCGCTGCCACTTGCGGTTGCGCGGGAGCTAATGTGCGGATCAACGACAACAGCAGCAAGGACCCTTATTTCTTCCTTTTCTGTCGTCACTTGCTTCCTTCTGTTACGTTGTCTAGGTGTTACGCTACCACTTTCACGTAACTGATTGAAGAAGCCGGTAAATAATTGCCGAGACGTCTGTTGGTATGCCTTACCACATACACCGTACAAGAACGAACTGCATTCTTCCTACTCTCTCCATACACCATCAGCATGTCGGCGTTTCCTGGATTGGTAACTTCCATCGACAACTCACGTCCTACTGGACTGTCATACACTAACTAACTAGCAAGACTTAGTGCATTCGAGGAACATGCAATCACACTGTAAGCAAACATAACAGCGTACCTAGCAACTACGCAGGCGAAAGGTCACAAACAAGTGTCGGTGGGGAAACTTTTCAAAATGATATCGCGTAAACTACTCGGACTAGAATCCTGCAACAAACACCACTGACATTTTAATTTTGCACTACTTTTAGTCCCTTAATATTGATAAGCAATTTTTCCATTTAAAAATGTATGTTTGTACAAAAAATACGCTTTCTAAAAATTATTACATTTGCGTATTGGCTAATAATACAAGCCCCTGACTACCAATCCAAAAAAATGGCTCTGAGCACTATGGTACTTAACTTCTGAGGTCATCAATCCCCTAGAACTTGGAACTACTTAAACCTAACTAACCTAAGGACATCACACACATCCGTGCCCGAGGCAGGGTTCGAACCTGCGACCGCTCCGCCACCCTGGCCGGCCGATTACCAATCCAGTCTGTGAAAACGGTACATCAATGGTACTTTCCAGTTCCACAGTATTTGCAGCGTAAGTTTTAGGTGATTCACCCTGTTTTCAACCCCTATCGCTCCAGTAGTCCCTTCGAAGACAAGAGTGGACAAATTATAGGGCCCATAGAGGCATTTAAGCTGTCGTTCTTGCCGCATTCCATACACGAATCGAATAGAAAGAAGCCCTCACTAGTAGTACAATGCCAAATGCCCTTTGCACGCACAGTGGTTTGCAGACTGTGTATATTGATGAAGATATGTACAGTGTTCGGTTCCATATGTTCCTGTTTATCAACGCTATCGTTCTAGGAGGTAAAATTTACGTAGTTAGTGAATATACGGTCATTTTTACCTTCTTTTTCTTGTTCTTCCCGAAACCAAATACCATATCAGCCTGGTGCCTGAAGTCATAGTCAAAAAGTAAAACCGTCATTGCAGTTACACATGTCTGAAAATATGGGTTACAGCAACAATGTAGGAATAAATTAAACACAGAAAACCGAAGGAGGAGTATTATTATCTTTCTGTGAAAGTTAACCCAAGCAGATATGTGTGCCATTAAGCTCAAAGTAATGATAAATTAACATGTACTCGTGAATACCTCAGGGCACAGTCATGCAAGGTATTGAAGGATGGAGGCGAAACTGTAGTCAATGACCGAGCGAGATAGCGCACTGGTTAAATCACTGGTTTCGGAGTCATGAGCAGCGGTGTTCAAATCCTTGTCAAACCATAATTCTCCATCCCAAGCTCGTGCTCCATCTTGAATGACACCGTCGTCAGCCCGTCATTAAAGCTTTGTCCCTTTTACTGATGAGCCTGACATACAATTGCGCTGTTACGCCCCTCCTGGTGTTAACTACAGGCTGCTTGTGACGAAATATTTAGTAGATAAGGAGTTTTAATTCTTGTATAGGTGCTGTCGTGACCATGTGTCGCCACGCTGCAGACGCAAATCGTAATCTGAGCAGGAATTAGACGAACTCGCATTGATCTTCATCAAATTAAAATCTTCTATTAAACTCTAATCTTCAATAGCAGTTCCTTTTCGGTAACAAGGAGACTCCGGGATAATTTTGAGCGTAGAATGTTGAATCCCTTTCTTGGAAAAAGTTGGCAGTTTTTTGAAACTAACGAAGTATCAGTCAATCGATATTCACACGGTTTGGCAATCTCTGGTGGCAATGTCTTCTTTCATGTACATTTAGAATGAAAGTTTCTTCTGATAAGCGTTTTTAGTGTCCATTGGCGTCTGCATAATTGCCTGCAATTTGATATATCTGAGCCTCATTAACGTAGGTTAAATTCCTATGTTCACTTGAGAATGGCAATCAGATAAAAGAGTCTCACTAAGAACCGGGAAAATGCGTGCTGATATATCAGATAACAGTCACAATCTGGTCGTATAAGTTCTTTACCAGAGCCTAATTCCCGTTAATAAGTCAGTTCAAATCACTTGTCATAACTCATATGCACTGAATTCGTTATTTCGTAAAATAGTTCTTTGGTGCTTTTTGACCAGTAATTCACTTCTAATAACAGCTCAGAAAACTTCTTTCAAAGTTCCTACGAACCATGTGAATCACCACCAAAGTTGCTTACGGAATCTTCCTGCAACTAGAAACCCTCAAAATAAAATATCTTCTTATGTGGTACCTATCCTATCAGGGACACCGCTATACTTCTTCTGAGGAATTCTCACGTTCATTGAAACACTAACGGACACATATCTGGGAGAACATAGCTTTTTAATATTCACCGTTAAACATCAGATACAACAGTGATTACTATTTCAACACTCTATTTATTTAGAAGGATATTTTAATAATCAAATTAAGTCTTGGCAGCATCTTCCAGGTCGCCTGCCGCCCGCTAGCCGTCGGTTGGATCCCAATAGCGCTCTGTTTAGCCATTGCCGCGTCGTCAGAACAGCAGTGGAACATCTTTCCTGGACTCAATCGTAGAGCATGAAATACAAATCAAACATAGCATTCTGACTACAATAATTAATGTGACACTTATAAAACAAAATTATAACACCAGTTTGTGCTTCCTCGCGGAACATATACTACTGGCCATTAAAATTGCTACACCACGAAGATGACGTGCTACAGACGCGAAATTTAACCGACAGGAAGAAGATGCTGTGATACGAAAATGAGTAGCTTTTCAGAGCATTCACACAAGGTTGGTGCCGGTGGCGACACCTACAACGTGCTGACATGAGGAAAGTTTCCGACCGATTTCTCGTACACAAACAACAGTTGACCGGCGTTGCCTGGTGAAACGTTGTTGTGATGCCTCGTGTAAGGAGGAGAAATGCGTACCATCACGTTTCCGACTTTGATAAAGGTTGGATTGTAGTCTATCGCGATTGAGCTTTATCGTATCGCGACATTGCTGCTCGCGTTGGTCGAGATCCAATGACTGTTAGCAGAATATGGACTCGGTGGGTTCAGAAAGGTAATACGGAACGCCGTGCTGGATCCCAACGACCTCGAATCACTAGCAGTCGAGATGACAGGCATCTTATCCGCATGGCTGTAACGGATCGTGCAACCACGTCTCGATCCCTGAGTCAACAGATGGGGACGTTTGCAAGACAACAACCATCTGTACCAACAGTTCGACGACGTTTGCAGCAGCATGGACTATCAGCTCGGAGACCATGGCTGCGGTTACCCTTGACGTTGCATCACAGACAGGAGCGCCTGCGATGGTGTACTCAACGACGAAACTGGGTGCACGATTGGCAAAACGTCATTTTTTCAGATGAATACAGGTTCTATTTACAGCACCATGATAATCGCATGTCTGTGATATCCTTAGGTTAGTTAGGTTTAAGTAGTTCTACGTTGTAGGGGACTGCTGACCTTAGAAGGCTCTGAGCACTATGGGACTCAACATCTTAGGTCATAAGTCCCCTAGAACTTAGAACTACTTAAGCCTAACTAACCTAAGGACATCACACACACCCATGCCCGAGGCAGGATTCGAACCTGCGACCGTAGCAGTCCCGCGGTTCCGGACTGCAGCGCCAGAACCGCTAGACCACCGCGGCCGGCAACTGCTGACCTTAGAAGTTAAGTCCCATAGTGTTCAGAGCCATTTGAACCATGATGATCGCATCCATGTATGGCGACATCGCGGTGAACGCACATTGGAAGCGTGTATTCGTCATCATCATACTGGCGTATCACGCGGCGTGATGGTATGGGGTACCATTGGTTACACGCTCGGTCACCTCTTGTTCGCATTAACGGCACTTGGAAGAGTGGACGTTACATTTTAGATGTGTTACGACACGTGGGTCTACCCTTCATTCGATCCCTGCGAAACCCTACATTTCAGCAGGATAGTGCACGACCGCATGTTGCAGGTCCTGTACAGGCCTTTCTGGATGCAGAAAACGTTCGACTGCTGCCCTGGCCAGCACTTCCTCCAGATCTCTCCCCAACTGAAAACGTCTGTTCAATGGTGGCCGAGCAACTGGCTCGTCACAATACGCCAGTCACTACTCTTGATGAAGTGTGGTATCGTGTTAAAGCTGCATGGGCAGCTGTACCTGTACCTGTACACGCCATCCAAGCTCTGTTTGACTCAATGCCCAGGCGTATCAAGGCCGTTAATACGGGCAGAGGTGGTTGTTCTGGGTACTGATTTCTCAGAAGCTATGCACACAAATTACGTGAAAAGGTAATCACATGTCAATTCTAGTATAATATATTTGCCCAATGAAGACCCGTTTATCATCTGTATTTCTTCTTGGTGTAGCAATTTTAATGGCCAGTAGTGTATTAGCGTTTACCACGATTTATCGTTAACACTGTACAATAGCAAGAGAGTTGTTCATGGAGACCTTACTTGTACGACAACCACTCGAGAGACATAAAGGAATATCATTTCACTTCCTGTTTCTTTTACGTATACGATACATGTTTCCACGATACGAGAAACAGCCAACTTGTTAATTATCCCTTCATTGTAGTGTTTTGCTCCTTCTACAGACTCTATGCTTATTGTGGGTCTGACATTTGTTTCTACCCCCGATGCACTTCCTCATGCCACAGTGTCACTTCAGTCCAGTAAAGGGAGGAAAGTCACGTGCACTACATCTGTGCGGTTCGTATCAAACGTTTGCGTGTTATGTGTCGACGGACGTAAAACAGCGTGAAGGTTCCACCCTGATCTGCCACTCATCTGCGTATCGCAAGTTATTGCTCTACACAAGGTCAATGGTCCCGCGGACCGGCAGAGTATCTTCTTAGCATGACACGATGTACGACTCGGAATAGAGTGAGAAAGCAGAGTTCGTTACCCGCTATTGTGTTTAGGAAGCGAGCTTCCTGAGGGCGGCTTACCAGAGCTTGTCGCCCGGCTCCTGCGCAACCGCGGACTGTCGCCTTAGCGTCAGCAGTCGCCCACACGCACTGAGTCGCTAGAGCGAAAGTCCGCCACAGCTGGTCCGTCCTTCCTAGAATTACGCTAATCAGGTTGCCACTTCATTCATAATAGCCTGCTATTAAAGTGAAACCTTTACCCAGAAGTTTCTTTCATTGGAGCTGGCACATCCGCGTTTTTTCTGCTAGTGACGGAATGGATCTCACGCTGTATTTCCACAACTGTTCTCACGAATGTAAACTATAGTTAATGTCAGACATTTACTGAATCGTGCTTTAAACTACCAGCATCTGAAATTCGACTTTTAAATGACATCTTGGAGTGGAAAAAGAGATTAAAAAAAAAACGCATGTATGTATCTGACCCAACACGTATAAACGAAAGATGACCACATTTTAACTTTGTGAATATTTGACGATCATTTTATTGCATTCGGGAATGAATGTCACTATTAAAACATACAAAGTGCTCCCAGTATTTCCATAAGTCTTGTACTCTTTGTGCTTTTGTTCATCATCAACAGCAGCCATCTATCTACATCTACATCCATACTCCGCAAGCCACCTGACGGTGTGTGGCGGAGGGTACCTTCAGTACCTCTATCGGTTCTCCCTTCTATTCCAGTCTCGTATTGTTCGTGGAAAGAAGGATTGTCGGTATGCCTCTGTGTGGGCTCTAATCTCTCTGATTTTATCCTCATGGTCTCTTCGCGAGATATACGTAGGAGGGAGCAATATACTGCTTGACTCTTCGGTGAAGGTATGTTCTCGAAACTTTGACAAAAGCCCGTACCGAGCTACTGAGCGTCTCTCCTGCAGAGTCTTCCACTGGAGTTTATCTATCATCTCCGTAACGCTTTCGCGATTACTAAATGATCCTGTAACGAAGCGCGCTGCTCTCCGTTGGATCTTCTCTATCTTTTCTATCAACCCTATCTGGTACGGATCCCACACTGCTGAGCAGTATTTAAGCAGTGGGCGAACAAGCGTACTGTAACCTACTTCCTTTGTTTTCGGATTGCATTTCCTTAGGATTCTTCCAATGAATCTCAGTCTGGCACCTGCTTTACCGACAATCAACATTATATGATCATTCCATTTTAAATCACTCCTAATGTGTACTCCCAGATAATTTATGGTATTAACTGCTTCCAGTTGCTGACCTGCTATTTTGTAGCTAAATGATAAAGGATCTATCTTTCTGTGTATTCGCAGCACATTACACTTGTCTACATTGAGATTCAGTTGCCATTCCCTGCACCATGCGTCAATTCGCTGCAGATCCTCCTGCATTTCAGTACAATTTTCCATTGTTACAACCTCTCGATACACCACAGCATCATCTGCAAAAAGCCTCAGTGAACTTCCGATGTCATCCACCAGGTCATTTATGTATATTGTGAATAGCAACGGTCCTATGACACTCCCCTGCGGCACACCTGAAATTACTCTTACTTCGGAAGACTTCTCTCCATTGAGAATAACATGCTGCGTCCTGTTATCTAGGAACTCCTCAATCCAATCACACAATTGGTCTGATAGTCCATATGCTCTTACTTTGTTCAATAAACGACTGTGGGGAACTGTATCGAACGCCTTGCGGAAGTCAAGAAACACGGCATCTACCTGTGAACCCGTGTCTATGGCCCTCTGAGTCTCGTGGACGAATAACGCGAGCTGGGTTTCACATGACCGTCTTTTTCGAAACCCATGCTGATTCCTACAGAGTAGATTTCTAGTCTCCAGAAAAGTCATTATACTCGAACACAATACGTGTTCCAAAATTCTACAACTGATCGACGTTAGAGATATAGGTCTATAGTTCTGCACATCTGTTCGACGTCCCTTCTTGAAAACGGGGATGACCTGTGCCATCTGACTTCCACTTCTGGCTAAAGGTGTCGTGTAGGCTTTTCCATACCTTAAGATCTTCGAATACACGCATCCGTGTACGTTTTATAATAACCACTATCCACCTTTCGTTAAGCGTTGTTGCTTTGATAAACTCAACAAAATGTCACCGCTCTGATGAGAATGGAGTCGTCTGCTGATTTAAAGCAGCTTGAAATCATTGAGTAACGCCGCCCACGGCCTGATAATAGAATTCATTACTTAATTTCTTATTCATTACTTATTTTTAAACTCCTGATTGTGTGACTTGTACATACGGAAATGTAGTTACACCATAAAACATTAGCCCGATATCTTCGTTCATCACATGTTGTCGCTGTCGTCGTGGTTGTTGTTGTGGTCCTCAGTCCGAAGGTTGGTTTGATACACCTCTCCGTCCTGTGCAAGTCTTCCTGTGCAAGACTCTTCATCTCTCAATCTGTTTACTGTTTCATCTCTTGGTCTCCCTCTACAATTGTCAACTCTCACACTTTCCTCCAGTACTAAACTAGTGATCCCTTGATGTCTCAGAATCGGTTCTATCAACCGAACCATTCTTCTATTCAGGTTGTGCCACAATTTTTTTTCTATCCAATTCTGTTCAGTACCTTCTCATTAGTTATGTGATCTATCCACCTAATCTACAGAATTCGTCTGTGATATCACATTTCAGAAGCTTCTATTCTCTTCTTGTCTAAACTGTTTATAGTCCATGTTTCACTTTCATACGTAGCTACATTCCATATAGATACGTCCATTACGTATCAGGTATTAATTTCTTGAACTTTCATTCCGTTCTGGACTGATTTCCATCGTCAGCATCAATATGAGAGTGATGCCTATAGGCACAAATGCGCTCCTATACTCGTTGTCATGATGTCATGCAAGGAAACAGCCTCCAAATGCCATCTTGAGGAATTCTTGCCACGGATGAAACACATTCTGTGGCAGTTCTTGAAGACTGATGGTTAGAGGCTAGAATGAAGCTACACGTTTTCCCGTCGCATGCCAGACACTCTCTACAGGTGACAAATATGGGGACCGGGCAGGCCAGTTACCTATTCGTATATTCGTCAGGGCGTCTGCTCTCTGAGCTGTAGTGCAGTATCTTGCGTTATCTTGCTGGAATACGCCAACTCTTACGCCGGATTTGAAGGGTATTACGTATTGGCGAGCATTCTGTCTCCCTTCAACAATTACCAACTCAGTCTTGTTTTCATATCCAATAGCTCTCCTCTCCAAGAGTTGGGAGTTATGAGTGGCTCTTGAGAATCTCTGCTTCCTGAAATTAAATTAAATGAAATGATCGTATGGCACTGTTGGCCGGGAGGCCCCATTTGGGGAAGTTCGGCCGCCGTGTGCAAGTCTTATTTCAGTCGACGCCACAATGGCCGACATGCGTGCCGGTGATGAGGATGAAGTGATGATGAGGACAACACAACACCCAGTCCACGAGCAGAGAAAATCTCCAACGCGGCCGGGAATCGAATCCGGGCCCGCTGCATGGGAGACAAGCACGTTACCACGCAGCTAAGCAGGTAGACTCCCTGCTTCCTGAGACCTTTCAACTGTTCCTCTACGCACTCACTGTCGTCGATCTGGCCACTACAAACAGAAGCGAGACTCACTGCCAAACACATAGAATGTCACTCATTGTTTTGAACAGTCATTTTGGAAGGACCAGTGTCTGCTCTTCTTGTAGATTACCGTCCTAACTCAGCCTTGTCACCATTCGCTGCGCAGTTATTGCTCTATAGCCAACTATCTGTGCAACCTGCTAATACTATGATCCTGTACCTATCGTTCCAGTCATTCGACCTTCCTCAAACGCCGAAAGATGGCGATAAGTTGCACTTACACATCATCTGGTCATGCTGTGTTGTGATCTCCCCATTAAAGGTTAAAGAACCCATAGATACACCCAACAACCATCATGCACTCACCTCATTTTTCATTTGTAGGAATGACTCTGTATTAAAAATAAGCTCGCATAAGAATGAAATTTTAGTTATCTCAAAAGCATGGGAATATTCGAGTAAAAGTTTGGTAGAAATGAGCCAAGGTTTTCATGATGTAGTACGTCAGTGTTGTGAACAGCGATGTCGCGGAACTAATTCATGAAAATCGTGAACTCGTATCCCTTAATTTTTTTTAACACTGCTGATGTTAATACAGACAGCCTATGCTAGTAACAGTTGTAATGACTTCGTTGACACTCGATCTTCTGCCACACGCTCTAAACCATCATTGCCGTGTATAGTTATAGCATCTCTATAAACTGGCACGTAAGTTTACATTAGATAAACAAATGCCGTAGACCCTTCTTTTGCAATTCCTTACAGAAATGTATCCAACTAGAATAAGATAATGTAGAAATGGTGCTTGTCTCGAATCAGCTGATTACAAAAATTCATCATTAAGGAGTGCATGAACTTGGTGCATTTTGGAGCGACTCACGCTGGAAATTGTGAAACAAAGTTTTGTCGTGATACAGATCACCATGAGTTAGAAAAAGAAAAGTTTAATTAAGTCAATATTCATTCTAAATACCATGCAGCGCTGTGTATTCATTTTCGTCTCAACCACAATGAAGACTACTTCCTCCTGAACTGCAACCATCGTTTCTCTATACAAATGAAGTGAATAGTTACAATTCCCTTTGTGAATAGTTACAATTCCCTAGCACGAATGTGCTTTCGTGGTATCACTATTACTCTTCAGGTATGGGAACTCGAGCATCGCAAAAATAGTGGCTTCAGATATATGAGTCCTTCGATAGGTACCATAAAGAACATTGTACATACTAAAATGCAAAAACATTTTCTTGTTGTGACCTTTTTTACACCTAATCGGAGCTTTTATCCCGTCATTCGTGCAGGTTTAATGGTTACGTTACGCTACTACGGTTTTATCTGCAGAGAATCGAAAACGTCGATTAGATGGATTCCTAAAAATGTAAATACATTAAACGTATTCACAGTTGCGAATGTGGACAACCACCAGCTGTAGAAAGGAATGACCAAAATGAAAATTTGTGATGGATAGGAACAAAAACCCTTATTTCCCGCTCATCGCGAGCTTATCGCGATAAGCGGAAAATTCGGGTTTGTGCCCGGTCAAGCACAAATTTTCATCATAGTCATTCCATTCTACAGCTGATGGTTGTCCATAATCGCAATTGCGAATACGGTTAATGTATTTCATAACGGCAGTAGTCACCGCAGTGCCCATTCCCTTGGACATGCATTTATGTCCAAAGGAACTTTACATCGTAGTCAGAATAACACCGGCACTGCAGTATCATAAAAATATAAAAGTTCGCCGCTGTATTATAAACCGAACCACAAAGTTAAGAAAACAGGATGTGGTCACCTGTAGAAGACGGAAGATAATCTGAAACCACCAAATCATCTTTTGTAACCTGAACGGCACATTTTGATGGCCACTATACTCGAGAGTGTCCGCCCTCGTGGTCTCGCGGTAGCGTTCTCGCTTCCTGAGCACGGGGTCCCGGGTTCGATTTCCGGCGGGGTCAGGGATTTTTCCTGCCTCGAGATGACTGGGTGTTGTTGTGTCGTCTTCATCATCATCATTCATCCCCATTACGGTCGGAGGAAGGCAACGGCAAACCACCTCCATTAGGACCTTGCCTAGTAAGGCGGTGCGGGTCTCCCGCATCGTTCCCCTACGCTCTGTAAAGAAGCATGGGACTTCATTTCCATTCCATACTCGAGAGTACCACATTCTGAGCGGTAATACACTGATCTTAAAAATCTGTTTAGAAGGAACTGATTTCCAGACAAAACCTCAACATTTGTTACGTCGTTCAGTTATAGCAGATGATGTGACAGTGAGCCGGCCGCTGTGGCCGAGTGGTTCTATGCGCTTCGGTCCGGAACCACACTGCTGCTACGGTCGCAGCTTCGAATCCTGCCTCGGGCATGGTTGTGTGTGATGTCCTTAGGTTAATTAGGTTTAAGTACGAGGTGCATTCAAGTTCTAAGGCCTCCGATTTTTTTTCTCTGGACTGGAAAGAGATAGAAACATGCGCATTGTTTTAAAATGAGGCCGCGTTCATTGTCAATACGTCCCAGAGATGGCAGCACCGTACGGCAGATGGAATTTTACCGCCAGTGGCGAGAATGAGAACTGTTTTAAATACTTAAAATGGCGACGTTTTCCTTACTTGAACAGCATGCAATCATTCGTTTTCTGGATTTGCGTGGTGTGAAACCAATTGAAATTCATCGACAGTTGAAGGAGACATGTGGTGATGGAGTTATGGATGTGTCGAAAGTGCGTTCGTGGGTGCGACAGTTTAATGAAGGCAGAACATCGTGTGACAACAAACCGAAACAACCTCGGGCTCGCACAAGCCGGTCTGACGACATGATCGAGAAAGTGGAGAGAATTGTTTTGACCGAGCGAGGTGGCGCAGTGGTTAGACACTGGACTCGCATTCGGGAGGACGACGGTTCAATCCCGGGTCCGTTCATCCTGATTTAGGTTTTCCGTGATTTCCCTAAATCACTCCAGGCAAATGCCGGGATGGTTCCTCTGAAAGGGCACGGCCGACTTCCTTCCCCATCCTTCCCTAATCCGATGAGACCGATGACCACGCTGTCTGGTCTCCTTCTCCAAACAACCAACCAACCAACCAACCAGAATTGTTTTGGGGGATCGCCGAATGACTGTTGAACAGATCGCCTCCAGAGTTGGCATTTCTGTGGGTTCTGTGCACACAATGGTGCATGACGACCTGAAAATGCGAAAAGTGTCATCCAGGTGGGTGCCACGAATGCTGACGGACGACCACATGGCTGCCCGTGAGGCATGTTGCCAAGCAATGTTGACGTGCAACGACAGCATGAATGGGTCTTTCTTCTCGTCGGTTGTGACAATGGATGAGACGTGGATGCCATTTTTCAATCCAGAAACAAAGCGCCAGTCAGCTCAATGGAAGCACACAGATTCACCGCCACCAAAAAAATTTCGGGTAACCGCCAGTGCTGAAAAAATGATGGTGTCCATGTTCTGGGACAGCGAGGGCGTAATACTTACCCATTGCGTTCCAAAGGGCACTACGGTAACAGGTGCATCCTACGAAAATGTTTTGAAGAACAAATTCCTTCCTGCACTGCAACAGAAACGTCCGGGATGGGCTGCGCGTGTGCTGTTTCACCAAGACAACGCACCCGCACATCGAGCTAACGTTACGTAACAGTTTCTTCGTGATAACAACTTTGAAGTGATTCTTCATGCTCCCTACTCACCTGACCTGGCTCCTAGTGACTTTTGGCTTTTTACAACAATGAAAGACACTCTCCGTGGCCGCACATTCATCAGCCGTGCTGCTATTGCCTCAGCGATTTTCCAGTGGTCAAAACAGACTCCTAAAGAAGCCTTCGCCGCTGCCATGGAATCATGGCGTCAGCGTTGTGAAAAATGTGTACGTCTGCAGAGCGATTACGTCGAGAAGTAACGCCAGTTTCATCGATTTCGGGTGAGTAGTTAATTAGGAAAAAAATCGGAGGCCTTAGAACTTGAATGCACCTCGTAGTTCTACGTTCTAGGCGACTGATGACCTCAGATGTTAAGTCGCATAGTGCTTGGAGCCATTTGAACCATTTGTGGCAGTGAAATGGTACATCCAGGAATGACGCAAAGATTGTTCTAATATGAGGGCCACAAATCTCTCACTACGTTTACATGATGTTCTCAAGTACAATTTTCGAAAACCTGTTTCCCAGTATCTCTTTCGACCGCTCGCATAAAATCTCTAGAATCGATTCTGGTAGTGCGGTTATAACAGTCCAATTTTTTCTTCTACAACTGATATTCGCTCATTTGGAAATTCTCTGCCGTTTTGGAAATGAGTTTGAGATGCCAGGCTCCTACTTGCTTTTAAAAGTATCGGCCAATTTAGACAGAGATTTTGTGCAACGAAGAAAAAGAAGTATTAGACTTAGTAAGGAAATATTCTCCTCCTGTATTTAACTGAAGAGAAACGGTCATCGTGCTGATTGAATCGGAAACCAGAACAGCTGATTTCTCGATGTCATTCGTGTAAAACGTCTGAAGATAGAAAAACCGATATTTGACCGGTCTAGTAAAATCGATTCAGATCTTAACAAGAAAATTCGTCAAGGAAAACTCGGTGTCCTACCTTCGGTTTCGTCTTTCGGATGTTATGTTGCAAGCAAACGAAGCAACTATCAACGGTCAACAGTCCTTTAGGAAAATCACGAGAGATTGACGCAAGCTGGATGGATGTCAGAGAGGAGCTAGGCTAACGCAACTGGTCAGATGGTTACGACAGCCATGCTGTTTTGAAAAACGTCTGCTGGTGAGAACTAGCTTATTATCGCTCCAGATGTGGAAACAATAAAAATCCCGAGTGATTTGAACATGCGAGTACGAAATGTGTGAAGTAAGAGACAATTGGTTTGCTGTTCTAATACCAGGCAACATTCCAAGAGATGACTTGTGATCACCACGGTTTGCAATCTCTTATAACGAAATAGACAAGGTACAATTAATCCTTTTAGGGTTCCGTAGCTCAGTCGGTAAAAAAGAGACGCTTGTAGGATCAATTTGTTGTCTGCCTGTCTGATTGTCCGTCTGTCTGTTAAGACCCCTTTTTCTCAGGAATGGTCACAGCTATCAAGTTGAAATTAGTGTCAGTTACTAAGGTCTACGTTCAAAAAATGGTTCAAATGGCTCTGAGCACTATGGGACTTAACTTCTGAGGTCATTAGTCCCCTAGAACTTAGAACTACTTAAACATAACTAACCTAAGGACATCACACACATCCACGCCGAGGAAGGATTAGAACCTGCGACCGTAGCGGTCGCGCCGTTCCAGACTGTAGCGCCTAGAACCGCTCGGCCACTCCGGCCGGCAGTCTACGTTCACCTGTTGGTGCAAAACATTTGAACTTCTAAGTCAATACAGTTAAAAGGTAGGACCATTTACGTCACACATTTCGATACTCGCGAACTCTCTCATCAAAACCTATAGAATACTACCCGTTGGGCAACAACCGTGAAATTCGAAATTGACGATAAGCAAGGTTTCACAGTGCAAGTAAAGGAAAAGAATCTGAAAATTGTTAATTTGTAATTATTTATTTACATTTTATGGCCTTCATTGGGCCACTCTAGCCAACTTTATACAAAGAATTTTCCAGTTTCATGTCAGCCCAGTACTTCTTCATTCTCTCTGATCTTATCCTTCTTTCTTCATCGGAAATCACCCTTCCTATTGTCTGTTTGTTGATTCTCGTTTGCAGTCTGGTTTGTTTGTCTGTGAGTTTCCTGGTTTTGTCAGTTGTGTTTCTTAGGTCTTCCAATGTAATCTGCCGCTCCTCCATATCTTATTTGATTTCTGTAATCCACTTAAAGTTTTCCTTACTATTACACAATTTTTCTATTATTCTCCTGATGATCCTGTTCTCTGGTGTTCTGATTAGATGTCCGAAAAATGAAATGCGTTTCTTCCTTATTCTACTCATTACTGGTTCTATTTCCTTGTAGACTGTTTCATTTGTAACTACTCTCCAGTGTCCATCTTTCTGGTACGATTCATTGATGCACGTTCTGATGATTCTTCTCTCTATTTTGAGTATTTAGTCTATTTGTGCAGCGTTAGTTGTTTTGAAAATGGCTTCACTTGCCTATGTTATTTCTGGTTGAATGACCATTTCCTAATGTTTTAATTTTGTTGCTATCGACAGGCTCTTTTTGTTGTAGGTGTTGTGCTCTAGTCAATTTGTTTATTCTGTTATGCCATGTTGGCTTTTCATTGAGGTTATATTTATGATTTGTCCCAGATATTTAAATTTATCTACAATTTTGATTTCTTGGTTTCCTATGGCAATTTTGTTTATGAGTGGTGGGTCAGTTAACATGATGACTGTTTTTTTAAAGGATATATAATTTGTTATTATATCACATAAAAATTCTTTTTGACATTTATTGTCCGCCTGTCCGACCGTCCGTCTGTTACGATCCATTTCCCTCAGGAACGGGTAGAGATATGAAGTTGAAATTATGTCTGGCACTGAGATCTATGGTCACTTGATGGTGCAAAAATTTTAAGCTTCTAAGTCAGTAAATCAAAAGATACGGCCATCTGTAAAGGTGCATTTTTTTCAGGAACGTGCAGATGTATCAAGTTAAAATGTATGTCAAATACCAGCGTCTACTGTCCTTTTACGGTGTAAAACAATTAAGCTTCTAAGTCAATGCAGTCAAAAGACTCGGCCACATATGTCATATATTTTGATACTCGCAAATTCGATCATGTTCCCATACATGTCGGATCTGGTGATTTCGTGGTAAAAAGCACGCATGGAAACTGGGAGGTCGCGGGATTGAATCTCGGTCAGACCACGGGTTTTTCAGTCTCGGTTTTAACCTAGCCTTCACCTCTCAACTTTGTGAGGAGTCGCTGGAAACAACACGCTGTTCGGATTCCACGTTAAACTGTAGGTCTCCGTTGCCCAGTTGGATAACTAAGCTGGCTTCAAATACAAAGGCTTCCACCAAGTCATTGACCCACACGGACTTCTTATTATTATTATTGTTATCTATACACGAGAGTTGGAACTTAAACAGTGGCAACTATTTATTCACAACCGATACAAAAGAGTTACATGTTTGCACCTATTACTGTCCTTCAAAGTAGTCACCAGCGTTGTGTAGGACCCGTTGCCAGCGATGTGGAATGCGTAGTATACCGTCAGCAGAGCCTGTTCTGTTGATGGTGTGAATGGAGCGCTTACTACCTGTCGAATCTCTGGAACAGTTCTAAAGCGAATGCCACGAAGTGGTTCCTTCATCTTCAGAATCAAATCAAAGTCACAAGGACCTAAGCCCGGGGAGTATCGTGGATGGTACAGTACTTCCCAGTCCCTTCGACCGAACAGAGCAGCCGCGGCTTGCGCTGTATGCGTCCGCACATTGTCATGCAAAACGATGGCTGGGTTGCGCAGAAAGTGTTGCCGCTTCTTTCGCAAAGCTGGTCGCAGCTCATGCTCCAAAAACGAACAGTAATACTGTGCACTGACGGTCTGCCGTGGAGGAAGGTAATGCGTTAGGTAAACACCATCGAAGTCGTACACGACAATCACCATAACCTTAGACCGCTCATTCGCATCATCAACAGAACAGGCTCTGCTAACCGTATACTACGCCTTCCACACCGCTGACAACGGGTTCTACACAACGCTGGTGACTACTGTGAAGGACAGTAACAGGTGCAAACATGTAAGTCTTTTGTATCGGTTGTGAATTGCCACTATTTAATTTCCAACCCTCGTAAGTTTGTGCGGAACCCTCAGAGCGTGGGTTCTACTCGCACTTTCCGGTTTATTATTTTTTTTTTTTTACATTATAGCTTTAGAGCTAGACTCCTCAAATTTTCATAAGTTTTTTGGTTAAAAACCGGTACGAAAATGTCAGTGTCGAAAAGAAGAACGTGCAAGGTCAGACGGGCCAAAACAGATGCTCATCTGGAACTTCTAAACGTATATAATTGGTCACCACAGCCAAGGAAATGCCAAATTAATTTACAGATCACTTTGTTTCACCAAATAAGGAAGTAGAATCGCAGTACAGAGGTCTTTAAATTTTAGCAGTTCTTTTTAATGTTAGCATGAACATAAAAGTATTACATTTGTAAGATCGAAGAGTAATTAAAAACCATCTCTTGGTGGTACAAAATGGCTCAAATCGCTCTGAGCACTATGGGACTCAACTGCTGAGGTCATTAGTCCCCTAGAACTTAGAACTAGTTAAACCTAACTAACCTAAGGACATCACAAACATCCATGCCCGAGGCAGGATTCGAACCTGCGGCCGTAGCGGTCTTGCGGTTCCAGACTGCAGCGCCTTTAACCGCACGGCCACTTCGGCCGGCTCTTGGTGGTACAGCTTGCCGCGTTTTTGTAGCCTGTTTTCGTATATTTGGTTGTACAACAGACAAGAAATGTTCGAAACTAGCATATGACATTCTCAGAAATTTTTTAGTGTGAACAATATCTTCTGGTTTTATTTCGTTAGATAGTGTGTATTGATAACTTAAATATGTATGCCTCTGTATCCATTTGATCACTCAAACATTTCTTTTTTCCTTAAACTTGTTTCTCGTAACGATTTTTTCAATAATAATAATGCAATAACGATGGCGGCTGCTTTGTTTTGAACCATGACACTGTAAACTTGCACGCGCGTATCTCACGACGCAACTGTAGCGGAAGTGCTTATGCAGGTACTTGCAGTAAGTTTCTGAATAGAACTTGTCGAAGGCACTTACAGAAGTAAGTGTGCGCAAATTTTTGCTCTGATGTAAACATCTCAGCAAGTGCTTGCAGAAGATACTTGCGGTAGTTACTTGCTAGTGGCCACACGCCTTAACGCTCGTGGGTAGAGACAGTACTACTTTAATTAGTGGCGTAGGAAGATGGTCGCTGAGTTACGTGGTTGAGAACCACAAGTTCACCTAGGTGAAATTCACAGAACAGAGATTCTAATATCTTCTTACTGTAGAGATGTGACAGGTAATATCCGTGTCCCTACCTGATGGATTTCTCATAGATATTTGGCGTTCAGATTACCCAGGCTAGAAAGTCATGTGCTCTTTTTAGGTATGTAAGATAAGTTTTTGCAAAATGTTGTTCTTTTATCAGCTTAGAGAACTACAATGACCCTTTCTATTCGTGTTATACCTTCCACTTCAAGTCAGAGGTAGGCTGATGTCAGTGAGAGACAATCTAGCGTAATAAGGAAAGCCTTCCGTCACACACCGCTATCCCACTTTATACGCCATTCGGGTGTTTTTGGACTCAGAATAACAGCAAACTTTTATGTTAGTGCTTGTATTTGTGAACAAATGCGAATGCGTGGTTAGATTCTCAGTTCCGTTCCTAATTTTCTATTAACTGTGTCACACCCAAGCCGGCCGCGGTGGTCTAGTGGTTCTAGGCACGCAGTACGGAACGGCGGGACTGCTACGGTCGCAGGTTCGAATCCTGCCTCCGGCATGGATGTGTGTGATGTCCATAGGTTAGTTAGGTTTAAGTAGTTCTAAGTTCTAGGGGACTAATGACCACAGAAGTTAAGTCCCATAGTGCTCAGAGCCATTTGCACCATTTTTTTGTCACACCCAAAGGCGATCAGTACCTCCAGTGCTTCTTGATGATATCCAATTAATGTTTACAAACCCAGAAAAAAAACATAGGCGTAATCTTGGATGGGCATTCAAACTGGGAAGAACAAACTGTTGCATGCAGGAAAACGCTCTCTTGCGCACATGAACTCCAAATATTTAGAAAAATATTTCCACCACAAATTAAAAAAAAGATTGCTGCAGTGGTATAACTGAATATGGATTAAGTAGTAGGATGACTAGAGCTAGCTATGAATGACTCAGTAAGATATGTGGGCAACATTTGGTAGTTTGATAAAGTCACTCATTTCTATAGTCATTTAGGTTAGATGCGACAGATAAGCTACGCAGTTTTCATACGTTCTATTTACTGAATAGATTTCTTAGCCCCTGACATCCTCATTCTCCTCGCGTACAATACGCCTATCATCATTCCATAACTGCAGTGACAGACGAATACGTCCAGTATCCCGACTGTACGTTCGTGTAACACTAAATATTTCTCCATCTTCTTCCCCGTATCAGTCATACGACTGTGGGACAAGTTACCAAGTAATCCGCGCCTTATGCAGATCTACTACACTTTCAAGAGTAGATTAATACTTTTATCAGTTAATATCCATCCTCTGCAATTTCAAATGTTTTCTTTCTGTCCAACAGGGACCAGTATCTCAGTCACATATATGGATTTATAATCCCTTTCTGTTTCTCTTTTTTCCTTTGGACTCATCTGCTCATCCTACCCTACCATTACTCTCTCTTCCTCTGGCCATTCAACTCGTCTCTACTGATTCCTTCTATACTGTAGCCGCACGTTCCTTTGAGACGTCATTACTCTCATTCGGCAAGGACAAAATGAGGAAACTGTTTAATACAATGTTAATAAGACTGATATTTCTTAAATTTCATACATTCATTAATACACGTATTATTATTATTATTAGGTTGGTGCATAAATTCGTAGCGATTTTGTTCTGCATTTTAGTATTACGGTTACTAAATGTTTATTATCGATTGTCATTTTTTATTTGTTGTTCACTGTTGCTATTTCAGTTTACATATTGTCATTTGGAGATAATCAGTGGGGCTGTGGACGCTAATGGAATTCCAAGTGAAGAAATTGGAACATTTCCGACGTATTCTTCTGTTTGAGTTATGTAGAGGGATGACAGCATTGGAGGCAGCCAGAAACATTTGCACCGTGTATGGGGATAATGCAGTGGACGAAGCAGGGCAAGAAAGTGGTTTTCTCGGTTTAAGGAGGATCATTTTGACATTAGCGACTCTCCACGTTCAGAAAGACCTCGGGAGTTTGATGAAGATCGTTTAAACGCATTAATCCACAAAGGCCCACGTCACTGTAATTGAGGACTGGCGAATGTGATGAACTGTAATATTCCACCATAGTGCGACATTTGGGTACAATGGGGAAGGTTAAAAAATTCAGGTGTACCGGTACCGCACGCTCTAGGCCAAAAATACAGAAATCAGCAGGTGCCCATGTGTGCATGTCTGCTTGCTCGTCTTCAAATGACTATTAACAGCATCGACCATTCCTATACTTTACCATTACTAAAGACGAGAAATGATATCTCTGTGCTAACATAAGGAAAAGAAAGGAACGGTGGAGCCAGAAGAAGACAGCAATTCCCCGTACAATGACCTGCGTTCATCCACAGAAGATAAATATTATGCATGTGGTTTAATGGCGACAGTGTGGTGTACTACGAGTTGCTACACTGAGGTGTAGCCATCACTACTGACATTTATTGTCAACAACTGAGACGTCCTGCAGGCGCAGTCCAAGAACGACTACCAGGAAGACTGCATAAGTGATGACAAGCCACGATAACGCCAGCCCGCATCCTACAAGATGGACAAAAACCGCTATGCAGAAGTGGGCTAGGAAGTCATTCTGCAGCCACCTAATTCACTTGATTTTACGCCCTCAGATTTTCACGTTCTCCGTTCTTTATCCAACAGTTTTTAAGAAATTCCTTTCCGTATTAAAATGCGCTACAACAAGACGATTTCTTCGCCTCAAAACTACGTGACTTCTACAGTCGCGAAATCAAGAAGTTACTCCAGCGTTCGCAGCTAGTTGTAAATAGTTAAGGAGAATATATTATTGATGACTAAAGTCTCTATTATGTATATCTGTTGTGTTCATCAGACTTATGGAAAGACGCTACGAATTTATATACCAAGCTAATATATGACATTTAAATTTATATTTAATGTGTAATACGGTGTGTTCTAATTCCTCTTAACAAAAAAGGATAAGTAAGAGATTGCTCCAGTTATAGGACTATGGCATTAATATCGCATGCTAGCAAAGAACTTTGTACATAATAAACTAACACCTAACGTATCCCTGCAGTTTCAGAATTCTGCAGAACAAACAGTTTTGTACTTGAGAGACAGTCATGAATTTGAAGCAGATAACTTTGTCCCTGCCTTCATTTGTTTTCTAGATTAGAAAAAGGCCTTTAATTGTGCTATGTGGGACAAGTTATGAGTTGGAATTCCAAAACACGAAGTATCAGTACTAAACGGTCTTACAGCAGTCATACTGCACGTTCAAGATGCATGATGAGTACTCGGAGTTTTTCGATGAGACAAATCTTGCCTCTATAATATTTGGTACTGGATGGCTGGGATGGTGGAGTTTCCATTGGTGACAGGAGAATCAAACGTCTCCACTTTGAGGAAGTGAGGTAGAACTTAGTAATCTGTTCTCCATAATGAACACTATTATTATAAAATTTCGCTTCGGAGATAAACTTGAAAAAGACCAAACTGGTGGTTACTAATCGCAAAGATTTATATCAAATCAATTTACAGGTTGCTTAAAGGATCTGGAGGTGGTGAACGTGTATATCTAGGATCTCTGGTCAATGCTACAGGAAAAGTGCGACAAATAAAAACCCAGTCGCAATGGTTAAACTCACTCAGACCCGGCAGAAAGCGGGCAATATCCCAATCAGCGAAGAAGATTCGCTTGGTGGAATTATTAGTGTGCCATGTGTCGTTTTACGGCTGCGAGATCTAGACCATGGAGGCTAGTGACAAGAGCTGAATTGGTGCCTTGGCATTGTGATGCTGGCGGAAGACGTTACGCGAACCGTGGACAGAAGGAAGACCCGATGCTTCCAATACAGACACACACATAAAAAAAAGTTTTGCTTCAGCCCACTTCCCAGAACTCCTGAAGATAGACGTTGACTATGGATATTGTATCACAGACATAGTCCCTTTGACTGTTAAGAGATGTCACTAAACCCTCCCAAAGATGTAAACAACCATGCATGAGCAGCGCCTATTAGACATAGGGGGTCGGACAGCCGATCATTTCCAGTCATTCCACCAGGAAGGGAGTACACGGCTCGTATTGTCTGTAGTTCAACCAAGCCTGGACGGTCAATACCGCGGCGCGATGTCGTCCGCATTGTTACTTTGTGCCAAGAAGGGCTCTCAACACACGAAGTTTCCAGGCGTCTCGGAGTGAACCAAAGCGATGTTATTCGGACATGAAGGAGATACAAAGAGACAGGAACTGTCGATGACAAGCCTCGCTCAGGCCTCCCAAGAGCTAATACTGCAGTGGATGACCGGTACCTACGGAATATCGCTCGGAGGAACCCAGGCAGCAACGCCACCACGTTGAATAATGTTTTTCGTGCAGCCACAGGACGTCGTGTTACAATTCAAACTGAGCGCAATAGGCTGCATGATGTGCAACTTCACTCCCGACTTCCATGGCGATGTCCATCTTCGCAACCACGACCCATGCAGCGCGGTGCAAATGGGCCCAGTAACATGCCGAATGGACTGCCCAGGATTGGCATCACGTTTTCTTCACCGATGAGTGTCATATATATCTTCAACCAGACAGTCACCGGAGACGCGTCTGGAGGCAACCCGATTAAGCTGAACGCGTTAGACACACCGCCCAGTGAGTGCAGCAAGGTGGAGGTGCCCTGCTGGTTTGGGGTGGCATTATGTGGGGCCGACGTACGCCACTGGTGGTCATGGAAGGCGCCGTAACGACTGTACAATACGTGAATGCCATCCTCCGAGCGATAGTGCAACCATATCGGCAGCATATTGACGAGGAATTCGTCTTCATGGTCACCAATACGCACCCGCGTCCCCATCGCGCACATCTTGTGAATGACTTCCTCAGAGATAACGACATCGCTCGACTAGAGTGGCGAGCATGTTCTCCAGACCTGAACCCTATCGACAATGCCTGGAATAGAATAAAAGGGCTGTTTACGGACGACGTGACCAACCAACCACTCTGAGGGATCTACGCCGAATCGCCGTTGAGGAGTGGGATAATCTTGACCAACAGTGCCTTGATGAATTTGTGGATAATATGCCACAACGAATATAGGCATGCATCAATCCAAGAGGACGTGCTACTGAATATTAGAGTTACCGGTGTGTACAGCAATCTGGACCACTACCTCTAAAGGTCTCACTGTGTGGTAGTACAACATGCAATGTTTGGTTTTCATGAGCAATAAAAAGGATGGATATGATGTTTATGTTGATCTCTATTTCAATTATCTGTACAGGTTCCGGAACTCTCGGAACCGAGGTGATGCAAAACATTTTTTGATGTGTGTAGAAGAACTAAGCGTCACTAGAAGTTTATCTTCCCTTGTCAGCCAAAAATACTTCCAGTTCCTTGGGCACATTTTGAGAAGACAGGGGATACTTTAGACAAGATCACCGTGCAAGGCAAAATCGATGGCGGAAGACCATGAGGAAGAGCAGCAAGTGTATAGTTGGAACAAGCGAAGAAGATTTCTGGAGTCCCTCTTCACATTATATTAACAAGAGCTGAATGTAGCTGTGGACAGAGACGTCTAATGGAAGATTCAGTTACTTAAGAAATGAAAGAAAAAATTACGTTACCGCACTCCGATCAGTTAACTGACTAATTATGGCGATTATTCTATTGCTTGCATACTATAGAGATTGTAATCGTAACCAACTAAGAATCTCTTGTAAGTGAGGGCCATGAAGACTCTAGTCTGGCCAGTAGAAATAAATGCATAAATCAACACACTCTACGAAAAAAGAGCGACGCACCACAAAAGAATTATGCGAAAGGGACGGAAAACGGTAGATGTGGTGCACATCTACATTTACATCTACATCTACATTTACATTTACATCTACAAGGATGCTCTGCAAATCACATTTAAGTGCCAGGCAGAAGTTTCATCGTACTACCTTCACAATGCTCTATTATTCCAATCTCGTATAACGCGCGGAGAAAACGAGCATATATATCTTTCCGTGCGAGCTCTGATTTCCCTTACTTTATTATGATGATGTCCGCCCCTACTAGCTGAGTGGTCAGCGCGACAGAATGTCAATCCTAAGAGCCCGGGTTCGATTCCCAGCTGGTTCGGAGATTTTCTCCGCTCAGGGACTGGGTGTTGTGTTGTTCTCATCATCATCATTTCATCCCCATCGACGCGCAAGTCACCGAAATGGCGTCAAATCGAAAGACTTGCAGCCGGCGAACGGTCTAACCGACGGGAGGCCCTAGTCACACGACATCATGATGATCGTTTCTCTCTACGTAGGTCGGCCGACAGACAAACGATTACAACTTCAGAAACCTGGATGAGTTATTCAAGAGAAAGAGCTTCACGAGCCGAGCAAGTTAATAACACGTTGGTCCGCCTTTGGCCCTTTGCAAGCTGAGCCGTGGTAAATTTGCTGGCTGTGGCAGTCGCAGCTTTGGTGTCTCCCTCTGGTGGGAAAGGGGAAAGGTAGCCTGTTCGCGTGCATTTAAGGGGCGCTATGAGCTCGCCAGTCGGTCAGTCTGGGTCAGTCTCTCGTCCCCAGCTTGGTAGTCTGTCTCTCGTCCGCATTTGTTAGGCAGTTAGTGACCGTCTGTCGTTCGGAGTGCGAATATGTCTGTCGTTCGGATCAACCTTTAAAGCCGGCAAAATGAGAGTCTTTCCACTCCACCAGTAAGAGAACTCAGCGAGTGGTCGCCCGGTCGGGGCTTAGTTCCTGCATCTGAGTGTGCGCGTTATAGGCCGCCAGTCTGCTCGAGTTTGCTCAGGCAATGGTCATTGGCGGTTGGATCGATCGGTTGGTCGGTCGCGCACTGAGACACAAGATGACTTGCCCGTCTTGAGCGTCGGTGCATCTGAGGTCGCCACGTGAGTCTAGTGGGCCGCGGCGTATAGCGAGGGGTAGTTACTTCGCTGTCGACACGAGAGCAACAGGAGTCAACCCACGACATTAGTCTGGCCGGTGCAAGCTGCGACGCCGTGAGACGGGAGATCGGCACGCCTTCCTGCGTCCGTTGAAGCGGCTCGCAGCGGACGGTTCGGGAGAGCGTTTTCGGGGTGCTGCGCCAGGTCTTCTCCAGACATCGCAGTTTATTAGAAGTTAAGTGATTCGTGGTATGTTGTTTCATTTACTTGTTAAATTCTACTTGTTTTCTTGGTCAGTCTCTCGTCCCCAGCTTGCTCGTCTGTTTCCCGTCACCGGCCGGAGTGGCCGTGCGGTTCTAGGCGCTACAGTCTGGAACCGCGTGACCGCTACGGTCGCAGGTTCGAATCCTGCCTCGGGCATGGATGTGTGTGATGTCTTAGGTTAGTTAGGTTTAAGTAGTTCTAAGTTCTAGGGGACTGATGACCACAGCAGTTAAGTCCCATAGTGCTCAGAGCCATTTGAACCATTTGTTTCCCGTCCGCATTTGTTAGGCAGTTAGTGTCTGTCTGTCGGTGTGGCGTGCGTTAATAGCTGCCTCTGTCGTGTTTGTCGGATTCGATTTAACGAATTTATTCCTTGAAGTGTAACGGCCGAATTCCTGAAATATGTTTTTATCTTGTCTATAATGTTGAGAGGCGGTATATGTGTAATGTAGGGCATGTTTGTACATTTTATGTAAGACTGCATTTCATGGGTTTTTATTTAAATGGTCATTTTAGTATATAAAGTTGCTTCCCTTCCGTCGTAAGAGTTTTTTAAAAATCAAGCTGCACTTCTGGTGGCAAGTAATTTTTTTTAATGTGAGTGTTTTGCACCATTTCCATCCCTCCTACGGGGTGCATAGTTTATGTGTTTGTGTGAGTTGTTAAAATTTTTAGTTTAAAGTAATCTGGCGTCTTGCAGATTTGCACCAGTGTAGTCTTTCAGAGGTTGTTGTGCGCAGTCGTGACTACGGCCGTGTTAAAAGGGAGCGGCATAGTTCTTAGCCCGAAGCTCATACTGTCAAAAACAAAACAAAAAAAAAAAAAAAAAAAAGTTATTTCTGCCTCCGAATAAATAGTAACCTGATATTTAGAGGGTGTTTTCTGATTATAATTTTTAAATCTGTTTTTTAAAAAACATGGTTTTAGGAATAAATTTTCCATTTGTTGAAATAAATGTGTTTTCATCAGTTACCCACTGGCAACTGCTTCACACGGTCACATAGTGTGATTAAATGTGCTAATGTTCTTGATGAATCGCTAGTAAATTAAGTAAATCCTTTAAGAAAAGATTTTGAAAGTAAAATTCAGGGTTCACAAGCAGTTTTTGGCTTTGCATTGATTGACAGATCTATTGAATGTTCTCCTGATGGATATCGTGCCAAATTATGTCCAATTGGCTCGTTATATCGTCAAAATTCCAAGATGGAGGGGCCTGCCTGTAATGTTCCAAAGTTCTCAATTGGGGAGAGATCTAGCTACCTAACTGGCCAAGATGGGGTTTCGCAAACACGAAGATAGGCAGTAGAAACTCTCTGTGTGTGAGCGAGTATTATCTTGCTGATATATAAGCCCAGGATGGATACCATGAAGGGAAAAAACGGGGCGTGGAATATAGTTGACGAACCGCTGTGCTGAAAGGCTACCGCGTATGGTGCCGCGTGTGGCGCTGCGGATGACAACCAAAGGGGTCTTGCTATGAAAAGTAATTGCACCCCGGTCCACCACTCCTGGTTGTCGGGCCGTATGACGGACAACAGTCAGGTTTGTATCGCACCACTGTTCAGGGCGTCTCTAGACACGTCTTCGGCCTGGAGTGTCGTCGAATTCAGTGATGATTCCGGCTTCGAAAGACGTGTCTGGAGACGTCACGGACGATGGAAGGATACCAACCTGAAAGTCGCCTACCATACTGCCCGACACCCAGGAGTGATGGTCAAAGGTGGCGTTTCTTTCCATAGCAGGACTCTTTTGGCTGTCATCCGTGGCACCTTCACAGCAAAGTGGTACGTCGATGATATTCTATGCCCCGTTTTGTTGCCCTTCATGACAAGCCATTCTTGGCTTACATTTCAGCAAGATAATACTCGTCCGCCAACGGCGAGAGTTTTTACCGCTTGTCTTCGTGTTTTCCAAAACCCACCTTGACCAACAACGTCCACGGATCTCTCCCAAATTGAGAACGTTTGGGGCATTAAGGGCGGGCTCTCAACCCAGCTCAGGACTTTGATCATCTAACGCGTCAATTGGACAAAATTTGGCATGGCATCCCTCACGATGACTTCCAACCCCATCAAACAATTGTAAGTAGGCTGTTCAGGTTTTTATGTTGGTAACGCCACGTAGCACTCTGTATGAAAATCACTGACATGTAAGTAGGCTGTTTAGGTTTTTAAGTTGGTAACGCCACGTAGCGCTCTGTATGAAAATCACTGACTGTGCTGTGTGCAGTCTGTGGCTGGTTGACATTGTTGCTATATTCGCTATTGTAGTGTTGGGCAGTTGGATGTGAACAGTGCGTAGCGTTGCGCAGTTGGAGGTGAGCCGCCAGCAGTTGTGGATGTGTGGAGACAGATAGCAGCGTTTTGAGAGCGGACGATCTGGACGTGTGTCCATCAGAAAAAGGAAATTTGTAAGACTGGATGTCATAAACTTATATATATAATGAGTTTTGTTTATTCTCAACCAAAATCTTTCATTTGCTAACTATTCCTGTCAGTAGTTAGTGCCTTTCATTTACCTGGCAGTATTGGCGCTCGCTGTATTGCAGTACTTCGAGTAACGAAGATGTTTGTGAGGTAAGTGATTGATGAAAGGTATAGGACATTGTCAGTCAGGGCCATTCTTTTGTGTGGATTATTGAAAGTCAGATTGCGTTGCGCTAAAAAAGAATAAGTAAAGAGAGAAATGTCTGAGTATGTTCAGTTTTGCTCAGCTGTTTGAAAATCAAATAACGTAAGAGGTTTACCAGCACTGTCATTCTTAATTTTTCTAAGGGGATGTTTCACAATGTCAAGCCGAATAACAGCTTGTATAAGCGCTAGAGGTGGACCAATGTAGCACTTTCTCCTGAAATTTCAATTATTTCTTTATCAGTACACGTACATCACATTTATCGATTTCAGTCCCATTCGGATAATTCCTCCTAGTTGCGTCTTTTTTTTTCTTAAAGACGATGTCGAGGATCAGTGAAGACAAGTATGATTTCGGAGCGATTGGCTGCATACGGAAGGGCTTCTCTGACGAGGCGGTACGAGCTGTTCGCGAGCGGCCGTAGCGCAGGCGCCGGCATTGCTGACTCAGATGGCGCGCATACCGTTCGAGGCGAACCCCTGCGGCCATTGAAGGACGCCGTGCAGCCTTTGCGCCGCCTTGGCACCCACACCCAATAGCTGCGCCAGGCCTTGACGCGAATTAAACACAGAGCTGTTTATACGTTGCCAACTTACTGTTGTGGTCCCAAACGCCTAAAATGTCTCATCTGTCCAAGTCAGTGGAGTAATCTGATGTAATCCGGAGTCCCTATTTTTACTTACTTTTTTTCGTTACCGGGAGTGCACCATTTTCACAGACCTGGTAATGATGTAACTGAGATATCTCTTTAAAAATAGTGGCGAAGAGATGGATAAGTCTGGTAAATTTACACTACTGGCTATTAAAACTGCTACACCAAGAAGAGTTACAGATGATAAATGGGTACTCATTGGACAAATATATTATACTAGAACTGACATGTGATTACATTTTCACGCAACTTGGGTGCATAGATTCTGAGAAATCAGTACCCAGAACAACCACCTCTGGCCGTATTAACGGCCTTGATACGCCTGGGCATTGAGTCAAACAGAGCTTGGATGGCGTGTACAGGTACAGGTACAGCTGCCCATGCAGCTTTAACACGATACCACACTTCATCAAGAGTAGTGACTGGCGTATTCTGACGAGCCAGTTGCTCGGCCACCATTGAACAGACGTTTTCAATTGGTGAGAGGGATCGAATGAAGTGTAGAGCCACGGGTCGTAACACATCTGAAATGTAACGTCCACTGTTCAAAGTGCCGTCAATGCGAACAAGAGGTGACCGAGATGTGTAACCAATGGCACCCCATACCATCACGTCGGGTGATACGCCAGTGTGGCGATGACGAATACACGCTTCCAATGTTTGTCCACCGCGATGTCGCCAGATACGGACGCTGTAAACAGAACCTGGATTCATCCGGAAAAATGACGTTTTGCCATTCGTGCATCCAGGTTCGTCGTTGAGTACACAATCGCAGGCGCTCCTGTCAAGGATAACCGCAGCCATGGCCTCCGAGCTGATAGTCCATGCTGCTGCAAACGTCATCGAACTGTTGGTGCAGATGGTTGTCGTCTTGCAAACGTCCCCATTTGTTCACTCAGGGATCGAGACGTGGCTGCACGAACCTTTACAGCCATGCTGATAAGATGCCTGTCATCTCGACTGCTAGTGATACGAGGCCGTTGGGAGCCAGCACGGCGTCCCGTATTACCCTCCTGAACGCACAGATTCCATATTCTGTTAACAGTCATTGGATCTCGACCAATACGAGCAGCAATGTCGCGATATGATAAACCGCAATCGCGATAGGCTACAATCCGACCTTTACCAAAGTCGGAAACGTGATGGTAGGCATTTCTCCTCCTTACACAAGGCATCACAACAGCGTTTTACCAGGCAACGCCGGTCAACTGCTGTTTGTGTATGAGAAATCGGTTGGAAACTTTTCTAATGTCTGCACATTGTAGGTGTCGCCACCGGCACCAACCTTGTGTGAATGCTCTGAAAAGTTAATCATTTGCACATCACTGCATCTTCTTCCTGTCGGTTAAATTTCGCGTCTGTAGCACGTCATCTTCGTGGTGTAACAATTTTAATGGCCATTAGTGTATGTGAGGGAATCGAAATATCATTAAACTACACAAATGCTGTTAAGCATGACGCTTGTTACGGGTTAGGTAAAAGCTTCAAACGGATTCTATCTGCATTTGCTAGTTGACAATGTCTCAAGTGGTTAGTGTGGTTTGGTTTAGAAGAGGAGAAACGGTTTCATTTTGTTATGATTTATTTTCGTTTGAAGGTTTCGTAAGCTGAGACGATCAAAGACGCGTTTGAATAAATACGTACATGCAGACTCCGTGCCCGCATTCAGGTCTATAAAAATCAATACATTTTTATTTCCATATTAATTATAAATTATTCAGACACAGGCTGAATAACAGCTTGCTGTAAGAGCTATTATGATAGACACGCAAGAAAGTTCTCCTTCGCCAGTAAACTCCTGGCACACCGCAACAGCAGTAACAGGGTAGACATTGCATTAATCGTGATTAGAATTATTCCCTCACCTTCGTTATTTTCCAGACTTAAGCAGATTTACTTTCGTCCTCTAATTTAAATACACTCCTGGAAATGGAAAAAAGAACACATTGACACCGGTGTGTCAGACCCACCATACTTGCTCCGGACACTGCGAGAGGGCTGTACAAGCAATGATCACACGCACGGCACAGCGGACACACCAGGAACCGCGGTGTTGGCCGTCGAATGGCGCTAGCTGCGCAGCATTTGTGTACCGCCGCCGTCAGTGTCAGCCAGTTTGCCGTGGCATACGGAGCTCCATCGCAGTCTTTAACACTGGTAGCATGCCGCGACAGCGTGGACGTGAACCGTATGTGCGGTTCACGGACTTTGAGCGAGGGCGTATAGTGGGCATGCGGGAGGCCGGGTGGACGTACCGCCGAATTGCTCAACACGTGGGGCGTGAGGTCTCCACAGTACATCGATGTTGTCGCCAGTGGTCGGCGGAAGGTGCACGTGCCCGTCGACCTGGGACCGGACCGCAGCGACGCACGGATGCACGCCAAGACCGTAGGATCCTACGCAGTGCCGTAGGGGACCGCACCGCCACTTCCCAGCAAATTAGGGACACTGTTGCTCCTGGGGTATCGGCGAGGACCATTCGCAACCGTCTCCATGAAGCTGGGCTACGGTCCCGCACACCGTTAGGCCGTCTTCCGCTCACGCCCCAACATCGTGCAGCCCGCCTCCAGTGGTGTCGCGACAGGCGTGAATGGAGGGACGAATGGAGACGTGTCGTCTTCAGCGATGAGTCGCTTCTGCCTTGGTGCCAATGATGGTCGTATGCGTGTTTGGCGCCGTGCAGGTGAGCGCCACAATCAGGACTGCATACGACCGAGGCACACAGGGCCAACACCCGGCATCATGGTGTGGGGAGCGATCTCCTACACTGGCCGTACACCACTGGTGATCGTCGAGGGGACACTGAATAGTGCACGGTACATCCAAACCGTCATCGAACCCATCGTTCTACCATTCCTAGACCGGCAAGGGAACTTGCTGTTCCAACAGGACAATGCACGTCCGCATGTATCCCGTGCCACCCAACGTGCTCTAGAAGGTGTAAGTCAACTACCCTGGCCAGCAAGATCTCCGGATCTGTCCCCCATTGAGCATGTTTGGGACTGGATGAAGCGTCGTCTCACGCGGTCTGCACGTCCAGCACGAACGCTGGTCCAACTGAGGCGCCAGGTGGAAATGGCATGGCAAGCCGTTCCACAGGACTACATCCAGCATCTCTACGATCGTGTCCATGGGAGAATAGCAGCCTGCATTGCTGCGAAAGGTGGATATACACTGTACTAGTGCCGACATTGTGCATGCTCTGTTGCCTGTATCTATGTGCCTGTGGTTCTGTCAGTGTGATCATGTGATGTATCTGACCCCAGGAATGTGTCAATAAAGTTTCCCCTTCCTGGGACAATGAATTCACGGTGTTCTTATTTCAATTTCCAGGAGTGTATTTGGTTTGATGAGGAGCAATTTTTATCAAAGTAGGAAGTCATGTCTTCCATTTCTACGGCTTCATTTGTACCACATAAGTCATTCCGCAGTGCATGACGGAGGTTACTCTGTTTCAGTATTAACGATTTTATGTCAAGTTCGGTTTGCGTGTTGAGTGAGAGAGAAAGGAATCTCTGTATGCCTCTGAACGTGCAGAATCCTCGCTTATTTTGTCATCTTGATTCACAACGTGAAATTTACGACTTTGGTAGCAAAGTGGTGGCATAATTCTTCCAATATCGATTCTCTAAATTTACCCAACAGAGTTTCGTGACAACTACAAGGATTCACACTGAAGTTAGCCGAACATTTTTGTTACACTTTCGCTTGGACCCTATTTTGTCCTGTTATCATACCAGTGGCGCGTCTCTGAAATGTGGGGATCGAACGAAAATGTGGAAACACCGTGAGAACTGCTTAGTTGAATATCAACCCAGATGCTAGCCACATCTGCAGTTTGCGCTGTTGTGTTTAATCGCTAACGGCACCTGTGCAATGTCTTCAACACGTTCCAAAAGTCAGTCGTGGTCACAATAATACGCTGTTAGTTGTGAGTGCATTACATCGGAGCCACGTGATGTCGAACGTGTGCAATTTGTTAGTGTTCCTATAGTGGGTGATTCCTGAACCAAGGTAGCAGAACTGTTTGGTGTTTCAAGATGAGCCGTATCGAAGATTTATTCGACATAAAGGGAAATCGGAAGAACAATATCCTCTAAGTCACTACCACGACGAAAGAATGTGGGAGTGATCGTGACAGACGTTGATCGAAGAGGATCGTGACAAAAAAAATTAGAGGACGGCAGCTGCAAAATTAAAACTTCCGGCAGATTAAAACTGTGTGCCAGATCCAGACTCGAACTCGGGACCTTTGCCTTTCGCGGGCAAGTGCTCTACCAACTGAGCTACCCAAGCACGGCTGACGCCCCGTCCTCACAGCTTTGCTTCTGCCAGTACTTCGTCTCCTACCTTCCAAACTTTACAGAAGCTCTCCTGCGAAACTGGAAGTTAGGAGACGACGTACTGGCAGAAGTAAAGCTGTGAGGACGGGGCGTGTCTCATGCTTGGGTAGTTCAGTTGGTAGAGCACTTGCCCGCGAAAGGTAAATGTTCCTAGTTCGAGTCTCGGTCCGCCACACAGTTTTAATCTGCCAGGAAGTTTCATATCAGCGCACACTCCGCTGCAGAGTGAAAATCTCATTCTGGAAGCTGCAAAAATCATTGCAGAATTGAATGTCGTACTCGCGAACCCTGTCAGCATCAAAACAACACGAAGAGATCTCGATAAGCGGAAAACTGCAGGGCAAGCTGGAACTCCAAAACCAGTCACCTGTGATAAGGAAGTCATAAAACTTGGATTATGGAGCAGTGGAAGAAAGTCATTTGGTCAGATGAGTCTTGTTGCTCACAGTTTCCAACTTCGAGCCGAGTTTACGTCCCAAGAGTGAAGCATAGCGTTCGGTGATGATTTGAGCGGACATACCGTGGTAGTTACTCTGCAAGTTTGCATTACTGCCAGGAATTATGTGAGCATTTTGGCTGAACAGGTGCATCCAATGGTACGACGTTTGTTTCCGAGTGACAATGCTGTGTTTCAACCCGACAGGGCTCCTTTTCACACAGTTCACCTCGTCGAGGATTGGTTTTGTGAGCACGAAGTTGAGTTGTCGCATCTCCCCTTGCCATAACAGTCACCAGATCACATTATTACTAAGCTTCTGTGTTCTGCTTCGGAGGGAAGGATGCGTGATCGCCGCCCACCAGCGTACAGCGTCATCGTTGCCTGAACTTGCCACTTTTGTGCATGATAATTGCTATAAGATTCCCTTGAAAACGATACGGGACATATATGTATCCATACCGTGGCGACTGCAAGCTGTTTTGAATGCCAACAGGTTTCCTGTACCTTGTTAGATATACACTACGTGTGTACGTGTACCTCATCCCTTATGGTAATGTACATATGCGTCAGTGAAAAAGACCAATAAAAAGGTGTTAGCATGTGGACGTAATGTGCTGTTCCAGGCTCTTCTGTACCTAAGGTCCATCACCGTTACCTTTGGATCCCTACGTAATTCGGTGCTCTCCGATACACACGATCGAACAGCGGAGGAGTGGTACTCAAGCGTCAACTTTAGGTTACAATATCTCCGGGTGTAATTAACATTTTACAATGCAACAAACGGCACTGATTACGTATTTGTTTATATGTTCAGATGTGCTAGCAAAACTAAAGGGGTTCCATTTAAAAAAACGTAGGTTTGTGTTAAAAAACATACTTCCGTGCATTTTTTTATGGTTTGTATTAACCAATTACACTAGCCCCTCTCCTCACGTCGGTCTGTGGAATCGATTCATCAGTATTTGATGTGGTTTACTAAATATATCCAGCGGTAATGTTAGGTGACTCACCCTGTATAATGGTAAGACAGAGATTTAGGAACCAGGTTTTAAATTGTAAGACATTTCCAGGGGCAGATGTGGACTTTGACCACAATCTATTGGTTATGAACTGTAGATTAAAACTGAAGAAACTGCAAAAAGGTGGGAATTTAAGGAGATGAGATCTGGATAAACTGACTAATCCAGAGGTTGTACAGAGTTTCAGGGAGAGCGTAAGGGAACAAATGGCAGGAATGGGGGAAAGAAATACAGTAGAAGAAGAATGGGTAGCTTTGAGGGATGAAGTAGTGAAGGCAGCAGAGGATCAAGTAGGTAAAAAGACGAGGGCAAGTAGAAATACTTGGGTAACAGAAGAAATATTGAATTTAATTGATGAAAGGAGAAAATATAAAAATGCAGTAAATGAAGCAGGCAAAAAGGAATACAAACGTCTCAAAAATGAGATCGACAGGAAGTGCAAAATGGCTAAGCAGGGATAGCTAGAGGACAAATGTAAGGATGTAGAGGCTTATCTCACTAGGGGTAAGATAGATACTGCCTACAAGAAAATTAAAGAGACCTTTGGAGATAAGAGACCTTTGGAGATAAGAGAACCACTTGCATGAACATCAAGAACTCAGATGGAAACCCAGTTCTAAGCAAAGAAGGGAAAGCAGAAAGGTGGAAGGAGTATATAGAGGGTCTATACAGGGGCGATGTACTTGAGGACATTATTATGGAAATGGGAGAGGATGTAGATGAAGATGAAATGGGAGATATGATACTGCGTGAAGAGTTTGACAGAGCACTGAAAGACCTGAGTCGAAACAAGGCCCCAGGAGTAGACAGCATTCCATTAGAACTACTGATGGCCTTGGGAGGGCCAGTCCTGACAAAACTCTACCACCTGGTGAGCAAGATGTATGAGACAGGCGAAATACCCTCAGACTTCAAGAAGAATATAATAATTCCAATCCCAAAGAAAGCAGTTTAATAAGTCAGAGCTGCAAAATACTAACGCGAATTCTTTACAGACGAATGGAAAAACTAGTAGAAGCTGACCTCGGGGAAGATCAGTTTGTTTTGAAGATCAGTTTGGATTCCGTAGAAATATTGGAACACTTGAGGCAATACTGACCCTACGACTTATCTTAGAAGCTAGATTAAGGAAAGGCAAGCCTACGTTTCTAGCATTTGTAGACTCAGAGAAAGCTTTTGACAATGTTGACTGGAATATTCTCTTTTAAATTCTGAAGGTGGCAGAGGTAAAATATAGGGAGCGAAAGGCTATTTACAATTTGTATAGAAACCAAATGGCAGTTATAAGAGTTGAGGGGCATGAAAGGGAAGCAGCGGTTGGGAAGGGAGTGAGACAGGGTTGTAGCCTGTCCCCGATGTTATTCAATCTGTATATTGAGCAAGCAGTGAAGGAAACAAAAGAAAAATTCGGAGTAGGTATTAAAATCCATGGAGAAGAAATAAAAACTTTGAGGTTCGCCGATGACATTGTGATTCTGTCAGAGACAGCAAAGGACTTGGAAGAGCAGTTGAATGGAATGGATAGTGTCTTGAAAGGAGGATGTAAGATGAACATCAACAAAAGCAAAACGAGGTTAATGGAATGAAGTCGAATTAAGTCGGGTGATGCTGAGGGTATTAGATTAGGAAATGAGACACTTAAAGTAGTAAAGGAGTTTTGCTATTTGGGGAGCAAAATAACTGATGATGGTCGAAGTAGAGAGAGTATAAAATGTAGACTGGCAATGGGAAGGAAAGCGTTTCTGCCGAAGAGAAATTTGTTAACATCGAGTATAGATTTAAGAGTCAGGAAGTCGTTTCAGAAAGTATTTGTATGGAGTGTAGCCATGTATGGAAGTGAAACATGGACGATAAATAGTTTATACAAAAAGAGAATAGAAGCTTTCGAAATGTGGTGCTACAGAAGAATGCTGAAGATTAGATGGGTAGATCACATAGCTAATGAGGAGGTGTTGAATAGGATTGGGGAGAAGAGACGTTTGTGGCACAACTTGACTAGAAGAAGGGATCGGTTGTGGAGGGTAAAAATCGTAGAGGGAGACCAAGAGATGAATAGACCAAGCAGATTCAGAAGGATGTAGGTTGCAGTAGGTTCTGGGAGATGAAGAAGCTTGCACAGGATAGAGTAGCATGGAGAGCTGCATCAGACCAGTCTCAGGACTGAAGAGCACAACAACAGCAGGGTTGTATTACTGGGTTTTAGTTATTTATGACTTATGAGGCAAACGGGACAACGGCAGGCACACTTTTATTGGTGTACCATAGTGCATATCATTACGGTGTGGTGAGCAGCGAATGGTGACATCATTGTGTCACACGGGTTTCTTGTTGTATGCGTAATACGGTAAGCAGTGGCTGTTAGTGTCGTTGCAGCTGTGCAGAATTAAACTACACGTTTAGCAGCAATAACTCTTATTGTCGTTGTTTGTGCTAGCAAGCAAACTCTTGAGCGAAATTCCAAATCAAAATGTATCAAATTAGGTGTAGTAGCTTAGTGTCCTCACCAGTAGAAGTAAATCGAAATACCTCGTCTGTGTTCTTTACAATTCGGTGTGGGTGTGTCTTACTTTTGATTAGACAGTCTACCGTCTTTTTTATGGTAAAAACACGCACGACTGCTAAAAGTATTCCGTCTAAAAATATTTTAAGAATACAACATTGTTTGCCAACATTTCTCCAAGAACCTGAAAAGCTTCGTATCCTATAAGATCGTAAAAAGCTCTATGATGTTCGGATAGAGCTCTGTGTCATCCATTGCGTGCCATCACTGACCTACAGATCAACAACAATCGCGAAATCGCTCCCGCAGCTACAGTGTCACTCGTGTCTTCGGTATTTTCTGTCTTCAGACTTCCAGCTGTATAGACACACCACAGCTGTATTTACTTAAAAATAGCAAATTTGTTGTAACAAAATCTAGAATAAAGCTGGTAATTCCCTCATTACTGTGTTATTCGACTAACAGTCGGCCACCTCAGACCACTCTCACGTTTAAAAGCCTTTAGCTAGAGTTAATAATGAGACCATTACAAACGGGGAACATAAATAGGTTGTAGGATAGGACAAAAATCGGTTGTAGCTTTAATGGACGAACACTTCCATCATTTGCCTAAAATGCTACGTCCCAGATATCCTAAAATGGGATTTCAATTTCAACACTGCACCTCCAGAACACATTTTCTTATCATTACTACTGCTCCATTTTGCTAGCAGTTTGCAAACAATCGTTCAAAACAGAGCAATAAAAATTTGAAGAACATCCAAATGAATTTTCTGTCTGCAGAGGAGTATACACTAATTTGAAATTACATGACAGATTAAAACTATGTTTCAGACTGCGACTCGAAGCCGGGACTTTTGCCTTTGGCAAGCCAGTGCTCTACGAACTTTTACTTTTTAAATATTTTTTCCCTTCATTTTGTTCTTTATTGTTCGTGACATCTGGTCTGGGCCGACGCCACATGACATCCGTGTACGTTCACCGTTTATTGCTTCACTCAGGATTTTCTTTATTATTATTATTATTATTACAGAGCACAGCTGGCCCTCTGACCAAACACGCTGAGCTACCGTGCAGACCTGCGCTGATGGAGCATGACTTAACCGCGTTCTAAAAAACGTGACACACAGGAAATTGATTTCCTTTTGAGTTGCAACACTGTTGCGATTCGTTGCAGAATGTACGCATAGAGTGCGCGACAGTCTGCACTGTTGCGTACATAGTGCAGCACTCAAATTTCGCCAGCAATGATTGGGACTAAATCTGTACAGGATTTTCTGCTCTAAAGTCATCTACAAATCCACGAAAGTGTTCAGCTTGGGAGACTGGGTGGACTAGGATAAGTGGTGATAATTATTCGTTTTCTCATCGAGAAACAGATTTTTTTCATTGCTTGTTCTCAATTCGAGAATTTATAGATTTGATACATTCATTATAGCGAGCACGCATAACAGATATCATCATTGTCACTGTGAACTTGTCTACTTATTGGAAGCTAGTTCATTCACCTTCATTAATTAGGAACGGATCATTCAATCTTCCACCGATGATAGTTTGATGCAATTTTCCTGTCCCGTGCATGCTGCAATAGATTTCAATAACAGCAGTATTGCACCAAGACACACAAAATGAAACAGGTTCCTTTTAGCTGACCAAAAAATTAGATGCACATGTGTCATATTCTCAGTGATCCACTTCACACAGATTGCCAGTATTGTCAAACCAAATGTCTCTGAATACACCTGCTACTAGTCAGTAACCATCACATGTTTTGGCTTTCCTCCAACTCAAGCTGTTCTGATACATCCGTTCTGTTTGGCTGGGTATTTCTTTTTCCAATGGAGGTTGAGGGTTGAAGGTTGAGCGTGTGGGGCTGTGCGGCTGCACTCCCCTCCCCCCTCACCCTATCCAGCAATCCTTGAAGTTTAGTCAGTATATCCCACTAATTTTGTTGATATTTCATTAATGTGGCCAGATCTATGTTTAAGACTCTGGTAGTATCTTATACTCACTAATCGGTTGACATTGGAACAGTATCGTTCGACAGAATTCCTACACTGTCTCAAATATTGCATTCACATGTACTCATCTCAATTCGCTAAACTATTTCTGCGCTGCCTCAGTGTTTATACTTACAATGCCTTTTCAGACATCAATGTAAACACGTATACGCATTGTAAAAAGTTACGAAACAAAATAAACAGCTGCCTAATGTCAATCACGCACCACGCTGGCAAAGTTTCAACAACGTTAGAAGTGTCATCCTTGAAACACATGTCACTCCTAGAAATCAGTAGCTGGGTCACGAACTGGTCTCAGACGTCTGAAACGACTGTAGAATTTTCGGCATTTAGTCGTGCATCATGAAATGCACTTACAAGAGTCATGGGATATCTCCTCATGTGGTTTCGGACATCCTTCTGCCAGGCGTAGTGAAACATCTCGACGTGGCACGGAATCGTTGAAAGTCCCCTGCAGAAATTTCGAGCCATGCTGCCTCAATATCCGTCCACAACGGCGAAAGTGTTGCCGGTGCCCAGGATGTTGTGCAAGAACTGACCTCTCGATTGTGTCCCCTAAGCGTTCGATGGGATTCATGTCTGGTGATCTGGGTCGCCAAATCATACGTTGGAATTGTCAAGAATGCCCTTCAATTGCGAGCAGTCATGGCCCAGTGACATGATATCACTGTTCGGGAACATGAAGTCCACGAATGGCTGCAAATGGTCTCCAAGTAGCCGAACGCCACCATTTACAGTCAAAAATCAGTCCAGTCGGACCAGAGGACCCAGTCCATCCCATGTAAACACAGCCCACACCATTATGGAGCCACCACCAACTTCCACCGTGCATTGTTAACAACTACCATCAGCTGTTAGCAACTGAAATCTAGAGCCATTCGATGAGGCCACGGTTTTCCAGTCCTCTAGGGTCCAACCTATTTGGTCATGAGCCTAGGAAAGGTGCTGCAGGTGATATCTTGCTGTAAGCCAAGGCACTCGCATCGGACGTCTGCTGCCACAGCCCATGAACGCCAAATTTCGCCACACCGTCCTAACGGGTAAGTTCGTCGTACATCACACATTGATTACTGCGTTTATTTCACGCAGTGCTGCTTGCCTCTTAGCGTTGGCAACTCTGCGCAAACGCCGCCGCAGTACTGAATTCCCTAATGGTTCCCGAAATAAACTGTCCCATGCGTCATTCCGCGTTCAAAGCCTGTTGATTCGCGTCTTCGGCCACAACCATGTCGGAAACCTTTCCACCTGAGAGAAATGACACCTTCGCCGACGCACTGCCGTTTCATACCTTGTGTACGCGATACTACAGCTATCTGTATTTGTGGATAATGCTATCCCATGACTTTGTCACGTAAGTGTAGAATAGGACCATGCTAGTCACTTCCAAATTTCACAGTACTGAATAGCCAGTTTATTGCATAGTCTTCACCGACAGCCCATCATACATAAAACCCTAAAATGGTTCAAATGGCTCTGAGCACTATGGGACTTAACATCTGAGGTCATCAGTCCCCTAGAACTTAGAACTACTTAAACCTAACTAACCTAAGGACATCACACACATCCATGCCCGAGGCAGGATTCGAACCTGCGACAGTATCAGTCGCGCGGTCCGGACTACAGCACCTAGAACCGCATGACCAACGCGGCCGACCATAAAACCCTACTTGTTATTGGAAACAATATGGAAGAATGGCCACATCGAAGCATAGTTCGTTGGGGAGCAGACTGGTTAAAGTCTGTATCTCGGCAGATACGTGTAGCTTCTCTGTAATTTTTCTTAGTCACTTTAGGCAGTTTCCAGGTTGATTAATGCCACACCTGATTTTCTGCCACCCCTTTCTTCAGTCCGAGCTTGTGCTCCATCTCTCAAGTGTACCTCAAAGGCTGCACAAAATGTTCAAATGTGTGTGAACTCCCAAGGGACCAAACTGCTTAGGTCATCGGTCCCTAGACTTACACACTCCTTAAACTAACTTATGCTAAGAACAACACATACACCTATTCCCGAGGGAGGAGTCGAACCTCCGGCGTGGGGGGCCGCGTAATCCGTGACGTGACGCCTCAAACCGCGCGGCCACTCCGAGCGGCGAACGCTGCACATTCTGCGCCTATTTCTGGTATTACAGAAATGGTTCAAATGGCTCTGAGAACTATGGGACTTCTGAGGTCATCAGTTCCCTAGAACGTAGAACTACTTAAACCTAACTAACCTAAAGACATCACACACATCCATGCCCGAGGCAGGATTCGAACCTGCGACGTAGCGGTCGCGCGGTTCCAGACTGTAGCGCCTAGAACCACTCGGCCACCCCGGCCGGCCCGGTATACTTTCCGCTAGGGCAGATAAAGTAATGCTAATAAATGCTTGCTACACGCCATATTCGTAACTGTTCGTACTGAAAAATGTAACTAATTTTTTAACATTGGCACTTTGCCTAATACCTCGCACTATAGTCTGTGATGTTACAGCAGCGAGTGGTAGCGCTGTGGATACAGTGAGTGAGATCAGGTATAATGGGAATGTTAGAGCGGTGGTTACGTTTTTCAGTAAGTATAGATTATGAAAAAGGTGTGCAGCAGTAATTTATTAGCATTATTTTTTTCCAGTTCTATTTTTCTATTGAAAACGATAACGTACTGTCGGAAGCAGGCGCAGAGTAGGCAACCTTGAGCTACACTCATATCTGGCTGTGTTCGTCGTAAAGAATGCGGCATCTTGCCTTTCTGCGAATGTTTGTTTTCACACTCTAAGCTCCTTGCCCCACACGTCTTGAATCAACGTCCGAGACGTGCTCCACAGATTATACGTCCGAAGGTATAACGGAACTTACAAACTCCAAAGGGCAGCCATATGCAGCGGTCTGGTGCGCAATGACGGCCACGGGGAGGTGGAGAAGCCAGTCTTCTGGTTGTCAGGAGGACATTCGGCTCTCCCATCTGGACATTGTGGGTTCGATGGATTGGTAGGGGCCATAGGAAACTCTCGGAGGAGAAAGACAGACGGCAGCAAAACAGACGGCGTTTAGGGAATTCGTTATTGTTGCGACAAGCTTCAGGGGTTACAGGTGCGCGCCTTAATCCGGTGGTGCAGCATGGCATCGACCCACGACGTCCATGATCTGCTAGTGTGATTAGGCTACAGCTGCGAGTGATAGCTTTGTGGATAGAGGGCAGCTGCAGATTCGATCATACATCGTGAAGACTGCAGATGGACAGTCTAATTTGGCATTCAGTATCAAAAAGTATGCAAAGCGCCTAATTTTATCCATTTCTTAGTGGCTGGCTCTGAGCACTATGGGACTCAACATCTTAGGTCATAAGTCCCCTAGAACTTAGAACTACTTAAACCTAACTAACCTAAGGACATCACACACACCCACGCCCGAGGCAGGATTCGAACCTGCGACCGTAGCAGTCCCGCGGTTCCGGACTGCAGCGCCAGAACCGCTAGACCACCGCGGCCTCCATTTCTTAGTAAAAACCATCCTAGGCTGTCGTTTTAGAATGCAATACAACATCTGGGACAGTTCTTTCGGTAGCTCCATTTCACTGTAATTACACTACTGGCCATTAAAATTGCTACACCACGAAGATGACGTGTTACAGACGCGAAATTTAAACGACAGGAAGAAGATGCTGTGATATGTAAATGATTAGCTTTTCAGAGAATTCACACAAGATTGTCAACGGTGCCGACATCAACAACGTGCTGACATGAGCAAAGTTTCCATCCGATTTCTCATACACAAACAGCAGTTGACCGGCGTTGCCTGGTGAAACGTTGTTGTGAAGCCTCGTGTAAGGAGGAGAAATGCGTACCATCACGTTTCCGACTTTGATAAGGGTCGGATTGTAGCCTATCGCGATTGAGGTTTATCGTATCGCGACATTGCTGCTCGCGTTGGCCGAGATCCAATGACTGTTAGCACAATATGTAATCGGTGGGTTCAGGAGGGTAATACAGGACGCCGTGATGGATCCCAACGGCCTCGTATCATTAGCAGGCGAGATGACAGGCATCTTTTCCTCATGGTTGTAGCGGATCGTGCAGCCACATCTCGATCCCTGAATCAACAGATGGGGATGTTTGCAAGACAACAACCATCTGCACAAACAGTTCGACGACGTTTGCAGCAGCATGGACTATCAGCTCGGAGACCATGCCTGCGATTACCCATGACGCTGCATTACAGACAGGAGTGCCTGCGATGATGTACTCAACGACGAACCTGGGTGCACGAATGGCAAAACGTCGTTTTTTCGGATGAACCCAGGTTCTGTTTACAGCATCATGAAGGTCGCATCCGTGTCTGGCGACATCGCGGTGAACGCACATTGGAAGCGTGTATTCGTCATCGCCATACTGGTGCCATTGGTTACACGTCTCTGTCACCTCTTGTTCGCATTGATGGCACTTTGACCAGTCGATGTTACATTTCAGATGTGTTACGACCCGTGGCTCTACCCTTCATTCGATTCCTGCGAAAACCCTACATTTCAGCAGAATAATGCACGACCGCATGTTGCAGGTCCTGTACGGGCCTTTCTGGATACAGAAAATGTTCGACTGCTGCTCTGGCCGCCACATTCTTCAGATCTCTCACCAATTGAGAACGTCTGGTAAATGGTGGCCAAGCAACTGGCTCGTCACATTACGGCAATCACTACTCCTGACGGACTGTGGTATAGTGTTAAAGCTGCATGGGCAGCTGTACCTGTACACACCACCCAAGCTCTGTTTGACTCGATGTCCAGGCGTATCAAGGGCGTTATTACGGCCAGAGGTGGTTGTTCTGGCTACTGATTTCTAAGGATCTATGCACCCAAATTGCGTGAAAATATAATCACATGTCAGTTCTAGTATAATATTTTTGTCCAATGAATACCCGTTTATCATCTGCATTTCTTCGTGGTGTAGCAATTTTAATGTCCAGTGGTGTATCTCATATCTTCGTCTTGCCATTGTTGACACGTGGGAGTAGTTAGGTCGTTGGCCGAAAGCTCATTACATCTCTTATTTCATGGAATAAACAAAGGGAAGCATAGACGTCCCGCGAGGAACAAAACTGTTGTTTGAGATATCTTCAAATAGGGTGTACAACTATCTGCACTTTAAAGGTTAACGTTTGCGCTAGCTTCACAGTTACAAGACGACCTCGGCTTCTCTTTGTGCGAGCCTCCTCTGTGTGTATCGCGCCACACGTCTCCCTGACCCCACGGTCTATCTCGGGGTCAGTCTGCGTGCGACACCGCCAGATGCAGAGGAGGAGCGCGTGTGACGTCGGTGATAACCCAGCCGGCAGAGGTCTGGGCGGGCTCTGTTTGTTGACACCGCAGTGAGGCGGCACAGGCGCCCGCACCAATGTGCAAGGGGGCCCGCGGGGGCAAGGTTCAGTCCACACCAGCGCCGAGAGACTGGTCCGCACATGAATCACGTGTTTCATTTTTCCGCATGTAAATATCCCTCAACCCCACACTACTCAGTCACATTAATGTGAACAACTGTCAGAAACTCGAACAACCACCTTATGCAGCACTGACCACTGCAGGATGAGCAGGAGGAAATTCGCTGAGGTTCTGGAAGGTATCGACAGGGATGTGAAACCTTGTCGACTCCAGTGCTGTGGCCAACTGCACAACGTTTCTTGTCTAAGGATCCACGGTGCCGATCGAGATGGTCCCACAGATTCTCGACTGGGTTTAATTAGTTAGCTTAGTGCTCAGGGGAGTACAGTAAGCTAATTCTAATCACGCAAGTAGACTGTGATCTGAAACTTCCCAGGAGAGTTTCTGTGAAGTTTGGAAAGTAGGGGACGAGGTACTGGCGGAAGTAAAGCTGTGAGGACGGGGCGTACGTCGTGATTGGGTTGCTCAGATGGTAGAGCACTTGCCCGCGAAAGGGAAAGGTCCCGAGTTCGAGTCTCGGTCCGACACACAGTTTTAATCTGCCATGAAGTTTCATATCAGCGCACACTCCGCTGCAGAGTGGAAATCTCATTCTGGAAACATCGCCCAGGCTGTGGCTAAGCCATGTCTCCGGAATATCCTATCTTCCAGGAGTGCTAGTTGTGCAAGGCTCGCAGGAGAGCTTCTGTAAAGTTTGGAAGGTAGGAGACCAGATACTGGCAGAAGTGAAGCTGTGAGGATGGGGCGTGAGTCGTGCTTGGGAAGCTCAGTTGGCAGAGCACTTGCCCGCGAAAGACAAAGGTCCTGAGTACGAGTCTCGGTCCGGCACACAGTTTTAATCTGCCATGAAGTTTCCTAGTTTCATATCAGCGCACACTCCGCTGCAGAGTGAAAATATGATTCTGGAAACTTCCCCCTGTCTGTGGCTAAGCCATGTCTCCGCTATATCCTTTCTTCCAGGAGTGTTAGTTTTGCAAGGTTCGTAGGAGAGCTTCTGTGAAGTTTGCAAAGTAGGAAACGAGGTACTGGTGGAAGTAAAGCTGTGAGGACGGGGCGTGAGTCGTGCTTGGGTAGCTCAGATGGTAGAGCACTTGCCCGGGAAAGGCAAAGGTCCCCAGTTCGAGTCTCGGTCCGGCGCACAGTTTTAATGTGTGTGTGTGTGTGTGACTGCTAAGGTCATCAGTCCCTAATCTTACACAGTACTTAACCTAAATTATCCTAAGGACAAACACACACACCCATGCTCGAGGGAGGACTCGAACCTCCGCCGGGACCAGCCGCACAGTCCATGACACAGTTTTAATCTGCCATGAAGTTTCATATCAGCGCACACTCCGCTGCAGAGTGAAAATCTCATTCTGGACACTGTGACCTGTGTGACACATAGCATTGTGCTGCTGGTAGACGCCTTCGTGCCGAAGAGAAACGCACTTCGTGTAGGGGTGAACATGACCCCCAATAATATATTCATATTTGTGTTGATCCATTGCGCCTCCAAGACTGATGAAATCATACAACGAATGTTACTAAACATTCCCCATACTATAACTGCTGCAGGGTGTTTGGTTTCAGACGTTTCATTCCGTACATACCAACGGCCATCTCTCCGATAGAGCATGAAACGTGATTCAGCTGAAAAGGCTACGTGTCGCCACTCAGTTGAGGTCCGGTTGCCATACTGGAAATTCCAGCCTTCGTCGCCGATGAAAAGCAGTCAGCATGGGTGCATGAACTAGGCACCCACTGTGGAGGCCCACATGCAGCAACGTTTACTCAACGGTCGTCTAGGAGACACTGTTGGTAGACCGCTGGTTCATCTGGGTGGTCAGTAGCTCAACAGCAGCACGTCCGTTCGCCCGTACACATCTTCGCAGCCGTCGTTCACACTTGTCATCTATGGATTGTGGTGCAAAATAGCTGCCTCGGCCCGGTTTTGTATAGCAGTATAGCACCGTTTTTGCCTTCACGTTAAACTTTAACTGCGGAAGCACACGAGAGTTTTACAGACTTCGCTATTTCGGAAAGCCAGTGATCATACTCTTCTGGGCGTCGGATAAATCGTGTCGTTTCCACTTTGCAACTATTGCATAGTTTCCAGCGTTCCCCTGACACGCTTTATATACCCTCCACTGCTAGTGCTGCCGTCTGCCAGCCGGCCGCTGTGGCTGGGTGGTTCGAGGCGCTTCAGTCCGGAACCGCGCTGCTGCTACGGTCGCAGGTTCGAATCCTGCCTCGGACATGGATGTGTGTGATACCCTTAGGTTAGTTAGGTTTAAGTAGTTCTAAGTCTAGGGTATTGATGACCTCAGATGTTGAGTTCCATAGTGCTTAGAGCCATCTGAACCATTTGAGCCGTCTGCCGTCTGTGAGTGGTTAGTACACGTTGACGTCGAACATAGGCCGTAGTCACGTTAATGTAGCTTGACCGTGTAGTATCAAGTTCTTCTACTTCTACATCTACATACATACTTCGCAAGACGCCGCATGATCCATGGGGGAGGTTACCTTGTGGCACTACAAATCATTTCGTTTACTGTTGCACTCACAAATGGAGCGAGAAAAAAGCTACTGTCTATATGCCTCCGTACAAGCTCAAATTTATCTTATCTTCGTGGTTCTTACGCGAAGTGTAAACTAGCACCAGTAGAGTCGTTCTGCAGTCAACTTCAAATGCTGGTTCTCTAGATGCTCTCAATAGAGCTTCGCGAAATGAACGTCGTTTTCCCTCCCGGGATTATCATTTGAGTTCACGAAGCATCTCCGTAATACTTGTGTGCTGATCGAACCTACCGGTAATAAATCTAGCAGCAAACCTCTGAATTACTTCGTTGACTTCTTTTAATCCGACCTGGCGGGGATCCCGGACACTCGAGTAGTATCAAGGGTTCTATACACATGTGTTGCGCTTTCCTAAAATTCTTCAAATAAACCAAAGTCGACCATACGCCTTCCCCACTACCGACCTTAAGTGCTCGTTCCATTTCATATCGTTTTGCAACACTATGCCTAGATATTTAATCTGTGTAAATGTTTCAAGCAGCACACTACTAATGCTGTATTCGAACATCACAGGATTGTTTTTCCTATTCATCTGCTTTGAGTTACATTTTTCTACATTTAGAGCAAGCTCCCATTCGTGACACCAACTAGAAATTCTGTCCAAATCGACTTGTTTTTTCCTAGTCACTTGGCGACGCTACCTTCCCGTACAACGAAGCGTCATCAGCAGACAGCTGCAAATTACTGCTTATCTTGTCCATCAGATCTTCTATGTACAGAGAATAAGAGCAGTCCTATCACACTTCCCTGGGGCACTCGTGACGGTACTCTCGTCTCTGACGAAACTTGCCATCGAGTACAACGTACTGCGTTCTAGTACTTAAGAAGTCTTCGAGCTACTCACGTGTCTGAGAACCTAGTCCTTATGCTCGTACTTTCGTTAACAGTTTTCAGCGGGTTACGTAAGCAGTCTGTAGGAGGGAACCGTGTCAAACGCTTTCTAGAAATCTCTGTGGTATCTGAAAGAACACGTGTTACAGTAATTCTGATGGTCAAGCTATAGGTACACCTGATAGTCCTATACTAGCTGAAATTTTCATTTACAAATGGTTCAAATGGCTCTAAGCGCTATGGGACTTAACATCTGAGGTTATCAGTCCCCTAGACATAGAAGTACTTAAACCTAACTAACCTAAGGATATCCTGCCCGAGGCAGGATTCGAACCTGCGACCTTAGCAGCAGCGCGGTTCCGGACTGGAACGCCTAGAACCGCTCAGCCACAACGGCCGGCTTTCATTTACAGTTAAGCCCAAATTTTCCTACAGAAAGAGCCACTGAAATACAAAATTAAATACAGGTTCAGATATGTGGATGATGTGCTGTGTTTATTGACCGATTCCACTAGATAGTTAAATATATTCCTACAACACTGAAACTTCCAACATATAAAAAATTCAGTACACAGTAGGGCTGGTAGGTTCTTCTATACATTTCTTAGACGCGAGTATAGATATTAACGCAAGAATAAGCTTATTTAGCATTTACACAAAACCCATATCTACACACGCGGTAATCCCTGCAAGCTACAGACACCAGCACAGTTCAGACTGCAGCATATCTGGTCCATTATTTGAATCCACCTCTCGAACAGAACTACAGACCTTCAGACACACCACTTCCAGTAAAGGCTCAAGCTTTGCTGTGCCTGATAATGTACAACGAAAAAAGAAAATGGCTAAAATTACACCACGCTGTACGCTGCCCAACAGGAACAAGTCAGTTGTCACAAAAACTGGTGCATCATCCTTTAGACTGGCATAATTTCAGTTGACCTCGCGAAAAAGTTAGTCTCGCAGACCTGCATTTAATGATACCAACAGCATATCAAAACTTTTATTCATTAGTAAAGACAAGGTGTAATCCTTGGCACAGAAGGGTGTGTATAAAATCACATTCAAGCGCCGAGGAAAAGTATATATTGGTCAGTCAGACAAAATTGTGGCAGTTAGGTTATCAACTTTTAAAAGAAAACCACACACGCGTTGTAGAAAGTAAATTTTTACATTCTGTTAGGAAAATAAAAAAAAAGATGAACCTACTGGAAATACCTGATATTAATAAAGAGATAAACCGGAGCCAGCTTAGTACTAAATGATCCAACTCAGTTTCCTTTTTCCCACTTGTTAAATTGAGTTTTAGTTACAAGTACTAGAGTAAAAGTGTGCATTCAGCTTTATTTTTCATCAGTTGTTAAATGTACCTCCACATAAAAAGCTTTGTTTCCTTTTTTAGTTAATGTAACTATTCTGCTTGAGAAAAAGTGTAATGTTTTTATGTAAATATTCTACACGTTATTTTTGTATCTTTTGTGTAAGTAATACGTGTGTAAGTCACACGTCTTTTTATCGGTATTTACGACATTCATCTGTCACCAGTGATGGTCGAAGAAGCCGAAAGTCGGTTTGTGACCGATTAAATACGGTTTTGCAGAACATTAGGAAGTGTTTACTACTTAATATCAAAACGTAAGTGTGGTTTGAGACCCGTTAGGACCTAATTTATGCCTCATTTGGCGGGAAATGCATCCACGTTCCTTCCTCATCTTCCAGAAAATCCTCTGTACTTGCAGCTCACTTTAGAGCTCAACGACTAGCATGCGTCCTGGCCTCCCACACCCACAGATTTTCTTAATCCAACATCGAGGTCGATATTAACTCTCAAAAACAATCACTCGACCATAGAACCATGCTAGCGTATAGTATGATCCAGCGAAGCCTAGATGCAATTACATCCAGATGGTTTGGCGTGAGAGTGTGACTACAGAGTGAAACTATAAATCTGGGCCGGCCGGAGTGGCCGAGCGGTTCTAGGCGCTACGGTCTGGAACCGCGCGACCGCTACGGTCGCAGGTTCGAATCCTGCCTCGGGCATGTATGTGTGTGATGTCCTTAGGTTAGTTAGGTTTAAGTAGTTCTAAGTTCTAGGGGACTGATGACCTCAGAAGTTAAGTCCCATAGTGCTCAGAGCCATTTGAACCATTTTTTATAAATCTGGCGTGTCAACAGGGTTGTGTCCAGGTAGCTGGTGGTTCACCTATGGTCTGGGTGTGTTCATTTGGTATTAATTAGGCCTCTCTGTCCGGATGAAACGGGCAGTGACAAGTTCACGTTATGTGGACATTCTTGCAGACCATCTGCACTCCTTTCTGGAATTAGAATATCCTGACGGGGATTCCACGTTTCATAGGACAATTCTTTGATTGTATGCAGGTTAATTCACCACGAGCGCTCAAGTGAATTCACCACGATGGTTTTCCCTCTTCCGACATACCACCAGATGTCAACCCAGTCATGCATTTCCAGGATGCTGCCGACACCCGTGTATGCTCAGTGAACACGGCTCAAACAACACAAGAACAGTTGGGGCTAGCACAACAAATTGCCGCAACGAAAAACGCCTTTCTTTCAATGAATGTACAACTCGCTTATCATATTCGTAACACTTTTTCCCCTATTTCGCTATAATAGAAAACGATCTGCCCTTCTTCGAACTTTTTCGATGTATTCCATTAATCCTATCTGGTAAGGATCCCTCACTGCATATCAGTACTCTAGCAGAGGACGACAAACGTAGTGCAGGCAGGCTCTTTAGTAACACTAGACCTGTAGGATCATCCAAATGTTCTGCCAGTAAAACACAGTTTTTGGTTTGCCTTCCCCACAACATTATCTGTGTTGTCATTCCAACTGAAATTTTTTGTAACTGTAATTCCTAGGTATTTAGATGAATCGACAACGATGGATTTTTATGATCCGATATGTTCAGAGACAAGTGCCTTTTTCACACCATATATATATTCTGTCTAAGTCATTTGCAGTTCATTTTCATCATCTGATTACTTAACGAGACGGCAAATGGTTGCATCAACTGCAAACAATCTGAGAGCGCTGTTCAGATTACCTCCTACTTCGTTTGTATTGATTAGGAACAACAGAGAGCCTATGACACGTCCTTGGGGAACGCTGAGCATCACTTCTGTTTTCACGTACTACATACTCTTACCTTTCTGACACGCGATCATGAAGCCAATCGCACAACTGAATCGATACTCCATAGGCACGCAGTTTGATTAGAAGTGTGAGAAACGGTGTCAAAAGCCATCTGGAAATATAGAAATATGGAATCAATTTGACATTTCCTGCCGACAGCATTCATTACTTCGTGCGTATAAAGAGCTAGTTGTGTTTCACAAGAATATTTTCTGAACCCCTACCGACTATGTGTGTATAGACCGTTACCTTCGACGTGTTACTGCATTTTTAAGTGGTCATTGAAGAGCGACTCGCTTTTAACATCATATACAGGGCCTTCCCATTTTTGGCCACTCTGTGCGCATCTCTGTCCGTCCACTGCTCAAAGATGGCTCTAAGCACTATCGGACTTAACATCTGAGGCCATCAGTCCCCTAGACTTAGAACTACTTAAACCTAACTAACCGAAGGACATCACACACATCCATGCCCGAGGCAGGATTCGAACCTGCGACCGTAGCAGCAGCGCGGTTCCGGACTGAAGCGCCTAGAACCGATCGGTCACAGCGGCCGGCCCGGCCACTGTACGGGATGTACATCAGTCTGCAGACAGAGACAGAGGGACAACATGTGCATTAAAGATGCAACAAAAGCGAGCAACGAAGCCGATCTTGAAAGTGATTACACGGATAGAAGCACATAGACTGTATATGGTCTAACGTGATTCAGATACGCTAATTTCATACTGTGCACCCAAGCAGTCGATGTAAATTATTCACACAAGTCTCGTGTCACTCGAGGCAGAGCTGGCTGGTTAGAATCACGATGATGGAGAAATTTTCATCGTCAAAATGTAATCGGAAAGGGGAGTATGAGTCTTATTTTGCACAATTTCTCAATTACTAGACTGTGTGGTAGATCCGTGATTAGATTCCAAAACTTCCCACAGTGGCTCATGGGGTGATGCCATGTTACACTGTCGATGGTGATCCGTGCGTCGGATATGAACCTGAAATTCGATGCCCGCCTTCTGTTCCACGGGAGTAAGTCATGTGTCAGTAATGTGTTTCATTCTTTCTGTCTATTTAATGTCGTACTCATCCTTCATAACGCAAACATATTACACCGCACAAGTACCCATCACATCTACATCTACGTGATTACTCTGCTAGTCACAATAAAGTGCCTGGCAGAGGGTTCAATGAACCACCTTCAAGCTACCTCTCTACCGTTCCACTCTCAAACGGCGCGCGGGAAAAACGAGCACTTATTATTATTATTATTATTATTTTTTGCGAGCCCTGATTTCTCTTATTTTATCGTGACGATCATTTCTCTCAACGTAGGTGGGTGCCAACAGACCTGTTTCGCAATCGAAGGAGAAAACTGGTGATTGAAATTTTATGAGAAGATCCCGTCGCAATGAAAAACGCCTTTGTTTTAATGATTGCCACTCCAATTTACGTATGATGCCTGTGGCACTGTCTCCCCTATTTCGCGATAATAGAAAACGAACTGCTCTTCTTTGAACTTTTTCGACGTCATCCGTCAGTCCCACCTGATGCCGATCCCACACCGCACAGCAATATTCCAGAATAGGGCGGACAAGCGTGATGTAAGCAGTCTCTTTAGTAGACCTGTTGCACCTTCGCAGTCATTTACACGTTGTAGTCTCACATTTTGTGCTTCATTAAAAGTTGAGGAAAAGCTTCCATGAGTATCTTGTACAGGACAGCAATGAGAGGTTCCCACACTAGACAACGGGGGCGAACCAAAAACTAGTGTGACATTATGAAAAGTTTATCACGTCGACTAAGGACGGCCATAGATCACCTGATATTTAACATCGAAACCGACATAGTGGGTACATTTCTACTCATCACAGATCGATATTTTCTGCTCCGATCAACCTAATTTATTTTTTTCAGTAGTATCTCTAGCTCACCTAAGGCGAATGACGGGACGATTTATCCCTTCCTCCCCTGGATTAACTTATCAAGGCCGTGATATCGCTGTAACACCAACGACTGATCGAGGCAACGTAATTTTAGAAGACAGCTATAATTTTTTAGTAAACTTAGCAGTAACGTAACAAGCAATGCACGTTAAAAGAAAAACGACCGTATCTCTTGGCATGAAGAACGGAAAAATTTCGAATTTGTTTTTCTTTCGATGAAGGGCGATGTGCGCCTCCTTTTTTGTTTTGCTTCTTATGCTTAAGTACTCTATAGGCTTGTCACAAACATTCAGAGCGTTAGTCCACCACAGTAGAGAGAGTGGAGCAGAGTGTAACGAAAATTCTCACACTTTGTCATGCAGTGATTCGTCGTTACAAGTAACGATGTTACATTTAGGAGGCTCCAGAAACTGGCACACATATTTTACGGTTCGCTCGCAGCGCCCTAATGTCGCAACTTGATTTGTGGCGGTGACGTGTCGCAGGAGGGGGACCCTGACAAGGGGAGTTACTTCCTTGATGCGTCGGGGGGCCCCAATTGCGACCAATTGGCTCCCAGCGGCAAAAACACACGTTGACCCTCACAGTCATCTTGTTGCATGCGTGAAATTTATTCTTTTCTCTTTGGAATTTTCCACTTTGAGCTTTATTGGGACGATAGAAACCTGTTTGCTTCAAGCCACATGCAACAATTTAGTTTCATATGTGTGGTACTTCTTGAATTTCGTCGGAACAGTTGAACTAGTTCCCTTATTCGAAACCGGAGGAGCAATGGTTCAAATCCGCGACCGACCATCTTGAATTAGGTTTTTCGTGATTGCCCTAAATCGCTTGAGGCAAATACTGGGATTGAAACTTCCTGGCAGATTAAAACTGTGTGCCCGACCGAGACTGGAACTCGGGACCTTTGCCTTTCGCGGGCAAGTGCTCTACCATCTGAGCTACCGAAGCACGACTCACGCCCTGTCCTCACAGCTTTACTTCTGCCAGTATCTCGTCTCCTATCTTCCAAACTTTACAGAAGCTCTCCTGCGAACCTTGCAGAACTAGCACTCCTGAAAGAAAGGATATTCCGGAGACATGGCTTAGCCGCAGCCTGGAGGATGTTTCCAGAATGAGATTTTCACTCTGCAGCGGAGTGTGCGCTGATATGAAACTTCCTGGCAGATTAAAACTGTGGGTCGGTTCGAGACTCGAACTCGGGACTTTTGCCTTTCGCGGGCAAGTGCTCTACCATCTGAGCTACCGAAGCATTGGTGTGCTGCTTCTACTCATACGTTTCTCTTTCTTTTTAATGTGCCGATGCAATGTCACATGGCATACATTGTGTTTCTTTGCTGCTGCTCTAATACTTAGTTGATAATGGTGGCATAAAACTGAAAGTTTCACATAGTTAAATTATTACAGCAGACTTACGTTTACAACGTTAAGCCACCGTTATCACAAGATAATCGAGAAAAATTACGCGAGACACTGAAAAAACGTTTTACTGCGTCAAACTCAACAGAGACTCTCCAATACTGGCCAACAATTGGTAGGCAATTGGGAAACATGAATGGAATACATTGTTTGAATCACGTGATTTTCGAAGCTACATGCGAAGGTAGGTGAGGGATATTGCTTTCATACCCTGTTACTTTTGTTCTCGGTCTTCCCTACTAGATTCAAATAAATGATTAGCTTCACTGATGACTTGAGTGACTTTTTTACCGAACATTTATTGATATTTTGTTAACTGCACAGATAGTGTGTTCTATATATTCGTACCTGAAATTAGAATTTTTGTTTACTTTTAATTTTAACTGTTGTTCCCTAATAAAAGTTGGTGTGATTCGAAAATTTGATTTAATTTCACACCTAATCACTGTGTAGGAGTAATCTTATATTGTTGATAGCACCACTATAGCACAACTCACGATCAATAATATCACATATAATAACTGCAGGAGGCAGCACAGACATGTCTGTCTTCAGTACTTTAATGAAAGCCACGTAAATGTAAGAACCATTAAGAGAAGTTCAAAATGGTTCAAATGGCTTTGAGCACTATGGGACTTAGCTTCTGAGGTCATCAGTCCCCTAGAACTTAGAACTACTTAAACCTAACTAACCTAAGGACATCACACACATCCATGCCCGAGACAGGATTCGAACCTGCAACTGTGGCGGTTGCACGGTTCCAGACTGTAGTGCATAGAACCGCTCAGCCACCCTGGCGGCTTAAGAGAAGTCCCATGATGTTCAACAACAGTAGATACAATAATTAAATTATATATACTTACCGAATGACACGAAAAAAGAAGAGTTTAGTATAAAGTTCTTTGGTTTAGCCATGTGAAGCAAGCTGACATGGGACACATATGCTGACTGCCTGAGATGTAAGTAATCTCAGAATACATTTGCAGTCAGCATGATTAGCAAATTTTGAAAAGATACTGTTATCCTAAAAGCTGTATACTTAAACTACAGAATAGAAATGTGGTGAGCACTACCAAAGAAAATCGAAATAAGGTACTGATTTTTCAAAAAATGGCCATAAGAATCATCTGTGGTGCTAAATATAAGGAATCATACCATGACTTTTTTCCAAACACTTCATGTTAAGCATAGTAAATGCATATATTCTAAAAGCCTTATAGCTTATTAAAAGACTGCATCACAATATATATTCTGATTTGCATCAGTAGAATACCAGAAATAACGAAAAAATTTACAAATTACACCAGCAGACAAAGAAAAGCTCTCCATGTAAAGGATCCACAATATGCAGGCTTAAAGTTAGCCAATACAATGCCGGGTATACTTATGACTCTTTTCACAGAGAAACTTAAGTTTCAGCTTAAAAAATTTCTTTCGCAGAACCCTTTCTAAATGTTATAAGAATATCGTATTCACATGCAGAATTAGAAGAACTTTTAAAAAATATATAATTAGTGCTAAGCAAACAATTTGTTTGTCATGTCATTATATGTTAATCAATGCCATAGAAGAAAATACTTTTTGTTAAATCTTAATATTTGTAACCTTTTATGTTCTTGTACATATGGAATGAATTATTTGATGCTGAAGAAATTATTTCATAATTATTATTAGTATTAACATTATTGTTATTATTTTTAATTAAGTAAAATGGCATGGTAGTAAAATGTTGGACTGACACAGTTGCCATTTCAAGTTAAATTTTCCATGTTTTATACAATTTATTTTGGGTGAATGGTCAACCCTGCAGACCTGATTTCTACATTTATACTTCTTAAACAAAGTAAATATCATCTCTAATGGCATGTACGTGAGATGTCTGAAACTCTTAAAAGAAGTGGTTCTTTTTTTCCAGCTGTCCATCAGTTTTCACAGATTTGAAATTTAAAGTTAAACACTTATCTCAATGCATATCAAATTTACACTTATGCTTGCCAAGTATGCAGGAGCGGTATGCTAATTTCTGTGCAAGTACCATTCTAATGTAACTATGATAAGATAAAGTCCATCCTTCTGCTCCTCTGGCACATTTTCTTGTGAGTCTCCAAGCTAGATATTAGGTGAATGTTCTGGAGACATTCAAACACCTGGATTTTAACCAAAAATATGTGCTAATTTATCTGTCTGAAAGTGTCCCTTCACTGCTAAATTAGAATTACATTTATGATTTTTTATTGATAAATGTTGACATTTGTTTTTCTTGTTTTACAGTTTGAAGGGAAGTGGTATGAAGTTGAGCGCTCATTCTACTTGTATGAGATCATCAGTAGCTGTACTTCAATCTACTTCTCACCAAAGCCTTCTGGAAATGTGAAAGTGGCTATTAAGACTGTAAACAGATTGTAAGTATGTGCTATGTGTATATAAACTTCATTGACACTTCAGTTTATAGAATGAATTATATCTGAGATTTTTGTGGAAGGGGGTGAAATGGCAGAAAAAAAGTACAACTTCTGATGCAACAAAACTCAAAACTCTTGAAAACTCCCCTTAGTAAAGATCAAACATGCTAATGCTGCCCCTTTAAACATGAAAATACTTTCTATATTTTGTTTCATAGTTTCAACTGCTGTAGTGGCTGGTAACAAGAAAAAGATAATTCAAGATTTAAAGGCACAAAGCTACTGGAAGCTTTTAGAACTCAAAGCAATCTAGCATTCACATTTATAAGCAAAATAGCACTGAATCCTAGATGGCATCTGTTATGTTGTGGGTGTTGTTAAACTGATACTGAGTTGGTGTGTGTGTGTGTGTGTGTGTGTGTGTGTGTGTGTGTGTGTGTGTGTGTGTGTGTGTGTCAGTTGGTGCATGATGCCAGTTCAGCTTTCAAAGATAATTTTTTCCTAAGATTTGGGGTAGACATTCCTCCCCTTACTGGTTATGGTCTAGATCTGTTGTGTAACCCTGCATGGTGGATTCACAGACAGTAATACTCCAGAGTTGGTTGAACAAGGTTTTGTAACTACTTTTGCCATGGATGAATTACATTATTCCATCCCTGAGGCCATTGTCATCACTGAGATGTTGAGCTTTAACCTTCCATCATAGCTTAATTAAGATGAAGTTAAGAGTAGCGAGACTTATAAAATTTGCGTGAAATTGTTTGTTAAGTCCTGCAAGGTAGCATAACAATGAAAAGCTAGTGCATTACATTTATTCTGTAGTTGTACCAATAATATTTTTGTTGCCTCTACACCACCTTAAAATTGGTGTGGATATCAATTTTCACAAACCTAATTGATATATTAGCTTACTCATTGCTGGAAATGTTCAAAAGATTCTGATTTTGATGTCATTAGCTTTCATTCTGATATCACACCTACTTGCTGTAGCCCCATTGCATAGTACCATTTTAAAAAGAATAGGACTGTACTACTAATTTGGATGAAGCTATCTAGATGATCAGTAAATGTGTTTAAAATGTTCCTGTTAATGAGTAAAAACACGTTCATGAACTCAAATCCAAGTGTATTACACATTGTTAACCATTCATAATACATGCAAAGCATTCAGAGGAAGATGCATTGATATTCGTTTGGTAAGTGCTTACAGCACTAATAGAAATGGATGTGTTGGCCAAATAGAGTAGGTCCTACTGATACTGCAAACCAATGACAACTGAAGGCTGAATTGTTACTTAATGAGTCAATGTTCTGCCAAGTTCAGTTGAGCATTATTGTTACTGGCATACTAAGACAGCAAAATTAATTTCTAAACTGCCTTGATGTCCTTCTTACAGAAGACAGCATCAGCAAGTGCTATCATTGTGAAATAATTGTAAGTCCCATTTCACAATACATAATGAAAATCCTTCAATCCAGCTGTCAGTGAAAATAACCTTTACTCAACATCATGACACTGTGATGGCATAAAGCTGATAAACTTTAACCTCTGTGTTTGTTCTTTCCAGGCAGGTAGTTTCCAAGAAACACTGAAACTGCATAAAGTAATTCCTGTTTTTAAAAAAAGGTGATAATAAAGACATGTAAAACTATGGGCCTATCACAATTTTATCATGTTTCTCTAAAGCATTTGAAAAAAAATATGTGCAAAAAACTGATGGGCATCACAAATACAAAAGTTTTAGTGAGAGTGTACCAACATAAGTTTAGAAACAATAAATCTATGGAAAAGGCAGTATATAACTTTATGAATATGACACTAGAGGTGTTAGACACAAAACAACTCATGCTAGATGTATTTATAGATCTTTCAAAGATTTTTTGATACATTTGGTCACAAAATATTGCTTGAAAAATTGAACAGTATGGTGCCAGAGGACTTGCAAATGAATGGATTGCATCACCCCTAAGCAACCACATACAGAAAGTCAGCTTGAAGTACACTATCAAACAACTCAGTTGAATAACTGAAATCTAGTCTAGTAGTAAAACTGTTGCATAAGGCATTCCCCAGGGCTCAGTATTTGGACCTCTACTATTCCTCCTATATATCAATGACTTGAGCCTGTATGTAGATGCTCATATAACCATAATGTTCAGTGTGACTGTACTCTTAAAAGAGGAGAACATAAACACAGTTCAGAAAGCTGTGAACCTGGCTTCTGAACAACTCAGCTGCTGGGCAACAGTCAACAGATTAACCATCAACACTAAAAAGACAGTTTGACGGCATCTGTGAACTTTCATATCACACAAAATGAAAACCCCTCTCAGTCAGCTGAACAGTAAATAATAAACCAATAGTTACCAATTCTGTGTTCATACTGCTAGGTCTGTGAGTACAATATATCCTGAAATGGAATAAGCATACTAAAAAGGTAAATGCCAGAATAAGTACTAGCTGCTGTGTGCTGAAATCACGTACTAGCCAGAAAACAGTGCACACTACACATACATACAGGCCTATCTAAAATATTATGTGATATTCTGGGAAAACTCCACCTTCAAAATCCAGAATAAAGCCATGAGTATAATTTGTGAAAACATGCCTAGAGACCACTGCAAACTCATCTTCAGGGAGTTAGAGATCCTAATACTGCCTTGTCTGTACATACTCCTGACTGTAAATTTTTTAAAGAAGCATATAGTACCAACTGAATCCAGACTAAAACAAATAGTGAAGTACACAATAAAACACCAGAATACATACAGATATGTATATGTTATGTGCAAACAATCAACTTTGTAAAAAAGAAAAGGAGCATTTCACATGGGCCTCCAGCTGTTCAACACATTTCCCACATGTATTGTGTATATTGAAGACAACTTGCAGTTTAGGAAAGCTTTGAAGTCCTATTTGCTGTATCACTGTTTTTACACTGTAAAAGAATACCTAGAAAAGTAATCCTGCTGATTATGTATAAGTGCAAATCATGAACTATTCAGTGAAGCTGTCTTATTCAGTCTGTTTCCAAGTATTATGATACCATAATCTACCCATAATATATGATAACATTGTTAAAATTTTTATCTGGTATCTGTTACACATTGTGTACTATCAGATCACCTCAATTAAATGAATAAAACTGAGGCTGCACTTAACAAACTGTTATGGGGACAGCCTCTAGTATTAGTTATCGGACGTCTGTGATTATTAGATACCTCCACTGTTTACTATACACCTTCAGTGAACAGAGCTCAACATATTCCAAATGTCAGCTTCATATTACAGCATTTCTACAAGCTTCACGAGTGGGAAATCTGCTGAGCCAGCATAACCATCACTACCACAGCTAGCAAGAGTGTTGTAATATGCTATATTAGATAGTTGTCTCATAGTGGAACAACCGGATGTTATCTTTCTCTTTACAGTTCAGATCAGATGTACTGCCAGTATTACACTCCTGGAAATGGAAAAAAGAACACATTGACACCGGTGTGTCAGACCCACCATACTTGCTCTGGACACTGCGAGAGGGCTGTACAAGCAATGATCACACGCACGGCACAGCGGACACACCAGGAACTGCGGTGTTGGCCGTCGAATGGCGCTAGCTGCGCAGCATTTGTGCACCGCCGCCGTCAGTGTCAGCCAGTTTGCCATGGCATACGGAGCTCCATCGCAGTCTTTAACACTGGTAGCATGCCGCGACAGCGTGGACGTGAACCGTATGTGCAGTTGACGGACTTTGAGCGAGGCCGTATAGTGGGCATGCGGGAGGCCGGGTGGACGTACCGCCGAATTGCTCAACACGTGGGGCGTGAGGTCTCCACAGTACATCGATGTTGTCGCCAGTGGTCGGCGGAAGGTGCACGTGCCCGTCGACCTGGGACCGGACCGCAGCGACGCACGGATGCACGCCAAGACCGTATGATCCTACGCAGTGCCGTAGGGGACCGCACCGCCACTTCCCAGCAAATTAGGGACACTGTTGCTCCTGGGGTATCAGCGAGGGACCATTCGCAACCGTCTCCATGAAGCTGGGCTACGGTCCCGCACACCGTTAGGCCGTCTTCCGCTCACGCCCCAACATCGTGCAGCCCGCCTCCAGTGGTGTCGCGACAGGCGTGAATGGAGGGACGAATGGAGACGTGTCGTCTTCAGCGATGAGAGTCGCTTCTGCCTTGGTGCCAATGATGGTCGTATGCGTGTTTGGCGCCGTGCAGGTGAGCGCCACAATCAGGACTGCATACGACCGAGGCACACCGGGCCAACACCCGGCATCATGGTGTGGGGAGCGATCTCCTACACTGGCCGTACACCACTGGTGATCGTCGAGGGGACACTGAATAGTGCACGGTACATCCAAACCGTCATCAAACCCATCGTTCTACCATTCCTAGACCGGCAAGGGAACTTGCTGTTCCAACAGGACAATGCACGTCCGCATGTATCCCGTGCCACCCAACGTGCTCTAGAAGGTGTAAGTCAACTACCCTGGCCAGCAAGATCTCCGGATCTGTCGCCCATTGAGCATGTTTGGGACTGGATGAAGCGTCGTCTCACGCGGTCTGCACGTCCAGCACGAACGCTGGTCCAACTGAGGCGCCAGGTGGAAATGGCATGGCAAGCCGTTCCACAGGACTACATCCAGCATCTCTACGATCGTCTCTATGGGAGAATAGCAGCCTGCATTGCTGCGAAAGGTGGATATACACTGTACTAGTGCCGACATTGTGCATGCTCTGTTGCCTGTGTCTATGTGCCTGTGGTTCTGTCAGTGTGATCATGTGATGTATCTGACCCCAGGAATGTGTCAATAAAGTTTCCCCTTCCTGGGACAATGAATTCACGGTGTTCTAATTTCAATTTCCAGGAGTGTATATTGCACATAGCATATCTACCAAAATGTTTACAGCTTATATCTTCTCTTGCTTCTTCACAAAGCCCCCCTTAGCACCTAAAAGAAAAATCAGCCTCAATTATCTTACCCCAAATCTGTGTAAGCATATAATTTCTAAACACCATCATATGTCTCACAATTCAAATTAACAAAAAGTACACAGCATTATTTTATAACAAACTTCACACTGATTTGCTCACTGCACAGGACTACTTGCTTTACCACCTTAATTCTAGCAATTACTTACAGTTAACTAGCACCTTTTTTTGGAAAAACTACTATACATTAATAGCTCTTGTTACTGTATCATGTGAAGACCTCAACTATAAACAATGGGAAAGGACAAGGTGGTTATTTTCAGACATTATGCAGTAACATTACAATAAGGTCTTATAAATAAGATATCTGAATTACAGCCAATGTAACTTTTTTATGCAGGTAAGTCACTGTTTCCAAATATCTCTACAGCAACAACATATTTTTAAGATGATAAATTGTACCCAACATTAAGAATTGGTCAACTGGTAGGTAGTTAACATTGTTCATTTGCAAAGTGAGTGCACTTAATAAGAGTTAGCATTGCTGTATTTTTACAGGGTGAATTAATTAAACATAATTGCAAAACCTCTCAAAAACACAAATTTAAAAGGTCTGAAGTGTTTCTGTTTTTGATACTAATGTTTGCATTGGCAGTTTTACAATAAAAAAGTACAACAACCTCAAATAATAATCTATGATTCAGCACATCATAAAATTAATTTTAGCAAGCACCTTACAACGACACATAAAGAATTTTAAGAATTGCCCTTAAAATTCAAACCATCACCCTGTCATGTAAATACACTCCTGGAAATGGAAAAAAGAACACATTGACAACGGTGTGTCAGACCCACCATACTTGCTCCGGACACTGCGAGAGGGCTGTACAAGCAATGATCACACGCACGGCACAGCGGACACACCAGGAACCGCGGTGTTGGCCGTCGAATGGCGCTAGCTGCGCAGCATTTGTGCACTGCTGCCGTCAGTGTCAGCCAGTTTGCCGTGGCATACGGAGCTCCATCGCAGTCTTTAACACTGGTAGCATGCCGCGACAGTGTGGACGAGAACCGTATGTGCAGTTGACGGACTTTGAGCGAGGGCGTATAGTGGGCATGCGGGAGGCCGGGTGGACGTACCGCCGAATTGCTCAACACGTGGGGCGTGAGGTCTCCACAGTACATCGATGTTGTCGCCAGTGGTCGGCGGAAGGTGCACGTGCCCATCGACCTGGGACCGGACCGCAGCGACGCACGGATGCACGCCAAGACCGTATGATCCTACGCAGTGCCGTTGGGGACCGCACCGCCACTTCCCAGCAAATTAGGGACACTGTTGCTCCTGGGGTATCGGCGAGGACCATTCGCAATCGTCTCCATGAAGCTGGGCTACGGTCCCGCACACCGTTAGGCCGTCTTCCGCTCACGCCCCAACATCGTGCAGCCCGCCTCCAGTGGTGTCGCGACAGGCATGAATGGAGGGACGAATGGAGACGTGTCGTCTTCAGCGATGAGAGTCGCTTCTGCCTTGGTGCCAGTGATGGTCGTATGCGTGTTTGGCGCCGTGCAGGTGAGCGCCACAATCAGGACTGCATGCGACCGAGGCACACAGGGCCAACACCCGGCATCATGGTGTGGGGAGCGATCTCCTACACTGGCCGTACACCACTGGTGATCGTCGAGGGGACACTGAATAGTGCACGGTACATCCAAACCGTCATCAAACCCATCGTTCTACCATTCCTAGACCGGCAAGGGAACTTGCTGTTCCAACAGGACAATGCACGTCCGCATGTATCCCGTGCCACCCAACGTGCTCTAGAAGGTGTAAGTCAACTACCCTGGCCAGCAAGATCTCCGGATCTGTCCCCCATTGAGCATGTTTGGGACTGGATGAAGCGTCGTCTCACGCGGTCTGCACGTCCAGCACGAACGCTGGTCCAACTGAGGCGCCAGGTGGAAATGGCATGGCAAGCCGTTCCACAGGACTACATCCAGCATCTCTACGATCGTCTCCATGGGAGAATAGCAGCCAGCATTGCTGCGAAAGGTGGATATACACTGTACTAGTGCCGACATTGTGCATGCTCTGTTGCCTGTGTCTATGTGCCTGTGGTTCTGTCAGTGTGATCATGTGATGTATCTGACCCCAGGAATGTGTGAATAAAGTTTCCCCTTCCTGGGACAATGAATTCACGGTGTTCTTATTTCAGTTTCCAGGAGTGTACATGCAAACAATAGTAAGGGATACAATTTAATACTGTTTACTTGCTTTAACAAATATTCACATTTACATGAATAGTAATGGTTATTGAAGCACATTTGCATTGATGAATATATTCAGGATGTTTATCTGGGTCATAATTATCTACATCAGCCTCACATTCCTACAAATCATACTTGAAAAACATTTTCCTGGCATGAACACTGCATGCATTGCTACTACTATTGACAGCCTTGTATTTTGGTACATAGCACTCTACCATACACACATCCTGACAATGTTGCTATCTGTGAGAATCTGGAGTTGGAGATAGAGCTGCTTTTTCATGGTTTATCGTGGAACTATAAACTAATAAGAATAAAGCACATCATTCACCATGTTCTGCTTGCAATAACTCTATTTCTCACTGACTGTCCCTTACCATTGTTACAGCCAAGGTGTTAATACATGATAAATAATATATAGTGATTTATTCTATCTTAAAAGTAAGGCTTATACCAAAATTTTGTGTTTGTTACTTTACTGTTTGATATTGTGCCTGCTTTTAAGTTTCCAACTCGAAGATCCGAGCAGGGTACTATTTTGCTTCCAGATATTGATTTAACATAAGAGGATGCCATATTTGGCTTATAAATGGTGACTGCATTGTGCAGGAAAAACAGTGTGTGATGGTATTCTGTTGCCTATTGCAATTCTGGAGGCTGCCCCTAACATGGGATACAGACACCTGTTTGCAGCCACCTGCTCTGGGCCAGATGCTGCATTGCCTGTTTGTCTGTGGGAAGCATTTCATTTTCCTCCTACCATCCATTTCTGCCCCTGGACATGTAGACTCTAGAGGTTACAGCGCCCCCCCCCCCCCCCCCCCCCTTAAAGAGCAAAGAATATTTTCATGTAAGGGGAACAATTTCAATGTTTGTCACCTATTTAATAACATGACGCCCTATGCAGTTAATTTTTATTTGTTTTTCCAGTAAAGTGCATGAATTATTGTTTCTTTAATAATAAAGAGTTTGAGGATTTACTGAACTGTTTTAGTGTAGTGTCAGTGAGTGTATAAATGAAACAGAAATTACACTGCTTGCTCAATGGACTGAATTTTTTGTAATTTTATTATTATTTTTTTCTCAAGTTCATCTTTTGTTGAGCATTTTTTTTTCATATTTTCCACCTATGTCTGCACCTCCATCATACATATTGTTGCTACCAGTTTTCCAAAAACATGCTCACCAAATATGTGAAAAGTATATTGTAACATGGAAAAAAATACTGTGTTACAAAAGTGGACAAATCTAAACTTATATCAAATTCTTCCTTACAGAACAGGCAGCATGAGTACAAGCCTTGGCTCAGCCAACCCACTCTATGAAGGTTCTGCAACTCTTAACTACAGAGTGAACACAAGACTTCCTTCAGCAGTTGCAAGGATGATGCCTGGTGTTGGCTTGTACACAATCCTACATACAGATTATGACAACTACGCAATTCTGTGGTCTTGCTCCGATCTTGCTGTTATGCATGCAGGTAACTTTAAACCACTGTCTTAAAAATTCCTTGCTAACACTAGAACTAAGCTATATTTGCAAAGCTATATGTAAATGCACATAAACATGTAAAAACAGAATGAGATTTTCACTCTGCAGTGGAGTGTGCGCTGATATGAAACTTCCTGGCAGATTAAAACTGTGTGCCCGACCGAGACTCGAACTCGGGACCTTTGCCTTTCGCGGGCAAGTGCTCTACCAACTGAGCTACCGAAGCACGACTCACGCCCGGTACTCACAGCCTTACTTCTGCCAGTACCTCGTCTCCTACCTTCCAAACTTTACAGAAGCTCTCCTGCGGTTCGCAGGAATATCCTTTCTTTCAGGAGTGCTAGTTCTGCAAGGTTCGCAGGAGAGCTTCTGTAAAGTTTGGAAGGTAGGAGACGAGATACTGACAGAAGTAAAGCTGTGAGGACCGGGCGTGAGCCGTGCTTCGGTAGCTCAGATGGTAGAGCACTTGCCCGCGAAAGGCAAAGGTCCCGAGTTCGAGTCTCGGTCGGGCACACAGTTTTAATCTGCCAGGAAGTTTCATATCAGCGCACACTTCGCTGCAGAGTGAAAATCTCATTCTGGAAACATCCCCCAGGCTGTGGCTAAGCCATGTCTCTGCAATATCCTTTCTTTCAGGAGTGCTAGTTCTGCAAGGTTCGCAGGAGAGCTTCTGTAAAGTTTGGAAGGTAGGAGACGAGGTACTGGCAGAAGTAAGGCTGTGAGTACCGGGCGTGAGTCGTGCTTCGGTAGCTCAGTTGGTAGAGCACTTGCCCGCGAAAGGCAAAGGTCCCGAGTTCGAGTCTCGGTCGGGCACACAGTTTTAATCTGCCAGGAAGTTTCATGTAAAAACAGTTCCAAGAATGATTTCCATTTGGTTTAAGGTCAACTACATAGATTTTAAAATTTTGAAATACTGGTAGAAAACTGTGTGCAAAATTCAACTAGAAAAATGTATTTAGTATGCTTCTGTAAACATTCATTCCTATTTTGTATGTACACCATCGATTATTCAGTGGGAGTTTACATGCTAACTACCTAACAATAATGATTAGTCTGTCCAGAAACATGCAAATTTCATTGTACTGATGCATTAAGTTTCTATTTCCAACACTGCTGCTCAGAGATGTAACATGCTGCTGTCAAATTGCCTATCAAAAACTGGTTTCATTAAGTCTCTGCGTATGTTACATTTTTATAATTGGGGAATGCAGCTTAAAGCATTACTGACCTGTTTTGGCAAAGATGGATTTACAATAATGATGTTTGTGTAAAAACTGAAACTGATGTCTAGTTATTCACTATGTTTTGATGTATACATTTTGACTACCAGGCACTGACTGACTGCTGCTATGTATGCAATACCTATTTTAGGATGTGGGTATTACATAAATTCAACATGGTAAAATACAGTACTTCTACATTTTATTAACATAAAATATCAACAAAAATAACCAATTTTTGAAAATATAAGTAACTGAATAGATAAAAAATCTACTCACTAAGCAGCAGCAGGAGAACACACAAATAACAGCTAGTACAGGGAGCTAGCTTTTTAGCTGCTGCCCCTTCTTCTGGCAGAAGGGTAGAATGGGAAGGAAGAGGGATGAAGGAAAAGGTCTGGTGAGGTTTAGGAAAAGGGGTAGAGTTTGGAAAAGTCACCCTTAACCTCGGGTCAGGGGACACTTACCAGACAGGAAGAGAAGGAAAGGGCAATTGTTGGGGGCCCCCCAACAATCGGTCTTTGCCTCTCATCACATCCAGTAAGTCTCCCCTGACCCGGGCCTCTAAATGACTTTTCTGCACTCTATCCCTTTTCCTAAACCTCACCAGCCCTTTTTGTTTAGCCCCTTCCTTTCCCTTGAACTATAACTATGAGTTATTGTGATCATTTCTCAGTTTTGGTTACTGATAATAACTTGATACCAGTGCCTATGAGTTTATTTTGTACACTGCAGCACTGAAGATGATCACTATGTGATTGAAAATCGATTTTGCTGTCAACAAACCATCAATATTATGGCAAACGCTGACCTACCTTTTAATTTCGTTTTTGACCTCCTCCACAACTTGTCTCAACCTGGAGTAAGCCCGACACTGAAACTCATAACTATGGGAAATTCCCCATCCAGAATGGCCATTTTCAACATATCCACACAGACTTGGTGGGGCCACTCCCAAATTCAAATGGATACAAGTACATCTTGTCAGCCACAACAGGACAACTCAGTGGGTGGAGGCCACACCTCTGACTCATATCTTGGCAGACACTGTCGCCTGAGCTTCCATCACACTGTCGATTGCATGCTTCGGCTGACTACAGTCCCTGACACCTGACCAGGGCCAGTAGTTTGAGTTGGCCCTGTACTCTGAGCTCTGCCACCTCTTTGTGTGCCACCCATCCCACATGAAGGACTACCATCCTCAATCCAATGGACTTGTGGAAAGGTGGACTGGGGAGTTCGTGTTGTAGTACCACTCCAATCGCCCAGTCACTTACATCAGCCATTATAACCACATGGGCATCTGGTGATGGGTGGTGCTCTGAGTGAGCTCGACTTTCATATTCTTGAAAGCTGCTTGCATATGAGGAGTTCAAGTGAGCTTACATTTGCCCAGCATGTTCATTCTGTGGAGTGAAGTAGCAGAAGAAGTGTTTCTGCAGCATGGGGGATGTGTTGTCGGTAAAAATTAATTGCCCCAATAAAACGATGCAACTCTTGATATTCCATTGGAGGTGGTAGGTTAAGGATTTGCTCTATCTTTTCTGGGGTGGGGTGGAAGCCCACAGCATTGACAAAGTGGCCTATGAATGTAACACATTTTTGTCAGAGTTGGCATTTGTTCTCATTGACCATAACACCATGCTCTGCAAGTTTGTTGACTACCACCTGAAGGTGTTTCTCAAGATCTTGAGCTGTTTGTGAAAAGATAATTACATCATACAAGTAACAGTAACAAAAGGGCATGGTAAAAAACAAGCCGTTAATGAATTGTTGACAAGTCTGGGCTGCATTCTTTAGTCTTAAGGGCATAAAGAGGAATTCAAAAAGGCCAAATGGTGTAATTATTGCTGTCTTTCAGATGTCCCCCATGGCCGTTGGGATCTGCAAATAATCTCTTTTGCAGTCAGTCACACTAAAGATGGTTGCCACAGCCAGTTTCTGGGAGAAATCCTGAATATTGGGCACGGGTAACTATCTGCGATGGTGCGGGCATTCAAATGTCTATACTTTCTGCACGGGTGCCACGTTTTATCTTTTTTCATTCTCATAATTATCATTGAGGCCCATGCACTGTCTGATGGCCTGATGGTTTCCTCACATAACAATTCACAGTTGCAGCCTTGGCCATCTTTAGTTTGTGATGGCTAGGCAGAGGGGCTGGCATTGGACTGGTGGACCGAGGGTAGTGTTAATTCTGCCGTGCAGATTGAGGCACCATGTCACGGATTGTGTGGCCTCTCCCACCTGAGGTTTGAGTCCTCCCTCAGGCATGGGTGTGTGTGTGTGCTGTTCTTAGCATAAGTTAATTTAAGTTAGATTAAGTAGTGTGTAAGTCTAAGGTCTGATGACCTCAGAAGTTTGGTCCCTTAGGATTTCACACACACATGAAAAACCTCCAAGGACCAGGGGTGTGGTTGTCCAGTTGAACTGTGGTAGAGGCCATGCCTATCATGAGAATCACTGAGTCGTTCACAGCGCGTAATTGTATAGCAGATGATGTACATTTTCCAGGTGCCAGCTGAGATGGCAGCATGCTAATGTCAGTGCCCGTGTCAACTAGGAAGTACTCTGTAAGATAGTTGTCATAGACGAAGTGCCGTGTGCCATTAGAATATAGACCAAAGACATGATGAGTGTTGTCATGTTTTGTAGCAAGAGGGCTGAAGCAGGGCAGTGACCTGATGTGCCTGTGTCAGGCTGCTGTACTGGTTTGGGTAGCTGCAGGGTGAATGACAGTGAGGCATCGGTACCGAAGCATGCTTGGAACCAGCAGGGGCATTGTGGACAAGCAGGCGCAGTGTCATTGGTGGGTGAGTTGTTGTGACAGTTACACGTGGGTCAACAGCCAGGCATGAATGCAGCAGTTGATTGTTAACATTCTGCTACAAATTTGGCACCTGGGTCCATCATTGTATCTGATTGTTGGTACCTCACAGCAGCAGGATCTTGTGAGGCTGCTGCAGGCACAGCATCCAAGGGCTCAGCTGTGATTGGACCAGCTTGGCAACTGTTGGTTGACTGGGCACTGCACAGTGAGTACTGCATGGTGGTCACCATGGGTGTGGCTGGTGTGCAGGCTGGTCCGAGCTGGCTGTAGATGCAACCGGTGTTGACGTTGGTGCCGGAGCCAATGTGGGTGCTCATCAAGGCATGATGCATGAGGCCAAGCATCTGGTTGGCAAGGCATAATTGGGTTACCAGCAGTTTGTCCTCATGCATTAGTATGGCCGCCTGTATATTTTCAGGCAGCTTGAGAAACCATAGTGGCCAGAGAGCACGATCTGGTAAAAGGTTTGTGACAATTCGGAGTCATAACCTGTGCCAGAGTACTGACTGGATCTTGTGGCCCAGCGACAGCTTGGTGATGGCTAGATGGAGTTGTTGTTCCAGTGAAAGCAACAGGCACTATAGTGTGAGCTTCTTCATAGTCTTGTATCAGTCAGTGGTTGGTGCTTGCAATAGGAAGTTACTGATAAGATCAGTGTTGGTGTGGAGGGGGTTCAAAAGCACTGAAAACTTGTCCCGGTCATATGTGATCCCAGCTGACAAAATCATGCACTCGCAGAGTGCAGATCATACTTGCAGAGAATCAACTTGTAGCGGTGGCAGATAGAACTTTGTGTGTGGCTGCTGGTAATCTGCCTAGTTGCAAGGGGCCAGTACCAGTATGAAGTTTTTGTAATCAAGCGAAGTACATGGTGGAGGTTTGTGAACACTGTCTGGTGGCACTGATAGAAGCGTCAGCTGGCATTGTGGTGTGGTAGTCATGGTAGGAGTGTCAGGAATGCAAATGTCATGACTGATTATCACAGGACACAGCATGAGTGTTGCAGCTGGTGCATTGGCATAATGGAGGATGGCATCACTGTAGGGTACCGAGGAATGTGGCATGGTGGTTGAGTCCTAGTTGGTGGCAATCATGGAAGATGGCACATTGGTGTAGGTCACCCAAAGTGGAGGCTGTTGTAGGCACTCCTGGTGTTCCCATAGTGTGTGAGTCGTAGTTGCGGTCAGGCTCACTGTATTGATATGTTGTGGTCACGAGGTGTGAAAAGCCTGCACAGTTGCAGGTAGACATGGTGTGGCTGTTTGTTGAGTGATGGCAAATGGCAGGTGTGGACCAGAGCATGGCACGGCTTTTGTCAGTGTGACATCGTTGTGATGGCATGATGCAGGTCACGGCATGGCTGTAACAACTGTGACATCACCCAGGTGATGTACAGTATCACACAGAACATAAAGTTTAGGTGTAGGCCATGGAAAAACATGGTATGGAACATGTAGGACATATTTGTCCACAGTAACCCGTAAATATTGGTTCTCTGCAGTGGAAGACAGTCGTATATGGTGGCAATTGTTTGTCAACAACTGTGATGCTCTGGAGGAAGTCCATAATTTAGTATGTTGCACATGGAATTTTGATACAAACTGTGTCATTAGAATGAAAATGAGTGTGGTGTAGTTCATAAACACTGTCACTGATCAGTATATTAGTAACACTGGTCAGTCGGTAGGTGCGGATTGGTGGCAGGCAGTCATTGTTCACCGTGTGTGGTTACTGTTGATGTAACACAGTTAATTAAGGGAGTGGCAGGCTTCGTCTTGCCACCTTCACTGATAACATCATACTTTACAATTTAGTGTGTTCGCCCATTCGGCGAGAGCTAAAGATGCCCCGGCTGGGCAGTTGTTGAAACTATGGAAACATTGTCAACTGTTCGAGAACCACAGTTGCATTGGTTATATCATCTTGGAATTGACAGAACACCAAATAGATGCACAAATAAATCATCTGTGAAGATTCCGGGTGATGAAGCACCATTGTGGGGTGTATTCTTCATTGCATGAAGTTTGTATCCCATAGCGATTGGCAGCATGCCAATGTGAGTATAGCTCAGTATTTCATGACACAGTTGAAAAGAAAATAATGGGGTCACCACTGTAGGCAGTGGGGAGTGGACATGGTAATTCTGATGATAAATAATCATTCGCACTCCCATCAATTACTAGGAATGCTTTTATTCTTGCAGCTTATATTCAATGTGTGTAGCATAGAACACGTGCTGCAGAGAACTGGTCTGGCAAAGACACAGTTGTTCTTTCTGCAGTAGGGCAGTGAGCAATATTATTGGGAAGGGGGGGGGGGAGGAGTCAGTGGCTCATGTCCCCACATGTATTTTATACATGAATGACATGGGCAGAAATCTAATTAGCTATCTTAAAGTAACAGAAAAACATAAAATTGTGTCTGTAGGCAATATCTCAAAATTTTTTGATAAACACAAGACGTAACTTGTGACTGCTGTGCAAAATGGCAAGTAGAATTTATGAGGAAGAGATTAATGTAAATAGTGTGAGTATTAAGGATAGTATGTTAGCAAAGGAGGAATGGTATTGTACCCTTGGACACATATATCTGAATGATCTGGATACATTGTGTAAACATCAGTTAACAGATGGATTTTGAACAAAGTTAGCATCAGTTTGTGAAGTGTAAAGTTTGTATTGAAAGTAAAATGTGAGTGAATGAGTTTTAAGAAGTAAACTTGATTATTGCCTTTACATACTGAACTGCAAATTATGTGATCTATACAACTGTGAGGCCCGAGTTTCTCCCAGTCTACATGACATTCCAGCAACTTATGGGGATGCAACTGGGTAACCTCATTGACAACTGTCAATATTTTGAAACGTGAGCACCCACAAGTAAGAACTGTGCAAGGGAATTTAAAACCTCAGTTTAAAGATTGATCTCTCTCTCTCTCTCTCTCTCTCTCTCTGTCAACAGCAGTGTCACCATAACCAAAGGTGACCAATGTCAGCAGTTCCTGATAGTGAAAATACTGAAAAATTAACGTTAAGGTGAGGTAACATTACAATTGTTTCCATCAAAAAACAGAGGGGCAAAGTTAATGCTACCTCATCTGTTGTTTAGTAATTTTCGCTATCGATAGTCACGTGTTGACATGTTGGTGGTTGTTGACGATTTTATCCAGCTGCATTCCCTTAAGTTATTTGAACCTATATAATTGTGTTTGTTGATGGTTTTCTAATTTGTGGTAAAAGTAAGAGGAAAATTCAAGAAATCACACTCTTCTTCAAGTGATTTCAAATGAGATCTTGGGATAAATATTGGCTACAGTTATGCAGAGAAAGTAATGATTCTTAGTTAGGAATGCTATGATGAATCTCTAGCTATGAAATATCAGATTGAACATTCAAAGGCTTACAGTGTACCAATGGTAGTTAATTTGAAATTACAACCAGCACAAGGTGCAAGTCATGAGATTAAATGCAGAAACTTGATAGGTGCTCTCCCACACATTGGCTCAAGAACACGACCAGATATAAGCTACAGTGTAAACTATTTGAATAGATTTCAAAATTATGATTACTGAAAGTGAATGCTGAAATATTTGTATTAAACAAAAGCTTTGAAGTTAACTTATGGAAGGGCTGAAACTATTGATCTCTTATGTTGTTTTGTAGATACAGATTAGGCATGTGATTGTCTAGATTGTAAGTCTACATCAGTGTAAGTAGTTAGATACAGGCATACAAATGATTAGAGTTTCAGAAAAACTGGATGATTTATTCAAGAGAAAGAGCTTCACATATTGAACAAATCAATAATGTGTGGTCCATCTCTGGCCATTATAAAAGCAGCTATTTGGCTTCACATTGATTGATAGAGCAATTAAAAATCATCCTGAGGAATATCATGCCAGATTCTGCCAATTGGTGCATTAGATAATTAAAGCCCTGAGCTGGTTGTAGGGCATGTTCTCAACTGTGGAGAGACATTAGTGTTTGGCAAGCATGTAGACAAGCAGCAGAAACTTATGTGGGTGTACATTATGTTGCTGAAATGTAAGTTCAGGATGGCTTGCCATGAAGGACAACAAAACAGGGCATAGAATATCATTGACATTCTGATGTGCTGTAAGGCTGCTGTAGGTACAACCAAAGGGGTCCTGATGTGAAATGAAATGGCACCTGAGACGTCACTCCTGGTTGTTGGATCCTGTGGAGGGTGACAGTCAGGTTGGTTTCCCATCTCTGTCAGGGGTGTCTCCAGACACATCTTCACTTCTCACTGGGGCTCAGCTCAAAGCAGGACTCAACACTGAAGATAAATCTGCTCCAGTCAATGCGATTCCAGGCCAAATGTGCCAAACACTACATGAAATGGTCTTTTTGGTGTACAGAGGTCAATTGTAGTTGGTGCAAGGGACACTGTGATCTCAGTCCCCCCTTTCTGAGAGCCACCTATTAATGTCCTTGTGATTACCGAAACATGGATTGCACATTGGACTGATGATAATGATAAACCCAGGGCTCTGAGTGCCTCTTTGACAATTGCTCAGCTGACATGTCCCCTGTTTACTATCCTTGCCAGCTGCTCAATGAAACTGCTTGCAATGTCACACATTCATCCATTGATCACCAAAGTCTACAACTTTGCATTTTCCATTGATACCTGAATGAACATCAATCTGTAACCAGTTTGCATAACTCCTCATTTCTTCCTTCTTCTTCTTTCTTTTTGTCTTTGAGTGCATTTTTTGGAAATCTAAGAAATGAGGAAGTGTTGCAAAATCTTCTACTTTCCCCGAGTATGAAGCATTGTCAAATACTGTCACTGAGATTAATTAATACTAAATATTTTTATGCAAATTGTGATGAGGTTGTTAAAGTATATGAAGAAAACTCAGTGGCAGTCATTATTCATAGATATGGTAACTTTAAAAAATTCAAAGTACGCTGAAGTACACTACCATTTTGTGAGTGAATGTTATAGGAACAGAATTATCAACATTTGTAAAGTAAATCCAGAAAACAAAGTAGCAGACATTTTGCCCAGTCTTTGATTAAGGATAAATCTGTAATATTTTGAGAGATGTTGAATGTAATTTGACTCTGATATAAAGGTAAGGAGGTCTGTTGAAATGTGGTAAGTTTATATTGATGACATCGACAGTGTTGAAGGCTCTCAATGAAATGTGTACATGTATGTACAATAGCCAGTGCCATACTCTGAATGTGTTCACTGTGTAAAGAGAGATGTAAATTGTATTTAACTTTTTGTTAATAAATTTTGTTAGAAGTTGAAAATATTGTTCACCTCTAAACTTAGCATAACCTGCAGAGCCAAAACTAGTTTCCTGAGTGCCATTTGATCATTTATGACTATGAAAATGAATTACTAACACTACAACTCTTAGTATCCATGTATCCAAAGTACAACTGGTGCCACTGAACAAAGTCGTTGAGTGTGTTGCAGTTTTTTCCTCGGCAATGTATTTGAATCACTTCCATTTGTCCAATTGCTCTGAGATCCTTCATATTGTACCTGTGTAGTCCCAGTGATGATACAGTTACCTGATGCAAGGACTATAAGCTGATGCTGGATGCAGGATTATCCAGCTCGGCCACTCCCTGCCATCCCGCACATCTGTACTGCCTGCTGCCATGGCCCTTTCTGTCCCCCTCATGCTGAACCACTGTTTCAAATAAACTAGGTCAATCTTAAAAACAATAATTTTTTAGCAGAGATGAGTTATGAATATTTCTTTAGTTTCCTGTCCTTTTTGCGTGTGCCTGGCAATGAATTGATGGTTCTGGTTTTTTGGTGAGTGGTAGTCTTTACTCCTAAAGTATTTACATTCTTTAAATAAAGTGTATCCATATGGATTAAATATACTGTTGTCATGAGAAGTTGATAAACTATACTGTGAATAATGAAATTTAATGAAATACTACATGAATGAGGATTTGGCAATTGTGTATACACAAGGTACATGCATTACTTCTAGATATACTGGAAAAGGAATATCTGCATAGGATTATAACAGCTGGAGTCATACCATCTTGCTACATCTCAGGTCATATCTCACAATATAGTAAAAGTACTTTTAATGATACACAACAGTTGATTGCTTGTGTCAGTTTAGAAGCTGAAAGCAGCTCTTTCAATTAACTTTTATTCAATTACAATACATTATATTTTGGTGTCCATATGTCTATATACTTGTTTGCAAAAGCGCTGGGAAGCATTACTTAAAGATCTCTTGCAATATAAAGTCACTTTTATTTTAAAAAAACACTAAATTTTCAACATTTGTCCAACTGTAAGAATTGAAGTTTCTTATCTTAGTACTCGCGGGAGGTGTGACGAGAGTGTGTAACAACTATAGAAATTACAATTACATAATTTTTCAAAACAAATTATTGTGACACTACAAACTGAAGTCACAGAAAGGAAAAGTTACTAAATCCAAAAACAACAATGTAGGAAAAGATATATTGCTACTTACTGTAAAGATGACACATTAAGTTGCAGACAGGGACAATTAAGACACTTACACATAAGTTTCCCGACGCAGCCTTCATCAGAAAATGAAAGACGAATACACACCATTCATTCACAGAAGTAAGTACACCTTACACACACATGATCAGCAGCTCTGGCAGCTTGGACTACAAACAAGCAGTCAAAATAATATTAAAATTACACCTTTTCAAATTGTTTAAAATTCTAGTGTTCTTCTGATTCATACTTGTTTCTTGTCTCACAAACTTTTTATCTTTTTCTGGCCTAAAGATCTGTTTATTCTGTTTGTTGCTATTCCTCAAACAATGGTTCTTGTCATATCATCCAGTAAACAGTCACTTATGAATGGATGAATTGTGAAAAGTCCAGGGTGGTCAAAAAGTAAATGTTACAAGGATAAGACATCATTCATCTTTATGAAATGCTGAGTTCATGCAGGTGCAGAAAAGAATACATCTGTGTAGTATCAAGCTGTCATGTTCAGATCAGCATGATCGCAGACACAGCTTCAGGGCCACAACAGAAAGTTGATGATAAATTTAAATGTCATGTGACTAGGGCCTCCTATCAGGTAGACTGTTCGTGGGATGCAAGTCTTTCAATTTGACACCTCTTCAGCGATTTGCACATCAGTGTTGATTAGGACAACACAACACCCAGTCCCTGAGTGGAGACAAATCTCCAACCCAGCTGGGAATCGAATCCAGGCCCTTAGGATTGACAGTCTGTCGCTCTGACCACTCAACTACTGGAGGCGGACAAGTTGAAGATAAATACTAAGGATTCATTTGTTCAGTCATGTACCTTTTACATTCTGTGGATGTCATCATGATGGACAGTAAGCAGGGATGTGAATGGTTCAAGATCTATGTTAACAAAGAGAAGCAATTGTTAGAAACTAATTCTGTATAATTTGTTGATAGTTAACTATCGTGGAATTGTTATTTATTGTTTGTACTAATTTAAAGAGTGAGAAGAGAGGAAAGGTGCAAGGAGAGAGGGACAGGAAGAAATCACAAAAAGCTCCAGTAATCAATGAGAACCAGAACAAACCCATATGCAAGATCTTGTAGACAGAGTTGCAGGATGTGGAGAGTGAACCAGAAGAGAATTGTTTGTTGCCCTGCTAAGCAGTATAGTTACTGCCTGTTGAGAGCTTGTGATATTACTTGTACATCTAGATAGGAACTGAATAGACATTGGGATTATTTGTCTATAAGCTCTGTGATTGTAAGTGAGAGATTTTTGGTGTAGAATATGTTCTTGAAGTGGAAGTACCATTAGTGGTTGTCTGATTGAGAAAAACATATTCTGCAACCACCAGAAATAGTCAGGCCAGTTTTGAGGATGGTGTACTGTAAAGTAGAAGAGATCCCTGTGTCCTCTTGTGCGTTCGTCGCATTCTGAAACCACCAGAAATAATTAGATCAGTGTTGAGGATGGTGTACTTTAAAGTATAGGAGATCCCTGCGCCCTCTTTTGCTCTTCTCAGTGTACAATCTAGATCACTACTTATGTTCCTGACATCAGTGTCTCAGTTTAAAATAACTACTGTTCTGTGAACTTAGTAATAACTGAAGTATATATAGTCAATAAAGAACTGACAATTGTTTTTACATTGATATGGCTATTGGCTCCAGTCTACACACAGTTAGCAAGAGTTAGTTTTTAATGCTGTTTTCCAGTCATATTATTAAAGTACTCTTGTATTTTTCAGATTTGGTTTGGGTGCTGGGAAGGAAGAAAGAACTTCCAGTGGAAGTCCGAGCCCAAGTGTACAACAAACTTGTTGAACTTGGTATTGATACTGAAAGGCTCACACTATCACGTCAAAGGAATTGCCCTGTCTTTTAACTGCTTGGTGTTCTCCCTCAAGGAGTGAGAATCTACAGCAGATAACTCATACAGACATTTCCCAAGTGAAACATTGAGAAGTGGTACATTTAGCCAAGTAAAAACCCACGAAATGGCATCTAGAGATGTTACTCCAAAACTCTAAGATGAAATGCAGGATCTTTACGATCACAACACTAATATGGAGTGACAAGGCAGTGATGTGAACTTACACAATTGGCATATGGACTTCTTTCCATCAACATAAATTCATTTCCATAGTGCACATTCATTTACAAAATGTGTTTAACTTGAACGTTCTCATTGCACAAACTTACTCTGTTAGTGACATTCAAAATATTTTATTTATTTAAGTAACTCAAGGCTTTGAGATTGTGTATGCACAGTCTTATAGTTGTTGTCAACAGTACTTGTGTATGAAGAGACTGTGCTTGGATAAGGATTTTCATCTCTTTTATATACTTAATACTTTCCTTTGTGTCAGTATTGTAAAAGTGACAGGCTGATATATTTTAATGATGTGTACTTCATCAGTGTATGATGAAATGCCTCATCTGAGTAAAATGTAAATCATTTTTTGATATTAAAAAATAAAAATTAATTACTGAAAAAAGGGTGTAAATTTCTTCCTCATTAAACCTCATTATTTGGCAAAACAAACCTTTTAAAAAGAAGAGAAGTTATAAACTCTCCAGTTCATAGTGTTTGTAGGCCCATATAGAAATTTTTATGAAAGAAACTACTGCAGCTTCATAGTTTCTATGGCTCATATATTTCTACTGCAAATAATTATGAATAAAATGGAAGCTCCTCTGGAGAAGTATTTATTTTCAGATTATTCCTTTATTGGTCCCATAGATTATGATTTGGTACTTAGTTTACTGAGATATACCATTGATTACAGCTTAGAGTTTGTGTGCCATTGCAAACACTCTGAAAACTACTTTAGGTTTTAGATGCATTGCTGGCAAATGCAGTATCATCATGAGGTAAGCACTCAGGCGGCTGTGGCATTAACATTAATATGATAGATGCTTTCAGACCTATTCACAAACATGCCAAGAGAAACAGCATTTCATGAAAACACAAATAACTATAAAAAGAAAATTTATGGTAAATCCCATCAGACTAAAAATAAGTTTGGGTATTTCTAGTCATGTCACTTCTTTTCAAATTTGTATTTCATTGATATTGCTACTGGTATACTTTAATGCTAATTTGTCAGTGACAGTACACTGTACAAGCTATAAAGGTAGTGCTGCCAAGGAGATAAGAATACTCTGGATAAGATCAACTACTTAGGATTTAATATGAAAAGTGCATCATGATCAATGTATGAGTGAGGTAATGCTGTTGGGAAGATTTTTGTGAGATTTTACCTCTTGGCTACCCATAGGATCCTTGTTACATCTACAGCTTATCCAGTATGTATCACCTAATAGTTCCATTGAAGATGAAAAAGTAAAGATGTACATTGACTACCAATGCTTTTTCTCACCTTCGTATCTCATAACTGAGTGGAGGAGGCTTAGGAGATATCTTTCCCCTCTCAGAATCATGAACAATACAATACTGTTTTCACTATGAAGGTGCTTGAACATGCTCTCGGCTTGTCATGATCCTCCACTCTAGGACTGGATGATAGTCATATTAAGATGTTGGAGTACCTATCTCTTCATGGCAAACACTTTCTCCTATGCATGGTAATCTCATCTGGACAGAAGACCTGTTTCCCGGATGTTGATGTGAAGCCACTGTACTCACCATACACAATCCTGGTAAGGATAAACATCTTCCATCCAGCTACCACCCAATTTCCTTCACTAGCAGTGACTGCAAGGTGATGAAATGCATGATCAGTGGTCAGCTGCTATTGTGGCTTGAGTCTCAGAATTCGCTCACAAACGCACAATGTGAATTTCGTAAGCACCGCTCTGCAGTTGATCATCTCATCGCCCTGTCATCTTATATTATGAACAATTTTCTGTGGAAATGGCAGACTCTACCTGTGTTTTTTGATTTGGGGAGGGCTTAAGATACCTGCTGGAGGATGGTCATCATTTTTACAATGCACTTGTGGGCCTTCCAAGGCTGTCGGCCCCATTTTATTTGAGAGTTTTTAAAAGATGAGGTTTTTAAGGTTTGGTCTTGTCAAACACATCCATTGAAGAGAACAGGATGCTCCAGGGTTCTGTGCTGTGCATACCCCTACTTGCCATAGCAATTAACCCTGTCATGGACTGTCTCCTGCAAGGCATCTCAGGGTCTCTTTTTGTCACTGACTTTGTGATTTACAGCAGCTCTCAATGGACCTGTTTACTTGAGCAACAATTTCAGCAATGTCTCAACTGTCTCTATTCATGGTGCATCGACAATGGCTTCCACTTTTCCACTGAAAAAAATTGTCTGAACTTCTCACAGTGTAAAGAGTTTCTTCCTCCATCCATACATCTAGGTCCTGTTGTTCTTCCATGTATCGAAACCATGAAATTCTTGGGGCTCCCATTCAATAGGAAACTGTTGGTCCTCCCAAACATCATATCTGGCAGCATATTGTACCCAATCTCTAAATACCCTATGTATTTTAAATGGAACTTCACAGGGTGTGAAATTTAAAAATCCTCTTCCACTTATACCAATCCTTTGCCCAATCAAAAGTGGACTATGGATGTCTAGTTTACTCATTAAAATGTAAATTGGCCACTGGAGCTTTCTACACTAGCCCAGTTATGAGTTTCTATGCAGACACTGCCAAACTGCTGTCATATTGGTGAGATGTTCTTCTCAGCAAATATGTAAGCCATTTGTCCTCTATGCCCAACCATTCATCCTATGTATCCTTTTTTGATTGCTTCCTTGACCATCAATGCAGGGTAAGTGTAACTTCTTTGTTGTCTCCTGGAGTTCGCTTTCACATACTGCCTCAGAAGCTTAATCTTACGTCACCTGCCATATCTCTGATGGGTGAGAGACCTTCATCACCTTGGCTTCATGCAGAGGTCCACATTCATCTTAGACTTAGTTTGTCTCCCTAGGACATTGCTCTAGATTCAACATATTGCTGTAAGTTTCTTGTGCATGCAACTTGGAGACAGAACCTTCATCTACACTTAGCTACAGGAGGGACTGTGGTATTGGACATGCCTTCATCACCAGCAGTAGCGAGTACTGTTTGTATAAAGCGTTTTTTACTTATTTGCTGCGCTTAGCTTTTAAATAGTTTTTCTGGGAAAACCTAGCGTAGTTTTCGCGTCTCGTATTTCAGTGAGTGTTTCTTGATTATCAGAGTAGCTCATCAGAAGATTATCTTGGGAATTTGTCACCGTATAGGGTAGGGTAAACATAGTCATGTGTAGGGACTGTGGTTGTTGTGAGCGGACGCAAGGAGAATTGGCCACTCTTCGGGGGCAGGTGGAGGCTTTGTCTGTTAGGCTCATCGAGCTCGAGGCGCAGGCGTCGGCTCGTAGTAGCGTTGGGGCAACTCTGGTGAGACCTATGCCTACTTCGGTGGCCTTGGAATCACGTGGAACCCCTGATGTCGCTGCGTCTTCCGGCAGTGAGCATCTTACCGGTCAGCCATCACTCCAGGGTGAATGGCGGACAGTGGTGGGCTCGCGCGTGCCTGGCCGAAAGGCGAAGGTGGGATCTGGCCGCGTGGCAGCTGCCTTACCCCTTTCCAACAGGTATGGGGTGCTTCCTAGTGGTGATGACATCGTTTCCGAGCCACCACAGGATGCCTCGCCTGTTGGGCCAGTGGCCGATTCTCCGGCAAGGTCCCGACAGTCACAGAGGGCGGGCCTATTAGTTATAGGGAGCTCCAACGTTAGGCGGGTTATGGAGCCCCTCAGGAAAATAGCGGGTAGGTCGGGGAAGAATGCCAGTGTGCACTCGGTGTGCTTGCCGGGGGGTCTCGTCCGTAATGTGGAGGAGGCCCTTCCGGCAGCTATTGAACGCACTGGGTGTGACCGGCTGCAGATAGTAGCACATGTCGGAACGAATGACGCCTGCCGCTTGGGTTCTGAGGCCATCCTTGGTTCCTTCCGGCGGCTGGCTGATTTGGTGAAGACAACCAGCATCGCACGCGGAGTGCAAGCTGAGCTTAATATCTGCAGCATAGTGCCCAGAGTCGATCACGGTCCTCTGGTTTGGAGCCGTGTGGAGGGTCTAAACCAGAGGCTCAGACGACTCTGCGACTATAATGGTTGCAAATTCATCGACCTCCGTTATTGGGTGGAGAATTGTAGGGCCCCCCTAGACAGGTCAGGCGTGCACTACACACCGGAAGCAGCTACTAGGGTAGCAGAGTACGTGTGGCGTGCACATGGGGGTTTTTTAGGTTAGAGGGACCCCCCCTTGGGCGAAACGATAAAATACCTGACGGCTTACCAGAGAGGACATTATCATCGTTGATAAAGAACGTCCATCCTCAGAGACCAAAACCAGGAAAAGTTAACGTAATATTGGTAAACTGCAGGAGTATCCAGGGCAAGGTTCCTGAATTAGTATCTCTTATTGAAGGAAATAGTGCGCATATAGTATTAGGAACGGAAAGTTGGTTAAAACCGGAAGTGAACAGTAACGAAATCCTAGACACAGAATGGAATATATACCGCAAGGATAGGATAAACGCCAATGGTGGAGGAGTATTTATAGCAGTAAAGAATTCAATAATATCCAGTGAAGTTATTAGCGAATGCGAATGTGAAATAATCTGGGTTAAGCTAAGTATCAAAGGTGGGTCAGATATGATAGTCGGATGCTTCTATAGACCACCTGCATCAGCAACCGTAGTAGTTGAGCGCCTCAGAGAGAACCTGCAGAACGTCGTGAAGAAGTTTCGTGATCATACTATTGTAATAGGGGGAGACTTCAATCTACCAGGTATAGAATGGGATAGTCACACAATCAGAACTGGAGCCAGGGACAGAGACTCTTGTGACATTATCCTGACTGCCTTGTCTGAGAATTACTTCGAGCAGATAGTTAGAGAACCAACTCGTGAAGCTAACGTTTTAGACCTCATAGCAACAAATAGACCGGAACTTTTCGACTCCGTGAATGTAGAAGAGGGTATCAGTGATCATAAGTCAGTGGTTGCATCAATGACTACAAGTGTAATAAGAAATGCCAAGAAAGGAAGGAAAATATATTTGCTTAACAAGAGTGATAGGGCACAAATCGCAGAATATCTGAGTGACCACCATCAAACGTTCATTTCTGAGGAAGAGGATGTGGAACAAAAATGGAAAAAATTCAGAAACATCGTCCAGTACGCCTTAGATAAGTTCGTACCGACTAAGGTCCAAAGCGAGGGGAAAGATCCACCGTGGTATAACAATCATGTACGAAAGGTACTACGGAAACAAAGAAAGCTTCATCATAGGTTTAAGAGTAGTCGAATCATAGCTGATAAGGAAAAGCTGAACGAAGCGAAAAAGAGCGTAAAGAGAGCAATGAGAGAAGCATTCAACGAATTTGAACATAAAACATTGGCAAACAATCTAAACAAGAACCCTAAAAAGTTTTGGTCATATGTAAAATCGGTAAGCGGATCTAAATCCCCTATTCAGTCACTCGTTGACCACGATGGCACCGAAACAGAGGACGACCGAAGAAAGGCAGAAATACTGAATTCAGTGTTCCGAAACTGTTTCACTGCGGAAAATCGTAACACGGTCCCTGACTTCAGCCGTCGCACGGACGCCAAAATGGAAAATATTGAAATAAACGATATCGGAATTGAAAAACAACTGCTATCACTTAGTAGCGGAAAAGCATCCGGACCAGACGAGATACCCTTAAGATTCTACAGTGATTATGCTAAAGAACTTGCCCCCTTTCTATCAGCAATTTATCGTAGATCGCTGGAAGAACGTAAAGTACCTAGCGACTGGAAGAAAGCGCAGGTCGTTCCCATTTTCAAGAAGGGTCATAAATCAGATGCGAATAATTATAGACCTATTTCGCTTACGTCAATCTGTTGTAGAATAATGGAACATGTTTTGTGTTCTCGTATTATGACGTTCTTAGATAATACAAATCTCCTTCATCATAACCAACATGGATTCCGCAAACAGAGATCATGTGAAACTCAGCTCGCCCTATTTGCCCAAGAAATTCACAGTGCCGTAGACACTGGCGAGCAGATTGATGCCGTATTCCTGGACTTCAGGAAGGCATTTGATACGGTTCCGCACTTACGTTTAGTGAAAAAAATACGAGCTTACGGAATATTGGACCAGGTTTGTGATTGGATTCAGGATTTCCTAGGAGAAAGAACACAACATGTCATTCTTAACGGTTCAAAATCTGCAGATGTAGAGGTAATTTCTGGAGTACCGCAAGGAAGCGTGATAGGACCTTTATTGTTTACAATATACATAAATGACTTAGTTGACAACATCGGTAGCTCCGTGAGGCTATTTGCAGATGACACGGTTGTCTACAAGAAAGTAGCAACATCAGAAGACTCGTACGTACTCCAGGAAGACCTGCAGAGGATTAATGCATGGTGCGACAGCTGGCAGCTTTCCCTAAACGTAGATAAATGTAATATAATGCGCATACATAGGGGCAGAAATCCATTCCAGTACGATTATGCCATAGGTGGTAAATCATTGGAAGCGGTAATGACCGTAAAATACTTAGGAGTTACTATCTGGAGCAATCTGAAGTGGAATGATCACATAAAACAAATAGTGGGAAAAGCAGGCGCCAGGTTGAGATTCATAGGAAGAATTCTAAGAAAATGTGACTCATCGATGAAAGAAGTAGCTTACAAAACGCTTGTTCGTCCGATTCTTGAGTATTGCTCATCAGTATGGGACCCTTACCAGGTTGGATTAATAGATGAGATAGACATGATCCAGCGAAAAGCAGCGCGATTCGTCATGGGGACATTTAGTCAGCGCGAGAGCGTTACGGAGATGCTGAACAAGCTCCAGTGGCGGACACTTCAAGAAAGGCGTTACGCAATACGGAGAGGTTTATTATCGAAATTACGAGAGAGCACATTCCGGGAAGAGATGGGCAACATATTACTACCGTCCACATATATCTCGCGTAATGATCACAACGAAAAGATCCGAGAAATTAGAGCAAATACGGAGACTTACAAGCAGTCGTTCTTCCCACGCACAATTCGTGAATGGAACAGGGAAGGGGGGATCAGATAGTGGTACAATAAGTACCCTCCGCCACACACCGTAAGGTGGCTCGCGGAGTATAGATGTAGATGTAGATCATCGGTAATAAACATTTGAGATACTGGTTTCTCAAATAGTGCTCAATTTTTACTGCAGAACTTTCTGCCCTCTATCAGGCCACCCAGTACATCCAGTGACACAGGCTACTCAATTGTGTATTATGTTCTGTTTCACTTAGTGCCCTCCAGAGCCTCTGTGTGCTATACACATACCACCCTTTAGTACAACAAATCGATGAATGCCTCTGCTCAATTACTGATGATGGAGCCAACATGGTGTCCATGTGGGTCTTTGTTCATGTTGGAATGTCAGGGAATGAAGCTGCTGATGCTGCTGTCAAGCCTACAGTCCAACTATGTAGACCTTTTAGCTATTCTGTCCCTTTGGATGATCTTTATGTTGCTGCATGTAGGAACACTGTGTCACTCTGCCATGAACACTGGTCTTCTCTATATGGAAACAACCTCTGGGAAACAAAACACCTCTCAATGGTTTGGATGACTTCCTCTCATCCCTCTCATTGTCAGGAAATATTTTTAGCTATGCTGCATGTTGGGCACTGTTGTTTAAGCCACCATTGTTTGTTAAGTGGAGACCCAGCACCACTCTTGCTTACTGCAACCAGTCAGTTATAGTGCACCATTTTCTCACCAAATGCTGATTTTATAACTGTATATTTTTTAATGTATGTTTGCCAATTAAATTATCCCATATTTTAGCAGATGCAGCATGAGATGTAAACCACATTTTACTTTTTTACTCATTAAGTAATATGATGAAAGAAATTTAATTTTCAACCATTTGAGCAACCTCCCTGAAGGGGAAGTGATTGTTTTTAGCTATTCCTCTATTCCAGTCAATTATGCCCTGAGTATAATTGATTTTGATTCATTTGGTAATTGACCATTTTAAGTTATGCAATGGGTGCTTATGATTCTGTTGTTTTGTGCCTTAAAGCAACAAAAAAACCAACCAAACAAAACAAAAACCAGTGCTTTCCCACTCAGCACTCTTTTGCATAATTTGATCAGTTAGTTTGAGAGTTATATCCATGTTCTAATATTCATGGTAAACATTTTGGTATGTAATGTGTCAGTTCAGTAAGAGATTGGAGGGACTAATAAGAAATGAAAACAACTTTAATTTACATTTGGTCACACTTTTACTGTTTGAGAAACATTTTATATTCATATGCAAATTGTCAAAGAGCTTTATATCTGTATGTTCACTCCTTTATGAGCCAATCTAATGTTCATCAGAGTGAAGTGCAGATCATTTTGACTCCTAGCACTGTATTTATGAATAATGTATTATTCTCAAATTGCAATGGATTGTAGGCAACAAATTTCATCAGTGAATAAATTTATTGCAATTGATTAAATGGATATCTTTAGTCCATTTGTGTAGAACTAACTAATATCTTTAACAGAAACATCATTTATTATTTTCTCTACTTATGCCTCTTTGACCTGCTTGACAATTTTGGGTGCATTATCTGTTGGATTAAATCTGCTTCCTGAAAGTAAAGTGGTAGATCATTAACACAGTCAAAAACAGTAATGACTTGATAAAACCCTGTGGAATGATCATTTAGATTTCTTTAGGCAGGTAATGTAATGTCTCAATTTGTATTAATTAAATATGTTAGTGTAATTTTCTGCTTCCAGTTTCTTAAATAGAAACAAAAACAGGTATTTACTGAACCAAGTATCCCAAAAAACTTGATTTCTCTAATAGAATATTGTGACTGACACTATCAAATGCCTTTGATAAGTTGCAGAAATTTTATTATTTAAAACTGCACTGTGTATTCAGTGAAAGTATAAAAAGCTGCTGTAATACAGCAGCCCTCCTAAAATCCAAACTGAAGTTGTCTAGGTATCCCATTACTACACAGATCCTCAAGTACAAAGGCAGTTCAATCAGTAAGGAGGTAAGGTAACAAGAGCTCTTAGGTGTTTGTAAATACCCTGTTTGAAATGAATTAGATAATTTGGTGAAAGTTTTTGAATGTAACATAACTTGTAGATGGAGGTAGCTGCACCATTACACTCCAACACAGAGGTTTTAACAGCTACATTGTTGGGACTGAAGTGCAAAGTGTAATTTTTGCATTTAAAGAAAACATCCCCATCTGCAGTTCATGTCATCAACCTGACATTTATGAAACAATTGTAGGCTCATTGAAAAAAATGTGGTTTTGGCACTAGAAATTTGATAACTGCAAAATGGATGTGCAATGCAAGCAAAGAACAGGGCGGCCAAGGGAACCCACCTCAAAAAACAACATGCACTGAGTCAAAATGTTGATTCAACCTAATCATTGCATTCGTATTGAAATGATGTGTCCTTACCATGTCAGACTTGTCTGTCTGTTATCGCTGTGACTGAAAATCTAAAATTTCAAACATGGCGGTGCACTGTAAAATGGAAATATATGCATGTCAGTTGAAGACACTGACACACAATGTTGCAAGATATGGGCAATTTATTCCTAATGCAATCACTGATGCCACATATTATTTACAAATACTCCTGAAATAAATTCACAATGATTACTGTTCAGTGCTGAATTACATAGTTACAATCTGATGATTCAGTACTTAATTACTTGCCCACCATCATCTTTACATTAACACAGTCCTGATTAACTTCCACAATATCCCTATGTGATACACTTTACAGTGTTCACATTGGATTTTACTATTGTGATTGACATAACCTGTGTGAGGCAGTATGGTTTGTTGCACCTACATAAGAATGTTCTAATAACCGTTGGGTGATACTTCTGCAGCATACATGCCTGCCCTGGTACAACAAATAGTGTTTCTCATCTAAAAATTCTGTAAAAAGTTACCCACACTAAACATGTCAGCAGGGTACAAACAGAACTGCAGAACTGTTTGGATGTATCCAGACAAAGGCCAATTCCCCCCCCCCCCCCCCCCCCCCCTTGATCAGATGACACACAGATCACAGAGTCACACTGACATATGCTTTGGAGCTTGCAAGGGGAATAGTTGTCTCTGTTTGCTTTTTTAGCAGTGAAGCCCACAACTTGTCTAATTTCAATCCTTCTTCATTGCCTTTGAAAATGTTTTTGTACTTTTGAATTTCTGTGCCATCTCTGTATGTCCCAAAGTAGTAATTATTAGGCCTTGCTAAAACCACAGTGTCAGATAAATGAATTTTGTGGTTTCCTCATCCTAGTGCAAGATCTAACATGATGATGTACCCATCTTGCATGGGTAAAAATTGCTCTTGTGGTCCTTAAGGTGGGTGTTAATGCCCCTTTTTGCAGTTTCTGTGTATACTTGACTACAAGTGCAAGTGATTCTATTTACTCTTGCTGTGGCAAGCAATGAGTGTAGGCCCTTTGCAGTGTTCAAGTATTAGTGCACCTTTCTGATTGTTTTCAACACTGTATCAATACAGTGTTTTCTGAGTAATTTGCTTGTGTAGTCTGTGACAGTGTTTGCAAATTGAAGGGAAACTATCCCTTTAGTTCATTCTTTTTTCATTATAAGCAGTAGACTTTTTAAGATGTAATGTCTTATTTATCTCATTTCTTCTAATGACCATTCTTAAATGAAGAAGCTTGTCCTCCAAGTACAGTGGCTCACAGATTCTTTTGGTGTGGTTTACCAATGTTTTGATAACTCCTCTTTTCTGCTTGGGATGGTGACTGACAGAGAATTATACCTTGGATGATGGCCTTATGCCCATAAATCAAATATCAGCAATAGTGCAAACACAGCCATGAAAGTCTGCATTCTAAGATTTTCTATAGTTTGAAAGCTCCCACAATGCTTTGAAAATGTTCATATCCGATGATAAGTTCCCAGTTACAACTGCACAGCATGCCACACAGCATTTCAGTTACTCAAAATAAAGTTTCAGTTTACCCATACAAAATATAATTTACTGTACATTCTCTTAAATTTCACAATTACTCATGATTAATACATTTTTACAGAGCTTAGTGTGACATGTTCATTCATTACAAGAGCTAAGCACATATTCCCAAGACTCCTGATTGCAACTCTACCCACAGAATCGGTGCACATTAAATCACTATCTTCTGATTGGCTGGAATCCTATTTCAGCCACTCAGTGTATGATTTTGATCTATACTATCCTATATTTTGTGTTTTGAACCAACCACATTACCAATTCCTTTATACCAGATTTTTATATAATATGATTCAGACAAAAAAATAAAAATAAATGAGTGCCCTCTTTAAATTTGTGAATTACTGAAATATATGGTGTACATAAAGTTTATTGCACAAGAAGTAAACATTTTACAGATATCATACATATGTCATTTTGAAGAGAAACCCTGAAAGATTTTTGTCAGTATACCACCACAGTGTAGTTTGGTGATTTGCTGATAGTCAGCACTAGTTGCAAACATGGTGAGTTCAGGTGTGGAAGGAGCTTTCTGTGTGTTGGAGTTTGACAAAAACAAGTGTGCTACAGCTGTTCAATAGATGTTTAGAACCAAGTATGGTAAGAAGCCACCAACAAGGAAGGCCATTTACCATTGGCACAACAAATTCGTTATGATGGTTTGCTTGTGCCCAACAAAGAGGAGCAGACATCTCATTGTGAGTGAAATGAACGTGGAGCATGTATGAGAGACATTCATAAGGAGTCCAAAGAAATCAGTGCATCGTGCATCTGTGAACTCGAAATGGCTCCAGTGACAGTGTGGAAAGTTCTACGACAGAAGCTGTCTATGAAACCATTCAAATTGGAGCTAATGCAGAAGCTCAATGACAATGGGCAAAGATATTTTGAGTTTTGTCCGCAGTTGCAACCACTGAATGAGGATGGGTATGGCATTGTTGATCACTTAATTTTTAGTGACGAAGCCACTTTTTATACTAACGGGAAAGTGAACAGGCATAATTGTCAAATATGGGGTACAAAGCATCCACATGAATGCATTGAATTTGAGCATGATTCCAAAACAAATGTTTTTTGTGCCTTGTCACGTCAAAGCTGTATGGGCCATTCTCCTTCACCAGGAGCACTGTCACTGGATATTCCTACTTGGACATGCTGATGCCTCAAATGCAATTGGACTCTACATGTTCCTTTCAGCAGGACGGGGCTCCATGCAATTTTTATCGTGAAGTTCATGGGTACCTGAACACGGAGCTGCCACATCTATGGATTGGCCATGCTACAGAAGGGGACAGCTGTTTCATGAAATGGCCTTCCCAATCACCAGATGTCACTCTGTGTGACTTTATTCTGTGAGGACACATTAAAGATCTGGTGTATGTACTGCCTCTACCACGTGATGTAGCAGAGCTCCAGGAGAGAATATGGGAAGCAGCTGCCAAAGTCGATGATGCCATGCTGGGATGGGTATGGCAAGAATTCAGTTACTGTACTGACATCTTCCGGGTCACTCATGGTTTGCATATTGAATGTTTGTAAAAAAAATAAAAATAAAAACTTTCAGAGTTTCTCTCCAAAATGCAATATGTATGACATTTGTACAATGTTTAGTTCATGTGCAATAAATAATTGAAAGTGTTCCCAGACTTATGTATATTTTTTGCTTCTTAAATTCATATCCTGATGTATAAAACTCACATACACACCAGAACCACATCTCCATATTGCTGTACATTCATTTACTTAAAATTGCAAAGATTCACACACACATCTCTCTCTCTCTCTCTCTCTCTCTCTCTACTCGTTTACACAATTTTGACTCTCCATGATCCCATGAACTAAAGCATGTCAATTTCTTCTGTCCTACACTTTGTCTTACAGCCTTTCTAAGTTGGATTCCACTACATAAGTGATGCCATTGAGCCATATCATCCTTTGCCGCCCTCTTCTCCTCATTCTTTCAATCTTTCTCAGCATTAATGTCTTTCCTAGCAAATCATGTCTTCTCACTACTTACTAAAAGTAGATCAGTTTTTGTTGCAGTAAGAAAGCTTCTAAGGAGTAATCTGGTTGTATTTGCTGTATACTAATCTACTCATTTTCTTTGTGCTCTGTTGAACTCTAAGGAATAAAGTTTCCTCCAACAACACAATTCTAAGTTGTCTATTCTTTGCCATTCACCTTTTCTTATGGTCCAGGCTTCACATACACAGATCACAACTGGAAAGACCATACCCCTTACTATACAAATCTTTGTTGTTAAAGTTATGTCTCTACTCCTTAAAGCATTGTCAAGGCTGGACATTACCTTTCTGCAAGTAACATGGGTCTCTTGATTTTGTGGCTGCAATCACCATCACAAGAAACCTGAGAGCTGAGGTAACTGAATGTAGAAACTGTCTCCATTATTTCTTCTCCTTTATGCCAAGAAGTGATAGATGTAGTTGCCATAATATTCATTTTCTTGAAATTCAGCATTACACCAGTCTTTGCACTTTATTCATTCACCTTCAGTAAGAGTATCTTTAGCTCCTTTTAACTTTCTGCTCTCAATATGGTAACATCTGCATATCAAAAGTTATTAGTTTTTATCCCAACTGTTTTAATTCCAGTTTCTTCTTCATGTAACCTGACATTCCTGACGTTCTCTGTCTACACACTGAATAAATAAGGTGACAATAACCAGCCTCGCTATATTCCTTTCTGAATCTTGATCCCTTTAATTGCTCCATATATGGTTCTCACTGTGGCTTCTTGGCCAGAATATAAATTTGTATGAAGTAAATGAGGTGATCTGGTACTCTCATAATTTATTGCACTCAATGAAGTCAAAGGCCTTAGAACAACAATAAAGCAGAGATACACATCTTTCTGGAATTATCTTTCTTTCTTCATAGTCCGTATTGCAGATAAGTGACAAACACTAAGAAAAAATGCACATTACCAGGTAATGACAAAAACAAAAATACTTGCAAAATGCTCATGATAAATTGTCAAAATGTACAGTGCCTCAAGAACAAAGTGTTAGATTTAGAAGTACCTACAAATAATTTTGCTGATGTTTAATGTATTTCTTTATCAGAACACTGGTGCAGGGAAAGTGAATTAAGTCTCATTACTGATGCAGTGTATGTAAAATGTTGCATTCATACAAAAACAGGATTACAGTTTAAAACAAAAACAGAAATGGACCATCTAAATACTGAGAAACATTTTGAATCATGTGCCATACAGATAAAAACTGAGGAGAAGAGTAAAAAACTAACTGTCATAGCAATACATAGATCACCAAATGGTAAAACTGCTTCCACATGAAACCAATCTTTGAACCTCAGTAGAATATCAGAGGTTTCATCTTCCCTTTTAGATAATATCTTCACAAGTATGGAAAATAATATCATTGAGGCACAAAATGTAAATTTAGGTTTTTATTTTTTTATTTATTTGCACATCAAGTTCCTTAGGACCAACTTGAGGAGCAATTCTCCAAGGCCATGGAACGTGTCAGTACATGAAATTACAATGTAAAAGTAATAACAGATAAAAATAAATGTTTATGAACCCGAAAAAAGTCAGTCCATAAGTTTAAGTAAACACAATCAATAATATAACAAAAATCAACTTACTTTTTCAAGGAACTTCTCAACAAAACAGAAGGAGTGACCCATGAGGAAATTATTCAGTTTCGATTTGAAAGAGTGTTTCTTACTGCTAAGATTTTTGAATTCAAATGATAGCTTATTGAAAATGGATGCAGCAGTATACTGCACACCCTTCTGCACAAGAGTTAAGGAAGTCCAATCCAAATGCAGGTTTGATTCCTGCTGAGTATTAACCAAGTGAAAGCTGTTTATTCTTGGAAATTAGCTAATATTGTTAACAAGAAATGACAGTAAGGAATATGTATATTGAGAGGCCAATGTCAAAATACCCAGACTCGTGAACAGGGGTCGACAAGAGATTTGTAAACTTACACCACTTATTGCCCAAACCGCCAGTTTCTGAACCAAAAATATCCTTTTAGAATGTGAAGAGTTACCCAAAAATATAATACCATACAACATAAACGACTAAAATGAGCAAAGTAGACTAATTTTTGTGTTAAATGATCACTCATTTTAGATACCATATGAATAAATAAAAATGGTAGTATCAAGGCTTTGAACAAGATGCTGAACATGGGCTTTCCACAACAGCTTACTATCAATCGAACACCTAGAAATTTGAACAGTTAAGTTTCACTGATCATATGCCCATTCTGTGAAATTGAAACATCAGGTTTTGTTGAACCGCATGTTAGAAACTGTAAAAACTGAGTCTTACCATGATTTAGCGTTAGTTTATTTTCTACAAGTCATGAACTTACATCACGTACTGCGCTATATGAAACTGAGCCAATGTCACACACAACACCCTTTACTACCAAGCTAGTGTTATCAGCAAACAGAAATATTTTAGAGTTACCTGTAATACTAGAGGGCATATCATTTATACACAAAAGGAACAGGAGTGACCCTAGCACTGATCCCTGGGGCACCGCCACTTGACTGCACCCCACTCAGACCCAGCATCACAGTCATTATCAACATTGTGAACAATGACCTTTTGCTGTCTGTTGCTAAAGTAAGAGGTGAACCAATTGTGAGCTGCTCCCCGTATTCCGTAATGGTCCAACTTCTGGAACAATATTTTCTGATCAACACAATCAAATACCTTAGTTAAATCAAAAAATATGCCTAACATTCAAAACCTTTTGTTTAACCCATTCAGTACCTCACAGAGAAAAGAGAATATAGCATTTTCAGTTGTTAAATGACTTCTAAAGCTGATACATCTGATAGCAAATTGTGTGATATGAAATGATCCCTTATCCTTACATAAACAGCCTTTTCAATAACTTTTGCAAACACTGATGGCAAAGAAATAGGTCTAAAATTATCTACATTGTCACTTTCTCCCTTTTTATAAAGCGGCTTTACTACTGACTACTTTAATCATTCAGGAAACTGACCATTCCTAAAGGAAAAATTATAAATATGACTAAATACAGGGCTAACATGGGCAGCACAGTACTTAAACATTCTGCTAGACACTCCATCATAACCATGAGAGTCCTTAGTATTCAGTGATTTAATTATTGACTCAGTCTCCATCTTGTCTGTATCACAGAGGAGTATTTCAGACATCAATCTCATAAAGGCATTTGCCAAGAAAGTTATATGATTCCCTGAAGAAACTAATTTTTATTTAATTCACCAGCAATGCTCAGAAAATGATTGTTAAATACTGTACATATATCTGATTTATCAGTAACAGAAATATTTTTACTGCAAACTGACTTCATATCGTTGACCTTGTGCTGCTGACCAGACACTTCCTTCACAACGGACCATACGGTTTTTATTTTATCCTGTGAATTAGCTATTCCATTTGCATACCACATACTGTTTGCCTTCCAAATAACGTTTTTAAACACCTTACAATACTGTTTTTAATGGGCTAATGTAGCTTGATTGTGACTACTTCTAACATTTTGATATAATACCCGCTTTGTTCTACAAGATATCCTTATCCCACTAGTCAGCCACCCGGGCTGCCTGTTACTGCTAGTACCCTGTTAGAACATTCTAATGGAAAGCAACTCTCAAAGAGCATGAGAAAAGTGTTAAGGAAAGCATTATATTTATCATCTATGTTATCGGCACTATAAACATCCCACCACTCTTCTTCCTTGACAAGCTTTAAGAAGGTCTCTATTGCTGTTGTATTACCTTTCCTACATAGTTTTTAATTAAATATGACATTTGTTTAAGTACTAAGGCCTTTTAGTGTTAAAATTTGTGCGTCATGGTCTGAAAGGCCATTCACCCTTTTACTGATAGAATGCCCATCTAATAATGAAGAATGAATAAAAATACTGTCTATGGCTGTGCTACTGTTCCCTTGCACCCTAGCTGGAAAAAAAACACAGTCTGCATCAAATCATATGAATTTATGAGATCTACCTACATCCTTTTTCTTGCACCATCATATACAAAATTAATATTGAAGTCACCACATATAACTAATTTCTGGCACTTGCTACAAAATGAATCAAGAACCCTCTAGCTTGATCAGAATTGCTCTGAAGTCAGAGTTAGAGAACCTATAAACAACAACAATTAGAAGTTTAGTTTCACTAAATTCAACTGCCCGGCACAACATTCAAATATCTGTTCAGTGCAGTGTCGTGATATGTCTATGGACTCAAATGGAATAGTGTTTTATATGTACATAGCCACTCCCACATCCTGCAAGGAACTCCTTGGAAAAAAAAAAAAACAGCTAATCTGTATTCTGGTAAAGGTAGCCTCTGAATTGTCAAATTATTTGAGTGGTGCTCTGATATACCAATAATTTCAGAGTCAACATCTATAAGCAGTTCACTAACTTTATTTCTAATACCTCTTATATTTTGATGAAATATGCCAATTCCTTCTCTTCTTGGAAACATTACATCCTTGGAAGGAGAGTCCTTAGTTAGAGGACTTCCTTTAAGCAGGTATACCTATCAGCTGACTTAAATCTAAAAAAGGTGCAGCTCTGACACCAACTACTACAGGAATTTTTCCATGAGTGACCCCACCACCACCACCACCACCCACTACACTGTCACCTATAAGATTTGCCAGCCTCCCCTTCCCATACCTACTGAGGTGCAGGCCATGTCTCGTGAATCTCGATCTACTGATAGACCCAACTGGCACCACTGCGATGTGTCCCATGCCCTCTGCCATCAGCACTCTCCCCAGCCCCATGTTAACGAGCCTAACAGCCACATTAAGGTGAGGCCGATCATGCCACTGAAACAGTTGCATGAAATACACATTAGTGCCACCAGTTTGAGTAGTTATCTTTACCAGGTCAACACCTATATCATATTCTCTGTCCCTATCAAGACTGTTCCCTGTTACACCCACAATCATTCCTGATCCTCCTTCATAAAACTCCTACATAACTCCGCTATGCTCTCAGTCACTTGAGCCAACCCTGCACTTGGCTTCACAATGCTGGTGACCTGGTACTCACTCCCCAACACTTCCTGCAACTGCTAGCCCACACCTCTACTGTGAGAACTACCTAGCAGCAGCACCTTCTTCTTTCTGTTAGACTTTGCAACTGATCTAGGCCTCCTAATTGCTGCAGACTGCTGCATGCTCCCTACATCTACAGCTAGACGAGGCTCCTCTCCACTCAACTCTGACAGTTGGTCAAATCTATTGCATATACAACAAAGTATAACTCCTTTAATACCTCCTCTTCCTAGCTGCCTTCTTGCTAACTTCCATTTCCAATTCCCCACCACCCTTCGCCATCCTTGACCTATCTAGTTCCTCCTTTGTGTGTTTTAACTGCACCTGAAGGGCACAGATCTTACACTCCTGCTCCTCTATCAACTTATTTCTACTACAGACTCTGCATTCCCAGGAAAAGATCTCACTAGAATGCCCACTGGCTTCCCCATCGCATTTCCCCCAATGAAAATACATTGAACAAATCCCACACCATAATGCACTACTTACAAACCTAAGATAGAGCCCACACTTCCGACTCATGGTAAAATTTTACAGTTATTGAAAGAAAGTATACGTCTATGTTACCAAAGTTCAGTTACACCAGTAGAACTATTTATAGAACTACGGATAGCAGTCTTGAAATTATCTGTCTACTAAGAAAGCAGCTACTTGTATTAATATTACTACACTGCAGCTAGTACCAATACCAATGAAACATCACAAAATTATTAGCTAAAACCAAAAAATTAAAACGACCACTGGAACACTAAACAAAGTTAAAACACTGAATAAAAATTTACTGAAATATTTCACTAGAAACAATACGAAACATCAGTTGAAAACTAAAGAACAAAATTTAGTAAATGACTTCAATGCATATAAAACTCTAAAAAACGCAGTAAGTGAATGTTTCCAGAAGTTTATTAAATAGTTATTTCACCACAAATGGCATGAAACACCACTGAAAACTATTAAATTTAATAACTGTATAACAGTGCACAAATAAGTTTGTCAGTACTTAGCTTTATAACCTCTACACCTGCAGTGCACAACGCAAAATGTAAACACACTACTGAGGCGGGAGTCTTAGACGAATGATGTAAGCACACTCTCAAATAATAGACCACTTGAGTCAATAACACAGGAAGAAAGACTGAGATTAATGAAAATCCACTAATAAGTTACTTTTACAGCAAATAATAACACAAATAAACTTTAAAATAGGTAACTGAAGACTAAAACTTTATAAAATATTGATGAGCAATTTCAACAGCAGTCCAGCACATGTGATGTCATCTCCTGTGTTCCACTGTTATACTGTCTTTTAGGTCTCAACACACTCATCACATTATAAATTCTTCTTTACCCAAGGTAATAAAATAAAAGTGGGAATATAAAAGGCATTTCTGCAAAGAAAAAGTTGATACTTATATTCAGATGTAATACAGGAAACCTGGGAAATTTATTTTCAAAAACAACAACTGATGATGCATAATTGCTTTTTCTAGTACTTTCATGTGCCTATTTGAGGTGTGTTTTTCGAAAAAACTTACAAAAATCAATGTCATGCGAAGGAACTACAGCCAGTGGATATCACCTGCTATCAAAGTATCTAGTCAAACTCTAAACCATCTCAGTCAAATAAAAAAAGACAACAAAGATAAACACTTCACAGACTATGTGGAGACACAGAAGAACATTTGTAGGAAGGTGATTAAAGAAGGTAAAACAATGGACAATGCCAAAGTAATTTTAGCACCAGAAAACACAACGAAGCAAAACAGTTGTAGTAAAATAAAGAAATAAACAAAAATGTTACAAGTTAAGAGGACTTTGTTTTAAAAGATGTTCATTGCTTGTTACTCAGAAGTCTTATGCTTGCAAATTATATAAATGACTACCTCATAAATACAAGAGTCAACCTAAGTAAAAACAGCCTTAGGAGTAGTGGAACCTCTGTTCCAAGAGAACAAATGTCAATTCAATATTGATATGTCCAACAATAAATCCAAAGGTCTAAGAATAATAAAAACAAAGATGAATAAAATGTCTTCAGGGACTGGCAAAGTACCTGCTTCAGTCAGAATAAACTATACTAGTGTCATATCAGAACTGCTCTCACACATCATTAACATAGCATTATCAGAAAGAGTGCTTCCTCAAGATTAACAATTTCAAAAAGAAATCCACTATATAAAAATGGCAATATATATGAAATGGGAAATTATAGACCAATAGCTTTGTTATCTATATTTTCAAAAGTAATAGAGACAGTCATGAATCAGAGAATTACAAATTTCCTGGAAAAATTCAATCTCTTGTCTGTAAACCAGCGCAGATTTGTGTAGCATTGAGTACAGGATCGGCTACTTCCCATTTTCTTTGAAAATATTGTAATGGGGCTAGACAGACACAACAGTACCACAGGGAAGTGTTCTAGGACCTCTTGTAATGGGATATCCTCCTCTAGCATTACTTTTCCTCAACAGTAGCGGTTGATACCAGTAATGTTTTTCAGATTTTGGACGGGTCAGTATTATCTTAGATGTTTTCTGAAAAATTTCATATAATTTTATATGTAATATGCTATATCTCAAGTTAAAATTTATGACTGGGAATTATTATTTTCGATGTTTTAATTGACAAACACTAGTTCTGAATGTACAGTTAATTTTTTTAGAAACATTTGAAATTATGAATTATTTGGCACATTTAAAATTTCTATTATTAATTATCCAGTCTAGTAGTGTTTATTATGTTTGTTTCTGGATTCATTTATGAAAGTATAATCAGAAATAATAGAATTTCATTTGTCAAGAAATATTCTAAACCCTTTGGAACACTGTTATTATCGCAGAGTGAAGTAGTTGTAAGCATACCTCTGATGTGATTGGACATATTTTTGTATTTTGGGTGAACAATGTAATTTCAGCTTCATTAATGTGAAAATTCAAAAGACTGTGTGATATACCAAAATGTGACAAAATGTATTAACATAAAAACAAAAATTCTGCAGCAACAATCTTCTAAATTATTTACATCAATTCAACCATGAGAATCTAAAATGTGAGAATTTCAGCTTCAGGAATCAGACTCCTAGACAAGAAGAACTGGAGCCAACCCTATAGGAAACGATAAGTAAACTAAAAAGTTTATTGTAATCTTACTCCTCTCAAATCTTCAGAAAAGACTTTGCTTATTGTGGACAATAGCTGGAAATAGGAAGGAGGGTGTGGGCTTTGTCCAGGATTAATTGACTAATAGTGAAGTTTTGCTGTTGGATAAAGTGCTTTATTTCATTGACTTTTGAAATTTATGTACAAATAAATTTTTGATCACATGGAGCAAAAACTAAAGGCTGCGCAATAGTGACGATGTACTACCAATAATGATGGACCGGATCAAATGAAAGTGAAGAGGACTTTACAACTACAACCAGGGACATCAAAGAGGAAAGATAAGTAGAAACTATTATTTGTCAATTAATTTGTTTGTGTGGTTGTTAACAAAATGAATAGGGACAAAAGCAACAGTGAGGTAGAAATGAAAGCTCCAGGATCCAGTCAGGACATGTTTGAGCTGAGTGAAATCATAGTCAGTAAAGAAACAGTTAAAATTGTTGTTTTGCAGTTAACTTTGGAAAAAGAAGACGGATAACAATAGCAAATTTAGGGCAGTTAATGATCAGTTAACTGAAATAAGAACTGAAAACAACAGCAAAATGGACAGAGTACATTATCAGATAGATCGACGTAGTAATCAAGTTTCAGAGGTAAAAAAATGGGTTGTCAGAGGGGTTAAAAAGTATGAATGAAAAAAATTGATGTTTCAGAAAATAAATTTATTGTTTTAGGAAATGGGTGTATCTGAGTCAGTGAAACAATCAAAGAATTTTGATAACATGAGTTGAACAGAAGGCTGTTGTGGAAAAAATGGAACAAAATATCACCAGTTTAAACCAAAAATGAAGAAAACAATATGCAAACTAATGTAACTGTTTTAGATCAAAAAATTACAGCAGTTCAGAAAATTTGCATTCATGACAATCTATGTGCAAACAATGGTATTGTGTGGTGCAACACTCCCTATCAAAAGTTTTCCATCCAATCATTTACATCTAGTGGATTTTCTGCACCACTGCAGAGATAGTTTTCTGTCAGGCAGGAATAACAATCAAAAAATTAACAGATTTCTTGAAAATGAAGCTCTTTGATGGGTAAATTTAAATAAGTGGGAAACATATAATACTTTCAAGAAAAGTTTTTTAAATAAATTTTGGTCAGAAGCTGGACAGGGGAGAATAACAAGTGAATTTTTGAATGGTCCTAATTATAGGAATAGGGATGGCAGTTTGAAAGAGTTTTGTAAGAGCAAACTTAACAAATTAGCACATATTGACAAACCATTTGATGAAATGATGTTGAATGATGCACTTAAAAAGAGATTACCAGAAGGATTGCAGTGCAATTTAGAACATGGACCTGACAATGGTCTTGAACAATTTTTATGATATGTTGACAGACTGAATAGAGCAGTAGAAAGAAGTATGTACCATAATAATAGGGATGACAGAAATCACAATGGGAGCAATCACAGAAACAGAGATAACAGTAACTTCTATCAGGGTCAAAGTGTCAATAGAGAGAGAAATTCTGAACATCATTAGGATAGGAATAATGGGGAGAACCATTAGCATTTTAATAGAAGAAACAATCATAGAAGTAACTACTTGGGAAACAGCAATTCACCTCAATGAAGGTCCACAGTTTTGGGGTGAGAAAACATAACAAGCACAGAACCTCAAATTTATACTTGCAATTAGACAATAATAACAGTGTTAATGATATGGCACACGTATCCAAAATTGAACAAAAGGAATATCAGATTTCTCATTTATATTTTGATCAAAAGTTTTGGGATACTGTGATGTAAGTGCTAATCACAAACCAGAATGTGAGGGTAATGAGAATTTTGATGTAATATGTACCAATGATTTCTTCTCTTGGGTGGAAAACAGTGTTGTTGATGTATGTAAATCAGGTGATGATTGTATTGGATATGAATTAGATGGTATTTTTGATGTACATGTGAATGAGAGCTGCGAGGTGACTGAGGTTGGTAAGTTTGAGATTGGTGGCTTATTGCAAATGAATGTAGGTGAAGTAAGTGACTTTGGTGGAGATGAGACATGAGCTGTCAATGATGTTCATGAATTAATTTTAGTTTGGAGGAATATGATGATGATGAGTATTAGGTATTTGTGGAGTTCAATAATAATGAAGTTTCAGAGTTATTTGCAAATGATGTTGACAATACACGTAAGGTAAGTGATGTATGTGATGTTGTAAGTGAGGGTTATGGATCCCAGTTAAAACAGGTTTTCATTAATGGCATGCAAAGTAATGATCGGAATAGTAAAGGTGAGGTATCTGTGGGCCTGCAGAATAAAGGTGAAAGCTTTTTGAAGTTTATTTGGGACCAGATTGATGATAACATAGATAAAGGTGCATTCTGGAATAAGTTAGCTGTGGTTAGTCAGAATTTGTATCTCACTTAGTGGAATGAAGTGAAAGAGGATCTAAGCAGGAAGTGTTTTTTGACAGCAATGTGTTGTTTGTTCCTTCTGTAACAAGTGATGTTAGTTGTGCCATGGAATCTATTCAACTTGTTCAATCTTTACCTGACCAAACGAGTAATCAAAGTAATGTTATGATACCTGCAAAGTTGATAAAACCTTGTGAAGACAGGCATTTGATGAAATTGAAAGTGATCTTTTGCATGAAATATCTGACAACAGAGAAGATAATTCAGATTTTGGGTGTCATTACATTAAAATACAGATTGATCAGTGGGAAAGCAACTGTTTGATTGATAGAAGTAGCCTGCTTTGTGGTATATCTGAAATTAAGGGACAAGATCAAGTATAATAAGAATTTTGTGTAAATGCCTATTATAGGTGTAAAGATAAGATTAGCTCCATGTAAGCAAAGCAAATTGGATAAATCTCAGGTACTTTTAACTTTAAGTATAGAAGACAAGACCTTTGAACATGCATGTGATCCCTAGTCTGGAAGAAAATATATACTATATTTGCAGGTTCATACAACTATATAATTATGTTTTGTAATAGATTTGTGCTTTAGAGTTTAATACAAATATGCCATATGACTAAATGGGTAGATCCTTTTACAATTTTGAAATGGGACAATGTCATTAAATATCTAGTAATAAATTTTTCTCAGATGCTGCATCAGTGCAGTCTAACTTGTCTTGCTTGTGTACATCATTTCTTCTAATCTGCTAATTGCAAAATAAATGTTATTTTGAGACATCTTTAGTATATCTGTGTGTATTACCTTACTAGTTCATTTTTTCATTGCATTTAGCTCTGTTTATTAATGTACCATATATGTGAACACTTTTTAATCCATTCTGACATAAACCCTGCTTACTTATTTTTTCAATACAGATAAGCACAACATATGCTGTGTGATGTGGGGGAACTATTGAACAGCATACTTAGTACATGAAACAATGTTTCAAGATTCGATGTGAGAGCTAGACAGGAAGTTACTTATCTGTTGGAGGATGTGATGAGAAATTTAGGGACGAAACTGAAAGATGTGGGTGGATCCACTCCCACACTCTTGTATGGCTGCAACCTTGATACTCCAGTCAACTTACAAGAGATGATAGGTGCTGGGTAATGTACTCAAGCATCTAAACTACATCAGTCTTGTGACTGAAATTTGTAAATTGTTAACCAAGAAATTATCCTATATGAAAAATTTGTGGAACTGTTTGTTTAGAAATGTAGTCCTTCCCACAAAAATGTATGTTTTTTCAAGTAGGGGATTAACTTCCCAATACATTATGTAATTTTAAATAATGCTGTGGAAGGCTGATGTTCTATGACTGATGATTTATTATGTTCAACATAGAAACATGAAAAATTAAAAAAGTTCAAGGATACATTCTATTAACCATATTGTAAATAATTACCAAATCTGATAAAATTAAGCACTGTTCGGTTAGTAGTCATACATTTCAGTGAATTCTCTTATCTCAGCACTCTGTATGTATTATTTATCAACTGTAAATGAATCTTCTAGGCTTCTATGTATGAAAGTTAGTTTGTATGAACAATTAGCAAATAGTGTGGAAGACATTTACAAATTGTACTCATAAATTGAGTATAGCCTGTATAATAAGATGTATATGTTTCTGATTTCACATACTGATTTTGGTCCTCAAGCTACTCAATTATGTCATCATTAAAAGCTATTTATGGCTCTGATTACCTGTATTTATCCTGAGTACTGCATTATTGTATCTCACTGGAACTTGAGTTGTGGGCAAATTCATGCTTAAATCTGTTTTGAGTACCACTGATCATCACGACTCTGTGTGTGTGTGTGTGTGTGTGTGTGTGTGTGTGTGTGTGTGTGTGTGTGTGTGTTTGTGCAACTATTGATTGCAGCTCTATGCTTCCTACAACTAATCTTTACATATGATTGAACTTACTGATATAGATTTCTGAACTTTATTAATTTTGTTGTGTCGAAACATTTCTGCCGTTGTGTACCCGGTGGTGTCTGGATTCATTGGTTTGTCCCCACATTGTAAGCATAGGCCCTAATATTTTAAAATTATTTTCTCCTTTCATGAGTCAACATATTCTTACATACTCTGGTTTATGTGGTTGATTGATTTTGTGCTATACTCCTTCTTGTGACTGAGTATATTCTTGTGGTCTGTACCCATTCTGAGTTTTTCAAGTCGGCTCACTTGTTGTACACTTATTGTTAGACTCTGAATTTTTCCCCTCTTTTTTGATGATCTTGAAGGAGTGACTTTATAGATGTAAACTTGCAGTCTGTAATTCCAGTAATTTATATTGTCTCTGCACCTATTTCTATAGTTTAGTGTTGTAATGTTGTAGTTTTGGCTTTGTATCATTTGTCTTGCGACAGAATGTTCCACAGATCTGAAAATCTGAATGCCATGTCCTCATATATGTACAGACTATGACTTGTATAGTACATATTTTTCTTATGTTTTCTGTAATATGTTATGTATCAGATACTTCTATACATCCGTATTCTATCTTTTGACATCATTTTGTACACTGTTTGGCAAACCTTACAGTAGGTCACAAAATATTGTAAACAGATTATTTCCATATTATATGAGAGGGATATTGTAATGGGACATTCTCCTCTAGCATTACTTTTCCTCAACAGTAGCAGTTTATAACAGAAATATTTTCCAAATTTTGGTCAGTAATATCTCAGCTGTTCTTCTGAATAATTTCATATAATTATATACATAATATGTTATATTTCAAGCTAAAATTTATGAATAGGAATTATTATTTTGGATGTTATATAATCAATAAAAACTAGTTCTGAATGTGCAGATATTTTTTTAGAAACATTTGAAATTACAAATTGTTTGGCACATTTAAAATTTCTATTATTAATTACACAATCTAGTATTGTTTATTATGTTTATTTCTTGATTCTTTTTGAAATAATAATTAAAGCTAACAGAATTTCTTTTGTCAAGAAAAAATGTAAACCCTTTCGATAATTGGGGTGAACAATGTAATTTTTGGCTTTGTTAATGTGAAAATTCAAACGACTGTATGATATACTAAAATATGACAAAATACACTAATGTAAAAGCAAAAATTCTGCAACAACAATTTTCAGAATTATTTAGATCAATTCAACTATGAGGACCTAAAATGTGAGAATTTCATCTTCAAGAATCAGACCTCTGGACAAAAAGAACTTGAGCCAAATCTACAAGAAAAGATAAGTAAATTAAAGAATTTATTGTAATCTTACTCCTCATAGATCTCCAGAAAAGACTTTGCTTATCATGAACAATAACTGGAAATAGGGAGGAGGGGGAAGATTACGCTCTCTTATTTCTAATTTGTGTAAATGACATGAAAATTCCAGTTAATGGTACTCATACAATCCCGTTTGCTGATGATACAAATGTTCTTGTAACTGACGTAAACCAAGTATTGCCAACATCTGCAACTATAATCTTGGAATATTTACAAAATTGTTTTGAAATGAATAAGTTAACTTTAAATATTTCAAAAACTAATTACATACATTACAGGAAAGCAAAATCACAAAATGAACTGGAACCCAGAATACAAAATAAAGAAGTTAAGAGAGCAGCTGTCACAAAATTTTTAGGTGTCCACATAGATGAAAATTTAGATTGGAAAGCCCTCATCCACTATCTCGCTAGCAAGTGAAGTTCTGCTTGATTTGCACTAAGCGTAATTAGTAATGTGTCTAGTAAACAGTGTCACAAAACTGTCTACCAGAATAATTACAAACAGTTCAAAGCTAACACCACCCAAGCAGGTATTTCAACAGCTGAATATTCTATCTTTACCATGTCTTGACATACAAAACAGTGTAACTAACATAAAAAGGTGCATTGAAAATTTCAAAACCAACTCAGATTTGCATTCATATAACACAAGAATGTGCAGTGATATCCATGTCAAGAGAGTAAACAAGGCTATTATACAGAAACAAAGATTTGAGTTACAAAATTGTATAACAAACTTCCAGTGAATATGAAAGAAATGAAAAAAATGTCTACATTTAAGGAACCAGTGTTCAAGATTTTAATGACTAACTGCTATTACAGTGTAAACGAGTACCTTCAACAACTTAGTAGCATGTAATTATATTCATGTACTATGTTGATACTATGTGCCACATCCAATGTCAATAGTATTTTCAATCAAATAGTGAAGTTAGCCCACTTTATTTCTTTGTTTATTGTCCTCAGTGCTGACGTACTTCGTTGTGATACTGGCTGAAAAAATAGGAGGTGGAAGTGCAGTACTGTCTACTGTAAATGATATGGCTGACAGATGCACAGTTGCATTTCACAGTTCTTTACTTTCATTCTTCACAACACGCTCCCCCCCCCCCCCCCTCCACCTCACCCAATATACACATTTAATATGGCCAGTGCACTACTGGCTAACTTTTGATAAGCCTCATTAATAGTTTGCAGGCAAACAGCTATATACTGCTACAATAGTTTCCTGTTGCATATCTATGAGCAGTAAAAACCTAACCACACATTTCACAGTCTTTTCTAGATAATAAGGTATGTATTGAACAGACACTGCCATTGTTTTAACATATGACCTATTTGTATTACAGTTATTTCACAGTTAAGTTGATGCATTGCTGTTGATCTAACCAATACGTGTTTGTCATCTGAAACTCAGCTGTGGACTGACTGTCTTGGGCCCAAAAATCTGGCCCTTTATATCTGTAAAATAATAGGCAATGAAACTACACATTGTTTGATGTTTAATTTACAGAAATTACAATTAAAACCAAGTCATTAAATTAACTGAATACATAGAAAAATTCCATCTTTTGAACAGTTTCTTCTACTACAAGAATTAGGCCAAATTATTTGTTTCAATCATGAAATTAACTGTTATAGTTATGCAAACAATACTTTGAACAAAACTGTTAATTACTTTGGAAATAATTAAGGCCTGGCTTTGCTACCATGTTTTCAAATAGAGCCAAATAAATACTTAATGAATGCTAGTGTTTCATCTTCCAAATGTTTATAATGATTGTAGAATTTATATTTGTTCATAAGTCAACAATAGGATTTAAGTTATGAAACAATTACTCATTTCACCCTCTAACAAAAGATACTAACAGTCAAAATAAATTAGAAAATTAATTAGATACCTAAAACTAAACACAAAATTAGATCTGGTGTTATATTCTTTAAAACTGAGGGCCAACCTTTCTCTTTCATGAAAATTCAGATTATACTCACATATGTTAATGGTAATTAGTCCAAAAAGAAAAAAAAACTGTTTTAAGGAGGAAGATGGTAAAATAAGAGGGGAAGTAAAAATATCCCTGCTTGCTTCATAACAAAATGTGTGCTATAATTTGAATAAGTATTTTGAACAGAAGTGTCCTAATATGTATACCATTTCTATCTTATCATTCCAGTTTTCACCTGCAACTTTCCTCTGATATGACTAAATTTATTGGAGAGACCCCTTGTCTTCCCTATTCTGTTCACCTTCTTTGCTCTCTTCACTAAAGAAAATATTCTTTTCTTTTCTTGCAACTTTCTTAAACTTTACGCTTAATTTAAACATTGCTGATGTATATTCTCTGATTTTTGCTTTCCTTCATTCTTCTGCAATTTGCAATGCCTCAGCTCATAACCATCTGGTTTCCTTGTTATTTTTTTCTTGGAAATATGTTCTTTCTACTGCTTCTTTGACATCACATACTTGCCACATTTTTTCCTTGATTCTCTTGAGTAATAAAACAAATTATGTTGGCACATTTAATATGAAACATAATGTCAATAAAAATAAAAAAAATAAAAAACATTTTGCAGAAATGGGCAGTTTACTCTGAAAATGGTTTTTGCCTATTATGGAAAGGTTAGATATAATACCAAATTTTACTTCGATTTTAGCCTAATACTTATGAACTTGTCAGGGAATTACTTAATCATGAAAGTTCTAAATTCTGTGTTTTGTGTATCCCTAAATTAATATTGTGACTAACATTATGTGTGTTTGATAATTGCTAGAGAAACAGACTGCTAGGCCCTGTACAGAGATTAGCACACAAATTACCTTTAATCCTCAACTTTTTAACATATTCAATTTTTCATGGAGGGTATGATGGGGCTAAACACCAGTGTGGAAAATCTCCTGGCTACATTGCTTTAGGATGATAGTGGTAGGGAGGGAGGGCTGTAGGTGAAAGTTGTTGGATATGGTGAGTGGATAAAGACAGTAAGGGCCAGTGTTGGACAGGAGAGAATGTCACAGGGATGAGTTTGACAAATGAAGAAAGGAGGCAGAGGGAAGAAGGAGAGATAGTTTTGATCATAAATCATGATGAACTGCAGAAATAACAACAGTGAATAAATGGAGAAAGTACCTAACAGGTCATCTGGAGAAAGAAAAAAAGAAAAGTAAAGGAAGTTAGAGAGAGCAGAGTCAGAGCTATCCATCCAGACACACTCTCCGTACTTGGCAGTTAAGAACAGTGCTGTCAGCACTAGTTCAGCACCTTCATCTCCTCTGTGTATGTGCAAATAAATTTAAAACCTAAGAACTAAGCATAGTGTGTGTGTCCAATTTACTCTGTTCCAAATTTGCTTTTGTTTAATTTTAAAACACCATTTTCTCTTCAAGCAAGAGTTATTACTTTTAGCCACAACCATCTTGTAAACTTTGCAGTTTAATTTGCAGTGAACAATTTTTTTTCTTTTTAGACCCTACAACTGTGCTATGAAGCTCTATTTTGCGTTGATGATTGTTTCCTTCTTAATCCATCCTTGTTTATGGATACTGGCAAATTTTTATCTTATTGTTTTGTAAACATCCTTTAATATAGTGATGAAAATTGATATGTGCATAAATTTAGTATTAAAACTGTCAGTACTATATACAAGAGACAACGTTATAAGGTACAGCTTACTGCTGAATTTACCCAGTGCACCACAACAGTGTAGTTTTCCTGGGAACCACATACTTTCATTTGTTCACAGATATTGTGAAGATTAATACATTGACTATAATGCCCAGAGAGACTATTTAAAACTTGTACAACAATGGTGTTGTTACATGTACTTAGTCTACAGAAATATTATTGAATGAAGGTTGTGAGGAGAAGTTACACCTGGGAAAATAGGCAACTGGTTCTGAATTTAAAAAATTCTCTAAAAGATCAAGATTTTCCTTAGTTCTGCTTCCAGTTAATAATGTACATTGGAAACACCCCACAAGATTATTTCAGCTGTTTTTTCATAACAAATATAGCAAATACATTGTACTAAATTCGGAATTGGCATACAGGTGATTAGTAAACTGCCAGCTCTTACCAGTATACCATTGATTTCCATCCTCAATGCTTATACCTAAAATTTCTGCTGTGCAGACATTTGTTAATATTATTTTTTTACATTTTATATAAAGTTACCAATGGACTTGCCACAGTGGTAATACCAGTTTTCATCAGATCACTGAAGTTAAGTGCTGTCAGGCTTGGTTAGCACTTGAATGGGTCACTGTGCGAGTCTGCTAAGTGCTATTGGCAAGCAGGGTGCACTCAGCTCTTGTGAGAACAATTGAGAAGCCACTTGACTGAGAAGTAGTGGCACCAGTTGCGAAAACTGACAACAGCCAAGAGGGTGATGTGCTGGCCACATGCCCCTCCGTATCCATGTCCAGTGATGCCTATGGGGTGAGGATGACATGGCAGCCGGTCAGTACTGCTGGCCTTCAAGATCATTTGTTTGTATATAAAGTTATTTGCACACATAATTTCATAACTGATCCATGATAATGTATATCTGTGTGTGTGTGTGTGTGTGTGTGTGTGTGTGTGTGTGTGTGTGTTTGTTATGATTCTCGGAACATGAAAATGTGTGCAGTTATTACCTGTCAGTACAGAGAGATAAGTGGTGACTGATAAAGTAAAACTTTGTGTTGAATGGGAACAAGTCCCATCACAGTCAAGCATAAAAAAGATCTTGATTCTTTGGTATCAAGCTTATGGTTGAGGCTCATTCACTGTATGGGGTGCTTTCTGTTTGTAAGATGTGCTAGAATAACATTTTAAAGATACTGTCTGTCAGACCAACAACTCACTACCCAACTTCCTTCCATTTCTGTCCTCATTTTGACAAAAATTATTTTAGCAGCTTGTGTAAGAGACGATTTCCATTTTGTGCTTTCAAGTAACGAAATGCAAAAACAAGTAGGCCTACATATGCAAACCTTTCTTTACTTGGTGTTCTGGTTTCAGTATGGAAGGAAAGTGAAGAATGAGATTTAAAAAATAGTTAGTACCATGATCAAAAAATTGTGGGCTCACTTTTAGAACAGTTTTTGCATTTGTGCCACCACACTACACAGGGAAATATTTAACAGTGGCCAGTGATGAAATTGGAGTGATAAACACTTGTGGTATCTCTAATTTGAAATATAATGTTTCTCCTAACATACAAGTCAAATTATGTTATTTGCTGTAAAATCTGGGAAGTTGGATTGAAAGATGGTGAATCGCAACAGCAAAATTACTGTAAATTATTTTAGATACATTATTGCTTCAGTTATAACTGTCTTGTGGGAGTGTTTATTGAAAAGTTTTACATGATTTTACAACTATAACTTAAGACATATCTATTGGAGAGTTATTATAAACACATATCCATGAATTTTTTGATGGAATATTAGCACTTTTTACTGAGTTATAGACATTTCTAATGACATCATTCTTCAGTATTAGTAGCCTTAAGCAGATCCTCCCTGGAAAATCCCATACTGAATTACTATCTGCCTGGTCAAGGAAGAACAGAGAATTGAAAGATGGGCGAGGGGCTACAGAGAGCAGAGGAAAGGGCAAATGACATGGCCAAGGGAGACATACAAGGTATAGAAACTCCTCTGAAGTGGACTCCTTAGTAGAGTCTATGTTTATTTGCCATCATTTCAAGTTCTCTTTATCCTCCTCTTGTGAAGGAAATAAATGAAAAAGCTCATGAATGGTTCAGCTGCTTATATTGCCCAGGGTCCACCATCAGCAACTACTTTATTTCCATATCTGTAGACTCTGGTGGGTAGTTCACAAGACAGTAAGGAAATTCTTTCGTAATTATTGATAAAACATTGTTTTATTACATAGAACAAGGAATATATTAAGTTTACTTTTCATTAAAAATAATAACTACACAATTTAATCTATTCATATTTCAAATTCATATACACAGTTCATGTGTTATTATATAAATGCAAAAATATACATAAGGAGTCGACATTTTCCTCCAGTGTGTTAAGATGTTGGTTTAGAGCTTCAGGTGTTCTACATAGCCTGCCCCTCCCACCTCCTCCCCCCTCCCCACTATCACAATGCACAGAATGTTACATTCATACAACCATGTGAAACCATCACTCCTTTGTGCTGATGTTCTACTCACACATCACATTGTCTTGAATATTGGTCAACTGGTCATGTCATCAAAGTGTTGACCTTTCATCTGAATATCTGCACTTTTATTGGTAACACCAAGTCTCATCACCTATGATGATTTTTCCAGAAAACAATTCTCTGCTTGTTTATTTCATTCAAGCCATGGCAGGTGTTCGTGCATAGCTGTTTTTGTTTGGGAGTCCAGGTGTGTGACTCAAACTTTGGACATGCTTTACTCTTTTTCACAACACTCTGGAAAATGTCTTGAACACTGTATTTAGATATGTGCACATTTGTGATTTGTTTCAAATCAACATTGACACTATGTGGCCACACGTACACTACTTAACACTGCATGCTCGCAACTGATTGGTCGAAAGCACATCTACTGAATGCAGTTGATAGTTTGGGCTGCCACTGCAGTTACCGCACTGATGTTGCTTATACACCAGGAATAAAATAAATCTTACAACTTTTTGGACAGATGGTACGTATGGTAACATCACATGCTTAGCCAATTTCACAATGGATTATGGGTACCCTAAAGGAACAAGACATATACAGGAGTATACACTGAAACAGATGTGATGAGATATTGCTATTCCCTGTAGTATGATGATATATTTATCTCATGTGATTCATCAAGGCAAGAGGTAATTATGATGGGATGTCAAAAAGTAAAGGTACTTTTGAGAAACGGAATATTTATTCTAATGACAGAAAACTGAAATATACATTATTTATCTACGTAGCCTCATTAAATTTAATTGCATTTTGTCCTATGTTTCACAGATTTTTTTTTTATTCCATCAGAAAAAAAGTTTTTTGGCTGCACCTGTTGTAGTGCCGTGCATTCATACAGCATGATCGCCATGTGTAAGTCATGGCCACCGCCTTCTCGAGCACCGAGTGGCAATGCTCCAGTTGCAGCAGCTCAGCGTTCTTCAAGGTGCTCACAGTAGGGTTGCCATGAAGGAAGCAGCAGTCATACCACTGGAGTCAACAGAGCCAATCAGGATGCAGCCCAACGTGATTAAGTCATGCTGCGCGACCCAGAAGGGCAGTCATCTGGTGGGCCTGCTGGAATATGGAGCATGGATTTTCTCAGTCATGATGCTGTTACTGAGATAGTGTTTACAGGAGATGAACTATGACTATGGACCTGGACATGAGTGATTACGCTAAGATATGTTTCACCTTGTTTTCAAAATAAATCTTCTAAGTTGTAATTAATTTCAACTTTCCATTTGATAGTTTATACCTGGGACATAACACATGTAACCAATTTTGCATTGCGTCAATGATTTCTGTATCAATTGCAAATCTTCTTCCCCTGAGCATTTCCTTCAATGATCCAAACATATGGAAATTGCTTGGAGCCAGGTCTGGGCTGTATGGTGGGTGTTCCAGCAATTTGAATCACAACTCCTTTGTTGTTTTGCCTGTCCATTAGGCAGAATGTGGCTGAGCATTATCTTGCTGCTGTATGATACCTTGTCACTGTTTTCTGTGATGTTTGGATATGACTGCAGGTCTCATTTTAGTTCACAACGCATCACAATAGTTCTCACTGTTCACAGATTTGCCTCTTGAGGTGAAATGACTGGCTACCACACCTTCCATGTCCCAGAATAGTGCTAGCATAATTTTACCAGCTGATGGTTGACATTTAAATTTCTTAACTTCTGATTATGATGGGTTCTTCCAAACCGTGCTCGCAACCTTACTTTCTGGTTCGTGATGATGCAGCCATGTTTCATCTACAGTAATGATTTGCTATAAAAATCCATCTCCCTCATGATGATAACAGGCCAAAGTGGTTTTTGAGAGGTGACCATCCTCTGTACCTTACGTGGTACTAACAATTTGCACACAATTTCTGAAAATTTAGCCTGTCACGTAAGACGGAATACACTGAAACTTGACTGATACGTAAAGTACTGGCAATCCCTGTCCAATGTGATGAACAGTTTTCCATCACCATTTCCTTAACAACTTACAAATTGTCCTCAGTTGATGACGTCAAAGGCCTGCCCAATCTTTCCTCATCATGTAGAGAAGTTCTCCCTGTTTGAAGTGCTCTATCTGTTAGTAGATTTTGCTTCATGATAAACGGCTGTCACCAAACTGTGCTTGCATTTGATGAATAATTTCTGAAGGTTTAACACCTTCTGCAAACCAAAAATGAATCACTGCCCTCATGTCCCCCTTGGTGAGGATCATCAATGGAGTTGCCTTGTTTCATGGTCTGCTGCAGTGGGAGTAGGAGTGACACTTGGTGTAGAATTGTTGCAGATGACAATACTTCAGCCCTGGATACTAGCAATGCTAGCATGCCCAAAGGTGAGAAATTGCAAAAGTCCCTTTCCTTTTCCAGTTCCCCTCACACAAAATGTATTGATTCCAATAGAGCATACTAATCCTATGGTTAAAAGACACAATGAGTACTCAGACTGCACATAAAATCATGGTTGAATCTAAATGAACTAATCATATCATAATATTCTGTGTTGACACAGGCCTGTAAATGAAAAACCTCTTCTCAAGTATCAGCATGGTTTTACCCCACAAACTTAACAACTTATATCCACATGTACAGAACTTATTTGTTATAAAAAAATAGTGAGTGACTAAGATGTAATACAGAAACAATGACAAATAGAATACAATGAGTAAAATCCACCAGGTAACACCTTTAATGATTTTTACACTTTAACTTTGCCGAGGGAAAACAGACCACATTGCATGAATATAATTTTTTTATCCTTCAGAACAAATAATTTATGACCATATGTATTGAGCTCTCTTTGCAATACTATTTTTGATCAGATGTGATAAGAATCAAATTAATGAGTGGAATGAGGAATCAGGGCATGAGAGGATTTTTTTAAGATCTTTTTCAGATGACAGTGCAAAAGTGCACCCATCACTTGTTTGTTACCAGAATAAGTGGCAAATGGAACTTTTAAAGAAGAATGGTATGGTACTTTATGTTTGCTTGATGCAACACATAAAACAATGGAATGTGACATTACATTACTTTTCCTTAGAAATGAAAGCTGATGTGTGCTATATAGCACTTCTGATAAGCGTTGTTCGGGTATAAAATATGAGTTGAAGAAGCCCTTGAAATTTTCAAGCATTCAAACATTATTTGGAGTTTTGCCTGCTAAACTACTGATTCCTGTGTGATTGATGGAATTGCACATGACACTAATTTTACCAGCAGAAAGTAAAATAATTCTGAGCTTTGGAGACAAACTGCTTCATCAACATTTGAACCATTCATATTTAATATGAAAATATTTGGAAACTAATGAAACATTTGCAAGAAATCCCAGTACACTAGCTTCTTTCCTTGAGCTGCAGTTTTGGTTGTCTACCAGGTGTGTGAAAGCTTTTAAGACTAGGGAAAATTTGCCAGTAAAAAAAGAAATTTTCTTGAAACAGTGATAAAAATGGTGAAACATCTGTTTCTTAAGTACACTTCACACAAATTATTGAGAGGGGTTATGGAACTTTTCAGTAAATAACTCCCTTTCCAGCATGAATAAGAAATGTTATCTGAAGACTTCAGTAATCAGATATTACAACAGAACCCTCATTTCTTGCATGGGAACACATACAAATTTCAGAATAACATAATGAAAAGATATTCTTCCATGAAAACTGATCTTAAAAAACGTTCAGTTATAATAATGGCTGAGGTAACATTTTGTGTAGAAAGTACTGTGTCCAGAGACTATTATTATGTGGTAAATTTTGGAAAACTTAATTACACATAATTCCAGATATGGAAATTTACAAACAATGATTTCTGTTTCAGTGTAATCTCTTGCACAGAACGGGTATTTCAAAAAATGTATGAAATTTATAGACATAGCTTATTGAAATAAAAATCTCGATGAGATGCATAGGGATGACTTTAACAGTAGTTCCTGTGCCTGTACCATGTGCTGTCATAAGATGTCACTCTGCTGCAACTATTCAAGAACTGTGATGGTGATGTTGCACCCACGGCTCGGCGACTTCTTGGGGGTGTTACTGATGGGTGTGCCAAACACAGTTGACACTGTGAGGTACTGGGTTAGATCAGCAAGTGAGTTTGCAGAGAGAATAGTAAAGTCACCTGAATGAGAAACATCAAGAAGAAACCTGGGGATATCACCTGAGAACTGGACCATACAAATTTATTTTACACTCGGGCAGCCGTGGTTGAGTTGGTTAGCAATAAGAAAAATGGGTTGGCCAAATGGTTGTCATACGGCATGTTGGGTGCAGTACACTTTAGGCTTATATGTTCAGCCTGTTCCTGCAAGGCAACTTTGGGAACATGTGAGTGTGTGACCAGACAGGTCTATCTTAACTTTCCATGACAAGTGGTGTTTAGCTCTCTCCATGATGTAATCATTAGTTGTTCAATTAGAGAGAGTGCAGTGTTTGCTAGGTGCAACATTTATTGCCATGACTAGGGTGATCACTAATTACTGTGTGTTGCCTAGATTGGTTATGAAACTATGTTGCCCTCGCAAAAGATATATTGCTCAGTCAGTGCAGTAGAGCAGTAGCATTTGGAGCACCATGCATGTTTTGTACTTGCTATCTCAGGATTTGTGCAAATATAGTGGCAACATACCCATAGCGCATATGTTTTGTAGTGGGTTTATTTTGACAGGGTTCCTTCTCATTTAAGTGTGTCGCAAAATAGACTCCTATCTTTAGTGTTCCAGTGAACCCATTCCAGAAATAAATTTTGAGTTACATTAGAAGTTTTGAAATTTTGTGACCAGTTGTGGTAGCTGGAGGTGTTTCGTTATCTGGTATGTCTGCTCAGATAGTACATTGGTTGAAGTTGTTTCAGTGGCCAGGTGCTGTGTACAATTTTTGAAATAAGTTCCATGTAAAAGCAATTACCATTATTGTTCAAATGTTCAAATGTGTGTGAAATCTTATGAGACTTAACTGCTAAGGTCATCAGTCCCTAAACTTACACACTACATAACCTAAACTATCCTAAGGACAAACACATACATCCATGCCCGAGGGAGGACTCGAACCTCCTCTGGGACCAGCCACACAGTCCATGACTGCAGCGCCTTAGACCGCTCGGCTAATCCCGCGTGGCTTACCATTATTGTTAACTCTTGTGTTCAGCATTATATTTCCTGCATGATTGGACTTAAGTTGTACTTTAAAGGGGTTTACAAAGTATATTTCTCCTGACTACTGCTGGGAAATATTCACGATTGAAGAACTTGTAGAATTATTCAAGAAATTTGTTGATTTTGTTTTCTAAGATTATTTTGAGGATACCATGGGTGTTACTTGTTTTTTTATTTATTGTGAAGTTTGGTTGTGTGTCTCCTTGGTGTTGAACTGTTAAAGGCATCATGTTATATAATGCACATTTAAACTATGCCACACAAATTTTATGAATATTTGTTGTAAAATTAAGTTTGAGAATTTGTTGGATAAAATTTTTAAGGGTAACAGACCCCTCACAGCTCAACCCAGTCCTACTATTCCCTCAAACAGCAAAAATTGGTAGCAGAGCTCAGCTGTGAGTATGATGAGCTGTGGGTGGTAAATAGAATAGTTTAGTGTCTTAGTATTTAGTGTTTTGAAATGGGTTCCTTACTTTGACAAATACTGTTCTGTTTACTGTTCTGCTGCATAGAAGTGACCAGGGTGACAGATTTGCACAAGGATGAGTTGAAGTATTAATAAGAAATCAGGAGTGCATATGTCGTGCGGAGTGCAGCTGAAACGATACAGCATTTTTTTTTTTTGAGGTTCTCAACTGCCTGATGGTCCCACTGGACATACAGTTGGCAGAGATGAGTGAGCCATCTCCAATATTCAGTCTGCATTGGCTGAGCTAGCTACAGTGACAGGTGCATTAAAAGTGAATGAGTCCTTATGTTCTCAAGTTGGTAGAGTGTGGTTATGAGTGTTGCATTATACGAAGAGAGTGAAGGATTTGTATAGTGTTAAGGGTATAGAACAACTTCACAAATCTTACACTCCATTGCAGAGTCAAATGAAATGTTTACAGGATCAAACCCAGGAACTACTAGGTAAAATTTCTGAATGTTTCAATAGTGAAAGGTATTATGGTGGTGAGGTAGAAAACAGAGGTAGGATGGGATTGGGACAAGGGGAGCATATGTCTGAACTACTTACCAAGCTGGCTAATCCATTAGTAAGATTGTTGAATGAAGGAGGGTTCCTATCAGTTGAAAGTAGCAAGGATATCAAATATACAATAAAATTCCTTCTAGATTTATGAAATCAGGGAGAGGTGCCGGGACTGAAGGATTTTCAGTTTTATTAGTTGTTACACTACTGGCCATTAAATTTGCTACACCAAGAAGAAATGCAGATGATAAACAGGTATTCATTGGCCAAATATATTATACTAGAACTGACATGTGATTACATTTTCACGCAATTTGGGTACATAGATCCTGAGAAATCAGTACCCAGAACAACCACCTCTGGCCATAATAACAGCCTTGATAGACCTGGGCATTGAGTCAAACAGAGCTTGGATGGCGTGTACAGGTACAGCTGCCCATGCAGCTTCAACACAAAACCACAGTTCATCAAGAGTAGTGACTGGTGTATTGTGACGAGCCAGTTGCTCAGCCACCATTGACCAGACGTTTTCATTTGGTGAGAGATCTGGAGAATGTGCTGGCCAAGGCAGCAGTTGAACATTTTCTGTATCCAGAAAGGCCCGTACAGGACCTGTAACATGGGGTGGTGAATTATCCAGCTGAAATGTGGGGTTTTGCAGGGATCAAATGGAGGGTAGAGCCATGGGTCGTGACACATCTGAAATGTAACATCGGCTGTTCAAAGTGCCGTCAATGCGAACAAGAGGTGACTGAGACGTGTGAACAATCGCACCCCATACCATCACGTCGGGTGATACACCAGTAGGCTATGATGAATACATGCTTCCAATGTGCGTTCACCGCGATGTTGCCAAACATGGATGCGACCATCACGGTGCTGTAAACAGAACCTGCATTCATCTGAAAAAATGATGTTTTGCCATTCGTGCACCTAGGTTCATCGTTGAGTACACCATCGCAAGTGCTCCTGTCTGTGATGCAGTATCAAGGGTAACCGCAACCATGGTCTCTGAGCTGACAGTCCATCTGCTGCAAACTTTGTCGAACTGTTCGTGCACATGGTTGTTGTTTTGCAAACATCCCCATCTGTTGACTCAGGGATCAAGAAGTGGCTGCACGATCCGTTACAGCCATGCAGATAAGATGCCTGTCATCTCGACTGCTAGTGATACGAGGCCATTAGGACCCAAAATGGCATTCCGTATTACCCTCCTGAGCCCATCGATTCCATATTCTGCTAACAGTCATTGGATCTCGACCAACGCGAGCAGCAATGACGCGATACAATAAACCGCAATCACGATAGGCTACAATCCGACCTTTATCAAAGTCGGAAATGTGATGCTACGCATTTCTCCTCCTTACACGAGGCATCACAACAACGTTTCACCAGGCACCACCAGTCAACTGCTGTTTGTGTATGAAAAATCGATTGGAAACTTTCCTCATGTCGGTATGTTGTAGATGTCACCACTGGTGCCAAACTTGTGTGAATGTTCTGAAAAGCTAATCATTTGCATATCACAGCATCTTCTTCCTGTCAGTTAAATTTTGCATCTGTAGCACATCATCTTCATGGTGTTGCAAGTTTAATGGCCAGTAGTGTAGTAAGTTAACATTTGTGCAATTAGATGAAGTTATTTGCAGCCAGCATCTCTCAGGTAGAATGAGACATGAGCTAGTCAGTAAATTATACATTGGGCTACTGCACGTTGATGAGCCACTAGATTATGCTAGCAGAATGAAAGAGGTGCTCGGAGTATGTCTCTCTCTGCTTCCAAAGAAAAGATTGTTAATATCTTAGAAGGTATGTGCACTGAGGATAGGATGCGTATCATATCTATTATCTGACCAGAGAATTTTGTACAGATAGAACAGCTCTTGGTGCAAGTCAAGGCAATAAGGGAAGTGACAGGGAGTGTTCTGAGGAAAATAACATAGTGTTGATATTAGAGAAGGGTAAACAATTTTCAGTTATGAAATATAACATGGAGGAACTATGGAGTTGAGGGTGTAACTGCCTGGAACATTTGGACAGGAACTGTCCTGACAAGCAGAAAGACACTTGTAGATTCCACCAGAGAAAGTGGGTGCCATAACCAGTCTCAGGCTATAATAGCATATTTGCAGCATCCGCAACTTGGGCTCCTTTTGTATTCACATAGATTAATGGAGAACCTGTTTGTGCACTACTGGATATGGGCAGTTCCTTGACACTGATTAGTAAGAAATTTTATAGCACAATAAAGACATTTGTAAGTCTGGATCCCTGTCAGGGAAGAAGGGAGTGTGGAAGGTAGCCAATTTAAGTGAAATGTTTTTACTGGGAGAGTTAGGTGTAAGATTGCACATTAAGACATTTAAATGGCCCTTTCAGGTCAAGTTGACAGAAGGATTTTCAGTACGAATGGTTCTGGGGGAGGATTTTGTTTACCATGTGGGTAGACCCCAAACTGGCATGACAAGAATTTTTTCTTCATGTTGAGTTCACATGCCATCTTTGAATTTTATAAACATATCCCACAAGCTGGTATGCATATAATGTTTAACAGTGGTGATGCTAATACTGGGTATGTTTTCAGATTGAGCCACTTAAGCCAAGAACAGTGGGAGCAGTTGGAGAATTTATGTTGGGAATATAATGATGTTCTTACTAACCAGCTAGGCCTGATCAAGTGTGATAACATTCTGGTGAGACTTCCTCCATATTGGCTGCCTCCACCATGCATGAGACAATTAATGGTTGCAGTGGCTGAGGGACAACATGGCTAGATTATTGAAGTAACCATATACATCTCTCACTTTCTTATTCCTGAAACTAAAGGGCAGGGTTAGGCCAGTGGCTGATTGTCACGCGATTGATAAGAAAATAATTTGGCTATCCATTCCTTTGCTGGATTTGAATCCTTACTTTGCATGATTCCAGAAAGCTAAGGTGTTTACAACATTTGATCTTAACCAGTCATATTTTTCAGCTGTTGTTAGTGGAAGAACTTAAACTGGTAACTGCATCTGTAACCATCTGGAATCTGTAGGTGTACAGTTGATTTCTCAACTGGGTGGTGGTTTTGTTGCACATTTTGGACAATGTTTTTTCTGATTTCAAGTTCAGTGGTGGATTTGGATGGTTTATCAGAATTTTTAAGAACATGTGGGCCATGACAGGAAAGTACTTAAGCATTTGTAGGAGGCCAGATTTACAGACAAACCCTCGAGGTGAAATTTGCACAGCCAGAGGTTTCCTTTCTGGGACACGTAGTATCCTCTGTGGGTGTCAGTATTGATCAAAATCAGACAGGAGCACTCCACACCTGCCTGCTACATAAGAACACGAAAGGGATAGCACGTTTTGTACACATGCCAAATTTCTCCCATAAATTGTTCCACAATATTGCACAGTTAATGAGTTATGAAAAAAATGGAAAATGGTTTGTGTGGGATCCTTCCCAACAGGCATCTTTTGAAGGTCTAAAGACAGCTTTGGCATGTGTACCTGCACTGGTGATGTCAAATTTTGGAAGAGAGTTCATTGTCCAGAAGGACACATTGACATCAGGAGTGGCTGCCATCCAGATAGGAGGAGGCAAGTAACATATGCCTCTTGAGGTCTTTTGCCACTGGGAGTTCAGAACTCAGTATATGAACTGGAGGCCTTGGTCATGTTATTTGCTTTGGAGAATTTTAAAATGTATGTAGAGCATAGGAGCATTCCAGTTAGAGACAGATATTTAAGTTTGCACCTGGATGCTCACACGGCTGAGGTGGACAGTGAGGATACCCACTTTTCAATTTAAGGGTAAACATATCCAAGGGATGGAGAATGTTGTCAACAGCCTAAGCTGCATGTTTGGTGATGAAAGGCAGGGAGATATGTCTAATAGTAAGTGATAGCAAGTCACTGAAACTGAATCAGGCAAATTAGTATGCTCAATTTTGACTGGGCTACCACTCATTTTGAGGGAGAAGCTCCTATTAAAGAACACTTGAGAAATGGAGAGACTGTTAACTGGTAATTAATGAAGGGCAATGTTTTATGCTGCACAACTTGAGGACATCAAGGCAACAAAATTGCCTCACCATTAGACCCACTGCCATGCATATTTTGATATATTCATGAAACACTGGTAGGATCAGAATGAAGATTCATTTGAAAATGCATGTACAAACATAATCAGAATTTAGTACCATAAGGTAAGACTTATTGTATTAGTAAACCAGTAGTGAATATCCTGCAGGGGTTGTTGTCTTCTGAAGTTAAGGTGGCACCCCTGAGCAAAATTTACATTGACTATTTCAGCCCATTTCCTAGGTCAAAGGAGGGAAAGCGGTTTGCACTTGTGTGCTTAGATGCTCGTATGCATTTTTGTTGGCCGCTTCTCATGAGGAAAGTTAACACATGACAAGTATACAGTATTTGAAAGGGATTTTAGGAATGTTTGGAGCACTTAGGGCTGTTATAGCAAATAATGTGACAGCCTTTACTTCTCCAGCACTTAGAAATTTCTCTTTTGAAATGGGGACACTCCATACTATGACAATTCCCTACTGCCCAAACCTTTCATCTGCAGAGCAGTTTAACAGAAATTTGTTGGCATTACTGATTACTATCCATCATGATGACCACACTACATGGGACACATTCTTCTGATGATCAAGTTACGCATTCAGTACCACTGTGCACAATGTGTGCAAGGAAACCCTGGCTTTCCTTATGTTTGCCTTCAAGCTAAATTAACCCCTCTCCAATCTGTGGACTTAAATGATCCATTACCAGAGAGGGTTGATGCTTGCTGTGCAAATCCGAGAAACATGGGAATAGGCAGGCAAAAAACCTAAAAAAGTCATGAGAGTCCTACTCATTGTTATAACATTGGATGATGGCTCATTTGCTTGAAACCAGGAAATATATGTCAAGAACTTTGAGGTGTAAGAACACACAACGAGAAGATAATGGGCAAGCTGTTGCCTCGCTTTGTGGGACCAGTTCTATTTGTGAGGTTCATCACTCTGGTTTCCCTACTAGTGAGAGACCCAAGGAATTGATGCTTTTACAGAGTCCATATTTCTGAGATGAAGCTGTATCAGAGGAGATTTGATTCCTATCTGTAGTAAGTCAGAAATGGAGAATTATATTGTATGTCTACATATGTGAAGATGTCTGTCATGTATGCTCTGGATTGTGAGGTGACAGGTGGTCATTGTGTGCAAGTGATGTGCCACATGGTATTCTTCAAGTTGTTTAATGGCATATGTGAGTTTTTCAGCCAAACTTCTATCCTCAGTCCTTGGAGACTGAGGTAGGGAGGATGTGCCATCATAAGACTTCACTGAGCTTCATCTATTTAAAAACTGTACCAGTAATGTTGAGGTCACCGCTGAGCTACTTCTTGATGGTGCTAATGGTGCACCACAACATGGCCGACATTATGAGGTGCTGAGTGAGACTAGTTAGCAAGAGTGCACCCGAAAGAGAAATGTCAAGAGGCAACCTTGGGAAATCACCCAAGAAGTGGGCCATGTGGATTTAACTCTATGCCTGGGTAGATGTGGTTATGTCAGTTGTCATTAAGAATGGTGGGCTGCCTGAAAGGTCATGTTATGGCATGTTGGCCACAGTTTGCTTTAGGGCTAGCTATCCACCCTGTTCCTACAAGGCAACAGTGGAGACAGATACTTAGCCTGTTTGAGTGTGTGATGAAACAGGGCTACTTTAACTTTCTGTGACAAGTGGTGATTAGCTCTCTCACTGATGCAATCAGGATGTGTTCTATTGGAGAGAAGGCAGTGATTGTTATATACAAAATTTCTTGCCATGATGAGGGTGATCTCTGATTATTGTGTGTTCTGCAGATCGGTTATGAAATTACATGGCCTCCATGCAAGATATATTGCTAAGTCAGTGCAATAGTGCTGTAGCATTCAGTAGACTACATGTTTTGTACTTGATACCTCAGTGTGTGTGCACGTATAATGGCAACATACACATAGTATGTTTGATTCGTAGTCCACTTGTCTTAATTTGGTTCCTTCTCATTCAACTGTGTTTCAAAATAGTTTTATTTCTTTGACATGTACCAGTGAAACTGCTCTGGATACAAATTTTGAGTTATGTAAGGAGTTTCAAAATCTTGTGGCCAGTTGTGGTACCTGGAGGTGTTTTTTTATCTGGCACATCTGCTCAGACTGTTCATTGGTTGAAGTTGTTTTAGAGACCAGGCACTATGCACTTAAAAAAAAAAACCTCCATGTAAGAATAATTACAGTTATTGTTAAGTCTTGTTTGTTCAGCATTATGCTACTTACATAACTGGACTTCAGTTATACTTCAAACACTTATATTAAGTGTGTTTTTGCTGACTGCCATTGGGCAATTTCCATGGTTGAAGAACTTTTAGAATCATTCAAGAAATTTGTTGCTTTTGTGTTCTAAGATATTTTTGGGATACCAAGGGAGTAGTACTTATTAATTAATTATTTTTTTTTTTTTTTTTTTTTAAATCTGAGTGTTGCTGTTCTCGGTGTTGAACTGTGAACTAGAGTGTACATTGCAAAGTAAACTGTGCCACAGACATTTGCTGACTATGTATTGCACAATTAATTTGGAGAATTTGTTGAATAAATTTTTTTAGGATAACAGAATACTCACTTCTTAACCCAGTACTACCACTCCCTTTCACAATATATTCCAGCATTGCATTAAATGGGCTGAAGGATACTAGCAGTGAAGAGGAAACAAATCAGGACAGTGACAGTCTTGGACCCTAAGGCTTCTATCAGAGCAACAAGAGATAAGGGAGTAATGCAAACATGTAAATTTGACATACAATAGCAGTAACAGAAAAGCATTGCATGCAATAATCAAAAGACTTAGAGAATGAGTGCTCAAGCTGATGTCATCAAACGCTGAATAGCAGTATTATGAAGAAATGTCAGAAACAGAAAGTGATCTTTTTTTTCTATCTTGTTTCAACCACACACTCACTTTTGGGTCCTACTGATGATTTGTTCGCTGGATAGAAAACCTGGGAAATACAAATGCATTTGATGGCATCTGTAACTGAGCAATCTCTTTTGTTTGTGTCCTTTATGTTTTTTCCTTCAGCTGGTGCAGTTTTTACTATAAGTACAGAACACAAAACAAAATTAATTAAAAAAAATTGCTTGTAAGTGATATGCACTGCCACAAATGAATGTTACCTCTTAATACTCAGACTGCTGCCAGGTAGTCATCGGAGAGATCAGAAGTTAACACTTGCAGCTGTGTGACCACTCGCAGCCACATGCTACGCACTTTTTACTATAGTATATCTGTGATGGTGTGTAAAGTTGCAAATAGCAACTTTCAAAATGTTAAACAACATACTGTACCTATTTCCTTGTACACTGGTGTCAACCCAATCAATAAATACAAATTAATGTACAGTACTGCATTATACACTGTATTAAATGTATTGAAGTGTGTGGCCAGCAGTGGGTACATGGCATTATGTCTCTGCTGTCAGTTTGTCTTGTCCAAGTCTGGAACACTGTCTACCATAATACACAAATTTCATTGTTGAAAGGTGCTGGAACTATCACAACCATCATGGATCCCCTTACAACACAATGTCTAAATTGTTTACTGTATCCATAAAGTATGCTTTCAGATTATGGTTAGGTAGTCTTCACAAGCTTCTACAGAAATGTTTGATTGCAGATTTAATGCAAGTGTGTGTGTCTTTTGTGTTAGTCTAACTGGTAATTGAAAATATGATTGGAATTTGATATGGAAAGATCAAAAACTGTTTCACGTGACATGACTTCTACCAAGCACCCAGTATTATGTACTAAGGGAGCTTATAAAAATTTGAAACTATCTTCAGAGAATTATTAGTGTCATAGGACAGATGAATGCCCATTTGTTACTTTTCTGTCCCTGCACTTCATATGTCAATGAAAATGCCAGATCTGCTGAGGTAAACTTTACCTTAGTAGAGGTGATAATCACATTTGGAACCCTTGTAGCAGCACATTCTTCCATGAAGTATAATCATAACATACCTAAATATTGCCTTTGTAAAGGAAGGAAGTTTAGTTTTATAGGTGCTATTGACAGCCAAGGTCATCAGAGATAGGTTTTGCTCAGATTGTTTGGCCTTCTGTAGTAACTATCTTGGCATTTACCTGGGGAGATCTTGGAAGCCACAGAAAATCCAAATTTGGAAGGCTTGACTCAGAAGCACAACTGCCGTTTGAGTGCTCCAGGCACTACACCAGGAGAGGAAGGGACAGGATAAAAAAGGAAGGCAGCCTGAGGTGGGTGTGTTGATTGCACAAATAATTTGGTAAGCAGATGGAATACAGTTACTGGAATGTATTACTGTAGTGACAATATTAATAGCTGCATTATTAACAACTAGTAAGTCTATATGCGAATTCATATATGCATACACATATAGGTAGAATAACTTAGAAAGTCTGAGAGATTATGTATAAAAGTAACTGCCAGAAATAATGATGAACCAACATTTAGTCATTTTAAGCGTGTGACAATGCTTGATACAGCGAGAGAGAAGCGTTCCTGCTGTCAGATCACCACCAAAATCTATCTACACAGAAAATACTGGATGTCTCATGAATGTCTCTCCAAAATTTTAAGCCAAAAGATCTAAAATTGCACCTTTGAGTGATGTACAAATGTAGATTGAGCCCCCAGGAGCCTCGAGCCTCATTCCCACTCGGCAATAATAAATCATAGTATAATGCAGGGAAAGGCAATGCACTAAGAATGTGTACAAAAGATAGGGTGGGGAGTGAGAGGGCTAACAAAGGTGCAAAGACAGACAGACAGAGAGAGAGAGAGAGAGAGAGAGAGGAGGGGGGGGGGGGGGGAGAATTTACTGGATCGGAACAGCAAAAGTTTTGGTGTGGCAGGAAGGAGAGGAGTGGGAGGGGGCAAGGATAGGAAGGCCAAAACTGACAACACACACTGAAAGAGAAAGACTGGACATGTTGAAAGCTCAAAAAGTAGTAAGACTCCTTCACACAGGAAAAAATATCGATATGTCGATATTTTGCCAACAACCCTTGTTTGTGCCTCCGTTTTCTAACGACAGTCAATAGACGCTTCTGTGAGTGCAAATATGTTACATCTCTGTGAATAACAATGTGTAAGATGTGAATATATGTGCAAGACACTAATTCGTTACATAGCTCTTCGTGGTGATAACTTTGAAAAGTGCAAGTGTATTATTCATTTAAAGTGCAACGAACTATGCGTGATTCTCACAAGCAGCACACAACGGGAAGTTTGTTACGAGAGATCGAGCTGGGAACACAAAAGGAATCCAACTGTTGAGACATTGGTCCACAGTGATGAAATCCGCATCTGACTGAACTGTTGCTCAGGAACGCAGCTTGTTTCAACCAACTCAAGAAAGCAAACTACTTAATTCATGAAAGCTGCACAGCCTCTAAGAACTGGATGTAACATGTGATTGGTAGTGAGGATGGATGGACTTGCAGACCAAGCAAAAAAATACAACAAGAGTTACAGATTAAAAAATTGTCACCTACACTGTAATGAAAGGTGCATTTATTAAGTAGGGTAAGATAACCAGTGAATGAACAGTTAAGGGCAAATTTACATTGGAATATTCATATCTGCCATTACAGTAATTGCTGGGGAATTTTTTTAGCTGAAAACACATACTACAGACTCTCTCAAATAGGTACAAAAATTGGAACTAGAGAAAAGAAACAATTTTCTCATCTTTACAATGCATATAAAAAAAATGTTACAGAAAACCAAGTGAATGAACAGCTTCCCTCCAGTAAATGAATATAATTTTATAAGTATAATTTCAAGGCCAGCAATACAACAATAATAAATAAAACACACAAATATATCATCAATTTTATATTTTATTTAGTAGAGTCATACTGGGAATGTCATAAATCAAAATAGTCATAGGAAAAACAAAGTAAGTGCAAACACTGTCTTTTACATTTAACATGAAAAGAAATATAAAATAACTACAGTACATACAAACTGTAATACAGATAATTTAAATATAAAAATGAGGTGCTAGGGCAGATTACATTAATAAAAACTGAGAAACCTTTGACAGCATTAGTCAACCTATGGTTATTCCTGTTTTCTGATGACAACACAAACATGAGTGAATAGGCTTATTAGTTACTTTCTTATCACACTTTTTAAACTATAAACTGTAATGTTCACAACAAAAGAAAATTATTACACTTTTTTATACTTTTGCATTTCCTCAGCAATGTGAGTCTGTGGTATATGTGAAGATATTCCACAGATTGCCTTAGGATGTGAAATAATCTCTTTTATCTCCTCTTTCAGATATCATATCTTGTCTTCTTTCTTGGGCCATTTTCAATATGTTGGTCCACACATTGTCATGGTGCTTACTTCAATTTCATCTTTTTTTCTGTCAGTAAAAATTCCTGGAAAATATTTGCCTTCATAAACTACAATTATGTAGGTTTTATTTACTTCTATTTCTTCAAGATTGCAGTCAGAAGCTGAATCATCAGAGTCCTGAAGCAGATCTCCTAAACTCTCATCTGAATCATGTAGAGAGATTGCATCTTCATCAGTTCAAGTGTCTTCTTCACCTTTCCTCACTTTCCTGACAATTTGTTTCTTCTGGACTGTACCCAGTTTTTGCATCTGTTTTAGAGCCTTTTCCTCCCTCTTCCTTTTTAATTTTTCGTCCTTATCTTCTTTGGTTTTTCTTAATGTTTCATGATATTCTATCCACTTTTCTGAAGTAACTGCATAAGGAAGTTTATTTGCATTTCTTTTCCTTTTCCCCTTCTTATCTTCAATTACTGGCCAATGAAGGTGGTCCTTCCAGATTTCCTCAGGGGTTTGATGACCTTCCTGAGAAGAGCTTGCTGTTGGGAATTTATAGTCCTGATCCTGAGAATCATGAATGTCTTCTTGTACATCCAAAATGAGTGTTTTAGACTGAGGAGATGTGGCTGAAGTGCATTCTTCTGAAACCTCTCTTGTGTTTGACTGCCTGATGAGCATCTTCTTTCTGGTGTTACAGAAGTAGTTGCTTGCAATGCTCTGGCTTCAGCAGAGATTTCAAATTTAGTTTCCAGTGGGGCTATTGAGTGAATTAATGGTTCATCTAAAGTATTGTTTCGTCTATTTTGCCTTAGGCCTTCTCTGATTGAATGCTTCTTCCATGTGGAAAACAAAACTGGCCCTTTAATCTCAGTGGTTCTTGATCCATCAATTAAAGCTGTTTTGAAAAGTTCAAGTGTATCCAAAGGTAATTCTGACTCCATAATTTGTAGAAATGTGTTTCCTTCTGAAAACATCGATTTCCTTTATTCAATGTATCTTTCATTAGCTCTTGATGGTGGGTCTGCACGCATTTGTTGAAATATACATTTTCAACATGAAAGGAAAGATTCCACATTTTTAAAAGCTTTCTGTATTTTCTCTTCATCCATAACAGATTCAACAGCTTCTTTGTTGAGAGAAGCAAAATGTGCTTTTGTAATTGACTTTGATCCACCATGCTTTTGCTTCCAGCATCTAACAGTAGTCTTCCATTATGCTTTTAGTGGCTGGAAAACACCAACATCACAAGGCTGAAGGACATTTGTTGCATTTGGTGGCAGACTAAAAATAAGTATTCCTTTCTCGGAACAGAATTTACTTAGTTCTAAGTTTAAATGAGACTTATGCCCATCTAAAAGTAACAAAACAGGAAGAGTGACCTGTTTTTCCAGCAACCATGGATAAAAGCAGTTGGAAACATACTCATAAAATGTTGGTGCAACCATCCATCCTGACTCACTCTTTCCAACAAAGAATGTGTAATTAGGAATAATTCAGATTTGTGTTTTAGAATCCTTTCATAAGGAAATACTATCATTGGTTTTACAACTTTTCCACTAGCAGAAAAATTAGCCAAAACAGTGATGCATTGTTTCTCTTCGCCAGGAGCAATGGTAAAAATTTTCTTATAATTTTTTGGGCCTACGACTCTTCCAGTTTTTGGGTAACATTCAACTCCTGTCTCATCAGCATTGAATATTTGGTCACTATCAAGAAGTATGTCCTGGCAGTTTTCTTCCTGAAGATATTTCTCAAGTTCATCAAACCAGTTTTGTATAATGCCTTCAGTCAAACTCGCTTTCCTTTTTGATATGATTTCCCCAGTAAATTGATTCCTTAGGATGGATAGGATGTGTGACTGCTGTGTACGGACGCAGGAGGAGCTGGCCACTGTTCGCGAACAGCTGAGCGTGTTGATGGCCGCGGTCAGCCGTCTTCAGGCTGCTGCCTCGGAGTGTAGCGGCAGTGGGGAGTCTGGTGCGTCGCAGGGTACACCCCAGGTGTTACATGCTTCACACACTGTCCCTGCTGTCGAGACATCTTCGCCGGTACCGGGCGCGGTTGGGCCACCCTCTCCCCAAGGGGAGTGGCAGGTTCAGCGGCGTTCGCGGCGCATGAGGCGGAGGGTCAATGTAGAGGCTGGCCGTGTGGCATCGCCCGCTCTGCCTGTGAGTGGACATGTGGCTGCTCCTTCAGCAAGGTCCGAGCAGGCACACGGGGGGAGGGGTTTATTAGTTATTGGGAGCTCCAACGTTAGGCGGGTGATGGAGCCCCTTAGGGAAATAGCGGGAAGGTCGGGGAAGAAGGCCAGTGTTCACTCTGTCTGCTTGCCGGGGGCCTCATCCGAGATGTGGAGGAGGCCCTACCGGCGGCGATAGAGAGCACTGGGTGCACCCGACTGCAAATTGTTGCTCATGTCGGCACCAATGACTCCTGCCATCTGGGTTCAGAGGTCATCCTCAGTTCGTACAGGCGGTTGGCGGAATTGGTGAAGGCGGAAAGCCTCGCTCGTGGGGTGGAATCAGAGCTAACAATTTGTAGTATCGTTCCCAGAACCGATCGCGGTCCTCTGGTTTGGAGCCGAGTGGAAGGCTTAAACCAGAGGCTCAGACGATTCTGCAGAGATCTGGGGTGCAAATTTCTCGACCTCCGCTATCGGGTGGAGAAATGTAGGGTCCCCCTGAATAGGTCAGGCGTGCACTACACGCCGGAAGCGGCTACAAGGGTAGCGGAGTACGTGTGGAGTGCACATGGGGGTTTTTTAGGTTAGAGAATCCCCTCCCTAGGCTTGATAAGACGCCTCCTGAGACGCGGCAAGGTAGGAGTAGGCAAAATGCAACAGGGAATAACAATATTAATGTGCTAATAGTAAACTGCAGGAGCGTCTATAGAAAGGTCCCAGAACTGCTCTCATTAATAAACGGTCACAATGCCCATATAGTACTAGGGACAGAAAGTTGGCTGAAACCAGACGTAAACAGTAATGAAATCCTAAACTCAGATTGGAATGTATACCGTAGAGACAGGCTGAACAGTGAAGGGGGAGGCGTGTTTATAGCGATAAGAAGTGCAATAGTATCGAAGGAAATTGACGGAGATCCGAAATGTGAAATGATTTGGGTGAAGGTCACGGTTAAAGCAGGCTCAGACATGGTAATTGGATGTCTCTATAGGCCCCCTGGCTCAACAGCTGTTGTGGCTGAGCACCTGAAGGATAATTTGGAAAATATTTCGAGTAGATTTCCCCACCATGTTATAGTTCTGGGTGGAGATTTTAATTTGCCAGATATAGACTGGGAGACTCAAACGTTCATAACGGGTGGCAGGGACAAAGAATCCTGTGAAATTTTTTTAAGTGCTTTATCTGAAAACTACCTTGAGCAGTTAAACAGAGAACCGACTCGTGGGGATAACATAGTAGACCTTCTGGTGACAAACAGACCTGAACTCTTTGAAAAAGTTAACGCAGAACAGGGAATCAGCGATCATAAAGCGGTTACGGCATCGATGATTTCAGCCGTAAATAGGAATATTAAAAAGGGTAGGAAGATTTTTCTGTTTAGAAAAAGTGACAAAAAGCAGATTTCAGAGTACCTGTTGGCTCAACACATAAGTTTTGTCTCAAGTACAGATAGTGTTGAGGATCAGTGGACAAAGTTCAAAACCGTCGTACATTATGCATTAGATGAGTATGTGCCAAGCAAGATCGTAAGAGATGGAAAAGAGCCACCGTGGTACAACAACCGAGTTAGAAAACTGCTGCGGAAGCAAAGGGAACTTCACAGCAAACATAAACATAGCCAAAGCCTTGCAGACAAACAAAAATTACGCGAAGCGAAATGTAGTGTGAGGAGGGCTATGCGAGAGGCGTTCAATGAATTCGAAAGTAAAGTTCTATGTACTGACTTGGCAGAAAATCCTAAGAAATTTTGGTCTTATGTCAAAGCGGTAGGTGGATCAAAACAAAATGTCCAGACACTCTGTGAGCAAAATGGTACTGAAACAGAGGATGACAGACTAAAGGCCGAAATACTAAATGTCTTTTTCCAAAGTTGTTTCACAGAGGAAGATTGCACTGTAGTTCCTTCTCTAGATTGTCGCACAGATGACAAAATGGTAGATATCGAAATAGACGACAGAGGGATAGAGAAACAATTAAAATCGCTCAAAAGAGAAAGGCCTCTGGACCTGATGGGATACCAGTTCAATTTTACACAGAGTACGCGAAGGAACTTGCCCCCCTTCTTGCAGCGGTGTACCGTAGGTCTCTAGAAGAGCGTAGCGTTCCAAAGGATTGGAAAAGGGCACAGGTCATCCCCGTTTTCAAGAAGGGACGTCGAACAGATGTGCAGAACTATAGACCTATATCTCTAACGTCGATCAGTTGCAGAATTTTGGAACACGTATTGTGTTCGAGTATAATGACTTTTCTGGAGACTAGAAATCTACTCTGTAGGAATCAGCATGGGTTTCGAAAAAGACGGTCATGTGAAACCCAGCTCGCGCTATTCGTCCACGAGACTCAGAGGGCCATAGACACGGGTTCACAGGTAGATGCCGTGTTTCTTGACTTCCGCAAGGCGTTCGATACAGTTCCCCACAGTCGTTTAATGAACAAAGTAAGAGCATATGGACTATCAGACCAATTGTGTGATTGGATTGAGGAGTTCCTAGATAACAGAACGCAGCATGTTATTCTCAATGGAGAGAAGTCTTCCGAAGTAAGAGTGATTTCAGGTGTGCCGCAGGGGAGTGTCATAGGACCGTTGCTATTCACAATATACATAAATGACCTGGTGGATGACATCGGAAGTTCACTGAGGCTTTTTGCAGATGATGCTGTGGTGTACCGAGAGGTTGTAACAATGGAAAATTGTATTGAAATGCAGGAGGATCTGCAGCGAATTGACGCATGGTGCAGGGAATGGCAATTGAATCTCAATGTAGACAAGTGTAATGTGCTTCGAATATACAGAAAGATAGATCCTTTATCATTTAGCTATAAAATAGCAGGACAGCAACTGGAAGCAGTTAATACCATAAATTATCTGGGAGTACGCATTAGGAGTGATTTAAAATGGAATGATCATATAATGTTGATCGCCGGTAAAGCAGATGCCAGACTGAGATTCATTGGAAGAATCCTAAGGAAATGCAATCCGAAAACAAAGGAAGTAGGTTACAGTACGCTTGTTCGCCCACTGCTTGAATACTGCTCAGCAGTGTGGGATCCGTACCAGATAGGGTTGATAGAAGAGATAAAGAAGATCCAACGGAGAGCAGCGCGCTTCGTTACAGGATCATTTAGTAATCGCGAAAGCGTTACAGAGATGATAGATAAACTCCAGTGGAAGACTCTGCGGGAGAGACGCTCAGTAGCTAGGTACGGGCTTTTATTGAAGTTTCGAGAACATACCTTCACCGAAGAGTCAAGCAGTATATTGCTCCCTCCTACGTATATCTCGCGAAGAGACCATGAGGATAAAATCAGAGAGATTAGAGCCCACACAGAGGCATACCGACAATCCTTCTTTCCACGAACAATACGAGACTGGAATAGAAGGGAGAACCGATAGAGGTACTGAAGGTACCCTCCGCCACACACCGTCAGGTGGCTTGCGGAGTGGAATCATTTCTGGAAAAATCTCACAAGCCATGTTTATTCACTGGGAACTTGTATCAGTCCCTCCACTGAATGAACACAGGATGTTCAGTAACTGGTCAGAGGCGTACAGGATATTTTAAAATTAACCGAGCATGTATTTTCTCCATTAAGCAGTTCATTTAGGCCCATTTACATCTGATTTGAAGGCAGTGTTAAAAATCCCAGTGAATGAACAGATGTTCATTTATTGGCAAATCTTGATTTTAAGTGTCCAGTTACCGGTTACAAATGTTATTTATTTGTTACAGTATATACATACTGTACAAAACAAGCAACAAAATTTGCCAAAATACGAATATTCGCCAATAAAATGACTTGTGACGAAGCTCTTACCTTACTACCAGACAGCAGTAAACAACAGCTACAGATGCATCAAACAATCCGAAATTTTCTACTGCTGAGGTTGCTTGATGTGGAGGTCCAATCTGCTTTTCGCTAGCTCCCCACTGGTCAGTAGTAGACAACTGACTTCAACAGACGAAGTGGAGGGCTTTTTAAACTTTATTTTTTAAATTTATATCTGTGCTGTTCATTCACTGGTGCCTGTTCACTCACTGGACTAGTTACCCTATGTACAACACGATAACTTGACAGTAAACCTTTTTTCACCTGGAAATAGCCAATTTCTATTATCAAAACTGATAACTGTCATCTAGTATGTAGTTGTATGTGAAAGACGTTTTTGTATACAGGGTGATCCACTGATCGAGACTGGGCCAAATATCTCACGAAATAAGCGTCAAACGAAGAAACTACAAAAAACGAAGCTTGTCTAACTTGAAGGGTAAAGCCAGTACGTAGGAATGTTTGAACATTTTATTTCGGTTGTTCCAATGTGATACATATACCTTTGTGAACTTGTCATTTCTGAGAACGCATGCTGTTACAGTGTGATTACCTGTAAATACCACATTAATGCAATAAATGCTCAAAATGATGTCTTTTTTAAATAGGAACTGTCACTTTTATTACATATTCGTGTAGTACGTAAAGAAATATGAATGTTTTAGTTGGACCACTTTTTTCGCTTTGTGATAGATGGAGCTCTAATAGTCACAAACATATGGCTCACAATTTTAGTCGAACAGTTGGTAACAGGCAGGTTTTTTCAATTAAAATCAGAACGTAGGAATGTTTGAACATTTTATTTCGGTTGTTCCAATGTGATACATATACCTTTGTGAACTTGTCATTTCTGAGAACGCATGCTGTTACAGTGTGATTACCTGTAAATACCACATTAATGCAATAAATGCTCAAAATGATGTCCGTCAACCTCAATGCATTTGGCAATACATGTAACGACATTCCTCTCAACAGCGAGTAGTTCGCCTTCCGTAATGTTCGCATATGCATTGACAATGCGCTGAAGCATGTTGTCAAGCATTGTCGGTGGATTACGATAGCAAATATCTTTCAACTTTCCCCACAGAAAGAAATCTGGGGACGTCAGATCCGGTGAACTTGCGGGCCACGGTATGGTGCTTCAACGACCAATCCACCTGTCATGAAATTTGCTATTCAATACCGCTTCAACCGCGCGCAAGCTATGTGCCAGACATCCATCATGTTGGATGTCCATCGCCATCCTGTCCTGCAGTGAAACATCTTGTACTAACATCGGTAGAACATTACATAGGAAATAAGCATACAATGCACCATTTAGATTTCCATCGATAAAATGGGAGCCAATTATCCTTCCTCCCATTATGTCACACCATACATGAACCCCCCAAGGTCGCTGATGTTCCACTTGTCACAGCCATCGTGGATTTTCCGTTGCCCAATAGTGCATATTATGCCAGGTTTACGTTACCGCTGTTGGTGAATGACACTTTGTCGCTAAATAGAACGCGTGCAAAAAAATCTGTCATCTTACCGTAATTTCTCTTGTGCCCAGGGCAGAACTGTACACGACGTTCAAAGTCGTCGCCATGCAATTCCTGGTGCATAGAAATATGATACGGGTGCAAATGATGTTGATGTGGCATTCTCAACACCGTCGTTTTTGAGATTCCCGATTATTGCGCAATTTGTCTGCTACTGATGTGCAGATTAGCCACGACAGCAGCTTAAACACCTACTTGGGCATCAGCATTTGTTGCAGGTCGTGATTGACGTTTCCAGAAAGTTAACTGATTTAGACAGGAATATAATTTAGTTTAACACCGACAACAAATTAAATACGTGCATTAGTGTATCGTTTAATCTTGCCGTTAAAGGTTTAACTTTTCTTTGCGTATTTTTTCAGAAAATACGCTATTTAATACCGCTATTCAAAACACGAAAATATCGTAACTTCGCGAAGTCGCGTTTAGGCTTAAATTTTGTAAACGTGTTTGTTTCTTGTTTCACGGTATTTTGACTAGTTTCTCGGTAACAAATAAGTAAACTATTGTAAATAGCGTATAAGTTCATTGTTTTAATACAGATTTCAGAAAAACAGCGTAACTTTATATCAGAAACTTGCTTATATGCATTTGTTTATAGGCCTAATTCTCGTAACGTTTTTGGAGAATCAGACTTAAAGTATCTCGTTTAATTGTCCTTTTTTTCATTCCATCGAGTGAAATATATAATAAATAGCGTATATCTTCATTTTTTAAATACAGATCTCAGAAAAACAGCGGAATTTTAAATCAGAAACTTGCCTATATACATCTGTGAATAGGCTTAATTCTTGTAATGTCTGTTTTGATTTTCGGTAATTTAATTGATTTATTCTTGCTAAAGTATTATTTTTGCCATGAGTGAGAAATGCCTGACTTGCCGTAGAATTGTTAGTTCCGGGGTTTGGCGTGATGGATGCAGTAGTTTTTTTCACTGGGGGACTGCAGTGGTGTGGATCAGGCTCATAGGTGGTTATGTAGGATTTGCAGCAGAGATAGGAAGATAGTGGAACAGGAGGGGAAAATTGCTGCCCTTCAGGCTGAGCTAGATCAGGCTAGGGAAGATCTGGACAGGTTAAGGAGGGAGAAGGGCAAAGAGGGGTGGGAAGTGGCAACAGGTAACAGAAGGAACAGGCCTAGGACTAAGTCTGACAGTTTTGTGGTGAACGTCAAAAATAAGTTTGACCTGTTGCTTCAGTTAGAAACTGATGAGCCTCAAGCAGAGGTAGGTGTAGACAGGACACAACAAAATTTCAATAGTAAATTGAAAAAGAATGTAGGAAAGTCTTCAAAAAGGAAGAAAGTTTTGTTGTTAGGCTGTTCTCATGCCAGAGATGTAGGCCAACTTCTGCAGGAGGAATTAGGACCAGAATACCAGGTCACAAACTTTTCAAACCAAGTGCTAGTCTGGATCAGGTGACAGAGGATTTAGGTTCACTCTGTAAAGGATTTACCAGGGAAGACACTGTGGTTATTGTGGGAGGGCCAGGGAACAGTGTCGACAGAGATCCTGGGTACAGTATAGAGTGTGACCTGGTAAAGATTGCATCGGCATCGAGACACACCGATGTTGAATTTGTATCTGTCCTGAGACGCCATGACTGGCCTCATTTGAGCTCTTCTGTTGGGAGAGTTAATTTGGAATTGGAACGGCTGCTTGGGTCGCGTGTGGGGTCTCATATTGGTGTGATTCCTGTTGATTCTCTCAGTAGGTGGGACTATACCAGGCATGGCCTACATCTCAACAGGAAAGGGAAGGGTAAACTGGCTGGAGTAACAGCGGGAAATTTAAGAGGGGGAGGCACTGCCATGAATTGTAAAATACCAGTGGTTACAGGTGTTGGAGCAGCACCTTTTTTAGGATAGGTAAGACCGAAAGATGTCAAGTTCTACGAGAGGTCAGGATTGAAACAAATCTTCAGTTTAGGAAAGAAATTAAACAGCACAATTCTAACACATTGGATAACCAATCACAGCTGTCAATTATAAATTTTCACCAATCAACAGAAATTTTATCTCCACCAAGTTGTATCTCAGTCCTAGGTAATTGCATTGATGAATTAAAGTCATCCAACCCAGTTGACATAATCTGCCTCTCTGAACACCATGTGACCACTAAGCACAATGAGAAGCTCAGACAGGAGAGTACTGCAAATGTTAGAATAGGGAAAGGTTCTCATAAAAGTATAATTAAAAATAATATAAGTATATTTCATCAAAATATAGGGCGTTTAAAGAATAAAATAGATGAGCTTCTGGTTTGTTTAGAAGATTTAGAAGCTGAGGATGAAATACATGTACTATGCCTGTCTTAGCATCACATTGTTACTGATATGGATAAGGTAAATGTAAGTGGATATAAGCTCTCCGCACATGTAATTAGAGAAAATATGGAGAAAGGAGGAGTTACAATATATGTCAAAAGTTATCATTGTGCAAAAAGTATAGAAACAAAAAAGTTTTGTGTAGAGAAACATATAGAAGCATGTGCCTGTGAGTTTAAATTAAATAAAGGCACATTTATAATTCTAACTGTTTATAGGTCCCCGTCGGGAAATTTTCATATATTTCTGAAAAATTTGGGCTCTTTGTTGTGCTATCTGTCAGACGGGGGAAGCAAATTATTATTTGTGAGGACTTCAATGTAGATTCTCTGAAAGGAAAAATGACCTTGAAGTATTACTCGGTTCTTTCAATTTGACACCTGTTATTGATTTTCCTACTCGAGTGGTAAAGGATAGCAGCTCACTGATAGATAACTTCTTTATAGACCAAGATAAGTTTAACCAGACAAATGCTCAGCCTGTTGAGAATGGTCTTTCTGATCATGGTGCACAGCTAGTTACAATATATGACATAGCTCCATTCAGCAGTACTAAAAAGTCCTCCAAAGTAGTACGTTCAGTCAATGATTTAACAACTGCAAATTTCAGGGAAAGCCTGCAGCAGTTAGACTGGGATGAGGTGTACTGTGAACCTGATGCCAATTTAAAATATAATTTATTTCATGACACTTTTGTAAATGCATTTGAAAACTGCTTCCCCAAGAAAATAGTTAAATATACTCGTAAGAAACCATGTAACAAACCATGGCTTACTAAGGGTATAAAAATATCTTGTAACCGGAAAAGGAAAATGTATCTGACAGCAAGAAAGAGTAGTGACCCAGAAACTATCAAACATTATAAAAACTACTGTGCTATATTAAGAAAAGTTATAAAAAAATCCAGAAGTATGTGTATCATGTCTGAAATCAGCAACTCTGATAATAAAATTAAAACAATTTGGAATATTATTAAAAGAGAAACAGGTCAACCAATAGCACAGGAAGACAGCATCACTATCAAATTGAGTGAATACTTCACAAACAAAAAGTCAGAAGTTGAAAATATTTTTAATAATCATTTTCTAAATGTTGAGGATATAGTAGGATCCAGGTGTTAATTAGAATATACTAGGCTGTTAATGGAAGAGGCTATACCTATGCAATTTGATACAATTGAAATCTCACACACTTCTCCCTCTGAAATTAGGAAAATACTAAACTTGCTTAAAAGCAAAAAACTCACATGGAATTGATGGCATTTCCAGCAAAATACTAAAAGCTTGTTCTCAACAGATAAGTAAGATTCTCAGCCACCTGTGTAATAGCTTTCTGGAACAGGGCATTTTCCCTGATAGACTGAAATATGCTATTGTTATACCTTTGCATAAAAAAGGGGATAGATCTGATGTCAACAATTACCGTCCAATCTCCCTTCTAACAGCTTTATCCAAACTTTTTGAGAAAGTAATGTATTCAAGAGTAGATTCACGTATCTGTGAAAATGAAGTACCAACAAAAAGTCAGTTTGGTTTCCAGGAAGGTTTTTCAACAGAAAATGCCATATATGCTTTCACCAATCAAATTTTGAATGATCTGAATAACCGAACACCACCCACTGGTTTTTTTTTGTGATCTCTCAAAGGCTTTTGATTGTGTAAATCATGAAATTCTGCTAGGCAAGCTCAAGTATTGTGGCATGAGTGGGACAGTGCACAAATGGTTTAATTCGTACCTAACTGGAAGAGCGCAGAAAGTTGAAATAAGCAGTTCTCATAATACGCAAAGATCAGCACATTTCTCCAACTGGGGACCTATCAAGAATAGGGTTCCACAAGGGTCGGTGTTGGGTCCTTTGTTGTTCTTAATATACTGTATATTAATGACTTGCCCTTCTATATTCATGAAGAGACAAAGTTAGTTGTCTTTGCTGATGATACAAGTATAGTAATCACACCTGACAAAGAAGAATTAACTGATGAATTGTCAATAATGTCTTTCAGAAAATTACTAAGTGGTTCCTTGTAAACGGACTCTCACTGAATTTTGATAAGACACAGTATATACAGTTCCATATGGTAAATGGTATGACACCATTAATAAGTATAGACCTTAATCAGAAGCATATAGCTAAGGTAGAATATTCCAAATTTTAGGTGTGTCCATTGATGAGAGATTAAATTGGAAGAAACACATTGATGATCTGCTGAAACGTTTGAGTTCACCTACTTATGCAATAAGGGTCATTGCAAATTTTGGTGATAAACATCTTAGTAAATTAGCTTACTACGCCTATTTTGACTCATTGCTTGCATATGGCATCATATTTTGGGGGTAATTCATCACTGAGGAATAAAGTATTTATTGCACAAAAGCGTGTAATCAGAATAATAGCTGGAGTCCACCCAAGATCATTCTGCAGACATTTATTTAAGGATCTAGGGATATTCACAGTAGCTTCTCAGTATATATACTGTCTTATGAAATTTGTTATTAACAACCAAACCCAATTCAAAAGTAATAGCAGTGTGAATAACTACAATACTAGGAGAAAGGATGATCTTCACTATTCAAGATTAAATCTAACTTTGGCACAGAAAGGGGTGAATTAAACTGGCACTTAAGTCTTTGGTCACTTACCAAATAGTATCAAAAGTCTGACAGATAACCAACAAGTACCTAAGAAGAAATTAAAAGAATTTCTGAATGACAACTCCTTCTACTCCATAGAGGAATTTTTAGATATAAATTAAGAAAAAAAGAAAAAAACCAAACAAAAAAATATAAAAAAATAAAAAGACAAAAAATAAAAAAGTTGTTATATTAACTTAATTATGTTGTTAAATTAACTTAATTATGTCATGTATTGGAAAATTTGACTCGTTCCACATCATTACGAAATATCGCATTCATGATCCATGGAACTAGTATTAATCTAATCTAATCTAATCACATGTGGCTGAACACTTTCTATTTACTCAAATAACGTAACTATCCGGCAAACGGTCCGGACACTTGGATGATGTCGTCCAGGATACCGAGCAGCATCATAGCACACGCCTGTTGGGCATTTTGTTCACAATAGCCATACAGCAACACGATATCGACCTTTTCCGGAGTTGGTAAACGGTCCATTTTAGCACAGGTAATGTAGCACGAAGCAAATACTGGCCGCACTGGCGGAGTGTTACGTGATACCATGTCCTTACACGTTTGTGACTATTACAGCGCCATCTATCACAAAGCAAAAAAAGTGGTACAACTAAAACATTCATATTTCCTTACGTACTACACAAATATGTAATAAAAATGGGGGTTCCTATTTTTTTAAAAAAACGCAGTTGATATCCGTTTGACCTATGGCAGTGCCATCTAGCAGGCCAACCATAGTGCCATCTGGTTTCCCCCTTCAAGCTATACGAGTTTCGTTCTTTGTAGTTTTTCGCTTGATGATTATTTCGTGAGATATTTGGCCCGGTCTCTATCAGTGGACCACCCTGTGTAGTAACTACACATAAGAAAAATCTGATACTGCTGTACGATTTTTCATGCCATGCTGCTGATCTCCAGCTACTCCGGGTAACCTGCTGATAACTAAGTTACATCATGCTGGTAGGCACTACAAGATCGTGAAGTGCCTACCAGCACCGGTTTCCATCTGAGCTCTTGATATTCATACAAGAGGTCCTCTTTTCTCCAAAGGTCTCTTTAATTTTCCTGTAGGCAGTATCTGTCTTACCCCAGTGAGATAAGCCTCTACATCCTTACATTTGTACTCAAGCCATCCCTGCTTAGCCATTTTGCACTTCCTGTCGATCTTATTTTTGAGACGTTTGTATTCCTTTTTGCCTGCTTCATTTACTGTATTTTTATATTTTCTCCTTTCATCAATTAAATTCAATATCTCTTCTGTTACCCAAGTATTTCTACTTGCCTCGTCTTTTTACCGACTTGATCCTCTGCTGCCTTCACTACTTCATCCCTCAGAGCTACCCATTCTTCTTCTACTGTATTTCTTTCCCCTATTCCTGTCAATTGTTCCCTTATGCTCTCCCTGAAACTCTGTACAACCTCTGGTTTAGTCAGTTTATCCAGGTCCCATTTCCTAAAATTCCCACCTTTTTGCAGTTTCTTCAGTTTTAATCTACAGTTCATAGCCAATAGGTTGTGGTCAGAGTCCACATCTGCCCCTGGAAATGTCTTACAATTTAAAATCTGGTAACAAAATCTCTGTCTTACCATTATATGATCTATCTGATACCTTCTAATATCTCCAGGATTCTTTGATGTATACAATTGTCTTGTATGATTCTTGAACCAAGTGTTAGCTATGACTATGTTATGCTCTGTGCAAAATTCTACCAGGCGGCTTCCTCTTTCATTTCTTAGCCCCAATCCGTATTCACCTACTATGTTTCCTTCTCTCCCTTTTCCTACTCTTGAATTCCAGTCACTCATGACTATTAAATTTTCGTCTCTCCTCACTACCTGAATAATTTCTTTTATCTCATCATACATTTCATCAATTTCTTCATCATCTGCAGAGCTAGTTGTCATATAAACTTGGACTACTGTTGTAGGCATGGGCTTCGTGTCTATCTTGGCCACAATAATGAGTTCACTATGCTGTTTGTAGTAGCTTACCCACCCTCCTATTTTTTAATTCATTATTAAACCTACTCCTGCATTACTCATATTTGATTTTGTATTTATAACCCTGTATTCACCTGACCAGAAGTCTTGTTCCTCCTGCCACTGAACTTCACTAATTCTCACTATATCTGACTTTAACCTATCCATTTCCCTTTTTAAATTTTTTATCCTACCTTCCTGATTAAGGGATCTGACATTCCACACTCCGATCCGTAGAACGCCAGTTTTCTTTCTCCTGATAATGACATCCTCTTGAGTAGTCCCCACCCGGAGATCCGAATTGGGGACTATTTTACCTCCGGAATATTTTACCCAAGAGGACGTCATCATCATTTAACCATACAGTAAAGCTGCAAGCCCTCAGGAAAAATTACTGCTGTATTTTCCTCTTGCTTTCAGCCGTTCCCAGTACCAGCACAGCAAGACTGTTTTGGGTAGTGTTACAAGGCCAGATCAATCAATCATCCAGACTGTTGCCCCTGCAACTACTGAAAAGGCTGCTGCCCCTCTTAAGGAAGCACACATTTGTCTGGCTTCTTAGCAGATACCCCTCCACTGTGGTTGCACCTACGATACGGCCATCTGCATCACTGAGGCACCCAAGACTCCCCACAAATGGCAAGATCCATGGTTCATGGGAGAGAACAAAAGTTGTTCAACAGAATTCTTTGGTGTCATCTACATAAAAAAAGTGGTTCTACTGGCTCTGAGCACTATAGGACTTAACTTCTGAGGTCATCAGTCCCCTAGAACTTAGAACTACTTAAACCTAACTAACCTAAGGACATCACACACATCCATGCCCGAGGCAGGATTCGAACCTGCGACTGTAGCGGTCGCGAGGTTCCAAACTGTAGCGCCTAGAACCGCTCGGCCACCCCGGCGGGCTCATCTACATCAATTTCAGATGTTAGAGTAGAACCTTTTCTATTAATTATGCATTTATCTTCTGTTTAATATTTCTGGTTTATTTTATTAATTCACAATTCTAGGCAATGCACTATGGATCCTGGCTCCTTCCCTCTGCGCCAATTAAGAAAAGTTTCACTATTCCAAGGCAGAATCTAGACCCGCATGCTGTTCCTACATTGTTGCGTAGCTCATGGAATCCCCCCTAAATGGCCTAACCACCACATTACCCATCTCTGGTTGCAATTCCTCGTTCCCTAACGACCTTTATGGGTTCAAATTCTCTCATTCCATAGCCCTTACCTTCCTAGACCTACAAAAACATATAATTCAATTTAAACCTCCTTGCACTACCTCCTCCACATCTATAAAATTCTCCTCTTCTGCAGTCCCGAAGTCCTGCATCCCATCCCCCAGATTCAAACTCTTGTCCTCTGGAAATTAGCGTAGCATTCACAACTCAGCCTCAAAAACTGTCAAATCTGTTCACCTCACGCCCTTGCACTGGTCTACCACTATTCATCGCCACTAATAGAGCCTCCATCCTCCATCGAACCTCCCCCTCATAGCTGCCAAACCATATCTTCCAGTCTTACACAGTCTGCCACTCTTCAGAAACTCCATCCTGCCACCTTACGGAATCCAGAGCATAAGCGAACATGCAGCACAGTCACGAACATGACCTCCAAGAGCCTCAGACCCACAGAAGTATCTGTCCTTTCCAAAGGACTTACTTTTTGTGCCACTATCAAATCGATCATGCTAGTTTCGTGAAAGAGCTTCTCCTCCCTCCCGTTGTAGAAACATTTTATCGCCTTTAACCCTACGGATCAGAGTCAATCCAAAATCAATACTGAACAGGAGTTAACTCCATGTAACTGCATTCCAAACTGAAATGACCCTCTTTTCAATACTTCATAGAATTCTTGTAGATTAAAACAATATTATATACTTTTTTAGCTACTTAATTTGCTAATTTAGCACATTTTAAAACTTACAGAAAAAAGTGATTCAAAATTAAATCTGATGAATATTAATATCGAAGAATAAATATTCATCTTTACTTTGTGGAGAATGCTGTGCTCATCGTTTCGGTAGAGGATTATTAGGTCCACAGGATTTTCATTCTTCTGTGGAAAATCTATTTCATAATATTTCTTCGTATTTCATTTCACATTTCCTTTTAGTTAACAAAAGTAGAACAATACATACGGTTTGTATCTTTGCGACTTTCGTTGGTCGAAGCTCAGTTTGTTCAAATGGTTCAAATGGCTCTGAGCCCTATGGGACTCAACTGCTGAGGTCATTAGTCCCCTAGAACTTAGAACTAGTTAAACCTAACTAACCTAAGGAGATCACAAACATCCATGCCCGAGGCAGGATTCGAATCTGCGACCGTAGCGGTCTTGCGGTTCCAGACTGCAGCGCCTTTAACCGCACGGCCACTTCAGCCGGCTAGCTCAGTTTGTGACCAAACACCGATTGTGCAATATTCAAAGGTGTCATCTTCTCGTGTTGTGTTTATTACTTAGTGACTTATTCCTGTGCATTATTATCTGTCACTAATTCTGTAATTTGATAACAACTGGAGAATGTTCATATATCAGACTTCAAATACGAAAGTGCACTGTAGATTACCTGCTACTATCATATTGTGCGATGAGACTGTGTAGTGTGAATACTCTGTCAATGGCGCACTTATAACACAGGCCAACGAAATTTTTTAAAACTTTTTTTGCTTTGATAGCTGACCTTTATAGATTTTTATGAGCTGAATCCAAACCTAGCCTTAGTTTTTTGTATATCCCATAGTTTTCGAGCAATATGCTTTTTATTATATAGTATAAAAATCCTATGCTATATGGTAAATGTGGAAATTAATGAAACGCTTTGTTACAACATAAGCATGGTTTGTATTTACAGTAAGCTACTTAAAACAATGGTATGTGTTAATAAAGGTTTCACTTGTCAGCTGGAGTGGTTTGTATTTTCTTTCTCTTTTTTTCTTTGAAGCTTCTTGCTGAACTTCTCGGTGAAGTGACCAACAGTAGTCCCCCACCATGTTTGCGTTCCAGCGCCCTTGTTAGCGTTTTTACATCACTTTAATGTTCTGGTAAAAACGCTATCATTGCTCCTCACTAGCGTCTCCCATATTGACTGGGAAGTAATGAAGGTGATTGTTCGAAAAGTGTACTTTCAGTCTCATTAAACATCGTAAAGTTTTAAACTTCTTTAACACTGTAGCTATAATAGAAACATATTCTGGGTTCATACCCTAAGAACTTTTTAACGACTTGCTTGAATGATACCCATGCTTATTTCTCATTTAAGGTCATTGTGGATTCAGAGTTAGCATCAAACATCAATTTTCTAATGTCAGGTCTGACAAAGACGCCTTCTTTTAGTTTAGCTTCTGAAAGGTGTGGAAACTTTTGGCAGAGATACTTAAAACATGGTCCATCTTTAGGCAAAGGCTTGACAAACTGTTTCATTAGGCCTAACTTTATGTGTAGATGTGGTAGGAGTACGTTTTTTGGATCTACAAGGTTTTTGCAAAGAATGTTCTTCTCACCAGGTTTTAAAGACTCCCTCACAGGCCAGTTCTTTCTGCACCAGTATTGATCCCTATCCCTACTGTCCCATTCACACAAGAAACATGGAAATTTGATAAAGCCACCTTGCTGACCAAGGAGCATGCATGTTACTTATAGATCATCACATATCATCCAACCATGAGCACAATAACCTTTTATTTAGCACTATTTCTAGGTTTTCATAGCTTTTTTAATATGTACAGAATGTCCAACAGGTATAGAAGCATACATGTTACCATTGTGTAACAAAACAGCCTTTAAGCTAGTTTTGGATGAATCAATAAACAGCCTCCAGTGTTCCTTTTTGTATTCAATACCAAACTCATTCATTACACTGGGAATGTCTGAGAAGTATACTAAATCACCTTCTTGTTGAAAAAACTTGCAAAATTGCTGCTCTTTCTTTCTGTAGATGTATATGCTGATTCCAACTGCCAATAAGTTCTTTTCTTTTAATCTAGAGCCAAGCAATTCAGATTTTTCTTTCGTTAAGCCCAGATCCCTAACCAAATCGTTAAGCTCGGCCTGAGTAAACGATTTGGGCTCTAAACTTTCTGTATTACAATGGAAATCATCATCATCTGGTTCATCTAAATCACGCTGTACAAGAGAAAATACTTGTGCTGGAATAGAATTTAAATCATCTGGTGGTGCAGAAACCGGCAAATCTACACCATGCCCTACTGGTGGGATGGCGGACGGAAGGCTAGAGTAGCTTATTACCTTCTTGTTTTTCGAATTATGACCAGTAATATCAACCCTGCAAAAGTAGCAATCATTGGAATGTTTTCTTGGCTCCCTCCATATCGTAGGAACAGCAAATCTAAAGGCTTTTTTCGCCTTTTTGGACCACATTCTCAGATCTTCAACACACACATAACATACCTTATGTGGTGCCAAGAACTTATCTTGATCTTCAGGTTTAGATCCAAAGTATGATAGATAAAACTTTTTGACCAAATCTGTAATGTTTCTTTGGTGTTTTTTAATCATAAATTCATCACAAATATAACAAAAACTCTCAGTAGAGTTTTTACAACCACGATTAGACAGTTTACTGAGCACATGTACAGGAAATGGGAAAGTGAGGTTAAGTTGACAGTAAACAAAACACTATCTGTTAACACGAAAATAGTATCGACCTTTTTTGCCAGCAAATGTTTTTCAGCGGTGCTACCAACGTCATCTACATTCATTACACCTCTTTTTTAAATTATTTTAAATATATAAAAGCTGTTAAATTCTTTAAAAAATCGGTTAATTTAATAAATTTAACTGTAAAATGTGAAGAAATGGTGGGTGATACAGTTTTTTAAGTATCATATTTGGATTTCCCACCATAGAAAACATTAGAATAAGGTGTTTTCAGCAAAAAAGTTTTTCCATCGTTGGCTTGTGTAACTAACGTAGTGAAGGGGGCTGCTTGTAAAAGTTATCGTTTGTGAGGGCTGGAACTGTTCACCATGGATTTGACATATCCTATAAATGTGCAAATGGCAAAGTAATATTACGTCGTGTAGTGACTACTGTTATATAAGTTTATATAAGTAAAGTCGTGTGGAGACACCGAAGGGCAGGTTCAGCTGTCTAACTGAAAAGATATTCCCTATCCTTCCCCGCAACAAGTAGTTCTCTTTCGCGAAATATGAACTGTGTGTGCAAGTGTATCTTTTAAATGTAGATGGCTGTAATGGATGAGTAGTGTTATGTTCGTGTTGGAGATGAGGGAAGGGAGCGGGTGAAACCTGGTGCCGACATATAGCTTGTTCCTCTCGAAAGTACCATGGCGGCCGCCGAGTTAAAGTCTCCATCCGACAGACGGATCATCCATCAGCTCTGTCACACGGCCTCACTTCATTAGACACCGCAGAGAGGTTTGGAATTTAATCCAGGACATTGGCGCAGAGGCTGGTGATTAGGAACTTTACACCACCACGCCTCGTTCACTTGCCGGCAGCGAAAGTTCATCCACCACCAGGATTCGAACCGGTTTACCTCTGAGTCGAGCGCCACCCCACAGGCATGCGTCAGCGATCTCGGGTGCGGGAGTGGGTATTATTATATAAAATCCTGAGAATCAATTTTCATAGCCATTCTATACACGTCGTCTCACAAGACACCGAGGGGAGAATGAATATTGCAGGTAGGTCACCTGACATAGCGTAGTGTTAAAATGTCTATAGTATCAGTATTTGCACACGGAGCTGGTTAATTCATATACAGGGACAATGTGCTACACAGCATAAGGTTTCAGAAACGAAGCACACAGAAGGGCTACACGAAAGTAAGAAAAAACTGATGTTGGTAGCAAACTGTTTTCTGCAAGAAAAGGAGTCATTAATTCTAAGTGTATGAAATGATTTCTGGTCGATAACGATAAGATCGATCTGAAACAGTCATTGATTCGTGCTGCCTGTTGGCTGTCCTCTTCTTCATTTCAGCGTAAGTATTGCATCCCACTTCAACACTTTGCCTTGTGTTCTCAAATCTATCTCTATCCCTGAGATTCTTTGCGTTCAGCATCCTTGCAAGTACAGTTTTCGGCAATAATTCACGACCTAACACGTGCCCAGTCATTCTTCTTCATAGATTCATGCCTTCCTTTTCATCTATTATGATGGGGTCATCACTCCCAAAGTCGTTTTGAAGCTACAGTCATCCCGTCCCGGGAAAGAATCCTTGTACCTCTTCTGTCAGTATCTAGTAGAATCGTATGGTCACACGTGACAGTTTTACAAAGTGTTTATGCATTTTATGTCTGAAGCGGGACATGAGAACCAGCTAGGTGGATGTGCAAAACCACAAAAAAACCCTTTCTGGGTTGCACAGTAGCCCTTGTCATCAGTCGTCTAGGCGGATTCGAGCCTCAGCTGGTCTGCCTCCCCGTGTCTCATAAGTAGGCGCTTTGGCATACTTGACACCGCCACTTTTACCCTGCCATAAAAAAAGAAAAGAACGATCCGTCTTCAGGCGTTTCCCTTACTATTTCCAAAAATACAAGGCGATAAGCTCCACAGGTCTATAAGTTTATTTATTTATTTTTTAATTACATGATTATAATTAGTAAACGTGTACTAATGAAAACGCTATAACACAGAACATTAAAATAAAAATGTGATTCAAGGCATAAGCAAATATGTCTTTGTGTGTAGCTTGCGCTACTTCAGCAAAGGAAGCTTTCTTCAAGAAATTGTGTAAATGGAGATTTCTGGTACGCTGCCACTGGCGCTTTCTGTTTCCAATGATGCCGTCTAATATATCGACAACAGATTCATGTTTCACGGCTAATGCCTCAATGAATGGAGCGTTCCTTGACTCAGACAGTTGCTTTACTTTCGCACTGCTTGCAATTTAGGTCATTCTGTGTTTGATATGATATGCTGCAAGGTACGTTACACTGAGTCTGGCACTCCCTCGCTAGTGAGGGAGGGAGGGAAGGGGGTGTTTATCATGACTTGTTGCAAGATTTCGTAAGTTCTTTCTTAATTCATCCTTCTGATCAAAAGTCCCCTGCTATAACAAATTTCAGAGTCTTCTAATTGTTTCAATTCTATCTGCACCGTTATCCGCGTTTACCTATTCTACTTATACTTCCTAGGCACTAAAATTTGTCCAACACTTGAAGAGTGTTCTGTCCACGTTTAACATTAAGCCACCTAGTAGGTCCATCAGCTGTACATTTTTTTCTTTTGTTTAATTTTATGTGTACCTTATAGCCAGCAGCTAGCATACACTATTTTCATTAAGCACCAGACTCTACTCCTGTTGGCTTATGGCGACTACTACCTTGTCATGAGCAATCTGTACCATGCAGATTTTCTGTTTGTGAAAAACCACAGCCGCGCGGGGTAGCCGCGTGGGGTAGCCGCGTGGTCTGAGGCGTGAGGCGCCTTTCCACGATTCGCGTGGCTCCCCCCCCCCCCCCCCCCCCTTCGGAGGCGGAGGTTTGGTTGAGTCCTCCTTCGGGCATGGGTGTATGTGTTGTCCTTAGCGCAAGTTAAAGTTAGATTAAGTAGTGTGTAAGCGTAGGGACCGATTACCACAGCAGTTTGGTCCCACAGGAACTTACCACAAATTTCGAAAAACCACTGCCGTACTGAGGTAATCCTTTACTTTCCTCATGGCCCCTCTGACGTAAAAATTAATGATCAGTACACAACGAGCAGCCCTGTCTCTCACCTTTCCTAATTTTGGTAACTTGTATCACTCCGTCAGTGCTTACTACCACACTCTACTTTGTACAAAGAGAATAGATTACCCTTCTACTCCTTTAGTCATACCACACTACTTAATAAGGGAATACGTTTCATTGAAGTCAGTGTTATCAAAAACCTTCTCCAAATCTATGAATGTCACGTACGCTTGATTGTTTTCCTGAATCTGTCCTGTGTTATTAACCACACTGTTAAAATAGCTACTCAAGGGCATCTGCGTCTCTCTAAAGCCAAACTGATGCAAGCCTAAAAATATTTTCGGTATCTCCTTCCAAACTTCCATAAAGTAATGTTGTTAGTATTTTCTTATGGTTGTGATACTACACTGATAGTGTGGTGATTTTTCATATATATCTGTCCTTGTTTTCTTCAAAAGTGCTTCAATTATACTGTTTTCAAAATCTACATCTACATCCATACTCTGCCAACCACTGCGAAGTGCATGACAGAGGATCTTCCCAAGGTACCGCTTATAAGATACTGTAAATGTCTGCTACATGTCACTGTGTGCGTTGTCTTTGCAGTCCCAAGGTACCGCTTATAAGATACTGTAAATGTCTGCTAAATGTCCCTGTGTGCGTTGTCTTTGCAGTCCCAAGGTACCGCTTATAAGATACTGTAAATGTCTGCTAAATGTCCCTGTGTGCGTTGTCTTTGCAGTCCCAAGGTACCGCTTATAAGATACTGTAAATGTCTGCTAAATGTCCCTGTGTGCGTTGTCTTTGCAGTCCCAAGGTACCGCTTATAAGATACTGTAAATGTCTGCTAAATGTCCCTGTGTGCGTTGTCTTTGCAGTCCCAAGGTACCGCTTATAAGATACTGTAAATGTCTGCTAAATGTCCCTGTGTGCGTTGTCTTTGCAGTCCTAAGGTACCGCTTATAAGATACTGTAAATGTCTGCTAAATGTCCCTGTGTGCGTTGTCTTTGCAGTCCCAAGGTACCGCTTATAAGATACTGTAAATGTCTGCTAAATGTCCCTGTGTACGTTGTCTTTGCAGTCCCAAGGTACCGCTTATAAGATACTGTAAATGTCTGCTAAATGTCCCTGTGTGCGTTGTCTTTGCAGTCCCAAGGTACCGCTTATAAGATACTATAAATGTCTGCTAAATGTCCCTGTGTGCGTTGTCTTTGCAGTCCCAAGGTACCGCTTATAAGATAATGTAAATGTCTGCTAAATGTCACTGTGTGCGTTAGAAAGACAGTTCAGATTTTTCAGCCCTTTCATGATGCTTGCCCACCACTCAAACAAATCTGTGAACGTTCGTGCGTTTGCTCTTCGTTTATGTTCAATATCTCCTGTTATTCCTGTTCGGAATGGGTCAATACATACTTGTGCAATATAATAAGGTGGCTTGCACTCACAACTGAACTCATTAGATCATTCTATTTTACATCCCCTAAGATTTTTAAACTCTATAAGAAATGCATGATGCTAACTTGACCTACATCTGCATCTAAATGGCTACTCCGCAAATCACTTATAAGTGCCTGGCAGAGGGTTCATCGAACAACCTTCCCACTAATTCTCTGTTATTCCACTCTCGAACAGAGCGCTGACAAGTATGAAAACCTATATCTGTCCGTGCGAACTCTAATTTCCCTTATGTTATTATGATGATCGTTTCCTCCTATGTAGGTCGATGTCAACAAGATACTTTCGAATTCGGAGGAGAAAGTTGGTGATTGAAATTTCGTGAAAAGATCCCGCCGCAACGAGAAACGCCTTTGTTTTAATGATTTTCACCCCAAATCCTATATCATGTCCGTGAAACTCTCTCCCCTATTTCCCGATACTACAATACGTGCTGCCTTTCTTTGAGCTTTCTCGATGTACTTCGTTAATTCCATGTGGTAAGGATCCCATACCGAGCAATAGTACTTCGAAAGGGGACGGACGAGCGTAGAGTGGGCAACCTCTTTACTAGATCTGTTGCATTTTCTAAGTGTTCTGCCAATAACACGCAATCTTTGGTTCTCCTTCCCCACAACATTTTCTGTGTGTTCTTTCAGATTTAAGTTGTTACAATGTAAGTTGTTAGTTGAGTTAATGGCCTTTAGATTTGATTGTTTTATCGTGTAACCGAAATTTATCGGATTACTTTTAACACTCATGCGGATGACCTCACACTTGCCATTATTTAAGGTCAATTGCCAATTTTCGCAAAATACAGATATCTTATATAATTTGTTTTTCAATTGGATTTGCTCCTCTGATTTCTTTAGTAGACGATAAACGACAGCATTATCTGCAAACAGCTTAGACGACTGATCAGGCTGTCTCTTAAATAGTTTAAATACCAATGGAACAGCAGAGAGCTTTTAACACTACCTTAGGGAACGCCAGAAATAATTTCTGTTTTTCTGGATGACTTTTCGTCAGTTGATACGAACTGTGACCTCTCTGACAGGAAATCACGAAACCAGTCTCATAACTGAGACGATATTCTAAAAGCATAAAGTCTGATTGCAAGCTGCTTGTGAGGTACGGTGTCAAAAGCCTTCTGGTAAACTAGGAATACGGAATCAATTTTAAGCCCCTTGTCGACAGTACTCAACACTTCGTGTGATTAAAGAGCTAGAGGTGTTTCACTAGAACGAAGTTCTCTAAATCCGTGTTGACTATGTGTCAATAAACCGTTATTTTCGAGCTTATTCAACATCTTCAAACACAATATATGTTCTAAAATCCTGCTGCATATCGACATTAATGATGTTGGACGGTAATTTAGAGAATTACTCCTATTGCCTTTCTTTAATTGGTGTGGCCTGCGCAACTTTCGGTCTTTGGGTACAGAACTTTTGTCGAACGAGCGGTTGTATATGATTCTTAAGCATGGAGCTATTGCATCAGCATATTATGAAAGGAACCTAACTGGTACACAAGACCGGAATGCTTGTATGAAGTGATTTAAGTTGCCTCACTACTCCAAAGATGTTTAGTTCTAAGTTACTCATTTTGGCAGCTGTTCTTGATTCGAATTGTGGGTTATTTACTTTGTCTTCTTTGGTGAAGTAATTTCGGAAGGCTGTGTTTATTAACTCTGCTTTAGCAGCACTGTCATCGATAGTGTTTCCACTGCTGTCGCGCAGACAAGGTACTGATTGTGTCTTGCCGCTAGCATACTTTACACACGACCAGAATCTCTTTGGATTTTATGCCACGTTTCAAGGTAAATTAAGTTGTGGAAACTATTATAAGCATATCGCATCGAAGTCCGTTCTACATTTCGATCTTCCGTAAAAGATTGCCCATCTTGGGGATTTTCCGTTCATTTAAATATGACATACTTTCTTTGTTGTTTCTGAAACAGTGTTCTGATCTTTTTTGTGTACCATGGGGAATCAGCTCCGTCTTTTGTCAGTTTATTGAGTATAAAGGAAAGGAGTTTGTCTTTCAGGAAGGTGTCAAGTGAATTTTTATCTGCCTTTTTTAATAGATATACTTTTTTATTTATTTTGTGGACTTGGGATTACAGTATTCAGACTTGCTACGACGACCCTGTGTTCACTAATCCTTGAATCGTTGCTCGTTATTAACGCAGGATTATTTGTTGCTAGGTGATAAAGTGTGTTTTCACAACCAATTACTATTTGAGTGGGTTCATGAACTAATTTCTCGAAATAATTTTCAGAGAATGTGTTTAGCACAATTTCGGATGATGTTTTGTGCATACCTCCGGATTTTAACACTTATTTTCGCCAACGTATCTAAGCTAAAATGAAGTCACCACTAACTGTAATTGTATGAGTTGGGTACGTGTTTGGAATTTGACTCAAGTTTTCTTTGAACCTTTCAGCAATTGTATCATCTGAGTTGTGAGGACGGTAAAAGGATCCAATTATTATTGTATTTCAGTTTCAAAGAATGTCCTCTACCCACACTAACTCACAGGAACTATCTACTTCAATTTCGCTGCAAGATAAATTACTTGTAACAGCAACAAACACGCCGCCGCAAACTGTGTTCAGCCTATCCTTTCTGAATACAGTTAGGTCCTTCGGAAAAATTTCAGTAGATCTTATCTACGGCTTTAGCGAGCTTCCAGTGCCTATAATGATTGGAGCATAAGTACTTTCTATTAGCACTTGGAGCTCTGTTACTTTTCCAACACAGCTAGGACAGCTTACAATCGTTATACCGACAGTTCCTAGTCTACGTTCTTCCTGTGTTCGACGTACACTGTTTGAAACTGAAACACTTTTGTGTTTGGCTCCAAGACCACATTTGGTGTTGGGAGTACCTATATTGTTGGCGACACCCCTAATAGGTTTCGCCTTCCCGACCAGTGCTCGGTTTTTACTGCGGAGCTTTGCGCTGTTCTACAGGCTTTCCAATACATCCGCTGCCATAAGCGGCTACAGTATATTACGAGGGGGAGTTGCAAAATATGTTTCCGCTGTCGATTGTGGACAGAGGTGTGTGATATGGGCGAAAGACGACACTGCAAGTGATTGCGCAAGTGCAAGACACCGATACACCATTGGGTAGAGGTCGACCCCGATTAAGCATATGGCGCTGTCGCAGTGCCTGCGAAAAGCGGAGGCCAGCCGCTCAGTCTTTTCCCGGAATGAGAATGTGCGTTTTGGAGCCGTGGTCAAAGGCGGAAGCGAGAGCTGTTATCCGCTATGAATGGGTACATGGAGTATCAGGCACAGAAATTCATAGCCGCCTTGTTGAGGTGTATGGGTCAGGTGTATGTCGAGACAAATGGTGCGGAGATGTTGCCAGCAATTCAGTGATGGACGTCAGCAAGTGCAGGACATACCGAGACCTGGACGGATGCTCACGTCGACTACAGATACAAATGCCAGGAAGGTGGATGACATGATTAAAGTGAACCTGCGTATCACCATTGATGGAGTAGCGGCAGAACTTGGAATCGGACGTGTGCGAGCTCACTAGATCATTCTTCGATACAGGAAGGTGTCAGCACAATGAGTGCCCCGCCACCTGACCCCGACACACCTGGAACAACGCATGGCGTTCAGCCTGGAACAGCTCGTGCGTTACCATGAATCTGGCAGTGACCTTCTGTTTCGGATTGTGCCGGGAGATGAAACGTGGGTCCACCATTACATGCCTGAATCTAAGGCCGCGTCCATGGAGTGGAAACATCCGTCATCATCTGTCCGAAAGAAGTTCAAAAGCACTCCGTCTGTAGGTAAAGTGCTACTCACCGTATTCTGGGACGCCAAAGGAGTTTTGCTGCTGGACTTTCTGGAGGATACAACCATCAGTGTTGCGCAGTGCTGTGCCACTCTGTCGAAACTGAAAGAGGTGATTCGTAAAAAGCGGCCTGGCCTTCTCAGATTTGGAGATCTGCTGTTGAATGACAATGCGAGACCACACACGACGACGAAAAATCAAAACCATATTGCAATTGTTGGTTGGGAGCGCCTGCACCATCCTCGTTAGATTCCAGATCTCGCACCAAGTGACTTCCATATGTTTCCTGCTTCGAAGAAGACTCTCGGTGGAATGCGCTTTGGCAGCAATGCCGACTTCAAACAAGTCGTTCAACGCTTCTTCCGTATGCAACGCCATGATTTTTTCCTGGAAGACTTTTTGAAGCTTATAAAGCGGTATGACAAATGTCTCAATGTACTTGGAAATTATGTAGAAAAGTAAAGGTATGTCTTATCTTCAGTGTCTCATTCTCTTTTTTTTCCTTTCACACACACCTCCGAGCACAGTCGACAGGGGAATCTTATTTTCAAACTTCCCCACGTATATGCTCGAAGTCCCTCAGCTCTCTTCGCAGCCTCCAAGCTCTTTATCCCGTCCATCCTCTAGTCCACCGGATTCAGGACAGCCTCCACTTGCTCCACGTGGGGGGCGTCTCTGTGGCGTTCCTCCGGATCCCAGGGCACGTTGGTATCCGCGGAAACGAGGCAGCCGATATAGCGGCCAAGGCTGCAGTCTCTCTTCCTCGGCCCACTGTTAGTGTGGTTCCCTTTGTTGATCTACAGAGCGTTTTATGTCGTCGTGTTGCTCTTTTATGGCACGCAGATTGGTCTACACTTCCCGATAATAAATTACTGGACGCAAAACCTCTTCCCTGTACTTGGACCTCTTCCTCCCGGCCTCGTCGTCGAGAGGAGGTAATTTTAACTAGAGTCTGGATAGGGCACAGTCTTTTCAGCCATCGACATCTTTTAAATAGCGATCCTCCCTCCCCTCCCCTTTGTCGCCACTTCTCTCAACCGTGGGCGGTGAGACACCTTTTACTTCAGTGCCCCTCTTTCATTCGGCTACGCGCCTGTTTACAGTTGTCGCCTGATATATCTTTCACTTTTGGCAGATGACATGCCCTCAGCCGATCGCGTCCTTGAGTTTATCAGTGTCAGTGAGATGACATTGGTCATTTGAAGCTCTTTTTTGCGGAATAAAACTCCCCCTTCAATAGTAGTTTTCTAAGATTTCCTTCTGTTTTTAGTTTCCCTCCTTCCTGAGTTTCGCTCCCATTTCTGCTGATTTAACATTCGGTTTTTTATCCTTCCAGAAGCCGCAGAATGGGCGCTTATGACCGTATTAGTTTTGCGCCCTAAAACGATACAAAAAACTTTTGTGTTTCCCAGAGACTCTCTAATCTAAAAACCGATCAGTCCACGCCCCACAGCCCCCGCTACTCGTGTAGCCAAATCCTGTGTGTAATGGATTCCTGACATGTTTAGCGGAACCCGAAACCTGGCCACCCTATGGCGCAAGTCGAGGAATCTGCAGCCTACACGGCCTTTGATTCATACCTTCCACTCGGTCAGGTACCAGAGGTCCTATCGACTATGTTGGAAATAGTGAGTTCTGCTTCCATCTCGCAAGCGCAACTGGAGGCCTTTACAACTTCAGATAGCTGCTCAAAACCAGAGAAAATCTTTTCTGTTCCGAAGCCACACACATCATTGGTACCGACATGAGTCACCACCTCCAGTTGGCTGCACCCTCTGCTCTTCATGGCATCTGGAAAGACCCATTCCATACCTGGAATGAGTCCACTTGGTACTCAGACGGAGTGAACACTGGCTTTCTTCCCCTCCATGGCAGCCATGTTCCTAATAACACGCCTAATATTGGAGCTCCCAAGTACGAGTAATCCCACCCTCTGTGACTGCGTATATCTTGCAGGCTGAGACAGGACAAGAGACTGCATCTGGCTGAGCGACATTGTCATGAACAGACAGCACCTGGAACCTTGTCAGACTGACGGGGGAGGTTCGGCCCTCCAGGAAGTCTTTCACGGTCTACCACGCCACGAGACGACCTCCCACTATCCTTGTGTGAGGGGTGAACTTGGATGCGAGAAGTAACTGGGCTAGAGACCGGTGGTGACCAATCGGCGGACTCGTGGGCTGTGCTGGGTGTCCGTTGGATCCCATGGCTGGTCCACAACAGTGATGCCTATCCACTTCAGCCTCAACCTGTGTAACCTAAACCATCACAGCCTGGAGCTAAGAGTGAAGTGTCATCAACTCAGTTCGCATCTACACAAAGCAATCACAGTCGCTATCCATACTAAAGACGGTGGAAAGCTACACTGTACACATAAACAAATGACAGTCGACACGCACTGCTAAACCTCACTGTAGAGACTGACGAAAAAGCAAGTACTGTGTCTAGTAAATTTGATTAATATGAAGCTCATGGGTAAGACTAAATAATTCGCTCTGGGTTAGAAACTTGTAAAATGTCACAAAATTAGTTTCTTTCTGACACAAGCGAAAACGCTAGGGACTGTGTGCAGTAAATATTAAACTGACACGAAGAAACTCAAAAACTAAACTACTAAAGCACACAGATAAAACTAGATAGTTCGCTCCTGATTAGGAACTCATAAAATGTCACATGGGCTACTTCCCTGTCGCTGATGTCTGACCAGACTACTGCCTATGAGCGACCTCTAGCATTCAAAACAAGTGAACAAACGACTATCGACACGTGCTACGAAAGTCTATCGCAGAAAATGACGAAAACGGAAGTACTGTGTGTGGTAAATTAGATTAACACGCAGAGATTCAAAAACGAAGCTACTAAATTACACAGGTAGGACTAAATAATTCGCTTCTGGTTAGAAACTTGTAAAACGCCACCAAATCGGTTATTTTCCGACAAAAAAGGAAAACGCTAGCGCTGTGTCTAGTAATTATTAAATTAACACGAAGAAATTCAAAAACTAAGCTACCAAACCACACAGATGAAAGTATATACTCCGCTCCCGGTTAGGAACTCGTACATCACAAAATCCGTTTCTTTCCTGTTGGTGCTGTTGCTCAGCCAGGTGCTGCTGCCCGACTGGCACTCCACTGTGACCTTGGACTCTAATATACAAAGCTGCAGCAACCAGCACACTGAATATAAGTAAACAGATTTGCCATTTACATTTAAAATATGTAGTAAACCCTAGTCTACCCTGCTGGAGGGGCCATGGGGAAGTAACAAAGATGATCACGTGGGGAGTAATACTACCCTTCAGTATGCAAGAACACACTGTGGTACAGCAGTGATTGTGAGGAAACGGAGTAACCTTTATGGTTCATGCTAAAGGGTGAAGAATATGACAGAGAAGAAGGGGTAGAGAATGAGGGAACATTACTGACAATAAAGGCTATGAGGTTACCGAGGGATACGCAGATTAGAATATTGGATAAAAGGCGGAGGGAAGAATGGGAAAAGGTACTCTTCTAACGCAAATCAACTTTCTCGGGCAGACTCAGCCGTATAAGGCATTTTGAGGTTTCAATGGAGGTCGAAGAGCACTAGTCTTTCTTGATGAGACTATATCTGCAGTCAAACAATAGAGAGTCCTGGATGGAATAACAGGTACATGGAAAGGACAGATTCCTACTGTAAGGTGGTCAGATCATTCGGTTTTTGTATGTCATCAACGTGCACATCAGAGAGAGAGCAAGTTACATTACCGTAAAACAATCTTTGGTCCTGTCATGGCAACTCTTTGCCTCTACGCAGCCTGATACATTCTTATTCAAAAAAGTGTGGTAGCTGATGGGCGTATTCAGCTGTGCTGTGTTGAATTGTGATTGTGTCTGTTAGATAAAGAATATAGTAAAGGACAGCAAGGATGAAAAGGTGGATGTACTAGAAAGTGAAGAGAAAGTAAGTTTTGAATAATGTTATGTTTTGAAGAGAGGGAGTTTGAGATAAGACTGCAGCACTGCACGGCTACAAATTGTCCGCTGGTTAACTTGGTCAGAGCTGAGAGAAAGACCACCCCACTTACCTGAGTCATGCGTTAGCATATAAATTGATTAAAATGTTTCATTTGTATAGAAATTCTCTGTTAACACTGTATCCTTTTTGTTGTTCACTTTGTTAAGCATAGTATTGATCAGACCTATGTTATGCGTAAAGATAACGCAAAGTATTACTTGGTCTTTTTGAATACGCACTTCATTCTAAAATCGTTGTGTTGGCATATCATTTCGTACGAACAGTTACTCTCCCCATCGCACTGTTTGTCATTACGTATTAACACATGCAACATGTATTTAGAAATAGAAATCTAACTTAGCCGCCGCCTGCTTGCTGTTTGCTGTTGTGCTTTCGAGAAATCTGCAACAATGTTGTCAAGACGCGATGTAAGTGGAAATTTTGATTTGGGCCAGATAATTGTTTTACTTCAGCTGCGCATTTAACATGAAGACAAGTTGCATTTAGATCGGTTAAACTTGAGTTCATATTAGGTTCTGTTTAGTCAAAGTCTCGCATACGAGTTTAAGATGGATAACAGTTTGTGAGGACACAGTTTTTTGGTAATACGTAGGTTTTATAGAGTGAGAGGTAAAATTGGGCTACATTCCATACAGAAACAAAATATAGTGGGGAGGTTAACTACTTACGACATAGAGACTGAGTTGTGTCACAGACAGGCACAATGAAAGAGTTGTGTCACAGACAGGCACAATGAAAGAGAATGCTATAAATATCCAGCTTTCGGACAATGTCCTTCATCAGCAGTAGAAACACACAGGGCCACTATCGACTCTGGATGCTAAAGTCCGATTTTTAGGAAGCGTGTAGAAGGTACGATTGCAGGGCATGATGAGAGATAGACACAGGGGAGGATTTCTGAGATGGAGCTAAGGATTTGAAGAGGTACTAGAGATCAAGCTGTATTTCTGGGATGGGGACACAGTGATAGGGCTTGAAGGTGGAAGTATCTGGCAGCTGGCGGAGTCCCTCCGTTACTTGTGGTTCGTAACCATAGCGTTGGAGACTTTGTCGACATTAGGATTATAAGATTAAGATCAGTTTTTAGGTGGTGGATTGTGCAGCGGTGAACTAAGCCCGTCGGAGACCAGGGGCGGCGAATCTAAATGAGGCTCCTGGTCTGATTAGAAGTTCACATATTTGTTGTGAATATTTTGAAACAATGAATAATATAAATGTAATGGCTGACAAAAAATCAAGTGTTTATAACGAGTAAAATACGGACTTGTAATGTACATACTTAAAGATGTAGGTGAGAAACTTAGAATACGGATCAGCATTTAGCACAGAAACCATCAGGAAGAATGAAAAGAAATAGTAACGCACAGAATAAGAAAATTACCTATTATTTTATGTGTCTGGAAACAAAGATCGTACAGTTATATCAGGTTGTTTCGTAAACTTAGTACGAGATAACAGTTATTATTGACATTATTATAGTACATGTTCTAGTGCCTGTATTTGACTGAAATTCTCAATAACGTCATTGAAGTCTATTTCATTTGAAACTTTTCGTTCAGTTGATAAACTCGACAGACTGGCTAGTCGTTCTTGATTCATCGTATAACGAAGATAATCTTTTTATTAGTTTCGGTTGAAAATAAACTTCTCTAGTATGATGTGACTAAGACACAAATGGTCAAGAAGTATTGGAATGTAAGTGATATAATGGTGATGATGCAATGAAGACACAATTAATTATAAAGTGGATTTGTTGTGCTGTCCATCTAGCAGCAACGTCCACACTCGTATCGGTTGCAAGTAGATGCCTACGATACCTTTTTATTTCTTCCAGAGCCTGCTCCTTATCAAACTCATCGTAAATTTCTACCAGGTTCTCCAATCTGCAGCCAGAGCGTCATTGGAAGCGTCAGGCATAAATTTTGATTCAACAATTTGGAAAATCCTGGTGATCTCCTACATGGCCGTGTACTGTTGTGACAATTCTTATATAGTATGGTCTATGAATTCAAACATTGATCGAGGAACTTGCGACCGAACCGCTGAATCTTTCCATCAGTAAATGGGGTATGTTCTCCACTGACTCGGTTGTTTTAACCCCCTCCACTGACGGAATGACCCACTTCCCAATTCCGTATGTATAAAACCAATACGGACTTGTAGCTGTCACGCCTTTGCGCTTACTGCTACGTATTTTAACTGTAAATAGCTCAGTCCCAATGGTAAGAGGCAGTAGTGAATTCACGTAGTTAATATTTGAATCCAGCACAGCTGCCACAAGCTCAGCTCACTTTTACTCCACTCCTACCCTCGCCATTGCACCACATTAACTAGGTGCTACGTGGACCTTGCTAAATTCACTTGCGTATACATTTTTGACCGTTACTCGCCAGTATTTACCTAATGATTAGTACACTCCTAACTGGACTATTTCCCTAAGAGCTGTGATGATTGAACGGGTTCGATCCACGGCCTACAGTGCCCTACAGTTCACACGGTAACACTGCCTACCTGACCCACTTAACTTGGTAGTGAGCTTATGTATCCAATCACCACTGCTAGCAGCAGTGGATAATCCTATCAGCACGACGAGAGCAGCAGACTTACCGTCGAATCCTCCTGAAAATACTTATAACTACGGTCGCCAGCTCTGAAGGAGCAAAAGAATAAATCAATTTTTGGGCTCGTTTCAAAGTGAAATGGCTTGAGTTGAATTTAAACTTAATTCTGAATATTACTATTTCTGATCATTCTAGATGATTCTACAAAGCAAATACTCTCTCAATTTCTGTGAGGTGGCTTGGTAATTACTACCAAGACAGGTTATGCAACTTCGGTTAACAAAATTCTATCCTTCAACTTATTTAATGATTTTGGATATTACTCTTTGGACCATTGATACAGAATCAGTTAAGTGACTTTACTTGAAAGGTTGCTCAGAAAAATTTAAGAAACTGTAAATAGGCGACTCATTCTGGTGTGACCATTGCTCTTTTCAACATTCTTATACGCTAAAGTATTCTACAACCAAAAGAATTGTAAATGAAAGAGTCGATGGTGGCCTCAGTCTGATTTCACTATACTATGTTTGAGGTTACTACACTTTACAATGAACAACATGCGTCGTAATTTTACTCATTACTATATTCTGTCCTCTGCACTTGCATAATAGAAAACTGGTATTCTCCTTTTACATGTATACAAAGTTCGACTTAACAATTGCAAGCAGTCTTGCCTTGGGTAGACGTGTCGGTGCTGGTGGTGAGATGCACGTGGCTAACGCAGCTCTTCACGCCTCATGCCCTTAATGGCGGCTGGAACTACGAGCTGTAGCACTCGTATAAGCTACTGCACGTCCGCCATAAATTCTGGGCGCAGGAACTCTTACAATCAGCCCCAGTGGCATAGAGGCGGCTTCGACAACCATTCGTCGCGTTCTACTCCACAAACGGCGACGATATTCGCCTCTTCGCTGTTGCACAATCACTTTTGCGTGAGCACAGTTACGCACGTCCGATCACGTCAATACTCGCCAGGCCATCTCCTTGTTCAGTCCCTGTGTCTCCAGCTACCCCTAGCTACGCTCGTATCACCAAGAGTGGGGGCGTTCCCCTACCACCTTTTTACCGAAATCATTTAGTATTTAAGAATATTTATATTTACTACCCTGGAGTCCATACCAGTCATAATAATTTACTACTAGCGTTTTACAACATTAAATTATACAGTAATAACTTATAATTACCAAGAAAAAGAATACATTTGACTCTTCGAATTCACTCACACACATGCCCCACTTCTTGTGGTTACTATGGCAGAACGTCCTAAATAACCGACCTATCTCACGCATATATCTTTCTGCTGGATTGCTTGATGGGTGATAAGCTGAGATATGTACCACTTCTACCTGTTTCTCAGTTATCCCATCCTTCCACATTTTTGAGCAAAACTGAACACCATTATCTGATAGTATTCTCTTTGGCTTCCCTACTTTCACAAAATAATCACACACCATTTTATCATACACAGCTCTGGCAGTAGCTTTTCTCAAGGGATATAGCTTTATATACTTTGAGAAAAGTTCAACTGCTACAAATATGTACACAGAACCCCCCATGGTTTTCGGTAATGGTCCAAAGATATCTACTGCTACTATTTCTAATACTTCATCAGGTTTTATTGATTGCATGGGCCCTTGATTAGTTGCATTTGTTACTTTCGCCTTTTGGCATAGATCACAAGATCTTATCCTCTGTGCTACCCTTCGTGCCATGTTGTTAAAGGTAATGCATTCATCTAACTTATTGGTACACTTCCGTGCACCACAATGGCCATATACCAAGTGAACATAATCTATCAGCACTTCAGTGTGTTGTTCCGGCCAACATACTCTCCACTTCCCTGGATTATTTAATCTTTGAAGATACAGTACACCTTTATGTATTTTATATGAAGCCCTTATGTTAGTTGCGTCCGGATTGTCAAACTTGACCTTTACCGACTTGAGTGCATCATCATCACTTTGATATCTTCGCATATTCCGACATATTTCCCTAATTTTTTTCTCTTCCTTCCGCTTTTTGAAGTAATTCACTTCAAAAACATCTTCCCTATTCTTTACACTTTCTAGTGTCTCACCTCCTTCCGGTAATCTCGACAAAGCATCCGGTACTGCATGTTCTTTCCCTTTAACATACTTGATCTCTATATCAAATTGTTGTAAAAACAGCGCCCATCTGGTCAACCTGTTATGTAACAATCTGCAGTCCTTCAAAAATATTAAAGCTTTGTGGTCTGTATGGACCACAGTCTTATGTCCCCATAAGAAAAGTTGAAATTTCCTAAAACCCCATACTATAGCTAAAGCCTCCTTCTCTGAAACTGTATAGTTTCTTTCGTACTTAGACATGGTTCTACTCGCAAATGCTATTTGTCTATGAGTTTTTTCCCCATCTATCATTACCTCCTGAAATATGGATATTCCCAATCCATAATCTGAACTATCTGTTGCCATGTGGAATGGTTCACACAGGTCAGGGTGCCATAACTTTATGTTTTTAGCCAAATTGTCTTTCAGCCGGTTGAATGCTGTTTCACATTCCTCAGTCCATATATACACACTGTTCTTCTTAAGTAGGTTGTTCAGATGTGGGCTATTGAACACTTGATCATCCACATACTTACGATAAAAGGAACAAAGTCCTATAAACGACTTTAGTTGTTTTTTATTCTTGGGAGCCGGACAATTTCTTATTGCTTTGACTTTGTTGGGATCCTTTTCAGTTCCCTCTGGTGTTACTATGTGACCTAAAAACTTTATTTCTTTCTTCACAAACTCGCATTTTTTCAGGTTCAGGGTCATTCCTTCTTTAATTAAAGCTTTGAACACCCTGTCGCATAACTCCATGTGCTCTTCCCATGTCCTTGTAGCAATTAACAAATCATCTACATAAACCGTGATTAGCGAACTAAGTTCACTCCCTAAAATTTTGTCTAAAGCCCGAATGAACACTGAAATGGAAGTATTTAGGCCAAATGGTACCACTGTGTAATGGTAGCATTTGCCATTGAATAAAAATGCCGTGTACTTCCTAGACTCCTCACTTAATGGGATTTGCCAGTATCCTGCCGTTAGGTCTAAACTAGTCATGTACTTTACACCATTAAACTTCTGCAATAAATTATCTATGTTCTCTGGACGATCCAACTCCCTCTTCACTACTTTATTCAGAGTACGAGCATCTATCACTATTCGTACACTTCCATCCTTCTTACCTACTATCACCAATGGGTTATTATATGGGCTAGAACTCCGTTCAATGACCCCACATGAAACCATTTTATCTATTTCTTTTTGAACTGCTTCTTTCTGAGACAAGGGTACATTATATGGTGGTTTAAAGAAAGGTTCATGCTCCTCTACCTCCATGCAGTACTCATAATTTATCACTCGTCCCGGTTTGTCCGAAAATACCTCCTGATTTTCTTTCAGAATTTGCCATAGATCCTCCCTTTGGGCATCAGATAGTCCTTCCGTTTTATCCACTACATTTCGAAGGAGTGTCTCCTTATTTCCATCTTCAACTATCTGCCTCACCAGAAACCAATCGAATTTTTGACCTATTCCTGAATCATGATCATCTCTAAATTCTACCCATCTCAGCTGGTTCTCTTCCATTACTCTAGATGATTCAAATGGTATTTCTAATACCGCACTATCAACTTTACAAACTATTATCCCTTTGTCACAATCTATGATTACTTTTTGTTTTATTAACCAGTCAATGCCTAAAATGATCTCGGCACTGAGCTCTGGAACTACTAAAAATGCATTAGAAAATAGCTTGTTTTTTATCTTAAATTCCATCATCACTTGATGTTTAACAGGTTTACTACATTTCCCTGTCGCCCCTATCACTTTAACACCTGTTACTGGCATCATGACTACTCCTCGTTGCTCTTTGATCATCTCAAAAAATGCGTGCGAAATAGCACTTATTTGAGCACCGGTATCCAACAATACATATAAATCGTACCCACATACATTAACAGGTAGGATTGTTTGCATACTATTGTCCTCTTTCATACTTCCTTTATCTTCCCATAATAAGTCCTTTTCCACCGCCAAGTCTTGCCATATTATTTTTCCGGTTTTTATACTGACCATTCCATCCGGAGGTTTCTTTCTCCTTTTCATCCTAAATTCTTTCACCACTTTTTCCAATAGTCCTTCGTCTAGGCTCATTAATGCCATCGCGTTCTCATTCGAATCTGTCATGCCTGAACTCTCGGTTGCGGAATCGGAAACTTCCTCTATTTCTTTTTCTCCCTGGATGCTTTCTGATGATTCTGACGATAATTCCTCCTCCTTAGAAATATGACCTTCTTCAGGTTCAAATAATTCTCGCAAATTATAATCCATTTCAATACTTTCCCTTTGTTGGATAGTGCATTCGCCACTCTTACTTTCATTATTTTCCCCTACTAATGGAATTCCAGTCTCACTCAACTCATTTGCTTCAGTACTACAGGGATCACAACACTCTTTCTCTTGGTTAGATACACTTTCTCTAATTTCTTTAAAAGAATCTTCATCACAGTCATGTACTCTTGCTGTCACTAGGTACACATCATAATCGGTATGGCTCTCTAACACTGTCATATTCGGGTCCAAATTAATCACTTGAGTGGAAGATCTTTCTAATTGTGCTGGCTGGCTTTTGAGCTGATGTATATATTCTGCATACGAGGCAATTTCTGAATCGGCATGCGTCTCTGCACTATGCCCCTTTTTCTTATCCACCCTTTCCTCTTTAATTACTTCTCGATGCGATTCGTCGACTATTCGTACGAACCTTTTACCATAAGTCACATCACTCCTCCCTTGCCCCTGCCTCTCTGCACAGTTGCCATCCCTACCGACAAACAACGCCTCCTCTGACTCTTCCTTCATCAATTCGTCACTCTGACCGCGAATTGTACTTCTTTCATTCACGTGAGCCTTCACACCCGACCGATATTCTTTTCCTACTTCATTTCCCTTAATAATTCCTCCCTGCTCTCTCTCCTCTGTTTGTATCCCTGCATTATACTTCGCAAAGTTTCGTTTATGTAACTGCTCTTCAGGCGAACGACGCACTATCCTACTATAGTACTGCCTACTCCGATCTTCCCTATATTTGGGCCATTTCTTTCTTTCCGCGCGCGTTAGGCCCTTGACCTGCGCGGTATTTAGTTTTCCTGATTTTGATAATGCATCCTGTTTCCCTGATAGTGTCCTCTCCCTCGCTGAGAGTTACCTTCTTGACCTCTTCCTCTCATCATGTTAATTTGCGGTTCATTCCTACCACCTTTTACTATTCCATTCTGATTTCTGAAACCTCGGAACTCTCTAGTTTCACGCCACCTATCTTCATTCTCGATTTTTTCTAAAAATTCATCGAATGTTCGATGAGTGCCTCCTACATAACGCTTTGAATCGTCAGGTAGCTTTTTCCACAACTCCCACACTATCTCCGATTCTGATCTACGATCTTTAAGATACTCCAAACGCTGGAACCATCCTTCACAGTATTCTTTCATGAGCCCACGCCCATGTTCTGGCATTCTGGCGACAACGAATTCTCTCCACAACCTATCTCTCTGTTGTGTGCTCCAGAATTCCTCAAGGAACTTTTCTTTGAAGTCTGTAAACTTCAAATTGTCGATATCCAAATTCAATCCCCAACGTTTAGCATGACCTGCTAAAGCGTCTATTACTAAATTAATTTTTTCTTTATCCAACATGTCTGTTGGTAAGACACGTTCACAATTTTTTATAAAATCCATTGGATGCCATCCACCTTGTTTCTTTTGAGGATCGTATTTTTCCTCCCTACTCAGTATTTCCGATTTTTGCATTACCAATGGGATACCACTACAGTTAAGAAACGTCTGATTCTGAACTTGCTGACTTAATAATTTTATCTCATTACGCAGTGTATTTTCCTGCTCCTGCACACATGCATCAAAACTCAACATGGTATTGCGCAGTGTTTCAATATCAGCTGCCGTTTCTTTAACAATCTCTTTCTTTAGAACTGGTACTATCACCTGTAATTTACTTTCAATTATCGGTTCTAATTTTTCACTAACCAAAGGTTCCACTGATTTCTCTATTCTCTGAATTTCGGTATCAAATCTTTTCTCTATTTCTGTAACTTTTCTCTGAACATTTGTTATTTCAGCCCTAATGCTATTTACTGATTTGTTTACCTCTGTGATACGTTGGCTTTGCGTATTCAAAATATCTAAATTAGCTTTTATTTTACCAGATAGGTTTTCATCCAATTGGGATATATGACTAGCCATTTCTGCTTTCAAACTAGCATTCCCTTCTTGAATTTGCGCCATCATCCTATTTAACAAGCTTGTTAATTCCATATCCTCTCCCTTGTGACTTGCATCCACAGATACATTGGGTTCACTTTTCACTACCTTTGGTTTCACTTCCCGTTCCTCCTGTCTTATGGGTGTGGATTCATCTATAAGATTTTCCAACCCTACAACAGTATCTATGGTCCCTAATTCTGGGTCTGACCTTGTAATGTTTTCGTCTTGCTTGTTACTATTCGACTCCATCTTATGCTGCTGTATTTCGTGCCTAATAGAAATGTTTATTAAACCAAGTATTACTTGTTTAACTCCTACTATTGGACTTTCTTTTGCTGCTTTGCAGGTTGTCGTCTTGAACTTACCAATTGTGGTATATTTGTCTACAACAGAATTTTAAATTTAAAATTTTCTTGAAACTACAAGTTTATATAAAACACTTTTATTGCAGCCATTATTCTACAAACTTGGTTAGTCCTGTCACGGTCGCCACATGCGACCGAACTTCTTATTGTATCTTTCCATCAGTAAATGGGGTATGTTCTCCACTGACTCGGTTGTTTTAACCCCCTCCACTGACGGAATGACCCACTTCCCAATTCCGTATGTATAAAACCAATACGGACTTGTAGCTGTCACGCCTTTGCGCTTACTGCTACGTATTTTAACTGTAAATAGCTCAGTCCCAATGGTAAGAGGCAGTAGTGAATTCACGTAGTTAATATTTGAATCCAGCACAGCTGCCACAAGCTCAGCTCACTTTTACTCCACTCCTACCCTCGCCATTGCACCACATTAACTAGGTGCTACGTGGACCTTGCTAAATTCACTTGCGTATACATTTTTGACCGTTACTCGCCAGTATTTACCTAATGATTAGTACACTCCTAACTGGACTATTTCCCTAAGAGCTGTGATGATTGAACGGGTTCGATCCACGGCCTACAGTGCCCTACAGTTCACACGGTAACACTGCCTACCTGACCCACTTAACTTGGTAGTGAGCTTATGTATCCAATCACCACTGCTAGCAGCAGTGGATAATCCTATCAGCACGACGAGAGCAGCAGACTTACCGTCGAATCCTCCTGAAAATACTTATAACTACGGTCGCCAGCTCTGAAGGAGCAAAAGAATAAATCAATTTTTGGGCTCGTTTCAAAGTGAAATGGCTTGAGTTGAATTTAAACTTAATTCTGAATATTACTATTTCTGATCATTCTAGATGATTCTACAAAGCAAATACTCTCTCAATTTCTGTGAGGTGGCTTGGTAATTACTACCAAGACAGGTTATGCAACTTCGGTTAACAAAATTCTATCCTTCAACTTATTTAATGATTTTGGATATTACTCTTTGGACCATTGATACAGAATCAGTTAAGTGACTTTACTTGAAAGGTTGCTCAGAAAAATTTAAGAAACTGTAAATAGGCGACTCATTCTGGTGTGACCATTGCTCTTTTCAACATTCTTATACGCTAAAGTATTCTACAACCAAAAGAATTGTAAATGAAAGAGTCGATGGTGGCCTCAGTCTGATTTCACTATACTATGTTTGAGGTTACTACACTTTACAATGAACAACATGCGTCGTAATTTTACTCATTACTATATTCTGTCCTCTGCACTTGCATAATAGAAAACTGGTATTCTCCTTTTACATGTATACAAAGTTCGACTTAACAATTGCAAGCAGTCTTGCCTTGGGTAGACGTGTCGGTGCTGGTGGTGAGATGCACGTGGCTAACGCAGCTCTTCACGCCTCATGCCCTTAATGGCGGCTGGAACTACGAGCTGTAGCACTCGTATAAGCTACTGCACGTCCGCCATAAATTCTGGGCGCAGGAACTCTTACAATCAGCCCCAGTGGCATAGAGGCGGCTTCGACAACCATTCGTCGCGTTCTACTCCACAAACGGCGACGATATTCGCCTCTTCGCTGTTGCACAATCACTTTTGCGTGAGCACAGTTACGCACGTCCGATCACGTCAATACTCGCCAGGCCATCTCCTTGTTCAGTCCCTGTGTCTCCAGCTACCCCTAGCTACGCTCGTATCACCAAGAGTGGGGGCGTTCCCCTACCACCTTTTTACCGAAATCATTTAGTATTTAAGAATATTTATATTTACTACCCTGGAGTCCATACCAGTCATAATAATTTACTACTAGCGTTTTACAACATTAAATTATACAGTAATAACTTATAATTACCAAGAAAAAGAATACATTTGACTCTGAGAGCTTAGTGCATTGTCTGACAGCGCTAATTCCCAGTTTCGCCAATAGATGGCATCAGGGTGCACTCCCTGGCAGTCTCACACAAGCGCGCCCGTTTCAGACGCGCGGGCTCCAAATTACTGTCAGCCCACCATCATTTCAGTTCCGTTACAAACTTCTTCTTGAATCGATAATCCAGCCTCATGAGCCAGATTACCCGGCATTGTTTTATTTCCCCTCTTTCTTCCTACTTCCTCCAATAAATCTCGTGTACTAGAAGCTGATGTAGGTCAAAAAGGTAAAATCACTTGTAGCTGGAAGGAGCAAACTCGCTCCAGATCTAGTACAGGTTTTCATCGTATGGATCTTGAATATCTTTCAGTGTGTTCGCAGTTGTTTCCACGTTCTTTGTTATGACTTTAACTGAATGTAATGAGCACTCCAACGAGTATCAGACAGTCTTTCCATACGTTTTTTAAAAATTTGTTTTATTTTTTTACGAATAATTTCCATCAATATGTAGAAGACAAGAAGAATGGGTGTAATTTCTCTACAGTTCCAAAACAGGTGACGCTAGAGGGAACACTTGAGAATGCATGAACTCCACAAAGATTTAACGAATGATTAGTACGGGTACTGAAAAGAGCTTTTGGATTGACTTCTTGAATTTATCATTGTACTGCTACATGTGCACCTCATGTCGATACACCACGTGTCAACGCTGTACTGTCATAACCTTGAGCCCTGCGCAACACAATATCCACCCCATCTTTTTCCAGCTGCTGCTCAATACTTTTTGACATTATCCCCTGCAGTATTTTCGACACAAAAAAACCTGAGATATTCTCTGACTTCCACAATGTTGTCTCCTGTATGGAAATATCCAATTATTTGAGTCATTTTGCAGGTTTTGCTTTCATCGAGAGCCCTGTCAAAAATATTCTGTTATGTTTCGACTTTTTTGTATGCCAATAACTTTTATCTTAACTTGTGCACCAAAAATAAAAATAAATTCATTTTGTATCCCTTCGACATATAGGAATGTAATCTATTAGACCCACCAGCGAACTCCAAGTTTTAAACAATGATCTTTCAATACTGAACCATGTTTCGCCATCAATTGCACCAACTCTAAAACATTTCTTCTATTTTCCGATAAAACGTCTTGATGATGAGCGCGGGAATCAGTGTTTTGCTTTGCCATATATAGTGTATGGGGTCTAATATCTAAAAGGCGCTGTAAAACGTTTCTCCATTTCTATGTCTCATCGTTAACGAACTTCTGATTATCTCTGTCATTGGTTTTATTAAGTTCCAGGCGCATAGAGAATGTTTTCCACTTTTCTAAATCTGATAGATGTTCAGGCGATGAGTCATGCTTTGATATATTCTGATTCAATTTCCACCACTAACATAAGCGAGAACTAAATTTATTTTTGTTAGTATCACCCTTAGACACTAATAATCGGCAACAAAAGCATTGCCGGTACAGTTTCTTTGTTGACGATGAATATAGCAACACCAATGTGTTCCTTTAGTATGTTCACATGGTGTTCCTATAGGTTGAAAAGGACCCTCCCTGCTTTGATATACTTCTGTGCCCTTTTCAGTAGTCACAGTTCTGATATGTCCGGAAAGTTATTGGGTAATGTGCAGTTTCATTGGGCGAAGAGCAGTCGAAGTTAAATGTGTCAGAAAAATATTTATTCTGAGTAATTTTCTCATCGTTGTTATCTTTTTCATCTTTTTTCCATTGTCACTTGTATCAAAGTCTTCACAAATTCACATGCAGTAGGCTTTTCACGAGTGTTTTTAGTCTTAACTTCAATAATTAACTCCATGCCAGAGTCAGATTAAACGGTTTGATTACTCTTTGCTTCGCCGTTTTTATTTACTCCACGAGCGGGAAGGTGTTTGCAGAAGGGTCCAGCGAGTGATTTAGCGTCTGTCACTCTTCGCTCTTCTTAGCTTTATTTTCTGAGTGCCAGTTGGCTGAATTCTCGTCACAAAAAAAAGTTAAGCACTTTTGGGTTTGGATAGCACTTGAATGGGTGACTGTCCGGTTCTGCCCAGCACTGTCTGCGAGCAGAGTGCACTCAGCCCTTGTGACGCCAATGGAGGAGCTACTTGACTGAGAAGTAGCGGCTCCCCTCACGAAAATTGACAACGGCCGGGAGAGCGGTGTTCTGACGTCATGCTCCTCCCTATCCGCAACCAGTGACGCCTATGGGCTGAGGACGACACGGTGGTCTTTCGGTATCGTGGGGAATCGAGGCCTGTTCGGAAGGAGGATAAAAGATTGTTAAGCTTATTTTGGCGACGTCCAATAACAATACTTGTTTTTCTCCATGTAACTTGTAGGCTCGTAGTAGAGATAGGACCATTATTATGTTAAATACATGGTCATTTTCAAGTGAATGTTTCGTACAGCGTTTATATTGCGGCCGACAATAAAGCCAATTTTTTCAGTGTATAAAAAGTCTGAAATAATATATGTTTTATTCTATTACCGCAAATTTTTAATTTTTGCCTTCCTGGCTACGAGTTTCTGTACACAGTATCCACCTTATGCCCAGTAACCAGCAGGCAAAAATAAAAAAAAGTGTAGACTAAAACAGTGTATTGGTCATTGTTCCAATCGACAATATATCGAGCATATGTGATACAAAGATTATTTTTAATTTACTATTGCATAATAAATTGTTTGTTTGTTAAGCATCATGATTCTCAGTTTGCAACACTTCTCTATATACGGTATCAAAAAACGTTTGACACGGAATCGTTGTGTTTAGCAGACAACTGCTTATCATTCTAGAGTTTTTAAGTTTTGTGACATGTTTCACAAAAATTCTTGACGCTTTCCTAAGAGACATTCTCCAGTTATTCCATATTAATAATATAAGTGTAGACCAGATGTGGCTTGAATTCAAAGAAATAGTATCGGCAGCAATTGAGAGATTTATACCAAAAAAATTAACAAACGACGGAGCTGAACTCCCTTGGTACACAAAACGGGTTAGAACGCTGTTGCAGAAACAACGAAACAAACATGCCAAATTTAAACAGACGCAAAATCCCCAAGATTGTTGATCTTTTACAGAAGCTCGAAATTGAGCGCGGACTTCAATGCAAGATGCCTGTGTAGCGACGCTGCCGCGCGCTAATTCAAGCTCGCCGGTGTGTGTGTGTGCTGTGCGCGTGTCAGTGCAGTGGTGTGCGGCCGTAATTACTTTACGTGACGTTTGTGTAGTTCCGCGCCCAGCCTCTAGAGGCGCTGTGTTTTATAGCTTTCATATACGTTCTGTTTATTATTATTATTATTCCTTGTTTTTTGAGTTAGTGAGTAGTTCCGTGCCTCCCGACTTGTGTGGACGAGTACTGTTTTCTCTCCTAACTACGGAAGTTTTCCGAGGATTAAGGATCCTCTGTATAGGCCGGAAGCAAATTGTATAGCTCCGATCGGTCCATGCATGCCGGGCGTCGTCAGATACGCCCTCGCAATAAAGTTATTGTTGCTCAACTGAAGGTCTTCATTCTTCTGAATCACGTTAAGCAAAGGTCGGACAGCCACCAGTTTAGCTGAACCCGACAAGTGGTGACCCCGACGTGATTTAAGCAGAGACCGACGCGATTAAGAAGAAGCAGCCGTGAGCTACGTAAGTAACGAGCACATAATGACCGAACAGCAGGCCGTCTCCAGGATGGCAGTCCGTTTGCCGCCGTTCTGGCCCGACAACCCGGTACTCTGGTTCGCGCAGGCAGAGGCAAGTTTTAACTGCGCTGGAATAACGGTCGAAGCAACTAAATTTGCGCTGATTGTGAGCCAACTCGACCAACGTTATGCAGCCGAGGTGCAGGACATAATCACAGCACCGCCCGAGGCTGGACTTTATGCCAGGCTAAAATCAGAGTTGACTCGACGGGTGGCCGCGTCACAAGAGGACCGGATACGTCAGGTTCTGACACAGGAAGAAATTGGCGACAGGAAGCCTTCTCAATACCTGCGACATCTACGCAGCAAAGTTGACACCGTTACTGAGCCAGACAGTCTGCTCAGAACGCTGTGGAGCAGTAGGTTGCCGCCGCAAATAAAAGCCATAATCGCCTCACAGACGGACATGCCGCTGGATGACGTGGCGCAGCTAGCAGACCGGATTCAGGACGCGATCACACCGGCTCCGGTCAGCGCAGTCGCGGCGTTGGACAACAGTGCAAACAGTACCGCGTCTGTAGCACGAGCCGACCATGACTCTCTCGCTGCCAAGGTTGAGCTTTTGTGCGCCCAGGTCAGTGCGCTGCTGGCACGTGACGACGACAATAATAGAAGAAGCCGATACAGACGGCGGCGTTCGAGAAGCAGATCTTCCGGCGGTACTACCACTCCGCAAGGCGAGGTACCGTTGTGCTGGTACCACCGACGATTCGGCGATCTGGCAAGGAAGTGCACATCGCCATGCTCGCACCCAAACGCCACCGGCGGTCGACAATAGGCGCAACCGACTGCCAGTTATCCTCCAAGCGCCCGTTCGTTACCGATAGGAGTTCCGGCGTAAAGTTTTTAATTGACACTGGGTCGGACCTGAGTATCATACCACGAACAGCCGTACATCGTTGCCGGCCGCCAACTACCTTCCGTCTGACGGCTGCCAACAATTCTTCCATCGCAACATATGGCACACAGAGGATGGAGCTTAATCTCGGCCTACGTCGCGCGTACGAGTGGAATTTTACAGTGGCTGACGTCACGGAGGCGGTCGTCGGGGCTGATCTCCTCGCGCACTACCACCTGCTGCCGGACGTCGCGAACGCACGCTTGGTAGACAGCGTCGCTGGCTTAGCAGTCACGGGTTTCCGTCGCAACACCGCAACGCGCAGTGCCAAGTTGGTCCATGCTACGGAGGGTGAGTACACTCAATTACTGCTTAACTATCCGAACTTGACCAGGCCGCCCGGCGCTCCCAGGTGCATACCACATGACACGGTGCATCACATTCAAAGGACTGATGGTCCCCCAGTAGCATGCCGACCTAGGCGTCTCGCTCCGGACCGATGGAAGATAGCGAAGGCAGAATTTGACGCCATGATTCGCGAGGGCATAATGCGGCCATCTAAGAGCCCGTGATCCTCCGCATTACATCTTGTTCCGAAGAAGGGTGGAGCTTGGCGCCCATGCGGTGACTACCGTGCGCTTAACGCGCGAACATTGCCGGACAGATATCCCGTTCCGTTACTGAGGGATTATAATCACGCTTTACATGGTGCCACGGTGTTCACAGTTCTGGACTGCGCTAAAGCGTATACACAGATTCCGGTGGCCAATGACGATATTCCAAAGACTCCAATAATAACGCCTTTCGGTTTATTTGAAAGCAAATTTACGACTTTCGGTTTACGCAATGCCGCTCAGACCTGGCAAAGGTTTATAGACTCGGTTCTCCAGGGGCTGCCGTTCTGTTTCGCCTACCTGGACGATGTGTTAGTGTTCTCTGCTGACCACGAACAACACCGACAACATCTGCGAGATATTTTCGAGCGATTGGAGCGTTACAGTGTCGTCTTGAACGTGGACAAGTGTGTTTTTGGGCAGTCAGAGGTGACATTTCTTGGCCATAAGATTTCTGCTGAAGGCTCTCTTCCTCTGTCCGAGAAGGTGGACGCTATCTTACAGCTACCCCGACCAACTACGATCAAAGAATTACGTCGTTTTTTGGGGATGCTCAATTTTTATCGACGGCACCTTCCTCACGCTGCGGAGCTGCAGGAACCTTTGACGGCGGCATTATCAGACCCTAAAGTAAATAGCAAGTATCTGATACAGTGGACAGAGGACATGTGTTCTGCGTTTGAGGCAACAAAGAGGAGCATTGCCGACGCGGCGCTTCTCGCACACCCACGGCTCGACGCGCCATTAGCAATTGTCGTAGATGCGAGCCAGACGGCGATCGGTGCCGCGTTACAACAATGGTCCGACAACGCATGGCAGCCACTGGCGTATTATTCCCACAAGCTTTCGCCTGCACAGAGAAAATGGAGCACATATGACCGTGAGCTCCTGGCAGTATACCAGGCAGTGAAATATTTTCGCCCCCAAGTGGAAGCGCGAACTTTCACGATATATACAGACCATAAGCCACTCACGTTCGCCTTCCGTCGGAATAGTGTCAACTGCTCTCCCCGTCAATTTCATCACCTTGAGTTCGTGGCCCAGTTTACTACCGACATTAGACATATTTCTGGGATCGACAACATTGTTGCGGATTGCCTTTCACGGATCAGCAGTGTTTCCAGTACCATAGACTTTCCTGCACTGGCACAGGCACAGAGAGACGACGAAGAAGTCCTTGCCTATGTTAAAGACACGGCTTCCGCATTGCAACTGAAACTCGTTGATGTTCCGGGGGAATATACACAGCTGTACTGCGACATTTCTCGCGGCCGACCTGGTCCCTTTCTGACGCCGGCTTTTAGAAGACAAGCCTTTGATATAGTACATGGATTGTGCCATTCCGGGGTACGCCCGACACTCCGCCTAGTATCGCAACGTTTCGTGTGGCCAGGCATGCAAAAAGACTGCCGCGAGTGGGTCCGATTTTGTCTTCAGTGCCAACGCTGCAAGATTAACCGCCATGTACACGCACCGATCGGCGATTTTCCGGATACCACCGCCCGCTTTGCCCTCGTTCATTTAGATGTAGTCGGACCACTCCACCTTCGAACGGGTAAAGATATCTGTTTACAATGATCGACCGTTTTACACGTTGGCCGGAGGCAGTGCCGGTGGATAATATCACAGCAGACACATTAGCTTCCGCTTTTGCAATGACTTGGTTGGCAAGATTTGGATGCCCACTACATACTACCACTGACCGCGGACTGCAATTTGAATCAGACCTGTTCTCACAGCTGGCCAAGTTTTGTGGTTACACCCACCATAAGACCACAAGTTATCACCCAGCAAGCAACGGAATGATAGAACGCTGGCACCGTTGTTTGAAGGCCGCGCTGATGTGCCATGAAGAAACCTGGACAACCGCTCTACCAGTGGCCTTGTTAGGCTTACGGACTACTTTCAAACCAGACCTGGGGTCGTCAGCGGCAGAACTGGTTTATGGAGAAACACTGCGCCTTCCTGGGGACTTTGTAGACGCCGATGCCACAGAGACAGTTGCTACTGGCCAGCCGGATTTCTTGCGACGATTGAGGGACCATCTATCAAAGATTCGCCCTCCGAAAGCCACACGTCATGGCAAGCCGCCAACTTTCGTGCACCAGGACCTGGAACAATGTCGTCACGTCATGCTGTAACGCCGGAAATGCATATCCTCCTATTTCCATCTATTGTACTAAAATTTGTTTTCCTTATTTTTATTACTTGGATATATATATTTCTGTGTCTTTACATATTGTAATTGTTTTACTATTTGTATATATATATATATATATATATATATATATATATATATATATATATATGCATTTATGTCGATGTATACTTGATTTGTTTCGTAAATATTATTTGTATTTTTATGCTGGGTCTTGCCTAGGGAAAACTGCTATCGAACGATTACATCGATAGGTCGTGTGAAGAATCTAAGTGTGTAGGATCTTTGGTAGTGTTAACTCTGTCGCGTGGAGCGCGGGCAGAGAGAGAGGGAGTCTGGCTGGAGTAGCGAGTGGAGCAGGTGTGTTGTGTGAAGCTCCCGCGAGTTGCCGCACTTTCGGGGTTTGGCAGCATGTAATTACGCTCGACTTGCGATGATAGTTTCTGACATGGTGTCGCGGACGGGAAGCATTAGCCGGCGGACATCAAGAGCCCGTTTCGTCTGGTGACCGTGTCGAGAAGAAGGCACGCGAACATCCAGCTTCTGCAACTGCGACGGCCGACAATGAGTGACTGTCGCCACCTCCTCGATCGACGGCTTCAAACCTTTAATCAACCAACAAGGAAAACTGGGAGCACGTAAAGTTTTAGAACTGTATGGCAGACCTCAGCTTTTCAAACTGTACCATTTTCGTAACTATAATTACAGCAACTTAGCATGAACATTTGTTGCTCATTGTCCCAATTGCATTACCAAGCAGGGTCCCTTCCTTTTCCGGAATGAACCCGAGTGTCGTTGAAATTCAAACGCCAGCACTAAAATAATAATATAGCATTTCACTGCTTTAATTTCAAAGTTCAGTTAAAGTATTCATAGCTGGCTACAATATTTAGATTACACAAGCACGAATTAAGAGTGCGAGTTTTGTTATCGTATTTTAGCTTACCTGTGACTGCAGCTCAGCTTGGTACGTACTAAATTTTACTATTGTTAATTGTTCAGACTCATTTAATTCAAGTTCAAAGTTAAATCTCTTCTTTCTAAATTGCGTAGATTCAAGTAGCTTTTGAAATGATTGTTGAGGTAGTCCAAGACTAACCGTATTTTACTGAATTTCGCTGTGCTTCAGAAAGAAAGCTCACTATTAACTTCAGTCACTAATTTAACTTTCGATTTTCCGGTTTTATTAATTCTTTTGCTAAATTAAGTCAGGGTGTAGCGAAATTTATTACTTCTGACAAACTTTGAGTTTTCACACTACACGTGTTAACCTTCAGTTGCCACGCTTCTAGTGCTAATTATATGTGTAATAACCTTTCTCTTTCAGTTACTATATTAATTGTCCTTAGGACTGGCGACCGTAATTTCCCCCAAATCTCAAATACCTAATTACCGCTAGTTAATTGTTAACGTAACGGCTGCACATTTACTTTCTTTATTAACTTTACCCCTTTTCAAAATTAATTTCCACCAGTTTCATTAGCATTTTTCCTTTCATTTAGATGTAACCCTTTCCTCCCTCTTTACCGACAGATTAACTTCGTTGACGATTGCTTTTCCCAAATTTCCATTAGGTACACGCAGTTTAATTTTTCACTGTCATTAAGGTCGATAAGTGAGGGGGAGGTTACAATGCTCCGCACTGAGGGCGTTAAACCGCCTCTACAAGCTCCTTATTCTGGTCTATATGGAGTGCTACGGCGCGGTGCCCACACCATGGATATCCTAGTGAACGGCAAAACCACGACTGTTGCGTTGAATCGGGTTAAACCTGCGTACGTTTTTCCTGACACCCCACTAGCGGCACCTCGTCGTAGGCATCCACCTACCGCTGTTCCAGACACTGACGCCACATCTCCGGCGCCGGCTCTTCAATATCCGCCGCCCAACGCAGCACAACATCCGCCTCCTGACGTTGTTCCTCCTCCTCCGACGAGGACGACCTGTTCTGGACGTCGGGTGCACTTTCCGGCGCGGTATCTCGACGCCGACGCTCCGCTTCCGCCCGTGGGTCTGATGTAGCGACGCTGCCGCGCGGTAATTCAAGCTCGCCGGTGTGTGTGTGTGTCTGTGCGCGTGTGTCAGAGCAGTGGTGTGCGGTCGTAATTACTTTACGTGACGTTTGTGTAGTTCCGCGCCTAGCCTCTAGAGGCGCTGTGTTTTCTAGCTTTTATATACGTTCTGTTTATTATTATTATTATTCCTTGTTTTTTGAGTTAGTGAGTAGTTCCGTGCCTCCTGACTTGTGTGGACGGGTACTGTTTTCTCTCCTAACTACGGAAGTTTTCCGAGGATTAAGGATCCTCTGTATAGGCCGGAAGCAAATTGTATAGCTCCGATCGGTCCATGCATGCCGGGCGTCGTCAGATACGCCCTCGCAATAAAGTTATTGTTGCTCAACTGAAGGTCTTCATTCTTCTGAATCACGTTAAGCAAAGGTCGGACAGCCACCAGTTTAGCTGAACCCGACACCTGTAACAGTTTCCATAACTGTCTCGAAACCTGGCAGAAAATCCAAAGAGATTCTAGTCGTATGTGAAGTATGTTAGCGGCAAGGAACAATCAGTTCCTTCTCTGCGCATTAGCAAGTGGAGATACTATCGAAGACGGTGCTGCTAAAGCAGAGTTACTAAACAACATCAATCCAAAATGTCTCCCCAAAAGAAGACGAAGTAAATATTCCAGAAATCGAATCAGCTGCCAACATGAGTAACGTAGAAGTAAATATCCTCGGAGTAGTGAAGCAACTTAAATCACCTGTATACCATTTAGGTTCCTTTCGGAGTACGCTGATGCATTAGCTCCATACTTGACAATCATATGGAACCGTACGCTCGATGAAAGATCCGTACCCAAAGACTGGAATGTTGTGCAGGTCACACCAATATTCGAGAAAGGTAGTAGGAGTAATCCACTAAATTACAGGTCCATATCGGTAACGTCGATATGCAGCAGGATTTTAGAACATATATTCTGTTCGAACATTATGTTCAAAAATGTTCAGATGTGTGTGAAATCTTATGGGGCTTAACTGCTAAGGTCATCAGTCCCTAAGCTTACACACTACATAACCTAAATTATCATAAGGACAAACACACACACCCATGCCCGAGGGAGGACTCGAACCTCCACCGGGACCAGCCGCCGAACATCATGAATTACCTTGAAGAAAACGGTCTATTGACACACAGTCAACGTGGGTTTAGGAAACATCGTTCCTGTGAAACACAACTAGCTCTTTATTCACATGAAGTGTTGAGTGCTGCTACTGACAAGGGATTTCAGACTGATTCCGTATTTCTGGATTTCCGGATGGCTTTTGACACTGTACCACACAAGCGGGTCGTAGTGAAATAGCGTGCTTATGGAATATCGTCTCAGTTATATGACTGGATCTGTGATTTCCTGTTAGAGATGTCACAGTTCGTAGTAACTGACGGAAAGTCATCGAGTACAACAGAAGTGATTTCTGGCGTTCGCCAAGGTAGTGTTATAGACCCTTTGCTGTTTTTTTACCTATATAAACGATTTTGGAGACAATCTGAGCAGCCGTCTTTGGTTGCTTGCAGACTGAAAAACGATTTAGAAAAGATATCTGAGTGGTGCGAAAAGTGGCAGTTGACCCTAAATAACGAAAAGTGTGACGTCTTCCACATGAGCGCTAAAAGGAACTCGTTAAACTTCGGTTACACGATAAGTCAGCCTAATCTAAAAGCGGTAAATTCAACTAAATACCTAGGTATTACAATTACGAACAACTTGAATTAGAAGGAACACATAGAAAATGTTACGGGGAAGGCTAACCAAAGACTGCGTTTTATTGGCAGGACACTTACAAAATGTAACAGACCTACTAAAGAAACTGCCTACACTACGCTTGTCCGTCCTCTTTTGGAATACTGCTGCGCGGTGTGGGATCCTTACCAGATAGGACTGACGGAGTACATCGAAAAAGTTCAAAGAAAGGCAGCACGTTTTGTATTATCGCGAAATATGGGAGAGAGTGTCACAGAAATGATACAGGATTTGGGCTGGAAATCATTAAAGGAAAGGCTTTCTTCTATGTGGCAGTATCTTCTCACAAAATTCCAATCACCAATTCTCTCCTCCGAATGCGAAAAAATTTCGTTGTTACCGACCTACATAGGAAGGAAGGACCACCACGATAAAATAAGGGAAATCAGAGCTCGTACGGAAAGATATAGGTGTTCATTCTTTCCGCGTGCTGTACGAGATTCGAATAATAGAGAATTGTGAAGGTGGTTCGATGAATACTCTGCCAGGCACTTGAATGTGATTTGCAGAGTATCCATGTAGATGTAAAATTTTTGAACATACCCATCGACAATTGCCGAGGACTGATTGTAGCTAAGGAGGTTGTAACCTCCCCCTCACTTATCGACCTTAACGACAGTGAAAAATTAAACCGCGTGCACCTAATGGAAATTTGTGAAAAGCAATCGTCACCGAAGTTAATTTGTCGGTAAAGAGGGAGGAAACGGTTACATCTAAATGAAAGGAAAAATGCAAATGAAATTGGTGAAAATTAATTTTGAGAAAAGGGTAAAATTAATAAAGAAAGTAAATGTGCGGTCATCACGTTAACAATTAATTGGCGTTAATTAGATATTTGAGATTTGGAGAAAATTACGGTCGCCAGTCCTATGGACAACTACTATAATAATTAAAAATGAAAGATTAATGCACATATAATTAACACTAAAAGCGTGGCAACTGAAGGTTGACGAAAACAGAATTTTTGTCAGAAGTAATAAATTTCGCCACACTCTGACTTAATTTAGCAAACGAATTAATAAAACCGGAAAAACTGAAAGTTAATTTAGTGACTGAAATTAATAGTGAACTTTGTTTCTGAATCACTACGAAATTCAATAAGATAAGGTTAGTCTTGGGCTACCTCAACAATCATTTCAAAAGCTACTTGAATCTACGCAATTTAGAAATAAGAGATTTAACTTTGAACTTGAATTAAATGATTCTGAACAATTAACAGTAGTAAAATTTAGTACGTACCAAACTGAGCTGCAGTCACAGCTAAGCTAAAATATGGTAACAAAACTAGCACTCTTAATTTGTGCTTGTGTAATCTAAATACTGTAGCCAGCTATGAATACTTTAACTGAACTTTGAAATTAAAGCAGTGAAATGGAATGATATTACTTTAATGCTGACATATGAATTTTAACAACACTCGGGTTCATTCCAGAAAAGGAAGGGACCCTGCTTGGTAATGCAATTGGGACAATGAGCAACAAAGATTTATGCAAAGTAGCTGTATTTTTTGATGCAACAGTTTGAAAAGCTGAGGTCTGCCATACAGTTCTAAAACTTTACGTGCTTTTAGTCTTCTTTGTTGGTTGATTGAAGATTTGCAGTCGTCGATCACTCATTGTCGGCCGTAGCTGATGCAGAAGCTGGATGTTGGCGTGCCTTCTTCTCGACACGGTCACCAGGCTAAACGGGCTCTTGATGTGCGCCAGCTAATGCTTCCCGTCCGCGGCACTGTGTCAGGAACTATCGTAGCAAGTCGAGCGCAATTACATGCTGCCAAACCCCGACAGCGCGGCAACTCGCGCGAGCGTCACACAACACACCTGCTCCACCGCCCTACTCCAGCCAGACTCTCCTCTGCCCGCGCTCCATGTGGCAGAGTTAACACTACCAAAGATCCTAAACACTTTGGTTCTCCACACGCCCTATCGATGTAATCGGTCGATAGCATAGTTTTCCCTAGGCCAGACACAGTGTAAAAATACAAGTAATATTTACAAAACAAACCAATTATACATCGACATAAATGCAGCTCTCCATGCTACTCTATCCTGTGCAAGCTTCTTCATCTACCAGTACTTACTGCAGCCTGCATCCTTCTGAATCTGCTTAGTATATTCATCTCTTGGTCTCCCTCTACGATTTTTACCCTCCACACTGCCCTCCAATGCTAAATTTGTGATCCCTTGATGCCTCAGAACATGTCCTACCAACCGGTCTCTTCCTCTTGTCAAGTTGTGCCACAAACTCCTCTTCTCCCCAATTCTATTCAGTACCTCCTCATTAGTTACGTGATCTACCCATCTAATCTTCAGCATTCTTCTGTAGCACCACATTTCAAAAGCTTCTATTCTATTCTTGTCCAAACTATTTATTGTCCATGTTTCACTTCCATACATGGCTACACTCCATTAAATACTTTCAGAAACGACTTCCTGACACTTAAATCTATGCTCGATGTTAACAAATTTCTCTTCTTCAGAAACGCTTTCCTTGCCATTGCCAGTCTACATTTTATATCCTCTCTACTTCGACCATCATGAGTTATTTTGCTCCTCAAATAGCAAAACTCCTTTACTACTTTAAGTGTTTCATTTCCTAATCTAATTCCCTCAGCATCACCCGACTTAATTCGACTACATTCCATTATCCTCGTTTTGCTTTTGTTGATGTTTATTTTATATCCTCCTTTCAAGACACTGTCCATTCCGTTCAACTGCTCTTCCAAGTCCTTTGCTGTCTCTGACAGAATTACAATGTCATCGGCGGACCTCAAAGTTTTTATTTCTTCTCCATGGATTATTCTTTTGTTTCCTTTACTGCTTGCTCAATATACAGATTGAATAACATCGGGGACAGGCTACAACCCTCTTTCACTCCCTTCCCAACCGCTGCTTCCCTTTCATGCCCCTCGACTCTTATAACTGCTATCTGGTTTCTGTACAAATTGTAAATAGCCTTTCGCTCCCTGTATTTTACCCCAGCCATCTTTAGAATTTGAAAGAGAGTATTCCAGTCAACATTGTCAAAAGCTTTCTCTAAGTCTACAAATGCTAGAAACGTAGCTTTGCCTTTCCTTAATCTAGCTTCTAAGATAAGTCGTAGGGTCAGTATTGCCTCACGTGTTCCAACATTTCTGCGGAATCCAAACTGATCTTCGCCGAGGTCGGCTTCTACCATTTTTTCCATTCGTCTGTAAAGAATTCGCGTTAGTATTTTGCAGCAGTGACTTATTAAACTGATAGTTCGGTAATTTTCAGATCTGTCAACATCTGCTTTCTTTGGGATTGGAATTATTATATTCTTCTTGAAGTCTAAGGTTATTTAACCTGTCTCATGCATCTTGCTCACCAGATGGTAGAGTTTTGTTAGGACTGGCTCTCCCAAGGCCGTCAGTAGTTCCAATGGAATGTTGTCTACTCCCGGGGCCTTGTTTCGACTTAGGTCTTTCAGTGCTCTGTCAAACTCTTCACGCAGTATCGTGTCTACCATTTCATCTTCGTCTACATCCTCTTCCATTTCCATAATATTGTCCTCAAATACATCGCCCTTGTATAGACCCTCTATATACTCCTTCCACCTTTCTGCTTTCCCTTCTTTGCTTAGAAATGGGTTTCCATCTGAGCTCTTGATATTCATACAAGTGGCTCTCTTTTCTCCAAAGGTCTCCTATAGGTAGTATCTATCTTACCTCTAGTGAGATAAGCCTCTACATCCTTACATTTGTCCTCTAGCCATCCCTGCTTAGCCATTTTGCACTTCCTGTCAATCTCATTTTTGAGACGTTTGTATTCCTTTTTGCCTGCTTCATTCACTGCGTTTTTTTATTTTCTCCTTTCATCACTTAAATTAAATATTTTTTCTGTTACCCAAGGATTTATACTAGCGCTTGTCTTTTTACCTACTTGATCCTCTGCTGCTTTCACTACTTCATCCCTCAGAGCTACCCATTCTTCTTCTACTGTATTTCTTTCCCCCATTCCTGTCAATTGTTCCCTTATGCTCTCCCTGAAACTCTGTACAACCTCTGGTTTAGTCAGTTTATCCAGGTCCCATCTCCTTAAATTCCCACCTTTTTGCAGTTTCTTCAGTTTTAATCTACAGCTCATAACCAATAGATTGTGGTCAGAGTCCACATCTGCCCCAGGAAATGTCTTACAATTTAAAACCTGGTTCCCAAATATCTGTCTTACCATTATATAATCTATCCGATACCTTCTAGTATCTCCAGGATTCTTTCATGTATACAACCTTCTTTTATGATTCTTGAACCAAGTGTTAGCTATGATTAAGTTATGCTCTGTGCGAAATTCTACCAGACGGCTTCCTCTTTCATTTCTCTCCCCCAATACATATTCACCCACTATGTTTCCTTCTCTCCCTTTTGCTACTCTCGAATTCCAGTCACCCATGACTATTAAATTTTCGTCTCCCTTATATTTTGCACAAAAATGCATTTGGAGGCTCCCCAGGACCGGAGGCACCAGGTGGGCTGCCCTCTACCCTCACCCTCCTCCCACCTCTCTCCGCCAGGGAAGGCAAGAGGTACATACTTTCGCTGTGTAAAGCTAAATTAAGAAATATAAAGTCAGTCGGTGTAATCTTTTAGAAATAATGCAGACAAGATCGCCTGCTTAGAGGTACCATGAATTACAAGCCCAATGGACAACGAAGTGAAGGACGTCCGAGATCACATTGTTTCTGGAACGGATTTTGCAGCTTAGTCCGTGAAGTGAAGATAATGATGATAGTTTTTGTGGTTGCTCGTCGGAATCTAACAGTTATCAGGCGGCCATTAGGACATGACCATCGTATATTGTTTGAAAGATTTACTGCTGGTGATGGTATATGAAGCTTTAGTCCATATCATCGTTGTAGAGATGTGGTGAACAAGATATAAAATGTTGACCAAAATGAAAAATAAATAAGTACTGCCTGTTTTATGTGGCTTAAGAAGGCATCATCCACCAAAATGTTTGAACGGTGATGAGACAGCTAATGTGAAATGCACAGAATTTTGCATTGTATCGAAACGAGGGGTGAAAAAACTGTGTTCCTGGTATCTGTGGACTAGTGCAGGCGTAGCTGCTGGTCATCGTTGATCCTGAATGCGGCGTTGTGAAGCGAGCCCTCATGTGGTTGGTGGTTGATGCATCTCAAAAGTAAAGCGTCTGTTATACACGTCGCGAGGTAAAACCGCTTACAGTGTAATGGGTCACTATCTACACTCTTCACAGCAGAGCCGGTTGTATGTATGTGGAGAAATTTCTACCTCAGTTATTAATTGGTGGTTCGTTGTACGTCTTCAGGATTTCATTTCCTATCAATGTGTGCTACTAGCTTTTTATCACGTCCTTCTATTCCCTCCTTTTTTAAAAAAGTATGCCGGAGTGATCCTTTTGTTAAGCATAACTTCCTTACCTTGATCATCGTAACACCGACAGCGAGTGTTACGTCGTGGTTTAATTACTCCCTCTTTCAGCGCGCATAGAAATTAAATCCCGAGTGCAAAAGTTAATTAACTGATAACATGTAACATCTTGTAGCAGCTTCCACCTATTTATTTATTTATTCTTTTTACAATGTCGGGAAATGAAGGTTAAATGAGGTGATTCTAAGTTGTGTTATTTCCTTTAGTGCAACTTGTGAAGCCTGAGGCAACGGATATTAAAAGGAAAAGTGACTACTCAACTACACGCTACGTTTTAACTTATGTGATTGATTATTAGAGTAATTGCAGAGGCGAACATTTGTCTATAGTGGGTCAAATCGGTTGCTACACCAGATTTCTCTCAAACACGTCAAAATACACCCTTTATTTGACAGATACATCAAACAAACCAGTGATTTGCGAAATAACTGACAAACAAACGAAATTTTACAAATTGCTTGATCGGCTACTGGTGCCTGAGGCCCTGCTTACCCTTCTTCACCATCACCTGCAACTTAGGTAATGACGTGTGTGTCTGAATCCACACATGTACTCATGTGCTCTGCGTCATTGCGTAAAAATTTATGAATATCACGAAGTTCTCCTCTATATTGATTAATTATTGTCCTCTGTCTTAGATTTTACTGTATTTTACGAAAAAAATTCTTTTAAATTTGCAACGAATAGCTTTGTGGCTTTATAACAACTGCCCAACATTTCCCAAATCGGTGAAGTGATACCCCACATTGCTGTTTACACTGAAGATGTATTTGGGAATTTATCTTTCGGTTTCTTTACTTATAGATGTTACGTCAATAATTAGCAGATGGCATTGCTGGCAAGAGGTGTTTTGAAAGACGTACACATATCTCACAGATTTAGGAATTTGTTGACAACCACAGAACTGTGCGATTTTAAAAAATAAATAATAATTGACAAATCAATTCGTTGCCCTGAAGCCAAGTGATGATGAGCAATATTAGTGGTAATATTAGTTTTTCATTTGTTGATCACTATTCCGGAGATACTGGACGTGTCTTGGGATTACATTTTGAGAACAACAAAACTAACATTGACATGTGGAACAATCGGGTCTACTGCCGGATGTTTGTGTCGCTCTCTTTGCAAAGAGAGCACCTAGGGCCCTCTGGGCATAAATACTGGACAAGATCCTCCAACACGGCAGTCTCAGGTAGCACCTGAAGAAGGCAACGAGTTACGTGGCCGAAATATTGTGCCAGAGCGACACAAACATCCGGCAGTAGACCCGATTGTTCCACATGTCAAGATCTCGCCGGGAAAGCCTGAAGAGTTAAAACTAACATTGTCCATATATGCAGACGTTTACAAGGGTACAGAGTTATTTCGTCAAGGATGCGACAGGTTCTGATAAATATAACTGAAATTAAAAATTATTTCTGATTGGAAACGTAGGTTTGCGAAGTGATAGAGACATAAATCGGTGGTCATAAAATAACGATCTTCCTGAAATCAAGCATTAGTGGCGTTTCGAGAACACAGTCGGAAACGTATGCAAACTTCTGACTGGCCAACAGTTTTGCCGACCTCCAAAATTCTTCAAAGCGCCCGTCGCTGCGTGCTGACGGCAGGAGCACATCGTTCCAACGTGTGGAGGCCGGCGGGCTCTTTGTTGTGCACTCTCGCGGAAGGCCCGTTTCCGCCAGCAAGTCAACCGCCCAGTTTATTGTTCAGCAATGCGTAAAGGTCGCAGGATCGCTTTAATAGCTACACGTGGGAGACATCGATTGTTCGTGTGGATGAGGCTACTTTAGCAGCTATGGAACAGTCCATCCCTCCCCCAAGGTTCTTTAAGTGCTCTTCTAGGAGATGTCTGTTCACAAAACACAACATTCATTGCTGCACAGCAGTAAATAAAAGACCTCGCAATGAACACGGATTTAAGGTTTTAACATATTTCGAAATAAGTTGGTGTCCAGTTTTGGAGAGAGTTATTCTCTCGAGGACACCAAGGCATCATAAGTGAAATCTAGGATAGCCACAGGCATTAGTGTCATTAGGGAAAGGGAATACTAGCCTGAACATGTCAAGATTGGAAAGAATTGTACTACAAACTACGAAACAGCAGTGAATTAATAACCATATTATTTGAACACAAGCCGAAACTGGAGTGTGTGGTGTGATAATAAGACTAGTGTAACTAAAGTGAACAAGGAATAGATGTAGAGAAAATTTTAGTAGACTTTTTATTTGATTTTATTTATCTTTTTAGTGAATGTCTTATCGTAGTTTTTCCCAGATGGGCTTGCTCTGAATTTTGCGTGACACAATTCTAGAAAATGCCTAAATCATCGACAAATTTGATGTACCACCACGAATTTATGGAGGAGGCAGAATATCCTAAATTTTTGAGGATATGTATTGTTAAACGTAATTGGGAAAGTCTTGTTGTGATTCTTCTAGAATTCTGACGTTCAGTTACTTTCGCCAAAACAATAATTGCTAACGTCTGTAACGCAGAATTAATGCGGACCATATTTCACGCGTTTACGGTAAATGTTGTAGTAATGGCTACTATGATATGGACAAATCATCAGACTACTCCAAAGACTGGCAATTATCTCTTAATGTAGAGGTATGCAGAGATTGTACACTTCGTGAAATATAAAATAGTAGCCGCCTTCAGCTACACTATGAGTGATTGAGTTGGAGCAAATTTGTGTGTCTCTCTATACGTCCCTACTGTAAAAACATCGTAACCATGGAATCTGTGGAAGAAATCTGTAAATATAAACGACGAATTGTAAAATATGGCCATGCTATTGGAAAAGTCGTTGTAAAATTTCAGCGTCTCGTCGCAAAAATTTTATGTAGTTTTGTGTGTAGATCAGAACAAGACATCCTTCTTAGACCGAATCAGAACATCCAGTGTATGGTGGTATGGCATTTAATGGTGTTGCAGCATACAAGATCCGGCCTGAATAAATTTGGAACGAGAGGTGGAATGAAAACATTTTGTGGGACGATCGAGAACCTGGTGATTGGACATGATCAAGGATGACTTCACTGACAGAGGAAGGACAACGGATGATGTTCTCTGTGACAGATTATACATGAATAGAAGGAAAGGGAAGAGCCTCACTAACAGCACCTGGCAAACTTGAACTGTGCAATGATAATGATAATGCTGCTGCTGATGATTATATATACATCAGTAACGTCATATAACCGTCTTTCCAGAGACCAAATCTGCCAACAACAAATGTCTATTTTACCTGTTGTGATGATATCGTACAACTGTAACATGATTTCTGCACGTAGAATATTACGCACCAGTTGTCCAAAAAGTCTGATTAATTCAACACAGCACCTTTCGGAACCACGTCATCTTCTTACCAAGTTTTTTCTAAAATCAATATGCTGTTACCACAAATGAATGTACCTGTAGTAATTGTTTGATCAGGTTTGAGTTTTAAAGGGAAACACCTAATGTAGTGTTCTCTGCTAAATTTGAGAAGAAACTGTTTCATCCCCAGCTGCAGGCAGCTACACGACCATTCTGCAATTCACACTTAAGTGCCTGTGAGAGGGTTTTTCGAACTACTTTCATACTATTTCTCTGCCGTTCCACTCCTGGACAACGCGCGAAAAAACGATCTTTTAATTTTTCCGTGCGAACTCTGATTTCTATTATTTGATTATGATCATGGTTCTCCCTAAATAGATCGGCATCAACAAAATATTTTTGTATTCGGAGGAGAAGGATTCTGATTAGAATTTCGTGAAAAAATATGGCGGCAACATAAAACGCGTTTGTCTGACTGATTGCCAAACCCAACTCGTGTATCATATACGTGACACTCTTTCCTACAGTTTGATCTTAGCGAAAATGCCGATGACCTCGTAGTTTGGTCCCTTCTCTCTCTTTAAACCAACCAACCAACACTCTTTCCCCTATTTCGTGATAATGCAAAACTGGTTGCCCGTCTTTGAATTCTATGTCTCCGTCAATGATACCAATATCTCAGAAAGCAGAAAACTGGCAGAGGATGGACAAGCGTATTGTAGACAACCTGTTTTATAGATTTCCTGCATGTTGTGTTCCGTCAGTGAAAAACAGTTTCAGGTTAAGTTGTTCGTCTGTACACCAGTGCGGTATGCAGAAAAAGTATTTTTTTGAATGTAGGCTCAATGCTCGCAAAGTGAACATATTCTTGTGGAGGCAGTTTTATGTTGCCGAAGATTACAAGCTGAAATCATACTGTCTGAAAATATTGCTAATGAATGCTGTGATATGCGAAACTTTTATTGCAACCGAGGATTGGTAAACGATCTAGATCAAGTTAAGCAGCTCAAGTACGAAACCATACGCTATCGAAGGCGGAAAGCAATTTTTTATGGATTACACGATTCCCTCTCTCTATCTCTCATTCACTCACTGTGAGTGTGTCTGGACAATGGGAAACATTACGAAAAAAACAAATTAAAAATTTTTTCAATCCTCAGGTTTCGACCAAAGTTTCCCATGGGCACCAGGCGAATGCCGGAAGTGGAAATCTTCTCTCAAATAGTCCCAACTGGAAATCCCTTTCCCCCAAGTTTAGCCTGCAGGTACTAGACTGAAACAAATTTGTCCTACAACAGCTCGCCCTGCTCTCATGAGCAAGGAATGAAAGACGTAAAAAGAAAAAGAAAAAAAAAACATTGTCCCTGGTTCCTGGCGAAGGATTTGGAAGGCTATGCCTCGGTTATATGGCAAATACCGTAACTGGTAACTCATCACGACATGCTTCCAACTCACTTTCTGCTTGAGGAAAAGTAGCTCCACAACCAGCTAAATCTCAACTAGACAGCCGCGTCTCATGGTTGAATGAAATTCTGCTAATAAGTAAGTAAACCATAAAAATATATCTTGACTGCAATTATCCATAGTTTCAACATAATACAACTTTATTAACACTGAAGAAGCCTTCCAGCTGACTGCTTGCAAATTAGTCAGCAGTCTGGCATATCCTGGGCGTGCCCCAGCTTCTCTGGTCAACTGCATTGATTCTCTTTTTCTTTCTTTCTTTCTTTCTTTATTTTTGACGTGCTCTTAAACTAGTCAGTCTGCTTATTTACAGGGTGCTGTGAACCAGATATCTAACCCTGATTGTCATTGCACCCCTAGCTGTAGCATGCAGAATGACGGGAGAAAAAGAATGGAAGAAGCAGAATGAAAACCAAAAACACTTGATGTACGATTACACGTCCTGCAGGAGGTGAGGTAACGAGCATTTTGCTCTCATTTAAGTATATGGCCAAAAGCGTCAGCCTTCAGGAATTTTGAAACGAAACCTGTCGTCGAGGACCGTGTGCCACAAAGAGCGTAGATTCGCCATGAAATGGGGAAATTGACAGGCGTCTATTGTGCTGAGTGAGGCCTAAGTGCTGTAGTGTGCGAGTGATACAGATGAGAACCTACGTCATAGGGAAATCCCGTAGACGCTGTTTGCGACGAGGGAGACGTAGCGGTGTTAAATATGGCGGACCTAAGATCGGCCATAAAGGAAAACTCTTATTAAAACTATTTAATTCTGTAGTAATTCTGGGAATGAAACCACAGTAATTTTAATCTACAGCCTACATAAACGTCAGGGTGATCCCAATAAAACTTTAATATAGATCATATCTATAATAGTTTAGGATTTACTGTGAAAGTGAAATTAACAAGTTTTGTGACAAAGACCTGAATGCTAAAATCTGAACGCTTTGGTCGATCTTAACGATCGACATTTCATCTAGAAGCGCATCATTAAAATGACAAATGTTGTAAATATCAACTCTGTAACTTTATTTGTTTAAAAGATATAGCATATTTAAATTATCAGTATTTTCAGTTAAGCATCAGATCATCATTTCCTCCGCACAAAACACGTTGAACGACAACAGCATGACACCTCTTGAATCATTAGGTAATAGAATATTGGTTGTAAAGTTTAGTGCATAATAGTTACTTTTGTTCTTTATTTATTTATCAGAAAGCACATTGGTGCAAGGCTACTGGCCGTGACATCCAAAGTTAAGAAGGGAATTATATTGGTTTTACGTAAAAGAATTTAACGTTTATTATGTAATGGATATTATTGTTACATTATTTAGAGAGTGAAAATGGTCAAGCTTTGATTATTTAAATATGTTAAAATGTAAGATAACGTAGAATAACCTGTAGCCAATCAGATGGGCGGCTTCAGGAATGGGAACTGCCCTGGTCAGTTGAGCGGGGATGTTCGGCGCGCGGGAAACGCGGCCGGGGTCGAGCAGAGGGACAGTGCTGGTGGAGACGCGAAAGCGGTCGGTCTGTCTTTAGGCAGCTAGGAAGTGAAACGACTTAGAAAATTTCGCGTTGTGTGGTATCGCGGGACTTAGTCTCTGAGCGGTGAGCAGCCGAGCGTCTGGTGTGAACTCTAACTTTTCGCGTACTTAACGAGGTGGAGTATTGGACTTGTAATTCACGATGAGTCTGCGAAAGATCGAACTGTGTCAAATGGATATGCGCTCGAGTGTAATAGTAATTCTAAATACGACCACTTTCGCTATTAGTTTGCTTATTCTAACTAAATCGCAACTGTGTGGCCAACATAATTTATGGGTCGTTAATTTTGCTCCCGATATTGTTATTACTGTTGTTATATGTTATAATAAGGCTGTATGTTTCATACAATTTCGCAAACTTGCCATCAGCCAGACAGTTTAACCAAAGGGTTGAAAATTATCACGGCAGGGTCATACAGAATGAAAGTTAACACTTGGGATGACCATATAAAAATGATGATTTGAATGAGAAGGCAAGCAAAATGTAGTTTACTGACAACATTTATTTTTTCAAACACACACACACAAAAAAGAAACAAAGACAGGCCTAATTGAACCTAAACAATTTCAGTGCAAATCTCGTAAACAACTAACGGGTGGTTTGAGGCCACAATGGACAAAGATCCTGGATGGCAAAGATGTGTCAAATACACTGGCTTCAAAAATGTGGATAACGCTATCGATGTGAATCTGTCGCTGAGCAGACTTTGACTGTTCAATCTACAGTAGGCTATGTGGTTGCAGCTGAGAGCAAGTGGCGGTTGGGGTTTGTACGCCTAGACAAGGCTGGAGCAGCAGTACTTTACCCTGTTTGCTTCGTGCAGCGATGTAACTTGCAGCTGGCGAGTCGTGTGCGGCAGTGGCGAGTCGTAAGGTGGCACCTGTGAGTCGATCGCGCCACGAAAGGAATGAAAAATCCCACGATGTAGCGATCAGGCAGGCGGATCGCAATTTACTCCCTAAGAGAGCCCTGAAAGATTTCAGTGTGTGACACACCCGTTCGCTGCTCGTACCAAGGACCAATTCGGCTCACTTATACGGCAGTGCGCACAAGGATGCCGAACGTCGAGACTGGTAAACCAAATCGAATAAGTGTGCCCTCGGCAGACGAGTAGTCTGAGACGTTTGAAGTCACACTGTCGGTACAGTGAGAAATTCACCACAGGATCCAGGTTACAAACATAGCTAATATGACGACCACCTGCAACCACGACATCCTGGAACAGAATTAGAGATTGCTTTACTGCTACCCAAAACAAATTCCGTGTGCTGTGCGGGCTGCAAATTAGAAAGTCACCTGTCTCAAAAGCGCGTAGAAAAACTGTCAATAAAAAATTTATCGTGCAGTAAGATAATGGATTGGTTTCTATAAAATAATGTCCGAAATTTCAGCTCAAAAATGTTTATTTGTTCTTATAACCAAAGAAACGGTACGATTCAGTCCTCATTGAAACTATTAGTTATTTTTCTCAAGTTCACAATTCATACACTCATTTCGCGCACACAGTAGCCAGAAGTCTGTCCAATTCCGACCCGAGTTAAACAATGTTTCCACAGTGATTAATTCGGCCACTAACATGAGCCATTACATTCGGTCCTTCTGGTGGATTTCAAAAAAGAAATTGCTCCCCAAAAATGCTCAGTGGTTGAATACTGAGACATGCCACGCGGATACTACGAAGGCCAAATTTTCACACGCGATTATCAATCCAACAATACAGTTCTAAAACTTCCAAACTTCACAAAACTTTCCGTAACTACATCAGCGTTAGTCATGACACGTATCAAACGAGGGGAACTCAATATTCCTTCATTTTACACATTATTTTGACTCGCACTAGTAACATGACCGTCCACGTTCAAAGCTAGCAAGCGACTTCCTTCTTGTGGCCTCAGTCCCAGTATAACTATCAGGTAACGAACGGGAACCGTTTCAATTCTGATTGGCTAACCATACTCGCTGCCAATCAGAACGCTCGCTCATGATTATACCCGCGCAAAAACTGGCCTGCACCAATCCTTACATACAGATGCATCTACGTCATTCTGGTATACAAATATTGAAGTAATGTTTAATAAACGAAAACGAAAAGGCAATAAACCTGGAAATATCCTTTAGATACAGATAATACTCCAGCTGACTTTCTGTCTGCCCTGTTACATTAGCAATCACACCTAGACGTACGTCACAGCAAAATTGGTAAATTCTCTATGACCATTTTCCCACGACAGGCTTGCGTAACTCTTGCAGGTTACTTAAGACAGTATACAATGCAACATTAAAATTTGATGAATGTCAAAGGCCACACTTTCATTCACTCCGTATACTCCCACAACCAACAATCTTAGACACCAATAATAATATTTTCTGATTTTTATATTACGAAAACGAAAAATAATTAAAGTTTTAATATGAAAACCTCAATTAATTAATTCTGCATCCTGAGAGTTCTGTTTATGTTTTCAGATAATACCAAAGGATAAATTATTATATTTCCTAACTGAATTTAGTTTCTGTAGTGTCAGTTTTTTACTTTTTTAGCAATTTTTTTATCTCTGAAACTATGATAGTTATAAAGCTGAAATTTGGATACAATTTTCTCCTGAATGTCAAAAGGTAGTGTACCGATTTTGAAAATGATTGAATAATATTTAATATCATTTATTTAGGTTCTTATAGGTGGTGAATGTACGCATCCAGTAAGAGACATAGGATGTGCAGATGTCAGCCCCCGAAGTTACATGAAGCTAGCTACCCTAAAACAAACGTTCACTCGGAACAAACTTGTGACGCTACAAGTGGACCAGGAATGTTCATCCATCATGACACAGCTCGTGCGCTGTTTGAAGAAAGCATATCGTACCCAGTAATCTCAGCCATGGCAACAGTAATGTCTTCAACAGTTTGTGGCGCAATTGGTCGTCGACCTCTCCCAGGAGCAATTTCCAAATCGCCAGTTAATTCGAACTTCCGATTCATGTTCTTCAAAGCTGGTACAGAAAGTTAACCTCTCTATATTTCTTTAATGCGTCGATACTCGCGAAGAGCAACAGTACTATTGCTGCTGTTTTGATAAAACAATTTTACAAGTAATACCCTTCTCACTTTGTCCGGACCCATGATGACTGTCTGCAACTGTAATGCGCATTGATACTTGTATTTCAGTTCTACGTTGCTGTACCAGCATCGGTGCCCAACGGTAGGTCATGACACTAACGTTACTAACAAAGTAAATCTTGCAGTCAAGGTCTGAACATCATTCCTATGAAGTTGGGTACCCATACAGTAAGCAGCTTTCTGTTTACACCGTCTCAAGTATCGAAGGTTTAATTATAACCACTCTGTACATTTATTAGCTTTTGTTTCACAACTGAATCATCCTCTCTGTGGCAGCAGGGAGGACGGGTGCGGACACAGTATGCAAGAGTGGAACGCGCTGACAGATCCAGCTCAGCAGTTTCTCGCGGCCGTCGATGAGGTCACGGCGGCTAATGCAAGACGAGTGGTGTCGTGAAGGGTAGCCAGCCTAGCTGGTGGTAGGACGTAGCTCGTCCGACGATGACGCACAACAGCTCGACGACTCTTTTTACATGGGTGCGCCCCAGTAAACATCCAGCAGCTCTGTACGGGGAAGTGATGGTGGCGCAGAGTTACATCATAGCCTCTCCATCAAAGGAAAGCCGTGTGTCTGCTCACGGATTCTAGTGGAGGGGGGGGGGAGGGGAAGCAGCTAGTGTGCCTCCCCAGTACAGCGACAGTTTGATTCGCACCAAATACCATCGATTTGACCCCCCCCCCACCCCTAGTGAGCTGGTGATAGAAGGGTCGAGTCTTCAAGTAAGCGTAAGAAAGGTCAGCAGCTCACAATGGGTAACTTCAGTAGACCAGGCTGGCTGCGGTCTCAAAAGTAATCAGATGCAATGACGATACATATTGTTGAGGATGACCGAATGTGGCCTAATTTTCTAGGCTCATCAGCAGTCTTCACTGCACATCAGTGTCTCAACTGTAGCGTTCAGCTCTTCACCTTGGAGCTTTCTACAGTGTCAGCTGGCTGAAACGTGTTCTGAGTGAGATTTATGTGTAGCTTCAGCACCTTGCAGTGCTGAAGCAATAACGTTATTTTCCCTTCACAGTTCCCTTCACACTGAGGCCATGTCCGCAGCTCGTGGTCTCGCGGTAGCGTTCTCGCTTCCCGAGCACGGGGTCCTGGGTTCGATTCCCGGCGGGGTCAGGGATTTTTCCTGCCTCGAGATGACTGGGTGTTGTTGTGTCATCTTCATCATCATCATTCATCCCCATTACGGTCGGAGGAAGGCAATGACAAACCACCTCCACTAGGAACTTGCCTAGTAAGGCGGCGCGGGTCTCCCGCGTCGCTCCCCTACGCTCTGTAAAGAACTATGGGACTCATCATCATCATCAGCGAGGCCATATTGCTGAGCTGGTGATTCAGACATTTCACTCAGTTGTGTGCCACAGTATTGAAGTATTGGCTCTCCTGCCTGTTTGTCATTCCAGTGTCTGTGCCCGAGCTTGCCTTCGCTCGGCTTGGCACTGGCTGGGAAAAACTTAAAAACTTTTTCATTTTCCCAGTAAATCTTTCTGTGCCGCAACAATATATTATGCCAGAAGAGGTTAATAAAAGAACAATGGTCAATGCAAGACATAGAAGTGGGAGTTAAATAAAATTAAAAAAACACGGTTCTTCTCAATTCTTCCTCAGATGATGTAGGCTATATGTTGCCACGTTGGCCGGTCTGTGTGGCCGAGAGGTTCTAGGCGCTTCAGTCTGGAACCGCGCGAACGCTACGGTTGCAGGTTCGAATCCTGCCTCGGGCATGGGTGTGTGTGATGTCCTTAGGTTAGTTAGGTTTAAGTAGTTCTAAGTTCTAGGGGCGGCCGGTGTGGCCGAGCGGTTCTAGGCGCGTCAGTCTGAAACCGCGTGACTGCTACGGTCGCAGGTTCGAATCATGCCTCGGGCATGGATGTGTGTGATGTCCTGAGGTTAGTTAGGTTAAGTAGCTCTAAGTTCTAGGGGACTGATGACCTCAGATGTTAAGTCCCATAGTGCTCAGAGCCTTTTTTTAAGTTCTGGCAGACTGATGACCTGAGATGTTAAGTCCCATACTACTCAGAACCATTTGTTGCCACGTTGGATTTTAATGAACTGTCATTAGAGGATCAACTAGAAGAGAATGAATTTTCTTATATTTCTATCTTGTTTTTAAATGTAAGGGTGAAATTAGTCTAGACAAGTTATTAAAATTTTCACTGTCCATTTGGAGAAAACTGATATAATCATAAGGTTGTGAACTGTAACATGTTCTTTAGTGGGTATTCAGGCGGATATTTCTCTCTCATTTTCAACCATTTCCTACATTAGCACCTTGTTTTCTTCTTCTTTAAACAAAGTGCCAGTGGCAGAAATGGTTTATCTGTATTTGTAGCCATTCTCACTACTGTCAAAACACAGCATTCACTAACAATGTCTTCTTCAGAAGTTAGGTTAAACTGACAAACTTGTTGGATCGTGTACAAGCTTATTTAGCAAGTGCATGAGAGCTAACAGAGAGTCTAAGAACTAGGTTGGATCATGTAAAGGAGACTTTAAAGAGCACGAGAGCCACACTTTTAAGACAAAATCTAAAATCAGCGATAGCGGCGCACCAGGAGAATGTGTACGATAAAACCCCATGAGTCGTTAGGCCACTTTATATTCCTCTTCAAACTTCTCCACTATTTGAACAAGGTTATGGATTTTAAAAACATACAGATGCCAGTAATAGTAAAGTTTATTGAAGGAATGTCCGTGAATCAGTTGAAATATCGAGGTATGAGAACAGTTTTCATAGAGATGTTAGCTACCTGCTTCCATCTCTGTGGCTACTGGCTATCACGGAATTAAGCACACAGCCACGCTGAGAAGAAAGAAAGCAAATAAATATCTGGAAAATACGGAGGTGGCACAACAGTCATGATATACTTGATTCCCACCTCTGTTTCAATATCTGGTTTAAGTATTTATCACCGGCCGCTGTGGCCGGGAGGTTCTAGGCGCTTTAGTCCGGAACTGCGCTGCTGCTACGGTCGCATGTTCGAATCCTGCCTCGGGCATGGTTGTGTGTGATGTCCTTAGGTTAGTTAGGTTTAAGTTGTTGTAAGTCTAGGGGACTGATGACCTCAGATGTTAAGTCCCATAGTGCTTAGAGCCATTTGAATCAGTATTTACCCAATGTCGACAGTGGACCAGTGGCAGCCTGAAGATTTTTACCTTATACCCCCACTTAACAGGAAAAAGCGCGGGAAAGTAGCCATTTATTAGAGAATACGACACCGTCTTTCAACAGTGTTCAGCCATCCGAGGGCACTAGTGGAAACCTGAAGACGGTGCTAGCAGTAGGATCGAAACATCGAATAGTGAGGGAGTTTGGAGAGGAATATTACCTGGCCTAACGACTCAGGGGCCTTTATCGTAAACGTTCTCTACAGCTCTTTGGCTTAGAGACAGTTAACAACGAAGTTATGGTACGGGAGGCTGTGATAGTGAGCTAGTCACTCTACAAGGTTTAAATTGTCAGTGATCTCTTCGTGCACATGTTGTTCGAGTTAGATACCACTATCTAGCTATTTTCATAACGACATTTATTCAACAGAAGTATAAGGTACGGTACTACCGAACACATCAACTGAAAACCCGTTCCATCTTCATTCGCATTTAAAGCAATGTTAAAGATTAACAGCAATTGCTGTTTACAAATTATGTCACCTGAAAAAGTGAAGACATACTTTACTACCAGCCTATAATCATGTCGTATAAATGTTTCTAAGTAACAATATGCAAGACTAAGTAGTGGAACCATGAGCCAGGCGCCATTGTAGGTGGAGCCAACAGCAGTCTACGATTAACTAACAACGTATCTGGATACCACAGTTTGTCTGCAGAAGTCACTGCTTGACAGCATTTGTACATCCTATAAAAATATTCGTAGAGTGTACAGGATACAAATTAGATCATACCATCACGGCAGGCAGCGAAATCCAACACAAGCTTGTTTAACTCGCGGCATAGAACCTGAAATACTGAAAACTTTGAAATCCTAGGCGTTCGAAGAAAGACGGGTAATAGATCTACTTGGAAAATTTTAAGAGTCGACATTCAGGAGGGGATCTAAGAATATTCTTCAGCTTAGAAATTGACTTTGGGCGACCGTAGAAACGAGATAAATATACCGGCTGCTGCATAACAAAAGGGCAGTCGTTCCTCCCGATTCAATTCGTAAATTGAACGAGAAGGAACTTTAATTATATGGTACAATTAAACGTAGCCTGTTCTAGGAACCATACCATTATTTTCAGAGTAGAGCTGTAACTGTATGGAATGTTTGTACCATCGATTGCCCTCATTTTAGTGTTATATAATCAAATACAAAATGAGTACAAAGGGAGAAATGCGATTAGCATTCATCAGGTTCATAACCTAATGTAAAATTTGGCGACTGATCTGACGTGAAACCTTACGAAGTTTTAGTGATGCGTAAAATCGACAAATGGGTGAAATTATTTATTTAGTCGCTCAGTGACCGTGCTAACATCGAAACTGGAGCTGATGGAGAACAGCCGGAAATTCTGAATTCAGTCTTCCGGAATAGTTTTGCAGCAGAAGTGTGTAATAAGGTTCCTCCGGGGCAGCTAAAATAGAGGAATAGAGAAACAACTACAATCCCTCAACAGGGCAAAGGTATCTGGACTTGGCAAGAAACTTGGACGATCCTATACTTATTACGCGAAAGGACTTGCCCCCCTTCGGTGTAAGTTGATCATACGTCGTTGCAGCGACAAAGGAGTGGTTCCCTCTGAGGCAATACGATATGCGATATGGTACATTACGTGACTTGTGATTCGACTTAGAAGCAACCTGCATTGGTGGAATTCATAAAAACGTAGTTGAAGCAATTTTGCTGCTTCAGATTGGGACGACAGCGAAAAATGGTTCAAATGGCTCTGAGCACTATGAGACTTAACATCTGAGGTCATCAGTCCCCTATAACTTAGAACCACTTAAACGTAACTAACCTAAGGACATCACACACATCCATGCCCAACCAGCAAGTGTAACGGTCGCGCAGTTCCAGACTGAAGGGTCTAGAACGGCTAAGTCACAACGGCCGGCAGTTTACATTTGTTGCATTTTACATCATACACTGCTGCATACAAAATGTAGCTAACATATAGAAATTGTTTTTGACGCTGGGAGGAAGTCGTATCTCTTTTCAGTCCTGAATGTGTGAGTGAGATACGTATTTTAATGTTAGACCGCGACGAGCTATGAAGTGCCAGCTTGATGCTATGGCTCCGTGCTGAGTTGTGCCTACTGTTTCTCATTTGTATGTAGTTTATGAAGTCGGTTGCTGTTACATTTTAAGTTATCATTGCATTAAGAGTTATTTTCGCTTTAAAACTGCAGGCAAAAGATCGCAGATCCTGTGGCAAAGTTAGCTATATATTGTACGCGTCAATTTTACTTGTATGCATTAATAGTTGCATTTATGAAACATTCAGTAACTGTTTTTTTTTCACTTATTGTCGAAAAAAATGGCTTGTGTTTCAGCGAGCAATGAATGTCAAACTGAATTTTGCTGTTGACATAAATAAACCATGCTGTGTTCTGGATGTCGCCAACTTGAAGACTAAGTTACTGCAAAAAGGATTTGTTTCTGCCACAAACTTGGACGAATGAAGAAGAAATGTATCAGCAATAGGAAACAGAGAGGCAAAGGGTATTTATTTTGTTAGTGAGACTGGTAAAGTACGTCGATAAGGCAGCAAAATTTCAGATCATATATGAAGCAGAATATGAGCTGTCATAAGAGTTTACGTTTGCAAGAACTATTTCATTAGTTTCATTGTTCCATCTTGATTGCTATTGTCGGTAGTTGCATCTGTAAATTCGTCTGAAACACAATAAATCCAAATCATCTGCCACTAGTAACTAATCCTCACATTATCCAACAGTCCGTTTTAGAGCACTGCCTACTGAAACTTGCTTGTTTAATTTTCTATTTTTATTATTAACGTACTTGACCAAGACAATAATGTTGTTTAATTCACTCTATGCAAAGGAATCGATGCCACCATTATAGCTTGTTCATGAAATGGTATCCTTTGTCACACTTTATAAAAATTTATAATGTATGTGTAACGCCGGAAATGTATATCCTCCTATTTCCATCCATTGTACTATAATTTTTTCTTCTTGCTTTGTTACCTCAAGATATTACATTTCTGTCTCTTTATATATTGTAATTGTTTTACTGTTTGTATATATATATATTTATGCATTTATGTTTGTTTGTTTTGTGAATATTATTTGTATTTATACGCTGGGTCTGGCCTAGGGAAAACTATGCTATCGAACGGATACATCGATAGGTCGTGTGGAGAACCAAAGTGTTGAGGATCTTTGGCAGTATTAACTCTGTCGCGTGGAGCGCGGACAGAGAGAGGGAGTCTGGCTGGAGTAGCGAGTGGAGCAGGTGTGTTGTGTGAAGCTCCCGCGAGTTGCCGCGCTTTCGGGATTTGGCAGCATGTAATTGCGCTCGACTTGCGATGATAGTTTCTGACATGGTGTCGCGGACGGGAAGCATTAGCTGGCGCACGTCAAGAGCCCGTTTCGTCTGGTGACCGTGTCGAGAAGAAGGCGCGCCAACATCCAGCTTCTGCAACAGCGACGGCCGACAATGAGTGACTGTCGCCACCCCCTCGATCGACGGCTTCAAACCTTCAATCAACCAACAAGGAAGACTGGAAGCACGTATAGTTTTAGAACTGTATGGCAGACCTCAGCTTTTCAAACTTTTAAAATTGTTGCATCAAAATTACAGCAACTTAGCATGAACCTTTGTTGCTCATTGTCCCAATTGCATTACCAAGCAGGGTCCCTTCCTTTTCCGGAATGAACCCGAGTGTCGTTGAAACGTTGAAATTCAGACGCCAGCATTAAAGTACAATCATTCAATTTCTCTACTTTAATTTCAAAGTTCGGTTAAAGTATTCATAGCTGGCTACAATATCTAGATTAAACAAGCACAAATTAAGAGTGCGAGTTTTGTTACCGTATTTTAGCTTACCTGTGACTGCAGCTCAGCTTGGTACGTACTAAATTTTGCTATTGTTAGTTGTTCAGAATCATTTAATTCAAGTTCAAAGTTAAATCTCTTATTTCTACATTGTGTAGATTCAAGTAGCTTTTGAAATGATGGTTGAGGTAGTCCAAGACTAACCGTATTTTACTGAATTTCGATGTGCTTCAGAAAGAAAGCTCACTATTAACTTCAGTCACTAAATTACCTTTCGATTTTCCTGTTTTATTAATTCTTTTGCTAAATTAAGTCAGAGTGTAGCGAATTTTATTACTTCTGACAAACTTTCAGTTTTCACACTGCACGTGTCAGCCTTCAGTTGCCACGCTTCTAGTGCTAATTATATGTGTAATAACCTTTCTTTTTCAGTTACTATAGTAATTGTCCTTAGGACTGGCGACTGTTATTTTCCCCAAATCTCAAATATCTAATTACCGCTAGTCAATTGTTAACGTAACGGCCGCACATTTACTTTCTTTATTAACTTTACCCCTTTTTCAAAAATTATTTCCACCAGTTTCATTAGCATTTTTCCTTTCATTTAGATGTAACCCTTTCCTCCCTCTTTACCGACAAATTAACCTTGGTGACGATTGCTTTTCCCAAATTTCCATTAGATACACGCTGTTTAATTATTCACTGTCATTAAGGTCGATAAGTGAGGAGGAGGTTACACGTGGCGACCTCGTGACAGGACCATCTTCGGATTTGAGGTTGTTCTGCACACGAATTTTGCACTGTGCAAATCTCGTAACAAAGTACTGGTTACTTACAGGCCGTTACGTCAGCGAGAATAAATAGTGGGAGTAATCCTAATTATATTTGAGATTTGGCATTTATATTGAAAATTATTAAAATGAGTGAAGGCAACAATTGCCAAAATTTGGTAGACTTGGATACGGAACAATCGGTCGAACAGTGGGAAACGCGCACCGCGGTACCCATTGTTCAGGGGCTGGCAGCTAGCATGAAAGACGCGACCGCCGAAACGCAACAAAGAGCAGGAATGGAGTTCCAAACTTTAGAAAATGTTTCGGAATCGGAAGTGAAAATCAAATCTGAATCCCTTGATGACGAATACGGGGGGACAATTAAAGAGGAAGCCGCTACGGAAGTAAAACCGGTAGTTTCCGGGAATTTAACTGATTTATTGAATGTTTTGATTAACGAAATCAAGAGTCAATCGGCCAAGCAAGAAGATCAGGCCGCCAAGCAAGAAGCTCAGGCTGCCAAGCAAGAAGCTTAGGCTGCCAAGCAAGAAGCTCAGGCTGCCAAGCAAGAACCTAAGTCTGAAAAAATTGAACGGATGCTAGACAATCAGAACAAAGCTATTAACGTTGTTAACAACAATGTTGGAGTTGTTAACACAAAAGTTGATAAAATCAAAGAAGATATTGTTGTAATTAATACCGAAATCGGTAATCTTAAACAGGAAATGATAGGCGTTCAGGCGGAAATTGCGAGCATAAATACTCGTTTTTATTCCGAAATTAGCAGAATCGAGAAAAGTGTAGGAGAATCAGTTGCTCCGATCATCGAGAATAAGGTGACGGAACAAATTCAATTAGTGAAAAAAGAGGATCAAAAGAAGGTGGAAACTATAAAGGCTTTAGTATCCGAAGTAGATACCAAAGTGATGAAGCAGGCTAATACCTGCGAAGAGAAAAAAAGGGAAGTAGAAACGCTTGCGACAACCACTTGCCAAGTAATTACGAGAGTGTCGAAATTAGAAAAGAAACTTGACGAAAAACAAAGCTATGTGCCAATCTGTGCACATAGTTCGGAATTGTTGACGAAAGAGGAGCGGTTCGACCCCTTGAAAAAAGGCGGTATACACGTGACGGATTTCATTAAAAATTGTGAAAGAGTTTTACCCAGATCATGGACTAATGAGAGAAAAATTAATGCGGTTATTGATGTGCTGGCTGGTGATGCCAAGCGTTGGGGCTTAAACCTCAACATTACGAACCTGACTTTTGACGATTTTAAAAATTTGTTTCTGGCTGAATACTGATCAGAGCAAATACAGCAAAGTGTCTGGCGCGAATTTGTCGTATCGAGGCCTTTCGATGCGAATTCGCGCTGCTCGATGAAGGAGTTTTGTGAGGGCTGGATCCGCAAGTTGGAATATTTGCGTGATCGCCGCACGGAATCCGAAATAGTCTGGGAACTCTACAAGAAGCTTCCAGATGATATAAAACGCTACGTAGGAAGCAATTACAGGACAATCAATGATTTCCTGGAAAGAGTGGAAGACGAGGACATTGGCGCAATAATCGCGACAGTGGTAGAGGCCGTGGTAACAACAACGGGTACCACAGCAACCACAACAACGATAACCATGGGAACAATGCATACCGCAACCATGGCAGCAATAACAATAATGGTTCGGACCGTAATAACAATCGGTACAATGCAAATAGTAACAGGAATTACGGAAACCAGTATCATACTAGCGTGATACGGGCTTCGCAGAATAGTAATAACGCCAGAGGGTGTGATCAGCCGCCTCAGCAGCATCCGGGGAGCGTATCTGCTGGGACGAGGCAGGGAAACCATTAGCCGCGCCGGTGAGGGGCCGACCGGGCGTGGAGAAATTTTGGAGGCCCAATAACAAGAGAAAACCCAGGTGTCGTCGTTATGAAAATTCCGTATGGAATAATCAACGGCGGGAGAGTATGCCAGTGTTAAGAGAAAGGAGTGCGCCCACAAGTAGTAGATCAGCTGTATACACGGCAGTAGAAAATACATTCACTGTCAATTAGAACAATTGAAGTAGTGTTCCGGAAATCGATTATAAAGTGGCAGCTGTAATACCCACAGCGGAACTGGAGATTGAGTTTAAAAATGATTCACAAGTGTTGAGAGAAGATCAGATGTCAGATAAAACGTCCGTCATCGAGCGAGGGGATGCGGAGAGGGATGTGGTCTGGTTAAGGCAGTTCGGTCGTTTATACGACGAACTAAGTGATTATAGGGGCCTGTATGGGAGAAGTGTTTATGGGGAGCGCGTGCAGGACTTTCCGCGTCTCGTCCCGCAGGAAGATAGTGTTTGTGAAATGATAGAAAGTTCTGGCCCTAACCGGCAGACTTTACTAGAAATAGTTGATGTTAATGGGGAGCACGAGCAAGATTCGTCGTGTTTCGTCCCGCAGGAGTTGGATGTTGAAGTAGTAACGGAAAGTTCTGGCCCTAACCGGCAGACTTTACCGAAAGTTATAGTGGTAGAAGTGGCCGACCCATCCGACGCAAACCTCCAGTTTAAACATTGCGAGAGTATTAAGGAGAAAGATTACGAAAATTTTAGTGATGGCCGGACACGATTGGTAGAAAAGCACATAGATTACAGCGTGTATGAGGTTAGAGCTGACATTATACGGTCAGACGATAGCAGTGTGGGTTGCGCAGATCTAGAGGAAGTAATTGCAGATACTACTGGGCACATTTCTCCAGGTAGATTGGCAGATGAGATCAATCTGACCAAAGAGGAATCAACGAAGGTGACAATGAGTGAATTGATAGCACAGCAACACTCACTAGTTGACGAGTTAGAGGAAAAGGGTTCGGTATTGGAGGCGAAGCTACAGACTAAGCCTCAGGACAAACGTGTTGAAATTAAAACTGTATGTGAACAGAGGCTGAAAAAGCCGCCAGATAAGCCGGATTTAGGATCAAAGCCGGATGGTTTTTTCTGGAATGACCTGGACATAGACGAGGATTTACTGTGGGAAAATAAAGAAACAGTCGAGGACAAGTGTAGACAGGTAGTAGTGTCTGTTAATATGCACGACCTACAACTAAACGTGTTGATTGACACCGGTGCAGAATTGAGTGCTGTATCTGGGAAAATATTTGAGTTACTGAAAGAGAGACCCGGCATCGTAGTTATGCCAGTAACAGGAGTGAAAATTATCGGTGCTACTGGGAAGGCCAGTAAACCGGTCACAAAACAGATTTTTGTCAACTTCGAGATATGTGGGGCACGATTTGAACAAGAGTTTGTCGTTGTGCCAGACTTAACTACGGAAGTAATTATCGGGTTAGATTGACTATTAAAGTATCGTGCAGTGATTAATTGCGAAAGTAAAACTTTGACATGTACGTCACAAGATAAAACAATAGTAGTTAGTTTTGACGAGGCAGGAGACGGTGTGCGTAGGCAATACCAGCCTATACACATTGTTAACTGGCCGGATGACATTGACGTAGGAATGAATTTGAACTGCCGTAATGTGAGGAATCTCGGCATTGACAAAAGTGTAGAAAGTGAATTGGAAGAGATAATCAAATTCCCTCCACGCATTGACATTAGTATTGGTGTGAAAAAAGATCGTTTGCGAGAAGTAATGAAGCTAAAAGCCGATGCTCGCATATGTCGTCATGACGCTAAAGCGCGTTTTGCTAAGTTTGCAATCGGAGACTTAGTACTTGTAAAAGCTCATGAGAAATCGAGCGAGATAGACAATGAAATCTCTAAATTTAAGTTTGTTTATAATGGACCATATAAAGTCATTGGTATACCTCACACTAATGCTTATTGCTTAGAGTATCCAAGCTCTGCAAAACTATTAGGTATACGGAACATTGTAGACTTGAAATTGTACCAACCTAGGATCGATTAATACCACACAATGGGTAATTTGTACAGTATGTAAAACAGAGTGTAAGATTTAACGACTTGCTAGATTGCCATGCTTTTGACTGACCAAGGTCATTAAAGAAGTAGTAATTAATAAGTAATTAATTTTGATTAATCAATTTAATTTTTAATCAATTTAATCATGATCTAATCAACTGAAAAATCCAAGCTGCTAGTTTAAGTTTTCAGCTGAGTCACAGTAGATTAAGGAATGTAAATATGATTTTGTAAATAGCTGTAAGATTTCATAAATATGTGATTTACTAGTCATTGCCGATGTACTTAGACGCTGTTTTAAGTTTCAGGCTAGTACATGCGTGTGATGATGGACAGTGTTGAGTTATCCACTGTGATAGTGTTTATGGACTCCTTGAGATTACTCGGGAGTGAGTTTTTCCGAAAGAATTCAGTGAAACGGACGTTCTGGAAACGCCGTTACAAGGGCGAGTGAGATCAAGCGTGCCGCACAGGCGGGCTCAACAATACTGGCAAGGTGGAGCCGCTGTCGCCTCTTGTGTCGCTGTCTGCTCTTGTGCCGCTGTCGGCATTCTTTGTACTTGCGAGTACCGAAGGCGGAGTTGTTTTTTCTTCCCGGACAGCTGATGTGAAAGAATTCTGCTGTCAATATTTATGTTTTTGTTGATCTGCTGTATATTATTTTCTTGTTTAGCGTTAAGTGAACACTCATGGCGAGAGTATTAATTATGAAAAGGTTATATAAAATGTGTATTCTATGCAATTAATAATTAATTTGCGTATTTTGATCTACCTGTTTTTATGACCATGTACTCTGGTTAATTTTGTAAATAGTATTCCATTTCTTGATAGTGTTACGAATTTTGACGATTTTGGAATAGCTAAACGATTTTCTATGTTTTCTATGAATTTTAATATGTTGTCAACCTGTTTTATTTTGTGCAACATGACAGAGTGGAATAAGATTAGGAGTGTCTCCACTCAATTATTATGGTCTAAAAATTGATTTATGGTTAATTAGACGAATGCTAAATTTTGTTCATGTTTTGAGCATATGCATTTCCGCTGTTTCTTTTTTGGGACATTTTCTGAGTCTGTTTACGTTACACGAACATCCTCAGACAATGAGGGGCATGTGTAACACCGGAAATGTATATCCTCCTATTTCCATCCATTGTACTATAATTTTTTCTTCTTGCTTTGTTACCTCAAGATATTACATTTCTGTCTCTTTATATATTGTAATTGTTTTACTGTTTGTATATATATATTTATGCATTTATGTTTGTTTGTTTTGTGAATATTATTTGTATTTATACGCTGGGTCTGGCCTAGGGAAAACTATGCTATCGAATGGATACATCGATAGGTCGTGTGGAGAACCAAAGTGTTGAGGATCTTTGGTAGTGTTAACTCTGTCGCGTGGAGCGCGGACAGAGAGAGGGAGTCTGGCTGGAGTAGCGAGTGGAGCAGGTGTGTTGTGTGAAGCTCCCGCGAGTTGCCGCGCTTTCGGGATTTGGCAGCATGTAATTGCGCTCGACTTGCGATGATAGTTTCTGACATGGTGTCACGGGCGGGAAGCATTAGCTGGCGCACGTCAAGAGCCCGTTTCGTCTGGTGACCGTGTCGAGAAGAAGGCGCGCCAACATCCAGCTTCTGCAACAGCGGCGGCCGACAATGAGTGACTGTCGCCACCCCCTCGATCGACGGCTTCAAACCTTCAATCAACCAACAAGGAAGACTGGAAGCACGTATAGTTTTAGAACTGTATGGCAGACCTCAGCTTTTCAAACTTTTAAAATTGTTGCATCAAAATTACAGCAACTTAGCATGAACCTTTGTTGCTCATTGTCCCAATTGCATTACCAAGCAGGGTCCCTTCCTTTTCCGGAATGAACCCGAGTGTCGTTGAAACGTTGAAATTCAGACGCCAGCATTAAAGTACAATCATTCAATTTCTCTACTTTAATTTCAAAGTTCAGTTAAAGTATTCATAGCTGGCTACAATATCTAGATTAAACAAGCACAAATTAAGAGTGCGAGTTTTGTTACCGTATTTTAGCTTACCTGTGACTGCAGCTCAGCTTGGTACGTACTAAATTTTGCTATTGTTAGTTGTTCAGAATCATTTAATTCAAGTTCAAAGTTAAATCTCTTATTTCTACATTGTGTAGATTCAAGTAGCTTTTGAAATGATGGTTGAGGTAGTCCAAGACTAACCGTATTTTACTGAATTTCGATGTGTTTCAGAAAGAAAGCTCACTATTAACTTCAGTCACTAAATTACCTTTCGATTTTCCTGTTTTATTAATTCTTTTGCTAAATTAAGTCAGAGTGTAGCGAATTTTATTACTTCTGACAAACTTTCAGTTTTTACACTGCATGTGTCACCCTTCAGTTGCCACGCTTCTAGTGCTAATTATATGTGTAATAACCTTTCTTTTTCAGTTACTATAGTAATTGTCCTTAGGACTGGCGACCATTATTTTCCCCAAATCTCAAATATCTAATTACCGCTAGTCAATTGTTAACGTAACGGCCGCACATTTACTTTCTTTATTAACTTTACCCCTTTTTCAAAAATTATTTCCACCAGTTTCATTAGCATTTTTCCTTTCATTTAGATGTAACCCTTTCCTCCCTCTTTACCGACAAATTAACCTTGGTGACGATTGCTTTTCCCAAATTTCCATTTGATACACGCGGTTTAATTATTCACTGTCATTAAGGTCGATAAGTGAGGGGGAGGTTACATATGCTTCCACCAATGCTTTTGTGCTTTCTTGTTACTTTAGCGTATCATCCCGGTGGGAACGTGACCGCCACACAGAAAAGCGTCGTTGTCACTTGATGTTTATTGCAACATGTAGTGTCACATTTGTATCACTGCTGATAGAACCTCGCAAAATTCTGTCAAACGACTGGAAAAGGTGGAGGTTTGCGTTTGCAAGACGGATCGTCAGACAGATATACGCAATTGTACATCTATATTGCTGTCTTCAGTCTGTCATAAAATTATGGAATACTTTTATGCTGACGCTTATGTCAGTTTTGGAGAAGAAAAAACTCCGTCACAGGAATTAACATGGGACCTGCAAACAGACATCTACATAACTCACGTTCTATTGGTCCACGAGATCCAGAACGACACTGATAATGGTATCCTGGTTGACGCCATGTTTCTTGACTTTAGAAAGGCATTCGATACAGTTCCACACTAGAACTAGTGAAGAAAATATGAACTTACTGAGTATCGCACGAACTATGTAACTAAAGAAACTTGCAGTGTATCTGGAGGAAGTATTTTACTGTTGAAGATGTGGTAAAGGCCTGAGGTGAGTGGTGTCTACAGTGGCAGGGACGAGTTCAGGCTGAAACTACCCCTTTGTATGTAAAGAATGACAGTGCTAGAAAAAATCTTACGTTATTTGATTTTCAAACAGCTGAGCAAAACTGAACATACTCAGACAGTTCTCTCTTTACTTATTTTGATCATCACTAAACTGACACGCAATATTTGTAGCGCAACGCCGTCTAACTTTCAACAATCCCTACAAAAGAATGGCCCTGAATAACAGTAACCTATACCTTTCATGAATCACTTACCTCACAAAAATCTTCGTTACTCGAACTACTGCAATCCAGCGAGAGCCAATACTGCCAGCTAAATAAAAGATTCTAACTACTGAAGGCACTAACTACTGACAGGCATAGATAGTAAATGAAAGATATTTATAGAGAACAAACAATGTATTTACCTTAATAGTGTTCAAAAGTAATAACATATATGTTACAGTGAAACACCGAAATCTGCAGAATGTCGACTTTCACCGGTGAACGTCAACATTCACATAGTCGCTTAGTGTATGTCCGAAATATTTGCTAAATACCCTTATTTCTGACTTACACCCGTAAATGTTGGCATTCACCATGCACTAATGGTGAATGTTGAACATGTTGGAGATTTATATTTTCTTCTCGGTAATTCAGTCGCTATAAAACGCACAAGTGTGACGTAACTTTTTCGTCTCTCTTTCTGAAAGGAATGCCCAAGAATTTAAAATACACAGTACATTCTACATGAGAAAAGAACATAATAGTTATAAAAAATTACTTACTTATGTGATTCAAATCTTATATATTGCAACAACTTAAACTATTATGACACTTTGAATTGCACAAGAGTCGCTTGCTTTTACAACTGCATTTATTTGTGGAACACTTCCTTTTGCAATGACAGCGTGTATAGCCTTGTCCCCCGCTTCTCGAATTACCTGCAGCTCCTTCTCTCAGCGACATTTCTTGAAAGGAAATCCCATCTATGGAAAGTTCTTTACAAATTACGTGTAATTTTACGTTTATAGAAGTCGGAGTCTTCTATTCCAACAACAACCGCTAACACATTTCGGCTATCTGTACGACCACGGTCGACATCAGGGCATTGTATTCGTACATTATCACCAATTTGAGCAGGAGGAAACTGTTTTTGTGAGGTTCGTAACATCTTTGTTGCTTGCAGTAGAAGATTTTCTTTCGCGGTCGCTCTTTTTGTAGAAATCAACTCGTGTTTTTCAGACAGAATTTGATGTGAAGACGTTGTAGGTTGTAGGTCCTCTTCAATATTTTTTTTTTTGAATATGATTTTCGGTATGAACACCGCTCAATTTTTGTTTAGAAGCATTAACAGTTTCTTCAAGCTGTTCTTCGGTTTCAGAAATATTGGCAGTTTCTTCGAGTTGTTCTTCAGTTTCAATATCTGCGATTTATTCGCCAGGCAAAAAAGACGATGCTATGCATCTTTTTGCTTTAACACCAAACATGGCCTCATAAGGACTTCGGCTTTTTCCTTGGTGGTATGTAGTGTTCTTGGCAAATTGAACAAAGGATAAACCATCTGATCATTTATTTGTATCGTTATCGTTCATCCATGCAGTTAGCATATTCTGTATATCCTGATTGGCCCTTTCAGCTGAGCCATGTGTTTGACTGTGATGAGGCTTTCCATGAACTATTTTAACATCTTTCCACATAGCGCATATTTCGGACATGACTTGATTACTAAATTCTCTACCATTATCTGATTGCAATATTGCTGGTGCACCATACGTTAAAAATATTGAAAGAACGTGATGTGCTACTTCTTCAGCTCTTTTAGTTTTCAAAGGTCGTAGCTGAACAAACTTAGTTAAATGATCTTGATACACCATTATGAACTAATATTCGCCATCTCTGTTTGCCTGCAAGTCTATCAGATCAACTTGACATCTTTCGAGTACATGCCTTCACCGAAGAGTCAAGCAGTATATTGCTCCCTCCTACGTATATCTCGCGAAGAGACCATGATGATAAAATCAGAGAGATTAGAGCCCACACAGAGGCATACCGACAATCCTTCTTACCACGAACAATACGAGACTGGAATAGAAGGGAGAACCGATAGAGGTACTCAAGGTACCCTCCGCTACACACCGTCAGGTGGCTTGCGGAGTATGGATGTAGATGTAGATGTAGAGTTTAATTCAGAACCATTGGCATCACAACAATACCTTTCTTAGGTGCAGTTGTTTCATTTGACACTGTTTGGATAAATTTAAATACCGGTACAACATTACATCTTCATATGTAATATTTTTGTATTTAACTTGCAACTCTTTAAGCATACGTGTTCTTCCTCCGTGGCCTATTCTGATGTTTCATATAGTATACTGTACAATTCTTCATTGGTAACATAATACTGTATGTTCGTTTCCCCTGGTTTTAATGATACAATGAACTTCTCTTCATAATTAATTTTTAAAACATCAAAACGTTTTAATCGTCTGTAATCCAAAGGTGTGTTGCATTTAATTTTAGCAGAAACCACTTCAGAAAGTATTTTAGAATACTTTACCCGCAATTAATGCATTTAACTTTTCATGAAAAAGATCACGATTTGCTGCAGTATCCACTTAGTATAAATTAGGGTATCGGAAAAAAATTAAGAAAACGTTGCTCGCGTTATCAAAGCTTGCATAAGACTGACAGAGCTGATTGCTTCCGAGCAGAACAAAGGATTTGCAGGGGGAGAGCCTGTTGTGGTCTTGCGGTAGCGTTCTCGCTTCTAGCGTTCGGGGTCCCGGGTTCGATTCCTGGCGGCGTCAGGGATTTTCTCTGCCTCGAGAGGACTGCGTGTTGTGTGTCTTTCATCATCATTTCATCCTCATTCACTCGCAAGTCGCCGTAGTGGCGTTAAAGAACTTGTGGAACGGTGGCTGAACCGCCCCGCGAGTGGTCTCCCGCCTACCAATGCCATACGCTCATTTATATTACTTCCAACTTCCATCACTGCTGACTGTTGACTCCCAACTGCTAGTCCGACCAGCCACAGAGCCTCTTACACAGTGCGCACAGCGTTGTCAGAGAGTTTGATATACTCTAAAGCGCTGCCAACATACGTACACAGACTTGATGTAGACTAAAGCGCTGCCGACATACAAACACATACACAGGCTACTTACACATTTTACTTCCTCCCAAAATACAGATCGCGAAATGATTACGAGGGACATTAAACCTCACAGGAAGGTTTAGAAAGCAGTCGTTCTCCCTGAGAACCATTCGAGAATTAAACAGGGAAGTGAGGAACGGTAGTGGTAGGACAAATGCGCTCTGCTACACATCTAAAGTATGTTATGGAGTTTGATGTAGATGTAGATGGTTCAAATGGCTCTGAGCACTATGGGACTCAACTTCTGAGGTCATCAGTCCCCTAGAACTTAGAACTACTTAAACCTAACTAACCTAAAGACATCACACACATCCATGCCCGAGGCAGGATTCTAACCTGCGACCGTAGCGGTCGCGCGGTTCCAGACTGTAGTGCCTAGAACCGCTCGGCCAACCCGGCCGGCGATGTAGATGTAGAATTTGAAATGCTGGGTACTGTATTCCATAAGGACCTACGTCTGTTGTGTGTTTCTTTTTCTCATCCAGTGTTCTAAGTAATTTGAGTCCTACTCTTGTCATCGGCGTTTCTTCTAAATCTTCTTTCAGTATTTTCTTTAGCTTCTTACAAGGGAACTTACCCATTAGAGTCCGAATTACTTTCAAAAAATGGTTCAAATGGCTCTGAGCACTATGGGACTCAACTGCTGTGGTCATAAGTCCCCTAGAACTTAGAACTACTTAAACCTAACTAACCTAAGGACATCACACACATCCATGCCTGAGGCAGGATTCGAACCTGCGACCGTAGCGGTCGTGCGGTTCCAGACTGTAGCGCCTTTAACCGCTCGGCCACTCCGGCCGGCTCGAATTACTTTAAGTTATTTTTTTTAAAGTTACTACTTTTACTGTTCGTTAAATTAAAAACGGAACATCTAACGTGAGAATGCTAGTTTGACCTCTAGTTTCAATATACGAGTGGTTTTCAGAAAGTAATGCAACAGTTTTTTTCTCGGTCAATTTCGGTTGCAAAAATGCGAAATTTGTTGTGGGACATCGTGGAATATTTCTGACTCAATCCCGATATTATCATGAAGTTCCGATAGGTGAAGGTGCTGTACGTAGCCTTCAAAATGGCGTCTGTAACAGAGGTGCGTTCCACGCAGGGAGTTGTTATTCATTTTCTTTTAGCGAAACATCAGGGCATCGCAGATATTCATAGGCGTTTGCAGAATGTCTGTGAAGACCCCGCAATGAACGAAGGACGGTGAGTCTGTCATCAGTGCAACAAGGTTGTGCAAACCTGTCCGATCTCCCGCGCTCCTGCAGGCCGCAACACAACTATGACTCCCGCAAAGGTGTAACGTGCGGCACTCTCATTAGAGGTGATCGACGGATCACAGTCAGACATCTCGTTGCTCAACTGAACGTCTTTGTTGGTAGTGCTGGCACACTCGTCTACCAGCTGGGGTACACGAAGATGTGTGCTCGCTGGGATTCTCGCCACCTAATAGACATCATAAACCATCTGTGTAGAACTGCTCTTGCGTTACGGCTGATCGTGAAACATGGACACTGCTGATGGAACATGGGTTCATCAGTTCGAACAGGAAACAAAACATCAATCCATGGAGTCGTGCTGCACCACTTCTCCTCCAAAGAAAAAAGTTCAGAGCCGCACCTTCTGCCGGTAAAGTCACAGCGACTGTCTTCTGGGATCCTGACTGGGTTATTCTGTTTGACGTCCTCCCTACTGGTGCAACGAAACTCTGAAGTGTATTGTGCTACCATCAGGAAACTGAAGAAATGACGTCAGCGTTTTCGTCGCCGCAAAAATGCATACGAACTTCTCCTTCTCCATGCAAACTCAATGCCTCACAGAAGTCTGCGAATCCGAGAGGAGCTCAAAAAACTTCATGAGAGTTGGATTTTATCAAAATAAATCAAGTTTTTTACGTTATATCTAAACATATTCAATGCGACTTCCATCATTTATGCACCACGTATCCCATGTGAAGTTGATTTCTATGCAAACTTGCTGCAGCAAGTCAGGTGTTACTTGTTCAGCTGCGAGGCGGCATCTAGCTCTGAGCTGTGGTAGAGAAGCTGGTAAGGCTCGAACAAACACTGTCTCCTTGATGAATGCCACAAAGAAAAAGTCAATAGGTTTCAGGACCGGTGATGGTTTGTGTCGTGCAATTGGCCCACCGTGGCCCATCCAGTTATCTGGATTTAGGAAATCCCAGACGTCAGAGAGGTAGTGTGGTGGTGCGCCATCTTGCGTAAACTGTCTTGGTCATCAACGTCAATCGCAGACTTCGACACTTCACATCAAAACACAGAGGGAGCACACTTTGACCGATCTTAGGACCATTGACAGAAAAAAGTTTTGCAAGTTCGACATTTGTGCGTGTTGCGATTGAGGTAATATCTCTTCTTCGTGTGATGTTCTAACTTCAGAATCAGCAATAATTTGTCTTCGACTAAGGTTGGCAGAAGTTCTGTCTTCCTTACTGCAACTGCCATTAGCGCTTTCGGTGGCGCGTTTCTGTACTAGCGTAGCACTTCAGTCAAAACTTGATTTACTTTTCTTCAAGAGGGCACCAACACTAAGACTGTAAGCCGTATGTACAAGTTTGTACGAATGTTCAAATCTGTAAAGTCCTGTTTGATACATCTTACATTTCTCTCTTACAATGAGTAATAAGAGGCTGAATTTTCCACAGTTTATCATTATTATTTCCATAAAGGGTATTATTACTAGTAAAATGAACAGGGAGATCTTTTCAATCCTATTCCTTCTAACAGCATTATACACTAACTTATTGTTTATTATACCCGCTAAGGACTAGAACTGCTGAAAGTATTTGATTTCCTAAGAGGTTAGAAGAGAACCAGAGTGATTCTTAGATGAATAATACCTGTTCATTCCCTCGGTAGTGGTACTGATAACTTCATCATCAAAGAGTAGCTCAAATGATTCAAGCGTACTACTGATATCTTGTCGCTCTTTTGAGTTTGTTTCAAAATCCTCTTCAATTCAGGTACCGGTTGTATCAAAACGAGTGTATGACTTGTCCATAACTTCTGTAAACTGTGGCGCGGTTGTGATAATACTGGAGCAAGCGTTGCCGTTGGCAGAAGTTTTGCAAGTACGACATTTGTGTGTGTTGTGATTGAGGTAATATCTCTTTTCCACGTGAAGTTCTAACTTCAGAATCAGGAATAATCTGTCTGCGACTAAGATTGTCAGAAATTCGCTCTTCTTTCCCATCCCCACGATCTTCATCGGTTAGAAACTCTGAATCATGTGGTGCAGTAAAAAATGCCTTGCACATTATTTTCGCCTCCAAACAGTACTTCAAAAATTTTCTGAGCCATAAATTCTGCCTGCATAATCTCAGCCAAACCTCTACAAGAAAAAGAATAGAGCTCATTTTAGATTTGTAATAATAATAATAATAATAATAATAAACCCCTTGGAGACCCAGGAAATGATTAGGCCTCCGGTATGTTCTGCCAGTCGTAAAAGGCGACGAAAAGAACAAACCACTAATAGGGCTAACCCCCCTTTTAGCGTGATTAGTTGGTTCAGGACAGAACTAATGAAGCCTCGGACAAGCGCTGTCATGGTCGGGGACGACTCTTGAACCCTATGCCCGTCCAGAATGGTAACGACACTGCTAGCCACACGGAAAATGATTTAAATCCAAATAGAGGTGTTTTGCAGGATATGCTTCCTGCGACCACCCTAGAAGGAAAACAAAGACAGAGGATGAGATGGTCAGATGAAGTTAACCGACACCTCATGTTCTGTTATTACCAAGCAACCAACACAACTGGAGGAACCAACACAACTGGATACAGATCACAAGTATACATAGAATTAAAATATTTAGCAGAACAACGACTAGCTGATCAGATCCGTGTAATAATAAAAAATAACAGGATACTCTAGTCAGAATTAGAAAACATCAAACAACAAGTACAACAAATACTGGAACAAAATAATGTGCAATCAGAAGAAGAAAATACAGTAATGGACTGAAACATCCTAGAGCAAACAAACAAAGAACAATACGCATAAATTAAACAATCAGAGGAAAACGAAATCTTAAGACAGCCACCAGAACAAGCACAAATAGAACACGAAGTGACACACATGTTAGGTATAGAAGAAAAATTTCAGCTGACATATATAGAATACAAAGACACAAATACAGATATTGGACCATTCTTGCATAGACCACCAAATAACCCACAAGTCGAAACAACAATGTAACAACTATCAACACAATCATACACAACAAAATAAATGAAAATACAACTATGGAAGAGCTACAAGTACTGGTTTATATAGGAGCTCTCTCTACACTAAATATACACACTAGGCAGACGTCAGAACCAACCAACACACAGAAGAAACCCACAAAACCAGCATGGCAACACAGGCTACAGATCAGAACAGAAAAACTGAGAAAAGACATCGGACAGCTAACAATTTATAAGAAATGAAATATCAGACAAGAAACGAAAAAGGTTAGGAAAATCTCACAACAAGAAGCGATAGAGCAATTAGACGAAAAGAAGTAAAAATTACAAGCATTGACCAAACGACTTAGAAGATACAAAAAAAGTGAAAATAGAAGGAAACAAAACCAAACATTCAACACAAACCAAAAGAAATTTTACCAGACAGTAGATAACACACACATTAAAATAGACAATCCACCAAACATAACAGACATGGAACGCTTCTGGAGCAATATATGGTCAGACCCAGTACAACATAACAGACATGCACGGTGGATACAAGCAGAAACAGACACATACAAGATAATACCACAAATGCCTGAAGTGATAATTTTGCAACATGAAGGCACCCGAGCAATTAATTCTACGCACAATTGGAAAGCCCCTGTAAAAGATAAAATAGCAAATTTCTGACTAAAGAAGTTCACCTCAACACATTCACATCTAACTAAATTATTTAACAGTTACATTGCAGACCCATACACAGTCCCTGATACACTTACACAAGGAATAACTTATCTGAAACCTAAAGACCAAGCAGACACAGCAAACCCAGCAAAATATCGCCCCATAGGACTAACAAAAATACTGAAAACAGAATTGACAGCAAGAAACAAGACAAAAGCTATAAATACTTATGCTATATCAATACTGACCTATTCATTTGGAGTAGTGAAATGGAGTAACACAGAACTAGAAGCACTCAATACACTTACACGATCACAATGCCACAAATGTAGAATACATCACATACATTCAGCAACAGAAAGATTCACATTAAGCAGAAAGGAAGGAGGAAGGGGATTTATCTATATAAAATACCTACATTATGGACAGGTAGACAATTTAAGAAAATTCTTTATAGAACGAGCAGAAACTAGCAAAATACACAAAGCAATCACTCATATAAGTACATCGGCTACACCATTGTAATTTTTTAACCGCTTCTACAACCCTTTAGATCACATAACATCAACATATACAAAGAAAGTAAATTGAAAAAAGAAAACACTACATGGCAAGCACCCGTATCATCTAACACAGCCACGCATCGATCAAGACGCATCCAACACATGGCTAAGAAAAGCCAATATATACAGTGAGACGGAAGGATTCATGATTGCAATACAGGATCAAACAATAAACACCAGATACTACAGCAAGCGTATTGTTAAAGATCCCAATACCACAACAGATAAATGCAGACTTTGCAAACAACAAATAGAAACAGTAGATCACATCACAGGCGGATGTACAATACTAGCAAATACAGAATACATCAGAAGACATGACACTGTAGCAAAAATAATACATCAACAACTTGCCATACAACATAAACTAATAAAACAACACGTTCCCACATACAAGTATGCACCACAAAATGTACTGGAGAATGATGAATACAAATTACACTGGAACAGAACCATTATAACAGATAAAACAACACCACATAACAAACCCGACATCATACTCACCAATAAAAAGAAGAAATTAACAACTAATCGAAATATCCATACCCAATACAACAAATATTCAGAAGAAAACAGGAGAAAAAATTGAAAAATACATCCAACTGGCTGAGGAAGTCAAGGACATGTGGCATCAGGATAAAGTTGACATTATACCAATTATACTATCAACTACAGGAGTCATACCACACAATATCCACCAGTACATCAACGCAATACAGCTACATCCAAACGTATCAATACAACTACAGAAATCTGTAATTATTGATACATGTTCAATTACCCAGAAGTTCCTAAATGCAATGTAACATATACCGTACAGTTAAAAAGAAGTCACACTTGATCAAGGTCCGCGTCACTTTCCATTTTTAACCAGACATAACGTCTGAGAAAGGAAAGAAATAATAATAATAATAATAATAACGATAAGAATATGAATGTGATTCTTGAACACCGCCATGTACAACCGCTAGTCCGTACCGGCCACAACACACAGCTTCGCGGCGTACCGCTAGTCGCCCGCTGGTTCCATCTCTACTCTTAGCAGGTAAAAGCGTTCACTTTCCGGTCGCGCCACGAGCCCTCCAAGGTTAACTACAATTACAAAGGTGACTACACGTGCATCTACTCTGTATCATACTCAACAAGCCACCTAATGGCAGGTGTCTAGGTATTGTGGCCTCCAACCCTGAGCCACTCTCGAATAGCTTGTGGAAGAATGATTGTCGTTAAGCCTCTACAGACACTGAAAGTCAACTGTGCCACGGTTCACATTCCTCTCTAATCGCCGATCCTTTGTCGCCATTAACAACACTAATTCCCGTATCTTCCGTCCCATTACATGAATGTTCCAAGGTCCATCCTCTCTCCACCCCTTCATCTTCTCTACACTGCCAATATGCCCAAACCACCTCTACCGGTCCACCCCCTTCACTTCTTTGATGGCAACTCTTTCGATGTTCTCTGTCTTACGCTCCAGATCCCACAAACCCTCCAAATCCCCCTCAGTCAGTTTACGTCCTGGTGTAACCAATGGCACCTGAAGATAAACACTTCCAAAATAGAAGCAATAATATAGGACGTACTACCCGTGCCTTCTGACTTCTATTTTACCACTTACATCTGTCCTATCCAGTTAAAGAATACGCTAAAAAATCTTGGACTAACCATTGACCAGCAACGAACGTGGAAATTTCACCTTCTAACCATCCAATAGAATGTCCACAACAGGCTAAAACTACTAACTCGCCGAACTTGGTGATAACATCCCTCCACTGACTTCCACACCTACAAAATCTTGATCTGAGTCATCCTTTGCAATGTGAATGTTACGCGTATGTGAATGTCTCCAGACCCGGGAACGCCATGCACTCAGTCTCGCTTTTGGCATCCTTTTAGTTCCCTCACTCCCCGCCCCCCCCCCCATCCCCCACCCCTCCCAGTGATCCTTTACCAACTCATGAAATTTCCGCCTCCTCTCCTCAGATTGAACGCCTCCTAATTACCCACACCATCCGCAAACTCGACTCCAGTAAGCCTATAATTTTCCCTGTACTTTCCAACCCTCTTATGACGCCGCGACTCTACCAATAAACCCTACCAACCTATACCTACACATCCACGACGTTCTCTCCTAAAGAAATTTGAATTTCCCTCTCCCATGTCATGAACTCGACATTTAGTCACCTTACCTTCTTTATGTCTCCCGATCCATTCGATCTCGTCACTGCTCCCTACCTCCCCCCCCCCCCTTCCCCACATTTCTCAACCCATTTTTTCCACTTTTCTGTCTTCTTTTCCTACTCCCCGTTTCCAGTTACCATTTACCCCCTCCCCCCCCCCGCCCTTTCTTTTCCCAATAACCATTTCTGCCTCATCGGTAAAAAACACCAGTCCTCCATTCTGACTCTACCACCCTCCCCCCCTTCGCCACCACCAACTCTTTCCCATTCAACAGCAGACTACCAATCCCAGGGCAGATCCTTCCAGCTTTAGTGAGAGTGAAGGGCTACCTTTTTGAGAGTAGTTCTTTTTAAATCGTATTTCAAGCGTTCTAACAGTACCCTTGTTGTTTTACGTTTTGTATTTTTATTAAGATGGTTTTCATTTGAGTATGAAGTAATTATGTTGCCTGTACACGTAAGTACTTCCATTACTTTCAAGCTTCAAAATTTTGTAGCTCACTTGCAAACCTCTCATTTCGTGTCAGTGTATTTTGGTCTTCTTTAGTTTTACTAAACAATTTGCCTGAAGAGCGGGTGGAATTTAACGCTAACACCAATCCTCCTCCACCGCCAATATGGGGCGAGAGACGAGAATATGTAAAAAAAATTAAAAAAATAAAAAATATAAAGAAAAAAGCCAGTTATCTCCAGCGCAAAACCTGAAGACGGCTGAATCATTTTCAGCCCAAATATCTTGGCAGGAAGTCGACGTCCTCGGGCTGCATTCCCGAAACTTCATGGAATAATATTGACAGCAATAGCAAATTACAACAGCAATTAGGCATAAGAGAATAACACCTAAATTTAATAAAGAGCTCTCATTAGTACTTGCAGTTACTTTTACATAACACTGAAAATTTAGCCTGCGTCCGAGCGATACAAATAACTTTGCTTAAATTTAAATAAATGATATGTAATTGTTACTGTATTAAGGAATTATTTACAGCTTTGGATTCCGATTAATAAAATATTGTAACTGTTGCATTTACTCTAAATCCATGGTGTTAAGAGATCAGGTTGTAGAAAAAAATGGTTAAATTCAACTGCCAATTTTTCACGGTAGTGGACTGTTTTTCACAACTACTAGCACAGGAATGGAAGATGTTAAACAATCCTGAAACAAGCGTAACAAAATTATAAAGCTTCTTTGTTGTTCAACGAATCAGTAATAAGAAACTTCATGGCAGATTAAAACTGTGTGCCGGACCGACACTCGAACTCGGGACCTTTGCCTTTCGCGGGCAAGTGCTCCACCATCTGAGCTACCCAAGCACGACTCACGCCTCGTCCTCGCAGTTTTAATTCCGTCAGTACCTCGTCTCCTACCTTCCAAACTTCACAGAAGCTCTCCCGCGGACGGGGAGTGAGTCGTGCTTGGGTATCTCAGTTGGTAAAGCACTTGCCCGCGAAAGGCAAAGGTCCCGAGTTCGAATCCCGGCCCAGAACACAGTTTTAATCTGCCAGGAAGTTTCATATCAGCGCACACTCCGTTGTAGAGTGAAAATTTCATTGTAAATCAGTAATAGTCCACTCCTGTTATGTGTGTCGTTGATGTAACGCTGGAAACTAATGTATCTGGTTTAAATCTCCCAGTGTGGCAGTTTCTAAACTCGAGGTCAGTAATAAATTAAATTGTGAAGCCACATTCAACTGTCGCACCAAATCCAGTTTCATGATGAAGTAAACTGTCTGCAGTCCATGAAAGGAGTTTGGTGCTAGAGGTCACCTGTGCTAGGTAAATATTAATAATTAAGAACAACATATTCATACTATGATGTTCATTACTAAACGCAGTTCACAATCAGAGTTCGCAACAACAGCAACCATCTGCCGTGGTTTAGAACTGTTGGCAAACTACTTCTGGAAGGCCTTCACAAAAATATAGGTACTGTCGATCTCTGTGACCTATCTCAGCAGTAACTCACAATGAGCTGCCATCTGATACCTCTCAAAAATCTTCGTATAAACGATGCGTTCTACTCCAGTTTCGAGGTTGCTGGGTCACAAAACCAAACTATAAATATGTACTTCATACTATTATTTAGCTACCAGATCGTTAACATTATTTTAATTTATGACCGTTTTAACATTAGAGTTTTTTCAGTGTATATTAAATTAGTTGTACTTTGATATGGAAGCAATAGTATTTCAGTCTGCTATTCCAACCAGATCTGGTTTGCTATCTTAACAAAATAAAATAAATGTAATTTTAACGAAATTACAAAATGACTCTGAAAATATAGCATCTTAAAGGAATTTTTGCGCTGGTTCCAAAAATGGACTTAGATTTTGCGATTCTGTAATATTTCAAAAGTTAGTGAGAATTTAACACACTAAGAGAAAAAAAAGAAAAGACACACGTAGGAACTACTGAATGGGACGGGAATTGGTGTTGTACATGTACAGACAAATAAACGAAAAAATTTCAGAAAAATAGATTTATTCAAGAGAATGAGTTTCATAACTTGAGAAAGTCAAGAACAAGTTGGTCTAGCTCTGGACCTTACGCAAGCTTGAAGTTTAATGAGTATATGCATTCGAAATACGTATATTCTTTTTGAAACACCCTGTACTACGGCCCCTTTTGGCGCCGTTAATAGCAAGCTATGATGGGCTTACATTTCAGCAAGGTAATGCCCGCCAGCATACGGCAAGAGTTTCTACCGCTTGTCTTCGTGTTTACCGAACCCTACTTTGGCCAGCAAAGCCTGATCTGTTCCTGTCTTCCAACTGGCTCGGGATTTTGACGCTTTAACGCGCCAATAGGATAGAATTTGGCCCGATATTCCTCAGGAGGACATGTCAATCAATGCCAAGCCGAATAACTCTTGCCTAGAGAAGAACAACGAGCTATTGGTTTGCTCAATTTGCGAAGCTGTTTCTCTTGAAAAATTATTCAATTTTTTTGAAATTGTAGTCATTTGTTTGTCTGTACATGTACAACGCATCTACCTTTCCATTAGTCGTGCGTCTTTTTTTTTATTTTGTCTTAGAGTGTATCATGATTAATGGTGGTAAAATAACGGCTGACGAATGTAGTAGTTTCAACATTGGAAATATGGATGTTTTACAAGTAACCGAAAATACAATTTCAGAAAGATCGTGTAGCATCTATGGAATTTATAAGTAATTAGCAATGTTGTGGTGTTGTTAAAAAGTCTTATGTAAAAAAAAATTGCATAATAGCAATTTAGGTTTGGGTCAAAGAGTCTGTTTTTAGGTTTCGCGATCGACTTTGCTTCAATAATCGACAAGTAGTCCTTGTCTTAGCAATTTAATTTCTATGTGCTACTGTTGAATATACCTTATCGTTAGAATTTAAGCCATGTGTGACGAACTTGTTTTTGTCTATTTATTTAGCTGAATGTACATCATAACATTGATTTGTAGATTCAGTAGGGACTGCATTTTTACGACTTTTCTGGAATATATATTTCTTCGCTTGGTAGCGTTCATCATGCCTGTAACTAGAACAGACGGTGGTCGTAAACGGAATATGCATCAAACATTTGGCTAGTACTGACTCGAGCCACTGTGCACACACCACCACGTCGCATGGAGACCACAGCACTCAAGGAATGAGCCCTCCCAGTAATTACTCGTCGTAATGGCAGCCACATTTCTGAAGCTCGATTCTTGTTACAAATTTTCAGTTCCGCGATGTGTTCGCTGAATGCTTCAAGAGTCTGCCGTGGAACCAGGAACGCCGTTGCTTACGTAATAAAAATATGATGTAAGACTACGTTAAATACTTACCGACATGCCGCTTAATTAGATATTGCCTCCCGACATGCCGCTTAATTAGATATTGCCTCATTCCGGGAAGGGACATAAACGGATGTGGCAAGAGAAGTTGATGAAGGGTTTATGAGAACGAGAGAGACACTTTACGCAATATTCCCCGTTCAGTTGCCCAAAGTTTAATTAATACTCAAATGAAGTGAGGGAGTAGTGTGTGTGTCGTATACTCGGGTGCAACCACTCTGTCTGTAAGAGGTGCGTGAAGTCGCGTGATTTTGGAAAGACGTTCTTCAGCACTGACGGGAAAATATTATTTTGTGAACAATATGAAGTTAAATTTACTGTAGAAAAGCTTTTTAATGTGCAACAACACTATAATACTACCAAACACATCAGCTTTGTAAAGGAAAGTGGTAGAAATGACAGCAGACGAACACTTATTTGAGCAGACAGATCCATGTTCAAATATGCAATCATTCTTGAACGACTTGTTTGGGGTGATGGTGTCTTGCAACATCTCACCGGAGAAGCTGAAGAATCCACGCTTCAGACAATTCTTGGAGGAGTACACAACACATCAAAATCCAAATGAATCTACGTTGAGATAGAACTATTTGTCCATGTGTTAGGAGGAGATGAACAGTTTACGATTTAGTGTTGCTGACCAAAAGGTCTGGGTTTCTATAGACAAAACCTCCGACGTGGGTGGGCGTTAAGTTGCAAATGTTGTTGTTGGTGTTCTAAAAGCCAACGGGTCCGGAGAAATGTTACTTATAACGTGTGAAGTTCTCAAGAGAGTATACAACTCGTCAATTGCCATTTTGAGTGACACACTATAAAGCTACTACGGCCGGATGGTGTGAACGGAGACAACGTTTTGCTGCTAGTAACAGATGGTCCGTCATACATGGCTAAGGCACCCAAGGTGCTTCGTATTCTCTAGCACCAGTATGGTACACGTCACTTGCCTTGCACGTGCGTTACGCTGCGTTTTAGAAGAGTTGAGATCAAATTACTCTGATGTGGTCAAATTAATTTCCTGACGCAATAAATTCTAAGTGAAAGCTCCGCTACAGTTACAGAAATTGAACGAGCGAGCACCTTCATTGCTCCTCCCAACTTCGCCAGTTATTACATGGTTGAGTTTCTTGGCTTAATGCTGTTTTGCTAAACCATTCACACGAATTTAAAGACAACCCTTTGTGAGTTTGATAGCGATGAATCAAGTACCATCCAAATTATGAAAGAGGTATTTTCAGATATCCGGTCTCGAAACGTCGTTTTGCAAGATGCGCAGAGTCAGTTGGGTCGATGTCATCGACACGTGGTTGACGTAATGAAGAACAAATTGGAAAGTGTTCTCCAGCGGCATCCTGGATACTCTGCAATGTGCAAAATTAGTTACTCTCTGGGAACCCTACAACATTTGAAGGTAACGAACCAAAACTGGCTTATAGTGATCTCGCTGCCTCACAATATGCTGCTGGGACGTCCTGTAATACGGAGGGTAGCTTTTCCAGCTATAAAACTATCTTCTGCGGCAACGGTAGATCTTTGAAAATTGAAAAGCTGAAAATACACCTTGTGATCCACTGCAATTCTACAGGAACTAAAGATTAAAAGGACGTGTTAACTAATTTGGAATAATGATGGAACCTGAAGAAATGAATTAAAATTTGTGCCACGGCCGGAACTTGAACCCGGGTCTCTTTGCTGACTTGGCAGGAATGCTGACCATTACACCTCCGCAGCACTGTGGTTAGCCGGCCGCGGTGGCCTAGCGGTTCTAGGCGCGCAGTCCGGAACCGCGCGACTGCTACGGTCGCAGGTTCAAATCCTGCCTCGGGCATGGATGTGTGTGATGTCCTTAGGTTAGTTAGGTTTAAGTGGTTCTAAGTTCTAGGGGACTGATGACCACAGATGTTAAGTCCCATAGTGCTCAGAGCCATTTGAACCACTATGGTTAACATTGCTACAGTGATGTATTAGCCAACATTCCTGCCTATTAAGCAAGGAGAGCCTGATTCAAGTCACAGCCATCGCACAAATTTTAATTCATTTCGTCAGCTTCCATAATTATCGTAGATAAAGGTGGGACTTAAGTGTCGCCGGGAATTTAATATGGAATGCTTTAAGCTAGTGGTCTGCGCTAGTAACAAAATCCAGGCGTCGTTTTTAACAGCTTAATCGCCAAGAACAAGTGCTTTGTTTATCACTATGACTTCAAGTTCACCGGAAAAACAAAGGTGGAATTAATTTTTTTTTTCTGAAGCTGCCGTGGTTTGCTGCTGATAGCTTATTCTCGTATATCGTTAACAGTCACAGTGGCATACTAACGAAATACGCTAAGGACGTTACGCGAGGCTGTCTAGATGAAGCGTCGCAGAAAGCTGCCCAAAGGGTGCTTTTGCTCCGAGACAACGCCACAGTGAAGTATCTCGTTGTGAGACGGTGGACGCAGAAAAGAAGTAGGTGCCTGAAACGACGATCATAGGAACAGTTCACAAGAGTTAGCAGACAAAGCTGTGGAGCGGGAGGATTAGCTCAGAAACAGCATCATTCATAGTTTGCATGATGAAAATTTATTTGCACAACTTTAACCGATGAATGTATGAACACAATTAAGCAAATTTCTTCGTGTATGAAATGCTCGAAGGAGATGCTGGTTACACAGTGAACATTTTGTAGGTAAAATACGTCGCAACTCTCTATAAGGCAGATGTTCAAAAGAATTTTAATAAATTTTGTGGCAATAAATTTTGTAGCAACTTGCGTCTCCTCGCAGCGGTGATATTGTCGTCCGAATACCATACACGCCAACACGAAGGCAGCAACCCCACCGACCAGAGTACGGTCCGTCTCCTCGGCTCCAAACATGCCAGTCGCCACATCCACTCCAAGTTTCTAACTGCATCTCCTCTTCACAGCGCGGCGCCCCATCCATATCCCGCGGCCTTACTCGTTGCCGACGTACCATTCACGTCCTCTCTCGAACTTTCCTTATACCTCTGCCAGCCAGTTCTGCACGCAAGGATCACGAACCAAGCCGCTAGTGATATAATGGAATCGAGCGCCGCTGCTCAGTACCCAGGTAGCATCGAACAGTATGAATTTATTTCTATGAGAAAACGACAAGAAACTATTGATTCCCTATGAATGAACACAAGTCGTCCTGATCTAATAAGAGTATTTGTTACTCATCGAATACAGTTCTACAAGGGTGCTAGGGGAAGCACAAAATCTGTCACCATTGTTTACTTTGCCCGGTCGGAGTCAGTCGCGGCCACAACCGGCGGTACAGCGGGGTTGTCTTAATCCAGCAGCGCTGTGTTATGAACTGGTCGTTTACTCGGAATCAGACTCAGCCTCATGCTCGGCGTTTGATTGACTGAGAAGGTTTTTTTTTTTCTGTATTGTATTTCAGTTCCCCATCGGGGCGGGCTGGCAGCGGCACATGCACTGCTCTTCAGTCGAAAGACATAGAACAAACAATAGAAGACATTTAAAAATAACATAAAGGAGAAAACATGGTCTACATAGATATAAAATAGGGGGATCATCACGGAAGACAATAGACAAAAAAGGGGCGACTGTAAAATGGAGATTAAAACCGTAAAAAAGTAGCGCACACAAAAAACCACACACTGGGACAATTAAAAGAACACAAGGCGCAGTATGACCAGAGCATAAAGTATTGACGGATGGCGTAGCACATAACAAACACTGACAGTAACACTAAGTACAAGGCCAGCAGGCACAATTAAAATCACACCTCTCGATGCACAGGAGAAACAGCACTAAACACAACACTGATTTGGCACACTGACGATGATCAAAACGAAGGATCTGCCAGGCGCAAGGAGATGAGGGAGAAGGGAAGAAGGGAGGGAGGTGAAGAGAGGGTGGGAGATGGGGCGCGCCAAAGAGAGCCAGGTAGGGAGGGATGTGGGAGAGAATGAGGCAAGGATGGGGTGCAGGGTCTCAGGGGGGGAAGGAGGAAAATCCGCTCTGGGAGAAGGAGGGGAGAGGAAAAAGGGGGCCCTGGGGAGGGGGGGCAACAAGGCTAGATTATAGTTAGAAGGAAGGGTATATGTCACGGCGAAGTTCATCATCTGGCATCTGGGAGGGGGAGACGCTGGAAATTGCCATGATGAAGGAGATGGAGGGTGTGGAAGTGGAGAGAGGGAGGGATACAGCGATACAGGCGTGGCAATGGGTGGGGGTTGGAGAGGAAGGAGGAAACCAGGGGGTGGGGGAATCAAGCTGGCAGACAATATAAAGGATGCCGAGATGTTGGAGGAACAGGAGGAGGTGGGGGAAGGATGAGTTCATACAGGAGCCAAGTGGGGGAAGGAAGGCTGATAGGGAAGGCAAGGCGGAACGCATGGCGTTCAAGGATTTGGAGGGTCTTGTAAAAGAGGGCAGGTGCGGAGATCCAGGCAACGCTGCCATAACTGAGGATAGGACGGATGAGGGATTTGTAGGTGTGGACGATGGTGGAAGGATGCAATCCCCATATCCAGCCAGACAGGAGTTTCAGGAGGCGGAGGCAGGAATGGACTTTCTGCTGGATGGTCTGGAGGTGAGGGGTCCAGGTGAGGTGGCGTCGAGGGTAAGGCCAAGGTATCTCAGGGTGGGGGTTAGCTGGATGGGATGACCATAAAGGGTGAGGTAGAAATCATGGAGATGGAGGGAGCGGGTGGTGCAGCCTATGATGATTGCCTAGGTTTTGGAGGGGTTAAGGTGGAGGAACCAAGTGGTGAACTGGTTAAGGTGGGTTTGGAGGGTGTGTTGGGACCGTTGAAGGGTAGGATAGAGAGCTGGGAAGGCGGTGTCGTTACCATACTGGAGAAGGTGGACAGGTGGGGGTCGCTTGGGCATATCAGCCGTATACGAGAGATAAAGGAGAGGGGAGAGGACAGAGCCATGGGGGCGCCAGCAGTTGGATAAAAGATACGGGAGTTGGTGTTGTGGAGGGTGACATAGACTGTGCGGCTCGTCTCGGCGGAGGTTCGAGTCCTCCCTCTGGCATGGGTGTGTGTGTTTGTCCTTAGGTTAATTTAGGTTAAGTAGTGTGTAAGCTTAGGGACTGATGACCTTAGCAGTTAAGTTCCATAAAATTTCACGCACATTTGAACATTTTTGAGGGTGACATAGGAAGGACGGCGCGAGAGGAAGGAAGCGACCAGATGGACAAAACTGATAGGCCAGGCGTAGGTTTGGAGTTTAAAGAGGAGACTGGGATGCCATACGCGGTCATAGGCATTTCGGAGGTCGAGGGAAACAAAAATGGCGGAGCGACGGAAGTTGAGCTGAAAGGAGAGAGGGTGAACGAGGTTAAGGAGTTGGCCTTCAATGGAGAAGGAGGGTCAGAAGCCACAATGGGTAAAGGGGAGGAGGTGGTGTCGATTAAGGTGCTGATGGATACGGCGGGAGAGGATGGATTCGAAGACCTTACTGAAGACAGAGGTGAGGCAGATGGGACGATAGGAAGAGGCGACAGAAGGAGGTTTGTTGGGTTGGAGGAATAAGAGGAGACAGGAACTCTTCCACAGATCAGGGTAGAAGCCGGTAGAGAGAGGATGACGTTATTGAGATGTGCGAGTACAGTCAGGAAGGAATAGGGGCTTTCTCTGAGGTGGCGGTAGGTGACACAGTCGTGAACAGGGGCCATGTTGCGTTTGGACCAGAGAATAAGTTTAATGTCTTGTGCTGTGATTGGAGTGTTGATGTCGGAGGGGGGCAACTGCCCAAGTACTGGAGACCAGGAGCAAGAGGAGCGACCAAGGTATCGGCACGATCCATGAAGGTGGGGGAAAGAGAATAATGAAAGTGGGGATCGTCTGGAGTGGAGAAGACCTCGGAAAGGTGGGAAGTGAAGTGCTTGGCCTTGCTGAGGTCGTCAGGAAGGGGGCAGTCGTTATGGAGAATGGGGTAGTGGGGAGCAGAATGGGAACCAGTAAGGCGGACCAATACTTGGGGTACTTGATAGGGAGGGTGGCGTTGAGTCGTGTGCGGGTCTGGCGCCAGTCCCGGCGTTTCGTTGCTGTAATAAGGTTCAGTACGTGTCGCTGTATTTGCCGGTGGCGTTGGAGTGTATCCCTGTCACGAGTGTGCAGGAAGGAGCGATAGAGGCGGTGGGATTCACGGAGGAGGAGGACAGCCCGCGGAGGGAGAGTGGGACGGTGGGGGTGGATGGTATTAGTAAGAACATGGGCCTCCACGGCGTCAGTAATTACCTTCTGAAGGAAGGACGAGGCGTGGATGATGTCGTCAGGATGGCGATAGGTAAGAGTTACTGAGAAGTGCAGGCGGCGGTCCTATAAAGTTCTCCCGACGTATGGATACGAGAAAGTGGTCGTCTTGAAATGGCTCCGCCGATGCGAAATACGGCCGACGGTGTTCGGTGATCGCGGCGACCTCTTACTGCTGCGGACGGCGGAGTGAAGTCGGGCAGTCAGCTGTAGCGCCTGACTGATCGGCAACCCGCAAGGCAGTACTCTACGGCGTGTGTGCCGCGTCATTAGGCACCAGCCATACATGGCACACAACTCAGTGAGCACAGGCCATTGACTCATGCTGTTTCCTTGAGCTACCAAGTTTTATAAAATTCCTCTCCCCATCTCCTCCACCCCCACCCCTCATTTCATGGTTATATACTCCTGATCCCCTCCTCCCCCCACCCATGAACCTCGTACCTTGCCATTGGTGGGGAGGCTTGCGTACTGAACGATCCAGATAGCCGTACTGTAGGTGCAGCCACAATGGAGGGGTATCTGCTGACAGCCCAGACAAACGTGTGGTTCCTGAAGAGGGGCAGCAGGCTTTTCAGTAGTTGTAGGGGCAACAGTCTGGATGATTGACTGATCTGGCACTGTGACAATAACCAAAACGACCTTGCTGTTGTGGTACTGCGAACGGCTGAAGCAAGGGGAAACTACAGCCATAATTTTTCCCGAGGGCATGCAGCTTCACTGTATGATTAAATGATGATGGCGTCCTCTTGGGTAAAATATTCCGGAGGTAAAATAGTCCCCCATTCGGATCTCCGGGCGGGGACTACTAAAGAGGACATCGTTATCAGGAGAAAGAAAGTACAGGGCTATTACAAATGATTGAAGCGATTTCATAAATTCACTGTAGCTCCATTCATTGACATATGCTCACGACACACTACAGATACGTAGAAAAACTCATAAAGTTTTGTTCGGCTGAAGCCGCACTTCAGGTTTCTGCCGTCAGAGCGCTCGAGAGCGCAGTGAGACAAAATGGCGACAGGAGCCGAGAAAGCGTATGTCGTGCTTGAAATGCACTCACATCAGTCAGTCATAACAGTGCAACGACACTTCAGGGCGAAGTTCAACAAAGATCCACCAACTGCTAACTCCATTCGGCGATGGTATGCGCAGTTTAAAGCTTCTGGATGCCTCTGTAAGGGAAAATCAACGGGTCGGCCTGCAGTGAGCGAAGAAACGGTTGAACGCGTACGGGCAAGTTTCACGCGTAACCCGCGGAAAATTGGCTCATGCCACAACTGGAGACCGACAGCGCCGACTTCATCTTTCAACAGGATGGTGCTCCACCGCACTTCCATCATGATGTTCGGCATTTCTTAAACAGGAGATTGGAAAACCGACGGATCGGTCGTGGTGGAGATCATGATCAGCAATTCCTGTCATGGTCTCCACGCTCTCCCGACTTAACCCCATGCGATTTATTTCTGTGGGGTTATGTGAAAGATTCAGTGTTTAAACCTCCTCTACCAAGAAACGTGCCAGAACTGCGAGCTCGCATCAACGATGCTTTCGAACTCATTGATGGGGACATGCTGCGCCGAGTGTGGGAGGAACTTGATTATCGGCTTGATGTCTGCTGAATCACTAAAGGGGCACATATCGAAGATTTGTGAATGCCTAAAAAGCTTTTTGAGTTTTTGTATGTGTGTGCAAAGCATTGTGAAAATATCTCAAATAATAAAGTTATTGTAGAGCTGTGAAATCGCTTCAATCATTTGTAATAACCCTGTATACAGAGGGTCTATACAGGGGCGATGTTCTTGAGGACAATATTATGGAAATGGAAGAGGAGGTAGATGAAGATGAAATGGGAGATATGATACTGCGTGAAGTGTTTGACAGAGCACTGAAAGACCTAAGTCGAAACAAGGCTCCGGGAGTAGACAACATTCCATTAGAACTACTGACAGCCTTGGCAGAGCCAGCCCTGACAAAACTCTACCATCTGGTGAGCAAGATGTATGAGACAGGCGAAATACCCTGAGACTTCAAGAAGAATATAATAATTCCAATGCCAAAGAAAGCAGGTGTTGACAGGTGTGAAAATTACCGAACTATCAGTTTAAGAAGTCACAGCTGCAAAATACTAACGCGAATTCTTTACAGACGAATGGAAAAACTGGTAGAAGATGACCTCGGGGAAGATCAGTTTGGATTCAGTAGAAACGTTGGAACACGTGAGGCAATACTGACCCTACGACCTATCTCAGAAGGAGATTAAGGAATGGCAAACCTACTTTTCTAGCATTTGTAGACTTAGAGAAAGCTTTTGACAATGTTGACTGGAATACTCTCTTTCAAATTCTGAAGGTGGCAGGGGTAAACTACAGGGAGCGAATGGCTATTTACAATCTGTACAGAAACCAGATGGCAGTTATAAGAGTCGAGGGACATTAAAGGGAAGTAGTGGTTGGGAAGGGAGTGAGACAGGGTTGTAGCCTATCCCCGATGCTATGCTATCTGTATATTGAGCAGGCAGTAAAGGAAACAAAAGAAAAGTTCGGAGTAGGTATTAAAATCCATGGAGAAGAAATAAAAACTTTGCGGTTCGCCGATGACATTGCAATTCTGTCAGAGACAGCAATGGACTTGGAAGAGCAGTTGAACGGAATGGACAGTGTCTTGAAAGGAGGATATAAGATGAACATCAACAAAAGCAAAACGAGGATAATGGAATGTAGTCTAATTAAGTCAGGTGATACTGAGGGAATTAGATTAGGAAATGAGACACTTAAAGTAGTAAAGGAGTTTTGCTAATAGGGGAGCAAAATAACTGATGATTCTCTTAGTAGAGAGGATATAAAATGTAGACTGGCAATGGCAAGGAAAGCGTTTTTGAAGAAGAGAAATTTGTTAACATCGAGTATTGATTTAAGTGTCAGGAAGTCGTTTCTGAAAGTATTTGTATGGAGTGTAGCCATGGTTGGAAGTGATACATGGGCGATAAATAGTTTAGACAAGAAGAGAATAGAAGCTTTCGAAATGTGGTGCTACAGAAGAATGCTGAAGTTTAGATGGGTAGATCACATAACTAATGAGGAGGTATTGAATAGAATTGGGGAGAAGAGGAGTTTGTGGCACAACTTGACTAGAAGAAGGGATCGGTTAGTAGGACATGTTCTGAGACATCAAGGGATCAGCAATTTAGGACTGGAGGGCAGCGTGGAGGGTAAAAATGTAGAGGGAGACCAAGAGATGAATACACTAAGCAGATTCAGAAGGATGTAGGCTGCAGTTGGTACTGGAAGATGAAGAAGCTTGCACAGGATAGACTAGCATGGAGAGCTGTATCAAACCAGTCACAGGACTGAACACCACAACAACAACAATGTGGTGATGTGGTAAGTCTGGGGGTGATGTGCAGTGTATGGTAACTGAAGAAAACCCACAAGCCAAGATCGCTGGAAAAGCGTGTTATTGAATATGCGGTGTGGAAGGAATGAGGGAAGGTTGGGTTTAACGTCCCGTCGACATTGAGGTCGTTACATAGAGAGCTCAAGCTCGGATGGTTTCAAAGATGGAAAAGGAAATCGGCCGTATTCTTTCCAGCGACCCATTCCGGCATTCGCCTGGATCGACTTAGGGAAATCACGGATAGCTGAATGCGCGTCTGAACTAACGTCCTCACAAATGTGAGGATATGCAGTGTAAAGCGACTTTCAACCCTGAAGGATAATATGTTGTAGAAATTAAAGCATAAGATCCAATGATGACAGCGTAGCTCTGTCGAAACCGCTCACGGAATAAAATATTTTTTAATGAACTTCGCCATTAAAGTTTTCTTCAGTTACTAAAATTCGTGATCTCTGCTTGATAATTAAAACATTATGACTACTCTTCGTATAATTAGGGAGAAGATGTGTTAGTCTATTTCAGCTTTCGATTGCCATGTATGACCTGTCTTAAGATTTAGCTGCGTGATCTGAAAGGCGTGTTGTCAGTCTTGTCCTCCCTTGCAGGGGTTTTAATTACAATCTCTTGAACAATCAGTTTTTTTAAATTTTTTCTGTCCTTAGCAAAACAACTAATTACTTGTACAGTGATGGCTATTGCGACGTTTGATTTTGTTATAATTTCACATTTTCAGTCATTACCATTACCATTAAAATCAAGAATTTAAGACTACTATATAACTACGTTATTACTAAAACATTCGACTTATTACGAAAGTCTCCTGTAGACACGGTATGACCAAGAAACCTGTAGGAGGGCCCCTTGTATTGCGTCCCTGACACAGTTTTTACCATATCAGGAAAGTAAATTTGCCCGGTTTGAGTCACAAATTAACCGTTCTGTGCTTCTCGTCTCCCGTCATACCGCATAATGTCACCACATTTCTGCTTCAAAGGGGGTTTTATTGAACTAAATGTTGCAGAGTACCCTTCTCGGATGATGGTTGTGACAGACCTCAAATTGTATTTGATCGTCTGTATTACATTTGAGATGTCTTCAAGGAATGCCATCGATATATTTTTTATGCTGAAAGACAAAACTGATAGTATGGCTACTACTCTTGAAACGTCCTCTTAGAACAATTGTACACGACTGTGCTTAAACTGACACACAATATTAGCGCAACGCAATCTGACTATCAAAGATCCCTGCAAAAGAATGGCCCTGAGTAACATTAATCTATACTTTTCACAAATCACTTACCTCACCAAAAATCTCCGTTACTCGAACTACTGCAATACAGCGAGCGCCACTACTGCCAGCTAAATAAAAGATTCAAACTACTGAAGGCACTAACTACTGATAGACATAGTTAGCAAATGAAAGATATTAATAGAGAACAAACAATGTATTTACCTTAATAGTCATAATATATATAGCAGTTCATGACAAATTACAAAACTCCGCCATCTCTCTCCCCACATCCACCACTGCTGGCGGCTCACCTCCAACTGTGCAACGCTACGCGCTGTTCACATCCAGCTGCCGCTGCCCAACACTACAATGGCAGACAACAATGCAAACTAGCCACAGACTGCACACAGCACAGCCAGTGATTTTCATATGGAGCGCTACGTAACGTTGCCAATAGGAAAATATAAACAGCCTACTTACATAAAGTAAACATAAACAGCCTACTTACATAGCCCCCATGCTCCCCACAAAAAATTTTACAAAATATTTTTGGGCAGTGGCCAATAATGATTTGAAAAATTTTTTCATAATTACAATAATAAAGATATCAAATGCACACACTTATTTATACAATGTTGGTCAAAAGCTAAAATTTTCTCACAGTCCATAAAGATAGTCCTGATCATTCATCATAATAGTAAACCTGCAGTTTGTTTTCTCAAAGTCTGAGCAGTAAAAGACAATGCACACGGAAGTAGTTTTCCATGCAGTCTTGAAGAAGTAGTGCTGTCCTTCCAACGGAAAGACAGTGCTGACTCTTGACATGCTGACAGGTAATGGGCCACAACAGAGCAAACCCACAGCAAAGTCATTCGACGTTTTGAAGAGGATTGGTAGGTAGGTCATCACAGAGCAGACCCACTGTAGTCCTGGTAGAGAGTATGGTATTGGTGGGCCACCAGAGGTGCAGACCCACTGCATTCCTTGTAGAAATAATGTTATTGGTGAGTCAGCAAAGGTGTAGACCCACTGTAGTCCTTGTAGAAATAATGGTATTGGTGAGTCAGCAAAGGTGCAGACCCACTGCAGTCCTTGTAGAGATAGCCAGCAGCCATCTGTTGTGACTGTGCAGGTGCATATGAAACGTCCCCTTAGAACAATTGTACACGACTGTGCTTAAACTGACACACAATATTAGCGCAACGCAATCTGACTATCAAAGATCCCTGCAAAAGAATGGCCCTGAGTAACATTAATCTATACTTTTCACAAATCACTTACCTCACCAAAAATCTCCGTTACTCGAACTACTGCAATATAGCGAGCGCCACTACTGCCAGCTAAATAAAAGATTCAAACTACTGAAGGCACTAACTACTAGTAGGCATAGTTAGCAAATGAAAGATTTTAATAGAGAACAAACAATGTATTTACCTTAATAGTCATAATATATATAGCAGTTCATGACAAATTACAAAACTCCGCCATCTCTCTCCCCACATCCACCACTGCTGGCGGCTCACCTCCAACTGTGCAACGCTACGCGCTGTTCACATCCAGCTGCCGCTGCCCAACACTACAATGGCAGACAACAATGCAAACTAGCCACAGACTGCACACAGCACAGCCAGTGATTTTCATATGGAGCGCTACGTAACGTTGCCAATAAGAAAATATAAACAGCCTACTTACGTAAAGAAAACATAAACAGCCTACTTACACTCTCATTACGCTTGACGAGTAGCAAATCGTCATAATCATTCAAGAAATTTTAGAACGACACGGGTGTTTGAACCGACAGTTTGTTTTTGTATTTACTCACCATTACACCATTTTAATCGACGTGAATACATCATCACGTAAAACGGACTGATGGTAATTACGTGAACGACGACAGATACTGAGATGTATCATAAATTTAGTTATTACGTTACAAACAATTGTATTTAACTCCATATTCTTAGATGGATTTCGACTCCAACTTCCTATTTTTGAAAATGTTCAGCAGTTCACATGCCATGATAAGTTACCTACATGTATACAACATGCTTTAGTGAGAATGAAGGACGACTGTGTCTCGGCCAAGATTCATAAGCCACAATTGTTAGCGATAGCCCCCTGGAGCTAAAAGAGCATTGAAACTTTGGTGGGAGGGTAGGTAACTGCCACATAACGTTGAATATGTAGTAGCTAAAATTTTGTATTAAACGTATCATTGGATAGAGACAACATGAAAATTGTTAACTAGTTAATGAGTGTTGATAATAAGATCACATCCATATCCAATGATGTGGTGCTGACGGTGTTGTGGTTATGTAGCTTTACTCCATTCTCCCTTTTCATCTCATTTGGGGTATTTCTTCAGATTGATATTATTAATTGTGGTTAAAACCACTTTGTCTTACTGTCTTACCGTTTCCTTCTTTACGCAAGAATTTTACGCAACGTTTATCGCTTCAGATGTGGCTGATTGTAACTATTCTGTCTCTGCTTTTGGAATAATCTATTCTCTGAGGCAAGAATGCATAAAAATATGTATTTTTGACGATTTACTACAGGTAAGCCTACATCATGCATCGGAAGCCTGTGCCAGGAGCATTGGCGGTATGAGTTTGCACAAAATATTATAGATGGAACACTTCAGAACTCCAGTAAGCGCCAAAGTGACACGAAGTTTATCAGTAGCCTACTAAATGGATACTGCGTAGACATAAGAGCAAAGATTTAACTGAAACTGAGAGTTGTTACCATCTTTCCCCTAACATGGTCATTGTACAGGTTTGTTTTTGTTCACACTGTTATTTAGGCCAAGGTTCTCATTAATTCCATACTTCGAGTAGTTGACAATAATTAAGACTGCCTATTTGTTTGTGTGCTTGCCTGCAACGTAGGCAACAGGCGCGGTTCCTTGAGGGGTCCTTGTCACGTAGGAAGTGCCTTCGTACTTCAACGATCTTTTGTCTTCTCCTTTTTTCTATGTATGTTATTATACTCAGCAATATACAGTCGTGAAATATCAAGACTGATGGTACGATAATTTTTATGCTATATAGTGTAAGTAAGAGTCTGCCTAAATTAAATTGCTTTTGAAACGGTTAGCACAACTTACAGAGGGGTCGAAATTACCAAGTATCTCTGCAATAGCTTTTCACACCAGGACTATTGTCAAAGACTTGCAGTTAAGGTAAAAGAAGAATGGTCATCGTTCTGTAATGAAGATATTACGTACATGCATACGCACATACATACATACTTACATACATACATTAATCCTTGTTCCATAGATCATGAATACGACATTTCGTAATGATGTGGAACGCGTCACTTTAACGTAAGTTTTCTTTACACAAAATAGTTGTTTTTTTACAGTTACTACTTCATATCTAAGAATTAATCTATTGACTAGACGGAGTTGTCATTCAGATATTGTTTTAATTTGCTTTTTAATGTTGGTTGGCTATCTATCATACTTTTAATACTATCTGGCAAATGACCAAAGATTTTTGTGGCAGCATAATTCACCCCTTTCTGTGCCAAAGTGAGATTTAATCCAGAATAGTGAAGATCATCCTTTCTTCTAGTGTTGTAGCTATGCACTTCGCTGTTATTTTTGACAAATTTCATAAGTGAATATATGTATTGCGAAGGTACTGTGAATATCCCGAGTTCCTTAAATAAATGTCTGCTAGGTGACCTTGGGTTTACTTCAGCTATTATTCTGATTACACCCTTTTGTGCAATGAATACTTCCTCTCTTAGTTACGAATTGCCCCAAAATATGATGCCATATGAAAGCAGTGAATGAAAATATCATAGTAGGCTAATTTACTGATATGTTTACCATCAAAATTTGCAATAACCTTAATAGCATAAGTAGCTGAACCTAACCTTTTCAGCAGATCATCGATGTGTTTCTTCCAATTCAATTTCTCATCAACGCACATACTCAGAAATTTCGAGTAGTCTGCCTTAGAAACAGACTTCCATTCATAGTCTATATTTATCAGTGGTGTTATGCCATTTACTGTACAGAATTGTATAAACTGTGTTTGCTCAAAATTTAGTGAGAATCCATTTGCAGAGAACCACTTAATAATTTTCTGAAAGACATTATTTGCAATTTCCTCAGTTGATTCCTGCTCGCTAGGTGTGATTACTAAACTTGTATTATCAGCAAAAAGAACTAGCTTTGCATCTTCATAAATATAGTGTGGCAAGTCGTTAAAATATATTAAGAACAATAAGGGACCCAAGACTGAACCCTGTGGGACATCATTCTTGATACCTCCCCAGTTATAGGATTCTGCCGGTTTTTGCAGACTATCTCTACTGTTAATTTCAACCTTCTACATTCTTCCAGTTAATTATGAACTTCAAAGGATCTTGGTATTGGGCTATCCAACAGCATATTCATCAAGCCCCATGGTTTCTTAATTCTGGTCATAAGTGGAAGCAAACTGGCAGAAGAGCAAGCTTCGTGGCTATAAATCAAACACTTGTTAAAGTTAATGCTCCCTGACAACTGTTATTACTGTGAAACTGAAGATGCTGTACTGAATTTTTTATGGCTGTGTGAAACTTAAAAAAAAAGGGGCGAAACCACTTAACTCAGAAGCGAAAATGGCTGATTACTTCTCGCCCCAGTTAGTTCTAAATTCTTTGAACTATCATAACTCTATATATATAAATTAAAGTTTCCACCGTGTTTTTCTGTCTTTATATTAAGCCCAATCTCAGGAAATTATTCGGTTTCCATTAATAGGTAGACTGATTTATGAAGAAGATTTGCGTATATTGGTACACGTTACAAACAAATCATCCATCCCTAGATACTTAGTATTAATCATGCGAAGCGGCGGTACATTCCTACTGTATTTATATATTCTTTAGATTTTGTTCAAGGGATCTCCAATGATTAAGTGTGGTCTTATCACTTGACTGCTTCCTTAATTTGTTTGTTTATGGAAAATGTTAGCTTTGAATGAGACAGTATTCAGTGTCGCTAAATTCATGAAAACAGAGTGTACAAATATTAATTTCAAACATTTCATTATGTTAATATCTTACATATATAGCAACAGCAGTTCCGTAAGTGGTCAGTCAATCACATTTCCAGTTGCTGTTCTTTTAGCCCTTTTGTGGTTTGTTTTCCCTCTTTTAATTTCTTGATTGGCTATCTTGCCTCCTTATTGGTGTTAGTGCATGTGAGAGTGCCTGTGCGATAGTCATCGTGTGGTCGTTTCGTGTGCATGCGTGTACGACAGTTTTCGTTCTTATACACATTCGTTTGTTTTAAGCGATGTCAGGGCGCTGATGACCTCACCGTTGGGCGCCCATTAGATCCCAAACCACACACACACACACACACACACACACACACAGTTTTGCTTCATGTTAATGAATTTTGTACCTGGTTGTATTTGCCAATGTCCAAAGCCAATTGAACTGAAATAAATGATGGTCTTTTCTGGAAATCTAATAGTGTGGCAGCAGATAAATAAACCTGCGGATTCCCACATCAGCTTCAGTAACTGTATATTCAGCTGATTTCTTTCAGCTAATTTCTTTTAGTTCTCTGTTAGCTGCATTGCTAGCCACCCCAAGTGGAAAATGTCCTTGGTTAGTGCTTGGAAGTTTTCGCGGTTTTGACTGTGATAAACTGACGCTGCAGTGTTCATCTTTGTCACGCCACTGCAGAAGGTATCACAAATTCAGTTAAATAAAAAAGCAGTACATTTCGCACGTTTATTTACATATATAACCCGATTTACGAATTTCCTACGTGTGAGACAGCGTGTGCCAGATATGTCCAGTTCGGCATTCTAGATTCTAACATCTTGCCGTTCGTGTCGTTTTCGCATGATCTTTCAGCAACTGTGTCAAGACCTGTGTGTGTATACTGCATAGTGTATTTTCGAACAGTTGCAAGTGCCGCGAAAAATTTGTACTATATATACAACTGTAAACCTTTTTAACGTGTCACTTTTGTTTTTTCTTTAAAACGAATAAATATTGTTTGTATTTATTGTAATTTAACGCAAATTTATAGTCTGCTAGTGTCCTTAACGTTAATAATGTTTCATGGACTCAGTAAATTGCATCCCAGTCTTCATTTTCTTAAAGGAAATTGTTGATACCTGTTGCATGTCAGACACGTACGTCAAAAGAGAATGGGAGCTTAGTTTAATGTTATCTGTTTACTGCTCTGTAAAAACAGTAGCCACAGTGCAGCCCTCTGTGCGCGTCGTTCTAGAACACGACATGAATTAGCTGATGTTCATAAGCAGGTGGAAATCGTCCTGACAGCTGTCAAGACAGTGGAAGCGTCTGCAAACATGTGCGCTGAGAAGCCTCTCGAGAGGCATCTACAAGAGATACCAAAGATTTTATTTTGTCCTGCAGATGCTGTCTTCTTTACATTAAATGTATTATCTATCGCTACTTGCCCATATGATTGTGAATAGGTCTAGGTTAACTGTGTGTGGGAGACAGGAACCAGGGAGAACGCATGGTGTTACTTCGGTCACCCTAACTAACAAGTTCGAGGTTCTCTCTTCAACACAAACTGAAACTGAGCCAGTGTGACTCATTTCACTTGTTACGAAATGTGAGGCAACCCGTGAAAGTAGACATAAGCGTAAAGGGGTACAGGCATTTCAAACATGGGGCGAATAACGGTACCACTTAAGGGAATGGCACCGACTGATGCGAAGAAACACCCAATGTTTTTGGTGTGTATACCAGAAGGCGTTATTCGACATGTTAGAGCGACTGTTCCGGCAGCCACAGAGGAAAGAACCAACTGCGCATTGCGACGCGTGTTAGAGCAAACGATGCCTATCATCTTAATTCTGGGGTCATATCTGGATCATTCCAGAGACTAGCAGAGGAGCTTGAGAACACCAGCCTTGCTTACGGACTTTGAACGAAGCTCGCAATCTGCAGCAGTGTTCCTAAATCAGATCGTGGCTCCTGGTTCTGAGTCGAATGAGTGGCTTGAATGAGAGGCTACGGATATTGTCCTACAAGCCAGGTTGCGACTTCCTATAGTTCCAACATAGTTTTAAGGTCGTACTAAATGTGTCAAGTGTCCACTACAGGTAGTTTGCTGCGTGTGGGGTGCACACGGGGATATCTTTTAGATAGGACGACTCTCCATCCAGTCTCGATAATAATTTCTATAGGAGATCGAGAGGTACCAATGTAAGTTCCAAGGGAATGACCTTCCCCCCAAATGTAAGAGTATTACAATCTCAGTAGGTAAGTGCTGAAGCATTCGCAATAAAGTAGCAGTTTGAAGCGGTCTTGAAAAGCGGTAGGGCCCACATAATGTTTGGAACAGAAAGCTGGGCAGACCTCAAAATTTATGGCAGCGAAATTTTTGAGGAAAATTTAAGCTCGTATTGCAAGGATCCGCTAATGGGAAATGGAGGTGTGCCACTTGTCGCAGTAGACGAGAAAATCAAATCCATCGAGGCAGAGATTGGAACTGCATGCGAGATTGATTGGTCGGGACTCACTATCAGAAGTGGGCATAAACTTATATCTCCAGTCTTCTGTCTAACACATCCAACAGTCAGTTGGGATGGTTACATTTTTGTTAGTGGTCGGTATGATAAGGCATACTGCAAAACGTAACTAAATGTCGTCTCTAAAAACTTCCTAGAACAGTTAGTTCGGAGACCCACTAATGACGGAAATATATTGGATCTAATGGCAACATGTAGACTTGACCACTTCGGGGATGTCCACGATGAAACTGATATTGTCCATAAGACATTTGCAGCATGAATGAATACCGAAGTACAAACAACAAGTAAACCAAGTAGAAAGATTTAAGCATTCTGCAAACTAGATAAAGAAGCACTAGTATTATATGTCAATGAAGAACTTGAAACGTTCAGCTCTGGACAGCAGGACGTAGAGGCCAAACGGCTCAAGTTTAAAAGAATGTTGACTACGCAGTGGATCGACATGCAACTTGCAGAACAATTCGTGATGGGCGAGTCCCACCATGGTATACAGTCAATATAAAGAAACTTCTAAAGAAACAGAGCCCACTGTATAAAGAGTATAAAACAAAGCGTACGGCTATAGACAGCCTAAGGCTATAGATAGACGCTGAATGAAATATATGTGACTATCACGAGGGCAATTCTTGATTCCTTCAACGACTACCGTTACAGAAACATCTCTAACAAAACCCAAAGAAGTTCTGGTCGTATGTGAAGGCTGTTAGTGGCACCAAAGATAGTATGCATTGAAAGTGGAGAGAGGAAGAGAGGAAAGGGAGGGGACGCCTGCCATCAGCTGCATTAGGACATTACGAGGAATCAGCGGTGACGAGTGAATATAGTTACCGGACCGGGATACGAACCCGGGATCTCCTGCTTACTAGACAGGTGAGCTAAACAGTGCGCCATCCGGGACATAGCACTGCTGCAACTACACGGACTATCTCGGCACGCCTCACGGCCAATCCATGCTCCCATTGAGCTCCACCTATCCGCAGTCGCTGTCCATTTCCTCCATGTTCGCACTGTGAGGTTCGCATGGGAGGTCGGACGTATTTGTACATCCGCACTGAAGATGGTGGATCCATTGCCCAGCTAGGCGTATCAAATTATATGAATGCGAGGTGTCTGTCCTTTCGGACATGTCCGAAAGCAAAGATAGTGTCCAGCAGTCATGGGCAAGACAGGAACTGAAATTGAAGATATCAAAGCAAAAGCAGTAAAGCTCAACAACGTTTTAAAATGTTGGTTTACAAAGGTAAAACCAGGAGTACTGCTCCACTGAGAATGTGAGTGAAATAAGTACTGCCAGTGGTGTTGAGAGACGGCTGAAATCGTTGAAATTGAACAAAGCTCCAGTAACCGATGGATTTCCAGTCTCATTGTATATGAGTTGGCTCCTCTTTTAACCAAAATGTACCGTACGTCCGTCGAGCAAAAAACCATACCCAGCTGTAGGAAGAAAACACAGCTTATATTCGCCTGCAAGAAGAACATCAACAAAATTATCATCCAAAATCTTCGACATCCATTTGTTATAAAGCGTTAGAGCATATTTTGAGTTCAAATATGATGAGGTATCTTGAACAGAATGACTTCTTCCATGTCAACCAGCATGGATTCCGAGAACATCGGTCATGTGAAATCCAACTCGCTGTTTTCTCACGTGATATCCTAGAGCCACGGATCACCTAGTCCCATAGGAACAGTAACTGTTTCTTGACTTCCGAAAAGCATTTGATTCACTACCATATATAGGCTTGTTATCGAAAGTATGCAATATCAAGTGAAATTTGTTGCTGAATTGAGGACTTCTTGGTAAAGCGGATGCTGCATGTTATTTTCGATGGAGGGATATCAACAAGTATCTTCAGGTGTATCCCAGGTTACTGTGCTAGCACCTTTGCTGTTCATAATGTATATCAAAGACGTTGCAGAGAGTATTAATTGCTTCCTCAGACTTTTCGCAGATGATCCAGTTATGTATTACAAAGTACTGTTTGAAAAAAGCTGAGGAAATATTCAATCAAATCTTGATACGATTTTAAAGTGGTGATAAGATTGTCAACTTGTTTTAATTGTTCAGAAATGCAAAATTGTCCACATCACAAAATGAGGAAACATAGCGTCTTATAACTACAATAACAATGAGTCACAGTAGGAATCGGTCAACTGATAAAAATATGTGGGAGGTAACAGTTTGTCGTGATATCAAATGGGACGATCGTGTGAGATACGTCAAAGGAAAAGCAGGAAGGAGACTGTAGCTGACAAGTAGAATACAAAGGAAATCCGAACAGTCTACAAAAAAATTGCTTAGAAAACACTCATGATTCACATCCTAGAATATTGCTCAAGTGTTTGAGTTTCACACAAAACAGGACTGACAGGTGATACAGAACGTATACAAAGAAAGGCAACATAAATAATCAGAGATTTGTTTGAGTGTGTCACGGAGATGCTGAAAAAACTGTACAGCAGACTTGAAGATCAACGTAAACTATTCCGAGAAAGCCTGCTTACTAAGTTTCAAGAACTAACTTTAAGCGGTGAATCTAGGAATGTACTACAACACCGTATGTTGTTGTTCCCGTAGTGTATGCGAAGACAAGATTACACTATTTACAGCGTGCACAGTGGTGTTTAAGCAATCATTCTACCCACGCTCTATACTTGAATGGAAAGAGAGAAAGCCCCATTAACTTCGGCAATTGGAAATACCATCTGCCATGCGGCTTTTAAGTTAATAGCTATTCATTACATTGTTCATCATAAGCGAACTGTCAAATCAGCAGATCTTATATCTAAACATTTGGTAAATTGAGGAAAAAATATGGAGGAAAAAAACTTTTGAAGCTAAATAGATGAAGTTAAGGAGATTTCTGTAATTCACCACACATTGCTTCTTTGGGTTGAAACTGGAAGCTGCCTTGCGGAAACCTACTGGCTGACACTTGCAGTCCGCCATAAAGCCTGGCGTTAGTGAGCGAGGGGACAGTCAAACTCACATCCCCTTAAAACAAGCTGCCCCGGGGCGTATTCTGCCTCGCTCGTAGATCTGTCTGTTCAGCGCTAATGGCTTTGTAATCTTTATGGCCCAGGCAGTAACACGCAGAAAAATTCCGGCAGCCATTCGAGCCGTTTATCTCGGGCTGTAAACTTTAACACTAAGTAATCCAGCGTGGGACTTTTTACGACTTGCAGGACATCCTGTTTCCCTCCGCTACACAGCCTGCAGAGGAACAGACTTTTCATCAGGTGATCTTACACGTGATTTGCATTCTACGTTATTTCCCTCGCGATGACGAGGATTTACGAACGCTTTGTTTGTGACTCAGTCAAAACAGAAGATCTTTTTCCTCCGTTGATCATTTCATTCCTCTCCCCGCCATGTAAAACTGAAGAGGGGACAGCTGCCAGGCTGTTATTCTTGACCCCTATACAATTTCAGATGTGAGTAGACTATTATAATGTAAAATAAATAACAGTATTAAAAGCCGCAGATTCTTTCAGTTATTGTTGGTTTCTCTGTCTTTAGTTTGCTGCAGAAAATTAAAGAGAATTTTACACTGGACGGGTTTCACTTTTATTCACAAAGCAACTTCTGTGGTCATCCTGAAAATTGTATACGTAAGTTTTTACTTTTTTTTGGTGTTTTAAATTAAAAACTGCATTTTGTTTATAAAGTTGATGTGATATTTACTTACGGTGTTTCTGCCTTTTGTTAAAATGTTCTCCAAACCACTGTTTTTTCGCTCTTTGTTAGCAGAGGCTGATGTCAAAGGAGATTTCGTTACACGTATATACCTGGCAATTTTTGCCTTCTTGCCCATTTTATTACACTGCATTTGCATTATTTACACTTCACCTCAGTCTTGGAAACAGAACTGAAGTTATGTCTGTTTCCAATCAGCACAATATTACACTGTTTATGTTCGTTCGTATGTTTTTCGTGTAGGTAGTGTGCATTGCCGACTTATGAAACTACTTGTACATATATACACTGAAGCGCCAAAGAAACTGGTATAGGCATGCGTATTCAAATACAGAGCCTATATAAACGGACAGAATACGGGCTGCAGTCGGCAACGTCTATATAAGACTACAAGTGTCTGTCGCAGTTGTTAGATCGGTTACTGTTGCTTCAGTGGCAGGTTATCAAGATTTAAGTCAGTTTCAACGTGGTTTTACAGTAGGCACACGAGCGATGAAACACAGCATCTCCGAGATAGCGATGAAGTGGGGATTTTCCTGTACGACCGTTTCACGAGTGTACCGTGAATATAAGGAATCCAGTAAAACATCAGATCTCCCACATCCCTGATTGATGCCGGAAAAAGATCCTGCAAAAGCGAGACCAATGACGACTGAAGAGAATCGTTCAACGTTACAGAAGTGCAATGCTTCTTCAAACTGCTGCAGATTTCAATGCTGGGCCATCAACAAGTGTTAGCGTGCAAACCATTCAATGAAATATCTTCGATATGGGTTTTCAGAGCTGAAGGCCCACTCGCGTGCCGTTGATGACTGGACGACACAAAGCTTTACGCCTCGCCTGGGCCCGTCACACCGACATTGGACTGTCGATGACTGGAAACATGTTGCCTAGTCGGACGTGTCGCGTTTCAAATTTTATCGAGTGGACGGACGTATATGGGGTGTACGGGTATAGAGATATAGTCATGAATCAATGAACGATGCATGTCAGCAGGGGACTGTTAAAGCTGGTAGAGGCTCTGTAATGGTGTGGGGCGTGTGCAGTTGGAGTGATATGGGACACATGAAACGTCTAGACACGACTCAGACAGGTGACACGTATGTAAGCATTCTGTCTGATCACCGGCATCCATTCATGTCTATTGTGCATTCCGACGGACGTGGGCAATTCCAGTAGGAGAATGCGACACCCCGCACTTCCAGAATTACTACAGAGTGGCTCCAGAAAAACTCCTCTGAGTTTAAACGCTTCCGCTGTCCACCAGATTCCCCAGACTTGAACATTATTGAGCATATATGGGATGCCTTGGAACGTCCAGTTCAGAAGAGATCTCCATCCTAATCTCACGGATTTATGGACATCCCTGCAGGATTCATGGTGTCAGTTCACTCCAGGACTACTTCAAACAGTTGAGTCCATGCCACGTCATGTTGTAGCACTTCTGCGTGCTCATGGGGAGCCCTTCGCCATATTAGGCAGCTGTACCAGTTTCTTTGGCTCTTCCGTGTACACAAAATTGTTAAGGCTTTCGTGGCCACTTGTTGACAAGCTGCCTATTGGATTCTGTCTCGGGTTCTTCGGCCGACGTTCATCTAATGATTTTTCTGATATATTGGTGTGTGTGTGTGTGTGTGTGTGTGTGTGTGTGTGTGTGTGTGTGTGTATGTGTGTATGTAGCGGGAATGGGGTGGGAGAGGAGAGAAAGAGATAGAGTTGGTGTAAACTGGTGAAATTGTCTAGTATGTTCGGCAGAGATGTTAGTGATATCGGGTGGGGGGCTGTATGTTGTCATTCGAGTGGTTTTTTTTTCTTTTGAGGGGGGGGGGGGGAGTGGTTGCGAGTTGTGGTTCGACCTTTTTTGTGGGGGTGGAGGTGGGCATGGTGTTTATCGGAAAGAAACTGGGAGGAGACGAAGGTAAATGGAGCCTGTGGTTATATATGTACACTCCTGGAAATGGAAAAAAGAACACATTGACACCGGTGTGTCAGACCCACCATACTTGCTCCGGACACTGCGAGAGGGCTGTACAAGCAATGATCACACGCACGGCACAGCGGACACACCAGGAACCGCGGTGTTGGCCGTCGAATGGCGCTAGCTGCGCAGCATTTGTGCACCGCCGCCGTCAGTGTCAGCCAGTTTGCCGTGGCATACGGAGCTCCATCGCAGTCTTTAACACTGGTAGCATGCCGCGACAGCGTGGACGTGAACCGTATGTGCAGTTGACGGACTTTGAGCGAGGGCGTATAGTGGGCATGCGGGAGGCCGGGTGGACGTACCGCCGAATTGCTCAACACGTGGGGCGTGAGGTCTCCACAGTACATCGATGTTGTCGCCAGTGGTCGGCGGAAGGTGCACGTGCCCGTCGACCTGGGACCGGACCGCAGCGACGCACGGATGCACGCCAAGACCGTAGGATCCTACGCAGTGCCGTAGGGGACCGCACCGCCACTTCCCAGCAAATTAGGGACACTGTTGCTCCTCGGGTATCGGCGAGGACCATTCGCAACCGTCTCCATGAAGCTGGGCTACGGTCCCGCACACCGTTAGGCCGTCTTCCGCTCACGCCCCAACATCGTGCAGCCCGCCTCCAGTGGTGTCGCGACAGGCGTGAATGGAGGGACGAATGCAGACGTGTCGTCTTCAGCGATGAGAGTCGCTTCTGCCTTGGTGCCAATGATGGTCGTATGCGTGTTTGGCGCCGTGCAGGTGAGCGCCACAATCAGGACTGCATACGACCGAGGCACACAGGGCCAACACCCGGCATCATGGTGTGGGGAGCGATCTCCTACACTGGCCGTACACCACTGGTGATCGTCGAGGGGACACTGAATAGTGCACGGTACATCCAAACCGTCATCGAACCCATCGTTCTACCATTCCTAGACCGGCAAGGGAACGTGCTGTTCCAACAGGACAATGCACGTCCGCATGTATCCCGTGCTACCCAACGTGCTCTAGAAGGTGTAAGTCAACTACCCTGGCCAGCAAGATCTCCGGATCTGTCCCCCATTGAGCATGTTTGGGACTGGACGAAGCGTCGTCTCACGCGGTCTGCACGTCCAGCACGAACGCTGGTCCAACTGAGGCGCCAGGTGAAAATGGCATGGCAAGCCGTTCCACAGGACTACATCCAGCATCTCTACGATCGTCTCCATGGGAGAATAGCAGCCTGCATTGCTGCGAAAGGTGGATATACACTGTACTAGTGCCGACATTGTGCATGCTCTGTTGCCTGTGTCTATGTGCCTGTGGTTCTGTCAGTGTGATCATGTGATGTATCTGACCCCAGGAATGTGTCAATAAAGTTTCCCCTTCCTGGGACAATGAATTCACGGTGTTCTTATTTCAATTTCCAGGAGTGTAGTTTTAGAATCATATTAAGTTGTCAATCATTCTAAACGGTCAGTGGTTTGCCAGTGGTATGCTCATTTGTGAGCTGTTTCTTTTATCTTATGGTTTTCCGAATGTTGTAGTTTTCTTGTAAGGTGAAAAGACGTTTTTGGTTGTTATTTGTCCTTATGATTTACATGTCTGCATCACTGGTAAGTAAGCCGAAGACGGAGAAATCAATAATAACTAACTTCGTCAGTTGCTGCGGAATATGACCGTGCAAACAAACATAAGAGATTTCTCTGGACGGCAGTCTTTATGAAACATAGATGACGTAGTTGGTGCTGAGAAGTGAATGATGGTGCTACATCTGTTTCGTAAATATTGGATATTATTGTGCGTGATTAGCTCCCGGTATGCATGGCAGTGATAGGATGGATAATCGACAATGGGTCGTTTGCGGGGGGGGGGGGGGGGGGGGCGGAAAAGACCAAATCGATGGGTTATTATGTCTTGCGGAGTCGGAACGGGGAGGAAGCTGGTTGTTGTACATTGGTTTAAAGTCCTATCGACGACAATGTATTCAGACATGTCTACTCATGTTAATGTCTCGTGTATGTACTGAGTTATGTGACTTTTAATGCTGAAATTCATTTTTGATGCCTTTCTTTCTAAATATGGTGAAGTTTTGAACAAAAAATTGCCTTTGTGTTTATAGATCTGAAGATGGTCCTTACCGAGCAGAATCATTACACCGGTAAAAAACTGTGATCCATAGATGGAAGGAACACATATAAATACCTTCCTCAACCACTGTGAATTTTTGCTGCGACTACGTCGCAACTCATTAATCACAGACGGGGCAGACGTTTTGACTAGGGAAGGATGGAAAAAGATGCCACGACATATGCTTTAACCAACCTAAATCTGGATTGCAAATCTCACCAATACCTCTTACTGTGTAACAATTACGTCCTTCCGTAACAAAATTTTTTTTATATAATTTACATTGTTCGTACGAAAGAAGTGATTTAATATGTCGGTGAATCTACACTCCTGGAAATTGAAATGAGAACACCGTGAATTCATTGTCCCAGGAAGGGGAAACTTTATTGACACTTTCCTGGGGTCAGATACATCACATGATCACACTGACAGAACCACAGGCACATAGACACAGGCAACAGAGCATGCACAATGTCGGCACTAGTACAGTGTATATCCACCTTTCGCAGCAATGCAGGCTGCTATTCTCCCATGGAGACGATCGTAGAGATGCTGGATGTAGTCCTGTGGAACGGCTTGCCATGCCATTTCCACCTGGCGCCTCAGTTGGACCAGCGTTCGTGCTGGACGTGCAGACCGCGTGAGACGACGCTTCATCCAGTCCCAAACATGCTCAATGGGGGACAGATCCGGAAATCTTGCTGGCCAGGGTAGTTGACTTACACCTTCTAGAGCACGTTGGGTGGCACGGGATACATGCGGACGTGCATTGCCCTGTTGGAACAGCACGTTCCCTTGCCGGTCTAGGAATGGTAGAACGATGGGTTCGATGACGGTTTGGATGTACCGTGCACTATTCAGTGTCCCCTCGACGATCACCAGTGGTGTACGGCCAGTGTAGGAGATCGCTCCCCACACCATGATGCCGGGTGTTGGCCCTGTGTGCCTCGGTCGTATGCAGTCCTGATTGTGGCGCTCACCTGCACGGCGCCAAACACGCATACGACCATCATTGGCACCAAGGCAGAAGCGACTCTCATCGCTGAAGACGACACGTCTGCATTCGTCCCTCCATTCACGCCTGTCGCGACACCACTGGAGGCGGGCTGCACGATGTTGGGGCGTGAGCGGAAGACGGCCTAACGGTGTGCGGGACCGTAGCTCAGCTTCATGGAGACGGTTGCGAATGGTCCTCGCCGATACCCGAGGAGCAACAGTGTCTCTAATTTGCTGGGAAGTGGCGGTGCGGTCCCCTACGGCACTGCGTAGGATCCTACGGTCTTGGCGTGCATCCGTGCGTCGCTGCGGTCCGGTCCCAGGTCGACGGGCACGTGCACCTTCCGCCGACCACTGGCGACAACATCGATGTACTGTGGAGACCTCGCGCCCCACGTGTTGAGCAATTCGGCGGTACGTCCACCCGGCCTCCCGCATGCCCACTATACGCTCTCGCTCAAAGTCCGTCAACTGCACATACGGTTCACGTCCACGCTGTCGCGGCATGCTACCAGTGTTAAAGACTGCGATGGAGCTCCGTATGCCACGGCAAACTGGCTGACACTGACGGCGGCGGTGCACAAATGCTGCGCAGCTAGCGCCATTCGACGGCCAACACCGCGGTTCCTGGTGTGTCCGCTGTGCCGTGCGTGTGATCATTGCTTGTACAGCCCTCTCGCAGTGTCCGGAGCAAGTATGGTGGGTCTGACACACCGGTGTCAATGTGTTCTTTTTTCCATTTCTTGGAGTGTATTTCCGTTTTTGAAATACGGTTCCACAAATGCTGTTCATGGGAACGGAAGGTTTAACGCTAAGACAGGAAGAGATCTTCCTGGAAATTTCCTGTTAACTGTTAGTTGGCAGATGGACTGGTATACGTATTTAGGCCCTAAATCACCAAGCCATTCATTTGGACACAGGAAACTTCCAATCCTTGAATGTAGCTGCTTCAGGGCGGAACAGAAATATAGCAACTCGATGCGTACCAGGCCACGGTAGAACGAACATTCCCATGGCACAAGCATATAGCAGCCATAGATGGAAACGCCAACCGCAACATGTTTCTGTGAAAATCTGTTTAACGAGTGTGTAGATTAGCACTAGAGACGCTTAGTGCGAGCCACAAGAATGTAACATAACATTTCATTGGATGGAATCTGTAGATGAACCAATGAGAGTAAGTCTGTAAAAGAAGAGCGACGGCAGCAATATTCTATTCGGTTGGAGACTTGAAAATAGTTCCTTTTTGCTGGCCACTTGGAGGAATCAAAATACCACCTTAGCTACCGCTACTTCGAGATGGACGCTGAGCCAATGTCTGCCTCTGACACCTATGACGCCCTCTTGAAACTGTTGTCGTCGTAGCACTTCGGGTCACGATGATACGAGACTCGCTGCATCTCGCCGTAGACGCGAGATACTGGAGCTGAGCGTGGCCTTCTAGCTCACATCAGTACCTGGGTGACGGCACTTTAAGGCGATAATCCTCTACTATTTGTAAGCCTCGTTCCACTATAGACCATGTAACGGACCTGCCCTTTCAGGTATGTAAATAATTGATGACACGTGTTTCTAATGTCCCTGTCGTCTGGGAAAAAAACATCGGTTTCGAAGAACAAATTAAAACAAAAGAAAGCGAATTCAGTTATAATCGAATCGCTATTCCGTGGCTACTTCTTCGCAATAATGATAGAAAGAATTTTGACAAATGATGAAAACTAGTTAGTGAAATGAAACTAGTTAGTGAAATATCAGATAATAAAGTTAAATATTTTTTAGTTTACACTGCAATGATTTTATAAAATGGTCGCCAGGTCACGGTGTGTGAGAGCACAGTACTGTATAGTCGCCAATCAGTTTGGACAAGTATTTATTCGATAATTAATGCAAGACAATCTCGCGGGAACCGGCACAATAACACTGACTCGAGCTCAGATTCAAAATTACAGTTCGCAACATGAAATACATACAATCGTGCAATCAGTAAAGAAAATGGCGCTAAGCGTGTACAGTGGACTGCTAATTGTTTGGCGCTGAGTTTGGGTAATAAATAGCTTAATGCTTACTGTTGATATATTTTCAACTATAATTGGTCTTAAATAAATATTTTCTGTTAAACAAAGTATGTCTTATTGGCGCATAACTGTCATTAAAAAACTACTGATTAACTTCTGCGTATGCCTACGTATTTTAGAAATGAGGGCAGAAATTATTGGTTATACAGAGGAATCAAATATTCTGATCTACAACAATGTTTCAAAACTCACTGAAATTACTTTTTATAATCACTAAGTATTAATACTGTTTGTTTTTTCGATGAAGATTTCGATGGGCAACAAAGTTTATTGTCTTTAATCATCAGTCTCAATTATTTTTTAAGTTTTGATAACTTAAACTTTTTAAGCAACTCATCAAAATTAAATTACCTCAACAATTTTAGTCTTTTTCTCATCAATACCGACACTCGGATTTGATTAATAATGACAGGATAGGACTCTACTTGGTAATTGTTGAGGTTTAAGCACTTGTGTCACAGCGTTAACGTTAATTTAATAACTATGCACAAAATGAAACTACACTGAAGAGCCAAAGAAACTGGTACAGCTGCCTAATATCGTGTAGGGCCCTGCGAGCACGTATTAAGTGTCGCAACGCGACCTGGCATGGACTCGTCTAATGTCTGAAGTAGTGTTGGAGGGAACTGACACAATGAATCCTGCAGGGGCGTACATAAATCCGTAAGAGTACGAGGGGGTAGAGATGTCTTCTGAACAGCATATTGCAAGGCATCCAAGATATGCTCAATAATGTTCATGTCTGGGAGTTTGGTGGCCAGCGGAAGTGTTTAAACTCGGAAGAGTGTTCCTGGAACCACTACGTAGCAATTCCGAACGTGTGGGTTGTCCTGCTAGAATTGTCCAAGTCCGACGGAATGCACAATGGACTTGAAGGGATGCCTGTCATCAGACAGGATGCTTATGTACGTGTCATCTCTCACTGTCATATGTAGACGCATCAAGGGTTCTGTATCACTCCAACTGCACACGCCCCACATCATTACAGAGCCTCCACCAGCTTGAACAGTCCCCTGCTGACATGCTGGGTCCATGGATTCATGAACCTGGCATCATACCCGTACACGTCCATCCGCTGGATACCATTTGAAACTAGACTCGTTCGACCAGACCACACATTTCCAATCATCAGCAGTCTTATGTTGGCGTTGAAAGGCTCAGGCGAGGCTTAAACCTTTGTGCCGTGCAGTCATCAGGGGTACACGAGTGAGCCTTTGGCTCCGAAAGTTCATATCGATGATGTTTCGTTGAATGATTCGTACGCTGACACTTGTTGATGGCCCAGCACTGAAATCTGCAGCAGTTTGAAGAAGCATTGCACTCCTGTCACGTTGAACGATTCTCTTCAGTCGTCATTGATTTCATTCTTGCAGGATCTTTCTCCAGCATCAGAGATGTCGGAGATTTGATGGTTTACCGGATTCCCGATATTCATGGTACACTCGTGAAATGGTCATACGGGGAAGTCCCCACTTCATAGTGACCTCGGATGTGCTGTGTCCCATCGCTCGTGCGCCTAACACCACATTGAAACTCACTTAAATCTTGATAACCTACCATTGTAGCAGCAATAACCGATCAAACAACTGCTCCACACACTTGTTCTCTTGTATAGGCGTTGCCGACCACAGCGCTGTAACCTGCCTGTTTACGCATCTCTGTATCTGAATACGCATGCCTATACCAGGTTTTTTGGCGCTTCAGTATACTAGGCTGGTTAGCCTTGATACACTTATTAAAGTTGGTCTCGTCTTGCCTCAGTGAGTGGCCGCTGGTGTTGCGTAAGGTAATAATCGCTCTTATTAGCGTCGCTTTGCGATAAACAACTTTAGGCCTAAATGCTCTTCTTTTTATTACTTCGCTTTGATGCTTTTTGTACTGCGCCCAATTAACGCCGTACTTATGCGTGGTCCTAACATTCAGTTCTTCCAGTTTGGTCCCTTACACTGTGCCGCACTACGTGCCGATAGCAACCACTGCGTCTGACAAGGGGAGGTCACGACGTTTGGAACGCGGATTTACTGCAAACTTCGTACGCTCGTAGTAATCCATGAGGACAACAAAATGTGTAAGTAGTAGAGCGTACTTCTCAAGCGTTACTGAGATAATCGCAAGATAATTTCGGTCGTCAGATATACACTCCTGGAAATGGAAAAAAGAACACATTGACACCGGTGTGTCAGACCCACCATACTTGCTCCGGACACTGCGAGAGGGCTGTACAAGCAATGATCACACGCACGGCACAGCGGACACACCAGGAACCGCGGTCTTGGCCGTCGAATGGCGCTAGCTGCGCAGCATTTGTGCACCGCCGCCGTCAGTGTCAGCCAGTTTGCCGTGGCATACGGAGGTCCATCGCAGTCTTTAACACTGGCAGCATGCCGCGACAGCGTGGACGTGAACCGTATGTGCAGTTGACGGACTTTGAGCGAGGGCGTATAGTGGGCATGCGGGAGGCCGGGTGGACGTACCGCCGAATTGCTCAACACGTGGGGCGTGGGGCGTGAGGTCTCCACAGTACATCGATGTTGTCGCCAGTGGTCGGCGGAAGGTGCACGTGCCCGTCGACCTGGGACCGGACCGCAGCGACGCACGGATGCACGCCAAGACCGTAGGATCCTACGCAGTGCCGTAGGGGACCGCACCACCACTTCCCAGCAAATTAGGGACACTGTTGCTCCTGGGGTATCGGCGAGGACCATTCGCAACCGTCTCCATGAAGCTGGGCTACGGTCCCGCACACCGTTAGGCCGTCTTCCGCTCACGCCCCAACATCGTGCAGCCCGCCTCCAGTGGTGTCGCGACAGGCGTGAATGGAGGGACGAATGCAGACGTGTCGTCTTCAGCGATGAGAGTCGCTTCTGCCTTGGTGCCAATGATGGTCGTATGCGTGTTTGGCGCCGTGCAGGTGAGCGCCATAATCAGGACTGCATACGACCGAGGCACACAGGGCCAACACCCGGCATCATGGTGTGGGGAGCGATCTCCTACACTGGCCGTACACCACTGGTGATCGTCGAGGGGACACTGAATAGTGCACGGTACATCCAAACCGTCATCGAACCCATCGTTCTACCATTCCTAGACCGGCAAGGGAACTTGCTGTTCCAACAGGACAATGCACGTCCGCATGTATCCCGTGCCACCCAACGTGCTCTAGAAGGTGTAAGTCAACTACCCTGGCCAGCAAGATCTCCGGATCTGTCCCCCATTGAGCATGTTTGGGACTGGATGAAGCGTCGTCTCACGCGGTCTGCACGTCCAGCACGAACGCTGGTCCAACTGAGGCGCCAGGTGGAAATGGCATGGCAAGCCGTTCCACAGGACTACATCCCGCATCTCTACGATCGTCTCCATGGGAGAATAGCAGCCTGCATTGCTGCGAAAGGTGGATATACACTGTACTAGTGCCGACATTGTGCATGCTCTGTTGCCTGTGTCTATGTGCCTGTGGTTCTGTCAGTGTGATCATGTGATGTATCTGACCCCAGGAATGTGTCAATAAAGTTTCCCCTTCCTGGGACAATGAATTCACGGTGTTCTTATTTCAATTTCCAGGAGTGTATATATGTGCGTGGCCATTTTAACCATGAAGCGGCTACAGCTGGGTGGCGGCGGCAAGGTAGCTCAGCGTGCCGACACGGTAGGCAAATGTTTCAAATGGCTCTGTGCACTATGGGGCTCAACATCTGAGGTCATCAATCCCCTAGAACTTAGGACTACTTAAACTAACTAACCTAAGGACGTCACACACATCCATGCCCGAGGCAGGATTCGAACCTGCGACCGTAACTGCAGCGCAGTTCCGGACTGAAGGGCATAGAACCGCTCGGCCACACCCGCCGGCGCCGGCACGGTAGCTCAGCGTGTTTGGTCAGAGGATTTAACTACCCTCTGTAATAAAAAAAAAATGAGTGAATGGATCAACGAACAAACTAAACGGGTGTCATCGGATGTCCGCCCTGAACAAATTCAAGGAATAATATAGAACAAAACGTGAAAAAGTGGTTGGCGTTCAAGCTGCTGGATCGCTGGATCGAGTTCCGTTCGTCAGCTTTTTAATTTTGAACAGAGTCATTTTCTATATTATTTATATTACAATTGATACAATGGGGAAAGTACGCGTAATCGGATGAAATTTTATTAAATTTACAATGTTATTTGGCAGTCTACTAATTTTTATTATCACAAATAATGTAATATTCATAACTATCGACTAATAAACGGCCAAACTCATAAAGTGATACTGAAAATGTATGCTTGTTTGTGATTTCAGAAACCTTATACCTGGAAGGAGCCCGAAACGACTTGTTAACTTCAAGTTTTGACCGCCACAGACGGCTTTCGAACGATTTAGAATTAATCGTCGCTTTCGGCTTTACGAGTACAAGTTGTAGGATGGTATTTTTCGTAAAATCATGGAAATCATAAAGTCAAACGGCACCAGCTGCATTGAATAAATGCTATGTTTCCGCATACGCAAGGTCTTTTCACGTTTCCCGTGGAAAAACAAACCTCGTTAACATTTTCAAAAACCTTTCTTTCAGACGATAGTTTGAATGCAAACCATGCATAACGCAGTATTTCCTTAAAAATCGGCGCTGATAATTGGTTATGCAGTATCGAGTGAATTTTAATAGCGTCTTCCGAGAAGCAACTTCTCTTTCGATCGAATACGAACAGTTTTGAAGACACGGACGAGCATACATTTTCAGTATCACTTTATGCGTTTGGTCGTTTACTAGTCGATAGTTATGAATATTATATTATTTGTGATAATAAAAATTAGTAGACTGCCAAATAACATTGTAAATTTAATAAAAGTCCATCCGATCACACGTATTTTTCCCATTATATCAATTGTAATATAAAAGGTAAAGAAAATGACTGTGTTGAAAAAAAAAAGAAAGACTGACGAACGGAACTCGATCTAGGGATCTAGTGGCTTGAACGCCAACCACATTTCTTTCTTTCTCTTTTTTTTTTTTTTTAAAAAAAAACGTTTTGTTCCATGTTGTTCGCTGAATTTATTCAGGGCGGACGTCCGATTATACCCGTTCAGATTTTTCGTTCATCCGTTCGCTCAGCTTTTTTATTAGAAAGGAAAGCTTACACTTGGACCAAACACGCTTTTTTTTATAAAACCTTTATTAAAAAAACAATGTTACACATTGCAAATACATACTAAGTTATACATACATGAAGTTATTTAAACAAAACGGTTTGGTCATTTCAACTGCGCTGACATTAAGGAAAGGCAACAGAAGATTGTGTTACTGACTAAATCACCAGAAAGAATTAAATTAAACATAAAGACTTGAGAATGGCGGAAAGGAGATATATAATAAAGTTGACTAGCCTTCCAACTACACTTTCTGGACATTAATTGAATCTAAGTATTTGAAGTGATCAGATCTATGTATAATCAGTCTTTCACTGCAAAAATGAACAGGGCAATGTGCCAGCCATTGAATATTACATTTATCGGATAGAATCTTATGGTTTTAACCAATCGATAAGGAGATTTCTATAAAAACTGTCTATTTCCAAATTTATAGTATAAGCCAATAATGCACCTTTCATGTTTTGTGTTTGGCACTATTAGACACACAATCTCAATGTCACATAAGTTCTGTACATTAGCTTATAAATTTCAAAAAACTACTCTCTGAAGTAGAGAAAGCACACATCATAAATATACTGTAAAATCTTAAATAGTATCCTTAAGGTAACTACAATACATCACTGTCAACACAGTCTTCTTTTTTATATTAACCAATGCCCATTCTTTCAAATACAATTTTTAGCATATTACCGAACTTTTTCTTGTGATTCGAATAGCTTCTAATTTTGTGGAACTCACACAGCATGTGTACCTTGAACTCTATGATGCTATCGGATCCTAATTTGTTAAGGACGTAGTTCACAAAATTTCCCAGCAACCAGTACACAGCGTTATTTTTTGCTTCTGGGAAATAGCGTGCTTCAGGCCTGTGTATCAATGACAGCGATATATAATCAGGGGATGTTCTTGTAATCAGAACTATTTGCTCCCGGATCCACTTCCAACTATTCATGTGACCACTGCAAGTATATCGATGAATTACTGTGTCAACTAGATGGCATTGTTGACATAAATTTGTTTCACAGAGTCCGATTGCGTGCAGTCTTTCATTGGTGCTAACTATGTTGTTAACTGTCTTGTACCATGACGTTTTTATATTAGACGTGAGCACATTAGAACTAATGTTTTTCCAAATCTCAGTCCACTCAATGTTTGGAAACTGTCGTTCTGTTTTGTTTCTTTCTTCGCTTTTCTTTCGTTCCCGCATTATGGCTCTCGATGTTAAGTGTCGGGACTGCCTGAGTTCGACACTGACATAACTAAACTCAACATAGAAAATCCTCACGTGCTGTAAGCGACTGTTGATATTCTGCACGTCAATCGGGGGAAGCAGGCTTGGAGGTTTAATGATCTCGAAAAGTTGGCTGGTTATGTTTTCTCGCGAGTCTCTTATTAAATTAATTTGCCTTTTGATAAAAAGAGCAGAGGCATTATCCGTTATATCAGTTAATCCTAGTCCACCATTTTTAGGATCTAAAGTGGCTACTTTAGCAGGTACTCTGAACACTTCACCTCTCCACAAAAATTTTGTAATTTTGGACATTATTCTCCTCGCTATCATTCTCGGTATTGGAAACAGCTGGGCAGTATAATAAGCCTTAGCAAGGATGCATGAGTTGATATACTGTGTTCTTTGAACTTGGTTCATATATCGAGTTAAATTCTCTACAATGGCTCCTTGCACTTTATCTGCTGCAACTTTCCAATTTAAAGCCGTCATTTTCATAGGGCATGCTGTCAGGGTGATCCCAAGTGTTTTATGTTGTCGGACTAATGTTGCCCACTCGACGTTGATATTATCAATACCTCTGAGATTTAACATCTTACTTTTTTTTCCGTTTGCATTGGCTCCAGATGCTCTACAGTACGAATCAATCACTGTTGCTAGCGTGGTTACCTCGTCATTATTCCTTATAATGACCCCTATATCATCAGCATAGGCTCTTATAACTGTTTTGTTTCCTGATAATGTTAAGCCTTTTAATGTAGCATGGACATGTCGGAGGAAAGGTTCCAGCGAAATTGCGAAGAGCGACATGGACAGAGGACTTCCTTGAGGAACACCTCGTTGTATTTGCATCGGCCTGGATTGTTGACAATTCACCGCTATTTTAGCATTTATTCCAGTTGCTATGTTCTTAATCAACTGTATAACCCTATCGTCGAAACCTATTTTCTTCAATGTCTGTAGAAGATATTCATGGTTTACTACATCGAACGCCTTATAAAAATCTAAAAACAATAAAGCACACTTTATGTTTGTTACAGAAGTTATTGCAATGATATCCCTGAATTCCGCTAGATTTTGAAAAATGGTTCTGCCTTGCGCACAGTTCTGATGTTGACTAATAATTTTATCTGTAAGGCATGAAATTCTCTTGTTTATTATTCTAGCTATTAATTTATAATCAGAATTCAGCAGTGAAATTGGACGAAAATTATTTAAATCTTTGTTTCCATTATTTTTTGGCACCAGAACAATTTTACTCTCCTTAAACTCAGCCGGAATCATTTTACCCTGAATAACCTCATTTACAATGTCCGTGATTTTCGCACCTACTATTGGCCAGTAACGGATGTAAAACTCTGCTGGCAGACCATCCGGTCCTGGTGATTTTTTTGGTGGTGAGGCGCACAGAGTCTCATACACGTCTTCTTCACTGACAACCTCGAGAAAATTTTCGTTGTCATCTTCTGTCAGCTGTGGGGCTAGGAAGTCAAGGAATTCTTCCAAGGAAGCATCACTACTTTGATGTACAGAATATAGCTCGCAATAATAGCGATAAATCTCGTCCATGATATCCTGCTGGGTTCTGAGAATCGTACCGTGTTTTGTTCGAATTTCTTCAATAAAAGTCCTTCTCCCGTTTTTCGTATGCTTCACTAAATGATATAGGGAAGTAGTTTCATCTGCTGACACCGAATTTGCCTTCGATTTTATTTTCAATCCTTCCATTTGACTTCTCTTGATATTAAGTAACTTGGCTTTGACTTTTTTTATGTCTGCTATCCGAAGTGTGGAACCTGCTGAGACTTGATCATATAGATCTCTCAAAACGGAATAGTAATACTCGATAGTGCATTTCATTTCCCTTGCGCTCTGGGCACTGTATTGAATAAGAACTTTCCTCAACTTTGGCTTTGCCATTTTAACCCACCAGTCAATAGCAGTGGCATATCTACAACGGGCTCGCAGGCATATTGCCCATGTTTCTTTAATCAGATCTTCTAAATCATGATTTACTAACAAGGAAGTGTTCAAATTCCACTGATTCTTGAATCGGCGAACCGGCTGTCTTGTTAGATTTATGCAAGCTAAGACACTTGAATGATCTGAAAAGTACGTAGGAATGGTTTCTACTTTTGTCACGGAAGTTACAAGATTTTTAGAAATATATAGTCTATCAATCCTGCTACGTGATGTTGCCGTGACATAAGTGAACTCAACAGTGGAGGGGTATTTGATTTCCCATGTATCCTTTAATTCTAAACCAGTAACTAATTGTTTTAGTTCACCTGAGAAATTAAAATTAGGTAACTGATCTTTTCGATTTAAAACACAATTAAAATCGCCTCGCCGGCCGCGGTGGCCGTGCGGTTCTGGCGCTGCAGTCCGGAACCGCGGGACTGCTACGGTCGCGGGTTCGACTCCTGCCTCGGGCATGGGTGTGTGTGGTGTCCTTAGGTTAGTTAGGTTTAAGTAGTTCTAAGTTCTAGGGGACTTATGACCTCAGATGTTGAGTCCCATAGGGCTCAGAGCCATTTGAACCATTTTTTTTTTTTAAATCGCCTCCAAGTAATAACTGTCTTGGTGATTTCCTTAACAAGTATATCAAGTCATCTTTGAAGAAACGTGCCCTGTCAGCTCGATGAGAACTTCCTGAAGGGGCGTACAAGTTGATGATAGTCACATCATAGATATTTAGTCCTATTCCCCTTCCGGATTCCAGTCGTTCCACCTCGCTTACTGTAATCCCTTCCCGTACCAAAATAGCTGTTCCAACACTCGTTTCGGGAGACACATTTATGTAACTGACAAAACCGGGAATTACCAAATCCGAAATTAGAACTTCTTGTAACAGGGCAATATCAGTCGCGGATTCGTACAAAAATTCCTTAAGGGCCGATAATTTCAAACCGGTCGTGATTTTATTTATGTTTATAGTGGTGACAGAATAAGATTGCGTCATTGTGCTGTCACTATGTAGTTGTTTTGTTGAACTAATTTAGTTTACTGTGGTTCAGGGTTCAGTTAAGCTGTAACAGTTTTCTCGGAAGGCTGAACATGGAATAACACTTCAATCAGTTTATTAGTTACTGTCCCGTTTATTTCTACTTCTGATGTTTTCTCTTGTACCGCAAGCAGACTGATTTCCTGGTAAACTTTCTGATTTTTCCTCCAGTGATTCGTGTACGACCGTTTCGGACTGAACAATCTTTGGGCTTGGGTCGCCCCTACTGGATTTTCCCTTCCCTTGGTTACGAGCTACATACTCATTTGGTTGCGTCGGTATTTTACTTCGCGGCTTATCTGAAGCAGCAGCAGACGCTTTAGCAATTTCGGTTGCCGGCGCCTGCCCTGAGGTGTTGACCGTGATTTCAGTTTGGCCACCACTTCGTCGTTCTTTATTAATTTCACTCACTTTCTGATCGAGGGAAACAAATGGAGACTGCAGTTTTGCATCCTCTCCCTGAATTTGTTTATTAACAGATAGATTCTGATCTTTGCAATCGGCTACTGCACCTGTTGTTTCTTGCAAATTAATGCTGCTTACACCCCCTTCATTTTCTGGTACCGTATGTGTATTATCTTTCTGTTCATTAGTTTCCATTCGCATTTTGCCTTCAGGTTCCTCTGCCTCCTCATCGCACTGTTTTTGGTTGCGAAGTGAGGGAGTGGGACAAGACAGCTCGTCCTCTGAACAACTATCAGTTATCTCCAGAGGTCGTTTTTTCGGTTGCGTTTCAGTTTCACGAGTAGTGGCAACGGGATTTCCTTTTGTTGTTAACGGGGGAAATTGACTGTTATCGTGAAGGGAGACATCAGCTTGGCCCGCTGTGTTAACATCCTCAACCAGTTGTTCCGGGCTATTCTTTGGCAACAGATCATTTAAGGTAAGCTTCTGACGCTGTATCAAATTACTTTTAAGCACAACAGTTCGCCGCGGACATTCCTGTCGGAAGTGGCCGGTTTCGTTACATATATGACATGTAGCTTCCTGACCTGTATAAACAATTTGTGCCTTATACCCACAAACAGTTATGTGAGACGGAATATTCGTCTTAACGTCCATCTCTACACAGCGGACCCCGTTAAAACACTGCAGTTTAAAGCGAGGCGACCATCTTTCATTTGCAATTGATTTAACGTTTCCGTAGTTTAAAAGAGCTTCCTTAATCTTATCATTTTCAATTTCAATGGGGAGATTCAAGACACGAACGGTTTTGTAATGAATGTCCGCTCTATAGATGGAAACCTTACTTTTATAACCATTTCTATGCACAAAATCTACTTCATAACCCCACTTTCGTAACACTTTATCAACAGTCGAAGCACTGATTAACTTGACAAAAACACAGTATTTTTCCTGATCCAGTTGCCAGGTATGAACGGTTTCAGAATTTAGACCAATTACCTGTGTAATCCAGTCATCTATTTCCAGGGATGTCGGCTGAACAGGACGGGATTCTTTGTCAAAAGCAAATACCAGAGTATTCTTCCTGAGGTTTGTAGCCATGGTTAAGCCAGCGAAGCAATTTCGGTTAAACAACCGAAATTCCAAGTAGCAGCAGCAATACCAGAAAGAGCGATCAGATCACAAGGAACAGGAACGAACACGGAGATTAACGGACGGACGGCACTCGGCGAGGCACAAGTACAGCGATGTAAACACTGAAGTGCAGCGCAACAGTTAACAGCGGCCACTCGCGAGCGCGGCTGAAACGGAACTGCACCACTCTGGTGCAGACGCTTTATGGTTAAAATGGCCACGCACAGATATATATTTGACGACCGAAATTATGTTGCGATTTTCTCAGTAACGCTTGAGAAGTACGCGCTACTGCTTACACATTTTGTTGTCCTCATGGATTACTACGAGTGTACGAAGTTTACAGTAAATCCGCGTTCCAAACGTGGCCTCCGCTTGTGAGTGCTTCAAACACACTCAAGTGCGCTGTGTGCGTCCGCGCCCAGCGGCAATTTTCCCTGCGTCAAATATACTCATTGAGTGTTCACAACAGCAGATTGTCCTGACTAGACCAGAGTGTTTGCTACGTGTTGTTACATAATTCTTTTTTAAATATTGCATTTAATTTACACAATCACAAAATAGTGACGAAATACCCCATTACCGAAAATTACAACATTAGTAATGCGAAAATTTATTTAAGACACCGTGTTGTTGTGTTGCAACCAGAGATTGAAATGTCATATGTTTGTCTCTACTTGCGCAGGCAAAGCTCCCCGGGATACATCTCGTCTTTGGATAGCCTGTAAACATTTATTTTTCTCAGACATCAGAATGAGAGATTTTGTCATGTTGTTTACAGTTCTTTGCATTGTTTCAATAAAGTACATAGCGATGTTAATATTCCGTTGTTTGATGTCTGTAAGAGTTCTATTACCGTTACTATCACTAAAGATCGATTTAGCAGCTCGTCTCTGGCGGATTCAATATTGCTGATATGCTAGAAGGAAAGAACGTCACAGTTATGCGCCAACGTTTAGGGATTCCCAAGTAAACTGAGCCCGCTTTCGAAACATTGGAGTGAGCCAGTCAGTGGAAAAAAGAGACGTCGGGATGGGGTCAAGAAGTGCAGAGAAACGATTAACTGTAAAGGATAAATGGAAAGTGATAAGAAGAAATGCTAGAGCTATGACAGTAGCTGAATATTCATGCAAAATAATTTTGAGAAGCTAATGTGAAGAATTGTGAGTTGTGAACAGTTTGACGATTGCGGAGTGATACACGTAAGGCAGCCAGTATCAGCAGACGCTAAACTAATTTCTTTATAGGTGATCTTCTGTATAAGTTGGATATCTTAAGAAGTATTAAACAATTTCAGGTGAGGTAACTACACGGCATGTCAAAAAAATTGAAGCACCCATGAGAAGAGGAGGAAACGAAATGAAACTTAACATATTGAAGGGTACGTAACTGTACTCCAGTGATTATAAAATTGAGGCCAATTTTCAAAGAACTTGGCAGCATGAGCCCACTTATCACTGTAACGTTGCACCCCCTCCGACCAGAATGTATCCATTAATTTGGTTGGTAGTGATGTCATTAAGAGGCCAACGTCCTTGCCGAAGTGGTAACACCGGTGTCCGTCAGATCACCGAAGTTAAGCGCTGACGGGCTGGGCTAGCACTTGAATGGTTAATCATCCTGTCTGTCGAGTGCTGTTGGCAAGCGGGGTTCAGACAGCCCTTGTGAGGTAAACTGAGGAGCTACTTGATTGGAAAGTAGCGGCTCCGGTCTCGTAAACTGACATTCGGCCGGGAGAGCGGTGTGCTGACCACATGACCCTCCATATCCGCATCCAGTGACGCCTGTGGGCGGAGGATGACACGGCGGTCGGTCGGTGCCATTGGCCCTTCCAAGGCCTGCTGGGTCGGAATTTTTAGTTTAGTTTTAGATGTCATTAAGACGACGATCCCTCTTCTGGGGCACAGTGGTCCACAATAGTTGTAAGTGGCCCTCGATATGGTAGATACCGGCACTGGGAAGGAGTTGATGTCCGGGCTGGTTCCACACACGTTCTATTGGGGAAGATCAGAGGATTTTAGAGGTAACGGGAGTACCTCAAAATGATGCATAGGGATAAGCGCCGTGTATGAAGGACATTGCAGTATTAAAATGTGGCACCACGGTGCTGTCACCTGAGAGGCGACTCATCAGGAGGCAGAATGTCCACGACGTTCCCTCCGTTACTACCAGTCGTGACCTGAAGTCATATCTGACGGCTCCTCGCAACATAGGATCCCTCCGCAGGTCGCCGTGCTCGCCGAAGATGGTCATCCGAGGTAGTACAGAGTCGTAATTCTTTGCTGAACACGACGCGTCGCCATGTATATGTCAACAGTTCATGCTTCCTGGTCACTGAACCACAACTAATGCAGCCATTTGTGTTGTGGTATTAACAGCAGCCTCCTCATGGAACGGTAATTCTCTATTTCGGCTGCAACTGGTCTCCGACCCGTGGGTAGAGATGAGAAAGAACGTTAAAATGCGTCTATTACTTGTTCTTGGATGGCAGGTGCAGAAATGGGTGGTTTACGATGTGCTTGGCGCACAATACGGTGGTCCTGTCTTGTGATGGTCAGACGTGATCGGTTGGAACCTGGATGACGAGTATGCCTTCCCTCACTTTCACATGCTGTCCAACGTCGGGCCACTGACACATCCGAATGTCCCACAAATGTGTATATTGCAATACTCCACCAGCCGGTGAAATGGAGACCCCCCAATGAGATCCCATTCAAATTCTGTCAGGTGGCGATGCTGTCTCAGATGAGAACGCGGCATCTCCATGTCCATCACTGATCACTCAACATCTGACGTTCAAGTCCAGTATGTACCCCATCAGGCCTGGTAACAACGCTAAACACGAACAGCCGTAATGCGCTCGTGATCGTTGCAAATGTCACAGAGGATTATAACTAGACACTTACATACCCTCCAGTTGCGTGTACGTGTATGAAATTACATTAACATCCGAGCGTGCCTTTTGTGTGTATCAACTTTTTTGTCAGGCAGTGTATTTATGGCACCACTCATAACAAGTTGAAAAGTGAGACAATTCAAGAAATAAGTAAATGCCATAATTCGACAAAACTATGGCTCTTCCAAAACTTCTTCCTAAGATGGAATGCTGAGCACTACAAAAAAGGATTTCAGGTGTGATCACAGTAATTGCTTCTTGTGCGATGTTTGGAGGAGGTATTAAAATAGTTGGTGGCATCACTTTGAAGTAGACTTCTGCACGCAGTGTTTGTTCGTATCATCTTTCTGGTGCCGGCAGCAAGGACATATAATTTTCTGCTGGGAGGGGGTTGTCAACTTTCTGACTTGGACGTAATGTGAAGGACAATAACACAAAAATTGTAAAACAGTGTGCATTGAAACTGAGTGAAAATCCGTATCCGTAATATCTGTTTATTGTGTTTTCACTGTAAGTCAAAAGAATTTTGGAGATGTATTACTAGTCATACATAGTTCGGATCGGATCTCCATCTGCCGTTTCGTCCAAGGTTTTACCGAGGTGTAACGTGTTTTTACGCGCACTTATGCCTTTGAATTCGTGGTATACGAAGTGTTGGTTTTATATATACACTATTTGATCAAAAGTATCCGGACACCCCAAAAACATACGTTTTTCATATTAGGTGCATTGTGCTGCCATCTACTGCCATGTACTCCATATCAGCGACCTCAGTAGTCATTAGACATCATGAGAGAGCAGAATGGGGCGCTCCACGGAACTCACGGACTTGGAACGTGATCAGATGATTTTGTGACACTTGTGTGATACATCTGTATGCGAGATTTTCACACTCCTAAACATCCTATGTCCACTGTTTCCGATGTGATAGTGAAGTGGAAACGTGAAGGGACACATATAGCGCAAAAGCGTACAGGCCGACCTCGTCTGTTGACTGACAATACCGCCGACAGTTGAAGAGGGTCTTAATGTATAATAGGCAGACATATATCCAGTCCATCACACAGGAATTCCAAACTGCATCAGGATCCACTGCAAGAACTATGACTGTCAGGCGGGAGGTGAGAAAACTTGGATTTCATGGTAGAGCGGCTGGTCATAAAGCCACACATCACGACGGTAAATGCCAAACGACACCTCGCTTGGTGTAAGGAGCCTAAACATACAGACGATTGAACAGTGGAAAACGTTGTGACGAGTGACGAATCACCGTACACAATGTGGCGATCCGACGGCAGGGTGTGGGTATGGCGAATGTCCGGTGAACGTCATCTGCTAGCGTGTGTATTGTAAACAGTAAAAGTCGGAGTCGGTGGTGTATGGTGTGGCCGTGTTTTTCATGGAGGGAGCTTGCACCCCTTGTTGTTTTTCGTGGCACTATCACAGCACAGCCTACATTGATGTTTTAAGCTCCTTCTTGCTTGCCACTATTGAAGAGCAATTCGGGGATGGCGATTGTATTTTTAAACACGACCGAGCACCTGTTCATAAAGCACGGCCTGTGGCGGAGTGGTTACACGGCAGTAACATCCCTGTAAAGGACTGGCCTGCACAGAGTCCTGACCTGAATCCTATAGAACACCTTTGCGATGTTTTGGAACGCCGACTTCGTGCCAGGCCTCACCGACCGACGTCGATACCTCTCCTCAGTGCAGCACTCCGTGAAGAATGGGCTGCCATTCTCCAAAAAACCTTCCAGAAACTGATTGAACGTATGCCTGCGAGAGTGGAAGCTCGTCATCAAGGCTAAGAGTGGGCCAAAACTATACTTAATTCCAGCATTACTGATGGAGGACACCACGAACTTGTAATTCAGCTTCAGCTAGGTGTCTGGATACTTTTGATCACATAGTGTACCTCCAAGGTATGAAACCGGTCGTCACATAGTGAAATATAATAAGCAGCTATTACAAATTTGGCCATTCACTCAGTTTTAAGGGGCTCCGGAACGCCCTATACTTGTAATGTTAAAATAACGCTTATAAATTACATCTTTCTTCACAAAGTATTTGAGGTAGGAAATTGAACTTTTTACAGATTATTTATTGAAATATGGGCTACAACTTAACACAGGGATTTTACAAAATTTTAGTTCAGTTATTAAAGATGATTTTTTTCAATTGTAATGAAAATTCACAACATTTTTTTGCAATTTTTTATTTATATATTCAAAAATATACAGTTTTTTGGAAAAAGGCTGTGTTAAATTATGCAGAAGGTACTGTGTAACGTTTACTGAGAGTTTGAAACAAATATGTTTGGAAGATCCTTAGAAAACATGTAATTAGTATGAGAAAATAAAAGTTTTGGGAATCGAGCGACAAAGATTGGATTAACTTTTTAGTGCATTCCAGGTCCATAGGATGGATTATCTTCATCCTCTGCAAACTCCTCCTCCAGCTTCCTCTTGTTCCTCCTCCTGTTTACTCTTGGTTGTATTTCTAGACTCTTTACAGCCCTGTCTGCAGCCCGAAGGCGTTCCTTGTCTAAAGCAAGCATCGCTCGTACCATGTTAGAACCTATCTTCATTCCCATATTTCTAAATACCTTGCACCTTACAATGTTGCCATCATTGAAAGTCGCAACAGCATCATACACACGAAAGTGAAGTGTTTCTATTCCAACAAATACAGTCTTGGGGATTCTCGACCATATAACACTATTTACACTTTCAATGGGGTTTTGAGTTTTTCCGTGAATACACTTTTTCAACAGTTCAGGTGCTGCTAAGTCTCTGAAAATAGGTTAGCCACAACACATACTTTATCTCACATCACTAAAATGTACCTGATGAACACGGACGTTTATAATAGCACCATTTGACAGCAGTTTAACAGCGCCACAGTGGGTCACGCCCATGTAGAACACATTTCAAAAAAATTTAAAAATAGCTGTAGTCTTCGGAATTGAATAAATTACATATCTATTAAAAGGTAATAGTCTGCAGATTCAGAAAACGCAAAAAAGTAAAAATTGAACTTTTCATGATTTTCAGCCTTTCCGGAGCCCCTTAATATACACTATTTTACCGTCTCTGATTTTACATTGTTTGATTGTCCTTCATATTATGTACAAAGTTTTAGCTGTGTTTGCCCGACTTGTAAAGTTATTTGTAACTTTATGACTGTTTTGAGGCTACTAGACACGAATCCCTTTCCTTTGTCAACGTCATGATCTTATTTGTTTGATATATTTCCGTCTTTCTCTCTTCTTCTCCCGTTTTCCTTCAGTCCTTGTTCCACTACGTATAACAATGTGCTCTAAAACCATATTCTCAGAAATTTCTTCCCCAAATTAAAAACGGTGGTTGGTACTAGTGGACTTCTTTTGACCAGAGATGCCCTCTTTTCCTCTGCTAGTCAGATTTTTAAATCCTCCTTGCACTATCCGTCATTCATTATTTTGCTTCGAGTTAACAGAATTCCTTAACTGCATCTACTTCGTGAAACCAATTTTAGTGTTAAGTTTTCTCGCTATTCTCACTTACGCTACATCTCATTACTTTCGTCTTACATCAGTTAACTCCCATTCCATATTCTATATTCAGTAGATTGTTAATTCCTGTCAACAGATATTGTAATTCTTCTTCACCTCCATCGAGGACAGCAATGTCATAAGCGAATCTGATCATTGATATCCTTTCATCCCAAACGTCAGTCCCACTCTTGAGTTCTTCTTTTATTTCCATCACATAATTTCGGGCATCTTGTACCATTTTACCTTGTCGAATGCTTGTGCCAGGTGCACAAATCCTATGAATGTGTCTTGATTTTTCCTCAGTCTTGTTTCTATTATTAAGCGAAACGTTAGGACTGCTTCTCTGGTGAGATAATCTTTCATAAAATCCAACTGATTGTCATCTAACACATCCTCAATTTTCTGTTCCTGTTGTATAAACTCTTGTGAGCAACTTTGATGCATGAGCGCCTAAGGAGACTTTGCGATAATTCTCATACTTATCTGCTCTTCCTACAATCACAATTAAATGGAAGATATGTTACCGAAAATCTAATGATATAGCGCTAGTCTCGTAGGATCTATACTTCAGCTTGAACAGTCGTTTGATTGCCCCTTTCTTCAACTGTTTTAGAAATTCCCATGGAATATTATCTATCCCAACTGTCTTATTTACTCTTGTCTTCCAAAGCTCCGACTCCAGTTTCTTGTATTACCTCACCAGATAATTCCTCCTCCTCACAGAGGCCTTCAATGTACTCTATCCATCTAGCCGCTCTCTCATCTGCATTTAACAGAAGAATTACCACTGCGTGCTTAAAGTTGCGGCCGTTGCTTTTAATTTCAGTGATGGTAGTTTTGACTTTTTCATAAGCAGAGTCAGACCTCTCAGCAAACATTTCTTTTTCGTGTTCCTTTCAATTTTCTTGGAGCCGTTTCGCCTTGGCTTCTCTGCATTTATTATTTGTTTCATTCCTGAGTTATTTGTATTCCTATATTCCCGTCTTCCCCCGATCATTTTTGTACTGCCTTTTACCGTCGATCGATTAAAGTATTGGATGTATAAAAAAATACGATTTTAAAAAAATCATAACTATTATGTTATTGGAGATATGTGGGTGAACAACGTACTGTTGGAAAGAGCAAACTCTCGAGTCTTACATGTTTCCAGCTAGGTAGCAGCAGTGTGTACCCACTTCCGTTCAAGCAAAAATGATATCAGCGCAACAGAAAGCGTTTTGTGTTCTACGTTTTGCGCAGTGCAACAGTAATAACTGTTCAGCGTGACTATCATACTAGGTGTGGTGTGGATCCTCCTACAGCACAGAGCATTAGATGATGGCATGAACAATTCCGAGAAACAGGTTATTTGTGTAAAGGCAATTTGCGTCCCCGAGTGTCTGACACAGACGTCGAACGTATCCGTCATAGTTTTATCAGGTGTCCTCAGAAATCCGTTCGCCTTGCAGCTTGATAGCTCAACATGCTCCCGATGTCCGTCTGGCGTGTGTTGCGTCAACGTTTACATATGAATCCATACAAAATTCAAATACTGCAAGTTCTTCGTGAAGGTGACAAACTACGTGTGAAGTTCTGTAATTTCGTTCTTGGTAAGATGGAAGATGACGTTTTCCTCCACGCTTAGTATTTAGTGAAGAGGAAACATTCCATTTAAATGCAAAAGTGAACCTTCATAATGTGAGAATATGGAGTACGGAACAACCACGTGAAGTTGTATAATATGAGAGGGACTCTCCAAAATTTAATGTGTTTTGTGCAGTTTCACGGGAAAAGGTGTGTGGTCCATTTTTCTTTGCCGAGAACACTGTTATAGGAAGCACATATGCTTGAGAACCTCCTTTTTCCACAGTTGGAGACTGACTCGAACGACTTCATTTAGCAACAGATTGGACCGCCACTGGCATCTGCAAGGAGGGAATTTTTAGATCAAAGGATTACTGAATACCGCATTGACATATGTCGTGCATCTCAAGAGGGGCATATTGAACACCCATGAGAAGATGTGAAAAAAGGCTTGTTGAGTTTCCCATTGACCCAAAAACAAAATTCATTTTATCTATTTATTAGTTTCAGAAATATTGACGAGCCAAATAGGATGATTCTTTTTGATACACCCTGTAGATATTTCATTTGGTACCGATGGGTTTTTCAAGGTTGCCTTCCAAGTACCTACGTATGTGTTTCCGGCGTCCGTGACTGCTCTTTCTAGAGGTATCTACTCCTTTTCAACTGAGCTGCCTACTGTGACTTCGTGGCAGTACCCATATCTTTAGCGAAATTGAAACACATCTCTTCATTCGTCAATGCCTAAGTACGACACTCCCTTCCACACTGGTTCTTCCGTACGATTCTCTTGCAGTTCAGTCTACTCTTCATTACTATTAAATTTTGATATGAGTGTATATCTGCAGCTGGGTACGCCTTATAATCCATTTTATGATTTCGGAATGTCAATCTCAGCATGCTGTAATGAAACTGGAATCTTCAAGTGCCTCTAGGCCTTTCCAAAATACATCCTCTTCTCTTGTGATTTTTGAACATTGTATTTGCTGTTAAGATGTGAAATTTAACACAGAACCCAATTAATCTTTCTATTGTCTCATTTCTACTGCCAAGCCCAAAATTCCCGCAGCCCTTTTTTCTATTCCTTGTCCTACAACCGCATTCCAATCCCGTATGAGTGTCAGACTTCCATCTCCCTTTACGTAAGCCGGCGGGTTAGGCCGTATACCATTTTCTGCTGCTGCTCAAATTTCTCTCTGTTCAACTGACCAAATATCCCTATCTTCTTCCCATTTCACTTCACTGACCCCCGCTGTAGACTTAGCCTTCGCTTTTCCTTCATAATTTCTAGCCTCCCGAACACGTTCAAACGTCTGGCATTCCACGCCCCGACTCATAGAACGTTGTCTTTTCGTTGGTTATTCAATCTTTTTCTCATGGTCGCCTCGTCTTTGCTAGTCCTGCCCCGGAGATCCGAATGAGTGACTAGTCCGGAATCTTTTGCCAATGTGGAAATCATTGTGACACATTTTCAGTTACAGGACACATGGCTTGTGAATTCAGCTTATATGTCTTTAGTGCAGTGATTTCCAGCACTTGTATTTACGCTTAAATAAGTAGTCGCGTCTTTCACACAGTTTGACCAGCCTTCACTCTGCCAATTGCCCTCAACGACATTTCATAGTGTAAACGTTGCCTCAAAGTCACTGTATTGCATTAGTTACCCTAGCTATCTTCTCTCAGCTCCGCAGCATCGAATAGTCTCAAACATGCAGTTTCTGGTACCGCGCGCCGCGGAATTTGAATCCGCGCCAGACGTGTGATGATGATGATGTTTGGTTTGTGGGGCGCTCAACTGCGTGGTTATCAGCGCCCGTACAATTATCCAATCTTTGCTCAGTCCAGTTTCGCCACTTTCCTGGATGATGATGAAATGATGAGGACAACACAAACACCCAGTCATCTCGAGGCAGGTGAAAATCCCTGACCCCGCCGGGAATCGAACCCGGGACCCCGTGCTCGGGAAGCGAGAACGCTACCGCGAGACCACGAGCGGCGGACGCGCGCCAGACGTCATGGACGTCGAAGACCCCTAGAGGTCTCTCCACCATCGAGCAGTAAGCTGTGGCGGCGCGCGCCTCCAGGCCCGCTTTTAGTCTGAGGGCGCCACAGTGGAGCACGTGGTTCCAGCAGCCAATAGCAGCACCCCCGATAGCATACTTATGCGCCTGACTCGCGCTCGGCCAGCATCTCCGGCGGTAATTCGGTTGAATACCACCCTTCGATTGTGCTCTTCTGGTACCAATCGAAGCGTTAGGTGTTGCAGGTTCCAGCCAGCCAGCCAGCCAGCCAGCCAGCCAGCCCGTCGGCGTGCAGCAGTCCAGCCAGCACCGGTCCCGGCCAGCAGCCAGCAGCGGTCCCCACCAGCGGTCGCAGCCACCAGCGGTCACAGCCGGCAGTGGTCCTAGCTGTCCCCCAGCACCAGCAGCAGCAGCAACGCCACAGCCACCACCAGCAGCAGCAGCAGCAGCAGCGGAGGTGTCCCCACCGTCCTGCTAGCCGGGTCGCCCACCCCGTCAGCAGCAGCAGAGTGGGGCTTTGGCCCCCATCTCCTTCGTCCTTCTCCGTCCCTTTCTACTCTGTGTCTCTCGTCGCCCTGCCTGTCTCTTCTTTGCTTCTTGTCTTGTCCTGTATTTTTTCCCCCCTTCTCATAATGTCGACCCCCACCACCTCTTCTACAGCCACCACCACTGCCATCATATACACCTCCCCCTCCGCTGCTGCCACCACTATCACGTGGGGTGCTGCATCACTCCCCCCTCAGTCCATCCTCCCACTCCTCATTCTCCCATCTCCCTCCCTATTTGTCGTCCCATCCCCGGCTCCTCTCTCCCACGCCTCCTCTGATCCCTTCCCTCCACTCTCTCCCTCTGCTCCTTCCGTTTCTGCGGCCCCTGCTCGGATGGTCGCCTGGAGGGCTACGGCCCATGCTCCACTCTCCCCTTCGCCTTCATCGTCATCGTCTTCACTGTCGCCTTCGCCATCGCCCTCACCATCTCCGACGCCGCCTTCAGCACCCGGACCTGCCACTCCCCGCCACCTTCCAGTCGCTCCCATCCCCCACACCTCCTCCATCGCCGTCAAGCGCCCCAGTGGCACCCCTGCCTCCTCTACTCCGAAAAAGGCTCCGCCTCGTCGCCCTTCCCCCACCCATGATGTCATGGATGTCTCCCCGCCTGTCTCTGCCCCCTCCTCCTCCTCCTCTACCCCCTCCTCCTACCGCTACCTCCTCTCCCGTCCTTAACCCTCCCTTCTTGAAGCCTGGAACCTCACCCTCTTCCTTCGCCAGAATTTTCCTGGTGCCCCCATCTCCCTCCTCACTCCTCGCCATGATTCGGTGCTCATCTCCTCCCCCAGCCCTACCCTCCACACAGACCTCCTTTCATGCATCCCTGTCACCCACTTTGGCCCTAATGCCTCCCTCACCCCTGCTCCTTCCCCGCCTCTCTCCCGCCAACCCCTAACCCCCGCGTCGCCCGCCGACCCTCACCGCCATGATCACTCAGCTTAGTCCGACGATCACGGAGGAGGAGATGTTGGCGGAGCTTCAGGCCCATACCTATCTGGAGGTGCGTGCGGTTCATCGCATACACAACGCTACCGGCCCCACCCGCCTTATGCGGGTCTTTTCCAAGCATGCCCCATCCATAGATCGTCTCCTGAAGGAGGGTGCCCTCCTTTTTAACCCACGTCATAAAGTTGACCCCTCCCGTTCCCTCCTCAATCCCTCCGATGCCAAAGGTGCTTGTGGTATAATGAACACCTGACATCTGAGTGCCGCAAGGCCCCCACGTGTAGGCAAGCCCACTTTCTACAGCAGTGCCCCAATGTCCAGTCCCCCCCTTCCTGTAATATCTGTAAACTCCCTCATCCTACCTACTCCCAGAAATGTAAGGCCCGACCCCCTCCTACCACTCCTGAACTCAACGTTCCTGTCCGCCCTTTGGACGCCCCCACCCCTCCAGGCAATTCCCTTCACCCACCCCGTACCGCTGAGGACATCAGATTCCTCACCATCGTCCTTCAGAATGTTCATCCTTTTCAGCGCCCGCACACCCTCCAACAGATCTCCCTCGCCGCCCGTTCCGTTTTCCAACTCAAAATGTACGCCACCTACTCCAACAACCAGGCCCATTTCACCTTCTCCCGTCTTGACACCCTCGTTTAAATCTCTGTCATGGTGCGACAGCACCGTATCCTTTTCAACAACATCCGCTCCATTCCCGCCAACAAGAACCTCTTCCTGCATACCCTTGCCGCCCACCGTGTGGATGCCTTCCTCCTCAATGAAACCTTCCTCCAACCCCACCACACCGTCCACACTTCGCCCTACCTCCTCCACCGCTCCGATAATCCCCTCCCTATTGCACGTGGCGGAGTTGCCATAGGTCACCACTGCCAGATCCCCGTTCGGCTCCAACCTCTCCTTCCCGGCCCCACCGAACACCTGATCCTTAGTCTCTTCTTCCCCGGCCTTACCATTACCTGCGCCACCATCTATGTCCGCCCTAGCGCCCCTATTCCCTTCGACTTCCTCTCCCACATTGACCGTACCTTCTCCTCCTACGTGATCGTCGCTGACCTCAACATCCATAGTCATTCCGCTGCCCAGTTACGGCGGTAGAATCGGTTCCTCTCCTCCCTTCAAGGCGACCTCCTCCCCATCCCCCAGCACACCTGTCCCGAATCCAACTCCACTCACAATGTTATCCTTTCCTCCCCCAACCTCCTTGGCCACATAACAGTAGATGTCCTGGAGCCTATTGGTACCGACCATCTCCCTGTCCTCCTCACCATTTCAGACGGTCGTCGCCCCCACCCTGACCCTCGTACTGACCCTCCATGACTATTCCCGTGCCAACTGGAATGCGTACCAGGATACCCTTTCCACCCAGGTCGATAGCCACCCCTTCACCTACCACCACCCTGATGATGTAACCCATGCCGCCTCCTTTCGCCAGCAGACCTTGTCTGAGGCCGTGGAGGCCCACGTCCCTACTGTCGCCGTCCACCCCCACCGTCCTACCTTATCCCCACAGGCCGTCCTCCTCATCTGTGATTCCTGCCGTCTCTACCATGCCTTCCTCTTCATGCATGACCCGGACACACTACGACGCCACCGGCAACTCCAGCGACACATTCGTAATTTGCTCACGGCTAAGAAGCGCCGGGACTGGCGACAGACATGCACCCGTTTAAATGCTACCCTACCTATCAACTCGTCCAAGTTCTGGTCAGCCTTCCGTCGCCTTACTGGAACTAAACCCTCCCCATACTATCCTCTTCTCCATGATCATCACCCCTTCCTTGACTCCCTTAGTAAGGCCAATCACTTTGCCTCTTACCTCTCCGATGTCTTTTCCATCCCCGATGATCCCCAGTTTGATTACTCCCTCTTCCTGGATGTCTGCGATCGAACTGACACCTCTGTCCCTCCCCTCGCTCCTGGTTTCCAGTACTTGGACAACATTGCACACACGGAACTCAGTGCCCCTATCACTACACAGGATCTCATTGCTACACTCCGCACGAAATGCAACACTGCTCCTAGTCATGATCGTGTCACCTACCGTCACGTTCGTGAAGCTCCTGTCTCTTTCCTCTCCACCCTGGCCAGGCTTTACAATGTAGTCCTGTCCACCGGTTACTACCCCGACCTGTGGAAAACCTCCCGTATCCTGATGTTCCTTAAACCTGGCAAACCACCGTCCGCCGTCTCCTCCTACCGTCCCATCAGCCTTACCTCGGTCTTCAGCAAGGTCCTGGAATCTATCCTCACCCACTGCATCCACCAGCATCTCCGCCAGCACCGCCTCCTTCCCGTTACCCAGTGTGGCTTTCGGCCGTCCTCTTCCGGTGATCTTCTCCTTCACCTCACACATCTCCTTTCCGACGAGCTTAATTCCCGTCGCTCTGCAATCTTCCTCTCCCTGGATCTCGAAAGAGCTTATGACCGCTTATGGCATTCCGGTCTCCTCTTCAAGCTCCAAACCTTCGCCCTTCCCATTAACTACGCCCGTTTGATCGGCTCCTTTCTCTCCCACCGTCCTTCCTACGTCACCATCCATAACACCGACTCCTACACCTTTTTCCCCTTCCGCCGGTGTGCCCCTAGGCCCAGTCCTCTCCCCCCTTCTGTACCTTTTGTATATGACGGACATGCCGCCGCCGTCACCCCCCGTCCACCTCCTCCAGTTTGCCGATGACACCACCTTCCTTGCCCTTGGCCCCACCCTGCAGCGCTCCCAACACCTTCTCCAATCCCATCTTGACTGGTTCACTGCTTGGTGCAACCAGCAGTTGCTCAAGTTCAGTCCCTCCAAAACCCAGGCGATCATTGTAGGCAAAACCACCCCTTCCTTCCGCCTCCTTGATTTCTATCTCACCATCTATGGCCGTCCTATCGCCCTCACTCCCACCCTTAAGTACCTTGGCGTCACCCTCGACCGTCGCCTCTCCTGGACTCCCCATCTCCGGACAATGCAAGCCAAGGCACGCTCCCGACTCCGTCTCCTCAAGCTCCTTTCCGGCCGTACGTGGGGTCTGGACCCCTCCACCATCCTCCACACCTATAAATCCCTCATCCGCCCTATCCTTTGTTATGCCCATCTGGCCTGGATCTCTGCCCCCCCCCTACCTTTTATAAATCCCTCCAAATCCTTGACGCCATGCTCTCCGCCTCGCCTATCGCATCCGTCTCCCCACCCCCACGCGGATCCTGCATGATCTCATCCCCTTCCCCCAACTCCTCCTCTTCCTTGAAAGGATACGGATCCTGTACACCTCCCGCAGACTCAATCCTCCTCATCTGCTTGTCTCACCAATCCTCTCCCATCCCCGCCCGCTGCCGCCCCTGTATTCCCACGTCCCACCCGGTCTCCATCTCTCCACCCTCCCTACCCTCTCCCAAGGTGGCTTCCGCCAGCTCCCCCTCCCTGATGATGTCCTCCTCCCCTCCATATACCCCTCCTATCAACTTTGATCCTCGCCCACTTCCTGTGTCCTTTCCTTTAGGCACTCTCCCTCCCTTCTCTTTCCTTTGCCCCCGTCCCCTCCCTTCACCCCTCTTCCCCCGGGCTTCCCCTCCCTCTTCCTCCCTTCCCCCTATCTCTCCTGCCCATGGCATCTGCTCTCCCTTCTCCCTCTCCCACCCCCCCTTCTCCTCTCTTGTCAGGTCCCCGGACTCGTACATGGTTAGTGAACATTCGTTCATGTTCGTGTTCTGTGTGTGCCGTCGTTTTGTGCTTAAGTGGTTCAGCGTTTTTCGTCTTGTGCTTCTCCGTTCATGTGCGACAATTTTCGTCTATGTATGTGTCGAAGTGTCAGAACAAATTTTATCTTGGACTCTACGCCCGTGAATGGCTCCATGTATTTTAAGCAGTATTTGTCTCTGTTTATATGTCCACCTTCTTTTTTCTCTAAATGTCTTCATTTGTATCTTTTGTGTTTTCTCTGAGGCCCAAGAGCGGCGTAGTATGCTGCTGCTGGCCTGCCTGTACACAGGTTTCAAAATAACAATAAAGAAAAAAAAAGCTCAGCCAGCCTCTATGACCTCATTCCTTTCCCCCATCTGCTCCTATTCCTCGAACATATCCGCATCCTCTACACCTCCCGCCGCCTTGATCCCCCTCACCCCCTGGTTGCTCCTCTCCTCTCCCAACCCCGCCCTCTGCCACGTCTTTACTGTTGTGTCCCCCCTACACTCCATCTCTACACCCTACATCTTCTTCCCAAGGTGGCTTCCATCAACTCCCCCTCCCGGATGATGCCCTCTCTCCCTCCATTTATCCCTCCTATCAACTCTGATCCTCACTCCCCCTCCTTTCCTCTGTCCTTTTCCCGGCCTCCCTCTCCCCCCCTTCCATCCTCTTTCTTCACACTTCCCCTTTCTTTGCCCCCTTCTCTCCTCCGAGTCCTTTTACATTTCCCTCCTCTGCCTTCTCTCATTCCCTCTCGCGTCTGCCCTTCTCCCCCTTTATTAGTCCTCTCCCTCCTTGGTTCCCCCCCCCCTTTTTCGTTTTTTTTTCCTTCCTCCCACCTTGTTCTTCCCCCTCCTCCAGGTCCCCCCCCCCCCCATCTACCTTTGGCTCGGGAGTGTCAACTTTGTGCCACTACTTTCGTGCAGTGTTCTACATTGAATGTTCTACAGCGAGTCTTTTACGGTGAGTGTACCGTGTTGTGTTTTTTGGGAAGTGTTGCGAACGGCCATCATACTATCGCTGGGTGTGCCTTCTATCTCTTGCGAACAGAAACCATACTGTCGCCGTGTTTTTTTTAATTGTGTGTGTACTATGTTACTTGTCCGATTCCTGTGTCTTTAATAACGTTGCCAACCCCTTTTGCTTTCTGTTTTAACTTTCTGCATTTTTCCGCCATTTTACACTTTAAGTCACCGTTTTATCGCCTGTTTTGCTTTTTTCTCTTCTTTTTCCGTGTTTAAAAACAAAGTCTGTAGGCTGTTAGGCTGTAGAGCAGCGTACTAAGCTGCTGCCAGCCCGCCCTTTTGGGGGGGAATTGAAAATCAATAAAGAAAAAAAAAAGACTGAGCCAGCCTCTATGACCTCATTCCTTTCCCCCATCTGCTCCTATTCCTCGAACATATCCGCATCCTCTACACCTCTCGCCGCCTTGATCCCCTCACCCCCTGGTTGCTTCTCTCCTCTCCCATCCCCACCCCCTGCCACGTCTTCACTGTTGTGTCCCCCCTACCCTCCATCTCTACACCCTTCATCTCCCTTCCCAAGATGGCTTTCCATCAACTCCCCCTCCTGGATGATGCCCTCTCTCCCTCCATTTATCCCTCCTGTCAACTTTGATCCTCACCCACCCTCCTTTCCTCCGTCCTTTTCCTGGGCTCCCTCTCCCCACTTCCATCCTCTTTTTTCCCCACCTACCCTCTCTCTGTCCCACTTCTCTCCCTCTTTTCCATTTCCCTCCTCTGCCTTTACCCATTCCCTCTCCCATCTGCCTTGCGCCTCCCTCCCCCCTCCATTTTCCCTCCTTTGGTTCCCCTTCCCCATTCGTTTTTCCTCTCCTCCCTCCTTGTTTTCCCCGCTATCTGTCCTGCCCCCCCCCCCCCAATCTGCCCTTGGCTATGGTGTGTCATCTTTGTGCCGACATTTTAGTGCAGTGTTTACAGTGAGTGTTCAGTGTTGTGTGTCTTTTCCGAAGTGTTGCGAACGGACATCATATTGTACCCGGGTGTTCTTTTTATATCTCGTGTGAACAGAAACCAGACTGTTGGCATGTTTTTTAATTGTCTGTCTCCTATGTTACCTGTCTCCTTCCTGTGTATTTTATTAGCTTTGCTTTATGTTTCAACTTTCCACAATTTTCCGCCGTTTTACAATTTAAGTCACCGTTTTATCGCCTGCTTTTATTGTTTCTTATCTTCTTCTTACGTTTTAAAAAGTCTGTAGGCTGCAGAGCAGCATAATAAGCTGCTGCCAGCCCGCCCCCTTGGGCGGGAATCGAAATTCAATAAAGGGAAAAAAAAGCTCAACCAGCCAGTCTAATCTCGCGTACGTCTGTTGACACATCGCCTCTCGCTAGATCGCTTACTTACTTGTTCTGTGTACGAGTGGATTTGTTTATTAGGTTTCCTTGTGACTCCGTTGCTCTATCTTGTTGTTGTTCTTCCTGTCCTTCGCTGGTCGTGTCCGTCCTCTCCCGTTGTGTTGTTGTTCGCGGGCCTCTCCGCGGGTCCCGCCGCGCTTTCCGTCTTTTCAACCCCGCGACTGTCCCGGTCGCAGTTACAACACAGTTATTTGCAATTTGTAGATAAAGGTAGCTGCTTCTAGCGCTGGAGGTTCACAATGTATACAGCTGTCTTGTGAGTAGTTCTATGTCATCTGGCGCACTAATTGTTTGTATGACTTCTCCTAATTTATGAAAACCAGTTCACACTTGAGCTGGATGTTCCCAACCATTAAGAGATATTAAATGGCAATGAATGCTGTTTCAATGAGATAACCGTAGTGAACAAATATTTGTTATGGAACTTCCGGTATTCGAAAATAAATTACTTCCTGGGTCACCAGTCTATTGACAGATTTGATCGAGTCGAACAGAATTTCCCATCCTCTGCCCATCTCTTTATCTCACTACAGAAATTACAATTAACATCCTCTATTATCTGTTGGTATATTCGGACTTCTGTAGCCCTAAAATATTTGTATTTGCCCACTATGGGGGTCTTCGGTACGACAGAAATTATCTTGTGATAACGCATGTCCTATCGTTATGAATTTTAATCCCACTTCTGAACCTTCATCTTATTTACTTCACTGCTGTTTCTATGTTTATTTGGAATGTTAGAAAGAGGGGGGGGGGGATTCTGTGCCTTAAACCATCTTTAATCCGAGATCTGAGCACTTTTAGCTTGGCCGTACATCTTTTTTGTCCACTCGCTGGTTTTGTTCTGGATTTCTGGCGATTTGGTGCATCCTGCCAGGAATTCCTCTCCTGTGCCAACCTCTTTACGTCGGAGTACTCTTGCACCCAAAGTCTCCAATTATTTATTGGGTACATCCTACAGTTATCTGAAGTACGAAGTAAGAAGTTTTTCTTTGATTTCTTAAAACATGTCAATGTTCGCTGCATGTTTCACCCTTCGCTGATTCTGTGCAAAACTTTCTCATTTCTTGTCAGTATACCTAATTTTCAACATCCTTCTACAGCAACACAACTTGAAACGCTTGCATTTTATTCTTCTTGGTTTCCCCACAGTCCATGATTCACGCCTAGCCATGTTTCAACCACATGTTCTGTTAAATGGAATGACTTAATGAGTATATAATGTGGATTGAGAGTAAATCTAAGAAAGGCGAAATAAGGAGGAGCAGTACACCTATCTCTACGTGATACTCCTCAAGCCACCTAACAGTGTGTGGCTGAGGGTACTTCTTGTACCGCTGACTGATACTCAATTTGTGGGGCCGCTTGTTAAATAGTATAATAGAATATTTGCCATCGTTTACAATAACCTGCAAACTAATTTTGCGGTCAGCCAGAAAACGATGGAGAACATATTGACCACAATTTCCAGTCTGCAAGTCCACACTCTTCTTGAGCTCACGTAAAGAAGTATTTTTACTCGATATTTACTCAGCGGGACCAGGAACTATGATCATAAATAAAAGTTTTGCATTCTGTCTGATTCATATATTCAGTAAACGTTCACACGCACAAAGACTACTATTCCTGATAATAATAACAATAACGTCCCTATCATAACAACACTACGGCCAGTTCAGAGGCGACCTATACGGTCAGTTCCAATTAAATGGTCTTTCGCCGTAACTTCTAATCATCAAATTTGATTGCTCGGCGCAAAAGTGGAAAATAATCTCACCACTTGCCACGCTGTTTGTTAACATTACGGCGACACACAGTTACTTCGGTGAAATCCAAGCGATCCAGGACAGTGTTCAAATGGTTCAAGTGGCTCTGAGCACTATGGGACTTAGCATCTGAGGTCATCAATCCCCTAGAACTTAGAACTACTTAAACCTAACGAACCTAAGGACATCACACACATCCATGCCCGAGGCAGGATTCGAACCTGCGACCGTAGCGGTCGCGCGATTCCAGACTGAAACACCTAGAACCGCTCGGCCACACCGGCCGGCCTCTAGGACGGTGTGCAGCCCTTGCGAGCTCACTTCCTATTTGTACCGAAAACATGCGTTCAGCAGCAGACTGACTTTGACGTCATCCGAGGTAGCGCTTAAGCGGGCGTTTGACTGACGCGGGCCGATTGACAGCTGGGTCCGAAGTGTGTCTTTTTGCAGAAATCTAAGCTTTCCAGGACGGTGTACCGTCCTCGCGTGTTCACTTCCTATTTGTACCGAAAACATGCGTTTAGCAGCAGACTGACTGTGACGTCATCCGAGACAGCGAGTAAGCCGGCCTTTGACGCGGACAGAGTGGTAGCTCGGTGTGAAGTGAGTCCTGTCTCTGCCTCTCTGGCCGTATTTCTATGGGGCGCAGCGGACGGCCGAACGGAACATCTGCCGTCATGTGCCCTAAGCCCTGGTAGCAGTATCTAAATGGCAGCTTTCTCGCACCCATATTATTTTATAACACTGCTGTGTATCAATTTACAATCTTTGTAATTTTTATATGAACAGAGTTAAGCTGGCTTTAATTACAGAAAAGGTTTTAGCTCGAATGCGTTTGAAGTTTGCCGGCTAGAATTTTTAGAGCGGATCCAACAGTAGAACACGACTTTTGAACTATTTCTTTAAGAGTCCTTGTATTGATTGTTATTCATATAAAAGTCTTGAAACTTGTTATAGATTTATTATTTAATGGATGTAATCAAGTGCTGTAATCATAACTTTATATGATTAATATAAATGATACCTATTACAAACAAGGACGCTTTTGTTCCAAATTTAGTTTTTAGTAAATTACGTGAAAACTATTAGAGGTAGTTGAATGGGTCAAAAGTTAATGTTTTTATATCTAACTGAAGCTTCATACCAATTTTCATCTTTCTAATTCTATTTAGCGCCTTCAATTGTTCGGAAAAACACCGATTTTGACCAAAATATTGCTGCGATAAAGTTGAGACTTGTAACAGTTGTTTGCGACATACATATGAACATTCTGAACAGTTTTTGAGTTTCTAGCTTTGTTATTTAGCGCCACTTGTTTTTCGCTTAAAACAATGTATTTAGCGAAATATATTCATCTGATCATTATATTTAACAATTTTAATATTAATGTACATATAGCACATGTTGAAGAAGTTTGGAAAAACTACTTTAATTTGTAATTTCATTGTTAGATTACGGAGCAATACTTTGTATGACAAGCACAGGCTCTTTATGATGACGTGGTGCTAGTAGCAGTGAACTGGGTTAAGCCACGCACACACGCTGGCTTCTGTATCTCTCAAATGATAGAGTGCTTGTTTAGCCACACCTTCCCTGCTCCACTCGCGAATGGTGTGTGGGAAGAATGAATTTCAGTAAGCCTCTGAATTAACTCTAATTTCCCAAATTTTCTAGTCGTGGTGAATACACGAGATGTATATGAGAGAAGAAATCATTATCCGACCCTTCCTGGAAAGTGTTCTATAGAAATGTCAACAGTAAACCTCTCCATGATGCACATTTCTCTTGTAACTTCAACCACTGTTGTTTACTGAGCATCTCTGTAACGCACGCGGGCACGCTAAACGATACCGTGACAAAACGCATCGCTTTTCGTTGGATCTTCTCTATCTATTCTATCAGTCCTACGTGGTAAGGGCCGCTGACTGATGAACAATATTCAAGAATCTGTCGAACAAACGGCTTAAAAGCCACTTACTTCGTGGATGAGTTACATTTCCTGAAGATTCTTCCTATGAATCTCAGCCTGGCATCTGCTTTTCCTACTATTTGTTTTATGTGGACATTCTGTTTAAGGTCGCTCTAGATAGTTTCTCTTACACGTTTACATTGTACTACTTTCAGGAACTTGTCAGCAGTAGTGTAGTTGTACAATAGTGGATTTATTTTCCAACGAATACGCAATATATTACATTTATTTACGTTCAAGGTCAAATGCCAGACTCTGCAGCACTTATCAATCGTCTACAGGTCATTCTGCAAATCATTATTGTCTTCCGCCGTTGCTACTTTCTTGTAGACGACAGCGTCATCTGTAAACAGTCTAAAAGAGCTTCCGACACTTTCTGGTAGACCATTTATATACAGCGTAAACAGTAACGGTCCTGTCGCACTTCCTTGGAAATTACCTTTATATCTGTCGATTTGTTCCTTTAAGGAAGACGTATGGAGTTCTGTGTGCAAGGAAGTCTTGAAACCAGTCACAGATCTCGTCTGATACTCCAGAAGCTCGTATTTTTTTCGCTAAACGGCAGTGCGGGACAGTGCGGGACTGTGTAAAATACGTTCCTAAAGTCAAGGGACGCAGCATCAGCCTGAGCGCTGTTGTGTACAACGCTATGGATCTCACGGAGGTATAGAGCGAGCTCAGTTTCTTAAGTTTCTGTTTGCGGAATCCATGTTTATTTTTATAGAGGAGATTTCGTTCTCCAAATACGTCATAACTCTTGAGCGTAAAACATGTTCCATAACTCTACAAGAGACTGACGTCAACAATATAGGACTTTAATTATGTACTCTTCTTGAAATCAGGTACCTTGCGTTGCTCTAGCGTTCTACATCTAGAAGGGGAGCAAATTCTTTCGCTTAATCTTTGTGGGATACTTGTACATATATCATCTTGTCCTGATGCATTTCCGCTACTAAACAACTGTAGTTGGTTTCCTATTCCGCGATCGGTTGTCTCAGTATCTGCCATTTCGGCCTTCGTATGACGATTGAAAGGAAGGACCGTGTTACGATCTTCTGTGGTGAAACCGTTTCGGAAGACGGAGTTCAGTATTTCGGCCTTCGCTCTGTTATCTTCCGTTTAGGTGCAAATATGGTAACGAAGTGGATGAATAGCGGATTTCGCTTAGTAGTTTCAAGTAAGGCCGAAACGTTTTAGGGGTTCTACTGAGAACAGTTGAGAAAATTTTGTTGTTAAAGTCACTGAACGCTTCTCTCATTGCTTTCATTAGTCTCACTTTCTATTCGTGCAGCTTTTGTTGGTCAGTTACGTTTCGCCCTTTCTCGAATATGTGATGCTGTCTTTCTTTACAGAGCAGTTTTCAAACACGGTCATTAAACTACGGTGGGTCTTTCCCATCCCTTAATGCCTTGCTCGGAACATGCTTGTCTAAGGGATATTGAAGATGATTACCTTCTCAAGTTGGTTCTCTAATTATCTAATTATCTGCTCTAAGTAATTTTCGGAGGACAAGATCTTCAGAATAATGCCGCACGAATTCCTAGTACCTGGCAACAGTTTTGATAGCATGACTCTCCCAGTCTCTACCTGGAAAGGTTATGTTATTAGTAAACTGTAGGAGCATCCAAGGAAAGGTCCCAGAATTAGTATCGCTTATTGAAGGTTATAGTGCCCAGAATGTATTAGGAAAGAAACTTGGCTGAAACATGAAGTGAATAGGAACGAAATTCTGAATTCAGATTGGAGTAATTATCTTAAGTATAGGTTAGTAGCCAATGGTGGCGGTGAATTTATTGTAGTAAAGAGTTGAATAATATCTAGTGATGTTATTGAGGAATCCAAATATGATTTAAATGATTAGTAACATTTTCTATATCCAATCTGCGAAGATGAGCATTCTCTGGAGCACTATGGCTGTTGTACCTTCGATTTTGGCAGGAAATTCGTCTCTGGTCCCAAGACAGGTGTTTCTCTAACCCAAAAACCCCATGTGTACGTCACACGTATTCTGCTACGCTAGCAGCCGCTTAATTAATACAGAAAATTAGCAATAAATTTAATATCAAAATTGGGGACCACTAAGTCGACGAACTAATGAAGTTTTGTTACCTTGGAAGCAAAGCTATGCATGACGGATGAAGCAAGGACAAAAAAGCAGATTATCGCAGGCAAAGAGGGCATTCTTGGTCAAGATAAATCTACTAGCATCAAACATCAGCGTCAATTTGAGGAAGATATTTCGGAGAATGTGCGTTTTGAGGTTTGGATCGCAGCATTGTTTAGTAGTGAACCATGGACTTTGGGAAATCTGGAAAAGAAAAGAATCACAAGTGTCTGAGACGTCAAGAAGGATGCTGAAAAGAACACTTCCACAAAATCAGCGAAGAAAGGAACACATGGAAAACACTTACTAGTTCTGCAAAGATAAGGCATTTGTTCAAGACATCAGGGAGTGACTAACATGGTAACAGAGGAAGACAGATTGAAATAAATCCAGACAGCCTTGTCGACGAATACAAGCAAGCAAGATAAGCAAGAAAGAGACAAACTGCAGCCAGCAGTGCGCCTACATTATGTGAAAAATGTTACTGTTCGAATAGGCAAACACCTTCGCCGGGTTGTGGTGCAGCCTGTCTTTTGTAGTGGTCGCAGGATCCAGGACGTGCTAGGTTTCACTAAGGATAAGGTGGATGCGCTACACACTGCAGGCGAGTACAAGGTGGAATGCGAATGTGGAGAGGCATACATCGGCGAGACTGGCAGGCCAATAGCAACGCGCATTCGGGAACAAGAGCACTTTATTCGTCTAGGGCAACACAACAAATCTTCAGTGGCAGAGCATCAGCAAGATTGCGGAAAAGAAATAAAATTCAGCGACGCCTGAGCGTTGGCCAAGCAGCCGGTTATGGCGAAACGCAAAATCACAGAGGCCTTCGAATTAAACACCGTAAGAACATGAATAGAGAGGATGGACTCAGGATTGCCCCATCTTGGCTGCCAACAATCAGAGCCCAACAGACGTCACTGTCAACACTGCTGCGAGTAACTGCCGCCGCGTGGCCAAACGTCCAGCACTTGGTAAGCAGTAGCCAACTTCTCAATCGCCGGTGACCACCAATCGTGGCACATAACACAAGACCCAATAGGCAACAGAGGCTACGCTCTCCCTCCAGTTCCCTCTTCTTCTTCCTTAAGTGACCAATGAAACGAATTTTCCTTTTGAAATTATGACATAATGATATGCGCAGTGAACAGTAATATCAAAATACACTCCTGGAAATGGAAAAAAGAACACATTGACACCGGTGTGTCAGACCCACCATACTTGCTCCGGACACTGCGAGAGGGCTGTACAAGCAATGATCACACGCACGGCACAGCGGACACACCAGGAACCGCGGTGTTGGCCGTCGAATGCCGCTAGCTGCGCAGCATTTGTGCACCGCCGCCGTCAGTGTCAGCCAGTTTGCCGTGGCATACGGAGCTCCATCGCAGTCTTTAACACTGGTAGCATGCCGCGACAGCGTGGACGTGAACCATATGTGCAGTTGACGGACTTTGAGCGAGGGCGTATAGTGGGCATGCGGGAGGCCGGGTGGACGTACCGCCGAATTGCTCAACACGTGGGGCGTGAGGTCTCCACAGTACATCGATGTTGTCGCCAGTGGTCGGCGGAAGGTGCACGTGCCCGTCGACCTGGGAAAGGACCGCAGCGACGCACGGATGCACGCCAAGTCCGTAGGATCCTACGCAGTGCCGTAGGGGACTGCACCGCCACTTCCCAGCAAATTAGGGACACTGTTGCTCCTGGGGTATCGGCGAGGACCATTCGCAACCGTCTTCATGAAGCTGGGCTACGGTCCCGCACACCGTTAGGCCGTCTTCCGCTCACGCCCCAACATCGTGCAGCCCGCCTCCAGTGGTGTCGCGACAGGCGTGAATGGAGGGACGAATGGAGACGTGTCGTCTTCAGCGATGAGAGTCGCTTCTGCCTTGGTGCCAATGATGGTCGTATGCGTGTTTGGCGCCGTGCAGGTGAGCGCCACAATGAGGACTGCATACGACTGAGGCACACAGGGCCAACACCCGGCATCATGGTGTGGGGAGCGATCTCCTACACTGGCCGTACACCACTGGTGATCATCGAGGGGACACTGAATAGTGCACGGTACATCCAAACCGTCATCGAACCCATCGTTCTACCATTCCTAGACCGGCAAGGGAACTTGCTGTTCCAACAGGACAATGCACGTCCGCATGTATCCCGTGCCACCCAACGTGCTCTAGAAGGTGTAAGTCAACTACCCTGGCCAGCAAGATCTCCGGATCTGTCCCCCATTGAGCATGTTTGGGACTGGATGAAGCGTCGTCTCACGCGGTCTGCACGTCCAGCACGAACGCTGGTCCATCTGAGGCGCCAGGTGGAAATGGCATGGCAAGCCGTTCCACAGGACTACATCCAGCATCTCTACGATCGTCTCCATGGGAGAATAGCAGCCTGCATTGCTGCGAAAGGTGGATATACACTGTACTAGTGCCGACATTGTGCATGCTCTGTTGCCTGTGTCTATGTGCCTGTGGTTCTGTCAGTGTGATCATGTGATGTATCTGACCCCAGGAATGTGTCAATAAAGTTTCCCCTTCCTGGGACAATGAATTCACGGTGTTCTTATTTCAATTTCCAGGAGTGTATAATGGACACTGCATAGCTGGAACGCACCAGTAGACCGAGAAGAAGGCCGCTGCAACCGTGTGCGAAACTTTGGTTTTTCTCCAGCAGTAGTTGTATACAATATGACACGGTACCATACCCAGAAAACTTGTATGTCGAGTGATTCTGGCCGCGGAAGCCTACGCAATTATATTCAACAAATAGTTGATAAGAGAGGTTTTTGAGCGGGCCACATCGAACCTATGAGAAGAACAGTATGGTCCAAATGGCTCTGAGCACTATGGGACTCAACATCTGAGGTCATCAGTCCACTAGAACTTAGAACGTCTTAAACCTAACTAACCTAAGGACATCACACATATCCATGCCCGAGGCAGGATTCGAACCTGCGACCGTAGAGGTCGCGCGGTTCCAGACTGAAGCGCCTAGAACCGCTCGGCCTGCAGAACGGTATGTTATCCATCTTCAGCGGTCGCGCGGTTCCAGACTGAAGCGCCTAGAACCGCTCGGCCTGCAGAACGGTATGTTATCCATCTTCAGCAACTGCAGTTGTATACAGGGTGTTACAAAAAGGTACGGACAAACTTTCAGGAAACATTCCTCACACACAAATAAAGAAAAGATGTTATGTGGACATGTGTCCGGAAACGCTTAATTTCAATGTCAGAGCTAATTTTAGTTTCGTCAGTATGTACTGTACTTCCTCGATTTTCACAATCAACATGTGTGGGCTGACGAGAATCCGCACGCAATTGTTCAATCACGTCATCAACACAGATTTTCTGTGAACGTTTTGGCAGGCATTGTTGCTGATGTCTTGATTGGGCCCCATGTTCTTCCACCTACGCTCAATGGAGCACGTTATCATGATTTCATACGGGATACTCTACCTGTGCTGCTAGAACATGTGCCTTTACAAGTACGACACAACATGTGGTTCATGCACGATGGAGCTCCTGCACATTTCAGTCGAAGTGTTCGTACGCTTCTCAACAACAGATTCGGTGACCGATGGATTGGTAGAGGCGGACCAATTCCATGGCCTCCACGCTCTCCTGACCTCAACCCTCTTGACTTTCATTTATGTGGGCATTTGAAAGCTCTTGTCTAAGCAACCCCGGTACCAAATGTAGAGACTCTTCGTGCTCGTATTGTGGACGGCTGTGATACAATACGCCATTCTCCAGGGCTGCATCAGCGCATCAGGGATTCCATGCGACGGAGGGTGGATGCATGTATCCTCACTAACGGAGGACGTTTTGAACATTTCCTGTAACAAAGTGTTTGAAGTCACGCTGGTACGTTCTGTTGCTGTGTGTTTCCATTCCATGATTAATGTGGTTTGAAGAGAAGTAATAAACTGAGCTCTAACATGGAAAATAAGCGTTTCCGGAGACATGTCCACATAACATATTTTCTTTCTTTGTGTGTGAGGAATGTTTCCTGAAAGTTTGGCCGTACCTTTTTGTAACACCCTGTATATCTAAATAATCGCAACTTAATGAAAAAAAAGAAATTTAATTTCTTAACCAGTTTCAGGCAATGAGTATCCTTCTTCAGAAGGCTATCGCATTATTTGCGAGTTTCAAGAATAACACACTTGCAGCATATTACTGTTGTCCTTACTGTTGATATATTCCTTATCAAAATTAATGTGGTTCGTGACTTTGAGGGTCTTCAGTTTATTTTTCCGGTATAGCGAGATAGCTACAGACGAAAAGAGCCACCTACCTGTACCAGAAAAACAAACTGAAGATCTCAAGGTCTCGAACCACATTAATTTTAATAACGAATGTGCCGCCAGTAATGGCCACGGCATTGTACTGCATGCACCTTATTGCTGAAACTCGCAGATAATGCGGTAGCCCTCTGAAGAAAGGCACTAAGTGCGTGAAACTGGCTTGTGCAAGTGATTGCTAATTATTTCGATACATCAGAAGAATGATGACTTAGAGATAAAGAGAGGGAGACGGAGAGAAAGAGAAAGAGAGAGATAGATAGAGAGAGAGAGAGAGAGAGAGAGAAAGAGGGAGAGAAGGGCTCCAATTAAGTTGCCCGCGAGCATAGCGAGAATTTCCGAAATGCAGCAGAAGACCTTTTAACTGAGGTGTTTGCTTCACTCTAAACAGGTTGTTCCTTCTAAAGACTGTCTGACAGCAGGGGGTTGTGGCCAAGTCCTGAGCATCTGAATCGCTGAGCGAAGGCTTACACGCATTCTCATTAGGAACAAGGGGACCTAATGTCGGGCCCCAGCTGCGTCAACTACTTCAGAACCCAGATAAAGACTTAAATGAATTCTGAGAGTAGGGATAGCCAAGAACTTCGCTAGCAAGCTCGTGCTTATGTGCCATACCCTCTCGTCGGAGTAAACACTTCCACCCCACCACACCACGCTTTCTGAGAGGGAAGAGGAGAAGAAGGAAACTGTGTAAGTTCCGAATACGGCATGTGGCTACCTTTCATATTTAATATTTTTCTGACAACATAAATCACAAACAAAACAAAATAAATGGCTCTGAGCACTATGGGACTTAACAGCTATGGTCATCAGTCCCCTAGAACTTGTTGTTGTTGTTGTGGTCTTCGGTCCTGAGACTGGTTTGATGCAGCTCTCCATGCTACTCTATCCTGTGCAAGCTTCTTCATCTCCCAGTACCTACTGCAACTTACATCCTTCTGAATCTGCTTAGTGTATTCATCTCTTGGTCTCCCCCTACGATTTTTACCCTCCACGCTGCCCTCCAATACTAAATTGGTGATCACTTGATGCCTCAGAACATGACCTACCAAACGATCCCTTCTTCTGGTCAAGTTGTGCCACAAACTCCTCTTCTTCCCAATCCTATTCAGTACCTCCTCATTAGTTATGTGATCTACCCATCTAATCTTCAGCATTCTTCTGTAGCACCACATTTCGAAAGCTACTATTCTCTTCTTGTCCAAACTATTTATCGTCCATGTTTCACTTCCATACATGGCTACACTCCATACAAATACTTTCAGAAATGACTTCCTGACACTTAAATCTATACTCGATGTTAACAAATTTCTCTTCTTCAGAAACGCTTTCCTTGCCATTGCCAGTCTACATTTTATATCTTCTCTACTTCGACCATCATCAGTTATTTTGCTCCCCAAATAGCAAAACTCCTTTACTACTTTAAGTGTCTCATTTCCTAATCTAATACCCTCAACATCACCCGACTTAATTCGACTACATTCCATTATCCTCGTTTTGCTTTTGTTGATGTTCATCTTATATCCTCCCTTCAAGACACCATCCATTCCGTTCAACTGTTCTTCCAAGTCCTTTGCTGTCTCTGACAGAATTACAATATCATCGACGAACCTCAAAGTTTTTATTTCTTCTCCATGGATTTTAATACCTACTCCGAATTTTTCTTTTGTTTCCTTTACTGCTTGCTCAATATACAGATTGAATAACATCGGGGAGAGGCTACAACCCCCTCTTACTCCCTTCCCAACCACTGCTTCCCTTTCATGTCCCTCGACTCTTATAACTGCCATCTGCTTTCTGTACAAATTGTAAATAGCCTTTCGCTCCCTGTATTTTACCCCTGCCACCTTTAGAATTTGAAAGAGAATATTCCAGCCAACATTGTCAAAAGCTTTCTCTAAGTCTACAAATGCTAGAAACGTAGGTTTGCCTTTCCTTAATCTTTCTTCTAAGATAAGTCGTAAGGTCAGTATTGCCTCACGTGTTCCCGTATTTCTACGGAATCCAAACTGATCTTCCCCGAGGTCGGCTTCTACTAGTTTTTCTATTCGTCTGTAAAGAATTCGTGTTAGTATTTTGCAGCTGTGGCTTATTAAACTGATTGTTCGGTAATTCTCACATCTGTCAACACCTGCTTTCTTTGGGATTGGAATTATTATATTCTTCTTGAAGTCTGAGGGTATTTCGCCTGTTTCATACATCTTGCTCACCAGATGGTAGAGTTTTGTCAGGACTGGCTCTCCCAAGGCCGTCAGTAGTTCCAATGGAATGTTGTCTACTCCAGGGGCCTTGTTTCGACTCAGGTCTTTCAGTGCTCTGTCAAACTCTTCACGCAGTATCGTATCTCCCATTTCATCTTCATCTACATCCTCTTCCATTTCCATAATATTGTCCTCAAGTACATCGCCCTTGTATAGACCCTCTGTATACTCCTTCCACCTTTCTGGTTTCCCTTCTTTGCTTAGAACTGGGTTTCCATCTGAGCTCTTGATGTTCATACAAGTGGTTATCTTATCTCCAAAGGTCTCTTTAATTTTCCTGTAGGCAGAATCTATCTTACCCCTAGTGAGATAAGCCTCTACATCCTTACATTTGTCCTCTAGCCATCCCTGCTTAGCCATTTTGCACTTCCTGTCGATCTCATTTTTGAGACGTTTGTATTCCTTTTTGCCTGCTTCATTTACTGCATTTTTATATTTTCTCCTTTCATCAATTAAATTCAATATTTCTTCTGTTACCCAAGGATTTCTATTAGCCCTCGTCTTTTTACCTACTTGATCCTCTGCTGCCTTCACTACTTCATCCCTCAAAGCTACCCATTCTTCTTCTACTGTATTTCTTTCCCCCATTCCTGTCAATCGTTCCCTTATGCTCTCCCTGAAACTCTGTACAACCTCTGGTTCTTTCAGTTTATCCAGGTCCCATCTACTTAAATTCTCACCTTTTTGCAGTTTCTTCAGTTTTAATCTACAGGTCATAACCAATAGATTGTGGCCAGAGTCCACATCTGCCCCTGGAAATGTCTTACAATTTAAAACCTGGTTCCTAAATCTCTGTCTTACCATTATATAATCTATCTGAAACCTGTCAGTATCTCCAGGCTTCTTCCATGTATACAACCTCCTTTCATGATTCTTGAACCAAGTGTTAGCTATGATTAAGTTATGCTCTGTGCAAAATTCTACAAGGCGGCTTCCTCTTCCATTCCTTCCCCCCAATCCATATTCACCTACTACGTTTCCTTCTCTCCCTTTTCCTACACTCGAATTCCAGTCACCCATGACTATTAAATTTTCGTCTCCCTTCACTATCTGAATAATTTCTTTTATTTCATCATATATTTCTTCAATTTCTTCGTCATCTGCAGAGCTAGTTGGCATATAAACTTGTACTACAGTAGTAGGTGTGGGCTTTGTATCTATCTTGGCCACAATAATGCGTTCACTATGCTGTTTGTAGTAGCTTACCCGCGTTCCTATTTTCCCATTCATTATTAAACCTACTCCTGCATTATCCCTATTTGACTTTGTGTTTATAACCCTGTAGTCACCTGACCAGAAGTCTTGTTCCTCCTGCCACCGAACTTCACTAATTCCCACTATATCTAACTTTAACCTATCCATTTCCCTTTTCAAATTTTCTAACCTACCTGCCCGATTAAGGGATCTGACATTCCACGCTCCGATCCGTAGAACGCCAGTTTTCTTTCTCCTGATAACGACATCCTCTTGAGTAGTCCCCGCCCGGAGATCCGAATGGGGGACTATTTTACCTCCGGAATATTTTACCCAAGAGGATGCCATCATCATTTAATCATACAGTAAAGCTGCATGCCCTCGGGAAAAATTACGGCCGTAGTTTCCCCTTGCTTTGAGCCGTCCCTAGAACTTAGAACTACTTAAACCTAACTAACATAAGGACAGCACACAACACCCAGTCATCACGAGACAGAGAAAATCCCTGACCCTGCCGGGAATCAAACCCGGGAACCCGGGCGCGGGAAGCGAGAACGCTACCGCACGACCACGAGCTGCGGACGCAAACAAAACAAGTATTAGTATTATTTAATTACTTTTGGCGCACTGAAGATATAACGAAATTTATATCCAGCGCTAACTGTTTTCATACGAACAGATGCAGATAGCATCACAGATTTTCGTGACTAAGTTTGCCACTTAATTGTCACTTATTTAGTTTCATAAACGAAAGAGCCTCTGATGCTTGAGTCATCGAAACATTGTTACATTGTTTCCAGCCTCCTTATGGAGACGTGGAAACTGTCCCAGGGAAAGACAATGTAGAATTCCTAGATAGTTTTAACATAAAAGAATTTGAAACTTCCTGGCAGATTAAAACTGTGTGCCCGACCGAGACTCGAACTCGGGACCTTTGCCTTTCGCGGGCAAGTGCTCTACCATCTGAGCTACCGAAGCACGACTCACAGTCGGTACTCACAGCTTTACTTCTGCCAGTACCTCGTCTCCTACCTTCCAAACTTTACAGAAGCTCTCCTGCGAACCTGCAGAACTAGCACTCCTGAAAGAAAGGATATTGCGGAGACATGGCTTAGCCACAGCCTAGGAGATGTTTCCAGAATGAGATTTTCACTCTGCAGCGGAGTGTGCGCTGATATGAAACTTCCTGGCAGATGAAAACTGCGTGCCCGACCGAGACTCGAACTTGGGACCTTTGCCTTTCGCGGGCATTTTGGAAACATCCCCTAGGCTGTGGCTAAGCCATGTCTCCGCAATATCCTTTCTTGCATGAGTGCTAGTTCTGCAGGTTCGCAGGAGAGCTTCTGTAAAGTTTGGAAGGTAGGAGACGAGGTACTGGCAGAAGTAAAGCTGTGAGTACCGGGCGTGAGTCGTGCTTCGGTAGCTCAGATGGTAGAGCACTTGCCCGCGAAAGGCAAAGGTCCCGAGTTCGAGTCTCGGTCGGGCACACAGTTTTAATCTGCCAGGAAGTTTCATATCAGCGCACACTCCGCTGCAGAGCGAAAATCTCATTCTGGATACATCCCGTAGGCTGTGGCTAAGTCATGTCTCCGAAATATCCTTTCTTTCAGGAGTGCTAGTTCTGCAGGTGCGCAGGAGAGCTTCTGTAAAGTTTGGAAGGTAGGAGACGAGGTACTGGCAGAAGTACAGCTGTGAGTACCGGGCGTGAGTCGTGCTTCGGTAGCTCAGATGGTAGAGCACTTGCCCGCGAAAGGCAAAGGTCCCGAGTTCGATTCTCGGTCGGGCACACAGTTTTAATCTGCCAGGAAGTTTCATATCAGCGCACACTCCGCTGCAGAGTGAAAATCTCATTCTATAAGAGAATTTGCCTTTTAAACGGGATTTACACTGGAGATCGACCAGTTCCTTCTGAAGAAACACAAGGGCGCTTTCATCTCTAAAGGCAACTGGTATCGAAAACAGCTCAAAAGATTGAGAGTGTCCTCAAACGGTTAGAAAGGTGTTGCTTCAATTCTTTCAGCCCACAAGGGAGTGTTCAGAATTCGAGTTTTCTTCAGCGCCAGTGGGCTTAGGGACATGCAGGGTGTTCCTGTCAGCAGGTGTCTCTTCCAACTTGCGATTTTCTTTTTAAATGTATCCACTTTCGTCATTAAATCAGAAATAAGGTGCTTTTCATCTTGCAAAGTGTAACAGAGTGCAGTCTGCAGTCAACTATGTTTAAAACTAAACGTCTGTATTCCATTCCAGATCTTCTAATTTTCGTTCTTCTTATTCTTTTTCCTTCAGAAAAGTCGTTTCGGGCATGTCCTTTGACATAACCAGCGTACGATGCAGTAACATATGACGACTTCATATTCTTCGTTCAATCCCATCCAAAACAGGTGCATCAACCGTAATATGATAATGTGTGTCTTCAGAAAAATTATTAGTCGCGCTACCAATTCCATCATGTGTTCTGTGCTTGCAGATTTAACACAATTACTTCTTGATGCACAGAAATATGAATCACGTACAAGTAGGCTGTCGATCGTTATAATTTTTAACTCCTTCGATGTCAACTAAATTTTTAAATTCTTTCTTCACGCTGTTGTAATGCCGTTTCATAGGAAATTAGCTGTAACCGCCGATTATGCGAATGCATTATAGATACTGGGGTTATTCGTCCTTACACTCTGTGATTCCTATTCATTTGTAAAAGATTGTGACGGTAGATCGCTAGATTGACTATTTTTGCGCCAACAGCCGCTGGAGCTGTGAACTTCCATTATATGACGAACAAAAAGCGAAAAATAAACAGCGCTTACACTACGAGTTGGGCCAAACTAGAGAAACTTGTGCCAACCAAAATAAGCCGCACCAAATGCTGTAAGACAGTGTCGTATCGCACTGCCGAAGTAATGGTCGCGCTATACCGAGAAGGCCCGAAAATGGTTCAAATGGCTCTGAGCACTATGGGACTTAACTTCTGAGATCATCAGTCCCCTAGAACTGCGAACTACTTAAACCTAACTAACCTAAGGACATCACACATCCATGCCCGAGGCAGGATTCAAACCTGCTACCGTAGCGGTCGCGCGGTTCCAGACTGTAGCGCCTAGACCCGCTCGGCCACCCCGGCCGGCGAGAAGGACCGTGCAAAGTCGAGAAGTACCTAGTATTGTCGAGAGATGCCGAGCCCAAGCCGCACGCAGCCAGCACATTGTGCATGCCTAAAGTTTCGCACGTCGTGGCCGACACTGTCTTAGTGGTTTTTACACAAAAAAAAAAAATTGAAGCGCTAGAGCACCAGCAGCAATGGTGGGAAGAGCCGCTATGCGATTGTTCCTTAGATGAGACTGCAAACTCAGCCCACTAGTGACAAAGACGATGTGACGGGAAATTCCGTGCCCTGAAGAACAGAGTGGAGGAAAATGAACTAAACTGCCCAGGACAGAGTAAGGTGATGATCAGTTTCATCGTGAGAACTCAGTATGTCAATCAGTGAACGAGAGACAACCAGTGAGTATGAGAGAGCAGTCAACTGATTACTGAGCGATCAGTTGGAGAGCAGAGAGAAATGTTTATCACTCACTTGTTACATTCAGTCAGATGGATCTATCAGGCTTCATCCTAAGTCATCTACACTACTGTTTGCAAAAAGTGAAACACTCAGGAGCAATGATCTGGAACACATCACGTTAAGAGGACGTGTAGCATTGCAGAATCGTATTAAGTGATTTAAATGGCAGACAGATAGCGCACACGAACGCCCAACAGCGCTCTCTTTTGTGTGACTGGACAGATCAGTGTTAGGGTAGGCTGGCAGTGCGAGGCCGTCATAGGAAGTGGAAACGTCTGACCAAGTACCTCTGTGCCTCATTGACATCTCAGGGTGGAGGACTGGCATGTTAATGCGTTCGAACGGGGCAGAATGATTGGTCTCTGGGCCGGCCGCGGTGGCCGTGCGGTTCTGGCGCTGCAGTCCGGAACCGCGGGACTGCTACGGTCGCAGGTTCGAATCCTGCCTCGGGCATGGGTGTGTGTGATGACCTTAGGTTAGTTAGGTTTAAGTAGTTCTAAGTTCTAGGGGACTTATGACCTAAGATGTTGAGTCCCATAGTGCTCAGAGCCATTTGAACCATTTGAACCATTGGTCTCTGGGAGAGGCTCTGTCGTCCCGTGACACTGAGGCTCGTACAGGGTTTGCTGCTTCAACAGTGAGGAGTATGTGAAATCAGTGGGCAGAAGAGGACCGCACCCAGCGCGAGCTGACCGCCATCTTGTTCCCTTGGCCGTAACGGACAGGATAGCTTTGTCCACAGTCTTGGCACAACTTTGCAGCACTGAAAAGGGTGTGGACATGTCTGCGTCGACGGTTCAATGCTGTCTTCCGCGGGTTGGACTGGTGGCACGCGTGCCATTACGTAGGGTTCCACTGACCAGGACTCACCGAGCCTGCCGGCTGCAATGGAAACGTGAACGCCGAAACTGGCGTACGGAGTGGCCAAATGTCTTTTCTGGCTAGTTCTGCTTCAACTTGTCTTACAATGATGGCCGCAAATGCGTTGGATGCCGCCGTGATGAAGCAATCGGACAGATTGCATTGTTGAGCGGCATAATGGACGAACGCCAAGTGTAATGATTTGGAGCGTCATCGCATATAAGACGTGATCGTCTTGAGGGCAATCTGAACAGCTACTGCTACATCAGAAAGGTTTCACAGCCCGAGGCCCTGCCACTCCTCCAGGCTGTTTCAAATGCTATATTTCAGCATGACAACACCCGGGTGCTAGTGGCGAGGAACGATGACTACCACTGCTTCCTTGGCCCGCTCGTTCGCCTGCCATATCACCATTCGAACATGTTTAGGATATAGTAGATTGGCAACTTGTTCGTTCAGGTCCTTCTGCAGACACACTTGCTTTGTGGACGCGCCTAAAAACCGCATGACAGAGTACTCCCCAGCCGGATATTCAGGCATTCTTTGAATCCATGCCACGATGTCTAACGACTCTCAGTGCAGTATGTGGCGGCGGTACTCTGTATTGCATTTCCGTAATCACAGTGCCTGTACAGGGCTGTAATGTTAGTCATCTGTGTAGTATCATGTCTCTAGTCGCTGGAATAACTTTCATTGTGATCACATTTCTCGGTTTTGGTGTTTCACTTTTTAGAGGCAGTAGTATACATGCTTTTCACACAAAGCTTTCTGAATTTACGTTCAGGCGGAATGTCAGCCTATTATCGACTCCGGTTTTAAACTATCAGTCATTTCTCTGTATTCATTTCGATATATATTGTCATTTTGTGACAACCTGATTTTCTGTTACATGTCGATAGTCCTTTTCTCGGTCCCTTGCTTGAATCGTTCATCGTCTGACTGCGGTTTGCTTGTCCTACCTCAGCTTTCAAATATTACGTGAGCTAATCACTGTAGACAATAAATGTCACGTACACAGACAATAGCTCTGCATCAGTCGCCGGGCGACCTCTACCCAGAAAGGTTTTAGCAGCCAGTGGAAGAAGGAATGAGCTAAGCTGCTGAGAGCATCGCCTAAGAGCCGTGAAATACAGGGATGAGAGGAGTCACGTGCCACCGCGAGAGACCCACCGGCATCGCCTTAGCTGCCCACACGTGTACGTACACTGAACCTGTCAAGTGATGAGATGAATTGCTTAATTCCCCACACCCCCCACCCCTTACCTGCCCCGTTAATGAGTCATGTCTATGCCCAGTCACATCGCTCCTGAGAATATATTCTTGTTTTTAATTTGTGAATTATAATAAAAGTAAATATAAATAAATTTTGCAAATGTTTATCACTTCAAGAGAATATGCTCTTGGGCCAAGGATGAGAGAAGAGAAAGACTAATTGAGTTCTGTAGTAAACTTCAACTAGTAATAGCGAATATTCTGTTCAAGAATCACAAGAGGAGGAGGTATACTTGGAAAATACCTGGTGATACGGGATGATTGCACTTAGGTTCATCATGGTCAGACCGAGTTTCCGAAATCAGATACTGGATGGTAAGGCGTAATCAGGAGCAGATATAGACTCAGATCACAATGTAGTAGTGACGATTGTTCAAGAGATTAGTTCAAGAGGAAGAATCAATACTCAAAGGATAGAAAAGTACTAAGGATGACGAGACACGCTTGAAGTTCTCCAAGACTATAGATACAGCAATAATGAATAGCTCAGCAGGCAATATAGTTGAAGAGGAATGGACGTCTGTATAGAGAGCAACCTCAGAAGCTGGAGTGGAAAACGTATGTACAAAGAAGGTAACTTCGAAGAAACCATGGGTAACAGAAGAAATAGTTCAGTTGAGCGATGAAAGAAGGAAGTACAAAAGTGTTCAGGGAAATTCAGGAATACGTAAATACAAGTCGCTGAGGAATGAAATAAATCGGAAGTGCAGGGAAGCTAAGACGAAACGGTTGCATGAAAAATGTGAAGAAACCGAAAAAGAAATAACTGTCGGATGGACTGACTCAGCATACAGGAGAGTCAAAACAATCTTCGGTGACATGAAAAGCAAGGATGGTAACGTTAAGAGTACAACCGGAATTCAACTGTTAAATGCAGAGGAGCGAGCGCATGGGTGGAAAGAGTACATTGAACGCCTCAATGAGGGTGAAGATTTGTCTGATGTGGTAGAAGAAAAAACAGGAGTCGATTTAGAAGAGATAAGGGATACAGTATTAGAATCAGATTTTAAGAGAGCTTTGGAGGACTTAAGATCAAATAAGGCAGAAGGGATAGATAACATTCCACGAGAATTTCTAAAATCATTGGGGGAAATGGCAACAAAACGACTATTCACGTTGTTGTGTAGAATATGTCAGTCTGGCGACATACCATCTGACTTTCGGAAAAACATCATCCACACAATTCCAAAGACGGCAAGAGCTACCAAGTGCGAGAATTATCGCACAATCAGCTTAGCAGCTTATCCAAGTTGCTGACAAGAATAATATACAGAAGAATGGAAAAGAAAATTTAGAATGTGCTAGATGACTATCAATATGGCTTTAGGAAAAGTAAGGGCACCAGAGAGGCAATTCTGACGTTGCGGTTAATATTGGAAACAAGACTGAAGAAAAATCAAGATACGCTTATAGGATTTGTGAGCCTGAATAAAAGAGTTCAGTTAGGTAAAATGGTGTAAGATGTTCGAAATTCGGAGAAAAATAGGGGAAAGCTATAGGGAGAAGCAGGTAATATACAACATGTACAAAGGCCAAGAGGGAACAATAAGATTGGACGACCAAGAACGGAGCGCTCTGATGAAAAAGGGTGTAAGACAGGGATGTAGACTCTCCCCCCACTGGTCAGTCTGTACACCGAAGAAGCAATGATGGAAATAACAGAAAGGTTTAGGAGTGGAATTAAAATTCAGGGTGAAGGGATATCAATGATACGATTCGCTGATGACATTGCTATCCTTAGTGAAAGTTAAGAAGAATTACTTGATGTGTTGAATGGAATGAACAATCCAATGAATATGAACTGAGAGTAAATCGAAGGGAGAGGAAAGTAATCAGCTGTAGCAGAAATTAGAAGAGCGAGAAACTTAACATCAGGATTGATGGTCACGAAGTAGATGAAGTTAAGGAAGTCTGCTACCTAGCCAACAAAATAACCAATGACGGACGGAGCACGGAGGACATCAAAAGCAGACTACCACTGGCAAGAGGGGATGCCTGGCCAAGGGAAATCTACTAGTATCAAACATAGGGCTTAATTTGAGGAAAAAATTTCTGAGAATCTACGACTGGAGCTCAGCGTTGTATGGTAGTGAAACATAGGCTGTGGGAAAACCGAAACAGAAGAGAATCGAAGCATGTGAGATGTGGTGCTACAGGCGAATGTTGAAAATTAGATGGACTGAAAAGGTAAGGAATGAGTAGGTTCTGCGCAGTATAGGAGAAGAAAGAAATATGTGGAAAACACGGACAAGGAGAAGGGACAGGGTGGTAGGACGTTTGTTAAGACATCAGGGAATGACTTCCATGGTACTAGAGAGAGCTGTAGAGGGCAAAAACTGAAGAGGAAGACAGATATTGGAATATATTCAGCAAATAATTGATGACGTAGGTTCCAAGTGCTACTCTGAGATGAAGAGGGTGGCACAGGAGAGGAATTCGTGGCGGGCCGCATCAGACCAGTCAAAAGACTCATGCCACGATAAAAATCATTTCATTAATAGTCAAAATACTTTTGGCGCTCAGCATCGGGAAAACGTATTATTTACACATCGACTTCTCAGTTTAATTATTTCATTACATACTGAGGTGACAAAAGTCATGGGATAGCGGTGTGCACATCTACAGATGGCGGTAATATCGTGTACAGAAGGTCTAAATGGGCAGTGCATTGGTGGAGCTGTCACTCAGGTGATTCATCTGAAAAGATTTCCGATGTGACTATGGTGGAACGACGCAAATTAACAGAGTGCACACGGAATTTAGTTGGAGCTAGACGCATGTGACATTCTATTTCGAAAATCGTTAGAGAACTCAATATTCTGTGATCCACAGGGTCAAGAGTGTGGCGAGAACACCAAATTTCAGGCATACCTCTAACCACGGTCAACACAGGGGTCGACGGCCTTCACTTAACGATCGAGAGCAGTGGTGTTTGCATCACTGCTAACAGATAAGCCGCACTGGGTGAAATAATCGCAGAAATCAATTTGGGGCGTAGACGAACGTATCCCTCAGGACAGTGCGACGAAATTTGGCGTTAATGGGTTATGGAAGGAAGCGAGGGGTGCGAGTGCCTTTGCTAACAGCACGACTTCACCTGGGCTCGTGACCATGTTGGTTGGACCCTAGACGACTGGAAGACCGTGATTCGGTCGGACGAGGCCCGATTCCAGTTGTTAAGAGTTGATGGTGGGGTTTGAGTGTGGCGCATTCACCACGAATCCATGGACACAAGTTGTCAACAAATCACTATACAGTGTTGGTTTCATAATGAGGTGAGCTATTTTTACGTAGAATGGATGGCTACTCTGGTCCAACTGAACCGATCATTGACTGGAAGTGGCTATGTTCGGCTACTTGGAGACAATTTACAGCCATTCATGGACTTCGTGTTTCATAGCAACGACTGAATATTTATGGATGAGAATGCGCCATGTCACTGGTCAATAATGTTTCGCCATTGGTTTGAAGAGAATACTGGACATTCGCCCGACATGAGTCCTATCAAATATTTATTGGACATAATCGGGAGGTCATTTCGTACACAAAATCCTGCACCAGCAACACTTGCGCAGTTATGGACGACTATAGAGGCAGCATGGCTCAGTTTTTCTGCAGAGTACTTACAACGACTTTTTGAGTACGTCGCGAAAAATTGCTGCACGCCAGGCAGAAAGAGGTCTGAGACTATATTGTCACCTGAGTGTATTTCAGAGTGGCAGTGGTGGTCTACCAAGCAAAGCACTAGACTACGATCTGCAGTTCCTGAGTTCAGTCCTGTATAGGATGGGTTTTTTTCTGGTTCTAGTCCGTCCAGGACGACCTCACGTACAGTCAACCTGCTATCAAATGAATAAAGGGGATCTTCCCTGGGACTATGGCGCTTGCTCATCACCTGCACCATCCTAGACCCATGACGAAAAAGACTGAACTCGACGTCGTCACGCCAGTAGCCCAGTCATAGGCTTATGCCACAGACGTTATTTTATTACATTTTAGAGCGCAACGAGGAGACATTTCAATCTCAATTAATTTATTACAACCCAGTCCCTGTCCCACCTTTTCACCCTTCCCTTTCCATCACCCCTGACACCTGTAAGTATATGACACCGAGTGGGATTTGTACTACACTGGACACCACTCAATGCTGTTACAAATGCGATGTAGTGCTGTTTTTTTTATTTTACAGTTTACAACTGCTTTATTTTACCCAAAACTGTGAATCTTCACAACTCATGATTAACGAGGCCTCGGTCGAAGGCACAATTATCTAACGTTTCGAACTCCGATGCTGGACTTATTATCAAAGACTTTAACGTCTCAAAAAGCTGTTACAATCTCAGGCAAGTTTGGCAAGCCGAACTGTTTATATGCACCCGCACAACAGTTTGTCGTGACGTCATGAAACCGCTGCCTTAAGATCGCTAAGTCATTCCGACCCGTGTTATGGAGTTTTTTTTCCATCAGTCTTTTGAGTGGTTTGATGTGGCTAGCCACAAATTCCTCTGCTGTGGCGACCTTTTCATCTCAGAGTACAGCACTTGCAACCTAAGTCCTCAATTATTTGCTGGATGTACCCCAATCTCTGTCTTCCTCTACCGTTTTCACTCTCTACAGCTCTCTCTAATACTATGCGAGTTATTCCCTGATGTCTTAACGGATGTCCTATCATCCTGTCTCTTCTTCTTGTCAATGTTTTCCATGTGTTTCTTTCCTCGCGATTCTCCGGAGAACCTCCTCATTCCTTGCCTTATAAGTACACCAAATTCTCAACATTCTTTTTAGCACCACATTTCAAACACTTAGATTCTCTTCTTTTCCGGTTTTCCCATAGTTAACTCTTCCCCACCATACAGTGCCGTGCTCCAAACGTACATTCTCAGAAATTTATTCCTCAAATTAAGACCTAGTTTGATTTTAGTAGACTTCGCTTGGGCAGGAATGGCGTTTTTGCTAGTGCTAGTCTGCTTTTTATGTCGTCCTTGCTCCGTCGTGGGTTATTTTTCTCGCTACGTAGCAGAATTCCTTAACTTCTTCCGGATCACCAAGCATGATGTTAAGTTCCTCCCTTTTCCACTTTTACTACTTCTCATTACTTTTGTCTTTCTGCGGTTCACTCTCAATCCATATTCTGTACAGTTCATTCCATTCAACAGGTCGTCTAATTCTTCTTCACTTTCACTGAGGATAGCTATGTCATCAGCGAATCTTAACGTTTATATCCTTTCATCTTGAATTTTTATCCCAACCTTGAAGCTTTCTTTTACTTCCGTCATTGATTTTTCGATATACAGACTGAACAGTAAGGGTGAAAGTCTACATCCCTGTCATACACCCTTTTTAATCAGAGCACTCTATTCTTGATTTTCTGGTCGTATTTTTCCCTCTTCCTCCTTGTACATATCTTATATTACCTGTCTTTCTCTATAGTTTATTCCTATTTCTCTCAGAATTACGAACATCCTGCACTATTTTACATTGTCAAACGCCTTTTCCACGTTGACAAATCCTATGGACGTTTCTTGATTTTTCTTTAGCCTTACTTCCATTATCAAATGCAACGTCAGAACTGCCTCTCTGGTGCCTTTACCTTTCCTAAAGCCACACTGATTGTCATTTTTTTTTTCGTTCTTGTGATTTTCATCACCTTAGACAAAGGCGGGCTGTCAGCAGCATAGTACGCCGCTCTTCAGCCTTGGGTCGTTGAACAGATCCTCAATTTTCTTTTCCGTTCTTCTGTATACTACTCTTATCAGCAGCTGGGACGCATGCGCTGTTAAGCTGATTGTGCGACAATTTTCTCACCTGTCGCTGGGTACACTGAGGTAAAGATTAACAGAGGAAATACAGGGTGGTCCATTGATCGTGACCGGGTCCAATATCTCAAAAAATAAGCGTCAAAGGAAAAAACTACAAGGAACGAAACTTGACTGGCTTGAAGGGGGAAACCAGATGGCGCTATGGTTGGCCCGCTAGATGGCGCTGCCATAGGTCAAAGGGATATCAACTGCGTTTTTTAAAATAGGAACCCCCCTTTTTGATTCCATATTCGTGTAGTACGTAAAGAAATATGAATGTTTTAGTTGGAGCACTTTTTTCGCTTTGTGATAGATGGCGCTGTAATAGTCACAAACATATGGCTCACAATTTTATACGAACAGTTGGTAACAGGTAGGTTTTTTAAATTCAAACAGAGAACGCAGGTACGTTTGAACATTTTATTTCGGTTGTTCCAATGTGATAAATGTACCTTTGTGAACTTATCATTTCTAAGAAGGCATGCTGTTAAAGCGTGATTACCTGTAAAAACCACACTAATGCAATAAATGCTCAAAACGATGTCCGTCAACCTCAATGCATTTTTCAATACGTGTAACGACATTCCTCTCAACAGCGAGTAGTTCGCCTTCCGTGATGTTCGCACATGCATTGAAAATGCGCTGACGCATGTTGTCAGGCGTTATCGGTGGATCACGATAGCAAATATCCTTCAACTTTCCCCACAGAAAGAAATCCGGGGACGTCAGTTCCGGTGAAGGTGCGGGCCATGGAATGGTGCTTCGACGACCAATCCACCTGTCATGAAATATGCTATTCAGTACCGCTTGAACCGCACGCTAGCTATGTGCCGGACATCCATCATGTTGGAAGTACATCGCCATTCTGTCATGCAGTGGAACATCTTGTAGTAACATCAATAGAACATTACGTAGGAAATCAGCATACGTTGCACTATTTATATTACCAGCGATTAAATGGGGGCCAATTATCCTTCCTCCCATAATGCCGCACCATACATGAACCCGTCAAGGTCACTGATGCTCCACTCGTCGCAGCCATCTTGGATTTTCCGTTACCCAGTAGTGCTTATTATGCCGGTTTACGCTACCGCTGTTGGTTCAAAAAATGGTTCAAATGGCTCTGAGCACTATGGGACTTAACATCTGTGGTCATCAGTCCCCTAGAACTTAGAACTACTTAAACCTAACTAACCTAAGGACATCACACACATCCACGCCCGAGGCAGGATTCGAACCTGCGACTGTAGCAGTCGCGCGGTTCCGGACTGAGCGCCTAGAACCGCTAGACCACCGCGGCCGGCCCGCTGTTGGTGAATGACGCTTCGTCGCAAAACAGAACGCGTGCAAAAAACTGTCATCGTCCCGTAATTTCTCTTGTGCCCAGTGGCAGAACTGTACACGACGTTCAGAGTCGTCGGCATGCAATTCCTGGCGCACAGAAATATGGTACGGGTGCAATCGATGTTGATGTAGCATTCTCAACACCGACGTTTTTGAGATTCCCGATTCTCGCACAATTTGTCTGCTACTGATGTGCGGATTAGCCGCGACATCAGCTAAAACACCTACTTGGGCTTCATCATTTGTTGCAGGTCGTGGTTGATGTTTCTCATGTGGTTGAACACTTCCTGTTTCCTTAAATAACGTAACTGTCTGGCGAACGCTCCGGACGCTTGGATGATGTCGTCCAGGATACCGAGCAGCATACATAGCACACGCCCGTTGGGCATTTTGATCACAATAGCCATAAATCAACACGATATCGACCTTTTCAGCAATTGGTAAACGGTCCATTTTAACACGGGTAATGTGTCACGAAGCAAATACCGTCCGCACTGATGGAATGTTACGTGATACCAAGTACTTATACGTTTTTGACTATTTCAGCGCCTCTATCACAAAGCGAGAAAAGTGGTCTAACTAAAACATTCATATTTCTTTACGTACTACACGAATATGTAATAAAAATGAGGGCTCCTATTTAAAAAAACGCAGTTGATATCCGTTTGACCCGTGTCAGCGCCATATAGCGGGCCAACCATAGCGCCATCTGGTTTCCCCCTTCAAGCTAGACGAGTTTCGTTCTTTGTAGTTTTTTCGGTTATTGCTGGTTTCGTGAGATATTTGGCCCGGTCACTATCAATGGACCACCCTGTATACAGAAAACACCACCAGTAGGACGTATGCAGGCATCTTCGCCGGCTGCGGCAGCCACGTGGTGCACAGAGAGCTGGCACGTGCCGAATAATCCTCTGTCCCGGCAGGGCACGCAGAAAATTTGCGCGACCCGCTGCCAGACAGCGAATTCCTAGCGAGGCCTCTGCACTACACTCGTCTTTACGAGCGCCAGCAGTTTGTGTTATTTACGTGGGGCGAGTAAAACGCTTTACGGCCCTACTCGGAGTTATTTGTCTCAGTTGGAGCCTGCTGTCCCGTCCTCTCGCCTGCTACCCTCACTCCTCTTCCGGGTGCAGATAAAGCCACGGCCGGCGCCTGACACCAGTTGAGCCGGCGCCACGCAACGCGCCACGGCAGCCCCGCACTACGTGCGTTCCTACGCACAGCGTGCGTACATCGCTGCAAAAACACTACAAGACTACACTGGTCATGCGTTTTGATTTGAAAGTCTCCAGGCGAATGCTAGTTTGCGCCCTGACAGAAACCGCTTTAACTTGTAAGCCTCACACTTGTCTACCTGGCCGTGCATCTGGTAAATTAAATCTGCCCTCGGACAGGGGTCGCTGCCTCTATCCTGCATTGGAGGTTTTCGCTTTTACTAGAGCCTTAAATAAAAATTGAATTCTGAGAAAAATTAATAAATAGGTGGCTCTGTTACTACCGTACTCTATTAGTGATGGGTGAATACTGTACCATCATGGATTTAATCATAAAATAGGACAGACAACACAAGTTAAGCTAAAAGACAAATCACGAGCTGTTGGAAATATAAATAGAAGTAACAAACAATTACCACTCCACTGGGTTTCTTTTGGTTAGCAAACACTTAAGTTTTATGTTTACCCTGGCTCAAAACATGGATAACGCTATATGAAATTATCTAACGCTGAATAAACTTTAATGGATTTATTCCACATTGAAGTTACACTACGTTGGTGCACCTGAGAACAAGTAGTAAGACTGTGATTCTGTCTGCCATGACTAGTTCAAATGGCTCTGAGCACTATGGGACTTAATATCTCAGGTCATCAGTCCCCTAGAACTTAGAACTACTTAAACCTAACTAACCTAAGGACATCACACACAGCCATGCCCGAGGCAGGATTCGAACCTGCGACCGTAGCGGTCGCGCGGTTCCAGACTGAAGCGCCTAGAACCGCTCGGCCACCAGCGGCCGGCTGCCATGACTAGCCAAAGCAGCAATACTCGATCTCTTGTTTGATGCATAACACTGTCGGTCGTGGTGCAATTGTCAGCAGAGTAGCGATGTGGAGCGCCTGTAATTATCGCAGCCACGAAATATGCAAAGTCACGGGCAGGCGATCTGTTAGACGGATTGCGATTACTCTCTGACGAAGTCCTGAAATCTAGATTCCAGCATGTAACACTCCCATTCGCAAGTCACACCATTGACCAATTCGATTCACTCATACAGCAGTGTGCACTAGGAGATCAACTGTCAAGGTGGCAGACCTGATAAGAATAAGATTGTCCTTGGCACAGTGAGTTGTCCAAGATGATTGATGTCCAAACTGTCGGTACAGCTAAGAATTCACCGCAAGCTCCCCAGTTAAGACAAAAAAAAAATAGTTCAAATGGCTCTGAGCACTATGAGAATTAACTTCTAAGGTCATGAGTCCCCTAGAATTTAGAACTACTTAAACCTAACTAACCTAAGGACGTCACACACATCAATGCCCGAGGCAGGATTCGAACCTGCGATCGCAGCGGTCGCGCGGTTCCAGACTGAAGCGCCTAGAACCGCTCGGACACCTCGGCCGGCCCAGTCAAGACCAGTGCCAGTAAAATGTCACGGTCAGGATGAGTGTCCCAAGTGCAGTCCACTCATAGCAAGAGTCAAACCAGAATTCCCTCTCCAGACCAAAGACTGAATCAGAAGACGTCTTTCCTCCAGTTCTCACCTTTCCAGCAAAACTCGTTAAAATAGAAAAGCGCACCAACATAAATGCCCCCACACTGGTTTCGTGGCAGTCACAAGACCCCATGAGCGCCACGTCTCCCCTCCAGCTTGTCTGCTCAACCTTCCAACCAATCGTAATCAGTTAATAATATTCGTTTGCCTGCTGGAGAAGCTGGCAGTCCATGACACAAAAAATTTCTGCACAGGAAGGAAAAAAACTTTACGCTCCAGACTTGTGTTTCCCATGGCCACTTTAGGCAGCATGTTTTGAGAGTTTTTGTTTTAGCCTAAAGTGAACAACTCATTGATCACTGAAATCGTTATCTTGATTGGCCGAATGTTACAGCATGTCTGAAGAGGGGCCTTGGCTAAATTAAGAGGAGTTTTTTTACCTGAAAACATAGACCATTCCAGAGTCGCTATTAATGTTGCATTCCATCCTAGGGCTTCCCAAAAAACTTAGTAAGTAGTGGTACGATATCATCTGATGGCTCCTTCTACAGCGTCCGGTTCAAGGTGAACATGGAGACTCACAGATTTTTATGGATGCCAGCTCTATACACAATGAACGTTTACAACACTGTTGAAACACCTCAGGCAGGCGACGAACTTTCTCTCCTGCACCCTGTCCATGTCGTGGCCAGAAACCCCGAACAGGTAGATCCAGGTAGGCTGTTTTTCGCCTCTGCGGCTGAAAATTTTGTCTGTGCTCCGGTGGGAGAAATTCTTGGGATCAGTATTCTTTCCCTGGTATGTGCTTGGAGATGTTGCCCTCCCTAGCAGCTGCACATGGCTTCCAAGCTCCGAATGTCCACCGCAGGATTTTCTGTTAAATAATCAAACCGCCTGCTTGTTCTCAGTTCCAGAAAATACTGTTCAAAAGAGAGTTATTATAAAGACTCCGCGTGCATTAACACTGTACATGCTCCCATCAACGCCTGCTCATCTTGATAACTTCATGTTTTCTCACAGAAAATGGTGTCTGAAGTTAAATAGCAACACTAATGAATAGCTTTGAATATAAACATAAGTGAGAGAGTGACCTGACCTCTGTCACTGCCCCCACCCCCTCCAAAACAAAACCTGCGATTGATTTCCATATGGGTAGTGTCTCAGTTCAAAATGCTATAGTGTGACACAGAACAAAGGAAATCATCAAATAGTATTGATACCTCGTAATGATAACGTAAGTGACAGGGACCACTTTGCCAACCAAGACCACACATAAAAAACTGTCCTCAAAATGGCTCTAAGTACTATGGGACTTAACATCTGAGGTCATCAGTCCCCTAGACTTAGAAATACTTAAACCTAACTAACCTAAGGACATCACACACATCCATGGCCGAGGTAGGATTTGAACCTGCGACCGTAGCAGCAGCGCGGTTCCGGACTGAAGCGTCTAGAACCGCTCGGCCGCAACGGCCGGCAAAAAACTGTCCTCATTTGACCTCATTCAGCGCAGGGGTCATTCGCTCACACAAAGCTGCATGCCTGCAAGAAGACCATATGAACACTACTGTGTTTAGTATGGTTCATGTTGACTCTAAGTTCATGGTTACACCACAGGCTTCAGATAAACAATTACTAAGCGGTTAAAAAAGGTCTAGCACCAGTGGCTCCAGTCATCCGTAATACATAAATAGACAATTATAATTTAAGAAACACACTCATTCTCAAAATCTAGACAAGCAAGTAATATGTGTCACTGCAGTGTCTAGGGCAGTGCAATGCTGTTTCTACTACCTAAAATACAGTTGCATATCACACTTCTCAAATAGAATTTACGTGTATACATAACAAATTATCTTTACAAGTACAGCTGTATCAAAAAATTAAGTCACTTTTACAAGAAAATATACCAGAATTACACAACAAAACACGCTATCACTCCCTCTGCAAGGTTCCCCTGGGGAGTCAGTTTACGTTTACAAAGTCATACGGATAAAACACGGTACTAGACACATGCACAAATTCTCTCTGGGTAGGCTGGAGCAGCAGGACGCAGCTAGGTTGCGCCAGACTGAGGGTTGCCCTCACTCAAGCCTAATGTAGGAGCAGAAGCGGATGCCTCTGGCCCCCACCTTGTCCTTGGCAGCATTAGGATGGCGGCTGAACTGTTGGCATCATCTTGACCTGGCAGGAATTAGCCGTCTGGTACGCTGTCGGGTGTCACAGAGATGACATCTGATAGAATTAAATAAATGATTAAATTGTTTCTCTCCGCCTTAGTCTGTACTACACCGATCACAGAATGTTCACTTTCTTGATATTTCAGTAGATGAGTGCTACTAAACGTGTAGACTCAAATCCAGCTTTAAGAGAATATTTAAAGTGAGACGTTTTCCTCTTGCTCTAACTCATTAAGACGGCAAATAATTTAATGAACAGATTCCTACGAAACCGCTAAGTTTGTACTGCAGTACTGTATAGGTCAAAAAGTAGATTTCCATAATCGGCATAGGACAGGCATAGTATGCCAAATTTCACTGATTATTATTTGTTAATTCATAGGTGCGTCTCTAAAGACTATTTTCACAATTTTTCGAATTATGGAAATGCAACAATGAAAACATTGCCTGAAAACTCTACAGAATATTCCTATTTACTTTAAGAAATCAGAAAAGCTGATTAGACACCGGTTAATTTAGATATAAATCTGCGTTAGGTGTCATAATTTATGAGACATCCACAATGGGTGTGTGGGTTGAGGGAGGGAGTGGGCGTGAACGATGGTGTGGTTAGACTACTACACTTGATATTAAGTCGTTGACAGTAAGATGCGAACATAGAGCATTTGGCAGAGATTAACTGGCATACACTGGGACTGTCTTGTGGTAGGGTGCGAGGTTAGTAGTGCTGACGCTATTCACCCAGGGTTGAGGAATTCTGTCACAGGTAAAAAGTAAGTCGGCCTATAATCTGATGTAGCGGTAGTTTGGTGTTATGATTCAGTAGCATAAGGATATTCTCTGCAAATTCTAGAACCGTCTTCCCATCTGCGCCCCCTCAATAGGACTCGGTAATTCTCATATGACTGATGTGGTAGCCTAGAGATGTCGTTAATATTAAACCGTTAGGGGCTAAATTAGTAACACTCTGAGCAAGCGATGCGTAGAACCTCAGGACCGCGCTCAGATTAGCGAATTTGTTGTTATTTTGTGTTCTCTCTGTCTTACACATACTGCATGTTGAAAAGCACAGGCGTTTTTCGCTCTTATTGACGAAGGTTCCGCAGATTAAATCGTAACTTAAATCATAATGAATATATGATACTTATCTTTATTTTAGTATTTATGTACTGAATGACAGATTTATTCGAGGGTGACTTATTCTACACCTTACTGTCGGCATTTTGTGTTCCTTGCTCCCCTTTCTGATATCAATTACTTCTCCTTTCACTTTAGCAGAAGCTGGAATCGAAGTTGTGCTCCATACATTCACTAGTTTAATTTTCAATGGAATTTTGTGCCCGCATTTTCTGTCATTGGTTTTGGTTTCCTGGATAGTATAGCCTTTCTTGATCCAGAACTTCACGTTATTCATAGCTTATGAAGTCCCCAGTAGATGTTATGTTTTGCAGTCGATACTGTGCTGTTCTCTCTTCATTTTGTGTGCCGGTCTCTCATGGGCAGTGCCACTGACAACGACCTCAAGAAATTTTTTTACAAGTTTATTGTTGTAAAAAAGATGAGTTGTCTACTTATAACGTTTACATTGTAGCTAATGGATATGTTCAATTAATGTGAAACATGTTTGGCAATGAGATTTTTAGTTTTATTACTTTTAAGACAGAAAAACACAAATAACTGTGGCAGTTAATGATTTGTGTTGTTTAGTTTGCAGTTGGCGCATTTGAGTATTATTAGTAACGACTCTCTAGTCTCTAAACTCAGTTACAGAAACACGAAGAAGACTAATTGACAGATACTTTGGGTATTTCGGCGCTTGGCTGCCATGTCTTTGAGACACGAACTGTATTCACTTCCCAGACCAGTCTAGGCCAGTATTCTTCCTGCGAGAAGTGTAACTATATCTTGGCAACAATGCAGAATATACACTCCTGGAAATGGAAAAAAAGAACAAATTGACACCGGTGTGTCAGACCCACCATACTTGCTCCGGACACTGCGAGAGGGCTGTACAAGCAATGATCACACGCACGGCACAGCGGACATACCAGGAACCGCGGTGTTGGCCGTCGAATGGCGCTAGCTGCGCAGCATTTGTGCACCGCCGCCGTCAATGTCAGCCAGTTTGCCGTGGCATACGGAGCTCCATCGCAGTCTTTAACACTGGTAGCATGCCGCGACAGCGTGGACGTGAACCGTATGTGCAGTTGACGGACTTTGAGCGAGGGCGTATAGTGGGCATGCGGGAGGCCAGGTGGACGTACCGCCGAATTGCTCAACACGTGGGGCGTGAGGTCTCCACAGTACATCGATGTTGTCGCCAGTGGTCGGCGGAAGGTGCACGTGCCCGTCGACCTGGGACCGGACCGCAGCGACTCACGGATGCACGCCAAGACCGTAGGATCCTACGCAGTGCCGTAGGGGACCGCACCGCCACTTCCCAACAAATTAGGGACACTGTTGCTCCTGGGGTATCGGCGAGGACCATTCGCAACCGTCTCCATGAAGCTGGGCTACGGTCCCGCACACCGTTAGGCCGTCTTCCGCTCACGCCCCAACATCGTGCAGCCCGCCTCCAGTGGTGTCGCGACAGGCGTGAATGGAGGGACGAATGGAGACGTGTCGTCTTCAGCGATGAGAGTCGCTTCTGCCTTGGTGACAATGATGGTCGTATGCGTGTTTGGCGCTGTGCAGGTGAGCGCCACAATCAGGACTGCATACGACCGAGGCACACAGGGCCAACACCCGGCATCATGGTGTGGGGAGCGATCTCCTACACTGGCCGTACACCACTGGTGATCGTCGAGGGGACACTGAATAGTGCACGGTACATCCAAACCGTCATCGAACCCATCGTTCTACCATTCCTAGACCGGCAAGGGAACTTGCTGTTCCAACAGGACAATGCACGTCCGCATGTATCCCGTGCCACCCAACGTGCTCTAGAAGGTGTAAGTCAACTACCCTGGCCAGCAAGATCTCCGGATCTGTCCCCCATTGAGCATGTTTGGGACTGGATGAAGCGTCGTCTCACGCGGTCTGCACGTCCAGCACGAACGCTGGTCCAACTGAGGCGCCAGGTGGAAATGGCATGGCAAGCCGTTCCACAGGACTACATCCAGCTTCTCTACGATCGTCTCCATGGGAGAATAGCAGCCTGCATTGCTGCGAAAGGTGGATATACACTGTACTAGTGCCGACATTGTGCATGCTCTGTTGCCTGTGTCTATGTGCCTGTGGTTCTGTCAGTGTGAGCATGTGATGTATCTGACCCCAGGAATGTGTCAATAAAGTTTCCCCTTCCTGGGACAATGAATTCACGGTGTTCTTATTTCAATTTCCAGGAGTGTATTTGCAACCCTTTGACCGATGAGTTACTTCTTGGATGACACAGAATTAGCCAACAGAATTAACTCGATACATTCATATCATTTCCATTAAATAATCAGAGTGATTTTCACGTAAGGTGCGTTATAAAGTTATCAGTTTATGGTTTTGAGCCCAGGAAAGTCATTCAGTGTGGAAATTGCAGTTAATATCTTTTTTTACATTGGAAGCTTCTATATCCTAGCCAGCACTGGAGCAATAAGGAGAACACAACGCTGCAGTATTCCGCGAGCTTTGAGGCAACGTGTTTGTCCATAAAGTGAGGGATGCTTCTGCTCTCAGCTCCAGTCTCATTGAGCCATTTTGTTGCAGAGCTATGAGCAGTCAAATAGAAAGTCTATAAGGAAACTTTATTCAAACATTCAAATGTGTGTGAATTTCTAAGGGACCAAACTGCTGATGTCGTCGGTCCCTAGACTTACACACTACTTAAACTAACTTATTCTAAGAACAACATACACACATCCATGCCCTAGGGAGGACTTGAATCTCCGGCGGGAGGGGCCACGCAATCCGTGACATGGTGCCTCTAACTGCGCGGTCACTCCGCGCGGCAAACTTTATTTCCATACTATTTCATTGTGACGCAGGACAACAAGTAAACATATACAGTTTCAAAGTCCAGAATGAGTAATGTAGGCGTGCTCCTGTTACAGACATTTTATGTTTAACTGAAATAAACCTTCATCCCAAGGATATTATGGTAATTTCAGTTTCTTTCAAATTAGTACAGTGCATGTCTTAATAGCGTTGTCGCATTATTTTATTGAACACAACAATAATCATCAGAGAGAATTAATCATCAACAGTATATTCTCTCACACTTATCTAAAACAATTTGACAGAGCTCAGTTAGTTTACCGATTCCACGCCTGTAGAATCTACTGGATCTGATTTTGCCAACCAGGTTTGACGAGCATTTTAGTCCTGAGAGGAATGTTCTTTATTGGTTTTCGATAAGGAACTCGAAATGAAGCATTTGAGGGCATAATATCAAAAGACTAAGTGCGTGAGGGAAGACTTCTCAACCTCCAGGATAGTTTTGTTAACGAAATCGGCAGAGTGCGTTATCTTGTTGTATGAAAACATGACGAGGTTTTGTAGTTTGCTTTCCTTACACAGCGACCAATATATGTATAAGTTGTTGGCAAAAAATGCCAGCTGCAGCATTCCATGCCCTGGTGAAGTTTTCGTAATGCGCAGCGCCCTTTTTGAGCCATCAGCGGCAAAATATTATGTTCAGACTGCCCTTTACTTGACTGTATGTTTTTGTTAGGGTCTACCCATTAATTCTTCTTAAGAAGTTAATATAAAGACATCATAACTAGTCTGTAACCTTCCCCGCACTTATCGACCTTAATGTCAGTGAAACATTAAACCGCTTGTACATAATGGAAATTTGGGAAAAGCAATCGTCACCGAAGTTAATCTGTCGGTAAAGAGGGAGGGAGGGTTACATCTAAATGAAAGGAAAAATGCAAATGAAATTGGTGGAAATTAATTTTGAAAAAGGGTAAAGTTAATAAAGAAAGTAAATGTGCGGTCGTTACGTTAACAATTAACTGGTGTTAATTAGATATTTGAGATTTGGGGAAAATACGGTCGCCAGTCCTAAGGACAACTGCTATAATAACTGAAAAAGAAAGGTTAATGCACATATAATTAGCACTAAAAGCGTGGCAACTGAAGGTTGACAGGTGTTGTGTGAAAACTGAATGTTTGTCAGAAGTAATAAATTTCGCTACACTCTGGCTTAATTTATCAAAAGAATTAATAAAATCGGAAAATTGAAAGTTAATTTAGTGACTGAAATTACTAGTGAACTTTTTTTTCTGAAGCACTAGGAAATAAAATAAAATATGGTTAGTCTTGGGATACCTCAACAATCATCTCAAAAGAAAATTGAATCTACGCAATTTAGAAATAAGAGATTTAACTTTGAACTTAAATTAAATTATTTTGAACAATTAACAATAGTAAAATTTAGTACGTACCAAGCTGAGCTGCAGTCACAGGTAAGCTAAAATGTGGTAACAAAACTCACACTCTTAATTTGTGCTTGTGTAATTTAAATATAGTTCTGTTTGGTTATTGTAGCCAGCTATGAATACTTTAACTGAACTTTGAAATTAAAGCAGTGAAATGGAATGATATTACTTTAATGCTGGCGTTTGAATTTCAACGACACTCGGGTTCATTTCGGAAAAGGAAGGGACCCTGCTTGGTAATGCAATTGGGACAATGAGCAACAAAGGTTCATGCTAAGTTGCTGTATTTTAGTGATGCCAATGGAACAGTTTGAAAAGCTGAGGTATGCCATACACTGCTAAAACTTTACGTGCTTTCAGTCTTCCTTGTTGGTTGATTGAAGGTTTGAAGTCGTCGATCGAGGAGGTGGCGACAATCACTTATTGCCGGCCGTCGCTCTTACAGAAGCTGGATGTTGGCGCACCTTCTTCTCGACACGATCACCAAGCGAAACGGGCTCTTGTTGTGCGCCAGCTAATGTTCCCCGTCCGCGACACCATGCCAGAAACTATCATAGCAAGTCGAGCGCAATTACATGCTGCCAAACCCTGAAAGCGCAGAAACTCGCGGGAGCGTCACTCAACACACCTGCTCCACCGTCCTACTCCAGCCAGACCCTGCTCTGCCCGCGCTCCACGCGACCGAGTTCACACTACCAAAGATCCTAAACACTTTGGTTCTCCACACGACCTATCGATGTAATCGTTCGATAGCATAGTTTTCCCTAGGCAAGACCCAGCGTAAAAATACAAATAATATTTAGAAAACAAACCAATTATACATCGACATAAATGCATAAATATGTATATACAAACTCTAAAACAATTACAATATATAAAGACACAGAAATGTCATATCTTCAGGTAACAAAATAAGGAAAAAAATTATAGTACAATAGATGGAAATAGGAGGATATGCATTTCCAGCGTTACACGTGCCCCACATTGTCTGAGGATGTTCGTGTAACCTAAACAGACTCAGAAAATGTCCCAAAAGAAAAACAAAAAAAAGAACAGCGGAAATGCATATGCTCAAAAGACCAAGAAAATTTATCATTAGGCTAATTAACCATAAATAAACTTTTAGACCATTATAATTGAGTGGAGACACTCCTAATCTTACTCCATTCTGTCATCTTGTACAAAAGAAAACGGGTTGGCAACATATCAACATATCAAAGTTCATACATTCATTACACGTGAAAGAAACGGAAAACGGAAGTGCAGGCACTGGTGGGGCATGGCTCTTCCTCGAACCGTACCCTGCGGGAATGGACTGCGTGTGTGGCCATTATTAGCCCGACTCTCAATGGAACGAGCGAATACAAACGCCTGATCTGACTTTCTTTCACAAGAAGTATGCAGTTAGCGAAGCTCAGAACGCGGATTTTTGCATGTAGAATCTGTCAGTATATACCTTGAAATATGGAAGGATAAACCAAAAATTAAAAATGTAAACGATAATTATTTAGTAATAAATTTATTAATTAAAATCTCGGACATATTCTGAGTCGTGGTCACCTTTGTGCTCATACGGCAAAGACTACCAAAGCCACCGGTTAGTCCCTCAACCGTTAGGGGTAACACTCAATGGGACTCGGGGCAAGTAAGGCTAGCAACCTGCTTCCCTGGTACTTTAAATATGATGATGGCAACAATCTGAGCAAATTGCCTCGGACCTTTGGAGTGACGGAGTCCCACCTCTAACTGACAATCCAGGGACTCCTAAGATACGACTTGGCAAACAAATGGTAATGAGATGGGGAGCTATTAATATCAATGGGAGCTACTATGGGAAAAAGGTAGAGCTGGCAGAGGCTGCAAGTAACATGGGGCTGGACGTTTTAGCTGTTAGTGACATTCGGGTAAGGGGTGAGAAAGAAGAGGAAGTGGGAGAATACGAGGTCTACCTGTCAGGAGTCAAAGCAGGAATAGAACAATGGGGTGTAGGGCTTTACATCAGGAAAGAAATGGAACCCAGCGTAGTTGCAATAAGGTATGTAAACGAACGACTGATGTGGATAGATTTGACAGTGTCTAGCAAGAAAATTAGGATTGTGTCAGTATATTCGCATTGTGAAGGGACAGATCAAGATAAGATGGATAGTTTTTATGAGGCACTCAGTGATGTAGTTGTTAGAGTAAAGGACAAGGACAGTGTTCTTCTGCTCATGGGTGATTTTAATGCCAGGATTGGAAATCGAACAGAAGGGTATGAAAAGGTTATGGGTAAATTTGGAGAGGATATGGAGGCCAACATGAATGGGAAACATCTCTTGGATTTCTGTGCCCGTATGGGCTTAGTAATCACAAACTCCTTTTTTAAACATTGAAATTGGGATTTTGAGGCCGAAAGTGCAGGAGTTCAGGTCCATATGTAGGAGCATAAGAGTGGAGAAACTTCAGGATAAGGAAATCAGGCACAAGTACATAACAGTGATCTCAGAAAGGTACCAGTTAGTTGAATGTAGTCAATTACAGGCATTCGAAAAGGAATGGACAAGGTACAGGGACACAGTACTACAAGTGGCTAAAGGATGTCTTGGAACAGTAGTGTGTAAAGGTAGGATGAAGCAAACAGCTTGGTGGAATGACACAGCCAAGGCAGCCTGTAAAAGGAAAAAGAAGGCGTATCAAAAATGGCTACATACTAGAAATCAGGTAGACAGAGAAAGTTATGCTGAAGAAAGAAACAAAGCCAAACAGATAATTGCAGCATCCAAGAAGAAATCTTGGTAAGACTTTGGAAACAGGTTGGAGACTTTGGGTCAAGCTGCTGGAAAACCATTCTGGAGTGTAATTAGCAGTCTTCGAAAGGGAAGTAAGAAGGAAATGACAAGTATTTTGGATAGGTCGGGAAAACTGCTGGTGAATCCTGTGGATTCCTTGGGCAGATGGAGGGAATATTTTGAAGAGTTGCTCAATGTAATTGAAAATACGATCAGCAATGGTTCAGATTTCGAGGTACAATGGGATGGGAATGATGATGGAAATAGGATCACATTTGAGGAAGTGGAGAAAATGGTCAATAGATTGCAGTGCAATAAAGCAGCTGGGGTGGATGAAATTAAATCGCAACTCATCAAATACAGTGGAATGTCAGGTCTTAAATGGCTACACAGGATAATTGAAATGGCCTGGGAGTCGGGACAGGTTCCATCAGACTGGACAAAAGCAGTAATCACACTAATCTTTAAACAATGAAACAGAAAAGATTGTAACAACTACAGAGGTATCTCTTTAATCAGCGTTGTGAGTAAAATATTCTCAGGTATGGTAGAAAGGAAAGTGCGAGTATTAGTTGAGGACCAATTAGATGAAAATCAGTGTGGATTTAGGCTTCTTAGAGGTTGTCAGGACCAGTTCTTTAGCCAACGGGAAATAATGGAGAAGTGTTACGAGTGGAACAGGGAATTGTATCTATGCTTTATAGATCTAGAAAAGGCATATGACCGGGTTCCTAGGAGGAAGTTATTGTCTGTTGTACGAGATTATGGAATAGGAGGCAAACTTTTGCAAGTAATTTGCATGGATAGTCAGGCAGCAGTTAGAGTTGACGGTAAATTGAGTTCATGGTTCAGAGTAGTTTCAGGGGTAGGACAAGGCTGCAACCTGTCTCCACTGTTGTTCATATTATTTATGGATCATATGCTGAAAACAATAGACTGGCTGAGTGAGATTAAGATATGTGAACACAAAATAAGCAGTTTTGCATATGCGGATGATTTAGTTGTGATGGCAGATTCGACTGAAAGTTTTCAAAGTAATATTTCAGGACTATGGTATGAAGATTAGCATCTCCAAAACGAAAGTAATGTCAGTGGGAAAGAGATATAAACGGATTGAGTGCCAAATAGGAGGAACAAAGTTAGAACAGGTGGACGGTTTCAAGTACTTAGGATGCATATTCTCACAGGTTGGCAACGTAGTGAAAGAACTGGAAGCGAGGTGTAGCAAAGCTAATGCAGTGAGCGCTCAGCTTCGATCTACCCTCTTCTGCAAGAAGGAAGTCAGTACCAAGACTAAGTTATCTGTGCACCGTTCAATCTTTCGACCAACTTTGTTGTATGGGAGTGAAAGCTGGGTGGATTCAGGTTACCTTATCAACAAGGTTGAGGTTACGGATATGAAAGTAGCTAGGATGATTGCAGGTATTAGTAGATGGGAACAATGGCAGGAGGGTGTCCACAATGAGGAAATCAAAGAAAAACTGGGAATGAGCTCTGTAGATGTAGCAGTCAGGGCGAACAGGCTTAGATGGTGAGGTCATGTTACACGCATGGGAGAAGCAAGGTTACCCAAGAGACTCATGGGTTCAGCAGTAGAGGGTAGGAGGAGTCGGGGCAGACCAAGGAGAAGGTACCTGGATTCGGTTAAGAATGATTTTGAAATAATAGGCTTAACATCAGAAGAGGCACCAATGTTAGCACTGAATAGGGGATCATGGAGGAATTTTATAAGGGGGACTATGCTCCAGACTGAACGCTGATAGGCATAATCAGTCTTAAATGATGATGATGATTAAAATATAGTTGTGCAGTGAATGAATCATATGCAATGATTCTGCGTAACTGTGGATGTTATCAACTGCATCTCTGGTTATGTAGTATTGTCTGCTGTGCAGAAGTAAAGCAGTTTCCGCTGGAAGCTTTAGTTTGTGAAGATGATGCAAAACCCTTGATCAGTTAGGTCTAATTATGCTTATCCATTACGGATATTTTAGAACCCGTGGCCGTTAATTGAACGTAAATAAGTTACACAAAACTGCAACCAGTCACTTTTATGAATAATTATGTTCTATTCCATGAACCGGTTTTCGAACCTTTTTCAGGTTCATCTTCAGATGGTTTCTGGAAGTTACATCATTGTTTCTAGCATAATGCTGGGTGCTGGCTCTGTGACAAGAAGATGGAACACGCTTTAATGTACCGCCATGACTATCCTTTATCTGTCAATAAGGATGTAAATTCAGTTTTTTTTAATTACTGCGACAGTATGGGCGGTGTGGCAGCTGTAGGTATAATATACCAGCTGGCCATTAAAATGGAGGCAGACAGATGGACACTAATCGAAAAAAAAGCCGCCCATACTGTTTCAGTAAGTAAAAAAACTGAATTTACATCCATATCGACAGATAAAGATAGTCATGGCGATACATTAAAGCGTGTTCCATCTTCTTGTCACAGAGACAGCAACTAGCATTATGCTAGAAACAATGATGTAACTTCCAGAAACCATCTGAAGATGAACCCGAAAAGGTTCGAAAACCGTTTCATGGAATAAAACATAATTATTAAAAAAAGCGACTGTTTGTAGTTTTATGTAACTTATTTACAATTTTGTATAATTTTTGTAGGGCATAATACGTTCCAATCTGGATTACTTTTCATTCAGACTGATTTCCTGCGGCATCTGTGCATCATAATGAACTGGAATAATGAACTCATGACGGCTACCAGCGGGATTTGGAGGCATAGCACGTGCACCCCTGTGTACTGTAGCCACGCCGTCCAACGGTCAACGGCCGGAGATCGGCAGGGGACTCCCAATTTAGATGCTAATTTTGTATGCTTGCGGACATGGTACAAGAAGCGAGAGGCAGTCGAGCGATCTCCACTGGATTGCGTTACACCGCGATGTCCCTAATGTGTTATCTGGTCGACGTGTAGTACAGGGCTTCTGCGATAGCGACGAACTGTTAGTGCTACTGGGAAATCAACCAAATGGAACAGCTTGACGTAATCCACGTGATATTCCATGGCAAACCCTTAGAATATTCTGTTCTGTTAGTGGTAGTGTTACGGCATGCCCAGTATCGGAAGGTTGCTTGAGAATATTGTTCCGTTACTATTTATCTCAATAAACGTTCAATCGATTATCATTTATTTTTGAGGACCTGGCGATTATGGACTAGAAAATACTTTGTGCAAATTGAGACAGCAACTTTTTAGTAAATGATCTTAAAAACTTGTCCGACAGATCACACGCAAAAGATGTATTTGAAACCTTTTTGCTGCAGAGACATATGCACTGTGTTTAGCGATCATTTTGCCATGCTATTACATAAATGAACATCAACAAAGGAAGAGAGGTTATCAAGAATGTTGTGGGAGGTTTTGTATTTAGTCGAACTGGTAGCTACTAACCACATAATTCCAAAGACGAGCTCAGAACATTGAGTTCAAATCAGGCAAACGTGGAATTACTGTGGTTCAAGTACATAAACCAAGGTGTTGATAAATGCGGACAAAGTGCACTAATGAAAGACAATAACCATTCGGAGATTATTGCAAATGCAGATTATTGCACTCATAGTACAAAAAAGAACGCTGCGAGACTAGTAGAGAGAATTCAGTGTATTCACGCACGAAGCTACTAGTACGGAGCTAGTTCTTTTTTTATTACCTGAAAACTCACAAATCGGTTATATCGAAATAAACGCTCCTGGTGTTGACGAAGAAATAAGCCTTCTCAAACAGAACATGGAACCAGACCAAGACGGAATTCCAAGGCACCGTAGCTCATATTTATCGAGATCATCCGTACAGTGAATAATCTGCTACTGGAATTGATTTGAAACTGTAGTGGAGCATCTCGGATAATATACGTGACACATATACCGTATGGGGGTAGGTGAACGACGTCATTTCCACTTGTTGCCAGCCAGCGGTCATCTCACTGCTTACTCGTGAACTCCTTGGTGAAACGTGCATATAGTAGGGAGAAAGAGCACTATTCCCAAGTGAGCTGAATTGTGGTTGCGGAAACGGCCAGGGGAAGAGCTTAATTTCAAAAATTTGCGATAAAGCGATGATGATCTTGCTGTTTAGCGCCCTCAGCCATAAATCATCACATCATCATCAGTTACGGTAAAATATTTCTCTGACGATGAGGCGTATGGACAATGACGTGGTGCATATCGATTAAAGCTGCTAACGGAGCAGGATGAATTTGCTGGTTCCCTACAGCGGAATTCTGGGTAGATTCCGTTTAAAAACATGCTTGTCAAAACTTTTATCTGGGACAAGCGAAAGGGAGAGCCAGCGTACAGTCGTTTGTAATCCAGATTAAACAAGACTTCGTTAATAATATGTTTGTCGAGGGCTGTGACTGATATACAAAAAACTTCGATTCACTGCTTCTGTAAAATTACATTTCGAAGTATCCTACACTTCTCGCATAATCATTTAATGGATCTGGATGTGTTTGCACAGTGGTACGTACGTACGAGATGCACATGTTATGATTATTTGGAAGACAATGACGTTCCGCGTATAGTATGCTCACAACACCCTGAACGAATACCATATACTCAAGTTGGTACTGCGAGCGGAGAAAGCAACTCTGCCTACCTAATCCCAGTGAAGGGCAGCTGCGGTGGGGCGGCGGGGCGGGGGAGGGGAAGAGGGCAGGAGCGTGGTAAGCGAGCTGGAGGAACAAGCTGCGCTTTCGTCATGCAGCGCTGTCATTAGACATGTGCGTACTTATTTGCCACGCCATGGCACGACAGTAAATAATGTACTGAAGGTGAATCGAAAAGTCAGGGCACAATTGGTTACGCAGAAAAGAATATACACTGGATTTCGAATAACCACTGTGGAGGACTACGTTACAGTCTCCAAATGCTATAACAGCTACGACTAAGGGCCATTGTAAAGTACTACAGCCAAAAGAAAAAGAACCGACCTGCTCCTACCGTGGAGAGTGCGAAATCTAAAATATCAAACGAGCTCCAGTGTGCATTCCATGTGCTACAAAGTGTGATCTCAAGATTATGACAACGATTCCAGCAGACAGGAAACGTGTCCAGGCACTACAGTTCGGGACGCCCACAGTGTACAACACCAAAAGAAGTCTGATGTCTCACCATCAGTGCCCTCAGACGGCCACAGAGTACGGCAGGTAGCCTTGCTCGGGACGTTACAGCAGCCACTGGAACAGTTGTCCCCAGACACACAGTCTACAGACGACTGAACAGACGTGGTTTATTCGTCCGGAGACCTGCAATGTGCATTCAGCTGACCCTGGTCACAGGAGAGCCCGTAAAGCCTGGTGTCAAGAACACAGTACATGGTCATTGGAACAGTGGTCCCAGGTTATGTTCACGGACGAGTCCAGGTATAGTCTGAACGGTGATTCTCGCCGGGTTTTCATCTGGCGTGAACCAGGAACCAGATACCAATCCCTTAATGTCCTTGAAAGGGGCCAGTATGGAGGTCGTGGTTTGATGGTTGTTGTAACTGGGACATTGGGACAATTAAAAAAACACAAGGCACTGTATGACCGGACCATAAACGTATCGCGGAACTGAAGTGACGGAAAGCGCGGCGGGACCTGCGGAGCGGCCCGCGAACAACAACACCACGGGAGAGGACGGACACGACCAAAGAATGACAGAACGAACAACAACAAGATCGAAACAACGGATTCACAAGGAAATCTAACAACCACGTCCACTCGTACACAGAACAAGAATTTTTTTATTTCCTTTATTGTATTTAAATTCCCCATCGGGGCGGGCTGGCAGAAGCATATGCACTGCTCTTCAACCGAAAGACGTAGAACAACCAATAGAAGACATTTAAAAATATACAAAGGAGAAAACATGGTGAATATAGATATAAAAAGGGCGGAACATCATGGAAGGCAATAGACAAAAAAAGGGGCGACTGTAAAATGGAGATAAAAACCGAGAAAAATTAGTGCACACAAAAAACCACACACTGGGACAATTAAAAGAACACAAGGCACAGTATGACCGGACCATAAACGTATCGATGGATGGCGTAGCACATAACAAACACTGAGAGTGACACTAAGTACAATGCCAGCACACAGTTAAAATCACACCTCTCGACGTATAGGAGAAACAGCACTAAACACAACACTGACGTAGCATACTGACGATGATCAAAATGGAGGATCTGCCAGGCGCAAGGAGATGAAGGAGACCGGAAGAAGGGAGGAAGCGGAAAAGGGGGGAGGAGATGGGCGGGATGCGCGCCGAATTGGACCTGGTAGGGAGGGATGTGGGAAGGAGAGAGGCAAGGATGGGGTGCAGGGTTTCAGGGGGTGAAGGAGGAAAATCCGCTCTAGGAAAAGGAGAGGAAAAAGGGGTACCTGGGGAGGGGGGGGGGACAAGGCCAGGCTATAGTCGGAAGGAAGGGTAGATGTCATGGCGAAGTTCATCAACCGGGAGGGGGAGGCGCTGGAAATTGCCCTGATGAAGGAGATGGAGGGTGTGGAGGTGGAGAGAGGGAGGGATACAGCGATAGAAGAGCGACAACAGGCGGGGGGGGGGGGGTGGAGAGGAAGGAGGAAACAAGAGGGTGGGGGGGATCAAGCCTGCGGACAATGTAAAGGATGTGGAGATATTGGAGGAACAGGAGGAGGTGGGGGAAGGGGATGAGTTCATACAGGAGCCGTGTGGGGGAAGGAAGGCAGATACGGAAGGCAAGGCGGGGCGCATGGTGTTCGAGGATTTAGAGGGCGTTGTAAAAGCGTGTCGGTGCGGAGATCCAGGCAATGCTGGCATAACAGAGGATAGGATGGACGAGGGATTTGTGGAGGATGGTAGAAGGATTCAATCCCCAGGTCTGGCGAGAAAGGAGTTTCAGAAGACGGAGGCAGGAATGGGATTTCTGCTAGATGGTCTGGAGGTGAGGGGTCCAGATGAGGTGACGGTCGAGGGTGAGGCCAAGGTATCCCAGGGTTGGGGTGAGCTGGATGGGATGACCATCATGGAGACGAAAGGAGCGGGTGGTGCGGTCAATGGTGATTGCCTGGGTTTTGGAGGGGTTGAGATGGAGGAACCACTGGTTACACCAAGTGATGACCTGGCTAAGGTTGGTTTGGATGGTATGTTGGGACGATTGAAGGGTAGGATAGGACAGAGAGCCAGGATGGCGGTGTCATCAGCATACTGGAGAAGGTGGACAGATGGGGGTGGCTTGGGCATATCAGCCGTATACAAGAGTGAAAGGAGAGGGGAGAGGACAGAGCCCTGGGGGACGCCAGCAGTGGGATAAAAGATACAGGAGTTGGTGTTTTGGAGGGTGACATAGGAAGGACGGTGCGAGAGGAAGGAAGCGACCAGATGGACAAAATTGATAGGCAGGCCGTAGGTTTGGAGTTTAAAGAGGAGACCAGGATGCCATACACGGTCATAGGCACTTTGGAGGTCAAGCGAAACAAAAATGGCAGAGTTACATGAGTTGAGCTGGAGGGACAGTAGGTGAACGAGGTTAAGGAGTTGGTCTTCAGCAGAGAAGGAGGGTTGGAAGCCACACTGGTAAGGGGGAAGAGGTGGTTTCTCAAGTAAGGTGCTGATGGATACGCTGGGAGAGGATGAATTTGAAGACGTTACTGAAGACGGAGGTGAGACAGATGGGATGATAGGAAGAGGCGGCAGAAGGGGGTTTGTTGGGTTTGAGGAATAAGAGGACACAGGAGGTCTTCCACAGGTCAGGGTAGAAACCGGTAGAGAGGATGACATAGAGATGGGTGAGGACAGAAATAGGGGATTTCTCAAAGGTGGCGGTAGGTGACCAGAGGCCATGTTGCATTTGGACTGGAGGATAAGTTTAATGTCATGCGCTGTGATGGGAGTGTTTATGTCTCAGGGGGCAACTGCCCCAAGTACTGGAGACTAGGACAAAATGGAGCGACCGAGGTATTGGTACATTCCATGACGGTAGGGAAAAGAGTATAATCAAAGTCGGGATCATCTGGGATGGAGAAGACCTTGGAAAGGTGGGAAGTGAAGTGGTTGGCCTTACTGAGGTTGTCAGGAAGGGGGCGATTGTTATGGAGAAGGGGGTAGTGGGGAGCGGAAAGGGAACCAGTAAGGCGATGGAAAGCAGACCAGTACTTAGAGGAGTTGATACGGGGGGTGGCGTTGAGTCGTGTGCAGGTCTGGCGCCAGTCTCAGCATTTTGTTGCTGTAATAAGGTTCCGTACGTGTCGCTGTATTTGCCGGTGTCGTTGGAGTTTATCCCTGTCATGAGTGCGCAGGAAGGAGCGATAGAGGCGGCGGGATTCACAGAGGAGGTGGACAGCCCGCGGAGGGAGAGTGGGACGGCGGGGGTGGATGGTTTTAGTAGGAACATGGGCCTCCACAGCGTCAGTAATTACCTTCTGAAGGAAGGACGAGGCATGGATGATGTCAGCAGGGTGGCGATAGGAAAGAGGGTGGCTTTCGACCTGGGTGGTGATGGATTCCCGGTAGGCATCCCAGTTGGCACGGTGGTAGTCATGGACGACCTTGGGAGGGCAGAACAAGAAAGTAAGCAAGCTGTCTAACGCGAGGCGATGTGTCCAGAGACGTATGCAGGATTAGACTGACTGGCTGAGCGAAAGGCAGGCGCTTAAGTACTCTATCGGGGGCGCCGCTGTTGGCCGCTGGAACCACTGTGGCGCCCTCACACAAAATGTGGCCAGGAGGCGCGCGCCGCCACAGCTTATGGCGCGATGGTGCAGATACCTCTACGGGTCTTCGACGTCCATGACGTCTGGCGAGGATTCAAATTCCGCGGCGAACGGTGGGATGGGATTGTGATTGGTGCACATACACCCCTGCATGTCTTTGACAGAGGAACTGTAACAGGTCGGGTGTATCGGGGCGTCATTTTGCACCTTTTCAGGGGTGCAGTGGGTCCCACCTTCCTCCTGATGGATGATAATGCACAGCTCCACCGAGCTGCCATTATGGAGGGGTACTTTGAAACAGAAGATATCAGGTGAATGGAGTGGCCTACCTGTTCTCCAGACCTAAACCCTATTGAGCACATCTAGGATGCTCTCGGTCGACGTATCGCTGCACGTCTTCAAACCCCTATGACACTTCAGGAGCTCCGTCAGGCACTGGTGCAAGAATGGGAGGCTTTACCCCAGTAGCAGCTCCTACCACCTGATCCATAGTATGCCAACCTGTTGTCCGGCCTGTGTATGTGTGCATGGTGATCATAGCCCATATTGATGTCGGGGTACGTACCCAAGAAACAGTGGCGTTTTGTAGCACATGTGTTTCGGGACGGTTTTCTCAACTTGTCACCAATACCGTGGACTTGCAGATCTGTGTCGTGTGTGTTCCCTATGTGCCTATGCTATTAGCGCCAGTTTTGTATAATGCCACGTTGTGTGGCACCACATTCTGCAATTATCCTTAATTTATGAGCGTGAGTGTAGACATCCCTCAGCGTAGCGAAGCAGCTTAAATCCCTTAACAGAGGCAAATCCTCCGGTTCAGATTATACACTCCTGGAAATGGAAAAAAGAACACATTGACACCGGTGTGTCAGACCCACCATACTTGCTCCGGACACTGCGAGAGGGCTGTACAAGCAATGATCACACGCACGGCACAGCGGACACACCAGGAACCGCGGTGTTGGCCGTCGAATGGCGCTAGCTGCGCAGCATTTGTGCACCGCCGCCGTCAGTGTCAGCCAGTTTGCCGTGGCATACGGAGCTCCATCGCAGTCTTTAACACTGGTAGCATGCCGCGACAGCGTGGACGTGAACCGTATGTGCAGTTGATGGACTTTGAGCGAGGGCGTATAGTGGGCACGCGGGAGGCCGGGTGGACGTACCGCCGAATTGCTCAACACGTGGGGCGTGAGGTCTCCACAGTACATCGATGTTGTCGCCAGTGGTCGGCGGAAGGTGCACGTGCCCGTCGACCTGGGACCGGACCGCAGCGACGCACGGATGCACGCCAAGACCGTAGGATCCTACGCAGTGCCGTAGGGGACCGCACCGCCACTTCCCAGCAAATTAGGGACACTGTTGCTCCTGGGGTATCGGCGAGGACCATTCGCAACCGTCTCCATGAAGCTGGGCTACGGTCCCGCACACCGTTAGGCCGTCTTCCGCTCACGCCCCAACATCGTGCAGCCCGCCTCCAGTGGTGTCGCGACAGGCGTGAATGGAGGGACGAATGGAGACGTGTCGTCTTCAGCGATGAGAGTCGCTTCTGCCTTGGTGCCAATGATGATCGTATGCGTGTTTGGCGCTGTGCAGGTGAGCGCCACAATCAGGACTGCATACGACTGAGGCACACAGGGCCAACACCCGGCATCATGGTGTGGGGAGCGATCTCCTACACTGGCCGTACACCACTGGTGATCGTCGAGGGGACACTGAACAGTGCACGGTACATCCAAACCGTCATCGAACCCATCGTTCTACCATTCCTAGACCGGCAAGGGAACTTGCTGTTCCAACAGGACAATGCACGTCCGCATGTATCCCGTGCCACCCAACGTGCTCTAGAAGGTGTAAGTCAACTACCCTGGCCAGCAAGATCTTCGGATCTGTCCCCCATTGAGCATGTTTGGGACTGGATGAAGCGTCGTCTCACGCGGTCTGCACGTCCAGCACGAACGCTGGTCCAACTGAGGCGCCAGGTGGAAATGGCATGGCAAGCCATTCCACAGGACTACTTCCAGCATCTCTACGATCGTCTCCATGGGAGAATAGCAGCCTGCATTGCTGCGAAAGGTGGATATACACTGTACTAGTGCCGACATTGTGCATGCTCTGTTGCCTGTGTCTATGTGCCTGTGGTTCTGTCAGTGTGATCATGTGATGTATCTGACCCCAGGAATGTGTCAATAAAGTTTCCCCTTCCTGGGACAATGAATTCACGGTGTTCTTATTTCAATTTCCAGGAGTGTATATCAACTAGGTTCCATTCAGAGTATGCTGATACAACAGCTTCATACTTAGTAATCATATACAGCAACTTGCTCGACGAAGGATCCGCACCTAAAGACCGGAAAGCTGCACAGATGACACCAATATCCAAGAAAGGAAATACGAGTACTCCGCTGAATTACGGAACTATATCACTGACGATTTGTAGTATGATTTTGGAACATATGCTGCTTTCGAACATTATGAATACCTTTAACAAATAGTTCAGATGCAGAAAATATCGTTCTCGTGAAACACAACTGGCTCTTTATTCACAAGAAGTTATGACTGGTATAGACAGAAGATCTATAATTAATTGCATATTTCTAGATTTCCAGAAGACTTTTGACACTGTTCCCCTCAACCTATGAAGACAGACTTCGAATCCATTAGCTTACCTATGGCATATCGTCTCAGTTGTGCCACTGGATTGGTGATTTCCTGACAGAAGGATCACAGTACCGAGCGAAGTGGCACAGTGGTTAGCACACTGGACTCGAATTCGGGAGGACGATGGATCAAGCCCGCGTCCGGTCACCCTGATTTAGGTTTTCGGTGATTTCCTAAATTGCTTCAGGAAAATCCAGGGATAGTTTCTTCGAAAGTACGCGGCCGACTTCCTTCCACATTCTTCCCTCATCTGATGGGACTGATGAACTCGCTGTTTGGTCCCCTCTCCCAAACCAACCAACAAACCAAAGATCACAGTTCGTAGTAATTCGAATGTAACAGAAGTGATATCTGGCTTTTTCCAAGGAACCGTTATAATCCCTGTGCTGCTGTTCTTAACCTATGTAAACGATTTAGGAGACAATATGGGCACCATTTTAGATCTTTTGCAGATGACACTGTCTTTTATCCTCTAGTAAGTCATAACAAATCAAAAGCAAATAAAAATGATAAAGACAAGATACCTGTACGGTGCGAAAAATGAAAATTGAGCCCTCCGTGGTGACCCAGCGGTTCTAGGCGCTTCAGCCTACTACCGCGCGACCGCTATTGTCGCAGGTTCGAAACCTGATTCATGCATGGATGTGTGTGACGTCCTTAGGTTAGTTAGGTTTAAGTAGTTCTAAGTTTTAGGGGACTGATGACCTCGGATGTTAAGTTCCATAGTGCTCAGACCCATTTGAGCCTTAAAAATTGACTCTAAATAAAGAAAAGTGTTAAGTCACCCACAAGAGCACTAAAAGAAATCCGCTAAATTACGGCTAACCGATAAAACACACAAATCTGAAGGCTGTAAATTCAGCTTAATACTTAGGGATTGCAATTACTCATAACTCAAATCGGAACGATCACATAGATAATAATGCGGACAAACCAAACCAAAGACTGTGATTTACTGATAGAAAACGCAGAAAATGCAACACGTCTACTAAGAGACTCCTTACATTACACTTGTCCACCCTCTTCTGGAGTGCGGCTGTGCGGTGTTAAGATGGCTATCAGATAGGACTGACGAAGCACAGCGAAAAAGATTAGTGAAGTGGAGCTCGTTTTATACTATCGAGAAATAGAGGAGACAGCGTCACGGATCTGATACGTGAGTTAGGATGGAAATAATTAAAACAATTACGTTTTTCGTTGTGGCAGGATCTTTTTACGAAATTTCAATTGACAACTATCTTCTTCAAATGTGAAAATATTTTTTTGGCAGCTACCTATACAGGGAGAAATGACGAACGTATTAAAATAAGAAAAATCAGAGCTCATTCGGAAAGATTTAAGTGGTCATTTTTCCAGCTGGCCGTTAGAGAGTAAAACCGTAGAGAAAAAGCTGAAAGGTGTCTCGACGAACCTAGTGTCAGGAACTTAACTGTGTATTGCAGAGTAGATATGTAGGCGTAGACGTACGTAGAAGCTGTACTTAATTCATAGCTGAATAAATACAGTGGTTTTCTGCTGGCGTTGCGAACCACTCGTGTTTTATACTGTTATGAAATAAGTACAGCTTCTACGTATATGAGTGACCAATGAAAAAAATGAAATGAGCGTATGGCATCGTTGGCCGGGAGGCCTCCATCCGGGGAAGTTGGGCCGCCAAAAGTGCAAGTCTTATTTCAGTCGACGCCACATAGGGCGACTTGCGCGCCGGTAATGAGGATGAAATGGTGAGGACAGCACAACACCCAGTCCCCGAGCGGAGAAAATCTCCAACCCGGCTGGGAATCGAACCCGGGCCCACTTGCATGGGAGGCGAGCACGTTACCACCCAGGTAAGCAGGCAGTGATTAATGATTATACTAGAGACAAGTTACTGTAATTCAAGTGTCTTTTGGCTCGTGGTGATGCATGAAAAAATGTTTTATCACACTCTCAGTCAGTAGACCTGAAGGTCTGCGACGTTTATTAATGAATCCTTGTGAGGTGCTTGAAGGCGACTCTGAAGCAAATAGCTTGTAAATATGTCATCTTAATCAACAGCTAAGCGAAAAAAGGAAAAGATATGGTATAAAATATCTTTTACTCTCTGAATTAATTTTTAATCTATATTTTATTGACATCTTGGGTTGTCGGGGCCAGCTGCAACACTACACAAACAGAAGAACCAGGGACAGGGAGATGGAAAACGAGCCCCTGACGGACTGCCAGGCGCACCAGACCGAAGATGGAACACCCAGAAGTGGGACTGGTGGGCGCGGACCGCAGAGGGAACACCTAGAACCGCAGCGGACGGAAAACGGAGCAGCAACGCTCCAGCAGGTCGCAGGGAATGGGCGCGGACCACAGAGGAAGCGCCTGCAGCCGTTGGTGGAGGGGGAAGGCCATAGGCATAAATACTGGACCAGGTCCACTCGAGGAGCAGTCTCAGGTCGCACCTGATGAAGGCCACGAGCTACGTGACCGAAATATCATGCAAGTACGACGCTGATATCCGGCAGAACACCCGACAACCCAAGATGTCATTAGATCGCCGGGAAAGCCTGAAGAGTTATATATTTTATTGGATTTTTAAATACACTACAGTATGTAATTTGGTGAGTAAGCATTATCCAAAGCCCAAACCAACTCCCTCTGTATCTTTGAATCGAAACCTCACGAAAACTGGCTATTGGGTGCCTGAGAAAACGGAATTATACAAATAAACAAGGGGAATCCATATTGTAAGGTCTGCGTTTTTATGTGTCACAAAATAGTCATTTCTCAATAAAATCTTGCTTCAGTTGCACAAACATTTCACAACGTTGACGTCATGATTTAGTGGCCACTCTTTAGGAGTCTGCTTTCACCTCTGGAAGATCGCTGGTGCAATAGCAACTCGAATGGAAAACGTGCAACTACCGCGTGTTTCACTTACAATTGGAACACGCCAAAAATAGCTAGTAGCCATGTCAAGTGAGTGAGGAGCATGAGAAACCACTTTACAGTTGTTTTCACGAAGAAACTGGTGCGAGTTGTTCGCCCAGTGCTCTGGCGCACGCATTGTCGCTGTGAAAGACCGCATGTGCAGCCTTCTGCGAGCGTTTCTCTTGTAATGCTGGAAGGGGTTTGTTCTTTAAAACATCCCTGAAACCCGCGCTTGTCACGGTAGTGCGCTTTGAAACACAATGAGTAAGTGTTACGACACCGTTCTCTCAAAACAAGGCCACCATAACTTTTTCAATACTGACTTTTACACGAAATATTTTTGGTGGTGGTGAATCTGTGTACCTCCTGAGACGTGACTGGAGCTTTGTTTCGGGATTGTAAAACCGTCAGCATTCTTTTATCCACTGTCACTGTTAATGAAACGAAAGTCCTATTAATTTCATCATCACATGTCAACATTGTCTGACAGAAAGCCACGCACTCATCCTTTGTGTCACCCTCCAGGAGAACACTTCCCGTGTTTTCAGGCAACCATGCGGGATTCTTACCACACATCCCACGGAAATTCCATCTGCAGAAGCGATATCTTTGGTGCATTGTGAATTGCTTCCAGTGAAATCCGCACCTAGTGAAATTTGCACCCAGAAAAGTCGAGCAAGGGCTCACTAAACCCCTCCTGTCCTTACGTGGTGTGCTGATGAAGAGGGCTGGAGATGCTGGAACAAGAATGTAACGTTTAAATTTTTGGAGTTGTAAGTGATGATAATTTTTTATTTCCTATCAGTCACAATAATGCTTCATTTAACTTACGACCAGATCGTTAGAAAATATAAAGGAAAACATTGAAACCGAATTATAAATACAGACTTTAAAAATCGTAACTCTTCTACTCAGCAAAGCATTCTTTAAATTACACACAAGAAGTCACGTTAATGTGACCATCACCTGTGTTCGACATCAGTGTGAAATAAATACTCACAAACGGCAAGTGGCAGCACTAGCGGTGGAGGGAATATTCAAGATGTCGGGGATAGGTGCAAAACAGTGCAGTCGTTGTCGTAAGGCGGAAGTGGAGCGATTTATCTGACGTCCAAAAGAACATGATAATTGGCTGTCGGGTCAAGGGTGGACACTAGAGTACTGCATCAACGTGGCGAATCCGTCACTCGGTGTGCACGCGCACTCGGAAACACGCAGCTGGAAGTTCACTCACTTGTTATCATGTAACACACACTCAGTGAGTGACGGGCAATGGCTCTAGCAAGTGTTCAAATGCATTTGGAATTAGAATTTCTTTTTAACGGTCGATTTTCCATGTTTTCTATGAAGAAGGTGTGCGCTGTATACCTGAAATTCACAAGTATTATCACAATGTAACGAAAATTTAAGTGATAACCGAGTACTGAATGTTATTGAAGGTCATTCTTTCAATTGTGGAACCGTATATTTCCGTCAAATAATAGCTTATGAATTAACGCTCGCTTTCAGTCAGCTGCTGAAATCACACTGACATTTAGACGTATTTTGAAAAGTACAAATTAAAAAGATTTACGTTGACAGTATGTCAACAGACTATAACTGTCAACTTTCTTTATAATGAACTAAAAACTTCAATCCAGCTACACCACAGGCTTCCGTGAGTAATCTGAACACATGAATTAGCAGGACTCGTTACGTTTGACAATATGGACAGAAATGGGAAACAAGTGTAAGGTGTAGAGATAAAAAGAGACAGGTATTATTCGAATGGGTTTCTATCTGAATAGCTATTCGAATAAGTTGGTCATTCAAACAAATTTATTCGCCAATAAATTATATGTATATTAAATAACGAATAAGATATAATGTCGCTGTATTTTCTTTGTTTACTTCGTGTACAAAATTAGTATTTGTTCCATGGCTCAGTGCAGTTTCCGTTTTATAAACAACTTAATAATGGTTCGTACAGAAATGTGCCTTTGTGGATCATTAGCTTGAGTTCCCGACTACAAAATTTAGGCTTACGTTTCGATTCCTGGCTGGTCCTACGATTTTGTCTGTTCTTATCGCTTTTTTCACTTACAACAATGACTATGATGCGAATTCAGTTTGCACCGTATTTCGGAGTACGTCTTCAGATGGAGGTCTCCCTCTAACTGGCTGTATCTGTTCAGAGGTGGGAGGAATAGGGCACACCACGCAGCCTAGTGTAACACTGCAGTGCTGACATCATCCTTCAAATTAAGCGTAGCTTTACCTGATTTACTGCGTAACAAATGAAACATAAAAATTCTTATAGGCAGACGGTCCCAGAAGGTTGGGCTATGATGCACTAGGCATTGGTAGTCTTAAGCAGCCAATTTAGTCAGCCGGTAGGCGGGCAGCCGTGACCGATCAGCCGTCCGTTCAAAATGATTCAAATGGCTCTGCGCACTATGGAACTTAACTGCTGTGGTCATAAGTCCCCTAGAACTTAGAACTACTTAAACCTAACTAACCTAAGGACATCACACACATCCATGCCCGAGGCAGGATTCGAACCTGCGACCGTAACGGTCGCGCGGTTCCAGATGCAGCCGTCCGTGATGGACGTGGAATATGTCATGCCTTTTTTTCTCGTAACAAACGTACTTTCATAATAAAAGTTATTTTTTCGGCGTTTTACTTGCTTTATGCGCAGAAGATTATGAGTTCACTCTCAAAGATTTTGGAGCATACGGAAATATAGTGACTCATCTATTTTTATGCAATCAATTTTCCATGAAAATCTCGTTAGAATAAATTTACAAATATCGAAGCAAAGGCCTGTATCAAATAAGGGAGCATCGAAGTAGTGCGTCATTGTCGGAGATGACGCTTTTGGTATATCTGTAAAGTTAATGCGTTCTTATGGAGGAAGGAGTTTAAAAATAATAAAAGAACCTTTAAAAACCGACTGTCTCGGACTAGGTGGTTTACAGAATACACTCTGGGAAATGGAGACCGAAGAAAGTTTCATCGTCCAATAGATAAATTTTTCATTGACGTAATAAAGGCATTCTGTGTTTTACAAAATGAAGCTCCAGATAGAGACGCCTATAAATTTGAAGACCTGTACGTCCCTCCAGAACTGGAAATTCCCCCAGCTCCTACAGGCTGTCGAAAGTCATCGCGAAGTTTGTTTAAAACTACAGGTATGCAAGTTCTGGCTGCTTCGGCAAGTGCACAGACACTGAAGGCAGTCACATGCATTTTCCAATAGACAAACTGCTCACAAGTGACAGCGCGGAGCCAGCTGGCTATCACAGCTGTCCTACGGTGCACGTAATTTTTTTTTAGTCACGCTTCGAACATAGACATTAGTCGTATACAGGGTGCTACAAAAAGGTACGGCCAAACTTTCAGGAAACATTCCTCACACACAAATAAAGAAAAGATGTTATATGGACATGTGTCCGGAAACGCTTAATTTCCATGTTAGAGCTCATTTTAGTTTCGTCCACCGACGCTCAATGGAGCACGTTATCACGATTTCATACTGGATACTCTACCTGTGCTGCTAGAACATGTGCCTTTACAAGTACGACACAACATGTGGTTCATGCGCGATGGAGCTCCTGCACATTTCGGTCGAAGTTTTCGTACGCTTCTCAACAACAGATTCGGTGACCGATGGATTGGTAGTGGCGGACCAATTCCATGGCCTCCACGCTCTCCTGACCTCAACCCTCTTGACTTTCATTTATGGGGGCATTTGAAAGCTCTTGTCTACGCATCCCCGGTATCAAATGTAGAGACTCTTCGTGCTCGTATTGAGGACGGCTGTGATACAATACGTCATTCTCCAGGGCTGCATCAGCGCATCAGGGATTCCATGCGACGGAGTGTGGATGCATGTATCCTCGCTAACGGAGGACATTTTGAACATTTCCTGTAACAAAGTGTTTGAAGTCACGCTGGTACGTTCTGTTGCTGTGTGTTTCCATTCCATGATTAATGTGATTTGAAGAGAAGTAATAAAATGAGCTCTAACATGGAAAGTAAGCGTTTCCGGACACATGTCCACATAACATTTTTTCTTTCTTTGTGTGTGAGGAATGTTTCCTGAAAGTTTGTCCGTACCTTTTTGTAACACCCTGTATACATAGTATTTATTGTGGGAAGTGTCGTGTTATGAAGATAGATGAAAGTAAACAGAAAAAGAACAGATCTCCGAACTTTCCCCATATAAAAAAGATTTTTCGCTGTAAATCGTATTGAGCCAATATAATGATATAATAGAATACAAAAACACTGATGTTGTTAGAGCAACAAGGAAAAGGCGTAACTGTTTTTCTGTAAATAAATTTCGCACTCATTACATTGTAACTCCTGTTAGCTTCATTTTCTGTTTGTTCTGTATTTTGTTGTGGAAAGATTTTGATTGCGAAGTTAAGTGTGACGTCTTGTGTACATTTTAATACGCTCAGGTTAGCGTTTGAGATTGCTTGTATGTTTAACACACACCATCAGTGGGGATCTTTGAATATCTCTGCGCTTTTTCTATTAGGAGATATGATGGAGATTCCAGCTAAACGTGATATTTGACAAAAACCATGCTGCGTTTTCATGTCATTTTCTTCTGTAGGCGTTTTTGTGAATTCTTTATTCAGTCAGGCAGTGCAGACCTATAGCTCGTGGACAACTCTGCAAGCTGTTGCTGCATCTGCTTGAACAAATCGCCAATCATCATCTGAAAGCTTCCTGTAGCACAAGATCTTAATGTTAAAAGTAACTTGCACACTGGACTCAGTGGCTGGTTTCTTTTAGTGGGTTCCCCATACTTGTACTCCTTCAACCTTAGTTTTAAAAGTGCGCAGTACTTTTTTCCCTCAATCTAAACCTCGGCTTAAATGAATCATCATTTAATTTCGAGAATGAGTTTGTTCTTTGTCGTCGTCAACAGATCCATCGGGGATACTCAGATGTCTGAAAAGTAAACGAAAGGAGACAATATACCGTAATTCACATCGTGTAAGTTTTTACACACAGAATGCTGCCCACGCAGTGGACCAGAACGCTCGGAAAACGAACGAATGATGTGGTTTCAAAACGTTGCGCTATTATATGGTTCAAATGGCTCTCAGCACTATGCGACTTATCTTCTGAGGTCATCAGCCGCCTGGAACTTAGAACTAATTAAACCTAACTAACCTAAGGACATCACACACACCCATGCTCGAGGCAGGATTCGAACCTGCGACCGTAGCGGTCGCCCGGCTCCATACTGTAGCGCCTAGAACCGCACGGCCACTCCGGCCGGCTAGCGTTATTATACTTCATAGCCAGTACAGCAGAGAAAGTAATATCAAACAAAAAAAATTACTCCAGTTGACCCGAATTTGAACCTGAGTTCCTTCATAAGAGAGGCCAGTATGCAAGCGTTGAGCTACATTTTTTTCTTTTCTTTTTTTATTAATAACACATATTTTATTTATAATTTGTAGAACATTTTCGTAATTTTTCAGAGTTGGAAAAGTACATCTACATCTACATCTACATGACTACTCTGCAATTCACATTTAAGTGCTTGGCAGAGGGTACATCGAATCACAATCATACTATCTCTCTACCATTCCACTCCCGAATAGCTCGCGGGAAAAACGAACACCTAGACCTTTCTGTTCGAGCTCTGATTTCTCTTATTTTATTTTGATGATCATTCCTACCTATGTAGGTTGGGCTCAAAAAAATATTTTCGCATTCGGAAGAGAAAGTTGGTGACTGAAATTTCGTAAATAGATCTCGCCGCGACGAAAAACGTCTTTGATTTAATGAGTTCCATCCCAACTTGCGTATCATATCTGCCACACTCTCTCCCCTATTACGTGATAATACAAAACGAGCTGCCCTTTTTTGCACCCTTTCGATGTCCTCCGTCAATCCCACCTGGTAAGGATCCCACGCCACGCAGCAATATTCTAACAGAGGACGAACGAGTGTAGTGTAAGCTGTCTCTTTAGTGGACTCGTTGCATCTTCTAAGTGTCCTGCCAATGAAACCCAAACTTTGGCTCGACTTCCCCACAATATTATCTATGTGGTCTTTCCAACTGAAGTTGTATGCAGCGTTACTGTCATTTCTCTCCTAATATGCTTTTGTTTATGGAGTATTCCTGTTTCTTCTTTAAACCAAAACCTCCTTTTTCTTAGGGGTATGTTGTTGCATAATTCATGGCATTTTATAAGAACATAATTTTTTTTATGATAGCATTCGAAGGAAGGGAACCCAGCTATGCATCTTGCATGGGGGCTTAATAAAATGAAATGCAAATACTTTTTAATTTTCTGTCGCTGTATGTCCGATTACGCTGTTTCGTAAACGGCTGGCCCTGACAACTAATTGTTACGCTATCTGACTGCATAGAACCACAACAAACAATGAAATGAAACTTTTCATTAACACAATTAATTAATTAAGTCCCCAGCAACTATAAAACCCACGAAACCAACAAAGCACTAGTGTAGCTGTTCTGTATGTGGTAGTATGACTCAACGCACATCAGGCACGGTTCTTCTTCAACAAGACAAGAATTTTTAAGTAGCAATTATACTGACGTGATAAAAGAAAATTACAAATACTATAATTATGCAAGAAAACCAAAATTACACTCTAATACGAGAACACACGCCAGATGCTTTGTTGACTGAACCTGTAATGAAGCATTATTCAGGACACACAATAATAAGAAAATAAAGAACAGTAGTTAGTTACCTTAATTTATATTGACGAAAAGCACTCTAATCATTACAATATCTCCATTAGAATAACATCTGCTATCTCTTCCATCACATAGCTGCATAACATGGAACAACACTCACTACTACCGCATATCACTCTGACTTCAGCTACAATCAGTGTCCACCACAACTTCTCGGCAAGAACTCTCGGCAAGAACTGCCTGCCACTACCTCTCAACACGCACTGCCAGTGGAGGCGGCGGAACAATACTCTCTCTGGCGCGATTTTTTGGCGCTGTGGCTCAGTGTAGCCACCTTTCATATGCCCTTCCTCCACGGGCTAGAATTTGATGGTATTTTTGCCAGCATTGGTGGTGAAAATACCACCAAATTCGTCAAAAAAATACAGACAAAAATAAAAGATCATATTAATACGTAAATATCATATAACTAGATAAAATTTTGGCTTTGCACTGACCTTTCAATAGCCTAATATATAAAATACACTAAGCAATACAATTTCTTTCATACATGTGACTTTACATAATACACTCCTGGAAATTGAAATAAGAACACCGTGAATTCATTGTCCCAGGAAGGGGAAACTTTATTGACACATTCCTGGGGTCAGATACATCACATGATCACACTGACAGAACCACAGGCACATAGACACAGGCAACAGAGCATGCACAATGTCGGCACTAGTACAGTGTATATCCACCTTTCGCAGCAATGCAGGCTGCTATTCTCCCATGGAGACGATCGTAGAGATGCTGGATGTAGTCCTGTGGAACGGCTTGCCATGCCATTTCCACCTGGCGCCTCAGTTGGACCAGCGTTCGTGCTGGACGTGCAGACCGCGTGAGGCGACGCTTCATCCAGTCCCAAACATGCTCAATGGGGGACAGGGTAGTTGACTTACACCTTCTAGAGCACGTTGGGTGGCACGGGATACATGCGGACGTGCATTGTCCTGTTGGAACAGCAAGTTCCCTTGCCGGTCTAGGAATGGTAGAACGATGGGTTCGATGACGGTTTGGATGTACCGTGCACTATTCAGTGTCCCCTCGACGATCACCAGTGGTGTACGGCCAGTGTAGGAGATTGCTCCCAACACCATGATGCCGGGTGTTGGCCCTGTGTGCCTCGGTCATATGCAGTCCTGATTGTGGCGCTCACCTGCACGGCGCCAAACACGCATACGACCATCATTGGCACCAAGGCAGAAGCGACTCTCATCGCTGAAGACGACACGTCTCCATTCGTCCCTCCATTCACGCCTGTCGCGACACCACTGGAGGCGGGCTGCACGATGTTGGGGCGTGAGCGGAAGACGGCCTAACGGTGTGCGGGACCGTAGCCCAGCTTCATGGAGACGGTTGCGAATGGTCCTCGCCGGTACCCCAAGAGCAACAGTGTCCCTAATTTGCTGGGAAGTGGCGGTGCGGTCCCTTACGGCACTGCGTAGGATCCTACGGTCTTGGCGTGCATCCGTGCGTCGCTGCGGTCCGGTCCCAGGTCGACGGGCACGTGCACCTTCCGCCGACCACTGGCGACAACATCGATGTACTGTGGAGACCTCACGTCCCACGTGTTGAGCAATTCGGCGGTACGTCCACCCGGCCTCCCGCATGCCCACTATACGCCCTCGCTCAAAGTCCGTCAACTGCACATATGGTTCACGTCCACGCTGTCGCGGCATGATACCAGTGTTAAAGACTGCGATGGAGCTCCGTATGCCACGGCAAACTGGCTGACACTGATGGCGGCGGTGCACAAATGCTGCGCAGCTAGCGCCATTCGACGGCCAACACCGCGGTTCCTGGTGTGTCCGCCGTGCCGTGCGTGTGATCATTGCTTGTACAGCCCTCTCGCAGTATCCGGATCAAGTATGGTGGGTCTGACACACCGGTGTCAATGTGTTCTTTTTTCCATTTCCAGGAGTGTAGTTTACAGAAATATCATGTGGTTAAACAATTCAATCGATAACGTCAGCAATGACGAATATGTGCAGGTAAGAGTTTTATAACAGTAATACACAAAAAATCAGTTAATACAAATATTCACAACAAGTAGTTCACAGTTCCATCAGTAGCACCCAGCAGTGTTGAATAGGTGCTGACAGCAACAAGTGACATCATCTCAGTAGAAGCAGTCCATCAGTGGCACCCAGCATTGTGGAGTAGGTGCAAACAGCAGCAGGTGACATCATCTCAGTAGAATCAGTCCATCAGTGGCACCCAGCATTGTGGAACAGGTGCACACTCCAACAGGTGACATCATTTCAGTAGAAGCAGTTCATCAATGGCACCCAGCATTGTGGAGTAGGTTCAGACTCCAACAGGTGACACCATTTCAGTAGAAGCAGTCCATCAGTGGCACCCAGCATTGTGGAGTAGGTTCAGACTCCAACAGGTGACACCATTTCAGTAGAAGCAGTCCATCAGTGGCACCCAGCAATGTTGAACAGGTGCAGACACCATCAGGTGACATTATTTCAATAGATGCAGTCCATCAATGGCACCCAGCAATGTTGAGTAGGTGCAAACAGCAACAGGTGACATCATCTCAGTAGAATCAGTTCATCAGTGGCACCCAGCAATTTTGAGCAGGTGCAGACACCAAGAAGTGACTTCATTTCAGTAGAAGCAGTCCATCAGTGGCACCCAGCAATGTTGAATAGGTGCAGACACCATCAAGTGACATTATGTCAGTAGAAGCAGTTCCATCAGTGGCACCCAGCATTGTGGAGTAGGTGCAGACCCCAACAAATGACATTAAACAACTATCACTGATTACACTGTTCCTCAGCACAAATTAAAAATGTCCTAGTGGCACCAATCATGTAGAAACAGTACAAGTAACAGTCCATAATTTCGTCCCTACTCAGACAGTTCAAGCATGAACAAGAGTTTGAATACACTTACAAATGCTTTTACAATGCTTTTACACTAAACATACAAATCATAACAAACACACAAATGATATCAGATAATTGTTATATTACTATTACAAATACACAAACATCAGTTAATAATTATGGGTGTCAGTGCAAGCCACTACAAACAAATAAAATAATATTTAGGAGATAGGTGGGTAGGATTAGGAAAGGAAAACACACAAAACACACTCACTCATCTTTCATCCACATTAAGTACTACTGTGTAATTGTATAGTGTTAACTGTCTGAATCCACTTCTGTCAAATTTCATGTTCATCATGTGTATCAAGTAGTAGTGACAGCAATGTATAACAGTCAATAATTGTTAAGTCAACGTCATAGTCATCATGTCAAGACCAATGTTTGCCAAGCCAGATCAAAATGTATGGTTGCTGAACAACTGTCAGTGTGCCAAGATATGCAATGCTTCCTCTCTCCAAAAAAAAGTACATACTGCTTAGTGATTTAACAAAGTGTGTGTAGACAATCTTCCTTCCATTTTAGTGTTCTAGTCTGCTATCTTCATCCTCCTTGTTCCATATAGACCAACAACAACAAAAAATATATGCACCTCACTTATTTTACCTTTTATACACTAAAGCTCCAATCAACTTCATATAATCTCAATACCTCAATAATACCTCTTCAATACGTCGACATATAAACCTTAGCACCAATATCATTTCACTTCCATAACAACTCTTTCCTCAAGTCAGTCTCCTCGAATAAGTACAGATAAAATCCTAATGCAAACCTCATCATCCCATACAATCCGAAGACACACTGTCAACACACAACCTCTGTGTAATCCATCTGACCAAAATCTTCTACTCATTATGAATTATAAACAAAGAATGCATACATGACCTCTAACAGACTTAGTTCGAATAACTCTCAGTAATTAAGTACGATTACGGAGTGTGAATGATCATAATATTTCACAGTGTGTACACCACTTCAAGAATTATGGCAAACAGAAGCAAACATGTGGAATATTTCTTGTGTCAAGTGTCACTTCCTATTTCAATGGCTCACGAAAAATGCAGTGTAATAACTGTGTTGGTATGTCATGTCGTTAGCTTCCTTCCTATTGGCATACATTTATACAGCTTTCATAAAACCTCCAGCTCATGTGACTTCTATGATGTTTCTTGTACTAAAGTCGCTCGTCGAATTACTGCAGTTCATTTTCTTATGTTAAAATATAAAGCACTGAGCGTAAGCAAAACAAGCAATAGCGAGTAAATATACCAGTAGAGAACAGAATGTCAACAAGTGGATGCAGCACAATTTCTATAACGAGGCTCTGCCAAGCGAACAATCTGTAAATAGTACCATAGTGTAACCTAAACTCTATGTTTGTACACTGTACATCAGCATTGCTATATACCAAATTAAAGTATAGTTATGACAACAAGCAGAAATGTGTAAATGTGCAATCCATACGCATAGCAGCAAACATATCTTACGTAATAAACAGGTCATCAGCATCGTATAACCGTAAGCAAATAAATGTTCATATGTAATCTTAATAAATAAACATGAAGGCGCAAGCAAATAAGTAAACATGAAGGCGCAAGCAGATAAATCACAAAGTATAACTTACATACCTAACCACATCAGCACAATTAATCAGGTGACAATTATAATTTAAATAAATAAGCACAGCACGCACATAATTAAAAATATGACATCAGTGAAAAAGCAGTGCAGCCAAGCGATGCATAATATACACAAGTTACAATCCAGTACATTAATAAAAATTGTCAAAATCAGTTAACGTACGCAAGCACGTCGCTTCACAAGTAATTTCATAGAACATGTAATTAGCACAAAGTATGAATCACGTAATCGCGCAGCAAATTACGTCTAAGGTACGTACCTAAGTGGAAATATGTTACCTGAAAAATAAACTCAATTCATAATTACCTTTTTAGTTCATTACTTTCTTCTTCGAAATGACATTTTTTCTGAAATTTTCTCGATACCAAGTCGTCTTAACGTCGGACACGCACAGAATTTACCTGAAGTTCTTAAATACCTTATAGAACCGTATCCTGAAAAATACTGAATGTTAATAACAGAATTTATCAACTCACTATAGCTTTATACTGAATTTAGTCGGAGAATTAGACTGTGTATTTATTTACGGCTGTCAGTGCATTCGCACTGAGCGCTCGATCAGCTGTAGGCGCGTGACGTAGGAAGTGATTGTTTGCGGTCAACGACTGCCTTTAGCGGCGCGCAGACTTGACTGTTGCTTTGAGTATATGCCGCCGCCAAAACACAGCGCGGTATCCTTGTACTCTCCGTGTGTTTACATACAACTGTTAGTTTCTCACAAGTATGTCATTCTACAAAAATTTTGACGTTTGATATATGATGTATTCCCTTAGAGCGTCGTGATTTAAGAGTTTCTACTTCAACAGTGTTATCATGTATAATTTTGCGAATTCTATATGGACCGTTATAAAGCAGAAAAAATTTCCGACACAAGCCTTTTCCTTTATGAGACAAACGATGAGACTTAATTAACACCTTTTGACCAACTGACAAGATTTTTAAACGACCAGGACGCTTAGCTGATTTCTCTCTTCTAGCAGCCGCAGATGCAATATTTCGTAGAGCCACGTTGACAACTTCAGAATGCCGCAGTTTCCGTGAAGGCGGAAAAGGAACGATTTCAGCAATGCGATTTGTCGGTGCTTTGTTTTTTAATATCAGTATAGGTGGTAAAGAAGTTGAGTCGTTAGGAAGTTCATTCAGAATGTTTTGAAAAATATGAAGATACTGATCCCACGTTCTGTGATTCTGATGACAATAAAGACGACACAATTTATTGATTTCCTTCATCCATCTCTCTGAAGCGTTAGATTGAGGGTGAAAAAGTGAAATGAAAATTGGTTTAATTTTACGACGCCGTAGAGTACGAAGCCAAATTTTAGAACGAAACTGTGATCCATTATCTGATATAACCTTATCAACATGACCCACCTCTTTAAGAAAATGGTTAATGAAAGCATTAGATACTGAACGAGCTGTTGCTTTGCGTAACGGTGTAAAACACACATATTTTGATGTCAACTCCACTGCTACGAAAATGTACGCAAAACCATTAGTAGATCGAACCACTGGACCGAACAAATCAACTGCAGCCATGTCCTTTAATTTTGCTGGAATGATAGGAAACAACGGTGCTCTGTGAGATACTGTCGGCGGTTTAGCCTTTTGACATAATTTGCATTTGGCAAGAACTGATCGAATACGTTTTTCCATATTATTGAAGTAGCAATTTTCTCGTAATTTATGAAAGCATTTTCTGGGACCAAAGTGTGCATAACTGAAATGCGTATACCAAATCAGTTTATTAACCCACTCATCAGGAATACAAACTAACCAAACAGAGTTGTCGACCGATTTTCGTTTGAAAAGAATGTCATTGCGAACTAAATAATGCTGTCTAATCGCTACGCTTTCCTTTCTCCTCCACTTATCCTTAATGTCCTTCCAGATTGGATTTTTATTTTGCTCCTTAGCGATGTCCTGGAGCGAAGACGAAATAAAGTTCTCAAACGCAACACCTTGAATATACATCAAACAATAATTGTTTTCCTTGCAGTCCTCTTCAGCACTTTGTTTCAAACCCATAGGTGCACGTGATAAAGCATCAGCAACAATATTTGAAGAACCCTGTATGTAAACAATACTAAAGTCAAATTCCTGTAAGTACAATGCCCATCGTGACAATCTGCCATGAGTTAATTTTGTCGACATAAGAAACTCAAGAGCTCGATGATCGGTGTAAACCTTAGTATGTCTGCCAAACAAAAATGTGCGAAATTTTGTAAAAGCCCAAACAACAGCCAAAGCTTCAAGTTCCGTAATCGAATAATTCTTTTCTGATTTCGAGAGAACACGACTTCCAAATGCAATAGTCTTTTGTACTACAACGCCGTTTTCTTCTATCTCTTGAAATAAATGTGCACCTAGGCCTTTGAATGATGAGTCCGTCGCCAAACAAAAATCTTTAGATAAATCCGGGTGTGAAAGAAGTGGAGCAGCAACTAAAGCATCACGAGGTTGTTCGAATTCTGACTGAGCTTCCTCATCCCAACACCAATTAGATTTCTTTCCGGATAGTTCACATAAACGAGGTGTGGCCAAATTGTCCAATCTAACAAAGCGTCTAAGAAAATTACAGACACCAAGGAAACTACGAACATCACGTTTTGTGGTAGGAACAGCATAATTACGAATAGCGTCTAATTTTTCTGGATCAGGAAGAATACCTTCTGTAGAAATAATGTGACCGAGAAATTTCACCTGAGAACGACCAAATTCAGATTTTTCTAAGTTCACTGTAATGCCAACTCTTGCAAAAATACGTAATAATGAATCCAAAATTTTGTTGTGCTCACTCCAAGAATGTTTAGCAATAAGAATGTCGTCAACATATGAAGTAATATTGTCACGAAGATAAACAGGTAAAATTTCATTTAAGCTGCGAATGAATGCTGCTGAAGATACAGTAAGTCCAAACGGTAATTTCCGAAACTGGTAACAGTTACCAAAGGCTAAAAAGGCAGTATATTTTCTACAGTCAGGGTGGAGTTCTATTTGCCAAAAACTTGCGCGCATATCAATCGTGGATAAAACCTTAATTCCATGAAAATGTTGAAGAAGTTCATCTAAATTTTGTGGACGGTCAGTTTCAGGAATGATGATATTATTTATCTGTCTGGAATCCAGAACCAAACGAATCGACCCATCTTTTTTAAGAACAACGTGTAATGGGCTGGTATAAGGACTGACTGCAGGCTCAATAATGCCCTGATCTAACATGTACTGAAGTTCATTCTTAACCTTGTCTCTGTAAGCCAAAGGAATAGCGTACGTTTTCCCGCGAAATGGTGTGTGTTCTTTTACTTTAAATAAATATTGTAAGCCTTGTATAGTTCCTGTGTGATGACTAAATACTGTAGCATGTGAAGTCAAAATGTGGTGCAGCTCTTCTCTTGCAACGTCATCTGGCACTTCAGCTTTCTTAACCTTTTCATTAATCAGTTCTTCGCTATTAACTATATCATCCATCGCGTCTCTGTATCTATTGTCATTGTCATGAATAAACACATTGTCGTCATAATGCTCAACAAAAACATCAGAAGTAAGAAACCTTAAACATTTTGTATCTGACTCAGATCTTGTTAAACACTCGAAAAATTTCAAACATTTCGGCATTCCGGCAACAGTCAAATTCACACTCCCTTCTTTAAAGTTCAAAATTGCCTTATGTGCGTTAAGAAACTCCATACCTAATATAATTTGTGTACTGAGTAATGGAACAATAATAAAATTAGCAGAAAATTCGTATCCTTGACAACTGAAATTTAGGTTGGTCTGTTGTTTAACTTCTACACCCTTTCCAGAAATCGCTCCTCGAATTGTAGTTTTAGAAATAGGTAACACAGGACAGACAATAGTCCTTTCACATATACGAAAAACTGATTCACTAATGACGTTCAATGGGCTCCCAGAATCTAAAACTGCAGTGAACTTATTCTTACCCACACATACTTCAATAACAGGATGTAAAAATGCGTCTACATTATTTTCCTTTTCGTCTAACAAAATGTCTCTCATGTCTTCCAGGCGTACGTAGTGTAAAGTCGTAGTATCTTTACTTTCTGAACCGTCTATACTGCTGCCAGAAGCCGAAGCTACAAGTCATTGTCGATTGTTTGCGTCACGTCTTTGATTATTCGCGTCACTTCGCGGATCCATTTCTACGATTTGCACTTGTCTCTCTGAAGTTCTGTCACGTGGAGGATGCCAATTAGGTCCCTCCTGTCTGTTAGATACAAATTCTTGGTTGTGTCTGTTATTAAAATTTCTGTTTTCCTGTCTGTCTGCATAGCTACTTCTTGTGTAGTTTCGACTGTCACTTCTGAAATTATTGTTGTATCTACTACCCTGATTATTTCTGTAGTAAGAATTTCTATTACTGTTTGAATAATTTCTGTCTTGATAATGCCGATTACTGTTTCCGTATGATTGATCATTCCGGTACGAATTACCGTTATTATAATTGTCTGTGTAATTTCTGTTAGAACGTCTGTTATTGTCATAGAGCTGGTATCTATTGTCCTGTCTGTTACGTCTGTCATTCTCAAAGTTCCCCATATAACGCCCGTTCCGATCATTATCCCTTTTCTCTGAAAATCTATTGTAATTACTGTTACTGAAAAAGTTACAAGAAGTGCCGTCATCGTTGTCATACTCAAGTTCTTGCAACAAAGTCTTAAAGGTCTCAATGTCGTCTTTACATCTTCCGGCTAAAGCAATTTGTCTTATGGATTGTGGCAGCTTAGTTAAACAAATGCGAATTAATTCAGTCGGGCTATAAGGGTTGGAAAGGAACTGATTCTTTCGAATCATGTCTTCAAAGTATTCTGCCGGCGTGCGGAACTCAGACTGTTTAAAATTACGCTGCATAATCAGACTATGTTTGACTCTGTCTTGTGTGTTTTCGGACCAGTATGCCGATAAAAATGCATGATAAAAATCATTCAGATTATTACAATCTCTAACGAGTGCGCGCATCCGCGTCGCCGGTTCGTTTTCTAAATATCCACACATAAATTCCAGTTTGTGACTTAATGGCCAATTTGGTGGGAGTGCGTACATAAATTGATCTAACCAAGCACATGGATGTATGTCATTCTTAGAATTGCGGAAGATCTTAAATTTCCGAACAGTCAAAAAGTGTTTATAGTCAAAGTTTTCGCCTCGTGGCGACAAAGACCTACCGCGTCTGTCCCAGTCCCAATGCCGATTATTGTCAAGTTCGCGCGCCTGGCGCTCTCTTGTTGCATCCCGTAAATGAAACAAATTATTTTCTTCAAACCCCTCTGCTATCTGTGATTCTAAATTTCTTTTGCCGTCTTTTCCTACGATTTCGCCTTCAATTTGTTTGACTTGCTTTTTTAATGCCTCAAATTCCCTTTTCAGGCGTTCATTAAATTTTCCCTGATTTTCAACATGTTTATTTATGCTCTGGTACTCTTCGGTTTCTGAAAATGGCAATGGAGCTGTGTCATCTGAATCTCTGTCCCCATTCAAACTAAGATTTGTCAATTTATCTGAAATCTCCTCCACTCTTTCCGATAAATCACCTATTTGTTCTTTCTGTTTATTTACGTCTTCCGTAAGTGTCGCGACTCGGGTTTCAGTATTAACACATTTGGTAGTTAACTGTTCACATTGTTGCGTTAGGTTATTTATTCTGTCATTTGGTACGGATTTCTCGATTCTTTCAAGTATTTCTTCCTTATCGTGTGCACATTGTAAATTTAATTCTGAAAATTTCTGTACTATCACGCGATCTCTTTCCTCCTGTTCTCTATCCTGTTCCCTTTGTCTAATCTCTACTGCAATTAATCTATTATTGTGAGAATTCAAAATCGGTTGTACTTCTTCTCTGATTTCTTTCTTTAATTCCTCTTTCATATTTTTGAAACATGTCCCTATTCGTGAATCTAACCGTGTTTCCAAAGTTCCCATCTCTGTTTTTAATTCAGATCCAAACCGTGTTTCCATTGTTCCCATCTGTGATCCAAGTGAGTCTAACCGTGTTTCCATTGTTCCCATTTGTGATCCCAGAGAGTCTAATCGTGTTTTCATTGTTTCCCTATCTGTTTTTAATTCAGATCCCAAATTTAATATTGCACTCATCAACTGCTCCGTGTTAAGTTGTTCGAAATTCTTTTCGCCCCTAACATTTCCCACAAAACTAACTTCCTTCTGCATAGCCATAAAGCTATCTGTATTCGATACTATTCCAGAATCTTCTGTCGTTAATCTCGGGTTCTGTGAATTTTCTGATTGAGAAAAATTTTGAAATGGTTCCGGACTATTTTCCCGACTTATTACATTGTTTTCCACTTCATTATCCATCATACTGTTTTCCTCTGTTGGCGAGTTCGCCATGTTAACAATTTCGTCATTCTCACTATTCATCATTTTTGCCTTTTTCATCGATCGCGTAATCATTTACAAAACATACAAAACTCGTCACTATATGAAAATTACACACAATGACACTTTATCACCAACAATATCAATCACAAGAAATGCTTCCTTCAAACACGATTAACGAACAATAGAACAATGACAATTACCAATCTACACATGCAAAAAGACTACAATTACTAAACTACAAATTACTACTACAATACTACTGTCTACTATTTCTACAATCAGAAGATTCCAAGGGACGATCCGAAGCAGCGGTCGCCACGTGCATGGGGGCTTAATAAAATGAAATGCAAATACTTTTTAATTTTCTGTCGCTGTATGTCCGATTACGCTGTTTCGTAAACGGCTGGCCCTGACAACTAATTGTTACGCTATCTGACTGCATAGAACCACAACAAACAATGAAATGAAACTTTTCATTAACACAATTAATTAATTAAGTCCCCAGCAACTATAAAACCCACGAAACCAACAAAGCACTAGTGTAGCTGTTCTGTATGTGGTAGTATGACTCAACGCACATCAGGCACGGTTCTTCTTCAACAAGACAAGAATTTTTAAGTAGCAATTATACTGACGTGATAAAAGAAAATTACAAATACTATAATTATGCAAGAAAACCAAAATTACACTCTAATACGAGAACACACGCCAGATGCTTTGTTGACTGAACCTGTAATGAAGCATTATTCAGGACACACAATAATAAGAAAATAAAGAACAGTAGTTAGTTACCTTAATTTATATTGACGAAAAGCACTCTAATCATTACAATATCTCCATTAGAATAACATCTGCTATCTCTTCCATCACATAGCTGCATAACATGGAACAACACTCACTACTACCGCATATCACTCTGACTTCAGCTACAATCAGTGTCCACCACAACTTCTCGGCAAGAACTCTCGGCAAGAACTGCCTGCCACTACCTCTCAACACGCACTGCCAGTGGAGGCGGCGGAACAATACTCTCTCTGGCGCGATTTTTTGGCGCTGTGGCTCAGTGTAGCCACCTTTCAATCTACATAAACTCGAGGATTCCTTTAAAAAGTAACAGTGTGGTGTTTCCCTTTTTAAACATCATTATAAATAGTTTATGAATGGGTTAAATTTTTCCTATCGCAGTTGTTTCTGGCAATTGCTACCGAAGCAGTTGTGCGAGGGATGTCTGATGAATAATTTCTTAACTTGCGTATATTTGCTCATTTCTCCTTTATTCATTCGTGTGCATGCAGCTGTTATAGCAGTTTAGACACGTGTTCAAAAATTAATACACGTTGTACAGTTAGCACTACTAGAGCCGACAGAGGACATTTGTAAGAGAGGTTAAATCATTATTGGCTGTTGTCATTATCAACATTCGTCATTGTTTACAGCATGTATTTCGAATTTTTCTTTCTTACTCTGTTGCTGAGTGTCTATAAAATGCCTCGAAAGTAATCGCAAAAATTGCGAGACGTTTTCATGAATTGGTATGAGATCAATCATTATCTGCACTCATTAAGTACATAACTGTTAAGTACCTTAACCTAACCTTATAGAGCGAAAAAAAATGCTTCGAGCTTCAGCAGTGTGGGAGTGGCGTAGTTACATATTTACATGTTAATAACAACTTAGTTATTATTTCGAGTTTTTTTTTGGGCAAAACAAAAGCGTTGTTAGCCAGTCAAAGTTGATTCTACTTCACCGCTATATAATCTGGAATTAACGTTTATACAATGCAGATTTACGAGTTAAGTTTGATCTGAGGTCACATTCTGTGTCAGTGTAAGGTCAAAAGCTTTATACAATCGGCCCTCAGTCTTCAAAACTGTTCTTAGATTGCTAACACTATCGGATATACGTGTTTCCTTAGTATAATGACACAATTCGTAGTTGTAGTGCTATAAAATGGGCGAACCAAGCAAAAACTCAGTGATTTCTAACGATTAACATCATCAGATTTTTAATATAGTCTCCTAAAACGTTTATGGTATGCTTCTGGATGTCCAGAGTCATCGGCGAACCTCAAAGTTTTTATTTCTTCTCCATGAATTTTAATACCTACTCCAAATTTTTCTTTTGTTTCCTTTACTGCTTGCTCAATATACAGATTGACTAACATCGGGGAGAGACTACACCCCTGTCTCACTCCCTTCCCAACCACTGCTTCCCTTTCATGCCCCTCGACTCTTATAACTGCCATCTGGTTTCTGTACAAATTGTAAATAGCCTTTCGCTCCCTGTATTTTTCCCCTGCCACCTTCAGAATTTGAAAGAGAGTATTCCAGTTAACATTGTCAAAAGCTTTCTCTAAGTCTACAAATGCTAGAAACTTAGGTTTGCCTTTTCTTAGTCTTTCTTCTAAGATAAGTCGTAAGGTCAGTATTGCCTCACGTGTTCCAACATTTCTGCGGAATCCAAACTGATCTTCCCCGAGGTCGGCTTCTACCAGTTTTCCATTCGTCTGTAAAGAATTCGCGTTAGTATTTTGCAGCTGTGACTTATTAAACTGATCGTTCGGTAATTTTCACATCTGTCAACACCTGCTTTCTTTGGGATTGGAATTGTTATATTCTTCTTGAAGTCTGAGGGTATTTCACCTGTCTCATAGCCCTTGCTCACCAGATGGTAGAATTTTGCCAGGACTGGCTCTCCCAAGGCCGTCAGTAGTTCTAATGGAATGTTGTCTACTCCCGGGGGCCATGTTTCGACTCAGGTCTTTCAGTGCTCTGTCAAACTCTTCACGAAGTATCTTATCTCCCATTTCGTCTTCATCTACATCCTCTTCCATTTCCATAATATTGTCCTCAAGTACATCGCCCTTGTATAAACCCTCTATATACTCCTTCCACCTTTCAGCCTTCCCTTCTTTGCTTAGAACTGGCTTTCCATCTGAGCTCTTGATTTTCATACAAGTGGTTCTCTTCTCTCCGAAGGTCTCTTTAATTTTCCAGTAGGCAGTATCTATCTTACCCATAGTGAGATAAGCCTCTACATCCTTACATTTATCCTCTAGCCATCCCTGCTTAGCCATTTTGCACTTTTTGAGACGTTTGTATTCCTTTTTGCCTGCTTCATTTACTGCGTTTTTATATTTTCTCCTTTCATCAATTAAATTCAATATTTCTTCTGTTACCCAAGGATTTCTACTAGCCCCCGTCTTTTTACCTACTTGATCGTCTGCTGCCTTCACTACTTCATCCCTCAGAGCTACCCATTCTTCTTCTACTGTATTTCTTTCCCCCATTCCTGTCAATTGTTCCATTATGCTCTCCCTGAAACTCTGTTCAACCTCTGGTTTAGTCAGTTTCTCCAGGTCCCATCTCCTTAAATTAGCACCTTTTTGTAGTTTCTTCAGTGTTATTCTACAGCTCATAACTAATAGATTGTGGTCAGAGTCCACATCTGTCCCTGGAAATGTCTTACAATTGAAAACCTGGTTCCTAAATCTCTGTCATACCATTATATAAACTATCTGATACCTTTTAGTATCTCCAGGATTCTTCCATGTATATAACCTTCTTTTATGATTCTTAAACCAAGTGTTAGCTGTGTTTAAGTTGTGGTCTGTGCAAAATTCTACCAGACGGCTTCCTCTTTCATTTCTTCCCCCCAATCCATATTCACCTACTATGTTTCCTTCTCTCCCATTTTCCTACTCTCGAATTCCAGTCACCCATGACTATTAAATTTTCGTCTCCCTTCACTAGCTGAAAACTTTCTTTTGTCTCATCATACATTTCGTCAATTTCTTCATCATCTGCAGAGCTAGTTGGCATATAAACTTGTACCACTGTAGTAGGCATGGGATTTGTGTCTATCTTGGCCACAATAATGCGTTCACTATGCTGTTTGTAGTAGCTTACCCGCACTCCTATTTTTTTATTCTTTATTAAACCTACTCCTGCATTACCCCTATTTGATTTTGTATTTATATCCCTGTATTCACCTGACCAAAAGTCTTGTTCCTCCTGCCACCGAACTTCACTAATTCCCACTATATCTAACTTTAACCTATCCATTTCCCTTTTTAAATTTTCTAACCTACCTGCCCGATTAAGGGATCTGACATTCCACGCTCCGATCCGTAGAACGCTAGTTTTCTTTCTCCTGATAACGACGTCCTCTTGAGTAGTCCCCGCCCGTAGATCTGAATGGGGGACTATTTTACCTCCAGAATATTTTACCGAAAAGGACGCCATCATCATTTAATCATACAGTAAAGCTGCATGCCCTCGGGAAAAATTACGGCTGTAGTTTCCCGTTGCTTTCAGCCGTTCGCAGTACCAGCACAGCAAGGCCATTTTGGTTAATGTTACAAGGCCAGATCAGTCAATCATCCAGACTGTTGCCCCTGCAACTACTGAAACGGCTGCTGCACCTCTTCAGGAACCACACGTTTGTCTGGCCTCTTAACAGATACCCCTCCGTTGTGGTTGCCCTTACGGTACGGCCATTTGCATCGCTGAGGTACGCAAGCCTCCCCGCCATCGGCAAGGTCCATGGTTCATGGTGGGGGGGGGGGGGGAGATTGGTAGTGCGAGGGATTTACGTGTCTATTATAAACCCCTTCCGTCGAAAATTTCTCTCCTTCATATCTCCTCTGTGTTACCACAGATGATGTATCACTGATCTAATTTGTACTAAGATTGCGGTACACGCGGGGTGCCTATTTGCTTCCACCGCCTTGACTGGAATTCTAGTTAATGCTCACCAACCTGCAGTCCTCTGCAGTTGTTGTCTCCGGCGCAGAAAACAGAACGTAGGTCGTGAATCCGTTAACTTGAGGCTGTAGTAAACTCTGAGTGAGGAACTGATATTTTATGAATAATTAAAGTTTGAATTAGTTTCTTTATACTGGTATCACTCGCTTTTTGTTGGCAGAAATCGAGGAATTGAACAATTATATTCTATTTTATGAATCACAAATAATCTTTATTCTTCACACTTCCACAGAAAATAAACAAAGCAATGTACTGCGTATTTGAACAATTACTAATTAAACAGTTCTCATTTACATTTCCAAATAACCAGAATTTTTTAATGAAGTTCTTAACTGACACCGACCAAGGCAGAGAGCATGTTGTCTTCCGATACTGTCTAACCAACTCTGATATTGCAGCCGAACCACTGCGCCCGCCATCCAAGTTAGACGCGATCCGATCTCCGAAGTGCTTCATCTGCCTTTACGTTTAGCAGTTGCTTATTATTTTACTCAACACTTTTGAAATAATGGAATGGAAGCATGTTATTGAGAGATGTTTTCATATGAAAGGCCAGTAAATTCACTGCTTTTTCAAATGATAAAATGTGTGTGAGTTCTTAAGGGACCAAACTACAGAGGTCGTCGGTCGCTTGACTTACACACTATTTAAACTAACTTAAACTAACCTATGCTAAGAACAACACACACTCCCATGCCCGAGGAAGGACTCGAACCTCCGGCGGGAGGGGTCGCGCAGGCAGTCACATGGCAACTCTATCCGCGCGGCCACTCCTCACGGCACTGTTTTTTCTGATTTTACGCGCTCTACTTCCAAACGAACCAGTCGCGAGGTAGGACTACATTTTAGGCGGTCTTTCTCACGGTACCCGTACCGAAGAAACCATCTGTTGCAGATACCTCACGCCACAGGTGCTGGTTCGGCCTGTGTCGTTGAAACGCGCATAGTTTTTCGTTGGCAGCACTTCAAAGCGTTAGAAATATCTTCCTTGCTGCAACCATTTTCCCTGAACGCGAGCCTCAAACGCTGAAGGCCATAGATCGTAAGGGTGCAGATATCGATACCGCTATGATGTATCGAATTTTACGCTAACATATCTCTGCTTGACCAGGAATCGTAAATGGTGCGCGTGTAGCCCGTCAGCTAGGTAGTGGGGTGAGTTTCTGGCACCTGTAGAGAAGGGCGTTGGCAGTTAGTCGTCTCATGGTGTGAACAAGTACGAATAGGAGCATGGAAAAGGTGGCGTGAATTGGGTACGATGTATTTCTGCCCAATAGGGATGGTACATTTTTTTTTCTTTTGTAGAATCATAAATGTCAGTGGAAAACAAGTGAAAATGGGACTAGCGTGAATATCATGTACACCGAATGAACTAAAAATCGACGTTGTGACCTTTTCGTAAACACAAGACATAATAAGTCCACTGTTAATCGTTAGTCGTTTAATTTCAAGATCCCTTTTTCGTCATATTACGTTCGTTGAGTTAGTTATATTGAAGCCAGCCCGGCTAGCCCCGCGGTCTAACGCGCTGCTTCCCGGGTGGGAAGGCGTGCCGGTCCCCGGCACGAATCCGCCGGGCAGGTTACACTCATCTGGTATAAACGTTCCCGGGGGGTTTCACTGGGGGCTGGACCGCACAATAACCCTGGGTTCGGTGTGGGGCGGCGGCGGGGTGGGTGGACTTCAGTGGCCTGTTGTTCGGGTTGTGAACCACTGAGGACTACGACGGGGACGAAGCCTCTCCGTCGTTTCTAGGTCCCCGATTTCATACCTACATAGACACATATATACATAGTTATATTAAAGTGCAGTAGTGCAGATTGAGAGGACAAATAGGCAGACGATTATGGATGTTTCAATATCGCCTCTTAAAATCAATCGTCCTAAAAAGGTTATCAATTTAGCCACGAGTCAGTAGAATGTGGTATAGGAGGTGTTCAGTACAACTGGTCATAACTTAACACTGGGGGCTGCAAAAGCTAAGTTAACCCTTTTTTGGCTTACCTAAATGAATCGGCGCATAGGATTTGCTCCCACCTGTTCTCCCAAGATCTCACGTTGATATTGTCCATTAGAGCAGTTCTTGCGGGGCATTGGATCAATGACAAGATAGACGATGCAAATAGGCGACCAGTGTCTATAAACTGGGAGTACGGATAACTAATACACTGAAGAGCTAAAGAAACTCGTATACCTGCCTAATGTCGTGTAGTGTCCCGACGAGCACGAAGAAGTGCCACAACAGGACGTGGCGTGGACTCGAGTAATGTCCGAAGTAGTGGTGGAGGGAACTGGCAGCATGAATCCTGCGCGGCTGTCCAGAAATCCGTAAGGGTATGAGGGCCTGGAGATGTTTCCTGCAAAGCACGTTGCAAGGCATCCCAGATATGCTCAATAATGTTAACGTCTGGGGAGTTTGGTGGCCACCGGAAGTGTTTAAACTCAGAAGAATGATGTGAGTGTTCCTGTAGCCACTCTGTAGCAATTCTGGACGCATGGTATGTCGCATTGTCCTGCTTGAATTGCCCAAGTCCTTCGGAATGCACAATGGACATGAATGGATGCTGGTGATCAGACAGAATGCTTAACATGTCACCTGTCAGAGTCGTATCTAGACGTATCAGGAGTCCCATATCACCCCAACTGCACACGCCCCACACCATTACAGAGCCTCCACCAGCTTCAACAGTCCCTTGCAGACATGCAGGGTCCATCAATTCATAAGGTTGTCTCCATACCCTCGATACAATTTGAAACGAGCATCGACAGTCCAATGTCGGTGTGGCGAACCCAGGCGGGGCGTAGAGCTTTGTGTCGTGCAGTCGTCAAGGATATATAGAGTGCCTTTGGCTGCGAAAGCTCATATCGATGATGTTTCATTGAATGGTTCGTCGCACGCTGACACTTGTTGATGGCCCAGCACTGGAATCTGCAGCAGTTTGCGAATGGATCGCACTTCTGTCACGTTGAACGATTCTCTTCAGTCGTCGCTGGTCCCGTTTTTGCAGGATCTTTTTCCGGCCCCAGCGATGTCGGAAATTTGACGTTTCGCCGGATTCCTGATATTTACGGCACGCTTGTGAAATGGTCGTACGGGCAAATCTCCATCGCTACCTCGTAAATGCTGTGTCTCGTCGCTCGTGCGCCAACTACAACACCACATTCAAATTCACTTAAATCGTGATGACCTGCAATTGTAGCAGCAGTAACCTATCTAACAACTGCGCCAGACACTTTTTGTGTTATATAGGCGTTGCCGACCGGAGCGCCTCATTCTGCCTAATTACACTACTGGCCATTAAAATTGCTACACCAAGAAGAAATGCAGGTGACAAACGGGTATTCATTGGACAAATATATTATACTAGAACTGACATGTGATTACATTTTCACGCAACTTGGGTGCATAGATCCTGAGAAATCAGTACCCAGAATAACCACCTCTGGCCGTAATAACGGCCTTCATGCGCCTGGGCATTGAGTTAAACAGAACATGGATGACATCTACAGGTACAGTTGCCCATGCAGCTTCAACACGATACCACAGTTCATCAAGAGTAGTAACTGGCGTATTGTGACGAGCCAGTTGCTCAGCCACCATTGACCAGACGTTTTCAGTTGGTGAGAGATCTGGGGAATGTGCTGGCCAGGGCAGCAGTCGAACATTTTCTGTATCCAGAAAGGCCCGTACAGGACCTGCAGCATGGGGTGGTGCATTAACCTGCTGAAATATAGGGTTTCGCAGGGATCAAACGGAGGGTAGAGCCACGGGTCGTAACACATCTCAAATGAAACGTCCACTGTTTAAAATGCCGTCAATGCGAACAAGAGGTGACCGAGACGTGTAACCAATGGCACCCCATACCATCACGCCGGGTGATACGCCAGTATGGCGATGACGAATACACGCTTCCAATGTGCGTTCACCGCGATGTCGCCAAACACGGATGCGACCATCATGATGCTGTAAACAGAACCTGGATTCATCAGAAAGAATGAGGTTTTGCCATTCGTGCACCCAGGTTCGTCGCTGAGTACACCATCGCAGGCACTCCTGTCGAACTGTTCGTGCAGATGGTTGTTGTCTTGCAACGTCCCCATCTGTTGTCTCAGGGATCGATACGTGGCTGCACGATCCGTTACAGCCATGCGGATAAGATGTCTGTCATCTCGACTGCTAGTGATACGAGGCCGTTGGGATCCAGCACGACCTTCCGTATTACCCTCCTGAACCCACTGATTCCATATTCTGCTAACAGTCATTGGATCTAGACCAACACGAGCAGCAATGTCGCGATACGATAAGCCGCAGTCACGATAGGCTACAATCCGACCTTTATCAAAGTCGGAAACGTGATGGTACGCATTTCTCCTCCTTACACGAGGCATCACAACAACGTTTCGCCAGGCAACGCCGGTCAACTGCTGTTTGTGTATGAGATATCGGTTGGAAGCTTTCCTCATGTCAGCACGTTGTAGGTGTCGCCACTGGCGCCAACCTTGTGTGAATGGTCTGACAAGCTAATCATTTGCATATCACAGCATCGTCTTCCTGTCGGTTAAATTTAGCGTCTGTAGCACGTCATCTTCGTGGTGTAGCAATTTTAATGGCCAGTAGTGTATAGATCTCTGTATTTGAATACACATGCCCGTACCAGTTACTTTGGCGCTTCAGTGTATATTTCAAATCAGTCCTAGGATGCCATTACGGTGCATTTATTAGCGAGTACCATAAAACGTTTTACAGCTAAATATTAGAACACAGTTTATCACAAAATTAGTAAAAATCGAGAGCGTTGCTAACCCTAGACACTAAAGGAGGGGGGGGGCGAATGTTGCATTGTTACTAAACAATTGTAAATTGGTTCAAATGGCTCTGAGCACTATGGGACTCAACTGCTGTGGTCATAAGTCCCCTAGAACTTAGAACTATTTAAACCTAACTAACCTAAGGACATCACACACATCCATGCCCGAAGCAGGATTCGAACCTGCGACCGTAGCGGTCGTGCGGTTCCAGACTGTAGCGCCTTTAACCGCTCGGCCACTCCGGCCGGCAATTGTAAATTGTACTTCTCCAAAGGACTTCGAAGGAAGTCATAGTTTATAGATTAGACATCAGATCATTACAGGTATTACATCTCCAATGACATGCTAATACCAATGCAAGTAAAAATGCACAGCAAACGTTAGTTTTATAAGGGTTTAGTAATCTAGGGTTAATACGACTAGAACGGAGAACAGCCCCTGATTATACCCTACCGCCGACTGGCGAGATTGGCGTGCAGCTAAAATCTTGTGCATGCTTCTCACAGCTGTTGCTATTCGTGTGTGATTTGTAGCTGAAGAATTTTCGTTTTCAGGTGAAACGGGTTACCTGCGTAGTGGTACTGCAATATCAAAGCTTCAATGACAACTAGGCTCCTCCTAGCATTTACTCTTACTATGGCAAAGATGAAATCTAATTATTACTATTTACTGAAGAGAATTCTCAGTATCACACATGAATGTATGTGGATGCCGTATGTGTAGGTGGCCAAGCAAACCTCTTACTCAGGGCTCGCTTGCGTCTCCTCACTCCACTGTCTCGCTATCGCGCCATAAGGTTCGTCCGATACCTTTAACTGCGTGGGAAGCTTCTTCGCATTCGCTGGTGCTGTATTCTGCAGTGCAGCTTAAAGGAGCGGATTATTACTGCTAGTTACTGAGTGCCAATAAAACGCAAAATTTAAGAAATAAAAGGCTGACCAAAATAAGAGGAATCTCACGAAGTTATTACTGGGATACGTGTACCTCGGGAGCAGGTTGTCGGTATTGCTGTCTACAGATAGTCGGATGACGAATCAATATGACATCAAGGAACAGGCCAAAAATCATAACGAGCTCGAGACCTGTTTATAAAAATCGTTAGACGAGGGGGCTACATACCATCTTAACTGTATGTAGTAATTTGTTCAATTCTGTATTTTTGGCATAAAATGTTGAAAACTTTCGTAGTCTGTGTCTTTTTTTGTATTCTCAAAGACGATGCAAGTCTGTCTTCCAGTCAACTTGTACAGTCAAGAAAGGTAGTTCAATGGTTCACCATACTTTTCCAGCACGATAGTAAATTTAATTTTGGGATGGACACGGTTCATTTGATGCACGAACTCTGCAGTGTACTGTCGCCGTGCTGCAGTATCGAGAAAACGTTCTACTGGGGGAAGCAAGATGGGCGAAGAATGGTGAAGTTGAGAGCTTATTCTTTGGAATGATACACGCTCTTTCTTTGTACAAATCCTCTCTGGTTCTTCCGAAATACTCCATGTCACGTCAGCGTGAATAAATGAAACAAAGACTTGAACCCTTAATGGCGTACTGAAGGAGTCCTGGCAGATTCCATGTGGAAATACGTAACGGCCTGTTGGAGATGTAGGGACCGAAAGGTCCCACTGCATACGGTTTGTGCTTCCTACGTTGGATGTCAGTATAGTCTGTACGCCATTCAGAAGTCTATATATCAGCCTGAAATAGGAACGGTCGTATTGCACATGGCTACCTCGTGAGTGAAACTATAGTGCAGTGTTAAGTAAATAAAAGTGAGCTTTATATGTGAAATGAGGTGAGTGATAATTTCTATGTACACTGCCAGCAAAGATTAGAAGTTTCAACAGTCCATATGGACTATTTTGTTACAGTTACAGACTAATAGTACAAGCGGTTCTGAGGTACCAGATACCGACCCTTGCTGAAACACCGATATTAGTACGTGGTGTAGCTTCCACAGGCGGCAATGCTCATTCCGACTGTGGCATGCTGTCTATCCTACAGATAGCGACTACTGTCCTGGGATATATTATGCCACGCCTGCTCGACCTGTTCACGTAGTTCTGTAAGAGTTGTTGGCTGATGAGTCGCACGGGTCACTTTTCATCACATGATATCTCACATCTACCCGATTGGAGACAAATGCAAAGAATGTGCTCATCAAGGAAGTTGATTCACGTTTTGCAGAGTACGTTGAGTTTCGCTGGCAGTGTGTGGGCGAGCGTTATTCTGTTGGAACAACAAATTATCTTCCTGTTACGAGAACGGCGGAATTACTGGTCTAACGACGTTTACCACGAGGCCTGTGCTGAGGCCAGTGTGTCTTGCACGAATGCACTCTACGAGGCAGCGCTCATCAGGTCTACGTCGTACGCACAAACGGCCATCACTTGCATGCAGACAGAATCGGCTTTCATTCGTGAAGACAACGGTGCGCTGTTCATCTTACAAGTGATTTCCTGATGATCACCAGTCGAGCCATCCACTTCGATGCTTTGGCGTGATTGGAAGACGGGCTAGAGGTGTGCGTCGCCGTAGCACCATTGCTAATAACCGGTTTCCAACCTCTCGAGGGGACACGTCTGGGATCATAAGCCCTCCTATCGGTGCTGTGATAGCTCCACCATCGGCCAGTGCTGCCCTTATGACACGACAATCTTGGCGGGCATTAGTGTCCCGCGGATGTCCAAAACCTCGTCTAGGGGTATGAGAAAGTTCATGTGACGACTGATGTGTATGAATTCCTAGGGGACCAAACTGCTTAGGTCATCAGTCCCTAGACAGTACTTAAGCTAACTTATGCTAAGAAAAACTCACATACCCATGCCCGAGGGAGGACTCGAATCTCCAGCGGGAGTGGACGCGCAGTCCGTGACATGACGCCTTAAACCGCGAGGCCACTCCGCGCGGCTGTGACGACTGGTTCCGGGATCGTTGCAGAATTGACGCAGCACGTGCAACTGATGTGGCAGTTCTGTGAAAGTACTATCCCACCGCTCAGAAGGCCATAATTTGGCCCCTTTCAAGCGCGCTCAGTTGGCTGTAGAAAACACGAAAGTGTCTCCGTGGTAGTGGTTGCCTGCTTGCTCCACAGATTTGCACCACACTGAGCCTTCTGGCTGTGAGCATTCCCTACTAAAGGGTAGACACAGAGGGCGCTCCAGTAGCTATGCCACTAGCTTTCTGCTGGAGAGCCCATGCCGAAACCGTAACAAGTACATCTGCTATCCCTCAGGTGGCATAAGCCGTCATGGGATCAAAATCGATGTCGTCTTTCCCAGTTTGTATTTATGTATGTAAGTTGTATGTTAACCGGGGACCTAGAAACGACAGAGGATCCGTCACCGCAGCAGCCGCAGTGGTCTACAACCTCACGACGACTGCCGCAGTCCACTTCACCCCTCCGCCGCCCCACACCGAACCCAGGGTTATTGTGCGGTTCGGCCCCCGGTGGATCCCACAGGGAACGTCTCACACCAGACGAGTGTAGCCTCTATGTTTGCGTGGTGGAGTAATGGTGGTGTACGCGTCTGTGAAGAACTTGTTTGCGCAGCAGTCGCTGAGGCGGAATAAGTGTAAGCAGCCCGCATTCACCGAGGCAGATGGAAAACCGCCTAAAAACCATTCACAGACTGGCCGGCTCACCGGACCTCGCCACAAGTCCGCCGGGCGGATTTGTGCTGGGGACAAGGCGTTCCTTCCCGCTCCAGAAAGCCGTGCGTTAGATCGCTGTGCTACTTTCCCAGTTTACTAATTTTCTTCCGGCAGTACGGTTACCTTCATACATACTAATGTTAATTTGGATAAAATATCAATACAGTACTCTTGTAATATTCAATTATAACGTAAAATAAAATTGGAACTTAGCTGTCGCGTCAGGTGCAGGGGAGTCACTTTACAATCTGAGCTTACGTTGACTTTTGGTTGCTTTGCTTTGATGTTTACAGCTTTTTCTGCTTACAGGACCTTTTGTAAATAAAAACATGTTGTAGCTGAGGGCAATACGGTATTTCATTTTATAAAAACAATGGAAATAATGAGTGACTTGGAAAACATTAGTAAACTTAGTAAGATATTGTTTTATTTCAGGTTATGGATACATATTACAGAAGAGGTCTTACAGGAGAAGAAATTCACACATTCTGTCTGAATGTAGTGATGACAATGAAACTTAAACGATGTGGAGTACTCCGCGTAACAAAAATGCAAAAATTCTTCAAGCGTGTGCTAGTACTTCACAAAGTTTTACAGAATCTAAACTGACTGCTAATGACGCAGGGGCAGACATTGATGTAAGTGTTCGAACTGTATCTCTTTTGATACGTGCTAGTACTTCACACAAAATTGACAGACAATCGTGCAGTACACTTTCTTTCAAATTATAATGGAAATGAAGCATTCAGCGCATTCAGAACCAAATAGAAGGATCGGGATTAATTTAAGGTAAACCTGATGCGTCATTTACGATTCACAAGCAAATATTTTTATTTAATAACAATCCAATCATAATGCAACTTTGTTGTTGTTGTGGTCTTCAGTCCAGACGCTACTCTATCCTGTGCAAGGTTCTTCATCTCCCAGTACCTACTGCAACCTACATCCTGAATCTGCTTAGTGTATTCATCTTGTGGGGCGGCGGGTGGAATAATTGTTTACAAAATGTTCCTAATATATATGCTGTTTGCCATTCTCAACACTGGCTCTCTAACTAAAATATTGGCAACCAGAAAGTGATTAGCAAAACGTGAAGCCTGTAATTAGAATTCCTAGTGCCCACTTCATCTGAGAAATACATTTATAGCTACAGCTTAAAGCTCAGAGGAATTAGGAGATTGTCTGGGATTCATAATCAAAAACCATTTTCTCTAAAATATTCACTATATTCTGAAAGTCACAGACCAAAAAGAATCCACACAATCCAACTACCAGAGCAGTTCGGAGTCTAATGCGCTGATGCAACTATAACTGTTCAAATTAAATGTTTAAGTGAATGCTCGCCATAATTTGATGATAATGTTCATCAAACGCCACGCTAAATAATGGCAGAATGTCTGTCCCACGGCGGCACGTGAAAATACGACATAAGCAAACTGAAGATAGATCATTAAAGTCATCCCAGAATTAACACTTCACTCGAAAACGATTTCATGGTTACGCGTGTTCCGAGTAACTTATTACGGCATCCGAGGCTGTTTATAGCAATGATACTGACGCGACGCGACTCCCGGCACAGGTGGTGCGCTAATCACCATCTGGAGAGAACTGGGGCCTTTCTCTTTCGCGCAGCGTTCTTATATACACTCCTGGAAATGGAAAAAAGAACACATTGACACCGGTGTGTCAGACCCACCATACTTGCTCCGGACACTGCGAGAGGGCTGTACAAGCAATGATCACACGCACGGCACAGCGGACACACCAGGAACCGCGGTGTTGGCCGTCGAATGGCGCTAGCTGCGCAGCATTTGTGCACCGCCGCCGTCAGTGTCAGCCAGTTTGCCGTGGCATACGGAGCTCCATCGCAGTCTTTAACACTGGCAGCATGCCGCGACAGCGTGGACGTGAACCGTATGTGCAGTTGACGGACTTTGAGCGAGGGTGTATAGTGGGCATGCGGGAGGCCGGGTGGACGTACCGCCGAATTGCTCAACACGTGGGGCGTGAGGTCTCCACAGTACATCGATGTTGTCGCCAGTGGTCGGCGGAAGGTGCACGTGCCCGTCGACCTGGGACCGGACCGCAGCGACGCACGGATGCACGCCAAGACCGTAGGATCCTACGCAGTGCCGTAGGGGACCGCACTGCCACTTCCCAGCAAATTAGGGACACTGTTGCTCCTGGGGTATCGGCGAGGACCATTCGCAACCGTCTCCATGAAGCTGGGCTACGGTCCCGCACACCGTTAGGCCGTCTTCCGCTCACGCCCCAACATCGTGCAGCCCGCCTCCAGTGGTATCGCGACAGGCGTGAATGGAGGGACGAATGGAGATGTGTCGTCTTCAGCGATGAGAGTCGCTTCTGCCTTGGTGCCAATGATGGTCGTATGCGTGTTTGGTGCCGTGCAGGTGAGCGCCACAATCAGGACTGCATACGACCGAGGCACACAGGGCCAACACCCGGCATCATGGTGTGGGGAGCGATCTCCTACACTGGCCGTACACCACTGGTGATCGTCGAGGGGACACTGAATAGTGCACGGTACATCCAAACCGTCATCAAACCCATCGTTCTACCATTCCTAGACCGGCAAGGGAACTTGCTGTTCCAACAGGACAATGCACGTCCGCATGTATCCCGTGCCACCCAACGTGCTCTAGAAGGTGTAAGTCAACTACCCTGGCCAGCAAGATCTCCGGATCTGTCCCCCATTGAGCATGTTTGGGACTGGATGAAGCGTCGTCTCACGCGGTCTGCACGTCCAGCACGAACGCTGGTCCAACTGAGGCGCCAGGTGGAAATGGCATGGCAAGCCGTTCCACAGGACTACATCCAGCATCTCTACGATCGTCTCCATGGGAGAATAGCAGCCTGCATTGCTGCGAAAGGTGGATATACACTGTACTAGTGCCGACATTGTGCATGCTCTGTTGCCTGTGTCTATGTGCCTGTGGTTCTGTCAGTGTGGTCATGTGATGTATCTGACCCCAGGAATGTGTCAATAAAGTTTCCCCTTCCTGGGACAATGAATTCACGGTGTTCTTATTTCAATTTCCAGGAGTGTATAAAGCCGCGGTGTGGACGGCTAAAGGTACGTTGTCCAAGACGCGACGCACTCTAGCGACTGCGACGGGTCGCTACGTGACGTCAGAAGTTGCCTGCTGGCGCATGCGCAGTTCGAGTTTGGGATGCGACGCGCGACTGTTGTGGCAGATGCTGCAGCACTGCACCAGTGAGCAGTGTTGCGACGGAAGTCGGACGACACAAAGACGTACGGCTGCCAGAAAGATGTCGAGCCACTCAAGGAAAACTGAAATGAGCCACTCACAGAATGTGATGCTCTGTGAGCTGGTCTCACAAGATCCTTGCCTTTACGATTTGAAGAACCCTAAATATAGAGACACTATATTCAGAGACAGAATTTGGGAAGAAATTGGTGCACAGTTGAAACTGGCAGGTGAGTGAAATATATAATATTTTCCCATTAATGCAAATTTTTCAGGCCTGTTATGAAAATCAGTATAATCCATGCAGATGTAGAATTAGAATGATGAAAATGAACTTGAAGGTCAATTTTCGCATTATTCTTTTTTGTGACGATAAAAATTGAAAACGGCAAGTACATTATAAAATGAACGATCTAAAGTACAACGAGAAAGTTACATTTTACAATACCTTCACTTTGAAAGTAAACGGTAGATTGGTGTCTTCATGATACCTTCTAGTTGTGAAAAACCACCACCAGGTTGTTGTACAGCTTTCTGTAATCAATAGATGTTCGTTTTTGAGGAAGGCGTTTCTCAACAGATTGCGCAAACAGTATGCTGCAATAAGTAATTTGTCACATTCACTTCTATTCATTGGTAGAAGATGGTGCTCAAAAAACTTGTGCCAAAAGTGCACTACTGTTTTACAAGGCCCTTCTGGTCTGACACAGTTCACAATTGAAATTCGTCTTTTGTAAATCCTGGAGTCATCTTTTGACTGCAGCTTGGCAAGATTAAATGTTCATGTCATCCATAACGATGTATGCTGTCAGAATATAAGAATATGGAAGTTCATTTGGATGGGAATAAAGAGTCAGTCGGCTATGAAAGTTGCCTTAGCTTGTTCCAAAAGTTTCTGCATGGGAGAAACTGGCAAGTATAATTTGGGGAAATTTTGTGAACAAGCACGGACATTATGTCTTCCACATTTCTGCCAGTGTATACTGTAGACGTTCAGAATGAAAATTCTAGAGATGTTTAAGGTGTAACCCTATCTTGTTGTCAAGAACTTGAAACAATGCAATGACGCTAGCGTGCGCTTATTGTTAATAAACTTATCTTTCATTGGAATTTTAGGTGAAATGTGCAAAAACAGATGGAGGAATATTCGGGACTCGTATCAGAGAAATAAACGAGAAAGAAAGCTTGGAACAGGGTCAGATGCCTCAGCAAAACCAAGAAAATGGGTTCTGCTTGATCACTTGGGTTTAAGAAACCTACATTTCGTGGCATTTTAAATGAAATTATCAAGAGCATATGGAGAAATATTAGTAACTCATACCGGAGAAATATATGACATAAAATGGTTTCATTAGGTCCAAATGTGTCAGCGAAACAAAACAAATGCATTCTCTATCGTGTGATGACCACACGATTCTCGTTGCGCGTCGACAGAACTGGCGGCTAGTCGCGACGCTCCCGGAGATATATAAGCCCAAATCTCGGAAACGGAGATCGATATCATTCTGATCTCAACTTTAAAAATAATTTAGATATGTTAGCTTCTTTTCATCGCAACGATGTATGACCTAACGTTAACCATACGTAAAGTAGCCAGCGACCACATTTTTCACTGTACACAATTCAAATTTTATGCAGTAGGTTACTTGTAAATTAAGTATCGGAATAACTGTGACGAATATCGGAAAAATAGACACCTCATTATCAAGCTGTGATGTGAAACTGTAAGATACGCAAACATCAATTTTTTGTGCCTTTTACTTTCCTCACAATTGATAGAGAAGTAATATACAGCGAAAAAAACACGCAAAACCGGAAGAGACACTTTTCAATTTTTTAAAGTAAAAGGAGAATCTGTATCGAAAAACTAACTCTGGGAGCCGATGTAACTTTGTTGCATTAACATACAGTATTTTTTACAGCAAGAAAATCGGAATTCTTCTTTTTCTTATGTATTTGAATCCGCCGCCGCCGACCGGAGCTTGGGAAACGGCGACGACTCCAGTCGTCTTGCGGCCGTGTCGCCGTCTGCCAGGGTGGGAAAAGAGGAGGGGGCAGCGTCGCAGTCGCAGCCAACTGTCGCGTCTTGCACAACGTAACTTAAGTTTATTTCTCTGATACGAGTCCCGAATATTCCTCCATCTGTTTTTGCACATTTCACCTAAAATTCCAATGAAAGATAAGTTTATTAACAATAAGCGCACGCTTGCGTCATTGCATTGTTTCAAGTTCTTGACAACAAGATAGGGTTACACCTTAAACAACTCTAGAATTTTCATTCTGAACGTCTACAGTATACACTAGCAGAAATGTGGAAGAAATAATGTCCGTGCTTGTTCACAAAATTTCCCCAAATTATACTTGTCAGTTTCTCCCACGCAGAAAGTTTTGGAACGAGCTAAGGCAACTTTCATAGCCGACTGAGTCTTTATTCCCATGCATATGAACTTCCATATTCTTATATTCTGACAGCATACATCGTTATGGATGACATGAACATTTAATCTTGCCAAGCTGCACTCAAAAGATGACTCCAGGATTTACAAAAGACGAATTTCAATTGTGAACTGTGTCAGACCAGAAGGGCCTTGTAAAACAGTAGTGCACTTTTGGCACAAGTTTTTTGAGCACCATCTTCTACCAATGAATTGAAGTGAATGTGACAAATTACTTATTGCAGCATACTGTTTGCGCAATCTGTTGAGAAACGCCTTCCTCAAAAAACGAGCATCTATTGATTACAGAAAGCTGTACAACAATCTGGTGGTGGTTTTTCACAACTAGAAGGTATCATCAAGACAGCAATCTACCGTTTACTTTCAAAGTGAAGGTATTGTAAAATGTAACTTTCTCGTTGTACTTTAGATTGTTCATTTTATAATGTACTTGCCGTTTTCAATTTTTATCGTCACAAAAAAGAGTAATGCGAAAATTGACCTTCAAGTTCATTTTCATCATTCTAATTCTATATCTGCATGGATTATACTGATTTTCATAACAGGCCTGAAAAATTTGCATTAATGGGAAAATATTATATATTTCACTCACCTGCCAGTTTCAACTGTGCACCAATTTCTTCCCAAATTCTGTCTCTGAACATAGTGTCTCTATATTTAGGGTTCTTCAAATCGTAAAGGTAAGGATGTTGCGAGACCAGCTCACAGAGCATCACATCCTATGAGTGGCTCATTTCAGTTTTCCTTGAGTGGCTCGACATCTTTCTGGCAGCTGTACGTCTTTGTGTCGTGCGACTTCCGTCGCAACACTGCTCACTGGTGCAGTGCTGCGGCAGCTTCCGCAACAGTCGCGCGTCGCATCCCAAACTCGAACTGCGCATGCGCCAGCAAGCAACTTCTGACGTCACGTAGCGACCCGTCGCAGTCGCTAGTGTGCGTCGCGTCTTGGACAACGTACCTTTAGGGAACGCCTGATCAAATCCGCTCTCCGACTAGCCGCTGGGCTAGTAATGCACCACTTTCAGTTATCAAATAAATCATTGCCTCCTTTGCTGATGGCCGATGAAGCTCTCAATTTAAATGTGCAATCAGCACACAGGTAAGTAATAATAATAAAAGTCTGACGTGGCTAAGTAAAATATTTTGGGCGAGAGAATTAATTTAATTACACTATACGCAGTAGACGAGCTCTGAACTTGCCCTTTAGAGATACGCTATCGCTATAGTTTTATAGTTAATCAATTGAAACTTCTCACATCTTTATGATTACAGCGGATCTCCCTTCTACTTAAATTTAAACATCCTAGCTTTATTTATTCGCCTACTTAATCTATCTTACTTCCTTAATTTTTAAGACAAAAACCAGAAAATCATGAATTTCAACTAAAATTTTAATTTGTGAGATCCAGAATACTGTTTCTACTAAATTATTATGCAAAAAGAATCTAAATATAAATTTTTAAGTTTCTAGCTCTTCTCTGTTGCGCCAATGATTTTTACAGAAAAACGTCCAAATTTCAAAATGGTTAAAGTTATTGAACTGATATTCAACACATATTGATTTAGTATTACTCCTGACATGCTAGAAACGTTTCAGGTTATTTACTTGATTTTTAAAGTATTGCGCAACATTTATGACGTCAGAGCTAGTTACAGCGGACTAGGCTGGCACACAATGGAAAGACTAATGTGAATTTTATACGGCATGAGTAGGCTGCTTCCCTACAATCTCTTCGTCTCCCACTACGATTATTACCCTCCACGCTGCCCTCCAATACTAATTTGGGCATCCTCTGATGCCTCAGAACATGTCCTACCAACGGATCCCTTCTTCAAGTTGGACGACGAATTATTCTTCTCCCCAATTATGTTCAATACCTCTTAATTAGTTATGTGATCTACCCATCTAATCTTCAGCATTCTTCTGTAGCAATACATTTCGAAAGCTTTTTATTCTCTTCTTATCTAAACTATTTATCGACCACGTTTCACTTCCATACATGGCTACACTCCAAACAAATACTTTGAGAAAAGACTTCCTGACACTTATTTCTATACTAGATGTTAACAGACTCCTCTTCTTCAGAAACGCTTTCCTTGCGTTGCCAATCTACTTTTTATATCCTCTCTACTTCGACCAACATCAGTTATTTTGCTCCCCAAATAGCAAAACTCATCTACTACTGTAAGTGTCTCATTTCCGAACCTAATTCCCTCAGTATCGCCTGATTTAATTCAACTACATTCCATTATCCTCATTTTATTTTGTTGATTTTCGTATTATAACCTCCTTTCAAGACATTGTCCATTCCGTTCAACTGCTCTTCCAGGTCCTTTGTTGCCTCAGACAAAATTACAGTGTCATCAGCAAACCTCAAAGTTTTAATTTCTTCTCCATGGACTTTAATTTCTACTCCTAATTTTTCTCTTGCTTCCTTTACTGCTTGCTCAGTATACAGATTGAATAACATTGGGGAGAGGCTACAACCCTGCCTCACTCCCTTCCCAATCACTGCTTCCCTTTCATGCCCCTCGACTCTTATAACTGCATATGGTTTCTGTACAAATTGTAAATAGCCTTTTGCTCCCTGTATTTTACCCTTGCCACCTTCAGAATTTGAAAGAGTGTATTCCAGTCAAAATTGTCAAAAGCTTTCTCTAAGTCTACAAGTGCCCGAAACGTAGGTTTACCTTTCCTTAATCTATTTTCTAAGATAAGTCGTAGGGTCAGTATTGCCTCACGTGTTCCAACATTTCTACGGAATCCAAACAGATCTTCCCCTAGGTCTGCTTCTACCAGTTATTCCATTCGTCTGTAAAGAATTCGCTTTAGTATTTTGCAGCCGTGACTTATTAAACTGATAGTTCGGTAATTTTCACATCTGTCAACACCTGCTTTCTTTGGGATTGGAATTATTATATTCTTCTTGAAGTCTGAGGGCATTTCACCTGTCCTATACATCTACTTTCAGGTACCAAAATTCTTATGAAATACATAAGAATAGTTAAGATTTTTAAATTCAGATCAGAATGTATAAGGACATTTGAATTACACATAAAATTACAAATAGCGCGCAAAAAAGTTAATTGTGCAACACTGTGGAGGTCCAACTACAAACAGTTAATTAATAAAATAAACCTGCTGCGGCACTCTGTCCCCGCAACTAGCTCGCAGCTGTAGGCAAATCCCACAACAGGACTTGAACACAAAAGCAACAAACATAAAATTAAAAACTATTAAAATGCATACATCTCCGCAGTTATTCTGCACTCATAGAAACAAGATACGGCCAAGCCGCCCAAAGGCTACCCACATGTAAAACCGAAGTAACAGTATTACTTCACTGATTGGCTACAAGCCTGTTCCACATAAACCACGTTAAGTACATGAACCACCGGGCCCCTAAAACAACTAAAATGATAATGAAAATTAAACCCTCAAATTTTTGTTTGGAAATCAGGGAACTCATTGCTCTGTTTGCCGCAAGACTTTCATCACATGCCCACAAGGGCCTTACAATAACAGAATTACTGAGTCAGTTACTCCCAAATCCAACGGCATCCCCGCCGCGGCAGGATGCCAAAAGAATGACAACAAACTACTCAACTTGAAGGTGGAACGGGATATCCGCAGAATCACGTGTGACACTTACGCCTCGTGCAATGACGGGAAAGTCGCCAAAGGGGAAAGAAAAGGTGTCCCTGGCCCGGACCAGCAGAACAGCAACGCATCAACTGTTGCCAATACAAGGCTGACAACATATAGCAAAGAAGAAACATAAAACAAGTTTGATAAAAATTAACGTATACAGTATTACTTAAACGGGCAATTTAAAATTTAACTATTAAAACTTGTTATATGGGATCGGCCTGCTAATAACATTGCAAGTTAACCTTCCCAGTAATAATAAGAAGCAATGCACAACGTCATTTAGAAGAATAATTTACATAATAATTCAAACAAAATTTTAAAAAATCTATGTATACCTTCATTGTGGGATCTTAGAGGCTAATAGATACTGTAATTGGGATACGCACCAACGGCAGATGGCCTATTAAGCTGTACACGTACAACCCGAAGGGCTCCTCAACCCGGAGTAAGAGAGTGCGCCAATATTATCAGGCACACAAATATGACCCACACGTGTTTACCTTTAGGGTGAGCGTACACAACTTTAGTTATAGCCTAAAACCAGTGTCTGGCCCCAGGAAGGGCCTTGAGGTTTACAACAAACACAAATTACAATTAACACTAGCAAATACTCAATAACAAAAAACCATGATTGCAAGTACAAAATTAACATAGCAAAATACCAGCTTGGCGCATACAGAAAACTCCAGATTGGGACATACAGCTCCAAAAGGGGTCACTGAAAGGCATAAAGAAGCTGGATTGCTGGCCAGTTCACACCAGGCAGAATTGAGAATCTTTAAGTACAGAACTTACTAAACAATCTTCATAGATAATTTGAAACAAGTTGCAAGATGGCCAATACCTTCAGGACTCCAGGCAGGCACCGGATAGTACAGCACTGCTGCTCCTGGTTGCTAACAAGTTGTTCAGTACAGTTTGGCGTATTTGTCACACCACGACTGACTGATGCACGTCGTAACCAGGTTTCAAGCGACGAGAGCCGCTCCTTGCCCATTAAACTCACCGGAAGCAATGTTCAACGCTGCCGGAAAACGCAGGCTCCCATGGCCCAACGCGGAACGGTGTTAACTCGCTGCACTTGCCAGGACGCCGACTAGTTCCGCACACCCGTCCAGCTCCATGTCCGACACACTACTCACCACCACACAGCCCCAGAGGGAACACACAAACGAGCAAAGATGATATGACGAGGGCAAGAGTCAATGGGACGCACGCACAAGAGGCGCCAGTAGGATCACGCGCGCGCCGTCACGGAAGTCTCCACGGCCTGTAACACCGAAAATGCAGATAAAATACCATCTCACATTCCTAAATCTTTTCTCCGTTTAATATCCGTTGATAACTTTTAAAGTACTGATACTTTTGAATCTGTAAGCTTCAATACGAAAACTAAATTTTATACATGTTGTTGTTGTTGTGGTCTTCAGTCCTGAGACTGGTTTGATGCAGCTCTTCATGCTACTCCATCCTGTGCAAGCTTGTTCATCTCCCGGTACCTACTGCAACTACATCCTTTTGAATCTGCTTAGTGTATTCATCTCTTGGTCTCCCTCTCCAATTTTTACTCTCCACACTGCCCTCCAATACTAAATTGGTGAGCCCTTGATACCTCAGAACATGTCCTACCAACCGAACCCTTCTTCTAGTCAAGTTGTGCCACACACTTCTCTTCTCCCCAATTCTATTCAATACCTCCTCATTAGTTATGTGGTCTACCCGTCTAATCTTCAGCATTCTTCTGTAGCACCACATTTCGAAAGCTTCTATTCTCTTCTTGTACAAACTATTTATCGTCCATGTTTCACTTCCATACATGGCTACACTCCATACAAACACTTTCAGAAATGACTTCCTGACACTTAAATCTATACTAGATGTTAACAAATTTCTCTTCTTCAGAAACGCTTTCCTTGCCATTGCCAGTCTACCTTTTATATCCTCTCTACTTCGACCATCATCAGTTATTTTGCTCCCCAAATAGCAAAACTCCTTTACTACTTTAAGTGTCTGATTTCCTAATCTAATTCCCTCAGCATCACCCGACTTAATTCGACTACATTCCATTATCCTCGTTTTGCTTTTGTTGATGTTCATCTTATACCCTCCTTTCAAGACACTATCCATTCCGTTCAACTGTCTACCAAGTCCTTTGCTGCCTCTGGCAGAATTACAATGTGATCGGTAAACCTCAAAGTTTTTATTTCTTCTCCATGGATTTTAATACCTACTCCGAAGTTTTCTTTTGTTTCCTTCACTGCTTGTTCAATATACAGATTGAATAACATCGGGGAGAGGCTACAACCCTGTCTCACTCCCTTCCCAACCACTGCTTCCCTTTCATGCCCCTCCACTCTTATAAGTGCTATCTGGTTTATGTACAAATGTAAATAGCCTTTCGCTCCCTGTATTTTACCCCTGCCACCTTCAGAATTTGAAAGAGAGTATTCCAGTCAACATTGTCAAAAGCTTTCTCTAAGTCTACAAATGCTAGATACGTAGGTTTGCCTTTCCTTAATCTAGCTTGTAAGATATGTTGTAGGGTCAGTGTTGCCTCACGTGTTCCAATATTTCTACGGAATCCAAACTGATCTCCCCTGAGGTCCGCTTCTACCAGTTTTTCCATTCGTCTGTAAAGAATTCGCGTTACTGTTTTGCAGCTGTGACTTATGAAAGTGATTGTTCGGTAATTTGCACATCTGTCAACACCTGCTTTCTTTGGGATTGGAATTATTATATTCTTCTTGAAGTCTGAGGGTATTTCGCCTATCTCATACATCTTGCTCACCACATAGTAGAGTTTTGTCATGACTGGCTCTCCCAAAGCAGTCAGTAGCTCTAATGGAATGTTATCTACTCTCGGGGCCTTGTTTCGACTCAGGTCTTTCAGTGTTTTGTCAAACTCTTCACGCAGTATCATATCTCCCATTTCATCTTCATCTACATCCTTTTCCATTTCCATAATATTGTCCTCAAGCACATCGCCCTTGTATAGACCCTCTACATACGCCTTCCATCATTCTGCGTTCGCTTCTTTGCTTAGAACTGTGTTTCCACCTGAGCTCTTGATATTCAAATAAATGGTTCTCTTTTCTCCAAAGGTCTCATTAATTTTCCAGTAGGCAGTATCTATCTTACTGCTAGTGAGATAAACCTCTACATCCTTACATTTATCCTCTAGCCATCCCTGCTTAGCCATTTTGCACTTCCTGTCGATCTCATTTTTTAGACGTTTGTATTCCTTTTTGCCTGCTTCATTTACTGCATTTTTATATTTTTTCCTTTCATCAATTAAATTCAATATTTCTTCTGTAACCCAAGAAGTTCTACTAGCCCTCGTCTTTTTACCTACTTGATCCTCTGCTGCCTTCACTACGTCATTCCTCGAAGCTTCCCATTCTTCTTCTACTGTATTTCTTTCCCCCATTCCTGTCAATTGTTCCATTATGCTCTCCCTGAAACTTTGTACAACCTCTGGTTCGTTCAGTTTATCCAGGTCCCATCTCCTTAAGTTCCCACCTTTTTGCAGTTTCTTCAGTTTGAATCTACAGTTCATAACCAATAGATTGTGGTCAGAGTTCACATCTGCCCCTGCAAATGTCATACAATTTAAAATCTGTTTCCTAAATCTCTGTCTTACCATTATATAATCTATCTGCAACCTGTCAGTATCTCCAGGCATCTTCCGTGTATACAGCATTCTTTTATGATTCTTAGTGTTAGCTATGATTAAGTTATGCTCTGTGCAAAATTCTACCAGACGGCTTCCTCTTTCATTTCTTCCCCCCAATCCATATTCACCTACTATGTTTCCTTCTCTCCCTTTTCCTACTCTCGAAGGACCGAGCGAGGTGGCGCAGTGGTTAGCACACTGGACTCGCATTCGGGAGGACGACGGTTCAATCCCGTCTCCGGCCATCCTGATTTAGGTTTTCCGTGATTTCCCTAAATCGCTTCAGGCAAATGCCGGGATGGTTCCTTTGAAAGGGCACGGCCGATTTCCTTCCCTATCCTTCCCTCCCCCGAGCTTGCGCTCCGTCTCTAATGACCTCGTTGTCGACGGGACGTTAAACACTAATATCCTCCTCCTCCTACTCTCGAATTCCAGTCACCCATGACTATTAAATTTTCGTCTCCCTTCACTACCTGAATAATTTCTTTTATCTCATCATACATTTCCTCAATTTCTTCATCATCTGCAGAGCTAGTTGGCATATAAACTTTTACTACTGTAGTAGGCATGGGCTTTTTGTCTATCTTGGCCACAATAATGCGTTCACTATGCTGTTTGTAGTAGCTTACCCGCATTCCTATTTTCCTATTCATTATTAAACCTACTCCTGCATTACCTCTATTTGAATTTGTATTTATAATCCTATATTCGCCTGACCCAAAGTCTTGTTCCTCCTGCCACCGAACTTCACTAATTCCCACTATATCTAACTTTAACCTATCCATTTCCCTTTTTAAATTTTCTAACCTACCTGCCCGATTAAGGGATCTGACATTCCACGCTGCGATCCGTAGAACGCCAGTTTCCTTTCACCTGATAACGACGTCCTCTTGGGTAGTCCCCGCCCGTAGATCCGAATGGGGGACTATTTTACCTCCGGAATATTTTACCCAAGAGGACGCCCACGTCATTAAACCATACAGTAAAGCTGCATGCCCTCGGGAAAAATTAAGGCTGTAGTTTCCCGTTGCTTTCAGCCGTTCGCAGTACCAGCACAGCAAGGCCGTTTTGGTTAGTGTTACAAGGCCAAATCAGTCAATCATCCAGAGTGTTGCCCCTGCAACTACTGAAAAGGCTGCTGCCGCTCTTCAGGAACCACACGTTTGTCTGGCCTCTCAACAGATACCCCTCCGTTGTGGTTGCACCTACGGTACGGCGATCTATACCGCTGAGGCATGCAAGCCTCCGCACCATCGGCAAGGTCCATGGTTCTCGGGGGGGATTTTATACATAATGGATGTAATAGTGTATTTATTTGTGAATGTATATACGAGGCTTGTTTTTTTAAGTAAGGTCCCTTTGAACATAAGTACACAGCGAAAGGTAAATTTGTTTTCAGGAAGTACATACTTTCCTCAATTTTTCGACATAGTTGCCAAGTTTGTTGAAACACGTATCGTACCTCTCAACCAATTTTAAAATACCCTCTTCATAAAAACTTGTCGCTTGCTCCGATAACCAAGAGTTCACTGCCGTTTTCACGCCGCCGTTATCATTGTAACGGTTGCCACTGAGTTGCTGTTTGAGGTGGAGGTACAGATGGTAATCGCTCTAATCATGGGTCTGACCTGCAGTGCTTGGTCTTGCATTGTCACGGAGAAGGACAATTCCCGTTGTCACCATACTGTGTCTTTTGTTTTGAATCGCTCTGAGTAGCTTTCTCAGGGTTTGGCAGTATGTTTTTGCATTGACAGTGGTTCCTCGTTGCATGAATTCGACCAACAAAACACCATGCCTATCCCAAAAGACCGACGTCTTGATTTTGCGCTGGGGCAGAGTGTGTTTGGCGAGTGTGTGTGTCTCCATTCCATGCTCTGTTCCAAAAAATGGTTCAAATGGCTCTGAGCACTATGGGCCATAACATCTATGGTCATCAGTCCCCTAGAACTTCGACCTACTTAAACCTAACTAACTTAAGGACATCACACAACAGTCATCACGAGGCAGAGAAAATCCCTGACCCCGCCGGGAATCGAACCCGGGAACCCGGGCGCGGGTCCGGCCGCGGTGGTCTAGCGGTTCTGGCGCTGCATTCCGGAACCGCGGGACTGCTACGGTCGCAGGTTCGAATCCTGCCTCGGGCATGGGTGTGTGTGATGTCCTTAGGTTAGTTAGGTTTAAGTAGTTCTAAGTTCTAGGGGACTTATGACCTAAGATGTTGAGTCCCATAGTGCTCAGAGCCATTTTGAACCGGGCGCGGGAAGCGAGAACGCTACGGCACGACCACGAGCTGCGGACAACATGGTCTGTTCCTGCAATTCTGGTGTCATATGCGAAACCCATGTTTCGTCTCCAGTTACGATCTGATTCAAGAAGCCATCACCTTCTTCGTGATAACGAGACAAGAACTTCATCGCACACTGAAAGCTTTGGTTTTTGTGGCCCTCTGATAGGAATTTCGGGACCCAACAAGAACACAGTTTCCTAAACTTTAGGTGTTCAGAAACAATGTTGTAAAGCATTGATTTCGGCACGTCAGGAAATTCATTTGTGGGACTTGTTATTGTGAAGCGCCTGTTGTCACGAATCCTCGCTTCAACTGAGGCCACCAAATCGTCTGTAATCAAAGAAGTGCGACCGGAGCGGTCCTCATCATCGACGTTGTCACGGCCATCTTTGAATTCTCGAACCCCTTACGCACTTTGTTTTCACTCATAACAGTATCACCGTACACTTCACAAATCTGTTGATGAATTTCTGCAGCAGACAGGTTCCTTGCTGACAAAAACCGTATCACTAAGCGAACCTCGCACGTGGCCGGCTAGTTGATAGTCGTAAACATTTTGAAAGCACAGAACAGAACCTTACAAGTTATCTACAGAGCTAAAACTTAGCACAGTTGTTCCGGAGGTATGTAGATACACGGCGCACGCGCTCGTTGCAGTATGCGCGCGAGCTACTAGTGACTACAACAAAACGGAACCTTACTTAAAAAACACGCCTCGTAGTTGTAATTATTGCAAATTGCTGGGCAATGCCAAGGGAACTTTGTTTAAATGTATCGACGGCAACGAAGAAATGCCAGTAGTGTCGTTCTTCATCTTTGCATACGGAAAGTCTCTGTCGCGCTGCGAGCAAAGAGGAGAGACTGCAGTTTGAGTATTGAAAGAGTGCAGAAGTGTTTACTGGGCGCTCCCGCAGACAAGATGTGCAGTTAAAGATTGCACCAATGTCGACGCACCTATTTTATTAAATACCGAGTATCGAGAGCACGGTCGTAGTGGATAAGCGAAGGAAGCTGCAATTCTAACTGTTGTCTGTACCACAATTATCCATAGGTCAGGAGACGACTCGTGGTTCGCAACCAAAAAAAAAAAAAAGAAAGTTCAAATGTGTGTGAAATCTTATGGGACTTAACTGCTAAGGTCATCAGTCCCTGAGCTTACACACTACTTAACCTAAATTATCCTAAGGACAAACACACACACCCATGCCCGAGGGAGGACTCGAGCCTCCGCCGGGACCAGCCGCACAGTCCATGACTGCAGCGGTTCGCAAACAGTACCAGAAGCAGCAACTCAGCATTGTCGTCGGCTACATTCTTTGTCGTCCGCACGGCTACGACACCGTAAGATTGTTACCTGACAGAGTATAACTAATACTGTACTCGGTGGTATTTCTTTAACGTTAAAGAGTTTAACGTTAAAGAGTTTCTTTCTTAAACAATAAGGTGCAACAGTTAAAGTTTGTAGCGTACCTCTGCTGTCATTGGCCTCAGACATTATCGCGAAGCAGGGTGTCCGATCCTGCCGGCACGGCAGCTCAGCGTGTTCGGTCAGAGGTTTACCTGTCCTCTGTAATAATAATAATAATAATAATAATAATAAATCGAGTCAACGGCTCAACACTGAACTTGGAACGGGTGTCATGGGACATCCGCACCGAACAAATGCAACGAATCGCCGGCACGGTAGCTCAGCGTGTTCGGTCAGAGGATTTAGGTCATTGGACATCGGACGTCCTCCACGAACAAAGTCAACAAACACTATAGAACAAAATGAGATAAAAAAAAAGATAGCTGGGTGGGAGATTTTATCCGCTCAGGGACTGGATGTTATGTTGCCCTCATCATCATTTCATCCCCATCCGGCGGCCAGGTAATGTCGAATGTAATAAGACCAGCACCGAGGCGGCCGGACCTGCCCCGCAAGGGGCCTCCCGGCCAATGGCGCCAGACTCTCATTTCCATTTTACCAAGCAGGGTCCCTTTCCTTTCCATGCAATCACCCAGTGTCGTAAAAATATGAAAACTGATTAACTATTTACTGCCAGTTTTGTTTCCTGATGACCAGTTTCACTTTAAATTTTGCTGTATCAGTAACTGTTCATTCTTGCATCGCATAACAGAGGCTTAGTTAATTTGCGACTCTGAGTATTAACTTCACTCATTTAAAGTAACGTAAAAATTTCACTGGCATAACGAATAAGTCTTTCTTTCAAACTCTCTTTCAAATTTTGAAGGTGGCAGGGGTAAAATACAGGGAGCGAACGGCTATTTACAATTTGTACAGAAACCAGATGGCAGTTATAAGAGTCGAGGGGCATGAAAGGGAAGCAGTGGTTGGGAAGGGGGTGAGACAGGGTTGTAGCCTATACCCGATGCTATTGGTTCAAATGGCTCTGAGCACTATGGGACTTAACATCTGAGGTCATCAGTCCCCTAGAACTTAGAACTACTTAAACCTAACTAACCTAAGAACATCACACACAACCATGCCCGAGGCAGGATTCGAACCTGCGACCGTTGCGGTCGCGTGGTTCCAGACTGAAGCGCCTAGAACCGCTCGGCCATACCGGCCGGCCCCGATGTTATTCAGTCTGTATATTGAGCAAGCAGTAAAGGAAACAAAAGAAAAATTCGGATTAGGAATTAAAATCCATGGAGAAAAAATAAGAACGTTGAGGTTCGCCGATGACACTGTAGTTCTGTCAGAGACAGCAAAGGACCTGGAAGAGCAGCTGAATGGAATGGGCAGTGTCTTGAAACGAGGATATAAGATGAACATAAACAAAAGCAAAACGAGGATAATGGAATGTAGTCGAATTAAATCGGGTGATGCTGACGGTATTAGATTAGTAAATGAGACGCTTAAAGCAGTGAATGGGTTTTGCTATTTTAGGAGTAAAATAACTGATGATGGTCGAAGCAGAGAAGATATGAAATGTAGACTGGCAATGGCAAGGAAAGCGTTTCTGAAGAAGAGAAATTTGTTAACATAGAGTATAGATTTAAGTGTGAGGAAGTCGTTTCAGAAAGTATTTGTATGGTGTGTAGCTGTGTATGGAAGCGAAACGTGAACGATAAACAGTTTAGGCAAGAAGAGAATAGAGGCTTTCGAAATGTGGAGCTATAGAAGAATACTGAAGATTAGATGGGTAGATCACATCACTAACGAGGAGGTATTGAATAGAATTAGGGAGAAGAGAAATTTGTGGCACAACTTGTCTAGAAGAAGGTATCGGTTGGTAGGGCATATTCTGAGGCATCAAAGGATCACCAATACAGTATTGGAGGGCAGCGTGGAGGGTTAAAATCGTAGAGGGAGACCAAGAGATGAATACACTAAACAGTTTCAGAGGGATGTAGGTTGGAGTAGGTACTGGGAGATGAAGCTTCCACAAGATAGAGTGGCATGGAGAGCTGCAACAAACCAGTCTCTGGACTGAAGACCACAACAACAACAACAACGATTAAGTAGTGATACAGCACTAATTAAGAGTACTCAATTTCATTTATACTGTATTTAGCTTAGCGGGTGCGTTCTGCTGGCTTGGTATTTATTTTATTGTTCTTATGATAAAAGTGAATCAGTTGCTCATTTGCTTACAGTAAATTCAATTCAGCCTTTCAAAAATTAAAAGTAAATTGCTTACCCGTTTCCATATTTTGGATTACTTTACGCTGAGATTACTTAAAGTGATTTTTTATGTAACAAAGTCTAAGTTACAGCTAGTCATTTATTTACCTAGCAACTTCGTTAAACTTTGCTTTCAATATTTAGGATTTCAAAACAAGTAACTGCAAACTCAGTGCTTGCTGATTTATTTATTTTCTCGTGAACTGTTGTGTTGTACGCGTGACGAACCCTTCTGTTGGCACGTCGGTGACTATTTGCTTAATTTTTTTTGCTATTACCTTTCTTAGGATTTTTGAAATTCATTGCCCTAGTGGGTTAGCGACTGTTTAATTATCTGTTTTTTTGGTAATCGGTATTTTTTAAAACTTTTACGTGGTACCCGTTTCCTCCCTGTGTGGTTCGTGAGCGATTGCACTAAATTCCACATATTTCAAAATTATTATCAATATTTAGATTAAGTTTAGAGTAGGTTCTTCCTTGAGAAGGTCTGTTGTACACTTTACTCCTACTAACCGGTATTACGGTATTACGTTCCTTCAGTAACGACAATCTTACTCACTGTAACATTTCATTAGGCACTAGCGATCACGGTCTTTTATATCGCAATCCAGTGAGTCGATTAGAAAGGGAAATATTGCAGGCTCACCAGAAAGATGGAACAAAAGTTGAAGGCCGGGAGAGGGGAGGTCACTGACAGTTGCTCAAGATTATAATGAACACATGGTTTGCGTGAATAAAGCTGGAATGGTGAGGTCTTCTTATGAAATACGAAGCCATAAAGGTATTATCCAATGGCGGAAATGATCCCTGTGAATTCCTATACGTCACACTGTGACGTAAAAGGAAGACTTCCGTTGCTTAATTTCAAACGTAGAAGTATACTTCATCTACTCACAGTTGAAAAGCAAATGCCCGAAAAACGGGGACGGTCCAAAACCGGATCAGAATTCTTCTGTTTCAATTCCAAGGAAGAGAAAGCATATCCGGTGCCAAACGACGTACCTTTTTAGAATACAGGATTTTACTGGCCAATATCTGTCAGTTCAAGAGGCAGATGTGATCTCTGCTCATCTACAAAGATGGTGTCTAAACGCCATTCAAAGCGTTCGTAGCGTAATATATTTACGAGTGCTCTGACCTTTTTATGCATTTAACGACTTTGTATCTTTTTTTTTAAAATAAAATGGTTTGCTATCAACCCAGTAACAGTTCGTCAAGTATTAAAGTACAAAACTTTGAACCGTGATTTTATGTTCCTTACAATTGCAATAAATAAAGGGTTCACACACGTGCAGAGGACGAGGAACGCTAAGCGCGCGCCGTTGTTTGGCCGCCCGGCGCCGGGAGGCAAGGCAGCGGGCGCAGCTGGGGAGTGTACCGGGGCAGCAAACGCGGATAACCGCCGCTGTAATCCGCGCTGGGCGGGCGGCGGGTCGATGCGGAGCTACACGTGCTCGCAAACCGGCCCGCAGCGTGCTAATATATCCAATTACCCACGGTTCTTGCACCACTAATGTTGGCGGCAATTACCTCATCACCGCGTTAACCGCGAGCAGAATTCATTTTCACATTACACATGGCATGTGTTATTGCTGTACTGCGCGTTTTAGATTTAGTGAGAAACATCAATACTCTCCACGTTGTCATTTTACGCTTTGGTGCGCTAGGTGAAGGCCGCCACGAAATGCTTCACCGGACATCATACATTATTTTGTTTATACTTGTAGCGCCGGAAACGGTGGGAACGAAAAGTGGCTGTGGCGTAAATCCTTAATGACTTTTAAATACATTTATTAATCAAACTTCTTGAGTATTCACCGTTGCTCGGGGATGTATTTATTCAAAAATTATACTAGTCAACCTCCTCCTTGCTCCTCTCTTTGTCCATCTCGTCCAGCCCACTTGCTGTCCATCAGTTCCTGCCCCCCCCCCCCTCTCTCTCACTGTCCATCTCCTCTTCCCCCGTCACTCTGTCAGTCTACTCCTTCTCCCTCTGTGCATCTACTCCTTTCACCTCTGCCACCTCTTCCTGCCCCTTTCTTTGTCAATCTCTTCTCTCTCTCTCTTTCTCCCTTCTCTGTGCCCATCTCCCGTTCTCCCTCTCCCTGTTCATCTCGTTTCCTTTCCTTTCGGTGCCCATCTCCTGGTTTCCCATCTCTCTGTCCATCTGCTCCTATTCCCTGATGATCCCCTCTCCTTTCCTTTCTCTGCCCAACTCCTCCTTTCCCATCTGTACATTTCCTCTTCCCTTTCTCTGTTCATTTCTGGTTCCTGACATCTCTGCCTGTCTCTTCATCCCCCTTTCTCTGTCCATTCCCTCCTCTTTCCTTTCCATCTCTTCTTCTCGCCTCTCTCTGTCCACTGCCTGCTTCCCTATCGCCACGCGGAGTGGCCGCTCGGTTTGAGGCGCCATGTCACGGATTACGCGGCCCCTCCTGCCGGCGGTTCGAGTCCTCCCTCGGGCATTGGTGTGTGTGTGTTGTTCTTAGCATAAGTTAGTTTAAGTAGTGTGTAAGTCTAGGGATCGATGACCTCAGCAGTATGGTCCCTTAGGAATTCACACACACACACACACACACACACACACACACACACACACACCACTTCCCTATCTCTGTCAATCTCCTCTTACTCCTATCTGTGTCTATCTTCTCCATCTCCCTTCCTGTCTGGCCACCTCCTTATCCTCCCTTCTCTCTCCAGGTTGTCACACTCATCCTAATAGGAGGCAGGAAGTTCTTACCCATACAATATTTCTTTCGGGATAATAACTAGTCAGTGCACCAAATTTGAATGAAATCGTTTGAAGCGTTTAAGATGAGCTTTCTACCTGTGGCTTTTCTCGTACTAACTTTTTAAAAATATTCCACTCATATTCAGCATATTTCACGCTTATTTGTACACATATTCCATCTGATGTCCAGCGAATTTCGCCCTCTAAATTGATTTTCAACCAATTTAATGTTTATGAGGTCGTATCTCCTGAAGTATTTGTCGAAAAACGATGTATTTTTCTAGGTACATTACGCAAAATATATTGCGAACAGAGATAGTAGCAAGGAAATAGTTAATTGAAACGTCAAGCCGATGCGGAAAGTTTTTTCTTGCGTCTGAGTATTTGACCTCATATCTCATGAACTATGTGTCGTATAGTGATATGTTGTTGTAGATACACTTAGCGGCAATTGTGGATACTGTCTGCGAAAATTGTGAATAGAGTTAATAGTACGCAAGTAATCAATTTAAAGGTGCCACGCGGGGTAGACGCGCGGTCTGAGGCGCCTTGTCATGGCCCGTGCGGCTTCCCCCCCCCCCCCCCCCCCCCATCGGCGGGCATGGGTGTGTGTGTTTTTCTAAGCGTAATTTAGTTTAAGTTACATTAAGTAATACTTAAGCTTAGGGACCGATGACCTCAGCAGTTTGATCCCATAAGACCTTACTACAAAACATTTAGAGGTCTTGCATGATGCGGTAGTTTTTCGCGCATCTTAGCATTTGACGTCTTATCTTCTGAAGTATGCGTCTTACAATAATATACACTGATCAGCCAGAGCATTACGACGTCGTGATTTCTGAACTAAGTGTCATACAACGACGTAATTTTTCTGGTAATTTCAGTGGTATATGTGAATACTGTCGGAAAAATGAGTCACGAAAACAGTTAGTAGGAAATAACTAATAAATTAGTGGAAGTTTTACTGCACGAACAGCGTAAATGTAGTAAGTGACAATTTTTTTCCGTTCATCATTTTGTGGGGTTCGTCAACTGACGAAGTTTCCTAAATGTTTGAAATTGTGTGCGAAGTTTGTTCCAAGACTCTAAGTTCTCTCATTCTCAAACACTGAATGATTACTTTCCAGAAAATAAAAGATACGTTTACAAAGTTTGGTTGGAATTGGCCAAATAGGAGAAGATGTCGAACATAAATAAATTTAGCAATTAACAAAGTGTAAAACTTAACATGTAACACAATAGAGTACACTGTAAAATCCACTACCGATTAGAATTTCTTCAACTACACAATACTAAACAATATACCACAAACTATAACGCAACAGTAAAATGGTGACAAGAAAGACGTGTAATAATCAAATCCTAGCCATGAATACGATATCCCGAAATATACCCCTCCAAAAACTGGCATCCTAAATTACACTACTGGCCATTAAAATTGCTGTACCACGAGGATGACGTGCTACAGACGCGGAATTTAACCGACAGGAAGAAGATGCTGTGATATGGAAATGATTAGCTTTTCAGAGCACTCACACAAGGTTGGCGCCAGTGGCGACAACTACAACGTGCTGACATGAAGAAAGTTTCCAACCGATTTCTCATACACAAACACACACAAAAAGCAGTTAACCGGCGTTGCCTGGTGTAACGTTGTTGTGAAGCCTCGCGTAAGGAGGAGAAATGCGTACCATCACGTTTCCGACTTTGATAAAGGTCGGATTGTAACCTATCGCGATTGCGGTTTATCGTATCGCGACATTGCTGCTCGCTTTGGTCGAGATCCAATAACTGTAACCAGAATATGGAATAGGTGGGTTCAGGAGGGTAACACGGAACGCCGTGCTGGATCCCAACGGCCTCGTGTCACTACAGTCGAGATGACAGCCATCTTATCTGCATGGCTGTAACGGATGGTGCAGCCACGTCTCGATCCCTGAGTCAACAGATGGGGAAGTTTGCAAGACAACAACCATCTGCCCGAACAGTTCGATGAAGTTTGCAGCAGCATGAACTATCAGCTCTGAGACCATGGCTGCGGTTACCCTTGACGCTGCATCACACACAGGAGCACCTGCGATGGTGTACTCAACGACGAACCTGCGTGCACGAATGGCAAAACGTCGTTTTTTCGGATGAATCTAGGTTCTGTTTACAGCATCATGATGATCACATCCGTGTTTGGCGACATAGCGGTGAACGCACATTGGAAACATGTATTCGTCATCGCCATACTGGCGTATCATCTGACCTGATGGTATGAGGTGCCATTGGTTACACGTCTCGGTCACCTCTTGTTCGCATTGGCGGCACTTTGAACAGTGGGCGTTACATTTCAGATGTGTTACGACCCGTGGCTCTACCCTTAATTCGGTCCCTGCAAAACCCTACATTCCAGCAGGATAATGCACGACCGCATGTTGCGGGTCCTGTACTGTCCTTTCTTGATACAGAAAATGTTCGACTGCTGCCCTGGCCAGCACATTCTCCAGATCTCTCACGATTGAAAACGTCTGATCAATAGTGGCCGAGCAACTGGCTCGTCACAATACGCCAATCAGTACTCTTGATGAACTGTGGTATCGTGTTGAAGGTGCATGGGCAGCTGTACCTGTACACGCCATCCAAGCTCTGTTTGACTCAATGCCCAGGCGTATCAAGGCCGTTATTACGGCCAGAGGTGGTTGTTCTGGGTACTGATTTCTCAGGATCCATGCACCCAAATTGTGTGCAAATGTAATCACTTGTCAGTTCTAGTGTAATTTATTTGTCCAATGAATATCCGTTTATCATCTGCATTTCTTCTTGGTGTAGCAATTTTAATGCCCAGTAGTGTAGAATGTCGGCTGGTCTTAAGTTTGCATTATTTAGATACTTTCGAGTTTCATCTAGCCAAGGTGCGGGATTTTTAAGTGAGGTTACATAATCTGTTATTCTATTCGTCAACCTATTTTCTGAAAGTTGGCTGACATGACCAATGAATTTCATTCGCCTTTTCCTAATGTCACTTTCGATGTTTGTAAACTTTTCTGTTGTTTTAATTCATTGTAGCCTATAACCATCTTTGGTATGCCTTCTTCCTAGAATTTTGTTGATGATTGTTGTGTACATAGTTCCGCGTAGTCAGCGCGGACACAACTTTCCCACCATAGCGCGGCCCGCTAACCACAACAGTGCAGGCGCAGCGCTCGTCCGTCTGCACACTACGAGATGGCGCTGCCATAGAGACGGACCAAATTCTGCTTCCGCCAATCTGCATATTAATATGTAACGCAGCCAATGAGATTGCTGCTAACATAGAACCTTTTCTCCTCACGGATCACTCTCGCACAGTGATACATGAACGCGCAAGGTATTATAAAGAGTGTACAGACCTCCGATTAGAGTCTGTATTTGTGTGCAACAGTCTGTACGAGTTCAACATTTGTCTGTACCAGTCTATAGTCAAGTTTCAGTATGCACCTAATAAGATTACCACATTCCTGTACATAGCCATGAAGATAAATGTATAGACACTTTTTGTCAAGTTTCGGAGATATATGTGAGAATAAGATTAACGTACCAATACCAAAGGAGCTTCAGATTGTCAATTGTAAATAGCATCCAGAACCAACTTAAGTCATTTTTATGCTCGTTATTATTTTAATAAATGTGTGTGAAAATTAATCAAATTCTGTTTAAAGTTGGTCACCGTCAATCTGCTACTCAGAGCGTGCAAGTGACATGTCTATCGTCTGACCTAATGGCAGAAGATAGACACGCCACGATAAGACCACGAGACATATTGCTGACACTCGCCTACTTCGTTAGAGCGAAAAGTCAAATAATCCGATGATGAAGGTGTTACAGTACACACACCACAATGATCTTCCTCTCTGCTTTTTTGATGACTTCATGTTGATGTTTCCTGCTAATAGTTAGTGTTTCACTAATAATAACCTATTATTATTATTACTATTGTCCAGAGAAAATCCAATACACGGTTCACTTCTCGTGATACTCTGTTCGAAATCGTAGGACACTATAGTTTAACCTTAACTAACAGTTTCCTTGATATGACTCACCATTATGATAGGCCACACATTAACTCGGTAATAAATGTCCAAACAGGGTCTATAATGGAAAGTCAAGTTGCGACGCGATGTTTGAATAGTAGCTTCGGCAACGACGGAAGTTCTTAAATTTGAATTAAAAATATCGATTTTTTATCGATTGAGATGTTCGCTTGATGTTAGCGTTATCTCAGTTCTGTCAGTTTCCGTACTTTTGACAATAAATTAAATGAACAGAAATCTACTTTTAATTATCCCGGCTTCCAATCAAGTTAACTATTTCAAGCAATGGCGCATGACCATTAAGAGACTCGAATACTCAGGACTCAGACGCTAAAATGGCTGGGACTGCGAGGTGGCGCAGTGGTTAGACACTGGACTCGCATTCGGGAGGACGACGGTTCAATCCCGCGTCCGGCCATCCTGATTTAGGTTTTCCGTGATTTCCCTAAATCACTCCAGGCCAATGCCGGGATGGTTCCTCTGAAAGGGCACGGCCGACTTCCTTCCCTAATCCGATGAGACCGATGACCACGCTGTCTGGTCTCCTTCTCCAAACCAACCACTTAATTCTCGAACACAAAGACCGCCAGATGCTAAAGGCTCCGAAACACTAAAGACGTTAACAATAAGTGCTTCGGTTTTTATAGTAGATGTGAGACAAAAGAAACGTTCGGTAGAAACTCTTTGAATAAAGCCCATTGCTGCTTTGCATGTAATATTCTGTTCCATTGGCTCTTGTTGCTCTTTTATTTAGTTTTCTCTGCTTTAAAACGGGAATTCATGATTTTATATGAAACATGGGAAGTCTTCATGGACAGTTCGAATAAATTTTAATTTAAAAGAAGACCAGATGTTTAACGAGGAGCTACATCTCTCCTGGCAGAGATGTTTGCTGGAGCACCTCCCACTCACATGTTGCAAAAAAGCGGTCATCAGTCGCTGTTGCAAACTTGAATTGGTTACATGTTCCCATAATAGCAATTTCCAGTATTATGAGCCGTCTTGTAAGTTTAGTTATGTTAACAGATACACGCGTAAGTAAAGCTATACCAGTCATAAAACTCAAGGTTTGTTTGGAAAGCTCGGTGCCTTACAAAAGTTATGTACCCGAGCCTTCGTCCGATGGACGAACTGAGTTATCTGTACAGTTATAGAGAGAACTATGGTCTAACGAGAGTTACACGCACGGGATGATTTGATATTTCTCTCATTTACAAAACCTTACAAAGGTTTCAGCAGTAGGTGACAGAAACAATATATGGGCTGACGTAATATTAAAGTTTGAATTTGTGGCCTAACATTCGTTCTTAGAACCGACGTGACACACTTTCATTGGTTATAAAACTGAAATCATCAGAATTTAAATAAAGATTATCTGTACCTTCCACACACTTTTGTGAATTACTTTATCTGATTATAATGAAATAATGTATCTGGATTTTTTTGAGTATATATTTAGACCAAGTATTATAAAGGACAGTAAAATAAATAAACAGAAGCATATAAATGTTCCTGAGCGCTTTCGGATAAGTCCGTAGAGTTTTCCTTTCAAAACTAATTCATCCATGTGACCCCAACGGGAAGTTAACAGTCAGCGTTTACTGACGGTATTGACTGGGGTTACTTACTTTTAATGTGAAAGCGATTCAAACACGGAAAGATGCTCACTGAATAAGAACAACGGATGTCAAATGGCAGGTGTCGTCGTTGAACTAGAGAGCAAATAGTTTTCCTTGTTCTGGATATCTTCTTGTGTGCTTTCTGCCTATTTTCGATCATTCTTTTTATTTCACCAGCCCATTTAACGGTCTCTGATTTTGGTTTGCTCCTGGTTTCATAAAATTCAACTACTTGTGAGTCTGTTTGATTTCCTTGATGTGAATATAATTAGGATTTTTCTGATGTCACTATGACTGTTTGTATATTGCTGTACGCTTCTTGGCCTGAAGCTGTCGCCTGTGCATTTTGGTCCAACTATCATCCATCCGCCTGGGTATCAGTACCACGATCCCTAATTTTGTTCTCCATTCAGTAATCATTGCGTCTTTCACTCCGTCTGTTCCCTGGATCGCGTGTTTATTTTCCCATCTCCTCTCAAAGTAATTTCCAGCACAGATATTTCCTCTGTGTGGTGAGCCAATCTCGTTTCCTGAATGGTTTACAAATGAAAAATCTGCGTCTTACTGCCATATGACATAGCACATAATTCTCAATGATCGCTGTTTTCGTTCACATCGGAAGCTTTACTCTGAAAACGTACCTCGTTTACCAAAAGCGCTGTAGGCCCGTTTTGCCCCTCTGCAATTTTTTTTCTGTACCGTCGTTATCTTCAACTATATTAAAGAGAGCTTATTGTTTCACTTCCGTCAAATCATCTAAATGTGAATCATTGTAAACAGCACGAATGACTAAACTCCACTGTTCGCAGCCATAGTCGTGTCCTCTATGTACACTACCGGCCATTAAAATTGCTACACCAAGAAGAAATGCAGATAGTAAACGGGCATTCGTTGGACGAATATATTATACTAGAAATGACTTGTGATTACATTTTCACGCAATTTGGGTGCATAGATCTTGAGAAATCAATACCCAGAACAACCACCTCTGGCCGTAATAACGGCCTTGATACGCCTGGGCATTGAGTCAAACAGAGCTTGGATGGCGTGTACAGGTACAACTGCCCATGCAGCTTCAACACGATACCACAGTTTATCAAGAGTAGTGACTGGCGTATTGTGACGAGCCAGTTGCTCGGCCACCATTGACCAGACGTTTTTAATCGGTGAGAGATCTGGAGAATGTGCTGGCCAGGGCAGCAGTCGAACATTTTCTGTATCAAGAAAGGCCCGTACAGGACCCGCAACATGAGGTCGTGCATTATCCTACTGAAATGTAGGGTTTCGCAGGGATCGAATGAAGGGTAGAGCCACGGGTCGTAACAAATCTGAAATGTAACGTCCATTGTTCAAAGTGCCGCCAACGCGAACAAGAGGTGACCGAGACGTGTAACCAATGGCACCTCATACCATCAGGCCGGGTGATACGCCAGTATGGCGATGACGAATACATGTTTCCAATGTGCGTTCACCGCGATGTCGCCAAACACGGATGCGACCATCATGATGCTGTAAACAGAACCTAGATTCATCCGAAAAAATGCTAAGGTCATAAGTCCCTAAGTTTACACACTACTTAACCAAAATTATCCTAAGGACAAACACACACACCCATTCCCGAGGGGGGACTCGAACCTCCGCCGAGACCAGCCGCACAGTCCATGACAGCAGCGCCCTAGACCGCTCGGCTAATCCCGCGCGGCTCCTTCTGAACCGATCATTGACTGGAAATCGTTATATTCGACTACTTGGAGACCATCTGCAGTCATTCATGGACTTCATGTTCCCATGACAATGCGCCATGCCACAATTTTTCGAGACTGTTTTCAAGAACATTCTGGACAATATCACGTAACTATTTTTTTGAATGAAAGAGAATATTCTGATAATTGAATGAAATGGTTTGTTAAAAATTCTCTTTTATGTTTGTTAAAAGCCACGGCAAAATTTTCCCAGGTCGCTATCGCCAGAAATATCGTACGTATTCCAACGTGAAGACATCCGTCTTACGATGGGTTAAAAAATATCTTTCTTTAATATTACGCGACAAGCCAATTAAACACAATACTTAATTATTTTTTCTGTGAGGCTTGATGCTCCAGGATAGCTGCCTATGTGCAATGGCAGCATAGACATTTATAGAAATTACTCTTAATAAAACTGTACCTCTGGCCAAAAATGAATTGAAAAATATCACAAGACGCTGATTTGTATTTATTGAGATTGTTCTTTTTAATACTTTTAGCATTAAATGACTATTAAGATAGCTTATATTATTTTCATTATTAATGGCGTTGCTACAACAATGAGCCTATACAAAATGGCCATGGCAACATTTAATTATTACCTAACTAAATAATGGGCAGGAAAGGTACTGGCTACTGACAAAAACACAATTGTGAATGATTATTTTTATATATATTCAAAATCTTACTAGTATTACTATAGATAATTGTATTAGTTACAGACCGTGGACAATAAGCGTCCGTCAGCTAGAACATCAGAACAAAGAAGACAATGAAACAAAAAATGTTCATTCATTTTGTACGAAATGACGAAGATACTACACATTGATACTCTGAGAGCGCATATAGCGTTTCCGTTGTTGTGTATCGATATTTTAATTTACAGTCTTTTTTTCTCCGGAGGCTATGCTATAAAAGCCCCCTGGAATGCCATTTGCATAGTTACATATAGTCTTGTAAATGGCACTCCACGATAGCGTATTTCCGTTTATAATGTCTACGTCCAAATAGGTGACAGTAGCCGTATTTGATTTATGTTTGCCTGCATACAAACAGGTGACGACAGATTCATGTGACTTATTTCATCATTATTATTGATTGAATTCGTCTATATCCAAACAGCTGAGGCCGGCCGGAGTGGCCGAGCGGTTCTAGGCGCTACAGTCTGGAACCGCGCGACCGCGACCGTCGCAGGTTCGAAACCTGCCTCGGGCATTGATGTTTGTGATGTCCTTAGGCTAGTTAGGTTTAAGTAGTTCTAAGTTCTAGGGGACTGTTGACCATAGATGTTAAGTCCCATAGTGCTCAGATCCAGCCAAACAGGTGATGACAGATTGATCATTGTATTAATAAGTTTTAAGTATGCCTGCGTCCAAACAGTTGACTACAGACACATGTGATTTCAATAGTTGTGATAATTGAGGTACTTTCTTGCAGTTCTTGCACATGGATGATTTTATTCTGAAGTTGACTGCAGTCTTTTTACAACCTTTCCTCGGAATAATTTGTTTTATGTTTAGTGGGTAAAAGCCACTGGAAAAACGAATGAAAACCAGGAGAGAGCTATAAGACTGCACTCTTATTCGACATTTAAAGAGATAAATACAGGTATAAATGATTTCAAGTCAGTTCATCGTTAATGTTTTTTACAAAATTTAGAATGTTCGTTGCTAATCTTCTTCCGCGGTAAGTTGTTGAAGTGACGAGTGAGTGGGCGCCGGATTGCGCGTACTGCAGGTTGTGACGTCACCGCGAGACAGCGACGAGTCGCACGCAACGGCGTACCGGGCGTGAGCCGTCTTCTACCCTCCTTGCAGATGTTCAGGTGTTCTTCGCCACCGTTCCACAGAAAAAATTTCATGAAATGCAAGAACAACAGCCGCATCAGTTCATTATAGGTAAACAGATGTTTATTCCTGCGGATGGGGAAACCACATGATTATTCGTCCTGTTTTATTGTTCCATCCAGCACCAGTTTCTGTTGTTTTCCGTGTTAATTAATCGTTCACTTGTTAATACATACGAAGCCCACTTTATGACACTGTTCAAGTACAGTTCGTCACAGTTTTATTGAAATTTGTATTTTCGTTTCGTACTTCTGTTGAAATTCACAGTTTGTGATACGTTAAATTAAGCTTCAAACAGTTGTTGTGCCCCATAGTAGTCTGTTTACACAGTCTCCCTATTTCTGTCACACACCACCCTCTTTATAATGTCACAAACAGGTGTCTCCGGACACCCTTGCACAGATCAGCTGTTCTGTTCGCTTGCGCGGGCGGATTCCCATTGTTGACTTACTCCACTCCGATCATCGGTGACATATTGATTTGCTGACGTCCGTTTGTATCAGCTGTGCCTCGACTGCGTTAAATAACGCCCTTGTCCGAAACACACTTATTAGTTCGCCACGGTCTGTAAGCTATTTATTACGTTTAACCTTTACACACTATAATCTAACCAATATCTCTGGCGTTGTACCGTTTATATTGTTCCATGAACACTGTTCATTAGGCCTACATTATAGTTCCCATGAATGACGTTACTTTTGGTCACACTGAATTCGGTTTATTGACACAACGTTCATTCGGGTCTATGCGCGCACAGTCACTGTTCTTTACACTCTCTTGTGGCACATTAAATTTTTCATGAAAACTTTGACATTTTATTTACGTGACGAAATACACACACAATGTATTCGAATGCACATTACAATGCACATTATGTGTTGGTAGCATGAGTACCTTCATGTTACATATGCTTGGCCAATTAGACCATTTTTTGGACTTTTCGACACTAGTCTGTCTTATACAATAACTTAGTTTGTTACATATATATATATATATATATATATATATATATATATATATATATATATATGCTAATATGTAACAAACTGAATACAGGAATCCTGAATGTCTCTGCTTCCGTGATATTTTTTAGATCACTGTACTTGACAGTCCAGCTCACTCAAAACGTGAACGTATCTTAGTGACATTTTATTTTTATAAGTTCCGTAGATAAAACTACCTGGTTTCTACCTATTGGACATTTTTTTTTTGTTGATTCATGGCTTTACCGTTAGCTGTACTAC